>NC_044601.1:2733000-5133000 GCF_901933205.1 Camarhynchus parvulus
GTACTGCTGCTCTCTGAAGCCAACATCTTCACTGTGGGGTTCTGGAAACTCAGCTGATCTTCAGAAAATGCTTTATCTCTATGTCTAGTGCTGGCTGGCCAGACTGGAAGATCAGCTAGCTGCTCCTGATTTGTTATGCAGAGTTGCCTTTAAATGGCCTTGTTTGTGATCAAGATGTGGTTTAATCACACCAGCAAACCCTCTGTTTTATTCTTCTGAGATCTACGTCTGACTTTGGCTACAACCTTAAGAGTTGGCAAAGGTAAGAAAACAAGTTCAGGGAAAAGTGCTTTATACCAGCTTTGAGATGAATGTTTAAAACTAGTTTTAGAGAACTAAATATTATGAAGAATCTGAAAACATTTGTAAGACAAAATTCCTCTTATTCAGCATGCATCAAAGGCTTATTGTGTCTATCACCAATTCCTGAAATCAATGGATCAGAGCCCAGCAATGTGCATCAAATACAGTTCTGAAAGTACTCTGCTTTCTAAGAAAATCAAAGATAAAATCAAAGATAAAAATATAGGCACTTCCTCTGTCTGTTATTGTTGTTATTTTTTCAGTTTTGTTTAGAATATTATATTGAACAATAACATTATTATTTTCATAATATTCTGTTTTTGATTCATTCCCATCTCTGACTACTCATTTCTGTAGTGATCCCAGCATCTTCACCATCCTGGGTCTTACAAGGGCCATAAACCCTTCAAAGCTGAAGCAGGGATCCTCCTGCCAATGTTTTTTCTTGCTTAGTTTCCTGGGAAGAAGAATTTTGCTCCCTATGATAAATATTTTCACTGTTGAAAGATGGTGACAGAGCTGCAATAGAAATCAGTGTTCAATCCATCCCATCTGTGGGTAAACACTATGTTAGATTTCTTTTCAAATGCAAACAAGAGATGATTTTCAGACATGATTCCTCTAGAGTAAACTTAAAATGTGAGAATTCATACAGCATAATAGAAATGTCTGGCAGTTCAAAGCATAAAATGTTTCATCCTTGAGTAATGGTTTTATAATTCAGAAAGTGATTAGAACAATACATTGACTCTTTAACATGAGCCTTGATATCCTAGGGATTGACTGTCCTATGGGACTCCCAAGCTGCCTTTTCTTCATAACCTTTCTAGAAAATGACATAAATTAAGTAAATAAAATATATATATAAGTAGAATTATATGCAGGTGTTGAATAAGCCCTTGACCCAGCAAAAAATATTATGTGCAAAGTACCCAGGCTCAAGTACAATTCAACTTTGAGGTGACTTTCAGGAACAGAATTAAGAAGCAGCAATTGTAATAATGAAAATCTCCCAGATATTAATGCTAGTTTTGCATCATTAATCAGTCATATCTTTTTCTTTTGAAAAGGAAGAGAAACAGATAGTGCAAGCATACCTGATTCATGAAGGCGTGATTCTACCTAGACGCTACTACTGAATTGTGATGATGCAAGGTATTTAACATCCCAGGAAGTAATAGTCAGGTAACTTGACATCTGAAAACTCAGTTATCTAAATAAGGTTCTTTTTTTTCCCCCAGGACTCTTGGAGGTGATTTAAGTCATGTGCTTAATTTCTGCAGACTCGGATAGTGCTTTGAACTGCCACGAAGAGAAGACAACCTATGTTAATTGTTTTAAATCACAAAAACGTAAATAGAAGCAAATTTGTGAATTCATTGACAAGTAAACTGATCTTATAAAGTAAATAGCTTAATTTGCCTAAAAGCCTTCCTTTTCTATCTAATTCCAGCTGATCTGCTCAGTATCTGAATCTACTGGCATAGATTTTTTTAGTAGCTACATTTTTGGGGTTACTAACTTCCAGGAAAAGAAACTGTATTCACTGAAAGTAATAGCTTAATAGTATAATGTTGTTTAGACTTTTCCTCTAATAAGTAGAGTATGAAGGAAAGAGAATGTGACTTCTAAATTTTTTTGGCTCATTTGATTTCATGTCTCAATCTTTTCACTGCATTCCAAATATAATAATCCATTTTTTATGTCTAAAGCATTACCTTATTGTATCTTAAACCTTAGTCAAACACTTTATACAAAATAGTTCCAAAGAAAAGACCTTTCAGATTTCTTGAAGATAATGCATAATGAGTATCAAAAATGGACTCTTTCAGGACAATGTTTGAGATCTGGAAATCCTCTTATATGTATCTGGTTTATCAGTCTAAGTGAAAAGAAATCAGTCTGAAATGCCTGTAATTTATGACAGTTAGAGTTGAGAACACAGTCAGGATGGATGTAGCCTTTATCTGACTAGGGTGAGAAGGAATAAGGGGGGAAGGAAGAAAGGTAGAGAGGTGTACACCCATGGGTGTCGCAATTAGCTGCTACAGGTCATATAACTGCTCTAGAAAGTGAAGATAGGAGGGCTACACCCCTTTATCCTTCCCTGCAATGTCCCTAGCCAAAGCCAATAAATACTTTTCTTGCAACTTACAGGACATCTGTGGCTAAAAGTCAGACTCCACTGAATTCAGTAAGTAAGCAAATACTACCTTGCTTATTCCGAGAAATAGTTACCAATTTTCTAGTTCAAGAAAAGTGATATTTTCAAAGGTAACAGCTTGCATGTTGCACAACTGTACATTATGAAAATTGGACAGGATCTCTGTCATTTTGGTTGTAGAGACTTTGTTTTGGTATGCTGCAACTAAAAACTGCCCAGTCTAGGCAGTCAAGAAAAAGCACATTGACAAATATATGAGAGAAAGCAATCAAATTTTAAAATAAGGACAACAATTTTGGACTGAATCCCACAAGCTGCCATGTTCTGATTTCTCACACAGAAAGACAGAATATGTTTTGTCTCATTCTGCTCTCTTATCTTTAATAAGATATTTGACTTTAAACAGTATGCTAAAAGAATTAGTCAAACGAGTAATGCAAGGCATATGAGCCTTGGTTTAACTTAGAACTGGAAAAAACTGTTTACAGCTAATAAACAATAGAGTTTTAATGAGAAAACACATTTACAAGATAAATTCACTTGAGTTTTGATTAAAAGTTACCTTTGATTACACATAAAAGACAGTTTAGGTAATAAAAGTATTTAACAGCAAATTCTTGTAAATGAAATGTTTTAATTTTTACAAAACAGCCTTTTAATTGGCATAAGTAATTATTTACACTTCAATAAAAAATAAAATGAGCTTTTACTTGTGCTTCATTAAATAATTTGAATTTTACTAAAAGATAAAATTGTCTTTTGTTTTTGTTTGGTAGAGGAAATTCTGTATCAAAACTTAGATATTGTGTGAAGCTTAGAAAGAGGAATACTGGTTAATTGAAGATAATGCATGGAGTATCTGGAGCTAGTAGAGCATACAGGTCATATTTAAGTTTCATATCACACTTCTAAAACAAATAGGTTATCAAACTATATTACTTTGGGGTCTTAGACAAACTCAATTAAAATAGTTCAAATTAAATATGTGTCTTGGGTTAAATTTATGATGCTGAATTGTATTCCCATTCATCTGTTTAGCCCAGTAATAAGTTTTGCACATTTAAGACTGGTTCTGAGGGCAAAGTGGAGGAGAGAAGAAACCGAGAGTTTGTTATCAGAAACTGCACTCATTCCCCCACATTTCTGCTCCTAGACTGTGCTGTCTCTGGACAGACAGTGGGACAGAGCTCTCCTTTGCTTTTAGTTTTAGCTAGCTAAGGCAGAGAAGTTCCCTGGACTGTGGTTTTTTATTTCTTGGACCTGCTTAAACCTGCTCTGGGCTGAAAACCCAGAAGAGCACCGGGAACTGCTACCTGTGGCCCACTGGGCTGGGCCTGGGCCGTGGCATTTCCAGCACTGGAGTGGCTGATAAGAAACTGAGTGAGCTGAGCTACAGCCCACCAAGGGAACTTTCTGAGTTTGTCATCTCTTCAGAGCGGCGAGAGGTTTTATTGTTTAATTTTTTTTTTTTTTTTTTTTTTTTTTTGGTGCTGGTGAATGCTTTGCCTGTTAAATAAACAGGTTTTTCTCCACTTTTCTCCAAAGAAATATTTTCCAGAACCAGGTGGGGGAAGGGCCACTTGAATCTGCTTTCTAGAGGAACCCCTTTAGAGGTTTTCTCCCAAATTTGCCCTAAACCAGGACAATGTGTTTTTCATTTAGACAAAGCAAACACAATTTTCATTCAAAATAAAGTTTATCAGCCTTTTTGTTTTCCACTAACCCTAAAATCAAATTCCAATATAAAAAAGCAACAAAACCCAAACAAGCAAAAAACCACCAACTAACCAACAGAAAATATTCTGCTAATTTTTGAAATCAAATCTAATTTTATACAAAAATTTTGACACAAAGACAGTTAAATTAACAGAAATTGTTAAATGCAGTGATGTAAAATTCTAATTTTAGATTCTGGTCTTGCAAAAAAGAAGTCATGCTTTAGAAGTGTGTACCTAAGGAGGTACTTGGAGAACATAAGGAAGTCTGCAAGCTGACCCAGTAGCTAGCGGGGAGGGTTTAGCATTTGCGTAATCAAGAATTAGTGGATGTGCCAATTCATACAACCACAGACTATGGAGATAGCAGCAACTGCACTTTTCCTTCTTGTTTTCAGAAAAAAGCCTATGCGTAGTATGTGTAAAAGTGGAACAAACAGAAATATTCAGTAGAAGAATTGGGCAGTATTAGTGGAATAGAGAAAAATATAGGAAACAGAATTTAATAAAGAAACATAGATTGAGTATTGAATTTTAAATGCTGGGATTTTCTGGCTTTTGGAAATCACCATCTTAACCAAATGTGATGTCTTGATATAAAAGCTGAAGTCTACAGTAATTTAGAGAGATTAGTTCACAGAATGTCTGTAAAAATGTCTCGTTTTAAAAGTGTGAGAGGTGGTCTGAAGCTCCCCTCATTTTACCTCACAGCTGTCTCAAGGACAAACATCAGGACCCTGGGTACCCCGATTGGAATTTCTGGCCTGCCAGTGATGGATGAATGTCAAATAATTTTGAGGCCTAAGCAGAGTTTCTGGCCTGCCAAGCTATTGTTTGCAGGTGTGTTTGCTGCTATGGAAGACTGAGCCTGGTGGAAGAAGAAGGGCTGCCTTGCCCTACTTCGCCAGCACCTGCTTTTGCAACAATAGCCCTGGAATTTCCCCACCTCTCGGCTTGGCTGACTTTTCTGGGGTAACCTTTGGTGGTCCCCACAGAAGACCCTTAATCTGTTTTACAACCACCGTGACGGATGGGCTAAGATGGGAGAAGCCTCTCCCTCAAGGGTTGAGACATGAAACCCCTAAATGGAAGAGCTCCCCCTTCCCCCAAGGACTGAGCCTGAAACCCCTATCATGGGGGAGTTGTGTGTGGGGAGGTGAGCTGACCAAAGCGAGATGTTCGCCTGCAGGTGTGACCATTGGACCAAGAAGACAATGGTTCTTGCCTACTGCTGAGAATATGGACTGCTTGTACCCATCTTCAATGCCTTCTTTCTCCTCAGCAATTTCAATAGGCTACTCTTTATTGTATCTGATTCCCCTCAGCCATTTCAAGACCTGTTTCCCCGCCCCCAAAAGGACCATCAAGCACCTTGAGTTAACCAGTGTCTTTCGAGATCTCCCCTGACATGACCAGGCGAACTCCATCGACTGGACTTTGAAGGATTTCATCTTTCTACGTTTGGTAGCTATATACCTTTCTTCTCTTCCTCCCTCTCTTTCCCTTATACTTTCCTTTTCCCCAATTCCCCTAACAGATTTGCTGTGGTCATTTCAATAAACGTGCATTCGTTTTTGATTATTACTGCAATCCCCTTTCCATGTTGGTTTTTTGCACTCTAGAGATCAGTTAACGAACCATCACGAATCCTGTTCATAGAATGGATCGTTACAAAAAGGAGAAGTAGTTTTTTTATATTTCACTTTTTAAAATAGATTTTATAAAATATATTCTGTAGGTCATTGAGAAAATATTTTCCAGATCATTGTATGCTTTTGTTAGCAAGAAATGGGAGCAGGTTTTCTATTGCTATTTTCCTATTGCAAATCCCTGTTTGCAACATTTATTGTATATTATGTACCACATTTGCATTTCAGTTCAAGTTTTGTTCTACTTACACTTCCCATATTCAGAGACCTCTCAGTTCTACAAAGACTACCTTGCTTTCCCTGGCCTTTTTTTCCCCTCCCTGGAAGAAAAAGGAAAAGAAGATAAATTAATAAGGACATTCACTGCTACCTCCTCAAAGGACAATGTGTTAAAGGTGTTATTCCTGCTTGAAAAATGCCAACACTTCTCCGAAGGAAAAGGAAGACCCTGATCCAGCTAGGGCAGAGGAAGCTCCTAGAACTTATTTAAAAGTTTATACAATAAGCTCTCCAAAGATCATAAAGATATCCATATCATAAAGATATGAAATGAGTTTTTCATAGATACTCTATTGCGTGATAAGCTTTTGTTTGAAACTCTTGAAATTACTTAAACAGTAAGTGCTGAAGTACTCTTGTGATCTAAGTGCATTTACAAGTGGCACTGGATTCAAAGTAATGTACACAGAAAATTTTATAAAGATATTATATTCCAAAATCATGAGGACTAACATTTACAGATGATAATATTTCAATCTTTAATCTAGATTTTTGATATGCATGTGCTTTACTCCTATGCGTGGTAGATGTTAGGCTACAAGAAGGTATCAATCATTATGATATTTAAGCAATATGCTTTTCAAGCAAGAAGGAATAAACATGTGAGAGAAAAATCAAGGAAGTTGTGGGAAATCTGGAAGTAGGTGAGATAAATCATAACAGGTTTGTGCTTTTCCCGAAAATATGTATTTCATTAATTTCAAAGTTAGCAATTGAGTTAATAATTTTCCTTTTCCAGAAAGGGTTTTATACATTTTTTATGATGACTTTGTGTATTTTTGATTAAGTAATACAGACAATTATGTAACAGCATGAACAAGAAATATTAGTCACTTAAAATGGTAACTAATAAGAGAAATCTCATTTTTTCTGAATTACTGGTAAAGGCAAATATGCTGTTTTATCTGGAAATATACACTTCTCTAAATTCAAAATTTTAGGAAAAGTGCATGAGGACCTGACTTTTCATGCAACATGTATAAAATTCTTACCGTCCTGCATGCAGACACTGCATTATTTTCATGATGTGATCAGCAAGCAGACTTTACTCCTGGCGATAACATTGTTGTTAATTTGGTCTGGTCACGCTCAAGAATTTGGTGAACTGAAATTAAATTGAAAGCTAATCGTTTCTAGTTATAATGGCTGTTTGGATTCAGGACCATTTTTATGTCATTGGTTCCTACCAAACTAGATAACACTTGTTTATTCCAGAAGAGTCTCCACTGAAAGAGTGTCAAACACACTTCTCCCACAATAAGCCTTCTCAGCAGGTTAATAGTGAGGTTTTATATGATTTCTCTAAGTCCCTAATTCACTTCTATTTTGAAAAAGTCTGAAGGAGCTTCTAAAATCAAATACATAGTTGAATACAAAGACCCTCTGCAAATAATTTCTAAAATTAATCTTAAATATTATCTGAAATTAAAAGTATTTTTTAAAAAGTATTGTAGACTTGAAGATTTCAACAAGCTGACAATAGAGTTAAAACTGCTTCAAGTCCGTGAGACATTGTGACTACTAAAAATTTAATTAGATGTAAATTGAGACAAACCAAATGGGTTTTAAACTTCTTTTTTTCCTTCAGAAATAGCAAGAGTTTTTTAAAATCAATATTAGTGCGTTGGTACAAGTTCACAGCAACAATATCGAGTTTTGGGTTTCAGGGCTTCTATTAAGAGTGAAAAATATAATCATAATGCCCTGACTTATAGCTTTGAGCAAAGGAATGACTCAGGTAATTGATCTGCCTTTCACCAATGCAAGGACAAAGAAGTGGCTCATTTTTTTACTCATTTAATAGTGTGCCATAATGGAAGCCTTGATGGCTTAGCTGAGGTGTGTGAGTTAATGCTCTGAGGGCTATGGAAGGTGGCCCAGGCACTTTGGCACAGGTGGTTATCACAGAATAAAACATCCTCCAAGGGAGTAAATCAGGTCAAATTTATATATATATATTAAATGAAACAGAAATTAACTGATATGTTCTTTCAGGTCAACTAATTATCATTAAACTAGCTTGTGGTTTTTGCATTTGAAATACATATTAGATTGAACAAAGATTGTGCAGGAATACATATATTCAGCAGTTATTTATGACGTAGGTGACTGAAGTACAGTCTTATTTTCTGTATTATCAATGTCCTGCTGGGCAATATAAGAAGTGAAGACGAGAAAATGGAAATATGTAGATTTAAGACTGATGTCCCAAAAAGTCATGTTTTCAATGGAGTGTAAATTACCTGAATAAAAGTGAGAATTAAATATAAATAAGGGTTAAGTTAAACCCATGATTTTTTTCAATGGGCTGACCCCAATCCCAGTAAGTTGTCCAAAACTTTTGTTGAATATAGACTTCCCCTGAGGACAGTAGATTTTATATCAAGCTGAAACTTAGGGACTGATGTTTTTCAGAGGTTCAGTGAGTCAGTTCTCTTTCCAAGATTCCTCCTGAAATGGAAGGCTAAGATTTAAACCAGCATATAACCTTTTAAGAATACCCACTACTAGAATAATTTTATACATTTTAGCATAACAATAGATACAATATATGTATTTTCATAAAAAGAAGTTTCATTTTTCTTTCATGTGAAAGAAACAAAGTAATGCTCTCATATAATGAAAAAGTGCTCTGAAGTCCCATTAGTTAACCTAGAATTTTACTCTCAAGATTGCTGTAATATGCCAATCAAAAGGTATATCTTTCACAAAGCCTTTTTACCAAGCCAGTTTTTCTGCTGAGAAGTTACTAAAGAGTCATGTATTTTAAAATAAAGCCATATATGGATTTAAACCTGTTTTATATTTCTCAGTTCACAGGTACGCTGCCCTCAGCTTAAAGAAACTTCAAATTTGCTGTTTTGTATACACTGAGTTCCTTGTGCCAGAAGTTTCTGATTCTGGGAAGAGGTCTGCTGCGCTTAACTATGTTTGACATTTCTGTTGTCAATTTAGAGCTACATAGGGATTGCATAATGGAATTACATATAGATTTCAACACAAAATGGACATTTAGCCTGTCTGGTATGACTTGTGACAGCACACTTGGGATTCAGGTGGGGGATTTTAGCAGAAGGAGGGCTAAGAAGCTTCAACAATTCAACATTATTGCAGTCCACTCAGATTGTGATTGACACACTTCTGATTTCCTGCAAAAGAAAACATGAGACTATAGAAATACACCATTTTCCATACATTATTCTTGCATGATCCTTAGATGATATCTATATTTGAAGTGACTCCAGTTTGCCAAGACAAATATTGTTTTCTTCAACAGTTCATTATTTCACTACATCCTCATGTCAGACTACAAAACAACATGTCAGACACTCTGATGATTTGACATAAATAACGTCAGACATTCTGGTGATTTGACATAAATAATGTCAAGGGATACAGAATGGTAAGAGACCAGTAGTTATAAAAATACGTTATGAATAACATGAACATGTACCTGAAGTTTGCCCGCTGTTATTAAACATCAGTGTTGTACAAGCACAAATCGCGGTAGTTTCTTTGCATTCTTGCTCTGTTGCATTGTGTTACTTCATATATAATATAGTAAGCTACTATAATTAAATTGAACCAACATGCTTTAAAATCTGGGCCATAATTTAACCTACCATGATATTCAAGATAAATATTCCTGAAACACAGTGTTAGTATTTTCTGTGCAATATAGAGGCCACACTTAATTCTGATAATGCAACAAATTATATGCTGGTGTTGAATTTTCTGTTTTTCTGAAATATGTTTAAAAAATATGTTTGTATTACTGTCTGTGTAGTCTGATCTTTCAGAATTAGCAACCAATGTATGAATACTTTTGTATGTACTTCTTGTTCTGTACTAAGCAATAATTCCCTCATCTCTGATATGTGATACTGTGGATGTGACAGCCTGGTCAGAGAGTGAGAAAACTAGATAAGTTTTCCCAGAATCAGCCTGGGAGACTTCAGGGAGTTGAAGATAAACAATGATAGCTTATTATTATAAACAACCTGCAGGTATTGTTTTTCCTATTCTTCGTTTTCTTGTTTTTATCAAAGATTGTTTATAAAGGGCGTCTTGTTAGTTAGCCAATCAGGTGAAATGTATTAACATAATTACCAATTAAGTCTACCTGTAGTGGAACAGTGTATAAAAAGGAGCAGTCTGAAATAAACAGCACTCCATGCCAATTACCCTTCTGGTGAGTCTCTGTCATTTCTTACTCAACAGTGATATGACACTGCAGCTAGCTGGAGGTAGTTTCAAGGAGTAACAAATATTAATTGGACTGGAAAATCCACAAAAAACGTGATGGTGAGTCAGTTTTAGTTAAATTCCCCGACCCCATTCCCTAGCAAATCTTAAATTCTATTTGAAACATAAATTAGATAATATCTACAGGAGAATATCAAGTCCTTTACTAAGTTAAAAAAAATATGACTGCATTATTTTCCCCCAGCATAATCTTCAGATCCTTATGAAAAGAGAAGTCCTGACCTCTGTGAGAAGGATTGGTCTATTGACATTTTCAGCCTGTTCAGCAGATTCAGCCGTTGGATTAGTTCCTAATTTTCTAGAGTTTTTTCTGAATCATATTTTTAAAAGGCTGAAATTGCCTATCATGCTTTCACGGTAACACTAAAATTCTTTTCTAGGTATTTAATAATATTTGAAACAATCTTCTTGCTGTTGTTGTTTGGTTTATTTTGGATTAATGACAGAAAGGAATGGATTTTATTTTATCAGTCCCAGAAATATGTGTAAGTAATCAGAAATTTATTTAACAAAGAATTCTTGCTTCTGGAACTTATTTTAATTTAATCTCTAAACAGGACTTAATCTCTGACTATCATAAAAAAGATTTAATTTTATTTATGCAGCAAGGAATTGAAGCATAATATAAAGGTATACATATTTTTTTTCCTGAAAAAGCAGTGATGATAGAAGGAAATTAGTTTTGTGTTCTGTATCAGCAATGGATACATGTGTTCTGAAATTCAGGAAGAACACATGTTATCATGGTACAAGACTCGTAGCAAATAGCTAGTGGAGCCTGTTTCTAGGAAATTGTTAAATTCATCAAAAGGGTAGCACATGCTGAAAATTGGTTCCTTCAATTACCTTGCATGTGTATCAGAAAAATAAAAGAGCATATGAGTCCTCAAGCTAAAACTCAAGAGATATTTGGGCATTTATTGTATATTTCTTAGCCTGAAGTCAGCTTTCAATAGTGTAAGGTTTTCACAGTGTCCTTCTGGACCAAATATCCCTCATACAGAAGGAAATGTTCACAAACATGATGGGCAAACTGCCTGAAGGGCTAGGCACAAAGACTTGGACTAACAGAGGCAACGTTTGGCTGATGGTTAGTTTCTAGTGGACATCCTCAGGCATCAGTTTTTGGGCCAACTTTTCCATGTTTTTATCAATGACCTGGACACAGAAGCTGAGTGCACACTAAGTTTGCTGATGGTACTAAACCATGGGGAGCCACAGAATATTCCCTTGAAGATAAAGTGGCCTTAAAGAGAGACAGGATAGCTTTGAATGCTGGGACTCCTGTGATTTTACAGTTCACTACTTTTTACTGTTGCCCAGGTGCAATACTCAGAACTAACAAAGTAATGGTCAAAACAATGGAAAATATTCAAAGAAAAGTTTCTCGTGCTTTCAAGATACATACATCTGAAAGTTCATTCCTACTTTTCTGAAAAGACAAGATTTCTTTCACAATTACCTGTAAGGGGAAAGTTGAGATTAAAGATTGTATGAATTTAACGTATGCATGTAGACACTAATGTGTCAACGTTGAATAAATATATAAGCACAACCCCGGTTGTCTTATAGAAAAAGAAAGAAAAGTAATGATTCTTGTTAATTAACTTCTTTTGAGCTTCCTTTCTTTCCTTTTTATATGGTATGGAAAATTGCATACAACAGGGTTTATCCGTGTTGCATGTCTGACTGCATTTTTCTTCTCAAATCAGAGGCAGATTGTCAGAAGCAGGGAGATGATGCCTTTATAAAGGATGCCTATCACCAGTTCAGCTATTTTACAGGAGATGGAGGTTTTGCTTTTCTGAGACTTGTTCCCATCTCACAGGCATCACTCTGCAGAGGGAGTGTTTTTGAATCTGTTCTGGTTCTGCTACCCATATTCAGAACCTACCTCTTTCTCTTCTGTGGTAGATAGGGTTTAGGCAGCTAGATCCAGGACTCAAGCTCTTCCATCTACCTCAGAGCTTAAATTCATGACATGTCTATATCCCCAAAACTCTCAGTCAGGAAACTAAATCCTACTAAAATCCTAGGAAACCAATCCAACTAAAATCAGGATCATTTTTCAGGAGTACATATCTTGCAGGATTTAACAGATTAAACCTAGAGATTAGAATGACTGGTTGTGAAGTTCTCAGAATATAAATTATTATTATCACAGAGAAGAGTTATTTATAATTTGCACTGGCTAAACTGTCTGACTGCCTTGAAAAAAGGTATTCCCTAAGTAGGTATTTCTCATTAGTACAGTTGATGGACATATTTAAGAGACACATATATGTTCCACTCAGGAAAGTAGCAGTGGCCTTGGCAGTGCCAGATTAATGATTAAACTTGATGATTTTAAAAGTCTTTTCCAACATAAATGATTCTATATTTCTATGAAAAAGTGAATTAACTTCATGAAGTGTGCATTGGAAAGAGCAGATTCTAATTTCCTGTCTGCCTGATACATCCAGGAGCAAGCCTTGCTCTTAAGCCAAATGAAGCCCCTAAAATTTGCTGTAAATGAAAAATGTTCTAAATCTTCACACAAGTTTTTACTTGTTCCTCTTTTTATTATCCATGAACATATATAATTTTGAAGGCCCTACAGAGAGAGCCAATAAAATGAGATTTACTCTGTTTTTTAAAATTTACAAAATTTACTATATAGTTGTTATATTTACTATATAACTTCAACACACAGGAGTCAGTGCTCATCTCTTTTGCAGATATATTGTACTCCAGAAAAATATATAAACTGGCAAAATACAGAGACATCTTCTTATGACCACTGTAAGGAAGGATCACTTTAAAGAGGACATTTTCTTTGGTCTAATACAAGGAGCACAGGAATATGAATTAACTCTACTCAGTTCCCTACACATTTGATGCCTATTTGAAATTTAAGGTTGGTAAGTTGCAATCATTTTAGATAAATACTATCTAGTTAATCTGACTGACTCCAAGAAACAGCCCAAACATAGTTGTGGTTGAAGCAGATCATTGTGTCTGCAGTTTATTCAAGCAAATTAATTTGCTTGAGTCTGTCACACCCCAGGGATGTGCTGGAATAGTTTCATTGTAATCAGAGGCTCTATGCACACGAATGATTTGTTAAACTCATTCTGATCAGTTCATTAAAAGCTTGAATGCCATTTGAGATCCTTCTGTACTGACTGGATTTCACTCAAAAATTCTAATTCACAGTAATAAATATAGAGTAAAAGTTACAATGGGGAAGAAGAACAAATAATATCAATTTCCCTGCAATTTATCTTTGAACAGCACTGTCTCTCCTATGATGTGACCCAACAATTCAAGAGCACTCATAAAAAGGATTTATTATAGGTCCCCATTTTTCTCTCGGGCATATCTTGTATATGTATTTGTATGCAAGAAATATTCACAGAGGATATTATGTCTCAGGGTTTAGAAGGCTCTCAATAAAAAAATTTAAAGCTAGGCTTTCTTTCCTTATTTATACATCTGATTTTCAATGCTTTGAGGTAGGATAAGCTTTCTCAGTAATAGTGAACCAACACCACTAAGTTCTATTTTATTTCAAGTGGTTTTATCCCATTAAAGAATGGGATTCTATATGATAAAGAATGGGCTGGAAGAGACTTTATCAGTGTCTTGTATCTAAGGTGCTATGCAAAATATGTGAGATGTATAGAATCGTAATGTTAGCATTTGTGATGGTATATTCTGTTCTATATTGTCACTGTTAAGAAGCAAATAAGGTTGCTACAAAAGTAAGTGAACCAGAGGGGAAAAGCAGGTTAACCAGAAAAAACAAGTATCTATAACCAGTCGTTACATCTTAAAATAATTGACTCAAATACAACAGTAACATTTAATCTTCCATTTCAAATTTTTATGCAAGTCAATTAAGTGTTTCATCTGTTTATAGAAGAATATAAATGTGTTGGTCTTCCAGGATCAGACAAAAGTCCCCTTAGCCAACCACTTTTTAGGGTTCAAGACCTAGGAAAGACGGTGAAAACAAAAAAGTTCACTGTAATATTTCCTCAACATTTGCCAGGTCCCATAAGGGACATCCTAAAATAGACAAGACATCTGTGCATGCATTTATGAACCACATGCAAAATGGAGAAAATTATTGCCTGTGGTTTCTATAATATTCTGGTAATGGGTAATATTGTGGTAAAATGACGCCTGACCCAGTGAGGCTTGTGAGTGCTCATTTAGCTGGTGTTAGCAGCACATAAATGGATGGATCTTCTCTCACAAGTGTTCCAGAGCATTATAGGGGTTTGGTGTCTTCCTTTCACTGTTAGCTTGAACTTTTCAAGTTTACATAACAATATCATTTGCAAGTAAAATTTTTATTTATTTATGGGCTCGTAAGGTTAAAAATATACGGGATCAGTCTGCTTTGTGAGGACTAGTTTACAATGATTTCTCTACAGTAATCTAATTTTTCTTATCAGCTTTGCTTCTGAGTGTCCTGCTGTATATGCAAACAACATCCTGGGAAGTAGTTCCCTTTGGTGACATGATTTTTATTACTCCTACTTTTATGCTTTTGAGGTATGGTACTTTCATGTATATTTAAACTTAAAAAAACATGGTTTGGTATAATGTTTTTTATTTACAGTGGTCAGATAATGCATATTTTATTTTATTTCACGGAAACTACTTTAATGTTATCAAGCACAATGGGTTCCAAACAGGCACAGAGAATCTTGTACTCTTCTGTATGATGTGAAGAAGCAGTGACTTCTTAGAAAGGCAAAGATGGGTGGGCAAATGTTTCTGGTTCTTGTGACTTTGACCTTCAGACTACAACTTGATGCTCCGCTGTTCCTGCTAGACACTGAAACAAAGTGTTTCAGTGTTAAAAAAGAGACAAAGTTCAAACGTCTGTCTTGCTGAAGTATGGACTGTGAAGCCCTGTGTTGACCAAGGACTAATGAGTTTCTGGGAACTTTTCGAGGGAGGAACAAGTACCCTGAGACCGTAGCCTCACAGGGGAACTCAGTCACCCACGTCTCTCCTCTGGTGTTCAATGGCAGCTGCAGCAGAACTGGTGCCTTTGGTACTCCCTCCAGCAGCTCTCCCTCCAACAGACCCCACAGAGTTAAAGCATGCAGCAGCTTGTGGGTGTCTGCTGGGTCCAGGTCTGCTACAGCAGGAGGATCCCAGAAACCTTTCCCTTTTCTGTCTCTAGACTGAACATTTCCTCAGGAGGACAGTCTGCCAGCCCACACTCACTCAAGAAAAGACGGCAGTGTTAAGCATCCCTGACACATTTGTTTATTCAGGTAGTTTTCTGTTAGGATTTTCCATGTCCAGATTAAGAATGCTGCGCAGTCAATCTTTCTGTTGGTTTGCTCCATTTCTGGCAACAACCCTAGCTAATAAAAAGGGACACATGCAGAAATTATAAAATACAGGATGTGGCAAACTTTTTGTGTGCTTAGAATTATGTGTGGGGATTCGGTCAGCTTTGGAGAACAATATCCACTTTGTAATACATACCTAACACATCCAAAGTTCACTATTATTACGGTAATGAGTGCTTTCAAAGGACCCACTGTCACATACAGTAGCATATGAAACAGCTTTATGTCTTGAAAGCAAATGACTGACAAGCCCCAGATATACAATAATTCTTTCTTCCCTTGCTCTAACTCCTTGTAGGTTTTTCTTGAAGCTTCATACAGCTCAAAGGTATCACAATTTTTAAAGCCGTTTTGAATAATATTTCCTTCCTTCCTTCCTTCCTTCCTTCCTTCCTTCCTTCCTTCCTTCCTTCCTTCCTTCCTTCCTTCCTTCCTTCCTTCCTTCCTTCCTTCCTTCCTTCCTTCCTTCCTTCCTTCCTTCCTTCCTTCCTTCCTTCCTTCCTTCCTTCCTTCCTTCCTTCCTTCCGCCACTTCCTTCCTTCGCCACTTCCTTCCGCCACTTCCTTCCGCCACTTCCTTCCGCCACTTCCTTCCTTCCGCCACTTCCTTCCTTCCGCCACTTCCTTCCTTCCTTCCTTCCTTCCTTCCTTCCTTCCTTCCTTCCTTCCTTCCTTCCTTCCTTCCTTCCTTCCTTCCTTCCTTCCTTCCTTCCTTCCTTCCTTCCTTCCTTCCTTCCTTCCTTCCTTCCTTCCTTCCTTCCTTCCTTCCTTCCTTCCTTCCTTCCTTCCTTCCTTCCTTCCTTCCTTCCTTCCTTCCTTCCTTCCTTCCTTCCTTCCTTCCTTCCTTCCTTCCTTCCTTCCTTCCTTCCTTCCTTCCTTCCTTCCTTCCTTCCTTCCTTCCTTCCTTCCTTCCTTCCTTCCTTCCTTCCTTCCTTCCTTCCTTCCTTCCTTCCTTCCTTCCTTCCTTCCTTCCTTCCTTCCTTCCTTCCTTCCTTCCTTCCTTCCTTCCTTCCTTCATTCCACTTCCTTCCTTCCTTCATTCCACTTTCCTTCCTTCCACTTCCTTCCTTTCCATTCCTTCCTTCCTTCACTTCCTTCCTTCCTTCCTTCCTTCCTTCCTTCCTTCCTTCCTTCCTTCCTTCCTTCCTTCCTTCCTTCCTTCCTTCCTTCCTTCCTTCCTTCCTTCCTTCCTTCATTCCTTCCTTCCTTCCTTCCTTCCTTCCTTCCTTCCTTCCTTCCTTCCTTCCTTCCTTCCTTCCTTCCTTCCTTCATTCCTTCCTTCATTCCTTCCTTCCTTCCTTCATTCCTTCCGCCACTTCCTTCCTTCCTTCCTTCCTTCATTCTTCCTTCCTTCATTTCCTTCCTTCCTTCCTTCCTTCCTTCCTTCCTTCCTTCCTTCCTTCCTTCCTTCCTTCCATCACTTCCTTCCTTCCTTCGCCACTTCCTTCCTTCACTTCCTTCCTTCCTTCCTTCCTTCCTTCCTTCCTTCCTTCCTTCCTTCCTTCCTTCCTTCCTTCCTTCCTTCCTTCCTTCCTTCCTTCCTTCCTTCCTTCCTTCCTTCCTTCCTTCCTTCCTTCCTTCCTTCCTTCCTTCCTTCCTTCCTTCCTTCCTTCCTTCCTTCCTTCCTTCCTTCCTTCCTTCCTTCCTTCCTTCCTTCCTTCCTTCCTTCCTTCCTTCCTTCCTTCCTTCCTTCTTCCTTCCTTCCTTCCTTCCTTCCTTCCTTCCTTCCTTCCTTCCTTCCTTCCTTCCTTCCTTCCTTCCTTCCTTCCTTCCTTCCTTCCTTCATTCCTTCCTTCATTCCTTCCTTCCTTCCTTCCTTCTTCCTTCCTTCCTTCCTTCCTTCCTTCCTTCCTTCCTTCCTTCCTTCCTTCCTTCCTTCCTTCCTTCCTTCCTTCCTTCCTTCCTTCCTTCCTTCCTTCATTCCTTCCTTCCTTCCTTCCTTCCTTCCTTCCTTCCTTCATTCCTTCCTTCCTTCCTTCCTTCCTTCCTTCCTTCACTTCCTTCCTTCCTTCCTCCTTCCTTCCTTCCTTCCTTCCTTCCTTCCTTCCTTCCTTCCTTCCTTCCTTCCACTTCCTTCCTTCCTTCCTTCCTTCCTTCCTTCCTTCCTTCCTTCCTTCCTTCCTTCCTTCCTTCCTTCCTTCCTTCCTTCCTTCCTTCCTTCCTTCCTTCCTTCCTTCCTTCCTTCCTTCCTTCCTTCCTTCCTTCCTTCCTTCCTTCCTTCTTCCTTCCTTCCTTCCTTCCTTCCTTCCTTCCTTCCTTCCTTCCTTCCTTCCTTCCTTCCTTCCTTCCTTCCTTCCTTCACTTCCTTCCATCCTTCCTTCCTTCCACTTCCTTCCTTCCTTCCTTCCTTCCGCCACTTCCTTCCGCCACTTCCTTCCGCCACTTCCTTCCTTCCTTCCTTCCTTCCTTCCTTCCTTCCTTCCTTCCTTCCTTCCTTCCTTCCTTCCTTCCTTCCTTCCTTCCTTCCTTCCTTCCTTCCTTCCTTCCTTCCTTCCTTCCTTCCTTCCTTCCTTCCTTCCTTCCTTCCTTCCTTCCTTCCTTCCTTCCTTCCTTCCTTCCTTCCTTCCTTCCTTCCTTCCTTCCTTCCTTCCTTCCTTCATTCACTTCCTTCCTTCCTTCCTTCCTTCCTTCCTTCCTTCCTTCCTTCCTTCCTTCATCACTTCCTTCCTTCCTTCCTTCCTTCCACTTCCTTCCTTCCTTCCTTCCTTCCTTCCTTCCTTCCTTCCTTCCTTCCTTCCCTTCCTTCCTTCATTCCTTCCTTCCTTCCTTCCTTCCTTCCTTCCTTCCTTCCTTCCTTCCTTCCTTCCTTCCTTCCTTCCTTCCTTCCTTCCTTCCTTCCTTCCTTCCTTCCTTCCTTCCTTCCTTCCTTCCTTCCTTCCTTCCTTCCTTCCTTCCTTCCTTCCTTCCTTCCTTCCTTCCTTCCGCCATTCCTTCCTTCCTTCCTTCCTTCCTTCCTTCCCCTTCCTTCCTTCCGCCCTTCCTTCCTTCCGCCCCTTCCTTCCTTCCTTCCTTCCTTCCTTCCTTCCTTCCTTCCTTCCTTCCTTCCTTCCTTCCTTCCTTCCTTCCTTCCTTCCTTCCTTCCTTCCTTCCTTCCTTCCTTCCTTCCTTCCTTCCTTCCTTCCGCCCCTTCCTTCCTTCCTTCCCCCTTCCTTCCTTCCTTCCTTCCTTCCTTCCTTCTTCCTTCCTTCCTTCCTTCCTTCCTTCCTTCCTTCCGCCACTTCCTTCCTTCCGCCACTTCCTTCCTTCCCCCACTTCCTTCTTCCACTTCCTTCCTTCCACCACTTCCTTCCTTCCACTTCCTTCTCCACTTCCTTCCTTCCTTCCACCACTTCGTTCTTCACTTCCTCCCGCCACTCCCTCCCTCCCTCCCTCCCTCTCCATCTTCCTCTCTCCCCCTTTTTTTATTTTATGATCTATTGGAAAACAAAATTACTTGCTATGTCTTCATTGCATTCTTCACCACAGTATATACATCAAATCACAATTTGGCTTAGAATCCAAAGTTTTTCTGATCTAATCACTAAAAAACTTTCAAATAGGCAGATTTCTCGAATGATTACTTTGACACCCAAGAGAAAATTTTGCAACAATATGACTATTTATGTGCAGATAGTGGCTAAAATATAGAAAAATAAAAACCTTACATACATTCCTGAAAAATATTCTGCATGTGTAAATAATAGAAGTTGTCTTGAAAAGCCATGTTTTGGAAAAATACATTTTATTTTAGAGAATACTATAAATCTAGTTAACACAAAAAACAGGATTGAGGGATACTTTGGGGCAGGCAGTGAGCAGGGAAATGATCAGAATAAATACAAACTGACACCCATCATCTAAAAGAACTTGTAAAAAACCCTTTCATCTCTATAAGATTCAGTGGTTGCTTCAGGAGGAAAGAAGGATGAAGGAAAGAAGGAAAATGAAGGAAAGATTTCTTCAAATACTGTTTTACAGCTCTGCCTTGAATAGCATAACCTCGTGGTTATTAAAATCAAGCATGATGCCATGGGTGAGGTGATAAGAACAAATGAGTTTCAACAATACCATATTTTAATATTGCCATATATTAGGATGAACTAGACTGTGACTATGCTGTATGATTGTTCCCACTATATTCTATTTTTTTTCCTGCTCTTTTTAAGACAAATCATCCATCATTTCCTAATGAAGCATAGGGACATCTATGTCTAGCCCACCATTTTGTAGTGATTGTTAACTCATATGTCCAATATATATCAAGACTTATATCAGCCCGAGAATATTATTCATTTTCTCAAATAGCCCATTGATCAATTCTTTCATAAAAAAAACCCAACAACCCAAACAAACCCAAAACCAACGAACAATATGCCCCTGCCAAACCATGTACCTATCATTTTATCCTATCACCCTTGAAAACACTGCTGCAGATCAATTTCTTTCAGAACTGCCCTTATGTCAAATCAGCATCACCACCCCAGCCAGGTTTTCAGTGGTTAGTGTCTTGGTGAGTATTTTTTTTCCTTGGATATGTCCTCTGATGTAATATGAGTGAAGTGAGGACTGATTTAATGGTTTTATCACTACCTTGTGAATGCAGTAGGAAGTCTTCATAACAACCTTGCAAACACACACAGATTGTGAATATCTGTCTGAATATTCTTAAAGAACAAAACTCCTCTGTTTAGAGGAAACATTGTTTTGAGTAGGTTTAACAAAATTATTAGACATATTATTTGGCAACTGGGTGCTAAAATTTATTTCCAAAATTTTGGATAGCAGGGCAGAGATTGAAATTATATTTACTTAGCTTCACATCTTTTCTGTTGTGTGTTACGCATGTTAAAAGCAAATGGTCTGAAATACAGGGGGTTAACTACATAAACATAACTAAGAGTGGAAAAATATGCCTGGTTTGATAAGTGTATAATGTACCCATCCTCATGTTCAGGATTTGAGAGAAAAAAAATATAACTATTTGGAGATACTTGTAAAAAAGATACTCATAAATCAAAAAATAACCCTCCTGATTGCATGATAATTGCAAAAAAATTAGTTGCTTTAAAAATTCAAGTGCATGTTTGTCTTTCAGGGAGAAGAGCAGGCAGTTTTCCTCATTAGGTGTTAAGTTCAATTTTAATCTCAGCTTTAAAATGGCTGTGAAAATGACAGTTTTTTATGGGATAGGGGCTGGTGTGCTCTCATATGTTAGCAGTTCTTGATGGACTACTGGACATGAGGAGTTCAGTTTCATAATCTGACTGAATGGATTCAAATCAGAGACAGGCTGTACATGTAGATATATATTAGCAGGAGAAAGGAGAGAGACATTCCTACAAGAAAACTCTCTGTCTCTTGGACACGCCAGAGATTGTAGCAGAAAGGAGTCTCATATTTTCACACTTGAATGTTCTAGAAAGTAAAATCTAATCTGCATATATATATAACTATAGTTATGGAAAATTTTATTGGTTTAAAATCCTTTGTTGATTTACAAAAGTACTGATACCTCTGTTTTGTCCATCAGCACCCATATCCAGGAAAGAAATAATTCACACCATAGCCAGTTTAAACCTGTGCATACAATTACTGGGCATTCAAAATAGACTTGCAATTAGCTGGGCATTTGGGTCTACTGATTGGTTTTTGTCAAGTTTCATTTGTTTCTCTCTTACTGAAGGTGCTATCTTGAATCACTTTTGTCTGTTTAGAGCCTCTTCTAGGAAACTTAGTAAATTCAAAAGTTACTTCAGAAGAACTGAAGAGAAAGGGAAGAATTGGCAGTTTACAATTCCAAACAAAATAGTAATTTCAATAAATTTGCTTGTTCACTAATACCTAAGAAGGCCAATATTATTTCATTTATTGTTTTCAATGTTTAGCTTTAAATGAAATAAACTTTCCTGGTGTTTGTCACCTGCTGAGGCTTCAATGAATTCTTTTTCTGAGCATGGATTCTTAAATCCTGGTGTGGTGTAAACTTAATGGCACGTGACAATAGTCAATACTATATTAAAGATATATGGAGAAGAAGTTTACTACACGGTAGACTGTAATGTGCCTGGAAAAACAACTTGGTTATGCTGATGATCCTGATGCTGCAGTGGGCACTGAAAAGCTCTTGCTGTTTCCAGTTTGCAAAGTTGAGCAATGTTGCTCAGTCTGTGCCAAAAAATCCTGCTACTCTTCTTGCAAGATGGAACATAAAAGCAGGTTGCTGAACATTAGCTGTGACTCCATAGGACTGAAATCTGTAAATGGCACAGAAGAAATGGAAGAAAAGAGCCACATTTTTTACTAAAAGGTATTTTGTCCATTTTAAGAAAGAAAATGTGCCAGTCAGATCTCACTATGTTATGTGTGCCAACATGCAGGGACTTTTTTCACTTCACTCTGCTAATGTAGAAATGTGTGATGATGGGAAAAAAATGTTCAAAGAGAAACCACATTTGTGAGTAGCATGATGGGGGGCACTTCTAAGTACTATGGAAGTAAGCAATGCTTCTGGTGAAAATCAGTGTGTACATGGATTATCTGGTGTATATTATTTGGAGTTTTTACCATGTTCTGTTCAACAACTGATGGGATGGATGTACCTTTCTTAGAGAGAGGAATATGAATTCTAGCACAGGAGGTAGAGGGCTCATTAATAGATCTTCAAAGTAGTTTGGAAGGAACAGAGAGAAAATACCAGGCTAGCCAGTGATGAGTGGTGAGATGGTGTGACAAAACTTAAGCAAACAAGCCCTAATAGGATTCCTCAATCTGTTTCATGAGATGTTGCCTAAAAAGCACCATATCTGAAGTTTTCACACTGATGTAGAGAGCATGAGGAGTAAGAGAAGATGAAGCTTTGTCCTAGTTGCAGAGATTTGACACCACTGGCGTAAGTGGAACCTTGTGGGATGGGTCCAGTGTCTGGTGTGCCCTGATGGACAGTTCCCAGCTCTGTAGGACAGACAGGCATGGCAGAAGAGGCAGAGAGGTGGAACGGTATGTAACAGAAACAATAGAACATATGGAGCTCTCAGCTGGCAATGGCACAGTTGAGATCCTCTAGGTAAAAATCAAGGAGCAAAAAAAATTGTGTGGATGTCACTGTGAGAGTCTACTACAGATCTCCTGTGCTGTTTGAAGGTAAACCAGTGGGAGGAATCAACTCCATGCAAATATCTTGTTAGAGATTTCAATTCAGAGCTACAATTTTATTGGAAAAATATAATAAAGGCAATTGTCCAGGAACATTGGCTAAAGCAGGCAAAGCCAGAATATGACTGGACACCCTGTTGGTCAGGATGATGACAGCAGTCTGATTGAATGGCATTTGCAGTCCCGTTGGAGTGATAAATGATGTCTTATCAAAGTGATGGTAAGTGGAGGTCCTGTGGAAAGATCTGGTCCTTCTCTGGAGGTCCAGTGGTAGTTATCGAGCTCTGGGGATCTACTTATTGTCCTCTCAGAACCCAGTGTTCACCACCCATTGTGGTGTCCCAAGTCCCAGAAGATACACAGGCAGGAATGCTGGTTACTTCAGCCAGGGCAGGGAATTTTACAGAGGGAGGATGTAATTCCATGAGCCATTCCGGGGGGTCCTTGATGGCCCATTAGTGGGGATGACCCCCTTGTCCTCCCGCTTCCATCTTTAGGCTGGGTGTGCACTGGACAGCTGTTGAAAATGACCCACACTAGCAACTCATCAGAAGGTGACGTAAGTGGTGGTGGAGTACGCCCTTTGGTTACACCTTACATGGTAACCCAAGACACCTCCTACCTGTGGCGATGACCCTGATGGATTGTACTTTGAGGAACTAAAGGATCCTTCCAAGTCAACTGCCCTTGTCTTTATGGGAGATTTCAACTCGCCCAAAATCAGCTGGGACCATCAAACAGCTGGTACAACCCAGGCCCTCCTTGATTTTCTATTTGTCAACACAGCAGACCTCATGAGCAAAATAGAGACTGACAACTGTCTTGGACACAACAAACATGAAGAGGCTGAACTTAAAATCTCAACAAGCTAGCAAAACCCCAGCTCTGACCATGAACAGACTTCAGGCTCCTCAGGGAACTAATAATTAAAGTCCCCTGTGAAAATATTTTTGCAGGGGCTAGGGTCCATCAGTGCTGGTTACTTTTTAAACATCACCTCCTAAAGGAGCAGAGGGGCAGAGAGGACCTGCAGAGAGACCTCAAAAAATTAGAGAGATGGACAATCACCAACCATACAGAGTTTAACAACGTCACGTGCTGGATTCTGCACCTGGGACAGGACAACCCTCAGTGTGTGCATAGACTGCGGAATGAGATGCTGAAAAGCAGTGTCATAGAAAGACACCTGGGGGTCAGTGGAAAGTTGAATTTGAGTCTGCAGTGGGCCAACCATGTCCTGAGGGCATCAGGCACAGCATCACCAGCTGGGCAGGAGAGGGGATTGCCCCACTCTTCTCTGGGCTGGGGCAGCCTCACCTCAAGTCCTTGGGCAGTTTTGGGTGCCATAAGAAAAAAAAAGGATATTAAGATAGACAATATCCAAAGGAGGCTGTACTGGTTTAGGGCAAATTTAGGAGAAAACCTCCAAATGAGGTCCCTCTAGAAAAGTAAATTCAAGTGGCCCCTCCACACACTGCTTCGGGAAAATATGTGCTTGGAGAAAAGCGGGAAAAAAAGATTTATTCAACAAGCAAAGTATTCACAAGCATAAAAATGAATACTATTAAACAATAAAACCTCTCACTGTTCTGAAGAGATGGCAAATTCAGAGAGTCCTTGTTGTGAACGTGTAGCTCGGCTTGCCTAGTCTCAGTCCCTCCGGCGCTGGAATGCAGCATCCCAGGCTCTGATGGGCGACAGGTGTGAGCTCCTGGTGTTTTTCTGGGTTTTCAGTCCAGAGCAGGCTTGAACAGCTCCAAGAAAAAGAAAAACCACAGTCCAGGGAACTTCTCTGCATTAACTAGCTAAAAGCTACCTAAAAGCAAAGGAGAGCTCTGTCCCGCTGTCTGTCCATCCACAGACATCACAGTCCAGGAGCAGGAATGTGGAGGGGTGAGTGCAGTGCCTGAAAACAAACTGCACACTTCTTCTTCACCCCCCTTCACTCTCAGAACCAGTCTCAGGTGCAGAACTTAATATTCAGCATAAACAGAACAGATGATTGGGGATGCAAGCACCATATAATCACCCCAAGACAAAGGCCGACAGGGATGGTGAAGGGCTCTGAGGGGAAGCCAAATGAGAAGCAGGTGAGGTCACTTGGACTGCTCACCTTGGAGAAGACTGAGGGGAGACCTCACTGGGGTCTTCAACGTTCTCAAGAGGGGAAGAGGAGGGTCAGCCACTGATCTGTTTGCTCTTGTGACCAGCGACAGGAGTCCAGGAAGTGGCATGAAATTGTGTTAGGAGAGGTTTAGGTTGGATATCAAGAAAAGGTTCTTCACCCAGAGGATGTTTGGGCACTGGAACAGGCTCCCCAGAGAAATGGTCACAGTACCTAGCAGAGTTCTTGGGGCTTTTCTTGAGCCAGGAGTTGGACTTGATTATCCTGATGGGTCTCTTCTAACCCAGGATATTCTATGAGTCTATGATTCTGTTGTGGCAGTCTTGTAAATGTGGAAGCCACAGGAGAAATAATTAAGAATGATGACTCACCTCATGAAACTTTTTAAGAATCATAAATAAATTCAGAGACATATCATCCACAAATGAGGAATTTAAAATACAAAGGAATTTTATATATTTCTATTTATTAGAAATGCTTTGAGAGATTAATTTTTGAGGAATTACGCTTAAAAAAAAGCCTCAAGAGATCTGAGTAATTTG
This sequence comes from Camarhynchus parvulus, assembly GCF_901933205.1. NCBI lineage: Eukaryota > Metazoa > Chordata > Aves > Passeriformes > Thraupidae > Camarhynchus > Camarhynchus parvulus. The sequence goes on from NC_044601.1 coordinate 2,758,531, forward strand.
ACATGCCTTCTAAGAATCACTCTTTTAGCTAATACTTCCATTTCAAAAGGAAGAAAAAGTATGGTATTATCAGACGACTAATTTTTACTTTGGAATGGAAAGTGTTGCATAGCCTAATTCTAAGTCTTGTCTTGCAAATTATAGTAAAGATGGTAAAAAAAGCATGATTAGTCTGTTAAACTAAAAATAACAATATTTACCTTCAGAGTGTGTAATCACTTGAAAAGAAAATATAATCTTTATATGTTTTTCAAAATTTTCTCATTTGATAATTCCAGAATGAATTGTCTTTGGGAATTTAGGATGCTCTGACACTTGAGCAGGATGAATTTTCATTCTGACATTTATGGTAAAAGATTCCATTTTTCAATTGTTTTTACTTTTAAAATTTTAAACACTCAGCATGAGATTGTTACTGATTATTTGCCAAGTAGAAAACATGACTTGGGTTTATCGAATTAATTCACATTTTTTTATTTCTTGTCTTACACCTTTAGTGTTATGAGTAAGGTTTGTGAATTCTCTAAGCCAATCAAGAATTCTCCGAGCCAATTTGATCAGAATACAAATTGCTTTATTTAGCAAGCAGCGACAAGCAAGGGTCCAGCGCTGGGTGGCCGGGAGTCCCCGCTCCCCAAGGCTCCTCAGTCCATCTCTTATTGCTCCTCCTTCTGCGTACGTGTCCTCTGATCCTGCTTATGTGTCCTCTGTCCCTGCTCTGTGCTGTTGCTAGGGGGTCTTCTCCTGCCTCCCAGTGGTCCCGACCCTCCTGTTTTTTGCAAGCGAGTGGATTCTTATCTTGAGTGGGACCTCCTGCTGCGCTTATCGAGCGTTTGCGCTTTTCCTGTTAAACAAGGCTTGCAACTATGGTTATTGTCTGTGTTTAATGAACAAATTCTAGTTACCCATAACATTTAGGGTGATTTTATTCTAGTTGTACATACTTTTGAAATAAAAGCTACCAGCCTCTCTAATAGATAAATATACGCAAAATCAGGCAGTGACAAACATACATACTGTGCTGTAGCAATCTTGCCATGAGTAGTACATATGAAGGTAAAATTTGCAGCAGTAACATAATTCCTGGAGCTGCTCTCATCTGGAAAAGTGGTCAGAGCCAAGGCCATAAATAACATTAGAGAGATAGTACACCTAATAGAGAGAACAAAATTTTGGTCGCGAGCATGTTACAAACTGGTTTAACACAGAAAACCAAAGGAAACTATGGCTCTGTGAATAAAACGGAGGAGAACCAGAAAGGTTTGAAATATACCCAAAACCCTAATGATGTTAGATGTTGGTGCCAAAAAATGGTATGTTTAATTTAATAGTAAAAGAAGGAAGTGGGGAAGTGGCAGAAGGAAGTGGTGGAAGGAAGGAAGGAAGTGGCGGAAGTGGCGGAAGGAAGAGAGAAAGAGAGAAAGAGAGAAAGAGAGAAAGAGAGAAAGAAAGAAAGAGAGAAAGAAAGAAAGAGAGAGAGAAAGAAAGGAAGAAAGGAAGAAAGGAACAAAGAAAGAAAGAAAGAAAGAAAGAAAGAAAGAAAGAAAGAAAGAAAGAAAGAAAGAAAGAAAGAAAAAGAAAGAAAGAAAGAAAGAAAGAAAGAAAGAAAGAAAGAAAGAAAGAAAGAAAGAAAGAAAGAAAGAAAGAAAGAAAGAAAAGAGAGAAAGAGAGAGAAAGAGAGAGAAAGAAAGAAAGAGAGAAAGAGAGAAAGAGAGAAAGAGAGAAAGAGAGAAAGAGAGAAAGAGAGAAAGAGAGAAAGAAAGAAAGAAAGAAAGAAAGAAAGAAAGAAAGAAAGAAAGAAAGAAAGAAAGAAAGAAAGAAAGAAAGAAAGAAAGAAAGAAAGAAAGAAAAGAGAGAAAGAGAGAGAAAGAGAGAGAAAGAAAGAAAGAAAGAAAGAGAGAAAGAAAGAAAGAGAGAAAGAGAGAAAGAGAGAAAGAGAGAAAGAGAGAAAGAGAGAAAGAGAGAAAGAGAGAAAGAGAGAAAGAAAGAAAGAAAGAAAGAAAGAAAGAAAGAAAGAAAGAAAGAAAGAAAGAAAAGAAAAGAAAGAAAGAAAGAAAGAAAGAAAGAAAGAAAAAAAAAAAGAAAGAAAGAAAGAAAGAAAGAAAGAAAAGAAAGAAAGAAAGAAAGAAAGAAAGAAAGAAAGAAAGAAAGAAAGAGAGAAAGAGAGAGAGAGAGAGAGAAAGAAAGAAAGAAAGAAAGAAAGAAAGAAAGAAAGAGAAAGAAAGAAAGAAAGAAAGAAAGAAAGAAAGAAAGAAAGAAAGAAAGAAAGAAAGAAAGAAAGAAAGAAAGAAAGAAAGAAAGAAAGAAAGAAAGAAAGAGAGCAAGGGTTGTGCTTGGGGGGTGGGAGAATGGATTAGGTGGTAAAATGATAAGTATATCACCTTCTGGGGGTCCCAAAGATGTCTAATTGATCCCCTCCATCTGGCCTTGGTGGTGAGAGTCACTCACCACATGCCACTGCCACTGCCGCTGAAAAATATAGAAACCAGTGGATTAATATATGTTTGGACCAGGTGGGAATGCCCAGGTGTCTTTCCTGAGGGGCCAGGTTTGGCACTGTTCCTTGCAGCACTGTGGATCTGTTGCATCATTTGCTGTGCTCTGGTGCAGAGTCTGGGGACCCCTTTGGGGGGCTGGCCTTTGATGGACTGTGACATCCCCTCTGCTGTGCTTCATGTGAATGTGGATTTTCCTGGGGTGAAGGGGCCTCAGGGCTGAGCTGGTCTGCAGTGCAGAGAATGGGTGTTAACTGCCTGGGACCAGAGGCTTTTTCACCACACACCCAAAACCTCTCCTTTCCCCACCCTCTGGTGTGAGGGTCCGTTCAACCCTGGCAGCTGAGAGCCCTGGGGTGTGGTCTCCACCCCAAAGGTGCTAAGCTTGATCTCTCTGTATTCTTATCTTCATCAATTATCTCATCTCATCTTATCTCATTTTATCTAAGTATTCTTATCTTCATCAATGGACAGTGAACAGTTCAGGTCCCCATTCAGGGTTTTGCTGCTCTTCTCTACAGCTTTTATATACTTTTGCTATAATAATGAAAATTTCTTAATGAAGATGTTTAAGCCATAAATTATAATTTTAAGTCTTCCCAAAGCAGAAGTTGCACAGCTGATCCCAGCTAATGACATAACCTAAATCACAGAAGTGTCAGCTCCATTTAGGTGAGAATCAAGCTCTTCTCTTTCATGCATGTCACTCACAGCCAGCCACATCAGTGGTCCCAGACAGAAGGACAATTCTTACTGTTCTATTAATAGTGTCTAAAAATACCATTTTGCAGGAAAGTGGGTTGGTTTTTTTGTTGTTGTTGTTTGTTTGTTTTTTTTTTCAAAGAACCACAGTATTTGGAACAATATTGGTTTTAACTTATGGGGAGCACATCGCAATTGAAAGCCTTCTTTCTTCTCTTTTTTTTAATGTGTAGTTTTCCAGTAGTTATTTATTTTTAAATATATGCATGATCTCAAATGTCACTTGGAATGTAGCTGAAGAACTTTAGAGAAAATGCTTAATAATATAAGGAAGCTAGGTACCTGTGACCCCCATTGACACATCTCCTTTAACTCATAGTTTTGAAATACATTACATTCCTAATTTTACTTTGTTGCTTTTTTGCCATCTCCCACTGCCTATAAAGAAAGAATACCTGGTAGGAAACATTCATCTGAAGAGTTTACAAAAGGTCCCCAGTGGAGTTCAATTCTAGTTTTGGCTAAAGGCCTAGATTGGTAAGCCAACATTTTGATTTTAAAATGTTGATTGGATTGACAAACAGGGGTTCAGCTCCCTGTTCTTTCACATAAATCCTGTGTCACCATTGGCAAATTGCTTATAGTCCTACTGTGTCTCAGTTCTCTTTGTGAAGGCGTAGTTTTTAGTAATTCCTTGCTTCACAGAGGTAAGGCACATAATGGTAAATACATCAATAATAGCAAATTAAAAAAATCCTGGTAAAAGAAGTCGTAGAGTACCATGGCTATTTTCTCCTTGATGGTAAACTAATTTTAAGTCAAGAGCCACCTCTTTCTACTACAAATGGACAACTTTTCCCACAAGTGTTGTCATAAGAGATTTCAGTCTATCCTCAGGTCAATAATGCTCTTCCAAAACAATTCACTACAATTCACTTCCTCATGATGACATCTCTTAAAGATTACTTCTCATTTACGAATATAGGAAAGAAAACTAGGAAAAAGAGGGTCAAAAAGAGTGAAACTCCCAGTACTATAGAAAACTAAAATATTGTATGAAGTTTACTATAGCAATGTTGAGGTCTGCACTTCATTTGACTATGGGAGATCATGCTAACTTTTATTTATCTCCGCTGAAAAATTGGTTCACTGTAGAATTTTAACTCTCCAGGATAAGAAACATATTTCTCACACTAAAAAAAACCCTCTTTTTGTCTTTCAGAATTTTCTTGTTCTAGGACAAAACCTTTCAGTCTTCTTTTACTCTGAAAGCCAGAAAGAGCTAATTTGTTTGTATACAAGTAGACTTATCTATGTCTTTCATCCAGGGTCACTCACTGCGCTTTTTAAAACTAACTCTTCAAAACTTCAATTTGCAATCAGGCTCTCTGTTCACTTTCAGGTTCTACATTACAATTAAATATTTGCTGCTTTCAGCGGCTTCTTAGCTTTCTTGTCTCTGTTTCATCTGTGATAGGCCTGTTTAAGAAGCCTTATTTTTTAACACAATTAACACCTTTATTACTTTTATTTTTTAGTCTAGTAATTGTTTTTATTATTTTTAGTTTTATTTTAATTTTAAATTTACTTGTATTATAGTATTTTTCTTTATTTCGCCCATCTGAATTTATTTTATAAATACTTTGGCTTTAGGCCAGAGGTTAGAAAACTTTGGCCTATTGATGGGTAACAATGAGATAGCACAGGTCTATCTTTCAGTAACCATCCCTTTTTTATCTTTTCCCTCCTTTCCTCTGTACTCAGAATGTCTCATTAAGTCACTTTCATACAGAAGAGTTTTGGGGAATATACCTGTAATACACTTTGACTTTTGGGAAACCTTTAAGTTTTTAATAACACCTTCAAGAATGTGAAGAGATAGCCGAGATACCGGCCATGGGGATGTAATTAGTCCTAATTTTTGCATATTAAATTATACATGCACACTAATCCCTCATTGGAAACACAGAATTTCTTAATCAGACAAGTGACTAGAATTAATTTTGAACAGGTAAAAATTTAAGTGTGTGTTTTATCCTTGAGTGTTGTAAGTAGGATTCATTCTTAGTGATGTATTCTGTGAGCAGAGTGAGGCAGAGTTAAATCTGTGTGATGTTGTGCCTACCAACTGGTAACCAGATGTTACTACAGCCCTTACAAATTATCAAGGTGGTTTTCTGGTGGTATACTTGCTTACTACAGACAAATGAAGCCAAAAATATAACCAGACTCAGATGGTATGCCATGGTACCTGGGGTGCCAAAGATACCCAGTCACTGTCTTGGTGAATTGATCTGTATTGTGTACCCTGCATTGGAATTGCTTGGTTTATATGTTGTATCTATCTCCACCCTCATTCAAATGGGCTGAATCTGGAATAATCCTCTCCTCCTCAGAGAAACTGATTTGTGACCTTTCCACATGTATGACTAATATTAGAAGAAAGCACCGTATCTCTTATTAATTTACTTTTTTTTTTTTGGTGAATTCAGGTCTGAATATAGTATTAGGAGAAGTTTTATACTTTCCACTGTAAATGTGAATTAAACCCTGCAAACTTGGAGAGTAATTATTCACAGTCACACTTATAATTAACAATGATGGAAAGGCTTTACTTAATATTGTCACACATAAGTGAAAGACTTAAAGTGAAAGTAATTAAGACATGACAGAAACAGGAGTTATTGGTGGCCAACATGAGATTGAACAGATCTGATTTTATATCATATAGGGAAAAGAGGATGTAGAAAAGTTGTGAGGGCACTTAAATTTAAATTATTTAGCATGGCTGAGTTACTAAAATATTTTAGAATTAATCATTACAGAACAGTTACAGGAAAGTGTGGAGAAATGGAGAGAGAAAGAATTAAAACCCCATCACTAGAGGACAAGTTTGCGAATGAAATGAGAGTAAAGATAAATTGCTCCTCAGTGCTGATGTAATACACTTGAACTGGGTTTAAATGACTTTACTTCAGGAATAGTGTGTACCTAGTGAGCAAGTGGACACGTTAGAAAAAAAGTTTTCCATCATGTCTAAGATGGAAAAAGATCTGTAAAATTCTGCAGAATTAATTTTAAATAGGATCACAGCATCCCCTGTGGAAGTCGCAGCAGCTTAAAAGTAGTCTGAAAAAGACGTCGTTGAAGGTGATCACAATTTGTACACTCACAAATTGTACACATACATATGCTTGACTTTTGAATGTCATGGAAGTTTAAGCACATAGCTTTAGTCCTGAACACATGCAGGGTTGTCACATCTGCGTCTTTGGAAAGGGTCTTAAGACAGATAAATAACTGAAGTTCTGTGACTGTAAGAAATAGGATGAATCTAAAAAGGAATCAGACATTCTCAACTGGAATAAATTGCACAAAAGCAAGAGAAACAGACAGGATTGTTTAAAGGACAAGGCAGTAAAAACAGAAGCATCTGAAGGCCTCGATGTGCTCAGTGGGTGTATAGGCCACTGTAGCATTGCACAGCTTGATTGCAGCCCTTCGAGGGAAACTGCAAGCAAAATTGCTCATCCTGGTACTGATAGTAGTTTCATGTCACAAGCGGAGAAAAGTTAATTATATGAACACCAGTCTGTGATGTAGCAGGGATTCCCTGTTGCAGTGAAGAGCAGTTGACAAAATGAAATAATTCTAAAACACCATTCCTTACAACTGGCATTCAGTGATGTATGAGCCACACCAAAAAATGGAGGGCGTGTTTGCAATATAGTCATCTGAAATGCAGTTCTGGTTTGAAAAGTTGCAATTTCAGTATAATTGTTTACTAGTTAAAATGCCTAATTTATGTAGTTCCAACTTCATGCCTTCTTCCTTCAGCAAAATTTTCTTTAATTCATACCTTATCCCTAGAGCTGCTTATTAAAAAAAAACATATTTTACCTTTTCTTGGTCTGCAAGTTTTGTAAGATTCCCATCCCTCACTAACCTTAACCTTATTGCTAAAGAGCAGTAGAACAAGAATAAGAAGACTCTGAATGAAACCTCTGCAGCTACAAATACCGTTAAGTAATAAATTAAATATATTTTAGAGGAACAAAATTTCCAGCTAGCAATTATGCACTTGCTCTAAAAATGAACTAATTGGTACCTGTATCATAAACCTGTCTGTGCTATCTTCTGTTACGTTGGTTTCTATAATTTCTGATCATAGTTTGATGCTTTGGATGTATGTAACAGGAATTGATCACACATTTCAAACACTTGCAAGTGGTGCTCCAACACAATGTTGTTTGCTATCTATTACTGTCTTATACTTATTGAATATTTTCCACGAGTGTAAGTTGCTCTCTTTAATTTCAAATATTTGACTGTCCTTGGCAAAAAGAGTAATCACAATCTCCTCAGGGATGCAGAGGAGCTCATAGAAGATGCTATATGAAAGATAGTTTTGAAACAGCTGATGATTGGGTGTAGAAAGGATCACTAAATCCAAAAATTAACCATTTGAAAGCTGGAAGTATGGAATATATCACACCAATACAACTAATTTTAATTTTTGCATTGAAATTACTAAAAATATTAATAATTAATAGTATAATTATTCAATAATTATTGAACTCCTATCAACAATTATTGACAGCACATTTATTATTATTAACTAATAAAATTGTTATTAGTAAAAACTAATTTGATCCCTCAGATCAAATTTTTGACTTTGCATATGACTGCAGAAGAAGATCATCAAAACCCCTCAAAAATAGTTGTGAATACACATTGTACTTGCACTACATCCAAAGAATATTTATCTGGCCTGGAGAAGTAATAACAAACAAAAAACAATAGAAGGTATTTGACTATATTTTTGATTTTTTTTAATTTATTTAAAAGAAATAGAAGAAAATATTCTGAAATCTAAATATTTTAAGAAACATCTTGGTCTTGAAAGTAATTTTAGGTACAATAATAAAAAGTTCATCACTACTAAAATATACCACTCTTATTTTTTTAATGGAAAATTTTTATCGTTCATTATAAAAATTATTTTAGGAGCAAACATGTTGGTTTTCATAGAACAAGGTTAAAAGGTGAATATTGGGGTGACTTATTTGAACAGCATGGAAGGGTAATATCTCAATGCCCTTAACAGTATCACTTTGGCAGACACAAATCCATTTGGGAGAAAATTCTGACTTCTGGTTAGGGAATTTCTTTTTATAACTGGAAGATATGCCATCAGAAAGACCATTTAAGAAAACAAAAATGGCCCATTCCAGCAATGGCCATTCAAAATGCTGGAGAGAGAGCCAATAATTTGTAGGGAAGAACAAAAGGCATGACATTTCAATATATCAAAACCATGACAATAAAAATAAATATAAAATAAATGTGGTCATGCCCAGGGTAATTGTTTTTTGATTGCCATTTTATTTTTACTTTATTTTAAATTACATTTAAAATTAGATCTACAACTTGTTTTTTAAGTGAAATGATAGTTTTCTCCTTTGCCCCTGCTTGGGGTATAATAATAGATTATGGGAAAAGATCTTGAAAAAAGTGCTCTCATATTTTGGATAGCAATATTATCCTACTTTTATTTCTTTGCTCTAAAAAAACCTGTAGTATTCTTTGTAAATCAGTTATTTTATCTGCATTTAATTTCCTGGTGTATGGAAAAAGAATAAAGCACTTTCCAGTTTGTAGGAAAGTTTTCTCAGATTAAAGGTTGTGAGCACTTAGCTGCAAGGTGCCATACCAAAGAGCACACATGATATGAATTAAATATGGCAGGATGTAATACACAGCTTTTACATGCACACACACATACACACACTGCAATTTTGAGACTCAAGTTACTGGAGCCTATTGACTCTGCTGAAACATGGGATGTGTTACTATCAATACCGGGGTAATGAATGTCACAAAAAGTCACCTCTTGCTGATATCCACAGGCTCAGCATGATTTCGATTCTATTAGAGCGTGATTTTCTTATCAATGAAGGCTGTAGAGATATTACCCTTGCATTATGATTGATAAGTATTTGTTGCTTTAGTCAACTTGAAATCATACTAAAATTGCATTTGAGCCCAGTTCTGAGATCTCCATCACACTGGATCACAGCAGGAAGGGAGGTATACTTGTAAGGCTTTTACAGCTTTCAGAGTGTATAGGGCCTTCTACATCAATTATTTTTGTCATAACAATTAGTTAATCTAACTAAATGGTGATTATAAACACAGATGCTAAATATAGAAACTGTAATTAATGTGATTAAAATCTAGCTTCTGTAACTTTAATTTTTCAGTCCAGAAACTGTGATTAATGGAGTTTGCATAGTGTGAAAATGCTGAAATCAGTAAAGAGTCCATAAAGCAGTTAATTTGCCTTTTATTAGTACTATATGCTCTGTCAAAAATTGTTATGCTGAACAAAGGCTGTATCAAGTATGTTTGCAGAGCATGAATCCACTGTCTATACGTTTCCCCAGCAGGACTTTGTGTTCTGAAATATTTGTAGTCAAATTCTTGCAGTCTTTTATTTTCAAAAATCAGTGTTTCTCTTGAGATATCTCCTTAATAGAGAAGATTAATATTATAATAGAACAGATAATTTTGTGCCTGCCAAAACTGCTCATTGTTCAGCATATCTTGCTATTGTCTTTTAGTCATATTTTAACATGTTTTTGAATGTCTTCCAGATTCTCCATATCTTTATATGCTTGAATAATATATCAGTTGGCACTATACAATTATTAGTCCAAATAATTGATTTTAAAATTAGCCTTTCTATTTTTTATGAGTTTATGCTGTGAACAAATGCATTCTGTCAAATTTCAATAACTCTGTAGGTATTATATTCTCCAATTTTTGATAATGCCATAAATTGCACATGTGCTTATTAAGCTCAGCAACATAATTCCTTCATGAAGTTCTGCCCATGCAATATGAAACCCAGAGTCACATAAAATTTAATCTTTTCTGTAACATAGTTCCTATGAAATATGAGTATATTCAAATTAAATTTTCTAATATTTGTAAATTTTGCACATTTGTCAAATAATCTTCCAAGATGCTGTTTGAGAAATTTATGTGCCTGTAAAATACAGCAAGGAACTTGGGGCTGACTGCCCATTCTCATGGATTCACTTAATAACAATATGTAATAACATTATATCTACTATATTCTACTTGGATAAAGGGATTACAAATTATTTCTTTTATGAAAGATACAATTTTCTTTATTTTTGCTTAAATAAATATGGACAAAAAAGCTGCTGTCTTCTTTCGAAACTAGGAGAAAAGATAGGAGAGATACTCTTTGACATATTTTCTATGGCATCCATTGAAATTGGTAAAAGGTAATAAAACACAATCAAATAGAAGTTCCAAATCTCACCCTAAATGCTATACAAGAAAGGACACAATGGTTAATGGGGAACAACATAATTATTAGCAAAACCTAACATCAAGGTAGGATTATATTTTGGTCCCTATGATTATTCCAGGCTTTGCCATCCATCTATAGTGGCAACTCCAATCAAGGCAAAGCTGTTAAGTCTTCACAACCCATCAGGCAGAATAAGACTTTGAATTTGAAAAAAAAAAAAAGATAACTTCTTCAAAAGAACAATGTCTCACTGGTAGTATAATTAGAAAACGTTTCCCAGCTTCAAAATGTTTATTCAACATATACTATGCACACAGATGTGAGGTGCAAAAAAAAGCAGGGAGATGGAAGTCCTAGAGAAACACCACTGCTTTTGGAATGCTGTGTTCAGAGATGCATGAGCATCCCGGACCTGTGGGTAAGAGTAAACTAGCAAGCCTGGAACTGCAGATTCCTCTTGCCAGAAGCAAGCTGAGTGTTGTGGGAACCAAGAATATGAAGGCTGTGATTTTGTATAATTGTAGAAGATCACTTGAAAGCTTCAGCTGAGCATACTTGTTCTGTAGGCTGTAAAATGCAGCTCCGTCCATTCTGCCGTCCCTTAAGAAAAACTTAGCCTCCATGTAGAAAAATCCATGATTCCACAGATATATTTTTGCTTTGAGGTTTGCTTTGAGGTTGTATCTGAGGCGACCCTGCCCCTGCCTGGCCAGAAACTCTTGAAGCAAAAGAGAAGGAAAGGCACAATGAGTCAACAGCTTGCCAAGAACGTGCGGTACTAGCTGGAGTATGCCAAGGTGCTGTGCTGCAGCAGTGCAGATCAAGATCAGCCTTGACCATTGATATTTCCATGCAGCAAGTTACTCTTTTTTTTTTGTCAACAGAATCCATCTCCTCACGGCTTTTTTTAAGAAAATTAAAACAAACCAGAGCAAACACTGATGAATAACAAGCCCCTCACCCCACGCACACTGCTCCCCCACCCCAAATGGCAGTGGGTGGCTGTGTCAAGGGCAGAATGCAGCCCTTTGCTGTCAGCTTGGAACAAAGATTTCTGTCTCCTCCTGGTAAAAGCTGTTTCTATTTAAAGAGGGGGATTTTGAGCTTTAATCCTTTGTTTCATCATGTTGAAAAGTAAAAAAGTCACAAAACCATGCAGAAAGATCAAATAAAATCTGGACTGAATTGAGGGTGTAGGGGTTTTTTTTCTTGTTTGTTTTTGTTTTTGGGGTTTTTTATTAAAGAAGAAAACTGATTCTTTAAAACTGTCAGGATTCTGCCCTCCCCCTAAGAAAATAATGTTAAGCTCTAATAAAAACTGTGTCTTTTAAAATGTAGCACTCTTACAGATGTGCATAATAAATTATTCCTGACTGCACACTACCCTAGATTATTTAAAACATATGCCTGAACTGAATCTGATATTTTCTTTGGAGTGGACACAACTCTTAGAGACAGCTGTGGTTAAAAAGTGCATGCTTGATATGATACATAATTTTAGTGTTTTTCTATGTAACATACCAAGCATTTAAAAATAATATACAGGTATGGGCAATAGCTTTTTAGCTCTGTTTGGAAGAATATTCATTAAAAAAAGCAGCAACAGTCCTCTTCCGCTCCCCTTAGGTTTCTTACATCCTTATTGTGAAAATCTTAACTGCTTAGCAAATGAAAACGTCAACTTTCTCATGTTGTTCACAGTATGAAAGTTATTTTTCAAATTTACAAGCTGTAGGATTAATTGTCATTGCATTTGTCTTGGCAAGCTGGGATCAACAAGCATTTGTGTTAACAAAAGTAAATATGTGAGAGAATTAGTCAGGAAATAATCATGGAAGGTATCAAGCAGTATCTGGAGGAACTGGAGCCCAAGGGAATTAAAGGTGCTCAGCACTTTCAGTGATTGCTGCATTTCATAGGCCAAAGCAAATATCTGTACAACCAAATCTGTACTGGTGCATTAAATTTTCATGGCTTTCTGCTGCCCTCCATCTCAACAATCCTTTACAAGTCCTTTATTTTTTGTGACTTTTGAGGCTTTCTGTCTTTCCTTGTGCAAATCTCCTATAATGTTTAACTTCTGATAATCTTGCTATGTGTTCCTGGGTGATCTATAGGCCGACTGTGTACAAGGATGCTAGACATTGACCAGATCTTAATTGAAGACTTTATTTTTATAAAAAGTGAGAAATTAATAAATATTTTCTGTAATAATTAAAGGTTGGTAGATGTATTTAAATTGATAGAAGTGAGTAGAAAATATCATATATTACCTTTTCTCTTCTTTTTTTTCTCTTGGAAATGTTTAAAGAAAATGACAGGTAGGCTGTGTGATGTCAAGCCTGATGTAAACTGCACAAAAAATTTGCACTTTAAACTGAAGAGACAGCATTTTGTCATAGCTACATTTCTTAATATAACAGAAATACAAATAAAGAGACAGACCCTTTGCCATTGACTTGAAGTAGGCAATAGGTAATTTTAAGTGAGGATATGGAATAATAAATTCTCACAAGTCAAATGCCACATACTGTCCTACCTAGTGCATTCCTGAGAGTTCTAAATGCCATAAAGATTAGGACAGGAACACCATTTTAACAATCGAGTAATTCTGGTGCTTAAACAGATCTGCTATTCACCCAGACTGTTACATTCACTGCTTTACTTTGCTCTTTGGGAGCTACAGGCGTACTGTTTGTGGGTTTTGCAAATGATAATTTATTAAAGAATACATTAGTAGACCCTAAGACCTTGAATATAAAAACTTTCTGCTTGATAGGAGTCTGCGCTGGGTTTGTTTGTTTGTTGGTTTGCTTACTTTGTTTGTTTCTGGAATCAAACATTCTCAATATTTTCCCCACGTCTTCACTTGAAGTTTTGTTCCTGAGGATTACTGTCTTGCTGCTGCTTGGAAGATGTTAAGCACTTACATGTCCACTGGTTATCTCCTCACAAAATAACAATAATATGTTATGACAACTTGTCAGGTGTGCAAAAAATATTTCTGAACAAAGCCATACTTAGAAAGAACCCCAAACTTGATGTAGTTAAGATTTTTTTCTGGGCTGCCTTGCTACCAATAAACGAGTAAAACTAGCTTAATTATCTGGAAATACCACTGGTTTTGGGAATCTATTTGGGTGGATAAAACTCATTAAAAGTACATACAAATGCTTTGGTTTCTTTGACACCAGCCCATTTAGATGCGGCCATTTAAAGAGAGGCATGTTGAAACAGCTGTCTGCCTGCATTTTCCAAGCAGTATAGTTTCATGGGATTATCATTTGTGAAAACATCTTATATTAATTAAAATATCATTTATTGCTCATTTCTGTGCAATCATACTCATGCTCAGGTGGGTTCTGGTCCATGTGCTTTCTGAAGGTCCATAACATTCTTGACACATTTTTTGTAAAACACCAAGGAAAAAAGTCATATTCATATTGCACATTTGTAGTTAGGTTTTAGTGCCTTTTATCTCCAGGAACAGTTTCTAAAGTGAAGACTTTCTATATTTCCGTTCTGTTGATCCTTTTTTATAATTTAGTACTTATGGTGCTTTAATGAGAAAAGTGCAACACAGAATTCAAAAGGAAAATATTCTGCAATGATATAAAGAACTCCATTTTGGGATTCATGTACATAAAAATACCAGAGTTTTTCAGCTGGCTTTCAAGTAGAATATGAAAATAATACCTTAGTTTGGAATCTATGCAGCAAATACTTTACAAATAAAATTTTGATTAAATTGCTTAACTCTAATAAATTTTCTCCAAAATATTGACCTCCTCAGAAAGACAGCTTCAAAGACTGTACATAAGAATGACATATATTTTTGTCCTAATAATCTATAGAAAATTATCAGATCAAATAGTGTCATAGAAGTAGTTCAGTATTTCTAAAATTTTCTGAAATAGCCATAGTCTTGATATAATTACCTGTAGAATTTCAAGTTTTAGTTATTCCCTAGGTGAATATGTTTTTTAGCAAATAAATTAATTAAAAGTCTTAACAATGGTAGGATTAATGGAAGAACATTAATTTTTATGAAATAATTTGCTCTACACTAATCCAGCAAAGTCATTTTCTGGTTGCACAAAAATATTTATCTAACTCCTCTGTAAGTCAACCTTGTCAACCACTTTTTTTTTTTTTAATTAGTGATTATACACATAAATATTTTGTTCTCCCATTGTATCTCTAACTGTGTGAATAAAATATGAAAATAATAAAAGCCCTCTAAAGAACTTCTAAGACTAATTTTGTCCAGGGAGATGTAGGACATCAGACAGCTACAGAAGCACCTCAGGCCTTTTGGCTCTGGTACAGTGAAAACCAAGGGAGAGATAAACTCAAGGCAAGAACAGAAGTGAGGACATCATGTCTGGTGACCATGACCCTCTGACTGCTTTGATGAGGGAAGATGTAACAAGGACTTTGCTGGCAAAAGAGTTGACAAAGGACATTACTAATGTGAGAAGAATAATCAGAAGATTGTGTTTCTAAAGGAGACCAGGACAAAGAAGTCTGAGTGCAAAATTTTGTACAAACATAGTGACCTATAAATACCAGTAAACTGTGTAATAAACTGGCTTTTCTTTGCTGGCATAGGCAGAGTCCGTGTCTGTCAATCCCCATAGGGAGAGGAAAGGTGAGTAGCAAGAATGACTTGGGGCAAGCAAGAGAACAAGAAAAATTCCTTCTATGACACTAAGATAAAACTTTGTGTTTCTGGACAAAAGATTCAGGTATCTCAATGAGATGAACAGAAACTAAGTTATCATAAAGGTATATTAAAGACACTCAATGCACAAAGTATATAAACTGTCCTATCATACGTACCTCACAACAAGTGTTTTAAAGACCTTCTTTTAAGGTTATAGTCAAGACTCACCTGTAAAATCCATGACTGTCTATCATGGTAGTGTCTAAAAACCTTGAGAAAAACTTGTCCTGCTAGAGATAGCGTGCTATCCCATAAACAGCATATTCATTTTTCTAGAATCCTGTGATCTGAAGTGGTTTTTGTAAGAGTTTAACTAGAAAGGAAATAGTCAGAACTATTTCTTTTGTTTTATTTTATATTTGTTTCATCGTTAAGAAGTTAATTTTTTCTAATTTCTGAGTCTTTTGAGCACCAATAGCATAAACTCATAGGGGTGGGAACTTTAACTTTTTTTCTGTCTTTTTTATGATTCACTAATTCAAATGCTAACAACACGAAAATGGCATGACCAAGGTTGAAGCAATTTAATTTTTACCATTGCAATCTTCTTAAATGTTCTACAATACATAATCAGCCTGTCTGTATTTATTACTTCGTGTGTCCCTGAGTCCTTCATTGCCTACACCATTGGTTGTAAAGCTCCCATCTGCTTCATCATGGAGCTGAAATCCAGCACACATCTTCCTGTGACAATCCGTCATAGCACAGTCTGGAAGGCGGGTCCATGACCAGTGGCTGTTGCGAGGTGTGAAATTCTGTCATTGGAGGAGGACAAAAGCCCAGTTTCAGTAAGAAATCAGGAGAGGTAACTTTGTAGCAAAAAACGGTGACAACAACAAATCCATTTTGATTTTCACTATCACTTTGAACATACTAAGAGCACCCTGGATCACACATATCAAATGTAGTTAAACAGGATATCTTCCAAAGAAACTCAAATTACCTATGTAGCTGCTGTATTGGGTTTGCATGGCCAGGTTTTGGCAGCAGGATGGGGAGCTGCAGTGGTGGTTTCTGTGAGAAGCTGCTGGAAGATTTCCCCATGCCCCAGGCCCCAGACCCACCACTTGCCAAGGCTGGGACAGTCAGTTAAGGTAGTAGAGCCTCTGTGATAACACACTTATAAAGGAAAAAAAAAATAGTAACGTCCATATATAATTGCATTAAGAGAAGTGAAGATTAAGACCACATGAGAAGAACAACTGTGCAGACACCAAGGTCAGTGGAGAAGGTGGGACATGGGTGCTCCAGGACCCTCAGCTGGGATTCTCTTGCAGCCTGAGGTGCAGCCCATGGTGAGGCAGCTGTACCCCTGTCTTGGTTTGGGAAGACAGGAGTCTGCTAAGGAAGGCAGGAGCCTCCCCTGAAATGGAGAATGTAAACCCTCCCCACCCATCCGAATTGCTATGAATTTTAAATTAAGTGGCTCTCAGGCAAAGATACGGGAGCAGGAAATAACAGTTCTTTAATAGGGAGGAAAAAAAAAAATAAACAATGCAGTCCACTGGAACAACACTGACAGACACTGTCAGAACCCAACCTGACACCCTGTCGGCCAGGGTGTTGGTGGCAGTCCGATTGAAAATGTGGCTGCAGTCCTCCTGAAGTATCAGGTGTGGTTCTGTTGGAGCAAGGGGGATCTGTAGAGAAGGATGTAGTCTTCCTCTGAAGATCCAGTGGAGGAAGAGGCAGCTGCTGTTCCTCTGGGGAATCCCGTGGAGAAAAGCCGTGCTGGAGTTTCAGAATCTCAGAATATATCGGGGTAGCAATGCTTGGCTCCTCCCTCTGGGCAGAGCATCTCACTATGGGATGTTATAATTCTTATCAGGCATGCACCGATATTCAATAGTCTGTTATCAGCAGAGGTCCCCTCCCGAGGGAGGTGTGAATGTGGTCACTCAAAGAGAGAGATAAGGCAAACTGCTCACTTGACAAGGTAATCAGCCATACAGATGGTAATGGAAAACATCTTGCATGCAATCGTCAACAACCCCTGCAGCCCATGGAGGTCAATGGGAATGCAGAGATCCACCTGCAGCCTGTGGACAAGATCCATTCTAGAGCAGAGTCAAAAAGGAGCTCTGAACCCTGTGGGAATCCTGTGCTGGAAGGTCCTGGCAGAGACCTGCAGTCTGATGGAGGAGCCTTTGTGGAGCAGGCTTGCTGGAAGGACTGAAGCTGTGAAAAGGGACCCACACTGGACCATTTGTGAACTGTACTGTATGGGAAGGACTCATGCTGGACAAGTTCAGGAGAGCTGTCTCCCATGGGAGGGACGGGGGAAGGACTCCTCGCCCTCAGCAGCAGCAGAAACAATGTGTGACGAGCTGACCATGACCACCATTCCCATCTTCCTGTGCTTCTGGGGACAGGTAAAACTGGGAAGGAGAAACAGGGAAGGGGGAGGGAGGGAAGGCATAAAGGTGGAGAGGAAGGTGGTTTTGAGATTTGTTTTACTTCTTATTATGCCAGTCTGACTCTGATTGGTTATTACAAAAATATTATAAAATTAATTTTCCCAACTCACGTCTGTTTTGCATGTGATGGTAATCAGTGAGGAATTTCTCCCTGTCCTTAACTTATGAAACTTTCACTACATTTTCTCTCCTCTGTCTCCTTGCAGAGGGGACTGATAGGGCAGCTTTGTGGGTACCTAGCATCCAAGGTCAGCCCTTGATTGGTCAGTCATTGGTGACAGATTATAGCTAAAATTTGCAGTCGCAAATTGATGACAGAAGCTAGTTTTAGCCTCTCATGTCCTTGTCAAATCCCATATGTAATGCACAGCTTTTATAGATTAATCACAGAAGAAAGAATGGACAATGAAAGAATCATGACATTTTGAAAGGGCACACCCTTTTGTAACCAGTGTGCACAAAAGGCTGTCTGCCATGCTTTTCTGTGTCTTGCAGTGTGTAGTCTCACATGTGACTGAATACCAGAGCTTCTCAAATAAAAGTGTCTGACTGTTCTAGGAAAATCACTGCACCTTCACATCTGTGTAAGATGATTAACTGGCTGGTCAGCCATGGTGCAAATAGCAGTAAACATCCACATACAGAGTTTAGCCACTTAATTTGCATTCTTTTTTTTTGTTTTACTCTTTGGCCTTATTCCATATTGTGGGTATATCAACTGCACTTGCACTATGTCAGGGTTTTGTAGCCATTGTCATCCTAGCATTTCAAATATTCATATCTAGCTCTTACAAGCACCACAGCAAAAAATAAAGTCATTATTTCCTATGTAATTTAGCTGTTCAAAGAGCATAATTCATAAGGATTTTTCTCATATCCAGCATTTTGAAGGGTTAGGATGTGGGAGAACAATCAAAGTTCATTGATCTTCAGATTCTGTCTGAATAAAGGTTTTATTCCAGGAATTGAATTTTATGCTGAGCATCTGTTCATAAAATACACCAGTAAAAGTAGTATTTCTGTGTCCCAGTTGTATTTTTTCCTACTATATTTTTACACCTAACAGATGGTATAGATTATTCACACATAAGAACTCTATTAAAAATAATGGTAATGGTCTAGGTTAAATGCTAAAAGGCCAAGATGTTCTGAGTTAATCTTGGAAATCTTTCTGTAACTCATTCCATCATCTGTCTGTAAAGAAAATTATGTGGTCCAGAAGACTTTCTGCTCTAGGCTGGTTCCATACCTCTGACACTTGATCATGCTAAAAACACAGAGAATACACCATATACATATTTGTAATCAAGGCTGACATCCTGGAGCTGAGGCAAATATATTTTTTAATTCTGATTTTCAGAATGGGGATGGATGAAGAAGGCAAAGCTCAGTTTAAACTTAAAGTGAATGAAAGTAGCCAAATATTTTGTACCTGGTTTAGTCTGATTAACTTGATTTTAAGTCTGTTTCAAGATTCCTCTATTTTTCAGGTGTGTTCATGAATTAATAAAAACATTAATAAATTTTCTCTAAGAGTTTTGTAAAACTAATAAGAAATAATATTTTTACTACCAAAAATATAACTTAAGTATGAAACAAGAATAACATATTGTTTTCCTGCCTAGTTTTTCTTTTTACTTGAAAATGTCTATGTGTTTTTCATATCAGATGAGGATCTCTTATGCCAGGTTGCTTTAAATGAGAAGTTATTTTATATTTCAGCACACTCAAATTTCCTTAATTTTATCCATATTAAAGGGAGGTTTGTAATCCAATAGTTTGCAAAGATTTCTTTGGAGATATTTCAGCCATTCATGTTTGAGAGTCCTCGGAGACTCTTAAATCCAGAGTCCATTTGTCTGCTGTGCATAGTCACTCACTCTACACCTTAAATGCTCTTGTAAAACTCTCATTGCAAAGGAAAAAGGAATGTTACATGCAAGGGTTAGCAAGAGCTCAATAATTCAAAGAGAAGAGAGAAAAAACCAGAAGCTTTCATTCTGCAGAAAATATTCTTGGAGCTGCATGGCTCAAGGGATGACAGCAGGATACTGAGTTCTGTTCTGGAACTGGCTGGCAATCAGGGTGATGTCTTGGGTGCAGATAAACCATGCTCATACAACACTCCTGGGCCGGGTCATGGGATTTTTTGTTGTCTTTTCAGTATGGTAATGCAGACTGAAGACTAAGGACTGCTGTAGTATCTGAGTTGTTGGGGTTTTTTAATGCATCTGTGGGAATACGGATCCCCAATAACTAACGAGCTGTCCCACAGCTGCCTTCTCTATTAGAGTGAATTGTCTGTATCAGGAACTGCAATGGGGTTTATGTGTTGTGGTGTGTTCATTTGGTCTGTTTTGTTATCCCCTAGAAGTTATGTAAAATGGTTCTGTCCGGGTTCCCCCTTCCCGCTACCTCAGTGCCAATCTCCTAACCCTCCCCTGTTGCCCCAGTTTCTAAATGTATCTTTTGTTATACTCCTCCCCGGCTCCCTGCCAGTCACCCTCTAGCCACACACCTCCTTCTAGAAATCTCTCTCTGAGGCGTGGGGTGATTGGTTCAGGGGCCGGGGCCCCTCCCCAACGCTGTCTTCATTGGTTGTACCTTCATGTCAGTCATTAGTTTCTGTAATCTTATTTGCCCAAGGTGGGGTTCCTCCTCTCCGCCCCCCTTCCCTTTAAAGCCTCATGTAACTCCCTCCCTCAGGGCTCTTCCTTGATCTGCTTATCTGGGGTTGGTTTCATTCTTCCCTTTGGACTAATAAACCGCTTCCCTTTAAAGCCTCATGTAACCCCTCCGTCGGGGCTCTCCCTTGGTCTGCTTATCTGGGGTTGGTTTCGTTCCTCTCCTTGGGCTAATAAATCCTGGACTTCGCCACCATTGGAGCGTCACTCTCTTTCCTACCGGCTTGGTTGCCTTTCCTGATGTCTCGTCTGCCTGGAGATGTCTGCTGGCGATAACGCCGGGGATCTCCAGAGACACAGCTCCTTGCCATAGAGGCCCAAGAGTGGAGCTGTGCACCGAACGACTGCTGGCTGTGTGCTGGTTTCAGCTAGCCGGGATTCAGGGACACACGGCAGCGTTTGTGTTTACTAACAACAAAAACATAAGTTCATCAGTTGAAAAGAATGAAATCGCACATATTTTGACTGATGAAATAAACAGGAATGTAAAAATGATTGTTGAACCAGCTGTGCCACATCAAAGCTGGAAACTTTTTGATAGGGAATTTATATTTTATAGATACCTTTTTTTTTTTTTTTTACATATTTGAATATGTTTCCACATCAATTGCACTGGTATGGAGAAAATTTAGTAAGTTCTGGTAAATTGTATCTCTTTTGAGTGTAATAGAGATAAAAGAAATAAAAATATTTTTAATTTTTTCATATTTTATTTGGAAATTTTATTTTAATCCTTAAAGATAGCTCTTTTTTCAGTCTTCTGATCTTTATATTTTCTCTTAAGGAATTAACTTCCTTCTGCCTCTCTCCTGTTTCTCTTCTTCAAGGTGCATTTTACAGACTAGTATGACATGTAGGGATAACAGCATGGGACTTTTTTATTTGAAAGAGAGAACAGCAATAGGCTAAAACTTTTTGATATGTGATGAGGTAAATATATTCTTCATAATCAACAAGTAAGATCTGAGAAATTACAAAAAACATTCCATGCACCCCAAATTTTCTGGCCTTTCCATTGTATTTTTAGGGAACACAGGGACATAGAAGAGTATGCAGGGAAGTCTTGGCCTTATTTGACTCTATTGGAATTAAAACTCCCATGTGAGTGTCTGGGGGCTATTTGTGGCTTTAGTGTCTGTATTGACCTAAGGTCAGCCCTGTGAGTTTAATTTCCAAAGAGATGTCAAAGCTTGTTATATGTCTTTGCTCATTAGTGATGTATCTCACCAGGTTGAAATCAGTTACCTGGTTTAAAAAGACTTTCAAATCTAAAGCTGTCTTGTATTTGTCTTATCCTGAAAAGAGATGTCCTCTATGTAGAAAAAAAAATTGGTCTTAACTCAAGAAATTAAAAACCACCTGGAAGACAGATGTCTATTTGATATAATGTGTATTTCCTCCTTGAAACACTACTAAAATTTTCAAAAGATTTTTCCATGCAGGTGTGAGAATATGGTCATGTAAAAAAGATTATCTGTGGTCTTAGAACTGGCATATAAGACATGAGACATTAGGGATCTCCTGAAAAGAGCCTGAGCTTTTTATTGGAATGCTGAAAAAAAACTTATATAACTGCCTTGTTACTTTTTGGGGCACATGTTTGTAGTTGTTTCCCAAAGGGACACAATATACTAATTACATGTGCTGTTTTTCTGGAAATTCTGCTTTGTAAAATAGACATACTGTGTATTATAAAGTAAAGAAAGAGTGCTCTTTTCCGCCTTTTTCCCCTGTTGACTTTATCCTTCCTTGGATTTCTGCACCATTCAGCTATAACAGCAAATACCTTGCAGGAAAAAAAGTATAATAAATTACAGAGTGGACTGGCTTTCATAGGTAACATGTTCTGTCTTTTGGCCATTTATACAACATATAATTCATTCAGAAAGGCTTGGATTTTTTAATGAAAAGAACTGCTAGATTTTCATCTCTCTTTTGTGTGCACTCATAAGTATTTGAAAGTTTGATTCCAAATTCTGATTCTGTATTTCATGAGCCCCTTTATAACCCATGTTCTTTCTCATTTTTCCTCTTAACACGCAACTAGACACTAAATTTGATGTGTGACATAAAAGTTCTATTTTGCTCAATTGTAATGAATCAATGAGTTGCTATGACCGAGTTACTTGTAGAAAGGTAGGCAGACATGCTGTTGAGTTCAGTGCATGCAGAACTTTCTCTTGATCATTCGACTGGGCTGGATGTAGGTCAGAGTCCTAAGGAAGTTATTTCATCTTATCCTTTGAGAGTGTCTTAATGAAAAGCAAGGAATTTCCTGAAAGGGCTCAATATTTCAACACACTTGCTGAAAAATATAAATCAGTTTCCAGTTCAAGTTCACTCAAGAGCAAGTTTTTCAAAACTCATTTTTTCTTTAATTGGGAATGAATATGTTCACTGCCGTATCAGGAAGAGCTGAATTAGGAGTGCATGTAGAAAACAATCAAGGATATTAGAAATGTGAAGGGGTCAAATATCTTACACCAAAATTTGTCTATGTGTATGTGCTTTACAAGATTAGTATCGTTCTGTTTCTTACTGTGTTTTTGTGGTCACAAATAAGCTGAGTGAAAAAAATACAACATTTTCTAAGCCTTTGAAAACATCATTGATACAAACACATATCTAGTTAATTTGTTCAATTGCTTCTTTTGGCAAATGAAGCATAGTTATTCCACATTGATATTATCAACATCCCCTAACTCATCACTTTTGTATCACCATTGCAGACCAAAATATTTTCTTTGAAGGAAAAAAAATTTCTTATGTGAACACTTCCATCTGGGATGTAAGACTATACTTCTTATTCCTCTATTCCACTGTTGATATTCTAATCTCATGTTGACTACACCTGTGTACTTTGTTTTATTGATTACAAGTGTAAACTATAATTTTAGATTATCTTTATTCTTCAGGGGGATTATTCAATAAGACAGGCTTGCAATGACCAAGTTGACCTTTTTAATTTTTCAACAGTACACACTCCATTTTTTTTTCTTTCTTTGTTTTGAGTTGGTTGCAGGGGTGTTTTGTTAGTGTGTGTTTTTGACAGGACTGGAAGACTACATGAACTTTGTATTAATAGCTACGGGGAGAAAGAAAATAAATGTGATGCCTTATAATTACCTTTTCTGGGGTAAATGTTTTCTGCAGAAGAGTCATTTCAGAAAAAAAAAAGGCAGAAGAAAACATGCAGGCAACCACTTTTTCAAAAAAAAGCAACTGTTCATCAGAGAAAAGATGTAACAAATTTTAATTTCATAGCATTTCATAATTAAAAAAGGAAAAATAAAAACACCAGTCAGGAGAGAAAATAAAGGTAGATTTTGTGATCTGTTTTTCAATATTATTTTCCAGTTATTTTTAATATTTCATATAATACCACTTAGATGTATACTGTTAGGATAAACTGCTATACAGTATGTTCATATAGTTTTCAGAAGTATTTTCATTAGTAGGAGAAACAATGAATTGTAGAATGATGCTATAATAACACACTGAAAGCAGGTAGAATGTGCCAGGGTTAATGCACTGCAAACTCAGAGCTTTGAAAGATTTGTCCAGCTTAACTTCTTTAAATGCTTTGCTAACCTTTCAGAGGTGCAGCAGTAGAGAAGCCCCATTAAATCCTTATTAAATCCTGTAAACCTTGGGATTGATTATCCTAGCTGAAATTATTCCAAGAGACTCATCTTTTCTGCTCCACTTCTTTTCTTTAAATCTGATTTCACATTGATAACTTTCTGTAGCATCCTTGAAACACTCATATACCTGCATGGAATAAATCATAATGTCTTGGTTGGCTCTCCTTGTTTGCTCCATAGCTTATCAGTACAAGGCGCACTTTTAACAAGGAGGACTGGGAGGCTGTATTTAGCTGCTGGTCAAGGAAATATCTAAATGATGGTAGAGAAAAACCACCATGATCTCCAGAGCATGCAAACCTGAGTGTCTGATGACAATGAAGGGGACACTGTCTAGGATGGCAGGGACATATTTTTCTTGTTTGGCTTTATTAAACTCTTTATAGGAGTTTGTGTTAGAACTTTTACAGAAGAGTCAATAGGCCATGCTGTTCTGGAAGACTTATGGCTTTTTGCAGTAGATATATTTGAAGCAAGAATCAGACACTCTCAGTGAACTTCTGGGCATGTGAAATTACATGGGAATGGAACAAGAAAATAAAACCTAAATCCCATGAGAAATGCAATGGCCAGACTGAGCACAGCCTTACTAACATTTTATTTCTGCCTGTACAGATGGTCTAATGTTCCAAAATCCTATTTTCCTTTTGTTTGTAGAAGATACACCTGGGCTCCAGTGAGTGAAAACCTCTGTTGATCTGTCTGCCTTTGCAAATCTAGGGTTATATTTGCAAGAGATAATAAACCAAGCCAAACCAACATGCACAGAACATCATTAACCCAAACTGATCACTTTGATATTTCCGTTTGTAGATGTCTTTTCCTTTTAGAGATTCCATACTCACTTCTGATGAAGATGAGAGAGACAAGGTGACCCAGTGAGAGCCACATAATAACCATTCAGGATTGTTTCTCTGGAATTTACCATGCATTTACATGTAACTGCAAGGATAAAGTATCGCAAGCTAAAAGCATTCCTGGATTGATGAAAGTGTAATGTTTCACACTTTCTAAAACCTAGGGTACCGAAATGTAGGCAATTTGTGTATTTATTCCACTGTAAATAAGAGCACCTATCTAGAGTTCTCAGAGAAGGTAACATCACTGGATTGTTGAGTAATATGAGTCAGAGAGCACCTCTATAGCTGAAATGATATGCTGCTGAACAAACATCTGACAATGCAATAGCCTCTTTGCCAGTGAAGGAGCCCTTTCTGCTGCCTTTTTTAGTGACTGAGAGCCCAATCCATTCTTACTCAGTTGCCATGCCTGTATTTGCTTCAGGAAAAGAGCAGGCCAGGTGGTCTGCAGGACTGTCTTCTTCTAGGCAAACAGGATGAGCTCGAAGTTAAAGAATCTCTCTTTCTGTGAAACAGAACAGAAATCTGATTGCAATTTCTGAGGTCTTATGCTGGGAAAAGATATTTTCTTAGGAAACAAGGAACCAAACCATTTGACCTTTTAAAGGTCACTTTTAACGTCAGAAGGAAATCAGTTGGACACTAGGATAGCCATGAAGGACTGGTGTTATATCTCCTGATAAAAGCACTTCAAAATAAGTAGACAAATGGGTTTTTTCAGTAATATAGCTCCTTGGAAAATATGTAAATCTTCCTCAAATGTACTGACAATGATGGAGAAATAAAAGTAAAAACGAAAATTCTTGTTAATTCCCTTTGTAGTTATCTCTTCCCTCTCTAAATCTCAGGATCACTTTCAGAGTCTTGATTCAGTGAAGATGAGAGGGACCAGATTTGATCTCCACAAGGAATCAGTAGCTAAAGAAAATATTTTTAATATTTTGTGAACAAATAAAAGAAATGCAGACAATTTCTACTCAGTGCAAAATATTATTGATTGTGGAGCTTAGAATTTAAGCTGTATAAATGTATATTGATAGTGTTTTTTATTTCTCCCTCCTGCTTCCTCTGCTGTTTAAAAACCCAAAGGGAGAGCACTTGGAGGAAGAGCCATCTGCTCCTCTAAACACATCAAGTTTAATCATGTATTATAGCAAATTATGACACAATACTTTTCACTTTTAAGGGAAAATTACAGGGTTCATTGTGCTTTGTCAGGAAGTTAACAAACTGCAAAGCACATTTGGCCTTCTCTTTTAAGTTCTTTCAAAACTGACCATTCTCTTTTTCTGATGGTCAATTCCTTTTTGTCTTTCAGCTTCTCATTTTTTGCTTTTAAAATATTATTATTTATTTTTTTTCCCAAAAGAATAATGTGCTTTCATTATTTTCCATCAAACTCAGTTGCAAAGCCTAAGTTGTAATTTCACAATTGCAGCTTTTCAGTGGATTCAAAGGATATGTTGAGGAATAGATGAGGACTGGTGTCCCTGATGCTTAATATAAGAACATATAAACTCCTCTGTTTTCCTTTGCTTTCTGTTCTTTGATTTAACACTCCTTGAATCTTGGCCTGTGTTTTAGTACAAGAGAAATTGAAAAGACAGAATAGCTGCCATTGGAAGGGAACTCCATGTCCATCCCATCCTTACCATCTAATTCCAGGGCCAGGGAGAGATGTCCAGAGTCTGAAGAGGGATTGCAGGTCCACAGGAGAGCACCTTAAGGGCAGTGCAAAGGAATTCCAGCCACCTCTGGACAGCAAGTTGGCATCATGGGGAAGCCAGCTTAGCTTCCTTCATGCAAGCACAGGTAGCATGGGGATATAAAAAAGAGGGGTCAGAGATGTGGGCATACCTGCAGGACTGTGATCTAGAAAAAGGGGTGGGACAGCTCCTGTCGTTCTCCACTCCTAGAGTGGAGAGCTGGAGTGGAAAGATACAGGCCCTTT
This sequence comes from Camarhynchus parvulus, assembly GCF_901933205.1. Classification (NCBI taxonomy): domain Eukaryota; kingdom Metazoa; phylum Chordata; class Aves; order Passeriformes; family Thraupidae; genus Camarhynchus; species Camarhynchus parvulus. The sequence continues at coordinate 2,785,355 of NC_044601.1, forward strand.
AGAAGGACAGGCAGGGAGGTGTCGGTGGTGTTCTTTATGTCAGTGACCAGCTGAAGTGTGTGAAACTCTGCCTGGGAATGGATGGGAAGCTGACTAAGAGCTTATGGATCAGGATTCAAGGGAGGGCAGGGGCAGGTGTCATTACAGTGGGTGTCTGCTGCAGGCTCTCTGACCAGGAAGACCAAGCAGGTCAGTCCCTCTTCAGACAGAGAGGGCAAGCCTTACAGTCACAAGCCCTGGTGGTCTTCAACCACCATAATACCTGTTCACAGGCAACACAGTTCCTGTAAAACACTGATGGAGTTTCCTTCTCCAAGTAATAGAGGACCTGACAAGTACAGGTGCTTTGGTGGTCTTTGCTCTCACCAGGAAGGAGGGACTTGGGGGGAAAGTGAAGCTCAAGGGCAGTCTGGGCTGCAGTAACCACAAGTCAATGGAATCTGAAATCCTTAAAGGAGAAAGATGGGCCTTCAGAAAGTTCACTATCCTGGGTTTTATGACAGCAGACTTGGCCTCTTCAGGGATCTGTTTCATGGAGTACCATTGGGTAAAGTCCTGGAGGTAAAATAGGCCCAAGAAAGCCGGTTAATGTTCAAGTATCATGTCATCCAAACTCAGGAGCGATAGCATCCCAAGAAAGACAAAGACAGAAACACCAGTAGACCCATGTGAACAAGCAAAAAATGGAAACCTGCAGAGCATGGAAACAAGAACAGGTTCTCTGAGAGGAATACAGAGAGATTGTAAGAGCAGACAGGGATCAGGTTAGGGAAGCTTGAAGACTGATAGAACTAAATTTGCCCAGGGATGTCAAGGGGAACAAGAAAAGCTTCTAAAAGTATATTGATGGTAAAAGAAAGGGTCGGGAAAATATGATTCCCGTTGTAAAAGTAATGGACTACATGGTTAGCAAGCTTATGGAGAAGGCTGAGATACACAATGGCTTTTTTACCTGAGTCTTTACCAGCAAATGCTTCAGCCTCCCTGCCTGAGTCACAAAGGGAAAAGGAAGGGACAGGCAGAATGAAGAGCCACTGTGGGAGAAAATCAGGTTCAAGACCATGAAACGAAACCGAAGGTGCAAAAGTCCACAGAACCTGATGAGATGCATCTACACATCCGGAGGGAACTGCTGGATGTGGCAGTGGCTGTCGTGGAGGCTTATAAATTGAAACAGATAACATATTCAAGTGAGATTTACTTTATAAGCCCTGTTAAACCAAATAAAGCAACTAAATCAATTAAACCAATTAAAGCTCTGTAAACATTTCAATACAGATTTGTTATGTCAAATGGATTAGTCACCATATAAGTAACATAAGATTTCTTAAGGTTTTAGGAGGGTAGCCAAGCATGTGCAATTATAAAGACACTGAAAATTGTCTTGCTTTAATGATGTCATTCCTTCTCAAATTTCTTTAGACCACTACCTGCCATCTTTATTCTATATCGCTATTTTCCTTTCTTTATTTTGTTTTAAATGCTCTGCCATTCACCAATTTAATGACTTCATCGCCTCTGTAAAACCAAGTCTGCATTTTTTCTGTGGTAGAATATAGGATCAAGAAATTTTTAACTATTATTCAGACAAAAATATGTTATGTTGAAATGTGTTATCTCATATTGGTTTATATTATGAGTCTGTGTTTGCACAAAGTGAAGACAAAAGATGTCTAAGGTAATGCATAGAGTTTATAGAGATTATTTGTTTCACATATCATGTCTCTGAAGCTGTGATACAGACATTACACTGTAATTAATCTGTTTTAATTTTTTTTTCTTTTGTGCTCTGGTAATTTTTGTCACACTGAGTTTCTTAATTTTCAGGGAAACAGAAAGAATGTAATCTAAAAATATAATCCAATTAGTAATTAATCTGTAACTGCACAGGCTACTGCTTTAAAATGACAGTGCATCTTTTAGAATTAAACATTCAGTCACAGCATGTTGCAGTCAACTCACTGAAACTTCATATCTTCTGAGAGACTTTTCAAACTAAGCATTTAACTGAAGTCATGTAATGACACTTAACTGGATATTTTTTTGGCTGGTTTCAGTCAATTGAAGACATTATTAGTGTGGAGCACAAATGGAGCTGAATTTCAAGAGGCGCTCACTGAAACTGTCTTCTCATAAAGCCAATAGAATATTGGCAATCATTGTAACTCCTGTGGCTGCTAGTCTTCTGGATCTGATTAACTGGAAAACTAGATAAGAAGTGTCTATTTTCAGGATAGTGTGACCTTAATCCATTGCTTGCCATTGACTGAAAAGTACATTCCCCAAACCTGAGAAGAACACAAACTAAATGAATGTCAGTCTTGACAGAAACAACAGAGGGCTGACTAGCAAAGGGTAAGATACAGACTTCATAGAAATATGATACACAGTAGTCTCTCTGAGTATAATTCAGGAAGAAGAAAAGGTCACTTTTGCTCTAAAAGCTTTCTTTATAAAACCATTGCAAGCACATTTTCCTGCTAATTGTACCGGGTCTCATTTATCTAAATCTTTTGCATCCTAGCATATTTTCCATCACATTTATCTGTGACCACACTTTCATAACAGCCATTTTGCCTGCAGGTGGGATGGTGGGACATTAGGTACCATTGCACTATTGCTGGTTCTTTGAAAAGTGACAGGTGGCTTGTTTCTGTCCCTGATGGGTGGGATAATTTATCTTACCAATGGGCTCAGCCTCTGGCAACCTAGAAACTAAGGGCCTTGAATGTTAACTGTGATGGAGGCTGGGGATGCATAACAAGACTATCTCTGGAATCTGCACGCCGATCCGGAGAATATCCAGCCTGCAGAACAAAATGCCTGTGTATACTTAGCTGCTACCTGCTGATACTACCAGAATAAAACACACCAATCCTAGTGGCATATAAATTACTTGGCATGTCTCATTTGCCATACCATAAATAATTGTGATTGTATATGTGGAATTTCTAGGCAGGAAATATCAGAGATTTGAATTAAAGTGCGCTATGCGCATCAGAAATACAAAAGTAATAGTAATAACAATAATAATAGTAATAATAATAATATTGAGCTTGCGAGGAAAATTTAATTAAAAGAAAATGTAGAAATCTTTTCTACAAATATAGCCATCTTACATATGTACAAATTATATTTACAAATATAGAAGATCTTACATATGGATTCATGGAAAACTACTCAACTTATGGTGATGCTTTGCAGTAAATATGGAGCCATAATTTATAATTTCAGATAAAGTTAAAATTACTTCAAAATGCTGTATTTATGTGTGCTTCACTTTCATCTCTATTTTACAAAAGGTTGTATGGATGTTATAATATTTCTGCCTGTGCTGGAGGTGGGAGGAAAAGATAGCTGAGATATTACGTATTAGCTATAAAACATTCCTGTGCAATAGTTAAAATAACTATGAAGTATTTTCAGTCTGTTGCTAAAAATAGTCTGATTCTGCAGTAAATTTGAATGTATTTTTTTTTAGTTACTAATTTTTTAGAAGATAAGTAGTCACCAGAGGGAGAAAATTCAGATTCAATGTCTAGATATCCCACAGAGGAGCATGGGGCCTTTTCAGTGCTACTACAGTGCCAGGTTACAGAAAAAACTTTGATAAACAAGATAATTTAATTTAAGGAAATTGAACAGTTAAAGCAAATAAACATATTCATTCCCTCATTACAAATAAATTTCTTAAAAAAAACCCAAAACAAAAACAACCCAAAAGAAGCAATATCAATTAGTTTTAACTTTGTGCAAGTTATGTTGCCCATTCCAAGCAAAGAATTTCTTTGCTTGGAATACCCAGGAGGAAGACAAGAAAGCCATTTATTTCTTAACGATCCAGAAACTGGTTTATTTATTGGTAAATTCTTAGAAAATTCATCCTCTATGCAAAGGAAACTTCACAGTACATATCTCCAGAGTAAATCATACTATTTATATGTCACAAAATATTGAGTTTCTGGTAGGATGAAACAAAACTCATTACAGGTCTATGGCCAGATCCTGTGTATTTTAGAAACATTTAAGGTATTGATGAAAACTCACTTTATGAGTTTCTATTGTATTCTTGCAAGTAATCATGATACAAGTAGTAGAAATATTACCACAAAGCACTGGGGCAGATAGGGAGCAGAAATAAGGTGCAGATTATAAACAGCCACGGCTATTAACTGGTAGTTCTCTTATAGAAGAATTATGGAAAATCATAAAAGTCATTGTTCTGTAGCTCAGGCTGTGTGTAACAGAGACTACTAGATGAGACTGATACACTGGGAACAAAACATCCAACTTTAGAGGTTCTTCCTGATCTTAAAATACACAGAAGAGGGAAAAAAACATATACTGACTGATGCATATATGGCAATTCATACTGAAATAAAATCAAGCAACATTTTCAGGCAGGAAATAAGAAAAAATCCCAACACATTGCTCTTTTTTTTAACTGAGGGCTGTCTTTGAAAACTGAGATCATTAAAAAGAATTCCTCTGCTGGAGAGAGGAGCCGGGAACATTCTGTGAAACAAAGAGTACATGGAAACTTCTAATATAGGATACGTATATGTGTGGAGACAAGCCTGTGTGAGCTAGTGCTACTTCCATCCTCATTTATGCATAAAATTATTGAACGGTTTGCAAATGGTTGTTAAATTTTGCATTATTTTTAAAAGGATAAAAATTGCTGGTCTATTTACCCTTATTAGTAAAATATTATCCTTGAAATACCTCTTAATTTTACGCATTGTTATCTTGCATGAGTTATTGAAACTGACTTCAATAACTGAAGATGCTGAGGATGGCAATGGAATCCAAAAGTTTAACACTAAGATCTAGATCTATGTAATAAATGAAAGCTAAAATTAATAATGAAGAATCCCTTTTAATGTTTTGTTCTTCTAAATAATGATTGGAAATTCTTCCAATTTGCTCCTTCTTTAATCACAAAAAATAATTACATTTTTTGTTTGTTTTTGGGTGTATTGCATATGGAAAGCAAGAATGGTGAATTTCTTATATGGTAGAAAAATGTAAGGAGTATATTTAGCCATGGAGTAATAAATCTAGAGTTTAATGGATAGAATAAAAGCTTTCCTAGCACATGCAAGCAAGATGCTTTTACATGAATCTTGGCAGCCAAGAAAGGAAAGAGCAAATAAAATTTATTACATGATTTGTGGCTACATGAATGCAGATGACCACAAATATTTTTCAAAGAGAAGGCTTCCTCCCCTTTTACTTTCTTTAATATTTATTTAATAAATACTTTTTGAAGAAGGTACCATGTAGCTACGAGTGCATTGCTAAGAAATACAAAATAATTGTTGGTGTTTAGATGCTGCACCTAATTTTCAATCTGGATTTCATTAATTCATTTAACACCTCCTTACCTCTGAAAATAAGGGAGGATATGATTCCTTCTCCATGTCTATTGTCTGATTATGAATAAGGACCTTTAGATCTGAGGTGTTAAAAGGTCTTTTGGGGTTTTTTTGAGCAAAGGACTAATTCTCTGACAAAGAGCAAAATCTAAGTAGGTTATCTGAGTGTATTTTAAATATTTATTACAGTTCAGGCTGTATAATTTTTACACTTATGATACCCAAGTACCTTTTATCCTTTATTCCTCTTTAAAGCTTCTTGAGTGCAGATTTAAAATTCATTGCTCTTTTTTTTTAAGCAAATGAAAAAAATCAATTATTGAGCTTATAACTGGCTTATAAGTACTTAAGGTCAGGAGTCAGCTTTATTTTAGCTACAATATTTCACAGAATCATAGAATCACAGTATATCTTCTCTGGACACACTTTTGGCGTGATGTCCTTCTTATGTTGTAATAACAGTTGTATAATTTCTTGAGCAAGTTCAAAGCAGGAATCTATTAGAAGTAAACAGACCCAAGAAGGAAGTTTTTGCTAAAACACTGTAAGAGATGAAGAATTTCTCAGCTCATCATGTATAAAACGAATGAATGGACTAGCTGATTACCACTCAACCAGTTCTGAACAAAATTTCATTCTTCTATATATGTAATGAGTAAAGGAGGACTGCTTTGCCATGTAATATGATTTCCTTTACAAAGATTCCTTTCCAATTCCTATATTATATGGTATAAATTATTTTTTGATCCAAAAAAATTCCAACAACCAAAAACACCTTAGTGGAGAAAATTATGTTTACCTAGGGTCAAAGATCAAGCCACATCAGCTGGAAAATTTGAATATGATGAATTGGAGGTTAAACGCTTAATTCAATGTGGATTACCTCAGATCCCTAGATTCAGACAAACCTTTTATTATCCTGAGATTGGTTCACCACAGGAATCTCATTTTCTCTGCTTATATCCTGGAAAGGCTTTCTTTTTTTTCCACAATACCCATAAGAAGTGGTGACATTAAAAAAAAACTTTTTAATCTTAATGGTGAAGACAGATATTAGGTGTTCCACACAGGTTTAGGATCAGAATCCCTGTATTATAATTTCTTCCATGGAGTGAAATTAAGTGATGTGAATGCTATTAAGATTGTAATTTCTTGGACCACAGGCTATTAGGTTTTTAACTTATTAACATAATAGCGGGGTCAGTTTTTGTGTGTGTACGATCCAACAATATAAGTGGCATAACTATTGTCCACAGGTGCTTTGGTGCATAAGTAATCAATTACATAAAAGTAGAACTTCAGTCCTGATGGAGTAACATAGGCCAAAGGATTGTGGAGAAGCCCAGGCCCAACTATAACATTTTATAGCAGTTAGAAACCCCATCTACTAGTGCTTTTTGTGTGAGAAATCAAATGCATATGGGCCAAGAGATTACTGTGTTAAAATTCCCATGGGAGCACTAAAATGATCACCGAACACTTACAGTATGTGGCATTCTGGATTACTGACCGTATTGAGAGATGCTTTCATGCAGATTCTACAGTGCATGTACTACATCAGAATAAGTATTTTCATGGAAATATTAGCATTTCAGTTTCCTGGCTGCTCTAATTTTAAGTTTGTAACGTCTTCTGTATTAATATTGGGTGCTTAGTTTAATGTGAGAAGAAAAGGAAAAACCAGAAAATTATCAAAAAGAGCAAACTAAAAATAATTAGATACATGATTAATTAAAAAAAAACACGGACAAATAAAGCTTCCTCAGACTATAAGAACTACACAGATGCCAGTATCATCCTATGTGACCTATTCAGTACCTTCTCTATCCTTTTTCTGTTCAACAGTTATGTGGTGAATTCCATTTGTAATCCTAGCAACTTTTTCTGCAACTGACATTGTAAAGAATGTCTATGTAACAAAAAACACATAAGTCATCGTGTAATTGTCAGAGGCTAACGTGTGACAGGATGCCTTTGCAGAGCAGAAGTACCTGGTTGTCCTGACTGTCAGCATCTGCTTTGTTATTGGCACCAGCTAAACTACAAAGCGCTTTCTCACTTATCAGCTGCTTCTGCTTTGTGGGCCTTCTAATCATTGCAAAGAATGGGAAAGGAAGGTAAATGTGAAGTGTGTAGTCATACTTTAAAAAAAAAAAAAAAAAAGGAAAAGGAAAAAGAAAGAAAACTAGGGCAGGGAAGGGGAGAGGTTTGGTTTGGTTTAGTTTGGTTTTCCAACAGAAATAGTAATAAATTATTATTTTGTCTAATAACTGTCAGAGGAGAATGAAAAAGAACACGGAATAAACACTGAAGGTATTAGCCAGAATGTGTTTTCTCATTTCTGCCCTCTAAGTCTTTCTTGTGTAATTAGCCACTTCATAAGTTCAGGACTTAGAACTAAGTGAATAACAGGAACTGTGGCAATGTTTGACCAGTCATGGTGATGGAAACTTGTACAGACCTGATTTCAACCATCATGTTCTTCTTGGCCTTAAGATGTATAACTCATTGCAGCGCATCAGACTATATCTGTAAAGTGAAGACATGGCATTTATTGTCTTTAATAACTTCTGGATCATTATGTTGAAACTGGCAGAATCATGATATTTGTAATTTATACAGTGATCTCTTAATTGACTCAAAACCTATTTCTATATACTCAAAGCTTTTTTTTTCTTTTTTTCCCCCCCAAATTAATCTTAGTGTTTTGTTCTACATTGCATTGTAGTTATCCCTGAAGATAATGGAGACATTTTGTAATCTCTGACTTTTTTGTTGTTGTTGTTGTTGTTGTGGTGTTTGTTTGTTTTTCTTTGAAAGATTAAATTTAGCTATACATTTTTTTAAAAGTACTGACACCCTATTAACTTGGAACAGGGTTCCTATACATAGCCACAGTAATTTCATTCAGGTGATTCTTCCCTTCATTAATTTCTACATTTTCCAACATAATCAGCTTGTGAATAATAAGTGTAACCTTAATTCAAGTAAGAGAGAAAAAAATAGCAAGTATTCAAACGAGTCAAAGCAATTGGTGTGTCAGTTTCAACCCTACTCAGCTCCTTCTGTGGGCACTATTGGTTATGTTAATCTTTTAAGTTTTTGTAATGTTATCCTTGTACCATTCGGGGGACAATGATGCACAAAAGATAATGAATTAAAAAATGGTATAGACTTCTGTTTTTCAGCTTAGGAAATTCTCTCTGAATTAACATAATACCACCTCTATTTTTTGCCTCCTGCTTGGCATCAAAATGCCATTTGTGCTAGTCACAGGCAGGGTATTACGTCATACTAGGTGACTATCATCTAAACACTGTGGGCAGGTGGCCTTTAAAACAGCATGCAGCAGGGAATTTAAGAGCTCTTTCTGAGGAAATCTGGAAATCTTCACAGTTGAGAGCAAACAATGCAGCAGTTGTGAATATCAACATTTCCAATTTGAAAACTGTCAAGAGCTGACTGGCTTTAGATGTAGGGAATAGACAGAATCTGAGGAAAGACAACAAAACAATTCAAAACAACTCAAAACATACTGCAATGTCACCCACAAATGTGTACAGAATAATTGCATTTCCCTGTGCCTAAAGGTGATGTTGCTAACCTTCAGGACAGAGTGCTGTGAATGGTGAGCTCTTCACCAGCTTTGCAGGGAAGTAAGTAATTTCCAAAGAGGTCTGACGTAACTTGAAACTTCTTGTCGTGATCCTTGAGGCAGCTGGTTTGTCTTGTGGAAATGTGAAAGTAAATTGAGGTAGCTAAGAAACTGATTGGAGTCATGTCTCCAAAAGTCTTCTGGAAGGACAGAGGAGAGAGCCCTCCCAGAGTGCTAGTGAATGTGGCTGAAAGGGATCCTGTGAGTTGCTCACTTAGACACTTCACACATGCCCTCTGTTTATCAGTGGGGTGAATAAAACTTCTGTAGATGGCCTCTGACAGTGCACGGCCCACAAATTTGGGCATCTGAGAAACACTCAAGTTCATATCAAAATGTTTGAAGGCTCCTCTACTTACAGTCATTTGTGCACCTCCATCTTTCAGGTCACTCCCTGAGAACTTGGTGAGACTCTTAGGAAAAGAATTGCTCTGATGCTCTGAAAACAATTTGAATATAGGCAAGTATGTGGGCGGGGGGTTCTTTGTTTGTTTAGGTTTTTTTACTGTTATTTCCCCCTAAAAACTGCAGGTATGACAATCTGAAGGTCACTGACCAGACACAGGAGCTCAGTTTCTCAAAATGCAGATGTTTAAGTCCAAAGTAGTTTAGATCAAGCAAAATTTGTGCATGTTTCTTCTAACTGCTTGTCACATTTTTAAACATCCATCACAGTGGATGTTTCAAAATACCATCTTGCATTCACATTACACATTTCACTATATAAACACCCCATCTAAACCAGGGATTGTTTCAAATTGCCTACCTTTCCGTTTCCATCCACACAGTGATTTCGCATGCTATTTCATAAATAAACAATAGTTTCTAACCCGCTAATTCATTTGCAAGTGAGGAAGGTGAGTGTTCAATTATTTCTACCACAGTTAACATAAACATTGACCTGATCGACTGCAGTGCTCCCTTTGTGCTGCAACACAGCCACAGATTTATCTTCCCTGCCTATGCCTTGCTCCAGGCACCTGATTAAAAAGCCCAGACCAATGTCTGCTCTTATATGCTTACTTTGATTTTCACTTTGGAGCACTTTACCAGGACTGCACTCATGCCTCCCTGCTGCTTCCTGATGCTTTGTGGCATTTATTGTCTGAGTTTTCCTCTCAGTGTGGCACCACAGTCTAACTGCATAATATACCTTCTGCATGCAAGGATAATCCGCATCCTCCTCATAACTCTACTGCACAAGGCATGATTTCTATATTATTGTGAATATATATTAGGAAAAAAGCAATCACAGAAGGCCTTGGGATTTTCAAGTTGCCTTGGAAGGCTAATAAAATTCACCATATGTTTTTTCTATCTGCTAGGAACCAGGCTTCACTTCTTAAATCCATGCAAGAAGCTGAAGGTTTAGTGTGATGATGTCATCTAGATCAATGGCTTACTAAAGTTCTTGCTATTAATCATGGCTTACTATTGGTCTGTTTAAAGCCATATGGGGCATAACACTAGTAAAAATTGTATATTAGGAAAAATGACTTTGCAGAAGTAAAGACTTATGGTACTTGCACATGACTTTGAAAAAGAAAAAAAATATTAAACTACTCCGTACTGCTTAAAACACAAGTCTTTCCAAGTAAATGACAAGGTTTAATGTTATTCTCATTATCCATAAAAAAGTTGAAGAATAGAAGAAGGTATTTTAATGTCTAAAAATGATGAAATGATGGCATTTATTTAAAAATTGTTGCATGAGAATATTTCTTTTCAATCTTTACACAGGTTTTTCCAGTCTGAGCAATTTCATGCTGTTAATATTACCACCAAAATTCCCTTATCGATCAATGGTGTCTTTAGTTTTGAAGAATTTGATACGACAATAATAACAGAATAGAAATTTCTAAGTCTGATGCAGTCTCTTTTGCTGGAGCAAAGCCAGCTCTGTAAAATGTGATACAACAAAAATATAAAATAATTTAAAATATTTCATTTCAGTAGTGAAAAATATCTCTTCCTAAGGCCTGGAAGCAATATTAAATAACATTATTTCCTCTCATAAATATGAAAAGACTACAAATGCATTCAGTTGTTATATGAGTTAAAGGGAAAGATTATCTGTAAACAGAAAGATACTAAAACAACTGTAACCAGCTAAGGACCTCATTCTCAAAGAACTGTGGTAAACTGATAAACATCAGTGATCAATCAGGTTTTTCTTCACAAACAGCAATGATATTTCTGATTAATTATAAATCTTCAGGCCTTCCTGTGAAATGGTCAGCTTTCATATCTGACATGGAGAACAAACTGGATGTGACCTTATGCATTTGGAGATGTTTTTAAAGACAGACAACATTGCCTTCTAAGGTTTATAGAAATTACATAATTTTAGCATTTAAAATTGGTGGGAAGGTCAGGTAATTTTTTAATGATTTTGAAATGGGTATTTTGAAATTTGAAAATGCCTGTAAATGCAACCTACGTAGTTAGTTTTTTTCCATGATCATCTCACATCAGAGTTGAACAGGAAGAGAAGCGACCAAACAGGCTCAATATTTTTTACATGATTATTTTGAACATTAAAACTGAAATGCTTACTTCAGAATACCTCTTTTTTGCATTAGACACCCAGTTCAAACTGATAAAATAACATATGTTTAAAATTTGACTTTCTATGGGAAAAAAAAAAAGAGAAAAAAAAAGGAAAAAAAGAAAAATCCTGCCCTTGGGTTTTACTTGCTGTTATCTTAATAGCTGAAGTGATGATGATATGTGAGCTCTGGCTTAGTATGCAAAAGTATGTAAGTGTCACAAAATTCTATGATCAGAAATTAAAATTAAATGAAAATAAAAGAGCGATTGATCTTTTAGATTCCAGATGAAGTCTCTGGCAGAGATTTAGATAATGAGGAAGTGTCTCTCTTAGTTATATGCTGTTATTTTACCAATTTAATGTTGGAATCTTTGAATACTGAGGGTGGTCCGAGAAGTTAATAATTTTTGCACCAGTAAATGACCCAGCCTTGTCTTTATTAAACATATCTAGCTAAAAAACGTTACTTGTATTTAAGGATTTCAGTTATTACAGTATGATTTCCATGACTGCAAAAAGTGACTGAAGTTTTATTTTTGCAAGGTGGGGGCACCTAGATTGCAGAGACAAGCAAGAGTTCCCTGAATACAGGACTCTCAGTTATATTTTCCAACTGAGGAACACAATTTTTTGCCTGTAGAGATGAAAGGAGTCCCCTTTTGGCCGTATTTAGCAGACCAGGTGTGAGAAGAGTCCTTGCCACAGTAACAGAACAATGGCTGTAGAGGCCACTGAAGTGGTCATTCTCCCCCCTCTGCCCTGAATCCTCCCCCTCCCAGAAAACACTTGATAAAACTGACACATCTTGGATGAAATTCTGCTTTTTAAGACAGAAGAATTTTTACAACATAACTGAAAATCAGGAATATTTCTGCCTCTTAAATGCATACTTGTTTTAAAAAATATTATGAATTAATAATTTTTATTGACTATCATTTGCAACATTTCCTTTAGCTGTTACTAGTATCTTATGTCCAAAACAACTTCATTTACTTCTTCTCCCTTCTAATTTCCTCTCTTCTTCTTTCATACTCTATGGAGAAAAAAATAATAAATAGTACATTTTAAGGGAAACTAACTGACTAATTAATGCAGAAGGAAAGCAGGAAAACTCAACTGAGTCCTTCACCTGAGTAGCGAGGGAACAATGAATCTTTTCCCATACCTTCTGACATAAATGGTGTAGGTATTTTATGTATTCAGATTATATCATACCATTTTCCAAATATACAATCAGAGTTTAGAGGGGGTTTAAAACAAAATCCCATTTAAATGTCATGAGTCAGTTTCAAAACTTTTCTTCTTAAAACCGGCAACCTGCGGCTTCACCTTGCGCACACAATCCAGCAAACAGGCTGCACTGGCAGTAATATTAATACCAATCTAGGGGGTCTCAAACTCAATTTACTCACAAGAAGGTAGAAGGACAAACTACGTCTGGAAGATGGAAAAAGACCTGTCAAACCAAAGGAGCAAAATGAGGTTTCACATTCCCAGCAGGTACTTTACAAGCCTTTGAGACTCTCCTATCACTAACACTGTTGTCACAGTATAGCTGGGTGAAAAGACGTGGTGAAAATGCTGGTTAATTTTCACAGCGAGTTAGACCAGAGCTCTGAAGTTCTGAACTTGCACAACACAGGACATGTTAACTGATAGGGGCAGTCTGAGATTTACACTTCTCATCCAACTGAGCTCAGCAGAAGAGATATAATTATTATTGTCTAGAAAGGAGAAGTGCTCTTCAGGGATCAAATCACAAAGTCTCCGGTTCTAAAGTGCTCAGTTTTGTAGCAGTTGTTACATCTAATCAGCCAGACAGAAGAATAGCATGGGTTAGCCTTGTCTGATTATCATGGTTCTGCTAGGTGTGGCTCTATCATAATTTTTAAATAAAAGGTGTCAAGTGAACCAAAACAAGTGGTTTTGATGTCTCAGGTCAGGTCTCATGTTTTTTTTTTTTTTTCCTGTTTGCTGAATAAAATAAAAATCCAAATATCTCATACTTATTGATGTTATATATGAACTTGAGTAAGTGTTACATATCCACAAAATTTCAGGCTGTTGTTTAGGTAAAATCTTCTGCTATTCTGTGGCAGTGAATGATGCTTTAAAAACAACAGAAAGGAAAGGATAAAGAGAAGGGAGGTCATTGAATACAGTAAGAATAAGATTTTTCCCTTCCTTGTCACTAATGGGGAATTTTTACTGAATGGAAGAAGAATGCAAATGAAAGAAAATGTGGGTTTCTCTTTGTTTGTTTGTTTGTTTCCTTGGGAGTTTTGTTTGGTTGATTTTTAAAAGAAGAGCTATTTTAGTAGCATTAGATTTATTTGCTTTCTTTTCTCTCCCTATGACTTTAAAGAAATTGAGACATATTTTACAGCACATGGTATCACAAACCTAATATCTGTTCAGTGGATCCATAAATTAATCCCATACCTTATTACTACCTAATTTCGTTCTGGATATTAATAAGTAAGGCAAAGTATTCTAACTTTTAAAAGGTGACTTTTAATATCAGTTAAAAATATCAAAACAACTCATCTTTACATTTTACAAAATAAATTTTTTCTGACCATCCTTGTTTTGTGGACATTTTCACTATCATACATTTTCATACAGCTGACAAGAAAAGTTGAAATACTAAAATGGAGATTCTATTATTTGAAAATTTGTACTGAACTTGATGACAGCAATGGGTAATTTTCATTTTATCTCCCCAACAGAATTGTCAGTATAGTTAGTGTGAGTAATAGAACAAATATTTTTGGATCTGGATACATATGTTGCTCTCAGATACTGATCAGTTACTAAGCACCTGTACATACTTTCATTTAGAATTAAATATTGGATAATTAGGATCTATAGCACAGGTTTTGCTTTCCTTTGTTATTGTTTTTATTCTTTTTTTAATGTGGGCTATTTTTTTGACATCTTGAGCTAGTTTCTAATTTTACTGGGCCTTCAGCATAGTTGTAAGTATGGTTTTATTTCATAGCAAGTAAAATTTACAGACTTACTGAGATTTCATGCGAGAAGCAAGTTTTAAAATCTCAATCCTACCAATAAGGACTAAAACTAATGCCAAATGTATTGCTACAATCAAGAAAAATCTCAGAAGCTAGATTATGATTGAAGGCTGAAAATTTATCATACTTAGAGGGGTATGAGATTTGCTGATTTATATATTTATGAAGATGTTATTTTAAATATGGAATCAATAATCTGAAAAATTACTCTTTTTTCTTTTCCACATATATCTTTCTTTTATGAGGATAAGTTTATTTTGTAAAAAGAAAAAAATCTTTAACAGGATTCTTATGATTGGTGTTATTACAGTCTGACTTGGAATTTCAAGAAAATACCTGGTTTGCTAGTAGTAGAAATGGGTTACCCATGATCTTTAATAACTATACAGAGACAATACATTAGAAAATCTGTTGCGGTTTTGAGAAAGAAGCCCTAAATCTCACAAATTACTTGGCGTAGATTCTGCATTAAGGGAAGTTCCAATACTCATTGCAAGAAGAGTAAATCTGCAGTGGATTCATGTTTGCATCTTTGACAACTGGGCCAAAGAGCTCAAAATATGCTGTTTTTAGTGGAAGAACACACTTCTCTTTTCTTAGTCTGACACACAACCTGTTAAGATGTAATCTACAGTTTTGCTAAGCAATTAAGAAAACTGTATTAATAGTACTAATTAACTGATATGATCCCCATGATACTTCACAGCATATCAACATACAATGCAGTGCTCTCTTAGCCAATCCGTGGAGTTGTCTATTGCCTGGAGTCTCCTAAAAAAGCTTATCCTGTGCATCCATGCATCTGCAGTCAGGTTCTCACTACACTTCTCTCATTCTACTCTGTTTTATTATTTTTATCTACTAAAAAACTTCTTTGTGTGCCACAACCATGCCTGTTCCACAACATGAGCCTGATTTGGCTCATGTTAAGACTGACATGATGATTTTCATATGACCTTAGCATAAAAAAATACCTAAATCTTATGACATGTTGCAATGTACCTCCATTACCAGCTTTTGAATGCTATTATCTATATGGATCTCCAGCTAAGGAAAATTACTTCTCAGTCTTAGATACCATCAGCCCGTCAGGGAAGCCAGTATAAAAGTTTAGGACCTTGAAGTAACATCATGAGGATTTAAATCCAGCAAGTGTAACTTCAGCAATGGCAGAATATCAGAGGCAGTACACAAACTGTAACAAGAAAAACAACTAAAAACCTGAAAATAATTTCTCTTCCTAGGGAGTGGAATAATGTTTGCAGGACTAACTAGCTGTAAACTTCCCTAAGGAGTAGCAAGAGAGCAGCATGGTGCCTGCAGCATTCGAATGGGCTGAGCAGTGGGGTGTAACATCAAACTCTGTTGCTGTTAACATTTGCGAGGAACCCAGAAGAGCCAGAATAAGCTCACAACAGCAAACTCAAAGGGGAAAAGACAGAGACACGGCTATGTGAATAATGAACAACAATTAAAAAAAGCTCCACTTTGAAGTATTTTCGAACAAGTGTACGGGAGATTTTGTAGGAGAGATTGCTGCTATTGAGAAAAGATGTAGCTGTTAATCAAAAAGAGTGTTTTTATTTTAATTTAGCAGGTAACAGCTATACATTGACTGATATACAAAGAAATTACACGTTATTTGACAGTAATTTCTCTACAATATTTATCTTTCTTCTAGAAAAAAAAAGGGATGAAAAGTACTTTTCACATTTTACATATCATATGACCACAGAACACTGAATGTGTTCTGAGAATAATATGACATAAAGATTTAAGACGCTTCAGCAGATTTTGTCAGCCTAAAAGAACAGGCAGGCAGAGAACCTAAGGAGTAAAGGAAACACAACGGAATTGCTCTAACTACAGCAAGAACTAGATCATGTTTGGTAGGAACAGAACTTGAAAGCTATTCTAGTGTTACTGACATTTTGTTTACAAGTGTCTATTTCCAGTGCTTTGCAACTCAGTAATAGTTTAAGCTCATTTTCTCTAGGCTAAACTGGTAGAAGAGGTCTCAATCTCAGAGAAACTTGTTTTGACCTATGGGAGTGTATGTGTGCAAAATAACAGAAAGGCAAGGAAAGATTTCTAAGAATAAAAGACAGCATGAAATTTCTGTGTAAGGTACATATTCTTCTTGATTAAATGATCACATTTATTATCTTAAAAAAAAGTAGGTTGAGTGTTTTCTACAGTCAATATCACATTTTAGTTTATTTACATTATAGTGACTAAGGGATTCAGATAAGATGGGTTTTGTGAAAATAGATAGTAATACTATATTTAAGGTATATTGTTGGGGAAGATGAAACAGGAAAGCCTTATAAATACGATTGTCTGACATAAGATTTTGAGAATATACAAACTATAAGCAAGATTGAAATGAAAGCAAGCTTTGAGATACTTTAGTTACTGAACAACTGGAAAACAATGGTGTGGCTGGCTGAAGGTAATCCTGTTTTCATGAAACAATTCCCTGTGCTTGCAGACAGGCCCAAGGGTCAGAGCAGACCCTACTAGCTTAGCAGAAGGGGTCCAAAGAGTAGTTTGTAGGGTTTAAAATGTAACACAGGATGGTAATGTGATGATTCTTATAGGCCATATGTAAATGCTATAGGATTTGTATATTGTACTAGATTGGTTAGTGAGAATTAGATTATTCAACACAGAAGAAGATTTATTGTACTGTAATGGGAACCTTGCTTTCTTACCCTCTTGCTCTCTTACCCTCTCATCCTCTCTCTCTCTCTCTCTCATCCTCTTAACACTCTCCTCTCTTGGGCCTGCTCCAAGCTGCAAGTGGCATCTCCAAGCCCTTTGCAATAAACTGCAAGTTCCACAACCTGGTCTCAGAGATCTCTCATCTCCGTCTGTCCCAACCATCCTAACCCCTGGCCCTCCTACAGTATATCTGCATCTCTAGCTTTCTATTATTTTGATTTCTGGATGCAAAGCTTTTTGCATTGTGTTGCAGATTCTCCTAAAAACATACATTGATATTACTTTTTTTTTAATCTATAAACTTTCTTAACTTACTAGTCTTTCTCAGATAAAAAGGAATGAAGTGTGGGTCCCAGACATTCATAAACTGCAAAAACAATTCAGATTATTGACTGCTGTCCTAGGACTATCACTAGCACAAGATATAAACCTTGCTTGGTATTCTGTTATTTTTATTTTGAATGTCCAAATGGAGGGTCTGAAATTCAGATTCCATTGAAGTCAGTAACACTGTCAAGCAGATTTTTCCAGTCACTGTGATTTTTGATTAATTGTATCAGCCTGACTGACCTGCAAATGCACACAAAGTGCTGTTTAATGACATGCAGCAGACTTACATGTTTTCAGGGTCAAACACATTTGTGCCAGAACTGTCCAAAAAAGCCACATTCCCTGCATTTTTGGTATTGCACAATGAGCTACTGAGCCAGCAGTTGTCTGGATAAATGACTCTTCAAAATACTAATAATAAAAAAAAAAGTCCAGGAAAATGTTCTAGTTATAGCTAAAGTTATGCTATTAACGTACATTTCCATAGGAATGGGAATATATGTCTTCATCCTCTAATCTCTTTACATCAATTTTGGCTCCTATACTTGTTCAGATGGAAGTAAAACATGCTTTGGGAGATTATGGAAATCAATTATTACAGATAGAAATACTACTAATAATCTAAAGTAGTGGAATTATTTGGATTAATATTAAAAACCTATAGAGAGGATAGAAGACTAAGAATGCAGTCAGTGGCAGGCACAACAACTACAGCAACATGCTATAACATTTTTTGCAGGACTGGTACTTCTCTGAGTAAATAATCAGTTTCTTACCCTGAATGCTTTTGAACCTGCACAGTGTATTCACCAGGCTGACAATTTTAAAGGAACTTATAATGAAACCCATGGATACATAAGAAAGCAGAAGACATTTTACACATGGTCACTAATTCTGTGTAAATTTATGTGGAACAGATGCTGGCAATGGAATTTGCCAGCAGACTAGTGCCTTCAAAACCTTAGCAATGCCTTGGGGGACACAGGAGGAGGGAAATATTTCCATTTTTTAAAATATTTTTCTGAATATTGGAAAGAATATGGAGGAAGCATTAAATGGTGAGTTTATGGAAGCCTTTTAAAACTATTTAGTTTAAACAAATTTGAAAGAAGGCAAGTGAGTTGCAGAGCCAAAGTACAATCCCTGACCTCAGACGCTTACAAGAGTCACACAGGTAAGGCAGAATAATGCGAAACCAAAAGTAAAACTACATAGCCAACAAAAATTTTATTTCTAAACAGATAAGTTTCAAACATGGTCCTTGTAATCATGGCTGCAGATATCACCATTTCTGCAAAGAAGGCTTTAACATGTTTCACTCCGCTTTGAACTGAGCTGGGTAAGGAGGAAGGAGGTCTAGTCCACCCGGCTCTGAAAATCTTCACTTTCTCTCACCAGCACTTAGTGTTTGTCTATCATGGCAATGGGAGTCAGGGTTTCAAGTTTGTCAGGTTACACCAATTATTTTTTTCCCTTCTCTCTCTGTCCCTTGGCTATCTGATCAAAGTGCTTCTAGCAGCTGCAGTTCTGACAGCAGCTTCAACACCAGCCTGACCTGGGAAGTGAGAGAGGTTGCTTCTCTTAGGTTCACTGAGCCCAAGTCATCCCACTGTCATTAACAGCTGTAACAGAACTACCTCACACTGCTCAGCTGCATTTTGGGCAAGGGAGAACAGTGTGGCTTCAGCTGACTGTGATTCTACAGTACAGGAGAGTGAAGACAGCAGGACAGGTAGGCAGAAAGTAAGGCAAGAAAGAAAAGAGGCCAAGGTAGGGATAGAGGAGAAGAAAGTGGCCAGAGACAAGTGGGAAAAGAAGGAGAGTTCAGCAAAAGGAAAGATGAAGGAACTCAAGAAGGAAAAAAGGCAGAAAACACGGAAGAAACGAAAATACTTATACATACAAAATAATTTCCCCTCTCATCCCCTTATAATTTTGTGATTTTTGGTGGGGGGGCTTGGGGGCAGGGGTGGAGAGGAGAGCTGTTTTTCCCTCCTTGTTGCTCTCTTAAATCTTATTTTCTGTATTTTTGCAATTTCTCTCCTAAATTAACTCCTTATCCATGTATACAGAAGTCCTGAATCACAAATAAGAGCTCTTCCTCTAAGTGAATCCAACCTTAGACTGATAAAGCTTTTTACATAGAAAATCTGCGTATCCTGTTTTGGTCAAGGTGTAAACATAGCTGCTTTTCCATTCGAATTTTCCCTCAGAACATGTGCTGCAGAAGACTATAATATGAGTAAGTGAGAAAAGCATCGGGTATTTGCTCTGCGCTGTACTGTTCAGGTGGATGATACGAGGCAGTCACAGTCAGAGCATGTGGAAAGTATTAGCTTAATGCAATATCCCATAGTAGGTGCACCTGTCATGCAAGGCAGCCTATTACCAGCCATTTAATCAATACTTTTACAGCAACAGAATTTTTATAGGCCATTACATAGAAATTTGGGGTGAGAAAGAACTGGCTGTGATGCATTTGCTAAAATGTTTTAAATTCTGGTGGAATCCTACAGGCAGCCTAGATTGCAGCTTTTTGGACATAGAGGTTTAGATACAGGGAACAAAATCTTCACATGAAAGTCACACTAAATATCTCTAATCAGCCACAGTTTGTAATTAGGCAAACAACTAATAACATAAGTATCTTTGTGCTGTTTCTCTCCATTGGCCTGTAAGCCTCAGTGGAAGCTTTTTGTATTTATTGGGTAGTAAATCAACATTAACGTGCTTCAAGCAACAACATGTTTTCTAATTCTGCATTACAATTTCAAGGCAACTGCCTTTCAGGTAAAACAATTCTGGGCTACTCTCCTATAGCAGTAGCACTGGCTTGCAACCTGAATGCTAAAAGAAAAAAGAAGCCCCCTTACAAGGCGTGAAGATTTCTTGCCTTTTCTTCTTTCTTCCTTTTTTTTTTTTTTTCTTCCTTAATTCTTCCTACTAGTTAGAAAGAACAGTGAGACGCCATACTTCAAAAGTGAACTGTGGGGTGTTTTGTCAGTAGCCAATATATATAAAATTCCTGTAAGGAATCATTGATGCCTAAGTGATGATGATAGCTCCAAAACCTTTTAAGGTCAGCTATCAGGAAGAATACTAATATATTTGAGGACGTTCAGAGAAGAGCTGGGTGCATGATTAAAGGATTGGAAGGCATATCTTGTAATGAAAGAGTCCAGAAGGTCTATTTACTTAGTTTATCAAAGAGGACATCAAAGGGTAACTCTATGACAGTCTCTGAGAAGATATTATGAGAACTACTTTTTGAAATGGATGCTTCTGTTTAGCAACCAGCAAAAATCAGTGAATGGAGGCCAACACATTCAAACTACTTATGAAACAGGTTTTGCTTTGATGCATTTTAGTAGAAAGAACTCAGGAAAGACAGCTAAATGGCTTCATTTCTACAGTAAACAAACTCAAAAAAAGGTGAAATGAGATAATAATGAAAAATAAGGTGGAATGAGACAATAATGGATTTGGCTATGTGTCAGAACAAAATAGTGGATTTTTTATCCTGGGAAAGAAGTCTTGTGATTTAGAGTATAAACACTATTTCAAACCAAAATATTCCATGGAGAGCTTTATAGTTTGAAGTACAGTGAAATTCTGATTAATCAACTGCAGTGCAGCACTCTTTTGTGGCCTCGCTGTGAAACTGTGAATTTAAGTGTGTGATCCTGTTATCCTTTTTCCTTACTTCATAGTCTTTGATAATAGGACCGTACTTTTTGCTCTCTTGCATCACATTAGTTCCTGAGCATGACAACAGTAAGCTTGTAAACATCTGATTTAGCTGGACTTGATTTGCCAGTGAAAGACTAGATGTATCTTTAAGAGAGGAACACAATTTTGTTTCTCCAGCATCTACTACACAGAAGTATATGTCCTCAGTGGGCCACTTGGATGCTGCCACAGAATAAATTGATAAAAAAATAATAGATATTTGAAAAAAATTAAAAGATTTTTACTGGATACTTTAAAATTGACTTTTGCCTTTAGAATTCTGTTTAGCATATGTCTCAAATTTGAAATGCAGTAACAGCTTTCCATCAAAATAAAAGGAGAAAGGCTTAAAAAAAGAATCCTACATAGATATTCAAATGTTTATTTTGTTAAAATAAGAGAGTCACTATAAATCAGTATTTTAAAATTACCATTTCAAGAGCCAATTAATAATCAACAATAGAAAAATGGAAATGAGGAATTGGAGAAAGGCTGCACTAGTGATATTTTTATGTATTTTTCTCGGTAAAAAAAAAGCCTGACTCAACATCCTAGAAAACTATCTAGGAAAAAAGAAGGGTACAACTGGGGAAAAGCTTTAACACTTCAAGCAATAAGTTTGTGTCATAATTTAGATAACTCTATAAGTGATTGAAAACCAAAACATACAACCTTTTTATTTGTTTTAGTTTGAGGCTACATGGAAAACAACCATTAATCCAAAAGGACTAATGCTGTTTTCAAAGTTGGAGGGAGTAACAAAACAAACCAATCAAACAGAAACTAATTTTTTGTTACTAGACTCAAGAATCAGAAGTAGACTTAGAGATATAGACAAACTAAAAGAAATGCAATAAAGGAAGCAACCCTAAAAGAAAACAAGTTAATCAATAAAGACGGAAAATATTAAGACTAACAATGAGAAATGCCTAACAATACCATGAATGATTTATGACTTGCAGAGAACTGTTTTGACCATCAAAGGAACTTTTCTCTCCATAAGGCATGCCTTTTCTCTAATGGGATGCCTTTTGTACAAATACATGCCTTAAAGATATCCATGCAAAGCCTATTGGTTACACCATTTCCCCCCCTCAGAAATATATCTCCAATAGGCATTAAACGTGGTCTTTGTGCCACTTACAGCTCTCTTACCGGATGTAAGAAACACGTCCCTATTGTCCTCACATACCAGTCCTACTGTTCACAAATTCTAAAAGACAAAAAAGAGTGATGATCTGGTTGTGAAACATCTACAAGACAAACATGAACTCATTTTTGAAGGCTCCCTTCTACTTGGTGGAGAGGTCAAACAGCTAACAGCCGTTTCTTACTGTAGTAAGACTAAGCTTTCCTTAGTACTGTATCTTGAAGGTGTTGAAGCACCAGGAGAAGGATTTGCCAAGGGATGCAATGACTAATCCAAAACCACTTTTTTGAGGGGAGAAGTTGTCATTGTATGCAAAAGATAAAGAGTGTCTAGGAAAGTGAAAGGAAACCTTAGGAATACCTCAACTTTGTTAAGAGCGGAATAATGTGTATCTTGGAGATGGAGGATCTTGTTATCCTCTTGTTATCAAACTCTGTTTGATAACAGAGTTTTAAATGTTAGTTCAGAACCAGCTTCAATTGGTTGGCGATTGAAAAGGCGTCAATGTAGACCTGACCTGGTGTGACTGAAAACATCACTCTCAACCATCACTAGTGTTGGAGCAGTCACAACAGCTATTTGACTCTTCACCAGCTCTAGGATTTTTCAGAAGTATATGTAGCAGGGATAAATATCAGAAATATGTGCTACATTAATGTTGGAGATATTGCTTTTTGTTGTTTCCTCATTTTGGTTTGGTTTTTTTTTTTGGGAAGGATTTTCTCATTAAACATTGTGTATATTGTGCAAAATTCTCATTAGGCATACAGAGTCTCACAATTCACATTATGCAAAGGATCATTTTTTTTGTAATGATGATGCATTTTTAAAAATATTATTGGGACTTTTTTCTCTATAACCATTATTTTTCTCAACATATGAATAATTCAGAAAGGGGAAAAAGAACAAAGCAGCAAACCAAATTCACATTTTGCTAACCCTTTACTTAGGCAAAGAAAATCTCTCTTTCAATGAAAGTATATAATGAGACAAAAGCAAAGTAATTTTGGTCTTATTTAAAGACTCAAAGTTTATTTTTACACTGAAATTCCAAAGAATACACTAAAGAGGATCAAGGCTTTTTCATCTTTTTCCTTACCTCGTTTCCAACTTTTTACTACTGCTACGTTAGCTTAATATAGAGATGGCTTGGAAAAAAGTTATGCATTACTGGATAGAATTTGATTTTCCATGCTGCATTTTTATTATTCCTCTAAAAGATAACGGAGTTAAGGTACAATGCAAGTGTTTTGTACCTCTTTGTGTAATAAGCTACTTTAAAAACCTATTTTCATACACGGAAAAGTTGTCTGTTTCTACTATATTAAAAATATAGTGTATATAAAGAATAGATTACTGTTTTTAAAGAATATTTAACGTTTAAAATCTCTCAGCAACAAAGTAACGAGTCACCTAACAATAGTGTAAAACTCTGTTAGGAACATGGGTCTGTCATTGTGTCCAAAGTATTTTATGTACAGTTTCTAAACACTAGTTGAACTGAAGAGGTGTGTCTTGGGCTGGAAAATGAAATTTTCTGTGTGACAGACAGAGTAAGGATTATTCTTAGTTTCAGTGAACTTCAAGTCACACACACTACAGCTACTCCATAAGATATAAATATACCCCACCTTAAATACTCACTGAGGGGGATCAGACTCTTCTGAAGAGTGCTGGGGATGCGCATAACAAAACACGTGCTCAACAAAAGCTTTTGCAAGCCACTACCACCACCTAGATTTTGTCTGAGAAAATGTGGATTTTATACATGCAGAACTTTGAAGCACATTGATTTTTAGAATGTTGACTTAAGGGACTAATACTTAGTATAAAGGTTATAAGAAAGGCCTATACTGTCTTTCTCTAGAGAGAGAGGCCTAATACTGTCTTTCTAAGAGAGGCCTCACCCTATTTCTATAGAGTGAGCTGAAAAGAAGCTTTACCTTGACTTCCAAGATATAAGAAAGACGAGGAATATTCAGGTGGAAAGAAAACTGTTTATTAGTGTTTGTCGTTTCAAGTCTGCTGTAGATTAATCAAGATGTAAATCTCCTGTGTTTGTTTACATACAGCTTACAGTCTTCCTTCTTCTAGCATTAGTATTAAATGCCTTTAAGAAAGATTGAAAAGTACTTGCGTTGGTTAAAAAAAGGGCAAAACTAATGGAATAAGAGTGTTCACGAGAAAAGATGCCTAGAAAATCAAAAACAACTTATTTACACTGACTTTTTGGTTCTCCACCTGAGTGTGTGCAGAAAAAATACTAATTTCAAGATGAAGTATTTCTACCTTTGTAGCTAATACAATACAAGACATGCTCTTAGGGGTGCAATAATGCTGAGCAACAATAAAGTCATACAAACATGTAATGAATACAAATCTAAGATAATAGTAAAATAATTTGTGCCATGTGGATGTATGAAACACTGCTTTAAAACTCAGCAACCAAAGACAATAGCAAGAAAAAACCAAGAACTAGAAAAAATCAGCTTGATGAACTGGGATATATTAAAGTTCTTTTTTTCCCTCAACAAGAGAATGTTGAGGGAAAAGATTCTTTTCTTAACATCTTTCATGTTAAAGTAATAATATATTTATCCTCAGAAAAATGGAAAAAATAAAATCTATTCCTTGAGGAGGATATTTTCAATTAAATCCTATTGGTTTCTATGGAGACATTTTCAACAAAAAGTCTTTCAAATTTAGCTAAAGAAGAAAAATGGTAAAATTCAATATTGAGGAAAAGGTAATGTGCATCTCAGTATTGCCATCTCTTCACAAAAGTCTCTTGACTCAGTTTACCCACTCTCATCAAATGACACGTTGACTATTTATATATGTCATATATATATATATATGAGACATATATATACAGACTCCATAGAAATGCAGTCTGTTCATTCATTTCAAATTCCATGTGGAACCAGTTAAATTCAACATCCACAGTTGCTTCTCAGCAACACAAATGCATGTTATAAATCATATACATTTAATCCCAATGAACATGAGATAATAAACAGCCCATGATCCAAAATCTCGAACCTGTCTCATCAAAGTGAAAAGAATATTCCAGATGTACTGTGTTAGCTTCAGCCTTTGTCCTAATGATAATAGTGACCTGCCATTAACATGAGACAGAATAAATGTTCACAGTGATAGAAAATGTTCTTGATCAACTTATTCTATCTCATATAACTTTGCATTAAAGAAAAGCCTAAAATACAACCTGATCAGAAACATGGATGATTCTTGTCCTATTAGTGAGCTTTCTCACTTGGGCTGTCTTTGAAACAATGCCTTATAAAATTGTTTTAACACCATTGCTTTCATGGCCAAATGTTTTGTTTATTATATTCTACCGACCTGTGAACATAAATATGTATAGATGCGTATCTTTACACACATCCTTACTCAATATTTACTAAATGTACATGCACAAAGCACATGTGTGCATATACATACTTGCAAATACTGGGAGAAAGATGAAAACTTACTAATGCAGCTACCCAATTATCCTGTATGTACATGAATGAAAGATATTCTCCTGTTAAGAAACTGGCATGAATATTTAAATAAACATGAAAATGTAGCAGTTATTGTCAGACCAAAGGCTCCAGTGAACTTCTAAAATTTTATGCAGAACTATAGTATGTATTTCTTCAGTTTTACATGGCAATACATGATTGTATACATACATATGTTCAAAATACATGGCCTATTTTTAAGAGAATATTAGTGTGTCACCCAAAGTGGGGTTGGAGAGAAAATTGATTTGATTGTTCTCACTGCAGCCTCCAGGCCCTGAAGCAGGTGTGCAAATAAGGATTTAAACATAAAGCAATTTAAAACTGAACTCAGAAAAGAGCTAATTTGTAGGAAGGTGAAATTCCCTGTCAATTCTTATTTGACATCATCCCATTCTATTATTTTGTAATTATGTTGCATTGTGTTGTTATGCTATTTGTTCAAATTACCCTTAAATTACCATCAAATATTATTACTGGCACTTAGTACACTGCATGATGTATTTAATTGCCATTGTGTCAAAAAAAATGATGTTGAATGAGTACTGTATTGAATATTTGTAGAAAATTACTTTTATAATTTAATTTCCTGTATTTCCTGATCTAGAGTTGGGTGGGTTGTTTTTGTTTTGAGTGGTTTTTTTTTTTTTTTCAGTTTGGAGACATAATTAGCACAGGATATAATCTAGAAGGCACACATAACCTGTATCTAAAAATGAAATATTTTTGACTCACAGGAAGAAAAATTTCTGAAGAGCTCAAGTCTAGTGATTCAAGTTTTTCAGGCAGGAAATTACAGCTGTCAGTTCTAAGTACCTGATTTTCATGAGAGTTTCATGGTGTATATAGCCATCACATACAGGCATCCCCTTGAGGCAGAAATGGGGAAAATGTGGGCAAGAGAAACTATAGTTCTAATCTTGATTATTTCTCATTAGACTTATATTCAAAGCACCACATCTTCAGAAAAGACTCTTCTGTAGAAAGATGCAAGTAGTTTTCTGAAATAATTATTTACAGTATTTATTTAGTTATAAAACTCTATTAGTCTGAAAAAATAAGCAAAATTCCTCTTGGTTTCCTTCAGGTAACACAGCCCAAAAGGTCTGCAGGCAGGGTAAGACTATGTGATTCTCCAGAAGTCAGAATTTCATAGATTTATATCAGTTGTGGATTACTGTCTCTACTTTACTTGTCAGTAACAAATGCTTACATAATTTACTTTGGTATAGCTTGCACTTCTATCTAATGACTGCTAGCTTTTCTTTTTTCGTTCTTTTCATCCAGAACATTTTTGTTACCCTTATCTTTTCAATTTCTTTAAAATAGTCAGAATACAAAACTATGGTATATTTTCTCTTAAAAATAGATAGAATAGACAAAGTAGATCCATTGTCTTGGAAGTTCTGTATTCCGTAAGTGGAGTTTGAATGAATGTAAATTCTCTAGCTGTGTCAATTACTTAGTAGTAGTTGTCAGCTAACATCTTTTTTTTCAATATAAAGATAAAATTATGGTTTGTAAAACATACAAATATACTTGCTATGCTTGTTGTCTGTTAGTTGAGTTTTTGTCAAAATTTTGGGAAAACACCATCCTTCCACACATATACTTTCATCATAAATACATTCAAGCAAATAAACAAACAAACAGAAAATGCTTAAAGAATAGAAGATTGCTCATATTTTTTAACAATATAAATCAGGATAGTAAAATAAAAGTGAAAATGAAAGTTATAACCATGACTTACTGCTTGCTGTCAGATTAGACACATCATCAGAAATAAAAAATGGTTCAATTTTCTTCCCAGACTTGTTTTGTTTATTTATTCCATAGCTCATCTAAAATCTTCTGGGCATAGTTCAATTTCATATTTCTACAAGGAAAACCTTGTGAAGACTCTTTATTTGTCTGACTTCCTGATCTTATTTTTGTGTTATTTTTGTAATATTTTGCTTTCCAGTCCTCTATGTCACCCCCATCTTTTTTACATTCCTAGATAGTCTCACTCTGAACTAGCCGCAGCCACTCTCATTACTGGCTTGCAAAGTGATTCTTCAGACTCGGTAATAAGGACAACATCAGCAGCATACCTGATATTACAGAATTTGCTTCCTCTAATTTGAATTCCTCTGTTGTAACCCTCAGGATAAGTGTGCATTATCACTTCAGTATAAAGCCTGAACAGATGCAGTGGCATAGCACAGCCCTGCTGAGCTCCTTTCCAGATGCCGAACCTCTCTGCTGTATCTTTTGTAGCTGGAACTGCTGCTTACTGCTCATATTAAATAAGATAGTGAATAACCACATTTAAAAATGTTAATTGAACACACATTTATGTACAAATTAAGTGGCAAAGCATAGAGGACACTTCATATAGCACACAATTGTTTCATTGTTGCATCCTTTTCCCTTTTCTTTCTAACAATTAAATCTGGGTGGGGCTACTCTCGGCTCTGGTCCCGGCTGCAAGGCTGCTCCCAAGGACTGGTGGGCTCGGCCGGGAAGGAGCCCAGCCCTCCGGGGAAGGGCCCCGGCTGCCCCGCCGGGAAGAGCCCAGCCCTCCGGGGAAGGGCCCCTGCCGCCCCGCCGGGAAGGGCCCAACCCTCCAACCCCGCTGCCCCGCCGGGAAGGAGCCCAGCCCTCCGGGGAAGGGCCCCGGCTGCCCCGCCGGGAAGGAGCCCAACCCTCCGGGGAAGGGCCCCGGCTGCCCCGCCGGGAAGAGCCCAACCCTCCGGGGAAGGGCCCCGCTGCCCCGCTGGGAAGGAGCCCAACCCTCCGGGGAAGGGCCCCGGCTGCCCCGCTGGGAAGGAGCCCAGCCCTCCGGGGAAGGGCCCCGGCTGCCCCGCTGGGACGGGGCCAGCGCCGCAGCAGAGCCCGGCCTGGCCCCGCCAGACCATGCAGGCCGCATGGGGCCAGCCCGGCCGCCACCCCGTTCGAAGGCCACCCGTTCAAAGGCCAGCAGCAAGAGAACTTTTCACAGGCTTGCCGGTCCGTGAATGTGTTTTCACAGAGGCGTATCCTGCTCTGTTAAGTGGTTTAACTGGGTGTCAATCTTTAAAAGTAGCCAGCTGATTGGTTCCGCCGGGTCCCGCAGGGAGCTACTACTGCGGGTCGTGGACTCCCTCCCAACTAAAAACCAAACCTACGTTAAATCATGACAGCGACATAAAATATTAGATAAGTAAGATAAGATAAGTACAAGATAAGTACCATCAGAACGGATTTTGGGAGGTAGAGGCTAACAAAGAAAAGGCAAAGATTATATTATGTATAGACATGGTCACAGCGGCTGTCCAAGACTGAGTGTACTAACCTCTTCCAGATCTAAGTGGTCCTCCAAGTAAAATTTGAAAACATGATGTAGCAGAGAGATTCCATCTCATTCTATCTCAACAACGATGTACCGCAGTCTTCAGAAACAAAGACATCAGTATAACCAATTTTAGTATCCTCGTTACCGGGTTTTCTGTCTTTAAATCCGCTGTTGTCCAGCTGAAATTAAAAATTTGGAATCAGTATGTAACAATGTAGTTGGTCCAGTCAGGCCACTTTAGAGGAAAGAGATAAAATGTGGAAGTCCATTACTAAAAAGTTCTGTTCTGTTTTGGTACCAATCTCTGCTGTCACATAGAACCAACATTTCATTTTCCTCTAAAGCTCCTTAAAATTAGCCCTAAGAAATATGTCAAATCTCATTTTGGAATTGTTAAGTAGAATGAATTAATCACATATTTTGGAAAGTTTTTCCAGTGTGTAATTGACCTTAATAGTAAGACACTCCATTTTATTTTGAAACTTCTCCAGAGAAGATTTCTCTAGTTTCCCTTCCAGCAATATAATAATGTTATTTTGTGGTTTTAATAAGAAGGTCTTAAAAAGCACAGAAGTTCTAATTTGTTTTGCATGTGTAGGTCATAAAAGGGGAATATTGATGAGTCTTCCCTTTATTAGCTCACATAGGTCAGAGTTTTAAAAATGCATTATTTTCCTAATATAGTAGTCGGTTCCATTATCTTTCTATTATACTTTCAGTGATTACCATAAACCTGAGGATAGAACTCTGGGTAAATAATATCTCACCATTTTAACAGGCCAGACAATGTCTCTTCAGTCAAATAATTGTTCATATGTAACCAAAACTGTGTTGCTCATTATTATCAGATAATAATAGAAAACATTAAATAACATTTAGTAGTCCATCAATATCTTCAGGTTAAAGAAACGAAGCTGTTGCACAAACTAGTTTCATTCTTCACAATCCCTAACATATAAATTAACTGATTTATAAAAATAAATTCTCTACTGCTAGAAAATTATTCCATTGTTGGCAAATTTCTGAATATCTCCAAATTAACTTTCTGGGTTTTCTACTAATTTCATATAAGGGAAGCTTTTAAAATCATAATCTCCTGCCAAATGCAATGAAGAAGTACAGATACACAATAATAACAGAATTGCGTATATTTACAACATTTATAACCTAGTCAAGACAAAGACGGCCAACCTGATTGACAAGACCTTTGTTCCTGGAAACCATGATATTGATATTTTACCTTTTGGAGTTTTATTAATTTTTTAGTTATTAAGTCACTTTTCTTTTTTTTTTTTTTTTTTGATCAGGCTCAAGGACTTAGAGTCCCTTGAGGAGAGACCTTTTAGATATTGAAACAAAATTTGAAATGCACAACTCTTTTGGAATATGTTATTGAGTAATTTTGATTATTTTGTTGTACAAACAATTTATCTGGGAATTGAGTATGATTGATAATTTTTACAGTCTGTCTGAGTGACTTGGTTTTCTATGCGTATTCTATCACTGTAGCTTGACTTCACTAAACTTTCACCAGAGCTTCTTTCTATTTGTACCTCACCCTTGCATCATTTTAGTTTAGGTAGTTGATCTAGGAAAGCCAGTAAATGTAAGATTTTTGGACTCCAGCAAGGCTTTTGACTCTGTCTCTCCCAGTATGCTCCTGGAAAAAATGTCCATCTCACGTGTGGATAGCCGTGTAATGCAGTGGGTAAGCAACTGGGTGAGCTCGTGGGTGGGGCACAAACTTATAGGGAATCAGACTGGTGGCCTGTCAGGTTTTGGGTTACACAGGGCTCCATCTCAGTTTTTGGATTACACAGGGCTCAACTATCTTCAATATCTTCATAAATGATTTGGATGCATGACTCAAATGAAGACTAAATAAGCTCAAAGATGACCCAAAATTGTGGGGAGCTGTCAACTCCCTCAAGCTAAGAGAGGCCCTACAGAGAGACCTCACCACAGTCTGCAACTTCCACGTGAGCTGAAGAGCTGGGCACTGGAACAGCCTCCCCAGACGAGTGGTCACAGCATCAGCCTGACAGAGTTCAAGGTGGATTTGGAAAATGCTTTCAGTCACATGGTGGAACTCTTGGGGACAGTGCGGTGCAGGGGCCAGGAGTCAGACTTGATGGTCCTGATAGGTCCCCCAACTCAGGAGTTTGTATGATTGTCTGATTCTATGAGCAAGAAAATGAGAAATAATTGCATACTTGGGTTTTTTTTTTTGTAATTTTGATGCAATCTTTTATTGATGTGATTAGGACTACTACTGGCAGAACTTACTACCACCCAGAAATTTCTACTTTGCAGTTTATTTTTCATTCTCTCCTGGTGGTGGAGAAGCTAAAAATGCTTCAGCAAACATTTCTGTTAGAATTAATGGTATCACCTATTGGATAAATTCACAGGGAAATTTTCCTGCTCAGAGAGATATTTTCTTCCTCCACAATCCCTTAGCTAAGCCACAGAAATCTCTCTTCGATCGTACAGCCATGTTGTCAAATATATTTTAAAATCAGCTGGGTTGGCTGGAGGTAGCTCAAGTGTCTGTAGCAGCAGAAAGAAGTGCATTAGGAGCACAAATCTTTGGGATATGCTAAGCTTTAGAATTAACTTGTGCCTTTATTTACACCATAAAAAATTCTGGCAATTTATACCTAACTGACTTGTTTTTTTGAAGACTATCCCACAATTTCTGAAGGTGATATTTGCCTGATTATTGCTGCAGCAGGGCTATCATTTTCATCTGTGTTGATTCCAGACAACACAATGATCTCAAGAAGTACCTATGGGGAAGAGACCACCTGTTGATGTAGGGTACTGCTGATTTTCTGAGAGAAAAGTGGGGTTTTTTTTCAGGTTTAGACCAGGGATCTGGCCTGGAGACCGCAGGAGACATTTTTCTTACACCATAAATAAATTACAAAAGAGGATCTGATATTTTTATGCCAGATATTTTGAGACTAAAAATCCTTTTCTACCTGTGGATTTACAAATTAGAAGAGAAATAATGCCATTGCCTACTAATGGTTGATGTTTGTTGGAAGATCTTTGGGTGAAATGAAAATAGAAGGAAAATCCTGATGTCTGGAAGAGAGAAAGGGAGAAAACAGATACAAAATCAGTGTGGGTTTTTTGTATATCAGAAAGTTAATTAGAGAATTTAGACACTGATATTTGTCAAATATGCAGCACAGAGTAATAACTTACAATTAGTTCCATTCAGCCTACATAATTGGCTTCTATTTCTTCCTTTTTTTTTCTGATATGCATATGTAGTTGCATGCTTTTGAGTGGTAGAGTCTGTATTTAACTGCATATTTACTACTATTTTGGTAGATTTTTATCTGATGCATATCACATCAAGTATATGTTTATATTCTCACATACATATGTATGTAATTATATTGGAAAATATTGGTATTTTTCACTCTGAGCTGTTCTCATGCTTGCTTAGCTTAATGAAACAGGTCACATTTAGATATATGTCAACAAGTAGTCAGTTTTGAAAAATAAGATTCAAAGATGCTCTGCAGACTACAGCACTGAAGGGAGTGATATCACAGGGTTGGGTGGTCTTGCCTGTTTGTTTCTGGTTGCATGGCACCTTTCAAAATTTGCGATATTTGATCACCAAACAAGTTTTTGATCAAAATACCGTAGATTCTAGGAAGAATATATGTCTGGTGTTGGGCACTGGTCATTTTTTCTAGATAGTACTCTTCACTCGTACGTTCTGGGTGAAAAAGCATTCCATGATTGTTGGTGAGATTGTCAATACAAGTCTGAGCCTTTCTGAACCTTTCACTGAACAGAAAGACCACTACAGTGGGAAGGCCAAGGACCATCTCTAAGTAGTTTTTTGACCACCACGTGATTGACTGCATTTCACAAAGCACTTTGGGACTCCTGGGATTACAACACCCCTGTCAGGGAAACACGTTTCCATTTTTGTGCAATGTTCTTGCCAAACTAAATAAGCAAAATATGAAATTCAAATCAAGATTTCTATTAATAGCAAGTAATTAATCACTGACTTGACTGAAATGTACAAACCATTCCTTACAAATTTAGCCAGTTAATGTTTTTAAAGGAAATGTTCATTTCCTTTAAAAGGTGTTAGGGTAATATAAATGACTAAACAAATTGTTGTAATGAAATTTCAATTGAAAAATTAATACCAAAAAATCAAATAATTACCAATCTGAAGCCAGTCTACATCTGGAATGCTAATGACAAATGTCTTTCTAAGGGATTGGTGGTGACAAATGGGTAGGCAACATTTTTTTCCCTCTGCAGAACTTTGCAGGCAGGCGTCCAGTATGATTCATACCCACGACTTCAAGATGAAAATCTGGTAATTGTGACCAGAAGCCAGCTTGATTCATACAGCTGCATAAATATGAACTAATTAGCACACAATGCAAAGCTTGAGACTTATGACACTTCAAACTGTCTTCTCCTTTGAGAGTTAATAAGTTGTATATTGACAGTGCCCTGGGATAGAGAGCGTACTGTCAACAAATCATTAAGGTCTGAGAGTATTGTTCCAGAAGCACAGCATTTCTCCTGAAAATGGCAGGGGAATTTTTATTCTGGATCAGATTTGTGTCCTGTCAAAGTCCGTAATCTTTGTAATGGCTAAATACTTCTGCAAGAGGCTGAGTATCCGCTCTGCAAGAAAATATCTTTAGTGTCACTGTCTTGGCACCAGAGGAAAGTGTATCCACTTGTTACAGAACAACTTATGCATAGAGATTTAATATTTGTGTTTGTAAATATTTTATCTGTTAATTGCAGTTTATTTTCAATTTTGAGTGTTATTATTCAGGATATTGATGCTGGAGTTCTGTTTCTAGGCTAATAATCTGAGTTCCTTAGTTTCACTTGTACATGTAACTTACTCCTCAATAAGTAGGTATTTTACAACAGATGGACTTAATATCTTCTAAAAAGTTGCAAGTTGGAAAATGTCAATGAGTTCCCTAGATATTTTTGACAACAGCTTGTTTTGAATGATGGAAACAAACCCAGATTTAACAAAGCAAAAATTCTGTCCTAATTTTAACAAAATTAATTTAGGTAGTAATAAATTTGCATTAGGATAGGCAATTTTTTTTTTTAATGCAATTTTGTTTTCTTCCCCCAAGTCCTTCCTCAAAGGCTCAATCAGGGTAATAGGAAAATGACTTGAAAACACTCTATGACTGATGTCAAATTAGATAATTTTTGAAATAAATGTGAATATGGAAGTTGAAGTCACATAAGCACCTCTCTTTTTGGCTCTGTCACAGTGGACTTTTTTAAACATTTGGCTATGCTGTGTATTTATGAAAGGAATAAATCCACAAAACTAAAATATTTTAGTTGTCTAAGCAGTCATTAGATCTGTCTTGAGACCTAATTTCTCCCCCAAAAAAACCCAAGTAAACCAATAATCAGCTATTTATGGTTGGACCAGAAATAGGTAATATAACAAATAAAGCTGAAGGTCTTGTGAAATAATACATCTTTCATACCACACTAGTAACAGTTATTTTCTTTTAAGGACTTTGCTGTAGGATCAGTGACTTTCCTGTCCTCTACTGAGTTTCTAATGCCATGAAAAAGGTAGTAATGTGATAAAAGTCATATAGTATTAGTGGCTTTCTGTCATGTTGGTGAAGTGAATTTTTATTGTTACAACAAAACCAGAATTCCAATTGCCCTAGAAACTTTCAAAAATGACCAAAAAACTCTCATAAAAATCAAGAACCCTATATGTGTATAGAGACTAGAGTATGACTTCACTTTCTGTGCCTCTAGTTGTTGTTGCTGCTTTTTGGGTTTTTTTTCGGAAGTACTCATTCTTATCTTGTGTTGCAGTATTCAGTACCTTCTAGAATGATACCTGAACATGGGGGTTTTTTCAGTCAATAAAATTTATATCTTTAGGATATACTAATCACTGCCTGGTATGTTAATGAAGAAGTCACTTCCAGCTGAAAAAACACTCAAAAAAAAAAAAAAGAATTTTGAGAATGAGCGGGTTGTAAAATGTTATCAGCTCTTTTTATAAATGTTTGGTTCAGGTCTGTAGAAAGTTCTTGTTTGTGGCACACACAACTGCTTGATATGGGATTTTGTTTACGCTGTACATAACACATTGGTTATTTATGTGAGAAATACTGGAGATATTCACTCTGTAACAAAGTGTAACGAATCTTGGAGGAAATATACAAAGCTCAAAATGTCATGTTTTTGTAACATAATTAATTCATATCTAATCATCTGTAATCTGATGTGTAGTATTCCCAGTTATATATGATCACATAATCCAAAAAATGCAGAGGTCCAACAGAAGAAAGTTTTACTTAAGACTTTTCTTGTGTCAGGACATCATCACAGTGTGCTGTAAAGTTCCAATTTACCCATTCATTCTCATCCTCTGTATCCTGAATTTCATTTTGAAATGGAGAATATCTCAGGAGGTGAGTATGTTTGGTGACAGTTGTTGTAACACAGAACATTCTATTTTTATTACAGAAACTTCTTTTTTTCATTTACATAGATTATGGTAATATTGACAGAATGCCTCTGTGCAGAGGTATCTTTGTGTATGCAAACATATGGGTAATGCATGCTGTACTAATATATAGTACCCCAAACTTTGGCTTCTCTCTATTCTTCCTGTTTTGGCTGAGAATGTATTTCTATCAACTACCAGCTGGAAGCCTTCTGTTGTTCAGAAAGTTCCAAATTCCTGCACATATACACTTAAACCAGCTTGGAAGTGTGTGGAAAGAACAGCTCCTGGGCTGTCAGAAATTAGTTTCCAGTTAGACTAATAACATTGCAAAATATGAGAGTAGAGGATGAAATTGTCTTTGTTTTTTCAATCATTCTAATATAATAGCATTACTCTAAAAAATCTGAAGTTTGCTGTGTTGAAAAAAACCAACACCACATGCTTCAGGTCATTGTATAGCATTTACTGCTAGAATTTTATGAATGAAAAGGAAAAAAGCTATCATAATTGTAAGCTCAGAATCTTTATACTCTCACATCTACGTGGCTTCCCTTAGTCAGCCCCACTGTTGCCTGCTGATATGTTATCTCCATTTCAAGGGTCTGCAAGAGTCACACTTTCAGAAGCCCTTTACTTGGTAGTTCCTTATTCTTTGCCATACTGAAGTTAGGCGCCAAACTTTTTCCAGTTTATTGTCACTCTCTCTTCATGCATTTTCACATATATTCCTCACTCCTGTCAACAGAATTCTTTTGTCAAACTTCTTGCTTTGTATGGACTTTCTTGAGCCTTCTGTTCTTGAAAGATTTTGTCAGACAGACTCTCACACGTTTTACTAGCCTCACAGCCTTGCAAACATTGCTTTGCATTCTTCAGCAATACTATCATGATCACCTCTTTGGCTTGTTGCACATTGAGTGTTGGATTTCTACAAGAAGGCGCTGTGACAAGTTTCTTTAAGACATGTTCCTTTACACTTAACAATTCTACAAAACACGGTTCCAAGAGATGTTAGAAATTATTAGTTAATTGTAATACACCTGTGTCAATTCCTACAATATGATTTTTCAGTGTCTTCATATAACATATATACATCTTATACATAACAGACTTTATTTGGCAAATCATATTTGCTACATTGAAATGCAAGGAAGCTGGTGTTATAAGTCTGTTGTTATTTATCTTGAATCTGAAATTGTTTCTCTTTACAGAAATGACTAAGTTGCAGGTTTTTTCTCTAAACCAGCAAGAGTACACAACGTGTACCTACCTCTTTCTGAGAAATCTCTTTTAGAGCTAAAGTAATGTGAAGTTATAGTTTTGCTATCAGAAGTATTCAATAGTGCAGAGTAGAAACAAATTACTATTGACATTCACAATAATTTTATATCTCCCACCTCCTAAACCTTCAGCTTGGGAGTTAAAATTGGAAAAAATATTAAAACAATGCAAGCCTTTATGTCAATGCTGCATCTTAGCAATGCTCAGAAGGTGAAGAATTGTTTGTGGAGCTGAATATGGAAACTTTCTTTTATTTAACATGCAGTGCTGTAGTGGCTGATAGCTGTAGTTCTATAAAACGGGGAGTAATAGATCCTGTTTCAGAAAGCAAGCAAGCATAAGCCATGGATACTTCAGTATATAACAACTCTATAGCTGTTTTTAAGAAAAAAAAAAGGATTTTTAATAGTTACAGAAACCTCTGAGACTAAAAATTTTAGGGTGCATATTATATCCTCAGTGCACTGTTGCATTGCTGGTAAAAAAATGTTGCTTTGCTGTTTTAATGACAAAGTGTACTGCAAGAGAATTATGTAGTGGTAGAATAAGATATGTAGTAGGAGTGAATTACTCTGATCTTTGGTATATGTAAGTTGTAGTGCATTCTTTCAATAATGACAGTACCATGAATTTATAACCAAGTTCATGGTATAAACTCTATTAAAAAATCAAGAGATAAGTACATTCATGCAGCAATTTTCCTCTAGATCTGAAAAATTCTGTTTCTATTTCCACTGGAATGGAAGCTGCAGAAGAAAAGTGTCAAATTAAACCTAAGGTGGGATCAAATAAAATATTTCTCTTCTGAATCTTTGAGAGTAGTTGCCCAACAAAAAAACATAATTTGATGTATTTGTGAGTTGTCTTATTATTCTTCTCTTCTTATTTCTTGAATTTTTTTGTAAAAATATTTAATAAATCCTGCTTTAAGTGCGTAGTGAAGATAGAGCTCTGAAAGAAAAGAACATTGCAAGTGATGAATCACTTCA
Organism: Camarhynchus parvulus; assembly: GCF_901933205.1. Taxonomy (NCBI): domain Eukaryota; kingdom Metazoa; phylum Chordata; class Aves; order Passeriformes; family Thraupidae; genus Camarhynchus; species Camarhynchus parvulus. Next base: position 2,823,525 of record NC_044601.1, read on the forward strand.
GACTGATGAATCCGTCTGAAAACAAATATATACATATCTTATAGGAATAGACACAAGAATAGTCAAAACAGACCGTCTCTTATATCAGGTGAAGCATTCTGCAAACATAATATTTTAAGGCATGAATAAAATCCTTAGTCTTTCCTCATTGCTGATCTCTGCTAATAATATAATATAAATGTCTTGAGAATGCCAGAGTTCCTGCCTTGGTTATGTAATTTTTTCAATGTCTCCTTCAAGATGAGTCATCAGTAGGCTTTTCAGGCTTTATCCACAAATCAGAACATTTTCTTTTGCCTGAGTTTTAATGTAGAATAGGCCATGTGTGCATGAGATCTGATGTTTTTAAACCGATAACATACATGTAGTTTCTGGAACACATAGCTTGTCACTAGTGGCATAGCTTTTTTAGGGGAAAAAAGCCCCAAAATAAAACTGGTGAAATGTTAACAAAACCCCTTTGACTTGCCAAGTGTTCTCATACATTTCCTGATGCGTTATTTTCTTGATGTAAAGTGAAGGGTTTGACTTGGGCCAGCAATAGGTTATCAAGTATAATTTGTTTCCATACGTTAGTCTCTCTAGTGACATACCAGCTATTTACATTTGCCATGTGAATTAAAAATGTAATGAGCATTTTTTGAGGGTTTGGAGTTGGCTGTATCACTTCAGAGCAGTTTTAGCATGGGCAGTACAAAAAGTCAGTCACCCTGGAGGCCCTAATGAGAACAAGGACAAATGAGAGGAAACAGGAGTGTGCTGCAGCTTTGAGCAGGACAGCGCTGGAGCCATCCAAGAGAGGAGAATCTCCTCTGCTGCCCTCCACTTCCACAGCCCCATACCAAAGACTGTTGCCAACAGGCAGCAAATGAGCTCACTATTCAGGGGAAAGGAAAATACATTTATGGCCAGTGGCTGCTGAAAAATTCCAATCTGGTTTGCTGCTACAGGATCGTCCATTGTCCACATACACGCACTTCTCTTGGGACATGAATTTCCAAACTGGAGACATTTCTAAGTGCAACTCCTTGTCCTAGAAGACATATTCCAAAGAGAGATATTCCATTACAGAAAGCCTGTATCCTTATGGATATTAAAGAGGTAAATACTGTACCCTTTCAAGTGGGAAAGAAAGAAAAGAAAAAAGCATTTTTGGAAGACAAATCCAGACCAAAAAAATAGGATTATAAGAATATTTATTATCTTTATTATAGCTTCCATGATCTACTGCATTCTTCGTATATATGAAATGGGTTTGTATTACTTGCAATAACTTCTGGCATATATTTCTTTCACCTTAAATCATTCATTTTTGTTTTATAAATCAGCGGTCTGGGAAATAAATGCAAATATGTTTATAAGAAATGTGGTGCTTGAAGACCAGTGGCAAGTCTGCAGTTTGTGTTGACTACATATGAGTTAGGAGGATGAAGCTGAGATATGAGTTAGGAGGATAAAGTTCCCACAAATCATACTTACAGACTGCACAAAGAACCTGTCATTCAAGCTCCTGTGATGATAGAAGGGCATGAGAAACAACTATCATTATCAAATTGCTCTAAAATATTGGAAGTATTTATCCATTTTCATAATTTAAGAGTAACATTATCCTAATCAACAAAATATGTTGTAACTAAGTAATAATAGTAAGCAGCAACTAAGAAGATTAGTTCTAAGTAATATTTCATGCTGAAGTTACCAACAATGAAATTTACTGTTTAATGCAATTTACCATTTAATGTAGGAAGAGGCTACATATCATTGTATTACTAAGCTCTCAACACTGTATCCTTTAAGTTATTTTGAACCTGAGTAGTTGAAACCTATGCTATACATAACCTTTTAAATATAGATGGATGTCTTACTCTTGCAGTGAGTGGGGCTGTTTCTGCATTTACTTCTGTAACTTTCTCCACTAACTGTGCCCCACCAGAACACCAGTGTGCTAAATATAGAGTGTCTGAATATATACAGGGAGTTAAGTTGCGCACTGGCTCAGAAAGTACAATTTTCAAGGATTATATTCATGGTATACACTAATACTGGTTTTGTGGAAGAGTTGCAATTTAGTAACCTAAATTTAATATGAAACTTAGAAGCAAACTTCGTTATTAAATTATTATTTTTTTATTGAAAAAAATGTTTTTTGTGGGAACCCCTGCTTTTAAAAAGCTGGGTATGGGCTTTTGTTTTTTCACCTTGATTTTCCTTAGAAAATTTAGGATTTCAGCCATGTTGTTAGCTGTTAGCTACTTTTGTTCAGGATACGTACCTGCTAACTACTGTCTGCAAACAACAAAGAAAAAGTAAAAGACAATATCTTTAGAATGTATTATATCTAAGCAATCTGATTTTGTCATACTAAAGTATTGCCTAAAAACTTATTAAGAGTTGTGGAAAATACTGGAAAACAAATCTCACCAAGAAGGGATGTCCAAGTTGGCAACCAGAAAAAAATTGCAAACCTTTGGAGCCGGAGCACTGAGGAACCTTGGTATATTGCCCATATTAAAAAAGTAAAGGCCCAGAGATCTTGTACTTAGGCTTTGTTTAGATAATACAGCTAAATAGGAAGTGAGTGAAAGCAATGGCCAAACCAGTGACCAAAAGCTGAACCTTTTTTTGATTTGAAAAAACACAATAATTTTCATATCTTTACACATGCTGGTGAAACTTGTAAACTCGTACATTCTTTGCATTTAAAACTAAACTCACTCCAAATTCCACACAATAATGAAATTAAATCAGTTGAAACTTTATTTATTCCCCTCCCTCAAAGAAGAGTAACTTTGGAGAAAGAGATCAGAAAAGACTACCTCTTCTATCCTGGCATATTGAGGGGCAATACACCATACACAGGGACACCTATTGACAAAGATTTATACCAATGTAATACTTCTGAAAATGCTTTCTAATACCATATATATGCATTTGTCAACTGCAATTTTTGAACTTTACTCTTATGCAATGATCAATTAATCACACTTTTTGTGGCTGTGGAATCTTGTTGAGTATGCTCAGACTTGCAGGGTAGTCCATGTTATTGGTTCTTCTGGGATCTCAGTTGTGACCAGACTTAGAGGGTAACTACACTATGTGTGCATCTGGCAGCTTACTAGACATATAATGCCTAATTGGTTATTCTAAAATATCATCTGTAAAGTACTTCTGGGGATGTGGACATACAGATAATACATTGACTAAGAAGATGGAGGCCTAGATGCCTGTTGGTCTGCTGTATCTGCAGATAACCTGGAAAGTAAGGGTTTTTCCCTTTCCTAAATTATTATGTGGCAGAGGTAATCCCCCACTATTCTGTCAATGATAAATAGTTCAGATAGCAAGTCAAGTTTAATTGGATTTTTATTTTTATTTATGTAAAAAACAGTTTAATCACCTTGCTGCCAAATCAATAACTGTCAATTTTTGATGTCAATTTCCGTGAAAAAGCCTCAAATTAAAATTCCATGTGTAATAGACATGTTGAGTAAACAGTGTTAACCACTTCACAGATCCATTATGTTAATATATTGCTCTTTCTGTGTTATCAGACAGAATGAAGTGAACTGAGAAGTTTTTCATATATTAACTGTAAATTACACTTAGCTCAGCTAATAAAATTTTATTGTCACAGAACTGCTTTCCACTTCATGTGCATTTGGGAGATTGAAATGTAAATTATTGTAAGCTACCTCTGTCTCGTTATAGACGTCTGAACAAATGAAATTTACATGATTGAAAAAAATGAAAGTATTCTCTGTGGATACCAGAAACTATCACTTTCCCCACCATACTAATAGCATTTCAGAAGGAGAAAAAGAGAGAGAAAAGCAGCCCTTAATCTTCTTTGCAGGCTGTGCAATTCCACTTCAATTTATGAAGGTTCCTCAGCAATTAATATTCCTCTGATTTGTTTCCATGCTGGTTATGGAAGTTAATCAATACTCTGCTCTTCTTTAAAGTCATAATAATAGTGCTAAAAAGATAGTTAAAAAGATGATACTGCTCTTCTGTTTGTATCTGTTCTTTCACTGTTTTATTCTAGGCATGGTACATGTGAAGTCAGCATGATCATGTACCAATGTGAACCTTACTTTTGAAAAGAGTGGAGATTGTTTTGTAGGGAACATTTTAGAAACAGTCCCACACACATTAGGACATCTCTAGTTACTGGATAGTAATTTTGGTAGTGAACCTCATTATAGTCCTTTGGCAAATACTATAACAAGTAATAGATGATACATTTTGTAATCAAACAAATTAAAGAAATTTGTAAAGACATAAGCTCACTGTAATGGACAAATCTTTCTAATCATAAAGATTGTACACTGTGCATACACACAAGCTATCTTGTTCCTGACTCTGTTGACACTGTTTCTTCATGACTAGTATTCCATACTTGGCTTTTCAAGTAAAAAGTGATAGGGATATTAATTTACCAGGGATGCTGCTCTAATGAGAATATTGTACACTCTCAACCTATTTCTTACCTGTAAAGTAGGTGTTTTTTTCTAATAATGAGAATCTTGAGCCAACTGGGCAATTTGCAAGTAAGGCAAAATACCTAGACTATGCAACCCTTTATGTCACAATTTCTAGTAGTTACACTCTGAGCCCTCGGGCTGCAATCCTAAACCTGTGAAAGGTGTATAGGCTGTGCATCTAGGACAACTAGGTAACCAGAAACAAACAATTAACTAAGAGAAAAGTTACCAGTAACTAACTTGTTCAGGTTAAAGTTAGCTACAGCAAACTCAAGAGGTAATGCTGAGGATAGAAGAGTGGCTCAAATCCTTTTCTAGTGCATGGTAGTACCCATCTGTGAAACAGCATTACATTTTCTGTCCAAAATAGATTGTAAATTAAATCTCCAAAAAGAAAGTAACACATGTTCTGAGCTTGGTTTATTTATCCAGCTATAAAGCAAAAAGTCTGATTCAGTGATCTAATGAGCTGAACAAACAGCCCAGAACAGGACTAAATTTGGGACCTGTTTATGAATTTTATTATGAAAATATGTTCCAACACTACACTGTTGTAATAACTCAAAGTTCCAGTGGAAAACAATATCTGTGTGAGATACAGGAAACTCCAAAGGCTAAGCTTCTCAAGTGTTCCAGATGAATACTTCTCAGTGAATGTTAGTAAGAAACAAATGAGTTCTCCCAGCACAAAAGTTTGGTGTCTCAAAACTCTATTTGGTGAATCACACTTCTGCATTTACATGCTCCACAGACAGTGTCAATTCTGCTGTCTTAGCCTTTTTTTGGCTCTCATAGTGAAGATATTGACAGCATGTTTAATATGTACAACATAAAACACAATTTCTCATATTGCCAACTGGGGTCTATGTACAAATCACAAATGGGATGGGACTGCTGTGGAACATGTCTTGAGCTGTTTTATTTTTCAGCATCAGTCTCATTACATGGTTATGACGATGGGAAGATGCCAGCAGCTCACATCTCAGGCAGCAGACCAAGAACTTAATGTTACAACTTACTTTAAAAGTTTTTTTTGACCAATCACACAAAGCAAAAGCACATTGATGGTAGTTCTATCCAACCTCTATAAGCACAAGTACCTTTGGTTAAACAATGCTTGCTTATTTCGAAATACGATACCTGCTTGTAAGCCTTAAAACACAATGCACAGAACTCCATTATTAAGCTTCAAACTTCCTAATATCTCACTAGATAAACTTTTCTGTAGGTTAGGGAGTTATTCTAGACAAGCGTTAATACACAGACCATTGTTCTATTTGTCCTTGCTTTTCTACTTCTTACATAATTTTTCTGCTGACCAATCTTATGGCTACTGCTTAGCTCTAATCACAGTTCTGCTGTCTCTGAGGCCTGTCTTCTGCAGCTTTCCCAAAATTCTCTGATTTTATGTATTCCCACATTCTTATACCAATGGAAAACCTCTCTAAGAAAATATGACAGGATAAATTCCAGACTACTTGGTGCTACTGCTGAATAAGGGGAAGGGCTATGTGACCTTCATGATTTCCCTTAAATGTGCTCAATATTTAAAGTAATTTTTAAAAATCTTCATTGTTACGTATTGGTATGCAGATGGCATGCAGACAAGTGTTTGATCTTTATATTTGTTGACTAAAAAACACCTGGCCTTCTTTCCATCTCCTGTTTGGCTGAAGAAGTTGAGAGTCAGTTCATCTACTCAGATTGCATAAAAAAAAAATAGAAAAATGTTGCATTTCCAATGAAATATAATACTAAAATTTCCCTTCCTGATATAGTCACAAATTAGTTTCTCCATGAATCTCTGGTTCTAGGCAGTCTCAAATATATTAATGAGATTATTCCTCATAGCTGAATGCAGAGTAGGGTACAGTATCTTTATGCCCATAAATTAACTAGGCTGTATTGTAAATACACCTTAAAAAATGTTGAAATGAAATTATTTAGCAGTAAACAATGCAGATCCCTAATTCACAATCTAGTAAATGCATTTTTTTTTCAGTGGATTTCATCGTATATTGAAATTTGATAATGGAATTCTAGTTTTCTTGGCAATAATATCATTTTTCCAATATGCCTAAGGGGTTTTTTATTATTCTCCACAAAATTTCAGTTTTTTTATGCGTTTGTGGAGAAATCTAATAGTCTGTTGTGTGTCTGTGTTTTGTCCCAGAGGAAAAATAGAACTTGATACTTTTTATTTATAACAGATATCATAATTATAAATACATCATGACTCTCTGAATAACATGGAAGCTGCTTTGAAAAGGTAAGAGCTGCAGCAGTGATCACAAAGTGTATGACTACCTTGCAGGTTACATTTTGTCCCAGATAAGAATCGCTTTGTAAATTACTGTTAGCTCCTAGCAGAGACTTCCCTAGAGAATAACTGCTTATACACTCCTGTGCTCACAAACCCAACTTCACATTTAGATGGAATGAAGACGACCCCAAAACCCTGACTGAACTGGTATTACAACCTGGAGCCAGAGATGGCACTTTAACCCCTGGTCCCTTCTTCACACTCCATGTATTACTCCTCTTGCACTGCTTCCTGACCTGAACTAAAAAAGAAAGAACTGCTAAGGTATGCACCATGTATTTCTTACCAAATACCTTGTGAAAGATTACATAATTTTCAGCAAAAAGGCATTTTATCTGCGTAATAAAATAAAAATTATATGTGAGACTACTTAAAATGGAATTTTTAAAAATCTTGAAAACTTTAACAAATTGTGATAGTAAAAGCAGTTTATTGGCTGTCTACTATGCTATATTTATTATAAAATAAACTAAGAGTAACCTTCTATGACCCAAGTGGTATGAAAATCTACAAGTTCTTCAATTTGATTTAAGCATAGTAACTCTTCTAATACAGAAAATAATTTCTCATTACTGTGTTTAGAACATCCTTGAAATTAATACAGATTTTTAAATTTTTTCAATATTTTAAAACAAAATTATTTTGGTACTTCAAAAATTATTTTTCCACCTTGCTTTCTCCCTTCTTTTTTCTTTTCTCTAGCTTACCATTTAATGTTTTATTTGAGATTATATCCCTCCCTGTACTATTTTGCCTCTAAAATATGTTCACAGTCACCTTATGTTTTTGGAAAAAAAATTAGAACCAGAAAAAATGCACCACATATTTCTACTAAGAATATGTTCAGATTCTAGAACAGGTTGAAGATGGACAATTTCATTAGTCAATAGGCTCAGCTGCTCTTGGCCTTTCTTTAAAGTAGCTGTGATTTTGCCTTTACACCCATCTAAATTTTCCTTAAAACCACTAACCTGGTTCATGTTGAGAGCAGACAGATCAAGACAATCCTTTAGAGATATTTGAAGCCTCGGTGAAATATGGACACTAGATTTATCTTTACACAAAATATTTGTATTAAAACATAAATAGTTGAAAAATACTAAGAGCATGTTATATATATGTAATATGCTGAGAGCATATTACATCAATAGCTTGTAGAAAATGCTGTGGGCTCACTGTCAAATTCTACATCAAATTTTCAGAGACACAGAGATTGTAAACTTGTAGCAGGGAATCTCACCCCTTACAAGAACTTAATTGTTGCTTGTTGACCTGCAAGGTAACTCAAATGTGACAAGCCATCTTATAGCGAGTTATTCTGGTGCCATGGGGCTAGTAGTTCTCTGGCATCTCCAAGCTGCCAAAACCATCCTACTTTAGAAGTGAGATTTGGCAAGATAAACTGGATTTTTGACTGACAGCCATTTACTTTACAACGATAAAAGGCACAGCAAACTTTCGCAGAGTAGAAATCTTCTATACATTCTCCTGGAAATGTGTGGAGCTCCTCCCATGAGTAGGGTCATCTGCATCATAGTTACTTGCAGGGTTTCACTGGAGGATTCTGTGTCCGTTATCATTGTTTTCTGTGGTAAGTTACGTTTGACTCCTAATCAATCCTATTCCTTTTGCTAGCTTTAATGTAGGTACCTTGATATCATGCAGTGTTTTATGTTATTCTGTAATCTAATAGTAGTTCTTTTTAATTTTATACTACATAGTTTTATGTAGTAAGTACTTCTGATTAGGATCTTGTATCTGTTATCTTCTGTCTATGTAATAAATAATTAATTCCTGTAAATCTGACTTGCCATCACTAGAACTTGCAGGAGAAAGTGATTTAAATACATCTCTATAGCTTACTTAAATTGAAACTGTTGCCAAAATTTGAGGCTAAGCAAGATTTCACCTTCTTTTATATCCCTTTCTGAGCAGGAGTTTAAATACACAGAGGAGTTCTTTCTGCCTCTCAGACTTGGTGCCCGGGCTTTTTAATAAACTTTGTCTGAAGCTTCCACTATCCCTGCAAAAAAACCTTGAATTCCATCTAATTATACTTTGTAAAATCACCTACCATTTATAAGGTAAATGCAACAGAGTTATTAAATGTTTCCAAAGCAGAATAATAATGTGCTTGCTTAATTAATTTCATGCCACTTTTATTGATACAAACATGATGCCAAAAATAACAAGCCATCAGACTTCATGCTTCCATATGAGGAAGCTCTCTCATAAATTCTGTAGGGTGGGATGAAAACCTTTTCTGTGGGAGTTATTAAAACCTTAAGCCTACTCACCATAGGAAACTTTCCAAACATTTTTTGATTCTAAAGATCACTGGCATTGCATGGAAGCATATCAAGAGAAACCTCTCTTCACCCTGAAGGGATCTGGTGACCACAGTTGCAAAAATCAATTTTATAATATGAATAAAGTATACACTGGGCACCTTTGGCACATTCTGAGAAGAAAAACACTCAACAGTTGACTCCAGAAAATCTTTAACTGAAAAGTTACTCTAAGTTGCTCTAAGTTGCCTCAGAGCAATTAAAGGCAACTTGAAGAGATGTAGTAAGAAAACATAGAGGACTGTGTCAATACAATCCATTTCAACATTAGCACAAAAGTGGACGTTGCTACTCTTTGTGCCAACAGAACATCAAGGTATTAGCGGTGATAAGAGGTTTGGTAGTCCTTGTGGGACAAGGAACAACCCCACAAATCCTCCCCCTATTTTGCAGTGTTTCATTGCTGCCGTGAGACAGAGTCCTTTGAACAAGCAGTTCAATTGCTGCAGGACAGGTTTTTTCTACCTGCAGGGTACAGGTCACTAGCACACTCTACCAGCAGGGACAACAGCCCACACTCCCCAGACTGAAGTCCTGCTTGCATCCTGTGGTTTATCAGGCTTACTTTGATGTCTAGGTGAGGCGGAATCCAGTCTTACTAAGGGTGTGATTGCACTTGCTTCTTGGTCTTTGGTTCATTTGTGGATTTCAAGTGAACAGTAAGTAAACATGCAATTACTATACGAGGCATTTTGAAGCGGAACATGCATTTTTAGGAAATGCTTAACAGATCTTGGCAGTTATATACAGCTATGATATACATAGCTGCATGAGCTAAAAACACAGATGTAAAATGATATCAAAGCTGTGAAAAAAACTTAGAGTGAACTTTTTGTTTTGTTGAGGTTTGGTTTGCTTTGCTTAAAACAATAGGCTGAAAGAAACACTCGGTCTTTTCAGGAGTTATAAGGCTCCTCTGCATACATTTTATTGAAGTCCTATCAAACTTAAGTCCTATAAAAACCTAAATTTACTTTTGCAAGTTCATTATTATCTCAGGGTTTGGAAACCCATCAATGTATCTGAAAGTTCAAATAGCGTAAGGTGAAAGCTGGGTTGCTATTTTTGCTCTAATGGTTCATTAAAGCTATGTTCAAACAGTGGGACCTGCTTCCTGGCTCCCCTTAACAATGTCTTGGACAGTTGGTGCTTCCTCATGCTGAGAAAATATCTTGCAACAGATACCACCAGGTGCAGGAAATCTGTAGGACCAGTCAAGGTGGTTATCCTGGAGAGCAGGGACAACAGCCCACACTTCCCAGTGTGAAGTCCTGCTCTTACCATACTGGGAGACAGAAATTTAAAAAAAGCCGCAACTATACTGGGGGACAGAAATTAAATAAATTTAAAAAGTTAAATTGTTTTATCTGTACCTCTATCTGGTATTTAGCAGAAGAAGTGTTAGCACAGAACGAATATTCCTGTTCAACAAGATAAATCCCGTCATTTTAATGAACCCTTCTACAGAGACAGAATAAGATACGAGATAACTCCTGTTTGTTCATTATGTTAATTAAAAAAGAGCACCTCTGACCTTGTGAAAACAAAGCTGATTAAAGCAAATGCAGTAAGTCAACTTGGAATTGTGAAATACAAATCATACAGAGCATATAGCGGACGTTAAGTCAAAGTTGAACAGTCTTTTTAGAAAAAAGTGAATTTGGCTTTGGGCTTGCCTGTGACTTTTCCTGACTCTTATCTATTAAATACATAAAGGGTATGGAAATTCAAGAAGTGTGAATTCACTGAACAACCACAAAAAAATTACGCTCTATTAAAGTAAGCAGAGTAGAAAACCTTGCTCCACAAAAGAAAGTACTTTAACTGGTTTGTTCTCTTTGCAGGTATTTTTTTCCACTTAAACTATGACAAAAAAAAATCTACTTGAATGGGAATGGAGAAAGCAAGTTTTATTTAAATTATCTGATCATGACTATCTTTAGGGAAACCAATTTTTCTTTCTGTGGAATTTTGCCAGCTTCATAGCATTATGAATTTCTGTGAATTTCCTTTTCTTTTACTTTTTATTACTGCTGAAGATGCAGGGGTTTTTATGGAAGGAGTGGATACTGAACACCTCTTAGTTTTGCAGGTTAATTGAACTAGTTGTCTACAGCTGGAATTATTTCACAATACCTGTGAGTTTTATATTCTGCTTATGACATACTGGATTTTTATTACATTAATTATGATGTATCGCATGAAAATATGGAAACACATGACACATGACAAAATGACAGAGCTATCTTCCTCAAACTGGGAATATAGACCCATGTGTTGAACAACAAAATTGTGCCTGTAATTGTAGCTATATCACTACCAGCTGTTTTAGAGTACTTTTGCCACCACCAGGCAGTGTTGGAACAAGTTAAGTCTGTTTATGCCTTGATTCAGTTTGAGGATAGAGCTTAGATCAAGAAAATAACATTACATTTATATCCCTATCTGGCTGTGGACATGAGTAAAGAAATCACACTGATTTTGTCAGCTTTGACAACAGTATTTTATTCTGTTGACGATAGAGCTTTGTTGATCTTCCTGTAGTACCTTGCAGGGATAAAATTCTCTTTTTCCTTTTTGAAGTGCGTAAGACTGTCAATTAAGTTCCCAGATCAACAATTCTGCGCAAAAAATTGCAGGGTGCATAACTTTTTTTAATTTAATATTCCCATTATATATGGGTATATAAAATTGATAAAGCTTTCATACTGTCTTTGATCTTTAACCAGAATTTGGTAACATTTGGTGGAAGCAGACAATCAAGTCCTGCAATAAGACAGTAATCTTCAGTATACATATTTATATATGTATATATAAATATACATATATAAATATTTAGGCTGAAAAGATATATATATATATAAATAAATATTTAAAGATAAATATTTACATATATTTAGATAATATAAGATATATCAATGATGCTATCATTACATATTATGTCCACTATATGTACATCCACTTTCAGAATCCTGGTCATAGAAAGAGATCTCAGACATATTACACAGAGTAGCATGGTTTTTTTCCACTGGTCATTCCTTCTCTAACTCAGGTTTCATAGGTTTCATAGGCAGTTTTTAGTTTATTAAAGAAAAACAACAAAATCTACCAAAACAAAAACAAAACCAAAGAAATTCCACCAAAAACTCAACCAAACAAACACAACCTCAAACAAACAAAATAACAAACAAAACCACCAAACGCAAAGAAATGAACAGTCAAACAAACCCAAACCCCCAAAAACACAAAACAAAAAAAAAGCAAATCTCCCTCCACCTTCACATAAGCATTAACTGAATATGTATTATTAATAACCCTGACTTTAGTGATTATCACACCTGCAGCTCCAATGCAGTAAAATGGTTGGAAAAGAGAAGTTTACTTCTGACTCTGCATCTAGAAATTTCAAGGAAGAAAAGCAAACTGTCCTATTGGCATTGCTCTGTGCCAACCTAGTGTAGTCAATACAGAAGCAGAACCTCTAAAAGCACTTCAAGGTAAGGAGATAAGGCTTTGTAAAATGGACTGGTGAGCTAACATGGAAGTAACATTTACATTTCTTAAGACTTCATCTTTAAGATTTTGTCCTAGTGCTATAGTGCTATATTTAATTTTGAATTTATCAAAAATATTTCTGAAATAATGATGAGGAATTGGTCATGGGAAAATGAAGATTAAAACCTCCCCTTTTTACATAAAATGTAGAGGGAGCCATTCAAAAGTTGATTATTTTTAAATAAAAGTCACTGAATTCGTTGACTCATGATAAAATTGTTCCCATATTTTCATTGCTACATCAATGCTGTTTTGACTTGTGGATATTTGCCTGTTACAAGTATGTACAAATATATGTAGCTGGCATCTCCCAATACACAGAATTGATCCCATGTTAAATATGGTATTTTAACCATGTTAATACATTCAAGAATATTTTTGACAAAAATAGTCCATTAAAATAAAAAGCTTTTTGAAAGTGAAGGTTGATTACATAGGTACATAAATTCCAGAAGCAGTCTGAGAAAAATGTGGGGTTTTGATTATTTGACCTTCCTGATATAAGTAACACCTGAAAAGAGCAGCCAGCTGATGAAGATGGAAAAATCTTTTCTCTCCTGTTCAAGTTAAAGAAGTGTCATACACTGTCACAGCTTTTCCTGCATAAGAAAGATGAATGAAAGTTGAAAATATCAATGGGACATGAGAGAGAATTTTATTTTGTTTTGATTTGGTTTTATTCCTCCTACATCCATCCAAAAAAAAGCCCAAAACCAAAAAATTGCCACACAAAAACGCAAAATCCACACTCAACCCAAATCTCTTTACAAAATATATTTGAAATATAAAAATTCCCAAGAAATTTTATCTTCATGTCCAGAGAGCAGCCACAGAAATATAATGTACTTATTAAAAATTGAGGACCAGCATAATTTTGTATAGGACATTTTATATAACCAAATCCTCTAAACCTCAGTTGCATTTTAGATTGTTGATATACCTGACATATATAAATAAACCCTATTTCTAGGTCTATCATAAGCAATTCGTTTTTTGAACAGAATATTGTTTTATGACAGATAATGGCCATTGCTATTTTTCTGTAGCATTCACCAGTAGATCTGCAGAAAATTCAGTACATAGTGAATTTTCTAAAAAAAAAGATTTTCTGAGGGAGTTAAAGATTTGCAAATAATTTGGGCAAAATATAAGTGAACCATGTGAAACACTGAGCTATATAATTCGAACATTTCTAAATAAAGTGTTTTTCATTTTGGGAGGTTGATATACTTCCTCTTGAAATTTTAAAGTGGAACTTTTGGTTTTATAACTTCATTACATTTCATTACTTATAAAGCAACATAATTTAAAGAAGATAATGTTAAAAACTTGGAATGCCATTTAGATTAACATATTACTTTTCAATTTAAATGCAGACATCAGATAGATTAAGTTTTCCATGTGCTGAGTCCATTTCTTCCCTGTTCCTTATATTTGAATAAGAAAATGTTAACTACTTTGAAATTCCTTATCATGGACAGACACATCATCACTGCACTCCAGAAACAAATAAAACAATTAAAGCAATGCCACTGACTGTGGAAAAGGTAAAAAATAGTCGGAACAATCAGAGTAAAGAAGTGAGTTCATTATTTGAGATTTTTTTTTTAGATTATGAATAATGTATAAGTTGGAATTCATAAGGACCCGTCATCAAAAACTTTGTGCAGTAACACCAGGAAGGAACTCAGCAATCTCCGTAGCAGACAGAGAGAGGTTGACCTGTTATGTTTTTTCCAGTAACCAGTTAACAAAAATTTCATTTCTTATCAGATTAAAAAAAACTGCAAGACTTTTGTCTTTTCAGCAGGAAAAGAAATTCCAGCACAGTGAAGAAAGACCTGCCTATATCAGAAGGTGTTTTGAGTAAGTGGCAATATGGTGATGGTTGGGGCAGTACATGAAGACCCTGAAGAAAGTATATGCCTGCTGTGGACAGGCCAGCAAACAGCCAGTGAAGAGGACAAGCAAACACTGCTGACAAGAGGGGAAAAAATGACTGTTGTAAAACAATGGGTTGAGAATGGAGCGCAAAGGCAAAGCCCTGGACTAGTCCAGAAAGTCATCACTTGCACAGCAATAGAAAGCAAAACAGGTGCATAAACTCACAGGAAGACTCTATGTGAGAGCAGCGTACTGCAAATACTGAAGAAAATTTGCAGCCCAGAAAAAAAAAACCAAACCAAACAGTAATTTCAGTCATTTTCTTCTAACATTTTGAAACCCTGAGAGAGCAGAATTTCCTTCATGTGGTGTTCATGAGACCCATAACAGAAAGGTGCCAGAAGAAAAAAAGGTTTGCCCTGAAAAATTAATACTTCTAATAAAAAGCAAAGTTGCTGCTTGAAGTTTCTTTGAATCCAATTTGGAAAAATGTTGAGTTATCATCTGAAAAAATTCTCCCTTGTTTGGAATTTACGTCCCACTCCCCATTAGTGCTATGGCAAGCGTAGCACTAATCAACTCTCAATCTCTCTCAACCTGAGTTTATGTCTCTTTGTCACAGTTATTTGGCTTATTCAGTTCAGGGGCATGGACAAGTATGTGCAGATGGAATATCTGAGATTTTGTTTGTTCTGGGGTTTGGGGGAAAGTGGTTGGTTCTGCTAGATTTTGACTAAAGTTTTCAAAGAAGGAGAAGAAAGGTGGAATCCAATCACTAGAAATTTTTTCATATATTTATTGAATGCTTTTATACTTAAAAAAGTTGCATGTAGGTACAGTCATATTCTGAAATGGAAGCTAAACAAAGTTTACTGCTGGATTTAGGTGTTCCCATTGGGCATGGATAATTTTTTTTGTTTGTTTTGCTCTTCACTCTACATTCAGATTACTCAGGATTTCACTTTCTTAATAAAAGAAAAAATGATGCCCTTATTTTTGCGAAGTGAAATATTGTGAGAGTAAATGAATGTGAATTTAATGTAAACCCAGGCAGAAATCTGCAGATGGATTTATTCACTGAAGTGGGCGCTGCCTTACCATTCTTCGGAGAGTCAGTTGTGAAGTTGCATGATGATTTTTTTGAACATTCCACTCTACTTCCTGGATATAAAGAGACAAAATTACAAAGGAAAAAACAGAACAGCGCTCAGAAAAGCAGTCAATGTCAGAAAAAAACAATAGAAGACAGAGAAAGAGACACAAAACAAAATATGCTGGATCAAATTATAGAACATGCTGAATTGAATGAAAAGTGCCCAGAAAGTCATTGAATCCAACTTCTGGCCCTGCATGGCATCCTCCCCAAGAGTCACACCATGTGTGTGAGAGATTCCAAACAATTCTTGAACTCTGTCAGGCTTCGTGCTGTGACCACTGTCCTGGGGAGCCTGTTCCAGTGTCCAAACACCCTCTGGGTGAAAACTCTATTCTACCATCCAACGTAAACCTCCCCTGACACAGGTTTTTCCCTTGGGTCCTGTCACTGGTCACCACAGAGCAGAGATCAGTGTCTTCCCCTCCTCTTCCACTCACCGCAAGAAAGTTGTAGACTGGGATGAGGTCTCCCTCCAGTGTCCTCTTATCCAGGCTGAATAGACCAAGTGACCTCAGCAGGCACTCTTCATATAGTTTCCCTTCCAGAGCCTGTTTTCTTATACACATTTACAACAACACTTCTACATTACAGCAGTTACATTACTACAGCATCTATCTCTTCTTGTCGAGGCAGTCACAACACAAAACAGAGACTTAAAATGTCCCATTATTACTAGTTGGTGGCTCACCAACTTCCAGGCATCTTGACTGGAGAAAATCAGGTCCGGACCTCCTTGTGGCTTCACACCTGCCACTCTCAGCTTCACCAACGCCGCCTCCCCCACTCTGTCCCAGTGGGTCACAGTTGCCCTACACACTTTACAGCAATACTTCTACACTACAGTAAATATTACAACAGTTACATTACAGTTTCCATCCCCTCCAGGGGCTTTTCCTGAAGCACACAGCCAGGAGCATCTGCAGCTAATCCAGCAGCAATCTAATGAAGGATACTGCTGCTAAATTGCCACAGAGCCCTGGCATATCCATAGGTTCTCCAACTCTCTCCTGGGGTCTATCCTCTTCTGGGATTATCCCCTCCAGGGGAACTCACCATCTTCTCCTGGTTCTCACAGCAGCCATCTCCTGGTGCAGTCTTCCCCTGGCTCTTGCAGTCTTCCTGGGTTTTGCAGCAGCCATCCAGCTCTTCTTGCAATCTTCTGACTCTTACTCTGACTCCACCCTTTTATGCTACTTGATCTTAATTGGTTACAGGTGTGGTTCTTAATTGGCCCCAGCTGCAACTCATTGGGGGATAAGATTACATACTGCGCCCCTCTACAATTCTCCCTACAAGAACTTTCACCATCCTCATGTCCATCCTTTGGCCACTCTCTAATAGCTTAATGTCTTAATTGTGGAATCTAAAACTGCCCCCAGCACTTGAGGTGAGGCCACCCCACTGCAGAGGAGAGCAGAATTGATGTCCCCCTGGACATGATTGGCCCCCCAGGCTGCCAGCGCACTGTGAATCTGCTCAGGAGAATGTCATGCAATATTGAACATATACAAATTTCCATAACTCAATATAAAACCCTTTCCACAAAATATGTTTGATGTCCTGGGTTAGTCGAAGGAAGGTAGTTGAAGCAAGTTGAAGGAAATTTAGAAGACTCCAGGAGGCGCCTTCAGCTACCCTGACTTGAGTGAATTTGCTCTGATGTCTTCAGTAGTATGCCAAAAAGCCAGAGCCTTGGTCAGACAGCTGAAAATGGTATTTTGATTTTTACTGTCACTTTCCCAGATGTAGTGCTGGAGCTTCTCTCCCACTACATCCTTTGAAACCTGCCATTTTGGAGAAGCCAGTGGTGCCTATCTGCTGTCCACTGTGGCTTTGAGTTTTTTTGCTTTGCCAGCATAGCAGAGGCAAAGAATCTTTGCCCATCATTCTAGTCTGTTTTAGTACACAGGGAAGGTTTTCTATTGTAAAGGTAAATCAGATAGAACATATTGTGAATCACTGCACAATTTTACTCTGGGTGCTGAGTATGTGCTCTATGTTAGTATTTGTACTGACAATGGCAAGTGATATTTCAGGTCTGTTTTGCTAAAACCAAGTATTTTATTATGCATCAGTGCATATGCTATCCTCTACAGATAAAAGAAGCTACAGGAGGGGCTTGGTCTCTGTCTTTGTGATCCACACTTGGTGACCAGCAGTGGAAGTTCTGTCATACACTGAGAGTGACAGTAAGTGAATTCTCTCTTAGTAACAGAACAAAAAAAAGAAAAATCACTCTACTCAGAATGCTCCTACCCAACTTCTGCCGCTACATTGCAGTTCTCCTAGTTTAATTATTTAAATCTTTAAATCAAAGTCACATAAGTGGATTTTCACACTTGACATTAGGAAATATGTCTTTATTGAGAGGGTTGTCAAACACTGGATCAGGCTTGTCAGTTGCTTGTTTAAGAAGCATTTTGACAATGTCCTTAGTAACACGCATTAGCTTTATTCATCCCTAACATAGTCACTAAATGATCATACTCCTCTCCTGTCCTCTCCTCTCCTCTCCTGTCCTCTCCTCTCCTGTCCTGTCCTCTCCTCTCCTGTCCTCTCCTCTCCTCTCCTCTCCTCTCCTCTCCTCTCCTCTCCTCTCCTCTCCTCTCCTCTCCTCTCCTCTCCTCTCCTCCTCCTCTCCTCTCCTCTCCTCTCCTCTCCTCTCCTCTCCTCTCCTCTCCTCTCCTCTCCTCTCCTCTCCTCTCCTCTCCTCTCCTCTCCTCTCCTCTCCTCTCCTCTCCTCTCCTCTCCTCTCCTCTCCTCTCCTCTCCTCTCCTCTCCTCTCCTCTCCTCTCCTCTCCTCTCCTCTCCTCTCCTCTCCTCTCCTCTCCTCTCATTTTTTTCACAACATTTTCTCTGAGTGGCCTCTGAGGTAACATTCAAAATTAATTTCAAAGCCAGGTTCTTCTCTACTTACATATAAATTTTAACACATTTAGTATGAAGAATACAAGTCTTCAGATGTATCTAGCATATTGTAATAACTTTCTTTTAGAATTTAAATCTCCCTATCTATCTATAGGTATATAGATAGATATATAAACACATTTTAGATTGCATATTATTACCCATCTCTTGCCCATACATTCTAGTTTCACTGAAAGTATTGGGTTATTAAGTTAATTTCATGATTTATGAATTTGAAAGATAACAAAGCAGAAGTGAATGTTCAGCCAAACACACATGCTCTGATGCCCTATATGTAGCAAATCAGAGATTTAACTTGAAACAGCAAATGAAGAAAACTTTCTATTGAACAAATTATCAGTTACTGATTTTTTTAAGAAAAAAAATATTGACACCTAAAAATTAGTGGGAACACAATAGTGACTAATTTCTACATTATCTGTTTCTTTAAAAATAAAAGACAAAAGCCTCCTACTTAAAAGTATTATGCGTTGATACATTTACCCCTCAAAAGTAAAGAAATTGGAAAAGAAGCCACATAAATATTGGAATGTTCTGCAAATACAAATTACTTCTGATTTTAATGAACTCTAACATGTGTAGCAGTATTCAAAGCACGGCATGTGCATCGGACATTAGTTCCCATTAACACTTGCTTAAAATCATTAGAAAGACTTGTTTGGAAGGGAGCCATTCTAACTCCCCTGCCATGGGCAGGAAACCTTCCACTAGACCAGGTTGCTCCAAGTCCCATCTAGCCTGGCCTTGAACACTTCCAAGGATGGGGCAGCCACAATTTCTCTGGCAACCTGTTTCAGTGCCTCACCACCCACACAGTACAGAAGTGTCCAGCTATATTGATTTAAAGAAATGTTTCAATGACTCTC
This sequence comes from Camarhynchus parvulus, assembly GCF_901933205.1. Taxonomy (NCBI): domain Eukaryota; kingdom Metazoa; phylum Chordata; class Aves; order Passeriformes; family Thraupidae; genus Camarhynchus; species Camarhynchus parvulus. The sequence continues at coordinate 2,843,069 of NC_044601.1, forward strand.
AAAGACAGGGAATTTACAGAATATTTTTACTCCTTCTTAATTTTTCCTTTAGTTACTACATCTTACAAGGCAAACTCAACTCTTTCCACTTCCTTTCCTTTGCATTTCTTTCAAAATAATTTGAGGCAGTGCATTGCGATGAAATGGTAGAGAGGTGGAAAGGTAAGTGTGAGCTAAATGTATAAATCAGTAGTGCTTACATATTTATCACCTGCATCTGGTTAATTCTTGAACTATAACTCTTATTCAGCCCAGTCATTGTCACCTGGTCAATTTCCTATCTGGAGCAATGATTTCATGGAACAATTAAGAGCAGCTTTGCAGACCAGCTAGTAGAAGTAATACTGTGCCTAAGCCACACAGAAAAAGATTCGAAAAATATCTAAGATATCTAGGAAAGATTTCTGGCTAAAAACTGGCACACTGGCTTAGAGTTTGGTTATGACATAGGAGCAGAGCTGACAAGAATGATATTCTAAAGAGCATAATGACATTGTGAAAAAACCTGAAGTTCAAGAGCGCAAAGATTTAGTTTCCTGCAGCTGATAATATAGTGGAGTAAACTAGAGAAATGGTCCAATCTGATCAGTGGAATGGTCAAGACAGATGATCTTGACAACTGTTAATTAAATAGGTGTGTCACTAAAAGAGAAAGGATCTGATGTGGGTTTTGCTGAGCTGGTTGATGAGCTTGAAAGAATTTTGCTCAGTGTAAGTTATAAATGAAAATGCAAGTGGTTTTCAATGAATAATTTTAGAACACGTATCAATTCCATCAACATACATAAAATGTCACACACTCAATTGAAGATATTTAAAACTGGTTTTACGAATTAAATTATATGTATTTGGTATCATATGACTCAAAGTTATTTCAGAACATATGTTCCTTTATTAGTAATCAGCACTCTCCCCTCTCAAAAGTTCAAATGTAAGTGAACCCTAAACCACCAGGACAATTTAATATACAGAAAAAGCATAGTTTAAATATTTGTGAAGTTGAAATTTACATATTTGAAAGATCATGGAAATATTAATTTCTATTTAGCTAGGTCTTTTATTGATGTTTTGTAAGCTTTTCTTCTTTTAATGTCATATGTCAGAGGCTTACATTCTCTGAAGTCAATGGACCTGATCCTAAGTTAATGGTGTAATTCTCATTTAACCAGTGGGTTCTGGTTGGAGTCAAATGGGATCACAATGCAAATTTATGACAGCAGAATATGAGCTTTAATTATCTCAAGAATGCTAATTTGTAGCTCATGTAACTCCTATCCCCACCCCCACTCCCTATTCCCTGAGGGGTGTTTTAGTGCACTTTAGAAGCATTTTGTCACCTTCTTCTAACTCCGAAGCAGCTCTCCTAGTTCAGGAGTGAACTTCTGAGTAATTGTTCAGATTGTTCCCTGAAAGGGAGATGTTAACTCTTGCAGACTGATGTAGTACTTGACCTCAAACAGGAGTGCTAAGAGAACCAAGATTTAGAGAATAAAAAAACCCCAAAAAAATGGAGCAGAATACATTGAAGGGAGATTCCTGTAATTATTTGCCAGCTGGCCATCTTGAGCACAGCTTTTTCACTAGACAGACACCATTTGTGCCCATGTGTTCATGGCCAGCCATGCTCACAGTGCAGTTTTCTGTGCTGGCAGGGATAAGAAGGAAGAAAACATGCCAGGAAAATAATTTCTGGGTTATGAGGAAAGAGAGATTTGGCAACCCCTGGTAACTAATACCCATCTTTATAAAGAAGGTGGTTCCTGTATGGGAATTTACATATGAGACAAATGTTAAAAGACATGACTAGGGCATGATTCTAGTTTACACTCTCATTAATGTCAGGAGAGAAGTTGCCTACTGATTCACAGAAGCATCTTCTTGTCTGTGGAGGAGTAGAACTCTGTGTCAGGAGCTTCTCTAATTTTTCTCTCACATCCCTCCTGTGCAGCTGAGAGGTTGCTGGAGGCACACATGTTACTAGCTGATAAGGACATTTCAGCTTGGGGTGGCTGCTGACAGGATGTTTAAAACTTATCCTGTATAGTGAAGCTGAATGTAAGAGCTGTCACCAAAGGATTAGTGGGAGTGCTTTTTTCAGGGTTTGATTTTTTTTGTTGTCGTTGTTTTTTCTTGTCTCACAGTTGAAGAGGAGCTTCACATATTATGCTGGTGTTTCCAGCATTTGGAGTGACTCCTTGACATCTTACATTATTAGGGATCCTTGCGGTTACATAAGTTGGCCACTCAGTCTCTGGACATTATGGCGAATATGGCCTCAAACTGGTGAGCAGGTCACTGCATAAATTTGTAGTCTTTGCCAGACATCTGTGAATGTGCTGTAGAAGTCCTCAGGGTAGAAATGCTGGCACCAGTCCACTTGGAAAGACTCTTTAAATAAAAACAGCACCTAAGAGAAAGAGAAGGTTATTCTACTTCCTTTGTAATTGGTATGGGCTCAGGGCTGTAATAGCTACAGTGCAGAGAGTGATTGAAAAGCTGTTTGAGGGAAAATAACTGAAGACCGTAATGCAGCATTGTTGAGTAGTTATGAAACACATCTTAGATTTAACCACAGAAATAATCTATTCGGTTTATAACGGAGCTTTGTGCAAAGCTGTTCTCTTCCATGCCTTCAATTGGTTGGCTTTATCTTCTACAAACCCTTATATGTATCCCAAAGGTACAGCAACTTCTTTGCCTGCATGTCATTTTACATCAAAAAAAATGCTGTAAAAACAAGTTGCCATTAGTGATTGCTTCAGCTACACAGTGCAAGATGAAGAAAAAAATAGCTGAAAGATAGAAACAAGTATTTTAAATAAAATCAAAGAGTATAAAGTATGTATGCATCATGAGAGAAATGAGCTGTTGAATGATGAAAAAGAGATATATGAATTATAAGTATAATTAAATTTTTTACAGGCATTTTATTAGAATGCTGTGAGTTAAATTATATAAAGCTAGATGAAATAAATCAGTTGGAAAAATTAGTCAAAAGAAGCGCTCATTAAGCAACAATGGTTACTGTCATACTGTATATGTTCCAGGTAAGAAAGGAATGCTTGTATAATTGAATCCCCTTGAAGAAATATGGTAGAAAGAAATTTTCTAAAAGGACGCTATTAGATAAAGGTATAAGGCTGAACAGTTAGTCTTCTTTCTCTTCCTGGAGAAAAAAAGAACCAAATGTAGACAGCAAAGCACCTCCGAATATCAAAGGTGCTGAGAAAACAACCCAAGTAAACTGCATAAGAAAGAGATTTCAAATTAGTTTTAATACTGACGGAGACAAAAAAGTGAGAAGTCCTAGAGAGTATCTATATTACTCTAATTCTTGCCCTGGTTTGATAGAAAAAATTTCAAGGCTCATCAACACTCACTATTCACCCACTTGACTATTCACCCACTTTACTATTCACCCACTCTCCTAGCAGTGGTTTTGCCATATCCAGAATCTCACTGTTTTTGCATGTGGAAATTCTGTCAGGAAAAGGTTGTGATGCCCCGGTATTTGAAAAAAATACAGAAGTAAAAAGATGCTCAGATTCACATGTATGTGTGCTAATATATGTATATGATAATACTCCTTCCCCATGGAAATGAAGGTCTTGCAATAAAGGAAGATCTTATTTGTAGAGCCCTGAATCAAAATCTTAATTCAGGGGGCAAATCTTCATAAGGTTCTAATCTCAGTTGTGCTGAGATGACAAATGCTCATATGGCATGCATAAAGTAGTCATCTCAAGCAGAACTGCCTACAGAACTCACTTAAAAAGACTATAGGTCAGGTATTAATTAGTTAAAAAGGCTTTTCCTTCATGCTCTTGTTTGTTGTTTACTTCTTAATATTCTATTTTTTTCCCTAGAAGTCTGCAGAGCCTTTTTGTTCTGAGGAGGCTGTAATCTGATTTTAAGACCCCTCCCATGGGACACCTGATAAAACCTTGGCACCTGTCTGCTCTCTCTGCTCTCTCTGCTTTCTCCACTCTCTGGGCTTTGCTTGGGCTCCTGGGCCTCTGCCTCCTGCCCGCCCTGGCACGGGGCGTGTGTAGGAGAAATAAAATGGACTCTTGTGCTAAACAATGAAGAGACTTGTCTCTGTTTTCCCTGCTGTTGAGTGGTGGCCTGCCTGGACATGAGAGCACACAGTAGCTACACCACCACACGCTGCCACAGAAGTCTCTTGTTGAGACATGATGGCAAATGGAGTCAACGACTGTTTTCTCTCTTCAAGGCCAAACTCAGTTCTGAGAAACATATAAAATACACTAGATTCAGAATAATCATTCTCACTTGTGCCAAAATAGCATTTTGATTACTAGAGAGCGTGGGATCCATAGCAGCAAGGAGAACAAATCCTGCACAAAGAACCAATAGTGACAAATCGTTCTTCACTTTTGTCAAATTGAGTAGCACAATGCACAATGTAGCACTCAAAGGAGACAGCGAAGATGAAGGAACCCATATGGCAAACTTCTCTTTCCTGTAATTTTGACCAATTGCTTGAAGAACTTTGAAACTCTACTCTAAATGTAAATTCTGCGCCATCAAGTATTAGGGATCTTTCCAGCTGAATTGCACTTTCAATGCTAATGAATGGAAAAGAGAAAATTTCCTCATCTGTAAATCAGTTTCAAGAAATTTAGGAATAGAACAATATGTATGTGAGAAATGTGTAAAAACTACGTTTCACCACCTGCTTACTAATACTTTGAAAAAGACTCATATTTTAGGAAATTTATACCAGTTTCAAAATGTGCTGTCAAATTTTCTTCCAGTAAGAGCAGAAATGCTGTGACAGACAGCAGAACAGTAGGCAAATTTTAGCAAAATTATTCTGATTTTGTAGAATGATGTGATAGAGATTGGTGGTATTTTTCCTCAAAACCATTTATTGATGCTTCCCTTCCTCCGAAATATGATGCCTATCACTATCAATTTTATATTCTTCATAGTGATGGAGGCAGCTATGCAATGTAGAACCAAAACTCAACAAATCAGTCTTTAGGCAACAAGAGATATTACAGGAGACACAATGTAAATTATGCATCATATTTATTTGGTAAGAAATGGAATTAATTTAACAATACTTTAATTTAATGATATTTTAATTCAATTCCACAAGTTAATTTAACAATTTAAAAAATTTAACTTTATTTTGACTTTAACAATATTTTAACTTGTTAATTACTATTGCATAAAAAACTTGGGAATCATGTAACTTCTTAGAAAAAAAATCCTGTCTATAGCTTATCCCAAGATGAGAATACCGATTCTACAAGCCCCCTAGTTTTCAATTAGTTGTGTTCTCTTCTCTAATGTATTAGGAAAAAAGTAGCACTGGAGAGATGGAGAACATTTGAATGTAATGTGAATGCAAAGTGGCTAATACAAGCCTTTGAGGAAAGAAAGGTTTACACCTAAGCATAACAGGAGTTTGACTGACAAAAAAGGATCAGGAGGGGTTTGCTTCCTGGTTTTGCTCTGTCTCACAAACTGGCCTCTGCTCTGAGACCTGCTCCTTTCCTTCTGACTATGATGGCTCCTTGGCTGGTGTTCCACTTGTGTGAAAAAGATGAGCACGTGAGGATCTGGTTATGGCGCTGGTGGTTGGTGACAAATACTGCATGATGTACTACACTGGCTTATAAAGGCACCAAAGAAAGTGTGCTCACCAGGGGTGTCCAGCCTGAAAAAAATCATGCATACAGAAATATAATGAAGCTTCCAATCTCAGGAGAATGAATTGAGAAAAAATTAAAATTGTGAAGTCAGCAGGGAAGTAGACATCAATTTTACAGTCTACGTGGAAATAATTACTTGAAATTAATTTTTGGCAGACATAGGTTCCTATAAAATTCATAAACTAGTATCCGTGTATTATCTTCAGTTTCAGACCTTTGCTAACATGCATTCAGTGTTTGGACTTTTTACATTAATCAACTATTAAAGAACTTTCAAACTACATCTCTCAAGGATTTGAGAAATCAATTGAATGTGCAGATGAATCTAGGTTTTCCTATTATATTTAAAATTAAATAAATGTTAAATGAAATAGAGAGGGCTTTTCATAAAACACCCTGTATAGCTAGTCCAAGTCTGAATAAAACATCACCTCACATCTAAACAACAAAATTGATTTGGAGTAGAAGTAATGGCTAGAATTGTTATGCTCTACATAAATTCAAATTAAATGAAGAGGTTTCTAGCAAAGTTCAGAGGAAAAATAAAAATTTGTAAAGTGCAAGCTGCATATATTAACTATTACTGTATAAACAAATTTCATTGTTCCTACTTATGTTATTATTTTTATCTTAAGATATTATTTCTTCTCTTCTACTTTACATTTTCATTACTGGTTTTCTTTATGTATTGAACTTTGAAGAATTTTTGTGAGACTAAATCAATGTTTGTGTAAAACTTCTGTTGTTCCTGCTTTTCCTCTTATTTCTTTTAATTTGAGAGATTGTTGTGAATCCTTTTATTTAGGGATTATGGTCATCATTTCTTACTTGGAAATTCCACATAGATTTGTATCTTTCCAACTCAAGAGCAAAGAATACTCTGTGCTGGAAATACATCTCTAACACTGGATTTACATTTCATACTTTTGAGTCAGCTGTTGAATTTCACCACAGATATGTTTTATAGACTTTCTGAAAGTATGTGACACACTCTTATTTATATTTCTGAAGAATGCAGAAAACACTTCTAAATTTTTCAGATTAACTATTCTTCTATTAGAATTCACAACATTTCTATGTAACAATTTGAATACTATCTTTCATTCCCTATTAGATTTCAGTTTGAGACCATATATTATTCTTTGTTAAGCTTGAGAAGTGCTGTTTAATATTTTTGGTATGTTCTGATTTACAGATGTGTCCATTTAGGGTAGTGGGTAATGTGTAGTAAGAATTAACTGGACAATATAATATATAATTAAGAAAATAATCCAGAGTGTCATAGTCCTTTAAAAACCATTGTATGAAGGTGATAATATGATGAATAGAATGAATATTGTGAAGACTAGCCAATACAAAGTCCTTAAAAATGCTATATTAAATATTCAATTACTTCTCTAAGTCAATGTAAGAATGGAAAATATGATTCATTGAAAAAAATCTGTTATTCCTATATTAATCTAATTAATAATTTTCATAACAGTAAATATAGTTAAGAATGAAGCTGATTACCTGATAAGTCAAACGTGGCTCAAAATTTTCTAAAAGAAATGTTGCAAGTGTTATTTGTCCACATTGAGGTATGGTGTAGTGGACCTGAGTTTTGATCTACCTCATTTATGTTTTGACATGTAACTGAGGTGTATAAATTAGCAGTATAATTACCATTCCTCCTTTCTAAACTTACTTGAAAGTATTAGACTCATCTACAAAGAAAGAAGAATTCTGAATAACCTGTACTCTGCAAAGGAAAATGGAGTGTCACTCTCCTTTATGCAGGTATTTCAGCCATGTGCATAAGCACAGATTGGAGAGAATCTGGATCTTTAATTATGGAACAATCTGTAAAATCTACCACAAATCTGTTATTTTCTTTTCCTATATTAGCAGATTGTCAGCTTCAATAACTAGAGGTGAAAATAAGCAATTGAATTTTGGAAAGTTTAGGTCCTTGACGAATGCCATTTTGATCACATGCCTCTGAGGAGTGGAAGAGAAGTTTTCATTTCCGTAGGAAAGAAAAAGACATACTGAAATATGTTCAAATTAAAAAATAAATTAATGTACAGAATTTTTTACTAAAATTGAATGATTAAGAATGCAGATAAAAAGCAATGTAATAATGTAAAAAATACAGTAAATTTTTTCATATGGATAATATTTATTTAGCAGCATATTCAGTTACACATGCAGTTCTTCTTTCAGTAATATTTCAACCTTAATTAACAAAAGTGTCTTTTCCTTATCTTGTAAGAACACATTGTTTTACTGGTTCAATCATTGAAATTATAAGAATGTAAATTAGAAGAAGGGAAATTTTGAGAGGTCATACTAGATAAAATAACCAAATACCTTGAGATTTGAAAAATCTTGTTCTTTCATCTATGCAGTTCACCCATCTTGATAAACTTATGTAAAAAGCAATTTTTGTTTGCAGAAATGCAACTTTTATTTCTAGATTACTGTCTATAAATGAAATGTAGTCATTAAATGCAGACTTAGAGGTTTGGAATTACCAGCATACTGAGATAAAAAATGAGAATTCACTTTTTCTGTCGATGACAGATAAACATTTTCAAACATGAACTGAAATGTCTGTCTTCTTTCCTCATTTTTTACCAGTTAAAAATAGTCTCAGTAGTAAGAACTGTGTGTATTTTTACTTGTTAAACTAAGTTTTACTTGCGATGCATAATTAAAATAAAACAATGCACAAGAACTGACTATACAGAGATTAGGTAGACTTAATATAAATTCTCATAAACAAGTCTATTTCTAAAATACTAACAGGATAATAGTTGAAACTATCCAATCATATATGTGCACAGCCCCTTGTTCTGGTTGAAGTGAATGATCATAATGCCTTAAATGTAGACCCAAAGGAAACATATTCTGTACGCTGAACCACAGCTTTTTGCCTCATTTGAGGAATAAATGACACATACATTTCGAGAGGTTGTTTTGAACTATTATGTAATACATATTCATCCTGTGGTCATTTTCTTGGTTATAAATTGATGCTAGCTTGCCCATATCTTATTTATTCTAAAACTGACATCTTATCTTTCTCATTTATGCTTGTAAATGAACAGGTAGCAGTGCATTGTAGAAAATTACTGATGCATGTGTAAGAGAAATAATAGTCCTTTCACTGTTGTTGCTGTTGTTGTGTGTGGAACAAGAGATGATTTTTTTAATATGGAAACACTTCTATTTCAAAAAAATTACCATAGGATACCAGAAAGCTTCTCTTATTAGAGCTATATCGGAATACAGCTGGGATTTTTTTCAATTGAACAGTCACAATATAGCATCAGTGGCAGAAAAGTTTTTTCAAAAGAGAATTTTTTGTTAAAGTCTAAGTAATATCAGCTACACCAAAGTAGCCAATAGCCAGCACAAGGTGTGAGGGAAATGCAAAAGCTGGGACCTGTTCGTATTGTCTTGGTTTAGGGAGAAATCTGGGAGAAAACCTTTAAAGGGGCTCTTCTAGAAAGTAGATTTAAGTGGCCCCTCCCCCAGCTGGTTTGGAAAAAGATTTCCTCGGACAAAAGTGGAAAAAACCTGTTTAATTATTAGGCAAAGCATTCGCCAGCGCAAAAAACGAACAATATTAAGCAATAAAACTTCTTGCCGCTCTGAAGAGATGACAAACTCAGAAAGTTCCCTTGGTGGGCTGTAGCTGGGCTCACGCAGTCTCTAATCAGCCCCTCCAGTGCTGGAAATGCCAGCTAGGCCCTGGTGGGTCACAGGTGTGAGCTGCTGGTGCTCTGCTGGGTGTTCTTCAGTCCAGAGCAGGTTTGAAAAGGTCCAAGAAAAGAAAAACCACAGTCCAGGGAACTTCTCTGCCTCAGCTAGCTAAAAACTAACTAAAAGCAAATGAAAGCTCTCTCTCGCCATCTGTCTGTGCTGCAGACAACACAGTCCCAGAACAGGAATATGGAGAAGTGAGTGCAATTTCTGATAACAAACTCTGCACTTTTTCCTCTCCCCCTCTTCACTCTCAGAACCAGGCTTAAAGGTGCAAAACTTATTACTGGGCTAAACAGACAAATGGGGATACAAGCATCATAAAGTCATGCCAGGACACATGCAGCTCGCTTCTGTTGCCAGTAGCTGCAGACTTATCACTTTCTTCTGTTAAAACTGCGACATTTTTATTTAGTAATATCTGTTTAATCATATTTTAAAAGGAATAGCTCCAAAAGAAAAAACAAAAATCCAAAAAGACCAAACCAACAACAAAAACACTCAATCCCTCAACCTATCTAAAAACCCCAACCCCAACCAACCATCCAAATAACCAAACAAAAAAAGGGTGGAATCCTGTCATGTTCATGGGGGCAAGGTAACTACTACAGATCATATATTCACGAAAATAATGTCTCTGGAATACATTGCTCCTAGAGAATTAGCAATCTATGTAAACTATTATCATCCACAAGATCTTTTCTTGCAAAGACTTTTGTATCACCTGTAAGTTTTATAGGGCTTTGTTTCCTAGTAAGGAAGAAGCAACCAGGAAATCTAATAAAGTACTCTTTTAATGCATTAAATCTAGCTGGGTGAGGTTCTCAGCCAGATCATACAAATTGTGTCAGAGTTCATAAATACAACAAAACACATTCATTTTACTAGCTGCCACTCCGGGTTTTTCAAGCAGCTGCAATAACAAGTGGAAAACAGAAACAAGGGAAAGAGGTTGCTGGTATGAATTTGGGTTCCTACTAAGGGGCCAGGAAAATAGGCCTGTATGTGCAGAGTTATGATGGAGCAGCACACAGGTGTTCCTGGCTGTGGCAGTGCTCTGTCACAGGAGATGGTCTTACCCATGTCCAAGATGTCAGTGTGCAAGGATTTGCGCACTTGTAATGTGGGACAAATAAATTTTATTTGTGCTCTGCAAATGTCCTCTGATGTGCAACTCTTTACTTTTCCTCACTGCCACACGCTTCAGTGGGTGCTACACCTTACTCAGACCAAAGTGGAAAAATCTGTATTGCTGTCCCACTATGAATAGAAACACCCTCAAAATTATAGTTTAGAATGCAGTTTATGAGGTGGTTCTACATGCACACATATGAATGCATGCAGTATATTATTATAGGTATATTAATGATCCAGAACAGTTTTTTTCTGTTGCTCTTGTCTGGAGGAGATAGCTGTTCAAGAAACAATCCTTCATGTCTAACAAACTGTGTGCTTAAGTTTAAGCATAAAATAGTAGTCCTTGAGCACTTATGTGGTTTTTTGCATAAAGATGAAGAAGCAGAGCTTATCCTTTTGTTAGATGGTGTGAAACACCATTCTGTAAGGATGTAGGAGTCCAGAAATACCTCAGACAAAGCATGAATATTTCTCTGCATTTTAAATCCATGTCTATCTGGCAATGGGAAAGAAAGAGTTCTTGAAAAGCAGTCCTTATTCACAGTCAAGTATGTCGAATGTGAGTTTTGGGGTAGCTCAAGGATTAATAACACCAGTGCACTTTGTGGACACATTCAGCAGAGTACCATAATTTGTTGGGAGGGGAATTAAATAATCCCAAGTATTCGCTTTTATTAAAAATGTAAACATCTTTTTGTCTTAAAGTTTTTCTGAATTTTCTAGTTTATTGTAGAGCTTAATTGCTGTGAGACACAAGCAAGTGTTTTGGAGGGTCATTCATGATGATTATTGGAAGAGCATTTTTGTGTTTGAACCACTGTGGGGAGTTTACCTTTGGCCTGCTGACAGACAACCACCAAGATGTTCTCTCACTCATCCTTTTCGGCATGGCAGGGTGAGGAAATATGGGGAGTGTTGCATGTCAAAATAAGGACAGGGAATTTACTCATCAGTTACCCTCAGGGGCAAAACAGACAAAAACTGGGAAAGATTTTATTAATTTATTGCCAATTAACAACAGAGTAGGATAGTAAAACATAAATACAAAAGTAAAAACACCTTTCCCCTTCCTCTCCCTTCTTCCCATGTACAGCTTTACTCCTGATCTTTCTACCTCTTTCTCAACAAGTGCAGAGGAATGGGGAATGAAGGTTGTGAACAGTCCTTATCTCTGCCACCCCCTCCTCCTAACACCCTTTCCAGCCTCCAGCATGGGCTGCCTTTCACCAGATATGGACCTTCACACACTGCTCCAGTGAGTGTCCTCTCCATGGGCTGCAGCTCCTAAGAATTGTTGTAGTGTGGGTGTTTCCCATGGCATACAGACCTCCCGGAACAGACTGCTCCAGAATAGCTCCTCCATGGGGCAACAGCTCCTACATGGGCTCCACTCCATGCTCCACAGCCCTTTACAGGAGCCTATTCTGCCATGGGCTCCCCAGAGGCTGCAGCTTCCTTTAAGGTATATCCACCTGCTTTGGTGGGGGCGTCCTTCACTGGCTGCAGCATGGCTGTATGGAGATATGGCCCGGGCTGGAGGCCAAGTGCTCAGCTATCTCTTGTATCCCTCCGTTCCTGAGAAGGACAGGAGAAGAAAACAAGGTGGAAAAAAACACATGGTGTGACGATAAAAGTAAGGGAAAAGCAATGGTCCCATCCTCTTCTTTTCCCTTGGCTTTTTTTTTTGTTGAGCAGACCTCAAATGGAATATCCCTTTGGACAGTTTAGGTCAGCTGTCCTGTCTGATCCTCTCCCAAGATCTTGCCCATGCCCAACCTGCTGGTGAAGGGGAATGTTGGAGGGATTGTGCTGATGTGAGGCCTGCTATGGGATGATAAACTCCACCTCAGCCAGACCCAAAGCTCAATATCTGCTCTTATGTGCACCTCCATGGGCTGCAGGGGGATAGCCTGTTCCATCATGGTCCTCTCCGTGGAATCTCTGCTCTGGCACTTCTTTTCCCTCTTTCTTCTCTGATCTTGATGTCTGTTTCACATTTTTCTCAGTTCTCTCTCACAGCTGCTGTGCAGCAATTGTTACCCTTTTAAAATGCATGATTACAGAGGCGCCACCAGCATTACTGGTGGCTCAGCTTTGAGCGGTGTCAGGATGCTCTGAGAGCTGTTTGATACTGCTTTTGTATGACTTTCGGTCAACTTCAAATGTCTTCTCACTAGCTAGCTCCTTCAGACTCCTGATAGCAAAACTCTGCTGTAAAGACATCACAATCAGGAAACATTATTTTCATTTTTTAAAAAACCCAACATTTTTTCAAGATCTTTGTAGTACTATTTTAAGAAAGGATGGAGTAGGATTGTAGGCAGGATACTTATGCAGAACATGCTCACTTTGGTTCTGAATTTTGTCAGTAAATTAAATGAGTGCAAGAACTAGTCTACTATCTATTTTGAACATACAGTTTAGGTTTTGGAAATGAATTCCTGTAATAGATTATGGGCATACTTCAGATACTGTTGTTTATAACAGGACTAATTTTTATTTATTGCATTTCTTTTAAAAATAATATTATGATTACTCGGGATGATCACATAATGTATTTTGACTGATTAGCAATGCAGGCAGTAGTAATGTTTTATATGGCAAATAAAGAACAAGCCATATTTTTTTAACATTGCTCAACTACATAACATCTCATAACATAACATAACATTGCTCAATCCACATAACATCTATACAAACTCAAACATTCTTAATTGAAACCTCAAAAAAAGAATGGTTGCCTTCTTGTTTTTGAGTTTTATATTCTGTTACAATTGTCTATCATGTTTAAAATGCTTAATTATAAAAAGAAGAAACAAAGTATTACTTTGGATGAACATAATCAGCTTGGAAATTTAATGATTTGGAATTACTGTGCGTGCTTCAAAGGATAATAGTCCTTAAATGAGCCTCCCTAATCTTTCTTCCCAAACTGTTAAAGATGGAAATCATTGGTTTACATATTCAAATGATTAGGAAAGAGATCAGAACTCAGGCCTATTCCCTGATGTAAAACACTAAGTTAAATTCCTTTGGCTGACATCCCATCTTGATCTCAATGGAAGGCTCTGAAAACAAAAGCAATTTTAAAGAACAGGAACAACTTAAAGAGTGACAATTCACAGCCTTCTGAGAAACAGCCTATTTTCATTGTATTCATTTTATTTATATTAAAATTGAACAACTATGCAAAAAATCTCCTACAGTAGATGTTTTTCTTTAAAGCAGCTAGTGAGTTTTTTCAAGAGCTCTTTTTACACAGTCGAGCAGAGGATAAGGAAAAGTAAATCTTTTAGAAACAATAATGTAGGGAAATGCAGAGATGAAATGAGTATGGAATAAAACAAGGGCCTGTTTTCCACAATACCAGTTTTACATTGCAAAGATCATTACACTGAAAAGAAACAGTGAACCTACTGACTTCATTTGGGTTAGTTGTATGTCTATTATTGAGAATGGGCTTTTTTTGGCATTTTACTGAATTGTTCCTGGAATGTTGGTTTGGGTTTTTTTTTTTTTTTTCTTTTCTTGGTGGTAACCTATATTTAAAATACAGTGTGCACAAATTGTTTCATTAAAATAATAGAATGTTGGAAACCCCGAGTTCTACAGAGATAGGGCAGCTGAGAGGTGTTTTAAAAGGTTTTATTCCATTATCAGTCTCATAGAAGAGTGAGACATAAGAGATGTAAAACTCAACAGCATTCTATCAGAAGCCAACCTATTTCCTCTTACAATACCTTATAAATGTTTTTCAGCCTATTAACTTTTGCCACACAATGCCTCTAATATTTCTAACACCAATCACCTATTATTATACCCCAATTGGTCTTGCTACAATGCATCTTTCACAATTCTAATTCTCTAAACTATCTGGTCTTTTTGCAAGGCCATCTTTTGAAAATTGTTTTTAGTTCAATCTCTCTCCTCTCAACAATGTTATCTCTATTCCATGGCCTTCCTAAGTCAGCACACCTTATCTCAGAGTTTGCATACAGATGTACAAGACTGTGTGAGCTTTCAGTCAGGTTTTGAGAATCCTTTACAAATCCATTTCTCACAATAGAAGTTGTATGGAAAGATGCAAAAGATATGCTTAATGGCTCCTTTTATTTTATTATTTACTTCTATCTATTACACTACTAGGGAGAATTTACATATATGAGAAGTGAGAAATTATTTTGACCATTAAAAAGTTTGATTGGAAGAACAAATGAGTTTTTCATACAAACATTACTTGGAAAGGCTAGTTTTGCCATCAGTGTACCTTAACTATTGTACCTTATTTTTTGCATGAGGACAAAAGGGAAGAGCTAGCAATGTCTTCTACTTGTTCTTCTGTAAGTAGACAGAAGTGTACTTCTGCCCCCCACAACATTTTCACTTCTAAATTGCAGAAATATGGGTCTGATGGATGAACTGTTAGATTAATAAGGCATTGGCTGGATATCTGTGTCCGAAGTGGAAACCAGTAATAAGTGGTATCTATCAACGGTCTGCACTGGCATCAAAATTGTTTAATATCTTCATCAACAACATGGACAGTGTGATTGAGTGCACCCTTATCAAGTTTGCAGATTACATCAAGAAGAATGGTGCAGCTGACACACCAGAGGGAGGGGATGCCATCCAGAGTGACCGGGGCAGACTTGAGGAGTGGGCCTGTGGAAACCTCACGGAGTTCAAGAAGACCATGGGCAAGTCTGGGGCAATCCCCAGCATCAACACAGGAAGGTGAATGTATTGAGACAGCAACACTGAAGAGAAGGACTTGGGACCACTGGTGTTGGAAAAGTGGATGTGATTCAGCAATGTGCACTTGCAGCTCAGAAAGCCAACCATATCCTGGGCTACTTCAAAAGAGTGGCCAGCATTTTGAGGGAGGTGATTCTCCCACTACACTGCGAAGGTTGGACTAGATGATCTTGTAAGGTCCCCTCCAACCTAAAGAATTCTGTGGCTCTATAGTACTACGATTCTCTGATTAATTACTTGCTGTTCATACAGAGTTTTTATCTGTGGTGGCACATGAGATAGAGGGAGAAAACCCAATGAGCACATTAATGCAGCATTTAAGTTTAGATTCTTCTCCACTCTACCCATCCTGCTAAACCTAAGCTTAGGAAGGGAGAGAAAAGAAAAGGGCAGAATTGCACAAAAACACCTTGCTGTGTTTCTTAACACTTCACACCTCAAATAATTGAAGGAACTTAATTTCATCTGTGGGCTGAGCCTTGTAAATTTTGCAAAATTATACCAATGTGAATAAGAGGCAAATTTGAACCAACATTGTAAGTTCAATTTAAAATTAAAGGTTCAAAAGCATGTTGTTTTATTCTGATAGATTATATATCCTTGTTTAGTAAAATTTTGTAGTAAAAAATTTTTTTAGTAAAAATTTTTAGTAAAATGTTTCTTAGGTAGACTGAGGCATTTTTATCTATGTCCCATAGTGAATTCTAATGAGGCATTCTGTGCACATAGGGCCTGATTTTATTTGTGCATCATCCCTGCTAATAACAGCATCTAATGAAGACATTTATTAAATGTCCACAATGTTAATGGAAAATTCCAATAGAATTCCGTCATGTTCTCCCTGGTAGTTATGCCCTCTCTGCGCAACTCTTATGAACAAATGTCTCAGAAGTTGTTACTGAAAAGAATACTGTGCAACTAAAATTGTCCATTATTCGAGATGAAGAACAATGTTCTGTTACATTAGTTCTTCAATTGTCTTGAGTTATAGATGACAGGGATATTTGTTAGTTGTTAAAGTTGTGATAGTGTGTGTATAGTTGTTATAATGTGACTGGCAAACAGGATTCATTTATAGGTGAAAAGAAATACATTAATTGTTAGAAAATAAATTTAGCTGATATGAAAGTATTTTTATTTGAAAAAAAACCACCCAGTGTTTAGCAATCTGGAAATAATTAAGATTTATTTCTCAATAAAATTGCCTAAATCTGATGTTACATTTAGACTTGTGACAGTACAGGTCTCAGCTACCAAAATATATCCATGGATTAAGGTATTGTTTATGCTGGTATTAGATTAGATATGTGTTATATCTGAATGTAGTTCTATATTGCGACATATGCTGGTAGGAGTGGAATTTTAATTTGAAATTTATTTATACAAATGTTGAAAGAAACTGAATATTGCACTTGGTTATACAGAAACACATTTTGAGGAAGTAGGAATATAGAATGACTTAAGAAAATAACTTTTCTGCAGAAAAAGTGTTAGAAAAACTCTCTAGCAGCATAAAAAGATTAGGAAGACAGGACGGGAAGTTCTGGGATGAGAAGTTCCAGAAAGGAAGGGAAATTCCAGGAAGTTCAGGGAAGGGAAGTTCAGGGAAGTTCAGGGAAGTTCAGGGAAGTTCAGGGAAGGGAAGGTCTCTTGGAATGAATTTAGGTACTTATTAAAAGAAAAAAAGCAGTCTTTATATTTTATGCATAGCTTCCTGAAAGATACTTGGACAGTTATCAGAAGTAATTTTTAGTATATTTAAGTATATTAACTATATATTAAGTATATACTTTGCATGTATTTATATATGCAAAGTAAGAGAACGAGGAAGGAACGCCTTTAATTTTGTAGTTATGCTTTTTGTAAATTTCTGTCTGTACACACAGGATATCAACTTTATATTACTACCACTGTAGTATCCCATGAACTCTCTTGTAGTCAATTCCCAAGCCCATGGCCGTGGCAATGGCAGTGACTCTATCTACCGTAGAGTTAGTCCTCCTGGGCGAAAAGACTGACTACCACGTGGATTTCTGTTTTGCAACTTCCCCTGGTTTCCCCTTTCCTGGTCCCCTCACTGGCATGGTACCACTATTGGCTGCCCCCCTCCCCTGGAGAACAATCCCCTCTGCCCAGCCCTTTGCTCTGCCCTCCACCCTTTCCCCTTCTTAGGCTGCCTGCACCACATGGTTGTTCTCTTTTCTCGCTGGGTTCCCTTTGGCCCCATGTGATATACCTCGCTGAAATAAAACCTTGCAAAAAGGAGCCCTTCTAATCTCTCTCACCGAGCCAGCTGTGGTGAGTGTTGTGGATCTGAGTGTGGAGCTATTGCCTAAGTGCTAACCCAACTTGCTTTTCTACAGGGGAGGTTTGGTGGGAGCAGATAATAGGCAGCAGCACCCACCATCCAACTCCCACATTTTTATACCACAGTGACAGCTGAACTGACACAGTAGATCATCCCTCTGCATTTCACAAAATAAAACTTTTGGAGAACTGCACGAACATACTTCATAATCTGTTCTTACTGTATTGAAAGTATCACTGACATACTCAAGTAATCATTCATGTCATATATTTACCTGCTCTACTTACGCTGCTGCAGCTATTTTTGTTCTTCTCCCTCCTTCTTTTATTGTAAATTATTAAAGGGGGTCTTACTTTTACTTACATTTTTAGAGATATGTCGCCTACAGCTTCAAGAGACACTTTGTTGGCAATTTAAATGAAAGTTGGGATCACAAGAAAAAATATGCAAAATTTCTCATAAATGAACTCTTGACACAAAAGGAAATCACATCATATGCTAGAATGTTATTGATGATATGTGTATTTAAGACAAATTAAAACAAAATGTCTGCTTCAGATCTGGTTTATTTAAGGTCTGAAAAATTGTCCAAGTTTAAGGTTATCACTCTATTCCTATAAGTCATAAAGAAAAATACAAAAGTTTTAAATATTTTGCTTATCTATGTTGCTGTTCTGCAGGTTTTATATTCATAGGCCATGATAGTTTCCCAGTTGCCAAGGATTATTGTTGTTCCACCATCAGCCATTGCCAGCTCCTGAAAGGTAGCTCACTGTCATAGACCATACATTAAAATTTTTTGAAGTGGGTAATTTCCATCTTTCTTGGAAAAATAAAAATGATGTCATCTTCAAACCTGTCCCCTCTGGAGCAGACAGCAAAAAACCCCCCTTAAACAGCTGTCTTGTTCATGGTTTATTCTATGGCTATGCTGAGGTTTCAATGCTATCCTCATCTGCGGGCCATCTTGATTTCCTCTCAAAATTACTGAAATTTCTACAGGGCTTTCAAGTTTTTTTCAGGCACCAGATTAATATTCTCTTTTATCTTGATTTAACATTAGGTAAATACTACTAATTGCTGTAGACAGAGGAAGAAAAAGATTGTTTTAATATCCACTAGGAATCACCAGACACTAAAATTCCACTTTGACTTCAACTGTATGCCAAGTTGAGAAGTTAAATAACTTTTCATAATCTCTTAAGACATACAAAGAAAGCTTTCTAAATTATCTGCAGGTAGAATTATTCTGATTCAGCTGCTGGTGTTGTTCTGACAGTCCTCACTATCCAAAAGTTAAAGGTATGTCTCCTTACCCTAATCACAAATGAATACAAGCATTTCAAACTGCTCTCCAAAAAATTCAGTCAGAGGAAAAAGACTGCCCTCAGGATGCTATTCAAATAATAGGATTGTTTGGTGAACATTTCTACTGAAAAAAAAGAGAAAAAACAGTCTTCATATTTTGAAATTCCTTTTCCAACTACTTTCTGCCTTACAGGATCCCTGTACATTCACACCAAACAAAAGGAAGATTCACAATGATTCGCTGAAGAGTTGGTGTAATAAAATTCTGTCTTATCCTATACAGCTGAACAACAGAGTTTTTCAAAAGGCACTGTCAGGTTTTATGAACTGTAGCAGAAACTGTGCTCTGGTTAACATCTGACATGATGTGTTACCTGTATACCATCTCTCTGAACTTCACAGGGTATTCCTCTGCTAGCCCATAGGATCTGAACAGTACATATGCTTTAAAGATATCAAAGTCTCAATGGTTTTTATTTTCAGCATCCAGTAATTCTTACGTTTGTTAATTTGTTTGTTTGTTTGTTTTTCATCTGACCTCTGTCAGGTTATAATCTTTACCTGTAGATTCCTGAGAATTACCTGTAGATTACCTGAGATTACCTGTAGATTCCAGCCATAAAGATTTCTGTATATACTAGGTCTACTATGTGTGTAGTCTGAGTTCAAAATTTAGCAAAGTTTGTGAATGATACTCAATTTTAGCAATGGGAAACAAAACAACATGGACCTCTATATGTATTTGAAGATCACTTTATCGTAGAAATCACTCCCCTCTTAAACTTCTAATTTCAACCAGACAAAGCCAGAACTTTACAGAAGAAGGGCACCCGTTGTCTGGCACAGCTGCAGCGTTGCTGGCCATACATCCTATAACCCAGTCAGCCTCCTGCCCATATGCTGTCCATGCGTTCCTCCTTGTCACTGCCTCTCACCCCCCAGCCAACTTCCAACCATCCAGCCTGCAGCTGCGCCTTTCCAACAGGGCTTTCTGGTGAACATAAGCCTTAACAACTTCAACAAATATAACCCCACATTCCACACTCAATAGATTTTTTATACTCTCAACTTTTTTTCATTTCCTTAAGGGATAAAAGTTTTGGAAATTATGTTTTTGTGATGATGCTAGCCTTTCTATTAGATAACTGAGTGGAATATTTTTGTTCTAACTTGTAATTTTTTTTACTTTTAAACCTTTTTCTATTAAATTTGCCTTGACATTAATTTGGTTTTAACGTTCTCTTTATTTCCTTTCAGCTGTTTTATTCTCAGTGAGCTTTCAAAAACTCAGGATTGGCTAACCCATGGGTATTCTTGGAGGTATCAACAGCAGACAGACACAAGCAGCCTGTCGGAGAAAGACTAGACTTGCAACTGGCACCACCCAGTAAGAATGAGATACTATTGACTAAGTAAAGATAACAAATAGGTAGAAAAGAGGAATGGCAATATACCTGGAAAACATGTCAGGAAACATCATCAAAGCAAAATTAAAATAAAGCAATTCTGTTTCAAAGCCATATTTGCAGTGCTGACTGCTCTGCACCTAAGTTGGAGAGAGCAAAGTGGTTGAGTATCATGCTAAAAGAATATGCTGTAACAGAGAGCAGGAAAATTGTGTAGTCACAACACATGCAAAGGTATCAGTTTAACTGCACATTTCAAGCTTTTCAAAGAGTGAGGTAAGAAGTAGTCAGAAGTTCTAATATTTGTGGGGTTTTTTTATCTTTCACAGATTTTTATATCCTTCATAACTTTTACTGTTTTAGAAATGAAATTGACATGACACTAGCTTTCCATAAAAAATTTCTGAGAAAAAATTATTTTTCTCTTTTTGAACAGAAACTCTACAACCTATACTCAAACCTTTCTTTGGAATACTAGCTGCTGCTTCTAATAACACTTATTTAGATATCTAATTTTAAGAGCATCCAACTGAAATACTTTGAATCAGGTGGGCAGACAAATAACAGTGACATGGGTAAGAATTTATGTGGTTAATTTGAACTGCTTCTAGCTTCAACACAAACAAAGGTCAGGAGGTTCTTTTCTTCACATTCTTGTGTAGTATTTTTACTTGGTTCCAGTGATCATATAAAAACATCACCACATTTTTTGGGACTAGGACATCACTGAAATATCCCTGACCTTCTCACACTTTGTATAAGGGGGCAAGGTGATATATCTTGCCTATGGAAGGGATATTTCTATTTCCCTAAAAGTCTATCCATCTCATCCATTTCCCCCATAAGTGTAACTCCACCAATAAAATCCTGAGTATCACACATGCCTGGGGAACATTCTTTTCTAGTCTTTTGTTTCCAAGGTCAAAGCAGTTTACTGTCTAATTTCTTACTGATAAACTCTGATGTTTGACCAAACTCTCTCTCCTCAGGCAATTATTTAATCAAACAAATAACAAAGTGCATCAGCTGCCATGTTTTTTTAGGGAAAGAGTTCTTTCATGAACATGACCAGGTGACTGCTCACAACCACGCAATGTCAGATGGTACAGCTTGTTAATAATCAGACTTTCATATTGTTAAGAGACACTTATGAAAATAAAAGGAAGAAATGCTTTTCTGGCCCAAGTAATTTTGCTTTTCTGATGCTAACCAACAGGCAGTGAATGCAGGAGTACTACAGCTTTTTATTTCTGCCCACGTTTTCTATCCCAATAGCCCACAACTATGAGACTTATTAGTATGCTTTCAAAATTTCTATCAAGGTTCTACTGATGTTTTAGGAGAAATACTTCTTCTTTAAATATCTTTCTGTAACATCACGAGGAACCCTTATACTTACCAAATAAATAATCCAGAGCATTTTAAATATGTAGAGCATCTTGCACCTATTTCCACTATGCAAACACTCAAAACTGTGTGAAAGAGACTTCATAAGCAAACTCATGAAAGCATGTACTTATTGCTGAAACTGTGGACTTTTTATTAAAAAGAATACTCAGAGATAGGTATTAAAGATTTTTTTTTCAAGTGTAGACAATTGCTCATTTAAATGCAATGAAATTGCATTGCTTTACAGATTCTTGACTCATGGTCAGCCACTCTCTTTTAGTTGGGATCTGTATGTGTGAAGACTACGCACATATGATAATGATAACCAAAAGAATACTTTAAAACATAGTTTTCATCAGGATTAATCTCCCTGTAACAATTAATAGTTTACTGCTATGATGCTGATAAATCAGATGGTACTCTCTAATTTCAGAGGATTACTGGCTGAATGGATCTCAGAGAGGTAGCATATATTTCTTCATTTTTGTTTCTCACATTTCTTTCCCCAGCAGAAATAATGTGATTCTCTGTGAAAGCCCCAGTTTGATGCAGCCTGGCTTAAAAGTATTCTGTTCAATGTATACAAAACACCTGATCTATTAGCACAAAACTGGAGCATTTCTGCCAGTGCTTCAGGGAAAATAATGGGAAGCATAAAGAATATCTAAATTAGCATGACTGTAACCTTTGGGTTACATGTGAGCAGTGTAATTCACTAAGTAACGCTGAAGGAAATAATAAGAGTAACTCTTAATTTCCAAGGTATCTTCATTCACAACTTCAGTTATGTATTAGGAAATTAGCTTGCTTGGCTGTAAATGACCAAATCACAAGAGAAGACTTCTCAGCAAGCAGGTAACCTGAAAACTATTCCAAAATTTTCTTTTTTATCAGCTCATTTTTTCATCCACTAGTTTTATGTGCTCTGATAATTTGGACTGTTAGAATGAGATGAGTATTGTGTGTCCAATTATTTGCTTATTTTCTTTTGAATAAGTCAAAGGGATTTTTCCACAGTTTTATACAATTGATAAATTGGTGAATTCTAAAATTCAAACACATGGCCAAATTGCAAGTAGAATAGTACTATGTAGTTTTGGGATATTACTGCCCTATTTCTATGCATTAGTACATCTTTTCAATAAAAAAAGCCCTGCCTGAATCCACTGCTATTTTGAAGTAGACAAAACAGCCTAAAAAATTTAATGTCTATGTCAAATAACCAGTTGAGAATTTCACCAAAATGATAGACACTTTTTCTTGCAATTAGTTGAGAATTTGTCTTTTTGATCTTCAAGAGACAAAAGTGAAGGAGACTGTTCATCTATGCAGTGCCGAATGTTTTACTCTGCTTATCAAAATAAATGGAAAAATAGTTTTAAAATGCTTTCGTTTCCCTCAGCTTAGAACAGGTAAAATCCATACTTCCAAAATAATCCAAAATAATTACTCATATTTGAAACAAGTATCTTCAGGCATCCATATCTCCATCCTGGAACTTTTAAAATTTTATTACTGGTATTTTAACTGAGGTCTTCCAAAGGCAATATTTTTTTAATAATAGGAAAAAGTCAGAAGTGAATATGCAGTTGTTTCTATGTTATTTTGGACTTCTGCTATTTTCCTTTTTTTTTTGCCATTTCTGTTGTTTCTCTAAATTAGCTATTCTAAAATAACTGTATGAGAGGAAAACCTCAAGATTCTGCATTTCCTCTATCCTGTGGACTTTTTCTGTCACATGTTAGGGCTTGAAACTGAAAAATACAGGTTTTATTTCTCCCCATCTAAGAGGGATCTAGACAGAGTACCCAAAAAACATGCAGCTGTACAGGTTCCAGGCTGTAGGGATTTCCTAAGCCTTTCACTGGATTGTAGCAGAGACAGAAGTTTTATCAGATGTTACCAGATGAATGACCTGCTCAGTCTTGTAGCAGAGCTATGGGATGATGTTAAGAAAGTTTGAGTATTATAGGTTCAGAAAGGGACACAGACTGATGGAACCAGGAGGTTTCAGGAGTGGCCAGGAGTAGCCACCAAAAAAGATTTCAAGAACAAGGGTTCCTCTGTTCATCCCCCAGCAAGAAGCAAGTACAATTTGTGAAGAAAGGAGCAAATGGAGGATAGTCTATGCTTGGAGTGGCAAGCAAAATCCTTCTCTGCCCACCCCAGAAGATGCCTCGTGCAACAGGTAAGAGGTTTTGTACAGGGAAGACTAGTCTAAAGATGATGAAGGTACAGCTACATCAGAGGTGTCACCACAATCAGAAAGATCAATCCCCTGTATCAAATATGCTTCCATAGGAGGGAACATGTGCTTCCAGAGCAGGGACACCAAAGTGATCAGAGGGATGGTGCTCCTCTCCTATGGGGAAAGACTGAGAGGTTTGGGGTTGTTTAGCCTGGAGAAAAAAAGGCTTCTGGGTGACCTAATTGCGGCCTTCCAGTACCTGAAGGAAGCCCACATGAAATATGGCAAGAGACTATTCACAAGAGCATGTAGCGACAGAACAAGAGGGAATGGATTCAAAATGAAAGAGAGGAGGTTTAAATTAGATTTTAGGAAGAAACTGTTTACTGTAATGGCCATAAGGCACTGGAATTGGTTGGGTTTTAGGGCAAATATATTTATTTTTCACATTCTTATATAAAGTGTACTTTCTTTCTGATTGATTTCAGTTTGTCTCATACTATATTTAGCATGCAAGTTCTAAATTGTCCTGAAAGCAAAGTACGATATTAATCTTTCTCAAATGTAAAGCCAGGTAAGTGCTGGTTTTGCATTGGAGCCACAGAAGTGATTTTTTTTTTCTGATAGGAAATGCTGAAGGCTTCCTTTGTGCCTAGCAAAACCAATTGCTGTATACCTTTGAGAATAGGCATTTTAATAGCCAATTAAAAGCTAGACCTGCCTTTGTGAGATTCACATTTTAAACCAAACAAATCCCAGAATTCTGTCTTTTCTTTCCAGCCTGGGAACAGGTAAGCAAGCCAGCTCTGCCTTGTTTAGGGCAGGCTGGCTGGTCTCTGCTGCAGGGCTGGGCCCCTTTCCTGGGCCCATCAGGCCGGGGTTCCGGCTGGGCCGGGCCCCAGCAGCCGCCGGGCAGGGGCAGGGACGCCATGGGCCACTGAGTCCTGGCCTGGCTGCTGAGATCCCGGCCCTCTCCCCAGCATGGCAGGGACAGGGAGGCCATGGGCCACTGAGTCCTGGCCTGGCTGCTGAGATCCCGGCCCTCTCCCCAGCATGGCAGGGGCAGGGAGGCCATGGGCCACTGAGTCCTGGCCTGGCTGCTGAGATCCCGGCCCTCTCCCCAGCATGGCAGGGGCAGGGACGCCATGGGCCACAGAGTCCTGGCCTGGCTGCTGAGATCCCGGCCCTCTCCCCAGCATGGCAGGGGCAGGGAGGCCATGGGCCACTGAGTCCTGGCCTGGCTGCTGAGATCCTGCCCCTCTCCCCAGCATGGCAGGGGCAGGGAGGCCATGGGCCACTGAGTCCTGGCCTGGCTGCTGAGATCCCGGCCCTCTCCCCAGCATGGCAGGGGCAGGGAGGCCATGGGCCACTGAGTCCTGGCCTGGCTGCTGAGATCCCGGCCCTCTCCCCAGCATTGCCACTGAATTAAGCCCAGAGGCATCTGTGCAGTCCGCACAGAAAACAGCCCACAGCTGGAATTGAACACAGCAGAGGCCAGAGACAGCCGTGCAGCCGGAGCAGCCGCTGCCATTCTAGCCAGGACCCCTAAGATCCTGACGCAGCTCCTCCAATGCAGTCTAAATATCCATTACAGTGACTGCTTCAGCCTCCGGCCTGGCAGGGATCATACGACCATTTGCAGGCCTTGAGCAAGAGATTAACTCTTTCAGTACACAAATAGGACTTGTATACCTTCAATCCTCCCTCAGGTGAGCGAAAAGGACAAACTGAAGACACGCAGAAAATCAACATAAAGACACCAAGGTTAATAAAGAAAAAGTGTCGAGTCCCAGATAGAAGGAGAATGAGGAGATACCTTAAGTTTAGACTAAAATCATCTTGTGAAGCTATGGAGAAGCATGTAATTGATACACCAGATCTTTTTCCCTGTAACTAATTGAAATTATAGAGGGAGGAAGCATTCAGATTGTAGATATGAGCAAAGACATCTATGCTAAAGCAAGCAGATGTTGAAGTATCTGTGATCCCATGAGAAATTTGAACAGAGAGAGAAGAGTGATGAAGACCCTCTGTCTCCAAGGAGAGAAGAAGATCTCTGTTCCCAGAGATGAAGATAATCTCAGAGATAGATAAAGAGAGCTTTTGTTCTTGAATAGGTCATACTTAAAATAGTACCCCGTAAGTTGACATGATGCATAAATGCAGCTGCGGTAAAGCTGTGAAAGATGGGAGGGACTTCACAATTGCAGATACCCAGGCAGCTGCTATTTGTGGAAATTAAAAGCCACAAGAGAACTGTTTTCTTGTGGAAAAGTCTCCATAAAATGACAAAAGGGACTCCTCTTCCTTAGTGAACTAACACAGACTATTCTAGAGGCAATAAACTAACTGAATTTTTTCTATACATTGGTAGTGTAGTGGGAAAGAAAAAGTCATAGGGGGAGGAGAAATATTCTAATTCTTATTATTCTTTCTTTTAGTTACTGTTAATAGAGCTTTCTTTATACCCTTTTAAAGTTTTGAGCCTGCTTTTCTTTCCTGCTAATCCTATCTCACAGCAGAAAATTAATAAGTATATTTTAGTTGGTGTCCTGGCATTTGGCCACTGCTAAAGCCACCACATTTAATTAGTGCATTAGCTGAGAAATCTCAAACTAACAAAGCAAAACCACTACTCCTGTTCTGAAACAAAATGCTCCCTGTAGTGATGAACTTACCACGCACACACATAGCCCCTTCAAAAAGCAAAATGAAAAAAGCATTATGTTTTGAACAAGTGAACATTTTTGTTCTCAAAAAGGTAACAGCCTGAGCTGAATAAAGAATAAAAAGCAAAACAGTTAACTGATGGTCTAATTGATATGTTTCATCAATTTTCCTTTTGAAGTTTTGGAGAGTCAATATTTTTAATCTATGACTGGTCAGTACAGTCAGGTAACCAACGAAATAATAATATTGGTGGTCAAAGAATTCTGAAGCAACTGTCAGAGAGACTGAAATTATATTAGTTTCAAAATACAGCTCTATACTCTCTTGAGATTTCTTTCAGCATGATTTTCAGAGTGATTCCCTTTAGAAAACTCAAAGGATTGAGTTCTAACAAAAGACTAATGGAATCATAGCATGCTTTGGTTTGGAAGGTATCTTAAAGATTTTATATACTCTCACAGAATTGTGTTTAGCATCATCTAACAATAGGATAACTCTTCTGCTTTATCTTTATTCAGCAAGAAACATACGTACTTGATGAATATTTTATGCTTAAAACTTAAGCACGCACAGTTTGTTAGATACAAAGGATTGTTTCTTGAGCAGTCCCCAGCTCCTCCAGCCAAGAGCAATAGAAAGAAACTATTCTGGCATTACAGTCTGGTTGATTAATATAACTATATTGAGATAGCATGTATATGTGTGCATGTATGTATGTGTACATACACCTTACAAACTGCACTGAAAAATTCTGTAATCTTTACAGAATTGTAGTATCATAGAATGATTTCAGTTGGAAAGGACTTTAAAGATCATCTCATTCCAACCCCTCTGCCAAGACAGGGACATCTACACTTGACCAAAGTGCTCAAAACCCCATCCAGCCTGGCCTTGAACACTTCCAGGGATGGGGTACCAGCAGTTTCTCTGATCAGCCTGCTCCAGTACCTCACCAGACTCAAATTAAAAATGAATTCCTAATAGCCTAATCTACCTTATTTCAGTTTAAAGCAATTTCCCCTTGTCCTGTCACTACATGCCCTTGCAAAATGTCCCTCTACAGATTTCTTGCAGGTCACTTTTTGGTACTAGAACATTTCTTTAAGCTTTTTATAGTCAGAGCAATTTTTCTTATTTCCCTACCTTTTCACTTTTAGGATCAAGATCTACATCATTCGTATGTATAGGTTCTTGAATTATTACTGCCTAGAAAAGTAAGTAAAGTAAAATTGTAGGACAATTTTGAGTGTGTTAAGGAGCAGTTAAAAGCAGCTACTTCTGCCATGTAGGTAATTATGCAATAAGATGTTTTCTTTGAAGTGGTTTGATTTTGTTCTTATTATAAAATCTCTTAAGTTAAAACAACAATGCAAGAACAAAACCTAGAAAAAAACCTGCCAGGCATTTCTGATATTTCTGTTATTTTGATATTAACTTGAAGCAAAAAAAGCATGAAGGTATCATTTTGATGACAAATCACACTTTTATTTTAATTAGTATTTTACAAGGCATAAATATATTGTGATATGTAAGGGACTGAGGCTGAACTGGATCCTGAGAAGTAATCAAATAAGCTTGAATGTGACACAAAGAAATGAAAGGACTTGTAAAGGCAGTAGTGGGAACATTACCAGAAAACTATTTAAATGTTTTGGTTTTGCTTCTAAGACCCTCTCTGAATCCTTATATTTAATGTGCTGCAGCTCCAGCTCTAAACTTTAATTCTGAGCTTCCTAATAGACTCTACGCTGATAACTATCTTCTGAAATTAGTCAAAACCAGAAAGCTTATTTCAGACACACACAGAACTCTGTCTTGATTTCCGTTTGGCTTTAAACTTCTTCCTATTTCATGCAGATGAGTTCTAAATAAATAACCTAAAAGTCCCTGATTTTCTATCCTGACTTTAAGCCTTGATTCTCAGGATAAACACTGAAACACAACGTGGATATATATGTATGGAAGCACACACATATCGGCTGTTTTCGTCCTGAAATTTCCCTTGTACTGAAACAGTGACTCCAAATTTGTGAGACTGAGCTTAAGTTAGTTTCACTCCATGTGTTTTTAAGCCCCCCTTAAGCCGACCTTTAAACTGGTCTGTCTTCAGAGACAGTGCTATCACCATGAGAAATGGTTTATATGCATATACTGGCATTTGTAGAAATTCTCCAAACTGGCAGCTGCTATGTAACAGTGGATGATCTTTTTTTCCCACAGCTTGTTAATTTCACTAAAAATAAAATAATCTCATTTGTCCTAGACCAACATAGTTTTTTGGTTATTGAGCTTGTATGCACCTGAAACAAAACAGAATTTTTGTTGGTCTCGTTTAGTAGTGGCTGGGACTAAAATTATTAGTACTAAATAATACAATAATTCTGATTATTCTGTGTGTGTATATTTACACAGACACACAGACACACACACACATGGAAGAATGTCACATTTATGGCCAGTGGAAGAAACTTGATTAAGCAATCATGGAAGAATGTGATTTCATGCTATTTTTGAACAGTTTTTCAGTCTGTATTGATTATGTTATACATGCTATATTTTTTTTTTTTCAGGAACCAGTTAATTAAGCCTGTCAAGAACTTTGAACCCAGGAAGGCTCCTGAAGTAAAGCAGAATGCTGAGTTTCTATCTAGTCCTATAAAAGTCCCCTAAAGCAAGCTCTAGCTATTTGATGGGTACCCACCTCCTTGCCTTGTTAGCTCTCTCAAGGAGTGTTTTTTGCTTCTGACATACAGTGGGTGCCTTGTTGGAGCAGTACATGCAACTTCTTTCCACTGTTTTAATATTTTACCCTCATGGATTTGTGTGTGGTTCGCAAAGTAACTCTAAGTCAAAACACAGGCAGAGAGTCTTGTACTTTTGAAATAGGTGATGAAAACTTCCACAGTCTCATCTCACTCATCCAACCTACTTCCTATCTTCCTATATGTACATATTATACAAAAAATAAAGAAAAAATTGTTCTGTCTGTGAAATAAAGACAACTGTCCTAGGTTTTGCAATAAAGATTTTCAAAAATTAAAAACTTATAAAAATAGCTTGGGCCAACTTTATATAGTATACCTTCAGAATATTTATTTTTAATTGGCTTCTAAACTAGATTACCAAATTACATAATGAAAAGTATTTTGGACCGGAAAGAAACCTACATTTGATAAATGTTTTTATGTGTTAAACCTAAGTTTGATAAATGTTTTTATGTGTTAAATATTTTACATGTGAAAGAAACATAAACCGTCCACAATATAAAGGGGAACAAAGCTCTATATGAACCACTGGACACAATATCACAATAACTGACTCATTTCTCAACATAAAATTAAAGAAAAAAGAAGTCTTACATGTACTACCTAAAAAATTACAACATTATTAATATAGAATCTGCTGGAAACATAAAGTGTTTGAAATTGCAGATAAATAGAGAAACATTTGTCAAATGTGGGAAGATTTGAGTAAGGCATAAAAATTAATTGTTTTTCCATTCATAGGAAGTTAAAATTTATATGCAGAGATAGGAAAACAACAACCTTGATAGAAGCCTTCAACTATACCTAAGATTGCCAATGAAAATATAATTCAATATAAAATAAGTAATTCTACTCACAGCAGGGCTCTACATAAAAACTCCAACAAATCTTCCATCTCAGTGGGTCAGTTTGACATCTCCAATATACAGGTTTTGGACAGTAGCTGGTAGGAATGACATTTTGGTACCAAGCCATGATCTTAGAATTTGAATAAATTTCTAGTCTTCCTAAAAACAACCTAAAATATTTGCTCTTTGGCAGTAGCATTTTAGCCAGCAGGTATTCTTTCTGGTTTTCCATAATATACATAAAAATACTCTTTTAATAATTTCTCCACTGAATAATAGATTGATTATGTTGTGAATGAAAAGAATCATGTTATTTGTGAAAAAAAAGCCAGAAGTTTCCCAGTCCATTGATTTGGCCCTCCTCTGATTTCAAGTTATAAAGTGTGCCTATTGTACCTAAAGTTTCTGAAAAAATTGTAAAACATGCTAATACAAATTTTGAAAAAGCCTTTATCAAGTTTGTTATATACAGAAATAGCTGTATTAATCAGACAAATAAAATTCTTATAAAAAGTTATGACTCAAAACCCACATTAGTATTAACTCCTAATTTAAAATATTTGTGATGAAAAAATTTTTTACTTAAAACTCCATGAACATAAGTCACCCAAGAAAATGAGAATGACATGAAAAATGCATGAAACAAGTCATTATCTTTGGAAAACAACAATTTCTTTTTGATCCAGAGGTCTGGTACTACACTTAAACTTTGCATATGTCTGTGGTAAGGCACTCAGAGCATTTGTATTTTTAATTTGAAGGGGCTAAATTATGACTCTACCTAATATAGTAGCTGCAATAATTTATTTAAATATACTTTTAGGTGATAGTTATTCAGACTAAATTCCAACATTAAACATGTTGAAATGATGTATAGTATTTTCAAGAGTGATCTTCAAAAGGAATCTGGATTATCCTTTCCCACAATTTAGAGATAAAAAACAGGACTACTGTAATCAGATAGTGTGAGTTAACAAAAAAAAAACAACCTTTTTTTTCATGGATGCTTCTTAAAAACAGCAATTTATTTTTAGAAATTTAGCAAAATGGGGATGAAGTAAACATTTTTTCTTCCATTTTGAATATTCTCAGGAATGTTACATTGAGACCTGAAACTTTAAAAATCTTTGTTGTTCTTATATTTCTGATCTTTCTTAAAATTGTCTGAACACAGACACACACACAGAGATAAATGTATGTAAAATCAAAATCAAACTTGAAAAAAACCCCTTGCATGGCAAAAAAAGATCTGTTCACTCTCAGGGCATCTCTGCATATTTTATGCTTATCTGCTCTATTCATGCTTTTTTACTGAGCAAGCTCTAGTAATTAATCAAATTAAAAAAGGAAAAAAATACTTAGTCTGCCATTACGACAGAACCAATTATAACAAGACTGAGAAATATATGAAAAGTGTCAGTGCAGTAATTAAAACTTCATTCTTTCTAATTAGCTTTGGATTTGATCAACCAGTAAGATGTGGAAGTAGATTACTAAAGAAGGGTTAAAATATCCTAGAAGGATTTAGTAATTATAGATATTGATTACTTTTAGACTCTGTAGAGCCGCCAGGATAAGAAAAGCACACTTGCCTGTTTGGTACTTTTATTACTCACAAGATTGATGAGTTAATAAACAGGGAGCAAGCATTCACATAAATTCAACATCTGTAATATTTTTCACCCCTGAATTACTTCGATAAGAGGGACATCTTTTATGTGAAGTCACCAGAGAGGAACCCACAGACTTGATCCGCAACCTGTACTCTTTCCTGTGATTAATACAGTGTTGATGTTTAAAGAGGCAGCACCAATAGGCAAAAAACTCAGCAAAAAGAAACTATGTTCCTCCAGGTGGGACCTCCTGCCACGCTCTGATATTTTCCCTTGTTTGTAAAATGCCTCTTCTTCATGTATTAGGGTCTAGTTTGTCTTTTTCTACATATGCTATCTTAAATAAATCCACCCACATCCATGTTTTCTAATTTAACTTACTGTTTTTCTTGTGCCCTTAAAAAAATATAAAATTAATAAAGAAAAAAAACTATTTAGTTTGTTATAAAATTAATTAATTAAAAACCTGAAAATGAAGACAAGAATTTGGAAATATTTCAAGTATCTTTACTTACAAAACTTTTCATCCCAAAAAGTGCTTTTGGATCTCCTGTGCTCTAAAGTAGAGGAAAAAAGTAAATATGAAGGATAATTTAGGATGGGTTTCATTTATAGGAGCACTGTGAATCAGCATAGAAACAAACCATGAAGGAAAAAAAATTCTCATTGAAGGAAGACAACAGTTTTTAAGGTATTCAGATGAAGCCAATGGTAATAAAGTATGGAATATGAGTGAAGTCAAATAAGCACTCTTACATTTTCTGTGTAGCTGCACTATTTAGTAAACACACATCACTAAGAGTATTTTGTGGCCCACTTTAGATTACATTGCAGATCCTCTGGGTTCTTTAAATTTTCTTTTTTTGGTGTTACAGCTGAATCTTCTTCCCCTGATCTTCTACCAAGTTTAATTGTGTGAATCCTTGAAGAAATATACTCTGTCTCCCTTGATTTCTACATTCATTCCAATTCATACAAGCACACCATATTTTCTCTTCTTTTTCTTCTAGACAGCAAATAAATTTAAATATTAAATTTTTCATTACAAATTACTCTTTTATGCATTCTTTGATTTTTTTTGTTCATTGGTAGAGATTATTGCTTCAAATTTTCTCTAATAGAGGCTCTTTTTATCTATTGTTCTCAACATGAGGTCAGATTTGCCATTTGTTAAAATGCCATTTTAAAAATGGTTATTGCCTTTTAAATGTCACAATGACTGTGAAGTGAATCTGCACTCAGAGAAAAATGTTGGTACCTTATTTTGTCAGGAAGCAGAGAGCACACAGAGAGAAGCAGCTGTAGACCTCAGTCCAAATGAGCAGAGTGAAAAAAACATTACTTTCTCAAGTTGCCATTTTTCTTAATGATAGTCCATAACCTTAATTCCATTGACCTTTATGGGATGTAGAGATGTTTTGAAAGATGCTGGGGTTTACTGGATTTTATTTGACTGACAGATGATAATTTTCAGATTAAAAAATATTGCAAAATATGATTAATAAATAGATTTCATAAAACCTGATTTAAAAATTAAAGTATTTGTTTCCCTCATTACAAAATAATCAATACATTTCCAATGTAAGAATATTTTGTAGAAAGTTTTAAATTATCAATAAATTTCTTTAAAATACTTTCAAAGCAGGAACATCAACAATCAAAACACAAAAAGAATCACCTCTTATTTTTAAATGCACATTTAATATCCTAAATAAGTAGGATACTGACAAACAAAAAAACCTGAAACAATACCCAAAGAAAATACACCCCCACCCCCTAAAAACCAAACCCAAACAAACAACAAAACAAACTAAAACACAACCCCCAAAACAAATAAAAAACCAACCAAACAAAATACAAGGAGATTAACTGGAAAGAAAACACAGGAAAACAATAGAAGTGTTTACTACAAGGAATGCTTTTTTACCTCTGGAAATTATTAAATTTGTTATAGAACAAACATGTTTTCTGTCCACTGGGATTTGAGAAAGCATATGAGCCTTCCCTGAAATTTAGAGTAAAATGTAATTGTTTATACCATTCTATTCCACAAATATTAGTCCCCAGATAAAAGTTAATATATATGTATCAAGAACCAGAAAAATATTTTCAAGACAACCTAGTTTTAAAATTTAATTTTAATGACATAAAAAAATCAGTCAATTAATGTGAATTTCTGAAATTTATTTCTGTATCTAGAGGGATAGCTTGCAGATTATAGGACTTGAAAATTCTATTCTGTACATGATGAAAATAAGGAAAGGATTCAATACTATTTTGTATTCCAGTTTGTCTTATGTTTAAGTAACAATATGAAAATTCCTAGATGCATTAAATAATCTGTCAGATTATGGCACACTTTCTTCTGCCACAGAGAGCTAACAGGCTATTCTAACAAGTAAGGCTATATTAGCCACAGGTTAAAAATAATCTTCATCATACTTTCTTCTTTTTAAAGTGTCAGAATACTGATTTTTCTAACTACTTAATTTCTTGATAAATAGTACCTTTTCTACATATTGGATCTTATGTCAGATGTTCAGTCTAACTCTGTAAATTGCAGGCAGAGCAAATCCCATTAAATGATATTTGTTCCTGGGCTCTGACACAGGGTTAACACTTAAGTGTTTCTTACCTAGAAGAGTAGCATGACTTGGTCTTCATTAGCTCTGCATCTTGGGGTTTTTTCTATTTCAATCACAGATCCTTCCCAAGATTTCTGCACAAGCCACTTCTTTGGTAAATTTTATCTAGATTATTAGTCTCACAAAGAACTACCCATAAATATTTCAGCAAAGCAGCAGGCCTTGAATTGGCATTGATCTCTGGTCACCTGTAGGTTATTTGTGCTGTCCTTTGATTACAATCCTTGATCTTTATTCTGAGGCTTGATACTAACCTTTATGTTATTCTTTGCATCATGCTGTAAAATCTTGTCATAAAATTGGCAGAACATAAAAAGTATTCTTTATAGAAAAAGAAACCATGGACAAGGAAATAACAACTCTGATTAATCCTCAGTTCCACCAACAATATTCAAGGACTAAAGGGAGAAGAGGATTTTGTGACACTGTTTAAATAAGACGCCTCCAAAACAGAAGAGCCTTAACTAGCAGATACTTACCACAGTGGTCCCTGTACTGCTTGTGCCACCGGAATGAAATCTTTCCTGAGCTTCTACAAAATATTTTCTGATGCAACATGGGTGGAATTTGGTTTTTTTTTTTGTAATTCAAGTGTATTTATTAGGCAATATATCTCTATTTTCATTCCATGAAGAAAAAATAAAGAGTCTTGTATATCAAGGAAATATAAATGAAAGAAATGTGGATCACAAAAAATCAGTTAGTGTTTCATTATTTCAGCCCCACAGAGACACACACTGAATATTCTTCGGTCTCCATTTATAAATTTCTTATACACTCCCTCTCTCTCTGATTTGCATTATGAAGTGTTTAAGTTCTCAACTGATGTTATGTTATGTTATGTTCTCAGTTGATTTTCTGGATGCAGGATTGTGAAACAGGGATACAGAAGTCAACAGAAACCTGACAATGTCAACAGAAACCTGACAATCATTCAACAGTGTGTGTTGTCAGTGAATTTCCAGGTGGCAAGTAAAATATTTCAAAATATTTGTTACAAGTGTGTATGAAAAATGCCCAGCATTATGGTTTCAGGCCTTTTCACTCTATTGAGTATGCCATGTAGGATATATGTCTAGGTGGATTTTTTTACACTTTGGAGTACCTACTTAGAAACCTTTTTGAGAATATTAATCTGATCCCATTTCAAGAAGTGATATTCCAGCTCTAGCAACAACTGTGGGCTCAAAATGTTTACCTCTTCTCATAGAGGATGAAGATGTGACTTACTATTGAGTACCTGCTTAGAAAGAGAGAACTG
The DNA here is from genome assembly GCF_901933205.1 of Camarhynchus parvulus. Lineage (NCBI taxonomy): Eukaryota > Metazoa > Chordata > Aves > Passeriformes > Thraupidae > Camarhynchus > Camarhynchus parvulus. The sequence goes on from NC_044601.1 coordinate 2,878,796, forward strand.
TATTTCATTTGCTGTCTTTAATTTAACAAATAAAAGCATCCTATTTTCCAAAAGAGGAGGTTCAACTAGAAACAAAACATTAATTTTTAACTATAGGAGCAACCAATCAATGTGATAACTTATCTGAGGATCTGGGGCATTTTTGATACCTCTAAATCAAGATTGTCTGTAATAATGTTTCAATTAATAACAAGGCAAAGACTGTTATAGAATTGCTTGTTAAATTGTATGAATACTGTCATAGAGCTGATAGAGAAAGATTTTTGATTCTACTGTAAGTTAATAAAGAATGGAAAAGGCTGCTATGTTGAGGAGAAAGTGTCTTGTTTCATTTTTAAAGATGCTCAAATCTAATAAACCAGCTACCTGTCTTTTCCTATCAATTCCACATACAGAGCTTTTTTTTTCCATGAATCTGGATAAAAGGTGTTAAATTATTTGCTGGCTCCTTCTTCAAAATATAGTTTAGCTTAGAAGTGTCCTCCTTGCTAAAACTCCAGACAACACACAATAGCTCATGTTATGTTTGTCATCAGCTTTTTCAGTTAAATGCTTGTGCTTCTGTTTCTTGAAAAGGCCTTTTAAATGTTGCAATAGAATATGCAAAGAACAAAGAAAGTTGTATCAACTTTTAAATTCATCTGTGGTAAAAATCTCTCTATAACTGTCTGGGTAATATACTCAGGTGCTTTAAGATATCACTGATAAACTTAGAAAGAAGTAGAGTTTGTTTAACTTTTAATTAAAGCAACCACAATAGGGAAACAATCATCGTGCTGATAAGGTGAAAAGTGGAGAACTTCAGTTAAAATATTAATATATTCATTTCCCCCCGGGGTTTGTCAGTGTTTGGAATTCTTTAACCCAAGAAGAATAAGCTGGCTCAGACTCGCTGTGATTAATCTGTCTGTTTCTACTCAGGAAACCATTCTGTGACACATCAATATCAGCTGTGGTCATGTAGGAAGAGCACAACCTGGATCATGAAAGTTCTTCTCATGGAAACAAATTTTTGTAATCGTTAGTTCACGAAACTTTTCAGTAATTTTCAAGATTTCAGAATCTTCAGAACTGGTTGTCAGCAAAGTATTGAGCTCTATGTAAAGATTATAGCCTAACGGCATAATGTCATGATAAGAAAGTACTTTAATTTCCCTTTAACAACTTAATCTCTTTCAAATTTAAGGCTGGTTAGTGACTGGGAGGTGGAGTGGGGTGGGAGGGTCAGAGAGATGAAGATGATGGGACTGGGAAAAGATTTCTTCTCAGGGCCTGCAGTTTTTTGAACATGTTTATTGCCAGTGGGCATAAGTAGCGGGAGTATTAGAAACTATAATCAAGCTACTTCTAGTGGACATCAGTGGACAAGTCTGCCCTTCTTGTTATTCTTGTTGCTACAGCTGCCACAGAAGAACAGATCAAGAATTTTGTCTTCCCTCCCAAACTCCCTCCATGAAAATGATACCCCATAAATTGAAACATGCAGTCCCAGAGATACTTCTGGGTGTGTGTGCCAGCTTTTCCTGAAAAAAGAACCGCAAACATATCACTGCTTCTGAAACATATGGATTTCTTGATCTCCTTGGAAGTGCTCCAGCACCTCAGATACAAAACCTTCCATCATTTCAGAAGAGTGCGCTAATCCAGGTTTCCTGCACTTCATATCACACTCAGCTTTGGGAAATGTGTCATTTACATGTCAGCTGATGGATAATGACAATAGTATTGATGATATTACTGTGACACATGCTCAAGAAATTATATTATTTTTCAGCATATTTACTTTCTTGAAAGGTGAATAATTTTCCCCTTAAATTATTAGATCTTAAGAAACATGATGATTCAAAGATGATAGTGTGTTTTACGAAATGGCAAATAAACTTTGACACATTTAGAAACTAAATCTTAGAAATTATTAAAAATATGTGACATTTTATCAATCAAAAATAAACTATAACTCAATCTAGGAACCAGAAAGCCAGCTATAATAAGGGAAAAAAAATTCAATCATTCCAAATGCTGACTTGGCCATGGTTCCTGTCATAATCAAGGATGAAATAAGATTTTTGCTATTTCTTAAAAATTGCAATTTAGAAGTTATATATTACTATTGTTGTTACTGACTGGACATATAAATAATTAATGAAATTATTCTGGGAGCTTTCATTGGTCAGCTGGCATGGCTGCCTCTGGGAATGGTGCCCAGCCATTCAGAAATAATGGCTTTACAGTTCTGTGGAAAATACCAAAACTTGCAAGGAATTTTGAAACTAAATTTTGAACATGTTTGAGAGTGCATTTCTAGCAATTATAGCAATTCTCTGCCACTGCTTTTTTCCAGATGCCAATTTGGCCTTAGAGATTTTTAAAACTGAAATTTAAAGATGCTAAGGAAAACTGTGAATTCAGGTGCCAGCACAGTGAATACAGTGGGATGGTGCTATGGAGGGCACAGTCTGACAGTGACCTGATGGATCAGTGAACTTTTTGGTCAATGTAACCTCAATTTATGAAAGCAGAACTGGGGATACTGGAGCAACTGGAATAAGTTGATAAATTGAAATATTCTCTTTGAATTGAATGGGGAATTCCCATGATTCTTCAAAAATTTTCCCTTAGGAATACAATGATACATGTAGAAACACAGGGAGAGGGGACCAGGTCAGAAGAAGGTTTTCTCAAAGATGGTTTTCTGACTGTGTCTGTGACACATCTTTGGATATCCAATTTTTTGTCAGGGGTGTGAGAAAACAATTCACCTTAAACTGAAAGTATTTCCTACCCAATAAGCCTTGGGAATGGGGATTCAATGGATGACTTAGAAGAATCTTTGATAGGATGTATTCATATTGGTGTCTCATATTCCTTTTCCTTCTTTCAGTTTATTTGGATTTTATTTTTTCTTTGAAAGAAAGTCGATAAATCTACAAGACCCTGATCTTGCAAAATATTATTGCAGAGAAAGATTGCAGATTTTCTAACTGCTGCAGAAATGTATTCAGTTCTAAAGAGCTGATATATACTTTTCCTGCAAAGAAAGTGGTAAATTAATGAGTTCAAAGGTTCACAGAGATAAGTCTTTTCTTTCACCACCTAAGAACACAATGCATTAACAACATATATGTTGAGCTAAATCAAAATAAGTGTTAATCCTTGAAATAATTTTTATACAATAGATATGAAAAGTAAGATGTTAAAATGAGAAGCATTAAATATTAACAGGTTTTCAGATCAGAAGACACTAACTCAAGGGTTTTGAATTGTCTCCCAGACAAGGAAATTGTAAGCTAATTAAACAGAAAGTTGTTTTAAAGGTAGTGAAGTAGGCAGCTATAATAATTTTTAAAAAATCTCACTAAATTTTTTGTGGATCACAGTGTTAAGGAGAGTAGTGGGTTATAAGTACTTATTATCTCTTAAATATGGTATAAAATGTTCTTTTAGGGCAAATACACTTTCTGTCAATTTTGTTACAAGTCAGCTGGATATTCATAGCAGACTTTAGCCTCATCCCCTCCCTGGAGTTAGTGAGATGATATCAATCCATTAAAATCTACAGTACTTAGTGTTTTATGTCTTATTGCTTACTGTAACCTTATGATATACAGCAGAATGCTCTCACTTCTGAAAAAACAAATTGGTACATTGTACTTGATTATACATGCACCATTTATTTATATTATGTTATTCATGTTTCTGGTTACTTCTAATTCAAGTCATCCCTTCTGACACAAGAACATTTCTTCTGCTTCCTGCAGAAATGGAAGTGTAAGACTACACGCAAGCTTTTCTTCAAATTAAATGTTCTCATGTCTTCCACGGGGTCTTGATTGGTAAGATAATATTAAAAAAAAATCCAAAAAACCACAAACTAAAACCTAAAAACCTACAGTTTTTACTATGATTTTATACAGGATAGAATCCTACCACATTTTTATGTATGTGTGGATGAAAGGTCTAAGAAAATGCAATGGTATTATGCTAGGTAAACTATAACTTGTGCAGCAAATGCTCACAGATTTGAGGCACTTCATTTGCTTCTTTATACCAGTTGAAAGAACTTACAAAGTATTTTGAAAAGTCTGAACCGTTCATTTTAATCTTAATGGAATAATCTCGTATGTGTGTTTTTCATATTCAACACAGGAATCACCTGATTTGATGGTATTATTTTCTGTTCCTTAAAATATATTAAAGAACACACGTTTTCTGTTAACAATCAGAAAAAGAAACCATACTCATTTAATTTCATATCAGACGTTGTAACACATGCTTGCCTGCAGAATTTTACTTCATGCAATCTAAAATATAACATATTGTATGTCTTTGTTTTCCTCCTCCCACCTTCTTTTGTCTCATATAATCTCATATAAGAACAGCTCTATCAGGTGTTATGGGATATAAAGAATTACTTCAAATCCTTTGCAGGTGTTTCTGTTTTATCATCAAAACATCCGAGTACTTCAGTGACATTAGTTCTTTCCTACCTCCTCTGAGATGCAAGTAAGTTATAATCATACTTATGGCATATTTATTGGAACACAATTCTAGTGCCTAATACTAAGAGCAACTGAATAGGTGTTAATATCAAATTTCATAGCTGCTGACTTTGAAACATGACCTGATATCGGTGTCTTGTATAAGTATTGGCCTTGCTTTACAGACAGAGATGAGTATTATACCTGTCCAGCAGGACAGTTGCTCTTATTTGAGAACTGGCAAAGCTACATCTCTCCTCATGAATTGTATAGTTCAGGAAACTATCACAGATCTAAATTTTTGTTTACATGACAAAAATCACAAATTAGTCATTGCAAACAAGGACTCTAAATCACAAAGACTTCTAACTCTTTAGTTATGGTTGTAAGACAACATGAAATATTGATATTATCTGCATTTTCTTATAGTTGCACTTTTTACTGCAAAAATTCACTGTAGTTAGTAACTCCAGATGAGTTTCCAAAATTAATTGAGCTAGTAACTCTAAATGAGCTTTCAAAATAAAGTTCCATGTATTTCAGAAATGGGTTTCAGAAGGACACAACTGGTAGCTATTCTTTTTAATTGGAAAAATCTTATTTGATAGAGAAAATAATTCCTTCCCTGGTGCCTGTCAATACTGTGCTCTTAATGAGGCAGATTTCAATTAAAATGCAGTATGCAATTATTTTCAGTTTATGATAACTCAGTGTCCTGCATTATATTTGTAGTACTCATTACAGAAAAAAGGTGGTCTTCCTTGTGTCACCAGCCAGGGAAAGAGAACTTTAGTTTTGTCTGATCTATGTGCACACTCAGTGCCTGCTGAAACTATTAGCAATTAAAAAAAAATTTAAAAAAAGAAAAAAAGGACAAAATCTTTCCAGTCTTCACCCTCTCAAGGGGCTTTCTTCCATTTAGAACTCTAACTAAGTTAGATGTTAGCAGGATCAAGAAGAGCAGATACTTCTGAGCATGAGATACAGCATAGGAGAGAACTGAGTTGCTAATTACTGACCCGTAATCAGTCCAACTCTATATGGTTTTGTTCAGTTGGAGAAAATCTGATGTATTTAGCTTTTCCTGTTGCTATTGAGAACATCCATCTCAAATGTACAGTGCATGAAGCATGAGCTTTGACTGTATTCAGGAAAAGCAGCTATACTACTGTGCATCAACACTATTTGTTCTCGTAGCTTGGGCCTCAAATTCAGCCACTTTTGTCATGTATCATTTTTATTTCCCTCTCATCCCTCCCTGTTTCAGGGATGCATAGTTTACTACCTGCCAAAGTGAAAGAGGTTATCTGATTCCTGTTCCAATCTGTGCTCCAAAGGCTGCTGTGGAAGATTATATTTCTGTTTCTGGAAAATGACATTTTCTGTTGAATGTACTCAGAGTATAAAACAGTATTGCTTTCTGGAATGGAAAATCTTCAGGAAAAATTGAAAACAGTAACTAAAATGGTCATGGTTATAGTATTGGAAATTCATCTCTGCTGAGAATAACGGAAGCAAAAATGGTCCAGAAAGTGGGCAGGGTTGCGAGGTCTGCTTAAACAGCATCTGTTACAGGTTCTTCTGCAATCAATAAGCTGACCAGACTGGTTAATGAGATGATCAAATAAGTATTAAATTTTCTTTCAATAGGAAAAAGGGAATACCACAGCTTCATGATTTTGGGAAAAGCCCCCAGTCTGGGTTTAAACAAGACAGGGAGAGAGCTTCTTGGGAGGTGGCTGACAGGATCTTTCCCAAGAAAGAGCTACACATTTTTATAATACATGTGCTTAAAAAATGAAATATTAAATTGTTCTGAAAATATATAATATATAATCAATTCAATATATATAATCAATTCAATATTCAATATGTATAATCAATATAGTATCACAAATATGTGGCCAAATTTAAGCATACCACTCATTTAAAAAACCTTAGTATTGCACTGGAAAGAATCATAAGGTTAAATACTTTCTGAAATATCTCGAGATTACTTTAAAATGTCACAAAGAACAAAGTCTAATAGAAATTGTGGTAGGTGTGATTATTTAATACCTACTGAGGCACTGGAAAAATGTATTAAATCTATACAGTTACACTTTTAGAAGTCCATAGTTATATTTTACTTCCTCAACAAGGATATTTGAAATTCAAGTAACAACTTTAATTTAATTTCCCACTGAAAACAGCTGACTTTGAAGGGTCTGAACTTTTAATGAAAACTGGCCAAGACCCTTGGTACCGCAAAGATATCCTCCAAAATTATTCTTATGGTTTTATGGTTGCTTATTAAATATCTGCAAAATTTCTGTAACTGCTGCTTCAAAATAAGGTTGCTGCCCTAATTTTGGAATATTTTCATCATTATTGAGCTTTGTAAAATGTGTTATGTTAAATGTAAAAGTTTCCTAGTTTATGCACAGCTGTCTACAACTGTGTGTTTTCTGAGATACTACTTTTTTTTGACATCAGAGAAAAGTCTTTGTATGTTGGGTAGAGTTCTTTATACTGTCTGGATGTCTAAGATGTTACTTTTTCAGCTGTTCATGACTGTTTATGTCAGGTATATGAAACTGGTGTATTTCTGGTTGCAAAAACCTGCTTCATAGCATTTGAAGAGTGATCAGATGTCTTACAAAAAACTGTTATGTATTCTCACTGGGAGAGGGCATCCTCATCTTTGGGTTACCTGTTCCAGTGCCACCCTTTCAGAAAAGAACTTCTTCCCACTATCTAATCCAAACCTACTCTCTTTCTGTTTAAAGTCATTATCCCTCACTCTATTACCCTATGCCATTGTGAAAAGTCCCTCTCCAGCTCTCCTGTAGACCACCTTCAGCTTTTGTAAGGCTGCTGTAAGGTGTTCTTGGGGCCTTCCCTTTTCAAAGCTGAACATCCCAACTCTCTCAGCCTCTCCATATATGAGGTGATTCAAACCTTCTTGATCATCTTCTTGACCCTCCTTGGGCTTGTTCTAGCAGGTCCACATCTTTCTTATACTGGGGATTCCAGAGCTTGGCACAATGTTCCAGATAGCGCCTCACCAGTGCGGAGTAGAAGGGTAAATGCCTTCCTCAGCCTCTTGCCACACTGCTTTTGGTGCAGTCCTAAAGGATACTGTTCATTTTCCGTGCTGTGAGTTCACACTGCCAGCTCACATTCAGTTTGATATCCACCAATACCTCAAAGGCCTTCTCCACAGGTCTGCTTTCAATGTGCTCATCTCCCTGACTGTATCCATGTTGGGGATTTCCCTGAGGCAGCTGCAGAATGCATTTGTCCTTGTTAAACTTCATGAAGTTTGCACTGATCCACCTTGCCAGTTTGTCAATGTCCCTCTTAGCAAATTTGCTGCACTCCATCCCCTGTTCATGTTCTTGATAATGATGTTAAAAAAATTCCAGTCTCAATACCAGCCATTGAGAAATGACACCTGATGCTGATCTCCACTTGGATCTTGAGCTCTTTGACATCAGCTCTTTAACCGTGACCATGCAAATAATTCCTTATTCACTAAGAGGTCCACTCATCAAATCCTTATCTCTCCAATTTAGAGAGAAGGATGCTGTGTGTAACAGCATGCTGGCTGTGGTTGTGTTTGGCTTTGTGCTGAAAACAGCATTGATAACACAGGGATGTTTTTTTGTTACTGCTGCGCAGGGTTTGCTCAGCATCAAGGATTTTCAGATTCTCACCCCAGAAGTAACAAGGAGTGGGAAGGAGACAGCTGACAGCTGATGCCAAATGACCACAGGGATCCAATAACTTATGGCATCATGCTTTGTATATAAAGCTGAAGAAAGAAGGAAGAGATGGGACAGTGGAAGGGATGGTGTTTTGGTGACCCAAGTCACGGCTATGCTTGATGGAGCTATGCTTTCCTGGGGATGGCTGAACAGCTGCCTCTGCATGGGAAGGGTTGAATAGATTTGCTTGTGCGCCCAGCATTTGCTTAACCTATTAAACCATCTACCTCAACCCATGCTGCTTATAGTAAAACAACTTCTTTTCCTCTCTGCTGTTCTTGGGGGTTTTCCCCAGATGATTTGACATCAAATGAACACCATTTGACTATGGCGTTTTTTTAACTTTAAAAAACAGTGTAATGCTGCACGGTTCTTAAAGATACGTTCAGTGATGTTTCGTATTGTTTCACAGTCTTTCTTAAAAAAAAAGTTGTATTTCGGAAACTAAGCAGAGATAAATGTTTACCAAAAACCCAGAAGTTCAGTGACCTAATTAATAAATATTCATCTAGTGATCTCCAGAATGACATCATACACATAACCTGAATCCCCATGATAGATGAGAGTTATATTTTGCCTCTTATTTGACCCTCTGTCATCAACAAGCCTCTAAATTTTAACTGTTGTTTCTCATTCCTACATTGTTCTGCAGTGATCTATTCAGATGGTAAGGTGGGTAAAAATTAATTGAGGTGTTCATTCTGTGTCTTCTAGGACTTAAGGGGAGCCTACTATGAAAGAGATTCCATTCCACATCTTGCAGGTAATTATCTACATGATAATTCCCGAGGAAAGGGAGCTTTTTTTGAGGAGAAACCTGTATGATGACAAGAAAAGTGGATTCCGCTAAGACGAGAAAGGAAGAGACAAGAAATAAACACATCTTGCTTTTTATTTTTCTTCTGTTTTTCTTCTCCTCCTTCTCTTTCTTCTTCTTATTCTTCTCCTTCTCTTCACATTATTTTCCTTCTCTCCTTTCATTCTCCTCCTCATCATTTTTCTCCTCCTCCTGGCAAGCAATAATGTGAGATAGGATATTCTAAAGCCTCTTAAATCACAGTAGGCACCTAAATCCATTAGATTACTTTTTAGTAAGATGAAGACAAGTATGTCAAAATTATTATTTATTTTTAGAATCAAAAACAGAGAACAATTAAATATTTTTTGGTGGTTAAATTGAGTAATGAACATGTGTTACACCACTGTCATGGTTGGACACTGGCTGACTGCCTGGCACCCACAAAAGACACTTACTCACCATCCTCTGTCACAACTGGGAAGAGGAAAGAAAAATTTCTTGAAGAGTTCATGAGGTGAGATAAGGACCAGGAGAAAAACCCTCCAAGGGCAAAGCAGGCTCATCCTAAAAGTACTAAGTGAATTTATTACTGAAAATATCAGAGGAGGATGATGAGAAGTAAGGCCTTTAAACCCATGTTTCATTCCAGCCCCTCCCTCCTTCCCACCAACAGCACAGGAGACTAGGCATGGCAAGTTTGGTCAGTTTGTCACCAGAGATGTCCTTCCACTGCTCAGGGAGAGGAGTCCTTCCCCTGTGAGGCTGTAGGGCACTTTCCTTTCCAGTGTGGTTCCAATATCACAAGCAGTAGTCCTTCCAAAACTGCTGCAGCATGAACTGCCCTCACAGGCAGACACTCCTCCCAAACTGCTGTGCCGTGGGTCACTCCATGGGGTGCATTCCTCCAAGGACAGGCTGCTCCAGCCTGGAAGCAAGGGCCCTCTCCCCACTGGGTCTCCTACTGGATCACAGCCTCCTCCAGGCATCCATCCGCTCCAGCATGGGCACCTCCCCATGGGCTGTAGGTGGATCTCTGCATTCCCTGTGCACCCATGGGCTGCAGGGCACAGCTGCTTCACCATGGTCTTCATCACAGCCTGCAGAGGAATCTCAGCTCCAGTGCCTGGAGCACTTCCTCCCCCTCCTTCTCCACTGGCCTTGGTGTCTCCATGTTGTTTTCCCTCACATGTTCTCACCTCCTCCTCTTGTCTAGCACTGTGCCCCACTTTGTGTTTATTTTCTTCCTAAATATGTTATCATAGAGATGTTATCAACCTCTCTAATTGGCCTGGCTTTGGCCAGCAGCATGTCCATCTTCAGAGTCATCAGGGACTGGCTCTGCCAGACATGGTGGAAGTTTTAGCATCTTCTCACAGAAGCCACTCTGTGCTTCCTGCTACCAAAATCAGGCCATGCAAAGACAACACAACCACTAATGCTATTTTAAAAATAATAATGTCTTTTTTATTCAGACAATATTTATACCAGCTAGTGTCCTGGGTTTCAATCTTTTTCAAATTTTTTATGACACTCTACTAATGTCTGTGAGACTATAACTCAACCAACTCACCCCTTACCATGAGATTTGGTCAGGCCAAACTTTCTCAGGATTTTCTCAGATCAGTACATTTTCTACTTCACTTTCATGACTAGTCTGTCCCTTGAGGCAAAATAATTCGGTTCCCTAATTCCTTGTCACGAACTGAAATGTGATAACCGGGGGCTATTGTCTATGGAACTTAGAAGATCAGCATGATCTACTTGCTTGGCTTGGCTGGCGGAAGCTGGCTAAAAATGAGGAATGGGAGTGATGGAAAAGCCTGGAAAATAAAAATTTTAATAACAAAAATAACCAACTTGGAAACCACAGGTTACAGGTACTAGATTTCAAAGACTTCTGGGCAAGGCAAACACAGATAGGTATAGGGGTATCTGAGGGCAAAGGTCCAGTCATGAATATGTACTCAGAACATGACCTTATAAGAAAAAAGTCCTGAAACAACAGAGAAAAAGAACTGGAAACTTGACCAAATAGAGGATAGTCCTGTTAGCATACTGGCTCCTAAGAACCATGGTTCCCACTGTGACCTGACTAGGTGCTCCCCCTCAGTGTACTGTCCCCAATGGTCTGAGGTCAAAACCCTCTGTAAAAGCATCTGAGGTAAAAATCTCAGCAGGACAAGATCCTACATCTGTCTTCAGTTTAGTTATTTGTTTTTAGGTCATGTTTGTTTGCTTGTTTGTTTGTTTTCTTTGGTTTTTTTTGTTTAGCTTGGCTAGGTTTGGTATAGTGAGATGCATTCTCTTGAACCCAGCTTTCAGTTATGGTATTTAGAATCAAAATGAGACAAAATTCTCTTCTTTCTTGTAATTTTATTTTTGATGTCATATTGTTTGAATGGAGCCCAAACCCACACCCTTCCCTGAAACATGACAGAAATAGCGTAAGTTATAAATTTAAGTCATTCACTATATACTTGATTTAGCAGAGACACAGTGGCTACTAATTACCACTTATGAGAAAATGGACATGAGATAGTTGATATAAAAGCAAAATAGTATAGATAAATTATCATCACCATTAACAGTATTCTTATTAACAGTGTTATCAAAAGACTGTGATACAACATTTTCAGTTATCAATAGAATTTGACCAGCTTTTGTAAAAAACAAGTGCACCTGCTGTCTTAATGTTTCACATTATTGTATGATGTAATTAAATTTTTCTTTCTCTAAATGTGGCATGGAAGTGGTTAAAGACTTTTTACATGCCAAGGAAATGTGGATGACAAGAACTGTATACTTTTTTGCTTAGCAGATGACTAGGAGTGGAAAGATGAATGAAAATATTTCTTCGTATAATTTATGCAGCAGATTTATCCTTCAAGTAAATATATTGATCAGGAAAGGGATCCTTTTATCTATGGCATCTTTGTCTGTTACAAAGCAAAAGTCATTATTCCATATTACAGTTATTACATTTATCCATCCTGTTTTAGTGCAAAAGTCACACAGGTAAGATTCTCAATGCTTTTCTGATTTTTTAATATTGGTTTTGATAGTCTTTAAAAGACAGTTCTATTTTTGGAACTCAAAGCTAACAGTGACCTTTCATTGCAAGGATTTTTCAATGCAATGAGCACACTTATTTTTATTAATCCCAGGTTAGCTCTTACGTGAATTCCTCCTTCTGACATTTGCAGCAACCCAAAAACTACAACCTTATTATAAGGTTTAAATAAAAGCTTTCAGCTGCTTCATTAATGATAAGAATTACAACAAAATGGAAATAAGGACTTTTTAAAGTATTTGTTTTACTTCTCAAGATTTAGTGAGGTACGACACGAAGAGAGTTCTATTTTTTAAAACACAAATGCTGTGATGCTCTTTTATATATGTCATCCTCAGCTACAGGGTCAAATAATGCAGAAAATCCCTGATTCATGAGTATTTTCTTGAATAACATTGACACACATCTGACTTATTTCTTGAGGTGACAGTATTTACAGTTTATAAGTGACTGGATTGGCTACTTGAAATTGATTACATGCTCAAAATTCTGAAGTCTTTTACTTGCTTAGTTACAATTATGACTTTCTTGGGAAGGCATATTTTGTTATTTATTCTTATTCAATATTTCTCCACTGAAAGTGGTTGGTTTTGATCAGTAACATACTAAAAATTTTGTGTAATATCCTGCAAACTGGATGAAACATATGGCAAATTGAATAACTAGCTGGGTTCTTAAGTGTTCTGTGAAGAATTTGGCTAAAGGACGTCAATCTGAACATAATAACAAGACTAGCATGACTTTGGGTAAAGTTTCTTAGCATATTCTCTTTTAAAAGCAAGTCAAAATGAATCATACTTTGTGCCTGGTCTTGACTTGCTATCAAAGCATTTTTGCAGGGCTTTTGAAATCAGCGCATCAATGACATGAAATTTAACTTAGATTCATCTCCATGTATCCCTGGAATGAGCATAACTGTTATTTTGAATTTGGAAGGCTGCATGATGATAGCCAATATTGAATGACAAAGATCAAAAAAGAAGTAAAGATCACAAAGACATTCTTGCAACTGCAGACTTCGCTGTGTAACAATCAAAGTAAAAAGATTAGTGGTTATGCCAGGTCTAAATTTTGACAAAGCTAGGAGTCAAAATGTACCATGATTTCATTATTGCTATCTGCCCTTCCTAATAAGGAATTTTTAAAATGCACTTCATAGTAATTATAATTGTTTTGTAGATTAATGAAGAAAAAAGGCATCATGCCTCATAATAAGCACTTGCTAAAGACTAAGGAAGCATAAAGAGTTAGTAACTGATTCTTGTGTGAGATGAAGACCACTGATGACTTGCTGTTGGGAGAGGAAGTTGTAAGTTATTCTTTCTATCTTGACTTCACAAGAAACTGATGAAGAAATGTTAACACATAAGGAGAAGAAGAAAGGTTTAAATTTGCATGAGCCCCAGAGTTAGCTCTGTGCTTAAATTTGGTGTCAAAAGCCTTAACTGAAAATTTCATTAAGGTTACAGAATTTTATGGAGGAAGAGAAATCTTGTGTCTGTCATTTAATGCTAACATAAATGAATTGTTAGAATATTTTCCTTTTTTTTTCAATTTGCTGACTCCTGCAAAATCTTTGGGTGTGTTGTCGTCTGTTTTTTATTTAGTACATAAGCACATAGCAATTTGTTATTATACTAATTTTGGTAACAATTTTAATGTGAGGAAATCTGAGATAATTTACTGCTTCTTGCCATGTCTACTCCACAAACAAAAGTTTCTGGATGCCTTTGACATGATGACCAATCCATCACATACACTACCAGGTATCTATGTAGTGAAAAGGATTGCATCTCGCTGCTTGGGTTGTTTTGCATTGGATTTTCTGAGGCTTGGAAACAGGAGCATCTCTGAGGAAAATGTATCTTCTAGTCTTCACTAAAGAGAAAACCTCTCCATTGTATGCAAAATAGTGGCAGCATGACTGCATCTTGAGGGGGACTCTAGAGACATGTGACAACTCAAGATAATCACTTCATTGACTAAATTAGGGTAATACTATGTGATTTAGATAATCAATCTCTTATTACCAAATAATGCAGAAAATTACTAAAGCAGCACAGTTTAATTATTTCAAATATATCCATATAAAGATAGAGTTCATATTGAATGCATTATTACAAATCAGTCTGGGGAAAGTTTACCAAGAGAAAAAAATAGAAACATTGTTTCTTATAAATAGTTTGTCTTTGTGTTTATGAAACAATCAACATAATTTATACAAAGATTTTCCTTAGAGGACCATTTTTTTCTTTCATTTCTCTCCAAATACACAGTGTTTGTAATTTGGTATACATTATTCATTTATACATACATCTCATCTACATGGTGGTGACAAACACAGATGTGATAAATAGAACTAATTCTGTGGGAGCTGTGATTTAAATTCTCTACCCCAGTGGGCATTATCACTCTAATATGATGAATAAAGCAAGAAAATAAATATTTATTTTGTCCCAAATATAGAAAGAATTATTTCCTTTTCTCACACAAATATGGACTTCTAAATTACTGTAGAACAGACCAATATTTTATTTGCAGCCTAGTGCTAACAGGAAGAGTAAGGTTATGCATGTTTTGATGAAATCGGTCTGGAAATAAACTGCCATCCTTGCCAGAAAGTAATTTTTTTTTCACCTCTGATTCTGGAAGATTCTATTCTAAGTGAGGTTGCAGTACAGAGGGTTTATTTTTAGTAATTTAAAAAACAGAAGGGAAAACAATAGGACACTTCACTCTCTCATACCTGCTTATGTGGATATATTGTACTATTGATTAGACATAAAAGCAATAATTTATATTAAGGTGGAAAAAAATATGTTACCTTAAAATAATTTTTAAAAAATCTCTTTTAAACTAACACAATTTTCCTGCATTATATTTAATGCTTAACAATAACAAAGAAAAATACTAGTGTCAAATACTGTAATTTTTATATTAATATTTCTCCTTAGACTCCTAGACAATAAAGAATAAGAAAAGATGAAATGAAGGGCAATAAGCCCTCCATTTTGCCATTTGGGCAAAAGCCCAAATCGAGATGCATTATCACATACTGCGGAAAGAGAGAAATGAGCTATGTGACATCCCAAAGTAGTGTTGATGCCTTATACTACCATATTCCATTACCAAGTGCATATATAATTTAGCAGACACTGCTGTTTCAACCTGGCTTGCAAGTATGTGTTTCACCTTTTAATTAATTACCAATTGAAATAAATTCGACAGAAGAACATGCATATTTGAAAAAATGTCTCTTTGGGCTCCTGCTGTGCAGGACAGACTGCCCGACCATTGCAGGATCAAACACACAGAGTGAGCTTAATGCAGAGTTTTTACAGTAAGTGCTGACAACTTTTCATATTAAAGCTTCATGATTTGTTTCATTGACAAAATAAAGTGAGTGTTAAGAAAATGTTGGATTTGTAGTGACTATTTTAATAGTATTTAGCTTTTGTCAAGTGAGACATGATTGTTTGAATATTCTGATCTTTGCATTTCCTATGTGCTCCTTCTCAACTTTTAGTTATGTAGCTCTGAAGGGAAATAGAGGAGAAAAAGGGCAATTCCTTATTTGCAATTTTTTCTTAGATTCTGCATACCTAAGATTAAATTGCTGTGGTTCTAATTAACTTCTTACTGTAAGATTCCAAAGGCCAAATTTCCAATGGATTTTAAATTTATTTTAAACCAGTAAGAACCAATTTTCAGTAGCCTGTGAAAATTGTTAGTGTAGTTTTTTTTTTTGCTGCTGCCAGAGTTTCAGTGGGTAAAGTATCTCTCAGAAGAGTTAACTCTGGCCCATGCAGTAAACATCATAGCTATGGTTACAGGGTTCAAATTGTTGACTTAAAAACAGTAACTTCTTTGCTTGCCTATTGCTTCCAAATTCTGAGGATCATTTTGTACTCCATTCAAATTCATTCACTTTCAGTAGGAGAAGTAGCTGTTTTAAAAACCTATAAAATATGACAAGTACTGACTTCAAGCAGGGCATGCAGCCAAAAGCATGAGGAAGGATTTTTTTCCCAATTATAATTTCTAAGACTGAAAATTCAAGAAATATACATATTCTATGTAAAAAAAAAAGGTCAGTGAATCTGAAACAAATTATTCAAATCTACATTTTGCCTGCAATCTGCATCCTCTTTCAATGTCCTTTAGGACTGCAACTCCTGTCAGAGGAGATTATTGTCCTGCTCTGCTCTCCACTGATGTGGCCTCACCTCGAATCCTGAGATGGCTTTGGACGCCACAATATAAAAATATATTAAGCTCATATAAATACAATATATTTTTATATAAATATAAAAATATATTAAGCTATTGGAGAGTGTCCAAATGAGGGCCATGAGGATGGCAAAGGAGTTTAAGAGGAAGCCAAATGAGGAATGGCTGAGGCCGCTTGGCCTGTTCAAGCCTGGAGAAGAGGAGGCTGAGGGGAGACGTCATCACACTCTGCAACTTCCTCCTGAAGGTGAGAGGAGGGGCAGACACTGATCTCTGCTCTGCGGTGACCAGTGACAGGACCTGAGAGAACAGTCTGAGATCATGTCAGAGGACGTTTAGGCTGAGTTTCAGAGCAAGGCCCTTTACCCAGAGGGTGTTTGGGCACTGGAACAGGCTCCCCAGGGCAGTGGTCGCAGCACCAAGCCTGACCGATTCAAGAAGTGTTTGGACAATGCTCTCGTACTCATGGTGTCACTCTTGGGATGTCCCGCTCAGGGCCATGGGTTGGACCTTATGATTTTGATTGGCCTCTTCCAACTCAACATGTGCTGTGATTCTATCATGTTCTGTGATTCCTGCATGCATTGCAGCAAATTAATTCAGAAATTATAAAAAAATTTAGAAAAAGGAAAGAGAAGGACAAAAAAGTAGTACTAATTGTACTACTGGGTTTGCTTATTTTGGCATATATTTTGAACTATGATTTTTTTAATAGTATGCTAGTATTACTCTAGACTGGATATGCATTACCAACAACACAAAAAGAAAGGTAAGGTATTCTTCAGATAGTTAAGATAAGGTGTCTGTTTTTCTAAATGTTAAAACTTCATTAGACTGAAATATCTTCTGATAAGAGGAAATTGTCATTCACATAAAAGTAACAGCAGAATCAGTTAAAAAAAATCAGCTTGGTGCCCTGAAAATCTTTAAATGGCTCCCCAGAGCTTTCCAGTTCACTGTTTTGAAATCTCAAAGGGACCATTTAATGAGTAGAAATAATCTAATAATGAACTTCTGACCTCCTTTTCATTCCATGACACATCACATCAGGGTATCTTCAAAAAAATCTTTCACAAGTCAAAAAAAAAGAAAAAAAAAAAAACATTAGAAATAACCCCTAGTGTATTGAACAACTTCTGGGCTTCTGGGTAGTAAAACCTATGTCAAAGTTTTGGAAGAGCACTGAAATATTTTGGATTAGTAAGTATATGAACAAAACCTCTTTTATTGGCCAGAAGGAATGAGAACCCTTGGTATCTGGAACTTTTGGGAGCCAAAAATTATGCATTTACTGACTATAAAATAGGGGAATACACTTACCTTGGTGTTTTTCTTGACTTGTTGATACTTGGCCAGACTCTTTAAGCATGTCATCCATTCTTTGATGAAAATGTTAAACAATTAAAAACCACTTTCTTTCAGCAGATCAACAGTAAGCTTGGGCCACCTGCCAATCTATGAGATTTCATATTGGCACATTTTTCATATTTTCAGATTTGCTGTCATTTGTGTGAATTCCAGCTTCCTCTTTGGTGCAAAACATCAGAGAACTTTAAAGAGTACACACAATTGAGCATTAAGAAGGTTTTCATAAAGCATTGTGACAGGTTTTCAAAATCAAGTAGAATATAAAAAGAACCTCTTCCATAAACAAAGCAGTATAAGAAAGATGACCAATACTGAGGAAATGCTCTTTCCTATTCTACATCTAATGTGTTAGTTAAAGTAAACTTTAGTAAATTAAACAGATTTGTAAATCAAACCAAGAAACCAGAAAAAAATATCAAACTCATTAGTTTAGTGAGAGAGATATAACTCGTTAACTGTATTAATAAAATAACTATTTCAAGTTGTCATTGCAATTTATTATTCATGATGGATTCTTTATGTGAAAACTATGTAAATACTACTATATTTGGTTTTGCAATGTTATTGTTCAAACCTTTACAATTCACATTACATTTCTCACAACACTGACAAATTATTCTTCGCACAACCTCTAATTCAGTCAACTTTTCTTTAATACTGCAGCCATTTATCTCTGTCTTGAGAACTTGACATCTATGTGCATTTTACCAATGCTCTTAAGCAGGTTTACTTTACAGTGTTACTGAAGAGGTGCTTGCATTACTGATTTTGAGATTCCAGTCCTTTTATTGATATCCTAAATACGGCATTGTCTATCAAAAAACCAAAATCTGCAGGTATAGAGAGTATTTGCTAAAATTATCAACTATAGATTCAAGTTTCTTACTATAGGAGTGAAAAGGGTGTCAGTGGGGTCACAAAAGATGTTATTTGTATATTTCGTGTCACTAGTTGCTGATTCATGGGCAGACAACAAGCTCTAGCATTGAAATCTGGTTTAATAAATATTCTTTGCTGTTAGTAACCAGGCATATGAACCCGTTACATCATTCTGTACCTTTCATTCCTTCTGGACATGTCTCTTTTGAATATCCTGTTTAATGCTTCATCATTGTGCATATTATAATGCATCTCATCTTTTCAGCTTTTTGTTAATTGTACTGATGCATTAAAATTATTTCCATCCATGGTGGGCTGAACAGGAGACACCTGCCTACAAAATATACACTTGCACAAAAATATCTCACTAAAGAGAACACAAAGGATGCTCAATCTTTTGTTTGATTTTTTCCCCCCCACTACTAATATGCTTATATATTGAGACTGATAATTAAAGAATTTGATTTCAATCATGTTTCATTTCTGCATAGTTAACACTGATCAGTGAGCCTTTTTGAAGTTTACTGAAATATTAATTTCATTTTCAAATGGGATGTAACTGAAATAAATGTTTCTAATTAGAAACACTGTAATTTTGGAATAATGTGGGTTCCTTCAGAAAAAGATATTTAATCAAGACTGACATTTACCTTATTCAGGACAATTCTGAAAGATCTTGCAATTAAACTAAGAGGATCGTAATTTTTGTGTTTTGACGTATTCAACATTAAAAAATTTCCTTTGAGTTAGAAACAGTATTTCTTTTGGATGTTCATTAATTTTAAGTAAGTGTTTTGTTTTGAAAATCAAAACTATAAATTAAATAAATTTGTTCAGCAGTTCTGGTGCTTTGAATTATAGTTCAGTCCTTATTTTGTAGACGTAGACTGCAGAAAATAACTTAAACATCATGTCTATGAATACTGCATGGCAATAGTTAAGTGTACTTTAGTACACATCTTGCTTACTGAGAGAAGATTCTACATTTTTAAACCTGAATACAGTGACAAATGTGTCTTTAACTTTTCTGTAGAAGTAAAAAAATATCTGCTATTATACTGCTTGAATTTGTTTAATTTGTATAATATTTGCTAAAATCCTCTTTGTGGTGAAAATATTGATAAAATTAAAATTTACTGTCAAATAATATATGAAATTTAGCAGCCCATGTGGTCCATATTATTAAAATTTTCTCAAAGTGCTTATGTAAATAAGAATACTCTTGAAAAGTTTGAATATGAAAAAAACACATCTCTTTTTCCTTCAGGAACACTTTTTATTCACTTCAATAAAAGGGTACTTCACACTGAATACCTTGATCTAGTTACTTGTTATTATGAGAATCTGGGAATTATTCCATGGTCTGACCCTTTCTTTATACCACCAGCATCCATCAATGCTGTCCTAAATTCACCAGATCTAATTCTTTTACTTAAGAAAATTTACATAAACTTTTTTTTTTTGTAAAACAAGGAGAAAGGATGATAAATTCTTTGCCCATCCCTAACGTTTCCTTCAATGATGGTTCTAATTTCTGTTTGAAGATCCAGAGTAATATAAAAACACCAATACTGTAATAGGAGCATGCATTTTTTTGCAGAAGGACTTAATCCTCTTTGGCTTAAAGAAACTGTACTGATTAATTATCATATTCAAGACACAACTCCTTATATAACTGGAAAACCACAACCTTAGGCCCAATGTATAGACCAAAAGGAAAAAAATCCTGATTAATTAAATAAATTACCTCTTTTTAACTCAAAATCTTTCAACAGTAGAGACATAACTAGTAACAATTTTAAGTATCACTCACCCTGTTGAAAATTTAATATGTTGCAGAATTCCAGCCAGATTTTATTTTCAAAAGAAAGACAATTCATGATGATGATATCCATCAAAAAGAGGGGATTTGCCTTTCTTTTTCTGAACACAAAGAAAAGCTGCGTCACAATCTTCTTGTAACTGAAATTTGCTAGGAAGATAAATAGAATTTTTTTTTTTGTTTGTTTATCTAACTTCTAATTTAGGAGCCCTCCCAAGAGAGTCAGTTATCTTGGATTTTTTTCCTCTCCATTTTCCTATTTCTTTTCTTCTTTTCCTATTTTCTTTTTTTTTTACTTCATCAGCAATATGCAAGGTGTTATGTGAGCCCTGTAGTGTAGCAGTAACACCAGGTTTTAAATTTATTTTTAGTTATTTATTTGTAGTTATTTTTAGTTATTTCATACCACAAAGCAGTGCAACTTTATTTAGAACATAACTTATTACTTTATTACACCTCCATTTGGCCTCAATGGAAAAAGGTGCACATATATAATTTTGATTGACGATGCAGACCTATCACACCACAGTAATATCACCAGCTTCTATTCAAATCCAGGATGGAAGAGATTAATTTATTGGGGAAGGCTGAGGCAACCCAAGGAAAAAAGAAAAGCACAGATTTTTGCTTACTGTTTTTTTTCAGTAGTCGAGTCTGAAGCTTCATAATGATACAGAATTTTAAATTATAAATAATAACAAAAATACTTAATTATTTTAAAATTAAATACTAAATGCTAAAATACTACCTGCAATGACAGTGGTCATTTTTATATACCTGTGCAACTTATATAGTATTATATAATTATATAATAAAAAAGTCTGTGTATATACACATTTATATATAGATCTGTTTTTAATGGGTTTATCAGAAATGGGTCGAAACCTGAAAAACTGCAAATTCAAAGTTTTTAACAGTTCCTAAAATATCACCATGGAGAGAAGAGAACAGTAACATGATGCATACAGGAAAGAGTAAAATTTAGTCTGTTTGGGGAGAACAAAGTTACATCTTGTCATAGTAATTTTGGGGGTTTTGACATTTTTTTTATTATCTGCTCTACTCAAGAAAATATAGGCACATATTTGTCTACAAATCATAACATTAAAGAGAAGAGGTAGATAAGCATTTTTTTAAACTAATGATGTCTTCCTGAATGCAAAGAAGAAAAATATTAAAATTCTTCTCACATGAAACAAACCACCAATATCTTCTGGCACTAGTCTGGAATAATTCTCTTTGTGTTCAATTTTGGTCATTGATTTCACTAGGAGTGCATTTACTTACACTATTAGGAAATATGTCCTTGCTACTTTTCAAGAATTTGGGCTGCACTTTCAATGCTCTGAAAAATTGTATCATGCAGGAATCTGGGACAACCCAGGATATGGAATTTAAGTGATTATTTCTTCAATGAAGAATGTATATCTTGCTCCATTATATTTGCAGGAACTGAGATTTTATTTGATTGCTGGAAAACATGCAATGAACTTACTGTGAAGTACCATTAACAGCTGTAATTTGGAATTCCACCACAGAAAAAAATCACCTCAATGTTGTGTGACAGAATAATTGTTTTATGCTCCATTCTTAGGAGAAAGACTGCAATCATAGAATCATAGAATTCTTTAGACTGGGAAAGACCTCTAAGGCCCTTAAGTTCAGCTGCTAATCCAGCACTGCCAGATCCAACACCAAACCCTGCCTCTCAGTGCTACATCCACATATCTTTTCAATACCTGCATGGGTGGTGATTTAACCACTTCCCTGAACAGTTTCAGTGCTTGACACCCTTTTTGGTTAAGAAAATTTTCCATGTATCCAATTTAAGCTTCCCCTGGTGTGTCTTGAAGCCCCTTCCTCTTGTCCTATCACTTTATTTAGGAAAAGGGAGAGATGAGGTCCTCCCTGAGCCTCTTTTTCTCCAGGCTAAACCACCCCAGCTCCCTCAGGAACTAGCAACAAGTAAAAATGAAGATTTGTGAGTAAATGTGTCAGTCAAGCAGGACCTGCCTTTTACAAATCCAGATTCATGATCCCCTGCTTATCCCCTACTTGCTGTGTGATGGCATTCACAACCACCTGCTCCATAACCTACCCCTGCACCCAGGTCAGACTGACAGGTTTGTAGGTCTCAGATCCTCCTGCTGATCCTTCTTACCACATCTGCTAACTTCCAGCCAAGTGAGAGGTCTCTGCTTAGCTAGGACTGCTGGAAAACAGACAATGGCTTGGCAAGCATTTCTGTCAGCTCCCTTAGGAGCACTGTGTGGATCATATCAGGCATCAAACAAAACCTATATAATCCAACAAGAATATTCAAAGCTATGATAAGCACTCTAAGAGTGCATGCTGGGATATTTGCAATAAATAGAACTTTTTTTTTCCTTAATCGAACTTATTTTCCTGTCTCTGGTTTCTCTCACAAACCATTCTTTCTCTGTGATGAGCCCTTACTCTAAACATACAACTAATACAAATGATTTTATTTTTCATTTTATTTATTATCTTTCATTAAATTACTTTTGGATTTACTATTACTGTAAATGACAGCACATTGATCAAAAGATATTCATCACCAATTTGGAAGATGAAGGGCTGGTGAAAAAAAAGTTGCAGTTTGTCCAGGAATGTGCATTAACATGGAACATTTTAAGTCGTACAGGAAACATCAGTGAAAAAGTTTTTCTCCAAAATTGTTCTGACCACATGAATTCAGATTTTGTCACAGATTTTGGCTGCTAACTACAAGACAGGCATGCTTGTGTTAACAGGGTCAAATTTGAGTGCGCAACAAAGAGGCAGACACACCTAAGAATATCAGAATATCAGTTACTTGCTTGGATGCATGACAGATTGAAAAATATAATGAGAAGACCATCAGACGGTAATAAAGTAGTAAGAAAAGGACAGGGAACAGAACAGGAAAAATTTATTACCTATTTTTATCAGCTGTCCATCACTGTAAAGGCTAGAGCTCAACAGAATTTAAGATTATTTCTTTTCTTCATATTTCCACAGATGCTCAAAGCCTCCAAGGGCACCAACACTGGTTTCTATCAGCAGAAGTTCTCACAGATACAATCCTTTTTTTCTCATAACCAGACCCTTATCATAGGCAGGGGTACTTGACAACTCCTCTCAGGGAAAAACCAGGCAGATAAACTTGGTCTTCATTCCAAAATATAAGTGGAAACCTGAAGGCCTGAAGAGGTGCATTGTGAAGCTGGTAGGATCTATGTGCAAGAAAAGATAGCACAAATTAGAAAGAAATAAAAAAGGGACTTTGATGCATTAAAAAATCACAAAAGTTCAATGGTAATAAATCTCTCTTTTATAGTCACCTTCCATAACAGAACAAAATGGCACTCAAAGTATTAGCAAATAGATTCAGGGCAAATGAAAAAGACATTGCTTACATGAGATATATATAGTAATTTCATGGAATTAATGGGTAAAAATAAAAATTCAAAATAAATTATTAATTAAATTAAATATTTGAAAAATTGTATGTGGGTTTTAAACTGGCTCATGCTTAAGTAATTGCATCTGGCTTTCATGCCATAAAATCAAGTGAAGCCACCCACGGGAGACTAAAGGATTTCCTGACAGCCATGCGAACACTAGTTCATGGTTAGGAAATAATTTCATCCATTTCCCAAACTGCACAGTTTTCTAGTGAAATGGGAAATTTATTTTGTGACTCTCTTCCATAAAAGGATAAAGTTCAATAACTTCAAATTTCTTCTGGAACCTTTATTGTTAGCAAATATGGTTTTTGTACCTCTTCTTTGAAATTCTTTTAAATTCACATTAATTTTAACTAAAACCACATATATATTTTGAGATACATAGGGGTTTTTTTTAAACTTGTATTCTGATCTTTATTTTTCTTCTTCCTTGTAGTTTCTTAATTTCATGGAAAAAAAAAGAGGAAAAAAAAAGAAAACAAACACACTAAAGCTAAAATTTCAACCAGTCAAGAAAAAAATCCCCAAGTGCAGAAACATAAATTTGAAAAGTGCGTAGAATTTGTTATTTTGACATTTGGCTTAGGTGATCATTGTAAGTCACTTCCAGCTGCCACTGTTGTGGTGTAGCCTTGCCTAGTCTGTTCTGCTCTGGTCTAGTCCAGTTCATGTTGCAGAACACTGAGCCTGCTCCCAGCAGACGTGATGCACCTGCCTCAAAGGATCTTTGTGCAGGAGTTTGTCAGGGCTCGTTGAAAGAGCATTAAACTAGATTTGAAGAGGGAAGGGCTAGAACCAGCCTCACTAGAGGTAAGCCTGGACGCAGTACATCAAAATCTGAGGCCAGCTGTCAAGGTTCCTTGACAGGAACCTGTCTGCTCTGTCATGTGCTAGGTACACAGGAGCACATTTAAAACATCCCTTTACTAACATCCATAGCATCACCTCAGTGGAGCTACAGAGCGGAGATGCACATGGCAGCAGAGATGTAATGGCTAATTGTGTTAGAAACCACAGAAACAACTGAGAATTTTCACACAGGAATTAGGGCTTCTCCACCCAAATAGATGGTGGGATCAATAGCTCAGCTAAAGTGAACCTACGTAATGCATGGCAGCAGGATCAGCAAACAAGAGAAGTTGAAATACACCATGCAACAGGAAAACTGTGATATAATCGCAATCACAAAAAGGTGGTGGGTGACTCAGGAAATTAGAGTGCTGCAACAGATGGCTACAAACTCCTCAGAAGATACATGGGGGTTGTTTCTTATACTAGGAAGTGTATTTACTGGTTTGAGCTTGGCAATGGTGAAAACAGTGTTAAGTGGTTAGAAGAGCTGAGATCAGCAGCTGGGATCAGCCAGCAAAGCGGATATCCTGGTTGGAGTCTGTTACCAAGCATCCAGCCAGCGTGAAGAGACAGATGGAATATTCTACAAGTATCTAATAGAAATCTAACTCTTGCCCTTGTGAGAGTTTCCAGCTTACCAAATATCTGCTGGAAATATAAAACACTTAGGAGGAAACAATCTCTATAGAAGATGCCTGGAGGGAACATTCCTGTGTGAGAGATACTTCCTGGCACAGCCAGTGAAAGGAAATCTATAGATAGAGCCCCCCTAGACCTGTTGTTTGGAAATAGATTTATAGGTGAAGTGATGACAGGAGGTTGTCTTGGGTGTAGAATTGACATGATTGAACTTCCAATGGCCAGAGAAGTAACAACCAGGATCAGCAGAACTGCTACCTTGGACTTCAGGTGAGCAAACTTTAGGCTATATAGTGACCTGGTTGATAAAGTCCTTTAGGAGGCAGTCCTCAATGGAAAAGCAGTGTAAGTTTGGACATTCTTCAGGAAGGAAGTCTTTCTACTTGGCCTCCAAAAATTGTCCTTGATATCTGTCTCTGGGAAGGACAAACTACTTGATGAGTTGTTTTTGTTTTGACTCCTGCTTGCAACTTCCAGTCTCTCAACTCACAATTCCCAACAAACAGCTCACTCAGCTGTTTTAATTCTTTACCCTGCCTTGTAAATGTCTTTAAGTCTTAAGGACTCAGGCTAAGGTCTGAAAAGAATAATCCTGACACCATGGCTTTTAGTATGGTGGATGAAATCTCAGTAGTTGATTTTTTCCTTTAAAATCTTTCCTTGTCTTCCTCAGTCTTTGATTTTCCATTAATGGAACACAAAAACATCCCTTTTCAATTAACATTTTGGAGTCAAGAGTAAAATCATCATTACAAACAAAGAATTTTTCACATTTAAAAAATAATAATTCTATTACAGGGGAAAAATTTGGAAAGTCTGTATTCAACCATACTGCTATAAGCAAGCCAAATTTTGGTATTTTAGTGAGGTCAGGTAGAGGAAATTTTTTTAACTGTTTTAAAAAAGAGAGACTCTTTCAAGATATATTAAAGTGCTAAAATGTGTATTGAAGGATGATGCTGGTAAAGAAAATCAGTTTATCTCAAATTTCACTTTTTGGGTTTTTTTTATTTTTGGGGGGGGGTGGTGGTGGGAGGCTGGTGTTTGACTTATGACCAGAGAAATAATAAAATAATAAAGAATTTTAATGAATATTCATGGATATTTTATCACTGATTGGATAGTTTGTGCAGGCTGAAGAATCAAAAGCCAAGACTTGGCTGTTATTTCTCATGTCATTGACACAAATAGAATTAGTGCAGAGTGGTATTTTAGATACACTGTTTATCTGCATCTGTGATTGTTTATTAAATTAAATAAAAATGCCTGATTTTTTTTAATCCAGACCATTGAAAATTAATTAAATAGCCATCAATATTGCTTTGTGACTTACCTTGCCATTGTTGAAGATCTCAGAAACAGCAGCATCTTGCTATTGCATTCAAGCTCCTAAAGCATATTGAAAAAAACTTTCAAAATTTCACTTACAAAACAATACTGAAAAAAGCAATTGATTTGTTGTGTAAAAACCACTTTGGTATTTTTTCAATTAGCATTTTGAAATTGCTTTCCAACAAACTGCTAAGAAAAAGTCTTAAACAATATAAGAACAATTCTTTGTGTTTGATATGTAAAATCAAAGTGACACGATTTGGCTGAGTAATTGCAAGAATTATTCCATTTTTTCTCACCAAACGCAAAACATTACTCATTATTTATTCAGTTTGCGGCATTCAACATTGTCCTTCTCGTCCATTAGGTGTTTGGAATTAAACTTCATAAAAATTACATTGTAGTTAGGTAACTTTCAATGCAACAAGTGACAGCATTGATGCCGTGAATCTGCGATGCGTTTCAAACGGTGAGAAAACCTGCAGTAGTCCATAACATGAGAGTAAACAAGACTTATGCTCAGTCTGACATTCTAGTAACTCTCTGTGGCCACAAGAGACCTTCTTTACAGCTTGGTAACCTAAACATTTGATTTCCTTCTGAAAACTGTGACTTGTGCCAGAAAATATGTTATCAGTCCTAGAAATTCAAAGCAAATTTGCTTGACTTCTATTTTCTAGGGGGACAACGCTAGAGAGCAGATCAGAGTTTGTGCCAACAACAAATGTTTTCAGCAGAGAATGAGATTTTTACAGTGTTTGGAAAAAAAAAAAAAAAAATCAAAAGAGAAAACCACTAAACCCAAACAATATCAAAAGACACACATGCACAAGTAGAATATAATATTTTCTTGTATAGAAAATACAAGAACAGAAATGTAACAAATGAAATTTGACCACTGCTAAGGAGTCAACAAGATTTTTCATTCTTCACTACATCTGTAATAAATTAAGACAGAAGACATTTCTAAACATTTATTTTCAAAAAATGTTCCTTTTTTTTTTTTTTTAAATACTGAACCTCTGTTTCCTTTTGTTCTGGTCCAGAATCTAAAAGCTGCATATGATTGGTAGGTTTCTTAATATAGATACAAAGTGTTAAAAATGTTGATTCTTTGTAAAGAAATTTCAATTAAGTTTCTATAAATTATTTTTCTGGCTTTAAATCACAAAGACATTTGAATTATTCTGAAATGTTTATGTTTGGACTTTTATTGACATTAACACTAGCAGCAGTAATTCTAGGAACTTGAAGTTTATAGAACTAAAAAATAACTACTGGATAAATAATTGTTTTTCAAATTCCAGTAGTAAGTTCATCTTTATATTAGCATTCCCAGGTATTATTCGAAGTCACAATGTCTTGAATTGAACTGTGGACTGAATCTAACTAGCATGTTTATTTTATCGTTAATCTTGTTGGTCATTTTATCACTTACTGTTCATTATAGCAACAGATAAATTGCAGAAATGCTTAATATTGTTAGTTCAGCTTGGCTGCATCTTTTAGTGATGGTAATTCTACCAAGCAGTTGAGAAAAATCAATGTCTGATGCATGATTTGTATTAAATTATGCTTGTTATATGATTGAATCAACACTACACAGAGTTTTCTCAAGTTAATTGATCAACTTCTACAAAATAGATTAATATGATACATCAAACTTAAGCTGAACTGTAGACCAGAACAGAACAAATGAGCGCTGAATAAAAGCCACACAGGTCCAAGTAATCGTTGTCTTTTTCTTAGATGGGGTTAGGATGTTACATTTTTGTCTTTTGAAGAAAATATCAAAATGCAAGTTTAAAGGATTGATTAGTTAGACAAATTCTGAATTACTCCACTGAAATGGGATTTTTTTTCTGTTTGATTTTCAAAATTTTACAATTCAGCAGAAAAATTCAGTGTGCATGTAATTAGTCCAGGGACTCATTTAATTTTATGCCAGACAGTAAGCATAATTTCACTGCTTTTTTATCCAAATGTGTTTAAGAGGAAGTTAACCACACCTCTCTTTCCATCTATTTGTAACTTGTACTTGTGAATTCCTGATCGATGCTCTGGGTCTGCTGCTTATCTAAGTCCTTCCTGTTTTGCCTATCAAAATGAGTCAGGTTAGTTTGAACATCATTTTATGAGAACTTTGATCAGAGCAAAGAAGTCAGTAAAGATGTTTTTCTAAGGGAGGCTAATGGGAGAGGAAAGACTTAACTGTTCAGCCAGCTGTTAACCTTCCCTTTGACTAAGACTGATCATGGCTCATGTTTTGTTGTCCAGGCTGCAGACAGGTTGGGGGCAGGAGACATTCTTTCAGCTGATAGATAATGTTTCCTAGCAATCATAAATAATTTCTCTCAGGCTTCTTTCTGATTGCTGGTGTCTCTGTCTCAATTTATAGCAGGGCTGTGAAGACTTTTCGTGCCACAAAGAGGGATTCATCTCATCAACCTTTTGACATCTGCAATGCAAGCATTTACATTGAGTCCCTGATTTATCTACCCTGGGCCCACTTCTTAACCCACAGGGATAAATCATGAACTTCTGGGGCACATCTCTTTTGACCTATATTAGAAAATTACATTAGAATGAGACAAATTGCATATTGAAAATGCCTGATGCTGTTCTTGGAATATTTGGGGAGAAATAGCTGACAAGCTCTGAGGTTATTTTACAGAGGTAGGTATACTAGCACATATTTTTTCAGATTTCTTTCACTCTGTGTGACTATCATCTGATCTCAGACCTTGCTGGTTTAAAATGCTGAACCTCAGTTATAACTATGAAGATTCCTGTTCTGGGACCCACTGGTGGAAGGCTTTTATTACTCCAGCCTAAATTATACACATTCTATGTGTGCCAAAAACCAGGATGTGCAGAAGTCACTGGAAAAAAATAGGTTTGTTTGTTTTTTTCAACACGAGACAAAACATAATGAACAGAAGTCTAAAACAGGATGTTTTAGACTTTCAAGTCCATGAATCTTTCATGTCAAAATGTAGATAAATAAGAGACTGAATTCCTTGTTTTGGGTCTATAATCAGTTGGCAAACCCATTCCCTTGCAAACATTATGTGCAGTATGGAATTGTCTGACCTTTACATTTTTACGCTAAACATTTGACTAATTTTTTAGATTTTCTTTTTCGTTGTCCAGTAATTTTGGAAAATAATTTAAAATCTGCAAGTAAATGTGGAATAGGTAGACTGTGCTGAGTGTCATATCTTCTTTATTATTGACTTTAATAATGACATTACAGGTGGAGCTCTAAGATACCCTCAAATTATTAGAAGTCAAGTTTTAAAGTTTGGCACACTAGAAGATATTACATGTAAAGCATGAATTGGGCTTTATAACACTCTGTGGGTCCTACTTCATGAATACTGTTTCAAACCATTTGTGCAAGTTTTTTCATGCTATAAAACTTTAAGAAAAATGTTATCCTTTGCCCTTATTCTGTTACTCCCACGCTTAGAGGTTTAAAACACCCATTAAAGATTTTGATTTAAAAAATCACAGCAATGTAAAGGTAATGGATCCTCCCATCTTCCACAGATCACAGGCCTCACAAGCTTAGTTACATCAAGGAGAGTAACATAAATTACACTATTTATTGATGTGTTGAGCCATATTCTTGATTGCCAAGTATTTTTTTAAGTTATATGCTGGTAGGGTATCAATCAAGCTCAGAAGACAGAGAATCTGAATGAATACTTTTCTCCTTTTCTTGGGCAGGGGTGGTGAGTATCCCTGATTAATTTAATCTACTGCATGAAATGTAAGCAAGAAACAGAGAAGTGGAGGAACAGATCTTTAATGTCTTGATAGTAGACACCAAGATTTGAAGATCCTGAGTTCATGTATTTATTAGCTTAAAATGAAAATTAGTTCAGTGGTATTGGAATAGGGAGTGTCTGTCTGAATTACAAAGGCAAAACCTGTTTGTAGTTTGCAGACATTTACTCTGGAAATGCCTAGCAGCAATGCCACAAACTTAAAATAAGATCTGGGTTATATTTACAGTTTGTTGGTGATCTAATAGGCGCCCTGGCTCTTACAAATCTTGTTTATAATGCAAAGATGATAAGATATAAGATAAGATATAAGATAATTAAGATAAATCTTAGCTTCTGAATCATGAGACGTTACATATATGGTATAAAGGTTTCAAGTTAAATATTTTTTACATTCCAAAATAAGTATAATTTAATAAATGTGTAAAAGTTAGTTGATTCCTGACAGGTCATTTCCCCCTGTGTTTTTGATCTGCTGGAAATTTCCATATTTTCCTCATTTCTTGTATATCAGATTGATATACTCAAGTGATGCACTCCAGTGAGGAGTAAAATTTTTATGGAAATCATAGTACTTAATGTCTACAGTATTTTGAAAGTATAAAACTCTAGGTTCTTTTTTAAGTTCATGCACTAATTTTTATGCTTCCTGCGATTTCTATTATGTTGCAAAATCTATCCTGCCAGTCTGGTTTTGTTTTGGGGATCAGATGTTTAATGTACACTGAAGTGTTGTTTTACATTTTGTGTTCTGTGATTCATGATAATACTTGCCCTGAAACTGATATGATTTCTATGAGGTTAATGTAGCAGTAGATTGATGAATAATGAAGTAAGATTTAATCTGTCTAAAAGCTAATTAGATGAAAGTAAAACAGGTTTTAACAGCTTCTTGAGCTAGTTTTTGTGTTAATTCACACATTATTCAAAGTATACCAGTGATGTGCAGTAAAAGCACAACTATTTCTCTTCAATTCAACTTTTGAAATAAGAAACAAAGCAACATGGTCTCAGATATTAGGTAACTTTTCATATTATTTTCCTTCATACATTAGATTTGTTTAATATGTTTCAAATATACATTATCTATAATGCTACAAAATATCATGCATATATTTTTAATTTGTATATTTATAAGAAGAGCAAGATGTAGAAAAAACATTATTCTAACTGTAATGTGTTAATTAGGAGAATGTTAATTCTATTTTTAGAAATGTAGTTTAATGTTTTAGCAAAGATATGACAATATTTTCAAATACTTATATTAAATCTTTTTCAAATGACATGGTTTAAAAATATTTCTTCTAGGTATGTTGAAAAAATTTTACCTATACTGAATATTTTTGTGTATTGTTGTTTGACCTCTGATACATCAACATATGCTCAGTTTGTTCTTAATTTTCGTCCCTCAGACACAGAACTAGTGATTAATATCTCTTGCGTTACCTCAGTAGTTAATGAAAAACATTGTGTGTTCCTTTGACTACACAGAGTGCAAAATCACACAAAAAAAATCAGAGGTGAGCCCCTTATGAACACTTCTAATTGCTTAGGCACAGTTTGAAAAGCTGAAGTAATTTGCCATTAAAATAATGAATAGCATAAACTGTAATTTTTCATAGTAATTAACTTGTGTCAGCACCATTATTTTTCATTAATTATAAATGAAAAAGAATGAAAGATCACCTGCAGGAACAGATGTGTGA
The DNA here is from genome assembly GCF_901933205.1 of Camarhynchus parvulus. Lineage (NCBI taxonomy): Eukaryota > Metazoa > Chordata > Aves > Passeriformes > Thraupidae > Camarhynchus > Camarhynchus parvulus. The sequence continues at coordinate 2,910,981 of NC_044601.1, forward strand.
AATTGTCTCTGAGGTTCCGTTGCAGACTTTTTCTATTCTTCACTCCAACAAATTATACTGAGAGTGGGATCCAGACATACAAGAATGTAGATGGTAGAGACTATCCAGTAGAAATTAACCAAAAGGACATTTAATAAGGTTGTTGGCTGTGAAGACTGATATTTTAATGAAAAATGCAACTATTAATGACAAAACAAAGCAAAAAAAAACCTGCAAACGATTTGAAAAATTTTGTCTCCTACAGCTATAGGAGACAAGAAGTCATGAAAAACAATCTGACAGTAAAACTAACCTGGTTTTATTTTTGTTTTTTGTTATAAATTGAAAAGTCTATTTGCATAACTTGGAGCTTCATGTCTCAACATATTTAAAGACTGTTTTAGGAAATATTCATTACCATTTCAAATGTTGTGGAGGTTTTCTTTTTTCTTTTTTTTTTTGGTTTTCAAGGAGGTTGATGGTGATGATGAAGGAAAAATAATTTTGCTTATCTTTAGATGTTTCTGGTGTTGTTGATATATTTTCTACACATCTCTTACATTTACAGAATACAAGATGAAAAAGTCCATTTTGATTTCTATGAGGTCCTGCTGAATTGTTAATGATGTTCTTTTAAAAGAACATACAAACTTCAGTCTTGTGTATATCATTGCAGCCACAGCTCTCTCCATATGGAGCACCAGGCACAATCTTCCCAGGCATTTTCCTGGGGAGGGTTGTGAGAAGATCAGAGAAAAGGATGATAAACCATTTTTATCTCCACTTGCTGCGCCTGTTGTTGTGCACATGTTGAATGTGTTATGGAGATTTGTTTACAAAAGGGTGATTCCTTAATTGGACACTGGTGATGGTGTTTGAATTTGACCATTCTGGACCGTCTGCAAGGGCCATGGTTGTTTTTTTTTTTTATTAGTATAGTACAGTAGTGTTACAGTGTGAAGCACAGTAGTATAGTATAGAATAATAAAATGATTGAACAGCCTTCCAGAATCATGGAGTCAATGCTAATTATTACCCTGTTGGGACCGCCTTCCTACGATACACCTTCACCTAAAGCCCCTCATCTATTACATTACCAAACTACAGACATCTACTAAGCTATAGTGTTGATAAAATGAGACCTTTTCTAATTGGGATAGAATGATAAAAAGATTTATGTTGTAAGTATCCTCTGTAGGTTCAATTCTCTGCAAAAACTGGAGTTTCCTCCAAAGTTGGAGCATTATGGTCTAGATTTCATCCAGCTGAATCGTGGATACCTCCAAGAATAAACAAGTATAAAATAAACATAAATAGATGGCAGATTTTGCATTGTAGAGGACATTTGCTGTACAATTTGTATTGTCATTGAGTTGGATATTTTTCTTACCTTAAATTTCATATATTTATTTCATGAATCCTATATATAGGAAGTATAATAATTATTTTACATATGTTTTCCTTATATTTAACTCCTGTTATTTTGTTTTTCCTCCACGGGTTTGAAATAAAAAAGGTCAATAATGTTATTAACTGGAATGCATTAAAAAATCCTGAATGTATGTTTGAAAATGGAGTCAAGTCATGTCAGGAGATTTACAGTAAGAATTGCACGCAATGTTCAACATAAATTTTCCCAATTTGTCCTTTCTTAGCTGTCTGCCCTTTTTAGAGGTAGGAGTCTTATGAAACTTTTCATAATTAGGGAAAATTTTAGAGTTTAAACTATTTAGATTATGCTCATGAAGAAATAACAGTTGCTTATTTAAAATGTGAATAAGAAGAATTAATAAGAAATAATCCAAAAACAAAGATGAAAAGGGTTGTGAGAATGAAAAATAGCATCAATATGTCATTATTTGACTTTTCCATAAGGTGAAATCAACTCTTTTGCTTTTGATGCTTCAGTTTCTGACTGGTTAACGTTTTATTTCCCAGTTACAGCAAACTGGGAAATTTGCTGTATTTCCCTGGCTTTGCATTGCATAACTCCAACCAGCAGATATCTTTGGAGAGGAAATACAAATTCTTTCATTCCCAAGTTGCCATCAGTGGGAGAATATATGGGGTTTTGCTGCAGAAAACCAGCACATTGACTAAAACTCTCAGAGGAGTGAGGTAGGGAGCACTGATGCGAAAGGTGTGACAAGCAGCTTCTCTTGCAGAGCTTCTCTCTGCTGTTATGATAATTTTCCATCCTGCTGACAAATTATGTACCACCAGCTGACCTCTGAGTAGCCATGGACTCCTTCCCTCAGTTTGTGTACTGCTGAGTTTAAAATGGTTGTAGCAGCACAGTTTGATCTTCTGCTTCCTCTAGAAACCAGCACCATTCTGCTCCCTTCTCCAAGTTTCCAAACATTTCTGAACAGCAAAAAGAGGCTGGATCCCTCTTAACCTTTTGTTACATACAGTTGAATCCCATTTTGTGACAATGAACATGTATTTCCATACAATAAGACATAGATTACAGCGGAAAACAAACTTTTTTATTGAACAGATGTGTGTAAAGTATGCTTTTAATGATCAAAGTAAGGAAAAGAAACTTTTACTTTCTAAAAATAACCTGAATGATCTTGCAACAAAATGACTCAGAAATGCAGAGGAACTGAAAACAAATATAGTTTTAAACCCAATTATCTTACATATTTGCTTTTCTTGACGGATCATTTGCAGAGAGTAGCTGGAGAACAATAGCTTGCTGCTGCTTTTAATGTGGTACATGATTTTTAAACTTCAGAACAGAAGGAACAGGTTGTTTTCAGTGTTTTGAGTCCATACAGATCATGTAAGATTTTTCAGGTCAGTATGTAATCAAACTGAGAATATTGAATCATATTTTAAGATTTTATATTTTATAAAGCAATAAAAAATGTGAGAAACCAGCGATTCGTTAGATCTTTTTTATCATATGTACTACAGCTTTTCCCAATATTTTCTCTGCCAATCTTTATTTGAGTTAATATTTGGTAAGTAAACCACATATTTTTGTTTGTATATTTGTTCCTTACTAGTAGTTCCAAGAATAAAAAAATTTTTCAGGGTACAAAGAAATAGAGGTATATTTCACATCATTCAATACCAGAATGATGATGTGACTCTAACCTAAATTAAGCAGTTTTGTTGCATACATCTCCAGTATTCTGGTAGATAATATATTTTTTTCTTGAAAACAAGCAATATTATTGTAAAATCACGTATGCATTAAATAAATTTACTACAAGGAAACTAGGATGGCATAGGGCATCTATTTCTATAATTGCTCAAGCCCCAAATGCAGATGAAAGCAGACAGAATTCTTACATTAAAAAGCTGTGAGAGAGGTAAATGAATCAGCACTAAAATCACAAAGGATTACACTGACATTATGACATTATTATATGTTAAATAAGGATAAGTGTCAGAAAATGGCAACAATTAAAATCTCCATTAAGTTGTATATATATTTTGAACAGTGTTATTCAGAATTTAAATATTTAATTTGACCTAATGTTTCAAGTTCTGTAGTCTACATCCACATACTCAGCTATTAGTTGCTTATGTTTGTTTAGAACCAGGATTATCAATGGCTACACACCCTTATTAAGTCAGAAATGCTTTGGAAAGAGGACAAAAAATACTTTTTTATTTACAGTCAAGTTATGGCTTTCATAAATTCTTAGGGAGAGGAGGGCTCTAGTGTTATGTACATAGCCCAACAGCTTCAATCAAGACATGTAAAGGCGCTTCATAATCCTTTTATCAATTATATTGACATATTCTAATTCCCTTATTTGAATTAATTTATTCCAAAGTCTATTTTCAATATGTTGCAATAAAAGAATATGCAGAATATGGAAAAGACACAAATTCACATGTTTATTGTGAGGCATCCTCTGGTTTTGCAACACGTCTAGTGATCATTTTTCTTTCAACAAAACCAGTGCAAAAACGTTTTGAATGCAATCAAAGTATAACTACAATATTTTTATTTTCAACAGAGAATTCTTCCACTTGTTATGGAAAATGTAATTTACTGCCACTTGTATCAAATTTTGTTGTGAAACACAGAGTACTTATAATACTGCACCTTGAGTTTTGATAATAGATCTTGTAAGAATAAGATTGAAGCTACTAAGATGATGTTAGAGTTTACACTGAAGTCTGTGTTTTTATAGTGCTGTGGAATGTCCAGAATTAAATGGAAGAGTTACAATTATTGATTTTTAAAAAAATAGTTTTACTTTATTTGGACAAATGGCACTTATTAATAGTCTTCATTATAAAGCCCAAAGAGCCATTATGATGTATTATTTGTAGCACAAATAAGCCACTCAAACTGAATTTGCCCAGCAAGCCTGCACTACCACTTAAGCTGCAACATTCTAGTTTTACAGGTTTTTTTTTAAACAGGTATCTAATAAAAAGGACCCCTTCCTACAAACTGCATATTCTTATGGTGGAAAGGCTTGTAGCTTTCCATGGGCCTGATAGATGAACCTACAAGAAGAACCAATGTTAAGTAAAGAAGTCCAAACCAAATGTAAATTATTTTTCTAATTATCCAAATTCTAGGGCTAAGAAATTAGCATAATGTCTTTGCCTGAGTAAGAAGTCTTGGCATAGAGAAAAGGAATCCACAATGGTAAAAGGAGATGCCTGAAATGTTCAAAAATGTGAAAAATGTACAAGATTGTGATGTGCACCTTTCAAGGTGATTTCCAGGAATAAACTTTTAGGAAAACTATGATAAAAGAAATTGGAGTAAGTTTACTATGTTATCAGAAAATCTACTTCAAAAGAGTCAGGAAACAAATATCAATATTTAGGAAGACATCAGAATTATCAGGATCATTCTGAAGGCACATTTTGAAAAAAGACTGATATGACATAGTTAAATAAAAATACCTATTTCAATTACAAAAATATTCTGAAACCCCCATGAAATCAAAAAAAGTATTTTCAAAGACCATGAACCGTTCCACAATGTATCTCACACTGGTAAATTAAGGTTTAATCCTTGAAAGGAGTGAAGTGAGAATAAAATCTGGACTACAAATCCAAGGGGGAGAATTAAGTGTCTGACTCATATCTGACATTAATGCAAGATTGTGAAAGGGACAAATAGTTTCCATAGAAAAAAAAAATTGTAAATTACCTGAAATCAATGTCTATCTATATAATACTGATTTTATGAAAATACTAATAATCTGACCACCATAAGGCATACTGAAAGTTGATAAGACATTTGTTGACTTGAAGGTACTACTCAAAAAAACCTCAGTCTGTGAAGCTATAACCAGATTGAACAAATACAGCTATTTTTAGGCAACCACATGCTGTTCAGTAGATTTTTGGAAGTTTAACATTCTTAAAAACTCAGTATTAAAATTTCAGTAACAGTAAGAACATGAAAAAATGAAGAGATATTCATCCAGTCCAGTAAAGAGAAGCAGTAAATGCTGTGAAATCCCTGTTATCTGCCTATATAGTCTTGGAGTTATTTGCTAAAAAAGATCCAGAAATTTTCAATCTCTTTGAATGCAATTTCTATTTTGTTTGAATTAATCTTCCACACAATCCTTGTAATACAAACAGTACCACTTAAAAAAAACACTACTCCAGACTTAGTGATAGAAACATTAAAAGAAACAAGAGAAGAAGTGCCATGGAAGGAAAAATATGTAAAAACCCAGGAAGATGGTCAAAACAGTAATTTCCAGTGCTTCTGTGTATTTTTTAGAAGTACTGCTCTGCCCTGATTGTCTTATATCATTACTTGGTATTCCTTCGCTTATCCACTTATGTTTAATTATTTAGCATCTAATTGAAATATACTGTTCTCTTTCATACATTCCTCTAGGTACTTGTAGTACTTGGGATTTTTTTTCCAAGCTTTTTTTAATCCTTAATCTGGGGATTAGCAGAATGGAAGCTTTTCTGCTTTCAGAGTCTGTGGTTATTCGTAATTCAGACTAAAAATCTTACCAAAAGGTAGTGAAAAGTAATGAACTAAAACATGATGCACAAGCTCTGTGGAACAGGAAATGAAGGAAACATAAGGAAAGAAAAGATCTTTCATCTGAAAGATGGGTCTCTAAAAGCCCCACAAACCTGGTCATAAAAATGATCTTCCAGCAGATCCCTGTATCAGGAAAGGAAGAGGAAAATAGACTATTGTGAGTCCCATGGGGGCTTCTGGACCGTGCAAGACTTCTTTCCTGTGTGTTATGAGGAAATTGTGAAATGGAGCAGTGTATGTTATAGGATGTTTATGGGAAGGGCCACAGCTGACAAAAAGGAGGAATCAAGGTTGATCAGGGAGGAAATAGGATGGAGTAGATTTAAAAGAGGTCTGCCTTGTGAGCAAACACACTGCTGTGTGATCTGCTTGTTTGTCCAAGCCCTTCGCTATGTCACTGCAGTGCGCCCTATCTTCAATTTAACCCCACCACTTTGTTTGGTTTCTATGTGAGTCTGCTCAGCTGTAAGTGTGGTTTTGTGAGTGGATTTCATCTGGATCAGTCGGCAAGAAGGAAAGAAGCTGCACTTTTCAGCTGTCAGGATTTGAGTTGGGGTCTGTTTAAGGGGTGATTCAACACTGTTAATAGACAGAATGAGTCATTGTGCACATCTGTGTGTGTGTGAATAAAAAGAGCAAAGGTGTGCATGTTTTTAAGTAGGAAAAGCCAGTCCTCACCAGAAAGAAGAGAAGGAATTTGTCCAAAATCCTTGTGTTTGGGTTTCTCCAAGGGCTGGTCAAAATATTGCTCTCCACACATTTGTGTAATGTGTGACACCTTTGGGACAGCTGCTCAGCCTCACACAGCAGAGCAGCATTGAGAAGAGCTCATGCTCCAACCTAGCATCCTTTGGAGCAGCTGTCCTTAAACCTTGATTTTTCAGCTTCTCTAGGAAGCAGATTTCTTCTACCTCACATCTCTGTACAGATTTCACACTGAGTACCTTACTTCATAACTTTACATAAAACCATAGAGAAATACCTTTTTTTTTTTAATTTACCTTTTTTGTTTTAGAACAAAACATCTTCCCTACCTCTGTGTAGAAGTTTGTAACTTTTTATGCCTGTAATCATAAGAAACAGTGGTAAAAATTTTGGAATAGCACTCTGAGATAATATCAAGATTTCACTTCAAAAATTTCATTAATGGAATTCCCATTAATAATTGTTTTTAAGACCAATTAAACTAATTTTAATTCCTTCTAGCTCTTCTTCTCCAAACCCTTAAACACAGTATGGAAAGTACTGAGTTGACTTTAAATTATTCCACTTTAATTATTCCTGTTTCAGAATGTCTCTAGTACTGATGTAGTAACAAAACTCTATCATAAAAATATGTTAATACATATTCTTGGGTTTTTTAAAAAAAAACAAAAATTGATTTTTGTCAGAATCTTATATTCTATTGCATCCTGATTAATGATTTCCATTTGTTCTACCATAGTTATGTCATATTATTGTCTTCTCAATCTGATATACTCTCTTTTGATTCTGATTTTTGTCTTTAATGGTTCTAAATTTTCATTTTAGCTTCTCTAATTTTCAAAATAAATATTCATTTACTGCTATAATCATACATAGCAGTCCATTTTTGATAACTGCATTTTCTCATGCAAATTGAGTGTTTCCAAGTAGGAATAAAACCAGATTTTTTTTACATTATTTTAGACTATATTTTAAATTGCTAAAATCTATAAGAAATTGTTTAACTGAAAATGCAATTTTCAGTCCTCAACCAAGTTCCACCATCTTTCTCTGAAGCCACCCCGTTTGGGCTGCATCAGTTTTTTCTGTGTGAGTAACATCTTTACTTGCCACTTGTGAAAAAGAAAGAAACAATCAAAACTAGGAAGCAAGACTTTTTTCAAATTATTTTTAAGACAATTAGTAGAATAAAATTTGGTTACAAATATGGGATAAAAAAAGCTTTTATAAGCATTCAGTGCTAACCTGTGTGTTCTGAATGCTTTTCTCAATAGTTCTTGGTTTTATCAATATAGTTGCCATTTCACCCCCTGGTGAACTGGCCTGTCCATGAGTAGAGATACCAAAACCCCATCTGAAGTCCTGACCACTCTGCTGGATTATTTACAATTTATTTAGGAACTACTGTGTAATTATTTCATCTTAATTTGACCCATTGGTTTCCAAATGTAACACTTATAATTGCGAGACTACCTTTCAGACTGTTGATTTCCTAACAAGATTTTTTTGCTTGTGGACTATTAACATGTTACTTTTAAATTATCACAGTAAAGAGGACTGTGTTTTAGTCCTCTTTAAATATAAATAAGGATATCTACATACATCTTGTAAAAAGTACACACAAAGAATTTAAAAGTGCCTGTTTAAAAGGAAGAAAATTGAGTCGCTGCAGTATGGGTGTGTGCATATATGGGTGTGCGTTTGTGTCTGTATGTTATTTTCATTAAATGAGCTTATTAATTCCTAGGAAAGTTATTTCTCCTAAAAAATAGATCTCCATGACAGCCATATATGGAAATGACAACAACAAAATAACTTTTAGCAAAGCCTGGAATACCTCAGGAAGCTCAACTTCATGGTGAGAAATTTTCTACTTTTATACAGACCTATAGGAACCTTAAAGAAATTACTCTTTACAGCCTCAGTAGTCTTCACAAGTTCTGTATTGTAGAAGCATGACACATTTTAATGAACTAGTCTTCAAAGCAGATAATAGGCTTCATAGAGAATACTAATCAATATGTACATTTTGACTGTAACAATTGCCAAAGGACTCTTTGTGAGAGCAGCCTTGCCTCTATTAGGAAAAAAGTTTTTTAAAAATTGAAATGTCAAATCTGAGTAGACAGTGTATGTTCATTATCTAGTATTGCAATTTTCCCTTCTAGGGTAGGGAACCAATTTATTTTTACCAAAGTTCAACTCAGAAGTTTTATACCTACATGACTAAGCAACTGATAGAAGCAATTAGAGGAAAAAGTTGCACAGGCAACAACGATCTAAAAAGCAGAGAGCAGAGAAAATAACTGGACACAAGGAGAGAAGAAAAGAGAAGGCAAAAAATGAGTAAAATTGCAATTTCTTAAGAACTCAAGGAAGGGAATTCAGTCCTAGAGAGGAAAATATTTGTATGCAGACAAAAGGATAGCCTCTATTCTCAATTGCCTATGGTTAAACTGGCAGAAACATATGGAGCATATCTCAGAATGTCCTTCTAGAGCATCTGCTGCAGATGCTCCAGAAGGAGCATCTGTAGCTTCTCAATAGGTTCTTGTAGATGAGCCAAGTCCAGGACAAAAATTTCCAATATGCAGTTAGTTCCCCACTTCCAGCAAAGCCACGCATATATACACAAGACTTCATTTATACAGCTGTACAGGGCGTTCCAAACCAGGATTTTGTTCTGCAATTATTATTTAAAATATTTTATTATTATTGTTTTCCTAAAAAATCAGTAGCTAATAAAGAAAAACTATTTTAATAATAAAGTCTCTCAGCAGGAATTTGAATGAAGTCATTACTGTGATTTATGAGTCCACATTGAATTTTTCTCCCAGTCAAGGAAACAAATGAAATTTTATTTGATTTGCCTTTTTGACAACAACAAATGAAGGAACAAACAAGCAAACAAAAACAAAATAGAGGGGGGGGAAATACCAGAAAATAAGTAACATTTTTTGTTATTTGGAATAATAATGCTACTACTACGAGATGAAATGGAAAATCCTGTAAAATATTCAACACCAACTTTAACTGCTAATTCAGCATCAAATTTTAATTGGAGCATAGATATATAGTTAGCAGCTGAATGAGGTCAGACCTTCCTCCAGAGAAGCTTTAAAGTAACTCCTTTAACTTCATCTAGTTGTCCAACTGCACAGGAAAATACTAATTCTATTCCCTATTCTATAAAGCAAGAAAAATTGCTAATTACCAAAACTCACAAATGAAAAAATGGTAAAGAGCTAGGAGAATAAAAAACAAAAAGGTATAAAGAAATCATAGGGAAAGAAAAGACACTGATTTTTGGGTTTGTTTTTTTTTTTAAACAATAATGGGTTAGTAACACACGCTTGCTGATAACTTGGTACTTCGTATTTGAACTTGTATAAATCAACAGATATTACCATTGCAGGAGTTTCCATGGCACACTATGCCAGGTTGAGATCAGTATAGTTTCATATTTTCTAGGTGCCAAGCAATGTTAGCATTTTGCCACTGCAAAGAGGGGTTTGTAAAAAGTCACAATGCAAAAGCACAACAAGTGATGGGCAGATTGTGGTCAATGAATCTGTAGATGCTCTGGTACACAAATTAAATGTCTCTTTCCTGTCAGCAATCTGGTAATTTTGAAATACCAGGCTTGACAACTATTTCACTGCTATCCACTTTCACACGGAATAAATCATTCTCAAGCAATCCTTGAAACATATCCAAGTAAAATTCTTTTTGTTCGGTATCTATCTAACCTTCAAATTCCCCACAGAAAACTACTCTACTGCTTTAGATAATCAATATGTAATTCAACGGAAATATAAAGCTAGGGGCAACGCATGATGTAATTGAATTAAATACCTCAAGGACACAACCTCCGTTTTCAAAACCTTCTTTGTATCTATAAGGAACTTCAGCCTGCAATACTGGAGTGTTACAGACTTCAGAACTCTTAACAAACAATTCAGGTTAGTGGTACCGCTGCAGAAAATACGGGAGCCTCAATTGCAGTGGGCACTGGCTACAACACAAATAAGTCTCATCTGTGCTCGTGATCCGCATTTCTGTGGAAGAAAAACATTAAGTGGTGTTTGTATCCTTGACACAATATAAAGTGAAATTAAGATAAGCTTCTCTGTGGGTGAGTGTAACAAGAGAATTGAAATTAAACAGGATTTCATACAACTGGAGATGCAGTAAGGTAGCTAAACATTAAGACCACAATCAGTTTGGCTTAAGAGGAAAGATAACACATGCATTCCACAGCTTTTATTTGTGTATGCCTATTTAAAGGCCCTTTTCTTCTCGCTTTTTCTGGTGTCAGTAAGGTGCCTTGGAATATAATCCCCTAATGAAATTTAGGTAAACACGTCTGTCCTAGTTACCAGCTGCACTACTGCCCTCTGCCAGTTAGGGACAACAGTAGCGTTTATTTGAACTACACCAAAAAATCACAACTCCATTCAAATTTATAAAATATTCCATTAAGTTGGAAAACGGTAAAGATTCTAAAGTATAGGAAATGACGAATATATAAATTAATAACTAATTAGTTATAGCGTGGCAGAATATACCAAACACAATGTCTTTGTCTCCCTTTTCCGTGTAAAAGGACTGTGGTGACGCAAAGGAACTTTTTCATGCCTGTGGCTGGGCAGAAGTATGCCACAACATATGCACCCAAGGAAAACCACCATCTCCCACACAGTCCAGGCACAGATGCACGAGACATAATTGCAGCCACAGGGAACAGAAGGAAGAGCTGTGACTCATAGCTCTCCACAGCTGCCAAACCCTGGTCCCACAGGCTTCCCATGCCTGGGGCGTGTTGGCAGCCAGTCAGAAAGGAACAGACTCGCCTAGAAAACCACCAGTGCGAGCAGCTGGAGGACCAAGCAACCAAGCATGGGGTACAGAAGTAACCTGAGCTTATCTAAATCGTATCAGGAGCCACTTCCTTCCTGAATCAATGAAGTCTGAAGGGGCAGATCACATGCTGTCTGCAAACATTCCCCTGTGCTTCCATGGGCAATGTCTGGATGGTTCATGTTATCACCCCTGGGTATTAGTTTGTCTCCATCCCCTTAAAGGCACCTGATCTTCAGGGATGAGATTGCCGTGGCTGACTCCACCTTGCCCTGCTCCAGCCACTCTGAGATGAAAAGGGCTGTTCTTGAGGGCAGTAAGTCACAGCAATCTTGCTATTTTGTGATTATGTAATAAAAAAGGCAAAAAGAAAAATTCATCATTCTATCCTGATTGTGAAAAGGAAACATTTTACTATGCCCTGAAGCAGAAATAATCTTCAAAAATAATGATGTAAAAATGCCTTTCATGTAGATGGAACAGAGGTGTTTCACAGTCTTTGCACCTTCCATGGAAGTAACAAGATTTTAAGAGAGATTCTCCCTCTTCCTTTTGTGGCAGGAACAAATTTTAACAGCTGTGGAAATGTGTATTTCTTTTTCAGTCAGAGTCTAAAGTAGGTACCAAAATGAATGCAACCTAGAGACCTCTCTCCTTCTAAATTTAGAATTCCATAGCTGAGCATAGCATTCAGATTTCTATTGGTGCAATTTCTGGCCATGATAATTTTGTTTTAATACTTGAAATATAATTATTCCCTCATAAATTTCTCAAATCACTTTTACAAAGTATAATCTGCAGATGCTAAAACCATCATATTTTTTTAAAAAGCAGAACAGGTTTTCTATCAAATATAGTACTACTCCAGATGTACTACAATGTTTTTTGTGTCCCTGTGTCCAGATATCATTTTTATCACAGGTCTCATTGTCAAGCAAAATTGAGGACCAGTGCAGAGCCATACAGAATATTAACTGCATCTGTAGAGGAATTAAAGAAGGAATCATTAGAAGACTCAGCCAGTAACAAGTAAAAAAAAATTTATTAAGTGTATGGCACTATATATGAGCAACTGGTGAAGTACTTGTGTGTAGTTAATGGATTTTTAAAGCCATGGATATTTCCTTTTTTTTCTATTTGATGAACTTAGCAGACCATTTTGATTAATGGAAAATCTATTACTTGTAGGACAAGGGAACAACTGACTTTCCAACACAGCTGCTGTGCCCATGCTAAGTCTATTTGAATATCAAAAATACAATAGCAACATAATAAATCTTTGTAATAATCTTCTCCTGAACTTTCCAGAAGTTATCTCAATGCACCATACAATTTGCAGGTTAGGCTGGCTAGCCAGCTTCAATAAACTGGTCACAATGTGCTGTTAACAGCCAACATCTAAAGATTATGTACTGAAAACCGTGATTAGAGTCAGAGTTGTTAAATGCTCATGTGAGACTACATTAAAAAGTGCAAATAAGGAAACTTGATGCTAATGGCCATCATGTTGAAGACCCCAATAAATTTAAATGAGTTTCACAGGAAAAATTTGGCAGACTTTTTCAAGCAAGGTATGGGTAAGGAGCACTCAATATGGTTACTTGCACTACATGGAAGACAAATAAAATATCAATTCTAATAAGAAAAACTCTGCAATAGTATGAGAGCTGTGTCAATATGGCAAGGAATTACAAATCCATTTGGTCGCAATGGGATCATTCAGTTTACATACACTGCTTGAGATTGGTTATAGAGGCTGTCACTATTGCTGGAGGAGAGTAAGGAAGTGGTGCCAGTACATGCCATTATCCCCATGCTACCTGCCATTCAGAGGTAATCATATGCCCACTCCAAAGATGTTTGAGCTTCATTACACTCATGCATCTCCTGTTGAAGATAACGGGTAACATTTACAGGTAGTACAACCTCTTTGTTCAAGTGAAATCGTTCCAGGAGAAGAATGGAAAATCAACAAGCATATTTGGGAGGAAAATGGGTTTCTATCAACATATTGACATCGTTATTGTTCTTGATGAAAGGGTTCACTTCAGAGTCATTAAAAGCCCTTCCTACAAATACATCTAAAACATAGTTGCAGTGAAATCAAAACAAACCCTGTGTTTTCACAAAATTCTACAAGTGATTATATACACTTAGTGTGAATCTGTGGCTTAAACATAAACAATTAAAGCCATTTCAGATCCCTACAAATGTCATGGCTATATGTTGCAGACATCTTTTATGAAAAATCCTTTTAGGATTTTTCCTCCTGAGAAGCTGAGAGGCCTCTGGGACAAAATGTAAACATTGATTATCTGCTGCTATGGAATGTAACAGGTGGATCTTTGATAGGCCCATCTTGGATGTTGGTAATTAATGGCCATTCACAGCCCATCTGGCACAGACAGAGAGCCGAGCCACAAACCTTTGTTATCGTTGTTTTCTATTATATTCCTAGCTAGCCTTCTGATGAAATCCTTTTCTTCTATTCTTTTAGTATAGTTTTAATGTAATACATATCATAAAATAATAAATCAAGCCTTCTGAAACGTGGAGTCAGATCCTCGTCTCTTCCCCAATCCAAGAACCCCTGTGAACACCGTGGCAGCTATATGTTAGAACAGACAAAAAAAGTATAATCCCATCCCCACAGACATCTGACAATTGAGAATATCCGGCTTCTTATGCTAAGACAGTTGAAGATGACTCAAAGTGTTTGCAGGGAACAGTTTAAAAGTGCAAAGATATGCATTTTCATAAATGTTGTGTTCCAGGGTCAGCAGAGATGGACTGGCCTACTGACGTTTAAGAATGGTCTGAAAGGAAGAAGGGGCACTAACTGGTAGGGCAGAATTATCCCCAAGGGCCTGTGACCTAAATGCTGTTCAACTACACGTGCTGGTTAGCTCCTGAGCAAAGTGAGTGCTCAGAGTTTCCTTTTTAACTCTTGAAGAATCATTTAAAGATGAAATAGAGGAGCAGCATGAACTGGAAAATTACACCTATGATTTTCTACGTGATCTTCTTTTAATAGTAAATTGCAAGGTATCAGAAATCTGTTTGTATTTCTTGATGTTCCAGCAGCTGCTGCTACTTGAGCACAGACAGAATTTCTTTAAAAAGTGATTGCAGAAAATTCACTCAACAAAAATGATGGTGAGGGTTATGATGGTATTTGCCCCAGGTTTTATTTTACCCCCTAAATGATCCAGTTATCTAACTCACAGATTTGTAATTATCTTATTTCCCCAGAAACAACAAGCTTTTCAAGGCTGTACGGCTACATTTACCAGTAATTCTCAGATGAGGGACTGCCACCGTTTTGCTGCCACATAAATGGATATCTATTTGTATTGAAAGATTTATTTTAAATTTCTTTTCCTGCCAAACAACTGACTTTGTATGTTCTCTTCCCTCCTGCACTGAAAATGATGGATTTGCCAAAATTCATGATCAAAAATCTACAGATCAAAGTGCAAATAAGCAGTTTGGGATGTGACAAAAAATATAGAGATCCTTAGTAAAAATTCCCTTATAGATGACAGTTGAAGTTAAGATTTCCCATTCATTTATAAAATAAAAATAACCCTAAAACAACAAACTTATTTGTTGAATTCATACAGGCAGGAATTTTAGATATTATAAATTGACCTGTATGTGTTCTAGGCACTGGAAATACATCAGCCATATTTCGTGGCATGTAAAGTACTGGTGATTTTCATTGTCAAAGAAAATTCTTTTATTCATGGCTTTTTCATACAATATTAAAAAGTTATACTCAAAGCAACAGACCTCAGATTCAATATACTTTTAGAAAACTAATCTCCTTAAATTCAGAATTTAAATACCTGACATTTTAAACCCAGTAATGTTTACTTGACAGCATAAAATCATTTAACCATTTATATAAAATAGAGGCCTTAAGGAAATCTCACTCTTACTAATGACTTGGAATTTTTTCAAATATATAAATTCCTTATTGAGATGCCTGGAATATGAGTCTTTAGAAAAAGGCAGATAATTCATTGTTAGCTGAGATTTTGTAGACCACTTGCAGAGTAAATTGCATAATAATTTGTAATAATTGTAGTACAATTTGAATTTTTTGGAGATAAATTTAAAGTTCCTGGCATTTATAAATATTGTTTAAATTATTGAATAATGCATGACACAACTCACATGCATATTTACAATGAAAGAACTGAGGTTACAGTCACACAAATCTTAATATCCACCCAAAACTTTTCCATTACATAAAAATGCTACATTTTCTATCACATGTTTCTTAAAGCTCAAAATGTTTTATGTGATGTCTTCACAAAGCCTTAAAAATCATTCATTTGTAGCATCTGAGACACAAGCATGTACTTATACAATCAGCAGAGAAAAGATCACCTGAGGAGGTTGCTTTGCCTGAGCAGGCTCAGCAAAGATGATGGTGTTATCCTGATATTATAGTGACATAATAAAGAATTAGCTAAATAAAAACCCATTCTAGTTAGTCACATAATATTTTGGGGAAAAAATATGATCCGATTAACATAAAATATGATAATAATTTAATATTAATGCATTTATTTCTGAAGCTAGGGCAAAATAGAGGGCTTCCTTGAATGGTTCAAAATTCCTATGTGTAAATTCCCACATCAGAAAGCTTACAAACTCTGCAATATGACCTCCTGAATCACAATTTTTCTTCCTAGAATAAATATGCTATTACAGTTCTTCAATATGGTATTGAAGAACTGAGCAGCTATTTCTGTTCTTTGCAACCACATTGTTAAAATGCACTCCGGATAAAACAACATGGCTGGATGGTGTCATGGTTTGACACTGGCCAAATGCCTGGCACCCATGACAGTCACTCACTCACCCTCCTCGGCCCAGCCGGGCAGTGGAGAGAGAAATTTAATGAAAAGTTCATGAGTTGAGATAAGGACCAAGAGAAAACATTCCAAGGGCAAAACAGGCTCAGCTTAGAAGTAAAAAGTGAATCTCTCACTAAAAAATGAGAGGCGGATAATGAGAAGTAAAATAAGCCCTTAATACATGTTTCTCCCCCTGCCCGCCACCCTAAACCCCTCCCTCCCTTCTGATCTAGGTGTTTTCCAGATGCCTTGCTGTCCTGTCTGGGGTGCCAGAACTGATGCCTAGAGAGGCTGATCAGGAACAGAGACCAGACAGAGATAAATGGACAAAATAGATATTTATTGAAAGGCCTTAAAAGGATACACCTTGGTTAGCACAAGAGCCTGGCCAGGGTCACACCCAGGTTGAATCCAAGATGGATCTGGGTCATGATTTTTTACACTTTTATAAGTTTTGGTTCATCTACATACTGGGTTCAGTTGTCCAATTACAGCTCCAGGTCATGGAGTCTCAACTCCCTGGCTTGCCCCCTTCTCTCTGCTGTTGTTTGTGCTTTTTGGGTAATGGTTGTCCTTGATTCTGTAGCTGGGAAGGGATTGCTTCACCTGACTACCCTGTGAAGAGAATTTACTGACACCTAATATGAAGTTTCAGAGTTACATACCAGGCAGCAGATAATCTGAAAAATATAAAAGCTGAAACCCAAGGCATCACCCACTGCCAGCACAGGGAGACAGGGCATAGGGGTTTTGGTCAGTTCATCACAAAGATTTTCTTCTGCTGCTCCAGGAAAGGAATCCTTCCCCTGTGAGGCTGTGAGGTCCCTTCCATGGGAGACAGCTCTCCATGAACCTCTTCAGTGTGGGTCCACTCTCATGAGCAGCAGCCGTACCTCACATACTGCAGCATGAACTGCCACCATGGGCAGACACTCCTCTCAAACTGCTGTGCCATGGGTCACTCCATGGGATGCATTCCTCCAAGGACAGGCTGCTCCAGCCTGGAAGCAAGGGCCCTCTCCCCACTGGGTCTCCCACTGGATCACAGCCTCCTCCAGGCATCCATCCGCTCCAGCATGGGCACCTCCCCATGGGCTGCAGGTGGATCTCTGCATTCCCTGTGCACCCATGGGCTGCAGGGCACAGCTGCTTCACCATGGTCTTCATCACAGCCTGCAGAGGAATCTCAGCTCCAGTGCCTGGAGCACTTCCTCCCCCTCCTTCTCCACTGACCTTGGTGTCTCCATGTTGTCTTCCCTCACATGTTCTCACCTTCTCGTCTTCTCTGGCTGGAATTAACACTGCACCACACTTTGTTTTGTTTTTCTTCTTAAATATGTCATCCCAGAGGTGTTACCATCGTCTCTAATTGGCCCAGCTTTGGCCAGCAGCATGTCCATCAGGGATTGGGTCTTCAGAGCCATCAGGGATTGGCTCTGCCAGACGTGGTGGAGGTTTCAGCCACATCTCACAGAAGACCCCCCATTTCTGTGCCTGCCCCCCTCCCGCTACCAAGTAACTGGGCCATAAAAAGATAACATAGATGGTATCACCTTCCTGTGCTTAGCTATAGATAACACCATACCATGATATATTCAAACAGCTGCATGGTCTCGAGTTACTGGAACAAGTTCTGGGAAACATTTGGAAGGCTGAGGAAGAGTAGCCTTTGAAATAAAGTTCTCTGTTTTTGACCACTTTAGTTCATTTAGTTTTTTTATTCAAAACCGCTATGAAATCAGAATGAAAAGAGTATAGTTAAATCAGTCAGTCATTGTGATAAGCAGGTCCCAGGCAGTCCTGGTAGGAAGTTATGAGGGCAGATGAGACCTACTGGGATGAGGCATCTCTCAGGAGACACTGATGAAGGCCTGGTGCTGCCTAAGGGACTGCAGCTGACCCTACTACTCTGCAGAGGAGCCCCAGAAGCACAAATGACCGGGAGAACTGTGGACAGAGCAGTCTAACAGGGCATGGCCCTACAGTTCACAAGGGAATGTTATTGTCACCACACCAGGCCGAAATATCTGTTCAATTGGTCATCACCCTCCCAGAAGTAGCTCAGCTATGGTATCCACATGGCACAGGACACATCTTGTGCACTCATCAGAATAGGCGTGGCAACCCAGCCAGAACTCCCATGAAAACATGCTGCTGTTCATTCCTTCAGGCTGCAGGATGTGGCAGAGCTTATCACTGGTAACTGAGGGCAGTAGTGAGAACAGCTGTATGAGGTGTTACTTGGGCCTAAAATTTCTTTCCTTACTTTATGTTGCTATTTCCAAATATTCATCTCTCTTATTTGTGATAAAAATTGTCACATTCTTAATCTTCAACCTTCCTTTTGGAATTTTTCTAGCCCTTCTCTTTAAAAAAAATAAAAATCAGTGTGAATTTATTGGGTGGAGCAACACCAGAATGCTGTCTCATCTAAGATCCATGAAGCCTCTACATTTTCCTTCTTCTTTGTCACATTTATTTTCAATGATCTTTAAAGACCATTAAAAATTTTGGTGCTTGCTAATCCTAGAGTCTCCCATTACTCTCTCCTTCTTCCCCATGTCTTTCTGTGAAGTAGCCCTGCCAGAAGTTTACCTCTGAAACAAAACAGGACAAGTGGACAAAAATATTTGACATGCCAGAAGAGATGAAAATCCTGAAGAAGTTAGAAAATTAGATGGGTATTAGACACAGAAAATCAAACAGTTTGTGGCAGAATTTGACTGAAATTGTAGTATAAGCGTTAAAATTAGGGCTGATTTTGTTCACTTTGTAAATCATTGGTTTGGAAGAGATTAGCTTCTGTGCCTTGGTGGAATTTACCACACTTTAAAAAATGGAGCCAGTGAATATAGAGGTCGAAACAGACTTCAAAAACACTCAAAAAAGCAGCATCTTAAGCTGATAAAGGGCTTTACTGGGACTAATGTAAAACAATGAAATTGTTGAAAGACAATTCAGAAATAAACGTGCACTGAGAATTGCATTGTAACTTAGCGAAACAATTGAATAAAACATAAAAAGACCAGTATAGTGTTTTTGTTCTTTTTTTTTGTTTTTGTTTTTGGTTTTGGTTTTTTTTGTGGTAGAAAGTAAAATTTGTAAAGTTGATTAGTACCCTGACTATACTTTTAAGGGAAAAGTGTTAGATGTGTATCAAGATTAGCTTCTCAACTTGTTTGGAATGGCATTGCATATGTCTTCCAGCAGGAGGATACTTGTTTCATACATCTCCTTCAGGTACACAGTGCCATACAGAAAAATTAATCAATCATATCTCAATCATTAGAGGTAACACTGTTCATTTTTTAGAACAGATGTGAAGAAATCACAAAGGGAGATATCAAGATGAGGAAACTTGGAAGAAGGCAAAGTGAACAAATTTGTCAGTGATAAGCCTATTAAAAAGTTTCATACGTCCTAGTGTATTACTCAGTTGTCCTAGCGTATTATCTTAAATGTAGCTTCATTTCCCTCAGCCAAAATAAGATGTATGCACAAGTTTCTGGCAGCAATGGCAGAATAACTAATTTTTTGAAAATTTGATTGTAACGTTCATTAAAAATCTTCACAAAACTGGTGAATGGTGTTAATCAGTTTTATTTCCTTGAAGCGAAATTGCATCCATTTTCCATGATTCTTCACGAAGAATTACCAAGAGAAAAGTACCATCAAGAAAAAAATGTACAGATCTCTAAGACTTTGCTTGGCCATCCACCATGAAATTTTTCCGAGAACTTAATGTAGCCTGAATATAATAGTGGTCCTTAGAGGGCTCACTGACACTTGAACAAGATACTATAACCACTGCCTCACTATGCCTCTACTTCCTTCAGCAGAACAGGTCACTCTGACTTTGGAAAGCCATTCCACAGGTACACCTGACCTTTAAAAAAATCTTTTGCTGTTGAAGAATGCTGAGATCGGCTTGATTCACCAGTCCCAAAGTTAACCTCCCTGAGGACATGGAGAATAGTGTTTCCTGACAGAAACTGGTATTGGTGAAGATGTGGCAAAGTTCCTGATAAAGTAACCAGAAAGTGATAGCGCTGATAAGTTAGCTAGAGCTGCTGATCTGATGCTGCTGGCCTGGAGACATCTGACTGTGAATCACTTTATACTATAAAACCCAAGTACCACTTTTAGTTTCTAAGACACCCATTCTAGCAGTGTGTGTGAGGATTACTCCCTTGTACTGGGATGCCCCTCAAAGTTACTCCTCTAGTCTGAGTGACAGGGACTTGCCCATAGTCACTGGTGTGGATAAGTAACAATGGCCTCACTAATAACAATTTTGGAATTAAAAAATACAAAACAGTGCTCAAAAAAAACCAAAAAAACACTGTAAACAGGCAATGAATCTTGGTGCTGCTAATCCATGTGCCAGTGCACAGCATGTGAGGGGCAGTCACCTGCTCTTAATTTGAGAATGCAGTCAACATAAAAAAAGAACAATGGGAACAATGTAATAGGTTTTGTTGGATTTTACACTTACAGAGATTCTCTAAGAAAGCAAAAAGCCTATTTAATTTTTTTTCCTTTTTTCCTTTTCTTATTGTTCCTGTTCCTATTATTACTTCTTAGCTTAAACTATAAGCTGTTTGAAACAAGTGTTGCTTATATATGTAAAGCTATGTTAATAGATTATTGACAGATAACTCAAAATCAGATATTGCTGATTACATAAAATGAGCACATAAAAACTGAATCATGGGCAGCAAAAGTATTTTTCTACTTACAGTAACAATATTGCTCTTTTCATCATTCTAAAGAGCAGTTGGGTGGTTTCATAATTGTACAATAATAAAGAGGATTAACACTACTATATGTCAACAGGTGTCTTGAGGGTATTTCCGCTTTCCTTTTTTATAATTTTGGTTTTAATACTATTTAAATTTTTGAAGAGTTTTCCCCTACTCCAGACCCAAACAGTGAGCAACAGATCAATGCACGTATCCTCTGATCACTTAAGTGAAACTTTATGATAATGAGAAATAAAACACAAGTAGGAGAAATTCAAAGTATTTTAAATATTGCTACTTCATCACAATAAGCATTTTTAATTCTTGTCTCTTATTTAATCAGAGTGTTCCACAGAAACATTTCATCGTAATGATTTTTAAGTGCAAAAACCCTAATGAATTCTTTCTGGAGAATCAAAACATGCTAGAAACATTACCTTTTAATCATCATCATCATCATCGTCATCATCATAGTATTTGACCTTTTTTTCCCAGAAAGTGTGTATACATATGCAAAGTAGTAAAATATTGTGAGTTCATAGGTGAGGACACACAAAATAAACATAAGATTTGCAGAAATGGATGAAAATCCAGCTCTGAAAAGGATGAGAAAGATTTCATCTCATACCCTGATGAGGCACAAATCACTTCCTAAGGCTTAAGTGGGTGAGCAGAACCCTAGAGTTCTTTTTCAAAAGAGCCCATTCAAACCCTTCCAGGAAACCTGTCAGATTTTTGCATTTTCTGTTTCTCTTAGCACATAATGAGAGGGAGCGGAAAGAAAGGTTCTTATAAACAAGGGGAAAATGGAATTGCTTACAGCTATTCTTCAATCTTGTTTCACCCAGCTCTAATACATTGCTGTTCTAATCTTATTAATTTCTACTCTTATTAATTTCACTTTGTGAAATCATTATTTAAATATGCAGTAAATATATGCATATAACTATCTATATGTATATATCTACAAAGCAATTTTTTTAGGTGGATTTTCATCAGGTTTTTAAAGGAAGGCTATTAGATAATTTCTCTCTCTCAACCAAAGAGTTCATCTGAATCTAGTTTGCTGGATATAGAAGCTGATAGGACCCATAAATCATCAGAGATATAATCCCACTAGCTCCAAGATTTCAAGATGTTTTGTTCAAACAGTAGGTTTCCTTTATCAAAGAAAAATTCTGCTTATAAAATGTGCAGAAATGAATCATCAGTAATGGGTTCATTGGGTGGGAGTGGAAACCCTGAATTCGTTTCTGTTGAGCCTTGCCTTTCATATTTCAGATATTTAGTTCAAACATAAGCTTTCATTTTAGCAAATACAAGTGCTTCAAAACTTTAGATTATTTAGGTTTAGAATTCTTAGAAAAAATAAATCATACAAGGAAATCTTATAATGAGCATTTTCCTATCAGAGTTAATTATTTCTAAAAATATTTCAAAGAATTTCCATCTATCAAGTCACAGACTGCAAATTAGATTTCTTTATTCTAACTATTGCTACATGCCCAAACTCTCCTCTTTTAATAGTACCAACGAATCTTGAAAACTATAGGACAAAGGTAGAATTTGTTATTTTCATGTCAAAACTATTTCTGCTATTCCTTTGTGGCCTGAAATTCTAAGGATACTGAGAAAGTAAAACTGATCTCTTACCATATTATGTATGAACATTCACAGACTCTTCATACTGAAGATATGCCTTTGATCTCAACTTTTTTCTTCACGGAATAATAAAAAAAATCTATTCATTTAATATAGAAAACACTATTTCAATATTTTTGATCTTATTGAAATTCAATTAGAAATTTTTAAACACTAAATATAATTAAATTCAAACTTTTTCAACACTTTCCTCCTAAGGATTAATTTCAATAGATCAATAAGTATTTATTGATGGTCACATTATTTTCATGTTTGTTTCACTAATTTTGAGATTCACTGCATTAATTTAGGAAACTGTTTTGTCTTACAGTAATTTCAATGATTTTAAATCCTACACAACATATGTTTTAGTCTTCAGATTTCTATGGGCCTAACATTAGTCCATGAGCTCTTCAATGTCTTCATAAATGATTTGGATGCAGATAGACTTGGAAGGGATACTGTGTTCACAGTTTATATGAAACTGGAGGAGCTATTGGCTCCCTTAATGGGAGGCCCTGCAGAAGGATCACAGCAAACCAAAGGGCTGGGCAGTCACCAACTATATGAAGTTTAACAAGGTAAAGTGCTGGATTCTGTACCTGGGGTAGGGAAACCCTCAATGTGTGGGCAGACTGGGGAATGAGAGGCTGGCAAGAAGTGCCACAGAGAGGGACCGGTGTGTCCTGGTCAATGGCAAGCTGAATGTGAGTCAGCAGTGCCCAGGGAGCCAGGAGGATCAATCCTATCCTGGCGGGCATCAGGCACAGCATCACCAGCCAGGCAAGAGAGGGAATTGTCCTACTCTACTCTGGGCTGGGGCAGCCTCACCTTGAGTGCAGGGGGCAGTTTTGGGCACCGCAGTGTACGGAAGATATTAAGATACTAGAGAACATCTGTGCAGAGCATGAAGAGCTTTGAGGAGAAGCCGTATGAGGAGTGGCTGAGGACACTTGGTCACTTCAGCCTGGAGAAGAGAAGAGGCGACTGAGGGGAGACCATTGCAATCTACAACCTCCTCACAGGGAGAAGAAAAGGGGCAGACTGACTTCTTCTCTGTGGTGACCACTGGCAGGATCCGAGGGAATGGCCTAAAGCTGTGTCAGGGAAGGTTTAGGTTGAGCATCAGAAAATGTTTCTTTTCCCAGAGGGTGTCTGGGTACTGGAACAGGCTCTCCAGGGCAGTGGTCATAACACCAACCTGACAGAATTCAAAAAGTCTTTAATAACTCTCTCAAAAACACTGTGATTCTTGGTGGATGGTGCTGTGCAGGAACAGGAGATGCACTCAATAATCTTTGTGGTTTCCTTCCAATTCAGCAAATTATGTGGGTTTTTTGATTAAATTAAACAATTATGATGAAGGCTAATTAAAAGAAAAAATCTGGGATTATGTAAGTTTTGTCAAGCAACCTTATCTGGTGACCAAGATGATCCTGACATTATTTTGCTGTCTACACTTTTTTTTCCATCTAGAATGAATCTCAGGTCAGAAACAAGACAAAACCTGACATCACTAGCTTTCTACATATGTTAGAATTTGGATGTGAAGGCACTTTACAGTAGACAGATATCATTTATTTTTTATCTTATTCCTGTTTCATTAAAATGAAATTAAAATTGCCTGGAGCTTACCAAATGTCTTTTTCTTCATTTATTTCATGAGATATGCTGACTTCTTAATGCCAAGTTGGAAAAAATCTGTGGGCTGTAACTTTGAGAAGAAACCAAGAAAGTCCCTTCTAAGTTCCAGATTTTTTTAGTCACCTTTTTTTTTAGAGCAAATACACAAGGTTGTTCTATGAATAACTAAGCCTTAGTTATACCCCGAGGGTGCTAATATTGTTCCTGCACTCTTTTGGTAATTGAAACCACTCTCCTTGTTTATACCTTGAAAAGATGACATTTTCTAAAGGCTCACAATGAGCTCAAGCAGTGATTCTAAGCTAAGTTTTAACATAAGCTCTCTTGAAACTAGTATTCCTGAACAGAAATCCTGTTGAGCTTCTGAAACCTAACTTGTATCACATATGCATTTTTAATGCAGTATGTGATTGGGCAGTGATCCTGGGTCAGGTTTTTTTAAAGCCCTCCTCAGTATGTGATTGGTCATTTTTGATGTGGGGAGGTTTTGAGGCCCTACTCACCTTCAGACTTTAGGATCTTATAAGATTTTGTTTTCCATTCAAGAATTGTGTTTTCCTTTCAAGATTTCATTCCTGAGATAATTACTTTCTGTGTCTTATGTAAGAATGTTAGCATTAAGTAGTATTATTAGAAATACCTGAATTAATTTGTAGGACAAAGTAATCAATCTGATACTTTCCTTCTTCATAAAAAAATAATTCTTTTGAAAAGTGTATGAGTCTCTGTATATTATTCAAATTTTGAGGAAAATCATTATACTCACACATACAAACATAATTGCAGTTGGTGTTTGGCAGTGTTTCTATACATAAGCTATCAAACAGTAAAGGAACATCTCATTGAAGCTCAACATTATTTTTGTTCAACAAGTTTCCTGTTGAATCAACATGTTTACTAGCATTGCTAACATTTCATCTCTGTCCTGCTGATGCTCATATTTTAATTTTTTAGTAGCATTTTTGGATTCTATCTCAGTCTGCTCTCACAGCCTAGATTAACAGGCGGTGTTTAAGGCAGTATGTACTGAAACTGAGAAATTCCCTTCTATTAGTTTCTGTTCTATTCTGACACTCATGAAGTCTGTTCACTTACTGATGATATTTACATTATTCATCCTACAAAATTATAAAAGCAAAGTGTCCCAGTGGTCCAAGAAACCACTGTTTCTATCAGGCTAATATCTAATATCTAATATAATCTAAAACTACTAACAGTATCTGGTCCAGCTGCAAAAGAGCATAATGAAAAAAAATAGCTTAACAGGGTCACTTTGGCAGCATGAACAATGATTTTGCAGCATCTTATTTGTGGCTTTCTATAGCAGCATCAAAATTTTCAAACCTATGACATGTAGGTAAACGCATCAGCAGCAGGTACAAAGGTTTCAACATCTGAGCTCTAGATTTCCACAGCCACATCAAATATCTAAGTTTAGTAAGGGTCTGTCTTAGTTAACCCCCAACAGCTTCAAATCATAATGATTATGGAATTATAAAAATAAATTTAGGCAGATAGGAGGCTCTAAGCTTGCAGCATGAAATCATCTGTACTGTCTATTTTCCCCAGTCTCATAATGACATTTGAGTAAAAGGTTAAAAAGATACTCACTTGTCTTGGGGTGATATAATGATAATACTGAATTCCCCTGTTTTCTGGTTTATGCCCAGAAATGGGTCCTGTACCTTTCAGCTGGGTTGGGAAGAGGGGTGGGAGCCAAGGGTTATGTTTCAGCGCTCACTCTGTGTGCTCGGCTGTGTGTGGGGAGGGAGTTACACTCGTTTGCTTTTACCTAGCTCGGTTTTTTTTTAACTGGGGGAAGAGGTTTTCCTGGGACTGCTGTAGCAATCCCTGAGTGACTTCTGTGGCTTCTTCTGGAACTGTTCAGTTTGGCTTCAGTCTGAGAACCAGACCATTGGTGGCAGCCAGACACCGCTGATAGGCGGGGAGGTTGTGGGACACCTCATCCCAGCTCCAAACCTCGAGAGAAGCCCAGCCAGCTAAAGAAAGACCTCTAAATCCACCAGTTTACTCCACAGCAAAGAAGTTCAACATTTAACAGTTATTCATTTTTTTCTGCGCCATGCTGGCACTTTGGTTGTTAAATAAACAGGCTTTTTTCACTTTGATCCGAGAAATTCCTTTTGTATAGGTGAGAAGGGAGTGCCAGGTATAGAGAAAATGTTTATTCCAGAGTGTTTCCTCCTAACTGTGACATCACTTTAGGCTACTCTTATTGTACAGAGCATACAGGATCAACTATTTTCATTATTTATGCACTTATAGCCCATGAGAATGTATCATACTACTTTGTAGACATAATCTTGATTTTACAAACTCATCTACTATCTCTATTTGTGTGATATTTCAAGGTCATAGTTGTTAGTTCTTATATGTCTATTTCTATTTTCATAATTCTATTTCTATTATTCCATCCTCCAAGAATTCCATGAGCCCATCAAAAATAGGTGAAAACAGGGGAAATCAGCACCACAGCAAGTACATGAGTATAGAAAGTTCATGAAAAAAGGTCTATTATTATGGTGGCAGATGAATAAGATTCTGGCAGCAGAGTAAGAATCACTGAAAATGTAGGTAAATTGCATACCAATTGTAAGCCATATGTGGGTGAATCCTGCCATGGTTGTATTATTTGTTTGCCAATATATTTTGGCAAACAAGATATGTTTGCCAAAATATATTGGCAAACAATATATTTTTTGCCGAACTGAAAGATGTGAATGATTACAACCCACCCTTTACAGAAGTAAGTTATGCTTTGAAAAACAAGTAAGTAACTGGAAAACATTTGGTTTGTTTTGTTGGGTTGTTTGTTGTGGTTTTGGGATTTGTTGGGTTTTTGTTTTGTTTTTTTGGTTTTTTTTTTTTTTAAGGGGAATGTCTTAAAAGTTATTCTCTTGTTATTAAGATTTTTACATCAATGACACTTGGCATTTCATACAAAAATACAATTTTATCATTTGGGCCAAAGTTCCAAACAGGCTGCATAACCATGTTCCTACTGATATGAAGGTAACAATTGTCTATTGCAGATCTGTGATAAACTGAAGATATATTTTCCTCCATGCCAAATAAACTGTGACTCAAAAATGTTCCAGGAAGGCAATTAATTATTTTTATTAGCAAAACAGTAGCACAAAGCATTTACTAAATCAGATTATATCTGTAAAAGGAAACACTAGAAGATGGAACCATCATCAGAAGATTGTTAAGGAAAAACTCAGTGTATGAAAAGAGGTGATGCACCAGCCTTAATTATCTTCTGGGTAAAAAGTTGGAGGGAAAAATGTAGAAATAAATGTTCAAAAAAAAAAAAAAGAAATTCTAGTTCATCTCTTTCAAAATGTGGAATTGGATAACTTGTGAAATCTACTAATAAATTCCTACAGAAACTTTTGGGAAAGGTTACTATTGGCAAACAAGCCTAGTAGGTTCAGAAGTGGCAAGTTCTGATTTAGATATCGGAAGAATTTAGACCACTAGGTCCACACAAAGTCTAAGATATTTCTAATCCTTAAAAAATCAAAGGATATCCCTGCAATACTCCTTATCTGGTGATTATGAATGATCATTGAAGATCACAGTGTCTAAAAGTTCTCACTATTTTGTCTTACTGCCACAGTTATTTATCTTAGTATCATATTCCCCTGTCTGATACACATTTCTAAACAGGAAGCATTTGATTTCTGATGAATATTATATTTGGATATTAGTGAGTTTTAATGCTTGGCAGCTGGAAATATATGCAAAAATTTCTCTTTTTTTTTTTTTTGGAAGTACAAATAATCCCTCAAGTCTGTTTCAGCCCACATCACCAAAGAATACATGACAATATCAACTCACACAGTAACAGAGTAACCACCTATGCAGACTCATGTGCAATCAGATTCAATGTTTTACAAGACTATGGAATCCTTTACTATGCATTACTGTATTAATAATTATTATATTAATTATATTATTAATTTTTAATTAATTCTTTTCACATGGTAATAATGTAAGGTAATTGAACCCACTTACTTTAGTCCCTATAGCTAACAAAATTGTTAAGACAATAGCATAATAACTCTGAATCTGGAAACTTGTGAATAATGAGCTCTTGGAAAGTGTTCTCAGATTTGGTAAGAAGAAAGCATTACAAATGATTTCAGCTTTACCTGATACAATTTAATCCTTGCAAAACAATATCATCACCCTCAGGCAGAGAGTTTCACCTCAGGAATTTAGAATTTCTCAGCTAAGTTCTTTAAAGACAGCACAGTCTGGAACTTCACAGTGTGATTACTCACCTCCATTGTAAAGGCATTTTGTTGTCATGGGTTGCTACAGTTTTGCACTAGAAAAAAGAAAAAGAGGACACACAAGTAATTCCAGGAAACACCATACTGATGTGAATACAGTCCTGAAGTTTGTAACTGAATAATACGTGGGATACAGGAGAATATTGAACTATTAATATACTTGTGCGTAACTATGAATAGATCCTGAACTGTATGGGAGAAAAGTAGAAACAATGTCTATTGCTGTCCATTGTGTGAAAAATGGGAGGGCAGCTCAAAACAGGGAGAACAGAGATAAGTCTGAATATATCGTCTGCTAAATGTGTAATAGTGTAATCTGCTAAATGTAATAGTAATACAGCACCTTCCTAAAATGTAAAGTTTCTTTGAGACTTATTCTTCTAAAAGATGTAGACATAGCATTGCAAAGACATAATAGAGCAGGGGCCACACTGACAGATGGGCTAAGATTATGCAATTTTCTCCGGGGCTATTTCAAGTTAAGGTTTCTTGTTACTGTTTTAGTTTCCAATTCTCAGCACAGGACTGGTTGTGTGTGTTTACGGAATCTCAGTGTCTCTAGAGACAAGTAATAAACTGGGTCTACTTGACTCTATAAAATGATTAACAAGGAGTTAATAATTTTCTTATTCACTGTTCCTCATTATCACATTGTATTCCACAACAGACTGCAACATACCAAAGTGATGACACTGCTTTCCTATACCAACACTACGAATTATAAAAACATGGAATATCTCTACCCTGGGAATGGGAATGTGAAGAACAGAATGAGGGCAGGGGTCCAGTTTGAGTGTTGAAGTGCTATGACAAATAGCTTAACAAATCTGAGCTAATGAGGTAAGCCTGTCTCCTGGCCAGCATGAATGAAAGATTTGTTTTGCAGTCTAGTTAGTTACTGCAAGGTGAGCTACCCAGAGAAACCATATATATCTTGCCAACAACTATATTACTTCATGGGTAGAGTGTTGAGACATTACTTACTTTAGATCTCCAATTTTATTCATTTTTCTATGTAACATAAATTCAATAGTCCAGATTGTTTAATGGAACATAAACAAGAAACAGTTGTGAATTATAAGAGTCTGCCCACAAGGTGCTTTTTTTTAACTTCTGATAGTCATGATCAGCCACAGAGTGCAGTGCAAGTGCTTCAGGATGCTAACAGCATTTCAGTTTAACTATTTAAGTCTTCTCACCCATTTGGTGATACCTATTCTATTACAGGAAAATAGTACACTGGCTTTTAATTTACATACTTAAGAATATCATCCAGCACAACTAAGGCAATATCCATACTAAAAGCACCTTCCTTGTACACTTGCAAATCCTATATATTATGCAATGCTGCTGTTGTGGGTATGGCTCAAACCACCAAAACTTTTACCATTCTTTTATACAGCATTCTTTTGTAAGGCAAAAGAAAAAACAGTGATCAAATAAAGTTAAGCTGTTTACTGAGCCTACATGCTGGAATCTGACCATACGCATCAGGGCTTGATCTCTAATTAAAACAATGTGTCACAACATTTTTCCCAGATAGTCATTGTGTATTCATCATGCTGGAGAAATTTTACTTCTGTCTCAGTATTGTATTTTTGATGGATTTTATTTAAAAATATAGAAATTTCTAGAAATTTCTACTTTCATATTGGTTTTTGAATCATGTTTTTCCCACTGTAATTCAATGAAGATCTTTATGCTATTGCTTATATTTTTATCTCTATTTGTTTATTTTTGTGATTTTAGTACTAGATTCTCAGCTAGAACACACTGACCTACAGTAAATTTAATTGAAGTAATGGAAAGGCTTTTTAAAAATTAAATTTCATGTAATTCAGAAAGACAATATTCACCTAAAAAGGCCAAGTCCACTGAAATCAACTTATCTAACTCCAGTTTAATATTCAGATCTTAACCCCAATTCTGCAATTTTTTTAGAATGTTTTTTCTCATGTATTATTTGCTTCAGATATAAATAGTTCCTGTGCACACGCTAGTACATTTTTCATTAGCAAAAACGTTGGTATTAAAGCAAAGTCTAATTGTCAAAATGTATATATTAAAAAGATGTTTTCCTTTGAAATTGAGCCAGCCATTGTGATTCATTTCAGATATTCACTGACTTCTACTCCAGTCTACATTCTGAAAAGGAGAAATTGTGAGCTACTACTGCACTCTTTCTGAAATGCAGAAAGAGTTCACAAATCTGGCACAGCCTTTACTATCACAAAAGTAAGGATGATAATTTACAAAATTTAGTAGATTATATAAATTAATATATTCAACTCATTACAGTCATTTATGTGGACTATACATCATTACTTACTATAACCAAGGGTACTCTGAAAATTATTTTCCTTCAAATGTATCTTTTCTGTTGGCCAGGTAAGGTGTACAAGATCCCTTTCTAAAAATTCAAAGGTCCTTTGGAACCTCAGCTTTAATCTATTTAAGTAAGAATCAGTACACAGGAATCATAGATTGTTTTGCATAGGTAGGGTTATAATGCCAAAGAAAATGTGATGCAACATGATAAACAACATGATTTCAATTATTAGATATTTATCGACAGTCACTGCAAGCTTCTCGGTGCTGAAACCGAGAATTTGTAGAAGGGAGAGGACCAGATCATGTGGCTGCTGTGATAGTTTATATCTGTTACTCTCTCTGGCTTAAACTGAAACAAATACATCCCTATGTCTAAGGGCTGCACACATCCTTTTTTACAAGGGCTTTTTCTTTCCTCAATAGTCTTATAGCCTTCTCTGATTTATATTTCTGATGAGCCTGTAAAACTCCTCATTATATGCCCTCTTGTCCTGCACAGTCTTCCTTTCATTTTCAATATACTTACTAATTTTTCAATATTTGAAACTTGAGTTTTATCTACTGGTTTTAGTAACAGCAATCTTCTTGATTTATATATCCCACACGTCCTCTCCTTTTCCTTGATTTTTCTTTCTCCTTTTAAATATGATGAATCTTAGGATTCGGATTTATTAGGTATCCAGTAATTTACCTTGGTCTACTATTAATTTCCTTTTGCCATTTGTGTGATACCTCTGCTAGTCTCTGTCTGCTTCTCCTTGATCCAATCTATTCACAGGAGCAGAATCTATAATCCAGCCCAAGATAATTTTCCATTGCAGAAAGCTGTCAAAGCCATCTGTCTGGGCATCCTGGTCAAAACACAGCTTCCAGCTCACCTTTCTTAGCAGAGGCAGTCGAAATAATACAGTATAGAATAAAACAAACTACAGCATCGAAAAAGCACCTTGGGTTTTTGTTTGTTAGTTTTTTTAAGGCATCACACCCAGAGAAGAAATTGAATTATAAAAATCCCCTCTCTCTACTTATGAAGAAATTGTTTCCTTCATTCTGATTCACTGGAATGTGTCTGAATGCTTTCCATTATGTATTCATTTGGAAGAAATTCTTCTCCTTAAATTGGTAATTCCTTCCTGTGAAAAAAATATGTTTATGCTACATCAGGATTTTAGGACTACATAGTTTCAGCTACAAATTCTGAAACCTTGAGGTAGCCCAATTTTCAGAAGAATTTTCAGCATTGAAGGAAAACTATTTCCTGAACTTCTGGAATCATTAAACCACTCAGATATATTTTGCCACAAGTAATTCATTTCGGCTTAAAGAAATTTCAAAGTACTTACTCGACAAAATGTATATTTTAAGTATCAAAACTTCATTCCCCATGTAACTGTGTAAAGCAACTTCAAATAGAAAGAAAATTCAGTTTATTTTTCCAGATGAGGGTGGTTAATCTAGAAAACTCGGTGTGGCTATGTAAGAAAGCTCATGTATATTTCCTTCCTTCCTTCCTTCCTTCCTTCCTTCCTTCCTTCCTTCCTTCCTTCCTTCCTTCCTTCCTTCCTTCCTTCCTTCCTTCCTTCCTTCCTTCCTCCTTCCTTCCTTCCTTCCTTCCTTCCTTCCTCTTCCTTCCTTTCTCTTCCTTCCTTCTTCCTTCCTTCCTTCTCCTTCCTTCCTTCCTTCTTCCACTTCCTTCCACTTCCCTTCCTTCTCCTTCCTTCCTTCCTTCTTTTCTTCTTTTTTTTTTTCTTTTCCCCCTTCCTTCCCACTTCCTTCCTTCCGCCACTTCCTTCCTTCCTGCCACTTCCTTCCGTCACTTCCTTCCTTCCTTCCTTCCTTCCTTCCGCCACTTCCTTCCTTCCTTCTTCCTTCCTTCCTTCCTTCCTTCCTTCCTTCCTTCCTTCCTTCCTTCCTTCCTTCCTTCCTTCCTTCCTTCCTTCCTTCCTTCCTTCCTTCCTTCCTTCCTTCTTATTTTTAGCATATTAAATCAAAACCCCAAAGAAATTTAAAATTTAATAACTGTCAGATTCTTAGAGATTTAATCTCTAAGAATACAGGCGTATCAGGTAGAGTTTTCCAGCTGTGAACAAAAAGCTTTGTTATACATATTATTCAAAACAAATTTTCCTTAGACTGTCAGCCATCTTTAAATGAATTCTAATTTTTTTGAATTTTAATTTCAATTTCTTTTAGATACTGCAATTAAGTGAATACCCCAGCATTTCTCTGTGTTTCAAACACGTTTTAGTGACTGAAATTTTCTTCAGACCTAGGAAGCCTTTAATAAACATTGGCCTGCTGTTTTTTCTGCCATCTTATAATTTGTTTGAAGACCCATATATGTAACACATCTGTGAGTGTCTCTGGTCAAAAATATGTGTGGTGCTCTGGCGTATATAAGGTATTTTGTCTGGCCTGAAAGATATTTTGTCAAGCTCTTAACATTCCATTCTTTTCCTCTAAACTTGAAAAAAGCCCTTTGGAAAAGAGGAACTGGGTAGCCAAGGGGGAAACATGGATGAATTAATTTTCCCCTCAAATTTAGAAAGCTCCACATTCTATAAAATAAATCCAAACTCCTCGGTGAACTATGGGTGGTTCTGAAATAGATTAAGAGGTTCTGCCTTGGAGATTTATCTAAGACAAGATCCTTGGTAAGCTCCACAAAAGAGATTAAATTTAAGTGAAAGGGACTTGCAAAATTAAGGATTAATATATTTTTTTAAAGAAAGAGAAACAAATAAATTTTCTTTTAAGAGGAAACAAAAGGGAAAAAAGTAAAAAAGAGTGAAGGACAGAATGAGTGCATGGAGACAACAGGTGAAAGATATCTCCATTGTGGAAGATCAGATAGCAAACCGCTGTACCTGTAAGTATACTTAAGGTAATACTACCTTGCCTCCCCTTATGGTATTGTGAATATAATTCTTCTGTTCTTACCTTGATAACTTTTCTCCCCAGACTTCTTATCAACATAAATGTTCATCTAGTTTTTCACAATTACTGTGCAATTTCTCTCAATAAATCATGAGATATAACTACAGAATGAATGCTATAAAACCATAAAAATTATGAATAAAGAGACTTGTAAGGATTTATCCACCTGGTTTAATTGTACAAGAACAAGCAGCCAATACAAAAAAAAATAGATCTTCAAATATCTAATATTTTCCACATACTCATAACTATTTCTTATTTATATAGCTTTCACAGTTTAAAATAAGATAACCTGTTTCAAAACTGACTGAAGTGTCTCATGCAACATTTCCTGGATATCTATGATTTTTCTTTGAGAATGAAATTTGATCAAAATTTGATCCAAACTTAAGAATTTTTTTTCATGTAAGTATAATTTGCAGATTGTATTCTTAGTGTCATTTCTGTCTCCTTTATCTCACAACTATGAAATACTTTTGCAAATATGAGGAAGATAAATTAAACAAATGGGCATTCCACATGAAAACTGAAGTTGCCATTGAAATAAAATATTTATATAAATAAGAATGGCCCTTCTCTTTCTCTATATTAATTGATAGAACTCTCCACTCTATTTATTGGGCCACATTCCTATGCATGAGCAAGGGTTTCATGTATTTTTCAAGCTGAAAAGAGAGTCAAGAACTAGAGCTCCAAGAGAAGAGGTGATGATTAAGTTTGTTTGGGACTTAGAAATATAAAAGTAGAAAGTGTTTACTTGCAAAGGAACTTAATAGGTACCCAGGACTGAAAAGAGGTCAAGGGAAAAAGAAACAAATTTTACTTTAGAAGGACTAGAAAATTTAGAGACTACTTTTTTTCTGTTCTTATAGTTTCATAGCTATAGTTTTGGGGAAAATTAATTCATAATGGTTAATAATAATACCTTGGAAAATACTCAAAACCCATAGGTCATGACCATAGGTCATTCATCAAACAGTCTATGCACATAAGTAGCATTTCAATAACAGGACAATGTAGGTTCCATCATAAAATTTGGTGTTAAAACACGCTTCAGATATCTACATTTACATAAGTGTCTTGTTCTAACTCTCATCCTGCCTGGTGATATACACAAAATTTGCTTGAAAATGCAATAGTTATGATGAAGCTGCCACTTGCAAAAGTGATATATTAAGTGTGTCTTCCATTTTATTAATGTCTTATATTGAAAAAGAAGCAGCACACAATTCGATAAAAAAATAATTCTTTGTCCTGAAATACTTACAAAAATGCTTTCTGCATGCTCACTTTTTGAAGTGAAGATTCTATTGTCATGTAGTTAATTCCAATGGCAAATAATATATTTTTTGTAGTTAGACACAAAAATGTTATAATGGTTGCAACACATTCTTCACTACTGAAGTGCATATTACCACTAAAATTGCTTAACCTACTCAAAACCTTGCAAGCGTAGATTTTAACAATCTAGGCTAGTGTTTTTATTTAAGAATTTGAAATAACTTTTTTTCATAAACCGTTCCTCAAAATACAAAGATTGAGATTGAAATACATTAAGTATTTATTATTTTTATCAGGGAAGGATGATTCATGTGTAGTGGGAATCCCTTCAAAAATATGGAGCTTTTGCCATTCAACTATTCTTTTAACTATTTTAGACATTGTTCTAGTATATTTCAATGAACTGTTAGCTTTCAGACATGCAACTCTACATATCGCAATAGTAACCCATATCAAATATATACATTTGGTTGTGGAAATTCTTACTGATGTGGCCCTAAGCAGAATAATTTTTAAAACAATACTTATAGATTGTGGAAATTATGGGTTCCAAATTGACTTCCTGTATTTGCAAGGAGAGTAAGCATGTGTGGGTTGTGAACCCATGTAGGTTGTGAACGCATTGGGAAATTGTTGAATAATCTCCCTTCAGAAAAAGATCAGCCACTTTGTAACTTTTGATTGTGGTTTTAATTAATTGAGTAATTAAAGGCAATAGTGACTTTCAAAATCACACACTTTTAAAATCAAAGTCATCCTTTGGGACTAAGCCTATTCTCTGTCACTCTTAATATCTTTTCCATTTCTCTGATGCTCAAACCCCATTTCCTCTGGAGGGTTGGTGGCTCAATGCAGCAGTATTCATTTACACTTTATCAAATATCCTCAATGGGCAAACATTAGTTCACTCATCAGCTTGAGGGAGTGTGTTTGGTAGAGTTTGAATATCCATCAAATTTTTCCCTAAAGCTGTAGGGACAACCTACATTTTACAACTCATTACTGAGAAAAAACTACAGCCCAATGAAATCTGGAAATGAGATGTATAGCTTAGCACTTTTTGAGAGACGTGCATTTCTGTCAGGTTTAATTTCTTTGCTTTCCTTCCTCATCATTTTGAGAACAGAAATAGTTTGAGTTTCGCAATGAGAAATAGGCTCTTTTTCATGTTTAGAAACTTTTGCATTATGTGCAGTCTTTTATATTTGTTCAGTTTGAATGAAGAGCGAAAAGCGTGCCAGAGAGACAGAGATGTAGCATCTACTGAAAGTGGAAAACTATTATCTTGGAGAATATAGTAAACTGAGACTTGATTCTAGGTGCAGTTATTTCTAAATTTTAACAACAAAACTCTCAGCTTTTTTAGAGGATAGCACCACTAGGAGCGCTCAAGGAGTCTTGAGCACAGCTGTGGATCACTTAGATTTTTCCCTGTTGGTGTTTGGAATTCTACTAGTTCTGCCTGTTAAAATGCAATAGGAGGAGATGTGAGGAAGGTTCTCTTCTACAAAATTGTTCTGTGCAAGACCTGAAGACTACTCACTGCATAAGGCAAGTCTCTGTGGAGAATAATACTGGGAGTGCCTGGAATATGGAACACATTTTCTCAGGCCCATCTGAAAGCTGAGACTAAAAGAAAATCAACAGGTAACTTGCTAAGTGCAGTTTCGCTGCCATGAGTACACAATGTTAATACTTTATGATTTTCATGGCTCTCTGTCTTCCAGCTGGAGCATAAGGTGTTTTTCAGAAGAAAGGAAATCTAAACACCTGAGAGATGCCTATTTGAATGACCACTGTCTTTCCATGCAAAGATGGTCAAAGTGACTTCATATTTAAAGGACTGCGGGAAATTTACTGACTTTCTGTTCTTCAAGAAACAATACGTCAATACTCTTTTCTCACTACAAAAATAACATGAATTTATTTGGTGTAGAGGTGGGTGAAGAGGTGAGGCTGAAATAAAAGGGAAAGCAAATTAGTTATTCATAATATTTTGTCTCAGGTCTAAGATTTTGCCATGCTTGCTTCAAATTTATAATTTTCTTTATTGTAATGAATACATTTTAAAAATTGCCAGAGGCAATTTACAATCTGTAACCTGAGCTTTTCCTTTCCTTAGCCTATTTTTTAATAAGTGAAATCTAAATAAAGAAATAAAATTATCTCTGTGTGGATACATGTGGTTGTCTTCTTGACTGTATGGGTTTTTGATATATACCTTCAAAGCACAGAGCATGCAACTCTGAGAGAGGAAAGGATCATTTAATTTCAGTTTTGGTTTTTCATAACTTTTATCTTTCTGCGTATACAGGCTAAACTTTCTTTGCCTCGGTCACACTCTTCTTTTGCTGTGGTGTTTGAATTTGCTGTATCTGCATTTATTTGATAACCTGTGGCTTAAACATGCTTTCCTTTCTGGCAGAGGTTTCACTGATTTCTGCCATATGTTGTCTTCTATCTCATTATTTCTTTTTTGCCAACATGTTGTTTTTAGCTTCTCTGTTTCTGTAGCAGAGTTGTTAGATACTTTATTTTCTTTGTTTTTTGTTTAACCTTACTATTTGAAAACATTTTTTCTCCTTTTTAACCTTCACTTTTCTGTATTGCTAGTGCCGGTGAACATACCTTACCATATGTGACACTTCAATGCACTCGATATGCCTGACTGTAAATATGATCCAATTAACAGTCCATATCCCTTAAAATGACAGTGAAAATAGCAAATGATCTGGCATGAATCACCTGATGAATCTAAGAGCAGTCCTTGTTAATACAGACTAACTTTTCTGTAGTTGGCGGGTTACCACTATTCAACTCATACAATTATTTTTCTGCTTACATCTGCTTACATTTCTGTGTGACCAAAAAAATGTAGTGTTGAAAATATAATATTAAAATAGCAATATATAAATATATATATTTATATATATATCATTGGGAAATAAATGCATTTAATCAGGAAATGTTGACATTTGATTTGTGTCTTTGTGTGTAGGTAGAGACAGTATTCTACTTCACTTATTTTCTTTACCTTTCAATAAAAAAAAAGGATGAGTTTCTTCTCTAAAAAGGGTGACTATTGCAATATTATCATCTACTTTATTGCAGCCAACTATACCATGCAGAACATAATTTGCAGGAATTTCCTCTGCTGCCTTTATTTTAGTAGCGGCCAATAATATCAGAGGTGGATCAGCTTGATCTTGAAAAAGCCTCCTTGACAAGTTGGTCCATTCTAGAATGATTAATTCTAAACCAAAACCTCTGTTACTAAAGGTATGTTGCTCTGTATAATCTATACCTGAGTTGATAGGCTGTTCTCAGATTGTGAATTCATTGTTCCACATTTGGATTTTTGATTGCATGTTTAGCTCTTCTCTTTCTCTTTTCTTTAAAGACAGTTTAAAGGTTTTTGCTCCACAAACATTTTCTATTTCCCTTACACTTGAAAAACTGAGATGCACCATTTTTCTTTTTAAATATGTACTTCCTCTTTATTTGGTGCATAATCTTTTCAGATAAATGTGACCATTTGTAGTAAACAGAAATTGTTAGTTTAGAACCCATTTTTAAAATTATAATCCCTGCAAGAAATTTTTATTGTTGTGCAGCAAAACCCACTTACGCCTTCTACAAAAATGAATTACAGTATAAAGCAATAGAATAAATTATATAGTATAAATAATTTGGAAAAGTTTAATTCTCACAATATTCATTAAAAATCCTGTCCATGGAGACGCTTATTATAATCTGTTGTATTTTTGGATCTAATGACTTTGTCTTGCTGCAACTGCAGGATTTGTATAATTTTCTCAGCCTGCTGAAATATCAATATATTTCTGTTAAACATCGTGACTAAGATTTGGTTTTAACCTAAATCAATATGAAAAAAGGAATCTTTACAAAAGGAATAACTTCTGACATAGAATGCTTCACCTGCAGGCTTGTTTAGAAAACCTCATATTTTATTGAACTCTTCCCTCAGATGATAACATCAATGGCATTTTCCTCAGATGTGTCCTATCAAAAGAGTGGCATAGATCTGCATTTCTTAATCACAGTTTTTGGGACATGACTTTGATTTCTGTTGAGCAGAAGTCTACCAATATCTGTCCCTAAATTTAAACAGAATCTAAACTAAAGTTCTCTAATTGTTCTGATTTGTTATATTTTTACTCTTTCTTTGTCACTACATTTTTCAGACATATATGATAAATGGTCAAGTTACCAGAAGAAAAGATGTAAAGCATATTTTTCAGAATGGAATTTAAAATGCAGGGAAAAAGAGATCCTGATGCCTAATAGTATTGGTTCCAGGGATGAGCACATTAGAAAAAAAAATTTTTGCAAAGTTACTCCATAGAAACTGCATTCTATTCTTGCTGTAGCTTTAAGACTTCTTTGCTAAGGTAACAATCCTGATGAAGAGACTCGTGGCCTGCTTGTGGTAAGTGAGCCACTGTAATTTGCCCGAGTGAAAATAAGATTGCACCATTCTAGTTAGTCCCTTTTTGTAATGGAGAGCATGATGACCTAATAGAGCTCTGTCTCACCAAGAAAAGAATTGTGAAAATCATTTTGAATCACCTAAGTCAATGAAATAATGGAATAGCTTGATGTTGAAAGTCTCATTTTGGATAATGGCATTTGTGAATGTTTATATGCATAAATTAAAGAATCGATTTACATCTTTTTTCTCTCTTGCTTGAGAACATTTCAGGCCCTGAGTACAAAGTTGTTCAGGTTCATTGCTCATTCACAAAGCAGCACCTGTGATAAAAATGTGGAAACTTCTGTATGTCACTAGACCTAGATACACACTCTAAGAGACTCATTCCACTTCTGCTGTAAAAGACTCACAGTATCTCCTGCAGATATTTTTTCCTCTCTTTTTGGCTGACTTGCAGCCTTGAAGCCTCAAGAGCTCTATAACTTCCTTAGGCGATGGGTGCATTTCAATGAGCTGAACTTTTGCCCTAGGCAATTGCGAGATGAGAGGCTATTACCTCTGTGACACCCTCAGATAATGAGTATGGAGAATGGGACAGTGCTGGCTATCCCTGCTGCTAGTGTCCTCAGAAGAGCCTGATAAGTACAAAGTTAATAGAATACCAAATTACTGTTGGTTTGAATGTAAATCTCCTCAAGTAATTTCATTTTCTCTACTTCCTCAGACTTTCTGTGCAACAGATAGACACACGTACAATTTTCAGAAGATTCTGGTGACGTGTAGAAGCATTTCATACCATAAAAGGAACACACGTTTATAATGTGACCTTTAAAAATACTCTATTACTTCAAATGTGATTTTATTTCAGAAGTGCTTTCTGATTGGAAGCTATACCATGCGTGAATTTCAACTGCTAACCCTAAAGTGAAATTCATAAAGGCATAGATAGATAGATAGATAGATAGATAGATAGATAGATAGATAGATAGATAGATAGATAGATAGATAGATAGATAGATAGATAAAAAACACTTACAGGATTTCTAAGTTTTTGTAGATTTCCTGTGTTGTGTTTTTTGGGGTTTTGTTTGAGTTTTTTTGTTGTTGTTTTGTTTTGGGTTTTTTTGTTTTTGTTTTGGGTTTTTTGTCTGTTTTTTGTTTTGTTTTGGGTTTTGTTGGTTTTTTTTTTGTTGTTGTTTAATAATTAGGAACTATTTGGAAACTATCAATTTGCTGATAGCGTCTTAATTTCCCCTTTTTTCCACATAAGAGCATATGTACACTCTCTAAAATTCATTTTAGCCCTAAGTTATGTCTTTTTAGAAAAACAGCTTTCCTGATCATAAAAAACCCCTAGTATTTATGTCCTATTATTTACTTTAAGAAAACAGTAAATAATACTTGTCATACTTGCTA
This sequence comes from Camarhynchus parvulus, assembly GCF_901933205.1. NCBI lineage: Eukaryota > Metazoa > Chordata > Aves > Passeriformes > Thraupidae > Camarhynchus > Camarhynchus parvulus. Next base: position 2,952,161 of record NC_044601.1, read on the forward strand.
TTTTCACAATTTTCAGAAAGGGGTGAAAACAATGATCCAATGTCTAGTTGTTTTGACATTAAAAAAACTGTGCCAGGCATGGAATATTAGTTGTTTCTTGAATACTTTTTTGTATTCCTAAGGTAAGGTCTCCAAAATAAACTACCTCTGTTCCATAAAATGAGAGGTGTTCTCTATTTTAACATTTAAATACAGCTGAAAAAAACCCATGGTTTTTTGTCATCCTATTATTTCCCTCATTTTTCTCAAGAAACATGTAAATCACTAACCTGCTTACAAAATTATATTAATAGCGACCCTTGATATGAAGAAAAATGGAATTCAAGAAACTACTTATTACATCATTAATTCCACAAACACAAGGTTAATTCTACCATTTTGTGCATCCCTCAAGAAATATAAATTTTATATTGCAGAAATACTCTGTGCTTAAATGCTGATTCCTCTGCCTGTTGAAACAGAATGACATGAAAATTAATATTTTAATGTTGAAGCTTTTATACAAACATGCAGTGACAAACATAAGTGTTGCAGATCTATTGTGACACTCTAATACTCTCTTAGCCTGCTTATTGTGCATAATTTTATCTGGTAGTATAGGGCAGTAACTAAGAGAGCAAAAGTGTATCATTTTACTGAGTCTTTAAAAAAAAAAACTTAATCTTTGTCTCTAACTGCCATTCTAATTAAAACTTGGGAGTGGAAGGAGATATGAAGAACTTTATAGCTTTATTATTCTTCATAGCATAGAATGAGACATATATGTCTTCTGCCTGCCTTGAATTACTTTTTGTTTCAAAAACTCTTTTGAAATTACAGTAGTTTGGTTGGGTTGCTGCAAAAAGATGCTGTGAGACTGTTCCATGAATTAACTTGAATTTTAAACATTTAGTGTGTTCAATACTGAGGAAGCAAACAATGGGTGAGACAAGGTACAGGTTTGAAAGAACACTGATGCTTTCTGCTGCTTTCTACTACTTTCCATTCTCAGACCATGTTGCTTGAAGGTAACTCATACTTTCTTTAAGAGTTCTCAAACTCTTAAAGGGAGATTCCATCTCTTAGGGAGACCTCCAGGGTGCAAAAGTGAGCACGGGGCAGAATAATAAAATACAGAGGATCAAGTAAAATGGAAGATCTTCCATTAATTTCAAAGCCATCTGATTTCTCAGTGTTTTCTTGTGGGGAAACTCTGAGGTGAAAAGTGGTTCTGAGGCAGTTTTGGGGGGATTTTGAGGGGAAAAAAGGGGCCCTGGACCTTTTAAATTTTGATTTTAGGGGAACTCTGAGGGAAAAAGGGGATCCCAGATACATAAATCCTTTTCTTTTTTTTTTTTTTTTTTTAATTCTGAGGGGGAAAAGGGGTTCTGGAGCAGTTTTGGGAGAATTTGATGGAAAAAAAGGGGTTACCGAGACTTAAATCCTTTTTTGGAAGGGATACTGGAACATCTGAGTTTTTATTTTGGGGAACCTCTGAGGGGAAAAGGGATCCAGAATATGTAAATCCTTTTTTTTTTTTTTTTTTTTGAGGAAATTTGAGGGTTTCTCTAAAATTCAGAAAAACCAGAAAATTCTCAGAAAAATCACAAAAATCTCAGAAAAACTCAGAAAATTCTACCCAAAATTCCCTGAAATCTCCCCAAGATCCCTCCCCCAAAAACTCCAAACTCCACCAAAAGCCTGCAATTCCACCAAATTTCCACCCAAAATCCCAAAATTCCACTTCAAATCCTCTCTGGAATGCCACAATCCCCTCAAATCCCCCCAAAATTTCCTCAAAATCCCCCTAAAATTTCCAAAATTCCCTCAAATTTCCCACCAAATTCCCCCAATCCCCTCATTTACCATCAAAATCCCCTCCAAACTCCCTCAAATTCCCCCAAATCCCATCAAAATTCCCAAGTTTCCCCAAATTCTCACAAAACTTCCAGAAAATCCCCAATTCCTCTCACTTACCCTCAGAGTTGTATATTCCAGCAAATCTTTTGCAAGTTTTCTCATCTGCAATAGATATATAGAAGAAACTTTTTTATTTATCAATGTATCATCTTAAAAACAAAAATCTGCCACATGCTTGCAACATGTAAGAACAATTTAATTATCATTTGTAAATTACATATACATTAATTCTAGTTCTATAATTCTATTTTTGTTACATAACCTACTGAACTTCCATGCAATTTCTAGCACTTCTATATAATTGAATAGATTTTTGCACTCAATTAGTTTTTTCTTTTTGCTAGTATCATGGATGTAAATACAATCCTTTACCAACACCTCTTGCACAGGTGTACTGGCATCATATATAACCAATATGTCATGTTTGGGTTGAATTTTCACAGTTCCTTTTTTTTTTTTAAATATTAACAGCCTTTTCCACCCACATCTACTATGTAGATTAAAATTGTAACATACATCTCTTCCTTTGGGAAAATTATGATATTGATAATTTTATATGTTTTTGTGGTTAAATGATTTTAAAAAGCCAAAGTAACATGCACAGTATTTGAATATTGAATTCAACGTGCTTCAGTAAAAATAATTCTCTTATCATATAAGCTGATCCAGCAGCTGACAGACACAACAGTCCTGTTTCTCTTTCCTCCTTTTTCTTTGCTGGTACCGAGGTTTGGCTTTGTGGTAAGCTTGTTGCTATAGAGACTGGTGAGAATTTTAAGCTATTTTGTGGCTCAGAGACCTGAACCAGATCATTAATAGACAGTGGACACCAACACTTTTAATGGTTTAGGGGTTTAGAGGGTGCAGTCATACACGTAAAAGCACTTTCAAGAAGACAGGGAACTTTCATTGTTTTCTTCCTTTGTTTTTCTCCCCTCTAGTCTTTACCTGAGAGCAGTCCAATCCTTTTATTTCAATGATGAAGTTACCATCTGGCTCACACCACCTCTTTGAAATTGACACCTGACTGGTAGAAGAAAAGCAGACTAATGCATGTTTTTACAGGGAGTCTTGCTTTCTAAGAATCCAAACTAGCTTAATTCTTTATTCTGGAAATGAGTGACTGTTAAAGTCCAGCTATTAAAATATTTAAGACAGGCCTCAGGCCAAATTAAGGTGCAAAGAAGACCATATGGCAAAGTCTCATTATGGATTATATTTAACAGTAAATGTGAAGTACAGAGAGAGATAGAAGGAAATAGAAAAATCTGTGGTGGGAGACAGAGAGTGTGACGGAGACAGATTAAGTAGAAAATATGGATCTATGGATCATCACAGTGTCCTGTTAATGGTTTTCTTCTGATATTCTTGGTGGTGAGCATCCCACAAAACACTGAGTTCAATGCATTAATAGAAGTTTATGCCATGGGACTGCCCACGATCCAAACAGATTTTGGATCAGTTGCATCACTTTGTATCGTGTGCAGTTGTCAGGTGTGTGGTCTCAGCAATGTGTCATGGGGGAGCTGCGGGCACCTCTGTTGGTTTTTGGCACCTTCTCAAGTGAATGTCCTGCATGCATGTGGCCTTCCTGGGGTGGGGTGGGGTTCATAACTGAGCTGGAGTTAACTCCCTTTATCTAGAGGTTACATCACTTACCCAAAAAGTCTCCTCCTCTACCCTGATCCCAGCCAGAGCTGATTTTCCCAACAGCTGCTGTATTTGGCTTTCTTTGTGAACACAGTCTTCTCCCTACATCTTGTTTATTTCTTCCCAGACATGAGATAATCGAAAATAGTGTTACATTTATCTTATGTCAAGTACCGTAGGTGATGGTAATACATTCTGTAATAGTGACTGATAGGTCATATCCTAAAACATTTCTTCTACAAATTCATGAATTCCAATCTTTGGATTACAAAAAATCCATTATGGTCATCAAAGAAATATTTGGGGTGGAAGTAGTTATCAGGGTATTCTTAAGCTAATTTTTTAAGCTGGTCCTAGCGGAGAATAATCAAAAAAGCTGAGGAATTATATTTCCTTTTCAGACACTAAAAGAGGTGTTGATGATTGTCCCAAATCAAATAGAAAAAGGTTTTTTTTCTAGTCCCTGCCTAATCTTAATCAACTGTAATTTTGTGCTTTACCAGGATCTCGTAGATGTGTCTAATTTTCTAAATATAACTGCTCATAAGAACAAAATATATAATTCTGAACACTAATACTAAGCACATTTGTTACCAAATTATTTTTAAGCATCTTCATATGTAAGATGTAATAAAATGGAGAAGAAAATTCAGTGTAACAAGAATGGTGTCTTCAATGTTTTCCTCTGTACATTCTGAAGCAAACAAAATTCAAATGAATCAATAATATTTGAAGGTAAAATTCAACTAAATAGATCCAAAAAAGGAATTTTGAAATGATGAAACTACTTTCAGATTAAGCTCATAATTTGTAAAATTAATTCCAGTAAGGTATTCTAATTCAAGTAACTCTAATATTGATTCAAAAATAAGTCCCTCAGTCATAAACTCTCTAGAAGATTATTAGAATAAAACTTTTCTGCAAAGAAAGAATTTCAAGAGTGTAGTTCCTTGGTTCTTCTATGCCACAAAGAATCTTTTTCCATGTCAGCAATACCTTAAATTTTTTTTCATTCAGCTTTAATGAGTTGAACCTTAACTATGGTCTTTAATTCTTTGAAAATCAGGCAGTTTAATGTTATGCTCTTGGGATACACTGGCTGTTGAATCTGCCTTCTAATACTGAGGATAAAATTTGGCTGTTGTAGCACCCATACATTTTCTTCAAAACATTTTCAAACTGTTTTATAGAAGGATAAGTTAGATAATAATTTTTAAACAACGCTTCTGAAGAACTTGTGTACACATGTTCCATTGACAGAGTTATTAATAACATGCATTTGGTGTTCTTATGGGCTCAAAGTCTTCAATTTCACTACAAAGCAGGTGTGTGGGTGTTGATATTTTTCATGTTGCCTCAGCAGAGTGCCCCTTTTCAGTGGAGGCAAGTGCAAATCACAATGCAGTGCTCATCAGACACACTAAGGACAGAAAACTGGATATTGCAGCATCCAGAGACATTTTTCTACTGCATAGCTAAGTAGGAGATGAGAGACCTTCATGCTCAAAATTATTTAAAAAAAAGAAAAGAAAGTGAGTTGTTTCATAAATTGCAACATGCTTTGACTGAACTTACACTGCATAATAGAAAAAACTTTCTCCCTCACCCATGCCTAATATTATTGGTTACTTTGAAAATATTGTATAAATATTTCTTATGGAGCGAATTTACAGATGAAAAGAAAAATAACATAAGTTGCAAATATTTAAATTTTTGCCATAATTATGTTCTCTTTCCCTGACAGAGGTAAAAATTCCCAGGTTACATCTGTATTCTCCTATGGTACATGCTTCTTAGAATATGTAGATGTACTCCTGAAAGATTTTGTTTTCTCTGCGTCTGTCTCTTGTTGTCCTATATAAAATTATGATAGTTCTTATATATATTCTGTTCCTCATCCTGATTTAGTTGACTTTGGAAAAAGTACTCACAATGTAAAAAGACAAATCTACTTGGTTTTATTCCATAGAGTGCTAATACATTTTTAATTATTTGCATACTACAGCATAAACTATATTAGTCATTCCAGTTGTTAACAATTTGACTTTTCCATTAAAAAACTTTTATTGTGAAGAAAGAGGTAAGAAAAATATCTGTACTGAATTATGCCATAAACTTTAGCAGAAAGCAGAGGCTTATAAATTACGTCTTTGAAACAAAATCTTGAGAGTCTAATGTTTGATACATTATTCTCCATGCTGCACTACTGAACTAAATTAATTACTTTAGAATGCTGATATGGGATATTCCATTAGTGAAAATATTTAAAGTAATAATATTCCTTTTTCCTTTAAGTCCAGAAAATGTTTATTCAGTTAAAAAAAATAGATATTTCACAGTCTTGCAGTGAAATGTAGTCAGTTGGTGCGAGGCTTATTTATAATGGTAACCCTATAAAGTTTCCACATCTTTCATCATTTTCAGTTTTGGCTTTATGACAAATACTTTGGTTTACAAAAAAATAGCAGCTTGGTTTATTCAAGCATTCACAGGGACAATAAAATAGATGCTATTAAATGTCTCTATTTAATAGTGTAACACTTTCTACATTGTCTTTGTCCAGAGTTCATTTTGGGAGCACTTGCACACAGGCTAAATTTTACCTATTTCAATACCTTGAACTCTTAACTCTTGGTATGAAGGGAAAGCACGCATCAACTCGTATCTAAATAAGCAGGAGGTCCTTTGTTATACTGAAGTCATTCCTGAGGCCTATGAGAAAACCTGAGAACAGAATTCTAAAGTTATGGTTGCAAATACTTATATGCAACTGCTTCATGCTAGATATGGTGATATAGGGTTCTAACATGTGCTAAGGCTTTAAGACAATTAGCTGCATGACAGTCTTGTAGTGTCTATGCTATTTTCTGACTTTACTATCAATTTTGGATGGAATTGATTTAGTTTAGTTCTGGTCTACCTAAGCTCCTGAGCTAAAGGTTTGGTCGTATGTCACGAGAAGACCATTGTAGCCACTCAACCATGATATAATTTAGTCTTCCTTAGAAGCACAACAGTCCTAAAATAAAATCTCAGTGACAAGGCGTCTCTAGAGAAGGTAAAAATACTACTTTTGCACTTTGCTGAAAAAAGGTCAAAATAGTCATCTGCTTCTATATATTTTTAATGGAAGAATATGCACCACAACATTTACCACTGTCCTGGTTCAGGGCAGATTTTGGAGAGAACCCCCAGAGGGTGTCCTCTAGGAAAGCAGATTCAATTGGCCCCTCTTCCCAACTGGTCTGGGAGAAAAATAACTCCTTGGAGAAAAGTGGAAAAAACCCTGTTTATTAAACAATAAAACCTAAACAATATTAAACAATAAAACCCCTTGCCACTCCAAAAGAGATGACAAACTGAGAAAACCCTGTCCCCGGGCTGTAGCTCAGCTCACTCAGTCTCTGATCAGTCCCTCAGTGCTGGAAATGTCGCAGGCCGGGCCCGGCCCAGTGGGCCACAGGCGGAGCTGCCGGTGCTCCCCTGGGTGTTCAGTCCAGAGCAGGTTTAAACAAGTCCAAAGAGAAGGGGAAAAACCCCACAGTCCAGGGAATTTCTTTGCCTCAGCTAGCTAAACTAACTAAAAGCAAAGGAGAGCTCTGTCCCGCTGTCTGTCCATCCGCAGACAACACAGTCAGGAGCAGGAATGCGGGGGAGTGAGTGCAGTGTCTGAAAACAAACTGTGCACTTCTCTCTCCACTTCACTCTCTGCAGCAAGCCTTAAAGGTGCAAAACTTATTATTCAGCATAAACAGAGCAAGACGACTGGGGATGAAAGCATCATATAGTCAACCCAGGACAACCACCCAAACGTGTTATCAACCTAGGCATGTCATCTGTCCTGGGTTATAAGATGTGTATGTGTATTCTATTTCCCATCTATAAGAGATGGGGCAGTTATCTGCTGTTAATTGGGCAGTTTACTTTATCTCTTACACAAGCCATCCTCCCTCTGAGGAGACATCTGCTGTTAATGGTCCACTGAGTCTCGTTGCATGACTGATAAAATTACATCATGCCATTATGAGATGGTCCACCCAGGGGGAGGAGCCAAGCATTCCCTCCTGGTTATAATCTGAGATTTGGAACCAGAGAAACAGCCCACTGAATTGCCAGAGGAGCAGCTGCCTTTTTCACTGGATTCCCAGAGGAAGACCAGGCCTATCTACACCACCACTGGATCTCCAGAGGAAAATTTACACCCTTCTACAGGACCACAGCTTCAACAGAACCCCATCTGTCACTCCAGGAGGACTGCAGCCACCATTTAATTGGACTGCTACCAAAACCCTGACCAACAGGGTATCAGGTCATATTCTGACTCTGTCAGTGGTTTGTTTTCTGGGATTATTTTTTGTGCATTTGTGTTTTTTAATTTTCCTAGGAAAAAAACCTGTTATTCCTATTCCCATATCTTTGCCTGAGAGCCCCTTAAGTTAAAAATTATAATAATTCAGAGAGAGAAGGTTTACATTTTCCATTTCAAGGAAGGTTCCTGTCTTTTCAAACCAAGACACGTTTATACAGCATCATCTGTGTAATCCTTTATGGTTCTTCAAGCATGTGCAGTACTTCGTTAAATTAGAATAGTACCCTGCAGTATTCTGTTCTGTTGTGCTGTTTTCTGATTACTGATTATTAAATTGTGTGGGGAAAAAAAGGGAGAAAATTATTTCACTTATTTCACACCATTTGTACTTACCTTAATCAACCAAATAAGAATTCTTTTAAAGGAGGAATATGTGGTGAAATTAAGAATGATGATCTGACAAAACAATAATTTAAAAAAAAAAAAAAAAGGATGTTGTTTAACCAGTATAATACTTTTGCATATAATTCAAAGGCATAATTAATTTGTTGTTTCTTAATTGAGACCTTAATGGCAATTTTCAATTGATTAGTCCATATTAAGCACATTTAAGACATATTTAAGCTCGCCAATTGGAAGTAATGATATTGAAATAGTACTATTTAACCTCTTTGCTTTGATATTACATTTCAAGGCTCCCAAAGAGATAGCAGAAAATTGACTTTCCAATAAAACAATTTCACTGTTCTTTTGGTAAGTTTGTAATAGTTTGCAAATACTGAATCCAAATTGCTTTCCTAATTAAAGCAAATAAAATAAAAAAAATTGGCATAGCCTTATCGCAAGCAGTTGCCAAACTGTTAAGCTCAACATATGTTGAATATTTTATTTAAAAGTGATTTATGGGAAAAATTACCAATGATGACAGACAATATTTTGCTTAAGTTTATTTTCTTAAATGTCAGCAGTTTTAATGATTCAATATAATTATGTATTCAAATACCAAGAACATGAATGAATTCAAGCTCTGCAAAACCCTTAATTATTATATAAGGCTGTCAGTTTATAAAATTTGTTTCCAATGTTTCTGTCCATTTCCTGCAAGTATCAAGTAACTCATGTTGAAAATATTAAGTAGGATAATAACTTAAACTTTGTTTTCCTTTTCTTTTTTTAATCTAGAGAGGAAAATTTTATCTTCCTCATTTTTACTTAAAGACAATACACGTTCCAACAGGAAGTGCATTGTTATTTTGGTTGTTTAGAGAACATTTCTGGTCAAGAAGAAAAATATCAAACAATAAAGCAAAAGCAATGAAAATAGACAAGAGTTTGCCAAGAACTCGTATTATCTGTCGATTGATAAAGAAAATAGGTAAAAGACAAAGATAAAACATTTATCTTATGGGGAATTACTTTGAAAGATAAGGTACTAGTGTTGGGTCATGAACAATGCCTGTGTTTCTGTCTCCCTAATTAAACACATTCCAGGGGCATACAAATAGTTTTTTAAAAAAGCAAACCAAACCAAAACAAAAAGAAACAAAAAATCCTAATCTAAAAACCGAAAAAACCCCACGAAAAAACCTAAAAAACTGTTATTCTCTCTTACTATTTCAAATCCAATTAATAAAGCTAACAAAAAATGAGTTTTCTTTCCATATCTCAATGTGTAGCCCTATAGTTGCAGAATATTCATAAGTGAACAGTGTTCTTTCTTCCATACTGGATCTTTAAGACTTGTCTTTGCTCAAGTTGCAGCAGAAGTATGCACGAAATATTGCATAATATATCTTGTGTCAAGTCTGAGTGATGACACTGCCACACAATGCTCAGTACATGGTTTCACAGAGCATGTGTGTGAATACTTGCAACTTACATTCCAGCACTGCAGACAAAGATGACCCAAGCATTTCTATAAGATAACTTTCCTGATCCTAAAGTATTTTTTTTCCTGAAGGTATTCAACTTTGGTATGTACAAGAGGCATCCCCTGTGCAAGAATGAAATTAAAATTTGAGCTATCAAGATCATGAAGGATGACAGGCTTCTGTAAATTAAAACTTCTGCTTTTTCAGCTTTTGTACTTTATATCTTCCATGACTGTGACTTTATCCCACCCCCACGTATAGGCCCTGAGTATACCCTAGTTTCCTAGGTGAGACATTCAGCAAGCTTAAAAAACCTGAGATGATAGTATAATTTTGTTAAACGTGATTGCAACCAAGTTAAAAAGATAAATAAAAATACAGCTGCTTCACTCCTGCTAAGTAAGAGGCACATTGACAAATTTACCTTCTTTAATGGGAAAAGAACAAAACAATGAATATACAATGAAAATATCAAGTATAGGGACTAACTAACAGCCTATATAAGTGTGGGAAGAAACAGAAACAATAGAAATATCTTCTGTTTCTTGTTACATACAAAGCAGGAGTAAAGAATAGCTGTGTTGATTCAGCTTACATTGGATATTTAGCCGGGAGTGTCTCAGTTCTATCTTTTGTGCTATTAACCGTGTCGACGTTGTTCTCTGCTTTCTCCATTTCTATTTAAAATTTATTCTGAGCTTTTTAATACTCACCACCGAGCTTCACCAGGAAAAACCCAAACAAACAAGCAAAAAACCAAACTACTCTCCCCACAAAACAACCAGGAAGCATCACTAGGTGAAGAATAAGAGAATGTCTAAAGAATGTTGCACAAGATTAAGTAAGCCATATATTTCAAAGATCTAACATTTTTAAAACCTTTACCTGTCTTCAGTGTTTATCAGGCTTCTCTACTTTTCTGAGATTATAAGATAAATAATTAATATATTTATATCCAGTTGTTGCAATGATTTTTCTATTTGATTTTTAAATTTGACAAATTCAAGAAGTTGAAAGTCAAAATAATGTTCAGAAGTCAACATTAATATATTTCTAATGCATCTCTCACACAAGAGATGTGACAAATTTAAAAAAGGAAAAAAGGAAAACCTTCACAGTGAACTTAAAACCCCGTTATTTAATAATTGTTCAAGCTTGAAACTGATGGAGATCTCTTTTCTTACAGGGATTGGATATTTTAGAGATGGAAAATAAATGTATATACTACTGAGTGAATCTTGTTTGGATCCATTGAACCTAAAATATAATTTCTCATCATCTTTGACCATATTGGTCAAATATTTCACAGATTTCAAGTCAAATTGCTATGACATGAAATGGCCGCTAACTTAAAGTAAAACATAAAAGTTTTAGGATCTGTAAAAATCCTTTTTTTGTCAAACCTTAGTGTTGCAGCTCTATGTTATTTCTGCTTGAGGTCCCTGTGTAGATAAATAAAAGACTATATAATTGCTGAACAGACTCAGGTATATTTCATTGAAGGCAAGATCTGAAATAATTACACAGGGTCATTACTACCATACTGAAGTCCTTCAAAATTTGCCAAGAATTACTTCAAAGCCTAAGGACTTAATTTCCCTTATATTTAATTTTGTATTTCAAAATGCCTGTGTGACAAAATTTAGTTAAAAAAAACATCTCAGGACAACTCCATCATGACTTTGTAATCATCTCAAGATAATCATCTATGTAAATTTCTAGGTAGGTATACACATATTCTAATGCATGTACAAGAAACTGATTTACATGCACACTGGGATCCCATCTTTTGAAAATGTGTGTTTAATTTCAATATGGTAAAATGCCTTTAGCAATGTGGATGGTGGATTCTAGCTCTCTGGTGTCACGTTGTACAACACAGGAGATGCAAGCAGTAATGCAGGAAAACAAGTCATTTTTGTGTGTCTCATTCTTTAAATACCACAAGAAAGAATGTAATAGAATGTGGAGATCCTTATCAATGAAATAATAATTTTTTTTATAGGCTTTTGAGACCACAAATTAAGCTCCTCAAGAGTTCAGTGATTATTTAAAGGAAATTTATCTAAACAGTTATACCTCTCATTTCCTCAATTAAACATTTTGGAGGGAAAAGCTCAAAAAGTCTATAAAAGGGAGATGTTTTATGTTTAACAAATCAACCTCCAAATTCTCAATAGGTTGGAGTCGAACATCTGCTGATGTTACTGAGAAAAAACATGCCACGTGGCACTGCTGCTTCTCCAAATTGAAAAAAGGTCTGCACTGTAGATGAAACAATGTCTACTAAATGTAGAAAATTGTCCTTTCTTTGATGATAAATTGATTATCTTTAATAATGCTTTTTAAACCCCAGAGGCATCAAAATGGCAGAAAGAGTAAGGGAATGTCTCTGTGAGTTTCTAAGTTGCCGGATAACCAAATACCTGAAAATGAACTGGATTGTAAATCATCTTTCTAGATACTTTCAAAATAATTCATTTTTTAAAAATGCATTGGTCATGTTTGTAAAACAAAAAGTTTAAGAAGGACATACTACAGACTACACCATTTTAATGACTAGAAAGCCACAGTAAAAAAATTGGGAATACTGTGCTGCAAATCAGGTCTTAAATCTCTCAGAAACCATAGTAATTTGCATATTTTAGCTAGTTCATTTTGCCTTGACAGAGAGACAGGATACTTTGTACCTGTGATTAGGTCTGTGCTATACTGTGGATTAGTTCAGCAATTTCATTTTTCATGTATTCAACAAAACAAAAATAACAAAAGACTAGGTATGTATCCCCATACAACCTGAGTGATTTCTCACAAGCAGTATAACCACCGGGCATTGGGTCTTAATAACTTCCTCTTCAGTATTGCAATTTTGAATTGAACTCCATCAACTTAGCGTAGCACCACTGACATTCAGTCCTGAACTTTGAAGGTGCATCTGTGACGATTATTTCCTAAACATGATGCTATTCTCAGCCTTTAATGAAGAAGATATTGCATACTTGTATTTGCTCTAGTTTATAGACATACAGTATTATTCCTTACAGCCAAGACTAAGTCTGGCTAATTATAGGGCTTATTGCACGGTAGAAGATGCAATAAAGAACAAATAATAATGCACAGAGAAAAAAATACACGTAGCCATGTAGCCATATAGTCACTTGTTTACAACTGCTGGAAAAGGTACTTAAGAATTGGATACTCTTCTGTAACAGTGACAGTAAAAAGATCTTCGTCAGCAGTAATGTGTGAACATGGAATGAATTTTCTGAATTATGTTTAGTGCTTAAAACACCTATATAAAGAATTTTTGGTAGATCTGTTACAATATCTAGCCCAGGAAGAGCATTCTGTACAGTAATGAGTCTTATCCTGAGGAGAAAGCAGATATATTGTATTTGCCTTTTTTTATTAGCTCTTTCCAGTAATATCTCAATAATCTGTTGTTTATCATTTCCATTACCAGAATTTGGATACAACATATTTATAGTTTATAAAATATTTTCTGGTAATGGAAAATTAAAAGAAATTGTCATTAATGAATATAGATTTTCAGAGTGCTATTAACAGAGTCAGAAAGAAGGCTTAAGTTTTTAGGTATTGAATAACTCAATTCCTTTGGACTTCTACTCGAGCTGCTGGGGATAAATTTTTATGAAAATATGGATGGCAAAGTTGAAGTATAGACATTACAATAATCACTGCTTCTCCTATTGTGTCCTTTTGCTGCAAGTTGCATTTAATTTCAGAGATTTTATTTCTGTACAATGTTCATCCTAGGTTCTTTTGGAGATATATGATGAAAAATCAGTTTCTACACAACATAAGTTAATTTTACTGTAGGTTAGTATATATATTTTTTTTTTTCTCTAAGGAAAGTTAGGGGACCAGTGGTCTGATTCTCTATATTAATTTAAGAATTGTCAGTTGTATCGTCTGACTCAACCTGGTGTCTGCAACCTTGCAGTTTGACCCAGTATCTGGGGATTCTGATCCATCATGATCCCAGTAAGAAAAACACTTAGATGCTATAAAGTAAAGTGTAAAATGGTGTTCAACTGGTTTGACAATATAAAATACTGTTTACTGAGCTAACACTAGGATAAAAGAATAGCATAGATAAGCTTAATATCCCTTTAGATGCTGGGAGTTCTGGGTGCAGAGGCATTGAACTGGATAATGCAGATAAATGGGAAACTTCTTGCTGTTCCTGACAGGCAAAGAATAGTTTTACCAGGTCTAACATTCTCTTGATGCATAAGTTACCACTTAAGCAAGTGTGTGGTGAAGAAGGATAAATCTGCAGCTCTTTCTTGTGATCATGATTGATATTCTGAATTCCAGTAGCATAGCTGGTCTAGTATTTTTGAAACCCCAGCTTTTTTGAAATTCTTTCCGTCATACTTGATGCCATATGCAATACGATTGTCCAGTGATTAGGAAAGAAAGTTCAAGTATACAGGCCTCAATTTGTTTATAAAAGAAAATTTGGTAATACAAGAAGATGTCTGTTTTGAAGTTTCAATATTGTTTCCCACTCTTTCTGTCAGAGCCAAAATAATGCTGTTCACTTGAACTTCTTACTGAAATTACCTAAAGGAAGCTGACATGGTTTTTGAGGAATGTGTGCCCACATACCAAACAGTCATTGCCATTTTGTACTGTTGTTAAGTTTTTATTTTAATATAGATCAGAGGTTTTCTGGACCTGTGCAGATCCCTAGAATTTTAAGAAAATCCAAAGATGAATTTTCATACGTCACAGTTTTCTGTTAAACGCAGCAGTAAATTGATGTGTATGGTCATGTTCATGTGAGCTAGAGCATTCAGGGCCACAACAGTACCCATTACAGCATTTCTTTCCAAATCACAACCAGTTCTTTAGAAGAAGAATCTTTCACTTAAATCAACACAAACACTCCAAGGGAGACAGCATCTTCCTTCTTCATTTTTAAGGACAGCAACTTTTTATATTGACAGGTATGATGCGTACCTCTACTTCTTTCTTATAGGCTCGCCATCTAAAAGAAAATTTAAACCCATTTCTCGTCTTTCTTCCAGCCTATGAGAATTTTGAATCTGCCAAGTGTGAGTCTGGCATCTGACTTGAAATCCAACACCTGTTGTGCCTGATTATCTTCCAGAGCAAAGGCTATTCTCCTGGCCCTTAAAGGCCAGTATATCCATTTTGTAGTATGTAGCTTATTTTTCTATTTTTTTCCCCCCTATACTTTCCTGAACATGTAAACAGCAAAATATATATGTTCTGTGAACTCACTACAACTGCCTGCTAGTTCATTCAATATTTTCTGTCTGAATTCTTATATTGCCACAAACAAACATAGTCTCAGTAGATTGTAGAGCTCTTGCCAGGCAGCTGTCCTTTCACTTTTCACTACCTTTTCATGTTTTATCAATTTTCTGCGTCAAAAATAAACTTGGGATAGGTGACAGAATTTCAAGGAGGATCTCCTTCAGAGCATATAATTAAAGAAAATAGAAAATCTAATTCAATCGCCTTAGTGACCACTTATTTTAAGCCAAAAATTGAGATATCTTTGTGTTTTTAACTTGGGGTCAGCTTTGGTAGAAGCATTTTTTCTTGTCATGTCTTTGCATAAAGGTTTTCAGCCTCCTGGTGCCTCAACACAGCAGAAGAAAAGCATGGGAAACAATTTTGATGTGCCTTCTAATTTTAATTTAAGTCTTCGTTAATATACCCTTTTGAACTTCATGTGTATTGTGTAACAGGTGAGTAATAGAAAAATACATTTCTTTAATGTCATGATCTACTTAAACTTATAAAAAAAGTCAACTGTGGAGGAAAAATATTTAATTTTAGGAAAATTTATATAACTTGCGCTATATTTAGTCAATAGTTTTTACTAATTACAAGGATAATCAGGATTCTGTAAATGCCACTTCTTTTCTTTGAATGTTTAGACTAAAAACCTTTCCTTAGAAATATCAGCTTCATTTTTAAATAATGGAAGAATAACACCACAGAAGTGGGTAGAATTTGTGCTTGACCCATATTAGAACTGGGAACTGAATTTTTCTGGAATTTTCCTTCTATTTTGCACTACTTCAGAACCTGATTATCATTTTAGTTTATTTGCTTTCCATCATGACATTGCAGGACAATAAATAGTGCAACTTTATACACTGTCTTTATCCTTGGATTCATGATGGAGGTATTAAAATCACAGTTGTTCATTCTTGGAGGAGATGCATGCACAGAATTTATCTTTCTTCATAATGTAGGAAATAAAGTTTCACAGGCTTTTAGTGGGAGTCCTACTGTCTGTAAAGACATTTCTCACTCCTGTCTGCACTTGAGTCTGCCAGAGAAAGATCTTGTCTGAACAATTCAGTGACATTTTGTAGCTCTGATATTTTCTTAATATCACTGCGAGTTCTACCTCAGCAACACAAATGAGGTTTTCTCAAGATCTGTATTTATTATTGTTTTCTATAGGAAATTGATTGCAAACAAAGGAATAGAAGAATAAAAATTCAACTCTTTCTACTACACGATGTAGCAAACTCACTGCGCAGTAAACTGTTTTTGAGAACCACTGAAATGGACCTCATCTTATAGGTCTGGGAATAGAAACAACAAAAGTTTTGCTGCTGCAGGATGAGGCCTCAAAGAGTATGTAATGAGTGCACACACATGCTCATCCCTTATTTATCCATGGATTTTAAGAACCTGTCAGAATACTCTCTCCTCCCATCACAAGCTTTTTTCAAAAGCTTTTAAATAATAAAAAAAAAATTAAGATTAATGCAGGCTGTACTTTGGTATTTGCTTAGTTATTTGATTGATCTCCCTCTGGGAATGAATATTACAGAATATTTAAAAAATTATTTTTAAAATTAATTAAATGCCAGAAACCACATAATATATTTCATAAATTTTACCCTCTAAAATCATAATGCCGATTTACTGCTGTGATCTACTATTTAAAGCACAAATGAGAATTAATAAACTCTCATTCCAGAAGGGATTTTTAGATATTAACAGATGCATTCTGACCAAGGAGTCTCACATGAAACATGAATCTTATTTCATAATGTGTTTATTAATTGTGTATCTACTGAGGATTCAAAGGTGGGTCTACTTTAGGTTGAGACCTTAATTTTTGACTTGCGTGTCATCAGCTCCATACTTGGTTCTGGACACTTTGTCTTCAATGACCCAGCTATAATTATTACTACCCTTTATCCTGTGTCAATAGGAAACAGTCTGCTTCCCTGAGTGTACGTAATATCTTCCTTCTCCTATCTCTTTTGCTTCAATAAAAAATACATTTTTCAAAAATGGGAGGACACTTTTTTTCCCTGCCTCATTTCTCAGCAGCAGAATCATGACATTTCAATTTTTTAAGTAAACAAAAAGTCCTATTTTTCATACTGACAGCAAAGAGCAGTGATGTATGAACCTGCAAGTCTTATAATGACTTACCCATGATAATGCTTGAAGGAGCCCTCACATAATTTTAAAGCAAATGAAAATAATTTGTTTTGGCAAAGCACAGAAATCCTAATTTTTCTACCTGTAATATGCTTGGTTTCAATTCTTGTGATGTGGATCTGTCCTTATAGATTAGAATTGTTTTGTAAAATCAGTAACAAATTTCACAATAAGTGAAGTGGTTTTAAAATATCAACAGTACTATACTCTTCATTTTTGTTTGGGTAGTTATTTTCATCCTAAAGTAGATCTTTTTACTGCAAATTGCATATTTTGAGATAACTTTAGCAAGCTGACAAATTTGCTTATCAAGCCCAAGTTGTGATTTGTGTTATTAAGAAATATTCTTGCCTTTATGGTGCATACTGTTGAAAAACTTGATGGTATCTGCCTCAAAATTCAAGACAAAATGACTTAACCATATAAGAAACTTGATAATTAGATAATGTTCATCTTTTTAAAGAGTTTATTATTTAAATACTTCACTCTCTTTATCTCTCTTAATGCCGTAAGAGACAGTTAAGACCTTGTTCATACGAGTCTCGATTTTATGTGGTGTGTCCATACAACCATCTTCAGTCTGCCTAATTTCTAGAGATGAAATACATATTTCCAAGTGTCAGAGGCTGAAATGGTTCATGGCTTAAATATTGTTATAAAAGAATTTTGCCCAACAGAAGCCCACTCCTTGAAGATGCCCAGCTGGAACTTTGGACTGTGAGTGAAGCCACCTAGGTAAGATAAAGGGGATGTTCAATCATCTCAGGTCTAGGGAGAAACAAACAAGGCTGAGGGAAAGGAATGCATCCACAAGAAAGCCATACACAGAAGAGAATCATCCCTGGCTGTGTTTGGGATGGGGGAGACCACAGGCCACAGAGTCCAGGTTTACATAGATTTCCCCCCAAAACGAGGTGGGGGGCAGGAGGTTTCAGGTGTGTGGCGTAACTTCTCGTCAGAGGCACTGAAAACCCATCTCCCTAACACAAACCAGCCCAGCTGCGAAACCCCAACCCCAGGAATGCCACATCCATGGGACATTCAAGTAGGTGGCAGCTGAGGGGGTGTCATAATCCATCAAAGACACCTGAAATGCTCCTCAAAGTCATTCCTGAGGCCTTGCACCACAGGACTGCATGTGATGCAGAATGATGCACAGGTCCAGAGTGTGCTGCAAGAGATTGTCAAACTGCACCAACTTCCCTGGGGGAGGTACCTGGGCATTCCCACCTGGCCTGAACGTGTATTAATCCATCGGGTTCTGTGCTTTTGGGGAGACCCTCTCCACCAAGAAGTCCAGCTGGAGAGGAACACTGGGACAACGGTGGGATCCACAGAATGGTGATACTGTCGCTGTCACTCTCTTTCTGTCCCCCCACCTCTTTTCTATTTCTTTCTCTTCCTTTATTTCTCTTTCTCCCTCTCTCTCTCTCTCTCCCTCCCATATTTACTTTCAAATGAAACTCTGACTTTGGCACATGGTCTCATTTGGCCCTTAATTTGGGCAGAGGCATTTCTAATAATTTAATAACTGGACTGCAACACTAAGATATGTAGATAATATGCCCAGTCCTTAATGTGCTGTATGTTGGCCACTTCTGCTGAATGCTGTGAACGGGTAGACTGTTCTTTTCAGACTCTTAAAAGAGAGAAAATGAGCACCTCAGTCAATATAACCTCTTGGTCAGGTGGTCTTTTGGGAGGCAAGGCTAGCCATTGAGCACCACCCTTCTCAAGAGTGGATGCTAGCTGATGGGCAGGGAAGTTCAAGATCACCAAGCAGCTATGCATTCCTGAATCCCATGTGAACATATATATGCCCTCATGTAATACAAAACTAAGCTTAAAAAAAATCAGTTCCATAATCATAGAGGTAATTTTGAGACAGGTATCTTGAAGTCAGTTCCTTCCTTACCCCCACTATTCATCTCTTGAGTCTCATTATTAAAGGGAAAATTAAGAGACAGAGATTTAATTAAGTTTAAATTTCCTTTATAGACAAATGTTTTCTGAAGAAAAAAAAAAGAATGCCTCAGTTGGATTGATCAACCTTGCACAAAGGTCTGAGGGATGAAAAATGGAAGTGGACTGGGAGCAAACACAGAATTCACACTACTCATAACCAACTAGAGAAATATGTGTTAAGGATTTCCACAAGGTCTGATAAAAATCGGTCTTATTGGAATAATTATTAGTTGTTAAAGTCACATAGAATATGAGGAGTAAGGAGGACATGGAGCTCCTACTCAAGATTTAGCTATGTCTGTGGAACCAGGATTTTTGCTTGCCTTTGATTGTGGAGTACTTTGTATGCTTGATTGATAATAGAGGTGTGGAGTGATTTGTTGCCAGCAAATGTCCTGCCTCAGCTTTGAGGGGGTCAGTTAATCTTAGAGGTCTCAAAAGATATTATATAAATTACTTAGAATTTTGTGCAAAGGGGGAGACAGGGAAGAGAGAGGCAGAATGAATAATACCATGACTCTCAAAATGTCCAAACAAACAGGAAAATAGTTCAGAAATTATTGCTGTGAATTATTACAGAGGAAGAAACTAAGATTTCTGAGGCAGATGGTCCTACACAGTTCTATGTCAGTGCAGCTGTCATCAATGTTCCTTCTGTATGAAAGGTGTGTCACCTGTGAAAGAAAAATTCATGTCATGGCAATTTCGAGGCTGTCTTGGTAAAGAAGGATTGCACTTGTCTGAACTAATACAAGTGAGCGGTACATCTGTATTACAGCTTAAACTGTGTGGTACCTGGAGAGCAACCAAAAGCAAGAGCCCTCAGTTATTCAAAAACTGCTTCACACTTAATGCTGGTTTTTGTAAACATGCCGATAATTTACTGTGATTTTATTAATAGCTGTGCAGATAAGTGAGTTACACAACAATTAAATGAAGCAATATTCATACAAGTAAATGTAAAATGGCAGGTACTAGTAGGGAAATGAGACAACTCCCATCTGAAATCATGATTATAGAACTGTAGGAAAACAATCAAGCATTTTTAGGGAGTTTTTTTTTCAGTACATATAAGCACCTGTTTCATTTTGTACATAAATAGTACAAATGACTAGAAACTTTGCTATTCTTTCATAGCTAAAAGGAAATCTTAGAGATAGGTAGTTTCTGGGGCAGACTTTGGTAGCCAAGACTTCAACCAACAAAGAGAAAAGATTTTGGGAAGGGAAGCTAGCAAGGGAACTGGTAACTCTACAATAACATTCATGGAGAGGCGGGAGCTGAAAGCCAGCTCTTTACTGGCTTTCACTTATGGCAAGTTCATGAGCCAAACACATAATTTCCCAATATAAAGAGCTAGAATTTTGGTCAGGAAAAGCCATTCCATAAAAATCCTGATAAGTCTGTTAGAGATCCTTGTATTCATTTCGCCATGGGCCCTGGAGAATCTAGGCAGGGTAGCAGAGACTGGGTGGTTTGTGACAGCATTGTTTTTTTCCAAAGACCTGCACCATAATGTCTATTGGAAATACCAGATAATCTGTTGAAATAATTTTGGCATAACTAAAAGAAATTTAGGCAACCCCATGTTTCTTCTTATTCTTTAGAATATATACAGAAAAAGGACAGTCTCATAGATTCACATGAAGGAAGTGTGCTGCATATGCTTGAAGTACTGCAGTAATGTTTTTTTAAGTGGAATGACAAGGATCAATAGAAAAGACTATGAATAGAAATTATAATTTTTAAAATCAGATTTCTATTTCTTTAATGAAGTAGGGACTTTTGCATAGGCTTTTTCTGCTTTTGTAGCCTTTAGTCACTGTATAAGGATAAGGACCTTTATAAAACACATTGCTGGCACCAAAAACCAGCAAATTTTTAGTGAGCTATGAATGAAAATGCTTTTTAAAGAGGCAAACCATTTACCACTTCTCCCCACCCCTCCAAAAATGAAAAAAAAGGAAAGATAACCAATTAATAAATGAAATAAAATAAAATTGAATTAAATTAAATTAAATTAAATTACATTAAAAAAAAAAAACCAAAAAAACAACAAAAGCCCAGACAAACAAGCAAAATCAAATCAAACCAAACCTCTTAGTGCTGCATTTACTAGATGCCTAAATACACACAGGTTTTACTCAAAAAGCATTAATCTCTACACGGCCCTTTGTTTGTCTGGTGCTCCTACACAAGCACGTTCTTTTATTCCTAAAATTTTTAATGCAAAAACCAAAAACCTTTTGGACATATCCTGTCCTACATTGTACAATCAATACTTATACTCCAGTGTTAAGGTAACATGACACACATAATGTTCTGAATAATAGATTAAAAAGCTCAGAGAACTCTCTTTCTAGTATGAGTACAGAGAAAATAGTTGAAAAATAATTAAAAACACTATGTGCAAAGCATAACTATTTCTATTATCACTATCAAAAGCAAAGACCAAAATTACATAAATATGTGATCCTAAATAGAACAGAATAGAATAGAATAGATTGGAACAGAAAGAGTCTGCGCATTGCTCTTATAACAACTACTTTTCCTCATTGTGTATCTTTTATTATAACATATTTCAAGTATGGTTGCCTTTATGTAAAACCTGATACCAAATATAAAGGAAGCAAAATGAAGTAAAGTACCACTATTTATATGATGCCAGCAAAAATTTATGAATAACCCACATAATGAAAAAAGTGTGTTACCTGGGACTTCAGTTCTAAGTTCATCTAGAATAACATATCTTAATACTCTTAGCAAAATTAAATGATACAGGGTGCATGGGATGGAAATGACAACTCCGTCCTAAAGCAACAACTTCAGTGTGTCCTTTTGAAGGACCGAAAACTTACACATTCCTTTCACATGCCACTCCATTCTTTTACTCTTGATTTTATTTTCTCTATTTGTTTATGAGAAGGCAAAGATTGCTTTCCATAACTAAGCTGGCCTTGAAAGTGACCCATGGGGTAAAGTTCCTTGTCAAATCCTTGTGCTCAGATTCTCTGGATGAATCTCAAACACAGAGAGAAACAAGAGATTTACCTCAGGGATTCAGCAATTTTTTTTTTCTTTCTTCCTCCTGATAGTCTGAAGAATGGAAACCATCACACATTAGGTCTGGGGGAAGGTGAAGAAAAAGAGATAAGTTTCTCTACACTGTTCCTAGTGTTTTCTGTCTTTTTAGAGACACTGTAAATGGGTGACAGTCCCTATTGCACAAGGGAAGCAAATCACCATCCATCAAATGCAAAGTCAGATTACATTCCTAACTGTTACCAGGAGCACCTGCTACCACTACTTATATCTTTTCCTCTTTCTATCAATGAAGGTGTCACTTTAGAAAGAAAGCAACATAAATGCTCAATTCTGATGTTAATGAAGAATGCGTTGATTACACCCCAAAAAGAAAGAGGATGAGATCAGAGCACACTGTTCTATCACTATGTGATAAAACACATCAATAACTTATGTGGGAGATAAATTATGAATACAGCAAAGAAGAATCAGAAAAAAATTTTAGGCTGTTGCCACCCTTAGGTTACAGAAGAATTGACTACTTTTTAAAAGGTGATTTTCTGATCAAGGCTTTCTGATGTATATTATATGGGAGATGTAAAAAATGTATATTGCCTGTGAAAGAAAGTCAGGAAGGGAAGAAAAAGAAAACATACCGCTATGCTGAAAGCCTTTAAGACAATCAGATGGTTACATCTACATTTATAACATCACTTTTTATGGGTAGAATTTACACACAGCTGGACTAAACCTAGATTCAGTGCAGCCCCAGGTCAGAGAAACAGAAGACGCACTGGACTTCAGCAGTAAAAGCATCTCACCCCTCTGTAAACTGGTTCATGAATGAAATGCTATGGAATTTTACTTGTTCTTTCCTTGTTTCAGTTGCCACCAAGTGAGCCCAAATAAAACAATTTTTAAAATATGTTTATGACAATTAGTTCTAACAAGGACTGAAAGAGGGATTTTAATTTCAAAATGCAGTTATCTTTGGAGACTAAAAATTTAGGTTGTGTGGGGCAATGCACACTGACAATCAGATGTTTAAGGAGCATATAATAAAATCTGTAATAAAAAGAGGGAAAACCAGAGAATAAAGGTAAAAGTTGAAACACAGGAGTCTACCTACTGACACATGGTAAGCTTACATAATGTAGATATTATGGAATTTACATCTGTAAATTATCCCCGCTACACAATGCTATCAAAAGAGGATATAAATCAAACAATACTTAATTGTCTTTTCAAATTCTATAAAATATTAAAACGGTGAAGAACAGTTAAAAATAAAAAATCCTCCTTATTGTGGAATAACTACATATTAGAAACTAGGCTATTAGAAAAATAGTTTGAAAATCAAGAGCCATCCAAATATATCCTTAATGTATTCAGCTTGTTTCATCTTCAGCTAAAACTAGCCTGAATTACTTTGTACAAATTGTGCAATGTTAAAATGCCCCATCTGTATATTTACAGTCTCCTTCATTCTAATTTCTCTGAAACAGTACAGAAGGGAGAATAAAGGGATGAACTAGACAAAATAATGTTGTGTTCAAGGAAGGACAAATTCTTAAAAAAAGACAAGCATATTGCTTCAATGTTCCTTAAAAATTTGAAATTAGTTACAACTAATGCCAGATAAAATGAAACAAAACAGAAGGGATGAAACATTATTTAGGATCTTAGAACAGCTCTCAGAATTTAGGACATCATGAAATCACTGTGATATCAGCACTTTGTGTGTGACCTCTGTATTTTAATACTGTGTGTCCTGGACTCTAAAAAACAGAGCTCTCACATTAATCTTGTCAGAAAGGTGGTCTCTCCAGGTCTATTAGCCCTGCTTTTGGGATAAAAGTATTTCTGCAATGTGCTGACAATATTACCAGAAGTCTCTCTATCTTAGCTCAATTATTAAATTTTAATATAATTTGGTTTTCTAAACAGTATTTTGATCAGTGCTTATACACAAAAATCACCAAACTGACAACTATTTTGAAATAGAGCAAGTGTTTGGTTTTCCTTTTTTTTTTGTTTGGAAATTGTCCAGTTCAAAGGTTAGGTGCTTCCAGGTACTCAGTGCCACATCCATCCTGAACTTCATTATTTTCAGTTATGGGTCATTTACAACTTCTCCACGCAGTCTGTACCACCGTGTCACTGTTATCATGTTAAAAATTATTCTTTCTTATGGCCAGTGTGACTATACCCTAATACAGTGTAAACCATGGTCCCTTATCTTGTCACTAGACTCCTTGCTAAATACCTCTCATAACGCTGCCTTATAATGTTCATTTTATAGATACACAGTAATGGATACAAACTGAGAATTATATTCTATACTAATTAACTTAAATTTTTTCCTTTTTTTTCCCAGTGCTTGTTCTGTTTTTCCATTTAAACTATCTGGCAAACTTCCTAAAATTTTGAACTGCCTTTTATTATTTTATTTTTTATTTTTTCTTAATGGCTGAAACAATTTTCCCGCTCTCACACTGATCACACTTATTTTTCATGTGATTAAGTACTTGTCTCTGTTCTTTTTGATTTCTTCAAACTCTTTCAGTCTCAGAAAAATGTTTTCCTAAGACTCCTCTAATATTACTGGTTGAAAAATGCTTCAGATCTTCCTTTTTCTGTCTGAAAGTTCATTCACTTCAAGCCTCAGCTGAGATGAACTCTGAAGAGGAACAGGAGACTTTGGGTATGGTGACATGACAACTTCAAAAAGCAGAATAATTTCATGCTTTTATTGCTTTCTAGGACTGTTTGTTTTTTTGTAATAGGGTTGTCAATACCTCAACTGACACCAGCTCCAGGGTGGGCCACCAAATCCTTTTTTTAAAAAAATCTATTTCAATAGTGTAATTGGCAGGCAGATATGGTTGGTGATCTTTTTAAGGTCTAGTTTAAAGAAAAAAGGTCTAGCATTCTCTCTTTTTTATTTTAGAGTTTGATAGCATCATACATTTTTCCGGAGATCTTAGCAATTAAAATCCTAGTGTCACAAACTGTCTTGTCTTTGATAGCATTCTTTTCTACAAATTCATCTGATTTTCCTGTCTTTCCTACAACCTGTTAGAGTTACACTTTATGAGTTTAGAAGAAATATTAGCATTTCAGGCTGAAATTGGTTGTTAAGGTTATATATCACATTCTCTAACATTAAACCTGTATATTAAACCAAATGTGAGTATATGGTATCAAGAATTATGAATGTTTTCTCTTTTCATGTTTAAGAGCACACACAGAAAAGTCATTGGAAGATGTTCCTGGGAAATACACTCTTTGTGCATGCTAATTGATGTCTCCTTGTAAGTACATTTGTTGTGGCAACATTCTGATATTTATGGCCCAGACCAGCAAAAGTATTCACCATAAAACTAGACAAGTATCTTAATTTCTTAAAGGAAATACAGTATTTTGAATATGTTTTCTACCTAGGGTAAACTTAGACTAATTCCTCTGTGCAGTTGTACTTACTCGAAAAAGACCCAAAAGAAAGTGACCAAAAAAAATTAACAAAGCCACAAAGGAAAAAGAAAAAAAAAAAGAAAAAATAAAATGCCAGAAGAGAAAATAAAGAGAAATAGGTTAGTGCCCCTCATCTCAGTTGACCTTTCTGAAATGGTAAAGCATAAAATGCTTTAGTGTATAAAACAATATCAAGACATTTTTCAAAAGAATCACTATGAGCACATTTCAAGGTTAAGTGGGCGCAGACAATGACCAGCAAAAATGGCAGCATGAGGTGTTTTATGTATTTAATTGTGCAACTTTAGTATGAGGTCTAGGACCCCCTGAAATTTCAAAGCCACTTTGATAACAAGTAGAAAAGGTTAATTGGTGAAATACTGTATGGCAAATGCATTAAAACAACACAAACAAATCTCTATTTTCAAAACATGAGCATGGTAACCACAAATTTTAAATTAACTCTGCAATTCAATATTGTTCCGCTCATTTGTTAGACTAGGAAAAGAATGATTTATATCTATACATGAAACTTTTCACCACAAACTAGCCACCTGAAACATATATTTGGTGTTAAATTGAAGACTGACAGGTGAAGCTGTGTTGTTGCATATATCATCCATGCAGGAAGAAAAAAATCCCAGCTGATTTAAACAGCAAAATAAACTCCTGCGATACTAAAAATCACTGCAACTTCCGAGCCAAAAAAGTGATTTTCATATTCACATTGAACCCCATGAAGGAATCAATGCTAGAACATGCTAATATTTCCTGAAGTAACTGCAGCCCATGGAAAGCCAGTGTTGGAACAGGTTTATCTTGAAGGACTACTGTCCATGGAAAGAACCTATGAAGAAGCAGAAAAATGATGTGAGAAGAAGTAGCAAAGTAGAGCTACTATGGACTGACCACAGCCTCCATTTCCCATCCCCCTGAACCTTTTCTGTGAGGGGCAGGAAGTAGAGGAATTGGGAATAAAAAAAATGAAGCTGAGGAAGGTGATTCAGATTTGCCTTTTTTCCCTCACAATCCTTCTCTATTTTAATTGGTGACATATTGTCTGATTTTCCCCAAGTTAAGCGCAGTTTGTCTGTGACAGTAATTGGTGAATGATCTCTCTCTGTCCTTGTTTCAGCCCACGAGTTTTCAATCTCATTTTCTTCCCGCCTGTTCTGTGGAGGTGTGGAAGGGTGACTTGCAACCCTTGAAATTGAATTTAAGTTTTAGGAGAAACTCATGTCAGTATTTACTTTAACCTTTGATGTGGACACCGCTGAAGAAAAGCAGAAATATTCTCAGTTGATTAAATGAATAGTCTGCTCAAAAATTAGGAGCTGGGTCTTCTTAACTCCACACTGTGAAGGTGGGAAAACAGTCCAAATGGGATGTTTATTATCATATCTCTGTCAGACTTAACCAGGAAAACTATTCAAAACATACAAACATATTGCTGTTCACTTGTTTATTTTTTGTCTGCAAATTTAGCCCTGCTGAATGGAACAAATGTCTTACTCCACACCAACACATTAGTATGTCTAATTTTTCTTCTTCATTTAGCCTCTTACTCCTTATATATTTCTGGAAAATCAGTTTTAGCACCAAAAATAACTTAGAGGTTATGCTTTTTGACAGAACCTCCCAGTGTGAGGGGGAAAATTGCTGGAATTGAGTCTTAAATGTGAACTCCAACTCTGATGAAAAGAGCAGGTCTAGGCTCTGGGTAGAGTAACAGCACAGAGTGCTTCTGACAGTTCCTACCTATGAGCCCCACTCTGTTGAAAGGTGCTGGACACCCTTCCCTGACTATCGTGGCTGAATCTAGTAAGTCATTTTGGATTGAATTATTTTCTGTGACAAACAAAACAGACTTTAGAGTAGACAAATTGAGTTTCTCTGGTTCAGTGACCACTATGGCATTGCTCCTCTCAAGAAGATTTTCATATTATTGAAGGCTGGTAGGTTTTCTTCTAAATAGCTACAGGCAGGATGCATTGCAACATAACTGATCTCTTGTCTGTTCCCATTTAAAAAAAAAAGAAAAAAAAAATCTGTCCACATCTACCAAGTCACTTACACAAATGTGTATAGACAGCCATGCAAATACAAGGAAAACAAAATGCAAACATCTTCATGAAATTTTATTTTTGTTCAACTGAGAATATATGCATATATCTGGAAAATTTGCTTAATGATCTTCTTGAGAGACTTAGCCTCAGTATCTATTGTTACAAAACACATTGTATTTTTAATGGACTGAAAAGGCAGGAAAGATTACCTATCTTAAATACACTCAGGAATGGGGAAGCACTGTGTACTTTGATACAATTAGGTTACAGTAGAATGCCAGCCATATCAGGAAAGGAAATGCAAGAACCTCCATATTGAAATTGTAGCTATTCTGGTTTTGCTCCATATTAAATTATAGCTAGGGTGGTATCCCACACTTCCCCTATAGCTGTCACTGAACATAGACTCTGTTTTCTTTATTTTACTAGACTGATACCACATATATATATATACACACACCATAAAACTGCTATAAAACTAGCATCAGTAGAATGTACAAAATGCAATCTTTAGGCAGTGCTTATAGAATATATATATTATATCTATAGAATAGTATATACTATAAATTCATGCTTTTCAGGTGTCTCCATTCACACTGCAGATTTTCCAAATTGCTGTTTATTTTGCTAAAGTCCATTTTGATTCTTCTCAAAGACAAGAGAAATTGCTCCTGTCATTTTCATGGATGTTTTCTTTCTTAAATTGGATTTTTATTTCATAGATATTTTTTATTTTCTTTTGCCTCTGGCTTTTAAGAAAGCATCAGTGCAAAACAGAGATGCAGAACACGAAAGTGATAAGGATTTTTAATATTATAAATGGTCATGAACAATATCATTTCAGAATGAAGCCGACATAAAATACCTTCACTGATCTTCTGAGTCTTCAGTTTGTCCCAAAACACAATCAGCAATATGGATGTATCATGTAGAAATATTCCAATGTATTTTTGAAAGATATTCAAAGGAAAGAGTAGTGAAATAAATAGGAAATCTGAAATATTTTAAAAGCAAAAGTGAGACAATTTTTTCTAGAAGCAAAGAAAGCATAAGAATATTTTCCTGGCAAATATTTCAGCTCCTGTCTTTCAGAAATCATCAGTTATGTGAATCAGCTGGAACAGAAAAATATAGACACATTTTAAATGTCTTTTAACTATAGAAAAAAATAATTAATATAGACACATTTTAAATGTCTTTTAACTATAGAAAAAAAAAGAACTAATTTGAGAACTACAACTTCAAGCAACCAAAGAAAGAAGATTTATTATCCTATTTCTGTTGCTTTCCATAAAAATTGACATTGGGTTATTACACATATAATTGAAGAATTGCAATTCAAAATTTTCATTGACTCAGACCTATTTTTTGCACATCCACATTTTAAATACTTGATGACTTTAATCAAAAACTCTAATATTTATTTTGTGTTTGTTTTCTGATTTTCCAGACATGGGTAACCTCTAAATAGTCTGCGTTTTTTCTTTTGGTTCAGCGCTAACTGACCTGTTGGTGCCTGGAAGGTTGAAAATGTATCTATCAGAGAGGTCCTTATGAGACAGTGTATGTATTTCTGTATATATAAGCGTATTAGATAAACTATAAAATTTAGATTGATTAAATAGAAAACAGATATTAAATAAGTAGACTTTGTTCAATTGACACCAACAGTCTCACTTTCACGGTTGTTGTTGCATAGCTTCAAACAATAATGACCTAAGTCTTTATTTTTTTTTTCCAGGTTTATTACCTGTGTGTTTAAATAAACAAATCCTAAGCAATTGTGAAATTTCTTTGTTTCCTTTTAATCATCGGTAGATTTTAGGCATGAAGGTATCATTGCCTACTTTTGGGTTCCCATAGGATGTCTTTCTTACCACCACTTCCTCCGACCAAAAATTAAGTTAAAGTGCTTTCAATTTTTTTATTGCTATAATACAAACAGAGATTAAAAGAGAATTTCAACTCTTTATTATCTACCCTTTCAGTAATTAACTCCATTTTGTGGAGCCATATTTTTAAATAGTTTTCATGTCATTATTTCTACTTTTGCAATACGGAAATTAACAGCAACAGAGCCTTAAGTTTTACAGGGAAGTTGTCTTTTTAGATAACTCTAAATCTATATTTAGAAATTGTTATTTTTGTATTGCAAAACGCATACATTGTATTTAGACACCACTTTTTCTAATGTTTTTAGGGAAAATATATTAGTTGAGTAGCAAAAAAGTAGCAAGAATTCTTTTAAAATAAAATTAAATTCTTCTAAGAGAAAACCACATCTGTTTGTTTGCAGTTAATGATGACTGGATATAGTAACTTCACAAGGTATTTCTCAGAGATCATCTAGTGAAAAGGGATCTAATGTCTGAACACCTCAGTTTGACTGTAAAAGTATTTTTCAGCTTTTGTACATCACAAGTCCAGTGCATCTCTCAGTTTTAAAATCCCAGTAAACAGGGTGTAGGGACCATTAAGAGTCTGATAGTCAGTTTAAATTTCTATTTTTCCTATGCCACCACATAGTCTTTAGCATTATTTATGTACTTGTTGCAGTTTGAGAACTCTAGATGAGAGCATCCAAGTTTCTTGTTTCCTCATTTGCATTCTCCTTTTCTTCTACTTTCTCTTCAGGATGTTTTCTTCAGTGTACACCATTCTGTGAAAAAGATGCTCTTCAGCTTATTGTCTTTTCACCTAGAAACTCATCTTTATAGTTCAAGATATCGTGTACACCTATAGTCCAAGACTCTTCTGTGCTTCTGTCCCTGTTGCCACAGTCTTGTCCCAAGTTCTTCACTTCAACTGGCTATATGTGTAATTTCCTCGCCTCAAGAAACCTTGCATGGACAAAAGTCTCATGGTTTGACAGTGCAGTTTCCCACTCATTGAGAAAATTTTTACCTTAGCATTTTAAATGCTGAAGAAAATCTTGGATTGTCTGAGAGGCAGTTTCTGCTATCACAGAAGAAGCAGCCTGTCAGTGACCACATGAATATTTGACCAAAATGAAATAATGGTTGCAATTATTTTTAAACTTTATGAGTGCATTTTTTTACCCAGCTCTGCAATTCAGCAATGTAACTAGAAGTAGTACACAACCATGCAAGTGTCAATTTTTTATGCTTTTTAAGTCAATAAACACCTAATTTTAAAAAAGGCAAATATAACTGTTGAACTGTTGACTTTCATGGTGTTTCTGAGCCAGTTATACATAATCTGGCAGAGCAGGTTAACTGAGAGAGTGTTTAAGTAATAACTCCTTGTCTAGTGAGCTTAGGCTGAAGGCCCAAACTATTTTTAAAGTAATACAATGATAGTGTTAATTTAGAAATCCTTTGGTCTTATCAAGCCCCTTGCTGCGAAAATACATTCTGATTTTTTTCAGAAGTGTCAAATGTCTGTTTCACTTCTAGTTACAGAATTTTCATTAAGAATTTACTTGTCTAACTTTAGCAAAAGCATAAATTAATAGCGTTAACAAGTGACTGCAATGGTGTACAGGAAACTGATGTCAGGCTGCACAGCACTCTTTGATAAAGCACACAAAATATTCTGGTATAGAAATCCGACTTAGTTCAGAATTTACTGCTTAGCATTTACTGCATAGCTTTGGTTGAAGGAGAAACCCCCTGCCCCGGGGTGCTGCCACTGATTTCTGGCCTGGCTGCTGAGATCCCAGCCATCCCTCCAACCGCAGTTCCCACCCAACCTGCCCAGCCCAGCCCGGGTCAGGCAGCCATCTGCAGGCCCCAGTGAGATTTTAACTCTTTCAGTGCTTCAATCCTGCCTTGAGAGAGAGAAGAACCAAAATGCAAACAATGTAGAGGAGCAACATGAAGACAACCGAGGTCAGCAAAGGAGAAATCAAGTCCCAGATGAGAGGGATGAGGAGATGCTTAATCTTGGGGCTGAAACCCTCTTGTAAAGCTATGGAGAAAGATGCAATTGATACATCAGACTCTGTTTCCCTCTAACACTTGAAAGCATGGGGAGACGAAGGGCTCAAATTGATATCGAGCAAAGGCCTCCACACCAAAGATAAGGAGATGATAAAGTAGTTGTGATCTATGTGAATTTTGAGCAGAGAGAGAGAAGAGTGATGAAGACCCTCTGCCCCCAGGTAGAGAAGAAGATCTCTGCTCCCAGAGATGAAGATGATTTTAGAAACAGATAATGAGAACCTTTGCCTTTGAACAGCTCGTCTTTAAAACAGTACCCCATAAGCTGACAGGGCGCATAAACACAGCTGTGGGAAAAGCTTGTGGAAAATGGGAGGGATTTTCATGACTGCAGATTTCCCCGGGTGGCTGCTATTCATGGGGAGAGACAAGAGAGAATCCTTTTCTTGCAGAAAAGTCTCTATAACATTAACAAGAAAAACTTCCCTCCCTAGGTCAACTGAAGAAAGATTATTCTAGATGTGGTAAACTGACTGAAATTTTAGGTTTTGCTTCTTTATATTGTCAGTGAAGAAGAAAAGGTTGTAGGGGGAGAAGAAGTGTCCTGAAAGTTTTGTTCTGATTTTTATTACTCTTTCTTTTAGCTATTATTAATACATTTTTCTTTATACCCTTTTAAAATTTTGATCCTGCTTTGCCTTCCTCCTGGTCCTGCCTTCCAGCAGGAAATAGGTGAGTGCATTCTAGTGCGTGTGCTAGTGATTGGCCCACACTAAACCCACCACATTACTATAGTAGGTAATATAAAGGCTGGTCTTTACTGGAACCTCCAAGGGACAGACATGGCAAATGCCCAAATGCACATCCCTGCATGCCGTGAATACAATAGTATAAGTTTTGCAAGTTAGCATAAATGACAAAAATCCCCAATTGGAGAAATAAGTAGTGAGGCGGTCCTTCCGGGTTCAACCCCTTTCTTAATCCTTCCCCTCAGATATGAACTAAATAGTGTGAATGTGTGTCTTGAAGAACTGGTTTCAATCTTGGATTTCAAGAAAGAACCAAGATAAGATAAGGGCCTTGTACCCCCCAGGGCCTGGAGCTCTGGAATGTGTTTTGTCTTTCTGCCCAGGAAAAAGGTAGGGACAAGTCCTGGGGCTAGCTACAAATACAATAATACAAAGAGCAGCAAATATATATGTAAAGAACATAGGGAATATATAAAAGCAAAAATCATTCTGGCAACACTTCACAGAAAGGTGTATGTGAAAGAAAGTGCAAGGCTTTATTTTTACAAGGAATGCAGGCTGGCAAGCACTCTTTAAACCAGTGGTATCTATGATTCATTATTCCAATTCTTCAGTCTAATTGTAAATTGCCTTATTTAATTGTGGTTGATTAAATTAAATCCTCCCTATTATTTTTGTTGATTGGTTGGCTGAAGTGACTTGTGTAGATGGATATGATATGAAGACTTTTGGGTACATTAAGAATCTGATTCCATGAGTGTTCAAAACTGATCTTATAAAAGTTGTTTTGGAAAACATTGGGATTTTTCCAGAAGCTTCACTGTATTTGGAACAGATACAAAAACCAATTACAGTAAATACGTTTACTAATTTTTAATTAACTAATGAATTAATTATAATTAAAATGGTCTTAGAAAGCAGACAAAAATAGTTATAAATATATGCAAAATAAGCTAATTAAAAGTATGCATTAACAGGTGATTGATTTATTTATCCTTCTTTGGTCCATGTTTTAGTGTTCTGCTAGATGCAGGAGAATGTAGGCTTTAGTAATCTGTATCAGCCCTCACAGAAAAAGATACAATTTTCAATAATAAGAATGGTACCAGACTTGCTTGTATGTGTCCAAATATTTCTGAATTTTTTTTCCCATCTGTTTATCTTGCTGTTGATTTCTGGAAGTTGTGCAATGCACCCTTTCAATGCTATAGCTACCCTCCTTTCCAAGAATTGCCTGCCAAACACTTAATCAATTGTGTCTAGCTTAAGGTTCAGATAGTCATTAGCCATTTAATTGATGGATCACTTCATCAATTATCAACAAAAAATTACAGTTTCCTAGTTATTTGAATATTACAATTACAGGAATTTCAGTGCTAATAAGTGTTAATACAGGAAGTAAAACTAATTTTTTTCTTCAAATCCCATCCTTCTATAAACATAACATTGTGTACATATGATGAAAGATGATCAGCGTATCACACTTGCCTCGGCAGTAATTAATTCAGTTGACAATTTATTTATGATTTCAAGAAAAACAGAATTGATTTTACAATTCTGAGGAATCTACATGAGATTCTATTTATAAGAGCCAGAATTTAGTTAACTGACTAACTTGAAGTGGATATAGCCTTTAAAAGGTTCACCAGTTGGGGAACAGGTTGAGTATTGATACACAAAATCAGAAAATTTAGAGGCAGATAACTGGGAGAAAGTTATTTGGATACTGGATTTAGATTCCTGTTTATGCAGGCAACTAGACAGTGTTTCTCTGCCTTAGCACCATTTTAAAGCTAGCTAGACCTTTTTTTCTCTATTATTCTAATTGAAAGGCTGGTCCTTAATCTCAGTCTTTTAATGGTTAGAAACTTTAAACTAATTTCAATTCTAAATTTATTCATGACAGTTTTATACCCATGTGGTCTTGTGCCAGCATTGTCCTTCAGCTTAATTAGTTTTTGTCTTTCCCCAGTGTTTACCCCCTAGTTTATTTATAGCAAGTAATTATATCCCCACTCTGACTTTGTTGTCTTGTCTTTTGGAGCTGAGCTCTTGTCTCTTCCTGGAATAGAATCAGTGAAAATCTTCTTAGATAATTTATAAACTTATGTTTGGAACTTCAACATTGGAACACAGGATACAATGTTAGAATGTTGCATAAGGGAATCTGAGCAATATCATCAGTAGTACTTTTGCATTCAAAAGATCAATAGACAAGCTTGTTAATATGAACCTGTCTGGAGGGTAGTGGAGTGTGAGCTAGTTGGATGGATTGTTACATCAGGGGACTGAGAAACTGACGAACATATTACAGTTTCCTCATGAAATCTAGAGCTGTTACAGAAAAGAAGTTGTTATTTTTACTTAAAAAAAAATAAATAAAAGATTGTGTCATCTGAGGCATAGCTTTGAGGCAGAAATTATATATGCCAAACTGTGGCATTCGTTACACAAACAGGACAAGAGTTGAAGCCTGGATATATCTAAGGGAATAATTAAGTACTTTTCCTTTAATTCCTTGAATTCCACTGGGAAAATGTGCTATTTGTTGTTGCAAATTATTTATGGAGACAGAGAGGTAGATACTTATATGCATATATTTTGCATCCATGCGTGTATTTGTGTACCTATATGTTTCCCACAAACCACTTTTATATTTCAAAATTGTAGGGGTGGAAGTGTTTTATAGTTTGTTTGCTTCTAACAGGTGAGAGAGAATACAATACCATGAAAAAAGATTAAATAAATAAAAATAATTCCCACACACCCAATTTCTGCTCTGTCCTCTAAAGGCCAGCTCCAGTAAATAAAAGATTCAGAGCTGAATTCAAGCCGATGATGTGTTTGTTGCTCATCAGACTTTAGGTATCTTAAAGGTAAAAACATAAAACTTGCTAATTTAGTTTACTTGTGACATAAGTACTTGATTCAAATACCATTTGGCCTGCAAGAGGGAATCACAAATAAAACTGAAATGGAGATTAAGTATGTCTATGTCCTACCCGTTATAAGAATAATTTTAAATAAATCAATGTATGATACATTTTTAATTTTTTTTTTCATTTTTTTTCTCTGCTGCGTTTTTTATTTTACTCTCAAGTAGTTTTTCTTAATCAGACAAAAATAGCCTGGAAAATAGACTATATCTGACAAAGCTGACAATGGTCAGTTTCCAAATTTTATAGACCTGTGAATCATTCCTTCATTGTGACCATATCTGTTCATTCCTTCTGCACTCATTATACACCTCCTCTGTTTCAAATGCAGTTTCTCTGCTTCCACAGCAAAGGTAGCCATGACTCCTTTTACTGTCTCATTTTGCTCCACTGTGTCTTTTACTACTTGGAAAAGTAATGTGTAATTTCTTGCATGGGAAACAAAAATGATAAATTGAAATCTCATCAAATACATTATAAAAACTTCAATTCTGTTTTCTTAGAAGTTCTAAGGGATAAACTCTTATTCTCAAGATCTGGAAAACAATTTGAAAACACATGAAGAATGACAACTTATTGCATTATATAATGCCTTTTCCTTACTGGCTTAATATTCATATTTCCTTTTTTCTGTCTTTTACATCAATTATATAATATTTTAAAATCTCTTTCTTTCTTTCTTTACCTGTTTGTTTTTCTTTGGTTTTTTCAGTCATTAATATCCATGGTTCTCTACAGAAATGAATCAGTCATGTGACTCATTAACACCTTGAGAAGAGTGATTAGCACTTAAGAAAACAGTTGTTCTAAACTTCTAATGTAATTCCAGTCCCCTGGGTACTTTATAATTCTATTCAATGTTTATATCTCCTTTTTTTTCAAAACACAGTTTTGTGCAAAGCACAGAAATCAAAATTATGACCAAATAACTTTTGCTCTAATAATCTCACAATTAATATGAGTCTCTTAATATAACTATGTATAAATATTGGTTCTTGTTGTGAAAGTTGTTGTTACTGCCAATATTATTTAATGATTCATACAGTGCTTGCCTAAAAAATTACTTATGAGTAAATTGGATGCTCTCTATTATTTTAAAATTTCATATCTTTATTAAAAAAAAAAAAAAAAAAAAAACCCACCCATATTTATTTCAGACTGTAAAATTACTCTTTGATATATGTGTTAAAAAGACCAGTGGGAAAAGAGTTTGGGAAGTCATGTGAGAAGAAACTGGTACAGAATAGTGACCTTGGACTGTGAACAAATGGAAAAATTCCTGAGAACTTTTCCTCCAGCCTTAAGATCTTCCACTAGTAGATTGTTCACACTCTTCCAAGGTGACCCAGTCCAGTGTTTAACTTTCTGGTCATTAGAAATTTTTTCATTATGGTCTGAAATCTCCTTTGCTCCCGTTTAAGGCCGTAATTGTCATCCCATGAACAACAGACAGGAAGAAAATATATAATCCTTCCCTACTGCAAGAATTCCAATGACAACCTGCTTGAAGACTGTTATTTCAATTCACCTGATTGTATCTCCTACTGAGAAGAAAAGATACCAAATCATAATACAACTCCCAGGAAGATGAGATTTATAAAGTATACACAGTGAATCATATAGGATATGTTATTAATAAGTACTAAACTAAACGAAGGACTTCACATTATCATCATCCCACAAAAAGAAGTTCTTCCATTCTCAGAAATTGACTGGTTGATGTACCACCATTCTGCTACTGCCTTTGGTAACCCTTTGTAATTACACTACTCCAACCAGTGGTTTGAAAGCAAGAAGCTTTCAAAGATAATTAATATATTTTGGAATATTTATATTCTGCTTTTAGGCAGAATGATAGAAAGACTGGCCAAGCTAACACCAGTGAACTGGAATAACAGTGGGGAAATGGCCCTTATAGAAAGTCTCAATTTGCAGTGCTGGAAGGCGCAGGACTGTAAGATCTTTCTTTTGCTAGTAAGTCTTGAATTGGTTGGATTTTGCAACAGAGTGTATTAAAAAAAGCCCAAAAAACAAACCAAACAACTACCCAACCAACCAACCAATCAACCAACCCTCCAACCAACCACCCACCCAACCAACCAACCAACCAACCATCCAACCAACCAACCAACCAACCAACCAACCAACCAACCAAC
The DNA here is from genome assembly GCF_901933205.1 of Camarhynchus parvulus. NCBI lineage: Eukaryota > Metazoa > Chordata > Aves > Passeriformes > Thraupidae > Camarhynchus > Camarhynchus parvulus. Next base: position 2,989,635 of record NC_044601.1, read on the forward strand.
CAACCAACCAACCAACCATCCAACCAACCATCAAAAAGCGTATTTGTGTATGTGTAAATTCATATAATCGAATGGGCTCTGTACTTAAGATATCAAGTTACTAAAGAAACACCAGTTCCTGTTCAGATAATTTATATTAATATCTGTCTTACAGTTAAATCCAGTGCGCTATACTTTCCAACTGCTCCAAGCTGAAAGGAATTCCCAAAGAACTGGCCTAGGAATGTGGTACCAGTAACAGAAAAGCATATCACAATGTTTTTTGAAGTCTCAGTTGGACTAATACTCATAAAATCCTGCAGGTAATTTGAGAAAACTTCCTTACATGTAAACAGAAAAAAGTTGGGGTTTTCTGAGTGGAAGAAAACTACAGGAGAATTTGAGATGTGGAAATTTGAGAATTTGAGCTGGATGAAAAACAAAATATGACATTTATTTAAAAATTAATCTGTAGCTCCACCAAATTTTATAGTTATAATTTATGGCTCATATTTATAAGACTATATATTGTTACTCAATTTGTGGACAATTAATTAGTCATGTTTAAGAAAAAAAATACATTTTATCATCTTGTTTTTACCCATATGCATCTTGAACTAAAGATGTTTGTATTTGTGGCTTAAAATTCAACTGTATAGGATCTTTATTAAAAAAATGTAGAATTCTATCTCCTACCAAGATAGGCCTTCTTCATTTTGTGTTACTTTTGTAAAACCTTTTTTCTCCTGAATGTTTGCAATTCTGAGGGATAAAAATGGCAAATTTTTCCATCTTTCTCAGATTATATCCATCACCAATGCTTTCAATATCTGAGTCTTCAGAAATCCGGCAGACATTCCTATGATAATGCTATGTCTCGTATACACATATCAAAAGATTTGTTTTGAATTTCAATGATTTGCTATCACATTAAAGAAAACAGCAAGAAATAGCAGGATCAAAATATGCATATTCTGTAACAAACTGCAGCAATATTCATAACAGTATGGCTGCTGGCTCGGCACAACAAAATTTAAGATGGAGTGCACTGAAAGCAATGTACATTTTCAGGCTACATAAATCAAAAAATCATTTTTCAGAATGAGTTGCCTTCTAGGGGCTTTGTTCCTTTTTCTGAAACATCTGGCATGTGCTGTCATTGAGAGAACATTATTGTCTTGGGCAGAACATCTATTTGCTCTGATATGGCATTTCTTATGTTCATATACAGCCCATCTTTATAAATGATTGCTATTTTTTGCTGCAAAAATAAATGGCCAAACCAATATTGCTGTTGCAGGCCCTTTTCCTTTTTCTTTTCTAATTGTGTTCCTTGCTGTGCCCTAAATGGATGATTTTTTTTTTTTATTCTCAGAAACACGAACATACAGGCTTTATCATTCATTGTCAAATGCCACAAATTCCCATCTTCCATTGTTCTATTTATGAAGAATATTAGTGACATTCTTAATCTCAGAACAGAAGAAAACAATATATTTCCAAAGAAGCATGAAAGCAAGTCATTTAGACATAGGAAGACTTCTTTAATAGACTTAGCTCTAATTTTCAGAAAATAACTGTCTATTTTGTTGTAAAAAAACCTCCATTCTTTCATTACAGTGCATGAAAATTTTTTTGGTTTCTAGTTTGCTTTGGATGTGGACTTGAGTGAAATACCACCATTTTGATAAGTTTTGTTTCCAAGAATGGAAGAAAAGTGAAATGAAAAAAAAGCACATATTCATTGAGAATTACTGCTAAACCCTTAAAGCTTAACAGTGAATGACAGCACTGAAAGGAAAAATGATTAGGCACATCCTCCTGACCAAGCTCAACAACTAATAATTTTTCTGAGCGGAGGAGAGAAAACACTCTGCAGCTTTTTGGCCTTAAGTGTCAGCAACCTTATTGACTGCCTGAGATGCTGCTGCTGTGAAGCTGTTTCTGGTTCCACATCATCATCAGGAGGCCAGGGTGATCACTCACGGTGGAGAGAAGCATAGGTATTGCTGCACTTCTGGTAGAATTTGCAAAAAACATGAGATTCTCATCCTGGGCAGCCAAGGTGACAAAGACCCTTGAAAATCTGGGTCAAACAAATTAGAACTTCAGAGTAATAGATTTATTTTAATAAATTAAGAATTAATTCAAAACATACCTCGATTAATTGTCATCTGTATCCTGAGCTTTGACCTAGATGGCTCTAGTGAAGCATTCAGCCCTAAGGTTCCAGGTATTTTTTGGATTCAGACAGCTGGCAGATAGGTGTTAGTGCAGTTGTCTGTCTATGAGTGCACGTATGAGCGTGTGCAAAGTACCAGTGTATGCCAGGGGAGGCCATGGATTAAACCACTATTAGGCACAAAAATTAAAGGGTCAGCAGTGGAAATAGTAGCAGCAGTACCTGTCTTTCCTATGCCTGATAAAGACTGGGGGTGGTTTTTTGCCAGCCATTTGCCAGAAGCTCTGCTTAAGGAGTTAGATTTTAATTAAGCCACAAAAGTTTCCTACCCCAGTCTCCCTGTCTGGGTTCAGCTATGAAATCTCTAGTATCTGAAAAGTGTATAGATAAATATGGGTTGGGATTGATTGAAGTTTGAAGGATTCCTTTGATTTGAGAAGGGACTTTGTGGGAGAGGGACTGTCATCTGCTGCAGAAAATCCTTGTGTCTGAATGATGAATATGAGCAAATAGAATTAGAATATTTGGGCAAGTTGTGAGCATTGCTGTCATGATGTTCAAGATTAGGACATGTATTTCCCTCCACTTTTGAGTTTGTATGCAGAAATTTATTTTGTTTTGTTTTCTTAGCAGTATCTGGATTGTTTGTCTAGATTATTTTTATGTTGCTAACAAAGGAGTTATGCATCCAGTAAGTGATTTGTCTTGCATCTCCTGATAAATTACATTTTGATGAACAGACTCTCAAATAATCTTCTCATTTTTAGTCTTTGACAGAAAAAAGAAGCAATGCCCTTTCCCCTACTGTGCAGCATTTACTAAAGTGGAAGATAAATTGAAGAAAACAAAAATAAAAATGAGGACAGACAACTGATTGTAATGTGTCTACTAAATCTAAATGAGTGAAACTGAAACTTAATACTGCAACAACTTTACTTCTTGGTCTTCCTACTCTGCGCTTGGTATAGCATGAATTTTTCACACAAAATACAAAATACATTAAAACTTGGAAATTCCTTCATGTAGAAGTAGACAGTAACATCCTTTATTAGTCTACCTGAGATAGCCAGAAAATACACTTTTGACACAGCTTGTACACATGGGTAAGGCAAAAAGACATTTAGAAACCAGAAGAAAATGAAAAATATTGATCTCTGAGGAAAGATGCCTGTGAGAAAAGGATGTAGGATGAAGGACTTCAACAACATGTGGAAGAACTTTGTATTTGGCTCAGCATCACTAGTGTGAAGCACTAAGAAAAAGGGAAAATTGACGTTTGAATTCCTTAAATTTGTGATTTTGGACCCCATTCAAATACGTACTTCAAATTCAATTCCAGACAAATCAAGGTTAATTTTTTATTTGTTGTATATAAAAATTGTTTTTACCAAAAAAAAAATAGCATAAAAATGGAGATTTAAGGACAACAACAAAAATATTTTATTATGTAGCTATAAAAAGCACTGCTTTACGAAGTCTCTTAATAGGGTCAGATAGAAAAAGGCCCTGAAAATATATAGATTTATTTTAAGCAACCTCAAATACTATTTCGTCCACTGTATATAATAATGATGTTTCCATTGTGTTGATATGCCTTGGATATTTTCTTGCAAACACAAAGTGTCATATTCTGTCAATTTGTTGAGACAAGATTTTTAGTTATGAATGAAGCTTTTTTTTCCTATCCAGAACAAATTTCTAAATATGATCTTTTCCACGCACACAGATTTTTTAAAAATTGTATTATAAATAAATTCATACGTAATAGATGTGTCTTAAAAAAACAATATTTGATTTTTCCAAATAAATAAACAAATTTGCTCTTCTTTTTTTTTCAATGTTCAGATTTAGGTCACGTGTTTATAAAGACAAGACGCAAACAATGAGAACAAGGGCTGCCATTTATTGCTGTAGAAGATCTATACACTATACATAACTGAAGTATTCATTCCTTTGATTTATAATTCAAATGTTTACATTAAACAGTGATGATATTTATTATTGCTATATTCACGCATATCAAATTCCATCCCCCATGCAATTTTATGCAACCATGTTACCAAAATGGGTAGATGCAGTAATTCTGCTTCTTTGTTACAACCTGATATCCATAAAAGCCCTTCATATTCCCAAAGACGGATTTTCTGTCTCTATAAAAACATTAACTTAAATAACACCATTCCGAATTCACCTTTCTAAAACCAACTTTACAGTCCAAATAGTGTAAAGGCATTGTAAAAAAGGAAAAAAACCAGTAGTGATTCTCATGCTAACTAGTTAAAAAACTAATAATGCCCATTCAAAATAAAAAATAAATACCAATTATTTTATTTTATTTTATTTTATTTTATTTTATTTTATTTTATTTTATTTTATTTTATTTTATTTTATTTTATTTTATTTTATTTTATTTTACTGTGTTAAAATTTGAGTACGGTTTAGTCTCTGTTTTCAGTATTTTCATTTAGTGCACATCTGGCACTAAGACTGCAAGTGGACAAAGCAAGCATGATGAAAAGATGGAAATTGCCTGACAGAAGGTTTTTCCTGAACAGACCATAGTAGAGAGTAAAAAGGCCATCAGTCAGAGTAAAAAGTGAGGATTTATACATGAAATTAAGCTTGCAAAGGTGTATGAAAGAACCTGGAAAATTGTAGCAGCAGAGGATACTGTTGGCATGAAAATACCCATAGCTGCACATGGTATAATGCTTCCAGGAATGGGTGCACTCATATTGATGGGAAGAGGTGAAACTGTTGGGAAGGAAACCCCCATGATCAATTGTGTGTGAATACATGTGTGTGATTGGACCATTTGGGGATTAGTTACAAAAAAAAATTCAGAAATTTTCAGATGGTTTGTTACAGTCTAGTGTTGTGGTTTACCTGTTTTATTATTGATACTGATCCTGAATGCATAGTTCAGTTATTCCCAATTAATTGCGTGTCATTAACAAATTAGTAAACATATCTGATCCTGAATTGGTTCAAAATACATGTACTGAGCAGTTTTTTTCTTGTGATAACTCTTGGAGATAGAAAATGGAATTAGAAAGAGCTGTTTTAGAATAATGATGTCTGCTTGAATCAGACAAAACCCAAAGCTCAAGAGCAACAGAAAAAAAGTTTAAAAATATAGGTTTTAAATGAGCTGCCTTTGTATAATAACAACAATGCATTCACAGTCCTTTCTTAAGGCTTATTATTTCTTGGTCTTTCTGCAAGTATGACAAGTAAAAAATCCCTTTTTGCTCCCCATATTAATATAAGAGTAGTCCCTTGATTAAAAGAGCCTTGCTGCCATATCTGGAGAACTGACATGGATTTTGCTTATGTTCTCTGCTTTAAGAAAAAATAAGGTTTATTTTCTTGTCCAGCCAGCTGAGGTAAATTACTTTACTACTTTTACTATAAGTCACATCAATCAGGTAATGTAGATAATGTCAAGGGATTTGGAGAGAAAAAACACCTCTTCTACTCCACCTGATTAAGAAGCAGACGTTCTTGGCAGCAACTAGGCAGAAATGACAGGCAACAAACAAACAAAAACAGAAAGTGAAAAGGAAAGAACTGATTTCTGCAATGATTCTGATGGGCTAATTGCAGAAACCACCACTCACTGCCCTCCACTTTTCCAGTTGTTACAGCCACTACTGAAAATAAAATGTTACTTCTAATAACTTTCACTTCATGTTTACTGACATGTACATTTGGAAGCATGAAAATTAGTTAGATGTAGTGCCCCCAGCTGTGATTGTGAAAGCTAATATTATTATTCTTTCACAGCTCCTCGTGTGCTAAAGCAAATGTCATTTTAGAATGCTTAGTACTTAAAATGATTTTTAGACAGAAAGAATTTGACAGCTAACAACCAACCTTTAAGATAAACATATTTTCCTTTCTCTGTTACACTGGAAATTGCCTCACTACCATGACTCTGATCACTTTCTCTTAGAACCATTTTCATGCAAGTTATTTTTCTTCCGTTTCTGAAATATCACTTTAATGCACTCTTGCCAATCTTCTTTTGTCAGTAACAGATGCATAAAAGTAACAGACTGATATTACAAATGACTGAAATTTCACAACTAATCACATCAGGCAGGAATCACAGAGTAGAAACTGTTAAGTATATTAACAGGAAAAAAATCTTGTTATGTTACTTTTACTTCTTGATCATCTATTATTTTCATACTATTAATTTAATTTTAAAAGTAATTAAAAATACCTTCCAAGCTATTTTATGCTAAGTTGTTAAGCTGTTTTGTTTTTTTCAATAATATAACTAGGAAGTTCATATTGCTCTTTTAACAGGTAGTTGGAGGATGTGTCATATGACAATGTACAATATTCAAAAGCAATTTGTCACAAAATCTTTTCTTAATGCAAATATACCCTCATCCCCACACAGCTCCAAAATGCTTGATTGCAATTAGCATATAATAATAGCATGATGGGTGAGATTCATTACTGTATAATAGCTATCAGAAAAAAGCAAAGCAAGAAACAGAAAACATTTTGTGAGAAAAAAAATTGTATTTTATTATAATGTGCTTAAATAGAACTTCATACTCTATCCAGATACACTATAGTGACTTTCTTGCATATATTTAAATAACATTAGTTATTAACCCTGAATTTTCTAAGTCATGAAGAAACAGAATTTCACTTCATTTTGAGTGAGTGACTAATGTAATGATTTTTAGTGGAGTTTTTCACAGGTTTACATCATGACTGGCACATGAGAATAGGTTTCTAGAAAAAAATCCAAAGCTTGTGCAAATACTTTTTTTGAACAAAGTATGCAGTGCTCCATGACATAAAAATATAAATGTATGCTACAGTTTGAATACATTTTAAATTAAAAAATTAAGCTAAAATTTATGTGGTTTCTGAGTTAAATTATGGAATGGTATAGGAAGAAATCTCAAGCTCTTAGTAATACTTAGGCATCTTAAATTCTAAGTATATTTTTTACTCTAAGTTCCTACATCATCTGTCCTGAATTCTCAAAAAAACTCCAGAAAAAATATTTTAAAATAAGAATTTTATACATGGAAAATATATTGCTGATTATTTAATTTTATAAAGCAATATTTAGTTGCATTTTATAATTTAAATCTTTGGGGATTGAGTACACTGCATGGTTACACTGAAAAGGAAATAAAGAGAAAACAACCTAAACCAGAAACAAACCACATGTTTGTGTGGCAAATTGACTCTTTAGAAAGATACTTTTTACAGTTTGGTATCAGGATGTACAAATCTTGATTACAGTTTCCTGAAAAAAATATTACTCCAAAGGAAATAGCATTCTGGGAGAAAGCTTTTTCTCCCTCCTCTGTAAAACTGAGCCATTAGAAGGGAAAGACAGTAATAAGTTGTTTGTTAAAAAGAGTGACATTCCAGCTCCCCCTTAAAATCAATGTCAAATCCCTTTTCTGATTTCAGGGGACTCAATTCAGTCTAGCCTCTAGGCTAAAATTGGCTGCCCCTTCTTTCAGCACCAATTCCGTGGTGTAGAAAAAATTTCAGGAGACTTAAAGGGAGTAAAAATCAATTAATCAGATGAGGATGGAACACCAAGTATTGTGGTTTAACCCTGGTAGGCAGCTAAGCCCCACAAAGCTGATTGCTCACTTTCCCCTAGAGGAATGGGAGAGAGGGCCAGAAGAGTGTAAGTGAGAAACTTTTTAGGTTAAGGTGAAGACAATTTAATAAATAATCCAAATCTGTGTGTGCATTTAAAAAAAAAAAAACAACAAGGAATTTGTTCACTGCTCTGATCAACAGGCAAGAGTTAAGCCATCTCCAGTAAAGCAGGAGTCCATGACAAAATCAGGGAGCCACAGAATGGGTAAATTTGGAAGAAACCACAATGGGGTCATCTGGTCGAGCCTCCCTGCTCAGGCAAGATCATCCCAGAGCACAGGTCACAGGATTGTGTTTAGGTTCTGGAATAACTTCAGTGAGGAAGGCTCCATACCCTCTCTGGACAATCTGCTCCCATGCTCAGGCACCCACACAGTAAACCTCTTCCTCATGTTCAGGTGGAATTTCCTGTGCACCAATTTCTGTCCATTGCCTCTTGCCCTGTTGCTGGGCACCTCTGTGAAGAAGCTGGTAACATCTCCCTCTTCAGATAATCAGGTACATTGATGAGGTCCAGTCTCAGTCCTCTCTTCTCAAGACTGAGAAGCTCTTTCACCTTCATGGACCCCTGCTGACTCATGGACAGCTTGTTGTCCACCAGGACTTCCAAGTCCTTCTCTGCAGAGCTGCTTTCCAGTAGGTCAGTCCCCAGCCTGTCCTGGTGCCTGGGATTGTCCTTCTCCAGGTACAGGACCCTGCACTTGTCTTTGTTAAAATTTAGCTAGTTCTTCTGTGCCCACATCTCCAACCTGTTGAGGTCCTCCTGAAGGGCTGCACAACTGTCTGCAGTATCAGCCACTTCTCCCAGCTTTGTGTCATCAGTGAAAAGGCTGAGAAGGCACCTGCCCCTTCATCCAAGTTATTGATGAAAAAGTTAAACAATACTGGGGCCAGTGTTGACCCTTGGGGACCACACTCTTGACAGGCCTCCGACTAGACCCTGTGCCACATACCAGAATCTTCTGGAATCTGCCATTCAGCCAGCTCTCAATCTACCTCGCTGTTCACTCATCCAGCCCATACTTCCTGAGTTTGTCTATGAGGAAGTTGTGAGACAATGTCTATAACCTTGCTAAAGATGAGGCAGACAATATCCACTACTCTCCCTTCATCCATCCAGGTGGTTGTCTCATTGTAGAAGGCAATCAGGTTGGTTGAGCATGATTTACCCTCAGTGAATCCATGCTGACCATTCCTGATCACCCTCTTGTCATCTGCATGGATGAGATGCCCTCCAGAATGAGGCACTCCATCACCTTTTCGGGGACTGAGGTGAGCTGACTGGCCAGTTGTTCCCTGGCTCTTCCTTGCCCTTTTTGAAGACAGGGATGATATTTTCTTTCTTGCAGTCCTCAGGAACCTCTTCTGATGGCCATGACCTTTCAGAGATGGTCATGAGCAGCTTCATCATGGTGAGCACACGGATGCTGAGCACTTGTGAATGTTGAAAATCAGGGCCTATGGACTTGTGGATATCATGTTTTCCCAGGTTTTCCCTAACCCAATCCTTCCTGACCAAGGAAAAGCCTTCCACCATTTCCTTTCCCTGATCTGCTGGGTCAGAGACTTCTGAGTGCTGGCCTTGTCAGTGAAGACCAAAACAAAGAAAGCATTCAGTGAAGTAACTGCCTTCTTTGCTTCCTTTTTTATCAGGGCCCCCACTCCCTTTGGTAATAGTCCCTTGTTATCCTTTGTTTACCTCTTGTGATTGATGAATTTGAAGAAGCCCTTCTTTGTCGTCCTTAACATCCCTGAGAAAATTTAATTCCAGCTGAGTCTTAGTCTTCCTCATCTCATTTCTGCTTACTCTAAGACAAGCACTGTGACTCAACTTCAACATTTCTCACTGTCCTAGGTTGAGAACCCAGGACACTCACTCATTACCCCAGCTTTTACCATTGGATGTGATGCCATATGGTATGAGACAGTCTTTGCACAGCTGAGGTCGCTTGTCCTGGTTGTCCCCTCTCCCAGTCGTCTTGCTGGCTGGGCAGTCTGAGGAGCAGAAAAGGCCTTTGTGCTGTCTAAGCACTGTTGAGCAGCACCTAAATCACGGGTGTGTTAACACCACTTCTCTCATTACAAATATAAAAAGTAGCACCATACAAGCTGCTATGAAGAAATTTAACACCGCCTCAGGCAAAATTAGTAGTACACCAGCCTAAATGGAGTACATAGCAATGGCATTAATTTATAAATAAATTACAACTTTCATAACACCCACAGCAAATGTGGTCTTACTAAAGCCATTAGTTTCCTTAACACATCCATACATTTTTGTTTCTCCTTGTGTGGATTGCAGCTTGTTGCTCCCAGAAATTACACCATTTTTTGCATGAATTCTGATTTGAGATTAAAGCGTTTGAAGTTAGTTGACTCTCTGAGTCAACAATTCTGGATCATGAAGCATACCAGATACTGAAATTAGTGTCTCCACACCACAGTCAGAAGACAGAAAAGAAAAATCTTTCAGAATCCTATTTGAAAAGATAAACTTGACCCAAAACTTGTTTCAGTCTTAGAAAACAGGTGTGTTTTCATACTGGAAATCCGACACTAACTCAAGATTGGAAAAGCTAGATTTCAAATATCTTATTTGCTTTTCTCTCATATCACAAGGAAAACAGAGCCCTGAATCTACACCTAGGCTAGTAAATTACACTTGGTTTTGGGACAGCAGGGAGGAATTTTGATGACAAAAAAAGCTTTGCCACTGCAAATAATGTATTTTTTTTCTTAAAAAAAGCCATTGTGCAGAAAACTGAACCAACTCCAGATTAAACTAGCACACCATCTCTAATTACTAAAAAATGTGGATACTTTTCATGCAATAACAAATCTAAAAAAGCAATTTTTACTTAAAAAATTGTAAGTGACAAAATATTTGGAGATAAATTTATTTCTGAAAATAGACAACAGCTAAGCACAGTGGATTTTCACATGATTCCCCAATCTTATTTATCCAAAGATAAATTTTTGAACACAAATTATCAAAACATCTTAAATGCAGTTTTTATAAAAAAATAAAATACTTTTCCTCCACTTAGAATTTGGTTTGCTATGAGTTTAGGTGATGGTCGTTTTAGTTTATTCTGGTGGTTGAAATGTTGTTGGTTACACTAAAAAAATATATGGATATATGGAATATCTGATGTGGAGTATCAAAAGCATTATGTCTCTGAGGCTATACAGAGAACTAAAAGCCATGAAAACCATTCTGAACACAGATCTTTTGAAATTACAAGTCAGTGACAATAAACTGTGTTGCTAGGAAACCAGAGCCACTGAAATAGTGTCTCCATTTAAAATAAGAATGCTGATTAAAAAACATTCTCAGCAAATAATGAATAAAGGTGTCAGAGGTATCTGTTGTGCCAAAGATCAGACAGAACTCTTAATTTGTAAGCCAGAGCAATACACCCAAGTCTTTAACAGCTGGAAATTTGCCATAAGAGCTTCAGTATGAGGGTAGAAGATAATAAAACTTCAGATTGCTTACATCCAGAGTTGTTGTACATCATATTGCAGCTTCACAAATTCTTTATCTGCATATTGATGTCACATCTTTAAATAAAATTAAGAATACAGTAAAGTAAGAACTGTGAGCACTCCTAGTTATGTGATTTAAAGAGCAAACACAGGGTCTGAAGAACAGAGATGAACTCAATTGTAGAAATATTGCTATGAAAGTTAAAAAATGCATGCAACCAATTCTATTTTCTTTTAGTGATGAAGGAATGATGAAAGTGGTTCTTTATTTATCCCAGCGGATAGACTACATGCACGAATATATCACAACATGTAGATATATTCAACAAACAAATAGAAAACTTCAAAATTTGTGTTTCTGTGGAAAAGAAATCATGCTGCTGAAGAAATGTCACCCTGCACAAGAGAAGAAAAATTGATTCATTTAGTCACCTCAAACACAATATCTGAATCTAGAAAAATACTATATGGATGGACTAAATGCATGGTTCTGCTTCTTTGCCTGTTTTCTGGTTTAGCAGATTGATATTTTACAGGATTTTCTCTGATTAACACACAGATTTAAATTATATCCCCATTTTCAAAGGGGTCTTCTTTTGTCTATCAAGTTGCTCTCTAGTTGCCTGTTATTTCTTCTCATACACTGGATTACAACATAGTTCTAGGAACTTGGAACGTTTTCCTTTTTTGGAAGTAAAGTACTTGTTGAGAGATGTTTTCCTAATATGAGCAGTTTTTATTTGTTTTTCATTGATTTTTAGCATAAAATAGGGAACGTAGTTACGTGGTTTTACTGCATTTGTGTGTGTGTACACTGTAGAGTTTGTCAACATAAAATTTTCTTTGAGTTAATAATAGTCTGAATCTCAGACTAGCCTAAATGGAAATGATATGAGACTATTTCATTATCAGAATAGCATCTTGCCAGAATACTTCAGTCTTTGCTATTAAAGATACTAAAGTCCCCTCTATCACCATTTTTCACTTCAGAAAATCTTTTTTGTCATATCACCAGCATTTTTACATGCTAAGGTGATTCCAAGATTTTATTTTAAATTTGCAGAGTACTTGAGGTAATCATAGTGGTATCCAAGAAATTAGTATATCAATGATATTCCTAATTGTTTTCTCATTATATTCCTCTGTTGTTAATTTTTTCCTTGGACTGTTTTCAGAATTAGGAGACATGACAAAAAATTTTCTTCATCTTGTTCTATCAAAGGTAAAAAAATTTCACGTTTTCTTTTTTTCTTTTTTTCTTTTACTATGGGGAAAATTAATTTATAAAACAATTTTAAAGCAATTATTCTAATTGCAAGGATGAGTTTCACACCTAGGACACAGGTATGTTTTTTGTGCCTAAGAGTGAAGCTGAAATTAAACTTTATATCCTGGATGCTTTCATTTAAAAAAAAAGAGGGAAAAAAAGTGAAAGCACAGACTTTGAAGCAATAATATGTCTTGGGTTACATGGTAGGTTTCTGTAGTGTAGGATGGGCAGGACTGGCTCCTGTGAGAAGACACTGGGAGCTGTTTATATGTCAGAAAGAACCAGTTTCAGACAGCTGCAAAATTGATCTGGCACTGCTCAAACTGAGCCAGTCAGCCTTGTTTGTGGCACTTCTGTGATAAAATATTTGGTTAAGGGTAAAAAAAGAATGTACACCGTCTGTGAGAGAAAAGGATGAGGAAAATGTGAAAAAAACAACATTAAGGTTAATGAATTAAGAGGGGAAGGAGTTGCTCCATCTCTGGAGCAGGAATTTCTCTGCAGTTCAGGGAAAACCATGTTGGAGCAGATATTCACACTGCAGCCAATGGAGAGTCAATGCTAGAGCAGGAATCACAGCCCATGGCAGTCCCACGCTGCAGAACTCTTCTTCTGAAGATTTCAGCCTATAGAAAAGCTCCCCACACTGGAGCAGTTCTTAAAGGATTTTGATCCCCTGCTGGATCATGCTAGAGCATGTGGGAAAGAAGTGGAAGAAATGAACTGTTATGTACTGACCAAAATTCCTATTCCCCATTCTCCTGTACTTCTTAAAGTGTGGAGAAAATTTAAAAAACAAGTTGAGTATTGGAAGAAAGAGTGTTGAGGTAAAGTATTTAATTTTGTTTCAATTTCTCACACTCGCTTATTTCTATCCTACTGTTTTCAATTAGCAAAGAATTAAATTAATATTCCTCAGTTTTAGTTAGGTTTTTTTGCTCATGCGAAAAAGCTCATTCATTGATTTTCCTGCCCTTATCTTGACCTATGAGCTTTTTAGTACATTTTGTCCTCCTGTCCTGCTGAGAGGGGGGAGTAAGAAAGCAGCTTGGTTCATGCCTGGTGGCCAGCAAATGTCAACTCACCAAATCATATTGCTGCAAGCCAATAAAGAGTGTGGGAAATAGGTTTGGTGCTTTTGTAGGATACTTGTGCACAGGTTACGAACTATGGACTTATCTCCAGAGAAAGGTTTGAAATGACTTTTTTAAAGAACAGCAGCTTTAAAACACAGAAACACCTCTTTATAAATCAGCTTCAAAAATGTGTCTCTGCAGCGCTCATAAAACTGTAATGAAGTATATTCACACAGTCTCAGTTCCAGCATTTGAAGTAAAAATAAACAAGGTCATTGCTTTTATTGTATACTGCGAATCCTACAGGCATCTATGAATAAACCATACACCAATGTCACGTGAAATTATAATCTAGAACAGGAAGGTTTATAAATAGCCTACTTTTTAAAAAGAGTCACAAACAAAAAGTGATTAATTGCAAGCAGTCTTAACACGCACAGACAGAGAAACAAGACAAGTTTTAAATGATTTCTTGAAGACTTGTAAGTCACAAGAGCTTGTGGAAATCATCAGAGGACACTTAAAATGATTTTTTTTAAATGAAATATTCTCTGTTTTGGAGAGAGCTATATTCTAACACTAGTTAATTGACACTTCTGAGATAATATCGACAAGTTCATTTGTGTCTTTTGCTCCTGGATAAGACTGTGCACCTCAACAGTCTCTAAAGTGAATGGAGGTACATGAATTTCATCACCTCTGGATATCCCAGTATTTTAAAATTCTGTAGGACAAATAGTTTAAAATATTCCTTTTGGCTTAATAAATTATATCAAAACACTTCAATTAAAACTTGTGCAGTATTCAATTATAATTTCTCCATAATTAACTGATTATGGAGCTAACTAATTTACTGTAGCCAGACAGGACATAATTCTGATGGGATTATTCTTGGTCTGTATGTCTCTTTTGATGATGTGGGTTCTGGGAGCTTAAACATCCTAGACCATGGAACGAAAATGTGACCTAAAATATAATATCTACAGAAAATTTAATAGAAGGAAAATTGAATACCTCTTTGGGTTGATGGTTTATTAGATGATACATTACATATCTGTGAGAATTTTAGCATTTAGATGTTTGAGAAACTGATTTTTACACCTGTTGAACAATGATAGAAAGCAAAGGACAGATCAGAATTGGCTTTTAAAGAGCAAAGAATTAACATTGGAATGCTTCCAAATCGTTAAAATTAGCTAAAAATCTATTCTGTACAAATACTAAAATTAATTAAAAATTCCCTATTTCTGGCACATGTCCTGCATATTTGTTATGAGGCTGTGCATTCATGAGCTAATTATTACCTAAGAAAATATCAGAAATATTAAAAGACCATTAACTAAAATATTATCAAAAGAGCAGCTTATTCAGAGGATCAGACAGTTTAAAAATTACTCTAGGTGTGGGGATCTTTTTTTTTTTTTTACATTTTGGCAAGCTTTTCCTCAAGAAAGGTAATGACAAAAAAAAAACCAACCAAAACAACAAAACCCAAACCACAATTATCTGAACTGAATAAATAAAAACATGCTATTTCTGTCCCTAAGTTTGTCAGCATTTATCACGAATCATTCTGTTCATTGATGGAAGCAAACTACTAAGAAAAAAAGATCAAACAGAAGTGCATAACAGCATCAGGGAAAAGCAATCTTCCAGTTCAGTACAGTTTATTCAGTATTTTGCTTGAGATTGTCTATACAGTGGGGAATGAGTTTTTAAATTCCTGTCTCTTTTAGTTTGTTTTCCCCCTTACCCCAACCCTTGACTACAGAAATATTATTTTAATTTAAACTTCTCTTTCTAAAACTGAAATATTTAGCTTATACATTAAAGGAAAGGGTACCTTGATTAGAAGACCAAAGTTATCAAAGTTAATTGGATATAAAGTTCTTGATATTAATTATATCCCTTATCTCTAGTCCCTTAGCAGTTTTGGAGGGGCTTTTCTTGTCTAACTAAAGAAAACACACTAGATTCAAAGACTTCCATTGAGCTTTGTCATAATTGTCACTTACGCTATAAGGAAAAGCTTACAAAATAATCTTTAGTCCATCAAAAAATAATTTAATTTGAGAAACAAGATCAACAAGACAATAAAAAATTTCTGATGCCTTAAGTCTAAGAGCTAGTAAGCTTTCCAGAGGAAGACACATAGAATAAATTGGAAATTAAAAAATTATAGTATTGTTGAGTGGCTCAGGCTTATTTAATAATTTTCTATAGTTAGAGGAACAAAATTAATGACTAGATTTTTAAGGACTGCTTTCAATACTCATGTCCTCTAAACCAAAATGAATAGCCCCAAATAACTACAGCAGGAGTCAATTCATCAAAATGACATTAACATATCAGGAAGAAGACAGAGCCTTCAATTCCTTCAGGCTGCTTATCTATCACTGAAACACACGTATTTACAACACCAGCACTCCATTCTGATGTTGCTATAATATTACTTATTTGACTGTTGAATCGTAATAATTTAGACCAGTGGGGAGAAAAAAGCACTAATAAGGTATCTATTTTAAGTAGCAAGTGTAACAGGTAAATAACCTTTCAGCGGTATCTCCTAAACCAAATAAAAATAAATGAAGAAAAAATAAGATGGTAAAAACTTCCTAAGAAAATAAGTACAGGAAAAAAAATGAAAACCAAAAGCAAAACCCAAACAAACAACTAACAGTACTTTTAGAAATACTCCTAATGATTATTCATAGCAGTTCTCATACCACTCTCATTCACTTACTGCCATAATTGGTGGCAACAGTCTAGATAAGATGTATCTTCATCTAAATTTGTCTTAAACAATGCTAAATTATTTTAACATTATTCCTGTTAGCATATCTGCAATTTAAAATATTTTGAAAAAAATAGCATCATCTGTGATCAAAATGAGATTTCTTAAACAATGGCTGAATTTTAGTGAAGAAACAAATTTTGGTTGTATAAGAATAGACTTTCAACATCTTAATAAACTGTGAATGTGAATAACAAATGAAGACTGACCAGTAGAATTTCAAAAACTTTAAGGCAGCTTAACAAAAAGGAATAAGAAATATTGAGTAGTACAAGTCATACCCTTCAGCCCTCTAAGGATCAATGTATCTTAACTAGATACTGAAAAAAGTAAAATGAGCAAACAAACCAAACAAACCTTAAATCAGCAATAGACAGTGTATCTTTATCTATTTGAAAGCTACTCCTGGGATTCAAGAGCAGTGATAAAAACACTGTCATGGAGAACAATAGAAAATAACATTTCTTATCTCTAACCTCACTATTAATAGTTTATACCTTTAATATTGGACACAGATGATGTTGAACCAAATGTAATGGGGAAAAAACCTAGGACTAGTGGGGATAATATTTATTTGATCCACGTCTGAATTACTAATAGAGCCCTTTATTTCTAGGGGTTTTCTGAAAAAAAAAAAAAAATAAAAAAAAAAAACAAAAACAGTTCTGAGAATTAAATTCTTCAGAGATCAAAATGTATTTGTATGTGAATCCTACTTTGCTCAATATTAGAAAAAAAAATATATAATTCTTTAATATCTGGGGAATAAGGAAGAGAAATAAAACCAGAAATGAAAAGGAAGATTTTTAGATGACTATTTTTCTAAGATGGGTTATAAAAAGCTCTGCTCTTGATCCATCTCAGAGCTCTTTAGAAGGCAAAGACAAGTTTCAGAAAGTGAAGTTTCTAGATCAAAATTTTTCACAGGATGATAGGTGAAGGGCAAATAAAAGTAGACCTACCAGGAAGCATAATATCTAATGGAAAACATAAACTTTCAGCACAAGAAGGAGTTTTCATTATTTCACTCGTTCGTTTTTATAGTTTTTTTTTTTTTAAGAAAACTTGCATTGTAATTTTTTTGGGTTTTGTTAAAGCATTTTTCCATTCTGCCCAGTTACTCCCCCTTTACTAACATTAACAGCAAAATCATGTAGCTCGTTCAGTCAGTAGAACAGAGTGTAAAATAAGTATAGAATAATAACTTATTTGTTTTGTGAACGTACTTTTCAGGGTACCACAACTTTGGGGGGAAATATTGGAATCAACAACATCAGAAATCTAGTTGTTTTCATGTTTTCATATAGTGGAGTGTTTGAACATATACCTTTAGTGACAGTGTACGACAACTTAGTCTTCAAAGCTGGTGTTTTGCCTGATCCTCTCAATTTTGTATTTTAGCCTTTTAATGACTTCGACATTAATGTTCTCCCATAAGTATTTTACTAACCTAGATGAAACCTGTTTTTCTAGTGGTCTTTTGGTAGGGATTTTTTTGGTGGGTTTTTTGTTTGGTTGGTTGATTTGAGAAACAAAAGTAGAGAAAAACAATGTATCCAGAAGAAATCCTATATTTGTAATATAAATTTACTGCTATGTGTTTACATGAACATGCCCCTTCCTCTGCCACCCCACCTGTTTTTTTGCAGATATTAGTGCTCAACATCTTTCTGAGGGTAACATGCTGTTAACATAGTGTTATGAGGTTCATAAATGATAGCACAGAATGAGATTCTCTTTATTCTAAATTCTGGCTAACATATGCTAATAATTTCAAATGTTATTCTACTATTATTGTATCTAAGTAAATATAGTCTGCATTTATATGAGATAATTAAAATATGTTTATAGAGAAAAAAATACAGGGTTTTTTTTTTAGATTAAGATCAAACTCTATCCAGAATTTAATGTTTAGCTTGACATTAAGTAAAAAGAAGGATACTTAGGTATTTTTGTATTAATGTACTTGTTTGCTCACAAATTAGCAGATGAAAACACTACAAAGGAGATAGTTGTGTTCTTTAGTTTGGTATGTAATGTAAAGAAGAAATACAGTGCTTGATTTTTCTGCTTTCCAGAATTTACCTGGTGGGATTTTGTAACACTTAATCAGGTACAAACGTTTTTAGAAACTAGGAGAGGTAAGTCTGTTACATGTCTAAGTCACTATGCATTAGAAAATAGCTGAAGAATAGTGCAGCATTCTTAAGGTACTCTACTGCTCCTCTGATACAGAGAACTTTTACCTCTATTTGAAGGATACATCATTATCTTAATTTTACAAGAAAACACCTTAGTTTTTTTTTTTTTTTTTTAGGTTTGTTTACTTTTGTTATTGGTAATTTATTTTTAGTTTTAATCAAAGAACAGAAGATCAAAACTAAATTCCTGTAAAATGTAAAGTGATGGGATTTTTTGTGTCGGAAGATATGCAAATCTGTGAAAGTGTGGATACACATATGTTCAGACAAAGATTTCACATATATATCAGAACCCTGGCCTCAATTACACAAGTAATTAAATTAGTGAGGAATTTTCACCAGTACATTTTTGAGAAATTATTGTTATGATGGTGTCTGACATGAACAGAGTGACCTTTCAGATCAAAGTCACAAGGAAAGAGCCCACAATATTCCTGAGACTGATGTATGGCCTCATTATTGGAGATATAGAAAAAACTAGTTGCTGCAATGTTTTAGGCAGAGCATTTTCCACACCCAAGACAGGAGTGCTAGCTAGGAAGGAGGCACATTTATCCTGCTACTTTCATAATCCCCCTGCACACAACTTGCAAACAAACTAAAGCTGGGGGTTTGGTCTTGGTTTTCTACCCTGTTTAAAAAATCCAAACAAACAACAAGTGTGAAACCACAACCTTTTTTATCACACACACACACACACACACACACACACACACACACACACACACACACACACACACACACACACACTCTCTCTCTCACAAAAAAAAAAAATAGTGCCAAAGAAGTGGGTATTGAGGCCAGTCCTACAGAGAACTTCATTTAAATGTATCTACAGTGTGGCTACTTTTGCTTTGTTATTATAGCTTGTAATGTGATTTGATAAGAACAGTTTCCTCTGCTGTTCACCTCTATCAATGCAGCACTTGATTAAGTGATTCTTATCAGGTACTGTAGGAACATCACCCAACAGGGGTCACATTTACGTACTCTACAGGAAAAGAACTTTTTAGTTGTTAAGTGCTCTAATAGTTCATAACCTGCTGTGAAACATATGTGAAGAGACATTAGCCACCTACCTGTGCTAAGAATGTAAGAAGACTGAAAGACTGTTGTACGAACTGGCAAAATAATTGAAACTTAACAAGGAACTTCTCAAGGCAGAAAATGACCTCCTGTTGCAGTGTCACTGAATTTCCACTCTTCATCAGACGGCTTGAAAAATGAAACAGTGCTCTTTGTGCTCTTTGCACAAAAAGCAAACCAATCCTACGGAGTAGTATTTTTTACTGAGTATTAATTATCTCTAAGTGTGCGTTATTATATTTTTTCAGCATAAAATATTCAAGCAGCATTCACCAGCTGACTTGGATTTTTTTTTCCAACAAACAAGAAATAGAAAATTCTTTCCTTGAATAGACAAAATGTCATTTTAATGAAAATTAATCCAAGCTAAAAGTAATTCTGCAATGTTTTGGTAAAATAAACTGGTGGATTCAAGCTCATTTAGAGAGGCATGCATATACTTTAGCCTCTGCTCCCTCCACTAGATGAATTTATCTTGACCTTTGACTGACAGAAAATCCTAACCTGGCTGAAGCCTATACTGTGTTGGCTAAAATTTTGTTAACAAAAGTTACTGGAATGATCTGTGCCAGTTTTAACTTGCATGATTTTTCTCAATATTTGGTTAAGTCTTATGGTATAATCTACATGTGACCACATTTCTTCTTAAAAAGTGTTGTCCATTTAAATCTATGTCACATTAATAAAGTAGGCATAAACAGAACTTATGGATCCTATTACTGAGTCATTTAAAATGTAAGATGAAGTGTTCATGAAAGGATAATCTTGGAGCTGTCAATTTGCTTAGTTTTACTGTATATTGTAATGAATTTTATATGAGATAACTACAATTAAACATGCATTACATAGGTACTAGGCAATTATTAGTTCAGCTAAAATTTTTGCAAGGAAGTTGGAATTTTCATCAAATGTTAATATATTTAAAAGCTCAATTGTCATCCAAGTTTCACCAGTCCATTTTTTTCCCTCAAAATCTTCTTTGTAAACTTGAATTCGGCAGTTTATTTCTGACAGCACAAAGTAAAAGTTGATGTAAACAGCAGAGGTTCAATATCTGGCTTAGCATGAGAAAGTGCACTTTAGGCAAACAGCAATGTCTCCTTCTCTCACATAACATCTGCTGAAGCACACCAGAGGATTCAATGCTGTCAGGCTCTCAGCAAAACATACAAAGGAGGAATGGGATGTTGCTCTTAGGGAATAGGGATAGGGTGAAAATATTTCCAGAAACTGGTACAAGGTTTTGGGTGCTACAGAATTTATCTCAATAACTTGGACACAGTATTTGTTGTCTTCCATTATTGTGCTGACCTTCTTTGTCCCATATTGAATGTGGAGAGAAAAAGAAAAGATTCCAATTCGAAGGAACCCACATTGTGGGTTTCCTTCAACTTGGAATCTTCTCTTTTTGTAGAAAAGAGAAGATTCTTTGTGTTTCCTTTTGTAATCTACCTGACTTCCCTGTTTTCCTATGATATGGGGAAGAATATTATCCTTCACATGGAAGCATATTATTATAGTGTATATAACTACAGTGGTTTTTTTCACTCATCAAATCTGCATAGTCTTTGAAGTCCTTTATTTAGTCTTACACTTGATATAGAAACATATATAAAAAGCCCTGGTAAAGAGAAATCTTAAAGAGTTTATGAGATTTCTGCTGCCTCACCCTCTTGACTTGGGGATTTTAGACATTATTTCAGTGGGAAATCTAAATTTTCCAAGATGTATTTTTTGCGTTTTGTTTGTCTTGAGATACATGATGGATTAAAGATTTCAAAGAGGTTATTGCTCCAGAGTGGTGAATAACTCTTCTGTCAGGTCTTAATTAATAATTAGCAAGGAAAGTATTGTGGTTGATTTGCATATTTATGTAAATTGGTATAAGGAAAGGCTTCAGTCAGGATTGTCATATTGCAATAACAGGGAAGGAAGCATTGTACCCACTTGTAGAGTAAAACACTTGTTAAGATGACAGATATGAGTAGATAAGCTGCCTATACATAATCCAAA
Organism: Camarhynchus parvulus; assembly: GCF_901933205.1. Lineage (NCBI taxonomy): Eukaryota > Metazoa > Chordata > Aves > Passeriformes > Thraupidae > Camarhynchus > Camarhynchus parvulus. Next base: position 3,011,377 of record NC_044601.1, read on the forward strand.
ACGACAGGGCTGAAACAGTCCCCTGAAATAAACTAAGTATCCATAATCTTGAAAAGAAAATGAGTCTGGGAAGATTAGAATCTAAATGAAACCTTGAATAAATCCCAAACAAGGTTGTAAGTATAAAGAATGGCATTCTTCCCCAGCCAGTTCCTCTCTTTAGTGATAACAGGGCTGGTATTGAAGAGGTACAAAAAAGCTACACTCAGGTAATTTATCTACAGCTTCTCATCTGGATGAAACAGGAAGAGAGAGTGTTCTTTCAGATTTGACATTGGGGTAAACAGAGAAAATTACTTTTTCCTCTTTTATGTCACCTTTTTATTTAAAAATCTTTGTAACTCCAGTGGGGAAAGTAATTTTAATTTGCTTTTACTTAAACCTGGCTTCTTGCAAACAATTATAAAATCATTGGTAAACATTAAAGCACTATAACTCTTTTGAATTACCTGCAACTGAAAGCCAGAATACAGGACATACTGGAACATCTCAGATCTTCAAAATATTGTTTCAGGTAAGCTTAAAAGCAGCAATATCCACCTGCAGCTGCTCAGTGTGATTTGGGAGGTAGTAGCACAGTCTTCATTTTGGAAGAGGTTCAGATGATTGCTGCTAGCCACTATGACACTGGCAGTAGGTTATCTTCAGCCACCTTACAAAAAGACTCTTGATACTTTCATTTACTTTAAGTGGGAAAGACAAAGACCACTTCTGCATAATTTATTAAAATAGGCAGATAAATGCAAAAGGATCACAAAACAATGGAAACTGCTATTTATGGACGACTATCACAATGGACTCAAGGTCTTGACATTCCAGCTTGATTTCTTTCTGGTTTCATGAAAATACAGAGACAAAAAGTGTACAGTACAGAGAACAGTTAATTTTACCAATGCAGGAAAAATTTCAGGCAAATTTATTGTACTTTCCTTCAAGTTGCCATTGGAAACATTTTGAGTACAGGAGAACAGTAGGTTTTTAAAGCTGTATAGAAAATCCATAGCTTTTAACGCCACCAAGATCACATTTGCTCTCTGTAAGGACATGACAAAAAAAAAACCCAAGCAGCAAAAATTGTTTCTAGTTTTTCTAGGCTAAATGTCTTTTCTGGTTGGAGTCTAGTCTCTTCTTACTTATTCTCCTGAAACAAACAAAAATCCCTTCAAACTAAAAGGCAAGATTACAGAGTTTGATACATGTCCAAAATAGTCATTTTACTGAATAACTTCTTTCATAACTCTAACAGTATTTTCACTCTTAAGTCATTCATGTGGGAAATACATATCCTTTCCTTTAAAAATTACTCTGCTATTGGAGTCACTTGTAAAACACTGAGCTAAAACATATCTTCATTTCAGGATCTTACTACAGTAATATTAATAAAAATTAAGATCTGATTTCTTTTCCTAAAATTTGCCTCAGATAATGACTTTTGCTTTCAATATTTCCTAAGGTGAAAAGTAGAATCTGACATTTGTAAGTGGAACAGACCTTAAACACACATTAAGGATTGCTTTTATTATCCTCCTCTTAATTGTCTTCCACAAGCTATTGCAATGTTTATTTTTCACTTTTCATTCCAAGCTTCATGTCCACTGCATTTAACATTTATGTGGTGTCCTAGAAAGACACAGTAATATTGCATATGTGTTGTTATGCTTTTAAGTAATATAAATGAGAAATTATGGAAAATCAAATAACAGATTCTTATGTTGTTTGTCTAAGATTACTATGCTTTTGGCATCTAAAGAGATCTTCCAGAAGCCAAAGGGCTACTAAAACTTGCTTGTCTCATCGACATTGTGACCTCAAAACCAGATCAGCCAGGAGCGGCAAAATGAAATAGTAGGGATGGATATGATTGAGAAAGCCCAGAAAACAACTTTAATAACAGAGCAACACAACAAAGGACAGAAGCCATGCACAGTATAGGGCAACCTCAAAAGACCCAGCAAGAGAGCAAATGTAACAAAATATAACCTCTGTAACAGAAGAGTGCACCAATGAACATTAACACTACCTCATATGTAAAACACTGCTAATCAATCATAAACAAGAACTCATAACATAATCTTATATGGCATAAGGGCATTAACATAACTATACCCACAATCCTATCCTTGCCATAACCCAGCTAGATGTTTCCCTTCTTTACATCACTCTTCCCAAGGCCTTAAGTTGATGCCTTTGCTGTTAATGAAGGCTAGCTCACCGTCCATCCCAACCAGACAAACTCCCACACTTGCTAATATAAATAAATGTCTGCTATTTACATACATATACATAAACATATGTACATTGTCGTCACAAGTCAAGGACCCTTCATCTTTTGTAAAACCTTGAATGCTGCATGCTGCGTATCCTACTTTGTGTAAGACATAGAGTATAGCCACAAATGAAAATTATCTGATGCTCCTGTGCTGTGCAGAATCCCTTCCTGGCCAGAGGCGCGAGCATTACAGGGTACCAAGGGAAAGGCAGCTCTTTCCTCTGTGTCACCCTGGAAACAGGAAAATCAGTCACATCTTCATTCTTAACAGTGTTCTTTTCCTTTTCCTTCTCTTTCAAGGGACAGAGAGTTCTATGTAAAATTGAGAGAGATTCTCCTCATAGGGCTGGTGGTAACTATTCAGCCCTCAGGGAAAACATAGGGGGGTCTAAATGACAGAAAACAGAACACCACGGCATTACCAAAACCAAGAAAGAAATTGAGAGAAATGTATTTAAGTCAGCTACCAAAATGCATTTCAAGCAGTCTTTAAAAGGGTTAAAAAAATCCAGGAATCCTCACTTCTCCAGGCAGCATTTATTGATATGGCTATAGCTGACAAACAGCTATTTTAGAATTTGTCTTCCTTTCTTTTCATAACTTGACTAATTCATCTTTATTGCATTCACTGCTCATTTTCTGTATCTCTTCCTACTTTTTCTCCTGAAAGACTAATGGATTATATATTTCCCATCTTCTCTTCCTACAATAATCTCTTTTGCTGGTAAAGATTGGTATGTGAGAATGCTATTACTGCTAAGATGCCAAATATAAGACAGAAAGAAAAAAAGAATAATGGGAAATTTTTTTTTTTTTTTGTCTGAAAGTGAAAGAAACAAAAGAACATGTTTTACATTGAGACAGATGGGGCTTTGTTATGAATGGGACAGAAAGATGTGGCCAGTGATTGTAAGCTTGAACATGTGCATTGAAACCAATGAATTCTGCTCCTCCACAAAATTTTGATAGTCACAGAAACAATGACTCCTGTCTCTTTCCCACCTTGGATGTTGTGATTTAACCCCAGTCAGAAACTAAGCACTACATAGCCACTCACTCAATAACCTCTATGCTGGTGGGATGAAGGGAGGCTTGGAAAGGTAAAAGATAGAATCCATGAGAAACTCAAGGATTGTAGTAAAAACAGTTTAAACTTTATTACGACTCACATACCTGTCCCTAAATTCACCTGAAAATAAATTAAAGTTTTTCCACTTGTAGTGAATTTTTTCAGAAGATGAAATGTTATTCTGACCTGAGTCATTGTGATGGGGAAAATGAATGATGGATAGTGTAGGTCTGTGGCTAAACTGTCATCAAAGCTTGAGAGCAACTGGACTGTACAATCAGGTTTATGACCACTTACAACCCTTTTGTTGTCTATAGCAAATTCATGACCCAACTACATATAATACAATGTGTAAAAATGAGCTGGACCAAACTTCCCAAACAAAATAACATTCATTTCAAGAGCTCTTTTATTTTGACTTTCATCATTTTTATTCAAAATTTTGTTTAGATATAATTTAGTTGTATCTATTATTTTTCACAATAACATTCCTACTGATTTTCCACATGATGCTTGCCACAATGCTTTCTTTATTCTTATTGTTGTTATTATTATTATTATTATTATTATTATTATTATTATTACAGCTACAGCTGGTCTGTAAGCTGCAAAGCCTAGTTTGTTAGAGAATAGATGTAAACAACTCCCTGGGTATGATAATGATAGGTTGGATTCAAACTCAAACAGGGGACCCCAGCCAATCTCGTTCAATCCCAAATACAGATGTATCATTGGCCAGTGAGTTGGGCAGTGCTAATACCCCAACTAATCACGTGTGTAAGCACAGAAAATTTGAAGCCCTTATAAAAGGGGCACTCGTTAATAAACTTTGGCTGTTGTTGTATGAATTTGTATTGTACAATACTGTATTGTATTCAATATTGTGTATTCAGTCGCATGCCTGTCTCCAAAATGGTGACAATTATTACTCTTTTTACCCACATGTTTAGCAAGTTCACAGACAATACAAAACTGGGAAGAGCTCCTGACTCCCTTGGAGACAGGGAGGTCCTGCAGATACACCTCAACAACTTAGAGAGATGGACAATCACCAGCTATATGAAGTTTAACAACGGCAAGTGCCAGATCGGAACCTGGAATGGGGCAACTCTGGGTGTATGGACAGATTGGGGAATGAGCTGCTGAAAAGCAGTGTTATGCAAAAGGACCTGAGCATCCTGGTCAATGACGAATTGAATTTGAGTTAGCAGCGCCCAAGCAGCCAAGGGGGTCAGCCATGTCCTGGAGGGCATCAGGCACAGCATTGCTAGCTGGGTGAGAGAGGGCATTGTCCTGCTTTACTCTGGGCTGGAGCAGCCTCACCATGAGTGCTGGGGACAGTTTTGGCACCAAAGGTAAGAAAGATATAAAGCTATTAAAGAGTATTCAAAGGAGAGTAACAAGGTTGATAAAGGGTCTGGAGGGGAAGCCTTATGAGGAGTGATTAAGGTCTGGAGAAGATCTAGAGAAGAGGAGGAGAGAACACCTCATTGCAGTCTGCAAATTCCTCATGAGATGAAGGGACAGACTAATGTACACCTTGGCCAGGTTTTGGGGTGTCCCCAGCTGGCTGGCACAGGTCCGGAGAGTGCACTCCGGTTCAGCACAGCCTGTCTGGGCTCCTAGGCAGCTCCCAGCCACAGGCAAGCTTAGCAAGTAGTTTAGCCCTAAAGTGATTTCAGCTCTGAGGTGATTTGTAGCTCTTTGCTTGCTAAGTGCCTTTGGTAGACTCAGGGAGAGAGAGGAGAAGGCTGTATGAGGTTCCACAGAGACGTCTTTATTGGAGTCTTCTGTGAAGGTTCTCAGTGATAGATTCTTCTGCCAAACTAGGCAAAAGTAGGGCTTTATATAGGGTACAGGAGTTTTAGAAATTGTCTAATAGTAAGGGTCAAGGTGAAAGTGACCTATAGTCTTACAGAGAGGTAAGCAAGAGTCCAAAGGCTGGAGAGGGGCTTCTAAGGCCCAGTCATCATAACTCAGCATTTCCTACCTTAGGCTGCTGACGGCCAGGGAGGCCTTGCAGGCCCTGTGCCTGCTACAACAGACACTGATCTTTTCTCTGTGAAGAGCAGTGATAGGACCTGAGGGAATGGCCTGTAGTTGTTCAGGGGAGGTGTAGTTTGGATATAAGGAAAAGGCTTTTGACCCAGAGAGTGTTTGGACTCAGGAACAGAACCCAGGGCAGTGGTCACAGCACCAGCCTAACAGAACTCAAGCATTTGGACAACACTCTCAAGCACACAGTGCTCCTGGGGAGGTCCTGTAGGGGTAAGAGTTGGACTCAATGATTGTCCTGGGTCCCTTCCAACTCAGCGCATTCTGTGATTAAGTCATTTTCATATTTACTTCATTTTTTTTCTTTCATACAGCAGACAGTATCCTGTATGTAAGGTTTTAGACTTTTGGATATGGAGAAAAATCTATAGACAGGAAGGGCAGAGTAGCCTGCGCTACTTCTGTCATTCCAATACCATCTCCGCACTGAGAAGAATATTCTGCTTGGCCAAAATGCTTTAGGATTCATTTGATGCTTTGTAAAATTTGTGGCAACACTTGATAAACTATAATTCCAATCAGTAACTAACTAACATTTCACTAATTAGATAACTTGAAATAAAATTTTTAAGTCATTATGTTGGTTTTCAGTGTTCTTCCTAATTCCTAATTGGCTTTAAAGATAAACTCTCAGAAAATTATTTTAATAATGATAGCTAAATGAATAAGCTATAAAAAATTGTACCTAAATAATTATTTTTATCTGGTATATTTAATTTAAAGAAACCACTCCACCCAAATCTCTCAGACTTAAAAAAATCAACATTTTTTTAAGGTGGATTTGAACAGAGTGATTGGGGAAATCTGAGACATTTCAAGAGATGAAACTGTATTCTATAATTTATAAAGGTCTTCTTGCCAATTATGTCATAGTAATAGTGACTTATGCCATAACTTTGGATTATTAATCTTATTTTTATCTCATTGTGGTGGTTTTGTGTGGGAGGCACATTTACTTTCCTTTCAAATTCCAAACCACATTATGCTTTTGTAAGTGCTTTTGGTAGACTCAGGAAAAATAATGATGATAATTATTTTCTTTCTGTTTGTTATCTGGTGGATGAATTTTCACTGAAATAATAGGTCAAATCTGACAGAAGTAGAAAAAAATAGGAAATGTGTTACATACTGTCCTTGAAAATGCCAAGAATTCTAACATACTCTGACTTTAAATTTTGTGATTCAAAATTCCCTGCATACTTAATCAAAATGTCAGTGTTAATAACTGTATCTTTCAGTTGTAGCATCTTCTTGGCACCTAACGCTATTCATACTTTCAGCATTAATTCATGTAAACTTCCATTAGGTCTGTATGCTAATATTAAGTAAATGTAGTGCAACCATTTGGTATGTTTGTGAGAAGGATTATTTACAAGAAGTATTATTAATATTTCTCACTAATTATCAAAGATCTAAATCTAATTATTTTGAAAGATGACGAGGAAGACGAGTAAAAGATAAGTAATGTCAAATATGGAGAAAGGACAACAAAATAGAATCCAAAGCAGTTTTAGAGCTTTACAGCTATTCCAGTTGGTTGACAAATATTAACATTTATGAACTTCTGTAAAAAATCCAGATTGGTAAAAGGGTCATATTGGCATTAAAGATGTGTTTAAAACTCAAATTTAATTCAGGTGGTTATTTAGTACAAAAAAACATAGGTAGTTAGAGAAGAACCTTCTTGTTATATTTGATTGGAATATGATAAATGTTATTTCATTGCTTTTATGGTTTTTGACTTCTCCCTGAAGGGTTCTGTAATCCTCTTCCAAAGCCTGACCTCCATTTCAGAAATCATATAATTTCTATTTCCTCAGGAGTTCCAAGAGGAGTTCCTCCTTCAGCAAAGCTGGTTTTTTGCCCTACTTGTTTGATTTGCAACAGGAGGGAGTTCTCTGCTCCTCTGCTTTTAAAAAATGGTTCTTAAAAACTGATCAGTACAAATGGATTCCTAGGCCCTCATAAAGCCATTCCCAGAGGACGCTGCTAAGTAGCTGCCTGAATAGCTTAATATTTCCTCTCTTGAGATCTCGGATTGCAACTCTAATGATCTTACTCCCCCTTACAACAAACATTTTTAAACTCAGCCACCTCTTGATCGCCGTGGCCAAGACTGCCAACCTACCAGCACATCTCCCATGAATCCTTCTCTTTGCACAAATAACCAGTCATGGAGAACATATTTTCTAGTTGTCTCACTGAATATTTGTGACAATAAATTATCTTCAATGAATTTCAGGAATTTTCTAGACTTGCTTATCACAGCAGTATAGCATATCCAGCCAATGTCCTGGAAGTTGAAAACTCCCATAAAGGAAAAGGGCCACCAATGCAGAAATTTCTTATAATTTGCCTATAGAACATCTCATCAGTGCTGGCCTGATTTTTAGTCACAGACATGCGCTACAACATCTGCATTGTTTTCCATCCCTTATTTCTCATCCAGAGGCTTTCAACCCCATAACCCTTAACTGTAGGGGTTATACACTCAAAACTCTCCCTTGTATATAGTGGAATTCTTCTACTTTGCTTGCACTGCCTATCCCTCTTGGACAGGTCTCCATCACAGTACTCCAAATCATGGGACTTATTCTACCAGCTCTGACGAATATTAATGAAATAACAGACTTTTTTAACAGACCAACTCGTCCAGTCCTATTTGTGTGAATCTCATACTATATGCTTTGGTATATGACTGTTTTACATGTTCCCTGGATAAGTATAAATGCTCCCATTGCCATTGAGGGCATGCTGTACCAAACTTTGTCTTACCTTTAGCTCTCCTGATGTTAATAATTTTCCCCATAAATTGTGAAGTCCCGTTAAGCAGTCCTGCCAGCTTACAAGCAAAGGGACATTTTACCCCACTGGGACAGGTGAATCCCAGGCCTCAAGGCACTTTGCACTTGAAAAGTCTCTTTTATCAATATAAAGATCAAAGTTCAGGAGTAGGCACCAGTTCTGGAGCTGGGTTTTGATGTACACCTGTATCTTCCAGTGTCTCTCCCCATTAATGGGAGGATTAAGGAAAACATCACCTGTGCTTTTGAAATCATTTTTCTCAGGGCTCCAGTATCTCTTTTGGTTGATCTTTGATGTCTTATTGCAATATAATTTGTATCCATGCAACAGAGAAAGAGTGTGTCAAATCAAAAGACTGTACTGTGCTCATCAGTTTTATGGTGACAACCTTGATTTGGGTCCCAGGGAGACAGAGGAGTTCCCTGAAAAGATAGCCCAGTCTGAAGGTGGATGCCTCCATTCTGCTCAGGTGGAGCCGCCTATAACATGGCTTTTCTTCTTAGTCTTAATGCAGATCTTGGCAAAAAGGGCTGGTTAATCTGGCCTTGGTAAAATATTCTTCCTTTGCTACTTTGTCATGACTTTCCTTGACCATTCACAGAGCCTAATACCTATTCTGTAAAGGTATAAAAGGGTAAGGGTAAGGGCTGGAGAGGGTAAGGAGGTATTCCCCTGGCAGATCCACAAACTACTTACTACATTTTCCTTAGTAATATCTCCTTCATCATGACACAAAACAGATATTGGACGTATCCATGCTGAATTGACTTCTGTGTATCAGAAATGTTAGACCATGTCTCCATTATTCTATCTCTTTCTCAGACTCTGTGTTCTGGGTTGACTATATGATGCTTTTATCCCCAGATCGTCTCATTTGTTTATGCTGAATAATAATAAGTTTTGCACCTTTAAGACTTGTTGCAGAGAGTGAAAGGGGGGAGAGAAGAAGCGCACAGGTTTTTTTTTCCCTCAGACATTGCACTTACTCCCCCACATTCCTGCTCCAGGACTGTGTTGTCTGCGGACGGACAGACGGCAGGACAGAGAGCTCTCCTTTTGCTTTTAGTTAGTTTTAGCTGGCTGAGGCAAAGAAGAGTCCCTGGACTGTGGTTTTTCTTTCCCTTTTCTTTGGACCTCTTGGAACCTGCTCTGGACTGAACACCCAGGGGAGCACCGGCAGCTCACACCTGTGGCCACCGGGCTGGGCCGGGCCTGGCCTGCGACAATTCCAGCACCAGAAGGACTGATAAGAGATTGAGTGAGCCAGGCTGCAGCCCTGGGATGGGGGCTTTCTCAGTTTGTCATCTCTTTTAGAGCGGCAAGGGGTTTTATTGTTTAATATTGTTTAGGTTCTATTGTTTAATAAACAGCTTTTTTCCACTTTTTTCCAAGGAGGTATTTTCTCCCGGACTGGTTGGGAGGGGAGGGGCTGATTGAATTTATCTTCCTACCAGAGCCCCTTTGGGGACTCTCTCCCAAATTTTGCTCTAAACCAAGACACTCTGAAATATTCCTCAGTCTGCCCTCCTTCTGCCAAAGCTCAGTGACCGAGTAGAACAGTTAATCTACATGAGTGTACTTCCCAAAGGCATTTCAGTTATCATCCATCTCCAGACACGTCCTGAAACCCAGTTAGTTGCATGCCACTACAGGTGCTTTGTCTCTACGTCTGTATTGGTTCTAGAAGCTCTGGAGAAGAAGAGGACTTTTTTTTTTGTGATCATGACGTTGCCACATACCTGCCTGCTGGGAGATGTATATATGTGCATTTATGTAAATAAACTGGACTGATTTTTCAACCCTGTTTAAATCACCTGAATGGATCAGTTTGGACTGAGTCCATTGCTGGCTTGAACAATAAATAAGTGTGGTCTGACCAGCTCAGGGAGGAGTACCTGTTTACCTTTTCATATACTCATGTATGCCTCATATTGCTTTCCACCACTGCCACCACTGCTGCTCCTCACACTCCTCCAGTACAGTGTTCCTTGTATTTCAGTGAAGCATCATGCAAAAAGAACTTTAAAATACACGTTTTAGTGGATAAGATAACAAATTTTAAGATTCTTCCATGGCTTAAAATATCTGTGATAGAAGGCATTACATAAAATTTCAAAGGTTTTGATATCAATTAAAAAAGAGTGCAATTATTTTAAACATATACCATTACTTACTGCTGAGTAAGAACTTCAAACAAGATTTATTTTCCAGAATATGTGATAGCCCTTCTCACATGAGAATTGTTTCTGAGATAACTTTTCCTAGTTTTTTAAAAAAGGAATAAATGCAAAGAAAAGTCAGTTTTTGGCTGCCATCTTGTGTGACAAGATGAGACCACCCACTTTCAGAAAGGCAACATGAACCATAACTGCTTTCCTTGACTGTCCTTTATCAAATAGTGAAAAGATGATTTGTGGTCAGAGTAAAAAAACATACTTTTAGGGAAAAAACAGACAACGGGGGCATAACACATAAATTTATAAGATTGGAAATAGTTAGGTTCTCCTACCTAAAACAATTATTTGTGTATCTTTAGTGCAGAGGTTTTAAAGTCAAATTAAAGAAGGTTTCTTGTTAAAAAAAAATTTTCTGTAGGACAGGCAAGTCCTTATCCATGACTCACATGAGCTTTAGAGAGTATTGGGTACAGTTTAGATTGCCCCTATTCACTTTTTTCTGACACTTTCTACTGCAGTCTGTTCTTTGAAATAACTGCATTATGTTTACACTGCGGTTTAAAGACATAAGGAGGCATTTCTGATTGTTGCATAAGAAGAAAGGTGTTATTGTTGCAACTCAATGTCTTTCTGCTTTCAGACACACGTGTGAAACATGGTCTGTAGGAGTGTGTGAGGATGGGTATTTTAACGACAATCTAGGTCACGTCTTTATTATCACTGCTGAGCTGCTTGCATTGTCACTGCCCATGAAGCAAAGGAGACAGCTCATCAGAGTGATCAATGATAAAGTAATGTAACAATTAACAGAAGGCAGAACAGAAACGTATTAGCAAGACATATATTTCTTGTAATGCAGACCAGCAGGAAAAACGTGCCAGGTAATTACTGCATGATGTGACATTAGCTTTCATAACACATGTGTTTGCATATCTCTCTGGCATCTCCTTTTGCATTGCACTCTCTTTTGATCAATCATACAGGCAAAGAGATCGATTAGATATGCAAACTGGAGCTGGAAAAAGAAAGCAAGGACAGGAATGGAATATCGACCTGTGTCTACCTGCCAGCAGACTAACAACATGTTCTAATTAATTTTTATCTAATTCAAAGAAGCAACTGTGGGCAAGCTTCCAAGGCCCATAGGCATTGCAGCTTGTGGCAAGATTTTTGCCACTCAGGATGTTGTTCTTGCTGTCCATCAATCTCTTAGATGCTTTCTGTTCTGTTTCTTCTTAGATTGATCAAAATTGCATTAGACAGAACAGATTGCTGTGCATATAGTTTAAAAATATAGCTGTAAGATAATCTCCAAAGGCATTTTTCATTGAATCAGTAATTTATTGTGCCAATATTTTCATTATTACAGACTATTCTAATTTCATCTTTCAGGAAGATTGAAACTGAACTCTTGTTAAACACCACTATATGGTAATCTAGCAAGAAGCTAATGTATAAATTCAGGTTTCTTTCTGAAGGGATAAACTGTTCACTATGTAAGCTGTACTATGCACATTGTATAATTCCCTTAATATTCTAGGTTCTACAACCGCGAGCTGTAAAAAACCAAATAAACAAAACCAACAAAACAAACAAGCAAGAAGAAATCTTGAATGGACTGTTCCTATGTGCCAAAATGATGAGCCAATGAGGAAAACAACCAGCCTGGAGGGGCAAGCAGCTTTTGAAAGAAGTAAAGAAAAAAAATAAAATAGTGGGTGTATCACCTTTGGAAAGAGGGTCAAGTATCTCAGGAAACGCTTAAAGGTGTTGATAGGTCATGTAGGAAAAAAAATTAGAGAGGTAAAACCCAGTAAGAGCTCAATCTGGCCACTCCTGTGAAGGACAATGAAATATATTTTTATAAATGCACTTATGGCAAAAAGGAAGGGCAAGGACAACCTCCATTCTCTATTAGAGATGGAAAGAAATTCATTAACTAAAGATGACAAAAAGAAGCTCAACAGCTTCTTTGCCTCAGTGTTCAACATAAAGACAGGTTGTCCTCAGGACAACTGTTCTCCTGGGCTGGTATAAGGGGAGTAGAATAGCCCTCCTATTATGCAGGAGGAAGCAGTCAGAGACCTGCTGAGCTACTTAGATGATTACAAATCTATGGGCAGACGAGCTTGTGAAGCCGCTCTCCATCATTTTCCATCACTCCTGGCTCACTGGGAAGGTCCCAGATGACTGGAAGCTGGCTGGTGTGACACTCATCCACAAGAAGGACCACATGGAGGATTCAGGAAACCACAGGCCGGTGACCTCTGTACCTGGCGAGGTTATGAACAGATCATCTTGAGTGCCATCACATGGCACCTACAGGACGGCCAGGGTGTCAGACCCAGCCAGCACGGGTTTAGAAGGGGTAGGTCATGTTTGACCAACCTGATCTCCTTTTATGACCAAGCGAACCGCCTGGTGGATGCAGGAAGGGCTGTTGATGTGTACCTGGACTCCAGCAAGGCCTTTGATGCTGTCTCCCACAGCACACTCCTGGAAAAGCTGGCAGCCCATGGCTTGGGCAGGAGCACTCTTTGCTGGGTTAAGAACTGGCTGCATGGCCAGGCTCAGAGAATGATGGCGAACGGTGCTGCATCCAGCTGGCTGCCAGTCACCAGTGGTGTCCCTCAGGGGTCTGTGCTGGGACCAGTCCTCTTTCGTATCTTCATTGATGGTCTGGATGAGGGGATTGAGCCCAACATCAATAAATTTGCAGATGACACCAGGCTGGAAGCATGTGTCGATCTGTTGGAGGGTAGGAAGACTCTGCAAAGCACCCTGGACAGGCTGGATAGATGAACTGAGTCCAATAGGATGAAGTTTAACAGGTCCAACTGCCAAATCCTGCATTTTGGCCACAACAACCCCCTGCAGTGTTACAAGCTGGGGATGGTGTGCCTGGACAGTGCCCAGGCAGAAAGGGATGCCTGGGGGTACAGGTCAACAGCCGACTGAATGTGAGCCAGCAGTGTGCCTTGGTGGGGCCAGCACTGTGCCCTGGTGGCCTAGAAGGCCAATGGCACCCTGGCCTGTATCAGGAATGGTGTGGCCAGCAGGAGCAGGGAGGTCATTCTTCCTCTGTACTCAGCACTGGTGAGGCCACACCTCGGGTACTGTGCCCAGTTCTGGGCCCCTCAGTTTAGGAAGGATGTTGAAGATGCTCAAACGTGTCCAGAGGAGGGCAACAAGGCTGGAACACAAACCCCATGAAGGAGCTGGGGTTGTTTAGCCTGGAATAAAGGAGACTCAGAGGTGACCTTATCACTCTCTACAACTTCCTGAAAGGTGGCTGTAGTCAGGTGGTATTTGGTCTGTTCTCCCAGGCAATCACTGACAGAATAAGAGGACACATTCTTAACCTGCACCAGTGGAAGCTTAGGTTAAGAATGAGGAAACATTCTTTATTAAAAGAATGATTGGGCAATGGAATTGTCTGCCCAGGCAGGTGGTGGAATCACTGGATATGTTTATAAAAAGACTGAATGTGACACTCAGTGTCATGGTTTATTTGATGAGGAGGTGTTAGGTCATAGGTTGGACTTGATGGTCTCCAAGGTCTTTTCCAACCTAGCTCATTCTGTGATTCTGTAATTGAAGTGTTCCTCCTACTGATCCTGTCACCTAGCAATGGATATGACCTAACAATTTTCCTGGAGAAATAAAGCAAAAGTAGATAGCATTTTTTTTTCATGACAATTTAACCTACACTGCAGATAATTCTGATAACTCTTTTACTGGAATGAAGTATCATCAGTTGACATAGGATGAACAACACATTTTACAAAACTGATAGCCCAGTGAACTTGCTGCAGAGATGAAAGAAGTACCATGAATTGTGACTTACATAGTGACTAGTATGATATAAATCATATTCTACAAATAATTTGGTTTTCTGCTTGTAAAGTACCTGACAACTAGCCTAATTTATACACATCTTTTTGCTTATGAAATAAATAACTGAAGAAAAAATATGAGAAAATGACAGTCTGAGTTTGTCTTAAAATCTCTGGTGGTAACAGCTGAAGTTTAAAAATTTACCCTAAGAGTAATAATATGGGGGTTTTTAGTTTTGACTTGGTTTTGTTTAGTTGATGTATTCGGTCTGACTGAGGTAAAGTTCGCAGCCCTCACAATGCTGGGCTTTTTACTGGTAGCTGGAAGGGGGTTGAAAACAGACCAGCGTTTTGGCCAGGGCCAAGCAGCACTGTCCCTCTGACATTACTACCCCCACCAAAGGGAATGGGAATGGGCAAGATTCTGGGAGGGAACACAACCAGGCCAGCTGACTCAAATTAAGCAAAGGGATATTCCATATCATATGAAGTCAGCTTATCTATATAAGGTAAGGGGAGAGGAGGCAGGGGGAGCATTAATGAGTTTTTCAGTGTTGGCCTTCCGGAGCAACCATTAGTCATGCTGAATGCCTGCTTTCCAGGAAGTGTCCGAATGTCAATGCTGACTGGAAGCAGAGACTATTTTTATCTTTAGCTCATGCGCTTACAGATTTCTGCTTATTTCTTTCTTTTACTGTAGTAATCCCGTAATGGTTGTTCTCCATCTTATTCTCCACCCTGTCCCATTGGGAAAGGGAGGGATAGGACAACTCAGCGGGTATCTGGTGCCCAGCCACGGCACCAGTTGGTTTTAGTATCGTCCCCCTACACCCTGTCTTTCAGTGACTACTTACCATTCAGTGTTGAATTCATCAATTTCTGGTTGATAAAGACATTTGACATCAAATTCATATATTTGACTGAAACAAGCAAACCAGTTAAAAAGACTTCTAAATTCACAATTGCTATTCCTTGTACATGTAATGAAATTGAAACAGCCCAAATGTATCCCAGCTGTTCTCAATTTTTCCCTCAATATCCTAATATGTTATCCTATGAAAAATACTAATGCTAACATAACCTCCTAAGATATTTCATATCTAACTGTCCATAGGTTACTGGAAGTTCATGAAGAAACATGTATTGAGAGGATTATTGATATTTCATTCTCTGTTTATTTAACAATTTAAGTTTTAGAGAAAATACAATTCTAAATAAAATATTTTAGCAAGCTTATTGACTTGTAGGAATAAAAGTGCATGACTTTATTTTACATATGCTAGAATGTCACTAAAATATTCTGGGGAAATGTTGCTGTTTAAAGTCTTTCTAGTGAAACAGGTCACATAAATCAGAAAAGAAAGGAATCTTCTTTGCCTATGTAGATGAGCTACCAGATTGCGCTTACTCTCATCTTTTCTTACCAATATCTCTTAAATAATTTACTTAAGAGTATACTAGCTGAAAATAAATGTCCAATTTGGTTTCTTAAAATTAAAAGCAAATAATAGTCATTGTTTGCCATTGTGTCTGATTCACATATCAAACCTACTGACTATATCAGTGCAACAAGAGAAGGTTGTTGAGAACAGAAGGAGAAGGAGTAGAAAGAACATGCAGAATGAAAGCCTTTGTAATAAGCCTTGATTTCAGGAAACTAAAGCAGAATGATAATATGAGATCCTACCTCTCATCCTTCTACAACTCACATGCTTATGTAAGAACAGCAGTCATATTATTTTAAAACAAAGGAAATGCAAATATGCACAGGAGATAAGGCAGAAGGCTCTTTCTAAAGACGGAGCCAATGTTTCTGTTCAACTGGCAAACATATATCTGTGGAATATGGGCCATACACACAAGGGAAGCTTTGAGAAAAAATAGTGTATGTGGGAATAGCCGGGGGGAGGAATGTTGATTTGCAAGTGTGCAGTCTATGAAAAGTGCTGTTGAAGTATTTTTTGCATACATTATTTTCTATCAGCTGAAGTCCCTCAGCAAATGTTTCGTTTCATGTAATTCTACAGACCTTTCACTTTCAGCCAGTGAAGACTTGATGAAATTTTATTGCATCATAGAAGATATAATCCATCTGGGAAATCTGGCCCAAACAGAAGTTGAACATACAAAGCATTTGAACAATAAATCCCATGTCTCAGGCTTTTGGACTTCTATTGGAAAATATTCTGTATCATCATGTTTGGAGAGCTATTTTTTATGGACAAAATGATGAGATTTTCCAAAGGAAGCAGACATCTTTCACATATACAAGAATTACTCTGTTGAAAATCAGTTTTCTGTCAAAACAATTTTAACTGAAAACTTTGAGCCATCTGTTTCCCATCATCACAGTGAGCAGAATTTGGAGGTAGCTTGATACACTTCACAAGCAATTGCAAGCAAATTTGCTTGTACCAGCTGCTACAGACCAACTAACAAATATGAAGTGTAGGATGCTCAGTAGCACTCAGTCAAACTATTATAACTAACTCCATATTTTAAATAAGTTGACTAGCCACAGTAAATTACATTTTCTTAGTTTCTATAAGTTCTAGAAAGAAACTCAGGTTTCTGTTATTCATCTGTCCACTTGACAGTATTAATGGACAAGGGGAAATGGGGGTTATGCTATGTGCAGTAGGCACATCTGTTCCAGTAACTAAATTATGGTCTACACAGTAAATAAGGTGATCTGAACAAGACATACCATCTGTGTTTCTTACAGCTTGTGTCCTTATTATTTTATTGCACTCTGTGTGCCCTAAAAAGTAGAATTTTTTCTCTTTAGGAAATATCTCGCTTGTGTAGATTGTAAACATAGCAACAATCAATGAAAATTGTATCAATTGCATCTCTTTGCATAGTTAGGGGAAAATGAAACTTTTCTTCAAAAACCCATTTTGAAGAATTTAAAGGGGAGAAACACAGTATTGGAAAAGATGTTTGGTAATTAAATAAGATAAAGCTGGGTTTCTGTTTCAAATGTTAGGTCTTATAATTCTAACCATGGACTCAGAGTCTTGAAAGGATTTTTGATTTTTCATTTTTGAAGGTAGGACAAGTATGAATCAATAAACATTTTTAAATACTTGAATAATTTTTGGGTTGATCAGTTCAATGAATTCCCTCTGTAGCCACTTGCATTGTTGTCTAACTCTCTGTCAGAAAGATTTATCTAAATCTTAAAGAAAATATTTACTATCAAATAGGTTGACTGCTATGTGAACAAAGGTCTATTTTTACTATATATCTATGCTAACAAGACAAATCCTTCCTGAAATCAAAAAGAAGATAATGTCCATATGGATGACTAACCCAGATGATTTAAAAGTATAAGAAATGGCCACACAATGTAGACAGGGAAAATTAAAGAAAAGGCAAACCAACCAACCAAAAAACCCCAACAAAACCCAAAAAACCAGAGGTGCCTTTGCAAATGCTGGCTAAAGTGAATTACTAAAACAACTGTAATGTAAATACCTAAATTTGGATATAACAGGGCAAGTTGAGACAGTGGGATGATAGCAGTAAAGTGTAACAATGTAGGACAGAAAGGAAAGTGGAAAAGGATACATAAAGTGAGAAAAATTCTCTAATCAGTGGTCCCCGCTTAGAAGTCATGCACCTGACCAATGCATTTTGAAGGACAAGCCCTTTGTTTACAGTGTACTCATGTACAACTTCCCTCTTGAATAACAGGAGTATGGGATTCTTAATACTCTGGCATTTTGATAACATAGCATAGCATAACTGAAGCTACAATTCCATTTCTTCCCTGTTCCCTGCAACCTTTACTGTGAGTGCATGTACTTTTAGTGGACAGAAAGAAAATTAATATTTATGTTCTTCACATAAAAAACTTCTATAAAATAGAAATCCATTATATTTCTATACAGCAAATAATGAGACACTTCCACCCTTTAAAGGCTTTATTTTTTGATGATTTTTGTACCTTTTTTAAACCTAGTTCAATGTTTCCTCAAAGTTTATTTACAATATTCTTTTTACATGTATCTCATTTCTTTGGCGTTAAGTTTGAGCAGCACTAAGCTATGGTGTCCAAATACAGTACTGTAACATTGAATCCAGCCCTGCTATATTGAATAAGATAAACAAAAAGAGAAGGGAAAAAGAAAAGAGAGAAATGTCAGGGTTTTGTTTGCATCCCTTTAAAAGAATAGCATTCTGTAAATATTATGTCTTTACTTAACCTCCTTGGGCTACTGCCTCCTAGACTTTTCCCATTATAAGCTTTGCCTTCTCTTTTAGGTCTGCTCTGGCTATAATCAGAGTTTTGCAGTGCAGATATATATATATATATATGTTAATGAAACTAGTTTGTTCTGCAACACCACCAGAAAAATGCCTTCAGTCTTTGATCTACTATGACTCCCATTCCTGGCTCTTTAAATACGCTTCTTCAGTGCTTTTCTACCCAGTTGTTCCTATTTTTGGTTTGTGGATTTGGATACTTTTCTGAGATCTCCTTTGCACTTGTCTTAAACTGACTTCCTCACTTTTAATCTCAGTTCATTTCTTGAGTGAAAAGCAAAGTGTGTACTGGTGGGGTCCCATGAAATGTCCTTCTTTGTACTTGGCCTTTGAAAATTACTCGTTGATTAATTTTTAAATGAATTCCACTATATCATCATGATCTTTCCCTGTCTGTATAGAAAAAAAATGTGCTCAGTGTCTTGTTAATTCAAGATATAACAGATCTACACTTAGCTGGGTTCATAGTTTAGACATTAGTGGGGTTTATAGCAAGACATTGTGATACATTAGAAGGGACATTTCTTTTCTTGAAAATATGCAAAACCACCTATGAAATGATGCTTTTTATCTTCAAGGCACATTGAATCTAGCTTGGGATATTTTAGTACTTTTATTTTATTGGAGTGAATATTAAAATAGTCAGGAGGGATCAGTTAGTGCAGTGCTGGACCCTCAGTTAAAAAGGGGTTAAGATTGCAGAAAAACTGGTGATTTGGATGTGCAGACAAGGAGAAAGAAGAGTGTTAAGACTAACTTTCTCTCTGTCAGTATGCAGTTCATTCTTCAAGAAAATTGTACAAGATATTGGTGATCCACATCCTTGGTTTCTTCTTGTGTATACAGATGCACTGTGAACAGCCTGCATTAACTTACCAGCCAGGTGGGGCAGAGTATCCTGAATGCTCAGGTGTGTTACTCCATATAATGGGAAGCATATGACTGCTCTATAGAATTAAGTTAAGCTGTATACACATAAGCAGTGCATAGTTGAGCAATATACAATAATTATACAATATACATTAATTGGATGTGTAGTATTTCCTATCAACCAGACAAAATGGTGTTTTGTCTGGTTGATATGAAATAAACACCTGCTGGGCAGTTGTGACTTTATTGTGTTGGGGCATACTGTCCAAGGGTATCTTCAAAACTAAGTCCACTTAATATGTCTGTGATCAGTGAATCATGTTTCTCTGTTGTGAAAAAAAATTCTACAGAAGTACAGGAAAACTTGGAGCTGGCATACCTCATTATGAATGGTAATTCTGCACAGCACATCGGGGTCTGTGAGGAGGGGCTCATCTGATATTGCAGCAGTCAGAACTCACAGAAGCAGAAGGCATTTAAGATTGCTAGGTTTGAGTATCTACACCTTTCTCACTAAGAAGCCAAATATTTGACACTGCCTCCGTGCAAAACAGTCTCTCAGACACTTGTGAAGGAATGTTCTCTTCACAGCCCACCTTCCTTGGGTAAAACCCATACATTCCAGGAGGCTTTCTAAAAATTCTATTATTAAGTGGAATGTAATTAAAATTTTAAATATGTTCCATAGCATTAAGAAGAGCACATGTACTGTGCAAACTTCAAGACCTCAGTTTAACAATAATTCACAAAAATTATGTCATGCGGATGAAAGAGATGGTATTTTCACATGCTTTCAGTTCCTCATGGTCAAGGAATGCTTGTGTTTCCTAGGAATCTGTAATAGCAGTTCGGTGAAGCAGGGGTGCTGATGGAGCCTGAGAGACACAAATTGAAGCATAGATTTGAAGACCAAATTAAGTTTTGTCCCAGGTGTTAACAGCTAGAACATTGAAAACTCAGATAAATAAAGCCATGAATGCCACAAATGTTATTTATGGTCTAAAATGTGATGAAATGTTTTGTACAACTAAGCATCATATGTTGGCACTTTAACTGCAGCTAGTTCTTAATATGCTGACGCAAAACATTGTTATGGTCCTCTAATATCATTAGATAAAAGCGAGCAAAAGATACTCTACTTGATTCTTGCCATTCAAAAGTGTGGTTTCCTCTGTGTATTCCTCTTTTCAATTAAAAAGTTACAGGCAGGAGAAAACTCATCCTCAAAATTCTGTGTGTAGTAAGTTTAAACACAGTCTGCCACAAATTTTGTACAATTCTTCAACAAAGAGTTTTAATCTGAACTAAAGAACATGAAAGAAGTTATAGGACTGACTGAGTAAAACTTGTGATGTCCCTCAAATCACAATTTGTTTCCTGTTGCAGTTTAAAGTACTTTAAAGTAAATTACTTCTCCTGAGAAACAGATTATTATGTGTGGAAGAACAAGCTCAGGGAGGGAACATCATGATAGTACCAGACACTGTACCACAAATAAATAACTTGTGGATGAGGAGTGGATTTTGAGCTTTCAGGCAGCATGTCTGAAGCATGCCTGGTGGTGCCAGTGAATATTTGAAAATCAATATAGAGGTAATTTCTTTTGATGAAACTAGACTGGCATGATCCATTAAAGAATTTGAAAACATCAGAAAAATATTAATATTAATATTCACAATAATGAAATAAATCTTTAAATTTTAGCTAAAGATGGCTTTTCTTCATATTTTATGCATTGGGTTTTCACAGAAAGCCTCAATGAAATGTTCTTTTTTCTGATTTTATTTGCCACCAATGCTGCACACAGAACTGGGATACTTACAAACCAGTGACCATCTCTCTGCTGCTGTCTTGAAGACTTGGGAATTTTATTTGCGATTGACTTTTTTTCCTTTTCTATTTCCAGACTCCATCCCAACTCAGGCTGGTATTGTGACCTTTTCAGAGCTCTTCCTTTGCCTGTAATTAGCTCTGCTATGCTTCATTTGCATATGCACACCAGACATTTTCAATGCTTCATAGTAAAAATATATCTTACTGACTTCAGTAGGCTTTAGATCTGATTTCATGATCTAAGAGATTATTTCAGTGATTCTGTATCATATATTAAATGTTTCATTTACAAAATCCAATCTGCAGGTAGCTTTCATCTCATAATCCTGGACAACATTTTGAAAATGGATTCAAATAATAATGTAGCATTATGGTGTGCTGATCAATCACTGAGAAGGTCTTTAGGAACCACTTTATTTAAAACAGTAATTTGAATTCATATGGCTTTTTTCTGTGGAAATGTATTGGTTTTGCATGGCCTGGTTTTTGGCAGTGGGGAGGCCACAGTGGTGGCTTCTGTGAGAAGCTCCCAGAAGCTTCCACCATGTCCAGCAGAGCCAATCCCTGATTGTTGGGGTGCGTTTGTTTTGCTTGGTTTCATACTGTTTAACTGTTTTGAGGTTAAGTTTTATAAGTTTATATTTTATTCCCATTGAGTTGTATTGGATTAAGATGGCGACCGTGAAAAGGGGAATTCCAGAGTCCCTCCACAACCCCCATGTCAGTTAGTTGTCAATCGTGCCGGGTCCTCCTTATTTTATGTTAATTCTTGTGTCAATTAGTGTTCCCCCTCCTATGTTGCCTGGGCGACCCCCTTGTCCATCACCCCCAACCCACTCCCTAAGTCCAGAAAGTTCCCCGGGGTTTGGGTGGTGATTGGGCTAGGGGGGAAAGCCACTCCTTTGTCCGTATTTGATTTGCTCTCTGTGCTTATGTAATTTATTGTGATTGGTTATGTTCTGTCTCCCCTCCCCCTGGGGTCGGTCATAAAAGACCAGACCAGGGGGAGGATCCTTGTCAGTCTCCTGTGACCCCTTCCTCGTGTACCTCCCTCTCCTTCCAATAAACCTCGTTCCTGTCACGAGAGATTGATCGGCTCGCCTCTTCACTCCTTCGCTCCACTGCCTAGCTGTTGCCGCTGCTGAGGTGTTCCAGTCTCACCTTGCTAGGTTGCCACCCAAGGCTAAACCGCCCGGGGAACCTAGGTGGCCGGGGGATAGGTTCTGCCCTGCTGCAGCCTACCTTCCCCTGGTCAGGACAGACTGTGGCCGCTCAGTCGCTCTTTCTCGGAGTCTCTGCTCTGTGGAGCAGCCGGCCTCAAGTCGTCGAGCGACCGCAGTTGCTGGCGCCCAACGTGGGGCGTGAAGGCGGACTTTCCCCAGGATCTGTTCCGGACGGAGTTGCCTGGACCCGCTTCGCCCCCGTCTCGTGGATTACAAATCCGCCTGGGCGCGGCAACGCCCTGCGTCGAGCAGGCAGCTGGGGCGCTCAGCTGCCTCTCCGCGGGGATCGAACAGCGAGGACCCTTCGGCGCCCCGAAGCGCTGTTCCTGTGGAGCCCGGCTTGTCAGTTTCCCCTGTTCCCTCCTCCGCGTCAGACTGGTAAGGTCTCTACCCCCCTCTGTTTTTAGAGCCCCCCCCGAGTCGCGATCGGGGCTTCCGTGAGGGCTCGGGGTGGCCCCTGATCCCCCTGGGTCGCGATCCGCGCTCCATCGGTGAGGACCCAGGGTGCGTAGGGGGGCAAGGGCTGTCGCGCGATCCGCGTTCCATCGGTGAGGCGATCAGAGGGGCTGGCGCGGGGGTTCCCTTACTCAGTTTTTCCTAGTGCCTGAGTTTTGTGTTTGGCTTGCTCTTTGTCGGCTTAGCGGGGAGTCCCTGAGCTCTGTGTAGAGGGAGGGATAACTGGCTTCTCGCGCGGCTGACAGGGGGCGGCTCCCTTTAAGTCCTGTTTAGTTACCGCAGCTCTCCGGGTGGCGCCGGCAGAGTGCGCGGTTTCCCCAACCTTATTGTGTTCTCGGTTTTCTGCTCCCCATCCGGTTTTCTTTTGTGGCGAGTCGGTGGAGTTTGCGAGGGAATTAACATCCAGCCATGGGCGCGCGGCTGTCAACCTCGCAACGCGAGTCAGTTCACTTGTGTTTCGCGTTCTTGTATGGCGCAGATCTCCCGTTCAAGGAGCGGGAGATCAAAAGCCTCATTCGCTGGGTCTCCTCCCAGTTCAAAGATTTTTCCCCTGAGCGTTGTAAGGACCTCCAGTTTTGGGAAGAGGTCCTGCGTAAATTGTCCAATCTGGCCCGCTCGGAGGAAATTGATATTACCAAAAGATTAAAATTGGCCCGACACCTTCATTGGGTGGCGCAGCTTGTAGCTGCGTTAAAGATCAAGCAAACAAAAGAGCGGGGAGGACACTCAGCCGCTGCCGGTGCTCCGGTTGCCCGGCAGCGATCAGTTAGGAGGCGCGCCTCAGTTAAGAGTTCTAATGAAAGTTCAGTTGTTCCCCCTGTTTCGGCCCCTACAAGTGTCCCTACCCCGCAACCCTCTCCCTCTGTCCCTAAGAGCACGGGGATCCTGAGGCGGGCAGCCCCGGACCACAGACGGCCTCCAACTCCATCGGAGGGCCCGTCTCAGGCTTCCCAATCCCCCCGCTGTCGGCGATCAACGGCCGGATCGCTGACAGCCTCTCCCTGCCCCTCGCCTTCCCCAAATCCCCGATACCAAGTTCTCAAATCCCCAAAGTTAAATTCAAAAGTTCGTTTCGTGGTCCCCCCACAAGATGGCTCCTATGGAGCACAAGATGGCGGGGACCACGAGACACCGTGGCGGGACTCTCCCTCCCAGTTTTCCCTGGGCCGTCCATCGCCCAACCCCTTCCTCCCGCTTCCCAACCCCTTCCTCCCAGAAGACCCTCCCACCTATACCTCCTCCCCTTGGCCCACCTCCTCGGTTGCCCCTCCTTCGGCCCCGCCTGCCGCTCCACCCGTCGCTCCGCCCTACCATCTGACGCCTCCCCCGTCCAACGTAATCTCCCAGCCCCTCCCACCGGGTTCCTGTTCCCACGCCCCCACTTCCGTTTCCCACGATCCGCCATCTTGCCTGACACTGGGAGCGGAGGGGGGGAGCGTGGGAAATCTCGGACCCGACACGCCAGATCCCATCATGGCGGCCCCGGTGACCTTTCACCGGCGGCAAGGGGGGAGGTGGGACATCCGTTGGACGCCCGTTTCCCGGTCAGTCATCCGCGAGCTGTGTAAGACCCAAAAAGAATTTGGGTCTTCCAGCGAGTATTTTAAGGGCATCCTGAACGCCACCCTCCGGGAGAACGAGCTCGTTCCCTGCGATGTCAGGCAGATTTTTTCGTGCTTATTGAACGAGTCTCAGTTCTCCCGGTGGGAGGAGGGATGGAAGCAGGCGGTGACTGACCTGCTCCCAGAGATATTAGCTCAGCCTAATATCTCTCGGGATGCAAATGGGGATCTCCTAACCGTGGAACATCTGTGTGGGTTGGGAGATTGGGAGAAGGGACAGCACGCGGCGGAGCTGATCCCCTCGGAAGCCCTCGAGAGATCTACGCAGGCGGGGGCCCAAGAGTTTTTCAAAGTTTTAGTTGGTGTACCCCAGGTCCCGGTTTTTCTTTTGCAGCAGGGCCCAGAGGAGGCATTCGACGACTTTGTTATGCGGCTACAAGCCGCTGCAAAGTTCGAAAATGTCTCCGAAACCACAAGACAAGAAATGGTTGCAGCAATAGCTGCTTCTAATTCTAACCAGGCCTGTAAGGCAGCCATTTTAAGTCTTCCACTGCAGCCAGCACCGACGCTGAAGCAGATGCTTCTCGTGTGCGCGCGAAAGGTGCCCGCGCTGCGGCAGACCACCACCGCCAAGACCCCAAACACCGGGAAGCGCGTTTCAGTTGCAGAAGGGCCCGACGTCTTCCTCTACCATCCGGAAGACCCTCTTAGCATCGCAGCCACTCAGGGACCCGGCACGCCACGGCAACAGAGGGGGCATTGCCACCTCTGTATGAAGGAGGGGCACTGGATGCCTGACTGCCCCCTGCGGAAAGCTTTCTACCAATTCCGCAGGGAACAGGAGTCGGGCAGCTCCACCAGGGGAACCCCCTCTAGCTCTCAAAAAAACTAGAGGGGGAGCGCAGCCCGCCCCTGCGCGAAGACAAAAATGAGGGTGGGCATGTAACATCTAAACAGCGCAGGG
Source organism: Camarhynchus parvulus (assembly GCF_901933205.1). Taxonomy (NCBI): domain Eukaryota; kingdom Metazoa; phylum Chordata; class Aves; order Passeriformes; family Thraupidae; genus Camarhynchus; species Camarhynchus parvulus. The sequence continues at coordinate 3,036,768 of NC_044601.1, forward strand.
GAGGGGAGGAGCAGGGAGGAAGCCCGCCGCCAGCACCCCCCATACCATCGGGGGAGGCCTCTAAGGCCTTTTACACAGGACTGACAATCAATTTCACCGATTTCGACAAACCACCGACTTTGACCTTTGGGGAGACGGCTTGCCTCGGTTGTGTGGCTCCGTCTCCCTCACCAGAACCCATTCTAACCACCAAATGTCGTGCTTCTCCATACAGGTTAGAAACCACGGAGGACCTTCGCTTGCAAGACGACCGGTTGCGCTTCCTGTCCGTGCGCCCCAACACCGCAGGTACCTGGAGCCGGCTGGACCATCAATATGTCGTCGTGGGGGACACCAAATTTACACCGCGGGATTTGCAGGTTTTCCCAGCCCTGGTGTCCTCAGACCAGCACCGGTTCGAGGTCGCTGTAGGGTGTCTACATCCACCAATGTTCCTCCCCAAAGGTACCATCATAGCACAGGCCATCCCAGTCCCGGCTATTGACGACATTGTAGTCGGTGACTGGGACCCAGACTGCCCAGGTCAGCGCTCTGGCCTCCCCCGCCGTCGTTTGCGGAGGGAGGAGGAACTTCGGAACACACACACCGTGGCCTGGGCACAAAAACTGGGGGCTGCCAAGCCTCGGCTTGAGTGCAGCCTGGCACAGGGGGGGGACACAATTAACATCAGGGGGATGTTAGACACGGGGGCGGACGTGACGATCATTCCCGCTCGGGAATGGCCGTCACACTGGGAGCTTCAAAACGTGGATGGTCACATCCAAGGTGTTGGGGGTTCTCAATTGGCCAGACAAAGTAGGAGCTTCGTAAAAATCACGGGGCCGGATGGGCAATTGGCTCGGGTACGCCCATTCGTGTTGAATTACAGCGAGCCTCTCTGGGGGAGAGACACCCTCGAGCAATGGGGAGCCAAAATTGACCTCCCGGCTCCTCACCCGGTTTTTCGGGTAGCGGCCGCTGAAGAGCGCGTCACCTGGAAACTGAATTGGCGATCGGATGTTCCAGTTCAGGTGAAGCAGTGGCCGCTGAATAAACAGAAATTGCAAGCGCTCAACCAGCTCGTGCAGGAGCAGCTTCACAAAGGGAACCTGGTGGAGACCACTTCTCCGTGGAACTCCCCAGTGTTCGTGATTCGAAAGTCATCTGGCAAGTGGAGGCTTCTGCACGACCTGCGCCAAATTAATGCAGTAATCGAAGATATGGGTGTCCTCCAGCCAGGGATGCCCTCCCCAACGATGCTCCCCCGAAATTGGAATTTGGCTATTATTGATATCAAGGATTGTTTCTTCCAAATTCCCCTTCACCCGGATGATGCACCACGTTTTGCTTTTACGGTTCCATCGATTAACCGACAAGCTCCCGGTAAACGTTACCATTGGCGAGTTCTTCCGCAAGGAATGAAAAACTCCCCGGTTATATGCCAATGGTACGTTGCCGCCCTTCTAGCGCCTGTTCGCGAGGCCTACAGCGACGTCATCATCCACCATTACATGGATGACGTGCTGGTCTGTGCCCGCGACGACGACCAGCTGGCACACGTGCTCTCCCGGGTCAGCGATCGTCTAATCTCTGCAGGTTTTGAACTCGCGGAAGACAAGATTCAAAAGATGCCGCCCTGGAAATATCTGGGCCTTGAAATCACAAAGCGGACCATTGTGCCGCAAAAATTGGCCATCCACCTAAAGGTGGAAACTTTGGCGGATGCCCACCAACTGTGTGGGGCCTTGAATTGGGTGAGGCCCTGGCTAGGCATTACCACCGAAGACCTAGCCCCCCTCTTCAAATTACTTGAAGGGGGAGAGGCGCTGTGTTCGCCTAGGCACCTCACCCCAGAGGCGGAGAGAGCACTTGAGAGAATTGCTGGACTGCTTGAGGCACGGCAGGCCCATCGTTATGATTTGGACCTGCCGTTCAAATTTATTGTATTAGGCCGACTGCCACACCTCCATGGTCTCATCTATCAATGGGACCAGTCCCGCAGTACATCGAAGGGTCGGGGCAAGGACCAGGGCGCTGGCGACCCCCTCTTAATCATAGAGTGGGTGTTCCTCAGCTGCCACAGGTCCAAGAGGATCACACAGCCACATGAGCTGGTGGCAGAACTGATCCGGAAAGCTCGCTTCGGATCAGGGAGTTGGCAGGGGAGGACTTTGTGTGCATTCACCTACCAATTGAGCTTAAATCTGGCAAGTTTCAAGCAAAAATTTTAAATGAACTTCTTATGGAGAGTGAAGTTCTCCAATTCGCACTCGCCGATTACACCGGGCAGATCGACGTTGCGCGGCCTTCACACCCGCTGTTCAACGTCGGTCTGCAATTTAAATTCTCTACCAAAAGACTACTCAGCCGGAAGCCCCTGGAAGCTCTGACTGTTTTTACAGACGCGTCCGGGGGGTCCCACAAGGAAGACAGACTCGCGAAGTCTGCACTGACTTGGAGGGATCCCCAGACTCAGCGTTGGGAGAAGGAAGTAGAGAGGATTGAGGGTTCCCCTCAAGTCGCTGAGTTGGCCGCAGTCGTCAGAGCATTTGAAAAGTTCCAGGACCGGCCCTTTAATCTGGTAACCGATTCGGCCTACGTCGCAGGCGTAGTCGCGCGGGCGGAGAACTCAGTTCTCCAAGAAGTTCAAAATTCGGCCCTGTACAGGTTGCTTTCGAAACTCGTTCAGTCCATCTCCCAGAGAAAGCAACCGTACTATGTGATGCACACAAGGTCTCACACCGACCTGCCCGGGTACATTGCAGAAGGGAACCGCCGGGCTGATGCCCTGGCGGGGAACGACTGCGTGGACCCTGAGGAGTTCCTGGCATGCGGTGCTTCATGGGCTCCACTCCCACACGTGTTTGAGCAGGCTAAGCTCAGCCACCAGCTCTTCCATCAAAATGCGCCGGGCCTGGTTCGTCAGTTCCATCTGACGCGCGACCAGGCCAAGGCCATTGTGGCAACATGCCCCCAGTGCCAGCAGAGTCAGCCTCCATCTCTGCCTGCTGGTGCTAACCCGAGGGGCTTAGCGAGCTGTGAGGTGTGGCAGACAGATATCACCAAAATTCCATCATTCGGCCGCCTCAAGTATGTCCACGTATCGGTCGACACCTTCTCCGGTGCTATCTTTGCCTCTGCCCACACAGGGGAGAGAGCTCTGGACGTACAGAAACATCTGCTCCAAGCTTTCTCCGTGCTGGGCATCCCCAAAGAAATCAAAACAGACAACGGCCCAGCTTATGTTTCCAGGGAGCTCCGCGACTTCCTGCAGAGGTGGGGAATAGGCCACAAGACCGGCATCCCCTATTCCCCTACGGGACAAGCCGTGGTGGAGCGGTCCCATCAGAGCCTCAAAAGGGTCCTTAGCCATCTGACCCCGGCTATGAGGATGGAATCGCCCCACATCCAGTTATCGCGGGCAATTTACACCTTAAATTTCCTTAACTGTTCTTTTGAACATCTAGAGCCTCCCATTGTGAGGCACTTCGGGGGACACGACAGCCTGCGAGCAAAGGAGAAGCCTCCGGTTCTGGTGAGGGATCCGGAGACCTACCGGCAGGAGGGGCCCTTTCCTCTTGTGACCTGGGGGAGAGGGTACGCCTGCGTGTCAACTCCTTCAGGCCCCAAGTGGGTTCCTTCCCGGTGGGTCCGCCCTTATGTGCCCCGCACACCGACGCGGGCTGCAGGACCCCCACAGGTCAAAGTCGCCAGCTGGCGGCGAAGGAGGCGGGAGCTCCCCCCGATCCTGGAGGCCCCAGAGCACATCTCCGAGCAGGAAAATCAGCTCGAGGAAAACCTGCTTCCTCTGTGGCTCTGGGAGTCCTCCACCCTTTCCTAACCAGTGTCCTCGTGTTTTTTCCCCTGGTGTAACCCTGCTCATGGTCGCCTTTGTTTGTTTCAGTTACAAAGATGCCCAGCCTGCTTTCGTCCGCTTGGTGGATCTGCGTTCTGTGCCTTGCCGTAGGGAGTGCCTGGCCCATCCAACCTCCGCATGAGAACGTATGGAAGATGATGGCCAGGTCCCTCGGCAGGGACGATATCTGCCTGGATTCCGGAGCAGCTGAAAACCCGCTGGGGACCAGCCTGGTAGGGATTCCCGTGCCCATTGACCAGCTGCCGCCTTTTATGGCGGTAGCATTCAAGAGGTGGGAAAATCCCCGAACCGTAGCCCCGGGGGCCTCCACCAGCCCCCGCGTTATCTGGGAACGAGAAATTTCCCGCTTCCCCAAGGGCAGGCTCGGGGAGCCCCCTCTCGAATTCCAATTGCTCGGCGCCGCCAAAGCCCCGCTTTGTTTCAATTTTGCACCAAATTATGATGTCCCACATACAGTTTATGTTACGTACCTACCCCAGCCCAAGCCTCAGTTCGTGGCAGGGAGCTGGTGTGAGACGACAGTCACCATAGCCGCCCCTGCCACTCTCGACTACTTTCCTCGTAAGCTCCCTATGAATTTGTTTTTGATTTGCGGCGACCGAGCGTGGGCAGGCATCCCTTCTCAGCTGGTAGGGGGCCCATGTACCCTGGGCCGGCTGACGCTGTTCGCCCCCAACATGACCAAAATTTACGATTGGCAGAATGAAAATCAGACGGGGTACGTGATTAGGTCAAAAAGGCACACTCAACAATTCGGCTCTGACTGCGATTCCAAAATTGAACATTGGCCGAAATCTAAAAGGATCGCTATGTCAGTGTTGTTGCCCTGGGTTGCCGTTGCCAAAGCCCTGGGGGAATTGGGGGAACTTGAATGTTGGGCGGCGAAGCAGGCGAATTTGACATCAGCCGCGCTTATGGACCTCCTAACAGAGGAGAAAATAACCAGGCAGGCGGTCCTCCAGAACCGGGCGGCCCTGGACTTCCTGCTGCTAAAACACCATCACAGCTGCAGGGAGTTTCAGGGCCTGTGTTGCTTCGACCTGAAAACCCGGGCTCCGGATATCCAGGCGGACATCCACCAACTTCAACAGAATGTAGCGGACCTCCGGGAGGAGTCATCTGACTGGCTTTACCACCTGCTGCCGGACTCCGGACTCTCAGGCTGGGCAGTCTCCCTTCTTAAAGATCTTGGTTTTGTCGCTTTTATCATTGTTATTGTTCTCCTTAGTTCACTGGCCCTCTGGTCTCTACTCAAACAACTCATAAAGCGCCTGACCTCGACACCATCGGCCAATGCTGTCCTGGCTCCTCTCCCGCCACTTCCTGCGCCTGAAGTGTCCACTTACATCGAGATGGCCCCGCAAGTGCCCGACGGTGGAGAAGACGGCGAGGAGCCAGAGGCTGCCGAGAACATCAGCGGCAGCTTTGAGAGTGTCGAGGCGGCCACAGAGGGCCCAGAATCTTAAGATAGACTTTGAATTGAACTTTAAAAACTCTAAAGTTTTGCCTTTCCAGTTCAGTTTCAAGTCGAGCCCCCCATCCTCCCCAAGTTCTTTTGTTTTCGTTTAGTTTAAAAAAGGGGGAGATGTTGGGGTGCGTTTGTTTTGCTTGGTTTCATACTGTTTAACTGTTTTGAGGTTAAGTTTTATAAGTTTATATTTTATTCCCATTGAGTTGTATTGGATTAAGATGGCGACCGTGAAAAGGGGAATTCCAGAGTCCCTCCACAACCCCCATGTCAGTTAGTTGTCAATCGTGCCGGGTCCTCCTTATTTTATGTTAATTCTTGTGTCAATTAGTGTTCCCCCTCCTATGTTGCCTGGGCGACCCCCTTGTCCATCACCCCCAACCCACTCCCTAAGTCCAGAAAGTTCCCCGGGGTTTGGGTGGTGATTGGGCTAGGGGGGAAAGCCACTCCTTTGTCCGTATTTGATTTGCTCTCTGTGCTTATGTAATTTATTGTGATTGGTTATGTTCTGTCTCCCCTCCCCCTGGGGTCGGTCACAAAAGACCAGACCAGGGGGAGGATCCTTGTCAGTCTCCTGTGACCCCTTCCTCGTGTACCTCCCTCTCCTTCCAATAAACCTCGTTCCTGTCACGAGAGATTGATCGGCTCGCCTCTTCACTCCTTCGCTCCACTGCCTAGCTGTTGCCGCTGCTGAGGTGTTCCAGTCTCACCTTGCTAGGTTGCCACCCAAGGCTAAACCGCCCGGGGAACCTAGGTGGCCGGGGGATAGGTCCTGCCCTGCTGCAGCCTACCTTCCCCTGGTCAGGACAGACTGTGGCCGCTCAGTCGCTCTTTCTCGGAGTCTCTGCTCTGTGGAGCAGCCGGCCTCAAGTCGTCGAGCGACCGCACCTGATGGATTCAATCTGAAGATGGACATGCTGCTGGCAAAAACTGGGCCAATTAGAGAGGTTGGTAACACCTCTGGGATAACATATTTAAGGAGAAAATCAAAACAAAGTCATAGGGTTCTTCTTCTAGTCAGAAAAGAGGAGGAGGTGAGGACATATGAAGGAAACATGCGAAGACACCAAGGTCAGCAGAAAAGGAGGGGATGGAGCTGCTCCAGGCACTAGAGCCAAGATTCCTCTGCAGGTAAAGCAGAAGAATGGTGAAGCAGCTGTGCCCTGTAGCCCATGGGTGCACAGGGAACGCAGAGATTCACCTGCAGCCCATGGGGAGGTGCCCATGCTGGAGCGGATGGATGCCTGGAGGAGGCTGTGATCCAGTGAGAGACCCAGTGGGGAGAGGGCCCTTGCTTCCAGGCTGGAGCAGCCTGTCCTTGGAGGAATGCACCCCATGGAAAGAGGGACCCATGCCACAGCAATTTTGGGAGAACTGTTTGACCGTAGGGAGAATTCACGTTGCAGTAGTTTTGGGAGGGCTGCTGCTTGTGAGAGTGGACCCCTGCTGGAGAAGCTCACAGAGAGCTGTCTTGCATGGGAGAGAGCCCACGGCCTCACAGGGGAAGGACTCCTCTCCTGGAGCAGAGGAAAAGAACCTTGGGTGATTAACTGACAAAAAACCTCACATCCTGTCTCCCTGTACTGTTGATGGGAAGGAGGGTTGGGGTTGGGGGAAAAGAGTGCTTTAAGGCCTTATTTTACTTCTCATTGTCCTCCTCAGATTCTGTTCATAATAAATTCACTTTGCAACTCTAAATTGAGCCTGTTTTTCCCTTGGAGTGTTTTCTCCTGTTTATTATCTCAATTCATGAACTCTTTATTTTTTTTTTTCTCTCCTCTACCCAGCTGTGGCAGGGAAAGGTGAGTGAGCAACTTTCATGGGTGCCTGGCACTGAGCCAGTGTTAAACCATGACAGGAACCCAAATTCGCATGCACAGTTTTCCAGGGCAAAATACAAGTGTGGAAAAGTGACGTACTGATTCACCTAGTGAAGTGATAGCTAGACAAAGAGCAGTGGATTGAAAATATTTCCTTAAGCTCAGTGACTGCTGTTACATAGGAGTGTGTTTCACATGACATAGATCATAGACAGTATGCCACATACAGCATGTATATTTTTAATGGTTTTAAATCCATCTCCAAATGCACATATTATGAGAGCTTTTGGTTTGTAAAGACATATATGCTAAATACCAAGTCAAAACAAAAACTGAAACAAACAAGAAAAAGTGGAAATAACCCAAAATCTTTGAAAGTAAGCACAAAAATTGTGCTATTTTGCTTTTCAGTTTGAGTCATTTTGAAATTGAAATATATTCTCTCAAATTGGAGATAATATTATTCTTTTTCTGAGCTAGCAAAAGCTTTTAAACTGAGGTGGAAGAATTAGTAGAGCAAAGGTCCAGAGCAGTATCTAAAGATAAGGCAGTAAGAAACAAAAAAGAAATCTTTAACTATCGTCTCCCTCCTGACAGTAATGTGCAAATTCAGAGTTGATTTCTCAAGAACAACTTGGAAAATGTGGGTTCACTCATTTCCTTTGAGGCATTTTAAAGCTTTACCAATGAGATTATTTTGGCTGAGTCTAAAAATAACTTAGGATCAAAGTGCTGAAGATTAAACACTATACAAAAGTGTTTTAAAAAAATAAATTTATATTTCCCATTTTGTGTTATTCAGAGATGACCACCAAACTTTAGCATACATTTACCAACTTTAATTTTCCTACTTAACATTGCTGGCTAAAATTTTGTGGTTAAGACTAACTAGTGTTAGTATTAGAATAACTTTTGTTCATTATTAGAAATTGTATGAGTGGCAAATGTTAATATGAAGAAAACATGAAAGGTAATGCTCAATATTATTCAATATTATTGTACCATAACTTTTATGACACTCTGTAGAGCTTAGTAGTCATTCACACATATAGATTTGTCTTATGGTCAGAAGTGGTTTTGTGTCTCAGGTAGTTTCATATTTAATAGGACACTCAGTTTCAGAGAGATTAATCAAACTACTTTTGAAACTGATATTTTCTCTAATATTTTAACACTGATACTGCATCTTTTCAGACTTTCGTTGGAAAATGTAATTTTTGTACTTCTTATTTTTTCATGCTTCTCCTTTGCTGTTTCCTTGCTATTAAATTACTGCTTTCCTTTAATCATAGTGTTCTGAAACAGATAAAACAAAATCATAAATCCAAGATATCAAATTCTTCTTTGCTAGTCTAGCTTGAGACAAGTTGTTTAGGCAATTTATATCTTCTTTGTTTCAAGCATGAAATAATATTATAGAATTAGGTCCCAAAGAAATTAATTCTCTTATGTAGATGTTACTTTTATGTTTATATCTTAAACTTCCGTAACTTGTGTGGTTTAAACTTAAGAGCCTAAATAAAGTTTACACATTTCAAATACATTTTTCTGTCAGTATCATATCACTTTCAACTTACCTAATTCTGATAAAGAAAATAGTCACTATTCAAATGAAGAATAGTGAAATATAAGATATAAAAATTTTAACCATTTACATAAAAGACATAATCAAGAGGTTTTCTGAATATTCAACACTTCTAATATCAGGGCATTTATCAATTTATGTATATTTTACCACTGTTTCTTGGAAAAAATTAACTGAGGATATAATTTATCAATTTAACATAAAAAATTTTAATGGTGAAATAATCAAATTAGTTCAGGTGGACATAAAATTATGACAGATGCAAAAAAAAAGCTAGTTGCATGCTGAGTTCTCAGTTCACACCACTATTTTTTAATGAAACTCAGAAACAAATTGCATTCAAGGAAATTTATTGGCCCAAGTAGGAGTGAGAGGAAGTGAAAGCAAGAGAATGAAACTTGAATAGAGATGGAAAATTTGCCCATACTTAGCCACGCTTTTTACAGAAAAAGTTTTTGATACAGAGGTGTCTTTCTGAATAGTAAGTATAAAATAATCACTTCATATTTTCTATCAGGAAAAAAAAGCTGAACCATTCTCTAATTTAAATCCTTGCTGCCTTCTAGAGGAGGAAATGGGGGTTTTAGACTGAATTAAGTCAGGTCCACCTGGTCAATCCATAAAAAATTATATAAAATGATATATTTTTATAGTATATTATAACTGTACAGTATGCTCTTCTCTGATACTGTGTATAATCTCATATTCTATCAATTCAAGGTAGGTGTTCTGCCTTTTCATTTAATAACTGTAATGTCATTAAATGTAAACACTGAGTAGAAGGATAATGTGATTTTGTACCTTTGTTGAAAATATTCAAAATGCCAAAAAAGCCCTATAGAATAAAAAAATTATTAAAATTAATAAATTATTTTTGTTTAATAATGCTTAAAACAAAACCTTTCTGTTCAGATCTAAATTGCTCATGTATTTATTTTGTTTATATTTTCCCAATGTGTATATTCATTGTTATCCTTCATATATAATTGTTCATAGAATTTCCACAAGAAAAACATCCATCACTTCTAAATACTAGGAGATTTTACTCCGTTTGTTCAAAGGCTGCATGAGATAATGTGTTAAATCTCCTAAATGATACAGAAAAGTATAAGGAATTATTTTCTTGCTAAAGACAGTAAAGTTTCTGTTTCATTTCAGAAAGAATTATAATTGATTGCTTTTTAGCTGGAAGGTGAGGACACTTGTGAATCTGAAGAGATTTCAGCAAATTTTAAGAAGTGTTTTCAGCCATGCTTTTCCATTTTGAAATCAAGATGGAAAATTCCACTTCTGTTTAATGTAATTCTATGTTTCTTTCTTTGGATCTGATTATGTTTTTGCTATTGATTCAGCATATTGATTTAATGATCATCCAGACTTTTGATGGATTTTGGAGTTTGATGCTGAGTGGTCTTCAGCCATGAAGTAGAATAAAACAATCTTAATAGGAAAAGAAATAATTTACACCATATGTCAATAGTAGATCAGTAAGATCCAATTTTTCTAATCCTTAAACACAAGGTTTTATTGAAAAAGCTTTATCTCTTTGAAAAATTTAAACTTAGGTGCAGCAAAAGATAGAATCATACTTGAGAAAAATAGCTTTGCTGTAAGACATTTGAGACCTATTTTATTATTCAGGTCTGTAAGGTGAAGTGAAAAAAGTTCTCTTTTTAATTAGCTGATCACTGTATAAACAAGCATGTTTAGAACAACATGACAGAAGTCCAGTAGTCACTGATTCATTTAAGCTGTCATGATAGTGGGGATCTGCATAAGAATGGTCACTTTCTCCATCTCTTTTTGGCATTATTTGGCTAGACAAAAATGAGAGGTGAAGGAAGAATACACAGTTCTTTCCCACTCTCTTTCATTGAGATATAACTGCTGCCATTAGCTGTAATCCCTGAACTTTTTCCTGCAAATAAAATCAGGCAGATTTTCAAATTCTGAGTAATTTCCAACCCAATGATGAGAACAGTGCCTGTACTAATTACCAGTTATGCAAATGCAGAATTACTTTGGACTGTTATTGCAGATTAGCAGAGACATTAGCCTTAGTGAAACAGAAAAATTCCAATTACAAAAGAAACATGGTTTAAAGCATCAGCATGAAGGTAAAGCGAATGGTTCCAGGAGGTATTAGGGAGCTAGTGTTGAATTCACTAATGCTTGTTATGTGTCCATCAGTTCACAGTTCACTGGGTTTTCTTAGGGCAAACAGGATGACCAGCATCTAGGAGGTCAGAGGCGAGTCACAACTTTCACCTCTGTTTTATGGAGGTTACTTGGGGATCTGAGGCTGAGACAAATTACAGATGGTACCTAAAAAGCTGTGTGGAAAGGTAAATGTATTTGATGATAGAAACATGTTCTCTGATGCTCAGTATGGCACCATCTTTCCAGAGAAACCACAGAAGTCTTCTGTGATACAAAACATAATGACACAGAGCACATTCTCATATTCAGAGATTCGTGAGGACTCGGAACTAGTCTGTGCTGACACTCTCCCTTGAGGAGGACACTCTTACTGCTGATATCACTGCCAAGAAATCAGTGGAATATATCCAGATGAAAGATGAGTATTTCTCTGAATATCTAATGCCGACAAAAGAATATTTGGTCAGCATTATACAATTTTTTCTGCTACTTATGTCCTCTAGTTACTTCTAAGCACATATTCAGCAAAACCTCTAGCCAGTGGTTATGTTCAGTTGTCTTTGGATCCCAAATCGTAAACCACAGTAACATGTACAAAGTTATCAGAAGGCACCTGTACGAGTATCATTCTCCTTGTTCCAGTCCTTGACTTCCCCCTTGTGTGAGGAGGGGCAGGCACTGATCTCTTCACTCTGTTGACCTGTGACAGGATCCAAAGGAATGGCCTTAAGTTGACTCAGGGAAGGTTTCTGTGGGATATCATGAAAAGTTCCTTCCCCCAGAGTGTGGCTGGGCACTGGAGCAGGCTCCCCAGGGCAGAGGTCACAGCATCAAGCCTGTTCAAGGAGCATTTGTGCAATACTCTCAGGCACATGATCCTGTGCAGAATCATGAGCTGAACTCAATGATCCTTCTGTGTCTCCTTTAACTCAGCTGATTGGAATTGGGTGATTCTATATTATCATTTCTTTGCTACATGTACCATTTTTTCTTTTTGGTATTGCCCATTTCTAAGACCAAACATATTTGATGACCTGCACAGCATAAAGCATCCCTTTCAAGAATAGCAGATATTAAAACTTTTAAAATAAGAACTTTCTTACAATCCACTCTAAATTTAGTAACAATTCATAACTCCAAATGAGATTTGGAAACATGAGGTTGAATTATCAGTCACTGAATAAGCACATTATACTTCCAGTGTTGTCAAGCATAGAGTAAGGAGCAAGGGTCTGACCCTTACATAAAATTTGAAAACTACAGTCAAATATATTATATCAACTCTCAAACGAAACTCATAGTAAGACCTAATATTTTTAAAGACTGAATGTGAATAATAAAAGAGAGGAAATATAGTAAAACTCAATAAGCTTCACATGCTTTTTCGTAATAGAAGAATAATTCTGATTTATAAAGTCTGCTGTGAGAGGAGAAAAAGTACACAGCCAAGCACATTCTTAAATAGCTCCCAAAAGCTTTAGCTTTCTCTTGTGAATCATTCAGCAAGAACAATAAATTTTCAAAGAGCTTTCATGCTATTTTTGATGTCTTTAAAAGTATAATAGGCACTTAATCTTCAGAATGCTCTTTGTTCGCAAATTAATTTATTATAAACTGAAAGACAAGTTACAGTAAGCTGATATTTCCCCAAGATAGAGTTTATACCTTCACAAACTGTCTAATGAAAGGATGTTTCCCATATTCTTAGATTACCTTTCACAGGAGTTTTACAAATTAACTTTCAGGGGAAATAAATCCCACCTCATGAATTCCATACCTATTAATTTTTTGATGTTATAGGTCCAGCAACAAAACCCAGACTGAAATCTTCCATTTCACCAAGTGATCAAAAACTCTATCTCTACAGAGCTGATTTACCAACATAATGAATGTAACTAAGGTTAAGCTTTTTCTGTATGGTGTCGGAGCTCTAAAACCATGGGGAAAATCTAATTCAGTAATAACATTGTCCCTGCTGACAACTTTTTTTGAGAGACTAGTTAAAATTATTTTAAATTTCAAATTTCCACATTTACTTTCTTATGAAATTAGCCTTGGATGTATCTGTATAAATTTTGAATTTGTACTTAAAGAAAATTGAATGTGTATCCAGTAGGTTTTAAATTATAACTGCATGACCATAACTTCAAATATGTTCTTAGGGACAGGAGTAGTGGGAGTTAATATTTTCTGACTCTGCATTATGATTTTACTATCCTTACATCATTTATCCTCCCCTAATAAATAGACTCAAAGAATTGAAGGATAACCTTTTTTCTCTTTGTTCCAGCAGATACAGTCTAGAAACATGCTTAATTTGAAGAACAAACATATGATGTGATAAGTTTTGTTAAGTATTTAATTAATAATGAATAGCTAGATTGACGTTTTTGTGAGTTTGAGAATGGGATATAGAGATAATATTCAACTGTAAATAAATAAATAAATATAAATAGATCAGAAGTCTTTATACTAAGATAAATTCCTCCCATCATTATAGTAAATGGCTAGTCTACGAAGCACATTAATATGTAAGCAATTTCTAGATAACTCAGCAGAGGACATGATCAGTTTCTTGTTTGGCAATTTTGAGAAACAAGTGGATAAATAAAATTTGAAATAAGTAGAAAGGAAAGAGGCCAGTGGGCCTATAGTGTTGCTGAAATGAATAAGCCTGAATTTAACTGTTGACACATAACACACTATGTGTCCAGCATCTTTGGGGATAGGTTAAATTCAATTTGTCTCTGCAGCACATGATTTTATAAGAACACAAGGAATACTGTGATGGTTTTGCATTCATTGATATTTGGTGAGGGGGGGAAGAAGCCACCCACAGAAAAAATTTTTCTGAGAGGAGCTGCTGAGAGCTTCCTCCTTGTCTAACAACACGTGTTTTAACTATAGACACTTTGTTAAACCACTTGAAAGCCGAACACACCTCTGTGAACACATATGTAAAACAAACAAGGCCCAGGATTTTTCTCTTTTTCTTCCGGCTTCATCGGGGTCCGGGGGGCAGGGCCGGCACTGAGTTGGGCTGAGTCCACGGGGGCCTGGTGCTAGATCTGGCCAGGGGGCAGGGGAGGCCATTGGCCACTGAGTCCTGGCCTGGCTGCTGAGATCCCGGCCCTCTCCCCAGCATGGCAGGGGCAGGGAGGCCATCGCCCACTGAGTCCTGGCCTGGCTGCTGAGATCCCGGCCCTCTCCCCAGCATGGCAGGGGCAGGGAGGCCATCGCCCACTGAGTCCTGGCCTGGCTGCTGAGATCCCGGCCCTCTCCCCAGCATGGCAGGGGCAGGGAGGCCATGGGCCACTGAGTCCTGGCCTGGCTGCTGAGATCCCGGCCCTCTCCCCAGCATGGCAGGGGCAGGGAGGCCATGGGCCACTGAGTCCTGGCCTGGCTGCTGAGATCCTGGGCCTCTCCCCAGCATGGCAGGGGCAGGGAGGCCATGGGCCACTGAGTCCTGGCCTGGCTGCTGAGATCCCGGCCCTCTCCCCAGCATGGCAGGGGCAGGGAGGCCATCGGCCACTGAGTCCTGGCCTGGCTGCTGAGATCCCAGCCCTCTCCCCAGCATGGCCACTGAATTAAGCCCAAAGGCGGCTTTGCAGCCCGTGCAGAAAACAGCCCACGGCTGGAATTGAACACAGCAGAGGTCAGAGACAGCCGTGCAGCCGGAGCGGCCCTGACACAGCCACCCCAGCACAGCCTGAATATCCACCACCATGACTGCCTTGGCCGCTGCCCAGCAGGGATCACATGCCAATCTGCAGACCCAGGGTGAGATCTTAACTCTTTCAGTGCATAGATAAGACTTGCAAACCTTCAGTCCTCCCTTGTGTGGGAAGAAAGGACAGTGTGAGAACACGTAGAGGAACACCAAGGTGAATACACCAAGGTCAGTAAAGAAAGATTCAAGTCCCATATGGCAGGATAATGAGGAAAATGCCTTAAGTTTAGGCTGAAATTCTTATGTAAGGCTATGGAATAGATATAATTGATACATCAGACTCTTTTTCTCCTGTAACTCATTGAAAAGTATTGGGGATGAAGTGTTCAAATTGTAGATATGAGCAAAGGCCATCTATGCTAAAGCAAGCAGATGCTGAAGTAGCTGTGACCCCGTGAGAAGTTTGAACAGAGAGAGAGAAGAGTGATGAAGACCCAGTGCCACAGGGAAAGAAGATCTCTCAGAGATGAAGATGATCTCAAAGATACATAAAGAGAACGTTTGCTCTTGAGCAGCTTATCCTTAAAATAGTACCCCATAAATTGACATGGCCCATAAACACAGCCGTGGGAAAGCTGTGAAAGATGGGAGGGACTCCACAATTGCAGATTCCTGGGCAGCTGCTATTCATGGAATTTGAAAACCACAAGAGAACTGTTTTCTCGTGGAGAAGTCTTCATGGCATGGCGGGGGAAACTTGTTTCCCTAAGTGAATTGAACACGGACTATTTATAAAGTGATAAACTGACTGAATTGTTTCTGAATATTATTAGTAGGAAAGAAAAGGTTGTAGGGGAGAGGAGAACTGTTTAAAGGTTTTATTCTGATTCTTATTATTCCTTCTTGTAGTTACTCTTACTAAACTTTTCTTTATACGCTTTTAAAATTTACAGTCTGCTTTGCCTTCCTCCTAATCCTATCTCACAGCAGAAAATAAGTATATTCTAGTGGGGCCACTGGCATTTAGCCAGCACTGAACCTATCACACATAGAAAAATTAAAACACACCATATCTTTGCAGCAGGAGACAAGGGATACCAAATTCATCTCTGAGACAAATACTGAATTCTGGACTGTGTGTTAATGCATTGTTTTTCTTATTCTCATGGAAACTGGTCAGACCTCAGTGAATCTTCTGTCACTGTGAATGCTCCACTGAGTTATCAGTTTTCATGAGCAGTGAATCTCCCTTGAAGTTAAAAAAAAAAAAAAAAAAACAAAACAAACAAACAGAAAAACTCTCCGAAGTAAACTTATTGTTGTGTCTGGGGCTTCAATCATTCTTACTCAGCCATGACATTTTGAGGAGACTGTATCACCATAACTGAAATGTTCTGTACACATCAGCGTGAGTTCATTGAAGATTTCATGTAGACTTCATTTCATGTAGACTTCATTTGATGTAGACACAATACACAAAGGAATGAGGGACTAAATACCTGGCCTTTTAGAAAGACAGTTGCCCATCATGTTCTCTGGGTGCATTCTTTTCACAAAATGTTCTGCAGGCTCAACCTTGAAGCCTAAAAAGAGAGTAGAATCTTTAATGACTCTAATCTGTCCTGTATACATAAAAGGAAGGCTAAATATTTAAAAATAGCATTTCTTCTCTAAGAAATTTATGAGACTTACACCAGGTGGGTGTGTAAAACATTTGTTTAGAATCTAACTCATATGTCCCTTGCAAGCTGCATGTTTGCAGTCTGTTAAGAGTAACGCACATCATCTCTCTTGAGAAGAAAAAGGAAAGATAGGCTTTTTTTTTTGCTTTTTCAATCAAACATAAATTCAGATAGGAAATTGTACAAGTATCATCAATGAGTTTCTGATTAATAATTAAATAAGTAAATATTACTAATATTTTCTTCCTTCTCTTTTTCACTCTGTTTAGAGTTGTTGACTATACTCAGAAGCAATAAATAGAAAAGTGAAATGCTAAGTGCTTGGACTATCTCCTGAAATGATCAGCTGTTCTCTGGGTGCATTATTGATGTTGAAATGTCCTCTATAAATTGGGTAAAGGCCTTCAACTTTCTTAAAATTTGTGCCAAGCTGTTAAGATGGTAACAAAGATGCTATTGAGATGATAATGAATTGCTTTCAGTACACCATGTGTCATACTCAAATCTATGTTTGGCTGTTTCTAGTCTCTTGAGCTGCATATCCACTTGATCATCAAAGAAAGATGTTTCCTTTCATTTATTTATGCCTTTATTAAATAATTCAATGAAAATGACACTTTGTATTTGTTTTGTCTAGCCAGTAAATCCATGTATTACAAAAAAAGAGAAGTGACCTGTGTTTATTCTGAAATAGACAGGAGTCTGTGAAGTATTTTACATATTTAGAGTCCCAGAAGTGAATGATAAATTAAAAGAGATAAATTATTCATAGTTGTAGCAGGCTTAAAAATGAAAGCTTATAACCAGAAGGTCCTGTTCCAGCAAGGACATAACTAAAGCATAAGTAGTTTCCTTGAAGTCAGGCAAAGAAGCCCATGTTTAAGTGCCTTTCTGGAAAAAAAATCAAAATTAGCAACAGAGCAAAATTAGAGAATTAATATCTGCTTAATGCAAAGAGTGAAAGAAAGCACTGAGTATATAATCAGGGAGTGTAACTGATTGATATGATGGGGGAAAAGCATTAATGAGACATCACGCTTTCTTATTTCAGAAAAGAGGAAGTACAAGGCTGTGTAGTGATAGGATAAGGGGGAATGGTTTTAAAGTGAAAGAGAATAGGTTTAGATTGAATATTAGGAAAAAATTCTTTATTGTGACAGTGATAAGGCCCTGGCACAGGCTGCCCAGAGTTGTGGGTGCCCCATCACTGGAATTGTTCACAGCCTGGCTGGATGGGGTTCTTTCCAATGTGGTCTAGTGGAAGGTGTCCCAGGGAGATTGGAGCTTGGTAACCTTTAAGGTCCCTTCCGACCAAAGTGTTTTATCAATCTATGATTTTCCATGAAGAATAAAGGAAAACTCTTTCATTCCTTGTCTGTTCATTCTCTCCCATTACATCTTACCGGCTGCTAAGACCTCATGGAGGGAATTTGCACACAAGTCAGAAATCACAGTTCTCTGTGTGACCTTGTGTCTGCTCCAGTCTCCACGCTGTAGATCTAAACTGGTTTTGCAGACAAAGATCCGTTAAACTGTGAATATATTCTCTAAGCAGAATAAATCCCATAGTCTTAGTTAATAAAAGGTTAAATAAAAGCAGAATAAACTGCATACTTTATAGCAAAACATTCAGTATTACTAACCTGAATATTTTAGAATTGTCGTCTTTGATTCCAGAAAATAAAATCTGATAGAAGAAAACATTGTATTGATACAGTCATATGGAAGAACAATTTTTGAGAGAAACTGCAGATACATTACACATTCATAAATCATACCTATACTACAAGAGGGTTAAACAGCTATTGATGCTTGTACAAATCTGGTTTACACTGTCAGTTTGAGTGTTATTTTCCCATGCTGAAAGTAGGATTTTGGTGCACTGCATTAATTGTGGTGGTTTTGCCCTTCTGCTCCATTGTCACTTATTATCTAGGCATCATGCACATTTAAGCAAAAGCTATTATAGACTTGTAAATCAGTTACTGGTTTGTCACAATCCCATACCCACTGACTTCTATAGAAATGCCAGAAGCAGATCCTCAACATTTTTCAGCAGTGGACAGATGAAAGGACATGTGTTAGTCTATGTCCCATATGTTTAATATGCCCCATATGTTTAATCAAGTGAGAACTTCTTTGCTGTATTATCTGGCTGTAAATAACTGAGGTTTTATCTACACTTAAAAGTCTTACTACCACAGTTATGAATGGTAGGAGTGAGAGTGGAAAGGTCATCTGATAATTGAGAAAAAATTCAGACAGAAGAGCACTTGTGCTTAAAAAAAAAGTTTATTGCATTAGAGAAACTGCTTTGTGATGAGTTGAAATTGAGTTGAAATACGGACTCTAAGTTACAAAGAGGAATAGAAGAAGATATGTCTGCAAGCACATTCAGGGCCATCTGTGTACAAGGTGATGACATGAAAAGGTTTGGAATGTTGATTCTTGGTGTTAGCTGCTCTGGGAAATGCAGGCTGGCACCTAGAAGAAAAAAGATGTCTGTGGCATCAACTCAGTTTACCAGAGAGCGTTGCTGCAGGTTTTGAGAGGGTTGTGTGTATATCAGAAGTGTACGGTGCAACACGCTGGCATTTTGCTGCTAATTTGATAGCAACCTGTATAATGTTAATGCTATCATGCCACCAACATTTTTGCACGTAAAAGAACAAACTTTTAGAATGTATGAGGACTTTAATGGCTTTCTGCTGTTTCTTGTCACAGTAGAGGTGGATGCAACTGCGTGTTCAAACAGCAATGGCCAATTCTTATTGAGTGCTGTTCCCCTTATATAGTTTTGAAAGTCCACACAGTTAGTCTGGTTGGCTGAATTAGTTACCACCCTAATTGCCCCCTAGTTGGCTAACTGGCCAATAGCTCCCCGCATCTCCAGTGGCCTAGACCGGCTCCCCAGTGGTCCAAATTATTGGAGTTATATAATTACTAGTTATATAATTAGTTATATGTTAGTTAAATTATTATAATTAGGATTATTTGTAACAGTGAGACCTCCAGGCCAACTGATAGTCACTACAATTCCTCCTTTCCATTTTTAAAGGCAGGTGTCTTGTAGAAAGGATAACAGACTTACTTTCTCCTCAGTATGAACTTATATGTTGCTGAAACTCCTGGATTTATTGTCCATGAACTAGAAAATTTTGCATATTGTAGGCAATAAAGGTATGCAATTTACTTTTTGCATTCTTGGGCAGAGCTCAAAGAGGGTTTTTTTCAAGCCAAGAAAGAGCCTCTGACCAATCACACCTAAAAAAAGAAAGCTGAATAAGTAACTGTCCACACAGAAAGATTTTGTATGAAATAGTGAACGACATCATTGTCTCTGGTACCACTCCTTTGAGCTGCAGAAATAGTAGAAAAAGAAAGTAACTTTTTGTAACTGTCAATTTCTGATGGAAAGGTGTAACACCTATAAATCTGTGCTGGTAAAGTGCCTACCTCATCTGCACCTACCCACCACACAGACATGTAAAGCAAGGTAAAATCAGAGAGGCAATAGACAAAAACTCATAGGTTCTTAAAAAAAATTTCAGTGTGAGAGATGTTGTGAAGATGTCATCAGGTAGAAAAGCCTCAAGGCTAACGTCAAGGTGTTTTGGGAATTAAGCCATTAATAGTGGATCCCGTCTGACCACTGCTTCCCACCTCTTTCAGAGAATATCCAATGCTGGTAGACATCAACCTACTCTTTCTAACCTGCATTTCTCTTGCAGTTGCTAAATACTACAAATTGAGATATTGAAAAAACATAATTTTTATGTTTCTAAAATGAACTAAAGATGAAAGGCAAATAAGGTAAGCTTAGAAAAACTCTGGTTTTAAGATTTTTTTTTCAAAGGATCACTGCTTCTGTCATTTTGTATTCACACATTTTAATGTAAATGTAATTTAAATTGAATCCAGTGCTAAAAAGATACTACATATAAAAGCCAAAGTTTTTATTTCCAAAATTCCTTGCCTGTTGTTATTGCATGCTTTAACTAGTTAAAAAATCAGTTCCTTTTTTACTTCAATACAAATATGGAAAATTGTTACTTATTACATAAATCACAATGCTCATGTGGGAAATTTTTTTCTTAGATCAGTGCAGCATTTGCAAACAAAAGTGGAGATAGGCTATTAGACATAAAAATAAACAATTTTTAAAAAAATACAGATTTCCTTTTCAAAAGGAAATCTTATCTGCATTTGTCAAAACATACTCAGCTTTTTGAGAGACATAATGCCCATAATTCTGTTCTGGACTGCCATACGAGCAAAAAGATAATTTTGCTATTGTTGTTGGTTTGTGGCTTCACATACATGATGACAACAGGAGTAGGTACAAGTCAAGTGAAGACATATCCCACATTTAATTTAATTTTATCTGCTACATCTGAACAGGAAAAGAACATCTGGAATTCCTGTATTTCCTCCAAGTCAAAGGAATGTGTGTGTGTGTGTGTGTGTGTGTGTGTGTGTGTGTGTGTAAACATTTCCTGTGGAGCAATCTAAGAGCAACAAGTACTGGGATTAGGATTGCTGATCAGAGTGTTTTACACCTCTTTGTGAAATAAATGTGTTCCATACATTTCATAACTTACATTTTGTTGTGTTAGTTTGTTGTGGGTTTTTTGTTTGGTTGTTTTTTTTTCCTTTTTGTGATCCCCAGTTGATTCCAAACAAACTCAGATGTGTTCAGAGAGCAGTATACTGAGAGTAAGTCTGCACCACACTCTTTAATGATACCTCAATGCAAGGTTATTGTCGAAGAAACGGTGATGGTGTGGAGCTTGGCATTCTTGAGTAATGTTCCGAGTCCCACAGACAAATAGCTGGAATTTCCTCTGTGCTATGGGTGTAGTAACAAATGTATTTTAGATTTAGCTCTGGTATGATGACAAAACCTACAAACTCACTTCTGCCAGCAATAAGAATATGTGTTTTAAGGCTTTAAGGATAGGAATTAATAACAAAACAACCACACAACACCAAAAAATCCAAAATCCAGCCAGCATAAAAATGTATTTCTGTCCTTAGCTTAGGTAGGACATGCCTTAGTAAAGGTAGAATTTTTTTTTGTGGTGAGAATTAATGAAAATATTCTCATTTCTAATGAAAACTGATGAAAAGCTTCTCAGCAGTATTTGAGATTCCATCAAAAATATTTCACTTAAAAAGTGAAAACAGAGGCAAATTTTCAGAATTTATAAAACTGTCTCATTTTAATGTGTTATTTTACAATGATCTTCATAGTCTTCAGTTGGCTTTTGACACTAAATTTTATTCTTTCCTGTCCTAATAAGGATTATGAACTTAGCTTCCATATAATGACTTTAGATTTCATAGTGAGGTAAAAAGAGAGTTCTGTTGTTCTGAATTCAGTAGGTTGATTTATCACTTGCATAGTTATTACTAGGAAATGTATTGCTTGCACGTGTAACACGATTATCTATTTGTAGTAGTTTGTCAGGGGCATAGGTGACAGTGCGTGTTTGGAGAGGAATAGGATGGGATTTTAGAAGAGCATGAAGAGATAAATTATCAATGCATACCTTTAAAAAAAATTGAATAAAATCTTTCAACAGTCACCATCAAGACTATGAAATAAATTGCTTTTGAATACTTTTGTAGCCGATGTCAGCCATCTTACTTATCACTGAACAAGCTACATTTGAACTAAGCAGCTCAGCTTCACTGAGGGATGAAGTTGCTGATTGAACACAGGTGTAATGGTTGATATACTGTCACATGGTTCTGATGTTAACCTAAGATCTTTGTTGAAATACTTATTACTGATGGCACCAAATGTAATTGCTAATTTTCTGCCTGAATGGTTACATATTTTCTCCAAATCTTAAGAGTTATTCATCCCTTTTTCACTGCCCATTTCTCAGTGTTTAAGGCAGATATGTCACTGGTCCACAGACTGGTAATTGAACCTGTCACTTGCAATCTACTGACTTCATTCCTCAGAAATGTATCCACTGCTTCATTCGCCTTCCTGCTTATTTTTCTCTAGGTATAAGTGTCCAGTTTAAATCTGCATAAACAGATATTCACTGTTTACTTTACAAATCTGTGGTCACAGAGCAAGGTATTCAGAAGCATTCTGGCCTGATTATTGGTTTGGATTCATTGAAGAACCCTTGTTCAAAATAAAGTGTCCACTACTAGGCTAATCTTAAAGCGCATCAATTAATTTGCAAGAGTTAAAGTAAAACTAGGTAGAAATTATTATTCAAGAATGTGGTACACAAAATTCAGGCCCACTGAATTTTTTCAGTCTTCCTGAAATCTGTATTATATGAGTGATTTTTGCTTAAATGGATGGCTACATTTATACTGTTTTTGTGACCAGTGCTCTCAATGGTAGTACAAAGAACAAGTGTGTCTGCAAAAACTTATAATAGGAATTCTGTAAAGTAATGAGAACCACACAATAAAATAATCTTGAAGTGATTATCTACATAACAGTAATTGGGCGTTTTTAGGCTGTAGACTGCTGTACAGGTGAGTACCTTAATAAATTCATTTTTGATAACGTTCCTTATTCAATGACAAGCAAGGCCAGAAAACTGAAAACGCAAAATCACTAATAGTACACGATTCAAGCAGAGTTTATGCTGATTTTTTCAAGTGTAAACTTTCTGAAATGCTCATGAATGTTCAACTCAAGTTTATCTATCTATCTATCTATCTATCTATCTATCTATCTATCTATCTATCTATCTGACAGTATAAAAGAAATCAACTCAGAAAATAGAGGCAATACAGACAGTCTGAAATACAAAGCAGTACTACATGCAG
Source organism: Camarhynchus parvulus (assembly GCF_901933205.1). NCBI lineage: Eukaryota > Metazoa > Chordata > Aves > Passeriformes > Thraupidae > Camarhynchus > Camarhynchus parvulus. The sequence continues at coordinate 3,059,816 of NC_044601.1, forward strand.
TGTCTAAAAAATTCTTTTTGAAGTACTGCATTTGGAAGATGTTTCACTGTCTCATCAAAAATATACAGACTTGCACAATGGTTTACACGTGAAGAAGTTATCTATGCAAGGTTTGAAATAGTTAATATTAACTGAATGGATTTCTTTAGCATTATTTCAATATGCTGTCAGTCACTTACCAAGGATCCCTCTGTCCTAAATGTGGAAGAATCTCTTAAATTCAAGCAAGGAATCTCCTGCTTCGAGAGGCATGCCTGTGCAAAGGGCGAGTCACCTGATGTGCACTACAGTTACAGCAAGAAAGAACTCAAACTGGTCTCATCCAAAAATCTGTCATTGTTACTGAGTCTCATCACCTGGAAGAAAACCCTGAGAAGCATCCTAACTCCAGGGGAGAATACCACCATGCAACCACACTGCCTAGAAGAAAGAGCTCAAATCCTCAGTTAGGCAGGAATATTTGCAGAGTAAAGCAGATGGCTCATAGTTGAATTGCACGCCATAGAAGTACCCACAAGACTCCTTGTGCCCATAACTTTCTTTATTCCTTGATAAAAGAGTCTTGGAAAAGCCATACACTATTCATGTGTTAACTTCATGATCAGTGTTCTGAGTTCATGAGCATGGACCCTCGCTGGGTCACTCTGCTCCTTTGTGGGTTCCCTAGAGAGTGATTTGCGCATGTATGGCTTGGGATTTTACCTTCTTTGAAAGATGTACTAAACTGGTGATTGTTTGGTTAAGGAGTCCAGTGCATCTGTCACACTACATAATACTAAAAAATGTCTGAATGAAAGATGGGAGAAATTTAGTAATAAAAGTATACTGCAAGGCTTAATGAATAAAAAATGCACTTTAATATTTCCTCAATGTCTCCTGTATGTTTCTTCTACGTTATTTTTGAAAGAGTATTTCACAGTAGTAATGCCATCTATAAATAGTTTTTTTTAAAGTACAAGACATTAAGAAGGCTTAACTGTTAACTTTAATGTCATTTAAAGAAGAATCCCTCAGTCTTCTCATGTTAAAACCTTCTATCACTCTCTCAGAATGGGCTCATACTCATTGGTTGGACTCTTAGAAATTCTGCTCTCTACAGGAAACTTCCTCAAGAAACATTTAAATCACTTTGAAATGTACTAACAATGATACTGAGAGGTGAATAAAACCATCCTGGGAGAGCACTTTCATCCTAGCAATACTTTATTGTACACTGAGATATTTTACCACTTTCCAATTAAAATTTTCAAGCTTAATTGAGTTGAATCTAAATGGGTTGGAGTGAGCAGGGTTGACTGATGTATTGTACAAAGGAAAGATTACTGTGTGGAACCAATGAATGTAATATTTTTATATAATTTACTATATTTTTAATTATTTATTTTTTTACTAAATTTGGGATTTTTTCAATGAATTTTAGGAATGCAGAAGGAAAAGGAATATGAGATGTGAGGATCACAGGCATGGTGACATTGTGAGAGACTTCAATACAAAAAGACAATTCATACCAAATAAATATATAACTTAGGACATGTTTTTATTTAGTTGAAATGTTTTTAATTTTACAAAAGTTTATAGTGAAGGATTGGAAATAAAAGAAAATAGATTGCTTCAGATTTTAATTTTTATAAATTTCCATCATTTGAGTTTAAATCTCAAATGCAGAAGAAGCTGCAGATGCAGAATTATTCCTGTTTCTTCTTCCAGTTAACTGTGTCCTACCAGGGTGAGAAGTCCTATCAAAGACAATATCCCTGGGTTATATTTAGTTGTACTACATCACTGCACATCCTTTGCCAGCCATGATGAACAGTACTATAGTAAGATGCCATTCTTACATTAGGTAAACATTTTTTTCTGAAGTTAGTAACTTCTTGTGCTACAGAGAGATTTTTCAAAGTCAGTTAAGCATTTGTTTAGAGGTATTTATCCTGAGATTCTTCAGCTTCTGTGAATTTTGCACGAAACTCTTCAAAAATCAACAAACACCAGGCTCCTGGTTTGCCAGACTGCTCTTTTTCCGAAAAGATGTAATGTGTATTAAACACTTGCAACACTCTCCAAGAAGATTGAAATGGAAACTCTAATTGTATCTATTCAGTTGTGGAAATTTGTGATCTGGCACAAATGACCTGACAAGAAATAAGAAGCCCAAGCTACAAGAAGGGATTAAACTGGCTGAAGGAAGATATCAGAGGCAGAATAGATTCTTGCATGGAATGAGGTGTTGTTTGATGTTGAGATAGTAAAATTCATCAGCATTGTCTTGTAGTCATCCTGGAATGGGAGCACTCAGGATCCCAAGCTCTGGGCCTGCTATTGGGCAGCAGAGCTGGGCTGGGGGATGGACCCACGATTGGGCTGAGGTACCCCATAAAACTGATTTCAGGATTGGTGCTGATTGCAAGTATGATATCCTTATCTCTAAACTGGAGAAGCATGGATTGACAGATGGACCACTCAGTGGATAAAAAATTGCCTGGATGGCTGCACTTAAAGAGCTGCTGTCAATGGCTCAGTGTCCACGCGGAGATCCATGGTAAATGGCATTCTTCAGGGTTGGGTATTAGGAGTGGCTCTTTAACTTCTTTTTCAGTAACATAAACAGTGGGATCAGTGCACTCTTAGCAAGTTTACTGAAAATACCAAGCTGTGTGGTGCAATCCACATGCTGGAGGGAAGGCATGTCAGGAAAAGGAACCCTGACAAGCTTCTGACTTGACCCCATGTGAACCTCATGAAGTTCAGCAAGGACAAAATCCTGCACCCAGCTTGGTGCAACAGCACGGTCAAATACAGCCTTGAAGGAGAATGGAGTACCTAAAGAGGGGCTACATAAAAGCTGAAGAACTTTTTAGGAGGGTATGCAATGATAGAACAAGCGACAATTGCTTTAAACTGAAAGAGGATAGATTCAGGTACTGGGGAGAAATTCTTTACTGTTAGGGTGATGGGGCCCTGGCCCAGAGAAACTGTGGATGCCCCATCTCTGGAAGTGTTCCAGGCCAGGCTGGATGGGGCTCTGAGCAGCCTGATCTAGTGAAAGCTGTTCCTGCCCATGGCAAGGGAGTTGGAATGAGATGATCTCTAAGGTACCTTCCAACTGAAGCCATTCTAAAATTTTATGAAGTGTATATAAAGAAACCATGACATATTGGTAGTAGACTCCACGTCAAACAGCCTAATGTGGTTAGATTCAGCCCAATATACAGCTAGTTAAATTTTCTTTTTATATTTAAGCACTAATATGTGTTAATTTCACCTTGAGGTGGATCATAAAATTTCCCAAACATGTTACCTAAAACAAGTTTTGGTTTAAGTATATATATCATGGCTAGATCACACTCTGTTTGCTCTGCCTATGTGTGTTCAGAGCTTTTATGATCATGAGAACCTGCCTAAATAGCAGCCTCAAAACTTTATGAGACAACCTAATTATTTTATTTGAATATCGTCTTCACAATTCATTTGCTGCTGGTAGGCTGGCATCTCATCATAAAGTAGATGGTGCTAATTAAATAGTCAATTAACATTAACTTCCTTTATTTAACTAGTAATGATCAGATGGAACAGTAGGATCCAGCTATATTAAATGCCTAATAAAAGTCTTACACATGCACCATTTACAACAAGAAGTGTTATCCAACCTTGGAAACTATACATTTTTTTTTCCTTTTTAGTTATTCTGTCTAATTTACAGAGTTTGCACTGATGATTAAGAAATATGGCACATTTAATTAATTAGCTTTTTGTCTTGAAAGACTATAATTGAAATTCTCTTTTGTTTTCAAATGGAGAAATAAATATTGTGTTCTGGTTTTAGTTCGTAACACATATTTATCCCCACTAGTCCCCAAAATCCAAAATTCAAATCTGAATGATTGACAGAATTCACTAAACTTAAAAAATACATATTTAGTATTTACCTTGAACTAAACCTTATAAAAATAAAATTTGGTATTGAAGAGGAAGCTAATCAGTTCTGTTTATTAGCAGAACAATAACATCAAGACAAAATTTTCTGAAAAAATGATGTTAGAAAAGCTCACTTTGGATATTTTAATGACATTGTGATATATTCAGTTAAAGAAGGATGATCTGAGAAGGTAGGAGTAGTTCTTCACACCAAAAATTAATATATGGATCAAAATCAGACAAACAGGGGAGATCTGTGCTTTGCTGATGATGTGTCGATGATAGGAAGAAGGCAGAGTAACAGGGAGAAAGAACTCCAAACCCCAAAGATGTTTGCTTTCACAAACACCTCTAGAAAGGTGTCTGTGAAAACAGCACAGATGATGACACTTTCAGAGGGGTCTTCAAATAAAAGTTTAATCAAAAAAAAATAAACCCCACCCCAAATTATTTTAAGATTAAATAATTTATAAAGGATAGAGACAGGTGAATTCTTGCCGTCTAATTTCATATTTTCATTTTTCTTTGCTTGTCCTTGTACTTTTTGTAGGTATGTCTCTTCTACACAGACCTATGGATAGTAAAGATTTAACAAGGCAAATACAACTAGGGATGAATTCATCCACACAAATGAAAAATATTATCTAGATATATGATATTTTATACATGCATACCAAAATACAATTTTTTTTTCTGAAGGGTGTTTAACTATATTTCCAGACAGACAACAGCAGAAAAAGGTTTTTAATATCATTTGGAAATAAAGGTTTGAGGTTTGACTCCTTATTTAAGCACACAGGTGTCTTCATTGGCAGTTCAAAAGCTAGTTTTATTAGAGCTTTCTTAATCACACAACATGGCATAACTGATATTACTGTTCTCATTTATATTTCTGTTAGTCAATTTCTAGTTTCCAGTTGAAAGCAAATTTATATTGTGAAGATAGAATGAAATCATTGTTGAGAAGAATTGTGACAGCATCATTTCTACAACAGGCATGATCTTCTCTGGCTAGAATTTAGTAAATCATTGCATCATTTTTGCAGGATCAGATGATTCTTACTCCTTACTGATTTTGTATTTACTTTGTGACTTTCAGGAAAAAATCTGCAAAGAATGCCAGAAAACTCTCAAAATGAAGTCACAAATTTGATAGAAGTAATGGTTCCTTTGCAAAAATTTCGCAGTGTGGCAGATCTCTTTAGGTCAGAACATGATGGGATGTATGTTAATGGAATATGCTCTGTAGCAGGGACACAGAACAGTAACTTGAATTAGCCATTCAATTTTGAGCTTCACATATTTGCTATTCAAGCATAAACTTGATTCTTTCAAACTTTCTTTGCTTTGGCTCTTTTGCAAGACAAGATGCTTTTAAATCTTTGATGCTTTAGACAGCTTCTTTGATGATCTTAATATAATTTTGGTGTGTAATATTCATAAACAGTACATCACAACTTGGAATAACAGTAAGAATTCTTTTTCCTTTAGTTCTCTAGCTCTCTTGGCAGTGGGAAATCTCTTCAACCCTAGACATCTCATTATGAAAGAGAGGTAATGACACTCTAAGAAGATTAGCAAACAACATAAAATTATCAGGATGGAGAAAGTAGCACAAAAGAAAAAAATTAAGAAGGATAAATATATATAAATTATCCATGAAAATGAGGCTGAGACGCTTAGAAATCTTAGTAGCAGTCAAGGTATACTGTAAGCACGAGAGGGAGTTTGTTTTTGAGCAGCTGGAAAGTGAGAATGTTTGAATACTGGTAAACATGTCTTTAATAGCTGAATATATTAATCCATTTAATATTTTTCCAAGTAGAATGTCAGAAGCTATGAAAGTTTGACTGGGTAAAGCATTAGAAAATCTATTACGCTAAATTTTTCATCTTTCTTAAGCATAATTGTCATATATTAGAATTAGGAGTTGTCAAAGTCAATGGATTTTTTCAGCACATCCTAAAGTACCATCACTCATTACTTCTTACTCATAAGTTTAATCATTATTCCAACAAAGAGACATTTAGAGAAAACACAGTAAAAAGAATACTGTTTGGGTTTGGAACAAGAAGCTCCAAACCCAGCTGCAATGATCAACTACTATTGAAAATTAAGTGACATAATGGTATAGAAATATAGGAGTATCTAAATATTGAGAAAAAATGGAGATAGAACAGCAGGTAAAGAGTAAATCTACCATCTTTGAGTTTACAGCCATTCCTCCATTGTCCTAGCACCACATGCCCTTGTAAAGTCCCTCGCCAGTGTCCTTACAAGCCCCCTTCAGGTGCTTCAATTCTGCTCAAAGTCAACCCAAACCCTTATTTTCCTCAGACTGACTGAGCCCAGCTCTCTCAGTCTTTCCTCAAAGGAGAGACACTCCCTCCCTCTGATCATCATGCGTCTCTTTCTACCTTATTCCAACAGCTCCGTGTCCTTCCTGAGCTGGGACCCCAGGGCTGGAGGCAGCTCTGCAGGTGGGGTCTCAGCATTTATTACTGTAGAGAGAATGGTAAGGGGGCACAGTATTCCCCAATGAGTTGCAGCTGGGGCCAATTAAGAACAGGTGGCATGGATACTTAATACACCTGTAAGCAATTAGGTACAAGGACCATAAAAGGGTGGAGTCAGCCAAAGAGTCAGGGTAAGAGTTAGAAGCCTGCAAGAAGCAGAAGGAAGATTGTAAGAGCCAGATGAAGAATGCAAGAAGAGCTGCATGGCTGGTGTAAAGGCTGCAGGAGGAGATGAAGAATCCCAGGACCCCAGGAGAGGGTGAGGACCAGGAGAGTCCCAGAGAGGGCTGCAGCGAGGACCAGGAGAGTCCCAGAGAGGGCTGCAGCGAGGACCAGGAGAGTCCCAGAGAGGGCTGCTGCAGGGACCAGGAGAGTCCCAGGAGAAGATGGTGAGTTCCCCTGGAAGGGATGAATAATCCCAGAAGAAGACTGACCCCAGGAGAGGGTTGGAGAAGCTTTGGACATGCCAGGGCTCTGTGGCAGTCTGGCAGCAATATCCTTCATTGGATCGCTGCTGGATTAGCTGCAGATGCTTCTGGCTGGGTGCTTCAGGAAAAGCCCCTGGAGGGGATGGACGTGCATTGGGAAAAGCCCCTGGAGGGGCTGGACTCTGTTATTGTAATGCTCACTGTTACATATATGTATTGCTGTAAATGTGTTTAATACAACATATTACCTTCTGGATTGACTCTGTAGTCAATTCCTCATCCAATGAACAATCCAGTTGTCGAATGTTTCCTTCAAGTTAGAGAAGATATTGCCTAGGACCATGTAAAAGACCTTACAGAAGTCTACAGCCCTTGTTCACTGATGCAGTAATTCCGTCATAGGAGATGACTAGGTTGCTTAGGCAGGACTTCACCTTGGTGAAGCCATGCCAACTGTCCTTATTCACTTCCCTCTTCTCTGTATGCTTTAGTATAGTTTCTAGAAGGATCTGTTCATGATCTTTCTAGGCACAGAGGTGGCAGGTCAGTAGTTCCCTGGGGTCTCCCTTTCCGCCCTTTTTAAATATATGTACAAAGTTTCCCTTTTCCAATCAATACGGATTTCACCTGATTGCCATAAATTTTCAAATATGATGAAGAATGGCTTGACAAGTACATTAGTCAGTTCCATTAGGACTCTAGGATATATCTCATCAGGTACCACAGATGCATGCGCCATCAGCTTCCTCACGTGGCCACTAACATGGTTTTCACTTCCAGTGGGAAAGACTTTGTTGCCTCAGTTCCTGTCTTTTAATCCACCTGTTCAAGAAGTATGGGAAGAGAAGTTGCCATTGAAGACCAATGCCAAAATGTTGCTGAGAATCTCAGCCTTCTCATTTGTTGTTTCGGGTTTGACAGCCTTCTTCTCTGGGAGTGGGGCATGGGTGGGCATACACCTGCTTTGATTGATCTTCCTTTTCTGTCTAACCTACCCATAGAAACCTTTCTTGTTATTTGTATCCCTTGTCAAGTTCAGCTGCAGCTCCTTCTTGGGCTTCCTTGTTCCCTCCATATACAACCCCTGCATCATCCCCACACTCTTACCAGGTTACCTGTCCTTACTTCCACCTCCTGTACATTTGCTTATTGCCCTAAAGTTTGACCAGCGGGTCCCAACTCAGCCATGCCTGTCCCTTGCCTTCTTTTGCCTGATTTCTTGTGCCTCCAGATCACTGATTCTTTCAATAATGGCTTTAAGGAGCTGCTAGGTCTGTTCTCCTCCCTTGTCCCTAAGAGTAGGTTCTCAGGAGGTCCCATTGACTATCTCCTTGGACAGCTGGAATTTTGTTTTCCTAAATTCTGGGTCCTGAGTTTACTTTTTGCCTGACCTATGTCTCTCAAGACTGCAAACTCTACCAGTTCATGATCACTGGAGCCCAGGCTGCCTCCAGTCTTGGTGCCCCTGATTAGCTGAGAGTGTTGGTGACCATCAGATCCAGTATCACATCCCCTCTGGTTAAGCTATTACCTGGCTGAAGAAGTTACCCACCACACATTCCATGAGTCTCCCGGATTCCCTAGAGCTCACTGTGCTGCTTTCCTGGCAGATGTCTGGCTGGTTGAAGTCTCCAAGAAGGGCAAGAGGCTGGAACCTGCTGCTGCCTGCAGCTGAAGCAAGAAAGCTTTGTCAACCAGCCGCTGTTTATTAGGGGCCTGTAGAAGACCAACCATGAGGGTCCCTTTGTTGCCTCAGTCTCTGGAGCAACAAACAGCTTTCCATTTGCTCACGGCTCTTCTTCAGCTCTTCACACTCTTTCCATCTTTTGATTCAGATGGCAAACCTATGCCTGTGAAGGTGGCACTTAAGGACATAACTCCTAATTTTTGTATTAAATTTATGATTACTCTTTCAAAAATTGATGTGAATCCTGAATTTGCATTAACATTTCCCTTGTTACTAAATTCAACATTTTTGTGCTTGCAGTAAAAGCAGCAGTCAAACCAGACGTATTTGTACACCTGTCCCACCCCAGCCAAATCAAAGTGAAACAATCCTTGCCTTTCAGTGTCATCTGGAGGAGGCCATGTGGTGTCTTCTGCACCAACTAAAACACCAAAGTAAAGAACATAAGAAAACACACTGTATATGTATAAAAGGGTTGTTTTTCTTAGAATTATCTATCCCAGTTTACTTTAACATAAATAAGTAAAATAACTTATTAATTCCAAAGATATCTCTAAACAGATGTTAAATGCATTTCAGCAGTTTAAAGAAGAATTATCTGTGAAAAGGGTAATACACTTGTTTTGTTGCTTCTTTATCATTTTGGTTTTGTTTGGGGGTGGTTTTTTTTTGGGTTTTGGGTTTTTTTTTTGAAGGGGAGCGTGTTTAGGGGATTTTTGGGGTTTTTGTGGGTTTGGTGGATTTTTTGTTGTTGGGGGGGTGGGTTTTGCCTTTCATGTATTTTTTCAAACCCTCAAGTTATGTTGTTTTAATGTAGTCCACTAGCAGATATTTAATTCCCCTCCAAATCTGTGTTACTTATTTTCATCCTATATTTTTCTTTGCCTATATGTCTTTTTTTTTTAATTTCTTTTCTGTATGTGTTATTTATATGTGCAAAGTAATTGAGAACAATTTTAAGAAGATGCTAAACTAAATTAAATTTTTATTCTATCAGTAGACCCATTTGTCTTAATGATTTCCAATAGCCTTATATTCTTTGCAGAAACTTATTGCATACTTACTAGCAGAGCAGCCTTCATTCCATCCATGTATTAAACTGTGCTACTGAATATATTTAAAATATGATCTTCATATAAATAGATGAAAAATTATCAGTAGTTAACTTTTGTGATGGGTGTACCGTCTCCTGCTTTTTTTTTTTTTTCCTGTAGGAAAAATGTAATTGCTCAACATGTTTTGAAGTACGTATTTTTTCCCATAAAGAATTCAAAATAATGTACATTTTTACAACATTTTAACAACTAGGTGCTCACCTTTTTTCTCCCTGATCATTCCAAAATATAATTTTTGTTTGAAAGCCCATCATTGTATCTTAAAAAAAATTACAACTATGATTAGGCATATAATATAGCAAGTGGATAACAAACCTATTAATTAATTTCACATACTTTCTTAAATGTATGGATCCTAGAGACATTTGGAGGTATCAAAAATATGCAAAGCAATTTTGCCTTCCTTTGCGTCCACTAAGAGGAAACACGGACAGTCTTGAAATAAAAAATACTTTATTTCAGCTTGTGCAATGTATCTTTAAAACCCGGTATCCCAGAATGGTCCAACTTTATTTACTGTTCAGTGGAGCTGCAGTATCAGGTGCGATCTGGCTGTCATGTGGGTGCCACAAAACCACATTCTTCTTTATAACAGATGCTCCTCAGCCAGCTCATAAATTCTGGGATGCAGTGATGCCTTGCAGTAGCTCAGGGCGCTCAAGTCTGCATTATATCACAGTAGCTGTAGTCCAGCTGCAGGATGAGTAGACCTTAGGAGGAAAGAAGAGTATGACACAAATGAAACACTGACTCTATCAAGCATTTTGTCGGCAGAAGGAAACATTGAATGGGTATGACAAACCCAAAATCAAACATAGCAGCTTGACTGGAATATGTGAAATATTTCAATCTAGGTAAGCTTGAAGCAGGTAGTTAGATTTGTCTATTTCTTACTTTTTCCTTTTTTTAATCTTAATTAAAAGAGATTACTTTTTCCTGTAGAGAAATTTTAGTATCTACTGAAAAACCTATAATTAATTTTTCCAATCAGCTATAAAAAATCTTTAGGTATTTAGGGAAACCATTTCAGAAGGACACAAACCAGTATTGTAAATTCCTTCCTGGGCTCTAAATAATTATTTTCTTTAATACTGTTCGAGACAGAAACAGAGAAACAGGGCTAACAGGGCACTGATGTTGTGTGGCACGTTAAACATTTTCCAGATTCTTCTAGGATTTTTTATGTATTAGCAAGAAAGAATAGATTTGTCATCATTTTGCAGGTGCGTGGCTTGGCAAATACATCAAACAATTTCCTGAAGACTTTGGAATGTACTTGTGCATGTTCAGGAGAGTCATGTGGACTCAAATCTGAACTTGCTTTGTTGTCCTGTCCCTACCTTGATTTTAAGGAACTTAAGATGTGGGAAGAGATAGCACCCTTGTAAACAGAATATTGAAAAAATATTCTGAAGAAAATAAAAATATCGTGGAGTATTCCATGTCAATTTTCATGAGTTCTCTTAAACCATTCATCAGATCTATTTTTTCGTCTTCATTTTCTGACCAAAACTTAGCATGCCTTGCCAAATTAAACTCCAGCTGTCATTCGTTTGACAGTGCCCTGTCGTTCCTTTTCCTCACCCTACATAGTTCATGGGATATATGCCCCAGTTGCCACTGCCTGTGTTTTATTCTTACATTTTGAGAATATGTGGGGATAAGAATGACTGCCCCTGTGTTTTAAGAACAAAGTTCTTAAAGAGCTGCAAGCTCTATTCAGCTCTTCTTATCTTAGACCAGTTTTACAGGGGATCCCTTTCCTTAAACAATTGATAAGATGGTCTTTGAAAATTCAGTGTCCTGCCTGGTCTTCACCTGGCCCATCTATTTCAAACAGGTAAATTTCAGCAGGTCATTATACTTTAAGTCAAGGCTCAACCAAGCTTGACCTATCTAGTTTGTGCGTCCTGGTAAGCAACAAGTCTTGTAATTTCTATCCTCCAATCTTGTAGTCTATCACCCGGATTAAAAATTTTCCTCAGCATACCACAGGAATCCCCTGGACTGCTCATGTCTTGCTGTGCCTCTTTTCCAGCATCTGTCAAGCACATGGAAGCCTTTCAGCAGAAACGGAGTCTGCAAGATGCACTTAGAGCTCGTCTAATATATCAGATATGATATAATATCATGAGACAATACTTTAGAAAATATATTGCTTACTGTCATTATATAAAATACAGAATAAGAAAATTATGTATCCTCTTTTATGTATTCATTGATGAACAAAATGTCTTGGAGAACTGAAGAGTAGGGTGTTTCACTTCAGGTTCTGTTTTTGCCTAAAAAGTTTCAAATTTACTGCTTCACAAAACAATTTAGCCACCTATTGGGCAGGAGTATGCTCCAACATGCTGGATGATTCTTCACAACTGCTGGGAATTCAGCATTCATGAGGCAGGGAGAAGGAAAGTGAGAGAATGTGATAGGATGGCATTGACTTGATACCTGGTAGATACAGCATTTTTCATGAGTAATTTTGACCTCATCAAATGGAAGGTTGAATTTAGGCTTACATGCCCATCTCCTAGGAAAATATTTTCATATTACATTGCAAATGATATCAGTAAAAACCCAGATAAGGAGTTCATATTCCCTTAGGGCGAGTTAAGAAATGGTTTCTTGATCCTCACTGGATATAGGTATAAACCATTCACCATATTTCCTCTCTATGGGTGTTTCAGGTCAGTGTAGTTCTTGCCATAGATATCCATGTCTATTTATGAACCCAGTCCAATAAAATCTAGGGTTTTTTCCATAGCATCTCCTATATGACAGAGTGGGAAAATGGAGATAAACCACTCAATATATTGTCCCAACTTAACAAATTCATGCTTATTTACTCCCAGCTGCTGGGTTATTTCTCTCCTATGAGGCTTGTGATTCTTGCTGACAAAGAAGTTTTTTAATATCCCCCAGACAAGTAGTCCACTTCTGAAGCCTAACTGATGAATAACTAGAAGCATCTGCAGAATTATAAGTACTTGCAAAAGAGTAACTCTTTGCTTGCCAGTTAGTTTTTAGGTATTAATCTATATTTATTGCTTCCTACAAAATAAGTAGTAATTTATTTATCTCTAAAACTGCATGCATACAGAGAACAATCTCTTCCACAGATCTAATTGTTTATGAATTTCTGAAAAGGAGTGGGCAGGAATAATAGTCTTTTTTGCTTAGGGTATTGATTTTACTAATGCCACCAGTGCAAAAGTAGTGGAAGATTGATATTTTGCCAGTCAAGGATATTGGATTAATTCTTGGAGATGCTTTTAAATGGTAGGATAGTTTGACCTATGGCCCATCATCTATGCAAGATGAAGTTATAAAAAAAATTTATTAAGTTATTCCTTTTCTTTACATGCTGTCTGGGACTGATGTATAGCGAAGCTTATGTAAAGAGAAAGAGTAGTACAATTCAATTCTTCAAACTCAATAAAATTAGTTTGACGCGATTATCATTTCAGGGTCTTTTTGTTCAAAAATTGCCGAATTATAGTTAGAGATTTAATTGATTAGAAAAAAATGACATAAATTAATTTAATGTGGGTTTTAATAAAGAAATACGTTGTGTGAGTATATTCTGTGCATAACAAGTAGTGCTATTTCCAAATAACTGGAGACACAACATTTTCCATTGTGGGACATTATTTCAAATGTTTTTAAGCAAAAGGAGGATGAAGATTTTCTGCTAGAAATTTTAGTAAAGTAAAGAAAAAGGCTTGATCAACATACTCTGTTTTATCTTATCAACAGTTTTGCTGAACTTCCCTTCGAAATGTAGTTATGGCTCCATATCTCAAAGTAAGAATCTGAACCTGACACAGAAATGTGGAGGTATAATTCTTTATTTTAATGATAAGTCCACTCCTATGTGCTCCATTCAGAGAAAATCCCCACCAAAACAAGAAAGAAAGAACAAAATTCCCCACCCATCTTACATATACTAAACTTAATTTTTTTACAGCTCAAACTTATTCAGATATCTTCTTTTGAATTATTTTAACTGAGTATGTTCTATCCCATTGCACCATTAAACCAAGCAATACAGAGCTGACATCTCCTAACAAAAGTGCTCCTGGCATCCAGAACATGATGTACTTTGTGAACTTACAATCCACATCTCTTTTTTTTGTCCTGTTTCTAACCCAAACATAAGGAAAAGAGTCTATTAGGTAAATTCATTCTTGAGAGAGGAAAATAAAGCAAGTGTATATATCTAAATGCAAAGGGTTCAAGACACTACTTCTGCTGCAGATGTGCCATCATCAACACATTTAATTCTGTTCATCTTCAGTACAGTTGAAAAAAAAAGAAATTTACATTACTTTCCTCTAACCTGCAAATGTGATGACAGAATTAACATAATCTGTGCCCCAAAGAAATAGAAAAGAGTTATGGGTCTTTAAAAAAAAGTATCTTTTCAAAAGCCTGTGTCTGTTTAAGCTCACACTTCCTCACTTGTGTGGATTTATTCTATTCTTCTCAATTCTAACACTATCAGTGATCTACTACAAAAACATTTATGAACTCAAAGTATATTGAGACAGATTCTCTATCAAATCTGATTAGTACAAACAAAAAATCACATTAGTGGCTTCATTTGTTGGGAAGAAATAAGGTTTTAAGACAGCCAATGCATGCTGAGAGACTCTAATAAGAGCAGGACATAAAACATATTTCATATCAAAATTGAAGCCTAGGAAGCTTTTTGGATCTCACCTAAACACAAGTGGATCATTAAAGCTTCTACTTATATTAATATCCTGATACTTGTATTCATAACTTAAAATAAGCATTTGGATGAAAATTATGCAAGGGTAGAGTGTTCTTTTCTAGATGCTGTCAATTTTGATTTTCATTTCACAGAGTTTGCCAAGTAATTCAAATGGGTGCTGTGGGAGTACAAAGAAAGAAAAGAGCAAGCTGAGATGAAGGAAAAAGTGACGAAGGTTTTCTTGGTCTTGTTAGCATAATTACAGGTTGTTTTTTATACTTTTTGACCCTATCCTGAACAGGGAAGAGTAAAATGAAGTTCCAAAGAGAAAAATAACGTAAACCAAATTACTCCAGGTGCTCAGACAACCACACGATTTATAGTGAGGTTGTTGTAAATTTCTCTAGCAAGTATTGTGTACTTATATAACATTTCTATCAAAAATACAGTACATACTTATTATTCATTTTCCTTCAAGAAGGATTTTCAAAAGTCATGGCTTTAGAAGTTACAGCTTTAAAAGCAGATTAAAATACATTAAAAAAATCTGTCAGATTACTGGTTGAAAATACATTCTTGCTTAATAACAGACAATCATTAGCTAGCTGAATAGAAGTAGAAATTGAATATAAAGTGAAACAGAAAATTTAGAGATGTTGAAAGGATTACAAACTGATAAAGATGGTTCTATTCATTGCTACATTCATTTTCTAGAACTAAAACAGAAGAAGAAGAAGATGATACTGGATAATATCTTTATTAAGGGCAAATTTACAAAAGGTTTTCACTAAGTTTTCAGTAGCTACATGTTTATCTCCAGTGTTGACCATAGAAAGGTGTTTCCTCTGAAATGAGTATACTTCAGAGAAAATATCACCTCCTTTTATCATTGAAAAACTCTTTCATTCACAGACTTTTTTTTAAATCTTGAATAAAGCATAAAAGTCCCAAAGGATATGTCACTTTGGCCTATTTCTTTTGCAGAACACAACAACAGGAACAATAGATATTAAAATACGAACCAAACCCAACTAGTTATGTTAGATGTTTCAAAAGTTGCATTAAATTTTTATTAGCATTATGACAGTTGACTCTGTATCAGTAGCTCACCTGACAAGCCTATGAACTCTATCATAGCACTTAAAGTAACCACAGTCGATGGTTTCTGCAACAAACCACAACAACCACAAATTCATTCTACATCAGATTGATTATTTCCTTCATAGTCCAGAAGGATTATTGTATTGTATAACTACATCACTGCCTTATTATTATATTTGATTTTATAGAGCTAAGTAATTTCTTTTCTGGTTTCAGGTGCAGTGCTTTTTTCTATTTGGTTTTGCATTTGGTTTTTACAGGGGCGTACATTAAGAGGGTTTTTTTACTGGTTGATTGGCTGGTTTGGTTTGGTTGGTTGGTTTGGTTTGGATTGAGTTTTTTAAGGGAAGAGTTCAAGGAAGTTCAGCAGTTCAAGGACTTGATTTAGGATGTGATATATAGTAAAGCAATTGGACACCTTGGTGGAATTGATAATGATAAATTTTGAAGTAAAAGTTGATGGTAGTTTTGTACGTTGTGCTTGGATGCTTCTCAAATGCAAAGGTGAAGTTTCCACCACAAGTGAATGACATAATTTTTGACATTAATTTCCCTACTAGATTATATTATTGCCACTCTTTCATCTAGAGATATCCATACTCATTTGATTTACTTCTTGCTCCAATAAGCAGTCCAAGTGACAGATGAAAATTCTTATGCTATTTTTAAGTCAAAGTGAAAATTTGACACATTAGGAATTTGGCTGCTAGGAAAGATTACTGATCAAGGCAACTAATAAGAGTTACTGTCGTTTGGGGTTGTAACAATGACCAAACATGAGGCTAAAGCAGCTGGAGAATGCTCACCTTTAAAGTTTGGTGTTGTTTGTGCACAAAACCATAAATTCTTACAAGTTACTTCCAATCTTTTTAGTAGTCTGTAAATGATGCTCCTCAGAGGTTCATCACTGAGGGAAGAAGAAGAGGAGTCTGCTTAACAGTAGCTGTTTCTGCTATGGCAGACATTAATTCTCATATTTTTGTGCTGTCATTTGGGAAACATTAGAGAGCCTTGAAGAACTGAAGGTACCTGTCCCTTAGCTAGTAGAGAAGAATGCTCATTTTCCACTTCCATTGCCTGGTGTTTCACTGGTGTATTGTGTATGCTCAGTCCATTTATATCCCTCTGAGACAAATATGTTGCACTTGAACAAACATGAAAGTGTGACTATGCTTAGGAAGGGAAGGAAAATAAAGGCATCTGCATAAACTCAAGATAGGGATTACTTTTTCCCCTGAGGTTACTAGAAAGTTGCCCTTGTCTTAACTCCACAGATGCTCAAGGGCCTGGGATTGTTTCTAAATGACTTATTAGTCTGACTTACTATACCAGCAGGGTAAATCCTAAACTAATTTGTTTTCTTTTGCTGACATCTGTGGCAATTTTGCACACAGAAGGAATACAGAACATACCTCTTAGGGTTTCACTCCACATAAGGTGTCAGGATCCAGGAGCTGAAATGCTGTTTCTAATTTTAATGAGAGGTTATATGTGGAATGAATAGAAAGTATTACTCCATGGTTTTACAGGTTAATTTCTTGCTAGCCTCTTTGGAGATGTACAAGGGGGGGTTAGTTTTAGCTTGAATAGGAAAAAAGAAAGGTATCTTTCTATTAGAGTAATGAGTACTCCTTCTCAGTAATGAACAATATCTTCAATTTTAATAGGTATATTGAGCAGTCATGGTCCACTTGATATAAAAGCTTTTTAAAATGTGACCTTATATAAAAGGATGTATTATCTTTGAATTAACCTCGTAAAAAATTAAATGAAGGAAGAACGTAAAATTCTATAAAAATGTATTATCATAAAAGAACATACAAACCCCATGCTTTTCTCCTAATCGAGTAGCATGCTTATTAGCAACTATGTAACATTCTAGTGCTTATTAATTAATATCATGTGTAT
Source organism: Camarhynchus parvulus (assembly GCF_901933205.1). Taxonomy (NCBI): domain Eukaryota; kingdom Metazoa; phylum Chordata; class Aves; order Passeriformes; family Thraupidae; genus Camarhynchus; species Camarhynchus parvulus. Next base: position 3,077,200 of record NC_044601.1, read on the forward strand.
TGTTACTTATGCAAAACAAGACACAATGCAAAAAGGAGCTTCAGAGTTTGAAATTCTTCTGCCCGCATCACTTAATAAATTGTCTTCTGATTGTTAAGGCAATGCCTAAAATCCTGTTACAGAGTTGCCATAATATAATCATCCTCTGTGGCCTATTATTGACTTTCTCTAGCATTGTGGCTCTATTGGCTTTGGTAATGCAGTTGTAGTAAGTGGTTTATCACATACATTTTTCATTGTAGATAATTCTAATCAGTTCTTTAAGTGTATACTTCCGTGGTAGAGAAGCAGACACTGTGGAAGACACTAAATTTTCCATTGTTCAATGCAAATTATCCACTGGAAGAGAGTTCAGCACAGTAAAACCAAACTTAAACCTGCAATGGAACTCTTTAATAAGATTTGACTCTTTATATAGTTGAGAAGACCTTGTATAAGCAACAACTCAAAAGTCATTCAAGGCTCTCTAACAATACATATTGGAACATATTGTAGGCATTCAGGTTTAAATCAAAACTTTTTCAAGTTAGTGAAACAGTTTAGAAAAGACTAAAAAAGCCAAAAAAGGGATGATAGCCAAATAATTGTCTGAAAAGCTAAGTATAGTATGTTGAATACAGGAAATTTATTTTTCCAACCTGAACTCTGAGGAGATATGGTGTTTTGAAGACAAAACATAAAATTTCATATAATTAGAACATTACTTTTCATTATGTTTTTATTACATAAAGATAGAACATCTTGAGTTTATGGACTTAAAATGCATGAAAAAAAATATTAGCAATGCATATTCATGTTTCTGAACATCAGGAAAGCCCTGAAACCTTCACCTATTGCTTTTGGAAATGCATTTATATTTCAATAATTTTTAAGTATTTTATTTCTTATTTTGTTTGTAGTTAGTATAATGGGCTTATGTTCTTTTCTCTCATAGGCATAGACTATAGTCGATAGTCACTATAGACTATAGTAGATAGTCACTACTAAAGAGCAAATAAAATAATGATTGACTTATGGAAAGGGAATAAAATGTCAAACATAAAATGGTAGTGATTTTGCTAAAAATGTCTTAAAGAAAGCAGTGTAAAATCTTTCTTCCTACATGGCCTAATAACATCCCTGAGCATTTCCTGTCTTTCCTGTCCCCTTTTCCAAAGGTCACACACACTCCTTTTTCCCTGACTTTCTGGGAAAAATCCTTGCTCAGCCAGTCCAATCTGCTTTCCCACCAGTTCATCTTGCAGCATGAAAGGACAATCTGCTCCTCTACCTACAAGATTCCAGCCTTCCTTTTTGATTTTATGGGCTGCCTTTGCAACATACTCTTCAAAACAGTGACCTGAATGGACTCTACAGAAGTTCAGGGTAGACCTCTCTCCTTCTTCACCAAGTACTGGAAAGTTCCCTCATTTCCTGGTAGCTGTGCCCCACAGCCTTTGATCACCACGTCTCCCACCAACCCTTGTCTGTTTGTAACCAGCAGGTCCAGTGAGGCACTGTCCCTGACAGGGTCAGTGCCAGTGGGGCACCTCTCTGACCAAGAGGTCAGGAGTTCTCTTCCACACACTCCTGAAACCTCCTAGACTGCCTCCTCTCTGCTGTGTTGTGTATGCAGCAGGTATCTGGCAGGTTGAAGCCTCCAACAACAGCACTGTTTTGAAACATGAGCCACTTACAGTAGAGTTTATCCTGGTTGTGTGGTGTCTAACAGGCTCCCACCGGGATGTCTGCCTGGTTGACATTTCCCCTGATTCCCACTCATTCACACTCAACCTTATTGTCATTGTCCTCCAGTGCCACACAGTAAAAACATTCTCTAATGCACAAAGGTACTCCAGCACTACTCCTTCCTTCCTTGCTCCATCCGAAGTCCTTCTGGCCCCCATTGTAGCACTCCAATCATGCATTCCCTTTGTGAGGTGGGAGAATATTTAATAAGGTCACAGTAAAGCCATTTGTCGAAATGTCAAAATATTTCACTCTCCTTAAATAATTCTTTCACATCGGTAATATGTGAGAAAGAAAACAAGCCTGAAAAAAAGTTTTGATTAATTCTTCAACTATAAGTAATTCATATAATCTAAATCTAAATACTTTCATTAAACAGTCCATTTTAACATTCAGATATGGCCATCAGACAGGGCTGTACTGTGCCCTCGGTTGCTGGGGAGCCTGTAGCTGGCCTTCTTAGGCAGCACATTTGCTGGATTCACAGTGCTTACACTGGCAGGAGTGTTACCAAAAAATCAGTAAAATTAAAAAAAACTTCTTAATAAAAAGGTAGCATTAAGAAGCAGACATTCTTTATTCAGCTGGATGCACAGGGGGCTTGCACCTCCCAAAGCTGGGCATGCTGAGTACATAGAAGTTTCTGTTTACTGTACTCTACATATATATATATATATTGAATGGCCCACGTTAAAAATACATGTGATAATCATCTCCCAAAAATTATTAACATGTTTCCCCTCACCTTTAAGCATATGTTTTTCTGTTCTGGAGGTCTCTCTTGATGTCCATGGTGGTTATAAACTACAACGGTCCAGATGACCTCAATCAGTTCCCAGGACACTGAGACACTGAGATTGGTGAACTTACAGGTTCTTCCTCATTCTTCCACCATGAGCATTGAGCAGTTTCAATAGGCCAGTAGTTTTTGGAAACAAGCATTGTGTTAGCTTAGTGGGTGTACGAAATTTATCATCTAGTAACAGCAGGAGGTTGCCGCTGGCTATGGAGGCCAAGGCTAAAACCCAAGGGTGGCTCATGAGGGGCAGGTGATCTGCCCATGCTCAGCCCCAAAAAACGGGACTTAAGATAGGCCTGGAAGCGTGGATGGGTTTGGGTTGGGCAGTCCTGAAAGAAGGGAGATGTCCCCTTGGACTGGGACTTTCTTTCCTTTGTCCACTTTCCCAATGGCAATTGGAGTTTTCCTTTTCTCCCCAGACATGTGGCTCCACAACCTGCCCAGACCCTTTTACGGTTTCTTGGCCCGTCTTTACACAACCAGGGGATCAGCTGGGCATGCCTGCCTCTTTTCCCCCTGTCCCCATCAGCATTCCTTGCCAAAGCCCTCCTGGATCCTAAGGTGGACATCTGCTAATTGCTCCCAATGACACCAACCAACACACATTTCTGTTTACGTACATGCTTTGCTGCTCTTTTTGTTTCTTCAAAGCCCTTTTGAAGGGTATTCAAATGGCCACAATTTTTATTAGGATGTCACATCTCTCCATACTTTATTTAATTTGTGCCATGTTATACATTTTCAGTTTAAAGGAATTTTGATATTTTTATGTAAAAGAATTTTTCTCAATAATTTATGTTGTTCATATGCATTTCTCTAAGACTGATGTATGACTTGTGAGTTATTCATGATTAGAGCTGTCTATGCATTTTAATGGAAATTGTAGCCAACAACTAAATCAGAGTTTTTGTACTGTAGATTTCATATTGACACTTGTACATAAAAGAAATAGGGAGCTACATTTTCACTTAGGAGATATAATTTTATTTCACTTCTGATATGACAGGGAAATGTGTTTTAATAAATATAGCATCTATATTTATAAAATACAGAAAATTAAGCAAGTAACAGATTTAATATTGTGCATGCTGATGAAATTATACCTGGACTGCTGCAGGTATTTTTTCTTTGTTTCTTCTGTTGCTTACAAACCACATTCACCAGAAGTCCTCTAATGAACATAAGACTCTGTATCCATTTTAGATTTTATCCAAATTCTTTCAGGAAAGGCTTTTTAAATATACATGGAAAGTACTGCTAAAGAGTATTATGTCATATTCACAAGATCTATTAATGTAAAATTTCACTGAGACGTCACCTTCCTCTAAATTAGTCTCAGGAAGAGAACTGTTCTTACATGTTTCCTTTCCTGAACTCAGTATAGGAACAGGAAAGAAGCTTAAGACAAATGACAATGTGTAGATCAGAAATCATAAGAAATGGAGGACATCACAGAATCCAGTCATTTCATTACTTAAAATTATCCAATCCATGCACATTGCAGAAACTTCCCTTAAATACTCACGTTCAGTTCCTCTCCGTTTTACTGGATAATTTAGTTCATAGTTCACCAAATTTTGATCCTGTTCATGGACATATGCCAATACAGACATATCTCAGTAGGGACAGCACTATGGAGTTGATCACCCTGGAGATTAGGTTCTTCATTTCTTTGTAAGGGGTTGCACATCCCTGTCTTCTGGTTCATGTTCTAAACCATTTTAGTCACATCATCCCCAGCCCAATTCCTTGGGTCCATTCCCATGATTTATTTTTTATTTGGACTATGTAGGGTATTGGTTGGGGTTTTTTTTTGTGTGTTGTATCACGATTTCAGTCTTCTAAGAGATACATCTAGTCCCTTTCTCTTTTCAGTTTTCCCTTTCAGACTTCTATCTTTTGCTGTTTTCTTAAATTCTTCTATGCCTGGATTAGATATGTGCCCAGGATGGCGCACATGGTTTCATTGTTGTTTTTGTGACATTGTTCTTTTCTCTCTACTTCTGCAGTCATGTTGACCCATTTAATTCCTGGAGGAAAAGGAGTACAATCATGCCTCCATAACAGTTCCTCTATTGACAAACTAATTAAAATGTCATGGAGGTTTATAAAACTGAAACAAAAATATATTTAAATGAGATTTATTTATAAACTAGTTAACCAAACAAACCAATTAAACTAATGAAAGTTCCATCTACATTTGAAAAAAGATTAGTGATATCAAATGGAATTGGCATTACGACTGACCTAAGAGGGTGGCCCAGAATGAATAATCACTCACCCAATGAGACAAGGGCTACAATTCCTTGGGGAGTTACTAAGAAGAAAGTCCTAACTGCAAACAGACACTCTGAGGAGAACCAACTCAACTGATCCCCCTGGCAGGGCTGCATTCTACCCTACTAAAAATTGGTTAGTGTAATTTCTTCCCAACTTCTTTGAGGAGATAGTGAGTGGGTAGCTGTGTGGGGCGTAGTAGCTGCCTTCTGGAATTAAACCACAGTCTTAGGAAGGACTTCCCATAATAACTAGAATTAAGAAACAATAAAATAGCTTTCTATGAAATAAAAAAATGAACAACCAAATAAACCAATTAAAAAATGGAAGCAATTCTGGTGGCAAGGACCAATAAGTGAAACTGCAATGTGTGCAATATGTGAAATACTTCAAATTCTTGTACAAAATGCATTAAGGTATTATTTTTACTTTCTTAATGAGAAAGCTCAGAAGAAGCAATTTGCTTGATTTTTAAAGAAGATAACTTTCAAGGAGTCTGTATGATTCCCTGTGTTGGTTATTTCTAGCTGTTGTATCCAAGGAAATAAAACTCAATTGCATTGCCTGCCTGTAAAATATTTACCAGATAGCATGCAACAAGGGGATATCATTGCTTCCAACACTTCTAGAGAGAAAAGTCTTTTCTGTGTTTATGTTTCTGTCTTGTCTTTTCAAGACTTTGCTTGTCTTTTCATTTTCCAAAACTGATTAATAACATTTGAACATACAACTAAATTTTTATACATTTTTAACAGAATATTCCAAAGTATATATTTGATTGTTAAGAAGATTTTTATGGGAGAAATGTTAAAACACTTTACATGACATACCACCTGTAGAGAAATATATAGTTAATATGCTTTCAGGTCAAACATAAAAATTAATAATGTATATGACACGCTGAACCACCTCCTATAACAGGAAATGCTGGGTAATAGCAATGACAGACATTGGTCTCAGCTCTGTCTTGAACACTTGTCATGTATGTGTGTGGGAAGTGAGACAGTACTTAGTACAAGAAGTTTCGCTTTTTTCAAATAAGCATTATATCAAAATAGCTGCAGATGAAGGGTTAAAAACCCCAATTTTAGATTTGCAGATGGGGTTTTGCTTTCGCTTACCTCAAAATTAACTTGTGACGCATTGTGCAATTCACATATATTCTAGTTCAGAAATTAAGCAGTTTTTTTGTCCCATCCAACAATATTTTCCTTTTTCTCTACCCCTACCATTTTTTTAAGTCCTTTCATAATTAAGTAGGAGCCTCTCTATGCTTCCCAGGCCGAGTATTTCGCTGCATCTTCTCTCATACATTAGCCCCATTATTTGAATCTGTAATGTGCGTTGTGTATCCAGGAAGAGAATGAAGAAAATTACTTATTTTCTGAGCTATTACCCAGCTAACATTATTGGGAATGTTGTTCACATTAAAGCTCATAAGATATATTCTGCTTCATCACTTAGGCCTTTCTGATGCTAGTTTGCTAAATAGCTCATCTTGGGCCAAATGAGTAACTGGTGTAATCACTGGTACTAGATATGATTTCAAAAGGTTCACACTGATCCTGTGTCCTCTCATCCTCTCTCTGTGTATATAATATGCAAACATATATTGGTCTTTGTATGTGCACATGCAAACATTTCTTTGAAAAAAGAATGCTGTATTTTAAGTTAGTGCATTAGAAAATCATAATTTGTTTGGTAGTATTTTTCAATGCTTTCATTTTTATTCAGTCTACAGCATATTATACATGCAAATTCATCCATCCCAGAGCCACAAGTAATTTGTTACACAATACTCTAGCCTCCAGCAGAAGATATAGGGAAAGGTTAGAAAAATATTCCATCTGCTTTTTAAGAACACTGTATATCAGTGACGAAGAAAGAAAGAGCAATTCTCTATTTGCTCTAAAGAAAAATTTATTAGGGTAATAAAAAGATCTTAACATAGCTAATTATAGATGGATTATACACTATTCTCCCATACAATAGGGCACTCAGAACATAAGGCACTTCAGGGTGACTAAAAGCTGAAATTTTCTCCAAAAGAGGCTTTGGAAAAATTATGATCCTCATCTCTCTTAGATTGTTCACACCTTGCCACCTTGCAAGAAGGCTTATACACACAGCAATTCAACAATGAGCACAAATGCAAACAGGTAGCCTGAAGAAATGAGATATGACACAGGGCTTTAAAAACTTGCTTTTTATGGTTAATACTAAATAAAAATTTGAATTAATTAACAGTACTTTAATGATCACATTTGATCCCCCAGTGGAATTTTTTTTCCACAAAATAAAACCTCCCATCTGTTTTGACCATTTTACAATATTTTCCCTTAAGTCTTGCCATAAATATATTTTAGAACAAAACGTTGATCATGTAAGAAGTAGACAATGAACTTACTACTAATTTACAACACAAGGTTATTAATTTTTAAAATGTTTTTAGGAACATTAAGATATTATTGAGGTATAGCCCAGTCACATACCACACTAATCAACAGTGATAGGCCTTGCACTGAATCCAACATGGCAGAATTGTGGAGTCTGTTGTAACACATCTCCAGTATTCAGAGTAAACCTCCAGAACATCAAAAGTAGTGCAATAACGTTGGTTTCAAGTATCACAGTGACCAGTCATAAGAACTAGGATAAACTGCCTGTGAGTCCTCCTACTACCTGACTAGCTAGACCTTTGCAGCTTCTCCTAAGAAATGGTTGTTTATTTTATCAGGTTGTTTATTTTATCAGACCCTGGCTGATACAAGTTCTCAGCTTGCTATCCACAAGTGGCCAGGTTATTTTATTGAAGAATTTTCTGTGTGGCAGCAGGGAATAAGTTTGCAGGACCCCTCACCCCGTTGAACCGTGTTGGAAAGATGCCAGGAGACAGCCTGTATTTTTCACACAGTGTTCAAATAACCACAGTGTTACAGTGGCAAATGTGCAACTTTTCTTCCTGCACAAAAGAGACAAGCCTGAAATAATGAAAGGAAAAGGCAGACAGACAAAATCATTCAGGAGTTTAGATGATAAAGGATGAGGAGATCTCACCTCACATGAATGTGATCTGTCAGATTTCTCTGCCAACACAGTATAGGAAAAGGTATGCAGCTTTTCTACTGACAGGACTATTTTCTTGCACAAAGGCTCAATGACTACATGCCATAGGAGTTCCTTCATTAGTTACTGCAAAAATTGGGTAGACTCACCCTGACTGTCATGTATAGTGGTGTCACAAAGACAAAACCACACATCCTTTTTTTCTCCAGCTTGTTCATAGCAAATACATATGCAAAGGGAAGTGTGCAAAAGATGAGGAAAAAATACAAGAGAGACCACTGAATGTATATACTGTTAGAGTCCAATTCCATCATACAAAAAAAGTAAAGCATCATGGGATGAGTGAAAAATGGGCTGGGTAAGTATGCAGCATATTTGTGGTTTAGGTACCTTATAGTGCAGTGTGAACACAACTGAATTGCTACAAAGATACTTCAAGATACTGCAGGGTGGTAGCAGTAAGATGGAATGTACGGATATAACCATTGGCATCTGGGATTATGCATACAATACTATAATTTATTTCATTTAGCGACCAATCTCTTTAAAACTAGTTAGTTTGTTCTGTCTCTAATACTTCTACTTGAAGATGGTTTCAGAACAGCCTTTCTTTGAGAGTTCAGTTTTCTTCACATTTCTAGTCCCTTTTGGCCTGTAACTAGTCTACATTCACATGTTCTTGTAGCACCTTTGTCTTTTAATTTAGATGTGTTTGCATTTCTTAATGCTGAAATACTGTAATGCCTCCTTCCTGTACAGGGGGTCACACAGAAACATGAAAATAATTGAAGCATAAAGGAAAGTTTCTCCCAGTAAACTTACAACAACAAAGTCATGCAGTATTTTAATCCCATTTCTGGTTTTAAAAACAGGGTAGCATGTTAGGCTGTGCGCTGGTTGCTGTAGAAACTTAGGAAGAATCATTTTAATGTTTTTGCATTCAACCCTCCTACAAATTTTATACCCCTCTTTGCTCATAAAGTGCTGTCTGGGAGCATGCACTTGGAGTTTACAGAGTGGTCTGTGTTTTATCGGGGGAGTAGTAAAATTGCTATGTGCTCTCTGAGAATGGAGTGCTTTCATTGTCAGTAATCAAAATAAATAATATGTATCAGCCAGAGTCAATCCTGACAGATCCAGACAGCTTCATATATACACGTGTTTCTTCACTGCATTTTAAGTCTTCTGACAGGGGCTGTTTCTGCCATTTGGATGTTCTGTTTAGATTCTGTTTAGCCAGACCATTTGTGATCTCTTCTCTCATCTTTTTTCAGCTATCTAAATAGCAAAGGGAAAATAAAAAAGTTCTATCACAGGAAATATTGATTTTCTCTTTTCCAATATGCCTTTTCAACATGTCACATTGTATTAACTGCTGATTATATTCCTTCTAAGAGGAGGTTAAAGTGGGTTAAAGAGAGAAAAGAGATCTCAATTTGAAAAAATTGATGATGTTGAAAGCTTTGAAGAGTGACTGATATCAGCCTCAAGGCCATCTTGCCTTGAGAGGCTTTCTCAGTGAAAAGCTGACTTCATCATCTTTTTATTCACTCATCAGGAGGGTTAGTTCACCGAAGTGCAGTTCTCTTTCACTCATTTATAGGCTTTGTAGGTGTGAGAGGAAGCAAATTAGTCGCTAGTGTTACTCCAATGATTTTGCACATCTTATACCAAAGAGAAATGTAGTCCAACATCAATTTTTTTCCCTTTAAAGGAGGGCTAAAATTAATACAGAAGAGATCTTACACTTTTTGGAATAATTTCATAGATGCATAAAATACAACGCTTCATTTCAAGACCTAATTTTGTTCACTTCTGTGACTGGCATTCTTCAAATGATTTGAAGACAAAAATAAATATTGTTCTATATATAAATTTCAACACAGAGCTAGTAATTTTTCCGTGGTTGAATACATAAAATTGTTTAATTTTGTTATTTTATTTTGGCAGATATTTGATGTCTTTTGAGAAGTCATGGCAGTCAGTGAAGTTCCCAGTGACTTGCAGGAAAGGGAATATCACCCCTTTTTTTCAAAATAGATAGAAATTAGAACCTGGGGACTTCCAATCAGTCATCCTTATCCCTCTTTCTGGTAAGGTAATAGGAATGTCTCAAATGAAATCTTCTTGCATCTTGCAGAGTTAGGTCAAACTTGTAATGAGCTAAGAAACACAGCTTATAAAAAAAATCCATTGATGGAAAGAGACAAAAGAAACCAAAAATAGCCCATAAGAAATGAAAAATTCAGGTCTGATTTTGAGGTTTACAAAGAATTGCCAGCCAGACCATTCAATGACGTATCATCTGGTTATTGTTAGTTTTAAACATGCAAAACCAGTAATCTTGTGTTTTTTAGGCTGAGCTTACACCTGAGGGCAGAAAAAGAACTGGTCATACAGAGACAAGATATGGTAATTTATTTCTCTGAGCTCCTTCCTCAATCATTATGAAGTGCCAGAGTCTAAACTGATAAGGAATACATTGCATCTGACACGTGCTCAGCTGCTTTGAGTGCCCCAGAATCATTCTCTGGGACCAAGCTGAGGGCTTGTGCTCAGTATCCCTGCAGCTGGGGCAAGGCTCATGACCTTCAGGCTACACGGGGTACATCCTACTGGCTTTAACACAAGGGAATCACAAAAAGAGTGTTGAATTGGTCTCAGCTTAAGTTAGCAAGAAACTTTGCCTTATTGAAAGAGAAAAGGAGGAAATTTACTTCCATATCATGACAATATAGAAAATGGATAAGCTTCCGTGACAGGATAAGTTCTGGTGTTCCAAATGCATGGTGCACAAATATTGTATACACAGACATCAACATCCAGGCAAAATAAACCAATAATCATAGACTACATCACACATATTTTGCATAATTTCTGTCCTTGTGGGCAGTGGGCAGAGTGGCATCCAAACAAGGGACCCCTTAAAGGAGGATCCTGGAAGTGTCTCCAGCAGCAGGCCTGCCAGACAACTATTGCTGGACATAAGCTCCAGGTTGGGAAAGACACAACCTGAGGACAGGAGCCCAAGTTTTACTGGCCTTGGCTACAAGCTGACCTCTGGCAGTGGTGAGCTGATCTGGTTAGCTGACCCCAAAGAACTTTCAGAAAAAGCTTTGTTGGGCTGTTGGGGACTGCTGAGGTGGTACAAGGGTTGTGACTGCACTACATCGGAGTGCAGGTGAGTTCATGGGTGGAAGCATAGTTTTTTGTTGGTTAGCCATGGGATTGTCAGTGGCAGAGTGGGACATGTATGAACATCTTAAGGGGTTTTGGTTAAACATGGGAAGGCATTTGTCAAAGGGGAACTTAAGAGCAAAGACAATTATTAAGTGGATTTTTCATAATTTTCCCTCTGACTACTCTTGGGGAAGACACGGGGTTGATAATGCTGGGTTACAGCTCCCAGACCCAGAGTTAATTTGTCCCTCTGTCATCCTGTGTCCTCCTGTCCCTCCATACGGGGCTCAAAATGGTGATGGCCATGCCATTTTGGGCCTCCCCTGATCCTTGTTACCTATTCCCATGCCTTCTCCTCATCCCTGTTTTAACACCACCAGAAATCATACTGATTGCCATCCTGTCCCAGTGACTAACCTAGTCAGCTGTCCTCCCCAAGGTTCCTCCCCTAATACCACCCCTGCCCTCCTGGGAAACGCTCTTCCAATCTCAAGATACACCTCTCTCAGGGAACCTGGAACTGTGTCCTTTAGTCACACCCTTTCTTGGAAAGATGGAAGCCCACACATTAGGGCTCCAGAAGGGCCCCCCTCCAACATGGTAGCACCCATGAAATCCATGCCAAGACCCACACTGAAGCCTGCTTGGAAACCTACACCAGAACATAACCACTACTGCCACAAACCTAGTAACAATAGAAGAGTTTATCTTGTGTCCAGGAGATCTTCTCCCTCCTCCTCCTCTTCTTCCTCCTTACCATCCTCCTCTGAGGAAGACCTTAGCCCACCTGGATTGGAAGCCACCGAAGATCCCTGGGAAAAGGTATGCAAGGCCGCAATAAAGGAGAGGAATTGGGAACTTGTCTCAAAATTTACTGCCTTCCCAGTCCAGTATGGAAGCGGTGCAAATCAAAATCCAAAGTAGGAGCCATTAGTGTACGGGGGGTTAAAAGGATTATGTAAGACTGCTAGATAATATGGAAGGAATTCTCCATATTTTAATAACCTAATGTCGGCTACCTTTTTGGCACACAGGCTGGTATCCTATGATATGAAAAACGTCATGACGATGTTGTTGTTGTTGTCAATGTTGAGTACACCCTTTGGGAAGGGTGTGGAAGAGACTAATAAATCAGCTGCTAAATGACTGTGCTGGGGACCAAACATGGGCTGCCTTGACCATCGACCATCTGGCAGGACAAGAGGCTTACGGTCAGCCAGAAGATCAGGCACACCACCTTCCAAGGCCAGTTCTAAATTATATTAAAGATACAGCCAGAAAGGCCTTAATACAAGTGCCTGACAATAGCCAACAATGCTTAGATTTTGTGGACATTAAGCAAGGCCCAAGTGAGACCTATAACGAAATTTATTGACAGGCTCCAACTGGCTATTGAGAGACAAGTCCTGCAGGAACAAGCTAAGGAGGAGTTGCTCAAAATATTAGCCATTTCAAATGCTAATCAAGAGTGCAGGGAGGTTCTGAGAGTTTTACCACTGGATCCTAAACCTATATTAACTCAAAAGCTTGAGGCTGGCAATCACCTGAGCACTCCAGAGCACTCTAAAATCTTCAGGTGCAAGCAATAGGACAAAAGGTTGCTAAAGCATTAGCTGCTATGCAGGTCATTCCCAAAAGGCAACAACATCAGGCTCAAGTGCAATGTTTTGAATGAGGCCAGACTGGGCATTTTGCAAGGGATTGCCACCAGTGAGGAGCAAAACCTGCTTCTAGGACCTGGGGAAGCAGGGAGAAGTTCCAGCAATCTTATAGATCTCCTCCAAGTTAGAAGAACCATGGCTGCTTGCCGGAAACACCCAGTTGAGTGCAGGATAGCCCCACACTATGTATGATACAAATGTTCCAGATGTTGTGAGGAATTAAATGGTATGTGTTGTATGAACTTGTCTGACCACGGACGCAATCCACCCAGCCATTAAAAAACGAAATCAAGACGACAGAAGAGGATGGCACAGACTGGTTCTCGGGACCCTTAAAAAGTTGGGGGTTGAAGGGATGGTTATCATATCGAGTTAAAACAGGATTGTTAATTGTTGTTATAGTTGTTGTTGTGTTACTGTTGTTTCCATGTTTGTGGGGGTGTTTAGGTAGATCTTTTAAGGAAGTTTTTATTGTTAAACAGAAAGGGGGAGATGTAAAGACCCAGTGACCTAGTCCAGTCAGTGAGCTGGCCTTAGCTGAGGTCAGCCCTAGGCTGTGCAGAACCTCACCCTAATTTCAGAGACATTGTTTCAAGTTATGTAGACTTACAGTTCATTTGCAAAGAATCACAGGGGTAATTATGTTAATATGGGTTACACATATATCTGTTATTGGTTAGAATGCTTTTCAGAATGCTCATTACTCAGTCTATATAAGTTGTAGTCCCCCATTGCTCAGGGTCTTTGTGTGCCTACATTCAGGAGCATCTATTCTGTTGCCATCATGCATAATAAAGGACCCTCGGATTTCACTGAAGACCCATTGATCGCTTTTCATTTCTGCAGCTGACCAGTCACATTACCACCTGTCCTCACAGGCAGTGGGCAGCACAGCATGACAAATAAGATTTTTACGTTTCATATTTTAACACATAGCAGAAAGAAAATCTGCATTCTGTTACTAAATTAGCAAATTAAGTGAGCAGGTTTTAATATTTTAGCATTCCCCATTTCTATGCATTATGTTTCATTGATTAAGATTGAAATATGGAACAGAACTTTTAAGAACAAAAAACTCCCATGTTGCCATTTACATGAGAAATTACTAAATTTCTTTAATCTTGGATAGAGTGGTGCATTGTGCTATGTTTTGTAAATAATGCAGTTGCTGATCTTGATTTAAATCAGATTCCCTATGAGAAAGAAGTGTTCCTTTAACACTTAATTAATGGTTCTTATTAATAAGGTAATTCTATTTTTAGAGTTCTAAGTTTTCCTTAGACTACCTTTTTTTAGCGGATCATTTCATTATGTTTTATTAATTTTCTGTTTTTTCCTTAGTGTTACAATTCGAGCTCTAACTAAAAGAAATCTTTATTTTGAATTCATAAAGCAAGAAGAAAAGAAAATTCAAAATCCTCACATCATTGAATGTTATTTTTTCTACAATAATTTTCATCACCCAGTAGGAAGTTTAAGATGGATTATTTAAGAAATCTTCCAATTCCTTCATCTAGTGTTTATACGTTTCATCTTTACTATCTGTGTATACTATCTCTGGATATACTCATATCTCTAATAGCTCATGTTATCAGACCTGCAACATTATTGGTCTTATCTTCCATCTTCTTTCAAATATTTCTTCTTTTTTTTCTTCTGAGGCTATATCATAGCAAGAAGTCTCTAAAATGACCAGTAACCAATAAATCTTCTTCCAGTACAAAGGAAGGCCAAGTCCTATGCTGATTAAATGATTCTTCAGATTTATTTCACCTTGATTTCAGTGTCATAGCAAGTCATTAATTTTCAGATATTATTGGACGCTATAATGATGCAATCCAAATTACAGATAAAATAAGTGAAATAATGTGTTTGCAATCTTTGGGGGCTTAATGGATCTATCCTTGTTTTGACTGCTATTTAGTCTCTTCCAGGACTACTGATCTCACTTATATATATCTAACTGAGGTCTTTACAGAGACTTTACATGTTAGAGTTGCAGAATAGTCAAATATAACATCACTAAAAAAGGGAAACTAAGATGAACCATGATTTCCAGACTATTTGCAATGTAATTTTCTTCTTAAATTTTTTTGTCTTTTAAAAACCCATTAATTCTTTCTCTCATGGTGATAAAACACTACCTGAAAAAGACAGCTTTAGAAAAAATTGTGATGTAAATGCCAAGAAAGCCATTTTAAAAATATGATTCAATAACTATGGCTGGGGTAAAAGTTGATGCTTCTACTCCCTCTTTGGCAAGTAAGTTGCTTGTAGTCGTTGGTTTCCCTAGTTTTTGTTTCAGTAAATTCAGTTGTTTCAGGTCACACTGTCAAATTAGTTATTATTGTTTCTTCCTTCTATTATTTAATGTTATACCTTACTCCCATCTGTCATAGCTCACTTCCTCTCAGAATTGATAGAAAGAAGGGAAGAAGCAAAATTTTCTGCCAAAAATCAGAGTCCTGCTTATAATCAGTCAGGATGTAGAACAATTAAAGTTAGTGGTGTTTGCATAAAACGCCCAGTACTACCTACAATTTACATCTGCAGAATCATTCAAGTGTCTGTTATTTATTTATGTGGGTTACCAACAACCAAAGCAACAGGTGGTACATGGCGAAAGCAACTCTAAATAAAAAAACTGGTTTCTTGTGCCGTTGGCAAAGTCACAGTCACCTTTGAAAAATCCTGAGCTTAATGCAGCAGGATTCTCATGCAGGTGGTATCAAGAATGGAAAGCTAAAGGCCTGGAGCTCTGAGAGCTGAAGCAACCATGGAATGCTACCTGCTTCTGACACCAAAGGGTGACACAGGGTCTACAGCCCAGCTGTTCTGCCCATCAGGACCACACAGAATTGACCTCTTGAGAGCTACAATTCTCTGTGGTTTAGGATCTAGTTGTAATATGCTGCCCTGTGCCTAACAATACAGCAGTAGTATACTAACAATAGAGGAGTTTCAGGTGATTTCTTTAATTTACACAGCAAGTTCTGTGGCCAGGTCTTTTCTTTGAAATTCTTCAATGCGGTCCTTTCTGCCCCTTGCCTGTAACTGTAAGGACTTAAAGAATGCAGTTGTCTGTCTCAGAACACTGTCAAAGCCACAGAAGGGATTTGCTATAAGATAGACCACCACAATGCAACTTGAGATAAGCACAGATAGCACAGCTGGAGGGCCCAAGTTCAGTTACTATACAGACAAAAATTTCCCACCATAGAAAATTGTGAGAAAGAAAAAACTGCTTACACACACACCATCAAAAGTTATGGTAATGGCATCTATGTGCCCGTGGGTACCTGGAATTTGAACTGTAGAGAGGTAACACCCCACAAGAATGACCTGGGGACCTCCCTATGCTGGGAAGACCAGGGTGAAAAAGGATCATTGAGATGCCACAGAACACACAGTGATGGCGTCTTTCTACTTCTCTCTCTCTCTTCTCTCTTTCTTCCTCCCTCACCCCCACCCTCCCTCTTCCTTCTATCTCTCTCCCTCATGATTACTGTTAAATGAAAGCTGTACTACTGATTTTGGCAGATGGACTGTTTTGCACTTTAATTCAAGCAGAAGCATCTCTTAAAATTGGATCTTAATTGGATCTTAACAGTAACTTTTTTTTTCTGAACTTGTGTGAAGGTGTATTCTGGGGGTGGGGGGTGGTATTTTAGGTGTTTTTGAAAGCTTCTGTGGATTTCAGGACTGCAACAGCATCTTGCATTTTTTACCAGTTTTTTTTTATTTTCTATTGGAATTGTTTAATTTTTTAAATCTATTTTATGAGATACAGCACAGGAAGTGCAATGAATGCAAAAGAGATAACAAAATAGGTCACTTTTTCTTTACATTCTCCATTAGAATTGCCAGAATATCTGCATACTTGAATCCCCTACAGCAAAAGTGACAAACTTTTCTGACCAAGAAGCCCCTCAAAAATATTTCTGTGGAGTAATCGATGAAGATTTCTGAATGACAAATAGATATTAGAAAGATGAATTCTATTCTTACAAAAGTTGCTGTAAGAAGACTTTGTTTTCCCAAAAAAGCACTTGTTATATTTTAGAAACTTTTGTTAATATTTACAAGTTAGTCCTCAGTTCTGCCAAGATAGATTTATTTATCCCTGGATTGTCTGCTTGATTGCATGGAGATACTTGCCTAGAAATGACAACTACACCTTTTCTAAACACAATTAAAGCAGTGAGAGGTATTCAAAGCACATAAAGTAAGGTTCTTAAGTGATATATTTACTATAATTTGCTTACATGCCCTAAGCTAAACCAGGATTCAGTCATGAGGCATAAAGTGCTCCAGTGAAAAAATCAGAAACTTTATTTAAATTCCTGCTCTGAAGGAACCTTTTGTTCTTTGGCTAAAAAGGGAGACATGGCTTCTAACTACACTCTAAAACTAGATATTTAATACTATTGCCAGAGTTCACTTTCAAGTGAAGCATTTAATTAAATGCATTCTTCAGAAGAAATCATTATTTCATAGTCTAATTTTATTATTATATTTTTTTTTTGCTTAGAAATATATTTCTATTTCTTGAAAAATAGATTTGCCATGATTTAATCCTAGCCTGAAACTAAGCCCCACACATCCATTCACTCATTTCCCCCACCCGGTGGGATGGTGAGAGAATCAGAAGAGTAAAAATGAGAAAACTCATTGGCTGAGAAAAAAACAGTTCAATAGGGAAAGTAAAAACTACACAAGCAAAGTAAAACGAGGAATGAGTTCTCTACTTTCCATGGCTGGACAGTTGTTCAGCCATCCCCAGAAGAACAGCCATAAATAATGATGATTTGGGAGGACAAACCCCACCACTCCAAACATTCTCCCACTTCCTTCTACTCACCACAATTCTATGTGCCGAGCATGAAGCCGTATGATCTGGAAAATCCCTGTGGTCATTTAGGGTCTGTTGTCCTGGCTGTGTCCCCTCCCAGCCTGCTCACAGCCTGGGTAAGAAGCAGAAAAGGACCTGGTTTTATGGAAGCCCTGCTCAGTAAACATTCCTGTGTTATCAACACTCTTTCCAGCACAAATCCAAAACACAGCCCTATACTAGCCACCGTGAATAAAACTAGTTCTATGTCTGCCAAAACCAGCACAAGGATAAAAATTAACTAGGACCTGTGTTCTATTTTAAGCTGTCTGTCCCTGCAATTGAAATTATAAAATTGATTTATTATACTCAGATTTAGTAACTGTAGACATCCAAATTAATTTGAGTAAAGTATTTCAATATATATCAGCCTACTGTGACTATTTGAAAAAAAAATAAGCACTAGAATATTAGAAAATCATATCTGGTTGCATCTAGTATATTACATGACCCTTTAAAATATGCTTTTTAAAAAAATCTCACAGAATTTACATTATTTTTTCTCATTAATGTGGCCCCACACCAATATTTTTAAGAAAAATATATGAAAATTATCCATTACAATTACCAGAAACTCTAATTGTTGTTTTGCAATTTTCACTAACCTTCTTACCAAGTTCATAGAAACACAAAAAACTGGTAAGATAATTTAAAGTTTTTGTCAGCTTGTTGCTGTATTATTGCCACACTCATTTTATCTAACTGAAGGCATTTGGAAACTGGAATGCAAAACTCTGAAAAAGTGGAGGACACAGCATCAATCCCTTTTACACACTGATGTTATTTTTACTAGCCAGCGAAAATAATTAACTGTATTTTTAAGGCTATCGTCATACTGAATAAAAAATGTTGAAGTATTTTGGGACTTGGAGGCCAGTTTAGAGCTTGATTCCAGAAGTATTTAGAACATATGTGCGTATAAAGCATGGGCAGAGTGATCGACTTATGGACCTGACTTCAGTTCTTAAAACTGAGAAAATGGCAGAGATGTCATCCACATTCCTCTCCAGGTTACTTTGCCAATGCAGCTCCTGCCATGAGCAGGTAGAGTTTACAAACTCAGAAGTATAAACCAACTGACAACTTCTGTGCAAGGGATGGTAAGGAGAACAAGCTACTGGGCTGAGCGTCAACATGCCCAGCACTGCCACTGAGCCCCTGCTGGCAAGGCAGCTCTCAGCTGGAATGGAAAGGGCACAGATCCCACGGCTCCTGGAGACATTTGATGCTGCTGGTTGATCTGTTGACATCTCATGTTTTTGGTATGAGGATTTTCTGAATCATCAGGTCAATGATTGTCCTCCTGAATCCTTGATTTTCAGATTAACCCTGTTTCAGCAATCTTATCTCTGCCTTCAGTTTTGCTGTCCTTACCTTGCACAGGTCTTCAAAATTTCTCACAGCTCATCCTTACAACTTAGCAACATAAGAGGCCTGAGAAAAGGTTATTTGTATGTATCAAAACTAGACTGTGGATGAAAGTAAATGGAGGAGGGAACTGAGAGATTAAAACCAGCACAATTAAAGATTTAAAGTTCATTAGGTAGTAGTATTGGTGAGTTATCATTTCTTGTAGAGGTACTGCACAGCCTGATTCCAGGGCTGCCATAATTTAAAACTGTTGGCTCTTTCTGAAAGGACAGGCAAAACTAACAAGGAAGGTTCATCATTAGATACACTTTTTGTTCAGTTTCAAAAATTCTACAGAAATTCTGACTTCCCAAACTGAATCTTGTATTCTTCACCAGATAACAGCCACAGGGTCTTTATTACCTTCTAAGTCTATTCTTACTCCTTTTAGATCAACTGTACCTGCATAAAACTCTGTGGAATCAAGAATGACTTTTCAGCCCAGGTCTGATGAGTACTATAGAAATAGAATATTCCTTTTGATTTCCACTTTGGCAATTGGTTAGAGTCATGCTGTCCCAGAAGCCAGTAAAGAAAATATCACAGACAAGTGAAGGAAAAACTGAGCTTCTATCATGCAAGATTGTCCTGTGATGTAGTGTAACAGTATGAAGAAGAACACAAAATCCACAAGTCATAGAGAGGTATTTCTCCCCTTTCTCTCCCCCACATCATAAATTATACCCTGAGTGGCAGGGAGGAATAAATATGAATATATTTTTCTTTCACTTCCTCAATAGACTTTCAGGAAGCAAACCCCTCTTATGGTCTGATCTATCCTCCTGTGCTATAATCACTGAGTTATAGTGAGCTGCCAATCACACTATGTGTCATCTCTCTTCTGAGATTTCCTTCTCAGCAGTGTCTCCCTCAGAAAAGTTCTTCGTCTTGGGAATAGTTTTGCTTATGTCAATTGAAAATGTAACAAAGGCGTATATGATCTTGCCAACTTTGCATGAAAGTATCCTTGACAAATACTGGTGTCTATTTCCTGTTAAAATGCATTGTTATTACAAGCCTCTCAGCTATAGGTTTTGCAATTTACTAATCTTGAACGGATTTTGATTTATGTTTAGCCAATAAAAATAATTTTAAACTGTGCTTAGGGAACTATTGGTCTGAACATTCCAGCAGTGTGTGATTGCTTTTATTTAAAAAATGGAAAATAGCTAAATGCATGCCATCTCATGAAACTGGATTTGGTAACAAATTTCATAAGCAAGCCATCAAATTATATAAGATTATTTTATAAAGCAATGTAGAAAAATGTTGCTATTTTAAATAACACAAAATATTAATCTGAATTTTCTCCACTGAAAGGCATATGCATGGAGGATTATTTTTTTCGTTTGGGTTTTTTGAAGAGATCTCTCTTACAAGTTTAAATGAATTAGACTTTGTGATATTATAGTAAAAAAATGTAATTCTTTTTTTAATTTCATAGTCCAATGAGATTAGATCTACTTTGTTAAGTTGGAATCTGCCTAAATAGATGAAAAACAAAATGTGCTGAAGAATGTATTTGAACATTTCCTTTGTGAATCTTGATTGAAAACCATATATATATATATATATATATTTAATTTTTACATACATATCAAAATTATATCTAAACTTTTGATGAAGAGTTACCCACCCTTGACCTAGTTCTAGAAAGCATATAATTGTGCAGCCAGGTTTTCCCTACACTGACAAATTTTGATTTATACCAAAGAGTTTCTTCTTTTTTGTTTTGTTTTAGCTTTTTGTTTGGTTTGGTTTGGTTTTGGTTTTTGGGGGTTTTTTTGGTTGATTGCTTGGTTTTGTTTTGGGGTTTTTTGGGTTTTTTTTTTAATCTGTCAGATAAAATCAAGACCCTTAGGAAAGTAAAATGTTTTACCATTCAAAAATCCCATTATTAGTAAATAAATTATCCCTAAATGAATAAAAAGGACAAATTTCCAGGGAATCAAAAGCAAATTTCCTTGTAAAAATAAATATACAGCAATTTCAGTATTAAAGATTTCAGTAACTCATAGCAGATATTTCTTTAACTGTACTTTTTAGTACTTTTGTTTTAGATTATCATAAGAAAAATTGAATTTTTATAAAATTATTTAGAAATACTTATAAGGAAGATTCATCAAAGAAATAATAGTACTCCCCATGCAGAAAAAAATTTTCAACTTTCTACAAGACAAAATATGTCCCCCTTTCTGAGTCATTATCTTTTTGATGGGTAAAATTATTTGTCTAAAACTGAGCTGAGGTCAAATACTTCAGCACTGCAAAAGAAATTTATTCAAATTAGAAGTACCTCAAAAAATACAAGCCAAAACACTGCATTCATTTTAAAACATCTCTGCACCTCATTCTTCCTAGTAATTTCCAGCCTCATAATCCTAGTACCAAGATTTTCGTCTCATCTTTTTTTTTTTTTTTTTAAAGATTTTTTGTGGTAAACTTCTTTCTTGGAAAATTATGTTGTATAAATGTAAGCTGTGGAAAATATAACCAGGTACTTTATGAAAGGAAATATGAAAAACATTTCTAATGAGGTTTGTTGTGTAACCTTATAGTAGAAAAAATATGCAAATTTTCTGAAATGCACTCTCTTCACAGGTTTGGTCACATTAAGTTTGCACTGATTCATAAAAAGGTTATCTGAAAAATTTTTGTGTTTTGTTTGTTTGGGTTTTTTTTTTTTAGAAAATGCTGCCAATTTTGTACTTTTCTTCCAATACGTGGTGCTATCCTAATATTTGTTAGATACTATTACGATTGGAAATTTTGATCTATGCTAGGCTTTAGCAATGGTCCACAAAACTGCACTGTTATTCTGCTGACTGAGAGCCCATAATCTTTTTGTAGGATTGTGCTTTCTATAGAGACTGTCTAAAAATACTGTAATCAAGTAATGCGGGCACTGCACTGCTCCAGTGAGAGAAAAACAATGGACTGAGTAGTTAGTAGGGAAAGTTCTGGTCATAGACCTCTGAAACACAAGTACGAACTCAATTTTACCTTCATTTTTAGTGACCATTAGGTCAAAAGCAAACTAATCAAGCATCTGAGCAAAATCTAGCACGAAAGAATGCAGAGCACTTCTCATTGTCATCTATCCTCCCAGCGATGGAAGAAGAGAAACACAGGAAGGGAATTTAAGGTTAAATATTATTAGCTCCTTTTTGTGGAGAAGTAATCACCCCTGTGAATTAAAAAATAACTTTTAACCCCAGCTTAGCAGTAAATTTCACCAATCGTTGTATCAGATTTGACTTCCTATGTCATAGTTCAGATGTGAAACATCTTAAACATTTTTAATTCCAACATTTTCTAGCTACTAAATTTTGGGCCTTCTACTAGAGAAGAATTTACATTGAAATTTAATAATATATCTTATAAATTAAAACCCTGAAATACGTCTAACCACATATAAAAAAGGCGGATAAATACCATTTATCTGCCTTTTTTTCACTTCATTGTCCCGAAGTACCACTTTCTTCTTCATTTTCCATTTTGGTGAACATGTGTTTTTAAATATTGTTTCCTATTAAATAAAGATGCGGTGTATTGTTTTGTTTTGTTTTGTTTTGTTTTTCAAGATGGCATGGAGAAATTTTTGCTCAGTTTGAGCATCATCTTTTTATAATTCAAAGCATCATCTAGAGGTACCCTATGTGGGGTAGGGCCTTTCATTATTCTGAAAGCCAATACATTTGCTGTTATATGGTTTAAATATGTATGAAAGTTGTGCATCAAAATATTTTATTTGGATCTATCAGCTCATATAATCTTTATAAAATTGTACTTTATGAAACAATAGTCCACTGTCTTCAAGAAAGCTTGAAGTTCAAAATGGTTTCAAGAAAGGTGAACAAATCTACAGAGATTAAATTTAAATATGTGTTTATTTAATAGGCAAATAAATAAATAAAATTTGTGCCCTGTACAGCTAAATGAACACTGTAAGTTTCTTTTCTACAGAACAAACTTCATCATGGTAACAAAACCCTGCTTCACATCAGGTTCACCACCTGGAATAACTTTTGTTTTTATTATTCTCTAGCTATCATATTGAATTATCAGATTGATTGAAATAAATAAGCCAAAACAATTTAGATTTTTTTAACCTAAAACCACTTTTTTTATGGCTGTCCTCAAACAGATATATACATGTATCAAGGTAGTCATTAGCACCCAGATTGTTTTGCATGTGAAGGAGCAAAACAGTATTCCTGTTCTGCCATTCTCTCATCTTGGTCTTTTGGTCTTGGTCTTTTGGTCTTCTGTACTTCAATAAAAATACTACCTGGAATTCCTCTTGAATTTTGAAAAAAAAAAGCTTTCATTTTGCCTTATAAAATTACTTCCCTTCCCCAAATATTTAAATGAAGAAAAATGCAACTATGTAAATAGAGATGTTAGAATGTCCTTTGAATTATGAAAATATGGGAAAAGAGAAACACCTGTTTTCCAAATGGCTTTTTAAAAACATATTACAGTGATATCTCAGAACAAGAGAAAACCTGTGCACTGCTGGCATAACAGTCATTCAGTTAATTTTCACTTTTTACTTGAAACATCTCGACTTTCATGTCTTCATAGACATTTTAAAAACACCTAAACTAAACAGGTCAAATCAGCACTATACTGAAGATTTAGCTTCAAGTTAGTGTATTCTTCCCAAAAGAATGCTATGGATAGAGCTGATATCCAAAATGAAAACTGAAATGAAAAACTGTATAGTTGTTGGCACAATATGTTGACAAGAAGCATGGCGTAGCTTTACAATAAGCTGAACTGTCAGTTATGAGACCTTATTAAATCATTCTGCAAAGGTTTCCAAAAAAACCAACCCCATAATGGACAAGTTTAATCAAACACAGAATCACAGAATCAGTTAAGTTATAAAAGACCTCTGAGATCATGCAGTTAAACCTATGAATCAACACTGCCATATCAACTAGGCCATGGCTCAAAATGCCACATCCAGTCTTTCCTTAAACATCTACATGGATGATGACTTCCTCACCTCCCTGGGCAGCCCATTCTGATGTCTAGTCTCCCTTTCTGTATTAGGTTGGACATTAGGAAGAAATCCTTCCTAATGTCCAACCTAAACCTACCCTGGAGCAGCTTAAGACTGTGTCCCCTTGTCCTTTTGTTTGCTCCCTGGAAGCCACTCCCACCTGGCTTACAACCTCCTTCTAGGCAGTAGTGGAAAGCAATATGCTAAGCCTCCTTTTCTCCAGGCTGAACACTCCCAACTCCCTCAGGTGCTCCTCATCAGACTTGTGCTTCAGACCCTTCACCAGCTCCATTGCCCATCACTGGACAGGCTCCAGCTCCTCAACGTCTTTGTTGTCACAAGGAGCCCAAAACTGAATGCAGGATTCAAGGTGAGACCTCAGAAGCGTCCAGCACAGGGGGAAGGCTTTTGCCCTGCTTCTGCTGCCACATTGTTGCTGGTAAAGTCCCGGTGCTGTTGGTCTTCTTGGCCACCTCGGCACAGCTCGTTAGCGTTCACCTGCTGTTGAGCATTGTCCCCAGGTTCCTTTTCTGTTAGGCCACTTTCCAGCCACGGTGTCCCAAGCCAGTGTCCTTTGGTTTCCAATATGATCTGACTGAAATGTGGCCTAAATGGTTATTTTGAGAGAGTGGTTTTGGAATGTCAGTTTTCATGTGTCAGTAGCTCCCTGTAGCATGGAAAAATATGAGCCTTAGAAGAATTTGTGAAGCCTTGTGATCACATGATGAATATTAGCTAGTGGTTAACACATTTGACTGCATGACAGGTTAGCATTATATTGTGGGAAAAGATCCCAGAGAAAAGAAAAAGTTGAATTTATAACTGTACCCAAGTGAAGGATAAAAAAAGTGAGTTAAACCTCCTGAATTCCTTGTGAATCAGTAAATTTATCAGAAAAAAAAAGAAAAGATAAGTTCAGGGGAAAATGTACTTGGCAATGCTGATAAAAACAGAATATTTCAATCGGAAACTGAAATACATATATATATATAGAAAATTACACCCCATACTTGTAATTGTTGTAACAATTGAAACTTGCTAGGAAACTTCATTTTGTATGCTGGAAAATTAAAATTATATCAAATTGTATTTTGTAAAGAACCACTCATAATGAAACCATAAAATAAGAATTTTGCTCATTTTCTCAGCTATTTTGAAAACTATAACAAAAACAGCAGGTGTTTGAGAGCCTTAATGTGCTATCTCTATGATCAGCAGAAGGAAAACCACTCTCCACCAGCATTCTCACATATTTTAGAGATTCCCCCAAACTTTTAAAGGGCCATCTGGTTGTAA
Organism: Camarhynchus parvulus; assembly: GCF_901933205.1. Taxonomy (NCBI): domain Eukaryota; kingdom Metazoa; phylum Chordata; class Aves; order Passeriformes; family Thraupidae; genus Camarhynchus; species Camarhynchus parvulus. Next base: position 3,102,519 of record NC_044601.1, read on the forward strand.
TCAAGTCCTTCAGTAAGTGTGAACATATAAGCTATAACTCCTGATGTTTGTGTGGGAAGATGTTTAACATGCAAAATTATTAATAGAATGTTGGACTTCAAACGTTTCAGTTATGTCTGGATGCTATAAATTATAAGATAGTACTCAAAAGTCAGAAAAACATGAAACCTCTCTGACTGTTAAACCTCCTGAGGAATCCATGATAGCTCAGGTGCTGATTTTAAATCATATACAGAACTTTCACTTATGCTTAGCTGCAGGTATTCCCCCATTTAACAAATATTCTGACTGTGACATTACAGCAGGTATACAAACATGATATTCCCAAGGACACAATGAGTTAGTGCTTGCATGAAAGATTGGCAGAATGGCATATGGCTGAGCTGACGGGAAATGTAAAAAGTGTAGAATATTCCATAAAGAAAAACACTTTGAAGAAGAAAGCAGTTTTTAGAATGAAAAAAACCCCAAAAAATTAAGGTTATCTATCTGGTCATTTTAGAAGAAAGTTTCCAACCCAACTTAGGCTACTGTCTTGGAGGAGTGACCTCTAAGCAGAAATAATTTTTTGAGGTGCTGGGGTGTATCCAGAGAAGGAAATAGAGCTGGGGAAGGGGCTGGAGCACAAGTCCTGCGAGAAACAGCTGAGAAGCTGGGTAAATTTAACCTGGAGAAAAGATGTAACTGGGGGTCCTTATTGCTCTCCACAGTTGGAGTTTGTAGGAAAGTGGGGGTCAGCCCCTTTTCCCAAGAAGCAAGTGACAAGATGACATGAAATGGCCTCAAGTTGCACCAGGGAAGGTATAAATTAGGTATTTGGGAAAAAAGTAATGGAATGGACTCTAAAGCATCAGAACAGGTTGCCCAGGGAAGTGCTGGAGACACTATGCCTTGACACTTTTAAAAAATATTTGGGTATGGCGCTTGAGGATGTGGTGAACACGGTCATAGTGCTTGGTTGATGGTTGTGCTTGATGATTTTAAAGGTCTTTTGCAGCCTGAATGATTCCATAAATCTATGAATTTATGAGTGTTAGTTTTTACTCAATGTGATAGAAAGATTTCTTAATGTTAACATTTCTTGCTCTAAGAGCAGGAGTACTGCCGAATACACATGAGTTGCAGAATTTGGTTTCTGACTCAGACATCCAGAAGCTTTCCAAACTCATAAAAATGTTACTTGCATGGTCAAGGGAACTTCAGCAGTAGCTGAGGCACAAGCTGGGAAGAGGTGAGCAACATAAGCCTTTCACATTTGACCTGTGAGTCACTAGGTCAAATTCAGCTGTTGTTAATATCAATGAAAAGTAATTAGGATGACTGTAAGACATGTTATTGACTTCTAACTCCATCAGAAAAGTGATCCACACAAACAATTTTTTTTTTCAAGTTAGTTTCTTAATCATTAAATGAACCCTACCTGCAGATATGAGACCTGTGGGGAGGCATCGTGAGGAAACATGTTTCAGCTGCTTATGTTCAAAATTATATGTTGTTGGTCTCCCATAAACATGTACACAACACTGAATTCAGTGGATTTTGCTTGTTCATTTCTCCTCAAGTGGATAACTTTCAGGTTTCACATTAATAGATTTGATGCAGGTGTGTTGTTTTGTTGTTGTTGATGTTGTTTTTTTATTTCTAGGTTTTCTTTTTTTTCACCTCTTGTGTATTTTGTCATAGATAAAACAACAGATGAAACACTCAGCTGAGTCCAATTAAAAATGTTGCATATTGAAAGAATGTTAAAAAATACTGTGATTTTTTTTTTTGTGTTTGGGATTTTTTTTGGAGGGTGGGGCTGTTGATATATTTTAAACTTCTGTGTAACAGGATTTGAAGCCATATTTTATCCTCAAAAATTGTGCTGAATAACAATTAGATTATTTGGCAGAATATACTTACTCTAGCAGAATAAATAAATATGAAGCAAGAATCTTATTTCTGTGATTCCCTTGCAAATATCAAACTTCTTATTTATTTGATTTACATTTTTCTTCATCTATCATAAAAATGTGGAAAAATTGCAGCTGTATCTAAACCACCTTGAAAACATGGTGGAGATAGGAAGACAGAGGCATAAAAGCAACTAACAGAATAAGTAACCTATGCTATATTTTTACACTATTTTACATCATATATTTTCAGTAGCAAAGTGACGAGGTACAGTCTAGACCAACGACAGGGAGGTGAGCTAAAAACTGCCTGAACTGCCTATCTCAGGCAGCTGTGATCAACAGCACAAAATCCCTAGTACCCTAGTGATTGGTACCTGAGGGCAAAACAGTTAACCTTTTCATAAAAGGATCTGAATGATAACATATTGAGAGTACCTTATTACCACCTGAAGGTCATATTACCACCCAGACCATGGAGAAATGGGCTGACAGGAACCTCATGCAGGTCAGTGAGGAGATGCGAAAAGTCCTGCACCTGGGAAGGAGAAAGCTGACACCAGCAGAGGCTGGAAACCAAAAAAATTACCTGAGGGTCCTAATGGGCAACAGGTTGACCATGAGCCAGCAACATACCCTTGTGGTTCCCTCTAAAGATCAGGAAGCCCTATTTTACTCTGTGGGTGACTGAGCATAGGCACAGGTTGCTGAGAGAAGCTGTGAAATCTTCCTCCTTGGAAATGTTAAAAATATGAATGTACATAATCCTGGGAAGTTTGCTCTAGGCATCTCCCAGCTTTGAGCAGGGATTCAGATTAATTGTTCTTCAGAGGAGCCTGCCAATATCATCTGTTCTGTGATACTGATTTTATACCATAATATGTGTGTTGACATAAATATGGGTGAAACTGTTTGCACTGCATGTTTGCCAATCTCGTATTTTCTGTTTGCTCTATTTCCATAAACTGAAATATCCAGCATCTTTCCTAAGGTTAGTTGTTAAACATCTCCTCTATCAAAGAAATCTGTCTGGAGATATCCCTGCCAGGATTCAGATCTCTTCCTACCTGAGTTATATACTATAGAATAACGTGGGCTCAGCTTCTACAAATAAAAGAAATAGACAGAAAGAAAAAAAGTCCAGGAAAAGAAACAAATTAACAGGAAACACTGCTAGCAGAAGAAGAGCAATTCATCTGAATGAAAATTTATTCTGTACCTATTATAGGAAAAGTTACAGTAACTAATTTTTAATTCATTGTTGTCAAACTGTGCTCAGTGTTTAGACTTGTGTCTTTTAACAGTTATCACAACTGTTCAGTGGAGATAGTATTAATGTCTTCCTTTTTCTTCTTTCTTTTTCTGATTTGCTGAAAGAACTCATTCTGCTTGTGTATGTATGTCCAACTACTTGCCTGTCTACCTACTTATATTTTCCTTGACGGCATAAGAGTAGGTTAGAGAACAATATTTCTGAACCCCTGGGGAAAACATACAGAATTATGTCTTTTGGATGCTGTATTTTCTCTGCTGAATACATCCCTTATTTTTGAACATTGTGATATGTGATTATCTTCTGACATGGTTGTAGTGGATGCTTCAAAATGCTTTGAAGAAGTGCAAGATAAATGGGTAAGTCTATGTGAAAGGCAAAAGTTAGAGGGGTGAGTAAAATGGTTATCTCATAGAAAGAGTACTGAGCTTTCCATGTGATCTCAAAGGATTCTGTATGACTTGTCTTACTGACAGCTGATAATTAGGCTAGACATTACACGTAGGAACAATCAGCTATATTTAACCTCAGACAATTATGTAATGACTAAATATATCATGAGTTAAAGAAAAGTGCTTATCCACACAATGATTGCCAGAGCTAAGCATGACAAATTCCAGCACTAACTTTGGCTTTTTAATGTTATGGTGTTTGAGTTTGAGGTTTTTTTAAATTAAAGTCACAATTCTAGATGCATTTTTTCTGTAAATCTTAAAATCAGACTTCTCATAAATTCCAAAAGTAATTGGAAAGTAAATATATTCACTTGCACACTGGTTAACCCTCACAGATTGCTCATCTCTGTAATGCTAGTCTTTCAGTTCTTTTCAGTTCACTGGTCCTTCTTTCTTCTCCAAAAAGCAGTAATAATCTCCTCCTACTTGAATATATACTATTTGACAGAAGTACTGGGAGACAGAGTAGGCACCCAAATTTCCACAACTAAAGAAAAGGTGAGATAGTCATTAAAATGATTAGCAAAACTATTTATTTCACTCACAAGACAAATTGAAAGGGAGACAGAAAGGAAATAAAATGAAAAAGGAAAAAGGAAAAAAAGAAACAACACTGTCATTAATGTTAATTAAAAATTAATTTGTGAATTTAAATTGGAATTTCTTAAGTCTGTGATGTACAAGCTGTATTTTCACAAGGAGGGACAAACGTCTCTGTATCCCCTGTCTGCAATGATGAACACACAATTTGTATCCTATGGGATCATGTAGAGTATAATTCCATCTCCTTAAAGAAATACAGAAATATTTATTAAATAGAGTGGAACACTGAATTTTTAATATCAGCTCAAATAGTAATAATTGTCATAATTCTTTATTATTTGATATATTATACCATAGAAAAGGTCTAATCTCTCTTCACAGAACTATTCTACAGAGCTTCAGCTCAACATATAGTGCTGCTTTGTGCTTAAAGCATTAACAGGAGAGGTACTGGAGACAACTTTAAATCCTGTGTCTTTAGGATTTATAAGCAGAAATTGGAAATATCATCTCTTACCTCTTGGGGGTACCTTAAGATGTATAAGGCCATTGACTATTCAGAAGCAGAATTCCTCTCACGTTCCTTATGTTGAAACAAATCCACTTGATAGAAAACATTTTAATAGTCACAGATAGTAAGAGCCTAGAGAGAGGGGGAGAGAGATTAAACTTCAACCTGGTTGGAGACCATGAAGCAGGGCACCTTATTCACGCCTTGCTGATATGCATTAAAAGGTATTATTTGAATATAGAATTATTAGAGCTCAGGATTTCATCTGAAATACAAATGTATGTAGGACAATAATGAAGTTTCATAACAGTGTGATTAACATTGCCTTTGAAATTTACTTCTCTAAATAGATCAGAAGAAAGAAATGGTGCACTTTTTGCAAAAAAAAAAAAAAAAGAGGCAATGTGATATGACCCATATTACAAAAGGAGTAATTTATATTAGACTAGGCATGTACAAGACATTTGAACTACTATGTTAGCTTTTGTGGGGTTTTAGGTTGGTGATTCTTTTTGGAATGGTTGACCTTTATGTTGATCAAGAATCCAGGAAAAAAGCTGAAGCAATTTCTAATCCATCTCAGGAAAAATAAATATGTAAATAAGAAAATAAACAATGTAAATGTCTTATGTGAGAAAATGAATTGAGGGGGTGAATAAACACTTAAATAATTTTTGCTTAGGAGGTGAGTAAATATTGAATTACTATGGTTATTGCACAGATTTTTTCCATAGTAAGTATTTTATGTTTAGGTTTTTTTAAAGAAAGAATTATGAGAAGAAGCCAGTACTCCAATACTCCAGATTCTTCCTTGATTAACTATTTAGGATTCAAAAAATGTATTTCCACGTAATTTATTCTAAATTCATCCTTTATCAAAAAATGCTGCTGGGGAACAAATTTTCTTTGGGTAGTTGGAGTGGTTTTGGTTTGCCAGTTTGAGATTTCTTGGCTTATGCACCAATTAATGTGGTTGGTTTCAGTGCTGGCTAAATGCCAGTGCACCCACTAGAATATAAGTATATTCTTACTCATTTCTTACCGTGAGATAGGATTAAGAGGAATGGAAAGTAGGTTCAAAACTTTTAAAGGGTATAAAGAAAAGTTTATTTACAGAAACTAAAAGAATAGTAAGAATCGGAATAAAACTTTTAGAATACTTTAGAGTACTCTCCTACCCCATAACTTTTTATTTTTTCTCACTAACAAGTTACAGAAACTATTCAGTCAGTTTATTACTTTTAGAATAGTTTTTCAGTTCACTTAGGGAGAGGAGTCCCTCTTAATTTATGGAGACTTGTCCACAAGAAAACAGTTCTCTCATGGCTTTTAACTTCCACAAATAACAAGTGCCTAGAAAGTCAGCAATCTTGAAGTTCCTCACATTTTCACAGCTCTTCCTACAGCTGTGTTTATGGGAGATGTCAATTTATGGGGTACTATTTTAAAGATGAGTTGTATAAGAGCAAAGGTTTTCTTTATTTATCTCTGAACAAAGGTTTTCTTCTTCTTTTCCTAGGGCAAAGGGTCTTTATCACTCTTCTGTATCTCTGTTCAACTTCTTATAGAATCACAACTACCTTAACATCTGGTCACTTTAGCTTTACTCATACCTACAATTTGAAAACTTCGTCTCTCCATACTTTTATGAGTCACAGGGAAAAAGAGTCTGATGTATCAATTACATTCTTCTCCATAGATTTACAAGAGGATTTCATTTCCAAAATCAAGGCATCTTCTCATCCCTCCTATCTGGGACTTGACTCTTTTCTTCACTGACCTTTGATGTCTTCATGTTATTTTTCTGTTTGTTCTCATTCTGTCCTTTTTTCTCACTCAGGAGAGAATTGATATTTGTGGGTCTCATCTGCGCACTGAAAGAGTTAATATCACATGCAAGCCTACAAATGGTTGTGTGATTTCTAATGAGCAGCAGCAGAGCTGTTTATGGTAGAAGATTTCTTTGGTGGCTGCGCTGCAGCGGGGAGGCTGGAAGCTCAGCAGCCAGGCTAGAGCACAGCAGCAGCACACCGGGAGCTGATCGCTTCTCTTTCCCCCTGCCTGGTGGTTGCAGACAAGCCTCAACGGCAGCAGAATCTTAGCCCAGCCAGCCCAGTCTCAGCTGCTCCTGGGGCCTGGTGGACCCTGGTGGTTCAACCTGGGTTGGTGGTGGGACAGGGCTTAGTAGCAGCAAGATGTCAGCAGCCACAACTACAGCCAATGCCCGGCCTCAGCCACACGGCCTCCCCTGACCTGCCCAGCTCCCAGTGGGGCCTGGCCCCATGGCAGAGCCTGCCTGGCCCAGCCTGGCCAAGACAGGGGGGTCAGGGTGGCCTTATTACCTGCTCTCAGACCAGAAGAAGAAAGAGAATTCCCAGGATTTTCCATTTTTAACATGTGTGTTCAGAGGTGTGTTCAGCTTTTTAGTGGTTTAACAAAGCGCCAATATTCAAAATGACTCACTGATTAGTTTTATCAGGCACAGAGGAAGCTCTCAGCTGCTGTCACAGACATATTTTATGAAAAATCCTTTTGCCAGGATCTTTTCTCCTGAGAAGCTGAGAAGCTTCAGCTTCTCCATGTTTTGCTGCTTTGGAATGTGATCTGGATAAGCAGCAGCAGCAGCGGCGTGGCTGAGCCTCAGAGGTGCCACCTTCCCAGTGGCCGCAGCGCTGTCAGGCAGTGCCTGCAGGCTCGGTGTGGTTCTGGCAGCTCTGGTCTCCCCACAAGTGAGGAATCCCAGCCCCTGCCTCAGGCGCAGTCAGAAACCCAACCAAGTGAGACCAGAGGGAGGAGACCCTTCCCACCTCTCTTGGGCAGGGCTGCAAAACAGCCGCTGCGTCTTCCTGCCCCTCTGTTTGGGATGTGCTGTGCCCAGAGCCGGCCAGCTTGTGCTCTGCTGTCCCAGGAGCGTTCTGGGTGGGCAGGAGAAGTGCTGCCTGCACAGTGGATTGTCCTGAAAGGGGCTCACGAGAGCCTCTTGCGGGAACAGGGCTCCGCTCCCTGGCTGGAAACACCCTGGTTTTGCTGCCCTGAGCGCAGGCAGGAGCTCAGGCATGTGCAGAGGCAGCGGGCAGCTCGTGTTCAGAGGGGCCCAGGGCTGCGCACCCGAAGCGATGTGTGGAAACAGACTTGGGGGAAGGAAGATGAGCTCCAGCAGGGCTGCCTGTGCTGCAAGGAGCACAAGCAATTCAGCCTTGCTAGGGTTTGGTAAGGGTGCATTGGTGTTCCCCAGGAAATATACATATTTGGGGAAGTGCCCTTGGAAGAGAGGGGCTTGATTCCCAAGGAAATTGCTTCCCCAGGAGCCCCCAGTGAGGTAGGTGCAACTGTGTCCCTTTGACTCCCTGTGTTTCCTTCAGTCCTTGAAGCCCCTTGCACTTGGCAGAGCGGCAGGGGAAGGGGGAAGGATGTGAAGAGCAGCTTTGGCATCTGCCTGGGCCTGCAGAGACCAAGCCAAGCACCTGCGGCAGGGTTTGTTCCCCACCTTTGAGCACAGGTCTGAGCTGGATCATCTCTGTCCAGCCAAGAGCCCCAAAGATCTCTTGGGGAGCAGTGAATTCAAAGGCCTTTCTGCACACACCAATGCCATCTCCCCTATCTGGTGTTTTTTAACTCTTGGCAAGATGCGTTTGCCTCCTGCTTGCTGGAAGCTGCTCTGCTCCAGGGCCAGCACCGAGCTGGGCTGTGTGGGCCCGGCACTGTGGAGAGTCCTTCCCTGAACACTTGGCCGGTCTTGGTGTGTCCTGGGCTGCCTTAGACTCGTGGGACAATGGATTCCTTCCAATCGGAGGCACTTTGGGTGGGGTGGGGGTGGCCCCAGAGTACTTGGCAGCATGTCCAAAGGCCCTTGGTGAAATGCGCTGATACAGGTGCTGGCAGTGACACTGCCAAGCCACAGTGCTCGGCGCACGTGAGTGGACAGGACAGGAGAGAGCTGTGCTGTGAGAAACCCCACACAGCCGGCTCTTTCGTCGCTGACCTGAAGCTTTTCTAAAGCGTTACTCCTGCGGCTGGCCTTGTGGCCAGACTGCAGGACTTGGTGACTCAGAGCTTTTCCAAGGCATCTCCCATCCATGGGGCCAGTGCCCTCATGGCCAGACCATAGAACTCAGTGACCTCCATTGTTCACGAGGTCTCCTGTTACTGTGGCCACTCGAGACCAGAGTGCAGGACATGCCGTCCTGTAGCCTTCCTGAGGTTCCTCTGTTGCAGGCACCTGAAAAGTGACTGTGGCACTCACTGACTCAGACCTTTGCTGAGTCTCAAAGGTGTCCTTGAGGTCAGACAGCAGGATGGGGGGCAGACTGCTCAGCCTGTTCAAGGTGCTTCGGGGGAACAAAAAGAAAGGCCCTGCAGCCTGCCCAGCGCAGCAGCCTGCAGAGCTGGAGGAGTTGCAGCCACTGCAGGACGGCAAGTGGCAGAGCTGGGCCGCAGGCCTGGAGCCTGCGGCTGGCCTGGCCCCATCCCACCCCTGCCCCTGTGGACATGCCCGCAGACAGGAGGGAAGAGGGGCTGGGGCTGCCCTCCGGTGGCCGTGCTCCGTCCCCTGGCCACCCGGGGGCTGTCCCTGCCTGGGCAGCGCAGGGCTGGGCCGTGTTCTCCGGCCTCTCCCGCAGCCCCTCATCTCTGGCTGCACTCGCTCTTTGCCAGATGCAGGCAAGGATCGGACACGACAGCAGGACTCCACTCACAGCCGCTTCTGCAGAGCAGTGCAAGTACCTGCGGCCGTCCCCACCTGGGCCGGGCCTGCTGGCACTGCCTGGCCCAGCACCGTGCTTGGAGCAGGCCACGGAACGTCCCTCTCCCCTTCTCTCAGCCCTTTGTTCTGCTGCAGATACTGTGAAGGTTCCTGGGCATTTGCCACAGAAAGACCAGCGCCACAGCAACCAAGGGCATGGCCGAGCGCAGCTCCAGGCTGATTGAGCTGCAGGTAGAGCCTGATGTCAGCTCAGTGTCCCCTGACTGCGCAGCAAAATCTGACAGGGCAATGGCTGAGGGCAGGGCAGAGGCTGTCATGGCCCTAACTGAGGGCATGGCCGCCACAAACACCCCCAGGTGAAGGACTCAAAGGATTTGGGCCGTCTCAAACACTGATGCCATGCCCACTTGGACTGTGATTCCTGCTCCCACTTACGATTTTTTTCTTCTCAGCAGCAGCTAAGCAGCCTGGGGCCAGGGATGAAGGCCTTCCAGGATCATGTGACCCCTCAAGCCACATCCCTGGGCTCCCTCAGCCATTGGGGCTAGCACAGTGGGGTGGGAAGTCAAGCCCTTCTTGGGGAAGCTGGGGAAGTTGTTCCCTTGGACAGCACTCCAAGTCTTCCCCATGCCTCCTCCAGGTGCCAGTCATGGTGAGGGACATTCCCCAGGTACTCCTGTGTCACTGTGGACGCTGGGCTGCAAATGGACATTCTGAGCCTGACTGAAGAACACCCCGCTCAGGTGGTGATGAGCCTCTTGCACGGTGCCTCAACCTGTGACAGGTACAAAGCACAACTGCCTCGAGAGCTCAGTGCTCAGCGGCCCCCAGGGCCCCTTCACCTGTCCAGCCTGTCCAGTGGGGTCTGCCAGACAGGCAGACAGCTCCAGGACCCTGGGGCCCCTCTGTTTCCTGAGCCTGCTGCCATGCTCCCTCCCTGCCCCTCAGGGCACCGGGGCTCCGTCACCCGGCCCCACACAGCCGCACGGGGCATGGTACTGGCTGCTCTGGTCCCACAGAGCTGCTGCGCTGATGTGGAGAACCATCGGCTCTCGGGATCCGCAGCGCAGAAGGTGCTTCCAGCACTCCTATCTGTGACAGAGGACTGGCCACTGGACAGCATGTTCTTCTGCAGTGGCAATAATGAGGCCATCTTTGCCCTGCTGGCTGTGAGTTTCTGGAACTGGCCTTTGCTCACCCTCCAGGTCACCTCTCCAGCAGCTTTCCATGCTCTCACTGTCCTGTAACTCCCTACCTCAGGTGCTGGGCTGTAAATAGCTAACAAATAGTAAAAAATCACTACAGATGCAGAAGCAATGCCTTTTTTACTGACTTTAATTTACTTCTAGCATTAAACACCAGATTTCACTTACCTAGAACTTAATGCTTTTGTATTTAACAGTGAGAATTTCTCAAAATCTGACAGGTTGAATAATATTACATGAATTATCAGAAATGCTATTCCTCAAGACATCATCTATTATGATAATTACCATCTCACCTGATGGGGTCCTGCATCTAACTAGAATCTCCAGATAATTTATGATTGCAAACATTTAAAATGATGGATCTTGAGACTGAAATGCATATAGTAAAACATAATACAAGAACTCTTAATTGGAATGTGTAATAACAGAGGTATGATATTTCTTCTTTTGAGGTGGTTATGCCACCTACTACCTGTGTAAGGACTTTATAGACCTTTGGAACAAATAAGCTTGAAGTTATAAAATAAAGTATATCATATATAAAATAAGAAAATTGGTTAGTTAGACTCATCATTTAAGGTATGACAAATTTAAGCATTCTTAATTCACACTCCTTTTTTAGTTTTTTCAAAAGAAATTTTCTATTTAATCAACTTCATAGAAAAATTGTTACTGTTTTCCTAGAGAAGTTTCAATATTATACTGCTAAGGATGTTTTCAGATTATTAGAGCTATTACTGAGTATAAGATCAGAGATGAAATAACAGAAGGCCAGGAACCATTGATGGCAGAAATTTAGATTATTATGATTCAACATCTTACAATATAAACGTCTTACAATAAAAAAACTGCAATAATCAGTTTTCTTTAAGCTCTTATTTATATACAGGTAATCAAATTACTGATGTTTAAATGTAACATTACTGATGTTAAAATTGTCACATTAAAAAAAATTGTCACATTTACGAGACACTAGGAGATTTCTTGAATGAAATATCCTACTGTCTTTCCTTGCACTGCCTTGGGCATTGATTCCTTAACTGCTTGCCTGAAATGAGACGTAGATTTATATCTCCAAAGTTCATAAAGACAAGATAACCTTTGGTGTGACTCATTTGGGCCATTCATATGTTTCTTTGAGCCAAATACAATTGAATTAAAAATACATCAGGCTGAAAAGATATTGGTTACATCTGAGCAGAACTAGGAAATTATGAAAATTTTAAAAAATTCATATAATGAGAAAATTCATATAATTACTCCCTGTGTTGAAAAAAAAAGAAAAATTTAATCACAAATTCAAAAAGGAGCAAGGAATCAGGAAATGTAAACGAAGCAGTTGATTTTTACTGTTCTGGTTTCTTTTCCTTAGCAGTTTTTCTGTTTTGTTGTTGGTCTTGCAGTTCAGAACGTGGTCATTTCATTAAACAATTTCATTAGACATGGTCCTTTCATTAGATGGGATTAAATATAAAAAATTGAGTACTATCAACATGGTTAAGAAAGAATGTAAAAACACTATGTTACCTAGACAAACAAAGTCACTTTCATGCAATGTCTTTTAATATACTGTGTTAAAAATGCAGCAGATTTCATTTTCAGTGTAAAATCTACAATATATGCATTATAAGGTATACAGAACATGTTGTAAGACCTAAGCCTTGCCTATGAAGAGGAATGGCCCATGTTTCTGTACATAGCCCAGATGCTATGTACAGAAACAAAAAATATAACTCAGCTGATCAATGTAAACTCAAAGACAACAGGGTTTTTTTCGTTCATTTTTTTCTGTGGTTTGAACTGCGTAATTATCACTCATGGACAAGCAGGTGTATGACTCTTACTAACATAAGATTTTGATCTGCGTAGGAGATTGAGTGAAATGTCAAGCTGATAAGTACAATTCCAAGTTATCTTCTGACTGTGTGCTGCCTAAATTTGCTCTTCTTTCATGAACTCCTAAATGGTATACCTCAACAAATAATTAAAGGAAGAAATAAAAAGAAAGAGAACTCTACTTGGTCTGCTTAGAGGAAATTGAATGCAGAGACTGAACTGAATGTAGATTTTCAAAGCTGTTGTTTCAGTCAACAGTAATAGCATTCAGCTCAAGTAACTGGAGATTTTGGCCAAAAAACCCAAATGCTGCTAGAAACCTTTATCATGAACAATTTAAACAACACAGAGAACTATATAAGAAGAATTTTCTACTTAAGAGATTCAAATTATGCAAACAAAGTTCTATACATTCCTTAAAAAAATACAACCAAAATATTTACCAATAAGAAAAATAGGTAATTTTTTAAACAAATAAACTGCCAATTTCTTATGTAGGCAGCAGGATTTGTTGGTTTTCTCTTTTAAGAACCCAAGAAAATATTAGACTTGGGAATTTTATATATTTTGTTGGAAAATTGTACAAAGCAGATATACAAAATCATGCTTTGTATAGTATATTGTTTAATATGAATTTTTTCATAGATATTGGACAGAATAGAACTCAATAAAATAAATAAAGCTGCTATGAACTTAGCCCATTTGTGCACTGTCAGCTGTTGCATCACAAATTCTGAAATGCAAGAAAAATTACCATATCAAGTAATTATCAATTTTTTAAGGTTGTGGAAAAATTTACCTTGCAGAACTCTAAATTATTTTTAGCACTATTAGATCATTAAACCAAACATGAATTTAGTTGTTATTTTGCAAACAAACTTAAATCATTGTAATTGCAGTTTTAAAACTTTGGAGATAATGACATGTAGTCCTTTGATAGTTTACAGTGACTAATCTTCTAAATATTAATTTTGACAATTTTGGATTTTTAATAAGTATACATTGTGTGGTACTATTGAAATTTAAATCCAGAAAACAAGCCATTTTTAAATCAAGTTCCTTATAAAGAAACTCTTGTATCATCATGATATGACATAAAATAACATCGTCTAAGCCCCCATGTGTTTGCACTGGTTGTTAGAAGGTGTCCACTCATAAGAAACACACTTCTGATAAATGTAATGAGTCCAATGAGCTAACACTTAGGCAATAACATGTTAGCTTCATCAGTTTGTGGAAGTGGTTATAGGATATTGTTACCTCAAATAGGAGAAGCTAGACTTGGTGATCTGGAATAGCGAAATTCCATTACAGTGCAAGAAATTAGTATGACTAAATGCTAGCAGAGAAATTTATAGAAATTCTAAATGAAGATTTAATCCTGTTCTCATTTATATCCCTCTGATGAAATTATTCCAAATTCCTGCAAGATTTTCTCCTCTATTATCGTATGAGAAGCATGGAAACAAAATGTAAAAGTGTCAATTATTCAAGCTTTCATATCAGAGAAGAAACACAAACACTGCACTAAAGCAGTTCAAGAACAGAACTTTGTTGCACATTTTTCCCCTCTATTTTAGCTTTTCAAGTCTTGTTTTCTTCTTATGAATTATTCAGTTAAAAATAAAAGTATTGGGAATTAAGTAGCTTTTAAGCAATATGAAGAAGCAGAACAGGACATGTGGGTAGAGCACCCCGCAGTTTAGATAGAAATACATAACTGAGTGGTGTTTTATTAGGATTCAAAATAGGTGATTGGTAGTTACAACCACACTTCATGATGATTGTTATTTGCTTTGCATTTCTTCTGGAGATTCTATAACACCAAAGAGAATTTTAAAAGTCTGACTTTACTGTCCAGAAAACCACTTAATCAATATAAGATTAACTTTACTTTCTGTCTGATTATGCAGCACAGAGTAAAATTTTTCTCTCACCCATTTACAACAATCAAAAACAGTGTGATACAGCATCTCAGATCTTATACTCAATTTTCTGAATAGATAAGAATGAAAGGGAGTTAATTCTTCCCTCCCTTCAGCACAGAATAAACTCTCTGATTCATAATACCAGTCCCTTACAGGGAAGCGGGCAGAGCTCTCTGATGCAACCACCTTGCACCATCTGCTCCTGCATCCATACATATGTTGTGTACACACCCTTGCTGTGACCTGCTTCCTCTTCCGCTGCAGCACTTCCAACCCCTGCCTGTACCCCAGCTGTTTCCAAAATGCTGTCAGCTCTATCCTCTGTCTCCTGGCTGGCAAGAAATGCCTTATCGAAGTCTGGGTTTAACTGTAGAGTAATCAGGTAGTACATGGAGTCTCAACAAGCATCTGGTTAAAACAGCAGCTGTCAGTGCACATCATAACCTTTCCTTTTCAGCAGCAACTGTTGCCAGCTAACACAAAAAATGCAAGTGGTTTAAAAGTCCTCCTATTGACTGTCAAATATGGCTGAAACTGTTAATTCTTCAAAAGTTACTTGTCATGGTTTGACACTGGCACAATGTCAGTGCCCCATGAAAATATACTTCCCTGGTGTTTGCTGCGAGATGTGACCAGGAAATAAGCAAAGCAGGCCTCTAGCTTAGGAAAAAAAAGGTTTATTAACTAAACTACAAAAGGAAAACACACACACACGCACACACACACACCTGGAAAATGAAAACTCCACAAAAAGCATTTCCTTCTCCCCCCACCACATTTTCAATACATCTTCCAAATTTCAACTCTCCGTCCATCACCCTGTAAATACTCAATTTCAGTCCGTCAAGAGGAGAGGAGTCCTTCTTGGGGCCATGGTGACCTCTTCCTTGCATGCCCAGCGCTTTCACCACTGTGCATGCATCAGAGCTGCTTCGAGGATTGTCCTTTTTAAGGGTGCTTTGACCAGTTCCAAAAAAGCACAGTCTCCCACTTTTGGGACCTCTTTTCCCCCCCATACTTGTCTACCCCCTGGGGCCGGGGGGTCTCCAAAACTGAACCCTCTCAGTTCTGAGCCATCGCCTCCCCCCTGCAAGCAGCCTCTGCGTCGCGAGGAAGCATGGTTCTGTCCATGGCTGTAGCAAAAAGAGTCCAGCAAACAGCTACTCCATCATCTCTTTCCAGCCTCTTCTTTACTCTCCCAGCCTCACTCACTTCTCCAACTGTCATTCACTTGCCCATTTCCCCTTTATCATCCACTCCATCTCCCCTCCAAGAAAGGTCCAAATGCTCTGTGAGGTCTTCATTGTCCAGAAAGGGGTTAACAAACTCCTGCACTCGGCCAGGCTCCTTCCCTGCTGCACTCCCCCTTCCCCCTCCTTCTTCACAGCCGATATCACTTCAAGGCCACAGGCCTGTACCAGCTTTCTCTCTCTCGTCTTCTAGGTGGGGAGGGGCTGCCCAAATTTTCTCGGGGCCTCTCTCCCTCTGTCTCTCCTGGGGGGGGAAGCTGCCCAACACCTCCTGGTGCCCCCCACCACCCTTCCATCTTGAGGGGTCAGGCCTACCTCTGCTGGGCTGCAGGTTTTTTCCTCCCCACCCAGCTCAAAGCCGGGCAGGGGAGGCCTTGCCTCTTTGCTGACCGGAAATCAAAGAGAGAGCCCAAGGGAGTGCTCTGCTTCTAACCCCTGTGTTCTCAGAGGTGCATCCACCCTCAGTGGCCAAGCCTGGTGTCAGTTTTAGAATCTGAACACCTATTGGCCTCTGGCCACTCCATTCCCAAAAAACCTATTTCCTGTAAACCCACAACATTACTGAAAAGTAATGACAGACGAAATGGTCACGCGAAATATATTTCTCAGGAAACCAAGCTGAAAATAAGATTACTGATTAATCTCACATTTCCAGTCTTAAAATGATCATGTAATTTGGTTAGAAGGGCGATTATCTCCTTTTTTAACATTTATTGCCATTGTATTTGAAGGGGCCTTTGTTTTATTTCAGCATTATGGTAATTCATCTTTCAGTATTCCATTTTTTTGCTGTGGGTATCAGTTTAGCTTTCTTCTGCATATGTTTTTTAGATCCTGTTCTTTACTATGCCATGTGTATATATTTTTAACATACTTCACTTCTTGCTTCAATTGCTCTTTATATCACCTTACTTAATCATGTTGGCCTTTTGCAGCCTTTATGCTGTTTAAATTTAAACAGGAATGGATTTCAACTGCAGTCTGTTCAAGTATTTCTTAAATATTCACCACTTTGCCTCAGTATATTTGCCATGCATTATAGAATTTCTATCAAAATCACCAAAGGCATTTTACATTCCTTCAACTCAGCTTTGCCTGACTGAAAAAAAGTAGAAATAAATTCTAAAAACCCTTGTGTATTTTTTTTAAATGCGTACCTTCCCATGATACTAAAATTCATTAAGGCTGTATTTTCAGATCCTAATGTTCTTTGACTTGAATTTGCTGTACATTCTGGTCTTACCTTTCAGCTAAAATTGAATTCATTCAGGTCACAGTGTCAAATCACCTGAAATTTGTCCTTGCTACGGTGCTATGGATTCTAGGTAGCGCAAAACCTAGCCCTTTTTCACAGCAAAATCTTAGCCAATATTCACTATAAAATGTTTTTAGCAAATATTTCTAAATATCTAAAACATAAAAATTTTATCAGTGCCTGCAGTGCAAGTTCAGTTACTTTAAATTTGGAAAAGTATGATTAAACCATAGTTGATTGTGGAATTGATGTGGAAGTATGAAAAATACAGTTATGAAGGCTAAAAGTCAATGATTACTCTTCTGTAGAAATATATCATGCTTTGTGTAATAGATGTTATGAAATAATTCATGCTATAGAGAGAATGTATTTTATAAAAACTGTGAAATCCAAACAAGTGTCTGACCACAAGCAGCCCAAAGACAGATGTCTACTTGAATTCTGAGATTCCTGGAGGTGGCAGGAGAACAATCCTCAGCTTATGAGTAGACATGCCCAGTGCAATGATCGCTGCTATCGCGAGTCATCGGGAGATGTCTAAGAACAATCATCACCCTGTTGATAACATCAATCAAGATAGCCGAAGTCGCCAAAAAGATACATGTGAATACGCGACTTCCCTGGAAGCGATTAACACCAGCTATCGACCAGGAAACAGCAATTGTCCTGCTCTGCACAGTGAAAGAAACAGTCTTGAATATGCAGAGTTACAAAAGAAACTGGGAGTCCTCTGCCTCAGGCATAATAAATTGTATAGAACAACCCCACAAGAAGCGGCTCCCATGAGCAGGGAGGGATCCCATGCAATAGAGGTTGGATCCAGGTTCATCCAGCGCTGACCCCGGGCTCAACGCGGTCTCTTTGGCTGTCGTGGTTTTGAGAACTCTATTTTGGTTGCGGAAAAAGATAAATAAAATCTTTTCGCATTTTTGATAGTTTGGCTTCTCAATTGATCCTTTGTAACAATTCGTAAGCATGGGGTTTTTTTTCTACTTAGTTACTGAGTCCTCTCTCATTCTCTGTGTACTGGGATACTTTCTTTTCACAAAGACAATGAGTTACAATAGTCCATAAGGTATTTTTCATATGCAATGCAGTTTCTCTTTTGTATGAATCTATTTGTATTCTTTCCACAGCTTTAACATAAATATTTTGAAGATTCGTAATTCCTCACGAGTAAGAGGAATTGTACATAACTCTGAATAAGACTCATGGCCAGATCTGAACTTCTGTATGAAAGAAAAAGGCCTTTAAACATGTACAGAAAGAGTATAAAAAGGATTAACACATGATTATGGAATAACTCTATACTGTTAAATTTCAAATTGAACAAGATACAGTACACTCTATTTTCATTCCATCAGAAATTATCTTTTCCATACCCTCAAAATTCTATCTGATACACTTGATTTTTGTGCACATTTAATTATTACTCTTATTTAGTGAAATTATACAACTGGTGGGTGTTGCCTCAAGGTTCAAGAAAGTAAAATCCGAGTCCTGGGCTTATTGGGCGGTGTCTAGCTATTGGGTGACACTAGCTTCACTTACTCAGAATGTGTTGGCTTTGGATGTTTATGAAGTCCCAGATTCATTATGCAGACTGCAGAGAGTTAAATCACTCTGTGTAGGAGTGTTGAAAGGCCTCAAGTATTTTACGTTTGCCTGATTTATGTTCTTTCCTTCTAAGCCCCCATAGCGTCAGGGTAGCTATAATAAATGTGAATACAAAACAAACATTATTTAGAATTAATTTCACAATGTAAGGTAATTGCTACAATTTTCTATTTCTCCTCTTTCCAAAATTTTACATGCAGTAACCTAAACATGGAAAAAAAAGAAAATGTCTAAATAGTCGAGCTTGATCAAATATCAGTTTCAGCACAAATCTGGCCAAAACTCTTGGGTGTTGGGTGGTTTTGTGGTTTTTCCCTTCCCTTCCCTTCCCTTCCCTTCCCTTCCCTTCCCTTCCCTTCCCTTCCCTTCCCTTCCCTTCCCTTCCCTTCCCTTCCCTTCCCTTCCCTTCCCTTCCCTTCCCTTCCCTTCCCTTCCCTTCCCTTCCCTTCCCTTCCCTTCCCTTCCCTTCCTTCCTTCCCTTCCCTTCCCTTCCCTTCCCTTCCCTTCCCTTCCCTTCCCTTCCCTTCCCTTCCCTTCCCTTCCCTTCCCTTCCCTTCCCTTCCCTTCCCATTCCTTTCCATTCCTTGTGCAATTTTTTTCCATTAAGTTGCTAAAAAGCACTGATGACTGTGTGCTTGCGAGGTGGGGACGGGGAGCTCCTCTGGCATTTGGGAGTTTCTCTGGGTGGGGGGAACAGAGATACCGTGAGAATGGGGGACGGCTAAAAGACCAGGTTGGGGGCAGCTCTCGCTCTCGCTTTGGCATCAGAGCAGGACGGCCAGGCTCTCACTTACTGCGGGGAGAATTCACCGGCACTGCTGGAGCTCAGCCCTGAGGCACCGATCACCATGTGCTCTGGTGCCCCGGGAATGCTGATCTTGGCCTCTCCCTGTCCTGCTCAGAGCCGGGCTGCGGCTGTCCCACTCTTGTTGTTCTCTTCAGTACTGCTCTGGGTTTCTCACTCTAGATACTTCTGATACATCCCGTCCACCACCCCAGGATTGTTGCACATTCCTGGCGGCTGTGACCGTTACTGCACCAAAGGGGAAAGTGCTGGCAGCCAAGAAAATTGTTACCAGGTCCCTGGTTCTGTTTGTTGTTAATGCCATAGTTATTGTTGTTTGTTTGCCTTGTTATACATACTAGTAAAGAACTGTTATTCCTATTCTCATGTCTTTGCCTGAGAGCCCCTTAATTCAGAGGGAGGAGGTTGACTTTCTCCATTCCAAGGGAGGCTTCTGGCTTCCTTAGCAGACACCTGTCTTTCAAAACTAAGACAGTAACCATAAAATAACAAAATTAATTCAGCATAAGTCTGGTGGATATAATTTATCTCTCTCCAGAAGAGGTTGTAAAATATCATCAGTTTGTCATAAATATCTATGTAGTAATGTTTCAAATTGTTTGAATGGATACTTTAGGAAAATAAACAGATACAGTGTAGCTATGAAGGAAAAAAAAATCACAACCTATAATGCATATTTCACTACTCCAGAATAAAAGTAACTTTTTTAAAAAAGCAGAATTTTATTATGTTGCATGCATTAAAGAAAAGACAAATGATCAAAAACTCCAAACAAGCTCATAAATGAAAACTTATTAGCTATCTCATTACATGGTTATTTCAAAATGGGAATCTCATCTTGAGTAACAAAAATATGTGAGCCAGTAAAAATGAGCATGCAAATTAAAAAAGTCAGAAGTGAAATTACAGACCTGTTGGCATCTTGCATTCTCTAGTTTTCTGGTTTTGGCATAGAAAGCTTATGAAATTTCTGTTTGTGATTTTCCAGTGCTCATTAAGACTTTTGGAATTCTTCCTAAAACAGATAAATGCTGTAGTCACACTGACGTGCTGAATGAGTTTTAACAGTTCTTAAATTAAATCAAATACACGACCACTCAATGGCTGAATTTCTTGATGGAGGGTAGTTTTATGCCAGGCAAGCTTGTGTCCTTGCAGCAAAGAGGATATAATATCCAGTGCCTGTACTCTGATATTCTCACAGCCAACTTCAAAGTATAACTCCAAAAATCATTCCTGTTCAGTCAGCGAATGACAGATGCCTATTTGCCTTTATGTCCCCAGCTAACCTTTACAGCCCTGAAACTGTCACTTAGCAGCAATTCTTCCACTTGCTTGTATATGGAACTGATACATTCTCTACTCTCTATCTCCTCTCCTTTTTCCTATTCATTTATATTCACACTTCGATCATTCCAAATAACAAAAGAAGGATTCTTAAAATGCTACGGGGTTGTAATGAATATTTATGGAGGGGGCATAAATCACAATGGAACATGCTTGTCATTCTAAGCAAGGAACAAAACTCAGTGTTGAAAATTATAGTCTTTGTATTTCCTGAAACTGGCTGGAGGAACAGCAGTCCTTTCTCCTGACGCATGAAAATAGTCAAATCAACAGCTGAAAAGTTTGAGTCCTCATTTTTATAAGAACATAGAATTGTAGAATTATCTAAGTTGGAAAAGAACTTTAAGATCATTGAGTCCAACTTCAAACCTAACACGATGTCATGGTTTAACCCCAGATGGCAACGAAGCCCCACACACAGCTGCTCACTCTGGGAAGCATTTTCCAGTGTTTCACCAGTCTTATAATAAAAAAATTTCTTCTTTATATCTAGCCTGAATCTACCCCCTTTTTAGTTAAGAATCTTTAACTGTTGTGCTTCTAAAACCTTTTTTGTCGTCTTTCCTGTAAGGCCCTCTTAAGTACAGAAAGGCTGCAGTATGATCTTCACAGAATCCTTTATTCTCCATGCTAAACATCCCTCTCTCCTTCACTGCTCACAAGACAGGTGTTCCATTCTGCTGAACACTTTGTGGCTCACCTCCAGACTGTCTCCCATTATGTCCATGTCATTCTCGTACTGAGGGCTCCAGAGGTGGATGCAGTACTCCAACTTCTTAGTGCCTCTAATACCCAAAATATTATATTTATGTCAATATTCAAACATTCACCTCACCTTCTTCTTACTGTCTGAAGTTACTTACTGTTCCTACCATTCTGAAAAGTAAACTATGTCTTCATGGAACTGGTCTTCATTTTTCTCAGATCTGACATTGGAAAGGGAATATTTGATACCGGATCATTAGTGAAAGACAGGCAATAAAAGAACAGTTGTTTCATTAGAGAAGACCAGTACAGTCTACTGCAAAGTGATGCTCTTTCATTCATCTGCTCTCTTCTTCTACTGACAATCCTTGCAACTAGCTTACTTTCACTTTTGCTTAGCCATAACCCCAAGAAAGTGCAATATGTTACTGGACAGTTTACAAGATCATTTATTGGACAGTTTAAAAGACCTTAAGCAGCATCACTTAAATGAGTTCTCAACTGTTTTGCCTGAAAAGTATTTTTTGCTCAGGTCCCAAGTAGTTTATAAGCATACAGCTAGGAGTATTTTCATATTCCTATCCATATTGACATATGGATTTCCAGGAATGAGACCTCCATCCAGTACATAGTTGCTTCACTAACGTGTTGGGATGGACACAGCTTATCCTTGAAATAATTCTCCTTAGAATTCTCTAACATTCAGACGTGTTCTTCTTGAAAAATTCTCAGATACAAGTAATACCTTCAGGGCATCATACCTTTAGCAGTGGATATGCTTCAGGCAGAGTTTGCAGTATTCATCAAAACAGAGCAGATGTATCAGGAGGAGATTAAAAATAAGAGTAAGATACACACTCTAAAATTTACCAATATTTGAAATAGCAGAAGGGGACATGAAATTGATAGATTAGAAAATGGAAACTGAATGTATTGTTTCTTGTTTTTTGTGCATGCATAGTACTTGTATGTTCTAGAAAGCAGGCTTTCTGACATTTGCAGCATAGATGTGGACTTGGAGCAGACATTATTTTTTCTTTGTTTTTCTGTTATATATTGCCTTATGTTCTGTTCCTATTTTGTCACTCACCATGTTTTCACAGACTTGAATCAAAAGAATGTGCATAATATTTAATGAAATTTCATCACATATTTCATCTTTGTCCTTGGCACAGTTGCTGCTGGGTCTATATTTTCTGAGGAACAGAAATCTGAGACTTTCAATTTATCCTTCTCAAGGAAAATAATAGTCCATATGATTATTTTGAAGTGACAATAAGTTTAACCTCTACTGTCACTGTCAGGATGAAGTCTCTCTGCGACAGAGTATCTGCATTTGCTCTGCAGCAACAGGGAATATCAACAAAGTTCACATTATAATTTTTTTGTAAATAGCTCTAATTCTTTTAAAGCTTAGCCATGACTCAGGCTGGAAAGTAACTACCCTGAATCTGAGTACACAAATTATTGGTTCTTGCCCATTTAGGCTGGAAGTCATGAGGCAATTTTAATAACCTTATACCACAACCTTTGGAGAAATAACCTCTGAAAAATTAAAATCTGGCAGATTTCATAATCAAAAACCAACCCAGACTAATGTGATATTACCAGTTGAAAATGCCTGTAGTCAATGCTTAGGAATCAGAGCTGACCAAGAAAAAAAGGAAAATAAATGTAAATCCAAGTAGCTACAGAGATTAAAGGTTTCTACTTTAGGAATTCAACTGTTGAGTTACTTATAGTGTTTTGATAAACTTTGCACTGGTTGTTAATTGACATATTATCCAAAATCTAAATTCTGCATCCTCATTCTATTTCTCAAAGAATTTCCTATATGGTAAACTATAGGTCTCAAAATCACAGTTCAAGAATATGTCATCTCTAATCAGTGCTTAAAATAAACTATTAGAAATTTTAGATGGCTATGACCATTATGGCCTTAAGAAATATTAAAAATTTCTGAATTTTTTCTATCAGTAAGAACGGTGGATGGCAGTTAATTTTGGAACTTTCAACAGAATTCTGTCAATCCTTGTCTTTTATAGCTCCACCATCTTTATTCTATGATAGACTGCCAGGTGGCCATAAGCTGCAGGTTTTCAAAAAATAAAGAGAAAGTTTCCTCTATTATTATTAACTTTTAAAACCTGGTGGTCGAAAACTTATTAAAAAACCCTCCAGGCAAGGTGAAATAAATTGTGAATCATCTCCCAAGATAACTATGTTTTTCCAAACAGACCCCTAAAAACCTTATTGCACTATTAAAAAAAAAAGGCTTGCACAGTGAGAGAAAATATTCTATTTAAAGGTCTGATTACACTACACAGAACCAAGGAGTAAATGAAAGGCTTCTTGTATGAATGGCTTTGAAAATTTATAAATTTATCATTTCCATTGATGCTGATCACTACTAAAATTCCAAAGCTGTATATATCTAAGTAATTTTTTTTTTGGTGACTAGGCAGGTGGGCTACCATATATAGTCAAAACTCAGTAAGTTACTGATGTTCAGCCTCTTATTTCAATTGCTGCACTTGTAGTTATCACCTACAGGAAAGGATAAAAATTTCAGTCCATTCCATCATATTGAACAGAAATTATTCTGCATTTCAGTCACAGTCTTCAAGTGCTAACACAATTTACTTTTGAAAACAGCTTGAAACAGAGTCACTACAACTCAGAGCTATATATGTTCATTTAGATGATAAAAAAGGTAGAGCCATTGCCTAGATTTTACTGCTACTCAGGCTTTACAAGTTACAAAATATTTATGTAATCAGGTACTAGTTTACTGGCGTTCATGTCTGTCTTTCTGGCACAGCACTATGTCAGTAAGAACATTAAGTGAAAGGGAAGCAGAGCTGGTTTTCATGCTAGGCAGTGTACAGCAGAAAGGATGCAGTAGAGATAAATACAGCAGATTAATAGATCTTGAAATTATACCTGCTTTGAGAATGGAAGTCTTTTTACGCTTCCTACAGCAGCTGGTAAGAAGTAGAGAGGGGAAAGGGGAATCAGGTAGAGAGGAAAAAATATCCTTACGGCCTCCTAAAATGTTTTGATTCGGGTCACAAAATGCTTTCGACTCTTGAAGTAGGCTCATTTAGGAAAAAAAATATTAAACCCCCAAAAATCAGTGTGCTGGTTTTGCCAACCATGTAGAAGACAACATGAAGATACCAAGGTCAGTAAAGATTTGAGTCAAGTCTCAGATGGGAGGAGAATGAGGAGATGTGTTAGTCTGGGCTGAAATTATTTTGAATAGCCATGGTGATGGAATGTGATTCCCTAGACTATCCAGGTAATTCATAAAAAAGCATGGGGGCATGGAGCACTCCAACTGTAGATGTGAGCAAAAGCATCCATGCTGTAGCAAACAGATGTTGATGTACCTGGGATCAAAAGGAAAAGCTTGAACGGAGAGAGAAAACAGTGATGAAGACCCTTTGCTCCCAGGGAAGAAGAAGAAAACCTATGTTCCCAGAGATGTAGATAATCTTAGAAACAGATTAAGAGAACCTTTACTTTTTGAACAGGTCATCATTGAAAGTGTACCCCATTAGCTAAAGACTGAGTCCTCAAAAACAGTAGTGGGCAAAGCTGTAAGTCAAGGAGAGGGACTTTTTACATGGTGATTAGATTTCCATTTTTTCCTGAGTGGCTGATTTGCTGTGACATCAAAGCCACGAGAGAACTGTTTCTTGTGGAGAAGTCTCCATGGCATGACAGGAGAAATGCCTCTCCCTAGGTGAACTGAAGAAAGATTATTTTTAGAGGTGGTAAACTGTCTGAAAATACCAGTTTTTTTCTCTTTACAATCTCAGTGGGAAAGGAAAGAGGAGTTGGGGAGAGGAAAACAGTTTTAAAGATTTATTCTGATTCTTATTATTCTTCATTTAGTTATGTTAATAAAGTTGCCTTTATAAGCTTTTAAAGTTTGAGCCTGCTTTGCTCTTCTCCTAATCCTATCTCAGAGCAGAAAAGGAGTAAATAATTTTAGTGGGTGCATGGGCATTTGGCCAGCACTAAACCCACTACAACCAGCTAGACATATATTTAATATCAACAGCTGCTAACCAGTTCTCAGCAATCTAGCTGAAAACAACCCATTGCGTGCACATTGTCTTGCTCCACTCGCTATTTGATCTTGTTGCATTGCATTATTTCATTAATAGAACCATTATTAAAACTCAAATGAGGAAACAATAATGTCTACCTGAGGAGTTCCTAACACTTTAAATCTTTCCAACTGAACTCACTACAATCATTTGACAGCACCCTGCAATACACATATAAATATTTTCTTTATATGTGAGGCACTGGCAGTATTTTAGACAATGTTAATGCAGAAGTGAATACATAAATGACATTGTGAAATTTTAAACATTTTAGTAAACAGCTATTTGAATGAAATGGCAAATATAGCAGATAATGAAGGGTATCAACTCCAAATTATTTTGGGCCACTGAGAAAATTAATTCAAAGCATGAGACTTTTGAAGACTTTTGCACATGATGACTAATTAGAAACTGCTTCACATGTACTAGATAAGGTCCCAACTCATCTTGTGGCAATACAGTTTTTAGAAGTGGGAGAGTTTTCAGGTATTCAAAATCTTCCAGCATAAAATGGAAGAATAATCTGTAGAAGAAAAGAGAGGGAGGGAATCATCTCATTCTGGTCTGTCCACCATGCTGTCAGCAAGTTGCAGCAATTTTTCCTCCTGTGCTACAGTTATACATGAAGATAGATATTTTAAATTGCAGTCAGTAAAACATGAACATATATATATATATCTTCTCTTCATGTATAGCAACAATTCCTGAATCATATTTTATTGTAGTTTTCTAAATGAAGTATAATAAATAGAAGAATAAACTCTTGATAATGTAGCTAATATGAAAGGTGCTGGAAATTCTTCTTAAGAAATGTTTATATTGATTTCTATGGAAAGATTCCTGAAAATAGTACTATTTCTTTTTAAGGATGGTCCCATCCCTGAAATTTCTATGGAAAACTGTATTGGAATGAGAGTAGCCATCACATAGTTTAATTAAATTGATGAGTTTATTTAATCAACAGATTTGTCAACTAAGCAAATATTACTGCAATGCCATTACCCGTTACATTTAGTTAAATATTTGGTTACTGTATAATGTGTCTCATTATATGCTTTGGCAAAAGTGTATAATATGCATAATAATGCTAGACTACAGCCTTGGGGCACTGCATTAAGTACTAAAATTTCAATGCTCCTTAGGCAAAGAAGAAAGAACATGAGATGATAGAGCACTTCTGCATCTCAGCTTCAACTTGGAAGATTGAGGGTAATTAATAAGGGACTTAGAGGAACATGTGGGGAACAAACAAGTAACCACTTAGTAAATAACAAAGTGCATGTGATATACTTTAGTTTAGGGATTGCCTCCAGTCTTCCCAGAGTACAATTACATAATCTTAGAGGAATGATACTGGAAGGCATTGCAAAAACATTTTTCTTCAAATCAAAGTAATTTAAGACAAATGTACAAAAATATTCCTCAGACCTTCAGATGCTTTTCTTCCTGCAAATCTATCTACTAGCATACGTTACATGTGGTACACAAAAGAGGTACAGTACTTGCAATACTTTAAATTTCTCCTAGGTTGCCAAAGTATTTTACTTTAAAGAGTTGACACAGGAAGAGAAAGAAAGCAAGAAAGCAAGAAAAAAAGAAAGAAAGAAAGAAAGTTGATTTAATCATCAAAATACCTGATGCCCTTTCTCATAGTATCTGTTGGGACAAAATGTCCAGTGCTGCATAAACACATCCTGTGATGGGTGAGCAACTTGTTTACGGGTTGGGCACAGAGGGTTGTAGTGAGTGGAGTGAAATAAGACTGTTGACTTGTCCTGCCTTAGCCCTGTGCTCTTCAACATCTTCATTAATGAACTGGATGCAGGACTCAAAGGTATGCTAATTAAGTTTGCTCATGATGCTAAATTGGGAGAAACTGCAACTCCTTCAAGGGCAGAGAAGCTTTTTAAGAGAGACCTTGATGAATTAGAGAGCTGGACAATCGCCGGCTCTCTGGAGTTGTTCAAGGGCAAGTGCCAGATTCTGCACCTGTAATGGGACAACTCTGAGGAATAAGATGCTGCAAAGCAGTACTACAAAAAGGGAACTGGGAGCAAGGCAAGAGTGCCCTGGCAGCCAGGAGGGACAACCAAGTCCTTGGAGGGCATCAGGTAAAGCATTGCCAGCTGGGCAAAGGAGGCGATTGTCCCACTCTGCTCTACAGTGGGGTGGCCTCACCTTGAGTCTTGGGGGCAGTTTTGGGTGACACAGTATAAGAAGGTTCTAAAGTTATTAGAAATTGGCCAAAGAAGAGACATGAGGATGACCAAGGACCTGGAGGGAAAGCTGTATGAGCAGCTGCTGAGGTCACTTGGTCTGTTCAGCCTGGAGAAGAGGAGACTGAGGGGAGACCGCATCACAGTCTGCAACTTCCTTGTGAGGAGGGGAACAGGAGGGGCAGACACTGATCTCTGAAACTGAGTCAGGGGAGATTTTTGCTGGATTTTAGGGAAGGTTTTTCATCCAGATGGTGTTTAGGCACTGGAACAGGCTACCCAGAGAAGTGTTCACAGAAGTCTCGTAGAGATCAAGTGTTTGAGCAATGCTGTAAGGCCCATGGTGTGACTGTTGCAGGTGGTACTTTGCAGGGACAGGAATTGGACTCAGTGGTGCTTTCGGGTCCCTTCCAACACAGGATATTCTGTGATTAATTAAAACTACCATTAAATCCATTAAAACTACAGCTGGCTAAATTATTATTACTCTCAGCAAACCCTCTGTGTGGGTCTCATGGGATCTCTCAGCGTAACTTTCAGTAAAAGATATTGAAGTGAAGGAAACAGAGGTTGAGCCCCAACAAGTGCAATTTTTGTTTGAAAGCTTTAACTGTGATTTTTCTGACTGATACACAGCTCTGAAAAATCAGAAACTAAATATCAGAATATTTTAATGTATGTTAATCCCAGTCCTCTAGCCATAGACAGTGGCTAATGGCTAATAACTAAAAAAAGTTTAAAGGTTCTCCAGATGGCAGATGCACTCTTAGCAGCTGTTGCAATGTCCTGCAGTGTTTGTACAGGAGCTTTAGACCACCAAAGGAAAAATCACTGAGAGTCAGCTTCTTATCGCTGATGTATGGCTCTAGAAATGCCCTTATTTAGTAGGTTTGCAACGATTTAAGAAAATGTACCTTGTCATCCATGACATATATGCACGTACTGATTTAACCATTTCTCTAGAGCAACACAATGAGCTGAGTACTCACGCCTATATAGCACTGAAGATAATGCAGTTTGGTTCAAAAGAGCTATGCTTTAGTATATTCCAAATATGTTATATTCCTCATGATGATTGCTTTTGCTATTGATCCATTTCTCGATTTACCAAATATCTAATTTTTTTCCTCATGTTTACAACATTCATAAAGAAATCTCAAATATAATATAAAAAATGAAAACACTTAGAGCATGCTAAAAATTATATGTCTTGGAATGCATCTACAGTTGTATGTTCAGAAATACAAAAGTGGAAACAATAATGAGAATCACAGACAAAGCAAAAAGAAAAATCAATTTTTCACTAAATGGATTAATTAAAACTCTTAAAAGTTCTGAGTTAGTAAAGATGCATTTGATATTTAAGAAAGCTAAACTTCTTAACATTTTACTCTATTTTTAAAATTTTCTTCTATTTTATTTTTTAGTGTTAAAAAGTGCCCAAAATAAATAAAATCTAATAGACTAGATTAATTGAAATTAAACTTATTATTTTCCTTAAATACTATAAACTTATTATTTTCCTTAAATACTACTAGTTCAGAAAATAATATAAATCCTCAGATAAAGTGAAAAGCAATGCAAAATATAAAAATAAAGTAGAAATGGCAACATAAATGAAAGTATAAAGTGGTTAATAAAATTGCTAACACACTTGTTCAGGAGAAAAAAATTATCTGGTCTAACATGAATAGGCAAAGCAGTAGAAATTAAACTTAATAGAAAAGTTCATGCGTGTGAGTTCAGTCCTGGTTTCTGAGACTGATAACTGCAAATCAGTAGTCTAGAAATGTAGCAGTTATTTTAAAAGTTCTGCAATCTGTAGAATGTAATTGATTCTGAATGTTCTGAATGGTGATCTATTACAGTGTAAGAAATATAAAAACCCTGTTGCGTAGACAACCAGTTTTTTAGGTCTTCTTTGTCATGCTTCTTTTTACAGTTCATTGATCTGGGAACCAAAGAGACTGGATAGTAAGTCCTTCATAATAGCTTGATCTGCACATTGCTTGCCATGTAAAACAATCAAACTCTGATTTAATTGATATACCTTTGACCACATCCCAAAAGACAAAAAATTTCAGAGAAAATATTCTAGAAAGTATTCATAATTTGCCTTTATGAAGATTCTATTTACTTAAAATAGAATTTCTCAGGGTGAGGGGCACAGTTAATTCGAAGTCCCACTCTTCCTCCTTTATGTGTAAAGATATATATATATATATATATATATATATATATATGTATATACGTATATATTTGCAATATGTGTTCCGGTAGTGAGAGTAGCATCTTCATATAATGCAATTCAGATGGTTTAAAAAGGCTTTTGAGATAGGATCACTGGCACGAATGTGTATTCTTTGAATAAGGCAAGGCTCTCTCAAAATGAACATATCTATCTAACATCTTTTTATTCTCCATTATATAAATTGTCTCCCTGCTGATTTTTTATGACAATTACTGGCCTCAGAAAGCTATATAATCTCTTTCCATTTAAGGGACATAAAACACACTCAGGGAAGACCTTGCTATTTATTAGGTTATATCTTTTGTCAAGAGAGACTAGTGAAATCAATTTATTTGGCATCTTATCTGCATAGTGCTGTATCAACTGTGTACAAAGTATGAACAAATCTTAAGGTTGAAACTCAGGGTATTTGCTTGTCTGAATTCTCGTTCCTTGGCCAACAGGAAATAATTACATCTGCCCTCAGGAGATGCGGTTCCCTCAGAGAGTGAAGGTGGCACAGCTTTTCATTGCAAACCTCACCTCACAGTGCTAATTTCTGATTCGACCATCTTTTTTTTCTCAATCTCTGTACTACTATTTGTTTTATTTCTGAAAATAGACATACAACCCAATATACTTAAGAAAATGCATGTAGCTCTTCAATATAGATTTTAGATTTAGATTGAGAGACTAGTTTTTCCTTGTAAGTGACTTGTATGAATACTGACATCATAAGACCACACAACTATTGCATGCAATTTATTACACTGTTAAAAAAAAAAAGGCAAATAAACCTAATTTGAGAATGATTTCCTCTTACTTCTATTTTCATTAAGAACAGCAATGGTATACACCACTCTAATTAATTAAGAGAACAATCTCAGACTTGTAATGGGGAGACCTAAGCAGAATAAGGTGGCACCTGACATATGTAAGATAAAAAGGAAGAGGAAGTCAAGAACAGGTCTTTGTTCAGAAACAAAATAATCGTCTATGAGACGTTTCTTTGGCTAAGCATTTGTCAGGAGAAGTTGCAGAATTTAACTGTCGACCAATATTCTCCAAAGTTCCTTATGTGTGGCATCTCAGAAGAGGTGTTTCAGGATCCAAATGTCCAGATATATTCTGGGACAGAATATATACACATATATATGCAAGTAAAGCAGTATAAAGGAAAGGAAAACAGTGTCATATTGTATCCCCTCATTCATCACCAGTACAGAATGGGCTGTAAATCTTATTTAAGTAGCAGCTTGAGCAGCAAGTTGTAGACATGGGACTGTACTTTTTATTTTTTGACTATTCTGAAACTGTTTTAGGAGAATGCGCTAAATAAATTTGCAAGCAGTTAAGCTGAACCACTCAACTTTAATTTATCTTACAGTTATTAATAATTTTAAAGCAAAGTAACTAAAGCTCTAGGAAAAGTAAATATTTCCTAATTATTTTCTCTTGTTTTAAACTGCAACTGTCCAAATATGGAAATATTTTTGGTTTCCAGTTTTTGATCTGACAAAGAATCTCATTATCGCAACTGCTATAATTTGCCTTTTCTCATTTAGAAATGTCAGCAAAATGAAACGAACAACCAAGGGAAGAAAATCCATTCTAGTAGTCAGTCTTGTCTTGCTGAAAGATTCCTTGTGGATTAATAGTAAAAGTATGAAACATGTCACAATTAAAGATAAAATGCTTATTTGAGAAATCTGCAAATTAGTACCTATGGCCTTTATAGTATCACTGATAAAACAAGGTGTTCAGACTAGGTGGTGGTTTTGTATCAAAACTCATTTATCTAAATATTACTTCCAGCTTACAACTTTTGAAAGGACTGAATGAAAGAAAGATATTTACTTGAGCTGGCCTTCTGCTATAAACAAAGACCACTGCCTAGTCTTTTTGCAGTACACGTGATTATTTTTACTGGTTTATTTTTTTTTTCTGTTGGGCTTTAGTTTTGAGAGAAAAGTGTTACCAATTGTTATCAATTTAATTAAAGCAAAGAAATTAAAAGTCTTCAAAATTTTAGACAAGGTCTAAAAATATTTTTTGAGAATTCTTGGAAGTTCTCCCTAATTGAGAGCACAGTAACTGCTATAAAAGTTCACATGAACCCTCATAGTACCATCCTACTTCTGTGTTTTTGCATGAATGGAAGGCAATCTAGTCTAAGAATAACTCTGTTACTCTTCTGTTTCCCTGTTCCAGTTAATTCTCTTGGGAACAACCAAACTTGACCTTCATGGATTAAAACCTGCACTTGAATGTCAAGTGGTTTCATTCCAAGGCCTACTATAGAAGCTGGTTTGAATAGGATGGGGCTGAAGCAGTTTCTATGCACAACAGAGTAATTTCTTCAGGTATCTGAGAAACAACTATCTTGCTATTTGACCTTCAAGCTTATAAAAGATAAATGATCAGGCAGAAAACAACATCTCATATTTTTAATGGGAAAATAAAGGTATATTAAATAAAAATACAAGCTGGTTAATAAGTTCCACCTGTGTTCTACCTACTTCAGAACCTTCTCACAAGGTCTGCAAAGTACATATTAATACCATATCCACAGAGAAGCAGTATTGATCTACTGCTTCTGCTGCAGTGAACAAACACATCAACAGTGCACAGACAATGCTGAATGTGGAAAAGAATGTTCACTGTTATTTCTATTCAAATATTTGAGTTACAAAAGAAAATACCGAAATCTAGCCGCAAACTTACCAGAAAAATATTATAATTCGCTGCGTATGCTATGAGACCTGAAGGTTGATGAACACTCTTCAAGAATGGTGCTACAATGGTGTAAAAATAATGCTATTGAAAAGCTGCAGTAAAGCCTCTTTGCAAAACATGGTCACTGTTTTCTAAAATCTGAGGTCAGGCCACAGCCATTAGAGAGCTATATAAAACTCTTTAATGTGAACAAGAGTTACAGGGACCCTGACGACTGCTCAATCATTCAAGACAATTACAACAGCCAGTCTTTCAAGCCCTCCATTGCACAGACCTTACTATTCACAGAAGTGCACATGTAAATAAGTGTGAGAAATGGATTTGTAAAGGATTCTCAAAACTTGACTGAAAGCTCACACCATTTTGTACATCTGTATGCAAACTCTGAGACAAGGTGTGCTGACTTAGCAAGGCCATGGAATAGAGATGACATTGAGAGAGAGACTGAACTAGAAACAAGTTTCAAAAGATGGCCTTGCAAAAAGACCAGATAGTTTAGAGAGTTAGAACTGTGAAAGATGCATTGTAGCAAGACTAAGTGGGGTAAAATAATAGGTGATTTGTGTTAAAAGTATTAGCAACATTGTGTGGCAAAAGCTAATAGGCTGAAAAACATGTATAAGGTATTGTAACCAGGAAATAGGTTGGCTTCTGAAAGAATGCTGTTGAGTTTTACGTCTTTTGTCCCACCCTTCTACGAGACTGATAATGGAACAAAACCTTTTAAAATGCCTTTCTGTTGCCCCCTCTCTGTAGAGTTGGGAGTTTCCAACAAATAAGGGCTTGTGACAGAGGGAAAACATTCACTGCATTTGCACAAATGGAACCTAAAGTCCTGCTAATGTAAATGAGGGAAAGTATCAGTTTTTAATTCTTATCTTTCTTTTCTTCTAACATAAGTAAATTGATTGTAGTTTGGGTCTTGAGAGGCAGTCACTTCTGTGGTAAAATCTTTACAATCAGTATGGATATGGATTCTATTTTCTATATTAGTTGATAGTAAACTTGATGGTTAAGCTTGAGACCCTGAAATTCAAGCCTCTTGTTCCACTCAGAGTGGAACAATGTACCACTATTTAACAACTCTTATTGATAAAAAGATAAAGAATAAAATACGTTTTTCATTATTGAAAGTCATAGACAAGCTAATGAAATTTCACTTATGTTTGGGCTTAATTCATATGAAGTTCAAAATGGATTTAGTTACCTTCATCTTGCTAGTAAGCCTTATCCAGTAACAAAGAGGTTTCAATCTTGTGTTTCTCCTGCCTTTCCCAGCTGCCATCACAGTTTTGTCTGCTGTCATTTCTGGCATGTGCAGCAGTAAAAAATATTAAATATATTGCCTTAAACTAAAAACATTGGTGAGACCCCCATAAAAAGAGATATTTGACCTGATATTTCAACTTGCTATGGAACGTTTTATTCTGAATCTTCAAACTTTTCATTGATTTTGAGAAACAGAACTCATGACCAGTGCTCTTTTCACTCTTTAAAAAAAAATTGGTGTAACTAAATTTATTTGAAAAAGATGTGGAATTGGGAGAGTGAAGAAAACACAGGAAGATGAAATTTGCTAATATAATATAGAGAATTAATTCCAGCAATTGCATAGTAAAATCTGATTAAAAACTAAAGTATTTACTTTTAAAATGTATAATCAAAATTATAAAATTCTTTAAAAGTACAAAATTCTTCTTGAGAGAAATTTTGAGAGAGAGATTTGAATTAGGATTGACAGAAATTTTCATGTGACAAAATAACTTTGGTTTAGCAGATACGAATTCCTTCCAGTAAAATATTATTTTCTCTTCACGACTGTTCAAAACTCATATTGAATGACAAGCCTACTTTGCCTCATTTTTCAAACCAGTGTTACTATTTTACTGGTCAGTTCATGTTGGGGTGCGTTTGTGTTTGTGCTTTGTTCTGCACTTTGTTTTCACTTGGTTCTGCTGTTCTAAGGTTAAGTTTTGTAAGTTTTAATTTTATTCCCATTGAGTTGTATTATCCCAAGATGGCGACCTGAGCAAAGGGGATTTCCAGTGCCCCCTCCTCACCCCCTTGTCCGTTATTTGTCAATCTAGTCGGGCCCTCCTCAGTTTATGTTAATTCACTTGTCCATCCTCGTGTTCCCCTGGCGACCCCCTTGTCCATCACCCCCAGCCCACTCCCCAGATCTGGAAAGTTCCCCGGGGTCTGGGAGGTGATTGGGTCGGGGGGGAGGCCACTCCTATGTTATCTCTTGATTTGTTCTTTGTAATTATGTAATGTCTTGCCATTGGTTCTATTCTGTTCTCCCTCCCCCTGGGGTCGGTGATAAAAAGCCAGACCAGGGGGAGGTTCGTGGTCAGTCTTCTGTGACCCCTCGCCCTCTCGTTGCTTCTTTACCCTTAATAAACCCGTCCCTGTTCACGGATGATTGATCGACTCGCGCTTTTCCTTCGTGCTCCACCGCTCTCAAAGGTGCTGCTGCCTTTGTCCTGCATCAGCCTTCGTCAGGTTGCATCCTGCGGCTTCTACCGCCCAGGGGACCTGAGTGGCTGGGGCATTGGCTCTACCGCTAGGTAGCCTGCCAGGCTCTGGCTAAGATAGGCTGTGGCCGCTCTGTCTCCTTTATCGGAGTTTCAGCTCTGTGGAGCTGCCGGGCCAATCGCACGAGCGACCGCAAGTTCATATTCTGTTTTCAGGAAAACAGTCTGCTTTTTGTCTTCTTTGAAAAATGGCAACTTGATGCAGAAAGTGTCAGGCTATTGAATAAAAATGCATGTGTTATTCCTAAGGGAAAAAGGGCTAAACAGGGCAACAGTTGTCTGAAGAAAAAACCCCACACTTAAATTTATGAACTTCTCATAGATTTAAATGTCAGGAACAACTCACAACATTAGTTCAAATATCCATGATTCTAAAAAAACAGCTCAAATTGAAAGATTACCTACCTTTCTTGTGAAAGTTTCTCTACAGGTCTAAGGTTCATACCAAGTATTTTTGCACCAGAGGTTATAAAAATTGCTAGAAATTTTTAATTTCTGGAGTTAATTTATAATTCTGATATTATTCCATCTTTAGCAACAGAAGATTAACATCATGATATGACATCATATGTTGCAAAAATGAGTTTGCATTTGAAACTGGCATTTTGTATTCAGATCCACTGCACCATTTATCCAGTGGCTTTGTAGTCTGAAGTTACATTTATAGGAGTTCAACAAGGGATGTAAAATCCCTTCTTTTGGGATGTAAAATCCATCTCCTGGGATGTAAAATATTTCCTGATGCAGTCCTGTGACTGGGACAAGATGTTTTTGCTCAGTCTGATGAATTCTACAGTGATAGGCCTTTACTTCTTCTTTCTCAACCTTTATGGCATGCCTCAAAACATCTCAGGCTTTTTGGGGCCTGCATTTTTGTGAAGAAATGTTTCATCCCAAAGCTTAGCACGGATTTTCTGAACAAAGTATCATCTTATTGTGCAAAGATGTCTAAAGCATTTATTTAGAGTAAAGCAAGAAACAGCTGAATAGATAAGTAATTGGACATGTTTCATTCTGGATTAATTAAACACTTGATTTCAATCTTACTTAAGGAATAGTTCAGTTTATAAGTCTCAGGTTAAAATTCTCCCATATTACTTCTCTTTTTGAAAGAAAAAGAGGAAAAAGTTTGCATCATAAGCCTTATCTGGGGTCAACTATTCTCAGTACAAGTTATTCTAAAGTCAAGTTTTGAATGTGATGCTATATGTTCTCAACGTAAACTCCCTAATTTTCTCACAGAAAATATTTGAATAGAAACATCACAGTGTATACTTTCTGTATTTTTTTTTCCTAGCAACTCATTTGCTAGAACAGTCACAAAAACTAAAGACAAAAGACATATAATCACATCATAAGTAGATTTTATTTTCTATTCACATGAAAATTCATAGCAGAAATGTAAAGTGTTTGGCCAGCCTTAATTGATTTTCCTTCTCGTAGTTCAATATTTTTTTCTGGTATAGGCAGAAACCAGAAAACAAAAAGGAACAGGTTTAAAGAAAAAAATTTTTAAAAGGAGTAAACCATGATCTCTTCAGCCTTTAAATACTGCTTTTTTAAAAACAGGCTATGCAAATCCTCCATTTATGGGAAAATGGAGGTCTTATGTAGGACGAAAGAGAACACCAAAATAGAAAAAATTGTGATAAAATGAGTTTGCATACAATGAATTTTTGTGAAAAAACACATACACAATCCCAATTATGTTTCTCCTTCTACTATTTACTCTCTTTGCTTAGTATGAGAACTGCTAATAAACAAATACTGAGTACTGCATGCAAAGACCTTTTAGTTAGATTCCAAAATTTTACTCAGACCCTCAAATATAGCATTCTTTATGGCCCTTAGAAATAAAACTTATGGCTGTACTTCACAAAAAAAGAAAATGATACTGATAGATAAATCACCTTGCCTTATGTACAATATTAAGAAGAAAGAGGATGGGTTGCTACTGTGCGTGTTGGAGTCAATTTTCTAGGAACAAAACAGGAAGAAAACAGTTAAATGAATATTCTTTTATTTTGAATGAGCAGTCAAGACTGCTGGAGCCCAAATGTCTGAAATGTATTGTGATGCTAGTTCAGCTTTTATCCACAAAGCATGCTGTTAATCCTATGAAACACTTACTAAACTAATAATGTGAGAAATTAGAAGAAAAAGATTCACAATTAAAAACAGGTTACTTGACATATCTTGTTGAACAGCTTCTTCCTAACCAACCATAGCAGCATCACTAAATGCAACATTAAGACTTTTTTTAAAATATCTCCATATTTCAGATAGCTTCTAGGCTTTAATTCCTATTGGGCATAACATTCTAAAGTCAATTGCAGATTGAAACATCATGCAAAAGATTTAGAATAAACCTGTCTTCTGCAGGTTTTTATCTTCTTGACTATAAGTTGTAAATTGTGCATTGCTGCAGCAAGATTAGAATATATCCCACTGAAACTCATTGGTGATTCTTCTCTTGCAGAAATTTATATTTTCTTTTCAATATCAAACGGAAATACGAAAATAACTCTCTGAAGGATACTGTATATGAGCAATGTACTAAAAACAACCACTGATTCACTGTGTATTAAAACAAAAACAGTGAGAAAACTCAAAATGCTGATACTTACTAGACTATCTAAACAGCTATCTCTATTCTCAAGTAAATTTCTAAAGTAGTTAATAATGCACTAGAAGGCCTATTGACTGATTAAGTGTACCAGCAGAACAATGCAAGAGGAAGTAACTTAAAATATTTATTTTGATTTAGAATTTACAATTGAGGAATTACACCTCTCTATTAAAAAAGAAAAAAAAAAGGTAAAAAAAGCATGCCAAGCGTTCCGCAAGTTCTGCAACAATAAGTTCTGCAACTTCTGCGAAGTGGGAGCTTTACAAGGTATACAATTATTTTAATCTTTCTCTATAACTCTAAGAGAAAGTTTAATTTTCATCCCCCAATATAGATTTATAT
Organism: Camarhynchus parvulus; assembly: GCF_901933205.1. Lineage (NCBI taxonomy): Eukaryota > Metazoa > Chordata > Aves > Passeriformes > Thraupidae > Camarhynchus > Camarhynchus parvulus. The sequence continues at coordinate 3,140,654 of NC_044601.1, forward strand.
TTAGATAATATTTATTTAGATAGGAAGTACCAAATAAGCACAATTTCAAAGTGTGCAAGATAGATGTAAAACAAGGCAGTCACAACATACCTTAGAAAAAGTGTATATGACTAATGCGGTTAAAATAAGTTCGAAGAAAGTGATCTTTATTAGTGCTGTGTCTTTGTATTTTAACATGTTTTCATGACAGGTATCAGTACTTCCTTATACTATCAGAAAAATATCCCACACCTCAAAGCCAACCCCTCCATAAAACCCAGCTGAGACCACTTCATTTCTAGTCTTAATCTAGAAATAGAACAGTATTTCACCAAAATAGGGTAAAAAATAACATGTAAGATTAACTATAATCCATTAATCAAATTAATTTATCTAATTACTTAAATGAAAAAAAAAGGCAATGGTTTCAACAGGAACATTCCAGTAAGAAATCCAAAGCTGGCAAATATTTTGTCATCCTTCCATGTGTTAAAAATAAAAATAGCAAAACAAGCACCAAACAATCATAAAGAAAGTGGGCAAGACAGCCTAGAGAAGGCATGTTTCTTGAAAATGTACTCCATAGTTCATTCATTAATTCTTTCATTTGTACACAGGTAATCTGAGTACTTATAGAATAAGTGAGTATGAAGCACACGGCTAGATCTATTAAACTGACTGGAGAGGAAATTTTGTCCAATCACCTATTTTGTACTCAAGACAGGGCTAATTTTTGGGCTTGTGCATACAGATAATAGGATTCTAGGTCACTTCTTCCATGTATTTTTGGAATATGTTTAAAAGAAAAAACCAAGACAATAAATACACATCTATTTACATTTACTTTGTATATGTAGATTGTAAATCCCAGGGGAATGAAAAGGGTAAGTGCAGTAATACTCATACACAGAGGGTTTCCTAGAGGCATGCTCAGAGCCAATGAATTAGAAATAAAACTAAGAAACCTGGCAATGGATTTCAGAGTCCCTGTGGAGTTTGTTCTGAGCCCTACATCAGGGCTCAGTGCAGTGCTGAAATACTGCTGTGCTTCTTACACCACCTTGAAATATTGACAAGCACTGACCCATTCTGAGCACAATTTTTGGGGTTTTGTTTGTTTGTTTGTTTGTTTTGGGTTTTTTGATTTGGTTTTATTTTTGTTTTGTTTTGTTTTGTTGAGTTTTTGTGTGTTTTGTTGTTTTGTTTTGTTAGTCTTTCTGTTGAGTCCCCATGGGAATAAAAAAAATTGCTGCGTCTGGAAGCCACCTGTTCCAAAGTGATTTTTTAGGAAGGAGACTGACCTATCTCTGAAGAAAAGATAAATTCTGAATGACAGTGATTTTCAGTAAGAGATTTTGTATCCCAACTACAAGAAAAAAGAAGAATTAATAATATTTACCCAGAATGAAAAAAAAAAAAAAAGTAGACAAATCATAGTGTGGTTCTGGAAAAAAATGTCCAGTACACAGCTAGATTAGTCCAGAATCTCATGGGTGAACAACATGCTGACAGTTTGGGTACAATAAGATTATAGCAAAGGAAGTGACATCAAGTTGGTGACTGGTTGCTAGTGGGGTTTCACAGGGCTCCATCCTCAGTCCTGTGCTTTTTCACATCTTCAAAAACAACTTGGATGCAGGATTCACTGATGACATTTATACAGTAGATAGATAGCAGGTATATAACAACATTAAATTGGGAGGAGCTGTTGACACCATTGCAGGTAAAGGGGCCCTGCAGGGAGATCTCAAAAATTCAGTGGACTGAGAAATCACCAGCTGTATAGAGTTTAGCAAAAAGGAGTGCTGGATCCTGCACGTGGGGCAGGGCATCCCTGAATGTGTGCATAAAGTTGGGAATGAAAGCATGGGGAGCAGTACTGCGGAAAGGGACCTATGGATCCCTGTCAATGGCAAGTTGGATCTCAGTCAGCAGTGCCCTGGCAGCCAGGACAGGGCCAACCCTGTCCTGGGGACATCAGGCACAGCATTGCCAGCTGGGAAAGGGAGGGGATTGTCCCACTCTGCTCTGGGCTGGGGTGGCCTCACCCTGAGTGCTCAGGGCAGTTTTGGATGCCATATATAACATAAGAACGAAAAGCTGATAGAGAGCATCTAGAGGAGGGCAATGAAGACAGTGAAAGGTCTGGAGGGGAAGATATATACAAGGAGAGGCTGAGGTCACTTGGTCTGCTCAGCCTGGAGAAGAGGAGACTGAGGGGAGATATTGCAATCTGCAACTCCCTTGTGAGTGGAAGAGGAGGAGAAGACGCTGACCTCTTCTCTGTGGTGACCAGTGACAGGACCTCAGGGAATGTCTTGAAGTTGTTTCAGGGGATATTTCAGCTGGATATTAGAAAAGGTTCTCCATCCAGAGGGTGTTTGGGTGCTGAAACAGGGAAGTGGTCATGGCACCAGGCCTGACAGAGTTCAAGAAGCATTTGCACAATGTACTCAGGCACGTGGTGTGATTCTTAGGATGTTCCACGCAGGATAAGGAGCTGGACTTTGATGATCCTTGTGCATCCCTTCCAAATCTGGTTATTCTATGATTCTATGATTCTAACAACTCTAAAACAAACTTAACTGGATGTAGCTACATGACTATAGTTTATACATTTCTTGCTTTTATAATGCCATTAAGTTAGCTTTGGCTCTTTTTCATGACAGTAGCTTGAGAAAATCAATGAAATAGTTAACTGAAAGAAAAGGGAGGACCACTCTTTTTCTCTTAGTCTGCAATATCTTACTATGTGGATAGTCAAGATTAGATGCTAAAACTAATTAATTTTAACTGCTAAGTGTTGCTTTTCCATCAGAAATTCTGTCAGGTGCCTCTGTTAAATAAAAAACTGTTCCATAGAGACTACTTAACTATACTAGTTGTGTATGTTTTAATTAAACTATATTACTGCCTTTCACTGCAAAACCGATCTTTGTGATAGCTTTCCCTCACTCTCTAACTTTAAAACTTTGTGTTTTAATTATATATAAAATTGCTTTGGTACAACAAACATAATTTCATTTTCCATAGTTTCAGTTTAATCCCACGGTTTTAACTTCCACAACTTACACTTAATCTCTTTCTCAGGACTTCAGTAGGAATAACAGCAGGAGGAAATATTTAAATAGCACTCTCGGTAACAGAATTATTTTCCATCAATTAATTATATGTCAGTTTATTTTTCTAGGCAAAGATTCTTTTTTTTTACTCTGATCCATGACCCTTTCCAATGACCTTGCTATTCTCTTCATGACCATACAGCTCATTATAAAACCATATATAAGAGTGCCCTAGTAACCCTTTTCAATGTGTTTATCTAGGAGAGAAATAAGAAAAGTGTTGCTAAATTTCACTCAAGTCTATGTAGTTGACATGTTTGTGTTCTTTTGTTGCACGCATATTTGGCAAAATGAATTTAATTAGTTTTTTCAAAACCTATCTTGCTTACTGTTCTTGTGAACCCACTGTATTTGAATACATATGTGTTAAAGATATTTGAGTCCTGATTTAAGAAAAACCTGATTTAAGAAGTTACTGGTTTTCCTAGCTCCTGCAAATACAGATTCTAGTATCCTTTCTAATGTCTGTGATTTTTTTCCTAAAATGCTTAGACTGAAACTAGAATTAAAGGATGAACAAAGCAGCAGAAATTAAAACTACAGTCCTAGTGATCTTTCACTTGTTCACAATCATTTCCAGTAGCTCAAGGATGAGCAGTTGAATGATAAATTAGCTGAGATCATGTACAAATCACTAGTAAAATTAATACAGAGCCTCTTCCAATAAAAATAACTTGAGACATTTCTATTACTTATTTGTCTTCAAAGTACAGACAAAAATTAACTATGTAATGATATCCTCTGAACTTTTCTGGTCTTTTTTTTTTAATGGAATTGTGAATCAGAGAATAACCTTTACTTGTCTATAATAAATTTTCTTTTGAACTGATAATCCTCCCCTAGGATTACCTCCACTTTTGGGAATACCCAAAAACAGTGGGGTGTGCTCACAACCTCCCCTGAGATTCCCTGGCCAGAGTACGGCAAGGCAAGTGTTACCTACCCACTTGTTAAAGATGAAAAAGTAGTGAGAAAGAAAAGAAAGCTTTCAAAATACACTGTTTCAGGTGCTTCCTGCTCTCTCTTCCGCAGGGACTAGGGAGATTAAAATCTCTGCCATTGTATTTTCTTATTCCACAGCACATCAATAGGAAAATAGCTGGCGGTGTTTTGCCTTTAGTAAGGAGCATAAATAACCAGATCAAGATTAAAACTGCTGTCTTGGGGTGATTTTATGATGATCCTCTATCCCCTGATAATCTGCTCTATGCCCAGAAATGGTTGCTATAGGTTTAAGGTGGGCCCAGGGCAGTGGGGAGCCTCGAGGCTCTTGTGCAGACTTTTTTTGAAGCCTCACTCCCCAGGCATCCATGGACAGGCAGGCCGGGGTCTCTTCATTTGTCTGGATAGCTTGGGTTTTGTTAGCTTAGGCAAGAAGTCTTCCTTTCTCTGCCTTTGGAGACTGCAGAAGCAGTCCTTCAGATGTTTTTTCTTCAGCCGCTTGGTTAGATTTGGTCCAAGGTCAGAGGGGACAATCGATGGGAGAAGAATCGGCAGTAGACCAGCAGGGAGCTGAGGGGCTGCTCTGTCCCAGCTCCAGACTTTGGAAAAGCTGTACCCACAGCAGAAAGGACATTAAATCTGGCAGCTTCATCTGCTGTGAAGAGGAGACCAACGTCAAAAGTTCACCACGTTTCTATTTGTTTCTGCCAAAGCTGCTGTGTGAACCCTTTGTTTTCCCTTCCCTAAGGCAAAGTGGGCACCACTTTTTTTTTCTCCTCCCCACCACCTTGCAGATATTGTGTGGGTTTTTTATTGTTTTGGTTTCATTTTCTTTTTGTTTTTTGGGGGATGGGGGGGGGGGAAGGTCTAGCAGTTCAATATCTAGCATTTCTTCAACATTTCTTCCTGTACCACGTTGGCAATCTGCTTGTCAATAAGTGGTTGGAATTTTTTCTCCTTCATCCACTAGTTCTAACCTCTCATAGGCAGAAAGAGATTGTTGGAACCCTCTTTTAGAGGAAACACTCCTTCCAGACCATTTTCTCCTAAACTGGTCTCCAAACTGAGAGAACTGCCAATAGAGAAATATCTCAAGAGAAGAAATATGTTATAATTCAATTCACAATTTGCCTCAGGGCTCAGAGATGATTACAAATTGTGGTTTTCTTTTCACTGAAGATTTGATACTGAATACTTAGCATTATTAATCAGCATACATGCAGACTATGCTAACTAAATATTCTGCTGCTTTTTTGCCACACAGTTTCAGATATACTGATCTCACATAGTAAGCCCCTGATACTATGAGATGCAATCTTGAAATGGAAGTCTGAATAATGCATTACACGTATGACATGGGAAATTACATAACTCTGTGGGAAGACTGCAATTCATAATCTGGACATTTTGTTCACATCGGTGCCTCAGCTAGTCATTGAATAATTCTATTAATTTATAATCTTCATTAATTTATAATCTTGCACTGCACTGAGTTCAGTATAACCAGTTTCTCTAACTCCCAAAATACAGCATTCATACTTTTCAGAACAACATAATACTGTATTAAATACATGAAACAGTAAAAAAACTGCAACATATTTCTACACCAGAAACAAAAATCCACTCTTTTTGTCAACTTTCAGTTGTGTCTACATTTGGGTTTCAATATTTTCTATCCAGAAGCATTATTACTTAACCTCTATCCTCTTCATTTATTTCTGTATGATTTAGTTTTCCATTCACCTTTACAGGGCCTGGATAAGACATTTAGTCTTTAATACTTATTTAGTACTTTCAAGGATAGAACTTAGGGACAGATGTTGATATTTAGAACCCCATAATCAAATCCTTTTTGACTGTGAAGTGCAGGACATAAGAGTCCTGGCTCCCCGAGGTAGGCATGTTAGAGGAAATCCTCTGGAGAATATGACCATCTGGCATACATTTTGATGACATTTCAGCAGACTGGCAGGGCTTCTGAAAAAGATTTCAGATGTTTCAGTATGAAGAGAGAAAATAAATATCTGTGTTATCAGCATACTGAATTTTCTGTGCTTCCATAAACAAGAAATAGGTCCAGACCTTATTCTTTTTGGAGTAAAATTAGAGGTGACATCAGTAGAAAGGATCAGTACTACAACAGGACAGGAATTGTTCCTGTAATAGCTACCAAAATGTGACAAATATATAAAGAGCAAGTATCCTGAAGGGATAAGGTCTCTTTAGAAGTAAATGCTAAGAGAAAACAATTCCCTGAATAGCAGGAATTAGACAGATTCAAAAGCCAATTTAGGAGAAAAATAGATATAGGATCTAAATATTTTGTCGTTTGCCTGAGTTGATTGTACTGGTGATGAGGGACAGGAATTTGTGCCTTCTGTAATACTTATTGATGGAGCCCTACTAAAGTGATTCAGTGGAGTTCATCAGGTTGACTTATATAAGTTTATAGTGCTATGGTTATCCAGTTCCTTCCTCCCCTAAGTATCTGGCTATATTCAGGCTATTTAGACTACTCACTTCTATTTTAGTAGGTACTGTGGCATCTCCACACTGCTATTAGGCTTGAAAGAAAGTAGAGTATCATTCCAATATCTTCTGTTGCACTTAAGTCTCTTAAGTGCTCTGTCCTAATTCCCTAAGTAACTTTCAAGTCAGTACCCTACCATCTTCTAAGTACTCAGAGCATTAGTTTACTTGTTCCAGTTCAAACTTGTCCCTTTCAAACTACTTAAGAGATTAAAGTTCTGAACTCTCTCACGTTTTCCTTTACTTTTAGGAATAATTTTTTCTACCCTTTCAGTGGTGCGGAGAAAGCAAATTTTCCTCTAGGACAAGAATCATTGTGTCAATTACTGACAGAGACTTTCTTCTCAAAATTAATCATTAAATCTAAGACCCTTTCCTTTCTCCAATAGCCACTTCTGACTCTAAGCCCAACTGTAATTTGAAGGTTCTCCTTGTCACCTGTCAAGAACCACATATACATAGCACCTGTCTCCAGTTCCTGCTGGATGATTACTCTCGGAAATACTTCTTTATTTCAGTGGCAATGCCTTGGAGCAGGCTGCTGCAAACTCTTGTGGCTATTTGGATTAGAGTACCTTGCTGAAAAAGGTTAACAGTTCATCTGGATCGCCGGCACCCAACCCAGTACATACATTCCAGAATCAATGATGCTTTTGACTGGCTTACAACTCACTGATATGTGTGCTAAACTCAGACTAAGGAGTGAGGAGGAGATAAAAAGGAGCAATGCAGAAGTCAGTCCTCTGTCTTTTCAAAGCTCTGGCTCTGAGCTAGGCCTCCTGTAAAGATAAAACTGTTGGAGGGCATAAAGTCTTGTGGTGCTAGGCAGGTGCTGAGGGGTATGTATTAGAAGTCTTTGTCTCTTGTTTCTGAAACTATCATATGCCATGGTTGTTTTACCGCCACACCGCAAACAGAGACTGTAGTGAGTCGAAATACACAGTTATGGAAAAAGGAGTTATGCAGGAAGTCTTAAAATCTCTTGCAGGAGAGACTGAAGAGGTTTGGCATGTCACAGGGTGACACAAAGGGCAGCACATTGACCTTTTTTGTTGTTTAATATCTGCCTAATAAAGGACTCTACTATTGATCTCTGTGTTTCAGGGAACACTCTGTACCAATAGCCTGGAAAGAAAGGAGGACAGGGAGAATGTAACTGTTTTCAGCAATGACCATAGTTCCAGAGGAATAGCACTCTTATTCCACCTTTTTCTCAAGTAAATGCATTACATAAACTGAAATAACATAAAAAGCCAGCATACTTCAGGTCATTACACAGTTATTCAAAACATTTTACTTTTCACCAATTCTGTAGCCCAGTATTTATTCTGAAGAGCCAGTGAGCTTCACCTGCACTGCTATGCATCAAAAGGATGGACAAGATCCAAATACTCTACCAAAACAGGGAACGCCTGTCAAAGGATGAGTAATTTAGGGCAGCCCAGAAACAGTCCTTTACATCAGGAATTTTATCAGCAAAAAATATAAGCTCCTGTGATGCCTTTTCGGGGCTACCTAAAAACAGATACCAGAAAAAATTAAGGGAATAAAAAGCAGTTATATTTATTGAAGGGCCTTCAGGTACATTTTGGGCAGATGAAGCCCACCCAGGAGCTACAACCAAGAATGGACAAAGTGTCACGGGTTTTTTCAAACTTTTGTAAGTTTGGTACATTTGCATACTGGGGGTTAATCTTCCATTTACAGCTTCAGCTAATGAAGTAATTTAGCCCAACTTTTCTCCCTCCCAACTCACTTTTGTTTACATTTCTCGGAGGCTGAGACAGTGAGGTGTCCTTAATTCCCACGCCTGGAGAGGAATTGTGTTGTCTGACCAAAATGTGAAGACAGTAGCTAACACTCTATATGGAGTTTTGAGTCATACACTAAAGAATTGCAGGATTGCAAATACATGAAAAATATAAAAGCTAAAATCCTAAGGCATCACCTGCATAGTTCGGATATAAATTTTGGTTGATACCTACATACATATCTACATACATAACTAATTTGGATGAAGAAGAGTTACCTGTTTCTGAATAAATCTTTTCCTATAAATCTTGATTTCTTCTTGCACTGAGAGAGACTTACTAATGAGGTTGTATTTATGGGGTATTAAGGCATTTTAGGATGCAGATGGATGCTTAATGAAACCTGTCGCGTTCAAAAGCTTCTAGTTACCAAATTTCCAATGTAATTACATTTCCCAAGCTTGCTTCTTTTCTTCAACTGAACTTTTATTGAGCTTCATTTAAAATATATACCTTTTTTTTTTTGCTGTGGTTGCAAAAATCACTATACTGCCAACAATACTTCCCCGATAACCATTCCAGAAGATGAAAAATACTGCCTACCCAGCTGAGCTTGTAAAATTCTTACTTTGGAAAGAGAAAATCAGCATTATTTTCTTCGAAAACGGGGTCTTATCATTTTTGCACTCTCAAAGAAAATTACTTTACCAGTTTATGATTCCTCCTGCCTGAAAGTGAAGTAGGAGGAAGCACAATTTTATATTTATGGATACTTCTGCAAATTATATCAGTATAACACCCACAGAATTTGACACAGTTATTTAAGGTTTTCCTGTCACATGTTTTTCTTCTTCAGTGGTTATTTGTGTAGGTAACTTCCACTGTATATAAAATTAAATCTATTCTAATTCTGAGCACTCTGGGAGTTAACAAACTACAACCTGACAGCTGAAAAAGCTAGCAGATAATATTAGGATTTTTATTAAGGATTAGATCTATTTGCAAATATAGCTTCCTTTCAAGAAATGATGATTGTTTCTTTTTGTGTTTTATGTAAATCTGAAATAATTGTAATAATGTGCCTGTTTTTTCAATGACACTGTAGAGTCTAATATAAATGTAGAACATACCAGATAATAATCTACCTGAATCTGAGAAGCATTCTTCACTGTGTAAAGTGAAAAAAATATTTTCTTCAAGAATTTCCTTTTCAGTCTTGACAAGCATCTCTCTGCATGTTTCACAACCCAAACTGAAAAGAATTCTGCTAATAATCTGTACCTGATGTTACTTTTACTTGATGCTTTAACTCCGCGATAGAAACAGAGACGTCATGAGAGAAGAGATACTCTCCAAGCATATTTACATCATGTTGCAGCTGGCAGTGTAGAAAGAAGATAACCTTATTCTTATCCTGACATACTATGGTCGCTGTTCGAGAAAGGAGAAATATTTTTTCCCTTCAGTTATAATTTTTTTTATTATATCAGTATTCAAAGCTAAAGGCATAGATCTGGCAGACTGGTGGTCCACTCCTATTGTCTGAAACCATGGACAAGATGTTTTTTTCAAATTCTGAAGTCCCAGGTGCTTTACTCAAGAGGTGAGTGAAAAAGCATTAAAACATTAAGAACATTGATAAGAAAACTTTGCATCTAAGAGCTGAGTATTTCTTTCAGCATCTCTGTATAGACATAAGTTCTTTTTTATAGCTATTATATCTAATTAGGCAAGCATTCTTGACAAAGATTTTTACAAATCTACCTACTCATTTACCTGGTCAAAATGTTCTTAATGCCTTTATTTTAATTTCCTTACATAGAGAGCTTGTCTCCTGGCCAAACAAACTAAAATGTTTCTATTATGAGCTATGTTTTTGAAGCTTTTCCAAAAAGAGTTCAAAATCAGCCTAAGCATGTCTCATTTCCACCTAGAAACTGAAGGACTATACCTTAAGGATTAATTTATTTTTCTAAGTCTGCTCTTTTCTAATTACAAACAGATGCCAGTCTTCTCAAATTTGGTCATTACTCAGATTTTAATGTTTGGGGTTTTGACCACTGTAGTCCTCAACAACTTGTTGCAACAGTAAAACTTTCTTTGGCAGCCACAGAACCAGGCCAGGTCTAAAGTACAAGTGATGTGTATGAGAGGGGCTCAGACAGCTTGCTGAAGTGTTGGGAGTTTGTTGTCCTCCAACATCCTCCCTTAGTCAGGCGATTGTTTCTGTGGGTTGGTGGAAAGGGAATAATTACACAGGAAGGATATAAGGGATGGTGTAAATCCACTTTTTTATTACATATTTATATATTTATTTCTCATCCAGAGCATGAGGTTTTCATTTGAGGACCAGGTGTGCTACTCTTGAGGGAGGACAACTGAGTTGTTCTTAACAAAGCCCTTAGGGTGAACTAGAGTGAGGTGACACTGAATGAGTGGCGTACTGGAGATCTCCAGATCTTCCTTGCTCTTCTAACATCAGCTCATGGTTTGGTAGTTGGATTGGTGTTGCTGGAAACTGCCAGCTGTCTCCCAGAGGTTATTAAGTCCTGGGCTGTCACAGTACAGCTAGTCTGTAGCTGGACAGATAAATCTGGTGATAGTAAGAAACCCAATTTGACTCTCCTAGTTGGATAAACATGTCCCTAGGTGAACAGTGATACGATAGATTTGAACTCTAACAGAGCACCACAACCAATCCTTTTCAACCATAAATGCAGACATATTACTGGCCAAAGAGCTGGGCGATGTTAAGACCCAGACCAATCAGTTGTGTAGACCTGGGAGTTTTGAGCTCCTTGTACAAGAAAGCTCCGAACAATAAAGCACGCTGTTTGTTCAGGACTGCTCAAGAGTCCCTGTCATTTTTGTCTCCAACCAACAACCCCTAATGTAGTATTGGGGTACTCATAGATGAGTCAAGACACGTGCATTCTTGTTCTGGGGTCTGGGAGCTGACTTTATTCATTCAGATAAGTGTTTGGTGTGAATTTTCAGTGTATTAGGCAAATCCTGGACTAAAAACAGAAATTGAAGATGATCAGATTCCATTTCCATAGGAGAGCTACCTTGAGTCTCCCATAACTTTGTATGCATTAACTGGAAACACGCCACCTTTTGCAAACTTTTTCAGTATATGACCAATTGTGAGGCTTTTAGGTGTGTGGCATTCTTTCCTCTCCACAGGATTCAAGCTTCCTGACCAGCATGCTGCCCTTGGGGTTAGAATCATAACTCTTGGTTATCACCTGTGGTTGGGAAGACTCCTGGTCCTCAACATCCCCTTGCTTCTGCTTTACTCAACAAGTCCCAGTCTTGCTCAGTAAGATATCCTCTAAATATATTCCGTTTCTGTCTCATTTCTCCTGTACTTCTTCGGTGTTTGAGCTAGGCTTCACCTGTGTAAGGGGTTGTGTGTGTTGAAGTTCACTGAGCTCCACCCTGAACATATCTCAAGTTCCAGTTTTAATGAAGGGGCACAGTTTCACTTCATTATCATTCCCCAAGTAATATGCTTTGTTTCTCTAGTTTCTCAGGGACGTACGGGGACTTGATATTTGAAATCTTCCAAAAGCTCCCTGCATCCTTAGTACATGATTCCCAATCTCTAGTTTCTTGTTCCCTCCTGAGGGTTTCCTGTTCTTCCGATGACTCTTGTAGGGTTAATTAGAGTAACTTAACTCATTTCTCTTTCTCTTCTGGTTGTCTCATGTTCTGTGGCAACCTGGGAGAGCTCTTTCCCCAGTTATTCCTGCAAGATTTTACCAAATCTTGCAAAGATTACATAGTTTTATTCTCTTTTTTCTGAGAAGTTAATCATTCTTCTTGCACAGCTACTAGACACGCACCCAGAATGGTACAGACAACTACCTTTACTTTTACATGTTTTAGTTTTTCTTTGTTTCTTGCAATGGCGTTTCAATCTGCCGTAACTTTTGAGCCATGTCAATTATGTGCCCAAATCATCCCCAGGACGATAAGCTTTACAGTTTTCTAATCTTATCAATAAAGGACTGTCCCCATTTGGATTGCCCTTGGATGGTCATATTTTTTAACTCAGTCATTTGAGGTCTCTGAGAGCTAGTGTCTTTCTCTCCCCTTTCCTCTGAGAACAGGCAAACTTTTCTCCAGGAGGATCTTAAATAAGTCTGGGCAGTACTGGTTAGTCCACAACACAAATGTATCCTGCCCACGATGTCAGTAAAATGTGATCTGCTCCTGAGGCAAAGAAAAAGTTTAGGTCCACGGCCTAAGCAGTTTAGCACGAGGTGCAGGATGCGTAAGTAAGATCATAGGTTTTAAAAACCATGTGACTTTCCTTGAACAAAAATAAATCCTCAAAATGCCATCTAAAGGACAGTATTGTAATATGGAAATATAGGTGGACTGGAAGAAGATTTAATGAAGATTTTTTTCTGCTAAAATTTATTACAATATAATTCTAATATAACATAGTAAATATATTAAAATTATGTGATATATTATATTATATGATTGATATGACAGTAATAAATGCAATAAAAATAATAAAACAGAGTAGTGAGAGGGGGAGTAAATTACTAAATTTTTAGAGTCTGAAATAATGAAAAATCTATTTTTTAATTCATATAATTACATGAGTGATAGGCTTACACCACAAAGAGACAGCAGTAATCACAAATAACCTAGTTTCAGAATATTTACTTGTAAAGATTAAAATTGTGATAAACATAAAAAGGTGAAAACACAGAAGTATATATTTTTATGTTCTGTGTTTCAGACTCTTTTACCGAAAAAAAATTGTGTTACATATTTCATATACTATATACTATACTTATGGTATATTTCATATACTAAATTTTAAAATTTAAACACCACAATAATTTTTAGTTAGGGCAACAAATGCTTTTACAGAGAACTTTGAGTTACTATGATATATATTATTCTAATTTTTTTTTATTGAAGATGAGTAATCATGGTGGATAAATAAAGTACTTCTCACAGAACAGGAGAGATTAAAAAGTCGACCAAGAGATGTCAATACTTTCATGAAAAATCAATGGGATTGAAAGTAAATGTCAATTGTAAATCAACCTCGATGAGATTCTCAAATATTTTCTAAAATGTTCTTACTTCTTGAGTCCAAATAACAATATTTAAGATTTATTTTAAAATACACTTTTCAGAGCTACTCAGCTCTTAATCTGGACAGCCTTGACTAAGAATTTACCATCCATTTTAATGATAGACAGATGTTCTTTAACATAGCAGGGAGGATTTGATCACTTGTTGATGAGAAAAATACATTTTAATACTTTTGAAGCATTCTGTTGTCCAATTACACATTTTAAAATGCCTCATTTTTAATCAACCTATGTAGTATTGTTTTCTTTGTAAAGTGGATTGGAAGATAAGTTTTCAAAGACTTCTGTGACTACAAAAGCAAATGTCATTCCTACTGATCATAGAATTATAGAATAGAATCAAAAAATCATCTAGGTTGGAAACACCCTCTAAGGTCATTGAGCTCTTCCTAACCTAACAGTGCTAAGTCAACACCTAAACCATGTTCCTAAGCTCCACTTTTACACGTCTTGTCAATATCTCCAGGAATGCTGGCTTAACCATTTCTCTGGACAGCCTGTTTCACCGTTTTGGTGAAGAAATTTTCCTAGATCTAATTTCTTTTTCATTGCTATTCTTGTTGTTATTGCTGCTGTTGTAGTATTCAGGAGCCCACAACACAACTGAAAATGCTCTGAAAAAAGCATACTCAATCTCCTCTTCTAATTGCAGTTCAGCAGAACAAGGGGACCTCCTTAAATGTAATTCCCAGCAAGTTCTTGCTAACAAGGGATTTCTGCCACAGAACAAGAGAAAAGTGGTTTCATAAACACAAGGGGCTACCTGAACACTACCATTCACTCTCTGCACGTAGTTACTTCATCCTTCAACTTTCCTAAAGTTCTGATATCGTATGCAAGAGCCAAAGGGCATATGTACAGGGAAACATGCACTAGCAAAAATGACATTTGTTGAAAAGTAAGTTCTTTTCTCCTTTTACAAAAAAATTTTGCCGGTTTATTTTCAGCATCTGATTAATAATTTTTCTTAATTAGCATTGAAACAGTATTTTTAGAAGTTTCAATTTGTCAAATTCAATGTTCTTTTATATCTAAGCCATACAAATCTTCCTGATTGATATCACTAAGTCTAAAATATTTCTCTCACATCTTGCAAATCCTTTAAATTTGATCTGCTTTTTAGAAGGAAATATATCTTACAAGACAGCATGTGTTTTGCACATTTTTTTCAGAATAGAAAGAGTTTCAGAACCTATTCTATACAGCCATTGAACTGATTGGGGTAAGAGACAGTAATGACACTGAAAGCTGGAACATTTCTTAGAAATGCAACCAAACTAAAAAGCAAAAAGCATACAAACTTCAAAATCAAGAGAACTTACTGAGTTCAGGTCACAAATATCATCCAGTTGAAAAGCAGCACTACAGTCTCAATAAAGTGGATATAATTGGACATGATTTCTTTTTTGTGGATGAAATTAATGGAATACACATATCCTTAAGCTTTGTCACACCTCTCCCAGTCTCTTCTAAAACAACAAATGCCCTTGAGGCACATTTTTATTGCTAGCCAATGATAGGCCACTAATATTTAACTGTGATATTTTAGCTTCCTACTAATTAGGACAGCTAAAAATTTGCTTGGTTACAGCAAGAAAAAATATATATAAAAAAAAAGAACAAACAACATATAATCCATTACAAAGAGATGATACACAATCTTTTTTTTTCTTTCTCTTTCCTCAGGCTCCATGCAAGTGAAGAACACTTCAGAGGGGATTTTCTCTGTGTTAACAGTGCCATCTAACAAGTCACATTTCCTCTGCTGAGAATGCTCATTCTGTTTCCATGCAGAGCTGAAGGCAGTGTTTCCCAGAGCGGCTAGTAAAAATGCTGGCAGACTTATGATGTGTGTTTTGTACACACCAGCTCACAGAACTGGAACGATGCACCCCTGAGATGAGCTTGTGTTTTTCTGCAATCCACTTGAAGTTTAAAAAACTTGCTTCTCCCTCCATTTCTTCTCCCTCTCACCTCCTAGTAATGACTTTATGGACACACGTGTATTTAGTCTCTATAATTGTGAATTAATGCTGCTTCTTGATACAAATAATTCTTGCGATCTTTACTAATAACAGATAAATGCAAAGGACAATATTTTGGAATACAATTAGGCATGAAAGTAATTACTTGTTTTCCTCTTTACCCAATCATTAAAATCACTGAAATCCAACAAATTTAACATTATAAAACTGTTGAAATAGTAGACAACATCTGTGGTTGAATTATTACAAGAGAAGGATCTCTACTAGTACTTTATTTCCCCATACCAAATGGGACAAAAAGGGAGCAACACATGAAAAAGAACCATTGAGGCATTAGTTAAAAAATATCGCTGGAATGAAAATATGTCCCTAGGATCTCTGCTGCCACAGGTAGAAATTGAAAGCACATTACTATCATTGGTTGGTCTTATCAGTTACTTAGAAGAGATATTATAATCACCAGGGCAGCAGAGTTTGTGGGGTTTTTTTTGGTGGGGGTGTTTTGGTTTTTTTTATATTTTGTGTTTGAAATTTTTTGGTTTGGTTAGTTGATGTTTTTGTTTGTGTGCGGGGTTTTTTTGGTGCAGATTTTTTTGTGCCTCAGAAAGGCTGTTTCTGGTGAGCAGAGGTCAGGAAAATCATCCTCTGTGGTTTTTCCCTTGTTTCTGAGAAAATAGGTAAAATTTTTAAGGGAAAGTACAGCATTTTGAGCAGAATGAAATGTAGATGAGAAGATTTGTGATTTCTCTATGTAAAGTTCCTACATAGCAACTTTCTGGAAAGAAGAGTAATCTAAACAGACAACAACGAGGCAGCAGATTAATGCATTTTTAATAACCGGAAAAGACCACACGTTGTATGTGTGTGGAGAGAGCCAAGATTACCTATCAGGGTTTTGAGAAAGTTCTTCCAAAGTGATACAAGACTGTTTTAGCTCTAGAATCTCTCAGGTATGTGTTTTTCCTCAGAAGTAAAAGTTACAAAAGACAATCTATTGAAAAGTAGTGCTGAGTTTAAATCTGTAGGTCTTTAAGGTTTTATCATGCACTATTCGATAGTAGAGAACAATTGTTGACACTGTCAGCATTCACTTATAAATAGTTCATGGAATCAGAAATATAACTGCAAATTTTGTATACTCTGTGGTCTGAAAATTAGTTACTAGATGATTAAGAGGAGAGTTCAGATTGGAGAAAACAGAATAGTTATATCACATGATTCCAAGAAACAAACAAACAAACAAAAAAATAAACCAACCCCTATTTAACATTTCAGAAAAAACGTAATTCAGCCAATTTCAGGAATTAAACATTGTCTTTATATCTTTATAGCTGCATGAACATGATGAATTAAGTGTTTATAAAACTCACTGTAAGGTGTAACAGGGATGATGAGGTCAATACACAGAAAAATACAACTTTCGAATAAAAAAATATTTATAACCTCTTAAAATCAGTTTTTGAAGTAAAATAATTTTTTCATACTAGTTTAAATATTATCCGCATGGATATTATGGCAAATCATGGTACATCAATGGTTTTGAAGGTAATTTCTTCCTCATAATATATAATGTTATTTCAATATTACAGAGAAGTAAAGACCGGAAAACTTAAAGGATGCAATAAAACCTTGTATATTTTGAGAGAGATATTTGGATACACTAACTTCCTTTGCTCTCTGGCCCACAGATCTAATGCCCCAAACGGATCAGCATCTGCAAGAGATTTAACATGAGTTTGTTCATAACTCCTTCAATTAATTACCTTGCAAGAGCTTCTTAAATCTTTGCTACAGCACAGAGTCATGCAAAGCAGATTGAGCTGTTGGAACGCATCCGTGCCTACACTCATAACTTCTGCCTCTCTCAAAGATGTGGGAGACCACAGCTTGTCTCTTCCCCAGTTTTATCTTGGGAAGCAAGGACTGTGACCAAGTTTACACAGGAGGCAGAAGCTTTGTCCCTTCCACTTGTACTGTGCCGCACATTTCCAGAAAGCAAATTTCTCAAGCTTGGGAACTAAATGAGCTGGAATCTCAGCACAGGCTGCACACGGTTAAGCAAAAGCAACTTCTGGGCAGTTTGTTTTACATACGTGGCACTTGCTGGCAGCAGCTTCTGTCACAGGCAGGAATTTCTGTCTTCTGTATGAGTTCACAATATGATAAAACACATATCTGTGATAACCTTATATTTCCTGTAGATTTTGAGATGAAAAGATTTGATTCATATTCATTAAATTATATCATTTTCTGTCACTGGGAATTTAATAACTTTCTAAAGTCTTTTCACTTGTAGGGCCAGAGAATTTCAAGATGTGTATAAACATGCATGCATAATAATTTAAGTAGAATAAAAGTATAATTTTAAATTAAGTTCGTTCTTTATACCAAATGTGAACTGTTCTGTTTGCAGGGGCTTTAAAGCTCTGAAAGTAAAAAGCAGCCAAAAATCAAAGGAAAGCCCTTGCATCACTCTATTTATAGTTTGAGGGTTTTTCCAACAAGATATCATTTACTTCAGTGCAATATGCTTGGTTTTAGAGTAAATAACATTTACTCTGAGAAACTTTCGTTGTTCTAATTATAGAAATAGCTTCTGCTACTGAACTTCACTAATGTAAATGATTAAGATGGAAACCACCCTTGGATATTTTGCTGAAAATGTCACAGATTTACTGAATATTCTGAGTTGGAAGCAATTCACAAGGATTATCAAGTCCAACTGTTAAATAAATGGCCCATACAGAAATTGAACTCACAACCTCGTTGTTATAAGCACCATGCTCTGAGACATGGTTCCTTGTCACTTATATTAAAAAAAAAAACAAAACAAAAACTATTTCTCTGCAAAGATAAAGATCTTAAACTTTACAATCTGTCATAAGGTGAGTGGCAAAAACTATTTATCCACGGACGTAAGAGTAAAAGCGCATGCAAACTTTACTTCTGCAGAGGCTGATTTTGTATTTTGACAGACCATTCCTCTTTTAAAATAACGAAATTATTTTTTTAAGCTTAATTATAAAAGCAAAACAAAACCAAACCAAATAGCCTTTAAGGATGAAACCTCCTGTTCCAACTTTATACACAAACTAAAATTTTACAGCTGAATCAAAAAGTTATGAAAATAAGAGGATTATAATGGAATTGGTGGCATAGTCTTAAGTATTTCAATACAAGCAAGTAGAGCCATGATATAAAATAACCAGCAGAAAACACACTAAAAACCTGAAACAAAAAAAACAGCCCTCCCCCTCAAAAAAAACTCCAACCAAACCCGAAAGACAAAGCCCCAAGATTCAGCAGTCACAGAAAGAAAACCTTAATATTTCGGTATTTGTTCTTGATGAAAGGAAAGAAATATTATTCTCTATATAATGGGAAAGGCTTAGAAACAAAACCGTAAGATTCTATTAAAAAATATTTCAGCCATTCTATCCTCATTGCTTAATGAGACATATGACTAATGAAAAGCTTTGCTGTTATGAAACACCTGTGTAAAGATCTTCTCAAGGGTACATTTTAGGAACCATATTGAATAAGAGATTTGCTATAAAATAGAGCTTAAAATTTTTCTCAATCCAATCTCTTGATGTTACTCTCAAACTAATAGGAACAAAGAATAAAGAAAATCAAAAGCATGTTGGCTTTAATGACGAAAATCAAAAGCATGTTGGGTTGAACACTCAGAAAAAAAGAAAAAAAAAATCCATGTTTTCCTTATTTTTCCCCCAATTTTATGTTATTCATTTGGCAGGGATTTTTTTCACAGACTAAAGTTTGATGACTGCTTTGGTGTGCATATTTCCTGAAAATGAATACAGTAAGCACCAACTTCCCCAAGACAGCAGAACAGCTCCAGTAAATGAGGTAGTTGAACATTAAATTTCCTTCCAAAATATTTTCCTCTCTATTTCTTTGTTTTTTTGTGCTTCTGAGCTTTCAGAAAAACTGATACTACTTAATTACATAATTTTAAAAAATCCACTTTCATTGATCTTGCAATTACACCAAATCTTTTTCCTTTGGATCTTATACTCTCTTACAGCTTTATGGAAATATGTCAGGTTACTAAAATTAATAATATTTTCCACAGGGAGTCTGGATTCCTGGTTGAAAATTTAAAGTCTTGGTACCATTTAACAATTTTTATATGAGAAGAAAGCATTATCTCATAATTTCCTGAGATACATACAAAAGTTAATTTTTCCCTTGATGTCAGACCCAAGCACACAGTTTTTCAGGAACTTGGCAAATGAAATTACTAGAGTATAACTGCAAAAAATTCCCTGATTGTTCTATTCATAGACTCTCTAGCATATTCATGCAAGAACAGAATGTGACATAAAAGAAATGCCAGCAGAAAATTTATATCAGTAACAGAAAAGGTAAATAGAAGAGAACCCTTTTCAGCTTTAATACTAAAGTGGACTTTAGAGTGATCCAGGTGGAATTGTCAGGATCCACATGAGAAACGTAGTCTTATCTCCACAGTAATATTGTGGTTCTTTTTAAAAGTTATTTTGGTTTTTAACTTTAAAAATTATTGTCTCATATGGTGGTGTCTAAACCCTGTCTGGAAGAGCAGAAAATGTTCCCATGAGTTCCTGGGATATAGTGACCCAAGAATTTAGCCACACAATGGTCTTCTATGTGCTAACACTGTCAGAGAAATGCTTCATAAAGGGGGAGTCCACAAGACTAACAGAGTGTTTGTGGGTAAAAACGTTTCCTATTTAAAGACACCTAAGAAAGTCATAGGAAAGATAAATTTGCCTAATATAGAACTACAGAGGAAATCAAACCTATCTAGAGGGACCTGGTCAGTGAATTTTGGAGAATTCTTAAGGAAGAATAGAAGCAAATAAAGGAAACATAAAATGTAATGATTGTTCACCTTTTAATATCACATTATTTTAAAAGTTTTAACTAAGATATATTTGGGTGTTAGTAATATGACAATCCTACACTTACTATAATAAAAGGAACCCCTGGATACTTACTTGATGTTTACTTGACTTATTTTAACTGATTATAATTAAACAATGTATTTACACACACACACACACACACATCTCCATAGATATGTATACTTATGAATGAATAAATACATACAATACAGGTTACAGGTTGTTCTAAAATAGTTACGGTTGATGAGACAAGTCTTGAATGTTTTCTCCCAATTTGAACAGAATTTTCAGAAAAAAAAAAAAAAAACTAAACTGGAGAATAGAGGAAGACAGCAATAAAAATGACAAGGAAAGGTGACATGTTGAAGAAACCAACCAAAATAAATTAATTTGACCAAAATAAAAAGCAGAAAGTAGACTAATCTGCCACATTAACTTCACGGGAAACTTAGCATATAAATCTGAGAAACAAGTATTTTACTGGTTACCAAAATTTAACCAGCAAAAATATCTACACAAGTTGTTTTAAGTTAAACATCAATTTACACCATAACAATCTTTCTGAATTTCCATTCAAACCAATAACAGTGGAAGGGTAATTTTTGTTCAGTCTTTCTCTCTTTCTTGACATGGCTAAATTCAGCTATTGAAAAAACACATTCCTATTTTTTTTTTTTTTTTTTTTTTTTGTTGCTGTTGTTGTTTTTGGTTGTTTTGTTTTTTTTTTTTTTTGAGGGCTAACCTAAATTATCAAGATTGTATTTTGCCTAAGAGATATGCAAAAATGTTACAAGGATGAGACATCTTGGAGAGAATTAGCAAATAGTAGAGGGGATATGTCAAGTTGAACAAAAGAAATGCAGTGAGTCATAAACTGTAAGTTGATCAACTTTGCAGTAAAGAAGCTTGACAAAGTTAAATGAGTTGAAAATACTTAGTTTGCTTTCTCTCCTAAAGACCTACCTGGAAGATATTTATGTTAGAGGTCAAGCCTGTTCAAGCAAGCAAACAATTACAATCCTAGTTATTTGTATGATCAATTTAATAGGGTACTGCTAGTCTTCATGTTTCTGTCCAAACAAACTGTTGAAATTTTGACTGTAGAAAACAAAATCAATTTTAAAATACGTCACTGTTAATAATTTTGTCCATATGAAAACTTTTTTTTGTCTGGGTTTCTTTTTAACAACTACTTCATAGAAAAGATTGCAGAAAATTTTGAAGTTGATAATATATTGGTAATTTTTCCTTCTGAACATGTAATATGTATCTCCTCTTTTGTACTGTAAAATTTCACTCAAGAAAGTCGGTAAGACATACAACTAACAACACATTTGTACAGATGTATTTGCAACTGCTTTCAGGCTTCAGATATGTCAACCTCACAATATTCTTTGTCACTCAGATCTTTAGTCAAGAAATCCTCAACTTCATATTTCCAAGCCTTCTATGATGTTTCTAAATCTTCCTTTTTTGTTTTGGTTACCAAATTTTTTTCTCTGTCAGATTTACCATTTCCACGCATTTACAACTAAAGAAATTTTATCATTCAACAAAGCTAAGCTCTAAGATCTTCCTCAACAACATATCACAGCTTAAAAAAAACAGAGTTCTCTACATCTCAGTGATTGCGTGCACAGAGACAGAAGTATCCCAGAAATGTCTAAGTCGAATTTTGCTGCATTCTACAACTGATTTAGGCAGAGCTAGTGTCTCACTCAATTCTTAAAATATATTATTTGAAATGCAGTATTTAGCGTGTCTTATTTATATTTTTGAAAATGACAGTGTTGGAAGCACATAGGTCCCTTATTTGTCCTGATTATAGTTCTTAAGTATAAGTGAGCAATAATCCAATTTTTCTACTATTTCTATTGTTGCTCTCTAAAACCGTACTGAAAAATACTAAGACCACAGCAACATTACCTACATATATGCTCACTCTGAATACCTTTACATATAATATTTTGCTGGGGGTTGGGTTTCTTCACTTTTGTTCCTTTTTACTTGTGGAACTTTTTCCCATTGAGTTGCCGGGAAGCACTGATGGCTGAGCGCTTGAGGCGGTGGGGAGGTGACCGGGCCCTGGCGGGAGGAGGGGTCTGGCGGCACTCCTCTGGTTTTTCGGAGTTTCTCTCAGAGGGGCAGAGGCGCTGCGAGACGGGGCAGGGCTGGGGCAGCTGCTAGCTCTCCCACGCCCTTGGCTTTCAGGGCAGGATGGCTGGATCCGCTGCTTGGGAAGCGAATTCCTTGCTGCCGCCAGAGCCCAGCCCAGAGCTGTTTCTTCTGCCGCGAGGTGAGCCTTTGCTTGTAGGAGCAGCCACTGAACTGGGACCTTTTGAACACCCGCCTCACTAAAAGAGGGATCTATCCCCGTCTGCTCGGGTGCCCGGGATCTTGGGCTCACCCGTCTCTGCCCTGCTGGGAGCCGGGCTGCCGCCGCCCCGGCCCCGCTGCTTGTTTGGCACCGCTCCGAGGTTTCGCTACGCGTTAGCCCCGCACCCCGGCCTGCCGAGACATCCCACGGTTCCAACCACGGCTCCGGAGTCTCTGCTACATCTCGTCCACCAGCCTGGGATTTTTGCTCATTCCTGCCGTTCCAGCTTGGTGCTCCTCGGACCGCTACTGGGGCACCGGGATCGG
The DNA here is from genome assembly GCF_901933205.1 of Camarhynchus parvulus. Taxonomy (NCBI): domain Eukaryota; kingdom Metazoa; phylum Chordata; class Aves; order Passeriformes; family Thraupidae; genus Camarhynchus; species Camarhynchus parvulus. The sequence goes on from NC_044601.1 coordinate 3,163,638, forward strand.
CTGCCCCAGGGGTTTGTGAGGCAAAGCCTCTCGTCCGTCCCTTCCCGTCTCAGCGGGAGCCACCAGCGCCCCTGCCGGCTGCGACCGGAACTGCACCAAGGGGAAAGCGCCGGCGGCCGAGAAGGGCCCCGCCGCCGGGTTCTGGCTCTGGCTGTTGTTTGTGCCGTGGTTATTGTTGTTTGTTTGCCTTGTTACACACACTAGTAAAGAACTCTTATCCCTATTCTCATGTCTTTGCCTGAGAGCCCCTTAATTTCAAAATTATAATAATTCGGAGGGAGGGGGTTCACATTTTTTCATACCGAGGGAGTCTCCTGCCTTCGCTAGCAGACGGCTGTGTTTCAAACCAAAACATATTTCAAGAAATACAATCTAAAAAACCTCTGCTAGACATCATTTTAGAAAGCTGCAGTGAGTGGGAAATACAAAATCTTTCTGTTTCTAGAGGCCCTGCAGTATCCCAGGATTCCTTTGGTCAAATTTATTTACGCGTCTCATTAGCAATAGCTTTAGATTGCAAGCTGTATTACTCATTCTGATAGTTTCACAGTGTTGTCTCTTCTCTTCAATGCACTTTTATAATGTAAATTATATTTTATAAGCAATATGTCCTTTCCATGATATATTTACTCTATTGCTTTCTTATTAGACTTTTTATAGCTTTCATAATACAAGCTAGAATACTTTTAAATGGTCACAAATCTTTGTAGTAGCTGGCAATAGAGAAAATATTTTTCTAACGTTCAGTGACTGACATAAGTGCAGTTACTTATATATTACAAGTGAATCAAAACCAAGGGCTGCGCTAGAATGTTGTAAGAGAGCACCTAATGCACTAAAAAGAGGCTTCAGCAAGTCCATTACACAGTCTACAATAAATTTCTCTTAAATTCCATCTAAATGACAATGAACTTAGAAATGTCAGATATAATTCTTGCTGATTTTTTTATCCCATTCCTGAGGAAAGAATGCCTCTTTTGTAACCCTGGGTATGTAATTATTGCAGTAATTGATTCTTGTATATTCATTACATCAATCAATGAGAAGTTACTTGTGCAGCCCAAGACCCATGGTTATGCTAACTTCACAATTATGACAGAGAACTAGCAACGCAGGAAAATAACCTGAAAACAGGATTTGAAATCGGTTTTGTGGAAATATTTGAGATAAAGGAAATGTTGATTTACAGAATCAAATGTCTCTAGGGCATATGAATTACCTTGCAAGAATAGTGCATGCAGTGAAGATTGTAACTCTTTTATGCTGGATATTTTATTATTCAGAAATGAGTAGGAATCATGCTTACTTGATATTAAATAAAAATTATTGCATGCCAATAATGTATACTATTCTAGTTCACAATTCATTCAAAATGCTGATAAAACCTGTAAGTCTAGGGGACTGAAAGAGCTCAAGAAATTTATATTGGTAAAAAGAAAATAAAATTTAAGGTAAAGAAGCACACTTTTGCTTGTAGTTCAACAAGAAATTGTACTGCTTTCAAATGAACCTAAGAGAATAAAGTGGTTTCACCTTCAAGAGATTAAGTGTCAATTTCAGAGCTTCCTAAAATCATGTTCACCATGCAAACCACTTTTCCTATTGTGTAACAAAAAATTCAAGCTTGTTTTACTATCTCCAGGCATTGCTGCTGAGACCTCTGTTGTTGTGAATGATGTGCTAACAATTTGTAAAGTTATGTTTTTAGTACATTAGTGTAAAAGTAGTAATAACTGCATTAAATTTGACTGGGATTTGAGGGGACCACACAGTTTCTTCTTTCTGAAGATAACCTCTTCCAGTTCAATTCAGGAATCAAACATTTCTGTTATGTTCCTAGTTTTCTGCTAAATGAGTATCTGGCCTCTTGCGCATTTTGTGTGGACAATTCTTGTCTATTCACAGCTCTAGCATGCAGTCATATGGCTGTTTTTGTACGTGTCATCTCAAAAACAGAGATTGTAATGGCACTACAATCTTCGAGGGGGATAAAAAATTTTATGGACAATCTGGAAATAGGAATATGTAGGTATGCACATCCAAGATGAATATACTTGTGGGTTTTTTTGCATATATGCCTAAGAGAGTCATGTAGGCGAGCTGGTTAATTAGGACAAATTATTTCTTGATCTTAAAGACGTCTTAATATTTTCATTCATATGTCTCATTTCTAGTTACTTGTGCTAATTTTATTCTTATGGGGATTCTCTTTTCATTAAAAGGATACTTCTACATTACACCAATGTGACATAGGAAAAAAATTACAGAGGTGTACAGAGGGATTTATTTAACAAATAGGGCTATGATTCTGATTTCATACAGAAGATAGACAAATAGAGGTAAAACAAGACTTGTGTTTACTTTTATGTAGTTTTCCAATAATGCCAAGTAGGCTTCCCTTGGATGCCTTGTATGTAGGAAGCAGCAAGAGGTCACTACTTACTTGATGTCTGAATTTATTTTAGGTTTCCTTTGTTCAAGAACAATTTATTACTCAGGATTTAATCTGAAGACAGCCTTTTGTCTTTGAAAACTGAGAAATTATGGTAATTTTTTTTTGTCTGAAAATGTTTTTTTTTGGCTGTTAGAAATGTTCTGTGTTATCCTCTGATTTTGCAATTAAGTGGCATTTGACTTTGGATTGTTTGTGGTCCAGCTGATGTTTACAAGTGATGCTAAGGGCATAGGCATAATATTTCTGTGTATCAGATACAGACATTTAAAAATATTTGCTCTGCCACTTCGCAGCTGATTACAAAACTGAGATATGGCTTGCTGTACACTTTCTCTAAAAATAATTGGTTTCAGGTTTTCTGTGGTCTTCCAATATACTGGTCTTTGTGCATGTTTTTGTCAACATAGAACATTTAGAACACAAAGAAAAGCTGCACAACCAATTGAGTATATGCTGTGTGTGGAATTGCTCACTGTAACTCATTAGAATGCCTGAGACAAACCAGGGACAATTACTGATGAAAGGACATCTATTCTATAAGGTAAATTTTTGTCTTGCTTTACTTGCATAAGGAAGTGTTGTATAGACAGTCCCTTTTGTTTCATGCATGAGTTGTTGTGTTTGAGGTTTTTTTCTTTGCTGGGAGAGTTTTACTGACAACAGATTTGACCAGGCTGAGCAAATGCCTAGGCTGAAATATGTGCTACTGAAAAATAGATTTGGTGTTTTAGAATTACTCAATTACTTCGGGCAACAGCTAAACTAAAATATGTATAAATACATATATAACAAGTCTAAGATGAGTAAACGAGTTCCAAGTTCCTACTCACATTATTCTATTTCCATTTTTTACTATTAAAAAGTAGCCATTACTTCAAAACACTATTTAAAATCTTTCTGGAAAAAATATGGAAGTTATATTACTGTATATTAGGTAGAATATTTTTTCTGAACTAGTAACTTATTCCTTCACGAAGTATTAAATGGAAATAAAGGTTGAAAACGTACACAGTAAAATGAAGCAATGGAAGAAATATGGTTTGGAGATGACAAGATTAGTAAACACTTAGGGAAATGTTTTTATTATATTTAACAGAACTGCAAAGTCAATTATATTTTCACCTTTATAGCTGTTTACAGATACCTATTACTTCTACAAGATAATAGAGAATGTTGCAATTTAGAAAAACAGAATAATTAGTCCCACAACTGTTTATTCAAGTCTACACTGGAAAGTTGGAATGAGCATGAACAAATCCATTTACTTGGATCCCTGCTTTCTATTATTTGTTACAAGCTTTCCTGATCACACACACCACACTCCTTTTGTTGAATCTCCAGCTACCTAATTATTCTTAATCTTGATCTCTCCATTCTGCCCTTGCTGTTATGCTTATTTTTTCTGCTCCTTGTCAAGAATCAGGCTTTGTTTGAAATATCTCCCTCTTCGTCCCTTGATCCCACACCATGTGTTCCAGCACATCCTATGTTGAATGGAAAACTTCTAGTTTTCAAGTTTCTTCTTCGGTTTTGCGTCTACAAATCTTTAATTCAAAGAAGGTTTTTTAATAATTTTTCTGTAACACATTAGCAAGGTCTATGTCACTACCCCACAAATCTACATCTGCATGCCAGCTACTGCATTGTTAATTTTTTTAAAATTTTTACCACTTTGTACTCTGGAGTGTCTTTGATATTTCTGTTTAATTATCTTCCCATTCTTGCGGTATCTCTGTCCCTACAAGAGAAACTCCCAGAGAAAAAAAGTGTAGCCAGATGCCACATTCCCGACTTCAGCTAATTCTTTTGTCTTAAGTACACAAAAGTACCCGTAAGTATCCAGTAATCAGTTTCTAGCAACTTAAGGGAAAAAATTCTATAAGTAAAAAAAAAAGAAAAAAAATAAAGAAACCTAACACCCAACACTGATATAAAATTATCTCAGACCTCAAATAACAAAGTGCCTGCAGATTTCCAAGAGCTTCTGATTGGATCAACTGTTTTCATAATTTTTCAACTATAAAAATGAAATTACTTTATGGTATTTTAGGCTGAAACATCTCTGATAAAAAGACTGTTTCAAAGAACAAAAGCAGACAGATTAAAGGTCTAACAGTAATCAATTTGTTTGTTCATTTGTTTGTTATTTTAAATGAACAGATACTGCAATAATCAGAGGATAAACGAATCAGAGAGGGAAATAAGGCATATGGTGTGTGGATAGTTAGGAAGGTTTGTTAGATTTACTTGAGATTGGATAAGGCCTTCATCTATTATACATGTTGAGGCTTGACCTCCTGAACATGGTTGAATATAGTAAGGAAAACTAAGTAATAACTCAGCATTAGAAGATGAGACTGGGTTTCATTATAAATTGTTTTAGGAGGACAGTTATGTGAAGATAACATCACAGTTAAAGAAGAAACTGAAATTATAAGAGCTGTATAAACAACAGGTGAGTTCAGCACCAAAGATGAAGCCAAGGGAATGTAGAAATTATACAGATGCACTTCAGGATGTTTGCATTGCTCAGTAGGGGTACTGCTATTTCTGAAGCATTCATGTTTGAGAAAATGTGGAAGAAAATTTCCATTAAAAGGCAACAAGAGAAGTAAAATAAGCTGAATGTATAATGGAATTCATTCTTCACAGAAGTGAAACAGAAGTCATATCAGTGTTAAAAATTGTAATTAGATAACATGAGCAAAAGTCTTTACAATGTGATGTGTGCTAGCAAAGTCATAACATGGAAAGACCTAGAACGGAAAATGGATAGGAAAAAAGACACATGCAAATTTGGCAATTGCTAAAACAAAATGCACCATTCTTTCTTTGAAAATAAAGCATAGCATACAGGTAGGGATTTGATTCTTCTACTGATATTCCTGGAACAATAATCAGGGCTTATTAAGTACATGTGTTTACTCCTGAATATGTCAGTTTTCGTTTTAATTAGAATTGAACAGCATGACTAAAGAGACTGCTTCTAACATGCAGGGTAAAAGTCAATGAAGCTCTGGCATTTATACTGCCTGAGGATTCTCCAGCCATTTATTTATCTTTTCTGCTCAAAATTAGTTTTCACTAGCCCACAAGCAATATTCTCAGATCACTTCAGAGATCTGAGTTAGACAAATGGTTATGAGGAAAGGAAGCTTTCTCTTGTGAAGGAGCTGTCCTCCACGATGAGGAGCATTTTCCTTAGCTATAACAGAGTGAGTGTATCTTAAAAGACATTTTAAGGCCTTTTGCACTGAAAGGCCTATTTTAAATGGATGTGGCCATATTGACACCCTTGTCTTTGAAAAACTAATGCGATTTTACAGGGAAAGATCTTGATGACATCAGCATTTTATCTCATGTGAAGACACTTGTCTGTTTAATTATGTCAATCACAATAACAGTACCTTCAAAAAGGGTAAAGGGGGGGTTTTGAAAATGTGACGCTTGCTTTGGAAGATTTACTGGATTCAGTCAGTCATATTTACTAGCATGCTACTAGGTCACTTCATAGCCACCTACTGTTTTATTCTTGTCTGCTGTAGACTTCTTCTTAATTAAACCATAATGTAGAGTAGAACTGAGTAGCAACATTAAAAAACCTAACATATTATAATACAATGTAGTTTACCTAGCACATTAACTACATGCTAAAGATGCATATTTTGAAACTAATGTTATGCAGATGAACAAATAAATCTTTATATTTTCGGTAGAGAAATGTCTTGATCAGTAGAACCACTGATATTAATGAATAAGCTAATATTCTTTGATGTGCTGAGCGTTGCTAATGCTGTGGTTGTAGGCCATAGTTAATCTCACCTCAATAATTTCTCTGGTGTTCTGACTTAAATGTGACACAGAAGAGAAAATGGTAGTGATTCTTAAGGGTTAGGTCTTCTCAAGAGGTGAAATATCTGTGTATCACAACCCTTGGCATCAGTGGCATCAATATGGCATCAGTGGCTGGAAGCAATTTAATGTGATTAAACTGATTCCTCTCAGGCCAGAGCTGTGCACCTTGTAATTCAATGCGTGTGTGGGGAGGAGGATTAGAGGAGAGCAGTAGCATAGTCGGAATGACAGGTGAGGGGGAAGATCCTGGCAGGCTAGAGCTATGTTATTAGTCAGGTGATGGAAAGTAAAGTTATATCAGAAGGAGCAGTGGTATTTAGTTTACACCAGTGTTGAAATGCCTTGTTTCATCAACTACAGACTTTAAGACTATGACAAGCTAGAAGAGATTTTTTTCTAAAATATTTTTTTTCCCCTTTTGGAGGCAGAACAACAAAATATTCAGCATTACTATATTGTCATTTCTGCTTTATTCTGCTGCTATGGGTGTGACTTGAACACTTGAATCCAACTATTATGGAAGGGTTTATTGCTCTTGTAAAAATGACAAATCAGCTTTTCTTCTGATGGGCAATTCTTCAGTTATTTTAGCAGATACAAGAATATAAATCAATGAAGTCCATCTTTGTCTTGATTTTCTAATACAGTATAAAATCAGTAGGAAAGAAAGAAAAAAAAAAGGCGGTATGCCATTATGACACAGCCATAGCTTTCTATCAGCTTGGCATTGTTCTAATACTTAATATTACATTCATTTTTGCTCCTAAGATTATTTATCAAAGAAAGTGAAGTAAAGCCAGGCAAACAATATTAGACTCACTTCAAGCAGTGCCAGAAGTAAGCACAGTTGCCTATACTTATAGACCAGAATATATAAGACAGGAAGAGTCTCATTGATAATTTCAAAATCCATCTGCTCTGCCTCAACTTACTGTGTAATAAATGTATCTGAAATGTAACTTATGGATAAAGCTTCATTCTCTTTCTTTATTATGTATTTTGTAATGTATTCTAGAGTTTCTTGGAAACAGAACATTTAAGATTTTATTGGAATACTCTGCTATATCTTATCAAAAAAATACCCTAATAATACATTTTAGCTGAATTATAATTCACTTTAACCTAAGGAAAAGTTGGCTTGCCAGGAGTCATATTAAACCTTTATATGTATATTTATGCATGTTCATCCATATGTATAAGTATGAATTCAGAATCTAGAGCTGCACACTAATGTGCCTGTGTAAACTCTGAACTTAGGAGCAGACAGCAATATACAGGTGCTTTGAAACTTCAGTTTTCCTTTGCTAAGCAAGAAAACTCTGTGCACAGCATAGCATGTGTGAAGAATGAAACAGATAATAGCACATTTACATATAGATTCACCAGGTCAGCATGCTTACCAGCATTATTACATCTTCTGCAAAAGCACATTATCTTTTTTGTTGTCTATGAATGTGGCTTAGTATCAGGCTGAAGTCTGTGATGTGTCAATATAGGGGGGCATAAATAGGAATCCCCCCACCCAAAAATAATTTTTTAAGTGTGTTTGACAAACTTAGTGTGCATGTTGAATCCATATCTGAGCACCCTACAAGGCAGAATGAATTCAGAACCTTTAGGCCATTCAGAATCTCCAGGTCAGTCTGAAAAGTCTTGTTTTTACAAGATTAATAAAATATAACCTAAAGCAAATGTAGCAAGATACACGTGGCATTTTTGTCCCTGTTTAAGTAAATTATAGTAAACTGGCAGATTTCTCAGCACATCAGTGAAGCGTCATTCTGAAGCTTGCATAGCAGAAGGATCATAGAGGCAGACATTAATCTGTTTGAAGAACAGACAATTACAAATGCATTCATTTTAAGTGTATATTGAACAAAGCAAATAAAATTATTGTGGTGTGAACATTCATTAACTCCATCTTTTCTTTGATATTTGTAATGAACATATTATAGATATGTATATACAATAATCTGTAAAGATTTAATTACATGTTTGATAAATAGAAAAATTTGTGCTACAATTCTTTTTTTAACTTTAGGATAAATTGAGATAAACAATAATTTTCTGTGTTCATGACAATCATGTGTTCCACAATTAAACACTTGTTTAAGTCTTGAAATTCGGTAAAATAGCAAAAGTAATTTGATACATAAACCAAACAAACCTAGCTATCTTGAATATTTTCCACTAAGCAGATACCCAATAATACAAAGAAGTACTAGAACAATAAACATCATGCAAAATTATTGTAAAAGAACTGGAAATGTCACAAGTACCAAGTGGAGTTCTGCACTACATTTTAAAGCCTTACTGAATTATGAAGAGTGCTGCTGAGGACAGCTGCATTCTAAGGATCAAGCCAATAATATATTTTCTAGTTTTGCATTGTTATTTGTGCATTTGGAGCTTGCACTGCTACTTGTTACCTGGCTTTGAACTTTCATGTGTTGCATATATGCATGCTAGTTTATCTCAGACTAACAATCACATTTACTTGGGGTTACAGAGGAAAAATTGATATTATCGTGATATTCATAAAGTATCTGATATATAAAGATTCAGTGTATTAAAGTGCAAATTCAGGGCTGTGAACTTCACAAGCCCTAGTCAAACACACACCCAAGTCTGAAATGGCCCCTACTGATGATTAGAGTGGAGTTTTAATCCTTCATTTCAGTTGGTCCTTCATATACACAAAGAAAAAACTATTTCTGTCACTGGGACGTGCTCTGCAAGTTGTACCAGGACAATTTCCTAAGAATTTCAAATTCCTTCCTCTAAAATTTAGGGTTAGCTTAACCTAGGGCTAATTTCCAATTTCTTTCTACAGTGGAAAGAAATTATCTGATCTTTACTCTCTACTGATCTGTGCACTGTGATACTTTCTCATAAAATTGGTCAATTATTTGTATGTCACATCAAAAAAATTCTCTAACACATGCACATTTAATCAACAATATCAGAGAAATGGTTCTAAAGACAACCTTTACTGATGGCATTTTCATTTATAGAATGGTAGCCACACTAGACTGTCATCCTGATACTGGTCAAATAAAAACAAAATCCATTTCTGATCTTTTTCGTTGGCCAGAGCCTTCAAGTACCCTGGAATTTTTGGGAGAGTATCACTTTTTAGGTGATCTTTAGGTTTTTAATTGCTAGACTGAAGACAATCTGCACATAGGGGAAGTGAAATATTTGTCTGTGCAAATCTCACTTGAAGAGATGAACATTCTTCTTTATGTAGAAGTCCCAGGGGGAAGATATGGGACAGGAGAAGGTTATTTGGTAGCAGGTAGTAAATGAACAGTTCAGAAAGATGGAAAAATGGAGAATGATGACTGAACAGTTAATTTCTGAATTAACTGTCCTCAAGCATAAAGTCAGATGAATTCTGTTTACCTGGTTCAAGTTATCGAATAATTTCTGATGGAAAAGAGCATTTTCCCATAGTTTTACAGTTGTGTTTAAGAGACAATGGAAAACAAGAAGACCCCAGACCCTATTAATATTATTGGATTGAACTGTCACGTGACATGTAGGAAATTTTGGTGGTAAGGATATAATTGTCCAGTGACTTCTTTGTTCAGATTTCCTCTCCAGAAGCACACAGCTTGAGCTGTGTATTGTCACTGTAGGAAATAATTCTCCCTGATATCTTGCTCATGGAAACCTATGGTGGAGAAGCTTCTTTAAGAGATGGCCTTGACATGCTCCAGGACACCAATGTCTTTGTTGTAGCGAGGGACCCAAAACACAGGATTGCAGGTGTGACCTCACCAGTGCCCAATACAGAGGAAGAATCACTTCCCTGGTCCTACTGGCCACACAATCAGTGATAGAGGTGAGGATTCCACCGGTTTTCTTGGCCACCTGAGCACACATTGACCCATGGTCAGTGGCTTTCCAGCCACTCTACCCCAAGCCATGAAAGTAACATTCTTTTCACAACAAGAAATTTAAAATACCATTCGGGAATAATTTTTTTCTGACTGTGTGTATTCCAAGTATGCATTTCTTGAAAAAAAAATATTAGACAAAAATGTTCAAGTTTGTTTCAACATTTGGAATAGTCCCTGGTATGAGAGTGAATGATGTGAATCGCACCTCTTTCATCACATGTATTCTTCACTGATTTCAGAGACAAAAGCAAGAGGGCTAGGGGAAAAGCTTTGAAACTCTTTATTTCCATGTCTTGGTGTTGGATTAACATTAATGTTTATACTTACAAGAAACAGTCTGCGTCAGGAATCCAAGAAATACCAACCATTTGGAGGAACTTGGTTCTAAATATATGTGCACAGCGCGCAATTTTAAAAGGAACGAGGTTGATAACCACTTATTGCTTCTTACCTCTTAGACTGAAGAACTAATTAGATTACTGTTACCTCAGGAGGTTCCTGTAGTCTGTGATTGTGTCACTCCCAACATTTTCCTTGATAAGCTAAAGTGAATGAGCTCCTTTCAAGTCCATCATGTCTATGACAAAAGGGGGAAAGGAAAAGCTTCTTGTCATGAGTATAATATATTAGAGGGTAGGAATTAGGGTTTGGAGGGAACAAGTATAGGAAATATAAAAGTCTACATTTTCTGTCCATATAGACAATTGCTTTTAAATATGTGAAAGGAATACCAGAAACAAAGAGTGTAGGAGGACTACCAGAATTTCCACTCTTGAATAACATCTTTCACTTTTCTTTGATCTTGAGATTTTTAATATTATTTGTAGAAAAGATATGAAGTGCAAACACTGTAACTGGACTCAGTACATGGTCAAATCCATGTAAAACCCATATAATTTTACAGCTATATTTAGATAAATATAGATATATATAACACAGAGGTAATAAAAATTCTGCTTCATTTAGAATACTTCCCCTTCAAAAAAGTTTCATTCATTCATTCATTCATTTACTCCCAGTCAAAGTTTTGACCACAATAATCCACATATTTACTCTGTATTTTACTTCTATAGCTATGTCTCTCTCTTTTATTTTTGTCAGAATCATGACAGCAGGGCTGAGGAGAAAGTCTTGGGAGCATTTATTATTGAGAGGTGGGACAACAGCAACCAATGTGTGCTTGAAGCCATGAATGATGACCATATCCTGGGCTGCATGGGCACAGGTGGAGGGAGAGGAGGTTCTGCTCTTCTATTCTGCCCTTGTGAGGTCTCACCTCTACTGCTGCATCTAGCTCCAGGGTTTTCAGCACAAGAAGGACATGGACCTGCTTGAATGGGTCAAAAGGAGGGCCACAAACATGATCCAAGGGCTGGAGCACTTCTGATATGAAGACAGGCTGAGAGCGTCATGGTTGTTCAGCCTGGAAAAAAGGCTCCAGGGAGACTTTACAGGAGCCTGCCAGTAGCTAATGGGGCCTTCAAGAGTGCTCCAGAGTGAGTTTTTACAAAAGCATGTAGTGACAGGACAAGCAAGGGCTAATGGCTTTAATCTGAAAGAAAGAAGGTTTACATCAAATATTAGGAAAAAATACTTTACTAGGAATGTAGTTGAGACACTGGAATAGGGTACCCAGGGAAGTTGTGGATGTTCCATCCCTGGAAGTGTTCAAGGAAATGTTTGATTTGGCTTTGAGGCATGTGGTTTTTAAGATCCCTTCCAATGTGATCCTTCATATTATTATTGTGTGCTGCATTTTTCTGCTTGAATAATTTACTTTACATCTATTATACTGCAATACTCAGTTTATAAGTGACTCTGTTTACATTAGTAATCATCACTATTTATAATTTAAGGAATCAATATTTATTATGTAAATACTTTACAGTAGAAATTTTATTAGTACTATTTTATTAGTGGTGGACCAAGAAGTAATTCTACCAAGTCCTTCAAGATACACTGCTAACCAGACTTCATTCCATATAATCTATCACCAAAAGGATTTTGTACTGTTGAACTCACTGCATCAAAATGGAATTATTCAAAGTCAGAGATTGAATGCATCCCCCAAATTTGCAATTGTATTCAAAGAAGATGCCAAGTTGGAGTGATTAGGCTTAGGTTTCATAAGTGCATTTTAATTGACATTAATTATATTAACTCCTCTTAATTATTTCTTAATCAAACCCTGCTCCATTATTTTCTTCGGGATCGATAGCAGGCCGACAGGGCTATAATTAACCGTATCTATTCTCAATTTAATTAACGTTTTCTAAATATTGACATAGCATTAGCCTTTTCCTAGTACTAAGAATTTTCACAGTCTTCCAAAATTTACTGAAAACTGGTATAAATGAGTGTGCCAATTTAAAAATACTACATGCTAATAAATGTCAGTTAATCTGCTTGAGAGTTAGCAGCACATGTATACTGCATCTAGCTGTTCCTGAAATACAGACATAGTAGCTGAACACTTCTGCCCTCTCTGCTGCCAGCATTGCTGCTGGCAATGCTTGGATGTTCTTGTATGACAGCTCAGTGTCATGCAGACGCTAAAAAATCTTTAGGGCGTGTTAATATCTCAATGAAGACCAGAGACTCTTGCAGTTGAACGTGCAAGTTCATATGGCAAGAAGTATGTTGATTTGCAATATTGGGTCCAGAAGCCATGTAATACTATTAAATTATCACTTTGTTTTACCTGGGTGTTAGTAGGAAAAATAGTGAGTAACGAAGCTAAAACTCAAGAAAAATTTTTGATATTAAGGACTGAGCTGTAAAAGGAAATTAAACCATCTTCTGATCCTGGAAGTAGGTATTTGCCTGTCTTTGCCCTCCACTACTGATGGCAAGGCCCATTAGCTAACATATCATAGAATCATAGACTGTTCTGAGCTGGAAAGGACCTACAAGGATCACTGAGATCAAAACCAGCAGATCTACGGTTTCTGTGTTCAGGCTGACATGTGACTAAGCACACTGAGCATAGTGGAATTTGTTCCTCTTAACATTGTGAGCAGTTGGGGGGTGTGTGGGTGTGTGTATTCATTATTCATTCATTGTTTTACTTATGAATTTCTACAGTTCACATTTTATTATCACTATCAATTTTCCGTTTTCTTGCTATGTTGTAGGTATTTGCTTTTGGTTTTTGTGAATGCTTTTATTTCAGTTTAAAGAACTTTTAAAAATATTTAATTATTTTTTCACTCATGGAATCCATTAACATTTTTATTCATTATTTGAGGCCTTTATTGTACTACCTGCTTCTGTGCAAAGTTGTTTCTAAGTCTGGCCATACTTTTTAAGTACCAGTTATATTTATTAGTAAAAATAATAAACTGTGATTTCAAACATAGCACATCTAATCATGATAGATTTTATTCCTGTGATCTTTTATTGTCACAATATCTAATTTCACATCCCCATATGCCAGAAACAATGGTCTATTAGAAAATTGAAGATAACTTAGGAATAGCAGTATAATTTTATAGTTAACTTATCTGGTACTTGTCATGTATTATAAAATGAAGGCATAGTTATCCAACATTGTTTACTTCAGATTTTTCAGTGCCTCAGAATTAATTACTACAACATTTCAGATAGAAAATCTGACCTTCTTTTCATTTGCTCATTTAACCCATATTGATTTTAACAGTGCAGTAATGTGAATGTGAAAAAGTTTCAGTACTATCCATTAAGGCAAATTTATGCTCACAAACATGCAGTTCTAATTCTTCCTGTTTATCACCTACAGTCTTGGTGCAGGCATACAGACCACTACAATTTTATTTTCTTCAAGCATCTTTCTGGCCTGATTTATTTTGTTCTTGACACCTGGATCTTATACTAAGTTAACTCTCCTTTATTCACCTATTCACCTTGCTGTTAGCTTTATATCTTCCCGAGTAATTAATTTAAATTTTCCTCTAGCTGGTTATCATACTACTCAAATATACGTCTGTGAAGCTTTTCTCATGAGCAAAAGGATTCAGCCCATCACAAGGTGAAGCGTTTCTATTTGATGGGACAGCAGGAGATTAATGTACTAAAACTGTAAATTGAAAACTATGATTGTGAGGAATTATGGAGTGTGGAAATCTGCTTGAATATTTAAGGAAAGCAATAAATTTTTGATTGCTATGAATAACTAATCATATGTGCAAATATTTTCAGAATGTCTGGAGGCCTTAGATATTGAAATTGTAGTAAAGAAACAGAAGAGGCATTGTTGTGCAAAATGTACTATTAATTCTAAACCAATAGAGAATTCTGTAGTTGCATTTTCAATGCAATCAATTCCATTAGCCTTAATCTTCTACAGGATGCAGATTCACTCCAAAGTGCAATGTACAGTGCTGTGAATTAGATGGTTTAGATCTTAACTGGAAGATCCTACTATACCAATTAAAAACAACTAATAAAAATACATCCTTTTCCTCTGAAAAAAACTACTTGTCAATGTCCAGCGTTGATATTGCGAAATGTTTCAGTTGGACATGTAAGAAATACATTTTTTTTGCTGATTGATACATATTTATCATCACAATTATGTATCCAATTTAAATATTAACAAATGCAATTTTTTGTGCTGATCTGTTCCAATCTTTTGCCATAAATGCTGTAAAATATTTCTTTTTTGACACGTTTCTGTAGGCAGTGTTGAACTCTCTGAATTTGACAAGAAATTCATTAAATACTTTGACTAAAAATGCATGGAATGTGTTTAAAATGTTCACTCAGCTCTGAATATAATGTTTAGAAAACATACAAGTAAATAATTTTACTGCCTTGTTTATTGTTGTCTTTCAATCTATCAGGCATCAACTAATATTTTTGTTTACTAGTAAGAATAAAACCCCAGGTTTCTTATCCTTCCTTTCAGTTTTTTTCTGCTTTTCTTGATGAGGACATTCCAGGAAAGCTGAGGTACTGACTTGAACTACCACTACAGGGCAGAGTTGCCTCCCTGCTTGTACTCCCCAAATTTTTCTCACTTTTGGAAACATCTTACAGCATACAAATTGTCCATGTTTGGCAGCATTCCTGTAATATTCATGATCTCACAAGAGCTTTTTTTTTTTTGTGTGTTAGCAGACAGGATTGATTTTTCAGCTATGACAAAAGGCCAATTAGCATTCATGGCTGCATATTGCTTTGTGATGAAATCCTGCGCCAGAACATCCCTGACTGCAGTGCCAGAACTTCATTATGTCAAGCCCACCACTTCTATTGCTTTCCTTTCAAAACAACATAACTTTGAGCAGAAAACACAGGTTTGAGTTGATATATTCATGGAGCTTTGAAGCAGGTGAAAAATTACTTATAAACTTACACTTGTATAAAATGACCTTAGCGACTACTGTAAAACAGTCTAATTATTGCACTCTTAGAATGACTATAATTAATGCAATCTCCAAAGCACAAAGATATTAATATTGCAACTTCCAGATTGTCTGTAAATTTTCTGCACAACTCAGAGGTTTTATTGTGCAGGCTATACTATAATTCACAACTAATCTTTCAATACTGCATCTTTAAAGCCGCAGCTCTTAATAAATTGCGACCATAAAACTCTAAGTTTGAACTTAGCTCTTGTCAAACACTGGCAATTTAAACCAGAAGCAATCTAATACAAAAAAATTAAATTCAAACAAACAAACAAAAGTAGATACCATTTTTAATGGTAGCAATTTTAAACAAGAGCAAAGTATTACTAACCAGGCCTCGATATTTAACAAAGCTGACCTATTGTATCCCTTGTTTCATACAGACTTTCAAAATCTTTACTGTGTTTCAACAGAATTTACAGAAACATAACGAGAGAACATAATGTTCCCTGCTTGAATATTGTCAAAATTTTAAGTGATAAAATCTAATAAAATATTTCTACTATAAATTTACATAGCCTTATATCTTTGCAAGGCATGTGGTGCTGGCCACTTTGCCAAAGAATGTGTGTTAACCTTGAATTACCTGATATCATCAAGGCGTAGTTGAATAAGCTACAAAAGAGATTGACACGCATTTGTGTTGAGAGGGATTTGTGCTGCAAATGAATTTTCTTCCTTGAGTTACACCTAGTCTGCTTAAAGATTTTGAAGAATTCTATAAAGAATTTTAATAAAAGTCTTTCCTGTAAATATATTGTTTAAGATTTTAAGGCACAGATATAATGGCACTTGTAAGGGATATTAAAAATAATAAGGCACTCTGTAAGCATTTTCAGAAAAGAAAGGCTGAGAGAATGTGCCTCCCTGAAAAATGAGAAGGGAGAAATAGTGGCAACAGATGTGGCAGCAGGAGGAGAGTCTGTGGCAGGACAAGAAGCAGCTGGCAGCTCAGCTCTGGTCAAGAGCCAGGACATGGTCCTGGCAGAGCAGCATCCTGAGTCCCAGAGCAGGACAAGCAGCTCAAGCATATGTTCCATCAAAGCGGGGTTCATTCCAGTGGGACAGGTTCTGCCTCTGGAACGTTAGACAAGCACAATCACAGTGTAGTCCCTCACCTCTGCTAACGGGTTCTTTGGAGAAAGTCAGTCCAGCCAAGGCTGGCAAAGCCTTGCTTGCCTTGGTCACTCAGTATCTTTGGGTCAGGATTTTGCTGGAGGAGAAGGAGTCAATGCTGCAGAAGTGCTTAGAGGAGTGCAGGAAGCTGGCAGCCGTGTGAGCTGACTTCCATAACCAAGAGCGCCTGATGAAGGAGTGTCTGGAGCACAAGATGGAGCAATCCCAGAAAATGGACTTCACCATGATAAGACTGGCCAAGGTATCACAGCAGAGCTCCTTCATCCTTCCAACACCACCAGGGAGGCTCCAAGGATAGGTCCTGGCCACAGGGGAGACATTCAGTGCTGCCTCCAGGTGGAAAGCCAGAGATATTACTCAGGGTGGTGAGAACCAGGAACAGCCTCCACCTGCATGTCTGGGCATCAACACAATCATCAGTCACCTTTGTCTCTATCCTGTGCCTGTGAGGAGTTTGGGCAGAGAGAGCAGAAGCAGCTGTCTCCATTTTAAGTCAGCTGAGAGGAAAATTTCCTATGCCATGGGATGTGTGTCCATATTCAGTTCTGCTTCTGCCTGGGCCTGCCTGGAGGGAGTATGTGGTACAGACAGTGCAGCAGAAGTCCTTTTTTAAGGGCTACTGAGGTGAAAAATAACCATTCAGACTTAGTTTTTCCATTGCTGACAAACTGCTGAGCCTTGTCCAACATGGCGAGGGGCTCCATCTTTTCTGGGGGAAAAGTGTGGGTGTGTCTGTACAGTCACAGGTCTGCCAGCCCTTGTCCCCAAGCACTTCTTATGTGCTGCTAATGGGATGTGTGAGAGACACATGTGCTTGTGATTTTGCTTCTCAGAACAGATGTTCCTGGGAGCAGTTTTAGGTGTATAAAGATCAGCTGTGTGTTTGCCTTCTCATCTTGTGCAGGAATTCATCTAAACTCTCTGAATCAGGGCAGTGCTCTGACAGAGTAAGAAGGGAGAGGTTGGTAGGTTAAAGCCCATTTGCACCAGAAGTTTGGGGAGGGCTCTGCTGTCCGTACACATGGGCAACAAAAAGAAAATGGGTTGCTCTGTTGTCTTCATCTGATCCCTCCAACAGCACTGGCATCACCCAGTCAGATGTCTTGCAGGCAGGATATGCCTGCAGCACAGTCTGTGGGGAAGCAGAGCCAGCTTCATTGCATTCTGTGCAATGCTACAGATGCTGAAACACGAAGCCCAGATAGTGAGGTAGTGGGACATGGAGGCTGGAATACATTCAGAAACAGCTGATGGGAACAGGGCTGGATACAGTGTGACTTGAGACTAACATACATAGGGTGGGGTGTTTCCTGAAATCGTTGCTGAGCTGCTGGGATGGGCAAGCTGGCAGAAGCTGTGGACTGTCATGGCTGGTGATTGTCCAGAGTGCTGCAACCTTCCCAAAGAAGTGTCTTGGAAAAGACACCTTGGTGGCACAGGCAGGTCTGTGCTCACACCAAGTGATTTCAGCTCTTCTGTGGTCCGGGTGGCACAGAAGGAGAGACGGGGTTTGCGTGTGGGGTTCCAAGGAGAGGCTTTATTGAGCTTCTACCGCAAAAGAGTCCTGTAACAAAGAGCCACTCAGAGCAGGGAAAGCAGGGGTTTATGTAGGGATCTCAGGGGCAGGACAGAACACTAGCGCCAATGGGATGAGGGCACTGGCGGGAACGGCCAATGGGATACATTAAATCTGCATGTCACAGTGAGGCCTGCAGGGAGAAGCCTTTTTCCTCCCCCAACAAAGTGTTTTTAAGGGGTTTTCCCTCCAGGGAAATGTTGTGGTCTTTTTCCCTGTTGGCCAACTAGTCTCCACAGCAGTCAGGTAAAGGAGTGATAGCAGAAACAAGGACAGATAGCTCCTCATAGCTTTGTCTCACATTCATGGATAACATCCTTAGCTGGCTGGGGTTGTCCCTCTCCCACCCCATCCCAGAGTGGGAGGGAGAAGCAGCCCTGCCTGACTCTGACTTCGTGATGTCCCTGTCCTCTCCTATCAACCCCTGCTTCCCTGTTGTGCCCTTGTCCAGGCAGAGATGCTCTTATAGACTTTGTCTGTAGGTCTTTGTCTGTAGACTCCCACTCAGAGTATGAGATTATGGTCTTCAGAAGGGCCGCCATGCACCCCAAAGGGTACCACAGATGAGCGTCAGCCCACTGCCACCTGCATGAGAGACAGTTTGGGACACTTCTCTCAGTCATGAGCATCATCCTCGACAGTGCCCCTGTTGCAGTGTGACTCTCTCATACTCATCCCTTGCACCCCTCTCTTCTCAGGACAATGTTTTCTTGGAAGGTGAGCACATCTTTCTGGATTCCCTGAAGAAAATGCCCCACTGTCCATAATGCCATTCCCACACACTGCTGCAAGAGGTGCCATCCCCACGTGCTATCAAGGGATGATGTGCCCTCCAATACAGGGAAGAAACTAAAAATAAATACTCCAGTTATCAGGTTCTTTTCTTTCTAAACACTTTTCTGAGTGTTCCATAATTCACTGTAAATCATTAAATATTGTAGAGATGTGTAGCCACACCTCTTTCCATAGAGAGCAGGCAGGCACAATTTCCCAAGGATATTTCCTTGGCATCACAGCGAGGAGCCTCAGAGAAAGAGAAAACAATTCTTATCTCTATTCTCTGCTCCTGTTGTTTTGCACATGTGGAATATGTTGGAAGATTGTTTACCTGAAGGGAGTTCTTAATTGGATTCTGGTGGTAGTTGTTTATATTAATTGCTCTATTAGGTCAAAGCTGTGTCCTGGCTGTCTCAGACAGTCATGAGTTTTTCTGTAGTATTCTGTAGTATTCTTCAGTATTCTTTTAATCAAGTATCCATTTAGTATCATTATAATATAATATTAATATAATATTGTATCGTTTTAATAAAGCAATTGTTCAGCCTTCTGAATCGTGGAGTCAGATACCAATCATTCCCAGACATTGGGGTCACCCTGCATTCTATAGAGATGGATCTGGACGAGCTCAAGCAGTCACCCTCAGGAATCCAATGAAGTTTAACAAGGCCAGGTGCTGCCCCTGGGTCAGGGCAATCCCTGGTGCCAGCGCAGGCTGGGCATGAACAGACGGAGAGCAGCCCTGCCCAGAAGGACTTGGGGGTGCTGTGGGTAAGAGCTGGACATGAGCCAGTGTCCTGGTTTGAGAGGAAGTGAGTTTTTTGGGATGCTGTGGTCAAACCAATAGGTGCTCAGATTTGAATATTGGCACCTGGTGTAGCCACTGAGGACGTGGATACGCCTCTGAGAACACAGTGGGTTAAAAGCAGAGAACTCCCAGGGGGAAGCTCTCTTAGTTCTGGTGGTGAAGGGTTCAGAGCTCCCCTGCCCGGCTGCGGGCTGGGCAGGGGAGGGGAAGCCATGCAGCCGGGTGAGGTAGGCCGGGGCCTTGGACAGAGAAGGGAGGTGAAGGCCCCTGCAGGATGGAAGGGTGGAGGAGCACCAAGAGGCATTGGGCAGCCCCCCACACCCAGGAGAGAGAGAGAGGGGCCTGGTGTCTGTGCCTGTGCCACCTTGAAATGTGATAGCACGGCCGCGGAGAAGGAGAAGAGGGGAGTGCAGCGAGAAGGTGCCCACAGGGCAGCGTGGGAGTTCTGGACAGGCTGAGCCTGAGATTTTTAACCCTTTTCTTGGATGATGGAAACCTTACAAATGCTGATCCTCCTGGAGTTGAATGAGAAGAGAGATAGAGATGAGATAAGAAGAAATGGGCCACGAGAGAAGTTGAGAAGACTCTTAAGTGAGAGAGTGGCCTTTGGCTGGAGTTTCCTTGTATAGCCATGGACAGAACCATTTTTCCTGTGACACAGAGACTGCACTAGGGGAAGGCAATGGCTTGGAGCCAAGAGAGTGCAGTGTTTTTATGTGAAGGAGTGTGTGAACAGAGACAACAGGTGAGGAGGGTGGTGGTGGTGCCCTCCGTCTTCAGGGAAGAAGATCTATGTTCTCGAGACCCCTCGGCCCCAGGGGGTGAATCTGGGGGGACTGGTGTCCTAAAAGTGAGAAACTGTGGTTTTTTTGGAACTGGGCAAAGCATCTTTAAAAGGGGAACACTAGAAGCAGCTCTGATCCATGTGCAGTGGTGAGAGCACTGGGCATGGAAGGAAAATGTCACGATGGCCAATGTTCTCAGGGCGGTGCCTGTTTCCTGTGGTTTCCTGTGACATGGAAACACACGAAGTCTCAACTGTGTTTCCAGGAAAAGCCTATGGTACAAGAGAGACTCCTCTCTCCTTGATAAACTGAGAATTGATTATCTAAAGGATGGACTGAGAGTTGATGATCAGAAAGGTGAATATATTAGAAATTTAATGAGGAGAGGAGGAATCTTTTCAGAAGGTTTTCATTCCAAGTTCTGTGTGTGTTTCTCTTTATATATAGTTGTAAGTTAATAAAGTTTTTCTTCTTTATTCCTAAGTTAGAGCCTGCTTTGCTCTATTCCTGGTCACGTCTCACAGCAGATAGCAGCGAACATATATTTTCATGGTAGCACTAGCATTGCGCCAGTGTCAACCGTAACACCCAGCCATGGGCACTGCCAGCCCAGAGAGCCAAGTGTGTCCTGGGCTGCACCCAGAGCCCCTGGGCTGCAGCCAGAGCCCCTGGGCAGCAGGGCAGGGAGGGGATTCTGCCCCTCTGCCCCGCTCTGCTGAGACCCCACCTGCAGAGCTGCCTCCAGCCCTGGGCTCCCAGCACAGGAAGGACACGGAGCTGCTGGAGAGAGCCCAGAGGAGGCACCAAGGTGGTCAGAGGGATGGAGCACCTAATTAGGGACAACCTAATTGTAGCCTTCCTGTATCAGGGAGGTAAAAAGATGAAGAGAGACTTTATACAGGAGCATGTAGTGACAGAACAAAGCAGAATGGCTTCAAACAAAAAGAGAGAGGTTTAGATCAGATATTAGGAAGAAATTGTTTATTGAGACGGTGGTGAGGCTCTGGTACAGGTTGTGAATACCCTATCCCTGGAAATGCTCAGGGCCGGGCTTGGATGAAGATCTGAACAGCCTGGTCTAGTGGAAGGTTTCCCTCCCCATGACAGAGATTTTAGAACTAGATTATCTTCAAGGTTCTCCAATCCAAACTTTTCTATGACTCCATAATGAGTATAATGTCACCTGCTTTCGAAAAAGCGCTCTTGGTGTTCAAACTCTGAAAGCAAACTAGAACGCAGACTTAAAGGGATGAGAGCAATTATACTTTGTATTTGTTTATTTGTTTATTTGACTTTTTTGGATGCTGCATTTTATATCCTGTAGACTAGCATTTTTATGCTGTTCTGTCTATTCTAGTTACTACATATTGGAGATTAATAGATATGGATTTTATGCATTTCAGTACCTTGTTTATAGACTGGTACAATCAAATACATTAATTACATATTATTATTATCAATAAAGAAATCCTAATATTCAGTTGCAGTTTTATTGACATTCTTTACTTAGGCATAAGGATCTGATCAAATGTAGTGTTTCATTTGGCTTACATAAAGGAAAAAAGATTAACTTTCAGATACTTATTAAAATGTATTTCAACTACACTGACCTCCAAAGAGGAGAGCCTCTGTTTCCTGAAGGTCAATCACATTCAGAGATTTGTCACCTGTTAGTAAATTACTCACTGCTAGAGCTTTCTCTATCCTCTGAAGACATTAATCATATAAATGCATGTTTTTCATTCATGTAAAGTTCAAAACTTTCAGATATTTTCATTTCTCAGTAAATGTTCTTATGATTATCCATTTTTTTAATGATTTTGTGTGCTTTCTGCTATTGTTCACATAGGTGTTTAAAAAAATATACTATTTCAAACGCTTTAGATTTTATGCTTTTCCTATCATGGATATCAATAGTATTTACTTGCAATGCAGTATTTTAGGCGTTTTTCCCTGTTATGTGTGTCTGTTTTTCAGCACCTTTATATGTACTCACATTTTTCATAACAATTCCAAAGATTGTGGATAATAATCCATAAATATTCCAAGGAACAGCTGACCAATTGGAAGCATAGCTTTAGACCATTAAAAGCAAGTGGTTAATCAGAAAGTGTATATAAGGTGTTGAGAAACAACAAAAAAGAACGTATGAAGGAGCAGAGAGTAGGAAATCTGAGCTGAGCTTAGCTCAGCTTGGTTTAGGTTCACTTCTCTTACAAGAAAAAAAGATACCAAAAAACCCCACATGAAAATATCACTATCTTCCCTCAATTTGTTTTGCAAAATTTGATACTTTTTTTTCTTCAGAGTAGAAGTAATTTATGTATATATAAATGTGTACACACACACAATGTTTGGAAGGATATGTACAGGAAAGAAATACCTGGGCAAGGAAGGGAGCTTCAATAAATGAACAATGTGTGAGAGTTTAAAAATGCAGTGAAATTCTTGAATTAATCCAAATTTATGGTGATTGTTTTTTCTGTAATTGATGTATTGCTGTCCATTGAAAAAAGTAGGAAAACGCAAAATCTGAGTGGAAATTCTAAGAGGTCATATCATATATCAGCAATTTTAATCCTGATTGTTTATACTTTCCATTTCAATTTGCAATTGGTAGGAGTATCCAATATCTGTGTATTATATGTACACTTCTGTCTTAATTGATTCAAAGTTATTTGAACAAATACAAATTATCAGCACTTTGCAAGGGAACTTAGGAGGCTATAAATAGAAGATGTGTGAGAATAATTAGCAAGGGAAGACACAAATTTGTGACTGGATAACATCCAGTGACCCAGAAAAATCCATTTGTTTGAAAATGCCAGGGTCAGGAAACGTATGTTTGAAAAAATATTGTCAGTGTTTCCCTCTGACTCCTATGGTAAACTATAAACCAAGTTATTGAAATTGGTACTTAGAGATATTTTAGGGAATTATAAAATAAAATAAATTCATTGCTTTACAGAATTTGAGGGACAACTGTCAATAAATTATTACTGGGAAAAGAGATGATGCAGAACTAAACAAATTAATGTTTCCAAATTTCTTGGCAAGCCGGTAACCCATACACTCTTGCAATTTGTCAAAACACTTTGTAGACCTACAATTTACAAAAGTTACTGTATTATCAAGTTAGGTTGTGAACATTTCAACTCAGGTGAAATCACTGGTTTCTTAAGTAATTCATGAAAAAAAAGAAGAGATCTTGAACCAAGGAAAAAAAAATAAGAAGCTCTCTGTAACACAGTTGAAGCTTGGATGTCTACAGGAACATGAAATGAATTATAAAGAGCCTGATATTGGAAGATTGTATGAAAGACTGAACTTCCTTCCATCTTTCTGGCACAATGACAATTAACAATGCATTAAATGTAATATTTGAAACTTGTGAATCAACATCTTTAAACCAGAAAGTCTTCACTCAAAGGAATTTAAAAAAAAACTAAGAAACCTGGTACCCAGATACACTGCTGCATTGATCTTTTCAAGCATGACAGTTGATGTAAAAAAAAAGTTGAAGACATCTAGGTTAAAATCTCTGTCACATTTCCTTCTCAAAATGGCTGATTGACAAACTCCAATATGCTCGTTGTCTTCAAATAGTATCTGGAATTATATTTTGAGATGTGGAAATATGCACAGGTATGTCTAAACTGAAATCCACTTGTAGCTAAGAAACAAGACAAAACATCAAAACTGTGTGAGAGACCTTTCCTGACTTTTCTCAAATTAAATTAAGAGTGTTGATGTTTCAATTATCATCAGTGAAACTATGTATTAATTCTTTTAGTTGAAACAAATAGAAAGTTTCATGCATTCCATAGATGCTTTTCATAACTATTTTCCTGTCTTCTTACAAGTTCAAATAGGTGCCTCATCAGAGATGTGCTGAGGTTTAGTTCACAATCATAAATGTTAGATATATCTTTAAAATGGAAGGTCAGAATCTGAATGAAAAGGACAGAATATGATTTTTCTATCTCTTAGCAGCCAGTGAATAGTTTTAAAATGCCACAAAAACATAATTATACCATTTCCACTCTTTTCAAAAGCATTGGTCACAAATTTAAAGCATCTAGGATATTACCTATTCCTTCTTGCTTGAAGTGATTGTAAATTTTTGACTCAGTAAGAAAATGAGATTTCCAAAAATTTTCTATTTTCCTTTCTACTGAAGTCACAGTTCTGCAAAATTGCATTAAAAATGAATATTTTTATGTTTTCCTTTCAGGCAAAATAGCATGTAGCTTTTGCAAATCAAAATTCACCTTTTTGAATTCCATAAGAGATTCTTCAATTATTATGTCTTAAAAGGAGTGATTTCCATGTGTTTTTTTCTTACAAACATCTGAGTAGGAGCAGTCCCCGGACTAAATTTATAGGTTCTGAATTTTGGAAGAGGGAAGTACAGAATTTAGGGCCACCTAGGTGCATCTAGTGGATCCAGCATTCTTTGGTGGGCTGTTTGTCATACTTAGCCTGCTACTGTCACGAATGGTTCAGACATAAAATGAGCTTGAATTTCTCAAAAAATGTATGGAAAGAGTATAGTTCCATGAAATCATTCTGGTAGTTCATCAGAACTGGTAGTTTGTCAGCATTTTTCCAGAAAAATAATCTCCTTGTTTCCATGCCTCTCCTCCTTAAACCTGGCAGTGGTGTATTCCGCTGCTATTTCACTATTTCAACCATCATTTATGAGACTGCACTGGCAAGGAAGCAACTATTAGTTCCATTTGATCTAATACTCCCCAGCTGGATCAGTGAGTTTTACACAACCTACAAGTCACATGCAGAGGAGAGCCTGTGTCTGTTATCTGGTGTACCCATGAGAGACAGCCCTTATAACAGAGCTGAGCACTGCTGGCAGGAATCAGCTTCACACAGGATATGGATTTCTAAATAGACTGACCTGCCAGACACTTCAGCACTTTTTTTGTCAATGAAACTGTCTGTTACTGGGCAATAATAAAGGGCTCCAAAATTGGCTTCTGGAAAAAAATATTAACTGAAAATTGAAATGTTCCGGCTGAGAATAACAGACCTAATATTTAAAGCAGAATTTTTTTTTTTTAACCAAACAATTTCAGATGGTCAGGAATTTGATAAGCAATTATAATGGATTTTATTGATAAGCAATTTATTATAATGGATAGGTGTTATGATTTATAATTGTTAGATTTGGATTTTATTTCATAGGTTGATATAAAAATGCCAAAAAATGAAAGAAAAAGTTAAGGACTATGAAAAGAACCCATGTTTTCATATCTGTGTATATCTGCAGTTCTAAAACTGGATTACTTGGATAGGAAGAGGTGTTAAAACTACTAAAGAATAAAGAGATTCATGATATTCCCTTGCCCATACCTTTTAGTAAGATAATATTACTGAAACAGAAGCACCCTTTTTCAGTGAAGAAGCAAATTTCTTGTTTCTCATTAAGTAAAGCTCATTCTGCTAGTAGAAATAAGCACGAGCATTGCAGTGGGAGTGCAATCACCAGGAGGCTAAAGAGCATCTTTCAAGAGTTCCATGTTTATAAGAAATGAAACACAAATTCTCCATGGAATCTATACAGTGAGTTGGAATAAGATAATTCATATTTAAAGTAAGAGGGGAAAATGTTCCAATTTCTGTTTATTTTGGTGTTTGGTTGGTTGGTTTGGTTTTTCATTTGTATTTCTCATTTATCTATTTCCTCTGGTTTAGAATAAAATTTCCTTCCAAAGTTATAGCCAATGTAAAACTGGCAAGTCTGCTTACAGAGTGAGGAGAAGTATGTTACTGCTAATTTCTCAAGTTTAGTGTAGTGATACTTCTCAGTTTTGGATGACTGGTCAAGTGTATGTGTCATTACTTACTTTCATGCTTTCTGACCCACTATCAAAATTGTAATTTTCGCCTAGATCCTGACATGACATCTCCTTAATAAGTGAGGTGTATTTTTGTGGCATTGTAGAAGGATAAATGAGAAAATTGTAATGTATTTTCTGGCCTCATGAAAGTAGTATTCTAAGTTATTACAAGTCTACCAGTTGCAGAAGAATTTGTGAAGGCACAAGAAAAATTAGTTCTATGTTCAGTAATATATATATTCCTATTTATTTAGGAAACATATATCAGTATTCTGTTCAGTAATAAGTCATTATTCTCCTATATTTCTGGAGTCCTTTTCCTTTTAATATTACTTATTATAGGTTTCAGTCCTGTTGAAGACAATGTGCAAAGTTTTTAGGTTAATGCAATACCAAAGACAGAGCAAAAATGGAAGCAGATTCAGACTCATAGCTGGATGAATGGGACAGTAGGAGAAACAGATATAACTTTTTAGCTTGTCTCTACTCTGCCAATATCCTAATCCCCTGATCTATCAAGCCATAACAATTCACCTAACAGTAATAGTGTATTTTTATAATTTGCACATGCAAGGTTAAGCGTTAATCACTACAGCTCAACACTTAGAGCTACAAACCCTAGCAACATGCCTAATTTTCAGACTCTAAAGTATATTTTTCAATTGACATGTGCATCTTCTTATAACAGAAAGAAGTAGATATTTGCATGTTGACAAACCTGTAAGTATCATGCTACTGAAACACCACATAGGCTAATAAAGTATTGGTGGCTGCATTTACATTGCTAATCAGGAATGAACAAAGTTCTTGATCCTGGGATTTGCTAAACCCTGCAGCCCAACAGAGGTGAGGCAGTTGGAGCTCTAAGTTGCTAAGTCCAGCCATGGGCATTGCTGAGGCTGTATGCCCAGTAGACACACATGCATATATGCATGAGACATGTAAGTATATGTGGCCAGTCACACAGATAAACACAAAGAAAGAAACCATTCCACTCACACAAGTACAGATTATTTCAACAACATCATGCTATTCTCTTCTCTGATGAGGGTGAAAACGTAAATGTACTATAAATTTACATTAGTATACACGTTTAGTACAGGTCTCTTCAGTGGCAGATCAAGGCAGGCTACACAGCAAATTTCAATTGCATCCCCATTCAGCAGCTTGTCCTTTCACACAGCAAGGACCCAGATGGATGTGCACTTACACACTCTATGGATCCCACCAGTTACTGAGTTTGTACATTTGGTCTAACCAGTAGCCCTTGGATCTGATCTTCCAGTGGATCCATTAATTAAGATATAAATTCAAGAGGAGCCTCTCTGCCAGCTGATCCAGCTCAATGGCCAGTACTCTGCCCCAAGACCCTGTGATTGCTCCAGCTGCTAGTTTGGATCCCTGGTATACCTCCAACAGCCAAATCTCAGCCCCTCTGATATCTTCAGTATCCAGCCTGAGCATATGGCCACCTTGGCACTGGCTTCCCAGCTTCTCATTCAAATTTCTGTCTCATGTTCTCTAGCAAAATCCCACTGACATGCATACCCATACAAAACACATACACCTTTAGCTAATGCCGCCACAGGTACAATGTGTGGCGCTGCTCTGTGCTGTCTCTGTTTGCTGGCACTCCCCCTTTCACTGCCTCATGGTTCTGGAATCCTTGTGCACATGCAGATTAGACTCTTATTGCAGAACTTAACACCTTCTTTCTCCATGAACGTCTACCAGTGAAAATCTGAGCTATGATAAATAATATATAAAAATGATGCAATGTTCCCAAAAAGATATTTTCATTGTGGAATGGAATAAAAGGTAAAAAAGCCGCGTGAATTACTCTATGGCATGTGAATAATACTCACTTTTTCAATTCAAATGGAATTTTAACTGTCGCTAAATGGATTTGCAGACATTTATCAGATGGTAGAAAATATTGGTAAAAATCCCGTTATGGCATTCCAAAAATGCTGAAGTACACGTTGATTACTGTCACCAAGAGTACTGAAAACTTGGTCTGCTTCTTTAGACAGCAACTTAAAAACAAGAATATGTATTAATTACTTTGAAATTCAAACTATTACCAAGAGCATTTCTTTCAGTGTCAAATGTTAGCTGATATCCTTTGTCTACCTCTTTACAGCACTTGCAAATAATGTAATTTTTCTATTATTGTCTATAAAACTCTCCATCTGAGCTTTTGTTTCTTTCTGGTACACAAGGGTATTTAAAGAAAAAATTGCTTTTCAAATGTGTTTGCTTAATTACAGGTATTACACCATAATTTTCCTCTTAAAATTTGGACTATCTAAAAATGTGGTTAAATAAATTTCATGGCTGTGCAATATTTTCCATTTTAGTTATTCTTAAATTCAAAGCACAGTTCCCTAGCCACAGGAGCAGGAGCATGCTTCAGTGGATTTAAGACACCTTTGAATTATTTTGTTGTTCTGTCCTGTGATTTTGCCACTCTGCCAAGCTTATGTCCAGGTATTACTGGCCATAGTGGAAGCAGAGAGCTGTGTACTCCTATGACTTGGACATAAACTGACTTCCATATATATGTTATTGAACAGAAAATGCATAACTTGTAGTATAATATATCATATTTCTGAGTTTATTCTCTTAAAATACCAGTATTTCAATAATTCCATTTCCAACAAAGAAACAAACAAGAGCACCCAAAAAGCTGTTAATTGTTAGAATTTGTCCCATCAAAGATTTTCCATGATTGGAAGGTAATGTAAAATTGTAATGAAACATATTGATAACTTTCAGAGCTATTGAAAAGTTGAAAACTATTGCACTGGAATATATCAGAAAACAATTCAAACTTTGCTTTGCTTTTGCAAAGCAAAAGTGTGGGGTTTTTTCATCCAAGAAATATTGAGATTATTTTCTAGAGAAACATTTTTCTTTTAAGCACTGTAGAGTAATATGAATTATTTTTTAACAACTTTAGTAATATTTCCAAACTATTTCTATTTATAGGCATTTTGATAGAAATTGAAAACTACTGTGATTCTATTACATTAATTCAGCAGCAAAAGTAGACTGAAGTAAATTCTGACTCTATTTTGACATTACTTTATAAATAACTCTTAAATTGTAGAGGAACAAATCTGGTCTATTTTAGATATGATTTCAGGATTTTGTAGACTTCAGAAAACACTTCTGTCTTTTCCTTCTCCATTTCTGTCTTTGGAAATCTACCTATCATCATTGAAGATAAATGCCTTTATCCCTTGATCCTCAAAGATATCTCAAATATCCGTCCCTCCCCATACTCTACCTCCCAAAAAGGAACCTTAACAATGTACAACAGTGAGGTTGTTAAGGTCAAGGAAAAAAAAATGGAAACATTCTAAGGGCATAACTATAAGATTATGGAATATCAGAAGCTGAGGTTCATAAAGTTTGGAAAAGGTCCTTTAGGTTGTTCAACTCAACTGTAAACCCAGTACATTGTGGAGCAGACCAAGGGGCAAACATTGATGTGCCACTTCTAGGCTTATCTCTAATGAGATTGATTTTATCCCTTTTCCCTTCGATTATAGGTTAAAGTTCTTTCCACAAGTTCTTTCCCTGATATCTCCTGCACAAAGATATTTTGGCCCTTTGAGACAGGTGTACCTTATCCGTCATCAATAAGTCTGAGCTGTCAGGACCAAAAAACTCCAAATTTTGCCTTAGATACCAGTTATGGTGCCAGGTACTGATATGGGTGGTCTCTGTTTCTTCTATTCATTCCTGGCAACTGGCAGTTGAGAACAGTGGTGCGCTCCTGACATTTTAAACAGTTGTTCCAATGCCCTGAAGGCTCTCTTGATTGCCCTATAACTCCTTAATGCAACATGAGAAATGCCTCTGCCTACATGAGAAATCAATAATGAGTAATAATCAATAAATCAATAAAGGATAATAATCCAAGGCCATCTAATATTAGGAAGATGTCTTGCAGCTAGGCCACAGGGAAGTAGCAGAATGTCCTAAGAAGTGGGTCCAGTTGTTATGTTTAGTTATTTCAAAAGATCTTTTTGTAGTTTCTAGGCCTCTTAAGTTAATGGAATAGGATTTCTCCACTTCTTGTAATGCCTTCTGCCACTTTAATATCCCTTTACTTCTCATATTCATTGCTTTACCTTTCCTCTGTGCTTTGGAATAATTTCCCTTTGATTGATTTACTCCATCTGCTTCTTTCTTCTATTGCATTATCTCCTGATAAAAAACAAACCTGTAGTCTGCTTCTTTTCAACTGAAAATGACTGCTTCGATTGATTTTATAATGTGCCCTATACAAGCTGAAATAAATAGAGCAGATAAGTAAAAACATAAAGCTCTACATTAAGTATATTGTAGATATATTTTAACAGCTTTCAAACACTTGATTGCTGTGTGGTTCACTCTGAATTGAGTCCAAAAGGAAAAAAAAAAGCAGAAAGAGCATGTACTTGGATGAAAGCTATTTCTATTCATTAAGACAGTCTATGGTAATTTCTTCTTCAGTGCCAGGATAATCCTGACAGTGTTGTTAAGAAATTGTACACTCTTCTCTACTTATTTCCATGACCTTAATTGATCAATTTGAGAAAGAAATGGTCTTTTATGATAACAGCAAAATAAAAGCCAGTAATTGACTGAAAAGCATGGGTCCAGCTATCTAAAACCACTTTCATCTAATGGAAACCTGTATAGATGGTACAAAAGTTTCAGCCAATGGCAGAAAGGTCACATCACTTTTAAATTTTTTTTAAAGGAGGAGTGAAGACAAAATATCTTTATAACAATTATGGACAATACAACTTAGAAAAGATGGATAGAAAAATGGCACTAAACACTAAAAAATAATCATAGAATTGCAGAATCATTTAGATTGG
Organism: Camarhynchus parvulus; assembly: GCF_901933205.1. NCBI lineage: Eukaryota > Metazoa > Chordata > Aves > Passeriformes > Thraupidae > Camarhynchus > Camarhynchus parvulus. The sequence goes on from NC_044601.1 coordinate 3,195,061, forward strand.
AAAAGACATCAGAGACCATCTTGAATGGATCATCACAGGAATATAGTAGTATGTATTATATCCTTTTTTTTGGCGTTCTTTCTGCACTCTCTTTTAATTTCACTTCTGCAGATATAAAGCTCCAAACATTGCAATAATATCTGATAAAATCTGAGGCTGTTCAGCAAAGAAACAGAGCTCTCATGATGTGATCCTTTCTCTCATAAAACCAAAACTTACTTGAGATTTGTACACTTCTTTTTTATAAAAAATTCACTAACATATGTAGTCCAAATTAAGGTCATTCCAGAAAGCAGCCCTGCATATTATGAAGATAATGATGCTCATTTCTGTCAGAGTTTTAGGAAAGTAATACCATAACCCTCAGACTGTTCACAGATCTAAGTTTCTTCCTAGTTGATCTGTGATATTGTGTGTACAGGGAGCGAAGAGTGAATAAGGAGTCTGTTCATATTAAACTACTACAGCTAAATACAAAAACAGGGTTTAAAAAGCATATCAGTGGAAGCATCTCAAGTAATTATATATATGATGGGGACAAACCAGCACTTTTATTTCTTTGGGAAATCAGTGTGCAAGAAGATGCAGAAGCTGAAGAGAACATAACATCAGTAACAGATTTTTTTGGGGGTTGTGACTAATGCTGCTGTGTTTCACCTCTTTGCCTTCATGTGTCTACTGCTTTTGGCAGGTATAACAGAGGGAGTAAAAGGAACAGGCTGACAAATGCGTTGTGAGACCTGTCTATACTAATCAGCTGATGTTCAAATAAGAACTTGTGTTTCTCTAAAATGCATTGAAATCAGTTTCGTCACAGATTTAAAATAACTTATGAAAATAATTCTTAAACGCAAGCAAGTACAATTTGTATTAAATTAACCCAGGTCTAATTCTGTCCATGTAATCATCTCTATAAAAGGAGAAAAAAAAGAAGCCTTTAAATTTTCTAAATAGGAACTGTTTCAGAATCCAGCTTGCATTTGGTAAGAGCAAGCCGAAATCTACTTTGTATGAATCTAATGCTTCATTATGTTTATTAACCACATTATAGTATTTTTAGAGGAAATATTAATTTCATAAAAGATTTTTTAATTTCATATGACATTAGTTTCATACAAAGATTCTACTTTGTATGAATCTAATTCTTCATTATATTTATTAACCACATTATAGTATTTTTAGAGAAAATATTAATTTCATAAAAGATTTTTTTTCTCAGTATATGGGCTGACAAAGCCATAAATGTAGTCTGACTATCACAATAAAACACACAAGAAACACATTTTCTCTTTCTTCTGAAGACATAGGTGGCACTTTTTCCCCCCAACATTTGGATTATGTGTCCTCATTTGGTCTTCAGTACTTCAGCCAGGTTTTAAATCATGTAGTTGTTCCTTTTCATGATGTAACTCATGTTCATTAATAAACACAAATTAGGTGCTCTAAAATATACCCAGTAAAGACTGAGCTATTTGAAATTAATTAATCCTCATATTAATATTTCTTTTCCATGTGGATTATGAAATATTGAATTTTGCACACACATATATGTACAGTGGCCAGTATTTCTTCGGCAGCCTTTATTTTCCACTTTTTCATTTAATTTATAAATCAAAAATGTAAATGAGGTGAAGGAAGGGTTTGTTTTTTTTTGTTTAGTACTTTACCTGATGCCATGAAAATCAATACTTTGCTCTCATGGGCTCCATTCACATGCATCTAATAATTGACAAGTTCACTATCCATAGACCTATCCTGGGGTCAAAAACTACACAAGAATTTCCAAATTAATCTGGTCAGTTATTCATTACTGTACACAAATACAGGTCTAAAAACGAGCTCAATTAAGTTGATATACCTAGAATTTTTTATGTGAAAAAATTGTACTAATAGGCTAAGATAGTCTTAAGTTGTTGTTGCAATGTAAAATTAGTGGGTCTTCACGTTTAGTGTTATGCATTCTCAACTCAAAGTAGAGGTCTTAATGCTTAAGAGAAGTTTTGCTCTAGGTGCATACGTTAATTGGCTTCATGGGCTTTCATGCCCACATCAGGCTCTCCAGATCTACTAAAAAACTTAAATGTCTTCTGACGCTCACAGAGAAGTAGTGTGGAGACCCGGGGACGGGGGGGTGGCATTCCCTGGTCTAGGGACACACAAGAAGCTTCCCTCAAAAAGCTGTTAGACCCCATTGGCTCCTTCCCCTGTTCCTATGTCTGTTTCTATGTTCCTGAGCCACTCCTTCCCTATTCCCTGACTGGCCCTCCTCTTTGTACTTCCCCGAGACAGGGTCAGCCCCCAGGCCCTGGTAGAAAGAAAAAGTGAGACCCTCGGGGTGTGTGTGCTGGGACCTGAACATCTCCCTGCACGGCTGAAAGAAACATCTGTGGAGATGATGCAAAGGCCCTTTATTCAGGCTGCTACAGAGGAGAGGACTGCTTGATACTTTATGTATTTTTAATAGATATCAGAGCCACTTATCAGTCTCTAACAGTATAGATCTAATAATACATATATTTTGATAGTTTAATTTCAAAATATGGTGGATTTTTGAGTGTGCATCTGCCTTACTCAAGAAGTAAGGGACTATACTCTGTTCTTTTAAAAGCTTTCATCATAGCTTTATTGCACAAATCATGGATGATGATCTCTTTATTCCCTCTAACTTTCATGTGAAGAGCGCAACAGAGGTGAACCAGGAAATAGATATGTTGGTAATAAATACATATTTTTACCATTAATGCTGTTACAAAAAACCCTATGTATATGCTGCTTTGCACAACAAGGAGGACAACCTTAAGCCTGGAAAACATACAAAACCATCCATGCCTTTTTCTTCTCTCTTTTTTTGTTTGTACTCTCTTCCCACATATATCAGCAACACCGGCGCAAGATTTCCAGAAAATCTACTTCTTGTTCTTGTTGTTGTTGTTGTTGTTATGGTCATGACCTCAGAAACTGTATCAACCTGTTAAAAGCAGTAACAGTCTATTATGTGACAGTCAAAGCAGTCAAACTAGGAGAAATAATCAGTCCTGGAAATAAATTATGACATTTTAAGTTTTCTATTCACCTTCTTCTAAACAAGAAAGACAAAGTGGCCTGGTTAGGATATATGGATGCAGGAAAATAAATACATTGTTTCAATTTATCCTGATAGTTCTAAGCAATTTTTGTATTTTCCGGTACAAATATAGCAACATCTATGACTACATTATCGAAATGTTTTACATCGCCAACACTACTGCTTTTTTCCTCCCAATATGATCTTATTATCTTATTACTTTCTTAGACCCACATATCTATCTTTCAGTCAGAGAGGGAATTGTTATTTACTTAGTCTTTTTTTTCCAATTATGATAAGCAGAATGGAAATAAACAATACAGTGCAAATTTTACACAACATCTCATTTTCTATTGAGTTCATATCACGTAAAAAGTCACCATAAAGATTTTAAATCATTTCACTTTGATATAAATCAGTGGATTTCTGTGTAAAGGTTGTAATTGCACCTACTGTAGTTGGAACTGCAGCAGACTGAAGTGTAAAGTAATGCTATTGCAAATAGTGTAGATTTGCATATAATACATACATAATCAATGACAAGAGAAAAATACTGGGATGATTTGAGATTCAGATCAGTACATTAACTTGTTCATCAAATAAAATCTGTTGCACACACAAAGAAATTTCCACAGCACTTTGTATGACATTGTAATTTTATGCATTTATAATAATGCCTTGTTGGAAGGAGCCTGTTTAAACTTGAGTTATTAATAAAGAGCAATAGCAATCACTCCAGGTTTTGGCATATGTTTTGTAATACTTTCACCTGAGGAATTTGTATTATGCTTGAATGTTCTATACTAATACAAGCCATAAATAAAACTGGAAAATATTTCAGCGCTGGAAGAAATAAAATGTTTAAAGAGAGAAAACTATGTTTGTCACTATTTGTTTCTCCTTATATTGGATGTAGTTTCATAAAACCTAAATGTTCAGGAATATTATCTCTCTCGCTATTACAGATAGTTTGTTTAAAATTATTTTACATATTTTATTTTTAAAAATAGAATAGTTATGTAAAGTGTGCTAAAACCAAATAAATCTTTTGGCATTATTTCCCTGATTCTGTGTAATGTTCAGAAGTACTTTAAAAATAAGTATACATTACAGTGGAAATGGCAACATAACTCTTTTTCTAGAAATGTGTGCAAAGCTTGCTCTTTTTTTTTTTTTTTTTTTTTGAAGGGAAGAAAAGATGTTCCTGTAAATTACTGGTATGTCAGCCTTGCCTCTGTATCTGGGAAGTTCATGGAGCAGATCTTCCTAGAAGTTGTGCTCTGGTCCATAAAAGGCAGGGAGATGATTCAAGATGCCAGCATGACTTCACTAAGGGCAAGTCCTGCCTCACCGGTCTGGTGACTTTCTATGATGGACTGACTGCATCAGTGGACAAGGAAAGGGATGTTCATGTCATCCATCTGGCCATCTGTACAGCCTTTGACATGGTTCACTTTGGTACCCTTATCTCCAAATTGAAGACACTTGAATCACTTGAATTTGATGGGTAGACTGCTCAGTGGATAGGAAATTGATTGGATGGCCACATCCAAGGGGTAGTGATCAACAGCTCAGGGTCCAGGTGAAAAACCATTGATTTGTGGTGTTTCTCATGGGTCTGTATTGGGACTTCATTAATGTCATAGAGAGTAGAATCAACTGCAACCTCAGCAAATTCTCAGAGTACATGAAGCTGAGCAGTGAGGTTCACAACCCTGAAGGGTGCAACATCATCCAAAGGGACCTGTACAAAATCCGGAACTGGATCCATGTTAATCTGATGAGATTCAAGAAGGTCAAGTGAGAGATTGAGGCAAGTGGTAACTTTTATATAGGCTATGCGGTGAAGGGATTGAGAGCAAACCTGTGGAGAAGAACCTGGTAGTACAGGCAGATGACAAGCTCAATATGAGCTAGAAATATGCATTCCCACCCAAAAAGCCAACTGCATTCTGGGCTGCACCAAAAGCAGCACGTTGAGGAAGGGGATTATGTTCCTCTATTCTGTTTTCCTGAATGTCTATCTGAGGTACTGTGTTGAGCTCTAGAGTCCTCAGCGCAGAAAAGATACAGACCTGTTGGAGGTAGGTCGAGAGGAGGGCCACAAAAATGATCAGAGGTGTAGAACACATCCTTCCAAGAAAGACTGTGAGAGCTGGGATTGCTCAGTCTGGAGAACAGAATTATTGAGGAGGCTTCATTGAAGCTTTTCAGTATTGAAAGGGAATTACAAGAAAGATCACAGAATCATGGAATAATTTCATTTGCAAAAGAACTCTAAGACCATCAAGTCCAATCTTTGACTGATCACCACCTTGTCAACTAGACCGTGGTACCAAATGCCACATCCAGTCATCTCTTGAACACCTCCTGGGATGGTGACTCCACCACCTCCCTGGGCAGCCCATTACATTGCTCAAAATCCTTCTCTGTGGAGAAATTCCTCATGCTGTCTAACCTGAACCTTCCCTGGAGCATCTGAGGGCTATATCCTCTTGTCCTATTATTAGTTGTCTGTGAGAAGAGCCCAACCCCACCTGGCTACAACCTCCTCTCAAGAAGTTGTAGAGAGCAGTAAGGTGACCTCTCAGTGTTTCTGGAAATAAAATGGAAAATTCACTAATAAGAGCATTAAATTAAAGACTTTATATCCAAGAGTAAAGACTGGGTGTTCCTTTATTCACCTCTTGGCAAATGTTGGGGTCGTATTGGGAATTTATTCACCATAAACATGTTCAGTGAAATAAAGGCTTCCAGGGGTTTACATCTATTGCAACATTCAAGATTTCCAAGACCCTCTCCCCAGTCCAGCCCCTGTTCCTCACGTCATAAATGATTTCTCTAATTTCACTGCTTTTTCATGGAGTAAGGCTGCCATTTAGGGTCCTATCATTGATGTAATTTTGGGGGTGGCAGTCAGTGCTTCCTGTCTTCTGGGTGAACTTTCATGCTGGCAACTTCTAGCGCATGCTTGGTCCAATTCTGCTGAGTCACTTATGGCTTTAATTACTATTGTGACATTCCATCTGTCTTTGATTAAAGGATAACTCAAAGCTTATCTAGCTAAACATCACTTTATTGAATTTGCTGTTCTAGCTAAACAATCATCATTAATTGAGTTTTCTGGGGTGTATAGGTCTATGGAGCAACCCCATACAGGTACAGTCAGGATACACCTTAATTTTCTCACTTTATCTTGTTCTTCTGAAGCTAAACTAAACACAGATTTAAACCAAAACCAGCTTAAATAGCAAAATATAAATTTCCTAGCTAACTACAGCAAGCTCCTTGCAAAATTCAGAGGGCCACAAGACTCCTGGTGGCCCTGTGAATACATACAACTCTTTTTCAGCATACTGATAGTAGCACATGTGTCTCTTTCATGGAATCATGTCAGAAAACTGAAGGCAAAGAGGTCAGGGCAGCAGGGGACCTTTGGAAGGTGAATTCAAATTTTTTTAGTTATACTCATAGGAAAACTTGCAGTGAATCCAAATGTCCCATGATTTATTCACCTGGAAATGTAAGAGTAGTGTCTGAGAAATTGTGGAAACTATTGAACCTTAAAATGTTGCAATTACAGGTGAAGAGAAGTGATATGTATTCAGAATCATGGTGAACACAAGTGGCGTCAGGTTTTGAGGAGTTCATTGGATTGCCGATGCCCCATGACTTCCAATTGCATTAACTTAATATATCAATTTACATTATACATTTAACAGAACAGAACATCCCCCATTCTGTTCCCAAACCAGTGTGTGTATATTTGTGAACAGTTCATGAAGAATAATTAAAGAGAATAGCGCATCATAATGCTGGCAACATGATAGATCAGGTTTCTTTTTGCATCACATGGGCCTGTACTCTCATGTGACCCAAGTTGGATTGAGGACCTGAAGTACAGTGAGGTGGGGTACAATATAGGTGATTCTTTCTTCTTTTTTTTCCAAAATATTAATTTTCACAGTACTTTGCAAAAATTGCAAAACATTGTCATATGTGTGCAAATTTAACTGCATAAATTAGTCTTAATTTTAACAAATACTTTGAATGAAAATTGTTTAAGCATGACTTCACGGCTGGTAGATTTTTCCTTTGGTATTTCTAGAAAATTCTTTTTTCAGCCCAAATTGATTTAAATTAAATGCACATATATAAAAATAAATGAAAATATAAAAATAAATCAGTCCTTCTTAGTCAATAGGCAGAAAAAAAATTACTTCAACCTAGAATATCTATTTTAGGGTTAGTCTTACCATTTATTTTGAATTCGGCCTCTTAATTTGGTATGCCAGGAAACAGAAACCTTGAAAGTTTTTACATTATTATCTTTTCAAAAATTAAAATTACACAACCAGAACAATTTTAATACTCCATCACCCAGAACTACAGCTTTTCTCCTTTCCTATGCACAGCCTTAATAAATGCAACCCAGATATGTGTTCCTTATCTTTACTAAGATTTCTCTTAGTTGCAGTACTTGCTATCATTCAGCCCTCTCTTATTAACATGTAGATTAGAATTCCAGCAGCCAAATCAAGCTTGAAGTACATTTGTGCAAATTTTCTTGTTCAAATTACGCCTTACCTCAGCCATTTCATGTTGGTGTTGGCAAACATTTCTATCACAAACAGCAGTAGATAGATATACTACAGATGATGGATGAAATATGCTAATACTGAACTTTTTAATCATTAGATTTTGTTAATTAGTAGATAGATGACAATTAAAAATGCAACCCAATGACTTAGTGGTATTTTATCCGATTTTTGCATATGACTAGTAATGAAAATTTTGTAAAGTAAATTTAAACAGTCCAATTAAAAGATGACAACTTATCAAATACATAATGTGTGCTATACTTACAGGGTTAAGAATTATTAACAAAATTTAAGCAAATGCCTGATGCCTTGTTAGATTCTTTACTATTTATCCATCTGTTTGGAGACACTTCCCCAAAGACTGACATGTCCTTAAAGCAAAACACTTTTTCTATGTTCTGTAGAATCTAGCTATAAATATTTGCAAATATTTGTACATTTAAATAAAGTGAAAGGCAACATGATGGATGTTATTCTTCTATTAATAAGCAGTGGTGCTAGAGGAGATGAAAGTTAAACAAAGTAATATTACCTAAACATGTTTATTTTTTAAAATAAATTGAATTCTCAATCGAGTTTTATAATCAACTGATTTTTTGTTAGTTTTTAAATAAAGTTGGAAAAAGGCTGTAATGTCTTTGAACTTTTTCTTAGTAGTGCTCTAAAATTTTTAATTAATAAGCTGTATTTTTAATTACAGTAGGAAGAAAACTAGCAGTTATTTGATTAATCTTTTTTTTCCACTCCATTGTATCCTGTTCAAACACTGATTGTGGAGTTGTAGAATGATTTCCATGTAGTTAGACAAGCTAGACATGTGAAGACATTTCACGTCTCTCTTGTTATTTTGAGGAATTCTGTTTCTTCTCAGATTTCTAGTTCTAATTGCATTCGTTCTTAGTGCTCAACTGCATTCAGTACTGTAAATAGCTAATTTACTCCTTTAAAATTTGTGAATATATGTTATATCTAGAATATGTTATATCCCCCTCTAAACCCTGTGACTGTGGGCATTTTTCCTGAGCTATTTCGCCCATTATTGGGGTAAAGAATGGTCTTTTCACAGGAGTAACAAGTCAACATTGTAATATTTCTTTTTATCTTCTCATATTACAGATTTGCTCTTATATTCAAGAAACAAAATGCATGCGTCACAAACCCTCTTCTGAATTCATTATCTCATCAACCTCAAATTAGCTGGCAAAAAAAAAAACTCTTTAATAATATCAAATAGTTTTGATGCTTCTTTATAAAGTTCTTACACTATACTTCTTTATTTTACAGAACAAAAAAAACACCTATCAAATTTAATTCAACCATACCACGGTGTTTATTTTTAATTTTCTAAAATTAATTGGTTTTGAAATTCCTTAATTTCACCTCCAAAGTGAAACAAACGAACAAAAAATATTAATTTCATCTCAGCATACTATTCCAGAATAAGAGCATGAGATAATCTTAAGCAAATATGTATAAACTCTTAATTGACTGTCTTTACACATGGGATCACCATCTGTAAATCATGACATCTGAATTGCAAGTTAGGCTACTATAATATCATCTATGCAGAAAACACATGATTAATTTGTGATGTTTAAGTACAACATTTTCATATGAGTGATCACACAAATGAAGTCCTCATCTCCAAAAAATAATTATTATTTGCTTTTTGATTATTTTTTATTTATGGTGTCAGTAATTATACTGATTATAGCTGATTGTTAGTATTGCTACCAGATGCCAAAAGTAAAACTTTCCAGAAAAACATACATATTTCAACAGTACTGAGATTTCTGGGGAAGGCTAACGCTCAATTAGTACTTTCTAACATATTTCTTTTAGGAATGGTTAAAATCCAGTCTTGCCTTTTTTAGATGAAGAATCTTGATTTTTAGTTTTATATCCACTTCAGATTATTCATTGTCTTTTTTTGGCAACTCCAGTTTATATCAAAATATGTGTTTTCATCTGGGTTATCACATCTCAAGTTCTCATTTTTTCACTGAGCTTATAGGTTTCTTTCTGGTTGCTCTTTTAATATTATTTATTTTTCTGTTTCTACATAAAGACCTGTCAAAGGACTATAAGTAATCTTGACTCATAAAAGGAAATCAAAACAAACAAACTCAAAGCCCTTCAAGTTTAATAAAATCATTTTCATACTTCTGTTAAGAGATTAGCAGCCCAATAACATTTTTTGGGAAGCTTTGATTAGAACTTAATTAAAATGCATAGATTTGAAATCAGTCTAAAGATCCATCAAATCAAAATACTCATGTCTTTGCCAGCAGGCACCAGTCATTTTCTTTCAAAAATTTCAGCACAGATTCAGGGCATAATAAATATAAATTATGCTGTTTTGGGGTGGGATAGAGCTCATTTTCTGCACGGTGGCTAGTGCTGTGCTATGGTTTGAATTTGTGCTGTAAACAGTGTTGATAATACAGGAACGTTTTTGTTATTGGTGAGCAGAGCTTGCACCAAGTCAAGGACGTTTCTGCTTCTCACCCTGCCAGTGAGCAGGCTGGAGGTGCACAGGAAGATAGGAGGAGACACAGCCAGGACAGCTGACCCCAAGTGACCAAAGAGACGTTCCAGACGATATGACACGCTCCATATGCAAAGCTGGGGGGAGAAGAAGGAAGAAAGAGGATCTCAGAGGGACAGGTTTTGTCTTCCCAGGTCACACCTGATAGAGCCCTGCTCTTCTGGGAATACCTGAACACCTACCCCTCCATGGGAAGCAGTGAATTAATTCCTTGTTTTGCTTTGCTTGTGTGTATTGCTTTGGCCTTACCTATTAAACTGTTTTTATCTCAACCCATGGGTTCTGTCACTTTTACTCTCCTTTGATTCTCTCTCCTGTTCCACTGGCATAAAGTCAGTGGCTCTGTGGGGCTTAGTTGCTGGCTGGGGTTAAACCATGACAACTGCGTACATATAAATTCTTCTTTAACTAAAGAAAGGACCATATACCTGTGGATCATTTTACCTCATTTTACCGCCGCTGGGGGTATTGATAATTAAATGAAGGCAATTCATTCATGCTCTCTACTAAAATTTAGTCTTTTTTCTTTACTCTCCAATTCCTACTATTCTCCCAATGCCAGTGTTAGCTGTTTGATATGCAGAAAGCATTGGTACATAACTGACAAGATGTAGAGACTTTGATAGTGTGATCAATTACAACCTGTGACACTTCCCTCACCAGAAAACATGTATAAGAGCCTCTGAATGACAGACACCCTAACTATAAAATGAAAAACCAGCATCTGATACTCAGTACACCTAAAGAAACTTCTCTTTCCACTGATTATGTGACTCTCTAACCTGGCCTACATGATCTGGTTTTTTCTTCAGAAAGGACGACAATGGCAGCAATCTGTTTTATAATAATATTAATAATAATATTAATAATATTATGATAGCTGTTGAGAACCTATAATCTTCCAAGAATAGTTGATTCTTCACAAACACTTAGCTATTCAGCCTGAACTAGAGGGATAGATGGAAATACTATTTGCATTATTCTCTCTGGAGACAGGCAAAGGATGATTACAGCTGCAACATGAGTTTGACATGAATCTGTGGCATTCCTGAGCAATCTTATGGCTGGAAAATGCCAAAGTTGTTGAAGGGCTTGGCAATTGCTGGAACATAGAAAACTCAGGACAGACCCCCTAGAACTGTGCAGATATGGACATAATGCAGAAATTCCAATAAAGGGACACACATGTTTATGACTATCTCCTGTTAGGAAAAACTTAGAAAGATGTAACAATTCAGCCCAGAGAAGAGAAGGGTCAGAGAGATTTTTTTCAATATATAAATAAGTGAAGGGAGGAGGAGGAGATAGAGCATTTTCAATGGTGCTCGAGAGGCAATGAGCACAACTTGAAGGATAGGAAGTTCTCACTGAATGTCAGGAAACATTTTTCATTGTGACCATGACTTGAAAACTTGACACGGGTTGCCCAGAGTGTTGTTGGAGTCATCCTCACAGGAGATATAAAAAATCCATATGGGTAAGAAAGCCCGTACTGAGCAACTTCCTGGAGGTGGCTGTGCATTAGTAGTAGACGTGCACTGTATAACCTCAAATTCAGAGGTCCCTTCAAACCTCACCCATTCTGTCATTCTGTGAATCCTGCTTAGCATATTTTTCTATTTTAACAATGGTCTATTAAAAAAAAAGAAAAAGGAGAAAATTGTTGCATGCAATTTTGTATGTCTTTAACTGCGGTTTCACTTTGCCACCTCTTTTGTAAAAGAGTGATATGACAGGATGTACTCTTAAAGAACCTATTTTATCAGAGAGTTTTCTTCTCATCTTTCTGACTGACAGCAGTACTCCTGAACTTCTTTTTTGATCTGAATACTTTATAAAGTAGAAATAGCTTTACCAGCTCTCTTCCACTGTACAGAATTATCACTGAGAATTCTACAGCAGTAAGAAATCTGCCTATATTAGAAGAATCTTAAAATGTAGATGCTCTTGTTTGCCTCTGATGCTTGCTTTGATGCTTCTGAATCAAATAGTAATGACCGTGATTACCATTTAAAAGGATTGTTCCTCCCCACCTCAAAATGACGTCTCTGTATTCTTTGTTTTTAAATTTAGCTGTTTATTTTCTTCATTCCCTACTATTACCATCAACACTTCATGATGCTGATTGCTCAGTGCTTTCCTGCACTTATGGAACATTTATCAGTTTTTTGATGATGTAACTTAAACAACAATGAAAAAAAAAATTAAAATTGGTTATCCATTTTTGTGAATCCAGAACATACAGGGGAAAATTAAAAATATCCAAGTGTAGTTCCAGCCTGTTAACTATATAAGTCTCTACAATATGGAATGGAATGTAGCTCCTTCAATATACACAGCTGATATCAAGAATATGAGTTGGGGGCCTTTTTAGTGGTTATGCCTGTATAAAGATTCACATTATGATAGCTGTCAGACTTTCAGGTGTTCTGGGAAGATAAAAGACTCTGTATCAATGAACAAGGCAGTATGAAACATATAGGGTACAGAGTTCTGTGAATAAACAGGTATATATTATTTTACATTAAAAAAATTTCAATCTATATGCTTAGTAACAATAAAGAGTAACATAGGTAGAATATGAAGTCAAATATCAAGTGACAGACTTAAAAAAAAAGCCAATTACTACATTTTCTAAAATAAAGTAAAGCTGCTGAACAGCCTTTAAAATAGTTTGAGATAATATCCCTCGTAGAGATAATTTTCAAGTGTCTCAGTACTGAAAGATTTTGGGTTTATTCTGTATTTTTTGAGGTCACAACTCAGGGATAAGGAATAAGAAAAGGTAACTCTGATCTGATCCTCTGTAATATTTTATTTTACAAAGGAAACACTTCTCAATACTTTGGGAAGGATCACTGGGTCTGTCTTGGTGTAGTTCAGAATGCAATGCTTTTTTAATTTTTTTTCCCTGAAGATTGTCTAATTAATACAAAATCCTGGACAGAGAGGTAGTATGTACATTAAAAATAATTTAAAAATATATCCACTGGAAATTATCTCAGTGATACCTAAAATATCACTAGATGTGTTTCTCAGCCTTTTCCCAGAGCAGAAGCATCACCTTTTAAGACTTGAGGCTGACAGCACTGTTCAGCTTTTCTTTGTGATTCTCCCAAGCTTAAAGGCCACATACAAGATCTGCAAGTAAAAAAAAGCATGTCTATATTGAATGTAGTATTTTTCTTCTTTGATAAATTCTTTGGTTCAAAATATCAATGGTTTTGGATACAAGAGAATCAATATGGGGAGGGGAAAAAGGTTTTTTTTCAAAACTCACAGTGAGAGAAAGGTGATATTTTATGCTTAATAAAAGGACCAACAAATTAGTGAACGTGATCCTGTCCTAAGGTAAAATGAGAAATAATATAATAATGAGGTCCTGGTGAGGAACACATGTGGCAAAATGTCTATTTAAAAAGATAATATATATTTTTAAAGAGAAGTTTTCAAGTAAGTTTTTCCTTAAAAATTGTCCAGGTAAGGAATTTTCCTAATTTGATTTCATTAAGCTAATTGATCACAACAAAAAAGGACAAAAAAATCTCCTCCACACAGAAAAAATCCCAACTCCTTCCCTTTTGTCAAACTACTAGAGCAAAAATTTTGATTTCTGGATGTTAGATCTTTTCTGCCACTTCATTACTAAAATAATTAATACTTTCTGACACTTAATAGCCCTACCTTTGGATATGGACCTCTGACTGCAGGGTATTAGTAGCAGGTAAGAGCAAACCAGAAAATATTTTATCACAACAAATCACTTTTAATTTACTAAAAGCCTATCCTTAAGATTTTTATTATTTCTTGCCGGAACAACTACTGAATATGGTCTGGTATGTCATGTAAATGCATTGTTGTAGAAGTACATGGGATTCTCAAACAAAACTAAGGCTTATTGCTATTGCCTTAACACAGATGCCATTAAGAAATATTGGTGTATCTGAGACATCAGCATGGAGCTGGCAGAATTCAGCCTAATCTTGTCATAAACCTGTCCATTTGTAAGCCAAGAGGAGAGAAGTACTCTAGGGAGTCTCAAATGATTTTTACATAGGCAGCTGAAGCTTGGCCAAGTAACAAGAGATACTGAAGGGAAGAGAAGGAAAATGATTTTCAAACTGCAAAGCAGGTCAGCAGCAGTCTTCAATCACTTCAAATATAGGTTCCTTGATCCTTCAGACAGTGATCTATTTCCTACCAAATTCTTCCTTATCCTTGTGTGCATCAGCAATAACACTGATGCTTCAAATGCATTATGTATGAATTAATCTTACTTTTACTTTTCAGCTTTACTTTTCAGCTGTTTCCCACATACCTGTCATCAAGGAGTAAAAAAAAAAATCAAAACTTCATTGATGAAATTTATATTACCTTTTACTAAGGAGTTTACTTGCTATACTAATCATCTCTTTAACCATCACTTAAAAAAAAAAGAATAAATGTTTACACACACTTTAAAGATCATAATTAAAAGAGCATAATTTAATTTAATTAAGGAGTGGAGAATATACTGGCTGTACAAATGTGCCGTTATTAGGAAATTACTGGTGTGCCAAATTGATTTATTACCAACAGAACATTGACCAATATTCAAGCGGCTGCTTGCATTTGACGCTGTCGTGTTTCATTTTATTGCCATGTCACTGTAATGTTTTTACACAGAAAACATACTACCTGTGATAGAATAAAATATTTCACTGGGGCTCAAGAATACACATATCTATATTGTCTAATGCATCTGAGACAGAACACTGCCTTTATCTCAGAATAATTTGGGTTGACAGAAAGTCTTTTAGAAGAATGCAATCAAACAAGAAAAAGATTATGCCAGTGATAAACAGCAACTATGTGCCTGTGGCATGACTTTCTGACTTTATAATGAAATAAAAGAATGCTATATATGTTAGTTACTCAGTTGAAATAAGCATTGCGGTATGATTTTTTTTCTAGTAGTAAGGTTTATCCCTACTTGATTAAAAATTGCATTGTTCTTTCAGTGTTTCAAAAATTGAGTAAATCACAAAATAGGTAAATGCCTAGAAAGGTATAGATTAGCTTATATGTGATACCTTAATGCAGTAATTTAATTTATAGCCTAGGTACCATGGTTTCAGTCAATATAGAGGAACTCTTGTGCTAAAGATATCTTTTGTTAGTTAGATGTCTCAATTTCTTTATTAACCCTTCTATATTTTATAAATATACAGTATGTATTTATGCCTACATACAAGTAGGTGATACAAGTTTAGGATTAACTGAGACTTCAGAGTCTACATCAAATTTTCAAAATTACTTCATTTACTTACAAACTTGAAATCAATTCAATGGCATACTTTCAGAGATACTCTTTTAAATGTGTTCCATGCTGTAGTAAACATTTTTTCTTCTTTTCTGACAAAAAAAGAAGAAAAATACTTCATTCCTAGTATTTCGGGGTTAGTTGTTCCTCCCTTTTATCCTATCATAATCATACTCCACTTATCCCTGTTCTTTGAATGTTTGAACGTTAGAAAAATTTCTATTAAAGGAATTATAGCCGCAGAAGTTTACATTTCTTTGACGTTTCCCTCTATGTGTCTTGTCTAGATAGGTGGAAGTACAAATTTCCATGATCTGCAACTTTCCTCTTATTTGTTCTATTATGTTCAAAGATTTATTGCTTTCTCTTCTTAGACCACACTCTCTTTCTACCCTTTAGATCAAACAATAATTGTAAAGCCTTTTTGTGTAAAACCGGTCTTAGAAAGTGAGCCATGATTGCTCCTGAATTATGTAAGTTCTCTGTCTTCTGAAAGAAAGAGATTAGAATGACACAATAGACACAAATTAATGTCACTAGGTCTAGAACATATTTTGCCCCCTTCCATTTAAAAATGCAATAGGGAAGAATTCATTGACTAGAAAACACTAAATGACAAGAATTCTTCATGTATTTGATATAAAGTAGTTTTAGAAATTATTCTGCCACATCAATTCTTCAACTGTTCATTGTGCCACACCAAAGTATAATCTTTGCATTATTTATACAATCTTTATATATTTACGGCATAATCTTTTACATACTCTTACTTTCAGCTTTCTGAAATAAGTATACATTTAGCATTTTCTGGTATTACTCATTCATATTATCTTTGGGGTGTGGAGATAGGCTGCCCTTGGATCACAACAACCCCATGCACTATTGCAGGCTGGGGACAGAGGGACTGGAAAGCTGTGGAGAAGGACCTAGGGGTGCTGGTCACTGCCAGCTGACCATTAGCCAGCTGTTCAAAGGTGGCCAAGAAGGACAAGACTCTCTTGGCTTGGATTAGTAATAGGATGGCCAGGAGGACCATGGCAGTGACCAGCCTCCTGTGCTGGCACTGGGGACGTCACTCCTCAACTGATGGATCCAGGTGTGGGTCTCTCATGAGAAGAAAGGCATTGAGGTGCTGGAATGAGTCCAAATAAAGACAACAGAGCTGGGGAGGAGTCTGGAGCACAAGTCTGATGAGGAGCAGCTGAAGATGCTGGGGTGTTTAGCCTGAAGAAAAGGAGGCTCAGGGGTAACCTTACTGCTCTCTGCCTAAGAGGAGGTTGTAGCCAGGGAGGTGTTGGTCATTTCTTCCTGGCAACCAGTTACAGGAAAAAAGAAATTGCACCTGGGGAAGTTTAGATTAGATATTAGGGAAAATATCTTCACTGAAGGGCTGGTCAGGGATTGGAACAGGCTGCTGAGTGAATTGGTGGAACTGACGTCCCTGACTGTTCAAAAAAATCATGCAGATGTGGCAGTGGATATTGCTTAATGATGGAAATGGTGTTGCTAAGTTAACAGTTTGTTAACCTAGATGCCAGATGTCCACCTGGGCTGGATGCCTGGTGCCCACCAGGCATCTCACTCCCTTTCTTCGCCTGGACAGGACATACATCATACACTTTACAAAGACATAGTTACAACCTAGAAAATAATACAGCAGTCTATATTGCTGTATGCTTTGCTCTATGACTGTCTGCTCCCTGTTACAACAGCTGTGAATACAGGGCAAGAGAGCCACAATCATTTTTACTAAGTAATTTAGAGACTGTATATTCTGAATTTTACAATAATGAATGAGGACCAGTACAAGATATGGTAGTGAGATGATATATCCTCTGATGTAATTCACATTAAAATCTGACATATTTCTTCTTTTAATCTTGAAGGGCTATAATATCTATTTTGGACAAGCTGAATTTTGCCAGTCTGTAGCAAAGTAAAGCATCCAAATACATAGACATCTAAAGCAGCCAGATGGCAAGAAAGAACATGTCTTGCTAAGAAGCAAATAAAAACAAGCAAAGAGAAAATAAGTTAAACATCTATTTTTTTTTTCCTTAGAAGTTAATAGTTTACAAGGCTCTGTTTTTGTTCAAAACTTTTGATAGAGAAGTCTGGATCATCATAGTTATTTCTCTATTTTTTTTCAACAGGTCTGAGTAGTTTTCCTCTATGGAACTTATAAAATCATGGCAGTCATGGCCTATTTAAAATCTGCAATGCAAGAGACGAGCAACAAGTTTTTCAAATACTTAAGTATCATACAATAGAGGGAGGTTTATTCCGAAAAGGTCTATGTTATATTTTATGTAGTTTTATTGTTAACAGTATTGGGTTATCACATGTACATGTATATATTCCATTCCAATACAGATTCTGTGACTTTGTAACTGTCAGTATCTTTAGAAAATGTGTATTGTCCTCATGATTTTTCCCAATAAGTTCACTTCCCAATAAGCCTCACTTTCAGTAGAGTACTCCTCAGCCTCTAAAGTCTCCCTCCTATATGCCTTTTTTTGGTTTTTTTGGTCCTTTTTGTCTGGGAGATGATGCATCAAAACCTTCTGAAAGTTCCTTTATGCTTACAAAGCAAAAGCACTATCCTTTATGCCCACCTATACCCTCATTTAAAAAAGAAAAAGCTGCTTCCTATGACATCCTGTATAGTAAAATCAGGTGACCCCCACCATGGGAAATGATTGGCATCTGAATCCAAGGCTTCAGAATGCTGAACACTCCTTTTATTAAAACTATATTACTTCATACTATATCTATACTACAAAGAATACTAAAGAATACTCACTACTAACTAAAAACTTGTGACTGCCTACAGACCGACAGTCCACACAGCTTAGACCTGGTAGGCTAATTAACATCAACAATCTCCACCAGAATCCAATTACCAAATTCCTTCAGGTAAACAACCTTCCCAACACATTCCACATGTGCAAAAGACCAGGAGCAGCAAGCAGAGATAAAAATTGTTTTCCCTCTGTGCTTCTCCAGGAAAAAAAGAGAGACAGAATTATGTCTCTCTCTCTATTCGGAGGGCATGTGAATACCACAATCCTGAGACCAGATGTTTCATTAAACACATTATTTCTTCCATGGCAATGAAGTCCCTTTCATAAACCAAATTTTCATACTAGACATCCTGTATATTTTTCAACCTAGTTTTCTGTCTCTTTTAATGAGCAGGTAGTTAATGTACATGTATATTGTCATGCCCTGTTAATCTTTTGATACATTAAATACTTCTATCTTATTCACATTTGATTTTAAGCAACTTAATATCAAAGCATTTTCCCCTAAGAGAATATGTAAGGAGGGATATTTGGTCCCAGCTGGTGGTTTTAACCATTAAACTTCTGAAAAACAACCTAATTAAACCAAACATTTCTTTCTTTTCATGCATCAGGATCATATATTCTTTGTAGCTGATTTCTGCTCTCCAGAGGATGTGCTCTACTGTCAAATTCTGGTTAATAACTTCCCTAATGCTAATTAAAATCTCCTTGATCTTACTTAATTATCTCACTGTAATAAACAAATACTTTTCAGGACAATCCTTAAATGAATGTAGTTACACAAGCATTCATGTAATTATTATAGAATGATTCTGTTAATTAATTAATTATCAGAAGCCAGATCTCAAGCCTTGTAGTGAAATTTTACATTGTTTCCATGACTATACACTAAAATTTTAATGTAGAGTGAGCTTTCCCACTTTAGAAGGACACATGGGAAAAAATGATACTGCAGAAATGGGGATGTATCAGCACACAAAGTTGGAAGAGATGGACAGCACATGTTTCAGGACATCTTTAATCAGAAAATGTTCAAGCTCATCTAAGTTATGCCAAATGCTGTTCCAGGTTGTGAATTGGTCTTTAAAGTATACAGAAGTTTCTCATCATGTTAATTTAGTAGTTTTTACAACTGAATTTTCTAGACTGAATATCTTAAACACTTTTTATATGGTATACTGGAAGTGTAATTTTTATACTAGTAACAGCATCACATATTTACGCTTCATTCTATCGCACTAGTATTCCTACAACTGCTTCTGTGTTTTGTGGCATGTTACACGATGAATGTAGCTGTTTATATTGTTTTCTTTCAATAAAATGGACGAAAAATTCCACGAAAGAGCTCTAAGTATTTTTGGGTTAAAAAGCATCCCATGCCAAATGGTAGTTGAGTGATGGGCTTAAGAATGCCCCTCTCAATTTGTTAATATGCAATTTTTCCTCTGAAGGACTAATTCAGCTGGTGATTCAAATGACAAAATTTGTAAATATATTTAGCAAAAAAGCCCCTAACAAGCCACACCAAAAAACATACACCACAACAGAGATCTAACTTGCGCTGTCGTTACCATGATGAAAATTATACAGGTTCTTCTTTTACATATTTAGCAAAAGACACAGTCTATCTTTTCTGCAATTTTGTATTATTTAAATATGGCTTTTCTATCTTCCTTGTGGGCATTTGAGATAACAGATTAGTTCTGTATGCAAATAATCTTGCTTCTGCCATTCCGAATACTATACAAAAGTGCAACAAAATCACCTAACTTTAATGTCAGGTGCCTTAATTTAGATTGATAGTGGAATAATAGTGATTTGGCATGACAGTGTGTCTGCATGTAGATGAAGTTATGTATTCATCCACTTATCACTTTCTTTCAGCATAGAAGAAGAATTACAATAGCTTTACATTTGAAAAAGTGGTTTTCAGTATGATACCCCAAAATTAAAGATGAAAGGCTATGTCTGTGGTCAGTGCTTCTCTTTTTGAACTTCTTCCCTTTTTTGAAGTTCTTCTCTTTTTAAATTACCATTGCAAAAGTCTGTAGAATTATTGTGAAATACTTCAGTGTAAAAGAAATTCCAAATGGAATTGAGGTAAAATTCTGTAAAGAAAGTTTTCTTAGGGTGATGCCACAGTGTCATCAACAGATCGGACTGAGAGGAGGAAAAGGAAATGAACATAAGATAAAGGAAGAGGAGTGAAGCAGTACACACACTCTTTGGGAAATTAAATCATAACATCTACTGTGATGGAATACCTTAACAAATATTAGTGAAGTTTATGAAAACTTTATGAAGCCTTCGATGCATACCATGAAACAATTTCGGAACAATGTTGTCCTAGATAAAGTGATATTTGTAAAGGTTTAGTACTGCAGTTATGGTGCCCATCAGCAATGTAGTTAAGTCTTTATAACTGTTACCTGTTCTCCTAAAAAACCAGAGAAGCCTAAACAAAATACTTCCCACCTCACATTCCAAGTGTCCGGATCCAGAACTTCTGGATATGACTTTGATTAATCACAGTTTTGAAGTGAGCTCTTTTTTTTTTCCTAAAATGAAGACCGCTTTTCCTTTGAAGTGCAAATACCAAATACAGTGTCTTTCTTCAGGTAACTGCATAGCACAGAAGAAGTTAATCTCTTTTAACAGTGAATTTTGAATTTCTGCTGTTCATCTTACCCTCATGGCTTATGTTCTTCCATATAACTATCCAATGTTAAAGATAGTTAGGATAATTAACTTCTTTCTTAATTTTACTTCTTTCTCTGTTACGCTTTTGGTTTTGTATTTATTTTTCCACTAGTGTTTTTTGAGGCACCTTAGGTTCTCCAGAGATGTCTATGTTTTAGATGGACAATTGCACAATTAGATCTAAAGAAGAGTAGCCCACTGCATAAATGCATTGTACAAGTACTTTACTTGCATGAATCTCACTCCTTCAATATATTTCCACTCTGGATGTATGGACAGGAGAATGAGAAGTTGGAGAGCAACCCCTGCATAAAGAAACTGAGTGTCCTGGTCAATGGCAAGTTGAATCTGAGTCAGCAGGCCCCTGGTAGCCAGGAGGGTCAACTGTGTCCTGGAGACATCACACACAGCATTGCCAGCAGGGCAAGGAGGGGATTGTCCCACTCTGCTCTGGTGTGGCCTCACCCTGGGTCCTGGAAGCAGTTTTGGGCACCCAATTATAAGAAAGATATAAAGCTATTAAAGAGTTTCCAAAGGCATGCCATGAGGATGATGAAGGGTCAGATGGGAATGGCATATGAGGAGAAGCGGAGGTCACTTGGTCGATTCAGCCTGGAGGAGACTGGGGGGACACCTCATTGCAGTCTGCACCTTCCTCATGATAGGAAGAGGACATGCACACAACAATCTCTTCTCTATGGTGACCAGTAATAGGACCTGAGGGACTTGCCTGAAATTGTGTCAGGGGAGGTTTAGGTCAGATATTAGAAAAACGTCTTCATCCTCAGGGTGTTTGGGCACTGAAACAGGCTCCCCAGGGCAGTGGTCACAGCACTAGGCCTGATGGAGTTCAAGAATGTTTGCAAAATGTACTCAGGCACATTGGTGTGATTCCCTGGGGCGTCCTGTGTTGGGCCAAGAGCTGCATTTCAATGATCCTTTTAGGTCCCTTGCAACTCAGGTTATTCTATGACTCCAATATGGGAAGGGTTGGGGTGTTGTTGCAGAGGAGCTCATTGCTGTCTTGATCTGCAGACAGCTCCATGTGTACTTTAGTCATGATTAGTAACTGATAAAGAATACATGTTTTCCATAATATTTCTAGAACTTCTCAGACTTAAACTAGAGAAAAGAGTGCCAGCTGATAAAAGCAGAGCTATTATCCCGTTTTTATTATTACTTTATTCATGAACAACAGCTATTTTATTTGAGGACTAATAAAGTTGTGAATGATGCTAAATTCAAGTGCAGACAATCAACAGAATCATCTTCTTCACCTATCACAAGAGATTCTTTAATATGCTCCAGGGAATCATGGAATCATCTAGGTTGGAATATACCCTTATGGTCACAAATCTAACATTGCCAATTCCACAACTAAACCATGTCCTTAAGCACCATGTCTGCTCACCTTCTAAATGCTTCCAGGGATGGTGATTCTGCGACTTGCCCAGGCAACTTGCTCCAACATTTCATATTGGGTGCTTGTTTACTAAGAACAGACATCTCTAACAACAGTAGAAATAAATGAATTGCATTGTTTCAGATTTTTAGAGTGGCATAAAAATATGTATTTCAATATGGGTTTTGGAAGTGAATTTTTTTAATATTTACATAAAATCACCAGTTTTCATGTACACAGTTTTGTACCACTTGTAGCATGATTAGATATTGTGGATTACATCTGGTTTTTAATACATTTAACAATTCTTAAAGTCTGCCCACAAAAATATCTGTTTCCTCTTGACCACCATCATTTTTATCAACTTGATCAGTAGGAAAACAGCAGGCATTGAACCTGATAGAGCTTCATTTCTAGAAATGCAAGCAAGAACAATAACCTCATAAACCTTAAATTTAATTTAAGTACCCTTCCTTGAAGAATCTGTTTAATCAATCATAATTGTAAAACAATTACTGGAAGTTTTCTCAGAAATATTCATGTGATTATGAATTTTTAACTTCCATTACCTAATTATGAATAATTTAACTTTTGAATATACTTTGTCTCAGAATGACTGCTAAAGAGTCCTTAGATCGTGTTTGGCTCTCAGACAAAGTGAATATTTTTAAAATTAATTAATTTAGAGATTTTTTACTATTATTAATGTTTTGCCATATAATAAATTAGTAGCCCAAATTTTCATGTGCTATTTTAAATCCTGAAAACATGAATGAACTTTATCCACAACCAGGATTAGCACAAATGCATGTCTCATATCAGCTGGCCAAAGAAAATGCCCACCACCCCATGTGTGGGACAGACACATGTGGCGTACAGAAATCCTTGGGGTGTGAAGTCAGCTCTATAGCTCAGTCTAGCTGAACACATCCCTAATGACCTACTGGATCTCTGGTGTTCAGGAGGAGTTGCTGTTTTCCAATAATTCATAAGAAAGAGAAATAATCCTGTGGCATCACCGTTTATCTTCCATTCAAATCTGAGTGGATTGTGATTGAGCCAGTGTTGCTAATTCTGGCGACTGGTTTATAGGGGCTAAAAAAATTACTGAGATGTTGAATTTTTCTGCATCACACCGTACTGCCATTGTGCTGGCAATTGGTTTTACCAGAAGACTTTCCTGCTTTCCCATTTAATTAGTAAGTAGTGAAAATGTGATCTGTTATAAGAAAACTCAGAAGTTCCTTTGAAAAGATCAGTTTTCCTTAGTGAAAACAGAAATGTAGTGATTTGCAACTCTAGAAGTTAGATCACATCCTTAGTCTAAGACGAACTTCAACTAAATGTTTGTAAATTAAAAAAAAAATTCTTGGCACCTGTGATAGTCTTAAAACACTACAATGGAAAACCTGGCTAAAATGTATAAAAGAATGGCTTTGTATTTAAAGTAAAAAATGTAGACCAACTTGCATTGTGAAATTACTTCACAAGTGAGAGAACTTTAAATAGCTGTTGTTGCATTCCAGTTTTATATGACAGCAAAATCAGTTTGATCATCAAAATCAAATTAATTTATTCACTTGTAGAAACTTCTTCTTAAGTTTTCTTCTTCCTAATCAGTCTTGTGTTCAGCCATTTTAATTTTAACAAGCTGAAAATGGCAACTTTGTACATAGAGCTTTAACCTTCACTCAGTATTCAGCACTTTTTTAGTAATAATGACATCCTGTAATTAAACAAAACATATTACTCTCTAAAAAAGTTACATCCCAGGCTGTGCTGCTTGGAATTATTAATGATTTCAACCTATTTGGTCAAAACACGTGGATGATGGTGATTGGTTTTTTTTAGAAAAATGCCATAACAATGATATTAAACTTTAAGTTATTATTTCACTTTAAAAATCATAACATGATCCCCAAAATTATACCCCCTAAAGAAAAAAAAGTATAATAAAATGCATGACAATCCCTAGGTTCTAAAGTTACATCTATCACATCAAAAACGTATTGTTCTTAAAAAATCTGTTCACCCAAAGGCAACAACAAAATCCAGAATCTATTTATCCACTTTATAATACATGGTTTTGCCCATATCAAATAAAATATTTACAAACTGTCTTATTCTTTATTCAATGAGCTGTGTCATTAATTGAAATTATTTTCAGAATTTAGACATAAATACAGCATTTCTCTATATACAAGTTTTATGAAGATTAAATTTTATAATCCATGCTATTTAAGAACATGATATCACAAAGCATAACAATAAGAAATCCTACATGTGGAGATATTTAAAGTTTAGATAGGTGAAATTTTGCCTTGCTTTGTCCTGTTTTGCTTTTTAAGTTTAAAAGAGTTTTTTTTAGTTTGCAGTGTAGTCGCTGTCTGAAATACCAATGTAACAGAAAAAAAGCATGGCTGAAATGTAAGTTTTTTATTTTGATCATTTCATATGACCATGATTTGGTCACAAAGACAGGATACAATATACTTCACTGATTAAAAGGACATTTTCTCTGGTTATTGTATACCATAACTTTCTAAGATGCATTTGCTATTTTAAATTTGGATATTTGTCCCAGTTCTGAGGAAAACACACATAATAGCAAAGAAAAAGACAAAAAGGTAAATATTGAATTGTTCTCCATGGTATTCAAAGTAAAAAACAATACTGACCATACCATAACTCTTTCAGGTCACAAAAATGAGATTTTGGGAAAGGATGGACTGAAAAAATAGTCAAGTAGTTGTTCATTCATTAACAGCAATTCTCTTAAAAAGACCAGAAAGCTATGCATGAACAAGAGAAATAGTGAATAGGGAGCCTATTTCAGAAGCATTCCCAAATGTTTCATATGAGATTGGATGGGATGTTAGATTTTATCCTTCTGTAAAAGCATATTTGGTCTTATTTTTCATTAATTTTGGCTAGAATTTCTTTCTATAGAATAAGAAGGATTTTTTAGCCTGAAAGACCATTTTAAGCATGAAGTTTCTCAAATTATCTATGAAACAAACCAATCAAGACTTTCAGTTTAAGTTCTATCTCACACCACTAGTCAGAAAAATTCTGTACAAAAACAGAACACCCTTGAAGTTTCTGGAAACTGAACATTTTCTTTCTAGCAGAAAACACACAGCATAATTTTACATCAGATTTTGCAGAAAAAGAAACCTGGAGATCAATGAACTGAAACAGAAGGCTCACCTTGCACAGGAGAATGTTCAATTAGTCATGTGCAAAAAAAAAAAAAAAGAACCACTCTTGAACTGAATGCACCAAGAATTTTGGCCTAATTTTCCAGATTTTAAGGCAAAAATAAAAATGCTAAGGAGGGAAATTTTAGTTGATAGCAAAATAGTTTGCAGGATGGTTTATTACATATTTAAATGAAAAAAATCTGAAATAAAATTCATGTAAATATTTAATATTCTTTTCAGATAGGAAGGATAATTGACAAAAGCAAAATAGATAACTAATAAATGTTAAAGAGATCACTAAATTAAAAAAAAAAGAAGTACTATCTTATACTATAAGATATACTACTTCTATATATAGAAGTACTATACTATCTTAATTGGGACAGTACAGAATAATTTTGGTATAAAATTGAAATTTTTAATTTATTCAACTGAAGATTCACAGCTATTAAAGTACAAAAATATTTTAGCAGATGACATCTTATTTTGCCAGCAAAAATTCATAACAAATCAAAGGAAGATGAGTTAGGTTAGAAATAAGGAATATATTTTTATACAATGTGAAACAGACTGGACTTGAAACTTCTGATAACATCTTGGCCACAGATGGCCATGACATCTTTTTTCATACTTCTATAACTAAAAATATAAGTAATGACCTAGGCTTTTTTTTCCTTTGCTGAAATTTCATATTTCAGAATCTACAAACAAACAAACAAAAATCTTTCTTGGAAACTATTGACCGATTTACATGAAATGAAATTTTATTTTCCTGGGAGAAAACGAAATAAAATCATAATTTCTAAGAACATAAGAATATTTTTCAGAAATTCTTTTCTCAGGGTAAAAGTTTTTGGTTTTACCCTACATGACATGAACCCAGATGTAGAAAACTCAAAGCCATTTGCAAAATGGAGATGCTTTACTACGCACAGTTTTCAGTAATTTACTTAGTACTATTGATGATAGTGGAAAAAAATTCCTTATGAAATATAAATAGGCAGTATATTGCGTGTCTGAGCAAGCCTAAATGAGAACTCAAGTGCAGAATACTGTTGCAAAGTAAGAGAGGAACCAGAAAATAATTTACAAAATGTATGAATGTAGTCTCTGTGATAGTGTTGGTTTCTATGTACAACTACTCATTAATCCACACAATAGCAGAAAATAAATGAGAAAAAACATTTATGCACACTTTGCAAAACACCGCCTGTTTCTTAGAATGAAGGCTGGAAAACACAGAAAGGCGATGGAAACACACTGACTGGAGAGTATTACTTGGTAAAATTACTTCACCCTAGCTTGGGTAAAACAGAGAAAGCAAAATGTACACTAATGAAGTGTATTGGGGTGAGAAAAAATTATTTGAACAACTATGATATTAAAATCAATACAGATTTCAATTTATTCCAAGATACAGGGACATTGGAATAACATATCAAAACAAAAAAATCCCTGGTATTGTAATCAGTACTCAGTAACTATGAGGGAGGAATGATATTCTTTGACATAACTGAATCAATTTCAGACTTAAAGTGTGTTGGTTTTTTTCCTAAACATTGTGGTATTGCTGGAAAAGTCTATTCTAATTGTATTCCCAATGCTAAACCCATACCATTTTCTGTTTATCAAGTAGGTGCAAAGTACATTTATGTACAAATGTCTATTTGCTGTAGCTATGACAATAAGCTTCATTTGAAAATATGCAATAAATATGGTTTCTGTTTCATAAATATCATGTCTTCTTATTAGCAAGGAGACACTTAAAAATCACCTTCATTTACCATAGATATGTGTTTTAAAAATTTGTTCAAACCTTAGTAGTAGTTTCACAGCTCATTTCTTGGAATACTGCATGCTCTAAGTGAGAATGTGATTAACTGAGACTGGAATAAAATCTGACCTCTAATTGTTTAAATCAACCTAATTGTCTAGTGTTTCACTACATTAAAAGAAAAAGCAATATTAAATCTGGGCATAATTTAACAATTCATCTAACCGTGGTGGATTTGGATAAAAGTATGACCATAGCTGTTCAGTGCCTGTTTAGGATGTAGGGTTCTGCAGGTTCCATGAACTTGGGAGACAATAAGGCTATTTAATGTCCATGAGGATATTGTTGAAATGATGGTCATGGTTCTCTCAGAGCCTGCCGTGTATATAAATGGATTGCACTCCGACTGTGTAATGGGAGGTATTAAAAGAGGAAGGATTTTAACTTAAAAAGGGAAGCCTTCTGAAACCTAAGGCTTAGAAACTAGACTAAGTATTTCTTATCCAGAGAAAGGTTTCAAGGTACCTAATGATCAGTACAGTTCACAATGTCAACAATTAGTAATGAGATATTCCAGAAAAACTAGACCCCAGCCTACCAATGTAAGCACCATCATACTTTTTTCTGTTCTAGACATCAAGTAACTGATTTATTGTGAAAACTACAATCTGTAAGCTCTCTGTGCTTAATTTTTTCTTGTAGAAATAAACATAATTAATTAAATGGTATTGTGTAAATGAATAGAATTTTTAAAAATTAGTAGCTTCACATGATATGAAAATGGGTCTATATATTTTTTCTTTTTTTTAATCAAAGGCAAATATCTGTCAAAAGAATAATTTATATCACTATCAAATACAACTTTTTGTTGTATTTCTACTACTATAAGACTTCACAAAACCAAAACCCAGTTCCTTTGCAGTCTGTCCATATCAATTAATAGTAACTAGAGTGTAACAACTTTTAGTAGGATAACTTGCGCTAGTAGCTATCCATGGATAGGTCGACAAAAAGTTGAAGATGGTATCACTCTTTAAAAGACTCTTTAAAAGACTAAATTTTTGCATCGTTTTTCTGTATTTATATTTAGTCTAATATCAGAATGAATGTTTCACAAACACGCATAGCTTAATGGATAGATTTTAAACTGAGTCCTGTCAATTAAAGAGAATTCTGCTTTCAAAGTTATAATGTTAGTGGTGTCTTTTTCTAAGATTAAAGAGTCCACTTGGCAAGATTAAGAACGGCTGATGTGACACAGTAGAGCTTGTCCACCAGTACATTAAGGTTATTTCCTCCTGCTTTACTTTAAAACAAGCAATATTGCTCAATGTAAATGAATCTTCAGCTTCAATTGTGTGTGCATCACTAAAGGCAAATTGTTTGAGCTACCTGAACTCAAACATAATTTCTGTTGTTTTCTACATGCATCTTGCTCCCTGACAACTAAAGAGATTCATCCTGAAACAGAGAGAATATTTTTAAATCACATGTGTAGCTGAAAAAGACAGAAGGTATAATAGATTTACCCTAAAGGTAGGGTAGTTTATTAGCATGTACTTTCTTTCATTGTTCAGTTTCATTGGAATTTCTAATTCAGTCCCTTCGGTGCTTGAAAGCAAAACTGAGAATTCATATTTTATAATATGCCACATTATGATGTAAACATGTCTTGCATGCATTTCAGCTTGCTGGGATTGGAAGCTAGTAGTAGCTTGTTGCTATTAGAACAGAAGAGCAGAATCATGCTTCCTGTTATAATAAATACTCTTCTTACCACGGAACATGTAGGAAGCAGCCACTGTCTTCTGTTTTCTACCATCTCAGCTCATGCAAGTCAGGAAATATCCATTCTATGAGATACATAAGCAAAAAAATGGAAGAAAAACCAAACCAAACCAAAAAAAGAAAAAAGAAAAAAAAATCAGAATATTTTATGCTTTCTCTCTCTCTCTTATGTCCTATTTCACTACTGAAATGTTGTGTTTAACTGCTATTCATTATGTAAAGACGGTTGCATTCGCTAATAGTAGAAATTACAGATTTGCAATAGTTTTAAAATAAATAAATAGTTATGGTATTCTTAGCGTCTTGCTTTAGATATAGGAGAAATATTATTCAGTTGCAACTCAGTTCACTGTAGCCTTTAGCACAAACATGCAAGTTAAACTCAATCACATTATACTTCAGTTTCTGTCTCTAAGATTAGGCTGACAGAACTACTATAGTTCACAGTAGTACAACAGGTAAGTACTTTAGAAACTGTTAGATGCTTTGAGAACACAGAAAAACATGATCCGAAAGCGAAACAAAAATACATATTCAATGGGGATGAAGGGATTTTAGAATGTGTTCAGTTTGTTTTGTAAGACGTATTAATGAGTGTTAACAACTTTCATTACCATCATCTGGATGGTGAATCTTAAATACCTTCAGTCTCATGAAGAACATTACTACACCAAATGCAAGAAAAGTTCTAAGTAATTTAATTTCCCCTTATTTTTGCAGGAGGTTAGCTTTAAAGCCAGAGATAAACAAGGTTTAGGGTTAGAGGTAACAATATATTATGGGGAAATCTAAACAGTGATTTGGAGGGGCTTGTCCCACAGCATTCATGATTGATGTGAAACTTTTCGGTTTTCATCCAGTTGTAGGAAATGAAGCAACTAGATAGTTATCAAGATTTCATTTTTTCCCTCCTGACAGAAGGATTATTTTCTATGCCGTTCAGAGATTCAGCTGGACAGTGAAGGTGCTCAAAAAATTATCTGGCTCCAAAATCAAACTAAATTCACATTTTGCTACTTCCTACTTTGCTAGAGGTTTTTAATGTCTTCACAGAACTATAACCCTCCTTTTTCTGCTTTCACTTGCTTATATGAAAAATTTTTTCCACTATACAATTTATAAAAGTGAAGGGAAAAGCTGCCAACTTGTGATGATTGTCCAATGACTTCAGAAAAAAAGTGACAAAGAGAGAGAAAGAAGTGGGGAGAAAGACCAACCACTATTTTAAAATATGTTGCCCAAGCTGAAGGAGAGCTATTACCTTCCAGTGTAATAGAGTATGGATGTCATCTTAAAACATAGTCAACTCAGGTGGATACAACACATACTCTGCTTTCAAACCCAAATTATTAGGAAAAAGTTCCAAGAATATGCTAGAAGTTTTATTCAGAAAATATTAAGAAGAGGTGAGCAGTGTACAAGGCTGCAGACTATTGACTGGTTAAATGAAGTCTCCAAGCACTTCTTCTGATTTTTATAGAATAGAGAATCATTAAATTCTGTAACATGGTACCTTAACACTAAGCTCCAGTGTTAACTGGAAAACTGCATTTATTTTAGCAGGGTTTGACATTCTTACATCATTTATATATATAGTTTATGAAAAAGTAGTTCAGTTCCTCCTCTTTATCCATTGCAAAGAATCAGTGTCAAGAATTGTTTAGAGTTAAGCTAGTAGAAATTATGAGTCAAACAAAAAAAACCCTGGTATCAGAAAGGAGAAGAGTAGGATAAATTTTTGCAGACTAAAAGTTTCACAGCAATAACTGAAGTATTTTATTGTCTAGCTGATGAAATCTTACTTTTCCAGGCCTATATTTTGTCAAAGGTTTCTTTTTTCAAAATAGAGTAAAGCTTCTTCTTAACTGGGACAAAGACACATTCAAATGAATTGGCAATAATACCAACGATAGTGAGAAGGTACAACAGTCCAAATCTGAAGACCAGTTGTTCAACTTTGCATATTTATCCCCCAGATATTCTTCCAAGCCTACCCAATAAAGACAGAACTACACCTGACAATACCTTCCATTATTCCTGATTTATTTTTCCATAGAAATACAACAAAAAGCTCTCCAAAATTAATGTGGTGGTAAAGAAATAAATATTGTCCTAGGTATAATAGGAAAATGAAAACCTCAAAATGACAGCTAGTGATTCAGTTCTGCTTTTCTCCAAGACAAAAAAAATACAAGAAACTTCTAACTGCTTATCTTTATGATACTATATGCAGGTTTAACTGCTCATATATCTCTTCATTTCTTCAGTTGTAGCATTATGGTATGTCGGTTTCCCGCCTCGTAGGAGATTGGTTTGGCAAGCTCTGGACCCTGGCAGGATTGACAAGGACAAAAGCAAAGGACAAGAGGTGCTCTTTCTTCTCAGAACCAAAGTCCCACAGCTTTATTGGAGAACAACTCCAGGGGAGGAAAGAGAGAGAGCCCAGGAGAGGAAATGGTGTTCAGGAGAAGAGAGAGATGATCCACCTCGTGGCAGGAGATTTTAAACCTGGGGGAAGAGGAAGCGGAGGAAAGGAACCAGAGCCAATGGGATCCAACTGATGGGAGTGGTAAAAGGAGGAACTAACCCGGGGGAAACCAACACCACAGGACTCAGGGGTGGTGGGGATGGGGTGTGGGGTGTACAGAACAAACCACATGATACAAAACAAACGACTCATTGCAATGAAACAAACCGCCCAGTGCAAAATAATAACTGAATAAACTTCTCAGTGTAATACAACATGGTACATAGTGAATAATAAGTCAAAGAGTTTCAGTTTTAACGCAATGATAGGCAATAAATCAATGACGGTCAACAGAGACTTGACTGTCCATTAATACTGTCAGCTATAAAATGCAGTTAGTTTCTTGGGGAGGAGCTTTGGACCCTGTATCTATTTTTCTAAATATTAGAAATATTATAATTAAATATTTCAAAATAAAGTAGAAAAGTGGTGGAAGATGTAGTTTCTGGAAGATGTCGTAATAATGTGCATAATATTTCATATGATAATTCATAATATATGCCCTTAACTTGATAGGATACAGAGGGTGAAAATTGTTATATTCTAATGATTTTAATTTCATTTTATGTGTCTCAAACTAGAATGAAAAACCCTAAGGGCTAAATTCAAGAAGAAACATTGATCTTTAAAATGTGACTTAGCAGAACAGGGCTGCCAAGTGTACATTTATTTCTTGTAGTTATATTTTTCCCTTTGATCAGAAATAATCCCTGTTTACTCTGACAGCAACTCTGCTGCAAGATCAAACACTCTTAATACAGAGTACTTCAGGTGTCATATGATGTCTGTTTATACATGTACAGAACAATTTCAACTTTTCTAACTAGCATGAATAGTTCAATGCCAAGCCTTTGAGACTTGTTTTTTTCTGTTTACACCAGGTGCTCCAACAGACATTTTACAGCAGAACTTGCTCATAATGTCGGAACTAGTGCCAGGCAAAGAGCATTAACATGTGGATTGGCATGGTAACTTTTCAAAAACAACAAAAAGCCAGCCAACCTTGCTGATCAGAACAAGAAGGTAAGAAGTGGTTACAGTCTTAATCAGCTGTAGAGAAGTCAAATATCCAAAAGACCAGATGTTGAACACCAACTGTGAAATTTTTGGGGGAAAATAGAATCTGGAAAGGGCAAAGGTATTCAAGTTCTGTTGCCTAATTAATATATTAAAAAAGAATATTATGCTGAAATTTGCTATATACAGCCTGTAATTTGAAAATTTTAAAACCTCAAGTGAAATATATTCTTTTTAATTTTTCCACTTGCTTGAGTATGTGTATATACTTCATTGTATTTCAATAGAAATTTCTAACTGCATCCAACTGGCACATGTCAGACCTTACTCTCTTTCTACTCAGCTGTATCTCAGTTCAAAGGCAAAATATTTAATGGTGACTGTTGGGTTAGAGTAATTTTAAATGTCTCTTCAGCCAAAAAGCTTAATAAAAATCTTAAATTCAAAGTCGGTTGAACAGCCTACAGACATTCAAAATCATAGTTCTGCATGAAGTTTGACAGGAACTCAAATCTCAATAGGATCTCATACTTACAGTGCGGAAAGACTTGTTTGCTGAAGAAATTTTTGTAGGTTTTTTTTTGGTTTGTATGTTTGGTATTTTTTCTTTCTTTGTTTTGGCTTGCGGGTTTTTTAACACTTAAATAAATAACTGACCTTTTATCTTGCTTAGGGGTTTTATTAATTAATGAAGGTGTGAGCTTTTATATTTCATATGAAAAGATTAGTAAAACAAATTTACATAAGTAGAACAATTGAAACAATCAAAATCTTTTATGCATTAATTCCTGAATGTTTTCCAAATATGTCTGGTAATTAGGGCAATAAAAGGAACTAAATTTCTAATGAACTACTTGATAAATTTCTATCTGCCCTTACTGAATAAAGTGAAATTAATTTGCAGCTTTTCATATAAAGGGAGAAAAAACAGCGTAAAATAGAAGATCATCTTGTTGTTCAGAGATGATAATTCAGAAAGGAGAGAGATATTATTTTCACATTTTAGTCTAGTATGAAATAAATAGTTCTGGCTACCAAAATGACACATAGAAGTGCATGTTATTCTGTTATTCTTCTCAGATCACAGTTTTAGCAAAATTTGAAGTTGTTCTTTAGTTTGAACAAAAGTATCAACAACTCTTTTCTCTCTCATGAGGAATTGTGTAAATTAGGATGATCAAACTCTTTAATAATTTGACAAAATTTGATGGAAAATTCAATACATATTCTCCTTTTCTAGCATTTTCAGTAGTTCTGGTTTATTACCATTTGTCTGCACTGAACTTTATTTTCTAGATAGCATTCACAATTTCCAAAGTGCAGAGTACCACACTGGAATGGATAATTTTGTATCACTGAGAAATAATATCCCTTTAAAAAAAACACACATAACTTCAAAATTCATCTTCTTGAGGTCACCATGCAAAAAGCACTAAAACCCCCACATGGTCCTTAATTTTTGAGACCCATTTACTAAGGTTTTGATAATATTGAAATAAATTTTACTTAATTATTAAATTTGAACTAGTTGAAAACTGTTGGTTTGGGAATCATGGGAAAAGGAAGCATCACAGAAACTAACTGGTTATGGATTGGCTGGTTACACTTCCCAGCTTGTGAAGTCATACACCATCTCTTTCTACGACTTCAGGAGCCCTACTT
This sequence comes from Camarhynchus parvulus, assembly GCF_901933205.1. Classification (NCBI taxonomy): domain Eukaryota; kingdom Metazoa; phylum Chordata; class Aves; order Passeriformes; family Thraupidae; genus Camarhynchus; species Camarhynchus parvulus. The sequence continues at coordinate 3,229,456 of NC_044601.1, forward strand.
TCCATTCCAGCGGGTAGAGATTTCATATGAAGCCTTGAAGTAATTTCAAAAAAGTTAATTACACCTATTTTAAACCTCTGAGAAGAAATAGGCTTAAAATACGTTCACATTGAAACACAGTGTTCCAAACAATTGCACTAGTAAGGAAGGAAAGATTTGGCATTTAAAGGTATATCAGTGATTCATCATCAAGCCTTATTGTTTCATTAAAATTAAGAAAGCAATAGCTTTGTGATTGTGTCATATATTGTTAATACATGAGTTGCATAAAATACAAGCCAATTGTCATGGGAAAAAATCTCATGCTATAAGTTTAAAAACTTGAGGTCAACTTAAGAATAGTCCCACAAAACATTTAATTTACCTACTCCAGAGAGTTAGATCAGTATATAGTCTATTTCATAGATTAGCTATGAAATATACTGAGTTCATCTGAAATTGAGCAATTAATTTGGGAGTCTAATTACCTTATTTATTAGATTTAAGCTCATTAGATTTTTATTTAGACTTAGATTTAGATTTTTGATAGATCCTTAAGATGAAATCTGACTTCCCTCTTTATTTGGTCAGAGGTAATATTATTAAATGGGCAGTATGACAGAAAGAAAATCAACAAAAATATAATCTATAGGGATCAGTAAAAGCAGTAAAGGTCAACTAATGGAAATTATCAGACAGGTAAGGCTAATGGTGAAGTTGCATGTTTTTCATTCTCAAGGTCAACTAGAGATGTAAAATTGGATAGATTAAGGAGGTAGTAGATAATGGCATCAAGAAGAGGAAAATAAGTGCCCAGCACCATCCTGTCCCTGTCTAATGCACATTTCATCATCTGATATGGTAATGGAGTTTTTCTGAGCTTGTTTCCCTGTCTTGATGCACAAGGTCAACACTGAGAGTGCCTAAATATAGCAACCCTAATCCAGGATCATGTGTGTTCTTAATATACATACCAAACAAACAAAGAAACCTAATAGATTTAGCTAGTCTTTGTTCCCAACAACTTTTATTATTAGTTATGAAAAAGCAACAGCAGTATTCTATAGAAATTTATTTCCTCTGTATTAATGTGAAAATTAGGATGGTTCATATAACATTCTTATTGAGAAATGATAAAAGAAAATGTATCATATCTGAGAATCTAAATTAATTAAGTGAACACTCTAATGAGATGTAGATTTAAAGTTCAAAATCTGTTTCTGTAAATATATTCTCATCCATTGAGGGTGTTTATGTAGTAAATAATACTGGCTTCATATTTGGAGCCAATCAATTAAATAGCAAATAATACTGGTTTTATATGTAGATGGAGGCAATCAGTTCCTGATTAGGGAAGACTGATATTGCAAGACTTGAAACAGACAGCTTAATGCGACCTAGTCAATCCTTCATTTAGTCATCTGTCGAGACCAGTTGTCTCTAATTATTTTTGTTTTAGAGGAGATTTGTATAGTAACAGTTGAAACAGAAGCTGAAGAAAAGACAAAGATGGAGGTGCAGCACCAGTGCCTGGTCTTGTTAAATCTCATTATATTCCCATAGACCCACTTCTCAAAGTTGTCCAGATCCCTGTGGATGACATCCTCTCCTTTAACTGTGATCTCAATTTCATCTGTTAATGAAATACTAAGACAAAAAAAAATTCTAGTTATCTAGAAAACCATAAATGAAAGAAGACAAACCCACATTTTCTCATTCCTGCACTTTCCTTTTTTGATTACTTTATTTTTTGTCTTTACTGAAATTTCTGTCAAGAGGCTGGTAGGTAGTTCTTGTATGAGGAAGGTGTTTTAGGTAGTAATTGAAGATCTTGTCACCTGAATTTATTTCTAGCATCACTAAGGATGAAATCCAGAAGTACTGGCTTTGTCTAGCATATCAGAAGTCCTTATATTATGCAGAGTTCAACTACTTTTGCAGACCATCAACAACACCATGAATTGTCCAGCAAATAATTAATACAGATATAAATGAAACAGAAGTGGAACAAAGCTAGAAAAATTTATTTTTCACCTTCATAGTAATACAATAATGTGAAGAATTAATGATGTGAATTGAACATCCAATTACACGTCATTTAGTAGCAAAAAGAGAATAATCTTTTATGTGTATTGGTCTACACAATTGGTCTGCACAATGTTTCAGCTGATGTTATTCTCACAGGTCAGTCTCAGTTGCTTTGTTTTAAACAGAAAATTGACCGTCAAAAAAGTATTAGTAACTTGGTATTTTTTGTGGATTAACATGAATAAATAATCTGAATTCCAATTCTTTTTCAGCATAAAAGCTGGAAAATTAAATAGGAAATTAAAACATTTTCCAGCGTCCTTAGTGGTTAGTGTCTGCTAGTTTTGCCATTGTGGAAAATAAAACATCCTGGGATCTATAACAGCAGGTGAATTTGATTATAGGACAAAGGATTTCAGACAGAAAATTGACAGCTTCAGGAGGGAAGAAATCAGCCTTTTCTAAGCAAATTCCTAGAAACAACTTCCTAAATCTTCCTCATAGAAGCTTCAGTTTAGATAAGAAGGAAATCCATACTTTCTTGTGCTTTCATATTTGGACAACTTTGTCTTCTTTGGCTTATAGCATTTTTCTTAATATTTGATTAACAGTCAAAATTAAAATCACTACAATTATGACACGAAGTTACTATATCCAAGGATTTTATTTTTCATACTTTCTCCATTGTTAAGGGCAATGCTTTTACATGCATTCTACCCTTTTTTTGTTTGAGCTCTGATAGTTTAAAACAATTGAAAACACTAATGGTAATAAAAAAACTAGAACAACTAATGAATAGGTTAGAATCCTATTACCTGAAAACTGAAATTGATCAGCAAACCAGAATTATTTAAAACCATAAATAATTTTTAATATGACCATTCCATTCTCCTTTTTTTTCTATTTTACTATCCTCTGTTCAGTTTGGGAGAGAAGTAAAATGTGCCTAATATTTTAATAGAATGTTTCTGTTATATTAACTAGATTCAGAGATGATACACTGAGAAGTTCAGGCCAAATTCTATATCTAAAAGATTCTATTCCAGGAACAGCCAAAAACACTTGATGATGATTGTCTGCTATTTCTGAAGTTATGACCTTGAACTTTAAATTTATCTTTAAAAATCTGAACCTGAAATGAATATTATAATTTCTTCAGCTTTGAGAATATTTAGCCATTCTCATTATGGGTTGATAAATCAACTAGATTCAAAATCTTATTTAGAATGACAGCTTATTTACTCCTTATAAGCAACAACTAAATATAGATTGATAACTTTACCTGACTTCATGCTTTGATGCATAAAAAATAGATTTTAGTTCAATCATCAGCTTAGATTATCAATTTACTAAGCTGTGTTGCCTGTCAGACTGATTGTGCTTCAGTGGCTGATGACTGAAGGGGCTCATGGTACACTCTGAAGAACTCATTGATTTCTAATACTTCTTTTCTCTGTTATCTTGGTGAAAATCTGCAAATCAGGAAAAAATGTGTTGGCCATAAGATCTAATATTTCCATATATAAGCATTCCACTTTGAGGTGTATCTATGTGTATGTATATGTCTATAAAACTGAGATGTTATTTCACCTTACAGAATTACAAGATGAAAATATTATTATGAAAAGATGATCTAGAATTACACTAAAATGTTAACAGAGTCAACAATAATTTTATACTGACTTGATAAAAAGAACAAGAAAAAGTGTTGATTAAAACTGATTTTTTTTAAATTCCCTTTGAAAATTTCAAAAAAATTTGAAATTTTGAAGTTTCAAAGAATAATTTTTTAAAGTCTTTTTCCTTTAATAATAGAACTCATTATTAATACATATTTAATCAGAGAGTGAGAGAAAATATGTGCTCTGATTCATTTGGTTGAATGCATCTCTGCTGCACAGAATTAGCAGCATGAATAAAAAAAGGTGACTTCCAGTCCGCTTCAGACTTGTAAACTGCATGACTTCTAGATGTTAAATTTCCTTCCTTCCTTCCTTCCTTCCTTCCTTCCTTCCTTCCTTCCTTCCTTCCTTCCTTCCTTCCTTCCTTCCTTCCTTCCTTCCTTCCTTCCTTCCTTCCTTCCTTCCTTCCTTCCTTCCTTCCTTCCTTCCTTCCTTCCTTCCTTCCTTCCTTCCTTCCTTCCTTCCGCCTTCCACTTCCTTCTTCCCACTTCCTTCCTTCCTTCCTTCCTTCCTTCCTTCCTTCCTTCCTTCCTTCCTTCCTTCGCCACTTCCTTCCTTCCTTCCTTCCTTCCTTCCTTCCTTCCTTCCTTCCTTCCTTCCTTCCTTCCTTCCTTCCTTCCTTCCTTCCTCTTCCTTCCTTCCTTCCTTCCTTCCTTCCTTCCTTCCTTCCTTCCTTCCTTCCTTCCTTCCTTCCTTCCTTCCTTCCTTCCTTCCTTCCTTCCTTCCTTCCTTCCTTCCTTCCTTCCTTCCTTCCTTCCTTCCTTCCTTCCTTCCTTCCTTCCTTCCTTCCTTCCTTCCTTCCTTCCTTCCTTCCTTCCTTCCTTCCTTCCTTCCATCCTTCCTTCCTTCCTTCCTTCCACCTTCCTTCCTTCCTTCCTTCTCCTTTTCCTTTCCCCTCCTTCTCGCCTTCCTTCCTTCCTCCCTTCCTCCCTTCCTTCCTCCCTCCCTCCCACTCTATTTCAACATAACTTTCTTCATAAATGAAACAAACAGTTTTATATATGATTCACAATGATTTCAGCATGTTGCATTACCACATCTCTTGCAGACTAATAAAAATATTATGCTCCAAAGAGTCTTCCTTTGCTTGCCCATTTTCTTACACAAGAAATAAATAAGGAAGAAAGAAACAAGATAAAAACAACAACCAGTTTTTGGTCCCTCTGAAACATTATTTGACCATTAAATAAGGCTCATAAATACGGTACAGAGTCTGTATAGAATCAATAATGAAAAGCACATTTGTGTATAAATAAAATGTTAGCAAGTTTGAATATTGTATAGCTAGAACAATCAAGGTAGCAGGCAAGAACAGGTCATAAAACTAGGTTATTAAAATGCAGACACAAAATTCTATTGATTCACTTACAAAGCATTCACATATCTTCACAATTTCCATCTAATATAATTCATTAAAAAATTCTGAGTATCTTTTAGATACTGAGGTGTCAACCTGCATCTGTAAGATCTCAATTGTATTTAAATAATAAGTAATATACAACTAAGCAGTGTAACTTGTTAATAAAGAAAAATAATAATGTTAAGATTTGTATCTGTCTTTCTTATTGGCATTCACTGCATATTTTGCAAAGTCACTGAACAGATGCAAGTACATAACCCTCCTGTGCTAAGGGAAAATGCAAGGTAAATCTTAGTAAATCTTATTCCATTAAGACTTTAGCTCATTAATGTACAATGTTTTTATCCCTTATTCAGTTTTGAAAGGCTAAGACCTTAGTCAGAGGATTCTAGAGTCAAAGGAGGTAAATACAATAGCTTTAGGTCATAGTTGGAGGTCAGATTTCTTAGTAAAAGGGTAGTCTCCTCCTTCCTTTCCTAATATTGAAGTTTTTTGAATATATGTTTTTCTTTTCTCTTACTAAACACAAGAAAACCAAAACCCAAAGAAATAAAACCTAAAAATCCCCTCAAATCCAAAAAGTTCTCCAAAAAATAACAAAAAAACCCAGCCATTATTCTAGACCTTTGAAACTATAGGATTAAAGTACTGAACAACTATTTTTTTTTTTAGTCATTGTTCCAGGGAGGCTGAAGAGAGGATTCTTCATTTCTAGAATGGATTTTGTTATGGCTTTCCTTCCTTATAATTTCATGTAAAAGGGCTAATATTCCTTTTCTCTTCTTCATTACCATTCTAAACTATCTTTAAATATTTCCAGCAAATTAAAAAAAACAAAAACAAAAACAAAAAGCCAACATAACACATACAAAAAAATGAGTTCAAATTTCATAGAAAGACCCAGACACTTAGGCTTTCTCTGGGAAAGTAAAAGTTTCAAATAAAGCCTCACTGCCTTAGACCTCAAGGTCTTTGCCTCAAAGACCTGTTTTCAATGCAGTGTTTGTAAGTATTATAAGCAATTTCAGCTGTTTCTTGTCTCTACTTCATTAGAAGGATGAGCTACGCAAATTTGTTTCTTCCCACCGCCATGCTCTCCCCAAAAGGCTTAGTCATGTAGCTACCAATTTTTCAAAATTAAGAATGCACAGAGACAGCTTAATTTCTGACGTGTACTTGTTCTAAGATACATATTTTTGGCAATATTTCATATTGTTTATTTCAGGCTAAGCCTGTTCAATACACAAATATTATTTTTGTTTCATATTCAGAAACATAACCCTTCCTGCATATTTCCACAGAAAACAAGAAACCTGACTTAGATCTTGGAATTCCACTAGGGTGGCAAATTCCTATTTACCTACTACATATTACGCCCTGTTTTATTTCCACTAGGTACTCTACTTAGTGAAAGGAAATTCTTCCTAGTATGCAATATCAGCTTTTCTTCTGGAGAAGTGATGGTATATGGTCATTGTAGTTGTTAGCTAGAGACTTTCTGCAGATAATGAAAGCCATGGAGGTGTTATATATTTCCACTGAGAATCAGAAAAATGAAAAAACTTATCTGCTTTAAAGCCATTTCTTCAGAGGGTACAATATGACCTTGTCATGAATGCACTTACAAAGTGTTTTATGATCTCTAGTATAAAGTGTGGAAATATTTTACATTCTATACTATATTTACATTTTGCATTTACATATCATAGATCATAGTCTTCCTAGATAAATGTGCATGTAGACAGTATTTGCCCATGAGCCGGTGTAATTACTCAGAAACTTTTACTTAGAATTTCAGTCATAAGTATGGCCAGTCCAATACAAAAAAACATGAAAACATGAGGAAGAATAAGATGCTTCTGAAATTACACTCTCTAATATGGATTTACTACATGGGCATTCATAAATGGAACCTTTAGCATGCCTCAATTGCTGACCCATCAGGAAAAGAGTTAGAAATATGATCATATCAAGCCTTCATTTTCTTATCTGTAATATTATAATGTTAAAATAGTTTTCTGAAATCACTCTTTAAAGGTATTCTCTTTCTATTGTATTTGCCCAGACAGAAAAGCATAGTCAGAGTGCCACTTCAGCCCCAGAAGTACGGTTGGAGCTTATTCTTTTTTTCTAGAGATAAATTGCATGCTGCAAAAATAAGTGTTATGGTATGGAAATTACAGATTTGCTTTTCCTGCTCCTCCCTTGAGGAAGAGAGTTTATGGAAAAGAGCCCTCATATGTGAGCTATTTAAATTATTTGAAGTGTACATTCCTAGTCTGAGAAGAAAAAACCTACAAAGAAGTAAAGAGCCAAAAGCATTTGCATATGCAGCAGTTGGAGGTGATGAAAGTAATGTAAAATGGGATAAAACAGGTCATTACAGCTGAATGAATGTATGACAATTATCAATAGATATGAATTCTGTGGGAGAAATAAATATGATGCACTTGAAACACCAGCATAGCTGTATTCCTTTCACTTGGGCCGTTTGCAATATACTTTTGTTTCAGTATAGAATTTCCTATTTATACTGTTTAAAAATTCAAATCACCTAATGAAATAAAAATTCTTATAATGAAACAGCTCACACATAATTTTATTGTCTCTGATCTGAGAAAATAGCACTCCTGTGGAAGCAGTTCTTTTCTCTTGCATTCATTTTCTGACGCTGTCATGGTTGATCAGAGATAATGAGAAAGGTATTTACTGTATTATATGCTCTCCATTAAGATAGAACCTTCCTATTTGGGAAGTATTGAGCTTCATTGAGTTCAACTGCAATTCAGGATTGCACTTTTAAAACCCATCTTTGTTACCTACTTGGGAAAGCACATTCCTTGTTGTCTGCTTTTTATGTAACACTTGCACGCAAGCTTTGGATTTTATTCTGAGAATTGATTTTTTTTTAATACCAAAACCATTTATATCCCTGAGATAACACAAAAGTACTTCTACTGCTGTATTTTTTTCAGCGAAGCAAAGCTAATAAATGTGAAATCCTCTCTCCACACTCAAGATATCAAGGTAAGGCGGATACATTTGAAAAATTGCTCTAATACGTCTGAAAATACAAAAATCAATAAGCTATAAAAGCCAAAAAGCTTCTTCAATTTCATCCCCTTATTGCTCAGCATAGGTGGCCAGGGCACTGAGAACAGTACAAGGTTGCAAAAAAAGTTATTATACCTCTAGTGTGCATAGTGAAGAATATAAGAAAACCTTATGCAAGTCTGAAGGCAGACTTGAGACAGAGAAGGGAGCTAGCAATGACCTTCAAGTTCTTGTCCATTTGATCGAAGATCTGAGAATGTGCTTGAGGGATTCTGCAGCCACAGCTATAGTTCATGTCGTCCTCATATGAATACAAGATAAATCCTTTAAGACTGATTTCTGTCTGTTCTTGTGTCTTTTTAGGCAGAGACACTCCCATATTTAAAAAAAAAGTTTCAATATCATTAGAAATTAGGGCGTAAAACTGCCTGAGCAAGTGAATTTTTGATTTTTTAAATGAATGTATTTATTGCCAAAGTAAAGATACAAACCTTTTAGATTGTCTGCATTTCGAAAAAGGAAATCAGAGGAACAGAAATAAAATGAGAGAAAAAGCAAAATGTAAGGCTTGAAAGTTCATCTTTCTGAACAGAGATGTAAACCCACTTCCAGCAGAAGGGTACAGTTGGTCCATATCCTGGTGGCCTTTTCACAAGAGGAATTTAGGACTGCTACTATACTGACTTCGCAGTCTGGAAGTCGTGAAATTAGATAATGAACCTTCTTCTTCTTCTTCTTCTTCTTCTTCTTCTTCTTCTTCTTCTTCTTCTTCTTCTTCTTCTTCTTCTTATTCATTATTATTATTATTATTATTATTATTATTAGTGTTGGTATTAACATTGGTATTGGTATTATTAGCATATAAAATAAATAAGAAAGCAGAAAGTTGCCAAACAGGATATTTTAAGTGAGGACCACCACTGAGCTGTTTAGCTTATGGTCTCTGAACCCTACTGCTTCACTTTCCTATGGTAGCCACAGAACTGCTTCAACGTGTACCACCTATCATCATTCCTCCCAAGAAATCTTGCATCATACTGGGAATTATCCAGTAAAAATTTTCCCCTGCATTTCCCATTTATTGCCCTTCCTCTCTCCTCTGTGTCTCTAAAATGGAATGAGGATGAGAAAGTGAGGCTCTGCCTTGTATTTTAATATTTATTACCACTACACTACAAGCGTTATTTCATGGATCCTTACAAAAAATCCTCTAAAATTACTCAGTATTTACAGTTTGAGAGAATATTCATATGACAGAAAACAAATCAATCATTGACTTTGAAAAGTAAACTTGCCCTCGTCAGATTACACAACCAGTTTGAGTAGGTGCTGCTTGGAACCTGAAGGTGAGGGGTTATTATCAGGTATGCCTTATGTTGTTTATTATATTCTTGAGAAAATACAGTCCTGCCATTCTTTCTCATACTTGCTCAGTCAAAATTCTCTCTCAGCTTTCTAATTATGGAAATAATTGTGCTGACATGTTCTATTAAAAAAAAACATCGAAAATCAGTACAAGAGATTCCTAGCACACATAGGGAAATCAGATCATGAGACCTTTCTGGAATTATGGTGAGATATACATAAACAAGCAATTGACAATGTGTGGTCTGAATGACAACATGGAGGAGATATTGATTACCTGAGTTAAGGATTTAGAGAACTGGGATACATCAGTGAAAAACTGAAAAAACCATACCTCTTTTTTATATACTGCCCTCAGATTCATAGGCACAGAATTTTAATAAAGCCTTCATAATAAGTCCCAATAATGCATTGTATTTTATAATTGAATAATACAATTATTAATTTAATAATACAATTACAATAATAATTGAGTAATACAATTTATAATTAAATAATACATTTAAGGAAGCGCTGCCAAGCACAGGAACTGGTGGCCAAGGGAAATGATGGATGTGCCATCTCTGGAGGTATTTAAAAGACATCTAAATATGGCACTTAGAGATATATTTTGGTGGTGCTATGTTAAGATGGTAGTGAAGACATTGAAGATTTTTTTCAGGGTAAATGATTATGTGATTTAAGAACTGGAGAACACTGGAAACCTTAAATATTTAGGAATGATGTTTTGAAGGAATAAATAAGCAGAGCCATGGAAGTAGAACGAAACATGAGATGAAGGGGGAAAGAGAATAAACTACAACACTGGTATACCGGAGGAAACAAATCTAATCACATACAATAGTACAAATGCCAGGTTATTTAATTAAGATAGTGTTAGAAAAGGAAATACAGAATGATTTAAGCATTGATACAATTAGCCTGGAAATCATCAGATTGGGGATTATGGTATGAAAAATATCAGAGGTCTGACATGATCTGAACTCCAAGAATATTTCTGTTCATTTGATGCGCAAAGGGTTTATGTTTTTCTGGAAAAGGATATATTTTTTAATTGTTTTGAAGGCAATAGGACATGATGGCCTTAGGAATTCTTCTCCAGTTCAGTAACTTCTGTTAAAATGCTGATTGAAATAGATTTAAACTGAGATAAAAAGACTAAGTGTATAATGCTATGCAAAATCCTTCATATTTATATCACTGTGTGGACTGTACTCTGAGATACTGAGAATTTGCCTAGTCTTTTAAATCTGTGCAGACATTTCTGCTATGTTAGTTTTTTCTATCAAAGTCAGAAGTTTAAGTTTAGTTTGGATTAGTTTAGTTTAGTTTAGTTTAGATTATAGAAAAAGGCAGAAGAACTACATCTATTACAAAATTTATATTTATGAAACAGGAAGCCTAATATACTGCAAATGTCAGTATGGCACTGTGAACAAAATGTACAAGAGTCAAAGTGGATATTTTTGAATTTACTGTTTACAACAATGTAATTTTATGTTCGTTTTGGTTTGTTTTTTTTTAACTCAGAGTATGATGTTTAAATTGCCATTTTATAAATGATTTTAAGATTTAAAATTTTTGTCAGAAAGCAGAATGTAGGCTTTATTAAGCATAAAGTAATAAAGTTTGCAGTAAAATATGTTTTACACATTTGATGTTTTCTGAATACTCTAGTATCTACAATGTTACAATGTAGTGTTTATATTTATTACATTGTTTTCCATTTAGTGTTTCTCAGCTCTATTTACAGTCAACATTTTCTAACTCGTGAGAATGGAGATCAAGCTTATAAGAAACAACAAATAAGCAAAAATTTTATTAAACTACATGACTAACTGGTAGGTAAATAATACAGTATTGACCCAGGACTTTTAAATTGATGTGGGAATATATTCTGGCAGGATTTATAAAATCAGATCACAGCTTCCACGTAAGCAATGATTCATTCCTAGACCTGTATTCAGAAGCCTGTGTAATGTCAGTCAATGGCTTTGAGAAACACAAAATAAGCCAGCTATGTCTCATAATATAATGCCTACTCCATATCCTGCAAAATATACTGTGGGGTACAGTATATTTTGCAGGATATAGAGTAGGCATTACTATACTACAGCTTATTACTATACTAATTTAAATGAATGAGTGTCCTATTTTTATTATAGAAATCACATATGAAAATGCTTGTGTTTATTTTTTGTACTAAATACAAAAATATTTGTGCCTTGTAGCACCTAAGCAAAGACAGTGGGGATTTGGTACTATTCATTTAAAACAATTTCAAATGTGAACTGGACGAAAAAAACTCACCTGTGATTTTTACTAAACCTTTAGGATTTGCAAAGGTGATTATACACAGATTTTGTTTGTTGGTTTGCTTTTCTGCTGATTTTTTGTTTGTTTTTTTTTCTTTGTGTTTTTTTTTCTTTTTTTAAAATCCTTTCACTTACTTCCTTTTGTTTTCAGGGAAGCCTGTGAAGAACAAAGTGCTTGTATGGCAAAATGACATAACTGTAGAAAGAAATCTGACCTGTATTTCCAGCATCCTTTAATTGAAAAGTGTATAATAATACATAATCAATAAAAGTTTCTGGAAACTACTCTTCTAACTTCAGCCTGCATCTTTAAACTGTGTCTTCCTCTTCAATCTGTAAAATTTTTGTAGCAACTTTAAAAAGGTATAATTATTCAGCCACTGGACAAGTGGCAAGAAAACTACTTCCTAAATGCTCAGTCTCCTGGTATTTTAGAGATATGCCAAAATATTACATGTCCATTTTTACTGCTTCATTTTTTGGTGACAATAGACTTCCCACAGGAAGACAGATTAATTCAAGCAGACAGAATTAACAAAATACATTGGGGTTTTCCCTCTGCGCTGAAATCTGAGGTAAGTAGATTTTGGCCCAGCAGATCTGGTAGCACTGATGCACAATAGTTTGTGGAATGAACATCACACTTTAGCTCCCCAAAAGCAATTGGGCAGTTTGCATACTTGTTTTTAATGTAGGATTATTTAAAAGTGGATAAAATTGTCTAAGGTGGAACAAATTATGCAGTGACTTACCAGTATGAAGCTCTTCCATTTTTGAGCAGCATGGAGAGTTTACTTGTGCTGAAGTATTTTATGTTGTGTTTCTACTAAAAGAACATTATTGTCCTGATATTCTCTTAATATAAGTACTTTTTCCAATTTAATAGTTATTTCTTTTTTTCCCTTTGATTGCTTTGGCTTAGTAAAAGGAACTAAGCTCATAAATATATCTGAGTATGTTGAAACACTACATATGCTTATTAAATTGCTCTCTTAAAATTCCTGTTCATGTAAGAAAACTATTAGAAAGTACTTGCCACATAAGTTAAGGGAAGAATTTGAAGGAAGGAATTTGCGGTTAATTTCATGAAGAATAAGCGTGATTTTTTATTACTTTTCATGACATTTTCACTATAAACTCCGTTCCTTAATCAAAAGTCCATAGACTGAAGTTGATGAAGGCTCTTGAAAAACTCCTAATCCAGGATAATATTGACAATCTTCATTAAGAAATTGAATTCTATTTTATATGTGCTATATTTTTTGTGGTAGGTGGGTAATTAAAAGATTTTTTTTTATTCTAGAAGTCTGTCTCTGTAAAGGAACTTCATAGAGACAGGATAAAAGCAAAATCAGAAAAATATGTTTCACATACTTCTTAACTATTTGTTTGCATTTTCACATATGAATATGTTTGAAGTACATACACAAATTTTCCTTTTTACATGACTTTTTACACAGTTACTGTCTTTGAAAAGAAAGTCATTCATGTGTTAGGAAGTGCCTGTACAAAATGTACAGTCTTGGAGGACACACTTAAGCATTAAGGTGTTCTGAAATTGACTATAAAATCAGAGCTAGAGTTTAGTATTCACGACAGATTCCAGTTTCAATGTTAACACACTTGCCTAAGTTCTTCCATAATTTCTCACATGTAATATAGTTGGTTAGATGCAGCAATATTGAATAACTTTATTTGCATCCAAGAGATAATTTACTTTCTAAGCAGCTTCATTATTGGCAAAGTTCTTACTTCAGTGGAAGGGGCTATACAGCGAAGGCAAAAGCATCAGCTATTAGACTGCAGCTCTCAACAGAGGAATTCTGGTCTTAGCAGGAGATTTTGGTATCCATGGAGATGAGAGACCTTATATATATGTAAGATGAATGTCTTAACCCTGAATTTGGAAATGGTTCCTATTTCTATGATTTTTTTTCTGTCTTAATGTAAAAGCAACACTGTAGTTTTGAAACACCTTTTAGCATTAGTAAGAAAGAGAAACGTCTTAGGAAAGGCATAAAAAACCAAAGTGAAGTAATCAAATAAAATAGTATCAATTCTTGCTTCCTTTATTAACAGCATTCTTGTTTCTAGGACTTCCAACCAAAGACGTGCATGTCCCTATGATGCATTTGAAAACCTTTGTTTCTTTGTTTGACCAAGACAGAAGGTTTCTGATCATAGTCTGAAGAGATGAGAAAGATAAATTCTTTACACATCTTTGATTTTTACCATTGTTTAAATTTACTGAGATTGCTAACTAGGTTGAATGCATATAAGTAAAGTTGTCTATTTTTCTCCAGTCAGAAAGAAACTTAAAAATCTGAAGAACTAAAATACTGCCATAAATTTTCATTCTTTAAACACTGCATATGGAATTCTCATTAGTATAATGTGACGAACCATAGATTTTCTAATTGTATTGGAAGGAAAAAATAATATTTGATGACTAAGGTGAAAATATGTTCATAAATCACAGTATCAACTGTGATGATAATAGAACACAAAATGGTTAGAAATTATAATTGTATGCATATAGAGACCTGATCTGCTAACACTTAATTAACAATAATGGAAAATTAAATTGCTAGATGACATTTATTATGTGGCAACACTTTATTAGGCAAAATAAATTTTGATTTGTCTTAGTATTTTAGAATTCAACAGGAATGATCACAATATATATAATTTTTTAAACAATCAACACCTTTTCTTTGTTAAAATGAGCAAGTAAATGAAGTCACAGTAATGCATTCCATGGCTAGTGGATTCCACGGACTGATTCTTCTTGGCCATTGATCTGTTCTTCATTATGCTAAACGACTTTATAAAGCTGCAGCAAACAGTCTGTGAGTTTTAGCAGTCAGTATAATTGAAACTTCTCAACCTTTCTCGTGCTTTCTATATTTCCCTCAGAGTCAGTGTTCTCATTTGGTCATCATTCAAAGGAAGATTTAAAAGGAAAAAAGAAGAAGGATAATGCTGGAAATCAGCATTACGATCTTCTAAGAAGGAACACAATGAATGAGCTCCAGGTAGGCCTGTGGTGGAGTAAAGGGTTAAAATTGGATGATCACATGAAGTACTCAAATTTATCAAAAATGACACCACTATGGTGTACTTTAAGTATCTTTCAGAAGCCAAGATTGGAGCAATTCTAGGTCACATAAATCTGCAGCCCAAATTCCAGAAAAAAGAATCATCAGAAAGCAAGAAGGTCTCCAAGAGGAGGTGATGAGAATTGAACTTGACCCGTGCAATTGCATATGCAAATTATGAGTAAAAATCACAGCATAGATTAGGCAAGATAGCAAATGTCTTAGAACCATTAAAGAACAAACAAGAACAAACCAGGTGAATTTATAGGCATGTAATTTATTATAATATATAATATATATATATATATAATATATAATATAATAATGTAATGTAATTTATGACATCTTTTTCATTATTATTTTGTTCCTGTTGTGTCGTGAGATCTTTTGCTTTTTTGTTGTTTTGGGGGAGTTTGTGTTTTCGTTTCTTTGTGTGCTTGGTCTTGATTTTTAACAAGACTGAAGGATGCAATCCATGAATCCAAAAATTCACGTGGATTCATGTGGATTTTTACTAGATAATAATTGTCATCAATGAAGCTATGCAATAAGGTAAAGAACTCAGTCAAGGGCAGGGATCTACAGTATAAGCATTGCACAACTAAATAAAAAAGGAGATTAATCTACTTTTTTTGGCTACATAACAGTGTGGTCAATGATCTTGAAGGAAATGTAATTTGATATTAACAGAGAATCACAGAATTTCACTTCAGTGTCTCACTTCTGTAATTGAGAACAAACAACTGAAATTCAATTAGGAAATACAGAGGAAAAAAAGAATGAATGAATAAATTATTCCATAGACTTAATACTCCCACTTAATAGCATGCTTGGGAAAAAAAAAATGATATTTTTTAATAAAAAGAAAAAAAAAGTGATTAATAACTATACTAAATTAATTACATTTTAATATAGAACTATAGAATTATTAATGTTTGAAAATACTCTCAGATCAGGATGTCCAACTGGTAATTCAGCACCACCATATTCACCACTACACTATTCCATCCACATGACTTTAGAACACTTGTACACAAATGTACCTCAACTACAGAATTTAGAATACTTTTTAAAAATAGTCCTCAAATTCTTCCAGAGAAGAAAAAAATTAAATGCAAATAAAACGGTAGTGAAAATGGAATGCAAACAGAAAGGTAAAAAAATGAATTTATTAGTTTTGTCATCTTCCAAACATAGAGAAGAAGCCCTCCTGCATGACTTGCTACAGAAAATAAATCTTACTTGGCAGAGGAACAAAGTCACAAAATACTTATAATATAGCTGTTGCTATAATTATGAGCTGAAATATCTGTTATGAATGTTTGATTTGCTTTTTTTAATATATTTTTTTTATTATTCTTACAATATGAAATATGAAATCAGCCTGGGGAATGAAAAAAACAATAGCAGCCATGGTCGCCCTTGGCTGCATGTGCAGCATTGCAGCAGAGCTCACTGCCAGCGTGGTTTGTCAATTTACTGGATTGTGCAAAAAAAAGGGGCCATCTATATGACAATAGAATGAGCACAACACAATAAATTTGTAATTATTAATTCTATCATTGGATACTGTTAATGCTTTTTTTTTTTCCATGCAAGAAAACCACCTATATATATTCTTAGTTCTAAATAGCAAAATTAGTCTGAACATCTTGATTGATTACTTGGCTATGAAACTTCTTTAAGTATGATGTAGTTTTTGCAGTTTATAACAGCAAAATCACATTCTTTCTTAAATCTGGATGGCAGAAAATAAGTCGCCGTCTTTAACCATTCTTACAACTGTATTTGAACAGTAATAATCCTTTTCATGCCTCATGCATCCTCATTTTCCTTCAAAATGATCCCTTTTTCTGGGTAAAACCACAAGTAAACATGCTTATTCAATGTCAGCCTGACAGTTGGCTTACACTGGGGAATATTGGTTTTCAAAGTTATTGAAATCTACACATTTCCTTCTACCTCTGGATATACAAAACATATGGACCAAAACAAAATTTTGAAGACCAATATATTTCATACCACACTCGGACAGGAGAATTACTGAGACATAGTGGATTTTTTTGTTCCAAGTGACTTTCAGAAATATAAAACATAAGTCTTTTGTAGGGTTATCTAGCATATAGTGGATTACAGAGACCTTTTGAAATGCCTCAGTTTAGAAAAATAAACGTTTTGAATCCTTGATGATATTCAAACATACATGTATGCATATTCTAATTTTATTTTCAGTGTCTCCGGACTGAAAAAGACAACTGATTATTTTCTTAAATTAGAAGAATAATCATGAAGCATTGCTACAGATTGCATTGCCTGGTCTGTAAGACACTTTCATTTGATCTTAGTTTTAAATCTGTCTGTGTTCATGCTGACTTTCGTAGTTTCACTCATATTTATTTTTCTGCACCATGCAGTTGCCTCTTCCAAACATAAGAATATTGTACAACAAAAACTTCTGAGTCCAACCAAAACAGAGTCAACCAGAGTAAAAACAAAATTCTTAAAATGACAGATGTAATTTAAGAACTTCAAAATACCTTCTCATAATTGAGAACAATGTATTTTGCAATTTACTTGTTTATACACAGAAATGTTGATTTAAAAATTAATCCATTTTAATAACATCTGTATTTTTGTTACTTCACATATCAGTTTCATCTTATGTGAGTAAAAAAATTAGTCAATTTAGAAAGTAATCAAAAGAAAGAAGTAAAAAGTATAATTTAGAGGCAGGAAATATCCATGCCAGTTACGGGATGTTTTCTCCTTTGGAACCAATTCGTTTTTATATTGGGAAAAAGGTCAGAAATTACATTACTCCTATAGAAATTGTATTTCCCATGAAATACATCAATACTGAAAGAAAAAACAGATCAAAATCAGAGTTCATACTGAGTCATATGAAACTCGGAACATTACAGCATTGCTGTTAATCTAAAAATGTGTTTAAACAATAGTATACATCTAAGTTCAGAGCAGAAATGAAAATGCCTACTATAGTCAGAGCAACAGTTTGGATAACACAAAAGGGTATTATCACATCACTGATATTAATACTTTGTTGGTATATGGTTATGTGTATTAGACTTGAAAGAAACAGCACAGATAAACTTATAAACCAGTAAAATTTATGTAGGTGAGAAGATTTCAGGACAGAATTGTGATAGCTACTGAGTAAAGCTGCAAGTCAGCTACACACTTATGCATCAGATGTGGAATTAAGGAGAAATCTGTGTAACACATTCAAGGACAGTTAAAATCCTTTTAATATGAGGGAGAGTATATTACTTACAAAGAAAATGTGATTTGTTAAAGATCAAGTAATTTTGGTTATAGAAGCTGATGTGTTTATTTGTTGATCATGCTCTTTTTTTATCTGAAATTAAACATGAATGGGGAACCACCAGCTTCTTAGATAAACAATATTTTTTTTTAATTCAGATACTCATGAATCTCATAGTACAATACTTAGTCCAATTAGGCCCCCCAAATACATTTAACTTAAATTGAGCAGCTACACCAGCTGCAACCAACAAATGAACAAGCAAACAAAATTAGCTGTAATTAAAGGGGTGCTTATTTCAAAAGTGTTTGTTTTCAGAAATTAAGGATTTAATTAAAATTAATTTTAACTAATTTAAGTAGTCAAACCAATGTATGACTTAGCTGGATGGGAATATAGGGGAGATTAAAACTCTGGCTGGAAAACATGATACAAACAGAAGAAAAGATGTATATGGACTGATTCAGCTGATGGTGTTTGCAGGGGCGCCAGGATGAGGGAAGAGATGAGAATGCTGACTCCACGTTTCAGAAGGCTTGATTTATTATTTTATGATATATGTTATAGCAAAACTATACTAAAAGAATAGAAGAAAGGATTTCATCAGAAGGCTGGCTAAGAATAGAAAAAGAATGATCACAAAGGCTTGTGACTGACCAGACAGTCCGGACAGCTGGACTGTGATTGGCCATTAATTACAAACAACCACATGAGACCAATCACAGATCTACCTGCTGCATTCCACAGCAGCAGATAATCACTGTTTACATTTTGTTCCTGTGGCCTCTCAGCTTCTCAGGAGGAAAAATCCTAAAAAAGGGTATTTTCAGAAAATACCATAGCTACATTCAGCTATCAAAATTATCTTGGAGAAGGTGTTGAGACCAAACAAAGCCTCCTTATGTAAGAGAAACAAAAGGACTAGTCATGAAGGACAGAAATATAAAATTAAGTTTTGGGTCAAACAGAGAATTACTCAATGTAAAACTAACTGCAGCAGTGGCAATATTTTAGCTGATCTTCTTCAATTACTAGAAGAATGAAGAACAAGGGGAAAAAAATAAAAAGGCTTTTCATAAATAAGGCTATCCAAAGCCTAATTTAATAAATGTATATTTTGTTTCTTTTTCAATAAAGAGACTAATTTTGAATACTAAAACAAAGTCAATAAGACAATGCTTCTAGGGAGAAATAATAAGTATTTCAACTAGGCAAGGCAGGCTGCAAGACTCCAGTGAATCCAAAAGGCTAGACATAACTCTACATCATAATTCTTTATGAATCAGCAGATCAATTCACAGATTCATAAGTAAAAAATTGCAATAAGTTGCTTATGTGGAAGGTAGGGGTGGAGGAATTGCTGGCAAATATGAAACTGGCTACACAGTTTATTGATCCATGAAGAAGAAAGAAAGAATCAGACACTGCATTATTCTCTCTTAATAGATCTTCCAAGACCATATAAAATAAAAGATAATGTTGGTAAAGGAACAAATGGATACGACATGGGTATTAATAAAATTAGTCTGGGTATTAAATGAAAGTTTGTTTTCATCAGAGCAGTGTAGTTGAAGAATGAACTTCCCACTGGAATAAGGAAGTAGAAATAGTATCTTATTTTTAGACAGAGCTTGATTTCTTTATGGATAATATTGCATACTGTGATTGCTTGAGATGAGAAAGGAACATAATATCACTCCAGTGTAATGCCCTAAATATCTGAATGTGCTTGCGTGTGGTGAAAAAGACCTTTCTTCTTAATACAGTGTAATTCCCAGCCACAGTACAAAATGATCAGCAGAAACATTGTTACATTATTCCTTAAGCTTAGCAGGAGAAGAACTGACAAAGTGAAAACTCAGACATCTTATGAACCGATTAAACACAGAAGAGCAAGGGAAAATAGGTTTCTATGAATAAAATGGATTGGAGCCAGAAAAGTTTAAAATATACCCAAAAAATGGGACTAAAAACAAAGGAGGTTAGATGTTGGTGCCAAAAATTTTATGTGTTTTATTAATAGTAAAAGAGGGTGGGAAGAAAGTGGTGGAAGTGGCAGAAGTGGCAGAGGGAAGTGGTGGAAGGATGGGAGGAAGGGAGGGAGGGAGAAAGGGAGAGAGGGAGAGAGGGAGAGAGAGAGAGAAAAAGAAAGAAAGAAAGAAAGAAAGAAAGAAAGAAAGAAAGAAAGAAAGAAAGAAAGAAAGAAAAGAAAGAAAGAAAGAAAGAAAGAAAGAAAGAAAGAAAGAAAGAAAGAAAGAAAGAAAGAAAGAAAGAAAGAAAGAAAGAAAGAAAGAAAGAAAGAAAGAAAGAAAGAAAGAAAGAAAGAAAGAAAGAAAGAAAGAAAGAAAGAAAGAAAGAAAGAAAGAAAAGAAAGAAAGAAAGAAAGAAAGAAAGAAAGAAAAGAAAAGAAAGAAAGAAAGAAAGAAAGAAAGAAAGAAAGAAAAGAAAGAAAGAAAGAAAGAAAGAAAGAAAGAAAAGAAAGAAAGAAAGAAAGAAAGAAAGAAAGAAAGAAAGAAAGAAAGAAAGAAAGAAAGAAAGAAAAGAAAGAAAGAAAGAAAGAAAGAAAGAAAGAAAGAAAGAAAGAAAGAAAGAAAGAAAGAAAGAAAGAAAGAAAGAAAGAAAGAAAGAAAGAAAGAAAGAAAATGTAAAAATGTGAAAATAAATGTGCATGGGGTCTGGGGAAAAGGGAGAGAGTGATGCAGATTAGGTGGAAGCATATTACCCTCTGGGGGTCCAAACAACTTCTTGTTGTTCCCCTCCGTGTGGCCTTCTTGGTGGTGAGGGTCCCTCGTTGCAGCCGCTATGCTGTGTCATGCCACAAGGAGAAGTATGGGATTCTGTGGATTAATATATATTTTAGGCTGGTGGGAGCGTTGTCTTAGTTTGAAAGTCAAGCGTCCACTTAGGAAGGCAGGAGTTTCCCTGGGTATGAAAAACTGTAAACCCCTTGCCTCCAAATTATTATCAATTTGAAATTAAGGGGCTCTCAGGCAAAGACATGAGAATAGGGATAACAGTTCTTTACTAGTGTGTGTAACAAGGCAAACAAACAACAATAACCACGGCACAAACAACAGCCAGAGCCAGAACCCGGCGGCGGGGCCCTTCTCGGCCGCCGGCGCTTTCCCCTTGGTGCAGTTCCGGTCACAGCCGGCAGGGGCGCTGGTGGCTCCCAGTGGCAGCGCAGGCGCGGTGATTCCCCCGGGGCTGCAGGGGGCGCTGTGGCGCCAGCCCAGGGAGCTCGCGGTAATGGCGGCTTGGCCCAGATAGGGAGGGATGGAAGAGAGGCTTTGCTTCACAAACCCCCTGGGGAGGTCGGTCCTAGTGCCTCAACAGGACTGCAAGAAGCACCAAGCTGGAATGGCAGCAATGAACAAAAATCCCAGGCGGTTGGACGAGATGTATCAGAAGCTCCACTGCGGTAGCTGGAAACAGCAGGGCAGGGGATGCGGGGCCAGCAGCAGAAGAAAGGCAGCTCCCAGGGTTATGGCAGTGGCAGAGAATTCCTTTCCCCAAGCCACAGGTGCAACCATCCTCCTCCGAAGCCCAGAGAGAGAGAGCTCAGCAGCTGCCCCCAGCTCCATCCTTTCAAGAGTCGCAGTGGGGGTCAGTTCAACACTGTCCTTACAGCACTGTGGATCTGTTGCTGGGTGTAAGCTTCTCCCAGGTGTAAAGGGGCCTGTGCTTCTTGGGCTCCTCTGCCTATCAGAAGATGGGCAATTCACTGCCATTCACCCAAGCCTTTTTCACCACACACGCAAAAAACTCTCTTCCCTTGACCCTTTGGTGTGAGGGCCTGTTCGAGTCTGGCAGCTGATAGCCCTGAGGGTGTGGTCTCCACCCCAAAGGTGCTCAGCTTGACCTCTTTGTGGCCAGACCTGATCTTGCTTCAGATTATCTCCATCAGCAAGCAGTTCAGGGCCTCAGTCAGAGGGCTTATTCAGGGTGTGGCGGTCTTCTCTGCAGCCTTTATAATACAGTTTCCTAAAAAAGGCAAAAGTCCTTCATGACAATGTTTAAGCCATAAATCATAACATTTCTGTCTCCAACATTATGCCCTTGTATTATCATATGTGAATGCTGACACCAGCAACCATAGGAAATGTGGTAAGGCATAGCTACAGCAAACATGCTGCTGTATTCCCTGGTTTTGTCTCAGTCTTATCTGGCATCTCTTTGATTAGAAAATTAGATTATTTTTTCCAAACATCTCTGTATTTTCTCTGAATAAGATAGATGATGCTTAGAAGTATATTTAGAGTGAACAAAATACTCTAAGGGCAGCAACTGAAAGAATTTTACTGAGTTAAAGGCTGCTGAAAAATATAATACAATATAAAGGTCTAATGTGAGCGGCCTTGAGTACTTAGGAAATAAAATTATATATTTGGCAAAAAAAAGTAGTGAAAAAGGATGAAAGTATGACTTTTATATCATGGTTTTGGGTGTCATAAAATCCTTAACACTGTACATATCTTTTTCCCTTTTTCCCTAAATGTAATATGCTCTAGGTAAAAAACAAACAAACAAACAAAAAAACAAAACAAAACAAACAAAAACAAAAACAAAAAAAATCTGGTTTTGGCTAAGCAAGGTTAACATGTTTCTCTGGTTTTGTACCAAAATAACACCCGTGAAAAACGCCTATCACTTTTTTAAAAAATGTTAAAATTTAATAGTAATAAAATAGTTACAAAAATAGTAGTAAAAAAATAGAGCAATAAGATTTTGGACAATCAGAGTTAGGACAATACAGGACAATAAAAAGCAAAGAATTATGGACATCTGGGTGTCTGGCTGTGCCGCAGAAACACACCTTACTAACAAAGGATTAACCCTTAAAACCAATAGTCAGTTGCATATTCATATATCTCATTCATGGTGCAAACATTCCTTTCAAACTAGGGATTTTTCTGTTTATTGTCAAAATTTCCCCCCATCTTGTAAATCAATTGCCTCGATCCCCATGAAGTCCAGCTTTTCCTGATAAGGAGGTAATAATTCTTCTCTTGAATCTTGATGTTTTGATGCTGTTATCTCTATGTGAAGAATTTCCTGATTGTCTTTTCCATTCCTTGCTCTTGTTAAAAAGAGTATCTTACATCACATAGTTTCTATTTTAATATTATGCTATAGCCTAAAAATTATATTTACCACACTAAGAGTAATCTCTTCCCTTAAAAGAGATTAATACAGCATAACTTTCTAACACACACATATATATATTACTATATATATAACACATACAATATTCATTTTAATATTTGCGAAGAGCCAATCATATAATAAGCATTTTTCACACACCTAAGTAGGAACAATACCTGGAAGAGCTTGGACTTTTCTGGTTCTTTCTAAGCTCTTTCTGCTGTGCTTCTTACTCTGATTTTTTTTTTTAATCTTCTTTTATTATTCATTTCACCACACTCGGCTGTCTTAATAGCAAATTACATGGAAGGTGCTGTAAAGAAATACTGCAAATATGTACCTGGACATAGGGTTTTATACTTTGCTTTATTCAAAACTGAGACAATAATTATTTGATGTCTGTGTCTCTTTGTGCACTACTTATGAACCCAGAAGTGTTACACTTAAGCTGTCATATAGTCCTCCATAATAACTGTTGAGGAAGAACCTGCAGTGAGAGGAAAATTCAGGATAGTGAGCTTTCAGTTGTTTATGGAACTAGTGGATGGAATCCTGAGGAACCTGCCTTTGAGCAAGATGAATGCTTCTCCCAATTAAGTACCATTGCCAAACTTATTACACCTTCAAAGCCTGTATCTGAGTAGATTATGAAGATTCTGAAGAGCACAGGGCTCAAGATGAAGCCCTGGGGGACCTCACTAGGGCTGGCAGCCTGATGTCACCCCATTTGCAATAACCCTTGGAGCCTGGTCCATCAGTCCAGCTATGTGCTGGACATTTTGTCACAAAAAATCCTGGGATAAACAGTGTTAAAATCCAAAAATATTGCATCAATTGGCTCCCTTGATCTGCTAGTTTGCTTAACTTGTCATAAAAAAACCTCAAGTTTGATGAGCAGACTTTCCTCTCACGAAGCCAAGCTGGCTGTGACCAATGACTGGAGTGTCTTTCAGATGTTTTTCAATAACTCCCAGAACAACTATTCCCTTAAATGTACCAGACATGGAAGTGAGACTACCAGGACTGTAGTTTCCTCATAGCTGTTTTTGAAAATTGTGGCAGCGTTAGCCAATATTCAGTCAAATGAATTCCACCAGACCATAGCTTTGTAGAGATCCAGCTGTAGCAGCAGATTTCTTCAAAAGTTCAGGATATACTGGGAATTGTTCATTTTCACAGTCGTGGTCCTCCATCTCAGAGCCCTGACACCACTTTGTTCCCTCATCAGTGTTGAAGAAAGAGACAATAAAAGCATTAAACTTCTCTGCCTCGTCTCTGTCCTCGTTTTGGAGGGGAATGTCCTCACCTCGTGAGGTATCTTTGTGTTCCAAATCTGAAGATAATAATTCAGAATTGCACTCCTGAATTGTTATATTTTATGATGAGGCTTCAGAATTTTTTTGAAAAAATCAAAAAAAAATTAGTTTAGAAAACACCTCACTGTGGTAGAAAATTAATCAGGGGGAGACAAAAGCAAAGTTGTAGATTAAAATATAATGAAAAGATAATGAAAAAAAAAATCTCACGTTTTAACATTTTAAAACAGAAAATTCAAAATACTGAGTTTAGATTCCTCAGTTTGGGGGAAATATTAAGTGCAGTTCCAGCGTCCTCTCTCTCTGAAGAACTTGCAGCCTTCGAAGGACCTGGGCACATATTTTGATTGCTGGGGCTCACTGGAATGAGCATAATAGGATACTTCCTGTAGTAATGATGACATACTCAAGAATCAGGAGATTTGAATTTTCAGATAGTACTACAGTCCTGGAGAAAACTTACACTCTCTTTCTACAGCTTTTTTTTTTATAATAGGGAAATTCTTAGGCAAATTATCTGTACTTTTAAAATTTAATCTGAAAGGAAAATTAATGAAATTTCAGTGTGTGATAGAAAAAAACAAGATTTGACTATGTAAAATTTTTTTCTTCTTCATATGTCTTCAGCATCCCAGCATCCCACCTCCATTTAATTTTTTTTAAACTACTTTGCCCACCACTACAAATGTCACCAGTTTTCTTTTTTCTCCCCTAAAAAAGGGAGCAGAGGGTTTTGATGTATTATCTTCGATGCAGCCTCTGGTTTAAACTGGTAATTCTGGATAATGAAAAGGACTGTTCTGTGTCTGATTTTTCTTTGAACTTTGATGAAATTCTTCCAAGCTGCTGCACAAATGTGTGACAAGGAGTCCTCTAAAGACATTCTTAATTTTTTAAATCTATTTATGCCAAGCCAAAATATTAAAACAAGCATAAGATAAGAAAGTATTTGTCTTTGATTTTTCATTTTCCTTGAATATTTTTTTGGTTCTTGCAATACTATTTTTTTAATAATATTCAGTGGTATATGTCCTTCCAGACAGTGTGAATGCTATGTTTCTCTCAGAGATTTCATCACACGTTTAAAACCCAGACAAAATGCTAAAGGCGTAAGAGCCTTCTAATTCTACAGTAATTTGATTTCACTTGTGTATTTAAGTTTTGAGTGGAAATCTAATTTAGTGGGCTGCTGTGAAATTTAAAGATTGATGAAAACATGTTAACATTCTTCTTTGTGCCACAGGACTTGCCTAACATTTCTACCTAACTAATCCATAAACATGCAAAAATAAAGAATAAATAATTATGACTGAATATTTTAGCAATCCAAGTAATTCTAACAAGCACAGAGATTATTTTGAATTGCAGACTTTTTATAAATAGGGGGAAAATCAGGTTGCTTTATCTTGCATAGAGGTGGCCTAATTAATCAGCAGTGATTATGCTGGCTTGGTCTCTCAGTTATGTTTGTTAATTAAAGCATTTCTAATGAACATTAGCTCAATTTCCCCCATGTGGAAGGCTGGGAGATGATAGAAATGTAAACCGTGATTCTTTCTCACTTGAATACTCAGGGATTCTTTCTCACTTGAAAAATCATAACTAAATTAATATAGAGAGAAAGTAGTATTTTTGTCTGCATAGACTTATCTGCAGGGCCCCTGACTATCAGTGTGGGGAAATATCAATGGTGTGAACATCTCTTAGCAGGAGTAATCATCATCATCATGAAGTGCTCATCAGATAGGGAGACAAAATGCAATTAAGTTGGTTTTACAATCAGGCCAATAATTACTACTCTGATGTCTCAGCTGTATGGAAAATACAGGATTCTGAACTGTGACTTTTTTGTTTGAATGTGAGGTTTTTCCTGCCTTGCTTGATCTCTTTTTCCTTGGAACATTTGTAAAATGTCAGTCATGATGTGGCGCAGCTGAATAATTGTCATAGAGTCAAATGCTTGCAGATGGTTAATGGAAACAGAGAATTAAATGAACAGCAGTAAAGAAACACATGCAAAATTAAAGAACCCTATTGCAAATTTAAAGGGTCACTTGGTTTCATCAAAAATCAAATAATATTAACATGTTATTCTCTGCATGAAAGACACTGTGTTAAATTGTTTTGAGAGATGAAAAATGAGCAATCAATGATGTACTAATGAAATTTTTGAAAAATCATGCACTATTGAAATATGCAGCAGTTGCCAGTTAAAAACTATAGAACAAAGCTGACTTGGGCTGCTGAATTTTGTTATTTATTTAAATTATTGAAGTCTAGATGTAAAACACTGTAGGGTTCTACAAAAGAAATACAGAAATGAAGATTAAGTAATCTTTGCCATATCCAAATAATGTTTACTGTTTCAAAATAATTTTTAAAAATATTTTTTCAGATCCAAGTGATTCAGCGTTTCAGCTGACTTTATATCACCAAATCAATTCCTACATAGACATGCAAGGTCTTAGAGCTGCATTATGAGATGAATCTCTCTTCTGTCTGATATTTTTGAAAGACATGCTTGATAAATCCTTTAAAGGAGCAAATTTATCTTTCTGGTACAAAAGTATTAGTGATACCACTTATTAAGTATTACTTGGAAGTGTATTGAAGTTAAAGGTACTTTCAAATGGATTCCAAATCTTCAAAACCTTGTATTCTTTGGAAACTATTCCTTATTTTTCAGCTCCCTTTCATGCTTTCCAACTAAAGTCTGAAGTTAATAGCTCTTTCCATCCAGTAAATTATTTTAAAAGAACTTTTCTTTCTCTTAATTAAAAGGAAAAATATGATAACTAAAAAATGTAATGTGTTAATCATTCACCATTTAGTACAGTTTGATAATTGAATATACTTTGAGATTGGCCCATGCCTGCAAAGGAGGATTTTCTTCCTGTAGCAGATTGAAAAAAGGAAATATAAACCAATCATTTTACAAAACCAGAAACAGCCGGATGTTTGTCACCACAAACATCAAATCACATGTTTGGTTTGCCACCACAAACATCTAGTAAGATAAAACAAAACTTAATAGCTATTTTTAGTAAGATTTTTTTTCATATACATATGTCTGGACAAATTATAGAGTGTCTTGTCTTGTGCTAATAATAAAATAAAAGTATCTCCTTGATACCTATATGCTGAAAGTATACCTATGATTTCCTGTCTGCTATAATTTCTGTGAAGTCAGTGAATGGCTTATTAAATGGAAGCAGACATGAAAATATTGATCTTATTTGCCCATTCTAGTCAGTACAAAGCATCTTCTCTTAAATCTTCCAGAATAACCGCATTCCACTGGTTATCTAATAGAGTTTAAAGTGAAAGTTTCTTTCTCTTTCTTTTAACACAAAGAGTTTCAAATAGAAAATAAAAATAGATAGAGTGTGATGAATGTTCTATTGTAAATACATCTCAAATAAGCATTTTGCTTCTCTGGGTTTTACTTAAAGACTTAATGTTATTTCCTGAATGGTATTGTCTCAAATGCAAAAGTATCTGTATATTTTTTAGCAGAATTGTTAACATGATTCACTTTTAAAATGACAGAAATACAATACTTCCCATGAAAAATCAATCTTTCACTGTAAAGAAATGTGGCAGAATAATCCATAC
The DNA here is from genome assembly GCF_901933205.1 of Camarhynchus parvulus. Taxonomy (NCBI): domain Eukaryota; kingdom Metazoa; phylum Chordata; class Aves; order Passeriformes; family Thraupidae; genus Camarhynchus; species Camarhynchus parvulus. Next base: position 3,257,696 of record NC_044601.1, read on the forward strand.
AATGCATGTCAAAAATTGCACTTTTGCTGACCTATTACCCTTTATGAATATGTTTTAAATGCTATATCTATGACTGTCATTTTGATAATGTAATTTGTGATATATTTTTGATCCTTTTAACACAGATGGTTTGTTTGTTTTTTCTTATAAACCATGTTATTTGTCCTCTATGAAATTCTGCAGTTTCATTTATTTTAGAAGTACTTATTCTGCTAAAAAAACCCCTTTGTGTTTAATGTAAGAGTAATTAAAACTGGCTTTTGTTTAGCAAGTTTTAGTTCAAAAATTGTGAAACTTCATAAGGAACATATAGTAGTGGTTTAACGTGAATTTGCATCTCTTTTCCTGCACCTGATGGGTAAGAGGAAATTTTTTCTTCAGAATTGAACTGTTGAATTCTTTTTCAGGCTGTACAAGTTCTTCTGTGTTCTTTTTTTCTTTGGAGGGACAACAGTATACCACAGAGCTAGGAATGTTCAGAGTTAGATAGGAGAATTGATTCAGGGGAGATGCTTCAAGTTGCGTAACAGTTATAAATCAGTACCATCATGCACTGTGCCTGAAGGTTTGCATATGGTCTCGCTGTCCTCTCTTATTTTTACTAAATACCTCTTTCAGTCCAAATCTGCTTCTTTCTAGCTCTGTGGGAAAACAGGCGACTTGCTTCCACTGGTGATGGTGGTGGACTGCATTAACATGACCAGCTCTGCACTGTGTCGAGTGAGAAGCTCTTAACCCCACGCCTGAGAGACAGAGGGAAAAATCTGGATCTGGCGGGAAAACATGTTTTATGGTGATAGCATTTAAAGCACTAAAGCATAAAGTGTTATGAAAGGTGAGGTATTCCAAAAATAGGTGGGAAGATAGCAACAAAACTGAAAGGAAGTACTTCCTGGTGACAAACTTTTTGAGAAATTGCCAAAATAATGCAGCAGGCAGCAGCCATGAACCTGCTGATGATATAAAAGGAATCTTGTGGGTCAAAAATAAGAATAGGGAGATTGCTCATGAACCACCCTCATGGGCAAAACAGTCTTAACTTGGGAAAGAGTAATTACATTGAATTAATTTGTTTAGATTAATTAAATCAGTTAATTAGATTAATTAAAAATAGATTAGGATAGTGAGAAACAAAGCTAAAATCACCTTCTTACCACCCTTCTTACCAGGCTCACTCATGGCCCTTCAACATGTTTCTCCTCATGGGGATTCAGTGGAATAGGGAACAGGGATTGTCATCATCTCATAACACTTTATCTTTTCCTCTCTTTTACTACCTCACACTTTTTCCCTGCTCTGTTGTGGGGTCGCTGCCACAGGAAAGAATCCTTCACAAACTCCTTCAACGTGGGTCCTCCCCATAGGCTGAGGTGTTCCAACAACTGCCTTACAAAAGGCAACAGACCATCAGAAAAAGACCACTCCAGGCATTAATACAGGACCCCTCAACTGATCTTTGATGTATGTGTTTGGTGTCACCATATTGCTGCTAGGCAGAAGACAGGCGTTACACAATAACCATTTGAAGTTTTATCACGAACTATTATTTTCAGCTGCATTAATGTTGTGATCATGTCCTTGTGCATTTAAAATCCTTGAGTTGAACTACTGTAGTATATTTTACTTTTCAATATCTAAAATGATCATTAAAATATACTTTCATCACACAGTGTACAGTCTTTGGAAACAACTCATCACAAGAAGGATTTCACAAGAAAAGTCAAAATAACCTCATGACACCAGTAAACATGGACCATTTACACAGTCTCCACACCTTGTCATTTCAGCACAATTTTCCCATATCTGAAAAAATATAATTAAAATTTTAATTGTTTAGTTAAATTGAGTTGCAAGTCTGTAATTTTGGTAAATCTAATGCGTACTATATAAGAAACATCCAATGTGAAGTAAAATAATTAAAATAAGGAGGAGTTATTTTTCAAAAGATTCTGCTTTCTAGGTGGATTTTGAATGGGGCAAAAATATGTATTTATAACACAGGAGTCCTAGAGAAATGTCAATGAACTCCCTTACAAAAAATCTAGAAGACATTATAGACAAAATTTTATTATAATGTGACTAATATAACTTAGGAATTATAAACATTTTATTGTCATATTTATTAAAATAGAATTTTTAATTTGCAACTTTGGTTTACAATTTCTACTCCTTACAAAATAACATCCCTCAAACTGAATAAATAAATAAATATTTTTTAAAAATAATTAATATTATAAAGTAAAAATTGCTAAGACATGTAAAAAAATTAAATGAGCACTGAAGCTTCCTTGTAATTTTTATCATTTCCATGCAAACTAAGAACAACACTTTTCAATACTGGAGATAATAGAAAGGAAAATATGCTCTAAGTCTCTATTATGGTGAGAGCATGCAAGTATGATCAAGTGCCTTACTGATTCACACAGCTGCCATTGGACACAGAACATGTTAAAAGGAACTTTAACTCCATGTTTCTTTTTTGACTTCTGTCTTTAAATAACTGTAAATCAGTGTAACTGACTGATGGACTATCAGATTGTAAAGGAAATGTTGTTATGGTTTTTTTTTTCTAAAACTTCACAGAAAGAGTTATTACATGGAGAACTACTGTTGCATTCCACTGTAATATTCCCAAACTCTTATGGGTTTAGGATCACATAATAATGTTTATTGTCATTAAGAACATAACCAGTAAGAGTTGGATTCGATGATTCTTTTGAGTCCATTCAGCTCAGAATATTATGAATATTCTGAATTTATGAATGATTTTATGAATATTTTCTGGTAACCTGGCAGTGAAAGATTTCAAAGTTGTCTAAGAATATTAACTAATATTCTTAGAGCTTATAGAGCTCCTATGCAGAAAGTTACAGAATCTCTAGTGCTCTTTTTCCTTTGCTATGATACAGCCATCTCATTCAAGAATACAAGTTTTTAAGAAATGTGTGACATTACAGAACAGAAATAGACACTGAAGGGTAGGATGGTACTGCATTACTTTGAAACTCCCTGGCAAATTTAGATAAAAAGACTGTAATTAATCAGAGTTGAAAACTCGCTACAACTAATGTTAATATGTCCACATATCTAAAAAACATCTCAGGCATTAGCAATCATGAGAAGTGTGGCACGTAAGCTTTCTCTGTTTCTACAAGAAACAACAGTCATGAAATTCCTAACATTTAAGGCAAATTTACACTGATCCTCCTTATGACAGCAGAGAGGTGATAATCCACAAGATATCTTTATTACAGAAAACAGCTACATCTTATTTCCAATAGCTGTTTATGTCTGTAGGATGCCACCACTGGAGAAGACAGGAGTTACTTCATTTAAATATAACAGTCATTGTTAGTCTCTGCAAGACATCTGCCTTTCATAATCTACTATGCTGCTTAGTTATTGAATTCCATTTTTGAATTACTTCCTGTTCATCCAAGTAAATTAACACCTCTGCAATTGCTGAGATTGTCTCCAAGGGGAATCTGGATTGCTTTTCAAATTAGCCCTCTAGCTTTATACAGGCTGTGTAAATACATAATTCCGCCTTTGAGTTGTCAAATCTCTTGCTATTTGCTGCAGACAGCTATGGCATTCTCTGGAACATCTTTTGACAGAATCACCATTCCAATCTTTTTTGATAATAACAAATTGTATGATTGACTAGAACTATAATAGCCTGAGGCATTTCTAGCCAGGCCTGAAAATTAACTAAATCTATCACTACATTGTGTGTCATTAAAACATAATTTCCTGTCGTTTTCTGCCCAATCATAGGGTCAGCAAGCTATTTTTAAAACACTTCTGAGCTCTTTATCCTCCTACTGATATGCCAGGATTTTCTTAGCATGCACCTGGTTAAACTTTTCAGAAAAATTTATTAGTACTTTCATCCAAGTTCCCAAATTATAGACTGAGTAATATATTTAGTTTATTATAAAATCTGAAGGACAAGGGAGAAGAGAAACTGCCCAGAATTCTCCTGTCTTCGATTCTACCCCCAAAACATGTGCATAAACAATTCCAGAGCAGCTATGGAATTAACACTATCACATGCAAGAAACTTACTTTAGGTCTGGATATTTATATGAATATATAAGGATGAGGACCTGTGGTCATTCATTTTCATTGCTGAGTTTTTATTTTGGTTTTGTAGGGTTTTTTTTTGTTGTTGGTTTGGTTGGTTCTTGTCCTTGTTCTTGTTGTTTCTGGGTGGGGTTAATCTTTATCATTTCTTTAAATCTTAAATCTGGGTTTTGTGGAATCAGTCTTTTTTCTGAACTTCTCAACTTCCCAGTCCTTTACTATTCCTCCTTTCATTTTAGAATCTCACCCTCTTCTTTCTCCACACAGTTGTCTGGGCATTTCATTTGATAGATCTGAGGTTCTTTTTCCTGAAGGATAGTTTTTGTTAACATCTTTTACCAAGAGGCCACCTTCTGAAAGCTGATCATTTTCCAGAAAGGTGCCTTTGCAGTTTTGTATCTATGATACAGTTCTAATACAAAGACTGTAGCCATAGACACATATTAACTTAATAGTTCCCTTTTCATTATTGTATCTCATTTACTACTTACTTGCACTGTCTGCAATCTATGAAAAATAAATAACTTCTTCTGACATTTTGTTCTGTATATCATATCATGCTTAAGTATCTTAGTACTGAGACACAATAAATCTTCCCTATATGTGTGTGTGTGTATGTATATATATATAAATATATATATATGTCTAAATTTTCCATAGTTTTATAGCACCTAATAGCTGCATTCAATTTTTTTATAATCTCCATCATTTGAACATAAAATTTCTAGTCCCCATTTGTGTTCAGTAAAGTCAAGTCAGGTTGGTTTGATTCCCATATTTCTAAGTTCTTTAGTGAACTGTACTGTATATCTAACTTCAATTTATGACCTCTTGAGAAATTATTAGAAGCAAGGAGTTTACTGACTGTGTTTGTGGTATTATTAATTTCATAACTATAATGTTTAATAACCATAATGTTTCATAACCATAATATGGGATCAACAATTTCCTTCACCTATTTACAATACAACATAAACCAAACCATCCTTAACCCTGAGCTGCTTCTCTAAACATCTGTTTTGCCTTTCATACAGCTGGTGACTAAAGGCTGCAATAACCAGCTGTATCTAGACTACATATTTCAGGATGGGGCTTTGAAAAATATTGAAATCCTGTCATGTTTTCTTTGCTACCCATTACCAATTTCCAAAGCAACCACCTCTCTCTAAACTTCGGTCTTTTCCTCAATAAATTTTTCTAGGTTTATACTAATGTCTCAGTAATCACACATTTGCATTTATAATTTTTCTGTTCTGGTTCTTAAATTGTAGTTACTCTTCTCTGTTCTATGTTTGCTTTATTTAATGTACTCAGTTTGTTCCTCAGTATCAGAATAATTCTATGTATAAACAAGCATAGATGCAATTGTTGCTTTTATATATAGATATTATTTCTCAGAGATGCTTCCTTTTTTTTCCCCAACAATCAAGTCCTTTAGATTATCCATGGTCTTCCAAAGTCTATCCATGGTCTATCTAAAGTCCTTTATATTATTTCCATGGTCTGTGTATTTACACAGTAATTTTCCACTCCTATCTCTACTTCCTGTGCGATACAGCCTCCTTCTTACTTAGTTACAGTATCTAATCTTACATATTTCGCTATTCTACATTCTGCAGTATATATATATATATATATATATATATATATACACCCTGACTTTAGGTATCTGATCCACCTGTCCTGTGAGGCACACACTCAATGTGAAGATCCAGTGCTCTTAGGAATGATAGTTTGTGATACAGAGAAATTATCCACTACCATAAGAATTTTCCTGCCATCCAAAAAATATAGGGTTAGCATAAATTAATTTTATTCAGATTTCATATTACTCTCCACACTGTTTTTTTGAATTAGTGATTAAGAAAATATTTCCACTTTATAAATATACAGCAGTATGATATACTATTAATCTTCAGAAAATTTCAGAGGATACCGTCAGAATTTAAGCATTTTCCAATGTTGAACTGAAAAGCTCTTTAATCTGATTTGTTTTCTAAGTTATTACTTTTTCCTGCCAAATTAGGACAGTTACCATGCTACTTCTCTGATCAGCTCAGGTGAACGTCCATGCCTTACAGCTGATTTATAACATTTGGGTTTTCTTCTATTTCTTTGGCAGAAGGAGAAAAGGCAGTAACACTGCAACTTCTATCTTTCCTTTGGCATTTGTGATATGTACATCTCCAAAGTACAAAAAAAACTTTAAATATATTTTGATAATATTTCATAATAATTCCTTTTTCATGGCTTTAAAGCCAGGGGTTTTCTTTTTGGTTTTAATTTAAATTTTCGCTGAAATTTTGTGTAAACTTTGCTTTCTGTAGCACAAACAAATCACCAGGAAGGTATGCTATGTGGGACAGATAAAAGGAAAGTCAGAAAAAATAATTTTAAAAGTGTTCTCTCTGGAAACAGAGGCTACAAAATTTCACATTTAGTAAACAACCACCTTCCTTTTTAATTCAGTAGTAATAAAAGTTTAATAAATAACTCATTTAGCAGAATTGGTATTACTAAATAAAAAATCAGGTTTACTATGGGATTGTACTTATATATGTTATAGGAACATGTTTTATAGATTGTATAAGCCACAAGCAATTTTTGCTCCTACAATACAGGAGTATATACCAATTCAGATAATTGCCAAAAACCCAACCAAAACAAATAATTTTATTCGCTATATTATTTCTGTGTTTGACTTCTACAGAAGTCTAATGGTACTCCAGTGTATGTGTAAAACAGGACATATTAAAGACATTATGTAATTTTACATTGTATAAAAATGTAAAATATTATTGGCTTTTTCTCCTCCCAGACACGTGTTACTCTATGGAGGAACTTATCAATAGACCTCATTTAATGTTTTTTTAATTCTCTTTCTAACTGACGTTTCTCTTTTTGGGTTTTTTTTGGTAAAATAATCTGATGTGACAATAAATTGCTAAGTACGTTTGAATGAATTGAATGAATGAATGGATGAATTAATTAATTAATTAATTAATGAAACATCAAACAAATAGAGATATGTATAAGTAGCAGTATTTACATTTATCTGATTTAGTTCGTAGCAAATTCTTGTCAAGTGGGACTCGGATTTTGATGATTCTTGTGGGTCTCTTCTGATTCAGGATGTTCTACAATTTTATTACTTGATGCTTTTCAAAATTATTTCTTTTGAATTCCGTCCTTACCATATATGATTTTAAAAATTCACTAGTGACATAATATTCACAAGCTCTTTCCATATGTTGACAAACAGGTGCACAAAAACAACCCATTTTGTAGTGAATTAGGGAAGTACTGAGTATTACATCTTCCTAGTACACACAGACGATAAATTTTCTTTTGGATCTCTGTTCTCTATTGGTGACTCCAAATATTGGCATTTAAGATTTATGAAGCAAGAATGATTAATTCCTAGAAGAAAAGAATGACTGATTCTTTTGTTTGTAGGTTTTTACAATGTCATCATTGGTTTTAGTTTGATACTACTTTATGACAATCAGCTAAAACCTAAAATAACTGGCTGGCTAGATAACACCCTACAAAGTGAGTAGTAACTTTCTCAAAATAAGCCATTTGCCTGTGCAGAGGCTTAAAATAAGTTCTAGGCTTTCAAATCTGAAAAAATCCTATGGACCATTCCTTCATTTGTGGTCTCTTACTGCAACTTATAAATTCTTTGGAGCATTATTTTGTTTCTTTAGTAAATTCACTTTCTGAAAAGTAAGCGTATAGCATTTACTGAGGTTTATACTTACACAGTCTTGAACTACTTTTACATTGTACATATGCATTTGTTCAGATTAATTTCAGTAAAGAAATTTGAGAATGGTTGCTCAGAAGCACATCTAAACTAGGGCTCACATGATTTGTCTAGTGATAGAAGAGTTGTGGAAACTAAAAATTCTGGATGTGTTATCATTAAATTCCTTATTTCCTGTTTGTATCAATGAAAAATATTAAGGCTAAAAGTACAGAGTGGTAAATTATATTGCCTAGCTGACTTGCTCTGAATTAAAAAAAAAGAGTTTTACAGGCCTATTCAATCATGTAACTTTCTTTACCTCATTTCCTCTCTTGTGCTTCCTCTGACTATTCTTGCTCAGTATTTAATCACTCTAATAAAGTATAATCATTTGTGAGCCAGGTTTTCAATCACAGGCCCAATAATGCTTCCAATTTAGATTTCTTCACACTATACTGTTGTAATAAGTTTACAAAATGAGGCTTGAAAATGCCCAATGGCTACTTTTATTTATCCTGAATGGAGTGGGTAATAGAAATAAACTTACCTATTAGTACAGGAACACCAGTATACTAAGTTTTAACTATTTGGAAATGAGTTAGTAATAGAATCAGTCTCACCCTCCAAATTCCCTGATGCAGAGTCACTCATATTTCCAGAGACATTACTTGTCAAAGCCCACATGAAAAGTTTTTTGTGAACTTTTCCAGATAAGGCACTTCATATTAAATTATCATTCTTAAAACTTTGAATTTAGCTCTATTTACAAAATTCATCATTATTAAATCTAAGGATTTCTGTAACAGCTTCTTATGTTAATTGTCTGTCATTTAATGGGATGTTGCTGCGCAGAACTTTTCTAGAACAATTCTAGAATCACAGAATGGTTGAGGCTAGAAGGGACCCCTGGAATTCTTCTAGTCCTACACGCTGCTCAAGCAGGGCTGCCTCAAGCCTGCTGCCCAGAGCAATGCACAGACATGTTTTGAATTTTTCCAGGAATAGATGCTGCATAGTTCCCCTGGGCAACCTGTGCCAGTTCTCAACCACTGTCACAGTTGAAAAAGTGCTTCCAGGTGTTCAGATGGAGTTTTCTGTGTTCTAGTTCGTGTCTGCTGCTTCTAGTCCTGTCACTGGGCACCGCTGTAAGGAACCTGTGAAGCATCTTCTCTAGGCTGAACAGTCCTACCTCTCTGAGCCTTTTCAGTCAAGAGAAATGCTCCAGTCCCTTCATCGTCTTGGTGTTTCTTTGTTTAACTGTACCCAGTGTCTCTCTTGTGCTGGAGATTCCAGCACTGTATGCAGGTGTGGCCTTATAATACTGAGCAGAGTTCAGATCATTGCTCTTAGCCTACTGCCAACCCTGCTAAAAAAATATGCAGATATTATTTACAGACTCAAAAGCGGCCTGTGGATAAGTGCAATCTTAAGGGACTTCCATCTGAGAAAATATAGACAATTGTCTTTACATCCATGGAGACAGAGAGGAAGTTCCATGTCTCAGTCTCAAGACAAATGTAAGAGAGCACACTCTGCAATGAGCAGTCTCCTCTAAAGGATTTCAACAATCCTCCTCCACCAACAGAAAATGAATACTGGTAGGCAAAAATGAAAAAAAGCCAAACCAAACCAATGGCTTATCAACAACAAAATGCTCTCAAGGCAAGGAAGAAAAGCAAATAACTGCTAAACACCAAATTATCAGAAGTCCCTCACCCCCCACAAGAACAAAGACCCAAAAATGTCTGAAAATGGTGGAAATGTTGGAGAAATACCCCTTCCTGACATGTGGTGCAATGACGGCGCCAGCTTTCACTCTGAGGGAAGTAGAGCATCCATGGAGGAGTTCCAGCAGGAGGCAAAAGCCTGGTGGGCCTCTGATGTTGACAATAGTTTTTGGAGACTTGTAGGGAAGAAAAACGTATTTCATTATTAATAAAGAATTTTTCTTAGAAGGGTCTCACTGAAAAATGAGACTATGAAGTTGTGGTTTTTCTCTTAAAATTGTAAAAAAAAAGGTTTTTTGGAATACAGCGATGGCCTTGTTCTTTTTTGAGACCTTTTATAACTTTGTTAAGGGTTACATGAGCTTTAGGTGCTAGAGATTTAGGAGAGTTGATGTCACAGCTTTTTCTTAATAAATTAAAAAGTGGACTTAGTTTATTGTTGGTAATTTCTAAAATAGGCTTGACTTAATTGATTTTTCATAGAAGATGTTGTAGGTTGTTGACACTGGTTTGGAGTTGTATCTTTTGTGGTGTAATTTTTTTTTAGTTATCTTCTATTTTAGATACTTTTAGGGTGGAATGTTTTGGATTTTGGTTATAGAAATTTTAAGTCTAGTGTTTTGGATTTTAGTAACAACATTAGTACAGGTTTGTTTTATCTTTGTGCTGGAGTTGTGATGAGCAAATCATTTATTTAGTGGAGAATTATGGATTTTGGGTGGTTTTTTTTGAACTGGAGATAAAGTTTGTGCAACAAAATATTGGTAAATTACAGGTGAATTTTTCATTTTTTGAAGTAATGGTTTTTAGTGGTACTTTTGTATGGGTTCTCAGACCCGCAGCTGTAAGAGTTCACCTCAAGGCAGATGAACGATTTCTACTGCAGCTTCTCCAAGTCAGGGAAGGGAAAAGCTTTTGTCCTGGGCCAACAAAATCAAGCTAGCCAAGCAGAACCAAACCTGACATGGCCATGGAACACCTGGGCAATGAGTCCTCAAAATTGCCCACCAAAACCTCCATAAGCTCCCCCCTCCCCAGCCCTGCTCATACCCAGTCCTTGGCCTTAAAATGCAGCAGTTATTTCTGGGCATAAAGCAGAGGATGATGGAATAGATCATTATTATTATAAATCACTCCAAGGCATTCTGATAGTTCAATTTTTGGACAGTGATGAATAATTTTTGTTATCATCCCATATTAGGCACCTCCGTTCTTCACATGATCACAGAATCATGTAGGTTGGAAATGACCTCTGTGATCATGCAGTACTGCCTTCGACTGAAAACCGTCATATCAAATACACTATGGCCCTGCCCTGTCCAGTCACTTGTACATTTCCAGGTATGGTGACTTAGCCACATCCTTGAGCAGTCCATTCCAAGGATTAGCAAACCTTTTTGTTAAGACATTCTTCCCCATGTCCTGACACTTCACTCAGTCTGACTTTTTGCACTGAAAATTAACAGAGAAACTGACACATTTTCTGCTAGCATCCAAATGGCATGCCGAGCTTTGTAACCTGAGTCCTGAAATGCACATTAATCACACATAAATATATGCCCAAATTTAGTCAGAGGCTGCGTGGGGAAAAAAAAGGGTAAAACTAGTCAGAACTAATAGCAGTGTACAAGAACAGAACTCTGAGTCTCCAAACCAGTCTGTGAAATCTGAATTAAAATAAATGATAACCTAATTTGCTAGGTGTTCTCCTTTTGAAAAGGCCAACTGCTCGAGAAATGCATGATCATTTGAAACATATACCTGAATGCAAATGATTAATGACTCTTACGGTACTTATTACTATGAGCTTAGCACTGACTATTTAACAAACACTTGATATTTAGCAAATCTGTGTCCTGAGGAGTTTGCAGAAAGTCACTACAATCATGAAGAGAGCAGCCATCATCTCAGTTACAGAGTGCAAGTAAAAGTGTATGGGTGGATTACCACTCATCTCTCACAAAAACAGGAATGTCAAAGGACTGTGGTAGGTGGACCTTGGCTAGCTGACAGGTATCCACCAAGTGTCACTCTCATTCCTCCTTCTCAGAAGCAGAGGAGGAGAAAATATGATGAAGAAGGTTGGAGCTCAAAACAAGATTAAGGAGATCACCAACTACCCTCACAGGTAAAACTTGACTCGGGAAAGATTAATTTAATTTATTATCAGTTAAAACTAGAGTGGGAAAATGAGAAACAAAACTGAAATTAAAACCACCTTCTCACCACCCTTCTTTCTAGACTGTGTTAATGATTCATGACTCTTCCCTCCCTTTGCTTTCAGTCTTTCATAAACTGCTCCAATATGGGTCCTTTCCGGAGGCTGTGGTGTTCCAAGAACTGTTTCAGCATGAGTCCTTTCCAGGAGGTTCAGTCCCTCAGGAATAAACTGCTCCAGCCTGGGCTCCCCATGGGACACAATTCCCTCCAGAAAATATTTTCCTGCATGAATTTCTTTCCATGGGCCATGAGTCTGCTCCAGTGGAGGCTCTTGAAGTGCTTCAGAGGACTCTCCACCTCCTGAGGAATGGAGTTTTCCATAGGCTACAAGGGGACAACCTGCTTTACCATGGTCCTCTCCTTGGGTCTCAGAAATATCTGTTCCACCAGCTGCAGTACCTTCTTTCCCTCCTTCACTGACCTTGATGTCAGGATTTTTGGTACTAGAAAAAAAGATACAAATAAATTATTAGTGCTTTGAATAAAAGCTTATTTTCCCCTTCATTAAAGGAAATAATTTGATTGATAAGACCAAATATTAATTAGGATATAATCAATTAATAGCTACTTTCCAATTATCAATTAAAACCAATATTTCATTCTGAAAAGCAAGGTTTAAGTTTAACATAGATCATATTTTGGTATCTGACTCTTCTTTTAACTAATTTTTAAAATGTTGCTGTGCAAGAGGCATGACAAAAATTTCTATATTTTCTCCCAATTAACTGAGAACTTATGACAATTTTTGTGGGGTTTTATTTATTTGTTTTGTTTGTGGGTTTGGGGGTATTTTTTTGTGGTAGAACTTATTTATTTGTGCTGTATTTTATTTATAAAATAGGCTCTGTGTTTTATTGACCAAAACAAAACAAAAATTTGGAAATGTACTTCAGCATTTTATCTTTGCTTTCAAAGAAACTTAAAACCTACTGTTTATCAACTATGAAGTGGAAAAGAGAATGAAAAATAACATTGGACCTGCTATTTTCAAGGATGCTATAGAGAAAAACAAGGTACTTCAAAAAAGATGACAACTTTTAGAGGCTTGAAGTTGCTAGTATGTATGGAAAGAGGGAAATTATTATGACCTTAATTTAGACACACGAAATTAAGGCAGATATAGAAAGGTTATACAAAGTAATGAATGGCATAAGGAGAATAAGCCCAGCATCCCCACCTACCTTTTCACTTGAGGCAAGACTGGAGATTTTCAAATAGCAATTATTTGAAATTGCTAATCAAATGTTCTCCTAAATGTGATTGTTATGTTGTCTCAGTAATACAGTATTCAAAATGCAATACATTACCTTTCCATGGAATTAATTTTTGAGCACTTTGTAACATTAATAACAGAACTGGAGAAAAACACTAAGAGAAGGCAAAAATAAAATAATGGGTGAGGAAGAACAGAGGTGTCTCCAGCTGGGATTTGAAATTAACTGATGAGGAAAAGTAACTAAGATACACAACAAAACAGCTTCACATCACATTAATTATGTAGAACTTTCACACAAAACTCCTATATTATACAAAATTATATGAGAAAATACAATTTTTTGGCCTAAACACAGACAGGGAGAGAAAGAAAGGACAGGTTATTGGAAATACAATGAGCTGGAAGAAAGTTTCAAACAAATAGTATTTCACCCCAGAATAAATACAAAATGTAAACAGGAAAGGCTCTGCTACAAAGGTTTGGAAGGGAGATAGCATTCACCAGCAAGGAATACCTAGATCATTCAAGTGTTATTGAGTCTCTGATGTTTAAAGCGCCTATGTATTCTTTTCACACAACTGTTTTTTACAGATTCACCCCGCAGATATTAGTTTTTATAGCCTCTTGTGGTAGGCTAGCCACAAGAAGGCACCAAGCTGCCCTATCATTCCCCTTCTTCTGGACAGGAGAAAGCAAATATGACAAAATGCTCATGACTTAATATAAAGACAGGACAGGGAGAGAGATCACACATCCTTTACTGGCATGGGCAAAACAGTCAACCTGGGAAAACTGATTTAATTAATTGCCACTCAAAAGTTGGAGCAGGAAAATGGGAAGTAAAAACATACCTCAAAGCATTTTCCTCCCATTCCTCCTTTCTTCTCATGCCTGACTTCGCTCAGAATTTTCTTTACTTCCTTCCCATCGAGCAGCACAAGGGACAGAAATTAGGTTGATGGTCAGTTCATTTAATGTTGTCTCTGCTGCTTCTTCCTCCACTCTTCCCCTGCCCCAGCAAGGAGTCTCTCCCATGGGAGAGCGTCCTTTGAAAATTGCTCCAAGATGAATCCTTGTCACTAACTGCAGTTCTCCATGAACTTCATGCCCACATCATCACGCAGTTTACTGTCAGAAACCTGCTCCATCAGGGGCAACATGACACATAAAACCAGTATACCTTCTGTCCATAAAAATCCAAAATGATGAGACAGGGGACAACAGCTAAATGTTGTGGTATGTTCTACAGTTCCTATATTTCTCCAGTAATTGAAATAATAAATGAATATTATAAAGCTTATTAATATTAATTTTAAATTTTCACTCTATCTTTCCTTTTCTCTCTTAAACTTTCTAAAGTCGGTTCTGCTGAATCAACCAGTATTCATTCTTGCTTTTTCTTTTAACATATTGTTTTGTTATTTATATCCTTTTGTGTTTTCTTCCCTTTTTGCATCACCAGCTTCAGCGTAGTAGAAGATACATCAGTTGGTAGGTTGGGCTGAAAGCCAAGCACCCACAGTGACAGTTAATAACTTGCCTCCCCTCTTCAGGAGGAGGAGAGGAGAAATTAGGAAGAGCACAAGTGAGAAAGCCTGTGTATTTAGGTAGACAGAGAAATGGTTTACCAACTACTGTCACAGACAAAACTGACTCAGCTCAGGAAATTTAACTTCCATTATTACCTATTAAATATGAACATTTGAGTATTGATTCAGGTATTGGGAAACAAATCAAAAAGAGGGAAATATTTGCAGAAAACATCTTCCTCCTCCTTCTCCCCATCTCTTTCTCAGGCTCAGCTCCACTTCTTCATTTCAGACTCCTGTCCTGCCCTGTTAGAAGTGACCATCTGCCACACTGCGTCCCTTCAGGGTGGTGGGGAACACCTGGTGGCCTCAGAATCATGACCTTGAGGTTTGTCTGTGTTGCTCCCTCTCACATTCTCCTCTGTCATGGGTCCTCCGTGGGTTGCCATTCCTGACAGGAATCTGTGCTTAACCATGGATCACATTCTCCCTCTCCATCTCTGACCTTGGTGTTCACACAGCTGTTTTTTTATACTTTTTTTTCCTCACTTTTCACTACCAGGTATAATTATTGTACTTTCTTAGATAACATTTTTCATTAAAGTGCCTCTCAGACAAGCTAAGCCCTCAGCTCAGCCTCAGCTCTGTCCTGCAGTGTGTCCATTGAAGACAGCTGGAACAAGCTTTGTCTGCCATTAGAGAAGTGAAAGTTTGTAGAAAAGTGGCATAACTAAAAGGGCCTAACTAAAAGTGGCATAAAAAACATAACTGTTTCAACATCAAGTCCTGTTTGTATTATGATGGTTGGCGACATCCTTTACCTTCAACCATGGGATATCATTGTGAATTAGTTCCTCTGTAATTATTAAGGCTTTGTAAAAAAAAAAAAAAAAAGGATATTTTGCAAAACAATGTGAAGATGTGAAGAAAGCTCTGAGTTTACTTTAGTCTTAATGACAATATTGTTTTCAAAGGAAGAACAGATTGTAGAAATATTTAGTATGCACAGTATATTGATCTTTTTAGGCCAGTAAAAGCCCTCTGGTTGTTTTGGTTTTTTTTTTACCATTTAGTAAGAAATTTGCTATGCAGAATAAGAATATTTCTATAGTATTATTTATTTAGTTATAAAATTTATGGGTACCAGTTCTCCTGAGAGGCAGAAGAAACAAATGTGTATGTGGGCCATGATCTTTCTAAGAAAGCCTCAGGCCAAATTCCTTTACAATCTCTCAAGAAGCAGCTTTCTTGTCATGCTCCTCTCTTGGGAGCCTTGCAGGATCACAGGCAAACTACAGATTTTCTGTTGATCATTCACACCACAGTTTTATCTTAGCTCTCAAGTTTGACCCACTTGTTTCTCTAGTCCCCCTGGGGCTGCATGATTTTGCCCTGTGCCCTGAGCAGCTTCAGCATCCTTTCTGTCTGTTGCTGTCTTTATTAAAGATCGGTCCCTGTTCAATTTAGTACTATCTCCCTTTTCCATCCAAATTCATAGTGGCAAATATTAACACCTCAGTTTCTATTTTTCTTTGTCTCAAGTTCTGGTATTCTCTATTTTTCAGTGTCTTTTTTTCATGTCTTCCATGTCTTTGATGCTGTAGTCAGGACTGTCCCGTGCTGAACTGCATATCTTGCAAATTTACCTTGACTCACGAAGTTTGGTGGGACTTGCAGAAGGGTGAGCCAGCAATGACGTGATGATGACAACAGAATCTGCCCATCTAAGCATTTCTTAGATATTTTAAATCTGTAATTTAAACCTTTTTTTCTTCCATCCACTCCATGTTTTATTCCTCTCCTCTCCTGCATTACCAAGTGCTTGGTTTTAGGTCACCTCTCAGTCTTTCATGACCTTACTACAGCAAAGGATAGTTCCTTTATTGAGTTAGTTGTGATGCTTTAAGTATGCTGAAAATGGGTCTCTAAACACACATCCAACAGGATGACTTTTTTTTGTCTTTAGTTTCACTAACTGATGACATAAATCAAACTGTCAGAAGAACTTTTTTTTCTGGATCCCTATCTGCATCTTCCACAGAAGATATTTTACCTCAGTTGTTAGTTTAGGTATATCGAAAAGCAGAGAAGGTTTTGGTGGTTTTTTGGAGGGAGGTTGGATTTTTTGCTTTGCTTTATTCTGTTTGTTTGGAGGGTTTTTTGTTTGCTTGTTTTTGTTTGTTTGTTGGTGGCAGCAGTGGTGGTGGTGTTTCATTTGTTGAGTTGTTTTTACTTTTTATTTGTATGTGATTGAGACCAGGATGCAGACTCTAACATTTATGTTATTTGTCTTCCTGTAGCATTTCAGTCTGTATTTACTAATATTCATTTTCTTAAACTGGGATTAAAACCAAATACTGAAACTTCCTTTCCTTGGTTTTCTTTCTATGTCTTTACATGAACCACATTTACAATGAAACAATTCAGAGCTCTGGAAATCACCAAGTTAGAATAATCTCTTCATCTTTCTGTGTAATATGGAGGTTTTTGAGCTGAGCATTCTACAGAATTTACACTTGGCTTCGTTTTGGTTGTTTTTCAGCTCTTCTGCTTTAAGTTAAATCTGCCACATGTCATATTGAATATCTTTGTGTAGTGCTATTGAGATTTAATTTTATGAAGTATCCTGTTCCACTGTTCTGCTCAGTCTTTTTTTTTTTAATCAGGATATAGCATAAGCAATTCTGGCACTATTACACAGTTGTTAATCATATTTTACAACCACCCTGAATTCCTTAAGAGCTCTTTAAATTTTTATATCCTGAGCTCCTCCAGTATATTCTTCTTCACTCCAAAACTCAAGACTTATATGCTGTCCCCATGTCATACCATGGGCATAATTAAAATCAGAAATAACAAAAGGATAAACACTAAAATATTTCACCCATTCATTAACTATATTGGGCACACATTGTTCATATATTCAGGATGGTTTAGTGAGCTCTTTCTTTTTAAAAGAATTATTTATTCAGCTTTCTCTAGTTGAAACTCCAGTCATTATGATCTATAGGAAGTAGCAGTTTATAGTCCTGGATTCTCTTTCTGATTTTCATGCCATTTTCAATACTTTTATTTGGTAATTTTTATAAAATACTTTATCGGAAACAAAATATAAAATGCAGTATTTATTTTATAATGATCTTGAAATTTACTGCTTATTGTGGTATATCAGAAAATTAGTATAGATAAATCCCAGTTTAATTCACATTTTAATCATGTTACTTCTATTTCCTCTTCATCAGACTTCAAGTGAGTGTCACCAATTCTAAAATATTTCTTTGCAGAAACTGATTTTTTAAACTCATTTTTCAAATTAGGTGTCAACACTTTTAAAGAATTGTTTTACAATTTGGCACCATTCTGACATTAGCTCTAAATTTGTGGCTTAATTAATACAGAAAAAATAAATAAAATATGCTATACACTAATGAAGAGCAGATCACTGTTTGTTAGACTAATAAAAAGTGAGTGCCCCAGTTTAGGGATATTGATTGCTGTTGATATTGTGCACTAAACTGATAATCACTGTTTCTTGGTACAGTTTTGTTGCTTTATTCACTTAGAGATGATGTGCTGGAAGGTGAACATTCACTTCTGGTCATGCAAATTCAAACCTACTGAAGAGAGGTAAATAGCACCATTCTAAATACAAAAAGCAAAATTGACAGAAATCTGAGCTGAGGGAGCTGAATCCTAATTTTTCTTTTTCAAAGGCGATGAGTAATTGATTCACTCCTTTATCCTAGTGGTGGGATGTGTAGTGTAGAAGACTGGTTTTCTCAGTAACAATTTATGATTATTGAAGGTCTGAAGTCTGAAGCCAAAATTTTAGACTACTTTGATGCTACAGCCTTTACTCACATTGAATAAAGCTTTCTACATGAAAAAAAAATTATAAGGTGTGACTCCTAGGAATTTTTTATTATACTTAAATTTTACCCTCTTAAGTAAGGATAAATAAATGAATGCATTATTCTTCTATATATGAACTTACTGAATGTACAACTGAACATCCCAAGGTTTCAGGGAAATCCCTCTGATTTCTTAATATATTTGATTTCTATATCTGATTTCTTAATGAATAAATTAATTGAGGAACAAAATAAATATTTTTAATTACAAACTGAGAAATCACTGTTGTTGTTCAAAGCTTTTGGAGACTTTTTTTAAATACCTGAACTCTGTATTTTGATTCCCTTGACCTTCTGGTTACACATCCCTGGCAAGTTTCTTGGTATGCACTGATTTTACATTCTCACTGCATCCTTTATCACATCACTGACTGACTCCCCAAAAATTCTTCCCGATTGTCTAGAGGGTGAGAAATTTGTAAGAATTTCCTCACTCCTTTCTTAGTAGCAGTGTCTTTACCATCTCTAGGGTGCTTCTTGAGACTGTCTAATATCTTCTTGCCCTGGATCTGGTAACTTAAGTGTTTAATTTTGCCTATTTACTGTCTTTCTCCATATGAAAACAGAGACAAATCTTCCTCAAACTGATTGGGCTGAAAATCAGTGCTTAGTGTTTCTCTGATCACTAATGAGTCTTATCCTGCTTGTGATGGGATAATATGCTGCCACTCAATCTCTCTTCCTCTTCTGCTCACCTTCAATATGCGTAAGATTCCTTTCTTCCAAATCTTTACTTCATTTGATGAAGTGAACTCATTTCTGTAGTGATCCTTTGAGTCCTCTCCAAAAGCTATCATTGGCTTGCTTGTTCTCATTAGTCAATAAAGATTTAATTTCAATTTTGCCAGTACACACAAAACCTAAAGCAATATGTACTGCCTTAATGTTTCTCTATATGTCAAAATACACTGATATACTGTAGGTCAAAAGGTAGACCAGCTATCAGAGGAGCGTTTGTTTGGTTTGAGTAGAAGCCTTCCTGTACTATCATGTAGAAAATCATCTGAAAAAGAGCTCTGTTATCCAGCAGGTGCTGATTACCCCTCTTCTCCTACTCTGGTTCTTACATTGCCAGAAAGGAAGACATAACTTTATTTTCTTGCTTCAGGTGTCATGAATGTTACACTCAGACAACATTGATACACCCTTATATACTACACACTGGTTTTCCTCGCCCTTTCATTTCAGCAACAGCAACAGTTTTCACTTGAGGCCCCCTTGGGCAAACAGAACACACTTTGGCTGGCAAAAATAAACAAAATAAAATAAAAATTATTATGAAAGGAAACAGATCTATCAAATTGCTATAGGTTTCTTGACTTTCTGAATAATGTCATTCAGATCTTCTCTACTTGTGGCATCTAATATAAGTGCACTGCAGAATCATCAGGAATTTCTTCAAAACAAGTCAAAAAATAAAAAGAGTACATAGACTAACACAGTGGTCAAAAGTCTCTGAATTTAGAGGTCATTATTTTCAAAAAACAGCAGATAAGCCTGATAATGAGTTTAAAAGAATGAAAGGGGCAACTGCAACTTAAGGGAATGGATCAAGTTGGAAAGAAATCTACTATTCCTACATCTCTTTCTTATGTTTCATTTTAATCACATAATCTAACTACTGTGAAACAAAAACTGTCATTAAGATTAGGAATAGTGTCCTTTCTTCTCCCATTTTCATTATGATTAAAATAATTTGACCTCAAGTGAAATAACATTGTCAGATAACTCACAATTCCATTCTTAATACTTCTGCAGGGTTAATGTATTTTTTTCTTCAATAGCTAATCTTGTTTTAATTCAGTTGTTCACAATAGCAAATACCTTTTTGAATTAGTAAATTAAAAAAGAGATTTTCAGAGCTCCTTATCTTTCCAGCTTTGTTATCCCATCTGTACATGTCTTGAAAGGAGCTAAGATATGTATAATGCTAATTAATTTCACACCACACTGGAGCTGTTAAGCCAGGTATTCAAATCCTTTTCCCAATTCAAATACATTCTAAAGCTTAAAGTTATTAGTGCTAATGAGTAATTTGATTTACTTTAAGGTAATTAAACTATATGTAATTCAGTTACA
This sequence comes from Camarhynchus parvulus, assembly GCF_901933205.1. Lineage (NCBI taxonomy): Eukaryota > Metazoa > Chordata > Aves > Passeriformes > Thraupidae > Camarhynchus > Camarhynchus parvulus. The sequence continues at coordinate 3,278,215 of NC_044601.1, forward strand.
TGAAAGCACTACAGTAGTCTTTGAAAATATATATAATATTAGGATCCATTTATTTGAGGAAAATATAACAAATATTGTTCAGTACCTTGTACAATCACAGAGGGATAATGACTTCTAGAATCTTCCACTAGTCTCTGGAAAAGATGATGGTTAAGAAAAAAATCACACAAAAAACAATGAACAGTAAAATTAACATATGAAAATAATACATAAAATATTATTTCTGATCAAACAAGAAAAGCTAAATGACACACTTTACAGCTACAACATAAGCAGAGAACAAGAGAAACAATTTTAAAAAGGAATAAATTAGAAGCTGACAGAAAATGAAGTCTCAAAACAAAACTTAGTAATGTAAGCTGTTTCATATTTCCTTCAAAGGTTTGCATAAATTGTTCATGCAACAAATAAAAATATTGACTTTTCTGTTATTACCTGTCTCTGCATATACTGCAAATGTACTGACATTAAATATCTGTGTATATACAAGTGCAAAATGTAAACCCATTTTTCGTGTTTTAGGAAAGCCTGAATATTTTATTCATTAGTAAGAAAACGCAATTAATTTGTGAACATCAAACTGTAATTTGGATGCATTGGCTAGAGTACACTTCAGAGCGCTGTTCTACAGGTATTGAGTTACTTTTTTTACTTCCACAAATAATAATAAAAAATCTTACACCCAACAGTAAACAGTACAGCCTCTTCATAACTGTGCAGGAAGTCTTCCTTATGTGGTCAACATGAAACACAGTTTTTCTTAGATAACTCTTTTTTGCTTATGTCTCTTTTCTCTTTTTTTTTCCTACTAAAAAAAGACCAAGATTCAACATTGGTAGATCCATTATTCTTAATTTTCTTTTATTGAAATATTTTAGTAAAGTATAGGAATAATACAGAGTTCTCTACTTAACAAAAGTATGAGGAACCATTGAGAAAAAGTAGTAAGTTGTCACATCAGCTACAATTAAATTGAAATTTTGTCTGATTTCCTGCATGCTTGTAAAAGCAAAAAAATAATTAAAAACCCATACACACAAAAAAAAATCCACAGAAAACCCAAACAAAAACAAGAAAAAAAAAAAAAAAAAAAAAAAACAACAAAAAATCCATTCAGAGTGAGTTCAGAGATTTACAAAATAATGAATCAACCTGTCAATTAAATTTTAAGAATTTTATGTATTTGTAGCTTTCTCAAGTGTGCAGAGAGGAGATGATACACCTAGAAAAATGTAATGAAAATCAGTGTCAGAGAGGAATAACTTAAAATTCAGGGCAGAGTATAAGATTAGAACATTGAAATAGGGTTAAAAAGCAAGGTAGAGAAGAAATAGACACTATGTGTGGTCTGAACACTGCCCCTTAACACAAGTCAGCAAACAGCTTTAAAAAAAAAAAAAAAAAGAGTGTCATAAACATGATTGACCTGTTCCACTATATATTTTAAAGTTATTTTCAATATAGCAATTAGTGGTTATGTATTTCAATATTATGGCTAAAATAGTTGGATAAATTTAGCATATAATTACATAGGCTAAAGTTCTTTTGTAGCTCTGTACAGGAAAGTACAGGGAAATAAAGGAAAACTGCAAATACAGACTACATTGGACCATCAACAATGACAGATTGTAAGGGAACACTGGCTATTTCATAGGCTTATATATTTTGGCAATATCAAAGTGAGTGATGTCGCTCTTGCCTTTAGATCACCAGAGGATAAAAGGAACGTGTCAAGGTTTTCAACGTGCTACCTATTAACTTGGAATACCACACAGCTAGTACAAACAGGCCCAGAAGATTCTTTCTACACCTGGTTGATAACTTCACAGCACAGTCACTAAAGGAGCCAGCTAGGAAAGATGTCCTTCTTGTTATGCTGCATTTTAAGAGGGTCTTGGAAGTGGTGTTTGGTCTTGGCCACAGCAAACATGAAGCAATACAGTTAAAATCTCTGTCAACAGGAGAAAAATCCCAGCAAAACTTCAGTGCTAGACATGAGAACAGCAGACTTCAGACTGCTCAGAAAGCTAGTTGGTGGCAACCTGGGAAAACACTTTAGAAGGTGTTGGGTTTCATCAGTGCTGGTCATTTTTTAAGCACCATCTCTTAAAAGCATGGGAGCAGGGAAGTTGAACATGAGCCTGCAGTACCCTGGCAGCTAGGAGGGCCAACCACGTCCTGGAGAGCACCAGGCCACCATTGCCAGCAAGGCAATGGAAGGGTTTATCCCACTCTGCCCTGCAACAGGCCAACCTCACCTTGAACCCTGGGGACAGTTTTGGTCACCATAACAAAAGGACCTTAGCTATTAGAAAGTGTCCATGAAGATGGTGAAGAGCCTTGAGAGGAAGCATTATGGGGAGAGGCTGAGGTCGCTTGATCTGTTCAGTCTGAAGAGGAGTAGAGTGAGGGGATACCTCATTGCAGCCTGCAACTTCCTCATGAGGAAAAGTAGAGTTGCAAGCACTGATCTTCTCTCTCTGTGTTGACCAGTGGGAATAGCCTGAAGTTGTGTCAGAGGAGGTTTTGGCTAGATATCAGGAAAAATGTCCTTCCACCAGAGAGTGGCTGGGCACTGGAACAGGCTCCCCAGGTCAGTGGTCACAACACCAAGCCTGACAGAGCTCAAGAAGTATTTGGACAATTTTCTCAGACACATGGTATGACTCTTGGGTCCTGTGTAGGACAGTGAATTTATCTGACTCAATGATCTTTGTGGGTCCCTTTGAACTCAGGGCATTCTTTGATTCTATGAGTTGCCTAAAGCTAGAAGTGCATTTTAAGGAATGTAATATTGAAATAACTTTTCCATACCCAAGGAAGTGCAGAGACCAACCTTGTTTTTGCTATGTACCAGTACAGATTACTTGCTTTGCACTCTTAATACAATCTGTATACATACTACCAGAAACATACAATGACAGATGTCTGAGGGATTTACTTGGCACAATTAACATTTTGTATTGGTAATAAAGGAAAAGACATCACATTTTGAATTCAACACATTTACACTAAACAGCATTTCAAAACTTCTAGTCTGTTTCTTGTTCTTGATCTAATGCCAAGAAAGCAAGATTTTTGATTTCTTATATCAAAGTATAGGAAAAAACCCTTAATTGAAAGTTGTTGCAATATGACATTAATCAGAGAAAAACAAACAAACCAAAATAACTCTAAATGTCTTCAATAAACTTCCTTTAAATCCATCTGGAGACTAGAAATACAGCAAATATTTTTCCTTACATTCCTCACAGTGTAAGTTCTAGTAATATAATTGCACTTGGCATTTTACTATACAACATGAATGCAATCATGAAGTGAAACTGAGAAGCTTTCTGAAGAATTTATTTTAAAATTTTTCAGACACTGTGATAAAAGCATGTGAAGTGTATACAGCATCTTAGTGTTAAATTCTGGTCTGTAGTTCCTTAACATAATTTAGCATTTGTCTAAAGTTTCAAATAAATAAAGCAGGTACTTATATTCTCCACCAGAATTTATCTCAAGATAATTATTTGTTTAAAATATCTCTCTGTCTTAGTGCATGTCTACCTTTCAAAAAATAATACACCTGAAAGTTATTTTGAACTGTGTCTGGAGATTCCTCCCTTGAGCAGGAACACCCCCCAAGGTTACTCCTGGAGACTGGGTGAAAGACATTTGCCTTTGGTCATTTGTGTGGATGAGTAACATCAATCTTTACTCTTACACTGCTTGGTTTGTCAGTTTTGGTGGCGATGGTTTTTTTGTTGGTTGATTGTTTTTTTTTTAAATATGACTTTTGCTGTACCACATACCATGCTATTACAGTGTCCACCAAACACTAATTTGATAATTTTCATTACATTTCTTACAATAAAAGAGGAACCTATATACGAATGCTTCAAATTACAGATGTGCACCCAGACTATGTTAGATTTAGCAACATTGAAGCTCATCTTTCACTGTGTTACTCAGACTTCCTGAAGCTGAAAAAAACCCCACAATAAATCGTGCTTTGGAAGATATTTAGTTTTTTAAAGCAATACACAGAGCTGTAAGAAATAGGGTTGATAGGAAGGAAAGGTAGATATAATTGGGAGAGTTAGGCAGATGTCAGTGTTCAATACTCTCTCACCAGATTCTATTAGATATTTCACATGTGGAAGGTGCAATCACTAAAATCAACTTTGCTCATTTGAAGATAATTGATATTGCATTCTGATTATACATATTATATTCTGATTTTACACATTGGTACAAAAAAACAATAAAAAAATATAAAATACCGTTGGCAAAATATAGCAATTGCAAGACCCAGTTGAGATACAATACCAGTGTGACTCCCATTGCTGCTCTCTCTAGGCTACTCACCATCACAACTCTGACAGACTTCAGTCTCTGGGAGGGCAGGCCAGCTGAAAAAATGGTTGTAACCAGCTGAAGCCCATTGCTCTCTTTAAATGTTTTTCTAGTTGTCTGGAATTTATGCTCTGCATTTGGCTGAGTCACACATTCATTCTTCCTATGCTGGGCTGGATAATTAGGGAGATATTTATTCTAATGTAATGAACTCAATGAAAATAATTTATACCACTGATCCACTCAGCTGTAGTAGAGAGAGTTGATGTTACACAGGAAATCTGACTTAGTGGAGTAATACAAAAATTATATCACATAATACAATACAGACCTAAGTTACAAAAAACCTTTTAAATGAAATAAAGTTCACTTTTTGGTCTCTTTTGTTTCAAGATAAAATGAAAGAACTTGTTTTGCAACAGCTGTGTTGCATTTTTCCTTGAGATTAAAGAGCATCTCTTGAGCATGTCGCTCATCTGAGCCTAGCACATGGACTGGGAGCTGAAAATACAGCTAAGGTCAGCACAGTTTTCAGTCAAATGCAGAAATGTTGTATATTTTGTTTTAAGCACGTACCCAAACAATTGTTTTAGCTTCTAGCCGGAATGAACCCCTCTTCCTCCACAGGCTTGTCAACATTTTGAGATGGCTCTGTAATGTGTCATGGCAGTGCCTGCATGCCTTGATTCCAGACTTTCTTTTTAAATCCTCAAGGACAAATGAGAAAAGAAATCCTAGTGTTGTGACCTGAAGAGTTTGCGTTCCCTTTAGTGTGTTGAAGAAAACTGCCTTAGATTTGGAAAGGAAATTAAATGGATTCAGTTAATTAGAGGCATACCCGCTCCAAAGTTGGCTCATTTAGCTCAAGTCAGTTCTAGTTCCAGAATTCTGCAAAAGGGAGTGTTGTCGAGTTCTAGAAGTCCTCCAAAAGTCAGCGTCGTGTGTGCCACAGTGCAGAGTGCAGCCTCCAACAGTCTTTACAGAAATACAGAAAAGACCCTAAATCCTGGCAGGACTTTGAATGAATGGATGTCAGGAAGAATCAGGGAAAAACCTTATATGTGGCTGGAAAGGCCAAAGGAAAAAGTTAATTCCAGAGCTGGGAGCATGTGGAGGAAGAGACGTCTTGTTATATAGTCATGACCTCAAAATCTGCCTGAGGATTTCTTGCTTCTCAAATAAAACTTATTAAGCTCCTGCTTGTGGATGAGGAATGTCTGTCAGACAAACACATAATTAAATAACAGCCTCTGCTTTCTCTTCACGCTTTCTGATATTTCTGGACTGTTTTTTATTTGGGTCCTTCTTGCTGAGACAACAGATAGCAAAGTTGAAATCCAAAAAGTAAAAAAATCTGTTCCTCTGATTTTGTGGCAGTGAGGGTTTGAGGATATTTGGCCTCTCCTTATAGCAGTGAGGGTTTGAGAAGTATGTTTAGTCTCTGTCTGGCGTTGTTTGCCCCCTGTCTCGCTGTGGCAGTTAATAATTCCAGATTTTTCCCTGTCTATCCTCAAAAATCCTACCCCTGTAGACACCCCCTTATCTCGAGAATTCACTGTCACGATCTTTCCTTTCTGCCATTGGTCCGTGATTTTCCCGTTCTAGGTTATGTTTCCACCCCTTTCCTCCAAAAAGGTGCTGTTTTTCTCTTTTTCCCGCTCTCTGCTGCTGCCCTCCCTTCAAGCTGCGCGGCTCCTGTGCCCCGCCAGCACCCGCGCTGCATAGATAGCCCTTTGCAGCCAGCACCGGTCTCTGCCACAAGAAAGAAGAACACCCGCACGGCATCAGCTGCCCTGCTCCTGATGTGGGATAGCCCTGCTGCCACCCGCGCTGCCTGCTGCGGGAGAGATCGCTTGTACGGCCACTGCCGCCAGTGCTGCCGCTGCCCGCGAGTGTTGCTTCGCCTCCCTCGCTTCAGCGTTGCTCCCGCCGCGGGAAAGAATACCTCCTGTGCCGTGCTGCCGATTCCAAGCGGCACCGCTTCTGCGCAGGAGAGAAATTAAGCAGCTCGAAGAAGCAAGCAGAGAGTCCTTCCTTTTTTCCTTCTCCCTGATCCTTCTGCATTGGGTCCACATTTATCGGCCACCTCTGGCGGTTTAGGATCCCAGGCCGAACCGCGAACCTGCCTGCGGGCGGCAGAGGTAGATGGAGCCCTCCTGGCACGTGTGCCGATCGTCTCCCGTGACCAGGACAGAACATCATGATTTCAGCTTGTTTTTTCATTTAAATCTTCATTGTCTTTCTTAAGACTGCTTTAGAGACCAGAAAGGCAAAGCTGGGGCTTGGCCGTGTGTGACAGTGGCCCTGTGTGATGTGGTGGCCATAAGAAGCAGAGACCATTGTGATGCCAGACCCTGCCCTGACAGTGAGGGTATTTAAGGGACAGAGAGGCCCGGGGTGCCCGGTCCTAGGAGGGCAGCTCTCTTGTGAGGCAGAGTTCATCAGGGTGACAGTGGCAGGTCTGTGGCACAGGATGCCACAAGCCAGCGTGCAGCAGGAGCGGCCGGCAGCAGAGCCGGCCCAGGCAGGCCCCGTGTCTGTATCAGCTTCCCCGAGCAGGAATGCGGGTGCAGGGACAGGCCAGCAGCCGCAAGTGTTACAGCAGAAGAAAACAGGGATGTCTGTGCTCATTGAGTGCCAGCAAAGCCCTTGGAAGCGCGGGCCTGTTTTGAAGGAGGTCATCGTGTCCTTCACGAGGAGGCCTTCAGAGGAGCCGGGCAGGAGCTTCTGTGCCCGCAGCTCGCCACAGCAGCAAAATGGCATGGGGGACAGAGAGCCACAGAGGCAAGGACAGGGTTCCTCGCTGAGGCGCCCCGGGGCTCTTGATGACACACCTGGGGTGAGTGCTAACAGTAGAATGGGACGGCCTGAGACCAGACAGTACAGGAAAACAAGCCTACCCTGGACAATGGGCTACACCACACAGCAACAGCCACAGGTGATATGTAGGAGGTTCCCTGAGGGCACCATAAACAATGAGGCAATGCTGGAGTGGCTGGGAGCCCAAGCTCCGGGCAGTAAGCCAGTGGCCTGGACCATGGAGCAGGAGTGTGAAAATGCCCTTGGTCCAGGGCTGTCTGAGGAAGAGCAGTGGGAAGATGCCCTCGATATTGAGGTGTCCGATGAAGATGAATGGCAAGACGCAGTAGACACAGAGCGGTGCCAAAGGAAAGATGGCATTGGGTCATTAACTGTCCATCACTGGGTCAATTCCTTGGGCCTGCAGGACAACAAAAGCTCCCACACTGGTCCCAAGGAGGGTCCCAGTTACCCCATGGCTGAGGGAACAGGAGCAAGTGGCACACCGAAAGGATCTCAGGACAAAGAATGTCCCTCAAATGAACGCCATGAAGAAGATGACACAGCCATTGTCACCCCAGCAGCTCAGGAAAAGCCCTCTCTGGTGGAAAACGAGGCATCAGCTCACCCAGATCAAGGCCAGGCCTTCACCTACAACATCCATTTGTCTACCCTCCTGGACACCCTGGCAAAAGAGACCCACATGTCACACAGGAAGGTGCTGAGCGTTCTGCAGAAGACCTTAACTGCCACCCAAGGCAAAGGAGAGCAAAAGAGACAGCAGCCCACAGGCTGCCAAGAGGTTGTGCCAGAGCCAGCGCAGTCCATCAGGGCTGAGGGCCTGGACAAGGAGCCCTCTGTGAAACAGGGTCCTGGCCAGCAGCTGCTCGAAGCAGAGCCCGACCTGCCAGTGAGCATGAAGGAAGCAACAGAAGCAGGAACACCTGCAAGATCTGCTTTCAGATCTCCTTCACCCACAGTCATTGATGCTCTGGCTCAAGAGAGAAGGACATCCATCTTCAAGAGTGCCCCGAGGGTTCTGCCCCGGGCCTTCACTGCAATGCACAGGAGAGGAGGGCAGGAAAAACAGCAGCCCACAGCCTGGGATCTGCAGGACACAGGCCAGAATATCAGCAGTGATCTCCTGAGTGAGGCTACCATTGTGAGCCAGGGACACAAGCAGAGAGAAGTGCAGGAGTACCTGGAACACAGCATGGATGCAACACTGGCAGTAAGAGCCAGAGCAGCAGGGCCAGTGAGCCTGGCACATGGCCCGTACAGCCCTACAGTTGATGGCCCAGCAATCTCGGGCACTGTCCAGTACACAACAGATAAGATCCTAAGCAGAGCTATGGTTGTGACCCTTGAATCTGAGGAGTACGCAGAAAAACAGAGGGACCTGGAACAAGGCACTGCTGAGGGCATGAGGGTAACAGCCGCAGCAAAAGAGACAAAGAGCCCAGGACATAGTGTGCACAGTCAAACAGATGACGGTCTGCTATTCCCAGACTACAACAACTACATCCAGACGGAAGTGGTTAAGAAGGCTGTGCTTATGGTCCAGAAACCATTTGAATACCCAGACAAGAAGCAAGACCAGGAACTAAGTGCAGAGGGATCAACATCAGTAGAAAAACCTGCAGAACGTGTCCAAAGCCTTCCTACACCTACACTCATCAATGTCTCAGCTCAACAGAGATGGCTGAGGCCTGTCCAGAAAGCAGTGACAACTCCACCCTTAGCCTCTACATCAACCTCCAGCACAGAGAAGAAGGAGAAGAAGCAACCAAAAGCTGTTAGCAAGGATCTACTGGTCACAGCTGAGTGTATCAGGAGAGACGTCCCAGACAAAGCTACAATTGAGATCCAGGGATCCAGACAGCAGATTGTGGAACAGCAGGATGTGCAACCCAGTAGGGATGTGCCACCAGCAGTAACATCCACTGCAGCAAGGACAAAGAGCAATGTACACGAGACATGCAGTCCCACAGCTGATGTGCCAGTCTTCTTGAATGCATCTGACTACATACACACTGAAGTTGTTAAGAAGGCCATGCTTGTGGTCCAGAGACCCTTGGAAGAACCACAAGAACCGTGGGAGCATGAACAAAAGAGAGATAAAGAGACTGGAGCAAAAACCACAGCAGCAGAGGCAGGGGGGCAGACACATGTCCCGCAGAGCCCCAGGGCCAGTGGCCGAGTTCTCATGGGCACCGCCCAGCACATCCCAGCCACAGCAGAAGTGACAAAGAGCCCAGGACATAGTGTGCACAGTCAAACAGATGATGCTCTGGCATTCCTGGACTACAATAACTACATCCAGACAGAAGTGGTTAAGAAGGCTGTGCTTGTGGTCCAGAAACCATTCAAATACTCAAAGAAGCAGGATCAGGAACTAAGTGCAGAGGGATCAACATCAGCAGAATATGTCCAAAGCCTTCCTACACCTACACTCATCAATGTCTCAGCTCAACAGAGATGGCTGAGGCCTGTCCAGAAAGCAGTGACAACTCCACCCTTAGCCTCCACATCAACCTCCAGCACAGAGAAGAAGGAGAAGAAGCACTTAAAAGCGGTTAACAAGGATCTTCTGGTCACAGCTGAGTTTATCAGGAGAGACGTCCCAGCCAAGGCTACAATTGAGATCCAGGGATCCAGACAGCAGATTGTGGAACAGCAGGATGTGCAACCCAGTAGGGATGTGCCACCAGCAGTAACATCCACTGCAGCAAGGACAAAGAGCAATGTACACGAGACACGCAGTCCCACAGCTGATGTGCCAGTCTTCTTGAATGCATCTGACTACATACACACTGAAGTTGTTAAGAAGGCCATGCTTGTGGTCCAGAGACCCTTGGAAGAACCACAAGAACCGTGGGAGCATGAACAAAAGGGAGATGAAGAGATTGGAGCAAAAGCCACAGCAGCAGAGGCAGGGGGGCAGACACATGTCCCGCAGAGCCCCAGGGCCAGTGGCCGAGTTCTCATGGGCACCGCCCAGCACATCCCAGCCACAGCAGAAGTGACAAAGAGCCCAGGACATAGTGTGCACAGTCAAACAGATGATGCTCTGGCATTCCTGGACTACAACAACTACGTCCAGACAGAAGTGGTTAAGAAGGCTGTGCTTGTGGTCCAGAAACCATTCAAATACTCAGAAGGAAGCAAGATCAGGAACTAAGTGCAGAGGGATCAACATCAGCAGAAAAACTAGCGTGTCCAAAGCCTTCCTGCACCTACACTCATCAATGTCTCAGCTCAACAGAGATGGCTGAGGCCTGTCCAGAAAGCAGTGGCAACTCCACCCTTAGCCTCCACCTCAACCTCCAGCACAGAGAAGAAGGAGAAGAAGCAACCAAAAGCTGTTAACAAGGATCTTCTGGTCACAGCTGAGTTTATCAGGAGAGACGTCCCAGCCAAGGCTACAATTGAGATCCAGGGATCCAGACAGCAGATTGTGGAACAGCAGGATGTGCAACCCAGTAGGGATGTGCCACCAGCAGTAACATCCACTGCAGCAAGGACAAAGAGCAATGTACACGAGACACGCAGTCCCACAGCTGATGTGCCAGTCTTCTTGAATGCATCTGACTACATACACACTGAAGTTGTTAAGAAGGCCATGCTTGTGGTCCAGAGACCCTTGGAAGAAACACAAGAACCGTGGGAGCATGAACAAAAGGGAGATGAAGAGATTGGAGCAAAAGCCACAGCAGCAGAGGCAGGGGGGCAGACACATGTCCCGCAGAGCCCCAGGGCCAGTGGCCGAGTTCTCATGGGCACCGCCCAGAACATCCCAGCCACAGCAGAAGTGACAAAGAGCCCAGGACATAGTGTGCACAGACAAACAGATGATGCTCTGGCATTCCTGGACTACAACAACTACGTCCAGACAGAAGTGGTTAAGAAGGCTGTGCTTGTGGTCCAGAAACCATTCAAATACTCAGACAGGAAGCAAGACCAGGAACTAAGTGCAGAGGGATCAACATCAGTAGAAAAACCTGCAGAACGTGTCCAAAGCCTTCCTGCACCTACACTCATCAATGTCTCAGCTCAACAGAGATGGCTGAGGCCTGTCCAGAAAGCAGTGGCAACTCCACCCTTAGCCTCCACCTCAACCTCCAGCACAGAGAAGAAGGAGAAGAAGCAACCAAAAGCTGTTAGCAAGGATCTTCTGGTCACAGCTGAGTGTATCAGGAGAGATGTCCCAGGCAAGGCTACAATTGAGATCCAGGGATCCAGACAGCAGATTATGGAACAGCAGTATGTGGAACCCAGTAGGGATGTGCCACCAGCAGTAACATCCACTGCAGCAAGGACAAAGAGCAATGTACACGAGACACACAGTCCCACAGCTGATGTGGTATTCCAGGATTATAATGACTGCCTCCGGACTGAGGTGGTGAGGAAGGCTGTGCGTATGATCCAGGGGCCATTTGAATACCCAAAACAGTCACAGGAGCAGGAAGGAAGCATGGACTAGGCAAGGGCAGCAGCAGCAGAGAGCCCAGCACATACCCAGCCCAGCCACACAGTCCATGACCTGCCTTTGCTGACATCAAAGAGTATGACATGAGTGGATTTCCTCTCTTTTCTATATCTTCTTCGTTTGTCAGGTTTTAGTGGAAAAAACCATACTTATATATATATTTATATATATACCTATATATATACACCTTTATATACACACCCATATAAGTACAGCTGTATTTATATATACACACATATATATACATACATAGTATATACATTTATATATACACATACATACGTATTTATATATACATACACATATACCATATATATATAGATATATACACACATATATATACATACATAATATATACATTTATATATACACATACATATGTATTTATATATACACACACATATACCATATATATATAGATATATACACACATATATATACATACATAATATATACATTTATATATACACATACATACGTATTTATATACACACACACACATATACCATATATATATAGATATACACCCACAAACACATAAATAGCATGCCTCTTAGTTACTCTTGGCACATAGATTATTTAAGGATAATTTTTGAATGTGGTACTGGTATGTCAATTTTGTCTGCACTCTCTACAAATTTGTCTACTGCAGAACTAGTATTCTTACATAGGTAAGACTCACTTCTTCACTTCCACTCAACTTTAGAATTGTCCAGCATAGCAGAAACACAGTTGAAAAAATATAGGAACTTGTTCAATAAATGCATGTTTTCTGGATGTTCTGAAGTGTTCAGGAGCTTTTTTCACCCCAATGTACGAGAACCTGTTTATTTACTTAGATGACACAGACAAGAGTGTTTGTAGTGTCGCTGTAAATTTCCTTGAGGAGGAAGCCTCAGTACTATTCCATTTCCTTTTCTGAATCGAGCGTCCTCAGTGTTCCATGCTCATGGAGTGCAGGAGCCACGCTGTTCACTAAGCCTTGGAGTCCTGCCCTTGTCCATGCTTGCAGTGCCTGCACACCACCTGTGACCAAACATTGACCGGCCATCGCCAGACCCAGGGTAGCAACGCCCTGCGTCTCTCTCTCCAACTCTTTCCTCCTTTTCCTTCCTTTGCTTTTGCCTTTCCTATCCTCTCTTTTAGGGTCTTGGGTCTTTTTTTTTTTTTTCCTTTTTCTTTCCAGTAAACGGTCCACAGGTGTAATATCGATCTTGTTTGCCTCTAATTTCATCTTAGGAATCTGGTAACTTTTTCCCCCTCAGGTCTCACTCTGGAATGGGACATCTTTGGTGTCAGAAGTGGGAGTGGACCAAGACAGCCAGCCAAAGAGGGGAACATAATAGAAAAGTAAATCCCCCAAACAAGAACAGCAAAAACAAGAGGTGCCAGCCTGTATGATGAGTGTTATTCACTGCTAATATATATGGTGATTATCAAATCAAGAGGAAAGGCGAGGGTAGGTCCTTCACCAGTTCCTTAACAAACAAATCCTTAAATATTTTCCCAAGTATTTTCCTGGTGCCAACAAAAGCCTGTCACACCTAAGACAGGGCTTGAAATCAAGCACATTTAGGAGTTGCCTGTTGCACTGCACTTATGGATGCCATTTGCTGCACTGGAGGAACTGCAGGGTGAATCCTGGTGGATTCTGTGTGATGGATGCTGTTTCGGGCTCATGCTGTATATCTACATGCAAGGTCTGCACAGGAAATTCAGAGGGTACCAGGTGATACCCTAAAAAGTCATCATAACTGCAATGACCTGGTTAGTGCAAGGTTGTTCTGCTACACACAGCCTGGCATTCAGAGGTATCCAATGCATATTACAAAGGAGGAAAAGAAAGAAAATTCTAACGAAGAACTAATGCTAATGAAGTATGGCAAGCACAGTGTTGCTTAGACAGTTCCTTAAAAGTGGGATAAGAATATCTTAATATTTTAAAAATTAGGTTGACACTTCTACCTCAAAAAGCTTTCTAAATGTCAGTCATTAGCAGGATGCTCTGCCTACACCCAGATACTGCAGCTTGAATTTAGTCGTATTTACATTCTGTCAGTGATGAAATGAGCAAGAAAGGCCTGCTGTTAAGTGATGTATTGAGCAAGTAGGGTCTGCTTAGTCGGTCAAGGAGACCTCAGCACTCTTCAGGACTAAACCCAGCAGATCCTCTTTGCTCAATCGCATCAGATTGATCTCATCAATCTCATCAATCTGATGAGACTGAGCAAAGAGAATCTGCTGGGATGAGTGCTGAAGAATGCTGAGATCTCCTTGACCAACTATCAGACTCACCTGCAAGGAAATGCAAGGCCCTCATAGGAAGAGTTAAAAGTGTCAAGCAGAAGAAACCAAAGAACTGATTACACCTTCTGCAAAAAAAAGAGCATACTTTGCTGAATTAGCCTGGCAACATTTAGTCTAAAAATATCTATGACTGGCAGTCAATCACATCATACTATAAAACCCCAGTCCCATTTTTTTCAGTGAGGGCTTCGAAGACATTTGCCCATGGTAGTTGGTATGTGTGAACAACATCAATCTCTACTTGATAATTGTTTTTACTAGCCCTAGTGTTTTAACAGTGCTTCAAAAATAGTGCACTATAGTAGAAGTTATAGTATACTGTATGGTAAGTAAATCTGATGGAAATATTTTTTGTCTAATCACTAGAATTATTGTAGTAATTTAAAAACATTAAAAATAAATGAATAAATATACACATATATATATATACACACACAGGGTTTGTCATCCTTTATACTATTGGACAAATCAATACAAAGGTTATATTACAGCTTTATGATCTTTTCGCATAAATTATTGGCTATATCTGGGGCTAAAATTGTATAGAGATGCACCTTGACTCCTCTCTGAGGAGGAGTCTGAGTAGCAAGGGGTTACTTTCTGCACTCCATGTCTCAGTGAAAGGGCTTCTCTTACAAACCCTGACAGATGCTCCCATTCTGCCTGTGCCACAGAGCTGTCCAAGTCTCACACTGTTTTGTCACTACAGAGCGTGACACAGTGCAAGCACCAATAGGAGGCTGTATAGGGCCATTTATTAAAGCAACATGTTGCCTTTATAGTTTTACAGGATGTTTACATTTGTTTAACAGACACGTACCCTGCCCATTGGTCATGAAAAAGAAACAAAACTCGCAATAGGTGAAAAGGAGCCACGTCACTCTCTGAGCCAACTAAAGTCCATATCTTTTAACTTCCTCTCTTTCTTCACATTGTCATGGTGATAGCCTTGGTATCATCCTTGAGAGAGTTGTGGGGCTTTCCTTATCTTCAGGAAGCCTTTGTGGCTCACAAGAACAGCACAAAAATATCTTCCCTACACTGTTTTTGTCTAATGTGCTACTAAATTTATTTGCCTCAGACTACTGCAGGATCCTAATTCCAAAGCAGTCAAGACAGTCAGCCGGAGACTCTTCCATTGCCTCAGTAGCCCAGAGAAAATTTCTCACACTTACTTGCAAGCCTGTCACTGTCAGAGACTGAAATGTTATAATTTATGGCTTAAATATCTTCAAGGATTTTTTGCCTATAATAGCAAAGAAAACTACCACACCCAGACTAAGGCCCTGGATCAAGTTTAGCACCTTTGCAGTGGAGACCACAAGCCCAGGGCTATCAGCTGCCAGACTCACACAAACCCTCACACTGAAAGTGGTGGGGGAGAGAAGAGGTTTTGGGGTGTGTGGTGAAAAAGCCTCTGCTCCCAGGCAGTTAACACCCATTCTCTGCACTGCAGACCAGCTCAGCCCTGAGGCCCCTTCACCCCAGGAAAATCCACATTCACATGAAGCACAGCAGAGGGGATGTCACAGTCCATCAAAGGCCAGCCCCCCAAAGGGGTCCCCAGACCCTGCACCAGAGCACTGCAAATGATGCAACAGATCCACAGTGCTGCAAGGAACAGTGCCAAACTTGGCCTCCTTCAAAGGAGGCTGTGGTGGTGTTCGCAGGGGTCCCAGGACGAGGGAAGAGATGAGAATCTTGACTCCATGTTTCAGAAGACTTATTTATTATTTTATGTTATATATTATATTAAAAGAAAATTATATATTAAAACTATACTAAAGAAAAAGAAAGGATACATCAGAAAGCTGGAAAGGAATGATAATAAAATCGTGACTGACCAGAGTACCAACACAGCTGGACCTGTGATTGGTCATCAAGTAGAAACAATCCACATGGACCAATCAAAGATGCACCTGTTGCATTCCACAGCAGCAGATAGTGATTGTTTTTCTTTTCCTCTGAGGCTTCTCAGCTTCTCAGGAGAAAAAATCCTGGCAAAAGGATTTTTCAGACAATATGTCTGTGACAGGAGGCACCTGGGTGTTCCCAGCTGACCCAAATGGGTGTTATTCCATTGGATTATATACTTTCTGGTGCCAGCAGCAGGTGATGGGGCACCCTCATCACCAAGAAGGCCAGATGGAGGGGAGCAACAAGATGTTACTGGCATCCCAAGAAGGGTGATATGTTTCAGTCTAACCCCTGTCACTCTTTTCCTGTCCCACCATGCACACCTCTTTTTCTTTCTTTCTTTTTTCTTTCTTTCTCTTTGTCTCTTTTACCCCTAAATGAAAAAAACCACCTTTTTTGGCACGAACATCTAACCTCACTTGGTTTAATAATGTTTTTTAGGTATATTCTGAACGTTTCTGGGTTAGATCCATGTTTGTCACAGACCCTTTTTTTCCTTTGGTCTTCTGTATTTAACCAGTTCATTACAGTAACACAGGAGTTGTAACGTGGTGGGGGTTTATGGGTTGGAGACAGAGATGACACGCATTCCAATGGTCCTTGTGACAAACAGCCTTGAGTTTATTCCTGCAACGCCTTTTATAGGAGCTCCAATTTCCCTGGCTTACATATGTGATTCTTTGTGGTCATAGCACCATCCAGCTGTCTGCATTTAGGGCTGGTTGACATTGGCTGAGGGTCCCTGTGTAGATTTGAATATAACCTATCCTTGCCGACCCAGGTACTGCAATGCTACAAGGAGTGACCCTAGACAAGCATCAATGGTTTCACTTTCTCCTGATCACAAGAAAGGCTTTTCTGATTATTTGACAAAATTCTAAAGAAGTGAAAACCAGCTCCTGACTACAGGCAGGTCACATCCTTAAGCAAAAATTTCCTTCTCCCCGGTATGGATAACATTCATATTACACACCTCTTTACACTGTTGCCATGCTGCCTAGACTGCCCACAGAAAATAAAGCCATACAAGGACTTGAGCCTTCTGTAGCACAAGGTCATGCAGTGCACTTAAATGACCTGTTCATATAGTAAAAGATGTGAGATCTGAAATCTCACTTACTCTTTGTAAGGAGGATTGTAAATATACCAGTAAGATACAAGAAATTATGGCTGAAAAAATACAGTGGCTAAAAACAATGCTCCACATAGTAGTTATACTTAAAAATATTAGTACATTAAGAAGATATTGAGAAAAAAAGCCTGCAGGAACAGATAACTCTAGTTAGTCTTACTTTCCTAAAGAGGAGAAGTGGCTAGCTCTGTCCTTAGACTAGAGAATAATTTTAGATTGTGTCAAACGGTTCTTTATACTGCTAACCATTGAAGCTTGTTATATGTTGCATACAGAAGTATTGGGGAGGTGCTGAGGAGACCACAAAATAAAGGAGTGCATGTCCTATCTCTAGTAAGAACATGACTTGCAGCTACATTCAGGAAGTATATCACCATTTGAATAATTGCAAGAAAAAGAATTACTAGAGTCTTAAATCTTAACCACAGAAATATTACTCTCTTTAAAGTGCAAGCAGATAAGCCTGGCACACAGTGTTCTCGGTGGTGGGCAGCCACTCTTACTAGTCAAAATGCCAGATAAAAAAAAAATATGCCCTTTTCCCCTGCTACTTGATCTTCACAATTTTACAGCCATTTGTGTCTGCAGTTGTTAGAAATAAATCTCTAAGTATACAACTGTACAGCTTATGTTTCCTTTGAAAATTAACTGTCTGTCTAATTTCTAACAGTGCTAAACCTGTCTTGTCACCACACACAGAGATATACTTGTTTTTCCACAGAAAGGCCAGTTATGCTGAAACAGAAAGGGGAGTGTGGGATGACAACTTCATTCATCCATAGCATTAAGACAGATAATTTGGCAGACCAGAAACTGTTTGTGCATCTTAAGCAGCTGCACTAGCAGGAGTATTGAGCTGCCTTGAGCTAGTTCTTAAAGCCAACACCATATTTGCATCACAGATTACTTTTCATGTCTAGTGGGTACCAGCCAAAGCTTTCCCTCATTTGGTGTCTCCTTCCATGCTTCATATTCAAAAAGAATTCTAGTGCCCCAGGAGACTTGTGCCACTCTTGCTGCCAGCTGATGGACTTAGCTCTTGCCCTCTAGATACTTCCCCTGTGCCAGTTGCATATGCACTTTCCACTTGCTTGGGGGCAGGTTTCCAAATCAAAAGTGTGCATTGTGTTAGAGCATGGTGTTCACATCAAGGCACTGCCTCTGGTGCTATCAATGGCTCTTTCTTTGCTTGTGTTTCTGTATTCCCAGTGATCCTGTCTTTTGCACGCCAAAGGCTGCTGTGACAGCAAATATCAGGGGTACAAGAATAACATGGAACATTTTGAGAAAAGGATTATTTGGAATAAAATTAATTTTTGGTCTTGACATTTTTATAATAAAGACAATTTGCTCAAAGTATTCAATTACTTATTTAATATAGGCAAGATTTCTTGCACATAGTTTTCTTGAGAAGTAAACAACATAATGTGCCTCATTTCAGCCTGAGCTGGTAGGGTGATATACCAAAACTGTGACACTCATACACAATGTGGAATCTGTACAATAAGTTTGAGGATACTAACCCTTGACAAAACAGAAAATCTTAGTACATAACTACAAGGGTGAAAGCTCTTTGGAAGTATTTAGGCAGAACACAGTTAAGATAGTATAGCATAAATTGAAGATGGTTGGTTAAGATGATTACATTAGCTTGCCAGCATACTCTGGAATCAAATCAATTAATATCAGTTTGTTCGCTGGGTCACAGAATCACTGATACTTTATTTAAGCATTAGGCTAAATAAATAGTAACAATGTGTTTTCCAGACTCTATGGTTGTTCTTCAAAGGTAATGTGATATACTCAATTCAGGATTCCTTAGGGTCTCAAATTATTAAAGTTATATAATCATTTATGGTTTTGAACTGAAAATTTTCTGCAGTGAATGTTCAGATTGTTTTCTCTATATAACTTGTGAAGCATCAAATACATAAGGAAATCATAATTAGTAGAACCTTGACATCATAATCAGTAGAACCATGCTTAGTGCACTTAGAGAGATAGATAATATTTGTTCAGTTTAAACTTCGCACCAGGAGCTATAAAAGTCAGAGAACAGAACCCCTCTTGGTATACCTGTGGTTACATTTGAAAGAGGAGGGGAAGGAAAACTTATAAAAAAATCTCAGGACAGATAAATTCACAGTGTTTGGAAAAGAATAATGAAACATAGAGGCAACAGAAAAGTGCGTAGCTTGCACAGGCTATTAGAACACGGTGGTGTTTCTTACCCTCTTGAATTACTTTGTTTCTCCAATTTTTGATCTCTCAAGGCCCAAACTGATATGCTGTAAACCATGAGGGCTTGAGAACTATGTGAAATGTTGATATAAACAATTAGAGACAATGCAGTTCAAGCAACAATTTCCAGTCTTTTGAATAAATATAGTCTGCGGGTAATAAGTTATGACAACATAGATTTAATACCAATTTCAATGAGCAAATTCATGTTTCCTATAATTTGGTAGGAGAAGCAACAGTACTACCTAAGAAAAGGATTTAAAGTGGGTATAAATATAAAGAACAAAAAAACCTCCATGAAACACAACAAAAAAACCCAGAAATTAGTACCTATAGTTTTGTATTTTATATATTTCCAGTACAGAGAGAATGGAACAGATATGTAAATTTAGAAAGACTATGGTTTATACAGGCTTGAAAAATAGGTATAAAAGCAATTAAAGAACTCAAGCTTATCTGAGTGATGAATACTGTTTTTCTATCCTGCCTAATTTAAAAACTCTATATGTTTATACATAATTTTCTAATAAGAGGTGTTCATTTACTTCCCTTTAGATACCATCATGTATACTTAATTGTTTCCCAATAAATTTGTGCACATTTGGGTCCAAATAAGTCCTCTTAAAATACAATCATTTTATACACTTTTTCAGCAAATGTCAGAGAACATAATTAATATGGCATCTCAGTAACTATGGAAAACAAGATGCTCTAAGGATAGAAGAAAGGATGTATAGTCAATTATTGACTTTGGAAGTGTAGAAATAAGATTTAGGAGTCTTATTTTTTTGCCTTGTCCTTAAATTTACATGAAAATTATGACTGGTACAGGAGGCATTTAAGTGTTGTAGTTCTATGTTTAGGTACTATGTCATGATTATTTCCTTATCTAAAAGTACTTATTAAAAAGTATAAGACTTAATTTTTTTTTTTAATTCACAAAAATATTAAGTAGCAACATTCTGTAGTGCATGCTATATGAAAAAATTACTTTTAATTCCAGACAAAAAACTGGGCATCCAGTTTATCAATGTGAAAGGGACTTTACGCTTTTTAGTCAAGCAGCAGATTAAGTTATTGGTAAATTATTCAACAGGAAAAATTAAGCAAACAGATGTTTAAAAGACAGAGTTATGTTTAGGACACCATCTACTCTTAGAATACTGCATTAGCACTAGACAAAAGACTTACATGCTTCCAGGTAAATGGCAATGATAATCATACAGCACATATTTTTTAGCATGTAGATTGATTGCACTAAGATTCTATATAGAAAAAGCTTTCCCTTAACATGTCACAAGTTAGAGAAGGAATAGCCTCTGACAAAGATCAAAAGAGGTGGGTTTTTATATTACTTAGTAGATGTGAATATCCTAAGCAAGCCAAGAAAACGAATTATTGAAGGGATGCTGAAAAAATAGAAGAATATTGTACAAATCAGAAAAAGCCACAAGATAAATAATTTCATAATTTATCTAGCATACTAAAAAGAAAAACATTGACATCATCCAGTGTAAATACTGGTAAATCACCTGTCATATGTAAAAAGTAAACCCAAGAAAGGAATTAAAACTGCAAAAAAGAAACAGGACATCATGTCTCAACTCTTCAATCAATGTAACATTAACTTTCTGATTACTGGAAGCCAGATACTCTTTGTTAAATTAAACTTTCTTGTGGGCAGCGGCAAAATCAGTAGATATAGTGGAGTAATTTCAGGAAGGTTTAGAATGCCTTTAGCTACTGAAATAGGGGATATTTAATAACTTGATTTACAAAATCTTGCTACCATAAGGTCTGGTCACTTCAGAAAAAAGTCAGACTGCAGATGTTACTTACAAAATATAGAATTTTAAGTCTGAATTGTTTAATATAATATAATATTTTATTCAAATTGGGAGCAGTTGGTGAATGAACCTGGGCATTTCTAAAACAAAGAGAATGATCACAATTTTAAGTTTACATGTAGTCAGTTTTTCCAGTTTCATACATAAATAGTCCTAATAGATAGTGAACTGAAATAAAAGTTCATTATGAGTTGATACAACAACTTCATATCCTAAACCACATTCCTAAAAATAGGAATTTTTTTCCTCAGTATAGCTGGAGATCATGCATTCTTAAACACCAAGTTCTTTCATAATCATTGAGGATCTCTGGCCTTGTTCAATGTGCAGCTGAAGATATTTCTTAAATTGTCAATGACTTCAGTGATTGCTCTCTACACCCAGTGCTGCCAGATTTCTTAGGGATGATCCATGAGTTACTGTAGCCCTCGCTTTCACTCCAATGACTGACAAGAAATGAGATTATAAAATATGCCAGTTTCTAGAGAAACCCTGAAACATGAGTATAGCTTATGACATAAACTTATCTTTCAATTATTAACAGTTCATTTGGCTCAGAATTTTAAAACAATAAATTTGACTTTTTTAGAATATTCAGAGCTTGTTAAGACATTTCCATAAGCATATATAAAAGCTATTTTTTTAAAAAGTGAATTAATTTTCTACCTATCTTAAATCTAAAAGCGATTTAAGTGCCAGAAAATTTTTAAGAAATAAAGTTTTTAAGAAATGAAGTTTTTTTGTTTAATACTGAGAGAAAGAATTTTAGTTCATTGATGCTGAACAATACAAGTAATTGCCAAATAATTTCAGTATGCTATTTTGTTCTTTTGCTTTTTTAAATATATCTTTAATTAAATATATAAGGGTCTTTTAAATTATGAATACGTGTATATTTTTAATGTGTGTACCTTAGTGATCTCAAATATAACAGCTTCAGATTCACTTGTATAATTCTGATACTTAGAAATTTCATGTTTAAAAAGTTCTGCAGGTTTAAAGAAAGAGCAACAACCTGAATGATCAAAATTGGCAAAACTCAGCTGTGATGGATGTGCTCCTCCTGTTTGAACTAATGGGGCTCTGGTGGAAGTTGATTCTCAGCACGTAGAATCTAACTTAATCCTATTGTGGGTGGGTAATTCTCTGTCAGTGAGACTTCAGCACATGACTCCCCAAAGTGTGGTTTGGCTGGAGATGGTGCTGATTACTGGTCAAAACTGCATGAACACAGCAGAAAATGTGGCTACAGGTGTTGACTGTCACTTTATACTATAAATATTTGCAGCCATCAAGGTCCATTGAGCTCTCCCTCTGCAGCATCTGTCTGTGCCCTGGGGATCTTCCCTCAAGCAGGAACACCTCTCAGGACTACCTCTCAAGGCTGAGAGCTCCCTTACCTGACACTAGACACCTTGAGTAGGTGCCAATTTTCGTGTGCATTTAACATTTGAAATGCATTCAGTTAAGCTGTCATGAACTTTTAGTAGCAAATTGACCAGTAATCCATGTGTACTTATTAAATATTTTACATACCTAAGTCTATTGGTTAAAATTCTCTAACTGCCTACTCATATCTGTCTGAGTGAGCTCAGACTACTTTACTGCAACAGCCTATACACCAAGACTATTGTCTCTCTCTCTCCATTATGACACTTCTAATAATTTCAACAAGCTTTCCTGAAACCCCATTTTAAACATTGACTATGATTCTTCAACAAGTCATGCCAAAGTTACTGAAATATTCTTAAGTATAATGGCACTTTATTAGGAAGGAAGGACTGATAATTTTATTTCTATATTTTAGTTGCATGTTTCCCAATAGAATAGTGTTTTGTATCTAAATATTGTCTTTAGGGACTACTTCATTAATGCTGCTGTCAATAACAACAATAATAGCAATAATAGCAGATAGTAGTAATAGAGAACATTTATTTTTGCAAGCCTGTCCATAAATATAAAGCATTACTCCTTTTCGTTGTTTTATTAATATTCCTATATATAAGAGGATATATGCTGACAGTGAAAACTGACACACAATGAAGAAATTATTTTTGCTGTTGTTGCTCTGAAGTATTAGTTTTTAAAATAATTTCTTTAGGTATGACTCTGTGAGGAGTCCTTACCAAAGGTCTTGACAGAGTATTACCCAGTAATCCATGGGTTTATCATCACATTTTGCAAAAAACTCATTTCAGTGATGTAGCAATAGTTTGAAGGTCATAATAATCTGTGAAGGTTAATTTCCTGAAGCACGGTTCAAAGCTTTTGCAACACTCAGGGCTGAACTGGGTGTTTTGCTGAAGCCTACTTCAATCAAGATCTAACCTGTGAATAATCAAGAAATACTGCACAAGTACTTCTAAGATCCACTTTTCTAATCCAAAGGTGTGATAGGATGCAGCCAACCATGGTAATTCTACTTGGAACAAGTTATTATCAGATAGAAAACAGGTTGGTAGGCTGAAAGGTGCTGGAGACTTTAAAGACTTCAAATGTTTTCTTGAATAGAATATGCACTTTTTTACTTGTCTCTTTCCCAAATGTGTAATTTATCTGTTGCAGCAGATTCTTTTCTATCCAAGGCAAGCAAATCAACTGGGGAGGGGAGGGGGTGGAAACACCACCCTCTAGCCACTTCACTCTCTACTATGATTCTCTAACCTTCTGTGACCAATTAAATTTACACCCTCTCACACAAACACTGTCTATGCAGATCTCTCTACTACTATGAACCCTGTCCTTAGACTGACTTTTAGCCCAAGGGAATGCAGGGAGACCTCCTGAACGAGCAGTATAGATCAGCTTACAGAGACAGGAGCAATTAGGGATCAATGGAAACTTTTATATTGAACATCTTTTGTGTTAAAGTTAAGAGTCTTCATTTGCACTTCAGAAGTTTCTTGTATCTGTTTTTGCCTTAGGCTGTAACTACCCATGATTTTTTCTCTCTTTTCCCATCTACCTCTCCCATTTCCCATGGTTGCTAACACCTCAGAATAATTTTTATAGAAGTGGTAAAGTTATGCTGTGGCATCCTGTGCACACAGAGTCATTCCCAAACCACTCAGCCTGGAAAGGACATCAAGAGGTCTTTTTTTGCCGCCTCTACTCGTAACATGGTTAGTTCTGAGCTTAGATCAGGTTGCTCAGGGTTCCCTCTATCTGGAGCTTGAAATCCCTTTAGTATGAAGACAAGCTGTGGAGCTTTTCTGTGCAATCTGTGCCACTGCTTAATCACCGCTTTAATTATTCCCACCATCTCCACCATATCTATTTGGAACTTCCTCTACTCAGTTTACTGTTGTTTGGTCCCATCCTCTGACTAGGCATAGCTGTGAGGAGCTGTGCTCTTTTCAGGACATCTGCTGCTCAGCAGGTAATATTATTCTTAAGACTAGTCTAGAGACAGGGATCTTCAATGAGAAACTAATTTCAGGTTTTTACATAAGCACAAGTGAATGCTGTTGCAGTACACCTGAGAGAAAATTTGAGAGCAACACAAGAACACTTGTGAAGAGGAAGACAATTTCCTTCACAAGGAAGGAATTCCTTCAACACAATTCCTTCACAAATGTTAAGACCATGAAAAATTTTAACCATTAAAAATGTTTGGTTTACTGACTATATAGAAACAAAACCAAGTTCAATAGTCTGAGCCCTATTAATTTCTTACCTTATGAAAATAATGTCAGGGAGGGATTGATCTCAGAAAGTTTAGTCTCTCTCTAAAAGGTTTAATTGTGTAATTCTGCAGATATAAAAATCCGGTTGTATACTGTTAGACTGTGTTTTACACTGTGCTGACACAGCAGTCATTATAATCAGCAAGACTTTTAAGTTCAAAGCTGTGGATGAACTCAATCTCTTAAGTAAAATAGCTTTACTTGAATGCTTCCTCCCCTTCTATGTATTTTTTGTTTTCTTGTGGGGTTTGGGGGTTTTGGGAGTTTTTTTTTTGTTTGTTTGTTTGGTTTGCTTTGGTTGGGTTTGTTTTTTGGTTGGTTGGTCGGTTGGGTTTTTTTGGGGGGTGGTTTGGGTTTATTTGAAATGTGAAAAAGAGAACATAAAAGCATACAACTCAGATTCATAGATGTAAGGCAAAAGGAATGCCTGTCCAAATGCCCACTCTCCATTTCTCTGTGAAGACCTGCCCATTTTATTGATCTTTCATCTTGTGTATTTCAAAGGTCAGATTTTAATAGAAATTAACCATGCCTATGCATGTAATTCCATGTCTATATTCTCAACGCTTAATTCTACAAATGCACTTTAAAAACAGACCTTTTCCAATTCAGTAAAACTGAATTGACAAAATAAGCGTGTCAATTAAATTTTCAAGCAGTTTAGAATTGCAAAGGGCAGTGCTTGTGCAGAATCAGAATTCTCCTGTCTCACCTTCACAAGCAAATTGCACAATAATTTTTTCAAGTTTCTAGCTTTTCTTGGACAGAAATAACACAAACCCCCTAAAGTCTCATAATACCTCAAAGTCTCATAAATTTTCATATATGTTTCTCCCTATGTTTTCCTGTTAATAACTTTGCTGAATTATTTTACTTTCTTCTTTATTAAAAAAAATAATTTGTTTTTAATTTGTAAGCTCTTATCAAGCACTTTAAACAAGTTAGTTTCTCTGACAGAAGGGTTATGGTAACTGAAATAATGAAAACCAAACAGTAGAGTAAGATCTGCTTTAAACTCACATCTCCACCTACCAGATCTGACTGGTCTTTGAGGATGAATTAGTCCATTAGTTTTCTACACCTTTTGTGTTTTTCTGAATGCAACTCTTTTACAGTTAATCAATAGGAATTTGTTGTTGTAATATTCAGAAGTTGTTTACAGGATGTTAATTGGTTTGTGCGTCGTGCCTCTTCCACCCAATCCTGAGTGAGTCACTGTGGTAGAAATGCAAAGGAAGTCAGAAGCTTTCCCCTTTGATGAATTTCTCTTAAAAATTGATAGCTGATCTTTCAGTAATCAGTAAAAAAGTTAAGCAGGTTTGCCAAGGGGACCAAATGTTGCTGCAGAAGGTGATAGGCTGTTTGTCTGCAGAAGGTGATAGGCTGTTTGTCTGATCACCAGACTCTATCCAGGCATCAGTATAGGACAGAGACTGTAATTTATAAACCACTGTTACTCACAGCAGGAAAGTGCCAATGATAGGAAGGGCCACAAAAGCAATTTAATTTGTAACTGATTATTTCTTTTATATTGTACCTATTCTCAACACCATAGGCAGAGCAAACCATCACTTCTTGCGAAAATATTTTTTTTTGCCAGTCACAAACGTTGCACGGCATGCATTCCATTGCAAATAAGCTGCAAGGTTTATAAGTAGTCATATGCTTCTTTCAACTACTCATGTAAAAGATTTTACTTGCAGGATGGCACATACAGCCCTGAGTTTTTGTTTGTTGCAGTCCATTGTAACTTTCCTTTTTTGTGACAAAGAAATTTGTGGAAAGCCTGAAAACCATGCAAATAAATATTTTAACCTTTCTTTTTTGCACATTTTAAAAACTACCTAAACCAAAATAGAATCATGAGCCTGAAATTAAAGATTTTAATATTGTAAATTATGGAGGCAGATTAGATCACTGGGTGCTTTGCAGACACAGCAGATGATACTGCACAGCGCATTACCCTATAAACATTTAAAGCACCTAAAACCATAACATTTGAAGATTTGTATTAAAGATATGCCTGAGTTTATAACAACAACATTAATAATATTAATAATAATGTGAAGTAATAATATTAATAACAATGTCAAATTTACTTTATAAATAATTTATTTTACATTTCTGACTTCTTTAATTTCTTCAGGATTTCATCACAACTGCATGAAAGGAGATTGTAGCTAGGTAGGTGTTGGTCACTTCTGCCTCATCTCAACTGAAAGGATGAGTGGAAATGGCCTTAAGACTCAACAGGAGTGGTTCAGCTTAGATATTACAAAGTTTTGCACTAACAGTGTGATTAGACATTAGAATAAGTTCCCCAGAGAGGTGGTGGAGTCACTGTCTCTGGAAATGTTCAAGAGCCATCTGGAGGTGGCAGCTGGGGGTATGGTTAGAGGTGATTATGTTGGTACTCAGTTTAGGTGATATTGAAGGTGTCCTCCAACCCTGATTCTTGTGAAAAGATTGTAGAGCACGTGTACAAGACTAAACATAATAATAGGAACACTCACTTCCTTTCAATGTAAATAATTTAAAATATCAAAAATGTTCAAAGGAATTTATCTTCTATCAAGTCACTTAAAGGAGGAATCGCTTATCAAAATAGTGGTTTTCAATTATAAATTAACTTTGACATTTTTGCTTTTCCTGCCATTTGGATTTCAACAACTGTGGTCTGTAAGCTACAATTTCTAACCTGAACTTAGCAAACCATTAGGTGTACGCTAAAATAAAAATGGATTTTCTATGTCACTTTTCCACACAGATTCACCATAACTAACAGCAATTAACTGCTTTATTGGATGCCCTGGATAATCTCTTTTTGTATCATAAAAGAAAGTCAGATCAAAATAATTCTTACCAGTACGTTGTTATTTTGATCCTTTATCAAGACAAAATGATAGGATCAACTACAGTTTATCGAGGCCACTAATTTCAGGGAGACCAGAATAGCAGCCCACATTCAAAACACTTTTAGTTTCTTCCCCAATGAAGTTAACTCTCACCAAACATTTGAACTCTGTTTGCGGTTAACTTCAGTCAAGTCCACATCCTTGTAGCCTTGTAGAGTTAAAGTATGTGAGAGAAAGAATTTGGAAAATAAGCTCAGTATCCCTGGCCTGAAAATCCAGGAAAAAATATTCCATGTTATGTTCAATACAGTAAGATCATGTCTCCAACAGGGTGCCACATTTGGTTAGTCTGATTACCCCTGCATTAAGCTTAAGGCTGAGTGGGCACCATGGAAATTGTTTCTTTGGACTCCATATTATATCAATATCTACAGTTTCTAGTGTTGCAGACATGTCATAGGATGAAGATTCTCCCACCTTTTAAAATAGCCTTATAAACTCCACCTCAGAGGATTAAAATACTTCACAAAAAACGGACAAAGATACAGCACAATTGTGGGTTTGAAATCCATAAATAATTTTGAAATTTTCTTTTTCTCTAATGGAGAATTAGGATACAAGACTCTATGATGGTCACAGAAGTCTGTTTGCAGATATTTAAAAATGGACTAAGACCCAGTGTAATATTGAAATTCTTTCTTCTATACTGTATGTCAGTGACTCTCAATATCAGTTATTTCTGCCCAAGAAGTTCAAACACAGTGAAGGAAACGTTGTTGGGGTGTGTTTGTGTTTGTACCTCGGTTTGCACCCAGTTTTACAATGCTCTACTGTTCCTAAGTCAAGTTTTATAAGTTTTAAGTTTTATTCCCATAGATTTATATTGTACTAAGATGGCGGCCAGAGCAAGGGGAATTCCAGTGCCCCTCCCCACCCCCAATGACCGTTACCTGTCCATCGTGCCGGGTCCTCCTTATTTCATGTTAATTCAGTTGTCATTCATTGTGTCCCCTCCTTTGTTGCCCTGGCGACCCCTTGTCCGTCACCCCCAACCCACTCCCCAGATCTAGAATGTTCCCTGGGGTTTGGGAGGTGATTGGGCTGGGGGGAGAAGCCACACCTGTGTTTACTTCTGATTTGTCCTCTGTGATTATGTAATGTATTGTCATTGGTCATGTTCTGTTTTCCCTCCCCCTGGGGTCGGTCATAAAAGACCAGACCAGGGAGAGGATCTTTGGTCAGTTCTCTGTGACTCCCTACCCTTCTGTTTCCTCCCTTACCCTCAATAAACCCTCTCGCCCTCCACGGAGAATTGACTGACTCACGCTCTCTTTCTTCGCTCCACCGCCTTCGTGATTGCCGCCCCGGAGGATCCAGTCTCTCCTCTCTGGGTCGCCTCCTGGCGCTATACCGCGTAGGGGACCCAGGTGGTTGGGAGTCAGGTCCTGCCAAGCTGCAGCTCACCTGCTCCTGACTAGGACAGACTGTGGCCGCTCAGTTTCTCTCCTCCAGAGTCTCTGCTCTGTGGGGCAGCCGGCCTCCTATAGCGAGCGACCGCAGTTGCTGGCGCCCAATGTGGGGCGTGAAAAGCGGACTGTTCCAGATCCTGCTCCGGACACGGTCTTCTGGATCCGCTTCGCCTCCGTTTTTGTGGATTACAAATCCGCGAGGGCGCGGCAACACCCTGCGTTGAGCAGGCAGCTGGGGCACTCAGCTGCCGCTCCGCGGGGATTGGACGGCGGAGACCCTTCGGCGCCCCGAAGCGTCGTTCCGGTGGAGTCCAGCTTGCCAGCTTCCCCGTTCCCCCTCCTGCGCCGGATTGGTAAGCTCTTTACCCCCCTCCGCTTTTAGAGCCCCCCCCGGGTCGCGATCGGGGCGTCCGTGAGGGCTCGGGGTGCCCCTGATCCCCCTGGGTTGCGATCCGCGGCTCGTCGGTGAGGACCCAGGGCGCATAGGGGGGCAAGGGCTTTCGTGCAAGCCGCGTTTCATTGGCGAGGC
Organism: Camarhynchus parvulus; assembly: GCF_901933205.1. NCBI lineage: Eukaryota > Metazoa > Chordata > Aves > Passeriformes > Thraupidae > Camarhynchus > Camarhynchus parvulus. Next base: position 3,307,827 of record NC_044601.1, read on the forward strand.
GATCGGAGGGGCCGGCGCGGGAGTTCCCTAGTTCAGTTTTTGCCAGTGCCTGTGTTTTGTGTTGAGCCTGCTTTCTGTCAGTCTAGTGGGGAGTCCCCGAGCTCCTGAGGGAGGGAGGGAAAACTGATTCCTTGCACGGCTGGCAGGGGGCGGCTCCCCTTCTTCATTCCTGTTTCGTTGCTGCAGCTCTCTGGGTGGCGCCAGTAGAGCGCGCAGTTTGCCCTACCCTCTTGTGTTTCTCGGTTTTCTACTCCCCTTCCTGGTTTTATTTGTGGCAAGTTGGGAAAGTTGGTGAGGTGATTAACATCCAACCATGGGCGCGCGGTTGTCTACCTCCCAGCGTGAGTCTGTTCATTTGTGTTTTGCGTTCCTTTACGGCGCGGATCTCCCGTTCAAGGAGCGGGAGATCAAAAGCCTGATTCGCTGGGTCTCCTCCCAGTTCAAAGATTTCTCCCCCGAGCGCTGTAAGGACCTCCGGTTTTGGGAAGAGGTCCTGCGCAAATTATCTAATCTGGCCCGCTCGGAGGAGATCGACATCACCAAAAGGCTGAAATTGGCACGACACCTTCATTGGGTGGCGCAGCTCGTTTCTGCGTTAAAGATGAAACAAGCAAAAGAGCGGGGAGGACGCTCAGCCGCTGCCGGAGCTCCAGTTGCCCGGCAGCGATCCATCAAAAGGCGCGCCACAGTTCAGAGTTCAGTTGATAGTTCTGTTGTTTCCCCGGTTGCTGTCCCTTCAAGTGTCCCTACCCCTCAGCCCTCTCCCTCTGCACCTAAAAGTACCGGGATCCTGAGGCGGGCAGCCCCGGACCACAGACGGCCTCCAACTCCATCGGAGGGCCCGTCTCAGGCTTCCCAATCCCCTCACTGCCGGCGATCATCGGCCGGATCGCTGGCAGCCTCTCCCTGCCCCTCACCTTCCCCGAACCCTCGCTTCCAAGTTCTAAAATCCCCTAAGTTAAACTCTAAAGTTCGCTTTGTGGTCCCCCCACAAGATGGCTCCTATGGAGCACAAGATGGCGGGGACCACGAGGCACCGTGGCGGGACTCCCTTTCCCAGTTTCCCTCGGGCCGACCATCGCCCAACCCTTTCCTCCCGCTTCCCAACCCCTTCCTCCCGGAAGACCCGCCCTCCTATACCTCCTCCCCTTGGACCACCCCTTCAGTTGCTCCTCCTTCGGCCCCGCCTGCAGCTCCGCCCGCCACTCCGCCTTACCAGCTGGCGCCACCCCCGTCTGCCGTGACCTCCCAACTCCTCCCACCAGGTTCCGGTTCCCACGCCCCCACTTCCGTTTCCCACGATCCGCCATCTTGGCCGGTGGTGGGAGCGGGGGGGGGGAGCGTGGGAAATTCGGGGCCTGACGTGCCAGATCCCATCATGGCAGCCCCGGTGACATTTCACCGGCGGCAAGGGGGGAGGTGGGACATCCGGTGGACCCCGGTTTCGAGGGCAGTTATCCGCGAACTGTGTAAGAACCAAAAGGAATTTGGGTCTTCCAGTGAGTATTTTAAAGGCCTCCTGAACGCCACCCTCCGGGAGAACGAGCTCGTCCCTTGCGACGTGAGACAGATTTTCTCATGTCTGCTAAACGAGTCTCAGTTCTCCCGGTGGGAGGAGGGATGGAGGCAAGCGGTAACTGACCTGCTCCCGGAGATATTGGCTCAGCCGAATATCTCCCGGGATGCCAACGGGAATCTCCTAACTGTCGAACATCTTTGTGGGTTAGGAGATTGGGAAAAGGGTCAGCAGGCGGCGGAGCCGATTCCATCAGAAGCCCTTGAAAAATCAACCCAGGCGGGAGCCCAAGAGTTTTTTAAGGTATTAGTCGGTGTTCCCCAAGTTCCTGTCTTCTTGTTGCAGCAAGGCGCTGAAGAGGCGTTCGATGACTTTGTGATGCGGCTCCAAGCCGCCGCAAGGTTTGAGAACGTCTCCGAAGTAACAAGGCAAGAGATGGTGGCCGCAATCGCCGCCTCGAATGCTAATGCCGCTTGTAAAGCGGCGATTCTAAGCCTTCCATTGCAGCCTGCTCCCACTCTAAAGCAGATGCTTTTAGTCTGTGCGAGGAAAGTGCCCGCGCTACGCCAAACCACCACGACGAAGACACCGAGCGCGGGGAAGCTTGTTTCTGTGGCAGACGGGCCTGAAGTCTTCGTGTATCACCCGGAAGACCCCATCGACGTGGCCGCCAATCAGGGACCCGGCACACCGAGGCAGCAGAGGGGGCATTGCCACCTCTGCATGAAAGAGGGGCACTGGATGCCCGACTGCCCCCTGCGAAAAGCCTTTTATCAGTTTCGCAGGGAACAGGACTTGGGCAGCTCCACCAAGGGGGCCCCCTCTCAAAAAAACTAGAGGGGGAGCGCAGCCCGCCCCTGCGTGAAGATAAAAATAAGGGTGGGCACATAACACCACGACAGCGCAGGGGAGGGGAGGAGAGAGGAGGAAGCCCGCCACCAGCACTCCCCACACCATCAGGGGGAGACCCAAACTCTTCTAATACCGGACTGACAATTCACTTCACCAGACATGACTTACCACCAACTCTGACTGTTGGGGAGACGGCTTGCCTCGGTTGTGCGGCTCCGTCTCCCCCACCAGAACCTGTTCTAACCACACATTGTTTGGCTTCACCTTACAGGTTAGAAACAGTGGAGGACCTTCGCCTGCAGGATGACCGATTGCGTTTCCTGTCCGTGCGCCCCAACACCGCGGGTACCTGGAGCCGGCTGGATCACCATTATGTCGTCGTGGGGGACACCAAGTTCACGCCGCTGGAATTGCAGGTTTTCCCGGCCTTGGTGTCCTCAGACCAGCACCGGTTCGAGGTCGCTGTAGGGTGTCTGCATCCGCCAATGTTCCTCCCCAAAGGAACAATCATTGCACAAGCCATCCCAGTCCCGGCCATTGATGACATCGTGGTCGGCGACTGGGACCCAGATTGCCCAGGTCAGCGCTCCGGCCTCCCCCGCCGTCGCCTGCGGAGGGAGGAGGAGCTTCGCCAAACACACACCGTGGCCTGGGCACAGAAACTGGGGGCTGCCAAGCCTCGGCTTGAGTGCAGCCTGGCGCAGGGGGGAGACACAATCAACATCAGGGGGATGTTAGACACGGGGGCGGACGTGACGATCATTCCCGCTCGGGAATGGCCGTCACACTGGGAGCTCCAAAACGTGGACGGGCACATTCAGGGTGTTGGGGGTTCCCAATTGGCAAGACAAAGTAGGAGCTTCGTGAAAATTACGGGGCCGGATGGGCAATTGGCTCGAGTACGGCCATTCGTGTTGAATTACAGCGAGCCTCTCTGGGGGAGAGACACCCTCGAGCAATGGGGAGCCAAAATTGACCTCCCGGCTCCTCACCCGGTTTTTCGGGTAGCGGTCGCTGAAGAGCGCGTCACCTGGAAATTGAATTGGCGATCCGATGTTCCAGTCCAGGTGAAGCAGTGGCCGCTGAATAAACAAAAATTGCAAGCGCTCAACCAGCTCGTGCAGGAGCAACTTCACAAGGGCAACCTGGTGGAGACCACCTCGCCGTGGAACTCCCCAGTGTTTGTCATCCGGAAGTCATCAGGCAAGTGGAGGCTCTTGCACGATCTGCGCCAAATTAATGCGGTCATTGAAGACATGGGTGTCCTCCAACCAGGGATGCCCTCCCCTACGATGCTCCCCCGAAATTGGAATTTGGCAGTGATTGATATCAAAGACTGTTTTTTCCAAATTCCCCTTCACCCAGATGATGCGGCACGTTTTGCTTTTACGGTGCCATCAATAAACCGACAAGCTCCCGGTAGACGCTACCATTGGCAAGTTCTCCCTCAGGGAATGAAGAACTCCCCTGTTATATGCCAATGGTACGTTGCCACCCTCCTCGCGCCCATCCGCGAGACCTACAGCGACGTCATCATCCATCATTACATGGATGACGTGCTGGTCTGTGCACGCGACGACGACCAGCTGGCACACGTGCTCTCCCGTGTCAGCAATTGTCTAATCTCCGCAGGATTCGAGCTCGCGGAAGACAAAATTCAAAAGATGCCGCCCTGGAAATATCTGGGCCTTGAAATCACCAAGCGGACCATTGTTCCGCAAAAATTGGCCATCCACCTAAAGGTGGAAACTTTGGCGGACGCCCACCAACTGTGTGGGGCTTTGAATTGGGTGAGGCCCTGGCTGGGTATTACCACCGAAGACCTAGCCCCCCTCTTCAAATTACTTCAAGGGGGGGAGGCGCTTAGTTCGCCTAGGGACCTTACCCCAGAGGCCAAGGCGGCGCTGGAGAGAATTTCAGGACTGCTTGAGGCACGGCAGGCCCATCGTTACGATCTGGACCTGCCGTTCAAATTCATTGTATTAGGCCGACTGCCACACCTCCATGGTCTCATTTATCAATGGGACCAGTCCCGCAGCACATCGAAGGGTCGGGGCAAGGACCAGGGCGCTGGCGACCCCCTCTTAATCATAGAGTGGGTGTTCCTCAGTTGCCACAGGTCCAAGAGGATCACACAGCCACATGAACTGGTGGCAGAACTGATCCGGAAAGCTCGCTTCCGGATCAGGGAGTTGGCAGGGGAAGACTTTGTGTGTATTCACTTACCAATTGAATTAAAATCAGGCAAATTTCAAGCTAAAATGTTAAATGAACTTCTCATGGAGAGCGAGGTTCTCCAATTCGCACTCGCCGATTACACCGGGCAGATCGACGTTGCGCGGCCATCTCATCCGCTGTTCAACGTCGGTCTGCAATTTAAATTGTCCACCAAAAGATTGCTTAGCCAGAAGCCCCTGGAGGCCCTGACTGTTTTTACGGACGCGTCCGGGGGGTCCCATAAGGAGGACAGACTTGCAAAGTCTGCTCTTACCTGGAGGGATCCCCAAACTCGGCGTTGGGAGAAGGAAGTTGAGAGAGTTGAGGGTTCCCCTCAAGTCGCCGAGTTGGCCGCAGTCGTCAGGGCATTTGAAAGGTTCCAGGACCGGCCATTTAATTTGGTAACCGATTCGGCCTATGTTGCTGGTGTAGTCGCGCGGGCTGAGAACTCAGTTCTCCAAGAAGTTCAGAATTCGGCCCTGTACAGGTTGCTTTCAAAACTTGTCCAGTCCATCTCCCAGAGGAAGCAACCGTACTATGTGATGCACACAAGGTCTCACACCGACCTGCCCGGGTACATCGCGGAAGGGAACCGCCGGGCTGATGCCCTGGCGGGGAACGACTGCGTGGACCCCGAGGAGTTCCTGGTGTGTGGCGCGTCATGGGCTCCGCTCCCACAGGTGTTCGAGCAAGCCAAGCTCAGCCACCAGTTGTTCCATCAGAATGCGCCTGGCCTGGTTCGCCAGTTCCACCTAACGCGCGACCAGGCCAAGGCCATTGTGGCGACATGCCCCCAGTGCCAGCAGAGTCAGCCTCCATCTCTGCCTGCTGGTGCTAACCCGAGGGGCTTAGCGAGCTGCGAGGTGTGGCAAACAGACATTACCAAAATTCCATCATTCGGCCGCCTCAAGTATGTCCACGTGTCAGTGGACACGTTCTCTGGTGCCATCTTCGCCTCTGCCCACACAGGGGAGAGAGCTCTGGACGTTCAGAAACATCTACTCCAGGCTTTCTCCGTGTTGGGCATCCCCAAAGAAATTAAAACTGATAACGGCCCAGCTTATGTTTCCAGGGAGCTCCGCGACTTCCTGCAGAGGTGGGGAATAGGCCACAAGACCGGCATCCCCTATTCCCCTACGGGACAAGCCGTGGTGGAGCGGTCCCATCAGAGCCTCAAAAGGGTCCTTAGTCATCTGACCCCGGCTATGAAGATGGAATCGCCCCACATCCAGTTATCGCGGGCACTGTATACTTTAAATTTTCTTAACTGTTCTTTTGAACACTTGGAGCCTCCCATTGTGAGGCACTTTTGGGGGCACGACAGCCTGCGCGCGAAGGAGAAGCCTCCGGTTCTGGTGAGGGATCCGGAGACCTACCGGCAGGAGGGGCCCTTCCCTCTTGTGACCTGGGGGAGAGGATACGCTTGCGTGTCAACTCCCTCAGGCCCCAAGTGGGTTCCTTCCCGGTGGGTTCGCCCCTACGTGCCCCGCACACTGACGTGGGCCGCAGGACCCCCACAAGTCAGAGTCGCAAGCTGGCGGCGGAAGAAGCGGGAACTCCCCCCAGTTCCGGAGACCCCAGAGCACTCAACGGAGCCAAGAGATCAGCGTGAAGAAAACCTGCCTCCCTTGTGGCTCTGGGAGTCCTCCACCCCCTCCTGATGAATCTCCTCTTGTTTCTCTTCCCTTCAATTCCACCTTGCTCATGGTCGCTTTTGATTTATTTCAGTTACCAAGATGCCCGGCCTGACGTTGTCTGCGTGGTGGATCGTCCTTCTGTGCCTTGCCATGGGGAGCGCCTGGCCCATCCAGCCTCCACATGAAAATATCTGGAAGATGATGGCCAGGTCCCTCGGCAGGGACAGCATTTGCCTGGACTCCGGCGCAGCTGAAAATCCATTGGGGACCAGCCTGGTAGGAATCCCCGTGCCCATCCAGCAGCTGCCGCCCTCCATGGCGGCAGCGTTCAGGAAGTGGGAAAATCCCCGAGCCATTGCCCCAGGAGCTTCCTCCAGCCCTCGAGTGACCTGGGAACGGGAAGTGTCCCGTCTCCCGAAAGGCAGGCTCGGGGAACCCCCTCTTGAATTCCAGCTACTCGGCGCCGCCAAAGCCCCTCTCTGTTTTAACTTCGCCCCAAACTATAATTTTCCGCACAGAGTTTATGTTACTTATCTTCCTAACCCTAAGCCTCAGTTCACGGCAGGGAGCTGGTGTGAAACCACTGTCACCGTCGCCGCCCCTGCCACCCTCGACTATTTTCCCCGAAAACTCCCAATGAACTTGTTTTTAATTTGCGGTGACCGAGCATGGGCGGGCATTCCGTCTCAGCTGATAGGAGGCCCTTGTGCCCTGGGCAGGCTGACGCTGTTTACCCCCAACATGACAAAAATCGAAGATTAGCAGAACGAAAACCAGACAGGGTACATGATTCGATCCAAAAGAGATACCCAGCAATTCGGCCTCGACTGCGATTCAAAAATTGAACATTGGCCCAAATCCAAAAGAATCGCCATGTCAGTCTTGCTGCCCTGGGTGGCTGTTGCCAAAGCCCTGGGAGAATTGGGTGAATTAGAGTGTTGGGCGGCCAAACAAGTGAATTTGACATCAGCCGCGCTTACAGACCTCCTAGCAGAAGAGAAGATTACCAGGCAAGCGGTCCTCCAAAACCGGGCGGCCCTGGACTTCCTGCTGCTGAAGCACCACCACAGCTGCAGGGAGTTCCAGGGTCTGTGCTGCTTTGATTTAAAGACCCGGGCGCCGGATATCCAGGCTGACATCCACCAGCTCAAACAAAACGTCGCAGACCTCCGGGAGGAATCCTCCGACTGGCTGTTCCACCTTATGCCAGACTCCGGACTCTCGGGCTGGGCAACCTCCCTCCTCAAAGATATTAGTTTTGTTGTTTTTACTATCATTCTTGTCTCCCTTAGTTCACTGGCCCTTTGGACATTACTCAAACAGTTGATAAAGCGGCTGACCTCGACGCCCTCTGCCAATGCCGTCCTGGCTCCTCTTCCGTCAGTCTCCGTCCAAGACTCGCCCACCTACATCGAAATGGCCCCACAGGCACTCGGCGGTAATGGAGACGACGAGGAGCCAGAGGCTGCCGGAGACATCAGCGGCAGCTTCGAGAGCGTCGAGGTGGCCCCAGAGGGACCAGAACTTTGAGTTGGACTCTTGTGTTGGACTTTTCCAAAGACTTTAACGTTTCAAAGACTCTTCATGTTCAGTTTCAGATTCAGCCCCCGTGCCTCCCCCAGTTTCCTTTTGTTTTCGTTTAGTTTAAAAAAGGGGGAGATGCTGGGGTGTGTTTGTGTTTGTACCTCGGTTTGCACCCAGTTTTACAATGCTCTACTGTTCCTAAGTCAAGTTTTATAAGTTTTAAGTTTTATTCCCATAGATTTATATTGTACTAAGATGGCGGCCAGAGCAAGGGGAATTCCAGTGCCCCTCCCCACCCCCAATGACCGTTACCTGTCCATCGTGCCGGGTCCTCCTTATTTCATGTTAATTCAGTTGTCATTCATTGTGTCCCCTCCTTTGTTGCCCTGGCGACCCCTTGTCCGTCACCCCCAACCCACTCCCCAGATCTAGAATGTTCCCTGGGGTTTGGGAGGTGATTGGGCTGGGGGGAGAAGCCACACCTGTGTTTTCTTCTGATTTGTCCTCTGTGATTATGTAATGTATTGTCATTGGTCATGTTCTGTTTTCCCTCCCCCTGGGGTCGGTCATAAAAGACCAGACCAGGGAGAGGATCTTTGGTCAGTTCTCTGTGACTCCCTACCCTTCTGTTTCCTCCCTTACCCTCAATAAACCCTCTCGCCCTCCACGGAGAATTGACTGACTCACGCTCTCTTTCTTCGCTCCACCGCCTTCGTGATTGCCGCCCCGGAGGATCCAGTCTCTCCTCTCTGGGTCGCCTCCTGGCGCTATACCGCGTAGGGGACCCAGGTAGTTGGGAGTCAGGTCCTGCCAAGCTGCAGCTCACCTGCTCCTGACTAGGACAGACTGTGGCCGCTCAGTTTCTCTCCTCCAGAGTCTCTGCTCTGTGGGGCAGCCGGCCTCCTATAGCGAGCGACCGCAAAACGTGAAAACAAAAATGACTTTATAATCTATTAACACAGAAGCAATTAAGATTGTTTACAGTTGTGTATATATTCACACCCAATAAGTGAAGAAAATGCTTTTGGAAATTTACTTAAACTTTGTTTTGAATATATTGTTTGAGAATGTTTAAGGCGACAGCACTCCCAAAAATGAGTCCTTTTAATCCTGTGTATTCTTAATGGCTGTCCTTCATTCCCATTCCAATGCTCAGAATGCAGCCCTACTTCAGCCCTCTCAACCCAATCCATCAGAATGAAATCAAAGGTGATGATCAGGATGTGCTGCAGGGGATAGAAAAGGGGGCTAGGACCAGTCTTTCCAACGTTATTTCAAAATTAGATAAACTTCTGCTTAAGAGAGTGTAGGAGATACTTCTCCCTTCAGTTACCTCTAGTAAATTACTCCAAGTGGGGGCTAGTTTGATCCAAGAGCATTAGAATTCTTGGTGACACATTGATTAGCATGCTGGGGTGTCTGTCTATGATGCACTGACCTTCCAGGAGGCTGTGCACATGCCTGGATTTCTGTTTGGTTTGGTCTCACTACTTATTTTTGGTGCTTGTCAGAAGCTATGGGATCTCGAATAAAAACAAATCTTCCGTAGTAATGGTTTGTTGCAAAAGATTCTAGCAATATTAATGTGAAATGGGTCAGAAAGTGTCAAGATTACTGAATCTGTTGACTCTAGCATCTTCACTGTAGAGTTTTGGCCTCATAGAGCAGTATAGCCATTTTGAGAAACAAGTGGACCCTTTCTTGTTTTGGGTTTATGCAGCCTTTTTCTGGGCATTTAATAGTAGGAAAGCTCTGACTGTATGTAGAGCAGTTGCAGGCGACTTTGATGTGATCCATGGTCACATTTTTTAATATGGGTGTGGGGCAGAGGGAGGAACCATTATATTATAAGTGAAATAAAGAAAGATGAGAGAAAAGTCTTGCAAAGTAGGGAACCAAAAACTGTTTTGCTAGATGCACAATGTGAAGAAAAAGGACAATTTCTGGAATTAAAAAAAAAAAAAACCAAACCACATAGTAGAAGAATTCTAAGACTTTTAGGGCACAAATTTAGACAATTGTTAAGAATAAAAAGCCTGCACTTAAAACTACTATAAGTGGCCCAGTTGATTAGAGATATTTTTAGCCAATGTAAGGGACCTATAGTGAGTGAAACCTTAATTTTGTTACCTTAGCTATATGTGTTAAAGCTAGTTGAGTTTACCTGTGTTTCTTGATGTTACTAATTTTAGAGCAGAGGTTTTTTTCCCCTTTCTTTTGCTGCTGTTTCTGAAAGGTCTGAAGACGATTTTTGCTTGCTTGTTCGGAGATTTTGGTGAAATAGTTTATTTGTATTTGGTCTCTGTACTATTTTTCAGGGGTAAATAGAGGTTGGCAAGTCACCTTGTTTCCCCTTCTTCTGTCATAAAAACTCATTGAAATCTTTTGTCCTTTATTGTGACAAATATCAATTTGAGACACAAAGGGAAGTGAGCATTTGGAGAAAGAACAAGTGAATAGTATCCAAAATGTCATCTCTATACTATCCAAATAAATAGGTAGCTCTTCCCCTCTTTTTAAAACCCCATTTCCCAAAACTGATATTTTCAATCAGTTTGAGACTTAAGAATTGGACATTTCATATACCATTTCCAAAACTACAAACAGTCCTTACCACTGGAAGGTGTACTGGGAGAGCAGAGAAAATCACTGAACCTAAGAATGCATGGATAGAATGTTGCTGCTCACACAACTTTGTTTCTCTGATCTGCATAAAAAATCAGATTGATAATTCCACAAAAGACCTATATATGGAAGAGGGAAAATATGATCTCCAAAAATGAGTGTGAGTGGTTACCAAGACCCAAGGACTATTAGCTGGGGATTTAATGAAATGTGATATAGAAATTTTTTTCCTCTATCTGCCGCAGCTAAAACATGTCTTTTGGTCAGTTTATCCTTTTTTTTAACCCATACAGTACATCCACAAACTTAAGATAATTATGTAAAACACAAGAGACAAATACAGAAGTTGTCATCAGAAAAAAAAGAGGCAGAAATATAAACAACTCTCTTGAGGATGCTGGGGTCTAAAGCCCAGAACATTACTGTCAAATGTTGTATGTTTGCAAATTTCCAAATACTAATAATGATTACAATTTTTAGTTTTCCAACACAACCTACAGAAGGGAACAAATAAGACCAAAGGGAGAGGAAATTCTTCTTTGTAAATGACATCTACTAAAAGAGGTGCTCTGCTCTTTTCAAGTAAATTCAAAGAACTTTTGAACCTCTAACACTGTTAAATTTCTTAGACAAAGTCAAGAAATCTAATATTTCCTTCCATTGTGGGATCAATCTTATCCAGCTTGGATATCTGGTTTTGTTGATTGACAGGGGACAAAATGGGAAATTATACGTATTTTTTCAAGCTGTCATCAATTCAGGTGCTACAGTCACAGTGCATAAATGGTCATCATGGAATTATTAACATTTTGAAGATAATTCTCCACTGTCATTAGACACAACAAAAGACAACTGGCATATTTATGGTTCCTGTAATCACTTCTAGTTTTTAATTAAAGAACCAGAAGAGAGCAGTATCTGTGCTGTGTTTTCAGTCTTTCAGTTGCAAAGAGATTCAGAAAGTGAGCAGTCCTACAAAATGCAGTAAGAGAGGAGAGCTGGAGGAAGGAGTTTTCTTGCACCATGACAAGAGCACTTGTCTAGGAGAAAAAGTTGAAGCATGTAAGAATAGGACAGTGGAACTGTCAGAGAGATTATGGTAGAAGAAACTAAGTCTCCTTGTGAGAGAATGGGGAAATGCTGAAACATTGTTCTTGAAATGAAACGCACAGAATAATGTTCAGAATGAGTTATATTCAAATGTGCCCAAATTAAATCCTCAAGTTGCATGAAGTGACTGAAGGGGAAAAAAAGAAATAACATTTAACTTAAAAATGAAATACATTTTATTTCGCAATTTTAATTTTTTAACTCATTTTTTCAACACCAGTGATTTGAAGGATCTGAGACTGTTTATCACTTATTTTCATTCCTGCTAAACATCATAAATTCCTGAGTTCTCATTGACTTATGTTTGCATATTTTTCTCTGGAAGCTTCTTGCATGACAAGACTTCATCTCCCTTCTCATATTCTTGCAAACAACACTGAACACAGCAAGGGTGCAGTTACAATCTGTTCTCTTCCTTACTCCCAAGGGAAACCTGAAGTCTGCAACATGTGAGTAGGACTTATGCAAAGTCATTATTGACTCAACTCTCCCTTAGCTACTGAAGTAACCAGTATCTTTTCTCGCTAGGGTCAAAATATTCAGGATGTCTTCCCTTTGACAGTTTCTAGTTGGTCAAATCTCAACTTACTTCCAAAAGTTACTCCCATAATTTTTGTCCCCTTTTTAAGCTAAACCCAGATTTACTTCTGTAGGTTCTAGACAAATAGATCTTATAATTACATCTCTGCGTGTGTAGAGTACCTTGTCTTCCTATTTCCCAACTTCTTTCAACAAACAATATCATCAAATGTCAAACTTTGTCATATTCCTAACTCAAACAGTGGCAGTTAACCTTTGTTACTCTGCTATTTTCCAGGCACTGTTCTGGCACCCTTTTACCCACAGCTGCCAAATTACTATATATGTAACACCCTTAATGATAGAGAAGATTGATAATAATTCAAAATATCCAAAGATCATCTTACGCTTTGGCACAAATAAGTACTTACAGAGGATTTATCTGTAGCTACAGTGATCACTGTTTCTCCTTTGTATGCAACTCAACCTGATAGTACATCTTAAACTAACCTATTAAATCTACACTATGCTTTAAGGACACCTTAAAGCGTGCTGAGCAATGCATTCTGATAGCTCACCTCTAAATCCTCATCAGAGATTATAAAACAGCAAGACCAGAGACAGCAGGATATGAGATTTTGATGAGAGATAATTATTCAGCTATAACTTGAATACATCAGTTGTGTTAGAAGAGTCTCATCTGAAGCTATGTTTGAGAAACTCCAAATCATTTAATTAGGCTTCATGGAGTCAAAACTTAATGTTAGGCTAATGACTTGGCAGATACTAAAAATGAAGAGTGAACCATGAATGGATTCCTAAATTGAAATTATTTCTGAAAGTTTTGACAGATGGACAAGGCTGGTAGAGAATAAATTTGTAAGATGTGAAGAAGAGAGTTGGCCAGCAACATTAATGTCTGTTGGCTATATAATGGAATATATGACATATACTCCAGGTACAAGGGCGCAAAGAAATTACCTACTGTCCCTAATGTTTAAGGCAAAGGTTGAAAGAAAAATATGCTCTTCATTGGTCTGAAAGAGATAAGGCTCACCAAATTCTGTAGCCAATAGGACATGATAAGCCACGCAAATGCAATGTACTTGGTTTGATTTCTCAGTATTAGAAATTCAGTTGAAGACAACATGCTGATCAAGAGCAGTGTCACCTGTTTAACACTCTGAAGGGACAAGTGACCATTACCAGCTGAGGTGCTTGGAAATACTTTCTTGTGGATGCTTATTGCAAAATTGACACACAAACCTTGAAAATGTGTAAAAAACCCATATTTTTAGCTTTCTCACCTTTCTGTAGTAAGCTCTAGTAAGGCAAATGACACGAGACAAACCAGAAGCATTCAAGATATATTGCAGTGAAAAAAAAAAGTTTTTCAAAACACATTGATTTGGAGTAAAATTTAAAACTTGGAATTTTGATGTGTATGATTCTACTTTTTTGGCAGAGAAAATTTAAAAAATTGTAAGGAGTATACTGACACATTAAATAATATGTATGGCTCAGCTATAACCAAAATGTGTTCACAATATCAGTATTACAAGCTTTATAAAGAGACAAAAGGTGCCAACCATCAAATGAATGCAGTCAGGCACAAGTCATTGAGAATAGCAGGAATGCACATAATTCGAGACAACCAGAGAAAACACAGTGTAAAACCCCTGTTGACAAAAAAACAGCTACAGAAGGGTTTGACCTCCCAGCCCAGGTTATTCTGCACAACATAAGAGAGATGAGTTCCTGAGATGAAGTGGGAAGACAAAGAAGCAATTGTAATAAACAGGGCAGAATAGGAACATAAGGCAGATATGGGAATGGCACATAATTAAAACAATCCAGCAGAGGGGAAAATATTTATCATTTGTGAAAATGCTCAGTGTTTCTTTTGCATATGCCAGCTGAACAGGCACAAAGCTCCAAAGCATGCACAGACACAGAAACTGCACTGAGCAGACCACTGAATTGTTTTGAGCCTCTGTACAAACACAAATGGACACAGGTGAAATGCTCAGCACATTACCTACAGAGTAGCTTAAAAGGCCACACGAATCAAAATTAAAAGAGCAGAATTAGTCCACTTCATATGAGCATTGATGGGGAAAACACTATGTCTGAAAGCATATGGAACCCACCAAGCTGGCATGAGACAGAAAGTCCCCCTCTAGGCAGCCAGAAGAGACATGTATTGATACAAACACTCTAATTTTAAAACTTATTCTTGTAAGTTCAACAAAATGTTGATTTTAAGTCTTAAGGTGCTACTTAGACAGATGAAAATCATGCCAACAGAATCAACACAGATCTAATAGAAATGATTAATTAAAAGACAATAAAATTAAAGATGTGTTTAAAAAAAAAGTGTTTTCTAAATTGCTGTACAAAGAATGAAAAATCACTAAACGATCATGTGAAGGGATGAAGCATACTTTTGCAGTTCAATGATAAAGAAACAGTTGCAGAATCCAGCTATGTAAAGGACAAAACAGATTTCCTCCTTTATATTGTCTCTCTCTTATCTTATGGATTACGATTTCTTTTCTAGTGGCAGTAGATGCAGCTCAGGAATTCAGTGTTACTGACAAAACTAAAAAAAGTATTTTGAAAGGCCTTCCAAAAGCTGTCATCTTCAAATAAGGCTATGACATGGCTACTCCTGATTTAATGACTTGGAAATGCGAACTAGGTTTGTTTTTAATCCTAACAACCCCATATAAAGAAGAAACCATTATGAATGTAAACAACTAAGTGAAGGCAGTCAGTCTGGCAAGTTTTGCACGTTAAAATTGAGTAATTTAAGCCACTTGTGGGAGGAAAAGAGTTTTGTTCTCAAAACAATTTTCTGTCACAAGGGTTTGAAATTCATAAATGCAATAAATTTTATTTTCAGGATATAATGTACAACCATGGGAGATATTCCTGCTCACGCCCTTCTTACCACAAACATAATCAACAACTTTATCTTGTTTTCTTACTTGAGAAAGACTTGCAATTTGCCTTTTGAAGTATTTTGTCCTGAAAAAGCTCTGTGTACTCAGGGTGAGCTGTTTGTTCTGAAAAAAAAATAACAGATATTTATAGCTTAATTAAAGTGAAAAGAACAAATAAAATAATATCTTCAAGTCAATTTATCCATTAATTTCTTCACTGATGGGATATGCAAGTGAGAGAACTCTAAGCCAGAGTACTGAGGAATGACATCATACTCCATGGAATGGCCAATTGCAGATGTCAGCTGTGAATTTTAAACACACTCTCTTACTCATAAAAAAATTCTACTAAACTTCTAGCTGGAATGAAATTTTCATCAATGATGGATTTCTTTAGACAAACTCAGATTTAAAATACCTATTTTCTAGACCTTCATAAAGGTATTTATATTTGAAATGCAGGCTGAAATGTCCTCTTATTCAACACTCACAAAATTTCAAAGTTTTCCACTATTAGTAAGTGATTTAAATTCAGGGAAAATGCATATTTCCCCTTCCTATTAAAGGCTGTAAAGGCAATATTTAGCCCCAGGCCTGTACCTAGGACTTCTTTCATGCAGAAATTTGAAAGATTTTCTCCTAATGTTTCCAGTCCTTTGAACATGACGAACTAAGGGCTGGAAAAGGTGAACTGGAGGGTTTTTCCTACAAAAATAAGGAAAGAGGAAGAGGACTAAATCTCTGAACTCTAATAGACCACTAGAATAGTTAATTGTAGGGTAAAATCAATCATGTATGAGAAAGCAGGAAGGTAGAATGACAGGTGATTAAAAAATGATCAGTCCTCTCAAACATCAGTTCAGAGTAATCTCCTGATAAGATATTAAGTAAGCAAAAAAAATTCACTTCTTAAAAAAAAAAAAATTAAAAAAATTAATAATAAAATAAGAAAAAAAAACCACCCAACAAACAAATTACAAACCCAGCATTCCAAACTTACAAGCTTGTTTTCCTTTTGATTATTCTATTGCTTATCACAGATGAGATCTTAGAGATTGTATGCACAGGATACCATGATGTCTCAGCTGACACAAAGTGGAGGTATCCTGCAGGAGCAGGGAGAAAGGCAGATTTGAACACATCACTCCTCAACAAAACAAAATATATCCCTCAGCTCCTGTCTTATGATTTGGCATGCATAGTGAACCTGAAATTCTTCAAAGAAGAATTGTTTGCCAGCGACACAGATGGGTGCCTAAGGCATATTTCAGCACAGGAGAGGCTCTGACCCAGCACTTTCTGGCATGCCACCCCACACAGAGGATATTTCCGTGAACTGCTGTAACAATTGTTACAGAATCAGCAAAGCACACAAACTTCTGTTGAGCAAAACTGGAGAAACACCTGTGTTCAACACCTATTAAACACAGAGTGAAAATCTACTATTAAAAATGCGCTGAAAAATTCAAGCTTGAGGTAGAAAAGGGGCACTGCTGCAGTACTTTCAAGGTCAGAAGCGCTCTCTCTCATCTGAATCTGAATTAAGGAAATTCTTATCTCAGAACAGCAATGTAGGACCTCAAGATCATTTGTTTTGGATAGAAATGAAACACTGGAACTGTTTTCCTGATCTCTTTTGTGTTCATGCCTCATGTTATACCTTACTGTGATTACACAATGCCAAGAACATGAAAAGAACCTGACTGTATTGTCCTGGACTCAGCAGATTCCTAGCTGGACTCCCAGCACCCTAGAAGAGTGAGAGAAGATGCAGCACCTTGCAGAACCTCAAGCATTAACCACTATAGTGGAAGGTTTCAAATTCTTTGACAATTTCCTCTCTATTTATTTTAGGATATGAATGCTCTGTAGAGTTCAGCACTTTCCACATTTAATTTTCTGATTTGAAAAAACACATTAATATCACAAAATTATAACTTTTCTTCAGAGGGCTTTAAATTCTGTGGAAATTCTCTCTGGTGATGGAATCACACACTGTTATCATCTACCAGAAACATGAAAAAATATCGGAACAGAACTTTTGAGTATCATCCTAAATTCAGAGAAGTTACATCAGGACAACCATAATATTACCACAATTATTATTATCATGCAATAGCAATGCAAAAATAATACACTGCTCACCATACAAGAGAGCAGAAAGGCCTCAGGAACAGTAAGCTCTTCATTCTTTCACTGAGGAAAGGCCTTGCAGTTCCACCAACATCACTGTTGTCTATATTCCAAAAATCAGACAGAAAGGTTTTGGGATATCACTCTTGAATGTTCTGATGGCTAGTCCCACAACACCACAAGTCCAAAATTTTTTCAATGCAAGCTTTTCATGCCAGTACCTTCTCACATTCTGTTTCTACATCTTGACCCACAAGTATACTAGTTTGTTATATTATATTAGAAAAAATATGGATTTCCCCTGTGTATCTCATTATATCCACATCTTTATCACTAGCATCTTTTATTTTTTTCCAAGACACGGCTGAAAAATATGTGCCTTCTGCCCATGTGTAGAAATGGACAACCTGAGTAAGAAACCTGCCACACAAAATTTTTTTTAATACTGTATTTGGCAGGATATCACTCAGCAACTCATCTTTGATCAGGTTCTGCAACTGCCAGTTGCTGACAGACACTGCTTTATCACTAGTCTCGAAAGAGGAAGTGAATTCTCCTAATCTAGGTAGCCTGATAAGCATTTTCTTCCTGGTTTCCCTCCTACAGTTCAATCTAGTCAGAATCTGCTCATAAAAAGCTATCTCTCCTAATGCAAAAGGAAGTTTTGTAGTTTTTTAGTGGGACATCAGAGCACTTTCAGTACATAGACAACTATGAGCCTTAGAAGAACCTGAAAAGAGAGTTGTTGGGTAATTTATGGACCAATTCCAATTCTCCATATATCCTCTCTTTCTCCTTACCACAACCTAACAGGGAGTCACTGTGGAAATAATGCAGGACATAAAAACAGGAGACAGGATTTTTGTTTGAATAATTTTATAGATGCGTAACTCTTTGACAGAAAATATTTGTTTGTGCAGGCGGGGGCAGGGGGAGGTGCGGGGGGTGAGAAACAAATAAACTCTCCTGATTTCCTTGCTAAACCTGAAGAAGAAACCAGGTCTGGAAATCTAGAGAATAATTTTATTTTCAGCTCCACTTGCTGCTATTTAGTGCCTTTGATTGACAGTAGTTAGAGATCACAATACAGGAGGGAAAGGCAAATTTTCATGGCTGTTGTCAGGAAGTATTGTTTCTTAGCAGACCTAATCCTTCCTATTCATAACCAGTGTATCCCTATGTATATACGTAAACTATAAATACATATATGCTATATGTAGATTCTCTGTTTGAAATTGCAGAACTCAATATTTAATAGATCCAACCTCTCGTCTACCTTCTTCTGAATACTTCTGAATATTCAGAAACTTCTCCATGATTTACTCTCAATTTTCCAATCTCCTGACACCTTAATTAAAAATATTTTCATTAAAATCCATGGATCAACAATTTAAATTAAAATCTAGCCATAAAATCTAGACAGACTGTGTGTTTTGCAAGAAAGAGTACCAGAAAATCCAGAGCTCTTTGGAAGTCTCATAAAACCTATAATTTCACCTACAATTTAAGACTTCATCTTCAAATTCCACTGGTTATTGAGCTTCTTAATAAAATCCTGAGATTTCAACTATAAGGAAGATTCATGCTTTTTTACGTAATACAACATTATGCTAAACTGTTTTTCACCTGGGGCAGGGACTTCTGATGTGCACTACCCCATGGTGGCATCTGTCTTCTTGGCAGGTTTTGTAGACAACTGGCAACTTACAACTGACATCTCTGTCAGATGGAAAGGTGGCTGCTGATGGGCTGTCCCTGTATCACTTCCTCAGATGTCTTCCTTTCTAAAATTCCCATTAACTCAATAAAATCTGTACATCTGTCTGCAAACAAATTAACATATACTTTTATGAACTGAGGTGAGATGTGGTTTTTTTTTCTTGTAATTGACTGTTCTGTACCCTTCTGGTTGAAACGTCATAAGGTTATCCTTGTGCTATTTTTAGTTCAGTTAAGATAGGTTGTCCTATGTGATATGTCAGTTAGAATTTTTTGAGATTATGTTTTTTTCCTAAGTGTTTTTATCAGGTATTCTTTGTGTATGGAACCTGAAAGATGTTTCAACTAGCCCCTTTGAAAAAAAATAAACTTTGGGCATTTCATCTTGTTTGTTTGCCAGAGGCAGAGTATCATTACTCATCCATCTATTTGGTGTTGAAATGTATGCCAGTGACTGAGATATTTGTCTGTCACACAACTAAATACTGTCATTGAAGCATTGTTTTCCAATTTCCCCAAGGCAGCAACTTTTACTACATTGAGTGATCTTTAGACTACATCACTAATATTCTTTTTTCTTTAATATGGAGTGAATCTGTTAAACTAGAATACATTTTTCATCCCCACATATTTACACTGTTAGATAAGATGGTGAAAAATTGTGACCTTCCTTTTTACGCACCATGTGTAAATCACCACAGGAATAGAATCAAAGAAAGAAAACAGTGATGGACAATTGCCTTTTCATAAATCTGTACCTGAGGTCAGTCATTAGCTTTGCCAGATATGTAGCCAAGCAGCAAGAGGTGTGAACCAGCAGAGACGCAAATGTAGTGATCTTTATACAGTACACTGGATTTAGGTCATTTGTCTTGATTCTCGTTGACAAAGGAATGGTGAAAAGACATCAAAGAAGCATCTCCAAATGTGGTGCCAATAAATTTATTCCCTGCTTGTTTTATCCAGAAAGAATTCTTTTTCTTAAATCCTTTCTTATTTCTGGACAACTGTTTAAATAAGACACCTAATGACCACAATAAAAACCTTGTTTTCCATACCCCAAAGCAAAAATTGTCTCTTGACAATTATATGGATCTTCTATGCAGTTCATAGTGGTTGCCATGTTGACAGACCACTGAAATCTGAGAGACAAAAGTGTACTATATTATCTCAATATGTTGAATGCCATGAAACCTTCATGGAGGGGAAATTGCTACCCAAAAGAATTTTCTAGAATACTGACAAATTCTATTGGTAAAACTAATTAATCTAATAATGTCCTACCAGGCTAAAGAAAAATAGTTTTCTGACAATAATGGAAATGGTTGCCTGGGAGAAATACTATGCCTTACTCTCCTGTTTAGAAGTAGAATCAAACAGCTCTGAGTTGAGTACTAAAATTCCCAAACTGCGAATTACACTTGAAAGGGAAGATTTCCAGCTAAATCTTCTTTGCTAAGATATATTCAGAAATATTTAGAATCATGAGTTACCTTGACATTCTGATAGACATTTTAAATGCAATGCAGGGAGCTACTCAGTTTTTTCTTTCTGAATTATTTTGGTTGATTAGTTGGTTGATTGGTTGGTTGGTTGGTTGGTTTGAGTTTTTTTCCCTGTAGTCTGGTGGTGAGGGGTGGGAAGGGTGCAAGAGGGAGTGAAAGAGCTGGGGGAGGGATGGGTGTCTTTGCTTTTTTGATTGCTTTTTGTTTAAGAACAATTGGTTAAGAAAGCATTCTGATATGCCTTGATCCACAGAATTTTTTAGCCCTATTTATGATTAGAATATAGCCTCCTCAATTATAGGACTCTGATACTCTTTACATTCATAGAGATTGATAACATAACAATTTCCGTACTTGCATCACAGGATAGTTACTTTTTGTTTGAAAGTCTTAAAAAGGTTCACAAAACTAGTCTTCCTTAAAAAAAAAAAAAAAGGTTAAAATCAGTTATTTGGCTCTTTAAATGTTTTGCTTTCACCTATCTGTCCTTTATAAACATGTCAAGTAATCTTTCTAACAAAGATTTTATTGAAAAGAATCCTCCTCAAAAGACCAGTGTGTTCAGAACTCATTAACTTTCCTTACTTTCACCATAAAGTGTAAATCAGAAATTGATTTGGGGCAGTTCCTCTCTTTTACTCACAGTTATCAATAAATCTGATATTAAAGTTTTATTATACCAGAACTATAAAGAAGTATCGCTCCCAAATTCCATAAAAGTACATATCACTAATAACTGAACTGTTTGAAAAGCACAGAAATGTTAAAAGCTGCAGTACTTTACAAAGCAGTCACCTAGCTAGTCGACTAATATTTGCTTTGGGAGGAGGAATAGCTAATCATTTCTTTTAACTGAAAAGAAAACATAAATCCACCTTTGTTTCATATTTTGAATAGAAACTAACTGATGTCATTTTAACTAAATCCTCATATTATCCTCATGCTATCTACTTACCAAATTAAAACTTACAATTATACAGAATAATTCTGCTTCTTTAAAGACATCATGAAAGTTACAGCCTGAGCCACACTCCTTCACTCCTTTTCCCACTTTCAACAGAACCAGAACTCTCAGGCCCAGAGAAGTTTGGTCTTGTAAAGTTTTGTTTGTTTATCCATTTGTTTAGTTATGGAAGATTGTCTGGAAAGGAGTTATTTCTCATACTGCAATATTAAGAAAATATTAACAAATATTTCTGTTTTACCACTGTTCACTAGGTATTGCAGGAAAAAAAATCTACTGAAGTTGGAACATTAAAATATTCTTATTACTCTCAACTCTACAATGTCTTTCTCCTCATTTTTTTATGCCATGATTTCATTGGCCCTTCAGTTTCCCAAGATGCTAGATTTCCTTTCTCAGAAAAAATCAAAACACCCTGAGACTTCAGTGCTGTTTAGTTTTATTTTATGCTTACCAAAGATTATGTCTTCTGTATAAGGTTGAGTTTTCCTGTCCATGCACATAGGTAGCTGTAATCTGTGACTACCTTCCTAAAAAGACTCTTCTGATGTTTCTTCTGTTTGGGAAAGGTGTTTAAGTTGAAATAGCAATATATTAATTAAAAACCACACAAATATCATAGAATCGTAAAATCATACAAAGGCCTAGGTTCAAAGGGACCTCAAAGATCACCTAATTCCAACACCTTTCACTAGACCAGGTTGCTCAGAGTTCCATCCAACCTAGCCTTGAACACTTCTGTGGATTGGACATTGACAACACCTCTAGGCAACCTGTGCCAGCATAAATTGGTTCCAATTGCTTTCTGAGTCAAGTCTTATTCAACTAGATGTTTCTCTTATTGTAAACTCTTTTCAGTTTTTCATACTTTTCGCTTGAGCTACCCATCCAGATGGTGCTATCGATAAATTACTGGCAGTGGATACCTAGGGAACAAAAAAGACAAGATGACATACGTGACATGAAATTTCTCTGATGCATTCTTCTTTCAATCACTAAATTAGGGAAGCCTTGACATGGGGGAAGCAATGTGCTTGATAGGTGCCATTAAGCCCCTATTTAAGAAATTAATCTAGTCTCTGTTTAGCTGCTCTTATTTCTTTTACATTCGTACCAGTGTAACAAAATAGCATTATTTTCAATGTTCAATTACTTGTTCCAATAAAAAAGGATGTCACTTATATACCTCACTGATGTATTTTGAAAGGTTTTTTTGAAACAGAAAAATGACATTACCCATTCATCATCTATGAAAATTAATAAACTTTATAGACCTATAGATACTTCTCTCTCTCTTATGTCCTCTCAGAGCTCTATCTCCTACACTAAAGTAGGCTTTGGATACATAAAAATATAGAATGTTATGATAATAACATTTATGCTACTACAGTTCACCAAATAGATCAGTATGGGAAAAGAACTTACATTAAAGAATATTTTAGATGTAGTTCTTAATTATTTATACAAACAAGTCTATTCATACCCTAAATGAAAATTAATGATACATGAATATTAATATGTTGCTGCTTTGTCAGACAAGATTGCAATTTGTTGACATTTCCATGTTGTCAAGCTTATCTAAAATGTCTACTGCTCAAGGGCAATATAATTTAAAAAGTATTTGAAAAATAAAGAAGGTCAGAGATCCTTCTAGTAGTAAAAAAATATATTTAAATTTCTATAAAATAGAGGCTGGAAAAATATTTTTGCTGAGCCTATTTCTGTTAAAAATAGTTTCCTATAAGTCCAAAGGTTTCATAGAAATAGTTAAATTTACCTCTATTAAAAACTCTTTATTTACATTGATCTAATAAACAAATTAATAATATTAGCGTCATATCTGTAAATAAAACTTAATTATAATACCAAAACATTAATAAAATCCTCAAATAAAAGCATGCCATCAAAGCATTTCAGTATCATCTAAGTTAGTATTTTCTAAGTTTGAACTGAAAATTCACTGATACTTTTGAGAAAGGAATTTGGCATAAGTAAGCTCATGAGAGATAGCTTAACTTAATTCTGACTGCTTCCCCAAAATTCTAAGTGTAAGCCATGGTGTAGAATACAATCCCTTTACTTTAAATCACCTTGTTTACCAGAAAAGAAGAATTTACAAGGAAAGGCAAATTGCTTTACACACTATTGCAGTCTCATTGAGAGAGAGAGAGGAAGTGTGTCAGCAATAATAGTCCTTCTCCATTTCTAAGAGGAACTGTAAGTCTGAAAAAATTTAGTACATAGTGATACTAAGAAATCACCATTGAGCTTATTTGCATTAACAAACAGCTTTATTAATCTTTAGTCTGTTCCTGATTGTAGTTCTTGAATGAGAAAAATAACTGTATCTCTAATTGTGTAATATTTGCCAGTTGTCAGAAAATGACAAAATGGAAACGGAAAAAAAATTCAAGATCAGTATGGTACTTACAAGCCAAGCTCTACAGTTTTTCTATGAAATTGTGTATTAATGTCAGGTTTCACACTATTAAAATAGCTGTTTGGGAAAACATCTCTGTTAAAGCCTGTAATTAGCTACTATTCTGCACTACATTACAGTTATTGCAAAATTGGTTCCAACAACATATACCGCCACTTAAAAATTACTCTCTTCATGTACCATAAACTGAAATATTTCTCCTTATCACATACCAAATAAAACATTTCAGATCTCTTTTAATCAAAGGTGTAGTCTCCTGAGTTATTTCATACTAAATGGTTAAACTATATATATGAAAAGGTAGATGCTAATCAGTGGTTCATTTTAAGTGGAGAATGGGGAGGAGAGAAGTGATGTTTCGTTCAGGTACAACCACATTTTCAGTGTCATAGCCATCTGCAAAATAGCATTTATATAAGCACATTTTACAGTAAGCTCTAACATCTACTGGGCAAAGCTTTGGCATCACAACAGGATTTACCCTGTCTCTCTCAAGGACAACACACTCACAGAGCAAACAAAGGGTAACCCAGGGATTCCAACTGCAAGAGGAAATACAGGTTGCTATGTAACAATTCGTGCAGATTTTGCAGCAGCAGATGGACATTTTGAAAGCAACTGATACCCATTTGGCTCTGGTATCCAGCATTACCAGATGTTTAAGTTTTAAACCAAACCAGATACAAAATGTATTGTGCTGGTAAAACACGAGTCTGAACACACCTGATCCTTCTCTCTCATCTTCAGCATACTAGATAAAATAATTTGCATTCTTACTTCCTCAAAAATCAAACCTCCAAAGCACAGCAGACATAACTTTCATCTCTTCCCTCCATCATTAAGAATAATTTCAATTTTCTGAGGTAGAGTCCAGTTGTGAGACGTGCACAAGTGGACCCCTACGGCTTGTACAGACCATTTTGAAATCCGTGGCTCATGATGTTACTTTTAAAGTGTATTTCATTGCTTCCACAGAGGAGTAAATTAGTAAGCTTCCTGATCATTAGTGTAGATCCTCTCCACGAGAGCACTGAAGGAAAGCATGGTTAAAAAGGGGAAAATACAGGAAAAATTGAAAACGTAACAGAGATGCAGGCATAGCAGGCAAAACTATTTGTTTGCAACCTGCATTTGAATAACTACATAGACATGAATCTGTCAATGACAATTTAACAATTCTTGTGTTCAATTTCTTGGTTATGTACTTGTAAGTCTCTGTGACATTCAACGTCAGCTGAAGTTGCTTTCCTTGGTGTGGTTAGACAAATGCAGGAGACCTAGTTCTTAGATTCAAAAAACATATGGCTTAAAAAAAATAGACAGTCTTTCTTCTTTGTGAAGAAAGAAGCAGGAATAAAAAGAGAAAGGTATAGCATTCCTGCTCTTTGGAGTCATATAGTGGAATACTTATCTTCCCTGTGAATGATCTCTCTGTCTGATCTGCCAAGCTTGAGGACTCAGCATTATAGAGCAGGCTCAAATACATGCAGTCATACACATAATACTAGATATGTTACATCTGTATAACAGAGAATTTTTTGTTTGGGGAGGCTGAGAAGAGGACAATAATTTGGCTAACATTACTAATAATAGTCTCTAACAGTAGTGCATTTTTTTCTAATAATAACACACACACAACTTGAAAAACTCCATTCAAAAACAGATACCTTCCTGAACACCTCTCTTGTGATGGCTGACTAAGCCATGATAGCAGCAGTCATAACACATCATGCAATATCATTTCCTTCCAAGTGCTTTAATTTCATAAAGCTGGCAGACCCAACACTCACAGGCTATTTAAAATTCCCTTTCTCTCTCTCAAATTATTTGTTGTTACTGCCTTTCAGCTTGTGTACTCCTGTAATCACTACTTGAAATTATATTGAATCTTTATGTTAATTCTTTTAAGACCTTTTTACTACTCTGATGGCCAAAATACACTTTCTTATTGGCTTAAACTTAAACTGAGTTCATGCAACAGAGTACTCAGATGGAAGAAAACTTCCAGATGCTAGCAGGATAACAGCCATGCTAAAAGGGAACTGCTAACTCAAACACTTATTGGGAAATGATCATAGCAATTGATGAGCAATTGCAAGCCACACCAATGTTCTTGTAAGCTTCATCAGAGACCATGATGATTTTTTATATCCATTGTTCCGGGGGATTTAATAACTCTTTGCTGTTTTTCTTGTTCAATTTCATTCACAGAATTGCAGAAGATTGGCCCCAACTTCCAAAATAGACAAGATCCACTTGAAAGCATAAGCTTGAGTCATACTTCAGAAAGACATGACGATATTTTGCCATCACTGGGAAATTCCCAGAAGCCGTATAGAAAAAGGTAGCACAGTGAGTCAGTACATTCTGCAATCCTTCAATCAGGACTAGCCAGCTTAAGCCTCAGATGGGGGAGAATCAGAGAAGTACAAGTGAGAAAACTTCTGAGTTAAGATAAAAATAATGTAACAGATAAAGTGAAAGCCATGTACACAAGGAAAAGTAAACAACATCCACTGCTCCCCATGGACATGCAGGTGTTTACCTGTTCCTGGGAAAGTAGGGTTCAGTCACACGTAACAGTGGCTCAGGAATATCATATCAAAAATTCTCCTGTTCTGCTGCTCCTTTCAGCTTTATGTGGTGAGCATGACTCCACATGGTCTGGAATATCCCTGTGGTCAGTGTCAGCTCTCCTGGCTGTGTTTCCTCACAACCCCTCATGTACCCCAAGCCTGCTTACCAGTGGGGTGAAGGGCTTAAAAGCCCTTGGCTCAGTGTAAGCCCTGCTCAGTGGTAACTAAAATATCCATGACTTAGCATAGTTTTCAGCACAAATTCAAACCACAGCCCCATACCAGCTACTGTGAAGAAAATTAACTATATCCCAGCCAAACCCCAACTCACATTATCCACCCTAAATTCTATAGTTTTACAACATGTTCAAGTAGCAGACTATTCAATACACCCTCATGAAGGACCCCATCCTTACTCTCCATCCTTTGATGAAATTCCTTATCCCACTTTAACTTTTCAAATGGCATCACCATGTCAGACCTCAGCTAAAGCAACAGATTTTACAAGGAATTCAGACTCTGGACAATTAATTATGGAAATTAATCAGAATCAAAAGTTTGTGTAAGCC
Source organism: Camarhynchus parvulus (assembly GCF_901933205.1). Classification (NCBI taxonomy): domain Eukaryota; kingdom Metazoa; phylum Chordata; class Aves; order Passeriformes; family Thraupidae; genus Camarhynchus; species Camarhynchus parvulus. The sequence goes on from NC_044601.1 coordinate 3,334,678, forward strand.
CTCACAAGTAGCTGATGTATGCAAGAGCTGAAAACCAATATTGTAAAGAACATAACAAAATAATAGCTTATGCTAAAATTTCCTAGGTACAATTTTTACATATATAGACACTATAAACTACATTATAGGGTTGTATTTACCTTAATAATACAAGCAAATGTTTAATTAATCAATATGAAAAGCTAAAAATTGCAGCTATGGTCTTTTGACTGATGTGGAAAAGCTATTTACCAGTGTCTCATGGCATAATTTGTTTCAGTTGTTAAAAAGAACTGGGTTTTGAACCTCCTGGAGGTGAACATACAGGGGAAGAGGCAAGTCATGCAGGCAGGGAGAAAGAGCAGGAAGAAACCCTTGTAGCACTAGAGGTTGGGGAAGAGGCAGCTTTAAAAGCAGCTGCTGCTGAGGCCAGGCTGAGCAATTGGGAGGCACCAAAGAGGCCTTGGGGCCCAGGCAGCAGAGTAGGGCATGCAAGGCTGCAGGAGGCAAAGCCTTGGCAGCACGTGGAGGGAGGTGTACCTCAGGTGTGTGCAACGCTGGGCTCCCGTGTGCAAAGGTGGCAGTCGCTGTCCTGCCAGGAAGTCCTGCCCCCAGTGCCCCATCTCTGTGCCCTACCCATGCCCAGAGCGGGGTCCCTTGGCCTCGGACTATTGGTCAGTCGGACTCAGTATCCTCTGAGAAGCAACAGTGGTAGCCCAGAGCTGTTTGGTGTGCAACTTGAGAAGTGCTAGAAACCAAATATCTGAGCAAGTGGGGGCATCATTCCAACACCACCACCCCACTTGGTGTCCTTACCTAGAGTGAGTGGCCCACGTCCTTGCAGCAGGACCAGGATCCTCCTGTACCAGGCAGGATGGGCCAGGCCACAAGCTGCTTCGGCTCCAGGTAGGCTCCCCCACAGCACGGGGACGCACGGCCACAGCTGGGTGCACAGCAGAAGGGGACGCCTTTCTTATGGCCTCCACTCTATGCTCTGCAGGAAGGTTTTGAGCAGCGATGAGGCAGTACTGAATGCACCTGTGGCTCTGAGCCGCAGCCCAAAGGCCAGCAAGAGTCACCTCACTCTCCTTCAGGAGGAACTGGTGGTCGCCAAGCTTCAGTAAGAGCCTGAGAGCCCAGCTGCTCCATCCCTGTCCCTGGGCCCAGGCCCAGCTGGCCGGGCCTAAGCCCCAGGCCCCCAGCCCTTGGGGCTGGATGCACTCGTGTGCGTGCAGGTGTTGTTGAGCAGCAGGGGGAAGGGGGGACACACCAGAGCTCCGTGCCAGGGGACACCAGTGAGGCCATCTGCCCCTCACTGCTCACCTGTGCTCTCTGCAGCCAGGGCACCACCCTGCTCCCACAGCTCTGCCTGGCCCTGCACCAGCTGTGGGTGCTGAACACCAAGAAGGAGGTGGCGCTGCAGGCAGAAGAGCAGCGGCAGGAAGGCAGCGATGAGGATGCCACCTACATCATCATCTTCTGGCCCAGCAGCTCATGCATTGTCATTTTTGGGTGAGTCATGGCGCCATGTGCCATGGAGGGGCACAAGAATTTGCCAGCCATGGCAAACAGGAGGCCTTGGGCAGCCTTTTCTCTGGCCTCTGTGCAGAGCACAACAACAGCCCACAAAGGGAAGGCATCTTCTGCAAAGCTGAGAGCTCCAGCACAGTTCAGGAGCTGCAGCAAGCCCTAGACCACGGCCTGCCTGTGGACATGGCAAGCCAGCTGGTACTGCTGCTGGTCATCATCCGCAATGTGAGCCCTCCTGACCTACCAGTGCAAAAGCTCCTGCCTTAGCTACCATGCTCCAAGTCTCCCCAGCAGCCCTTGGCCTTGCAGGACTTTCTGAGAAGCATCCCTGCCAAGCTCCTCATCACAAACCTCTATTAGGACAGGATGGCAGCCATGCATATGGCCACCAGGGAGGACAAAGAAAGCAGCTAAAAGCATAAGTGTGGGCGGCAGCTTCCAGCTCCACAGCAGGCTCTGCTGGAAGCCTGGCACTCACCACAAAGGGGACACTCTCCTGAAGAAGCTGTGTTCTTGGGCAACTCCCTCTTGCTGGCTGGCAGTCCCATTGCAGGGCAGTAGTGCACTGGGAGCCTTCCTTTATGTGGGCTTGGGGCAAATCTGGAGCTGGGCAGCAGCACTGCGCTTCCTTCCTGCAGGATCCCTGACTGCCGGCTGAGTCCCCATAAACTCATGACACAGCCGCTGGCTGCCCCTGCCTGGGGCCAGCTCTGGGGACGGCCATGGGCAACACAGGCCTGCTGATGAATGCTGCCTTCCAGTTCCCTCAGGGTCATCAAGAGTTGCCTGCTGCCAAACAGCTCCTGGCAGCACACTGGCCAGCACACGACCCGCAGCAACCTGGCCATCTGCCCGGGGCCAAATCTGCTGAGGCCAGTGCAGGAGGAGCAGCTGGAGTTGGAGGCCATGCTGGCCAAGAACGACAAGGTCATGCTGTCTTCAGCAGCTGGCTGCAGCCTTGCTGGCCAAGCCAACTTGGCTGCCCAGACGTGTCTGTGTCGCACTTGGCAGCCCCCTGCCTTCAGCCAAGGCTGGTGCAGAAGCTGTCTGCAACAGCTGCTGCACAGCCACCTCCTTCTATACAAACATACTGCTTAGCAGTGGTGGCAAGGTCTGCTTGGCGTGCTCTCAGGCCCCCTGGGCTGAGAGCAAGGCTTTCCCGTGCACAGGTGAAGGTGCTGGTGGACTTCATGATTGAGAACACAGATGACATCTTTGGAGAGGAGACTGCTGGCCCAGAGAAGCCACCAGCAGCCACACAGATATGCATACGTAGGAGCAGGAAGGGAGTCTTGTCCCAGCCTAGCGTCTGGGTTCCCAGAAATGTGCACATCAGGAAGACAAGTGGAGTAGGGATTCCCTGTGGATTTTCTTTTCTGTATTCTTGTCCTCCAAGACATCCCTGGATGCATGTGCTTTTGCTTTCTAGAGCTGCGCTAGGAAGAGCAAAGCGGCCCTGCAAGCCGAGACAATGAGGAGCCCCAGGCAAAAAGCAGTCCCCATGCATCTCCCTCACTGCCAGAAATCAATCAAAAAGATGGCGTAGAGGCCACGGTGCTGGAGGCCAAAAAGGAAGAGGTATGTCAGCAGCACAAAGCTGGGCATAAGGCGTCCAAGAGGGGCATGCAGTTTGCACTTTCTCAGGAGTCCAAGGACCTGCTGTTCTCCTGCTGTGCCTCCTGCACCTCTCCCTTGAGCCTTTTGCTCCTTCCGCCATTTCCGCCACTTCCTTCTACCACTTCCACCACATCCTTCCGCCACTTCCTTCTGCCACTTCCTTCCTTCCGCCACTTCCTTTTGCCACTTCCTTCCTTCCACCACTTCCTTCTGCCAATTCCTTCTGCCACTTCCTTCCATCCTGCCCCTGCACTGACACCCGCTAGCACAATCTGGGCAGGTTGCTTCTGCAATGCTTTAGGATCACAACACATCAAATGCAAGAGGTAGTGGGGAACTATCAACTTGAGGGAGCTTCTGCTCAGATGCCAGCTTATGCCAGCTCCCTAGGAGCTGCTGGAACATGCAAGAGGGGGCTGATACAAAGCCAAGACTTCTCTGTGGAGCTAACGGGGTGATTTGGCAATCACTGCCTCACTCCTCCAAGCTGTCTCTTGCTACCATTCACCTCCAGAATTTTTGCTTTAGGCACCTCCACATTTGCCTCCAAGCACATGTGAGACCTCCACAGAATCCTTAGCAAAGACAGAAGCCCTGACAAGCATTTCCCAGTCAAGCCAGCCAAAGGAGCTTGCAGCAGCTCCAACAAGAAGGGACTTAGCTTGTGGATCCTATCTTTGCTTATCTAATGCAACCATGCATGTAAATGCTTGCAGGCCACCCCCAGGCAGAGGAAAAGAGAACAAAAAAGAGCACAAGAAGGGGTCTGGGCAGGTCATGGCAACTATGAGCTGGAAAGAAAGAGGAGAAAGAGAGAGGACACAAGTCTCAGGCAACACAGAAAGCTCAGGCAGGCCAAAAAGCCCAGGTATGGATGTCCCAGGATCTGCGGGCTGTCTTTTCCTCCACACTGCCCTATGTCAGCTCAAGGTGCTGGAAAGGGCCAGTGAGGGCTGGTGCTGGCCTGGGCTTGACATGTGCTCCATGTCAGCCTTGCAGGGGCTCTGCAGCCCTTTGCTTCCTACATGGCCACATGCTGTACCTCTGCAGGAGGACTGCTGTGCAGGGAACAAAGTGGAGGGAGAGGCTGTGAAGATGAGGCACCTGAAAGGCCTCTCCTGCCACTTCTGCCTAGATGCTTACAGATGTATTTTTGAGAGGAGGTTTTCCCTCTAGAGGCCTCTATTTCAGAAGTTTCAATGTCTATGGCTAATGAGGTGTAGGTTTCTTGATATTTGGAGAGGTAGATGCTGCTTTTTCTCCTCTTTCCACACTCTGATGCCTCTGTGGGCAGCATGGCCCAGATGATGAATATTGCCTTCCTGTGACACTCAGGGTGGTCAAGAAGTTGCCTGCTGCCAAACTGCTCCTCCTCGAGCAGCTGCTGGCCCTGCTGTGGCACACTGGCCAGCACGCATCTGCCAGCTGCCTGACCTGCAGCAACCTGGCCATCTGCCCGGGGCCAAATCTGCTGAGGCCAGTGCAGGAGGAGCAGCTGGAGTTGGAGGCCATGCTGGCCAAGAACGACAAGGTAATGCTGTCTTCAGCAGCTGGCTGCAGCCTTGCTGGCCAAGCCAACTTGGCTGCCCAGACGTGTCTGTGCTATAATTGGTGGCTGCCTCTCTCCAGCCAAGGCTGATGTGGGAGCTGCCTGCAACAGCTGCCAGGCAGCCACCTCTTTCTGTACAGAGGCACTGCTCAGCAGTGATGCCAAGGCTGCTTGGCATGCTCTCAGGCCCCCTGTGCTGAGAGCAAGGGTCTGGAGGAGCTGAGGGCAATGGTGGCGGAGGCTGGGTGGGCAGGGAAGAGGCACGGGCTGAGAGGGCTGGCAGGGCTCAGGGCACTGAGGACGCTCAGGGGGATGGCAGCACTGTGTGGGCTGATGGGCTAGGAGGCTTTGAAGGGACTGGGGAGCTTGCAGGTGTGCTGAGGCTATGGTGAGGCTGAGGGCACGCTGCAAGTGACTCAGTGCTCCCTTTGCTTCCTAGAGGTCTCTGTCTGCTTGACGTTTCCAGAAGGGCCTCTTCGTACAGGACCAAATGACCAAGGGGGAGCCTGGTGGAGATGGGATATCCACATATGTACCAGGTTAGCATTGTGCCTGTATATAGTCATGTCTCTGCCTCCAGTTCTACTTTTGGTAGATATCAAGTTGCACAGCTGTACAGTTCTATGTCTTTCGCTACAGAGGTACAGAAGTGTTGATGGGTACTTCAGTACTTGTGTAGTTCTTTATCAGTTTGCACTGTATATAGCCATTTTTATACAGATGCCAATTTATTTACACTCCACAGATTGTTTTGTTCACCTCAGTATGAATTTCTGTGTGAACATGCATTGCATTGTACAGTTTTGTTTAAGTTCTGTGGGTACTTAGAGAGCGCAATTGATGTTTGTTTCTGTTTGTGACTTTGTAAGCTGTCAGACATTAGAGGGTGTGAACTGCAAATGATAGTTTTATCTAGTTGTATCTTTCCATATAGTCAGCAGAGACGTAAAAATCTGTAGTAAACTTGTAACAGAGCTTGTTAATTGTATGAAAGAAGCACAGGTACAACAAGCTGTAATACATTTCCTTTTTCAACTCAAGCAGCAGCACTGGAGCAGAACCACTGGAGAAATGTGCAATCAGTGAAACTTTGGAACTGAAACGTGTGTTGGTTGGCATCATTGGGAGCAATTAGCAGATGTCCACCTTAGGATCCAGGAGGGCTTTGGCAAGGAATGCTGATGGGGACAGGGGGAAAAGAGGCAGGCATGCCCAGCTGATCCCCTGGTTGTGTAAAGACGGGCCAAGAAACCGTAAAAGGGTCTGGGCAGGTTGCGGAGCCACATGTCTGGGGAGAAAAGGAAAACTCCAATTGCCATTGGGAAAGTGGACAAAGGAAAGAAAGTCCCAGTCCAAGGGGACATCTCCCTGCTTTCAGGACTGCCCAACCCAAACCCATCCATGCTTCTAGGCCTATCTCATGTCCCGTTTTTTGGCGCTGAGCATGGGCAAATCACCTGCCCCTCAAGAGCCACCCTTGGGTTTTAGCCTTGGCCTCCATAGCCAGCGGCAACCTCCTGCCACTGGGCGAGCACCATGAATGCAGACAATGTGCTGCCTAAGGAGGTTAGCTAGCAACTCTCCAGCAACCAAGGCACAGTCCAGCCCCGTCTGATGGACCCATTCCGTCAGCACTCTGAAGAGATGGGACATCTTAATGCATGCTGGGACCCTTTGGATAGCCTTGATTCAGGCTTAAGGACATGCAAAGGAGCAGCACTGCATGGATCATGGCCAAAAGTGCTGTGGCTTTTCCCATGAGCTGGGGAGGCCTTGGGGACAGGCTGTCTGGTAGCAAGGGGCAGTGCTTCTTGCCCTCTGCTGTCCTCTGCAGGGGCTGTCGCCTTTGAATGATACAGGGGATGGGCTGAGTGTCCCCTCAAACAGTAGGCAGAGGGCACACAGCTGGCAGAGGAAGTTCACAGGTGGGATGGTCATGCTGCTGTCAGGCCTTGAGGGGCCGGAGAAGGGGCTGGCAATCTATTCATACAGTATAAATTTCATTTTGGTTAAAAACATTTTTCTCATGGTATATTTATAACAGTATTTAATTGATCATTAATAACAATTTTGATTGCACCTAATTTTCTTATGCTTTGCCTTTTTAATTGACTCTTACTTTCTGAATACTATTGATGTGCTTTGCCAACGCTGCTTCTTAATTTGCTACAAGTACACAGGCATTTTCGGTGTGTTTTCAGATTTTAGTAGTTTTATAATATCCACAGAGATGCCTCCTCTGGAGAAGTCTTTAAATATATGTTTAAATGAAAATATATTTTGGCACATCTTCCTCGACATCTCAGGCAGCCTTGATAAACATTGCTATCCAAAGATAAGGAGAGAGAGGAGAAAGTGTCATTCATAACTCCGTGTAATCCCAGTGGGAAACTACCTATGAAAGGAAGATGCATTCTCTTTAAATTTTTAACATTGTTAATCAAAATCCATTGACATACTTATGCTTAATTTAGCATGAGGCATTCAGTTGAGTAATTAAAAGCAGATATTGAAATAATTAATTAGACACCAAACTGATAAAAATTGTTTTCACTGCCAAAGGTTTACTAAAAGGTCAGGAACATAATTAGTGTTCTCCTCTATCCTTTAAGTTGCAGGGAATGATAATGGAAGATACGGAAGGACATAGCAAATCAATATCTGTCTCTGTGACTTGTGCCACCAGAAAAATTTTTTGAGTTTTGGTCACTGTTGATCTACAGGACATCAGGTCTGCCCACAACAGGCAGTATACCAAGGACAAAGGATCTTTGCAATGGAGCTAGGACTCTTTAACAGAACTTTTAACTGTATGTGAAGGGAAAAGGCATGAAACCAGGCTCCCTAAGATTAGCCTGAGGGCAGCACACCAGTGTTTGAGGGATGGTGTGAAGTCCTTCATTCTGCTTCATAATGTGCTGAGTACAATGCGGGACATTTAAAAAATACAAGAAGAAACAGGAAATTTTTTCCTAGTCCCATGACTGTGACACCATTTTGATAAGCAAAACCTGAGTTTTACTGACATGACTGGTGTGTCATGACAGATGGTTGCAGGCTCTTCAGGAGGGATGGGCAGGGCTGGTGAGGGGGCAGGGTAGAGCTGTCTGTACAGAAGGGATGGGATTGTATGACACTTGCAGTTGGCAGTGGAACACCTGAGAGCCTCTGGGTAGACGTGAATGTGAAAGAAAATAAACATATTGTTGTGGGGACCATGCTGTCAACCATCCACCCAGGATGATGAATTGATGCATTTTTCCACAAGGGATTAAGGAATATGTCAGGACCGCCTGCATATCTCTCTGTGAGTGATTTCAGTTTCTCAGGCATCAACTGAGAACATCATACAGCTGACAAAAACAGGTCCAGGAAATTTCTGAAACTTCTTGAAGATAAATTTCTGGATCAGGTACTAAGGGAAACAGATAGGACAGGTTTGTTGTTCCCGTATTTGTTGCTTGCAAACAGAGAGGGCAAAGCACAGGTTTGTGGCTGTCTTAGTCACAGTGACCATAAAACGTTTAAGTTTCAAATTGTTGGCTCTAGGAGGAAAACCTCCAGCAAAACTTTGGCCCTGGATATGGAAAGAGCAGATCCTGGGTTGCTTAGAGAACTACTTTGAAAGGTCCCCATGGAATCTGCTTTTAAAGGTGCTGGATGAAGATTGGTGGTAAGGCAGGGGTCTGTGCTAAGACCAGTACTGTTTAATAACTGCTTTAATGACATAGATAGTGGGATCCAGAGCAGGCACAAGAATTTTGCAGATGACAGGAAGCTAAGTGACAAGCTCCAGATGTGGGCCCACAGAAAATTCATGAGTTTCATCAAAGCCAAGGACAAGGCCATGCATCCCAGTCTACAATTTCCTCAATAGGGTAAGCGGCTGAGGAGGTGCTGATCTCCTCTCTCAGGTGGCCAGCACCAGGACACAAGGAAATGGAATTAAGTTGGAAGGGGATGTTCAGACTGGGCATTAGAAAGAATTTTTCACTGACAAAGTGGTCGGTTGGAACAGGCTTTCCAGTTAAGGGGGTACAGCACAAAACTTGTCAGAGTTCCACCCAGATGATGCTGTTAGTCATACGGTTTATGTTTTGACAGTGTTGCAAGGATTAAGGAGTTGGATTTGATGATCCTTGTGGGTTCCTTCCATCTTGAGATATTCTACAATTCTGTGATATCATGTACTTTTATGAGCATGAAAATAGTCTAAACAGAGACACGCAGCACGATCTTATTCATGTTAATGTGAGTTATACTGCTAATGCCGGGAGAACAGGGATGAAGAACAATTTTATAATAGCCATGAATAGTTCATTAAATGTTGATAGCCAAGTCTTCAGAAATATTTTATCCTCTGTTCACATAAATTCATGTCTCACAATGACAGGTTATAAAGATCTACGTATTTACCTTGAAAACAGCATGAAAATTTATTCAACTATTCTCAATGTTTGTTGGGGTTTTTGAATACAGATGCAGTTCTGGCCACCTCATAATAAAAAAAATTAATTATCATGACAAGTAAAAGTGTCATTGTAGGCCCCCAGCCAGGTAATAATTAACATTGACTCCATGATTCTCAGAAGGCTGATCTATCACTTTATTATACTATACTTTTTAAGAAACCCATTGCCCTTACAGACAGTCACGATACAGGTGGATCTAATTGGTCCTCCAGTCCAAACAACATCACCCTGGCTAATTAAGAAACCACCCTTTGTTAAACTCTCATAACGCATTTCCACATGTTCACAACAACAGGTGCAACAAGTGAAGAGAAGAATTGTTGATCATTCTTTTCTCTGATCTTCTCACAGCCTTTCCCAGGAGGATGCCTGGAAAAGTTATGTGTTGCTCTCTGTGTCTTTTATGTGTCTGCCACATAAAAGATATGGCTCAAAGGGGAAAATTACAATAATGGAGGCTTCTGACTAGAAAGGAACTAAATGAGATTGGAATTATCTATGTAGGGAATCAGAGGAAGCAATAAAATAATGAATATAAGAGAAGTGAAGAAATTATAGATAATACATAGATGTCACCATACCTGAGATACAATAAAATTAAATTGAGTTCTTCTTCATCACTGAAAGGAAATATGGATGGTGCCCTCTAGTTAACAATAATAAATAATAATATTTATATAATAATAAGTACTTAACAATGTTCCAATTAGAAATAGTAAATACTTACTACATGACAGCTCCATAACTTGGAGAACATATTGTCCATATTTTGTATGCAAAGGGAATAGTGCAGCTATTTTGCCTAAAAAGAGAATTAAAGCCTTAGCAAAAGGAGTAACTGAATAAAATAGATTTTTTAATTCAATTACTGCTACCTTTCACTTCCTTTAAAGCATAGACGATTATGCTTCATATGTTTGGATGCCTCTGTAGTCTTTTTTACTCTTAGTAAAATATGTTGAATTCAAAGTTTCCTGTAGTGGGTTGAGCCTGTCTGGATACCAGGAACCCACCAAAGCTTCTCTATCACTACTACCCTTCTCCCCTGGACAGAGAAGAGAAAATGTATTAAAAGTCTTGACATGTTGGTGATCGTATGTCTGAGGCTTAACACACAACAGACTCCCATTGCTTCATCAACCAAACAGCCTGTTTTATTGTTCTGAACAGCTTTTATAGGCCATTCAAAAACTCCCAATGCTACACAGACATTGGTCAAGTCTCTACGCCTCTCAGACTCTGGACTATACAAATGCTCTCATTTTAGGAGAATTGTCATTGGTTGAAACCTCTGTCAGTCAGGCCAGGCTGGTTCATGGCGCTGGGCTGGATTTCTTATCCATAGCCAAATTCATGTTCAGTACATGTCAGCTTGTACTGCAACATCTCTCCCTTTTTGTCTTTACCAAAACTGTGATTTGCTCTCTGTCATCTATTTGCAGGGGTCCTTAGCAAACAGGGTGACAGAAAACAGCATGGTTTTAATTTGCATGACTTATATACTAGTGAATGCGGTGTGCTTAAGTTCAGAGTCTATGGACAAGATTCAAGTTAGCATGTCACAGGCTTAATGTTCAGGTTACAAATCATAGCGTATCTTTAAAACAACAAACTACTTAACTCTTAAAATGGTTAAAGAAAGTCTAACTACTAGAAAAAACTATTTGTAAACAGAAAACCAGAAAAAATTATTTGTAAACAGAAATACATTTAGTAAACATGAAAAACATTTAGAAAACATGAAAAAAATAGTTTGTAAATAAAGCTCTAAGTTATATCTTAACTCTAAACTGAAATTAAAAGACTTTGAAGCATTCAATTTTAGAACTGTAAGAAAAACAAACTTAACAAATAAAGCAATTTATAAACAAATAGATGCTCTATATGAGCTGTTATTTTAAGAGTCCCAGATTTTTATGAGGTAGTCATGAATTGTTCTGGTTACCTGGCTCTGTGATGTCTGTTGAAGGGACATCAGGATGCTGTCTGTGATTTCCAGCATCCATTGAAATGCATTTGCCTCAGGATTAGGCAGCTGAATATCACAAAATTATTGTACTGTTATATAATTAATTGAAAAACATGAGAATATGATACAGCTAAGATTTAAAGGGGGGATGTACATTCATCCCAACATTTTCCCCTTTTTTCTTTGTATTGATGATTAAATTTAGGAACAAAACATTCTTATTGAACAGTACCTTATTAATAAGGTACTATTACTTAGAGGGTTGCTGAGAGGTCTCTTTTTTACTATGAGAACTTGAAAGAACCGCTTCTGGGTGAAGCTTTCTCGTTTATCTCAAGGCAAAAAGGGTTTAGTTTTGTGAAGTTTGTATGCTAATATATTTTCTTTACCCACCAGGTTCATGGCTTGATCAGGCCACGACTTGGTTGGGAGAGATTTTCTGTATTTTTGTCCTAGGGTGACATTATGATGCTTGTATCCCCATTCATATGTTCTGTTTCTGTGGGATATTATGTTCTGTGCCTTTAAGACTGGCTTTGAAGAGTGAAAGTTTTGTTTGGGTTTTTCTTATCAGGGACACAGAGATGGGCAGTCCTTTGTGCTGCTTTCACTTTTTTTGCTTTTGCTTTTCGCTTCGCTCTCTCTTGCTCCTGCTTCTGCTTCGCTTCTTCTTGCTTTTTTGCTTCTGTTCATTAGCTAGTTTAGCTAAACTGTCCAGATTTCTTCCTGGATTGTTTTCTCCTCTCCTTTTTTTGACCATCTCGAACCTGTTCCAGACTGGGACCTGGGAACACCGAGAATTTACACCCTGTAGCTGCAGCATCTGCCCCGGCACCGGAGGCACTGACAACAGAGCAACCACCCCCAAGAGAGAGACTTCCTGAATTTGTCATCTTTTTCAGAGTGGTGTCATCCGGTATTGTTCACTTTGTGTGCTGGGGGGTGCTGTGCCTGTTAAATAAACAGGTTCTTTCCACTTCTCTCCGAGGAATTCTTCCCGAACCGGTTGGGGGGCAGGGGCCATGTGGGTTTGCTTTCTGGAGGGGCCCCCTTTGGAAGTTTTCTACCAAGTTTGCCCTAAACCAGGACAATTTTATATTTTAAAAACAAGCTTGTATTAATACCTAGTGCAAGGAATTTTTAACATGAACAACCTATGAATAATTAAAGAAATATAGGTATTTAAATTTTCTAGTTACTATGGTAATAGTGCAAGTAATATACCTTCTTGTTACAGGTTAGAAATTTTTTATTCATTTAACAGGTGACTTTTAGGTTTTTAAATGATGACAGGTGGCAAATTCTTAGTTAAAAAACTTTGCAGCTGAAATTTGCTTATGATGCTAGTAAATTAATGTTCTATGTATCCTTTAGTGGATCTAAAATGTTAGGACGATTATGTTCTTTGAAACTTCCAGGTCGATCTAGAAACAATGCAAGCAGAAATACTAGGAATATCAAGAGAAGGTTTGTTAATATACATCCTGGGATCTCTTTGAGACACAGTAGCCCATGCCTGAGATAGAAATGTAATATTTTCTTAATAACTTTAGCAGAATCAGCTATCAGAGGCTTATCAATTTTGGTTTTAGCAAATGCAAAAAACCAATAATAAGTATTGTACTATGAATTCTAGGACATATTTAGTAAACTGATGTGTGATTTTGTAGCTCTTGTGTGACAAACTGTTATAAATTATCAAATTGGCAGCTAAATTTATAAGAAAATTTAACAATGATTTATTAGATCGTTAACAAAAATAGAATTTCAAAAAAAAAACCCACCACAGCCAAGGCAGCATCAACCCCGGGTGTCGGCGCTGGGTGAGCCGAGATCCGACCGACAAAATGTCAACGCCTCCCCAGTGGTTCACCCTGACTGCCTCATGCAGCAAGCTTATATACAGTTTATTCTGCCTGAGGCAGAAGTGACCGAACGTTCCTTTGTGTCTCTTCACATGTAGAAGACATACCTTGGATTCTACAATATTTTATACATACATAGCATGAATTATCTCTACCATATACTACACAAGCCTTCAATATTTTTTACCCTTAGCACGTTACTAGTTTATTAGAGTTTGTGTAATATGAAAACTTTCCTGTAGTTGAAATATCAGAAGGCAGGGTGGCTGTGAGGTTTTGTTGAGGTTTGAGCAGTAGAGACTGCTCATCCTCACTCTGGGGTCACCACGGGATACTGTGATGTTCCTATGCCTGTGACTTGTTCGCTCTTTCACAGCCCATATGCAGGGAGGTGCTAATTTCCCGCTGGACTTGGTGAGAGAGTGACTTGCTCTTAGCTGTTGTAAAACGGCTGTGTCATGTGGTTGGCACCATCTCTTCAGGACGATTTAATTGTTACTGCTCCTACAGTACCACACCCCTGCATGCTTCCTTCCCCTGCTTTTTGATGGTTGGGAGCCTGGTAGGGGCTTTTCCCACGCTTTTCTTCTTGATTTGGCGTGTGCAGCCATTCTCTGATCCATCTTCAGAGGCAGGACTGGGGACGGGGCCATGCCCACTGGATGTGGGCTGCATCGGGGGTGCAGGTACGTCAACGGAGGCATGGTGAACCTCCCCGAAGTTGCTGGTGTATTTCTGGGGCTGGGCTGCCTGCTTTCAGGAGACAGTCTCAGAGTTTCCACAGGGACTGGGGGTGCAGGCGGCCTGGGGTTATCTTTGTTTGCTGAGATCTCCCCACGCCCCGGAGCTGTGCTGTGTTACCCACATTCACGGGGGGTGCCCCACCAGTGGTTCATCCCAATGTGGGCTGGTCTCGGCTTGCTGGGAGGTGGTCTTGGGAACAGCATGGGGGTGAGCCATTGTCACAGACATTCCCTTTATGAAAAATCCTCTCTCAGGATTTTTCCTGATGAAGCTGAGAAGTTCAGCAACAAGATGTAAACAATAGATTGTCTGCTGCTGTGGAATGCAACAGGTGGATCTGTGATTGGTCTGGTGTGGCTGTTTTCGTTCAGTGACCCGTCACAGGAGAGCTAGTTCTCAAAGTTTGTCAAGGCCAGCTCATGTGTTATCATTCTTTACTTTCGATTCTTAGGTAGCTTAGCAGCTTCTGGAAACTTTCCTTTCCTTTTCTTTTTAGCATAGTTATAATGTAGTATATATATATATATGTCATAAAATAATAAATCAAGCCTTCTGATCATGAGCCAGATCTACGCCTCTTCATTCGCCCCAAAATCCTTGTGGCAACAACCACAAGTCATGGTCATAGGCTGCTGCGAAATGGCAGCTCAGCTCGAGCCACTGCAGGAGCCCCGCAGGAGAGGTGCGGGATATTGTCTGTGAGGTGCTGGCACGGGTTGCTCCTGTGCTGCCGGGAACCCGCCGAGCCCTTCCGTCTCGCTGCGCAGTGGGGCTGCTCCGTGCTGCGGGGCTGCGGAGGACAGTGCTGGCACAGGGGCTGAATTTAAACCAGCTCGGCCATGTGGAGCAGCATGGCTGGCCATTTCGTCCGGCCACATATACTGCAGGTTTGGAAAGGTGCCCATTCCCCCCGAAAATTCATCTGGTGTTCAATCCTCGCCATATGCCTCAATATTAACAGTCTTAATAAATCCAAAATAAGTTTCCGTAGCTTTATAACTCTTATTGAATTTTCCTCCTCTCTCGTGGCTGATCTAATTATGAATTGCCCAGGTATTAAAGTCAAAAGCAGCCTCTTCAGTTGTGTCTAAACTGTGGGGTTTTGCCCACATTATTAATGTTAATAATGCCTTTTCATCATAGCGTATGTCACACTCCTCAAGAAGTTTCCATACATTTATTACTGCATGATCCTGTGTAGAAATAAAGTTTCCCATGTGTCCGGCGGGGTTTTTCTTCTATTTTCAGCTTCTCTGGTTTCTTTTTTTCACACAGCTGGGATTTCTTGCAACCTTTGTTGCAGCTTTTATTCTTGCAACCTTTGCTGCCTATTTTTGGGCTCTTCCAGCCTCTTTCTTTCCAGCTTTTGGCTGTGGGGACAGGCTTTGCAGGCTCTGCCCTGTGTCTCTCTCCACTCTACCCTCAGGCTAAAACTCGGACTGCTCATCCTCACTCTGGGGTCACCACGGATATTGTGATGTTCATATGTCTGTGACTTAACACACGACAGCCCCCCATTACTTCATCAACCAAACAGCCTGTTTTATTGCTCTGAACAGCTTTTATAGGCCATTCAAAAATTCCCGATGCTACAGAGACATTGGTCTAGTCTCTACACCTCTTAGACTCTGGATCATTCAAATGCTTGCATTTTAGGAGAGTTGTCATTGGTTGAAACCTGTGTCAGTCAGGCCAGAGGCTGGTTCTTGGAGCTGAGCTGGGTTTCTTATCCATAGCCAAATTCATGTTCAGTACATATCAGCTTGTACTGCAACAAAGTTTCGTGTGCTAAGATAAATACAAGGAGAAACTACTCCCTAGTTCCCATTACAGGTAAAACAGATTCAAAGTGAGGATATTAATTGAATTTATTAGCCACCAGAATCAGGGCAGGTTAATGAGAAGTAAAGTAAAACTTAAAAATACCTTCCTGCCATCCCTCCCTCCTTCCCAGACTCTACCTCCTCCCACCCAGTGGTGCAGGGAAATGGAATGGTGGTTGTAGTCTGTTCATCACATGTCCCTGCTACTGCTCAGGGAGAGGATTCCTTTCCCTGCTCCGCTGTGACTCTGTACCATGGGGTGCAGTCCACAAACTGCTGCAGGTGGGTCCCTTGGCACAAGGTTCAGTCCTTCAAGAGCAGCCCACTCCAGCCTGGGACCCCACAGGGTCACAAATCCTACCAGGGAACACTGAGGGCTCCTTTCACCATAGGTCCGCAGGTCACTGCCATGACCTTCCAGCGTGGGCTTCCCACAGGATCACAGCCTTCTTTGGTGTGGAGTGCAGGCTGCAGGTGGATCTCTGCATCCCCATGGCCCTCCACAGGCTGCAGAGGCACAGCTGCCTCACAGTAGGCTGCACCTTGGGCTGCAGGGGAATCCTAGTTCAGGTACTCAAAGCACCTGCAGAGTTTTTCTCTCACATATTCTCAGTATTTATCTCCCATATTCTCATTCCTGTCTTCTCTGAGCACAATTACATCTGTGTAATAATCTTTCCTTCTTAAATATATTATATAGGCAATACTGTCATTCGTGATTGGTTTGGCCTTGTCTAATGGTGGGTTCATCCTGGAGGCAGGTGGCATTGGCTCTGTTGGACATGGAGGAATGTTCTAACAGCTTCCCACAGAAGCCACCCCTGTAGCTGCTCCCATTCCAATACCTAGTAAAGCAAACCCAATAAATTTTCATTGCTAAGTGCTGCAAGAAAGATTGCCTAAATTACTCAATTTAATAACACTGAAATATAATTACCAGTTGTTATTAAAGTACAGAAAAATTAAATATCTTTGTCGACTAATTTTCTGAAATTTCTGTATATATGGTTATTTACAAGTGCTAACATTTTTTAGAAACATACGACAAGGTAGCAGTTGTATCAATTTAGTAAAAGTTCTTCAGTAACTATCATGAAACTGGAGATGAAATCACAGTTATTCATTAGTAATTTATACATGAACAAAATATACATTTGCTGGTTTATTTTGGAAAAAAATAGCATATGCAGATAATACTTTTTTTAAATAGGCCGTGCATCATTTCTTCTCACAGTTTCCTCACCGTATACCCAGGTCTTTTGGACAGACACATCTTTCTGAAAGATCTCCATAAGAGTGTTCTGTAGGGGGGAGAGCCAATCATTGTCAGATGATAAGTACCACAACTTTTCCCCGGGGGGCTTAGGTTCTTGGTCCTTCTGAATTAGTCTTTGTTTCTAGCCCACCATGTAGAGCATGTCGAGAAAAGCTTCCGTTTTTATGGGCTGACCCAAGTCATGGACTTGAGCCCTTGTGGTATGACTGCAGGGTAGGCCATGGAGAAAGCCACTGCAGTCCCTTGCATTTTTGGTGTATGGAGGTTTCAGATAGAGAGAGCTTGTCAGAGCCTGGGAAAGGGCCATCTCATGCTAAGTGGGGATCTCTGAACCAGGAGGCGCCAGCATGGCCAAGAAAGATGAGCAGCTCTCCCTACACACATATTTCTGCTCTTGGTAAGGGGTGAGAGTGAAAACCTAGCCTCAGCGTGGACTGAACACAGTGTCACATTCAGTCAAGGAATAGCTCATTAAATTTATACCGACTATGACACCTCTTTTATGTTCATAATGCACACAACTGTTTTTGAATATTTATATGCAAAAAAAAAACTTCTGTGCAGCATGTGGTAAAAGTAGTTAATCAGGTGGTTTCTTCACTACATACTACTAAACCTGTTTTTTCATTATCACCCAGAGCACACTGGCCTAAAAAAAGTGAAGAAAAATAAAATTTGAAAAAATACTGTCTTCTTAGCAGCAAAACCCATTAATAGCCCTGGGGATTAAATAAATATGTTGGGCAGCCTGGAGGAAACAGATAAACTTTATCTATTTGGGAATGCATATGATCAATAACAGAAAGTAAGAGATGTGAGTGATTCTCTTCTATTCACTAAACCTAATGTGAATTCTGCATTTCTGTCACTGCAAAATTCACATTTTGCTTGCCCCATCAGTTAGTATATCTGTAGATATGTGCCACCAATATACTGATAATTAGGCTTCAGTTAACAGGTCATTCATCTTAATCTAGGAAAGCAGAGCTAAACAGGATTTCCTTCCAAGACAGCAACATGTTCTCCATTCTCAGACTAAATACAACTGCTGAAATCCTGACATTTTCTACAGATTAAGTGAAAGAGGAGGGGAAGAAGATGGGAGGAACTGGCTTGTAAAATTATACCGTTCATAAATTAAATTGTTTTTGAAAATGTTAATTTGCAGAGCCTATAAAATTATTTTTATTTGTTTTACTTTATCAAGTAACTTTTAGTTTCCTAGAATAAAAAAGGGAATATCTCATGATTAAACTCCTCACAGATCTGTCAAAAGATCTTATAAATAAGTTATTAATTGTGAAATTTCCTGTGATAAATAATACTGGTTTCAGTGAACTGTTGTTTTAATGAAATAAAATTTTCAGAGTCCTCATTTGTTCTGCATTTTAGATCTCTTTATTATTTGAAGTAAATATAAATGGGGTTTTTTGCAACATCTTTCTCTGCAAGTCTCTTTGTCAAATATTTTGTGTTCTAAATCTAGTTTATTCTCTTGTGAGAAATGCTCAAAATATAAACATCATGCTATTTGTTTTTGTAGGCAGATGGGGCTTTGTGCTTGCTTCTTCATTTTTAGATGTTCTAAAAACATTCTAAACATGAAAGTGGCAAATTCCTACCTAAAGTACTTCATTCTCCTTACTTTCAGGAAATCCTTCTTTCTTTTTGAAAAAGTAAGGGGGGGATTTTACTGAACTTGAAATGTAAATTTATTTTTCTACTATATCTCATTATTTTTCATTTTATTTCTTGACAATTTAAAAGGAAATATTGAATTAAGTTCTTCCATACTGCCTCCAATTTTCCTTGAAAAAGTAAGTAGTTACTCAGACCATTTTTTTCATGCTGCTGGTTACTAGACTTTGTGATCTAATTTTCTTGAAATTGCTAATATTCTTTAAGTTGCTTTAACTACATGTGGATCCTAGATAAAATCTTTAAACTTTTCAGGTCACTTAGGGAAATTGGGGTTTTTTTTACTCTAAGTGATGTCTTAGCATTTTAATTTTTGTGACAAAAATGACACTATATGTAGCACTTTCAGAAAATTAAATTCAGTCTATCATATATTAAATTTATCACCATAAGATGTGATCTTCACTAACAACTTTATCAAACACATTGTCAGCAACTTCATTTGCAGTAACTCATGGTAAAGTTACTGTCAATAATTGTATTCACAGAAAATTTTCTCAAGTATTTTAAAATTATTCTATTACACTTAATTAGAATTTATTTGTTCTCTAATCAACTGTAATCTACCTTGATCCACCAGTGGAAATATCTTATATAACATGTATTTAAAATTGTATTTAAATTTCACATCCTAACTTTACTTCCACCCTGTCATCTGCTCCTTTTTGTCTTCTCTGTCTCATTATTTTGTCCAGTTCTTTCAATATCACATTCATTCCAGTTCTAGTCTCCTTATTTCCTTGTAAATCCCACCCAAAGCTCAAAAGTCAGACATGGTAATGATTTACTTTTGAATTTTTGAACATTAATTTATGAACATTGAATGTTAGTGGTTTTCCCTACAGCAGTTATAGTTCAACTTCTGCGGCACTGTTTGGAAACAACCATCCTCTGCAGCTGTCAGTACATTACTGCTTCAAAACCAATATTTCATGTCAGGCCTGGTGATCTTATTTAATGAATGAGGATATGTAGGACGCATTGCAGTTCTGGCTATGTGGATGTCTTTATATCTTATTAGCAATAGACGGCCAAAACCTGTCCTGTTAAAAATCAATGTTCTATTAATCCACTGTAAAATTTCTGGAATTAAATAGCATCTGCTGAGAGTTGGGCAGCACACTGTCTTTTCAGAAAGTCACTAGTTCAATAAATCAGAGACAGAGCAGTTTATCTTTACCTCAAGAGTTTATTATTTAATAAAAATCTGCCCTTTCCATGAACACCACTATCAAAATGCATACAGAGATTACTTATTTTTAGCAAAGAGAAAACAAAATTTTTTTTGGCTAATAATTTAAATTATAGAGAAGACAAGAAGAGTTTTCCTGTTATTCAGTATCGTGGTTTAATGAAGACTACTTTTCAGTTGGGGGGGTGGTTCCCTGGGAGGACCTGGTAGAGCCAGTCAGCTGCCTAGTTTTGAGGAGCTAATCAGCTGGCTAGGTTTGAAGATTGACATATGGTTAAATCACTTGAAAGAGCTGAACATGGCTCTGTGAAGACACATGTAAAAACTAATAAATCCCAAGAAAGCTCTTGGCTTCCAGCTTTTGAACAGGCCAGACCCAGCCAGGCCAGGCCCATGGGGCCGGCATGGGCCGCACCAGCCCTGTGCAGCCTGTGCAGTTGGGTCGGCGTGCAGCTCGGCTGGGATTTCTGCCAGCCCTGGGCCATACGTCCAGGACTGTCCCAGCACCATGGGCAGCTGTGCGGTCAGGATCAGTGCTGCGAGTGGCTGTGCAGCCAGGACTGCTCGGCCGGGATCCGCATGGCCAAGGCAGCACCACACTGCCTGGGCCATGCTGCATGGCCAGGGCAGCACCATGCAGCTGGGCAGTGCCACATGGCCGCAGCTATTTCAGCATCACTCACAAATGAGCTTTGTTTACTCCAGGACCAGCACGAGGAGTGGCCCCATGGCTGGCGGTGAGGGCAGCCCTGAGGCCAAGAGCAGGCGGGGCCAGGAGCGGCCACTGCCATCCTGGTCCGGGAGCAGCCACATGGCCCAAACCACCTGGCCAAAATCTTTTCTTCTTTCTTTCAGTGCCCCGCATGAAAGAAAGGCGCAGGGGTGGTGCCAGCAGCCAGTGTGACCCACATGATGTCAGCGGGGACCGCATGATCAACAATGGGAGCCACAACAATTCCTTGACTGCAGAGCCAGGATAAAATCAGCCTATAAACATTGCAGGACTCTATAAAACCATTTTAATTGATAAAGCTTGAGTGCAGATGAACCTACGAGCACTAATTCTTTACTGAGTCAGGAAAAGGAAAGGGTGAAGACATGTAGAGAAAATAACATGGGACACTGAGGTCAGTAAAGAAGGAGTCAAATTCTAGATGGGAGTGGATTGAGGAGATGCCTTAGTCTTGGGCTAAAATTCTTTTTGTAAGGCTGTGGTGAAGATACATTTGATATGTCCAGCTCTGGTTTTTTGCCCTATTATTCATGGAATGCACTGGGGGGATGTATCATTCTAACTACAGCTGTGAGCAGAACCGTCAATGTTAAAATAAGCTGATGTTGCAGTAGCTGTGATCCAATGAGAAGTTTGAAAAAAGAGAAATGAGAAACTTTGCCCCAGGAACAGAAGCAGAAAACCTCTGTTCCCAGAGATGGAGTTAAAGAACTTTTATTTTTATGCTAGAACAGCTCATCCCTAAAAATAGCACCCCGATTAATTGACATGGCCTACGAAAGCAGCTGTGGGAAGGCTGCAAAAAGATGGGAGGGACTTCAAGATTGCAGATTTCCAGGTGTCTACTATTTGTGGAAGAAAAACTATTTTAGAGGTGGTAAACTGACTAAAAGTCCCAGGTTTTGACTTTTCACATTGTCAGTGGGAAAGAAAAGAGGATGGGAGGAGAAATGTTCTGAAGGTTTTATTCTGATTTCTTATTATTTTTCTTTTAATTCTGTTAATAAATTTTTCTTTATGCCCTTTAAAGTTTTGAACCTGTTTTGCCTTCCTCCTCCTCCTAATCAACACCTCACAGCACAAAATGAGTAAATAATTTTCATGGGTGCATTGGTGTTTGCTCAGCACTAAACCCACTACATTCAGTGACATGTAACATTGGAGTAAAACTAATGGTTACAATTTCCAGGAATTGCAATTAAAATTTGGACAAAATATACTACAATAACTGATGTTGGTAAAATGTCATAGTTTGTAAAAAACACCACTGAATATTTGTGTCAATTAAAAGTTATGTAGAAGGCCAAATACTTTACATCTGTCATGGGCAAAACCTTTTTCTTTTCTTAGTATTTTACTATACATTTTCCCATGTCTCAACAAAATTATCCATGCATATTTACATATTCCAGTCATACTTATAAATCAATGACTAGTGGATCTGTCATGTAATGGGATAAGAAGGAAAAGGGATGTTGGCATTACTTTTATTTCCATGCTGTTTGTCTGGCTCAGATATTTTGTGTGTTGAGTTTTTATGTAAAGGAAAAAAAAATCTTGACAAATATTCATGAGTTAGCCTGCATTTCTACCCTACTAAAATGGCCCCTGCAAAAGGTTTTACAGACAAAATATCAAGAAAAAAAAGTATGTTGGAAGGATGAAATGTCCTACAGAGTGATCTTGAAAGGCTTTGGGCCACATGAAGTTCCTCAAGTTCAACCAGGCTAAGAGCAAGGACCTGCGACTGGTTTGGGTGCCATAGCAGATACAAACATAGACTGGCAAATTTATTGATTGAGATAAGCCCTATAGATAAGGAGCTGGTGGATCATTCATTATCATCCACCTATGTACTTGCACATCAGAAAGTCAACCACATCCTGGGCAAGACCATCATTTGAAGGGAGGAGATTCAAGAAAACACAATTTAATTTGGTCTGGAGGAGGGTTTACCACCTTTAAAAAATGATAAAAGAGGTGGAACATTTTGCCTATGAAAAAAGGCTGGAGAGATGAGGTTATTCAATTGGAGAAGAGAAAGCTGTGGTGAGACCTTATGACAGACTTTTAAAATATAAATAAGATAGATTAGATAGATAGATAGATAGATAGATAGATAGATAGATAGATAGATAGATAGACAGATAGATAGGTAAAGACTTTTTAATCAAAGCGTATAATGTCAGGACAAGAAGCAATGATTATAAACAAAAAGAGGGTCAATCTAGATTAAATAGAAGAAGTTCTTTACTATGTGAGATATTGGAATAGGACCCATCATTGACAGTGATCAAGGTCAGATGGAATGGGTCTTTGGACTTGTCTAGTGACAGATGTCTCCACCTATGCCAGGTGTGTTGGACTGGATGATTTTTGAAGGCCCTTTTCAAGCCAAATCATTTTCTGATCCTATGACTATTCTTTGAAGTATTTTTTTTTAATTCAACCTACAAGTAAATACCTATTTTGTCCACCATTGTTCTGGATATATTAAAATACTGAAAAACTGATGTCGCAGCATTCAGCAATCACTCACTAAAAAAAATAAGACCCCCTACAATCTATTTACTTACAGAATACCATATGCCCAACCAGGGGATTGTGTGAATTCATTCCTTGTTTTGCTCTGTTTGTGTGCACAGCTTTTACTTTCCCTATTAAATACTCTATAACTCAACCCATGGGCAGTGTAGCTTTCACCCTGGCAATTTTCTCCCTGATCCTGCTGGTGCAGGAGTGTGTGAGAAGCTGCATGGGGATGGGCTGCTTGCTGGGGTTAAACCCTAAGTGTTACTTAACTGCAGAAAAAAGGCTGCTTTTCAGAAAATTGTGAATCAGAATCAAATTCTCTAAGGGAAAGGGTTTTATTTGACTATTTTTCCTAGCTTCTTGTGATTTTTTTTTTTATTCTGTATGTTAAAAGAACAAATCTCTGTGTTATTAATTTATCTTTCAATATGGCACTTCAGGATTACCTATTTTAGAGTTAATAAGGAACATTTAAGCATATGCCTTAATTAGGACACATTCTCTTCAACAAGCCATTTAATTATACTAATTAAGGACAATAATTTCAACTAATTCATGGATATGGTTAAAATAGGAATAAAACTGGACCAAGAAGAAAATACAGAAACTGTTCTGTTAGATGTAACAAAGCCTATTTTTAAAGTCTTGGCATTAGAAAATATTTTCTGCTTCTCTGACAGAATCTGTAACCCAGAATCTGAACACTAGAAAAACTGAACATCTCAGAACAGAACTAAACCATGAACAAAAACATCTTAGAGAGTGTTAGACTTCTGTCAATAAGTAATGTCTCCGAAAATTGATTCTTTTCAGGAACTTAAATTCTTTATTCAGGATTTCTGGATATCCTATCTTTTCAACACCTGGTGCCAAGAAGATATTTTGGTATAGGGAAACATGGGTTCTAAAGAAGTATAAAATTATATTTTTTTTTCTTAAAATTTACAAAGCTTCATGGTTTTGCCTACTCTCTTTTCAGTATTATACTCTAGTGTACTGTAGTACAGCATAGATCTATGCAATTGATTTCTCTGTCTCAAGTAACTCATATCCTCATTGTCAGTCTTCCCAAATACCATATACACCAAGCTGTATTTGAGGCAGTTTGAGCTAAAATGCAGAGCTGTGTTTTGTGTGAAACCTGGCCGTTCTCATGCTCCTTGGGAGTTTTCAGAACAAGGACTCTAAAATTGATTTGAATTTACTCTCTCCCCTATACTCCAGTCTTGTGAGACCACAGAGTAAGACAGGGGATCTGTTGAAATTAGTCCAGAGGAGAGGCAAGAAGTTGGTCACCCCATTCCTATTCTCTGCACTTGAAAGAACCAACTTACAGTGCTGAACACTGCTCTGGGGTCTCCAGAACAAGAGAAACATGAGTCAATTAGATTGTGTCCAGAGAAGGGTCACAAAAAATCATGAGTGTTATTCCAGAGTCTTGCTTTGGCAGTGATTATACTTTCTGTGTCTCTGGTGACATTTTCACTGGCACAAAAGTATTTAAAGCTTTTCTTCAGTTTAGCAAAGAGAGACTACATAATTACTTCCAAAGATTAAATATCTAGGTTTTTATTCTAAAAAAAAAAAAAGAAAATGGTAGTGATTTGATATTGCTCTTTGTGTCTAGAGAATAATTGGTAGTGGAAAACAACCAAATATAAACTGTTTAATATATGTTTGTTTTGGCTTTTTCCTAAAAACCTTTTTTGGCTTTTGTATAATTTACAGAAAACTGCCCTATAAATATCATTATTGTGTACTAAATACCCTACTGAGAGGAAAGATTTAAAGTTGGTCAGGAAAAAAAATCAGGAAAGTCAAAACTTTAAATTAACAACTGCTTTCACACATTTATTTCAGGCAGGATTTAGCTAACAGCTCTTTAACTACCCCACTTTAAAAGTCACATAATCCTTAACTCCTGAATGAGGCCTGAGTTAGCACTCAGTACATATACTTAATTAAGGACCACAAGCAGTGCTTTTATTCACATATATGCTTAAAAAACTGTGAGAGGGCAATCATATGGGGCTTTTTGTGCAACAGTTGCTGCATATTCTTTCTCTATGTCTTTTTTCAAGGTTCACTCTTCCGCAATCTGTTTTTGTGCATGCAAAAACATAGTTGTAACCCAAAAGTCACATTTTCCCAAGTGCCATATACCATAAGAATTTTAGAATTCCTTTTTCAACTCTTATGTTTTTTGGTGATAATAAACTCAAGACTAACATGGCAGTCCCTACATCCCTATTCAAATAATTTCAGTTTTTAGTGGTGATCAGTAAAGATTCCTCAGATGAATAAAAAATTCAGGATGGAGACATTTGTCTATATCTTTGCCTCGGCACTATCAAAGAATTTCCCTCTTGAAGTAGACAATAATATTTATAGCTGATGGTTCAGGGGGGAAATAGAGACCTGTGTTAAGAGCAGTTCCTGCTGAACATTGCAAAAGTGAAGTTTAGTATCTCTTTCTTATTAATTTTAATTTTGAAAAAAAATTCATAGATTCCAAAGTTGTCCAGGCCTTGCTGGATCTAAAGACAATTAAACAGTATTTTCAGATGACATAACCAAATTATTTTGGAGGTTAAGTACAGATATATTCAACCATAAATGTAAAAGTCTATTTTCAGGGAAAAAGTCTTTCAAAGTGTGTGAATATGTCTGCTGTTTTTTTTTTATGTGTGGTGATTGTTGCTTAAGTAAGATCTGTTTAAGAATGAAAAATCTGGCTAAACAGGTGCTCAGATGAATATTTTCTAATTGCAGTTCCTGGATGTTATAGATGGATAATGAGATTATTGGCTCTCACAATTAAGGGATGAATGTTGTATGAATATTAAGAAAAGCTTTAGTGATGTATAGTTATGTTATTGTAGTTTAGATGTCCTCTGTTCTCCCCAGGTTCCCTTTTCCCCCTCTGTGTTGTTGCCATCAGACAGCCGGGGCTGTCTAGGGCAGGTAAAAAAGAAGACGTGCACATGTGTCCCTTGCATGGGGCAGTTGGGAATGGAAAAGCTTGTTGCTTCGGGGCTGGCAACACCTGATCTCCAATCAAGTTACAGGAAAGCAGCCTCCAGCAATAAATGGCAAAGAAAAGTGACTGACAGAGTTTGGGAGGGGCCAGGGCTGGCTGGTGCAACCCCCAGGGGTATAAAAGACAGAACATCCATCTTGGAGACGAGCTTGTCACGAGGGCAGCTTCCGGGCCTGCTTTTCCTTATTTAGTCTTTTTGTTGTATTTTTGTTAAGGTTTAATAAACCCTTTAAATTTTTAAAGTGAGCAGTTGTTTCTCACACTGGAGCACTAAAGGATACTAATCTGTTTCTGAGTTGTTATTGGTAAAATTTGAGCAAGAATTATTGAATCAGTGCTTTTTTTGTTTGGTTGTTTTCAATTGTAAAACTGATTTTCACATTTTCTTATTCATTCAGCAACAAATATGTAAGATTAGAAGTTTCTTATGTGCTTCTGCAGTGTTTAGCACAGCTTGAGCTCTTGTATAATTTGGAGACTAAATTAAATAAAATTAATTCTTATTAAGAACAACATTAATAATATTGTAATTGAAGTGCTAGATTTTTGGAGTCCTATCCTGATACTGAAATACTCTCAGAAATGCTTCGCTTAAGAAAAATCCTGCTGTATTTTATTCTTGATTGTTATCAGCCAACTTTAAATGCAAAATTAGAAGAGGTTCAGGGATTTTCATATATTTCTGGTAGCTTTTCTCAGTTAAAATGTATATTTATTTGCACTGGGAAACCAATTGTCAATGCAGAATACAGAAATTCACACATCAGCTTAAATACTTTTTAGTCTTCTCAGTTAGACTCTTTCGCTGTGGAGGGTTCTATACAAGCCCATCAGCATTTAGGAACTGATTCTAAACTAATTTTAACTTATTAATATATTCTAGAAATCCAAATTTTAGAAAGATCTATCAGTTTCACAAAATATTTCTAGAAGTATAGCCCAGAGAACAGGGGGTATCAAGGCTAGTAGTTCTCTGGTAAAATTAAACATGTTTATGAATTAATGAAAATAGTTAAATTTGCAGTTTCCACAGATGGCTAACATACTATCTTTTTTCTTTATCATTAGACTGAGAAATATTTATTATTTAAGCCTGATGCAAAACTTAGTTAAGGCTTAACTTCTCTGTTTTGCATTTTACGTTGGCCAGACACTATGTTAAGCTGCAGTACCATGATTTAGGGAAATCCGTGCTTGCTTAAGTTCCCACATCTTTGCAATTGAGCATCTCCTATCATTTGATTGAGCTGGAATTAAATGAATGAACAAGCCCTGAGAAAAAGTTATAAATGGCGTTTATAACATTAGCTGTCTCATTAATCTTGTATATAACACAGCTGTATTACTAGGTGAGAGAAGCAAATCAAACAGACTCATAAGAAAAGCCATCGAGTGCAGCTACATTATCATTTGTGCAGCTATGTAAATTGTGGTTCACCTACGCACTGATTATAGAATCTGCTTTGTTTTCTTAATTTTAAAAAGCATAGGTAAACCAGCCTGGAAAGACTTCTTTTGCTAGGCAACAATGTTGATAAAATATAACATTAGAAGTGTTTCAGTGAATAGAATTTTCAAATAAGATGAATCTTACTTCTGAAAAAAGGACTTGTAAGAGATCTAAGACTACAGATTTACAAAAAATATAATCAGCATATTTAAGTTCAGTGAAGGCCATCGTTTGTCCCTCTGTTAGAACTAGTTACCATCAAACAGAACTAAAAAGAGGTAAGTTCACAGAGACAGAAAGAGGTGGTTATTCATTGAGAGGTGCATGACTAGCCACAGTCCTTTCTAACAGAGACAATAGCACGTGTGCATCAGTGCTTTTATTTCATCCTTAGCATGCATTTGGGGCAATGGGTTAGAGACAGTGCACTGGTTTGAGGAGATGTTTGGCGTGACCCTCTGTGCATTCATCCATCCTGTGATCTTTTGGCAGTGAGACAATGAAAATGAGGTGGAGAAGGAACTCTTAAGAAATTCCTTGCCTACTTACAGGATTTTTTTTCAAAAATCTATTCAGCTTTAGAATAAACTGAGACCCAAATAATGATTTAAATACTATCAAATGCTAGAATCTTTAACTACTATGTGCTCTTGCTATATAAATTTGACTGTCAGTAGTTTAATAGATATCAGTTCTGCTACCACTTTTTCTTTTCCTATTTATTTCATTTTTTTTCAGAGTATTCATGGTGCCAACACGTGGAATTTTAAATCTACAATTTCCAGGCCAGAAACTGGTGCAGATGACTGAGCCACTTACAGAACCCATCATATCATACCTGTATCCTACTGATAAGTTAGTATGTGTGATGGTATTAATGACAATGAAGAGCATCATATTTGAAAGGTCATGGCAGAGTGGTGGTGAAGTTCCCAGTTCCTGGAAAAAGGAAGATATAACCTTCTAATTTTGAAAAAGAAAAGTAGAAGGACCTGAGGAATTACAGGCTGGTCAGTCCCACTGATGTGTTCAGCAAGATCATGGAGCAGATCCTCATGGAGCCTATGTTAGAGTACATAGGAAACAGAGAAGGGACCAGTGCCTGCCAGCATGGCTTCTCTAAGAGTATATCATGCCTGTCAGACTTGGTGGGCTTCTATGGATGATGTCATCTAGCTGGACTTGACAGGTGCCTCTAAACTGGAGAGACATGGGTTTGATAGGTGGACCATCCAGTGAGTAAGGAATGGACTGGATGGTCACACTCAAAGCGTTACTGTCAGTGTCTGGGTGGAGATCAATGGTAAGTGGTGTTCTTCTGTGGTCTGTATTGGGACCAGTAGTGTCTTTTCTGGGGACATGGACAGTGGAACTGTGGATCACACCAGGCTTAGTAGTCTAGGTACTCCAGAGACAAAGAATGCCAATCAGATGTACCTCAACAGACTAGAAAGGTGGGTCCATGTCAACCTTCAACACAGACAAGTGCAAGGTCAGGAAAGCCTCAAAGATGGTGACAGCCTGGCTCATTAGATAGAGAACAGTTCTGCCAAAAAGGACATGGGGTAATGATGGATGAAATCCTGAATATGTCCTGGCAATGTGTGCTTGCAGACCATCCACATCCTGGACTGCACGTCAAGGGAGGTGATTTTACCCCTCTATACTGACCCTGTGAGACCCCACCTGGAGCACAGAGTCCAGCTCTGGGGTCCCCAGCACAAAAAGATGCAGACCTGCTTGAGTGGGCCTAGAGGAAGTCCACAGAACTTATCAGGGAATCTGGAGTACATTCCCTATGAAGAAACACTGAGAGAGTTGGAGTTCAGCCTGGAGAAGAGACAGCTCCAGTGAGACCTTATAGTGACCTTTCAGTGCTTTAAAGGGGCCTACAGAAAGATGACAATAGACTCTGTCAAGGATTGTGCTTATAGGAAAAGGGGTTTCAGTTTGAAACTGAAAACAGTTAGATGTAGATTAGACATTGGGAAGAGAATAGTGAAGAACTGGAACAGGTTTCCCAGGGAACTTGTGCGTGCTCCCTCCCTGGAGTTGTTCAAAACCAGTTGCAGGAGTCTGAGTAACCTAGTCTAGTGGTAGTATGCCTGTACAAAGCAGGGGGATTTGAAGTAGATGATTTTTAATTCTAATTCATTCCATGATTAGTATAGCACTTTAGAAACATTTGCCATCCTTAAAAAACATTTTTCACAAAAGCATTTAGTTCATTTTTTCAGTCACACATGTACCTCCTTAAAAATTCACAATCTCACTTACTAGACTAATTTATTCAAGGCAAGGTGCATTTTAGAGTGAGCTTGTTCAACAATGCCATTTTTCTCTCTCTCTTTTTTTCTGTGTGTGTCAAGACGAGGAGAGAAAAAAAGACCAGGAAATCACAATCTATGTTTTAATGAAAGGATGTGGCAGTAAATAAATAATAAGTAAAAATCCTTAAACTCTTGAGCATTTCACACAATAATTTGTCCCATATACTTTGACCTTTTTCTTAGAAACACCGTAGCGAGTCAGAAACAGCTAGTGAGATTCCAATATTTGTAATACTATTTTTATCCTGTGATCAGATAATTGCAAACTAGAGTATGTAAAAGCAGAGTACTTTGGCTTTCAAATGTTTCATTCAAGGTAGTGACAGGGTAAGTTTCTGCTTTCTTATCCATTTAGTAATCTCTAATTATTTTCATTTTTCTTTCCCAGATCAGATTAAAATTAACATCTCCAGTTAATAGCTTTGCAAACTTAACTGTGGCTATGAATCAATAATAGTAAATAATTATTTTCACATAAAATTATAAACTCCATTTTATCAAAGTTTTTTTTTGCTTACAAAGCAGTGCATTCAAAATTGTATTTTTATTGTACAAATTTAGACTTCCCTCCATCAGTTTAAACCTTCATTTTATGCATGCCTGTTACCTGGTTTGCAGTGGAGCAAAACCGTGGCCTGGATTTGGAACAATCTTAAAGGCTGAAATTGGCTTACTACTGAGTACAATATATCATGGAATTATACTGAAATATCTATTTGTATCTATGAGGTACCCTAGAGATTCTCAGCTTTCTTTACACATTGTGGACTGAGCATACACAATGAATTTTCATAGGACATATATACACTTACACTTTTTTTGAAGTATATTCTAATTGCTCTTTGACTTGGCTGCAAGACAAGGTCAAACCTGCAAGACAGGTTTTTAAAGATGTTAAAGTTCTAAGAGATAGATGACAGACATATCAATGTTAAACAAATCACTCAAATATGCTACTACCTCTAAAAGTATATCAGATTTCTTCAAAAGTCCTCAAAGTTATTTAAATTTTAAGCAAGCAACTGAGTCCCCTGAATGTCAATCCTTTGCTGGCCCTAGGTGCTTTACTGAATCAAATTTTTTCCTATTGCAGAAGCCATAGATTAATTAACACTTTAAATGACAATTATTTATGTGATGTCATTATAAAAAGCTAATGAAATCAAATCAGATAACATTAAAATACCAGCAGTGGTATTTCACTTCATATTTTAGCAAACAAAAAGAAAAACTGAGGGCCATTTTATGCTGTAAAGGAAAATTTAGACTATGATTTTCATGTGCTGACTCAAAGATTTTGGGCTGTTGGTAAGAATCTGGTGGTAATACTGCTTATTACAGTACATACACAAACAGTCATATATCGTAGTTAAAAATAAATAAATTATAATCAGTAAAAAATGTAATCACAGCATTCAGGGGAGACTTGGAATGTATTCTTCTGATTGCCAGACATGCAATTTGTAGAATACTAAGAATCTAAGTGGAGCCAGTTCTCACATTTAGTGGAAGAGATTTCACCCTCCTCATTCTGCTGCTCCTCTTTGAACAGCCTAAAGGCTTTTAGCATGTGCTATGTTGTTATTGGAAAAGTCATAAAAGCAGATCCAAGAAATAGCAATATTCAGCTTTTTTCCTCCATTCCTAAGGGATTGTTATGTTAATAGTTGGTGATCTGGGCAATTCACTCTAAGCTATTTTAAACTGTGTTTCTAGCATGCAACATTTGTCTAGATGTTTCGAAACATTTCTAAAGAAGAGATTCAAAAGCTCCTTTACGAGACAATCCTTTCCAGTGGTCTTGAGTGCATTGATGGTGGTCATCAATGTGGTAGACTGAGACATTATCTGCTAAATTTCCTCCACTCTAAATATCAAAGTATTAGCCTGGGGTACAGCGCTTGCTATTCTAGAAAAAACTCTACTGACCTCTGACACCTCTCATGTAGGTGAGTCAGCCAGCAGGCTTAGACACATTATGGCAGGATAAAAAATTCAGTGTCAGCTAACTAGTATCCAACAGCTATTAAGGTGGTACTGGAGGAGGAACAAAGGGCAGGAGCAGAAATAAAAAACAATTCAGTTAATGTAGAAATCTGTTTCCTTCCCACTGTCAATGTCATCTGGATATTGTTTTTCTGGCATGTCATGGAAAGAAAAGAAAGGGATCCCCATCAGCTTCCAAAAGTCAGCGGATCCTGTCCAAGTGTTCAAGGCAAATGTTGCTGAAACCTGTTTATTGGGGAAGCAGACAGCAATTGCTTGACTATTCTGTTAGCCCACTTTTCAGGGAAAAAAATCAAGTCAGATCCAGATCTCATCCAGCAAACTTTGACCGTCATGCTCCTGTGGGGCAACGCCACTTCCCCAGAAACACTGCTGGGGTAAAGATCCTGCTGGGGTTTTACTGTAAACATGAATTAGGGTAGTATTTTTCTTCTTGATATAGATTTGATTCTTGATTTTTCTTTACCCTTAGGAACTGAAATAATTAGTTTAGTCTTAACTCAGGTTTTGGGGTACTACATTGTGATGAAAATTGTCAGACCCAAGATCTGGTAAAAGGGCATACGTATTGCTTCATTTTACCACTGAGGTTTATTTCTACACTTGGTCTGAAAAAAGCAACTTTCTAATCAGATTGTCTTGACAGCCATTCTGTGACCAACCTGTTACACTTAATTTATGTTTCTTTCTCTTACATACTGGAAAACATACACAAATATGTTCTTTAGATAAACTTCAGTTTCTGGTGCCAGAAGAAGCTGAACTTCAGTTCAGCCAGAACTGGAGAAGACAAACTTCAGCCAGAACTGCCAGAAGATAAACTTCAGTTTTTGGTGCTCCCTTATGAAACAGAAAATTTTGTATCTGCCTTCTTAAAGTCAACAAAGTGCTGCCTTAAGTCTTTTAAGCAGCAGATTTATTGAAAGTGACTTGTGCAATCAATATGTGAAATGGAGAAGCTCATTTCATCTTGTCCAATTTTTACATTACTCTTCATTTTCTCAGAGAACTACAAAGCTGAAACACTTCTCAGTAAAATGCTTCCTTAAAAAATGATCAGTTTTGTCTGCCTGTCATTGAGAAGGAATACATTTTCACTGCTTTAGTATCAGAATATGCATGCTTCCTTTTCTCTTAACTCACACTGGAACCCTAATGATCAAAGCAATTTCAGAAGGTGCTGTCTATTATGAGAACCATCTCATTGACGTGTGAGGGATGAGTTCTTTGTTTCCACTAAGAGAGCAGCAATAATTTCCACATCTGTTTTCTCCACTTAATGTTGTGCCTTTTTCATGAAAAGCACAACAATTTTTGAAGGGGAAAATTTGAATTCCCCTTCAATTTTTGTTACTGTTATAGTTTTACAACTTTTGAAGGTATTTTTAAAAATAATTTCATATTTTGATGCCCCAGGACAATCACAATCCACTTCTACTTTCATCTACTTTGATTAATTTGATTGTACACAATCCTGACTTCTAGAAGGAAACTCCACAAAATACATATTTTCCTCTGTGAAATGGATGCAGCACATTAGAAATAACAATAAAATATACTGCAAAAAAATATTTATTTAACATTTTATCAACTGGCTTGATACTATTCATCAAAACAAATGGAACTGCTCTTGGCTATTCTTCACATTTGTATTCTGTGTACAGCATTCAGTTCATTTGTATTTAGATGTGCTAAAGAGAAGCAAGTCATTAATAAGTTTAGTTAGAGATATTTGCTGTCATACATAAGGCAGGCATACTCATGGATAACCTGAGGAACCTGGGCAATATTAAGTCTTGAGCATCCTAATTCTGAAGTGATGAAACTTACCTTCCTCAAGATGGCAGCTGAAGCAGGTAGGATGCTGAGTAAATACTATGTTAAACAACAGAGAGAAGAGGAAACACTGGAGACAGGACATCTGAATTTCTGCTCTTTGGGTTGGGATTGGGAGAGGGAGCAGATAGCCATCTCCAGCCCCTTGGGCTCTGCATCAGCTTTTTTCCCCCAGGAAAAATTATTATCCATCCATGGAATTTTTTTTTTCTGTAACCATTAGAGAGAGAATCTGTGCTATTACTCCCCTCTAGTGGCAATCTGAATAGTTTAATCCTTCCTGCCTTGCTGGGAACATGGTGAAGTGCATGTCAGGTTTTCTTACCAAGATTATCTTCAACGCCTCTTAAAAGAGCTCTGTCATATTCAAAATATTTTCAAGATTCATAAAGCTGCTGGTTATATCCACCATGGAATATTTTTCTCCATTAATGCCAAGGGTCTCTAAGATCTCTACAAATAAGTTTTTGCATGCCTTAGATGGCCATGTAGAGAAGACAATCTATTTTTATCCAGCAAAGGTCATGGCTACACAGTATTGCAACCCCTGTATTGCATCTTACTTGTTGTCTAAAAAACATGGTTTGTATTTTAAATTCCTTTTTGCATCTGGTGTTCTTGGCATCTCAAAAGGCTTAAAGTGCTACCCCGTGAAATGCAACAGAGATCTACAAATATAAATATTTTCACAGTAAGGAGCATGGGATTGTAATTTCAAAGGATATGCAATGGTAATACTAAGCAATAGAATGCATTTAAAGAAATTAGTGTCACTAAAAATGTATCTGTAAGAACAGAATTAGCCATGCAAATTTGTTGGCAGAAAAAGCATTTCTCAATAGTTTTAAAATAAAGCCATTTTCCCCTCACCCTCTGGAGCTGTGCATTCAAAACACATAGTAAACACTCCAGATAATTTAGCAGCCACCTCAATCACCTCTTTTCTTCTCCTTTCCTATAATGAATTTACCTCACTGCAAAGTTAAGAACTGAAGGTAACAGAGCCAAAAGTATAAGGCAATTCAGAAATTGTCTATCATTGTTTTCTACATTCATATTTAGATTTCTTATGATAATGACCAAGATGTCTACTCTTTTCACCATGTTCGCTTGACAGTACACAAACTGTCCAAATGCCAGAGTTAGGAGTCCTTGTGTGATCATTTCTCTAGCACTAATTTTGAATCTATTTTTTTCCAGTATTTCATTATCTGCTGCCCTTTTCCGTAGAGCACTCGACCTCATGGTATTTTATGTGAAGAAGGAAAAAAAGTAAAACTGTACAATTACCTCTACTCACTCACTTAACTTTAGCAGTAACCCTTTTTTTTCTCTTTAACAGTTTTAATGAGGCTCTCTTTTCTAAGAAATGGTTCTGCAACTGCTGCTGTCTAAGCTACAACCATCTGTTATCTTCATTATCCTTAAAATGTTTGGCTCCAAAGTAAATAACAAATCAGAATATACATAAAGATATGATTTAGTAGCCATTAATTGCTATTTTGGGTTTTTTTAAGGTCAAATTCTAGTAGCATATTTTGAGGTTGGAGCTAAAACCCATGTGCTGTATTTCTCATCTCTTCGTATCTTTTCCTGAACAGATTACATGAGGATGATTTGAGGATTACTTTTTCTACCCATAGCTTACTTACCCTGAGTCAGTAGCAGTGTTACAGCAAATTATTTTTTTAAATCAGATGCTGTAACCTAGTAGATAGTTTCTACAATATCGAAAACACCAGTCTTTGGGCCAGTTCAGGTACAATTTGCATTTGCAGTGTATTTAAATAGAATAACATTATCTGTTTTGTTACTATTTTTCAACTGAGACACTGTTGGATGAAAAAAATATATTAATTATTTCTATTCAGGATAAGAATCTACTACTTTCTATTCTTGGTAAAGTTTCATTTTGTCCCTCAGGTAACAATTGTTGTGTTGTAAGCTAGATAAAAGGTCTAAAAAGAGTGTAGAGATGTTTGCCTAGAGTATAGAGATGAAATTTGTTAAATACCTACTGAAAACAAATATTGTGCCATCTACAAATGCTCTTCTAGGCTTGCACAAACTGAACCTAGATCTACATCACAGAAGACATAAAATCTTAATTTTTCATTGGTATTTACTCTTCATGAAATTCGGAAAGAAAACATAAATAATCCAAATTTTCGCAGGTGAGAAAATACCTTGTTAGCAACTGAAGGCTCTCTATTGCCTGTAAAAAGTGTCTAAGAATGTATATGAAGTATAAATTCATAATCATAACTAGATCTATCTATCTTTTCTAGGTATCTACATTTTATATAGATATAGATATATGTATATATAATATATATAGCTATGAAATATATATATCTCTGTGTGTGTGAATATGTGTATATATATGTCTATAAAACATAGGAATTTTGAACACCTGTAAGCGTAGCTTTGCCTGTTTTTCCTATTCAAGGAAGAGACTTCTCCTCCTCTGCTAGGTTAGTGGCTATGTTGGCTGGCAAATGAAGAGGACAACAGAGTCCCACTCCTCCAAAATTAAAACTTTCTAGCTCTAAATTTATTTTATGGCTTCCCCACACCCAGCTCTCAAAAAATACAGTACTACTACTTCTAGCACTACTAATAAAACAAATAAGCAAACAAGTAAAATAAAAATGTAGGGAGAAATAAGGCCTTTTCATATGTTTTTGAAATTGCACTAAAGATAATATTGCAAAACCCATTTGCTGTCTTTGACGTAGTAATCACAAAGCAGGTGTATCTACATGTCCTACCAACCAGAAATAGAAAAGAGGCAACCCAGTACCACAAGCTCTCAACACAGTTAAAGATGAGAAAATTAGAAGGGATATCTTACTCCTAAAATACTTCCAAAATATTTAAGAACCACACCATGCCATGCATGCATGCATGCATGCATGCATGCCACACTGCACACACTGCAGTGACAAGAGAAAAGCAAAATATACATAGGAGATGTTATTTCAACTCCTATATTTATGGTGATTGTGGTCAGCTGTGTGCTAGTTATCAGTGGCTTCCAATAAAAATCACTAAGTAATTGGATCCTTATAACAATTTAAATGGTAGCAAGCAAATCAAATTTCAGCCTGGGAAACAATAAACTAATGAGAATTTAGGACAATTAGGCACCTTTAGATTCTGAGACAAATTAATTTTGTTCTATACTACTTATGGGAATTTACTAAAATACTCCTTGATGGCTACAAGACAGTTTCTTTCCCATATTCTCATTTGTCTTCTGGATGCTTTTTTTGCTGCAGTTTTTAGTTCTTAAATACATTATCACAGAGGCAGTGCCACCACTGGTTCAGCTTTGGCCAGCAGTGGGTCTGTCTGAAGCTGGTACTGATTTAATCTAAATTCAAGGCAACCCCTGACATCTTCTATCAAAGTTGTTGACTCCCTGGCACCAGAACTGTGCAGGCAAACACAGTACAGAAGAAAACGAGAAACCTAAATATAGGAGTGAGTTTATGCAGGATTTGAAACGTTCATGAAAAAGTAGTTGTATTACTGTTTTATGTCATATTCAACTAAAAAAAAGGTCTTTTGGACAGAGGTAATTTAGGATGAGTTTTACATTCTTTTTTTTTTCACTTTTTTTTTTTTTTTAATGAAGAATCCTCTAGATAAGATAAACACCAGAATTAAATACCTACTGTCCTGGGGTGACTTTGTGATGCTGAATTATATCCCCATTCATCTGTTTAGCCCAGAAATATATACTGCATCTTTGAGACTGGTTCTGAGAGTGAAGAGGGAAGAGAGAAGTGTGCAGTTTGTTTTCAGACACTGCACTCATTCCTCCACAGTCTTGTTCCTGTGTTGTCTGCAGACAGTCAGACAGAGAGAGCTCTCCTTTGCTTTGTAGTTAGTTTTCTGCTAGCTAGGGCAGAGAAGTTCCCTGGACTGTGTGGGGTTTTTTCTTTTTCCTTTTTTTAGAACTGTTCAACCTGCTCTAGACTAGGGACCCAGAGAAGCGCTGGAGGCTCACATCTGTAGCCCACTGGGGCCTGGCCTGGGCCATGGCATTTCCCAGAGCCAGAGGGACTGATAAGAGACTGAGTGAGCCAAGCTACAACCCACGGAGGGACTTGTCATCTCTTTTAGTGGTGAGAGGTTTTATTTTTTAATATTGTTCATTTTTGTGCTGGTAAGTGTTAAGTAAACTGGGTTTTTTTCCACTTTTCTCCAAGAAAATATTTCCCCAAACCAATTAAAGAAGAGGCCACTTAGATTTGTATTCTAGAAGGACCCCAGTTCAGAGGTTTCTTCCAAAATTTGCCCTAAACCAAGACACCTACATATTTTCACAAATGCTGATTACATCTACTTGGAAGGAACTAAGTTGGTAAAGAGGCTTAAAATAGACCTCTTTTTTCTAAAATTGAGAAATTAACTAAGAAAATTAATTGGACAAAGATAGCTGGTTTTTTTCAAATTGATAAATACATATCAGGAGCTTTGGGAAAGGTTGGGAGGAAAAAGACTGTAAGAGTTTTGCAAAAAGCTGTATGGCAAGTATAAAAGAGTAAATCATCAGTGTAGACCATGCTACGGGTGAAAGGGAAAAAACAAACCTCAAACAAACCCAGCTACAGAAAAATAGTTTGTGTGTACTAAGGGGAAACATACCTGAAGCATGAATAGCATGCTGCTTAAAAGGCTCTACCCTCTAAAAAAGACATGGCAGTGAAGACAACCCAGTGAAATGAGAATGATCAGAGGATCACAAAAAACCATGCAAGATTAAACAAATAGATTTGATCTTTCTTTAAAACTAAAGTGAAGATCAACTTTTAACTAAATCCCTTTTAAGGAAATCTGTTTCCTTAGCCAGATACTAACAAAAAATTATCTTTTAAGATCTTCTGCAATGCAAATTGGTCTTACACTAAGACAAGCCTAATTCCCATCTGCTGCTACTTTCTTCTGACTGAAAAAAGAAATAATTTTAATTGAAAAAGAAATTGCTCTGAAGAACTAACTGTGACAATTCCTTCACTTTTTAGGGTAAGTAAATGGTCCTTACAAGTACCAAGTGTCTCAAAGCATTGGGCTCTTACTCGAGTCCTCTTTGAGCACAGTTAAATGAAGAGCTTCCTTTTCTTTTAATTTCCAGTATATTTTTCTGTTTTCAGTTTGCTGGGAAGCTTTGATCTTTCTCCTGCACAGAGACTCCCGCCATGCCCAGGTTGTTAGATGGTAGGTCAGCGCCTCTGGGTCTCTGTACTAAGGTTATGCACAAATTCTAGCTGGTACAGATGGTATCTATGACCTTCTCCACTTCCAGCAATCATAAATTTATCAGGCTCCATACCCTTCAATTAAGAACAGGATTTTTTCACCAATAAAAGGCCTAATTTTGAAATTATTAACCAATTATTCTGGCTATTTTAGGATGAACCTCTGACTTCTAAACTGCTTCAACCAGTGCATTTTTTTCCCTCTGAGACAGTGAAGGTCACTAATCCAGAATGATGCATGAAACAGGCACACATGGAAGGTTTTCCAAGTTTACATATAGGAGGGTGGAAACAACTAAGAGATAGTCAGGAAAGAGCATCTAAGTCATTTATAGTTAACTACCTGCATGTCTTCTCTTCTGTTTCCTCCCCAAATTCCCTGCCATAAATAAGGATATGTAGTAATAGAGGAAAATGAGGGTCAGGTGTGACTATGGAGAGACTTTATTTCTTGTACAAAATTCTTGTGTAAATGTAGACACATCACTATATGGAATTCCCTTCATTTCTTGAGCATTGCAACAAATTCTAGGCACAGGAACTGTGATGAACTGGATTATAATCTCCACGTGTTTACTTTATGTGTTAACAGCACATAACATGTACTGTTATTAATCCTCCATTTAACAGCATGATTCAATGTACAAACTGCATGTGTAACAGGAATAAAGAACAGGCACTTTGGGAAACTGAATTCAAGCCAGTAGAAAAGAAAGGAAGGGAGCAATAAATTGTGCATTCCATTTATATTCCATGTATGTCACATCAAAAGTAAAGAAAAAAAATTATTAAATCTCATAATTTCCTTCTGCTGACAACATGCATTGTTGAAAAAATAATACTCTTCATTGTGTGATTACAGCCATTCACCTTACTTCTTCCACCTACTGCTGCATAACAGGAACAACAAACTAAACCTGCTGTGTGCATTTTATTTTTTCTGTAGTATTGACTATAAACTCAGTAAACTAAGTTTTTCTCAGGCATAAAATATGTCCTCATTATTGCGAAGAAACTGAGTAAAGTTGGAGTTGTTCCATGGTAACTGAGAGAAGAATTTAGTTTTCTGTCTTTTCAGTCCTTAAAAATAATATTCCAAGGGGGACAAAATTTATGACAATAGAATGGCAGTCATGACAGTCTGGCTGCTTTTCTGGTTGTTTGTTGTTCTGAGTCATTGCTCTGTAGACTCCTCAATTCCAGAGGGAAAAATAGAATATGTTTTATCGGTTTCTTTGTCTCTGCACCCTAACATTTCAAGACAAAGTCTAAAATGAATTTGAAAAATTTTCAAAATAGCTGAAACAGCTGATCTTCACTTTTAAGCACAGCATGTGTATGTATCATATTTGGTGAAATGAACAAGTAAAACCATTATTTTTTATCTTTAAAAATATTTATTGAAAGACATGAATATACCAAATTGTTTATCGAGAAGAATTCTAGAAATTGGAGATTGACACTCTGTAAGCAAAGAGTATCTGAGGCTAAAGTTATATTCTGTTTCCATAGTTCATTCAGCATTGGTTATTTGGTTATTATATTGGTTACTCAGGGTTATTTTCAATAGGAAAAGTTTCATAGTTAATTTTGCATAATAGTGCAAACATTCATCTCATTGGGGCAATATCCTCATTTCTGGAAACTGGTTAAGATGATTTCCCTACCTTTCTTAGGTCCTTTTGTGACATTTCAGGATGCGTTTAGTAAGGGAGAAGTTACTACACTGCTGGCTGAGATTAGATTAGGGGTCTGCACGAGAAGAGGTTTGGATAAAAGTTTGATCAGAAGAGGACTAAACATGACCAGCTTTTGTAGGAAAGGCCTATGTTGTCCATTCCTGATGTTGTTATATGAGAGTGTATCACTTCTTTCTGATTTATGATTTCTGTAGCCAAGCCACAGGGAGGTAACAGCTTCCAGTGCTAAAGAGTTCCATTTTGGGATATAGCATGT
Source organism: Camarhynchus parvulus (assembly GCF_901933205.1). Taxonomy (NCBI): domain Eukaryota; kingdom Metazoa; phylum Chordata; class Aves; order Passeriformes; family Thraupidae; genus Camarhynchus; species Camarhynchus parvulus. The sequence goes on from NC_044601.1 coordinate 3,375,543, forward strand.
GGCTCACTAGCTTCATGATGGAAACTTAGACATTCTTCCCATAAAGGCTAAATATGTCCAGTGTGTCCACATCTCTATCACATTCTCCAAATTTCCCACTGTATTCATATGTTGTAACCTAGCTGTCCCCTAGAAAAAACCATGGGTGACCAGCACACATATTTGAGATTTGCAACAATCCTCTGCTGCTATGATTTTGGTCCATGGTAGGCAATGCTGTAGACTGTTTTTTGAGGACCGTATAGGTCAAACGCCATTCCCGCTACCATGTGTAAAAGACATCACGCTGATGTGGCTGGAGGAAGGATTTTAATGACGTTGCAACTGTAATAGATAATGCTGTTTGTGTATAGTGGGGGCAGATCAAACAATCTCCGCAACCCTTCCTCAGTTTAGTCTCAGAGATAACGACTTAGTCTTATGCAGCTACAGCCCTGGGCAAACTAACACACAAATCACATGACTGAACAGAAGATATTTGTGCTTAGAATGATGTTCACTGCCCTCACAGGGTATGCTCAGACATGTCATATGGATGGATGAATGGACATGTCAGAGGATATGGGAGAACTGATCAAATGAATCTATAAAAGACCAGACTGACATGCTAACAGCATTTTTTTAGGGACTGTAGCACCAAAGTTCTTGTTAAAGGTGCATGCTTGGCACACATTTCTCTAGAGCACTTGGGAAATGAGAGTTAGGCCACAATGAAAATCTAACTATGATTCAGGCAGGAGTTTCTGTTCATATTAAAAAAATACTCTGAGCACTTAAGATGACAGCCATATAAATTATTTACCTTCAGAAGTTAAGTTTTCAATCATCTCAATCATTATGATTGCTGAATTAGAAACTGTTTCCTGACAACTTCTTCCTTAATTTTAAGTGTAATTACCTGAGAACCCTAAGTAATCCAAAATAATTTGAGCAATTTTCTCCCTTATTTAAGGGAGTTAAAATCCCCCTTTAAGACAAAAGTATCTAAGCACACTAGGATATAAAGAGGGTCCATATTCTAGCCTTTTCTGTTCTGTACATGTCTCCATAACGAGAATCAAGTCTGACCAGGAGAAGACTTCCCTCTAGCCTAGTAATAAACTACTTGTTTAAAAAAAAAAAGAGCACTGTCTCTTTGTACTTTCAGACATCATTTTTAGTTGACTCAACAGCAATTTATCTTAAAATATGGTATGATGAATATTGTGGTGAACCTGCATGAAGACTGCTCAGATAATTCTGATAGGGTCATTTGTAGATTGTGGTCTAGTTTATGTATGAGTGCAAGACTGATGTTTTCTTTATCCAGGAGAGTAGCAGATCTAGACATGAGTGGAAATGCAGATCTAGGCCCACAGCCAAAATATGGCACCTTAGGTGCATGTGTCTTTTTATGAACTGCAGTTCATTTATGGATAAATCTTTGTTAATGAAATAATCCTAATAATTGCACCAGGTGTGTTTATATGATATAAGAAATTATCTTATACAAGGAAGTCCTAGCATTATATTTATCTTTGCTTATAGATAGTCTTATTTTATGAGTAATATACATTTGCATATCTGTCACAACACCGGACAGTACCACTCTGTTATCGAATTTTTCCTGCTTATGTATCTCACAGCTGGAGAAACTTTAATTAAAAACACATCTAAATTCTTGAAAATCAATTAAATCTGTGTGTCATGCATACATTTGAATTCTCTATTGGATCTTCGCAATATATAAAATATTTAACAAACTGAAAGACACTAAAGGAAGGTGAAAGAAGTGAATGGAGATGAGACATTCTATCTAGAGAGAAAACTGGAACTCAAGTCATGCTTTTCTCCAAATTCATAAGAAACAGTTAAACCCAGTATTATTTTCTTTTTTCTATTCAGGACAATGACATGACTGTACATATGACCAAAAGCAGAAAAGAATAATATTTTCTGATGGCTCTTCAGCTGACAGCACAGCACCTTCTACTTCATTACTGAGTGCGGCTGTGTTCCAAATAATGTGTGTTGCACACACTTTATTTCAATCCAAAAGCATATGAAGCTTAATTATTATTTACCACCAAAAACTAGCTAAGAAATGCTTAATGCACACAAGTGTGGAATACAATGGAAATCCCAATAGGCACATAAAATAAATCATGTTTTGGAAACAAAAACTGATTCGCTGATACTCACATAATAATCAGGGGAAATGATTGTTCAGAGAAAAAATAAGCAGACTTATGTTGTCCCTTTTTAATTATATTGATAGCACAATGGGTTGTATTTTGTAGCAGTCAAATAAAGTCTACTGAATAAAGTATTGGAAGCTTTCATAATAGAAATATAGAACAATAGAATATAACTTGCTAATTAACTATTTCCACTCAGAGGGCCATATTGAAATTTCATGTTTTCTATTACTTACTTTAGAGAGACTTTTTATATGTTTACGTATTTTAAAATTTTCTTTTATTTTTTATCCTTTTTTATTTCTTTCCTCTTTCTTCAAGAATTAAAGTATTATGTAATAGCAAGACCTGACAGTAAAATTTGAGTACTGTCCCCTAATTTTGTCAGTTTCTGCTGCAACAGAATGACCTAGTTTCCTTTAAAAAGATGTTGGTGGTAATTGTTTCAAGTAAAGCATCCTGCCAGCAGCAAATACACAGATATTTAACTGTTCTTAGTGTTTTGGTGACAAAATTAAATCCACACCTACTGTGTGAAGTTGAGTTTTCTAAGTATGCATGGCTGCTTTATACAGTGGAGCAGCAAAGATCAAAGCCCCAAAGATGACAAAATCTTAGAAATTTCATATACACCCCAAGCCACAGCTAAGAGAGTTCAACCACTGAGCATCTGGATGTAAAAAAAGGACTGATTTGCTCTTTAATACTAGAAATATTTAGATCATGAAGAATTATTTTAGCTGGTGAAAAAGTTGTCAATGCATTTCCAGCATCACTAGGCTTCCATATAGCTCAGACAGAACAAGAAGCATTCAAAACAGACATATAGACATGCAAAGTTGAAGGATGAAATAACATTTTGTTACTTTTTAGAAGAGGTTTGGATCTGCAACCAAAAATGCATAATATTCTCTTATAGACTTTTTATTTTAAATCAGGCTACTAGGTATGGGTGAAGAAGTGCTTTATTTGTTGCCCCCATTATGATCTTTCAGGAAAAAGGTTTTAATTTCACCTACCTTCTAGCTGAACATTGCATAATTTGCTGAAAATTAGTGAGATATGTCCTTGTCCATCATATGAATGGTATAATAGGAGTTTAAGATATATCAATGAGAAAGAAAAAGAGTTGGCATTTTTCTGTGAATAATTCTGTCCTTCACAGTTGTGATTACTCCTGTGCTTCTTTGCTTACTGTCCTTGTTCAGCCACTGCACATTTCTACTCTGTACTAGGTTCAATATGAGCTGCAACTGCTACATTATTTCTTCTATGCCAGAAACGTGTCACACGAGGACTGTCAAGAATGCAAAAATGTTTGCAGAAAATCTAAAACCTATATAATTTTAAGGAAAATTTTTGCAAGAATTTCTTTCGTTTCACTCTGAATTTCTTTATAAGTACAACATTTAGAAGTATGTCAATGATTTGATGCTTTCAGGGGAAGGTGCAGCACGTGATTTGCTTAGTAATACTAAAAATCAAGCCAATCATATATAAAAAATGGGACTCTAGATGTCAACCTGATGAGCTAAGAATTAGATTATTTATCAACTGTATCTGTATATGTGTTCAGGCTAGACTCTGTATCTTGATTTATTCAAAGGATTTTGTTCATGTATTTGAAGTGTTACGAAAAATGTGGGGCTTTTTATTCCAGGAATACAACAAAAGTCTGAGAAGTGTTGCCACAAGTGACAGTCAGCATAACACTCTTTTTTCCTTGTAATGGTTTTACAGAATCCAGGGTACCTTACACTAATTTTAGACACTTCAGAAGAGCTCAATTTAGTGAAGCTGAATGCTAAGCATTTAGAAAATGAATTTTGTTTATTTTAGTCAAGTCATCCAAAACTCAGATTCCCCAGGCATTTTTGAAAATGTGAGTACGCCTTGTTTCCATCAGCCTTTCCTCAGTATTCCTCTTCTGTGTTATTGTTACCATAGAGACTGGAGGAACAACAGTTTAAATACACAAAAATCACTGCTTTCTTGCCAAATGAAGTTCTATAATTTGATCATCCCCTTTTAAACTCTAAAGTTAAAGTCTTTCAAGCTTCTGCTTCATTCTTCCCTCTTCTTTCCCCATGTTTTTTCAATAGGACGGACAAAAACATTCTTTCTACACTTTCTCTTCATGCAATGTTCATCGTCAGCTCTTTCAGCTCAAACCACAATTTTCAAACGAAACATCCTAAGCCACTTGACTAAGCAACAACAATAAGAAAGGATGGAAGGCTGGGACAAGAGGAAGGAGGGAAGGAAGGCAGAAAAGAGGGAAGGAGGGAGAGTGTTTCATTCAGCTATGGGGAACTGTGAGAAGTTCTTTTAAAAATAGATGTCCTAGGATGAAATTAAATCAAATGAGACAATATTGTATCTGCAAAATATTTGTTGTTAATGGAAACTAAAAAAAAGGAGTTGCCCTACTAGAGAGGACTAAAAAAGAAAGAAAATGGGGGAAAAAAATGGAAAAGGGTGGGGAGGGAGAGAGACTGAGAAGAAGAGAGGGAGAGAGGAGAAGGAGAGGGAAGGGAAGGGAAGGGAAGGGAAGGGAAGGGAGAGGGAGAGGAAGGGAAGGAGAAGGGAAGGGAAGGAAGGGAAGGGAAGGGAAGGAAGGAAGGGAAGGGAAGGGAAGGGAAGGAAAGGGAAGGGAAGGGAAGGGAAGGGAAGGAAGGAAGGGAAGGGAAGGGAAGGGAAGGAAGGGAAGGGAAGGGAAGGGAAGGGAAGGGAAGGGAAGGGAAGGGAAGGGAAGGGAAGGGAAGGGAAGGAGGAATAGGAAAAAGGGGAGAAAAATAGCTGAATGAGAGAAAGAAGAAAATGAGATATAGGTCTTGTAATTTTAAGGTCTTTTTCACAGTGTGAAAATCTCCAAATGAGACAAATAAAAACATAATCTCCTGACATACTAGTTAAATTGTTCACTTATGGAAAAAAAATTGTAGTTGCCATCCAAATATTCAGATTCAGAAGTTGGTCTGGCCTCCAAAAACAATGGTTGCTAGTTACCAGTACTATCTATTTTTTAAGTGGAGAAGTTGGCTTTATGTAGCCATTTTTCCTGCAGAAAAAAAAGTAAATTTAACTGTAATATTTTCTTTCTTTAGCCTAGAATATGTGTTGCCCATTCAAACCTACAGAAACATGACTTTGCAGAAGAAAAGCTGGTTTGTGAAATAATGGCTTGCAAAAAAACCCCAACCCATAAGGAGCTTCAGCAGTAAAATAAATCCACATAATACTGAAGAAGTGGGCTTGTAATGATATCTATGTTCCTCTTTCACATCACCTGTAAATAAAAATATTTTTCTATTTGTTGTCTTCTTACTTGCACTGTGTTTCCAATTCAACAATACATTATATTCTGCTCCAATTGTTTCCATTTACATGACAAAAATAGCAACAAAATAGAATTATTATTATACATCAACCCTTTGTGTCTCTGAAAACTTTTTCACATCACATTTTTCTGTAAGCAAAAGGTGTTGGCATGTTCTCACTTTACCTCCTTCACTGAAGACTTACACTATTGAGTGTTTCACCTCCCCTGCTTCTTGATGTATTGGGTGATTTCAATAACTTTCAGGTCTAACAGTTTAGTTTTGTTTCTTTCTGCACAGAAATCCTTGTCTAGGATTCTTGTCTAAGATGCTTTTCTTAGATCCTATGGATGTGGTGATCAATAATACATAGATAGTCTATTTCAGTTATTCACATCAGGGACTAAGAGGAATAACCATCATTAGTAAAGATAACAGCAAAGAGCCTAAGACTATATGACGGCCAAAACCAGTTCTGCTACCAGCTGGGGAAGTTATTACAGGAACTGCTTTCATCAATACCTCCATGAGCCTGTGTGAATTCTTTTTCTGCATGACATCCATATTTACAGTTCACAGGTTCTTATGTATGCCAGTGATTTTCATACAAACAACTAATCTGTGCAAAGTGCACAGCCAAAAACCGGGACAACAAGCAATGTATTTTGGATTCAAAGAGCTCATCATAGTGACAGCTGCACATGATTCTTCAGGTTCCCATTTCATTCCATTCTCCTCACAACACTAAAACAGAAACAGTTTGTTGCCCTCTATTATCCCCAACTTCCTCTTTTGTCCTACCTTCCACCCTTCACCTAATCAATCCTTCTTATATCCCTGAGTGCACATACAGTTTCTTCATCCTAGTGATTTTTCCCATTTTCTCATGTAGCTGCTCTCTCACCCTATCTCACCTCCTGATCCATTCATCTCTTTCCCCTTTGTCAAGAAAGTTTTTTTATTTTCATCCAAAACCACATTGGTCAAATTGATTCAGGTCTGAAAAAACTGAAAAAGAACCAGATAGAATTATAATAATAGCAATGATAAAATTGTTTTTCTGTGCTTTTATAATCTTGCTCAGCAAGAAAGATAATGTTCAGCTCCAACTTCCAGCTGTGGTTTAAAAACAATAAATTAGTAGAGCATCTCCCTTGTTAGTACAATCATATTGTGAGCTAAATACACAAAATATCCCTATATAGCTGAAATGTTAATTAAATGCCTTCTACTCAGATAAAAGCCTACAGTAAGGGAAAAGCTGATTTGCATAAGTCATTTGCATTACATCATATGGTCTAGCCAGCCTGATCTTAGCAGAACACTTTGGTTTACAGGGTAAACACATAAGTCAAAAATATTTCTGGGCAGAAGGGGATCCTTAGTCTCAGAAGAAGAAGCATCATAATTTTTATCATTCACCTACGTACTGGGCTGTGCTGCTGAAATTAGCACAAAGACTTATTTACTGTACTTCCCTACAATAATAAGAGATAGAGTTATATGGCATATGTCTTGAGAATAAATGCTTCAATTATTTTATTCTGAGGAACAATGAGAATCACATTGATGATGTTCAGGCAACAAGAACAACATCATTATTTTACTCTTTAAATAATATTATTCTGTGATTCAGAAGTCTTTATACCTGTAAAATTTGCCTACTCACTTCAGGCATTTAACATCTGCCCTTAGACAGCAAACTGCTATTCACCTTCCTTAAATGTAAAGCCTTAAAAACAAAGACACAACCCATCTAAATGGATAGCTGCATTTATGGGCACTTTCTGTCAATGCTACTTTAAGAAAGACCAGTGAAGATATATTACACCAAGTCTTTATTACTCACCAAGAAAAATAAGATTTCTATTTTATATAAACATAAAGTGAAAGCTTCTTAAAAAAACCCAGAACACAAGAGATGTATGAGGCAGAGTTTACACAGATTTTTGTGGGCAGTGTCCCACAAAAATTGAGGACACTTTGAAACAAAAATATTATATTGAGTACCACTGGAACTCCCAAATACCTGTGAATATCACTGTGGTTTAGCAAGAGCAAACCTACTCATCTGGCCAGTGGAATACATTCCTACTAGGGAAATATGTGTTCAAAGGGTTAACAAGGCTCTACAAGAATTTCAACTTTCTCAATAGAGAGGAGGAACATGAAATCTCCATCTGTGGTTGGAAAAAATATATTGTTATTATGAAAATATGGATCATAAGTTGCACTTATAGTAATACATATGTGTAGAGTCATGCTATGACTAGACCCTTGGATTGCCCTTGTAAGATCTAATTTCTAAGCTGACCTTTATTATGCCTCAAGATCAAGAGATCTGTACTCCTGACAATCATAGGCATTGGCCCATAAAATATCCAAGTCAATGGCAGAAGTGGAAACCATCAGATAAAGTTGAATCTTTGAAATGGAGTGCAAGGTAAAAATATAGTAGCATGGGTCTAGTTTGATAGAAGGTCAGGGACAGATGCTGATCATTCTCATGAAAAAAAAATCTCAGAAAGCTATGTTTATTACTTGACATAGCAATAAAACATGCCGGTTACTTTGCTTATGTAGTGCTTTTTCAATTATCATTACAGGCTGCTCTACCTCTTAAAACTCTCAGCTCACAGACACATTTAATTGTCAATATGTTAGCTTAGCTACAAAAGATATACAGAAACAATAGCTTACTGTGTTTCAGAAAGAAGAATGACATTAAGATAGAAAATGGTTTGACAGACCTAAGATCTCCCTCTAATGACAACTGTTTAAAAAAATCATTCATGATTTCTTTTTTTTTAATAGAAAAAACAAAGGACCAAATATGGATATCATTATACTGAAAACGAGAGAAATATGTCATAACAAAATTAAGCTAGAACAGAGAAATAATGAATGTGAGAAATAATCAAACATAAGTGACTGGATTTATTTTTGTTGCCCAAAGGCCTACCTTAAAGGCTGAGCTGAGAAGACTAATGTCTGATTATCTGCTCCATCGAGAGCCTTGCAGTACAGGACTCTGCATTCATTGCTGCAAAGCTGGCCACTGGGAAACCTCATGATTAAATAGCTTTAGCCTGAGTCTGGTGTTATCAAAAGTAAGCAGAAAGAATAGCCTACTTTTTTTATCAGTTTTTGACTTCTTATTCTGTGATAATGTAGGAACAGAAGATAATCAGTAATAGACAAATTCCTTTGTAAGAGTTTGTCTCTGACAGTCCTATCAAGAGAAAGAGCCATTTTTTTCCTGTTGAGTCAATTTCTTCAATAAGATGAATTTGTTTTAGAAGAATGATATTTAAAGTACAAATGTTCATTGTTTTCCGGGGTAAGAAAGTTTGTGGGGTTTTTTCCATACCTCTTAGACTAATAAGGCTTGTTACTCCATTGCTAGTTTCAAGTACAAGCAAATTTTAAAAAGTATTAATGACCTCCATTTTAGACCCTGAAAAAAATGCCAATATAGTTTCAATGTAGATTATACATTCAGTAAAAATTGCAAGAGATGTATACATCACAAGGATAATTTTACACCTGAAGAATCAGGAGACTGAAGGACAAGGACAGATTGAACTGTTAATTTTTTTTTTAACATTGAGAAATACTGACAGTACTTAGTATTTATTGATTCACTCATGTGTGTCCAATAACCAGAAATGTAATCTCCATGTCATATGATGGGTTACTTCACCCACATAGGGCAAATGGACCATATGTTTGACTTCAAAATTAATTCATTATCATATGAATTAATGCCAGGTTTAGTTTCTGAAAATAATATTCAGCAAGAGAGAAAAACATTGACATAGGACACCTATTTTACTGGAAAGTTAATAGCAGTCTTTGCCCAAATGGTAGGATGTTTAGATTTAATTCCAATTTAATTTTGAAGTTGAGGCAAGCATTGGAATAGTTCTAGTTGTCCTTAAGAGAGATTTTAACATATATCAGGATCGAATTTCCATTCTTTTGGAGGCAAAACACTGTGCTACTTGTATACTTGCAATCCCTTGCATGTGTTAGTAATTAGCATTAAACCTGAAGTTATGATAACTGTCTTAAACCCCTAAATTATGGAAAAACAAAATGTACTGTTGGAATACTTGTATTATATCCTGTGAGAATTCAAGTATTTCAGGCCAGCAAAGATGTGAAAATGTCAACAAGATCACTAGGTAATTTTCCTTGAGATCTGGGCTCAGAGTGGGGTTGCCTCAGACTTTAAGGACTTTACTTTTTTTATGAGTTTGGTCTATGAAGACAGAACAGAATTTACTCAAAGATGACTGAATCAAAGCTGAGGATAAGGCTGAACAATGGTGAGTGCCTGGAGCCAGAAGTTGATGAAACAGGAATTAATAGGCTTTGAATTTAATCATAATCCTGGTAGAACTCTAGTATTGATCTGCAAAAATGACACCTTTGATCTTTCATTACACTTTTCTGTTAGTCTAAGTAAGCACTCAATGAATTTCTTCAGAAAGCACAAACAATCTGGAACAAATCCCCAAACACGTTTCCCTTCTTTGCTGAACCTCCACGTCTTAACTAGTTAACACCTCAAATCATGCTCAGATGAGCCGCCTCAGTGGAGTAGCTACTGAAGAAACTTAAATGATATTGTGAGATGTAAAGCTGACTAGGAAGTAGGTACATTTTTTTTTAATTAATAAAAGAGAAAGGAAATCCTCAGGAGAAGAAAATAGCGCATTACTAGTAGTGAATATGCCAAGATTGATCAGATAGGATCCTCTGAGACAGAATGCATTCATGTATTGCTCTACATAAATGCACTCTTGATTCGTAAGACTGGACCATAAATTTTTACTTTCCCTACATATCTGACTAATGTCATTCGTAGCCTTTTAAGGGATCACACAGAGTACTCATATTCTTAGTGTTTTAAGCAATTACTGATATTAAGCTGAGTGGCTGCCCTCTCAGCAGAGATAGTGCAATCAACAGTGTGAGCTGGTTACAGTTGGACAAATGCTTACAATTGACTCGGTCCACTGCTGCTTCCCTCTCCTCTGCTCAGAGTGATTGCTCTCTCTGATGTGATTTAAACTGACCTGTGTAATTCTGAAACAGACAGGTTGTGCTCATGTGGTTGATGCTGCGCACTAAGATAGGTGTGGAAATCAGGTAGAGCACCTCTGGAGATTTACAGGTGGTGGTTTCCTAAGCATTTTCAAGTCTACCACTGAAAAAACTATCTGACTAGAGAAGGAACCTCAACTCTTATGAAATCATTGAGTTTTGCAGCTGAGAGTAGCAAAGACTTATCTAGACATGCTATTTTGCAGCCACTTCAGTAATTAAAATATAAAGGTCCCCTCAGAGAACTAATCCAACCACGTGTAACTTTTACTTAAAACTACTAATTGAGATGAGACGGCAAAACTATTAAGTTAGCATTTAAAGCTGAAATCCAACTTTAATTATATATTAGTAACTGTAGATTAAAAATATGAAAATAATCTGATGTGTTCGGGCAGATGTTGAATTTTTTTTTTTTCACAACGTCTGTTGGAATGAAATAAGCCTCACAAAATTAAGCATAGACAAGACTTTTTATTCCTTCTTTGTCTTTTCTTACTTCTTTCAGTCTCTAATATTTCATAGTAGTTTCAGGAGCCATAGGATAATACAACACTTCATTATTCCTTCACACAGAAAGCACAGTGAAATACAAAGGTAAAAAGAATTATAGTTTTATATAGGGTCTTCTTCATTGTTTTTGAAAAGTTCACAGAAGTATTTTCAAATTATTTCAAATTATTTTAAGACAGCAATTTAAATTCTAAATCACCATTTTATTCAAGAAAAGCTGTGCAGACCCCTACCTATTCATGTGTGCATGAACTGTAAGGACAGTTCTTCTGGAAAGTTTGTTTCACTTGATGACTAACCTCGTGGTACATATTTGCAATGATACTGTATGCAATCTGGTATCATGTTTATGTACCAGCAGTAAGCTTGGCATCTGAGCTAAAATAAAAAATTCCTTTTTTGGCTATAGTTTAGCTATAACTGAGAGTAGATTGGTGTCCCCAGTAAGAGTTTGTCTATCATTCATCTGAAAAGAAAGCAGCATTTTTTTTTTTCTGCTGTTCCAGTAGGAACACCTGGTCCATTGTTTTGGCTTTGACTCCTTTAACTTTCAGAACTGAAGTTTGCTCAGTCACTGCCTTTGGCATTAGCACTGAATTTTCTTGGAGCTCACACCAACAGCAACTAGGAGGCGTGAGACGCCGCAGGATGTGAGGAATTTACTCATAACCCTTGAAGTAAGAAAATGTGACCAAAGTCACTTAATGGAATAGATAATTTGGGATGTTTGCAGTGCAGCTCCAATAGCACAACCAGTACTATTCAGGTGAGAGAATCAGAGAACACCGCTGAATGAACAGCTTTTGAGAAGGAGTAATTAGCAGGGAGAAAGATGAATGAGACATGTTCAGCCTCAGCTGCATTTCTCACACATCACTCTACTTTGTGTTCCTCTCTCTGCCACGGTCCAAAACTCATACCAATAGCATGGTCCAAATTTCCCTCTTAGTTACACCAGTGCTCCTGTGTTAGCTCCATCTGGCTTTCCCCATGCTAACTGAAGCTGTGTGACTAAGGGGAGAAAATGGACCTGTAGCTGGCTAGATCAGATTCTGACTTCCCACTGCTGCCAGCTGAACAGAGGGGGGAAAATAAAGAGAAAAGGCTAAAGTTTCATTGTTATCAAGGTTGCTTTCCCATTCTAGAATGACATAAATAGAAATTGCCATGGTTCTTATGTTGTCTTTTTGAAATGAGCAACGCTATTGCGGCTTTTGTGGTATTAGAGAGTGAGCGTGTATTTCTGTATCAATTTTCTTTGTTGCCACCCCTCTTACTTTTTTCCATTGTTTCTGCTCTTGACTCAGTTACTCAGAGACTCCAAAATCTCCTATCTTCTGCAAAGCTGAATGTACTGAAACAATATTTTCTTCTCTGGTGGACAGGAAAAGCAGACAGCAAAAGAGCAACTTAGGGCCCTGGGTTAACAGAGGGTATTAAATGATGCTGGAGACTGTGAAACAAAACTGAAATGAGCATGTGGAAAAGTGAGTTAACTGAGTGGGAAGAAATAAAAAGATGGTGAGGATCAGAAAGGCAGAAGGAGGTTTACTAAATAGGTCTGTGATTGTATAGTCTTCACATCTTATTTGTATACACATGCCATTGAAAACTCATGTTTTGAAAGGTAAATAAATGCTTGAATATAAATAATAATTAAAGAATGAACGAATGAATTTATGAGAAAGCAAAATAATTTGTAATCCAATCAGTTCTTTTTTAAATAGATGAAGAAAATTTGCAGCTCTTCACTGCTTACAGCCCACAAGATCTGTTTATATACACATATAGTACTGAAAATAGAGAAGAGATATGAAACTTGAAAATCAAGTAATCAATTCAGTGAATACAATTACTTAGGACTGAAAGATACAGAAAATGACAGTGTCATTTATTTTCCTTTTTGGTTTTTTTTTTTTTTTTTGCTATCAATTTACCTGTAGTTTACCAATACTTCACTTACCCGGTTCAGATGAGCCAAAATTTTAATTAAATTTCTATTAAAAATAATACTTTAGTATCAAAGAAATGTAATAATTTAATTCCTGAAAAATAATAATCCAGCTGCTCTGCATAGTATTACTGAGGATTTTACAGTGTGGTTCTGGAGTAGTGAATTCTTTATGTCAGCAAAATATCAACGTGGGAAAAAGAAAAAAAGAGAGAGAAAGGGAGAGCACTCAGTGTTTGTTTTGTTTATTTGGTTGAGGTACTGTTTTTGCATGGCCTGGTTTTTGGTGACAGGGGGGTTGTGGGCAGGGGTGGGGGCTGCAGAGGTGGCTTTTGTGAGAAGCTGCTGGAAGCTTCCACCATGTCCAGCAGGGCCAATTCCTCATGGCTCTGAAGATGAACATCTTGCTGGCCCAGAGGTTGATAATGCCTCTGTGATGGCATATTTTAGAAGAAAAACAAAACAAAGCTGACAATGTTTTTCATCTAGCCAGAAAAGAGAAGGAGGTGAGAACATGTGAGGGAAAACAGCATGGAGACACCAAGGTCAGTGGAGAAGGAGTGGGAGGGAGTGCTCCAGGCACTGGAGCTGAGATTCCTCTGCAGGCTGTGATGAAGACCACGGTGAAGCAGCTGTGCCCTGCAGCCCATGGGTGCACAGGGAATGCAGAGATCCACCTGCAGCCCATGGGGAGGTGCCCATGCTGGAGCGGATGGATGCCTGGAGGAGGCTGTGATCCAGTGGGAGACCCAGTGGGGAGAGGGCCCTTGCTTCCAGGCTGGAGCAGCCTGTCCTTGGAGGAATGCATCCCATGGAGTGACCCATGGCACAGCAGTTGAGTGTCTGCCCATGGTGGGAGTTCATGCTGCAGTATGTGAGGTACGGCTGCTGCTCATGAGAGTGGACCCACACTGGAGAAGTTCATGGAGAGCTGTCTCCTATGGGAGGAACCCCACAGCCTCACAGGGGAAGGACTCCTCTCCTGGAGCAGTGGAAGAAAATTTTTGGTGATGAACTGACCAAACACCCCCACACCCAATCTCCCTGCACTGTCAGTGGGAAGGAGAGAGGGGTTGGGGGAAAAGGTGTTTTAAGGGCTTATTTTACTTCTCATTATCCTCTTCTGTGGCATTCACATTCTCTGAAAAATCCCTTCACCCGGGATTTTTCTTCTTGGAAGCTGAGAAGCCTGCGATAAAAATGAAAACAATTATTATCTCATTTGCTTCTCCTGTGGTTTGCTCCTTTGGAATGTGTTTGGAGATTGTTTACCACAGGTGATTGTTTCATTGGGCTCTGGTGAGTTGTTTTCACTCATTGGCCAATCAGAGCCAAGCTGTGTCGAGACTCTGGAAAGAGTCACAAGTTTTTACTAGTATCTTTTTAGCATTGGGTAAGTATTCTTTCTGTATTCTTTAGTGTAGCTTAGCATAGCATTCTTTAATATAATACAGTATCATAAAATAAATTATCCTTCTGAGAACATGGAGTCAGATTCATCATTCCTTCCTTTGTCTGGGGGCAACCCAAATACAATACTCTTCTGATTCTGCTGGTAATAAATTCACTTTACAACTTTAAGTGGAGCCTGTTTTGCCCTTGAAGTGTTTTTGCCCAGTCCTTATCTCAATTCATTAACCCTTGAAATTTTTTTTTCTCTCTCCTCTGCCCTGCTGTGGCAGGGGAGGGTGAGCAAATGACTCACGGGTGCCTGGCCCTGGGCCAGTGTTTCTTTATTTGCTTGGGTTTTTTTTACCTCTGCATTCTAGGTTTATGGCTTATATATAAATACAAAGAACAATGTCTTAGTGTTATTTGCTGTGAACTGTCTTCCACTTCTCTCAACTGAGAATTTCTGTTGTTTTGAAGGTTATTGTTAAGGTCTCTATATAAACATTGTTTTGCTCCTGCCCAAGTTATTCAGGTATTTCAACATCTCATCACTAAATGGAACGTCAATACATTTTTGGCAAATTTAATTTTCTGCTGCCTTGTTGCCCTTGCCCAAGTGGTCTCTTTTATCTACTTCATAGATGCAAGCCATTTTAGAATTATTCTGGAATACATCTGGCAAATTAGCTGCTCCTTGGATAGCTAAGCCTTTATTATCTAACACTGAGCTTGCTTTATGTAACTTTGGGTATCTGTGTGGACTTGTAATTGCTTGTCAGAGACAGCAGTTGACTCCTTGAAACTACACTCAAACCTAATGTATTTGTTTTTAAGCCCTTACCCAATTTTCCTGATAGCTACCATAATCTGAACTGTGATTGAAACTCATTATCGCTTATACTTTCTCTGCACACAGATAAGCTTAAAAAAAGTGTGGCCAAGGCTTGTTCTGATTTTCAGATCACTTGCCACTCTTCTTGAAAATTATGTCTAGAGTATGTTCTGTGAGAAGAATAAGCTTGGAACATGAAGCACTGCCATCTGGAACCTACCAAAGGAGAATATGTAGCTACAGTTGTTACTTTTTGTTTACTAAGTTGGGCTAACTAAAACGATAAAAAGTAAATATATTTACTAAAAAGTAAAATATAAAAAGCTACCCAGTCTAATAAATGGGCCGATTTTTTTTGGTTGGTTGATTAATTTTGATTTGGGTGTTTCTTTCGCAGTTAAAGATGAAATTGAGTGAATTGCAGCTAATATTTTAATTATATACAGCCTAATAAGATGACAGCTAAAAACCTGAAAAAACTTGTTGATATAGAAAATATCTAATGGGAACTACTTCCATCTTTGATGTATGTGTCTTGGGAAATTCAAATAAGAAAAAAAACCTAAAACTAAAAAGCATTTATATAACACTTTTATTTTGTGGAAATAGAAGTGTTATGTAAAGCCCTTAAAGCATTATTGTGAACTGCACTGGCAATAACAGTCTAAATTAATTTATCTATATAAGTAAGCTATTTGTAATTTTTAGTTTGTTTTCCATCCACATTATATTCAATCCTATTATAGGCCTCTTTCTTTCTGGCACACCATTTATAATATTCTTACCTCCTAAAATATGCATATATGAGTGTTGCCATCCATTCTCTAAGCAGTTTATGATATTTTTACCATAAGAATCTATTTGTAAATTTCCTCCTCTAGTAGTCAAAATGCGTACAAAGGTTAACTTGTTAGAGAGTAAATGGATGCAGTTAAGAGCTTATAAAAATACCTTACAACAGCAAATGTGCTTATTTTGAAGTTTTTTCTTATCAGAAGTTTAAAGAAATTATATCCTGGATATAGCATGACTAGGCTTTAATTCTTTTTGAAATAAATGTGGAGTTTAACAACCACTTATATCATTATTGTGAATTCTATCTCATGTAAAAGGAGTGTTATGCATCTGTGCTGCATTTTATTTATTTTAAAATTACACCAAAAAATTTAATGACAGACAGTATAAATTTTATAGTTACTGGAAAAATGATTTAACAAATAAACAAAGTAAACTAAAAATATATGTTTTTAAATAATTGCAAAATCAAACATATGTGAGGAATGCAAGCAAAATAGTTGTTCTGGTTTACGGCAAATTTGGGAGGGAACCTCCAAAGGGGTTCCTCTAGAAAGCAAACTCAAGTGATCCCTCCCTCAGACGGTTCTAGAAAAGATTTCCTTGGAGAAAAGTGGAAAAAATTGTTTATTTAACAGGCAAAGCATTCACCAGCACACACACAAAAAAAGAACAATATTAAACAATAAAACCTCTCGCCGCTCTGAAGAGATGACAAACTCAGAAAGTTCCCTTGGTGGGCTGTAGCTCGGCTCACTCAGTTTCTTATCAGCCACTCCAGCGCTGGAAATGCCACGGCCCAGGCCCAGCCCAGTGGGCCACAGGTAGCAGTTCCCGGTGCTCTTCTGGGTTTTCAGCCCAGAGCAGGTTTAAACAGGTCCAAGAAATAAAAAACCACAGTCCAGGGAACTTCCCCCTAAGCTTCTTTTAGCTAGCTAAAAACTAAAAACAAAGGAGAGCTCTGTCCTGCTGTCTGTCCGTCCACAGACAGCACAGTCCAGGAGCAGGAATGTGGAGGAGTGAGTGCAGTGCCTGAAAACAAACTGCACACTTCTCCTCTCCCCCACTTCACTCTCAGAACCAATCTTAAAGGTGCAAAACTTATTTCTGGGCTAAACAGACAAATGGGGATTACAAGCATCATAAAGTCACCCCAGACTTTTTCTTAAGTGTGTTCTTGTCAATCTGTTTGCAAATTCACAGAGGCACTAGACCAATTCAATTAAAATGAGAGATCTTGTCCGCAGTATGATGTAAATGTTGAGACTGATAAAGACATATTAGCGAGGAGTGAGTTATTCAACATGAATTTTTTAAAGGAGAAAGTAAAACTGAATCCAGTTACTGATTAATATTACAAAGGTACACTGTCCCTGTAGAGAAAGACATAAAAGAGAACTTTGTCAAATAAAAGTAATATAGCTTCTCTTCCAATAACTGGCAACTGATACTTTGCGAAGTTTATATAAGATGGGGAAAAAAAGTCAAGGATGATGGCTCATGCAACATCCTTCTTTCAACCCTATGTAGAATTGAAAAAGCAAGTCATAGTAAATCAAGGTCCGTGGGTCCTATGCTAGATATGAAAACACTTTTTGAAATTGAAAGTAATTGTCACAGAGTGAATGTTGTCCTGGTAAATAAATATTTAATAAAAACTTTTCTGAATGTTAAAATATATAGCTGCATTCATTAAAGCAGCAGTGGAAGAACACATATGTAACACCTAATTCCCTATCACATACAGAAAATTGTTAGGTGAAAAATGTAAGTT
Source organism: Camarhynchus parvulus (assembly GCF_901933205.1). Lineage (NCBI taxonomy): Eukaryota > Metazoa > Chordata > Aves > Passeriformes > Thraupidae > Camarhynchus > Camarhynchus parvulus. Next base: position 3,393,409 of record NC_044601.1, read on the forward strand.
TCAGAGTTAATACTTTATGACTGTATCAACCCATATAAGTACCAACTACACAGAGTTTTGGGCATTTCTTATTCCATTGGAGAAGACAGATATTTCTTTTTATGGCTGCATTTTTCTTCTAATAAAAGTGCATAATCATGATGTTAATTTCATTTTTATCCATATCTTCAGAGCAATATCAACTTTTCTGTTTGTCTAGAATGCTATATTATAAAGTAATAATATTACTCTATCAGAACCCACTAGACAGACATATTTCTCAACATTCCTCTTTTAATTAACTTGCCTTATAAACAAAGGCTACTATATGAACACAGTTCATCCACAGTACGTACTTTCAGCTAGGAGGGAGATAATTATTGCTCACTGCAGAAATAATGTTATTCTACTTGCTCATGTAAAACAAACTTTAAATGTAATTTTCCAGAGATAATAATTACACACCAGAGTGCCATCTTAAGATACAGCAATTAGACAGAGGAACTTTTTATAAACGCAAAGGTCAGAGGTGAGAGATGATCACAAGTTCTTGCTCGTACAAACTTAAATTGGTTTAAGCTAAATGTAATGATCTAATAATCATGAAAATGGGGACTGTAAAAGCTATTGTGGTACACTTCCAAACAGAATCATGCAATCCATAAACATAAGAACAGTGTTACTTTCAGCTCCCATTCTCTCTTGCTATTGGGTATTTCTTCTTGTATATTGCAGGAAGAAACAGCACAAAGCAGCTTTAATCCCTGTTACAGGATAAAATTACCTTTTTAAATAAACTAGTGGCAGCTTTGGAACATTAAAATGTATTGTTTCAATTAAAAGAAATAACCTCAAAATAATCTTGAAACATTAAGAGAAAATTGCATTTTCAGTGCAAATGTTGTAATACTTCTCAACGTATTTACTTCTGAACATTTAGCAATGTACAGAATGCAGCAGAAAAAGAAGTCAACAGTTGAGTAATTCTAAATTAGACACTAAAAATAAAGCTGTTCCTAAAGTTTCAAATATTCTTTTCAGTGCAATTCAATTAAGATCTCTTAAATCACTTGCTGAATTCTCTATTTTTCATTCTTTCCCCGCTACTTTTTCTTCCATAAATTTGTAGATTTCATGTGTTTTCTGCTTATTCAAATAAAGCATTTGACTGATGGACCTATGTTCATTGACAAACAGCTTAGATTTGAATGGACATACTGGAAAACAAATATAGACCAAAGGCAAAGACAAAAAAATAGTTATACTTCCTAGGAGAAAGTTGTGTACAAGTTTTCTTTCAATATATCAGACATGAAAGAATCAGACAAAATCTTTAGGAACTTTGTGTATGCTGTGTTATTACTCAAAAGGCAAATTCAGGGAAGCAAGTTTTTAAGATTAATTTCTTAAGAAAACTTAGCTAAAGAGAAAGTAATCATGGAAAACAGCATGTATTTTCTGCATAATTTAAGCAGTACTGTAACAGAACTACTGAGCTTAAGTTGCACCTTTTCAATAAATCCTTGGTATGTGCCAGAAAATTATTTCAGCAATAAATTAGGCAATAAATTAAGTAGGCACAATGTACCTAAAAAATAATTCCAACACATACACATCACTGTTCCTCTCTGCAACTTGCCATCCATGTCACACCAGATTTTACAGGGAGGAAGAAGAGCGAAGCCTTTCTTTGAATTTATCTGGCTGTTTTCTGGCTTCATCTGCTGTGACAAAATATGTCCTTATTTAATAGAAAACTTTTTCACTATGGGTAGCTGGGATCAACGCCAAGGGGCTGCGCCACCAAGCATGCAAGGGCTTGCATGAGTATCAACAAACTGCTTCTGCCACATCAGGCGGCAGCTCACACAGCAAGGCACTGCTGTGTTTTCTGGTGCAGACACAGACTTTGTATGCTTTGTCTCACCTGCACACCCAATGAGGATGATTAATTACTTCATGGCATGGATCATAATCATAAAAACATAAGCATGTGTTTTCAAAGTTTGCTGTACTGTATTCTCAGTTAAAATACAATACAATGTAACTTGATTGTCTAATTCCGAGTAAGTTAATTACTCTCATTTGAATTCAATCTTAAGATAATTTTTTTTTTTAAGTTTTAATTCTGATGCCATATATGAAGCATTTAAAAACTCATAAAGAAGTCTGAATAGGGGAATCTGACTGTCTGTTTGCTTAGCTTTGGCAAAACATTTTTTTAGGAGCTGAAGTCCACCTTAATCTTCTATCTTTTAATGCCAGCACTTCTGAGGGGGCCTATTTTCTCATAGAACTCACTAATTTATTTGAGAATAACCCCTAAGGTTCAATAAAATAGTTCTCTATAATAAACACAGCAGAAAATATCTTCAAACTCACAGAAGTTATTCTGTTGATATGTGGAGATTATCTGTGGTTTGAAAGTGCTTTTTTGTGGGGGAGGGAGCAGTCTGCCTTTCCTCTGTAGGTGACAGTTGTTCCAAGCTGCATGTACGAACAAATTTAATAAGATGAATCAGCAAATCCAAATCCTTAGTATTACATCAAGTTGTCAGGTTTATGAGCTGCAGGGGAAGATGACTAATGTACTGCCCAAGACTATATAGATATATATGGATGATAGTTTTCATAAGATTTTATATCAGGACATAGGTTTTGCACAGACCTTTGTTCCCCATTACCTTCTAGGGAAAGAGTTCCTCTTTGACAACAGTCAGTAAACAATCTCCTTTCCCATGCTTCTTCTAGTCCTGTGTACTTTGCCATAATTTATGAAAACATGTTATGGACATAACTAATTTTCTTACTCTTATTACAGTTTTCCACTGGACATTTGAAACTCTCTTGCTTTGAAATCAAGTCACTCATGTCACAAATGAGTCATTATTATAGGATGGGATCTCCTATCTCATTTTTAATATGCTTTGAAATGAGCATCCCAAGCATGATTACTTCCTTGAAGATATATGAAATGAGTGAAAATAATACAAATTAGGCTATAGGGAATGAGAAGTGTAAGCATTTAGGGAATATCTTAAGACCTGGAAAGGTTTATTTTTTTTTTAATGAGTATAATGCATATATATATATATATATGTATATATATATATATATATATATATATATATATATATATATATCTTTTTCAAGGTGGTAGAAAACTGTGTTCTACTTAGTAGCCACTTGCATACTTGAAGATTCATTGTTCACAGTTTCATTTACCCTGGAGCCACACACTTTTCTTTTTGTAGTAGGCTTTGATGTCTAAAGCAGCAAGAGAATGTGTAAACATCTGCTATTACATAAGCCCTGTAATGCAGTGGATGTCCAAAATACTCAGGAAAAAAGCAATGTGCAATGATCAAAGATGTCTGAATTAAACCTCAGAAATTCTAGCAAGCATGGAAGTCACTGCCCCGAAAGGAGAGGAAGAACAGTATCAAAATAGAACAAAAAACAATGGCTGTGCAGGCACAGCTGCAGGACACTATTTTAGATTGAAAACTTATCACTAGTTTGAAGACCAGAGTTTCTTCTCCAAAGCAAATAAAATGGACAATTTTCCAACCTAAATACACAGATGAAACACATTTAGCAATATTAAAACTTATGAGCAGCTTATATCTTTAAACAATTTAAGAGAAAATAAAATTTGAGAATATTTATGATAATTAATAAATAATCAATATGTTAATAAAATTGTTTGGGAAAAACCCCACAATTATAAACCCTTCAAAAGTCAGTGAAGACAATAAAGAAAAAACTTAAGGCTCTTCACCTTTTGACAATTAACAAAAGGTGAATTTTCCTAGAGGTGTGACATCCAGAAGTCCAGAACTTATTTGGGAAAACAACTGAGACTCTGAATCTACTACGGTGAAAAACATTTCTGCTAATTCTGATATGTCAGATTCTAAATATCTGGGTTAAAGGCTTTAATAAAACAAACCATGAGTGACCTCTTGTATTTTTTTCTTATATGCTTCTAGTTTTTTCTTTAAAACTAATCACTCAGAAATACAAATCTTGTGTTATTTGTAACTCAGTTTAGCTTCCCCTCAAAAATAGTTGGAAATCTTCAAGATTTTATTTTGTCTTTTTTTGTCTGTTTGAAAAGAAAGAAATTTTTTGAGTTGTAACAAACAGAAGATATGTACATAACTTAATGTACTACCCCAGCATCTACCACAAATTAGTAGATTTATATGTTAAAAAATAATACTTCCAGAACATGTGGTTTAATTGAATACAGTATTCTTCCCTAAATTAGGAACTCAATAGGAACTGATAATTTTTTAAAATGTAGCTCTGTGGATTATGAACGGGAACAATTCCTGGATAGCAGTTATTGTTTTACATTAGGTTAATTTGATTTCTTTGCAATGTACAGTGTTTTCTCACTGATGATCTACCTCAATAACATTAACTGATACCAAATGAAATGTCCCATAAATAAAGAAATGCAAATAGGAAATGGATTCAGAATCAAAGCTGTAACAAAGCTTTAATAAATGATTAGATGGCACAATTTCTGCCCCTAAGTTCATGTATACTTACCTTTCCCTTAGGTGATTGTAGTGGCTTTCATTCACCAATTTAAGATTTCTCCAATTTTGAGATTTTCCTGGCCAACACAACAATAATGTGGCAGGTTTGGTGCTGGCCAACCACCAACACACTCACTTCCTGCTGTAAGAGGATCAGGAGAAAGGCAAAGCAAGCTCAAAACTTTAAAAGGGTATAAAGAAGATTTTATTAAACGTAACTAGAAGGAAACAAAAGTAGTAAGAATCAAAACAAAGCCTCCAGAACACTTCTCCTCCCCCCACAACATTTTCTTTCCCACTGACAATATAAAGAAACCACACCCAAGATTTTCAGTCAGTTTACCACCTCTAAAATAGCCTTTCTCCAGTTCACTGAGGGAGCCAAGTCACTCTTGTTAAGGTTATGGAGACTTCTCCACTAGAGGAAAAAACAGTTCTCTCATGGTTCTCAATTTCATCATGAGTAGCAGCTGCCTGGGGAGACCTGCTGTGGGATTCACATTCTCTGAACAGAGAGAGACAATTCTCTCCCTCAGTTTTTTTTCCTGAGAAGCACAGAGGGAAAACAATTCTTATCTCATTTGCTGCTCCTGTTGTTTTGTGAACACATGGAATGTATTGGAAGATTATTTACCTGAAGGAATTTGGTAATTGGATTCTGGTGTGAGTGTTTTGTTTTCTTGAACAACCTCTGCAACCTGTGTCCTGACGGTCAGTCGGGAGACAGTCACGAGATTTTATTCGAGTTCTTGTTCAGTTTCAGTTTAGATGTAGTGTAATATAGTACACAATAACATAGTATAATGAAGTAATTAATAAGCCTTCTGATATCATGGAGTCCTCCTCGTCATTTCTCCCACCAATCAGGCAAAATTTCACCAATACCTTGCCATTGTGAAATCCTTCCCGTTTCCACAAGCCTTCCCACAGCTTGTCAATGGGCCATGTTGACTTACGGGGTATTGTTTTAAAGATGCGCTGTTCAAAGGCAAAAGTTCTCATTGTCTATTTCTAAAATCATCTTTAGCCCTGGGAACAGAGATCTTCTTCTCCTGGAAGCACAGGACTACTCTTCTCTCTTCCTCTGTTCAAACTCCCCATAGTTTCATGTGTTATAGGGGAAAAGAGTTCTTCCTTCATAGATTACAAGAAGATTTCAGCTCCAAAAACAAGGCATCTCCTCCCCTTCCTACCTGGGACTTAACTTCTTCCTCACTAACCTCAATGTCTTCATGTTGTTCCTTTACATACTTGCATCTTGCTCCTTTCTCTCATTCGAGGGAGGACTGAAGCACTGAAATGGTTAACACCACACCTGAGGCCTACCTGGCCTGCCGGTAACCTGTGGCGGGGAGCTGCAGCTGGGCTGTGTTATGAACAGAATTTTGTTAAATTCTATTTCTGTAGAGGAAAAAAAAAAAAAAAAAAAACCAAAGTTACAAAATCTTTGGACCCGGCGTTGCTGTGGCAGTGTTACTTGTTATGCTAATTACAAGTCGTTAGAGTTAATCGTTCTCTTTGTATCACTAAAGGACCCTAGCTGGGGACAGCGAGGTGAAAGGACATCAGATATGCAGATTTTGGGACCAGTGTACTATGGGACATCAAATTTACCATAAAAACCCCCAAAACAACGAGCCAATTGTACAATTAAGAAATTAGAGTGATTCCTGGACATGAGGAACAGAGTACTGGACCTGCAGGGATGTTGGGAGACCTTTGTGCCCCTCGCCCAGACAGAAGCTACCTGGAACCGGGACCCAGAGCCGGGAAGCAGCGAGACATCAGAAACACCGGGGTCCCCACCCAGATGCTCGCATGAGGATTGGACCCCCAGCTCTGCCCCTGGTGGACAAAGCTGCGCATATCCTCCTCCTCTGAGCCATGCTGGGAAAGAAGACGGAGAGACCGCAGACCGTCGAGCTTCCTAATCTTGGGCTGATTACTTTTAACAAAGGCATTAAAAGGAGAGAAGTCTCCTGCCCTGTTTTATTTCAGGCTGTGTCAGGATCTGCTTCATGGTTGGTCTTTGCTTTTGTCTGTGGTCTCCCAGCCGCCCTGTGGGAAGAGGATTTGATGATAAGATCTTCCCAGCCGAGGCCAGCCCTGCTCCAGCCAGGGCCCTCGGCCAGAGCAGAGCCGATGGGGGCGTGGGTGGAGTTCCCAGGGCTTTTTGTCTTTAACATGTGTGTTTCACAGAGGCGCGTCCAGCTCCTCAGTGGTTCAACAGACTGTCAGTTACACAAAGCTTTCATCACATCCCCGAATTTCCTCCCATTCCAGACCAGGACAGTGATTTATTTTCTAATGGAGAAAAGCAATCATACACTTTTTCAGTATATGTGGATTTTCCTCCAGACGGAAGGAAAACAGCAAGTAAAAAGTAGCAGGTAGTAGAAAAAATAGAAAGTGTGGTGTTGCTTCCTGTTGGCTCTAAGAAATAACACAAAGGATGGGTAGATAATGTAACATTAAAATTTTGTAATTCTGCCATACTTATCATGAGTAGGGGTCAAGTGCCTTATTATCACCACACTTACGTAAATAGTAACCTAGAAGTACAACTGATATTAATTGGTTTGATGTTCAATACCTGGTGTGTGGTGAACATGGAGCTAAGTCTGCCTCTGCAGAGTTGTTGTTGTACCAAGGCTGTTGTACAGAGGATGTCAATTATTCAGCTCACCTACTTTTGCAATGCTATGTACCGCATGTCATCAACAGTCACAAGAGATTCCTACAAGAATGTTGGGGTTTATCTCATGCAATGAATGACAGGGGTTTGTGTTTGTTCTAAAATGTTGTGTATCTATCTAATTTGCTTAAAGATCTAATAGAATAAGAATGGCGTTTGTCAGAAAATTGGTTTATTCAGTGCCTATTCATGTCATTAAACCTAAATAACTTCTACCATTTCTGATTATTTGTAAAATGATTAAGCAATTACAAAAATTAACTGGAGCACAGTTTTGTAGTTCAGCTGTGCCTACGAAAACTGGAAGAGATAAAAGAGAAGAAACCACATTTGCTCACTATACAAACAGGTAAAACTGAATTTGTGCAAAACAAGCATAAAACACAACAGGGTAACACCATCCAGTGGTTAGCCCCTGCTGCTGGTCATATACATAACATTCAAATGCCTTGTTTTGGTGATATCTTTTCCTTTCTACAGTGAAAAATGTGGAAGGGGGAAGGAAGGTGGTAGAATGTAAGAGAATAGTGCAGAGGGCAATCTCACCCCTGAGGAGTTGCAGCTGTACTAAGATTAGGAACAGGCCTGCCCTTAATAGGCCACAGCAGTATCCAATAAGAAGACAAGTGCTACGAGATAGTGGGTTAGCTGGTGGAGGAGAGAGTTGGAGTTTGTTGGCTGTGCTGTGAAGAAAAAGAAGGAGTCAGTGCTGCAAGGAGATGCCCATGGGAAATCACCAAGAAGGTATGGCAGCTTTTGCAATGTGATGACAACAAAAAATATGTGGAAAAGGACTAAAAGGTATCTTTTTCCTCATTTTTATAAAACAGGCATGTTTCTAGCTACAGGGCAACCTGACGTCATTGCAGAAAAACATGACCTAAACTAGGCAGACAGACGGATTAGACAGATGTTTGTAATTGCTACAATTTGTATTATTAGTATAAAATATATTAATAGTATGTATTAAATGTATTATTTAATACAAAATGTATTAATAGTATGATATGTTATGTTTTAGTATATAATTCTCTATTCCTTGAAATGAATTCCGTTCATCTTGCTCAAGAGCAACAGCATCCCACAGTAAACTCTAATTTCATTTTAAACCTGACAGCCTGATTAGTCTTTCATATGAAATAGTTATTGGAAATAGAGATGTTACATAATTTCTTTTTCATATACTTAAATAATGGAACTGATCAAAGACCAGACACTTAGAACAGACTAAGGGTTCTTTTCTTATATCTCTTGACAAAAACAATTAATAGCATCTGTCCTGAGAAACTGCATTCATAAAAATCCAGTATATTTTAGATGGGCAGTGTTAGAAATGTGCCCCTAGCATTGCCAAAGATCCTAAATGCACTAAATGTTAATTCTCTGTTCTCACAAACTTTAGCAAATTTTTCTTTCTCATTTATCATTCAGTTTAGTCACAACCATCAGCTGTGGATTGCGCTGACAACAGAAATGTTGGTGCAGTCTGAGATTTTGTAAGTGATTTTATTTTTCTTTGATGACAGAAAAATTATCTATAATTTATTTAAAAGACATTATTTGCTGTTTAGGCCTTCTAAGCTTTAGTCTAAATGTTTTCCCAAATGCTTTCCATGCACTGCTAGAGTATGCCTGGTATTGCCCTTACCTTGCAGGATCATAAAGAGGTGTCTTCGTAATGAAGTGTATTGAAGTTCAGATTGTCTGGGCACAAGTGAAAATGGAATTAATTTCATTTTACTACATTATAGGCTACCAACAAAATTGTCTCTATTTAATTTGCCACGCATTTTCTATATCTCAATGACATCACAGTTCTTTAACCCAATGACATGGACTACTAGCCTGAAAAAACACAAAATATAAATCCAGACCAAAGGGGATCAAATAAAATAAGAAACATTAAAACAAGAAAAGACAATAACAATAGCCATAGCAGATACTAACTATATAGCTTGTAAGCTCTCTGAATTCATGTAAACAAGCTTCAATTGTTTCAGCAACTTCCTGCTCATAGTACAGATTCGTCCTACTTATTTTTTCATCTGCATTGTAGAGAGGGAAGGGAAATATTATTTGGGGGGCCACATGTTTTGTGGTTCGCTGGTTGGAGACGGGGACAACACACACACACTTCAGAGCTTCATGTGACGGCAGCAAAATTTATTGTTCAAATTTAGTTTATGTAGGGGGTTTGACAGACCCCAGTCTAAACTGCTGATTGGTCTGATTCCCACACAGCCCAGCTTCCTGAGCAGTGTGATGTCTACTGCTTAGGATGGAATGTGATTGGTGAAGTCCTTGTGTAGATTTGAATCCACCCTATCCCTGCCTCATCTGAGGAGCAGTTTTACCTTTAGGCTGGCCGAGGTTGAAGTTCTGATATGACCAGATTTATTTGGCAGCTACCCGCGACAGAAAAGGAGAAAGCAAGAAAACAAGAAAGCAAACAAGCAAGAAAAAAATTTATAACAATGCTTCTTTCAGTAAATAGGACCTCTTTCATGCAAATACATTGTATTCCATGCTGCCATTAGGCTTTCATCTGTTATTTGTCAACCACTACTGTAGCATTATCCATGCGGCTTTTGTGACTGTTTCTAAAACTGCTTTGAAATACAAGTTGAAGCAATAATGAATATTTTTCAGTTCTAGTGGAAATTACTTTAAATTTACCTAAACATGTATTTTAGACTGTTTTTATTGTGTGTGAAAGAGTTGCAATGAGAGAGTCTACACCAGAAGAATGTATGAGGATTGCAGGGTGGGTATCATTCTCCTTACAGACACACTTTCACCTGCTCATGTGGTATGCATCTATGCCTCGATGGCAGTACAACTGGCATTTTGCCACGTATCAAATTATTCTTTCAACGGATGAAATATGTTTTTGTTAGCTTGCCTTTTAGATTATGCTGGGTGTTTCCTAGTGGATTCTTTCAAATTTTACACTTCAAAATTGCTCTGGCTTTCACTGGCCTAATTTAGCTTGACTAGTTTGAGTCCACGTGTCATGGATATTGCAGACATAATCCTATTTGTCGCATCTAACAAGAAGATTTGTGGTGAATGGAATGATTTGCCTAGTGAGACTGAATTCAAACTAATTAGAAACAGTTACTCTCCACTAGACAAGCAGTTTGCAAAAACAAGAGGTGAGTCTACATCACTTCCAATCTGCATTGCACATATTCCAAGGGAGGCGCTACTTGATGCATAGCAGTGTCTCATAACAGATGATGTCTTGGTTTTCATTTTTACTTCTGCTTTGTTACTTAGCTTGAAGGATTCATTATAAATAGATATTCTGTACAGTTGTTTAAAGCTCTGATTTTAATAACAGCAGTCAGTTAATTTAATTTCACCTTTTTGTGTATTCATTGTCTGTTTTCTACTCCTGCAGATTCTTTTCTGTTAGCTAGAGTGAAGCCTGAGGTTTGTTCTCCATTCAGGCTCTGAATATGTGTCTTCTGTCGGATGTATCCTAATTTTTTTCAGCTGCAGTATTATGTAATTTACAAATAAGTAATTGGACCTAAGTGCAGAAGTTTGAGATTTACAGCTGAAAAACACTGAAAGCAAACTTATGAATTAGTGCATATAGTTACTTAAACTAACTGAAAAATAAAGACATAAAGTGACTACTTAAGTGGGTAAATATATTCATGTAAGTACAAAATAATTTTTATACTCTTGAGGCAGATAATTTCCAGTTGCAGTTAACTATCTATTTACATATTTCTATGTGCCACAAAGGTACAAATTTTCCAGTAAGAAAAGAAGACAGCAGAAAATTATAAACACCTATAACTATGTCTTAAAATAACACCTTACTGCTTTTGGCTTTTCATTTCATTGGGGGATGTCCCCATCTAGCCAAGGGAAATTCTCCTTTGAGGTGGCAAATGTGGGATTAAACATTATGGTCTGTATAATGTGTGTACACTGTCAAAATCCAACTCCTCAAACATTAGGCTTATAACCAGGCAGGTGTTTTAAAAGCTAGCCAGAAGAATAAATAGTAGTGTTGGTGCCTCCTTGTGTATAGCCTCTGTAATTTGATTATCATATAAGAAGCTTTCTCTCTTCTCATGAGAAACTGATATTTAAAGTTCCCTGAAGTGTCACAACCACTAAAATATTTGAAACTATGTCAGTGTCTACTGGATTTTTAAAGTTTGTTGAATCACAGAGACAGGCACCTTCTTTTAAAACAGTTTGCTTGTAGTGGATGAAGACAAGCTGAAATTAGAAAATCGGAGATTTAGGAACCTTGGCCTCCACGTTTTCTTATGTGATAGTTATTTAGATGCATTATTTTTCAATGTATTAACGTGATTGTTTTGGCACCCTAGAAAAAGTGTTTGCAACTTCGCATTTAATTTTGGGACACTTGATGTCCTACAAAGAGGGTACTGTAAAGAGGGTACTGATAACACAATGTTGTGAATTTTGCTTTAGGCTAGAGGACTTCAAGGTTAGGTGTTATGGAACCTATGCTAAAGGTATGTAGGTCCTTCCTGAACCTAACCTGAACTACTTTTAATTGCATTGAAATTACTGCAGAGACAACAACTGATCTGTAGAAGTATCTCACAAAGCACAGTAGTACAAAGATTCAGCACTGAGCAAAAGAATTCCACTAAAACCTTGTAAACATGCTGATAGAGAGGTTACACTGAGAATACATGCTGTGAGTTATTCCAAAAGTACCATTTATCCATGCTCGTTTGTTTGTTTGTTTGTAAAATGGCACTAAGCTGAAAGTATTTCTGTTACTTCCTATACTGATTTCTGGGATGCCTCTCCAACCATTATTTTCTGAAGGAGCTTAACACAGCATTTCTCAGGTTTCGGTCAGAGTGAAACACTGAAGCAGGGTCCATAAATCAAATCTGTGATTGGCCCCTTCATTTCTTGTTCTGGTTGATAGTTAGGTGACACACTGTTTCTGAGTTTTGCTGCTGTCTATAAAGCTTCCTTTCTCCATTACATGTTGGTGGATTTCTGTTGTCTGGGGATGGGGAGATGCTGCACAGCTTGTTGTTTTAACCAAAAAGAGTTTCTAGGGCCCACTGGCATCCTCATTCGTCCTGGAAAGGATGTTTTCGCTCGTATTTTAGAATTTGAGTGGCTGTTTCCTTATTTAACACACATTTTGAGAAGCTTAGATCAGATACTCTGTATTACAGAGGTATTCACTTGACACATCTCTTCACATAAACATTACACAGCAACATTCATTGTACGCTGTTAGCATAGTGATTACTAAATTATGGCACTTTTCTTAGTGTTCATAAAATGTTTAGTTGATGACATTATGTTTCACTTTCTTCTTTCTCTCTGAGTCCCACTATGCTGGATGAGATTCTTTTTGCTTACAGATTTGGGGTTTTTTTGCATAATACATCAGTGTAGAAATGAAAACATTTAAAAGCTAATCACCAGTTTTGATGCCTCTTCTATCTCAAAATAATAATAACAATAACAACAACAGCAGCAACAACAACAGCAACTCCTACACCACCAGTTTTGATATAGACAGAATCTACTTTTAATATGCTGAATAATAATCAGAACTAAACCAACTTGGTTAGTCCAATATAAATGCTCCTTCCACCCTTGTGTTTCAATTTAACATCGATATTCTCACTCTTTCTCTATGTTTTTTCTTGACACTTGGGAGAAACTTGTTGTAGAGAAGAACAACATTTGAATCTCTTCTTTACAGTGACATCAATCCTCTCAAAGAGAACCATGACAGAGAACATCTGCAGTTATCAAAAATCATGTGCTTATACATTTAAACTTCTGGGATGGCATGTGTTTTGCTTTACTAGTCAGCATTCTTACAGGTACTTGAGGCTAGTCTTCAAAAGTTAGCAGAATCTAGGACCCATTCCAGCATGTTTGCACATAGTCCCTCTGCACTGAAATCTTGGAGGGTTGTTTTGATGATATGCACTTTAGCTATTGCATGCCAGTTGTCCTAAAGTCAGAGGACCCTTGCAGACAACTTTAGTTTAATTGTATTTTAACAGGTCAATTTTATGGCACAAATATTTTTCTGCTAGCACACAGAAGTTTGTTTGCCTTATTTCAAGGTTTAGTGAGTCATGAAGCAAATATAACATGATGCCACTGCTACTCCACATTTTCTGGCAAGCTTTTGACTTTCCTGTCAAAGACATTTAGAGTCCTTTTAACTGATTATGAGGTAATAAAACTTTTGGAGATTCAGTAGTTATTTTACAAGGGACATATTCATATGTGGTAATCAGTGTTCTGCTGGCAGAAATCTACTCAAAAAAAAAACAAAGGAACCGACTGTTTATGAATGCTACTAAATCTAACATCCTTTCTGAATAGTATTCTGTGTTTTAAAGCAGAACTAAGAAGAAATGTCATAGTAATTAAATTTAATCTAGTCTAAAAAATAATTCTTTCAACTTCTGTATGCATTTCTTTAAGTCTTTAGGGTCAATTTTTTTTATATCACTCACTTCCTGTGGCAAATAATTTTTTTAGTCTAGTTATTTACTTCTGTCATGATAACTCTTTGAGAAGTGTTTGTTCCTAAATTAAAAATTTTGCCATTAACTTATGAAAAGCAATTACATTATGGTTGGCAGAACACACTTAGGAGGCACTTGAATTTTTCCAGCCCAAGAAAGGAAAGTGCTAACAACTCTGCTTACATATACTTTAATATGGAAAGTTACTGCTTGAAGACAGGTTGCATGTGTGGTGCATTAGTACTGGAAAGCACTGGATCTCGTGTATTTCCTCTGAAGCAGTGAATGTGTTCATATTCACAGGAAAAAATATCAGATCTTGTTTTCCCAGAGCTCAGACAAAGCTGACATGGAGTTAGTACAGGAAAGCTCTTGTGAACTTTGCTCTCAGAGTCACCGTCTTGGTGCAGAGTAAGTATGATTACAAAAATAGATCAATGGATTTCAGTCCACATCTCTAGTGGCAGGTTAGATATTTTTTCTAAGATCCTTTCTTTTGCATGGAGTTTGGATGTATCTTTTTGTTAGCAAGTGTTCTAGATATTGATGGCTGATGCATGAGAGAGTTTTTGGAGCTCATTTTCAGTAGTATCATGTAAGATTTTTAGAAAATTAGGATTGATTGATTGATTGGTTGATGCATCCTAATACTAAAAGATACGTGCATTTGCTAAATGCAGTTCTCTTGTGTGGAAAATATCTTTAATTGTTCCTGCAATTTACTAGAAAGAATAGCTTCACATTTGAATCTTCAGAGACTTAATTTAGGGTATGTATGAGATAAGGCACTGATACGTGAGGCAATTAACTTTTGGTCAGGATTTGTTGTCACCACAGTGGTCAAAGTATTGAAGAAATTAGGAAAAATTAAAAGATGGTATGTAAAATTAAGTGACTGTATATGATATTAGTCATAGTTAAAAATATATAAATACCTCAGTTTTGTTAGTACTGATCAAGAAAGGGAGGTTCAGCTGCTGACTGTTGTTTTTGTCAGACATTTTGGGTAAAAACCCAAGCTCACTGGTGTTCTCTGAACAATGGCAGCTGAATTTTCTCAAAGTAACAAATTCTTAGCTGCACAATTTAAAAGTGAAACCCAACAAAGGCCAGAAAAGCTCTTCAACAACCCTTTGTACTTTCCCACCAGAAAACCCACTCCTCTGTTCACTCTTCTCCACTGGCCACTGCTCCTCACAAGAACATGCTGCTGGTGGGCTCTCCACAGACTAGAGGTTGCTTCATGGCATCTTCATCTGCTCTGCCATGGCATCCTCCACAGGTCCGGTGTGGATATCAGCTCCATTGCAGTTCTCCATGAGCACATAGTCTGCCTCACCCTGGTCTTCACCACAGGCCTGCGAGGGAATCTGCTCTGATGCCTGGACCACCTGCTCCCCCACCTTCTTCACCACTATTGGTATCTGTGAGGCTGCTTCTTATATATTGTTTTCTTTATTCCTGTCTCATCCTCTGCTGGCATTTTTATGCTTTATATAAAATACTGTCTTGGACCTGCAATCACCTTGAGCGGGTGTGTTGGAGTCTAGGACTGTTTCTGGTACAAAGCTTCTCCTCACAAAGGCAACCCCTGCAGTCCCACACTGCCAGGACCTGAGCACTTGTACACAGTAAAGATAAATAAAGTGATCTTCCAATGGTCAAGTGTAGTAGTTTAATGAAAGTCTCATTTTCAGTTGTGGGGGGGAGGGTGGTTCCCTGTGGGGACCTGCTGGAGCCAGGGAACTGGTTTTGAAGGGGCAAACAGCTGGCTAACCTTGGGGATTGGCGCCTGGTTGGACTACTTGAAGGAGGTAAGCACGCCTCTGTGGGAAAGCACATTCAAAAACGAAGAAAGCCCAGGAAAATGCTCTCTTGGCTTCTGGCTTTTGAACAGTCTGGACTGGGCCGTATGCAGTGGGGCCCAGCCATGCTGCCGCATGCGGCCCACTCAACCAGGCCAGTGCCCAGCTTGGCTGGGATTTCTGCTCCTGCTGGGCTATGCCACCAGGACTATCCCAGCACCACGGGCAACTGCACAGCTGGGACCAGTGTGGAGAGTGGCCTGTGGCCAGGATCCACACATGGCCAGGGCAGCAAGGTGCAGCTGGGCAGTGCGATGTGGCCACAGCTGTTTCAGCAAGACTCGCAATGCACTTTGTTTGCTTGGCCGCTTTTAACCATCTATGCTGCAGGCAGAGGACAAAAGCACAGGCAGCAGGTTTTTTCCTTCTTCCAGCATCCTGCATGAAGGAAAAGTGCGGGGTGACACTGGCAGCCAGCACGGCTTGCGCAGTGACGGCGGGGGCCCCGTGATAAGCAGCAAAAGACACAGCGACTCCTCAGTTGCAGACCCTAGACATGATCAACCTTTCAACAGTGCAAGACTCTGTAAAAACTGTTTAAATTGAGAACATACAAACCTACAAACACCAGTTCTCTCCTGAATCAGAAAAAGGAAAGGTGAGGACACTTAGAGACAACAACATGGACCCTGAGGTCAGTAAAGAAGGAGTCAAATTCTAAATAGGTGGGGAGAGGATTGAGGAGATGCCTCAGTCTTAGGCTGAAAATCTCTTGTAAGCCATAGTGATAGACTGTGATACATCAGACTCTTGTTTCTCTGTAACTCATGAAAATGCACTGGCGGGATGTAGCATTTTAACCACAACCATGAACAGATGCACCAGTGCTAAAGTAAGCAGATACTGAAGTAGTTTTGATTCAGTGAGAAATTTGAACAGACAGAGTTGAGAAACCTTGCCCCAGGGATAGTATTAGAAAACCCTCTGTTCCCAGAGATAGATGAAGATAACTTTTGTTTTATGCTAGAAGAGCTCATCCTTAAAATAGCACCCCAATGTGGGAATCCACAAAGGTTAGAGTTTTAAGTTGGTAAGAAAAAAGACAAGCCTCAGTTGTAGCAGAGTTATGAATATTGCTGATGCATCATGTAAGCTGTAGAGAAGATGTGAAGAATAGAACAATAGATCTATGTTTAGTGTTTCAGAATAGCTTTCTAAGTTGCAAAAAGTTTCTAGAAGCAAAGTTGACTTTATGAATAGAGTTTTATGTATTGTATTCCTATAAATGAACAAGCAAGCATTGTTTTAACTCAAGCTACGTGTGCTTATATTGATTAGTTAGAATCACTGTCAATATTCTTTTGCTCTGTGTAATTAGCTAAGACGAGTATTTAGCGTGTTGTAACAATAATTTTCTTTAGCTTGCTGCCTAGATTGCGAGCTGTCAAGATCTCTGCATAGACAAAACTATGTATTAGACAGATTCTAGAAAATAAACAGCTCACGTCGCATTCCTAAGCAGTCCCATCCCATTTGTGTCTGTACATACATTGCCAGCACACCCAATAGGTTGACATAGCCCATGAAAGCAGTTGTGTGATAGCTGCAAGGTATGGGAGGGACTTTTCACACTGTAAGCAGATTTTCCTTTCCCAGACAGCTGATTTGCTGTGACATTAAAGCCATAAGAGAGCTGTCTCTTGTGGAAAAGTCTTCATAGCATGACAAGAGAGACTCCTCTCCCTAAGTGGACTTGAGAAAGACTATTCTAGAGGTGATAAAGTGAGTGAAAGATGCCAGTTTTGTCTTCTAACATTGTCAGTGGGAAGGAAAAGAAGGTGTAGGGGAAAGAAAAGTGTTCTGAAGCTTTTATTTTGATTTTTCTTACCATTTTTCTCTTAATTCTGTTAATGAAGTTTTCTTTATACCCTTTAAAGTTTGTGCCTGTTTTGCTGTCCCCCTCCTAATGCTAATCTCACAACTGGAAAATGAGTAAATACATTCTAGTAAGTGCACTGGCACTTGCCCAGCACTAGACCTACTACATAATTGATGCATTGGCCAGGAAATGAAAAAAATTGGCAAACTCAAACCACCACAAGATATTGTCAAGAGAGATCACCTCTGGAAGTTACATTAGTGAGCCTTTTTACAGCTAGTTTCAGTGCAGAAGGCAAAGACTTAATGGGAATATTTATATACTTACCTATCCTTGAACTGAATCCTAAAAGTACTTTTTGTATATCAGTGGAAATTGTTGGTAAAGCTGAGTACATGCAAAGGCAGTATCTGAGTCTCATGTCACCTCACTCTCTAGGGAAGAATGGTCATACAAGATATTAGGGATTTTCACATGAAAAGTCACATAAAACAAAAATATCTGTTAGATAATTATGTTATCTCAAAGTATCAAAGCAGACTTGGCTCTTGTTCCTTCTGAGGGTGAAATAAGCTGTCTGCAAGTTGGGCCTTTTTTCTTAAGCCAGTCATCTTGCTGTATGAAAAAGAGACTCCTTCAAGGGTCTTTCATTCTGTCACAGGGTAGAAATCTTAGAGAGAGGTGATACGGCAGGTAGATGATTAATTGAGATTATATCCACTAAGCTTTTGAGATTTAAAATCAGATGGGGAAAAACTTGTACTGAACAGCCATTTGGAATACGCCAGATGCACAGAATCCATCGGTTATCATGGTATTTAAGAACTCTGAGAGGAAGACTTTTTCTGAAGACTGTGATAATGTTGAAGACATGGATATAGTCCTTCAGGACCTCAGGTACTGTCCCAGAGACTATAACAAATGCCACTTCAAATTTTGGTGTTTTTTAATGTGTGCAAACCAGTACAGCATCTGGCTTCTTTCAGTTTTTCCAGTCATATAATGAAGTCTGGATAAACTTTCTAATATTTTCTACCACTTCAGCAAACAGAGAGTAATCAAAGTTATGCCTTTCCTGGGACAGATTAATGTCAATATAAACAGCAACACCACTCCCCCATCTTGCTTTGCCTACTTCTTTTGAGCTTCTTTGAGCTTTGATTGATTTTAAAAACATGACCTCACACTTGGTGTGTAGAGCATTTGTGGTCTGCATTGATGCAATGCAGACATCAGTATACAGTTTTATGGCTTTTCAGGGGCATCATGGCTGGCATTCATGCAAATTTCACCACTGTTTGATGCTGTGGCTTTGTGTCTCTAAAGATGTCTTATGGCTGTCACCCTTCCTCATCTATTCCCTAATTAATTTCTGTAATAAAATGTTGAAGGGTATTCTATGGAACTTTTCTGTCCACACAGACTGACTATAAATACTTATGATTAATAATGGAAAAAACATACAGTTTCATCATTAAATTACACTTTTAAGAGAATTTATAATTGTGCACAGTATGTTTTTGTGTGAAGCAGTGACCACAAATAAGCTAGATAAGCATTATATAATCTGTTTAACATACGATACTAAAGTGATTTTGAGCAATTTTTCATGCTCTAGAGAGACCAAGATTCTTGTAATGTAATTGAGATGTTTACAGGGTTAAATTTGTGTGATTCTTTCAATCACTTTGTATCATGTACCACACACATAAGTGCATGTATACGTGTGAAAGCGCATGTGTGAAAATGAGCTGTGGCAAATTCTCAACTCTCTTACAGGGAAAGAAATTTAAATTAGTTTCCAGAGCAGAAACTGTCGTAGAAGAGGCAAGTAATTAATTAGATGGATAGCTTTTACTCTGCAGACAAAACTATTGCAAAAAGTTTAGAATGTCTATTGTTAAAAAACATGAGTTTCAGAGCCTGAAAAACAAATAGCAAAGTCCTATTTCTTTCTTATTTCAATAGTTACAAAGTGTGCCTAATTAAACATTTAAATCAAATCCTGGTTTTGTGGTTTCTCAGCTTTAAAACTGTTCTTAACATGCTTTTTTACTTTTTTTTTTATTTACACTCAGGGTCTGAGGGGAGGTGGGTGAGTGTCTGCATGGTACTTAGTTGTTGGCTTGGGACAAGGATAAAATTAGCATTTACCGAATGGGCAAAGTAATCTGCAATAGGAAAAAATAGAAATACACTTAAAAATAATTAAACTATAATCATGCTTTACACACAGGCTCCACATTTTGTACCTTATTTTATAAATACAAACACACTTGTAACCCAAATCCCCCCTCTCTTCTGTCAAAGTTTTCTTAACAATGCAATACTTTTATCATGTGATTTAAACATTTCCATTCTCCATGAGACTATCTGAGCAGTCTTAATATTGCATAAATATTAAAGCAATGCCTTTCCAGATATTCCCAGATTATCTTCCACAATTGTTTTTCCTATTTTTGGTTTTTTAGATCCTCCACAAAATTTTTTGGTGCTAAGCAAAAAATACTTTATTTTGTTTCCATATGGCTGCATGCACTTGTTAGGATGCATTCACCTCTCTGCAATGCAAATATATGTATACAGGAGAGATGTTACAAAGTGTGGGTGTTGTTGGTGAAGTTGTGATCTTCTAAGTCACACTGTTTTACAATTTTTAAGTTGCATTTTAAGTAAAGGGGGAAAATATTGTTCAGATTTGAACTTCAATGAAAGTGAATAGCCTGATATTGAAAGCATTAATTCCAATCTCAAATAATTTTGATCTCAATAGAATAGCTGTTTCTTTCAGTGAAAGCCAACACTGAATTTAATTTTCTAATGCAAAATAACCTTCTTATTTAACTAAAGGGAACACTGCTTGTCTTTAGGGAAACTGGGTGGTCTGTCTTAAATTATGATATAGACACATTACCTGGAGTACTGTGACATCCACAGGAATATGAATCCAATACACCCTGTCTTCTTATGCCTTTTTCAGTCTGTGCAGTATTTATAGCCCTGCTGTGAGAAACATGACTGCATTCAAACAAGAATTTTGAAAACAGTGCATTCATTGTCACATAAAACCTTAATACAGAAAGTTGTGATGGGAAAGATGAGAGCCATGATAGAATGAGTTGCTCTAGAATGTCCTACAAAGTGAAGAAAATAGAAAAAAGGCAAAATAATTAGCATTGGTCAGAATGGCAGGGGAGGTGTCTTTTTTCATAACTTCTAATTGAATTCTCTACTCTTGAGGAACACATTCAATGCAGATAGCTTGGGGTACAGCTACAGTGGAGCTCTGGGTGGCAGGACCTGAGAGAAGGGGCTGTGAACAGGCACTGACCCTTTGCACAACAAATGGGACAGGGACCTGTGGCACAGGTCACAGCCAGGTGAGAGACACACAGACACACAGCAGGAGATGAGGACTCAAGCACTAAGAGCCAAAACTTCCATGTATTTGGACTGCAAGGGTATAAACGCCCAGGACTTCCTTCCTCCAGAGGCATCAACTCCAGATATTGCAGCACCGTGATTAAATTAATTTGACAATGCAGAGGTTTGACACTTAAAAATTGAAAACAGAGTCAAATCAGGGAGGAAAGCTGGTCTGACTGTGTGAGTGGTGTGAATAGGGAGCCAAATGGGCTGCCCATCTGGCTTACTGGAGCCACCCATTGTGAAGAGTTTTCAGTTCCAGTGACAGTCTTGGGTGGCAGGAATGTGACTGGCAGAGTGGCTCCCAAATGGTCAGACTAGGAACTTTCCTTAACACGTACATCTCTTTAAGGTAACGGGGTGGATTATTTATCCTGCATAAACTGAATAAACTGAACATATTCTGAGATGGTGACATGGTCAGCTTGGAATCAATCATTAGACCATCTTAGATTCTCTTTGCTCAGTGGAAGAGGAGTAAAAGAAGAAAGATTATATCCAAGGCCTAAACAGTTCTGGTGCTCCTGTGATTAGCTCAGCTTCAGTGAATTTAGTTAAACTGTGCCTATGTGCTGCAGTTTAGGATCTTGTCCTCAATATCAGTTAAGAAATTAGACCAAAATCACTGATATTATCAAACCATAATTTTACCTGTCAGATGACCCTGCAGTCTAGAACCCGAAAATGTATCAAGAGGAAGACTGAGGGGGAGCAAATGACAAACCAGATTGAGCAAAGGATTTAATTATGCCACCAAACATTCAGCAAAATTGAAGTCAGACTTTTAAAAGTAGATCTAACATTAATTCAAATAACATTTGCTGCTCCAAATAGCATGACAGATTTAGGGATGATTTTTTAATAAAATTTTCTTGGTTTCTGTGGGGGCTGGAGGGCTGGCAAAGGGAAAGCTTACTGTGCTCCTCTGGAGGGCCAACCCCTGAACTACAACCCTGCAGTCAAGGAGAGCAAGAAAATTGCCTCAGAGTCCTTTGCGACTGTACATTGATTTCTTCTACCTCATTGGCCCTTCCCCTTTGCTCTGTCCCTGCACCTCATCCCATTCACTCCCATGTTTTCCCCTGCCCCATGCCTTTCCCATATAAACCCCTGATTTCCCCTGCCTCCTTGGTGCTGATGTCACTTGCCTCCTTTGCAGAGTGCCCTCCTCTTAATAAAGGCTTATTCTCTGTGGAATGCCATACAAGGCCCTGGTCTCTTCCCTCTCTGTTGCCTGGAAGTATTGAACAGCTAGCCAGTGTGAGGGAAGGATGTGCCTGTGTCCCTGAGCCGTCCTTCTCAGGACACTTCTTCAGGAAGATGGTGGCACCCTTACCACCGCTCCGTCTGTCATAGCAGTTTCAAATTAATTTCTTCACCTCTTTTTTTCTAAGCAGTAGAAGTGCTGAACTAGTAGGGCTATAAAGATCTTTTGAAATGGTTATTGTTAATTTCCCAAGGTATCAGATGGCTGATGTCCATATACTGTGAGGTGGCATTGAATATGACTCTGCTTTTCTGCCCAGATAATTGAAAATTGACAATTTAAGCATTTGTGGTTGACTTCCATGTAACTTAAATTCTGCAACAAATTCTTTCCTTTTCCTTTACTCTGGTGGTTTTTTCCCACAGCTTATTCCAACAAGAATAATAAAGCATGAAAAAAAATCAGGAAAATTAAATTGGGTGGCAAGATCACTAAGAGATATCATATAATTTCTTAGTCTTTTACACCTTCATGATAAGAGATTTGAAATTGAACTTTCAATTTCATTGAAATTTCAGTTTAACAGAAATCTGCATGCATGTCAAAAATACCAACTCAAAAAGATGTCTAGGAAGATATCTAGTATTTAATATGTTGCTATCTCTTGCAGCAATTACTGCATTTGCAATGTTGTAGTAAAATACAGCTGGAACAAAGGAGAGGTCTGGTTTTAACTATATAAGTTGGTTTTGGAATTCTGGGAACTGATATGGTAGTAGCTTTAGCCCAATATTTGATTTATGCTTCAATATATTTCTTCGTTATTTGATTGCTGCTGGTTCATGGCAAACCTTACAGGCTGAATTTTCCTGATAGAGAACAAATCTTAAGAAACAACACAAAAACTGAAGCAAATATTACTAGCATTATGGAGATAACGGCTTTAGATAACAAGTCATACATGAATAAAAGACTTCTGTATAGCTATCAGAAAACTTAATTGGAAAGATTATGTGAATAAAATGGTATCAACTGCTACCTTTCTTTTCATTGCATTTTTGGGAAAACATTTTATAATAATATTGCTACAATGAGAGAAAAAGGCCATGTTTTTAGATGAATGCTACTTACTTGTAGAAATGCATACTAGGAAATAAAAAGATACCTAAAGTAGGGATTGGTAGTATGCATTTTTTTATGAACAGAGAATGCATTAACTAAATATCTGGGTCTGTACATTTCTTTAGTCCAAATGGTGTTTTGATAGAGCATCTCTATAAATTCTTTATTAAACATAATTAATATGATTTCCGTACAGTATTTAAGGTATCAGAATGACATTTGTTGGATATAGATGTAAGTCTAAACTGAGTGATGATGATGTTCGACATAGTAAAAAAGTTATGCTAGCAAACAAAAGCCTTAAAAGTTAACCAGGCTCTAGCCAAGAATTGTTATATGAAAGAGAAAAAAAGAGGAGAGGACTGTAGGTGGGCCTGTGCATTGTGAAGAATTTTGAGATTTCCATATTTGGTTTAATTTCAGCTGAGACATGAGGCAAAATAGACTGAAAATCTATCTGCAATCTGAGAGATCACATCACTTAAGGAGATAAAAATATTTTGTAAGGTCATGCTGCTTTCCAGTATTTGAGACTCCATGAATAGGCACGTTACTTGGTCTCCTTTTTGATATAAAGACAGAATTGCTGAATCCCTGCCTTTATGGTAATCCTGGGGGTATTCTGAGAAGCTCTGTGTCTAAAGCTCAAGAAGATCCTGGACTTCTAGACCATGTCACCAGCGTCTGGAAATTGGATTGCTTCAGGAGTCAGCTACCTCTAGAGACAGGAAGCTCATATGGCAGTTGGGGGCCTGTGTAATCCCAGTGTTTGAGGCAGCTGCCAGGTTTATGGTGATCAAACAGCAGATTGCTTTGGAAAATTGCTCCAGATGAAGGAATTTGGATGCTATGTAGGTATGAAGATGACTGTGGGCTTCCTGACTATTACCATACCACCCAATCACTTTCTAGGCTCCAGTACAGTAAATAGCCAAAGGCCTTGCCAGCGATGAATAAATATGAAGGCAAGTAGAGAGTTTGCTTTGGCAAATCTACTTATATTCCGTCTGATGCAAAATGTAAGCATCTTTATCAAGGATGATTTTATGGGGGAAGAGGTATCTCAGATCTCAGTGGATGGGTAAATGCCAATATGCTTTTAGGACTTTTCTTAACCAACTTTAGAAAAAAAACTAACCGAGGCCAGTGTAGAAAAAGTTCAAAACCCCCAAGAATTACAAAAATGGTCTGATTAAAGATGCAGACCTGTTAAAATTACATTGTATCTATTTAGGGCTCTGAGTAACCTCAATTCATCACTCCCTTGCAGAGGTTTTGAAATAGATTAGCTTTCAGCCCAAACTATCCTATGATTTTATTTTAGTATGGAAAGTAGAATCCTATGCTTCAGGGTTTTACAAAGTATTTGGTCATTATTGTACTCACATCCTGTTAAAATATTTTCCTGCACTTCTTTTATGTAACTAGTATCTAGCTCCTGTTGACCTCAGGGTACTAAATGAGATGAGATGAAGACATTACCATTTGTAGTACTGCCATGAAGTCAGGAAAAATTAAATATAGAACTTAGTTGGAAGCCAATGAAACCCTTGTCTGTCTTTTCCTTCAGGATCTGATTCATTAAGAACAAAATGCCATTCAGGCATATATCAGTAGATTATTGATTTGGCTGAAATTAGCAGGATTCATGTTTAAAGTTAAACACACAGTTGATTCTAGTTTTGCCTTATTATTATTTTAATAATTCTAATATGAGTCAAAAAAGCCTTCTGTGTATCAAAATTCTGCTGTGTACATCTTTTGCATCTACAGATGCATGTGCGAAAAGGTCTTTAATGTGATAAAATTCCAAGTAATTTCTGCTTCCACTCTACTGTCATTGTTTGGCAAGATCCAATGCCTTAATGATTTCTTGAAGTAATGCTCCTCTTCAACAAGGTTAGTTGTCTTGTGAAAGAAATTATACTGCATTTACAAAGAGTATGAATAAGTTTAAATAGTGCATAAAAATATTTGTAGATAGGCTGACAATAAGGATCTAATGTATGCTTGCTGAGAAATGAATGATCTGCAAAGAGAGAGACCCCCCCCCTACTTCTGCTAATGTCATGTGGGATTTCAAGGTGTTCCAATTTACTTTAGAATATGCTCCTCACTGATCTCAACACCAGTAAAAAAATCGTAAATACATTCTACATTCAGTAACACAGTGTGGTGCTCCAAGAGAGACCAGTCTGCTGAGTCTAGTTGTGTTTCTTTCCACAGTAAATACTGGTGTCATGCTACCATTTGTCTGGTCTTGGTTATGATTGTGCATATGTTCACTTCAGAGAATTGCTGGTAATGCTGGTCTCCTGCTCCAAGACCTGAGTAAACCTATAATTTAAAAAAAGCATCATAAAGGACGAAAAAACTTCCTGAGATATTGGTCAGGTTCACTTTCCCATTTCTATTAACAAGAGTTTTCAGGCTGACCTGCTTAAGAGAAATGTAATCAGGAAAAATATTCTAAGGACAAATGTGATTCCATTGTACATAGGTAGAAAACCCTAATGTTTAAAAACAAACAAAACCAAACAATTGTTCTGGAAAGTAAGGAAGGCAATGAAATATCAGGTAAATTTTTTCTGCTAAAGGCAAATAATTTCTTGAGAGGGCTGTTGTTAAATACTTAAGAACACTGGAACGTTTAAAGAACACAAATCATCAATTCAATGTTCAGCTCTTAGAACTTGAAACAACTTATATTGAAAGATCATTGTTTCTTATATATGTTATGTTCACAAAATAACTTGTAGATACTGTGCTCTTCTGACTTTATTAATCAAGGCTTATTGCAAATTCTCTTAGTGTTAATTTTCATGACTTGAAATTCGATTTGTTTTATCATCTACCTTTTGACATAATTCCATGACTGCAGTGATAGAAGGGCTTGTTGAACATAATATTGCATGATACACTTCTGTGTTTCTCTGGCTGACCACTGCAGTGATGTCCTTCAAATAATAGATTCAAAACTATTAATAAAGTTATGAGATTCATATAAATACATTATCTTTAGGGGGGAAAAGGGGACAATATTTGAAAAATGCATTAAAATTAAAATTATTTCCAGAAATCAGGATCTTCTCCATACTTCCTAAATTAGTGGAAGATGTAAAACCCATAGCACAACTACAGTCTTGCAGAGCTTGCATTTTAAAGAAAGCTTTTTGGAAAATGTTTTTGGGAAAATAATTGTCAGAAAGAAGGTTTTTTATTGAAAAGAAGAATTTACCCCACAGTCTATATTAACACCTTTAACTGAGCCGATACATTATTTGTAAATGCTTGAAATGGAAGTTACTTCTGAGATGACATATCAAGATCTTTGAAATTGCTTTACCTGCTGACTGAACTGTAAGCTTCTGCATCCATGCCTGCATAGTGGCCACTACTAACAATTTTAACAAATGGCATATGACAGCAATAAGGATTTAAAGGATTGTATTCCTGACAACAGGAGAGATGTGCAGATGAGACACTAGATAGTCTGCCTCTTTCTGGACTGCTTCTATCATTAATTCTAAGCAGAATTGATGAATATTCAATACATTACCTAATTGTGACATCTACACAAAATTCAAACAGTAATAAAACAACAGATGTGAGATTTGTGTGTGAATTTCTTCAGCAACATCTCCTATGTAACCTGCCAACTTTTACAGCCGTCAAGTGGGATTCAAAATGTGGCACGTAGTTCCTTTTAAGACACTGGAAACTGGCTTAAGATTTCTTAATGACAACATAAATGACTAATAAATGACTGGCATCTTTACCTGCATCAACAAAAATAAGTATATGCATTTGCAACAACAGGAGACTTGCAAGTGCTATAGTTTTTCCAGTCTTCTGAAAAAACAAGACCAATGCATCTATCATGATATAATTTCTTGCTCTTTCTGTGTATTGTAAGCATGTCTACAGAAGCAGATTTCAAGAAAAAAGGGTAATTACTTAAAAGAAGCAATTTTTATTGCACAGACTGGTTTGATTTTTTTAAAAAAGTGTGTTTAGTTATCTTTTTTTTTTTTTAGTAATCGCTATGAGGATAAAAAATTTTTCTGGATAGACTGTGCTTTTGAAACTATATTAGCATGAAAAGGATAAAGTTTCACTGAAGAGTTAATGGAAGTAGAGGTATGAGATCCATGGAACCAGTGGGATATGGTTCACATATAAAGACACCATCTTTTCCATTGGTGCACTTGGTCCGTATTTTGAAAACTGCGGACTGTTTTCCATGTTTAAATGTCTGATTCAGAAGTGGTGGTCAGTGCATTAGAAATAAGTTTGCTTTGCTGTGCACAAGCCTAGGAACTACACATTCACAGGAGAGACTGTTCCATTTTCTTCTGCATGCCTACTCTTTTGTGGATAGGAACAGACATTGGGAATAAGATTTCCTATTCATTGACTAGGTTCAGAAGAGTAAGACAGACCAGGACCAGCTTCTCCTATTAGCTCCACTGCTGTACCTGCCAAAGAACTGAGATTCCTAGAACTGCTGCTGACCTGGTGAAATTGGGGGTCAGGGATGGGGAAAAGGAGATCACGGGGCTTCCTGCATTCCTGTCCATTTTATCAAATGGCAGCATGTTACTTTTGTGGTTCAAGCAGATTTGGCGAGTAGGAAATTTACCTCAGATGCTGCCTAGTAGCAGTAGGTGAAGCATGGGTCTGAAAAAGCTGAGCTGCTCTCAGTATGAATGATTGAGCAATGCCTGTGTGAGGCAATGAGTACAGCAGGGAACTGAACACAGGCTGATCTAAACAGGGTACCTGTGGTGTGAGGTACATTAGCCATAAAGACTGCAGGAGGGTGTGAGGGTGTAAAGACTAGGGAATGTGTACATAAGGCCTTCAAATGCAGGCTTTTAGTAATGTTTGGAGCCTGAGAATATGCTTAGATTATTTTATTTGCCAGCTAGATAGTACATGCTGGACACTCAGTAGAAGTTTGACAGCTGATAAGATTAAATTATAATATTATTTGGGAAATAATAAATGCGTATAAGGAAAAGTTGCATGTAAGTGTGATATAGTTTAAAGAGTGTAGCTGCATTAGGACTGCACATGTATATGGTACTTGATTTTCGGTGGGAGTATTGCTGTGTGTCATTGTGTCATTAAGAAATTCAAACATTTCAGCAGTACGTCTGACTGTGAATTCAGCTTTGAGGCTAGGAATATCTAGCTGAATCAAGTCAAATTGGGATCAGAAGCATATTCTGGAGTAACTGAAAGTAGCTGATTAATGAGCATTTACATGCTGGCATACTAGCAGCTCGGGAAGCAGCAGCTAATGTGCCTTGGCTTAGGCAGTAGTTCTGAGCTACTCTTTGGATAAAGTGAGGGAATCCCTTTAACTGTGTGGAGGTGACCCTTGCTGACCTAACAGTCTCCACTGAGAGTAATAATGACACCCACTTGAAACTGTGACATTCACAAATACTTTGTGATAAAAAAGGACTGAATTAAATGATAGGGAATATTATTAATTAAATGCAAGGGAAATATTCTTTTGTGTGTACCTGATTTAGAGAAGCAAACTGTAAAGAATCCAGCATATATGACATCCAGGCATCATTTCACCCATCAAAACAAGCCTATGAAGAGAACAGAAGGATGGTTTCCTACTAAATGTTAATCATATACAAAATTAAAGAATCTATTGAAAAATACTTTTTAAAAACCATTAATAGATGTGAAAGAAGAAAACAATTTTGAAAAATCTCATGAAAAATATAACTTTTCAGCATTCAAGCAAGCTGCATTACAGTGAGAACCAAAAATATAAGAATCTGTACATATTCCTTGCGAACATGTGTTTTTCATTATGACTATATTCATGGGGAGAGCTGTTGGGGTGCGTGTTGTTTTGTTGTTTTGAGGTCCTAAAGTTGAGTTTTGTAAGTTTTATATTTTATTCCCATTAAGTTCTATTAGTTAAAGATGGCGACTTGAGCAAGGGGATTTCCAGGGTTCCCTCCCCACCCCCAGTGTCCGTTAAGTGTCCATCAGCCGGGTCCTCCTTATTTCATGTAAATTTCTTTGTCCATCAATGTTCCCCCTCCTTCGTTGTCCGGGCGACCCCCCTGTCCATCACCCCCGCCCCACTCCCAAGGTCCAGAAAGTTCCTCGGGGTTCGGGTGGTGATTGGGCTAGGGGGGAAAGCCACTCCTCTGTCTTCTGTTGATTTGTCTCCTGTACTGATGTAATGTCTGTTGATTGGTTATGTTTGTTTCACCCTCCCCCTGGGGTCGGCTTTATAAGGCCTGACCAGGGGGAGGATCATTGTCAGTTGTTCGTGGCCCCCATCCCTTCTGTATCATTCCTGCCCTCAATAAACCTTCATTCCTCCCGCGGACAACTGGCTGGTTCTCGCTTTCCTTCGACGACTCCACTCATCTCGCCTTGCCGCTGCCAAGCATCCGCACCCTGCTCTGCTGGAGCGCCTCCTTGAGCTATACCGCCAAGGGGCTCCAGGTGGCTAGGGAGCAGCTCTGTCCTCAGCAGCCTGCTGTTTCCTGGCTAGGACAGACTGCGGCCGCTCGCGACCTTCCAGCTGTCTCGTGCTCTGTGGAGCGCCGCCCGGGCTTCTCAGCGAGCGACGGCAGAGAGCAAGATTCATCTATACTTACACTAGATTATTTGATGCGTTGGTATGGATGTGGTGAGAAAAAGGTCAGGAAGCAAGTCTTCAGGGTACGAGTCTGACTGTGAAACAAGAAAAAGATTTTTCTAATTTGTTAACTGCACCTATTAGATATAAAATTAGACTTATATGGTTCAGTGTCAGAAAATTTATGGATGTCAAAAAAGACTGTAGATTCTGCATAAAGATGAAAAACCTGAAATTGACAACAATATGGTTACAACCACCTCACAATATGAAAGGGGAAGACTTGTGATATGAACAAGAGACATTACTAGCCTACGTTGGAGGGAAATTCTGTTGAGACAGTTATCTAAAAGTATACCCTGTACATTTATGTGTGCTGTGTGCTACGTGCGCAGAGCAGACAATCATGTAAGAAAATCAGTCAGTTACCTACAGACCATAAAATGGAACTTTAATGAGTTGCCTTAATAATGTACTGAAATGCTTTGTGTAATCTACATCAGGCATCTGTAACCTAAGGCTGAATCTGCATGATCCTTCTGATAGCTGATGGGGAAATTGGTAGAGGCAAACCCTATGCATTGGAACTATCTTTTCAGGCTTTAATAACAGAAAGCTTCTCGCAAGTGTCATCTCACATGTTATAATGGATTCTGTTGTTTTACTTCATGGTGAAAAAAAAAAGAGGAAATAACTACACTGAATAAATGGCTACCTGCTGGTAACCAATAAAAATAATATTTTTTACTTCCTGAACTGAAATAATTAATCGAGCCTAAGGGAAACTGAGTATTGTTAATTGTAACAGGAGTTATGTCAGCCAGAGAAATGGGCTTGGATATTTTTGAAGACTTTCTTTCCAGTGATTTGCAATTCCTGTCATATAACATATAACTGGTTTGCCCTCACAGTAATATATATAATATTAGAAGAATCTAAAGTTGGTTGTTTGTTTGGGGTTTTTTTTGTGTATAAGTGCTTCTTATTTTACAAAGGAAATAAGAGAATTGAGAGAGAACCTAGTTAGGAGAATTCATTGCATGTCATTTTATCCAGTAAGATGTTCTCATTTAGTAACTTCTGAAAAACTGATTTATCAGTCTACATTATTTCTATCAGTGGAATAATTCAGAAAACAACATATTCTTTAGCTTGGAAGCTCAAGAACTTTCCCATGACATACCTCAAAAATTTTTAGTGGATATTCTTGTTTTTAATGGAGGAAGAGTGGAGTCACAAACAAGAAATTATATGGGTATGAATCAGAGAGCATTTATTTTCTTATACATTTAGTGCAGAAATAAGTGTATAAATCTGTTAAGTAGGATGTCAAATAACCAAACTAAATCTGAATTTATCCAAAAAAGAAATGGAATTTTCACTTCTTTTCTTGGCAGAAGTACTAGCCACCAGTACAATTAGATACATGCAAATATACAGCAAGTATTATTAATTTGAATTAGAATCTGTGAGATTTATAATCAAAAGCAGAGTAAAGCATGGTGGAAGAGCCACTTGACTGAAATTTTGGGAAAGGCTGTTTTAAAGAGGGCAAAAGTAAAAACACCACAGAAGGTTTAAGGCTGGGAGGGACATAGGTCAGTGACACAGTGGGTTGTCTTGTCCTGCCTCCCTGCTTGGGTAGGGTCTTCCTAGAGCTCATGACACAGAATTGCACCCAGACTGTTCCTGAATATCTGAAAATGATACACAGAAGTAATAGGACTAGTGAAATTCTCCCTAGTTTCTTGTAAAATTGAAACACTGTTCAGCTGAACTGCAATTTGAAAATTACTCTGGAAAGTGGAAATAGTTCAGAAGATATATCCAAGTTAGAAGATTAAGATACTGAAAGAACTGTTTTCTCTGTTACCATAAATATGATTCAGAATGTCTCTATTTGAACTTAGGGATTTAGCTAATAAATTCTGTCCTTATAGAATAAAAAACTAAATCGTTTCTCTGGGCAATAAAAAACCCATGTTATTTTATTTGATTTATAAAACTCTTTGCTGCTTATGGCACTAAATCCCACTCTGTTTTTTGAGTAAAACTCTTAATGGATTCTATAGCAAATATATTTTTATTTGAAGTTACAACCTCTGGCAGAGAAACTCCCTTTCCTTATTTTTTTTCCAGGACAATTAAAAACACAATACTATCATAGTTTCATAAGAAAATTTCTTTCCTTTCTCTCCTAGTGAGAGTTGTAGTACAAAAAAAAAAAAAAAAAAAAAGATGGCACAATAAGATCTACGGTTAATTAAAAAAAAAAAAAAACAATCCCCCAAAAATCAGATTCAGTTTTCTTTAGATTTTTGCTTGGTGCATTAAGCTCTTTAAATTATTTAATTCTGGTGGCACCTGTATTGTGATGGGCTCTCTGGAACTATAAGAGATGCATCCAGAGGAAAAACACAAACCTCAAACAGGAAAAAATACCCCAGAAATTATAATAAATAAAGACTATGTCTCCAAGCTGCATGGTGATCAACTGTCTCATGATAATACAGAATCAAAAGATAAATAAACCATCTTCAGGAATTCCCACATATCAAAATAAGTTATGATCATTTCTTTGGGAGGATTTCTGTAGAAATGTGGAGAAGCTGCAGAGTACATAACAGTCATGTCCACCAAGTCATGAAAATAGCTGACATATGTGACCCCATCAAAACAAGTACAGAGATATTTTCTGGAGAAACAGAAAGTCTGTCAAGTCTGTCACCATTCCCCATTCCTTGCCTTTCAGTAAAGTAAGATAAAATAGTTGAAAGCAGAAGGAGACATAGGTTGCATTGTAAAGAAGAGAAACAAAAAGTTAAACTGGAAGCACTGACAGAAAAGTCAGTGCAGGGGCCTTTTAATAACTTTAACTCACAGGAAAATAATCTTTTTTGTGCTTTTTTGACTGCCCAACATGTAACTTGGCTGGTTTTGAGAACAGAGGTTTTCGAATTTAGAATTTTAAAATTTAAAATATTTCCAAATATATTTTTTGAGACATATCATCCTGTAGAATCTTTTATGCTATGTACATCATCATTATAAAATCCTAGATGGACCATTATCATTTTTGTAAAGGGTAAAGAAAGAAACACTCTCCCTTGGTCAAAGAGGATTGAGTTAGAGAACACCTGGGAAAACTTGGCATCCACAAGCCAATGGGCTCTGATTCTCAGCATAAGTACTGAGAATGGTGGCTGAAACAATAAGTAGACAACTCATAATGTCTTTGAAAGGTTGTGGCCATCAGTAAAGGTGCCTGAGGACTGGGCAGAAGCAAACGCCACCCCTGTCTTTAACAAGGGCAAGAAGAAAGACCCAGGGAACAACTGGCCAGTCAGCTCACCTCAGTCCCCGAAAAGGTGATGGAGTGCCTCATTCTGGAGGGCATCTCATCCATGCAGATGACGAGAGGGTGATCAGGAATGGTCAGCATGGATTCACTGAAGGTAAATCATGGTCAACCAACCTGATTGCCTTCTACAATGAGACAACCACCTGGATGGATGAAGGGAGAGTAGTGGATATTGTCTGCCTCATCTTTAGCAAGATTATAGACATTGTCTCACAACTTCCTCATAGACAAACTCAGGAAGTATGGGCTGGATGAGTGAACAGCGAGGTAGATTGAGAGCTGGCTGAATGGCAGATTCCAGAAGATTCTGGTATGTGGCACAGGGTCTAGTTGGAGGCCTGTCAAGAGTGTGGTCCCCAAGGGTCAACACTGGCCCCAGTATTGTTTAACTTTTTCATCAATAACTTGGATGAAAGGGCAGGTGCCTTCTCAGCCTTTTCACTGATGACACAAAGCTGGGAGAAGTGGCTGATACTGCAGACAGTTGTGCAGCCCTTCAGGAGGACCTCAGCAGGTTGGAGATGTGGGCACAGAAGAACTAGCTAAATTTTAACAAAGACAAGTGCAGGGTCCTGTACCTGGAGAAGGACAATCCCAGGCACCAGGACAGGCTGGGGACTGACCTACTGGAAAGCAGCTCTGCAGAGAAGGACTTGGAAGTCCTGGTGGACAACAAGCTGTCCATGAGTCAGCAGTGCCCTTGGGGCCACGAAGGACAATAGTTCATCCTCGGGTGCTGTAGGAAGAGCTTTGACAGCAGGTCGAGGGAGGTGATGCTGCCCCTCTGCTCAGTCCTGGTGAGGCAGATCTGGAATGCTGTGTTCAGTTCTGGGCTTCTTAGCACAAAAGACATGGAACTTCAGAGACTGTGCAACAAAGGTCTATGAATTTATGTTAAGGAGCATCTCTTTTGGAAAGAAACACCGAGACAGTTGGGTCTATTAAGTTAAAATGGCTCGGTTTTCTGACACTTGTAAATCTTTCCAGAGATGGCAGGACCTCTCCAGCTACTGTATGAAGATCTAGGCACTTAAATTGGAATTGTGCTGGGGCTGTATGCTTTTCTTGGTAAAATTTTATGAGGCTCTGGATGTGAGTTGTACTATACTAAAAGCCTGGGCAGAGTGGAAGATGCTGAGATGTTCAGAAGATCTTGGTTATGTAAATTCTTTAGTCTGAAAATTTCAATGTAGTCAGTCAGCCAGCCAGTATAAATTGCCCTAAAGTTATTAATAAAACCCATATTTTTTATAATCTCAGTGTTTTTCCCACCTCTTTGCTACAGCACATTCTCAAGATAAAGCAGACTAAAGAGGTTACCAACACAATTTTTATATAAAGCACTAATATCTGTTTGAGGTTGCTGTGGGTAGACCTTATGTGCACAACTAACTGTATATATGGAAAGTGCTAGGTAAACATGAAAAAATTATTTTGCAAACAATTTTTTCCCATATCAATTTCAGTTTTCTTTTGTAGGAGTTCTCTTGATAGCATCTTTCAAATTACAAAGGACTTAAAAATGTTCGAATTTTGAAAGTTCTTTTCTCCTCTGTTTTTACGAATTCTTGAAGCATCAAGTGCACTACAAAGCTATTGTGGTGAATAATGCTTATTTAACTACTATGAATAACACCAAAGATAATGTTTTATTCACCTTTTACTTAAAATCTGAAAAAAAAAATAGAGGCAACAGAGGAGCTTTTCAAATTATTTTTAAAATCCATTAAAAACCCTTGCTTTTACAAAAAATCTCTTTTCACTGCCATGGGAGTGGCATTTACTTTTTTCATTCCACACTTTCCATAGCTTACTCTTAATGGTCTTCCATTTTCCCCCCTACAGCTTTAGTAATCATATTGGTTCTACAGTCTTCACTTCTCTGCAAAGCTATTTAGTGATCAGGATAAAACACAGTTATCCTTGAGATTTTCTTGAACTTTGCATCATTGCTTGATCCCAAATTCAGCCAGCAAATATTACTTGAGAAATGCTAGTATTGGCAGTCCAGCTTTCCCCAAAAATATGCTAAGGAAACATGAAAAATTAGAAGTTAACTGCAGTTCAAATTATCTGCATTTATCATGCATAAGTGCATAAAAAGTCATGTCCTCAAGCCCAGAAAACCAGTCATATCACGACCATATAACATTTTTTAAATAAAATTTTTGTCATGCACGGTATGCAATATTTCAATACTTGTGTTTTTACACTGTGTCCTGCATTGATGGGTAAATAAGGAGACGTTTTATTTATAACATAATTACAAAGGGATATTTTTGATTTTAAAAAAAAAGTGAAGGTGAAGTGACCTAATTCCACAGGAATTTCTGCTTATTATAGTCCAGAATGAGTCACAGCATCTAAATGATTCTAAAAAGAATAGTGTGTTTATTTCTCTTAGGAATCAAAATAGATTAAAAGGAGATTCGTGTGCTTTTCCCAGAAAACCCCTAAATAGTTTGAGTTTCTTTTGTTCTTATTTGCTGAATATGACAATATGGAAGACTGTGCCTCTATAAAAGATGATAAAACAGAGACAAATAAAAATGCCTTGTTTGACTTCCTCTTTCTTCCACCTTAACTTACAAAATTAAATAAAATTTTCTCAATTGAAGGAGGAAACCAATGATGGTTTCATAAAGAGCAATAAAAAGTAGTTCTGCAAAGTAGAGTAGTAGTTGAGTACTCTGCACAGTTCTGGGCTCCTCAGCGCAACAGAGAAATTAAACTCCTGGAGCGGGTCCAGAGCAGAGAAGGGCAAAGATGATTAAGGGACTGAAGCATCTCTCTTGCGAGGAAAGGCTGAGGGAGCTCGGGGTGTGCAAGCTGGAGAACAGACGAGTGAGAGGAGACCTCATCAACGTGTATGATTATCTGAAGGGATAATCACAGAGTGTGTCAGAGGATGGACAAGGCTCTGTGTGGGGGTACCCAAGAATAGAACAAAAGGCAATGGGCAAAAACTGATGCACTGGAAGTTCCCCATTTTACTGCAAAGTGACTGAGCACTGGAACAGATTGTCCAGAGAGGCTTTGGAGTCTCCCTTACTGGAGACATTCCAGGACTGTCTGGATAAAATTCACATGTGCCATGTGCTCTGGGATGATCCTGCTGGAGCAGGGAGGTTGTACCAGATAACCCACTCTAGTCTCTTCCAAAATTCTGCAGTCTGTGATTCTGCAAATCACATTCTAGCATCTGTATAACTATGAAAAACTATGAAGTTACCCATCCCTTACCATGAAAATTTCTGACAGCTGTGATTCTGATTGTAGTTATATAATAAAATTTCAGAAGCTAGAGGCAACTGTCTGCACAGGGACTACTGTCTATGTGCAGGGACAGCTCCACATAATGATTTCTGATTGAGGAAAGGAGGAAGTAGACATTCTCATTTCCTGTGCTCTGTTTATATTGTTTTCCTCCATTCTTTGTCAGAGAGGATCAATTAGACAATGTTTAGATAGGCAGAAATCCTTTTCATGGTATTTCCTCTATTCTTGTTTTGGTTTGAAAGAAAAACCAGCAAGAGACTCCAAGTCAGAAATATAATTTATTAGGAAAAGAAAAAGAAACCCAAAATACATGCAATAGTACAAAAGAAAAACTACTGACAGAGTCAGAATACAACCTGACACCCTGCTAGTTAGGGCGGTGGTTGCAGTCCAGATGAAATGGTCTTGTTGAAGTGATGATCCCATAGAAAAGATCTGGTAGCTCTTGTCCTCTGGAAACCAGTGGGTAAGGGCTGCCTGTTCTGTCCCAAAGCCCAGATTATATCCAGGTGGGGATGCTTAGCTCCTCCCCACTGGGTGGAGCATCTCACAATAGGTTGATATTGTTCTGAGTCATGCAGAACCCACTGCATGACTCAGAACGATACCAACCTATTGTGAGATTAATGATTACCCATTAAATAGCCATGGGTCCCGGAGGGAGTTATCTCTGAGTCATGTGGCAAGGCATTGATGGGCCCATTAACAGGAGATAAGCAAAACCAATGCCTCTCCTGGTTTCAGCAGCTCTTGAGGATGGTAATAGAATACACTTTTATATTGTAACCTAATAGAATTCTAAATGTCCAAAATGGGATAACCAGACTTTTTTTAGTGGAAAATTTTTTAGTATTATTTTCCTCGATCTCTCAATACTTATTGTCTATTTAGATCATATGCCATTCTTTATTCTCATTCCTGTGCTAAAATTCTCCACCTCATAAGAATAATTAATTGTAGATTGGTAGTTGGCTAAGTGATTTTTACATTATTTATTGACAATTATTATTTTTAAAGGAATTTTTTATTCCCAAATATTTCAAAGCTATGCCAGTAAAAAATATTGATTTTAAATACTCTATGGAAACATTAGTCCATTCTGTTCTCTACTGATTGAAAATGTGGATCTAAATCTCTGTGAGAGAATCCTAATAGTTCTCTTGGGAGATTACACTCGTGAAACATGTGGAACATGGTGGAGGTATGCAATTTTTATATACATATAATGTACAGAGATGTCCACTACACTACATTAATATGTGAACAATAAAAATATAGAAAAGTACAATTCATGGGTAAATACTTGTTAAAGTGGCCTAAATTATCTATAAGTAACTGGCTATCTCCATTGCAATTTGATTTAATGTGATCCCATCAGAACTGTTTTCTATGTGACAGAAGTTTGCAGGGAAGTTCAATAATGTCTCTAAAAGATTATGCCATCTGAATCACAGATTCAAACATTGCTACATTTTACATGGCCATAGAAAATGAAATGGTTTTTGATTTATAGATATTTTATTCCAATGTGTATTCCTCCATTATTGTTCACCTAAAACTAGGCAATATATACATATTTTCCACGTTTTCCTTTGAATCCTCCAGCAAACTATAATTAAAATTAAATGGCACCACTGCTTAAGTGAAATATGAGATAAAGCTGTTATTACTGAACTAGCAAAATGACTCATAATAGCCACTGCTAAGAAACAGAGCCTGGACACCAATACAAGGTTTGACTGTCAGGAACTGAAATGGTTTATCCTTTAAATATGGTTTTGAAGGAGTTTTGCCCGTTATAGCAAAAACTGTATAAAGAAGCTGTGGCAGAGAAGCCCACTCCTCCTTGAAGATGCCCAACTGGTACCTTGGACTACAAGTTAAACCACATAGATTAGTTAAAGTGGACACTAATGTTCAATCATCTCAAGCTGAGGGAAAAGAATGCATCCACAAGACAATCAAACCCAGTATCTGCACTGAAAATAATCCCTGACTGTGTTTGGAGTGGGGAACACCACAGCCTACAGAGTCCAGGTATACACAGACTCTGCCCGAAAACGAGGTGGGGGGCAGTGTTGTGGTGCGTGCGCGGTTTTTAGTTTTGATTTAGTTGGTTTATAACTTGGATGTTTGTTGTAGTTAAAATGGCGTTCTCAGGTTGGGATTTTCAGGGCTCCTTCCCCCTCCACCCCTAGGCAGTTAACTGCCAGTCACCAGCTGCCATGACAACTCCCGCCTTTTTGTTGCTATTTTCCAGTCTGTCAAGTTATCCCCTCCCTCATTATATGTTAATTATGTTCTCCCCTCCTTTGTTACCTAGGTGACCCCCCTGCCCATCACTCTCTGCCCACTCCCCATCCCTAGAAAGTTCTCTCTGGGACAGAGGGTGATTGGGCCAGGGTGGGAAGCCACACCTTTGTTGTATCATAATTCGCTAGCCGAGTTTGTCATTCTTTGTAATCTCAATTGTCACTGGTTGCTTGTGATTCTCCCCTCCCCTCGGGGTTCTGATAAATGTCCTCACCGAGGGGCGGGGAGCGGGTCAGTTCTCCGCACCTCCCTTCCCGTCCACACCCGTCCTTCCTTCAATAAACCCTTTCCCACTGCAGAGAATTGCCTTGCCTCCTGCTTTTTCCGTTGCTCCACTCATTTGCGCTGCTGCCGTGGGACTGTTCGCTCTGCTGGGTCGCAGTCCTGAGCCAAGCCGCCAGGAGGACCCAGGCAGCCGACTGATAGCCCTGCCTCTGCAGTAGGCTAAATCAGTTGGCCCATCAGGCTGCCGGCCGCTCAACCTTTTTCACCTCCTGCTCGCTGTGGGAGCGTGCCGGGCTTTCTCACTCGCGAGCGACCGCAGGGCAGGAGGTTTCAGGTGTGTGGTTTAACTTCTCGTCAGAGGCACTGAAAACCCATCCTCCCTAACACAAACCAGCCCAGCTGCGAAACCCCAACCCCAGGAATGCCACATCCATGGGACATTCAAGTGGGTGGCAGCTGAGGGGGTGTCATAATCCATCAAAGACACCTGAAATGCTCCTCAAAGTCATTCCTGAGGCCTTGCACCACAGGACTGCATGTGATGCAGAATGATGCACAGGTCCAGAGTGTGCTGCAAGAGATTGTCAAACTGCACCAACTTCCCTGGGGGAGGTACCTGGGCATTCCCACCTGGCCTGAACGTGTATTAATCCATCGGGTTCTGTGCTTTTGGGGAGACCCTCTCCACCAAGAAGTCCAGCTGGAGAGGATCACTGGGACACCGGTGGGATCCACAGAATGGTGATACTGTCGCTGTCACTCTCTTTCTGTCCCCCACCTCTTTTCCTCTTCTTATTTCCTCTCTCTCTCATATTTACTATTAAATAAAACCCATACTATTGACTTTGGCATATGGTCTTGTTTGCACCTTAATTCAAATTAAGATAGAAATGCACAGAAATGCAGAGACATTTCTAATAACTTTCCAAACCAGACCATAACATTGGCGTGGAAAATGCTGACTTTTCAGTTGTTTATTGGAATGCTTTTCTTGAATTCAAGGCCCTTTTTTGGTGGTCTTTAATTTAGAATAGATGTAGCTGGCTCTGCACACATTATTTGTTGTAAAAATTCAGTTATGAAAGCTGAATCTACAAAGACTTATTGTTTTTCATTTTGGCTGCTGTAGAAGATACCACAGGGTTGGTTTTTTTTCATTTTACTAGTCAGATCAGGTTGTAAAACTCATTCAAGTTTCTTCCTATATTTCACTATTATACAGAGATTAGTAGCTGTGATTCTGCTGTACTTTCTCTGTGGTGACAACCAGATTACGTCTATTGTTTTACCATGTATTTCTCTAAGTGCGTTAGACATTGTCAGCTAAAAAAACATACAGCAAGCCAAACTTTCTATTATATCATTGCCCCTGCTCTGAGATTCACCTGATAGAAACTGCTGATTGGGCGCTGTAGCATCATAAAGAAGGCATGGTCTGCCTGTGGGTAGCAGATAACAAAAATACATAGCTGCTTGTCCAAAGAGATTTTATCTCTTCCTAAATGAGTCAGCCGAAAGAAGATGGAGATAGACTGGGCCATTACCATTGGAACTTTACAAAGCTCTCTAAAATGTTTTATGTTTTCTGTCTTCATGGTTACATTCAGTGCCAGCAGAGCGCAACCATGGTAGCTTTGTACCCTGTACAAATTTGTCACAACATGTGGAAAGGCAGAATTTGTTTATTTTTAAAGTGTTTTAAAATTTAATTTTAGCTCATTTTTTGTAACAAACATTTAAGGGCATTACAGCGTTCAGTCTTTGTTAGTGTGTGCAGAAGCTAGCAGGGGAAATTGTTTTGCCTTTTCCAAAACTAGCATGGACAGGCAACTCAAGTAGAAAAGGGTCACAAAGGAGGCAGTTGTACATTTGGACAGTGAGTGTCATTTCATGTCTTTGCCTTTATTTAAGAAATAAAGACTCTCGTCTGTTGGAATTATCCTGATAATGAAAAACTTTTGAGTTATGTTAAAAAAAATAAAATTCCTAATCTTTCATGACATTGTGTGCATCTTCTTGAGCCTTTGCATTGTTGCAGATTTTCTTTTGGGATCCTTAACAGCCAACAGACAGACTTTAGAGGTGCCACAGGGAGAGGGAGAATTTTCTCTCCAGCTCTCCCCAGAGTACTGCTCTGTACAATACTTTTCTCAATCATACAAGTCTGAGATTTTTTTTATTCTTTTTTTACTCTAGACTAGCTTATTTTTGAAGAACCTCTTATTTTTTAGCCTTTCATATCTTCATTAAGTGGGTTGGATGTCTTGGTGATAATGCTGAGCCTGAAATTCTTACACTTACACAAGGAATACACATGTGTAGGTGGGCGCTTCTAAGCAGAGTACATCCTCTGGACAACTCAATATTAAGTGGTCCTAAGTGGAAGTTTGTTGTCTATTGAAGCATCAGTGGTCCACCCCAGAACTCCTGTTGCTCTGCAGTGTTCTGTACAGTGCCACGCTGTATTGCACACATTACTTGGCTTTCAGGACTGCACATACCTCTTGATGTGGGATAAGTGTGGCTGGAAAACCATTAAGGAAGGCTCTTTAGGTGGCACCCACTTGGCATTAATGGTGGTGCCAGTAGCATGTGCTTGTCATAAAGTGAAATGAAGTGTTTCCATATAAACATCATTTTGATCAAAATGAAAAATTTGGGTTGCTTCTTGCTAAGGCTATAAAAACTCAACCATGGTGTCCTCAGGCCTCACTGTGAATACAAGAGCTGTTCAGTGTGTTGTGTCCTTACCAGAGGTCCATCCAATACCCTGTCACCTCAGTTTTACCAACATCAGAGCAGATGTAAAATTTTATAATGTGCAATCAGTTGCTCTTGGAAAGTTATAAAACCTTTCTTCACAGTGTTTCTCTCACTGGAATTCAGAATGTGAGTTCCATTGTGTAAAACAAAAGTCCTTCTAGAAAGTGGCTTTTCTCTGTATCTCTCTCCTCCTCAGAATAAAAAAGGTCTGCCAAGTGAATCTCCATTGAAAAGTAGAAAGAAAAAGCAGCAGTCTGAAAAAGTAGCAAAGGAAGGATGAAAAGTTCTTATTAAAAAATAACTGAAGCATGGAAATTTTAAACATTCTCTGCTACTAATTTCTCATCCTTCATTATACATTGGGATACTTTATTGACTAAAATTTTCCAAATCTCTGCCGTAAAACTTTCCTGGGATTCCAATCTGTTCTCTTTAGTTGTTGCAAGGTAACATTTTGCAGCATAATACCAGCTGTATGTATCAGATGTTCTCAGATTCTCAGGAGACAATATTACACAGTTGCATCTGGAAGCAAAATTTTCTGTCAGAAAAGTATTTTGACATACATGTGAAAGATACAATAGGATAAAAAAATGTTATCCAGAATGTCTGAGAAGTTGCAATGCTAGTGCATCACTGTTGTATCTTTTCTAATGTTTTGTTATCTTCAGTGACTTACTGCCCAGCTCTTTAGTAAATAAACAGGATTATCTTATATATATATATATATATATATATATAAATATATAATAAACTGACCAATTTATTCTGTTCATATGAAAAAAAAAAACAAAACAACTACCCTAACTAACCCCTTCCTGATTTTCCTGCTAACATTAGCTGACTTAGGGAGGCTTTGGGAGTGGAATTGATTATTTTGTAATTAGGTAAGGTAAATAATTTTGGTGTTGACTACTCAAGAGTTTAAGACCTGGTTTACAGTAGGGAAGAAAATTAGAATACATTTATAATTAAGAATTTGAAGGCATGTACAAACATAAGAGTTTGTACATGCCTTCATAACATACTCTTTTATATAAAGAGTAAATATATTTTTAATATGGCACTAGAAAAAATAACTGATTTGGTCCATAAAAAAAAATCCCTACAATGGCTGTAAAAGGCAACATTTCAAACAGAGGAAAACTATGCATAACTGAAGTCTAGAATGGTCTCTCCTTTAAAGGCCTTAAGCATTCAGGAATATTTTTAAATTTAGGATCTTATTTTTCCTGAGTTCTTTATTTTTCCTTTTGACAGTGGAGATGCAGTGATAATGTCTGAAGTTACCTACCTATTTTAGTAATATTTATATAAGGAAGAAAAAATGAGGACCAAATTATGGGCATAAGTTGCAGGTTTTTTCAGATGTTGCAGTAATCCTAGAACCCTTTTGAATATGTGGGTCAAGGACAGTGTAGAAATTTTTCAGTTGCATTTTCAAATTTTTTGGGCTCTGGTAGAGGTACAAAGGGGACGGTGATATCTTGGAAAAGCAGCCTCTAAGAAGTATGTTTAAGATGAAATAGCCTGTCTGACCCTATGTACTACACAAAGTTGGAAATAACTATGTTTTTCATCTGAGGTCTGGCAATTAGCACATTCTCTGCCTGATTTGCTTTCCTGTACAAAACTTAACAGCTATTACTATGTGAAATATTTCTTGTGTTTCCTAACCTTAAGAAATTCCATAACATTGACCTTGATTAGCGCATAATGTTATTTGAGAATCAAAATATTGGGAGAGTTAATCTACTTTTTATTTTTACTTCAGAATAAACTAATAATAAAACCCTCCTTACACAAAGATCTATAGATGTTGTTACTATACCCAGATACTTTAGCAAATTTTTGATATTTTTTTTTTACCAGAAATAGGCATTAAATCCATTGTGATGTGTTTCTGTATTCTTCTGAAGCTTAGAAAGCTCCACACATGTCATCCATGTCATAGATATCATATTCATGACAACCTCTTCCTCAGGTGGTCAGGAATCTCTGATCTCTCCCTTATGGGAGGGA
Organism: Camarhynchus parvulus; assembly: GCF_901933205.1. NCBI lineage: Eukaryota > Metazoa > Chordata > Aves > Passeriformes > Thraupidae > Camarhynchus > Camarhynchus parvulus. The sequence goes on from NC_044601.1 coordinate 3,437,175, forward strand.
CCCCCTGTCCATGTCTTGCAATCTGTCTCCTTGAGTGATAAAGGGCAGAGAGGTTACTAGAGAGGACTGAGGCAAAACGTTGAGTACCCCAGTTTTCCCATCTGTTGCCACCACTTTGCCAGACTTGTTTATCAGTGAGGGTATGATTTCTTTGACCTTCCTTTCCTGGCTGGCATACTTATAGGAAGATAAAGGATGAATTTGCAAAGGAATAACAGATGTGAGGCTCTAGGCCTGCGCATTTCTTTCAGGTGATGACAATCTGTGAAGAATGGTTTAATTTCCAGGGCTGAGGGTGATTTTTTAAGTGCTTAAAAAGAAACAGAGTAAAAGACATACATCTCCAAAACTATTTGCCTTAAACTGCAAAAATATTGCTGTGCTAAATATGCAGGTTCATAAGTCTGTATTTACCAAGTTACTGACAGGCTTAGAGATAAGTAAGTGTCAGACTTGATACCAGGGAATTAAATGTGCCCAGGATTTTGCCCTAGGTGTGGTCTAGTCTAAAAAATATTTTGGAAAGTTTCAAGCATAAATTTGGAAGTGGATGTTGAGTTTGTTGGCTGTTTCTGTTTTTAAAAAGTTTCACCAGAGGGACAGAAGTACAACTATGACCATTCATAATCTTTGGTATTACAGTACAAAAAGTCTGATAGATAGAAAAAGATCAAAAAGGAAGATAAAAAGATAAAAAAAGAATAGAGGATAAAAAAGATAAAAAAGGAAGTAACTTCAAAACAGTAAAATGAGTCTTAAATCCAGATGGAATATTCAGTGCTAGGAGAATTATGTCTTCTCTGAGTATTGCTAGATATCTCTTTCTATACAAAATTCACCATCTCTGAGTCTGTAATTACAGATTTAGTGGAACAGCAAGTGCAGTTAAAAAGAGGAATATTTAAAATACATAAAGCACAAAATTTAGAACGTTTTTTAATTTTTCACTTTTAATTACATTGAACTTAGTCCTTATATTAATCTCTACAATTCAGGAATTGATATTCAAAACCTGATAACCTTATAAAAAGGTAGGACATGTTTCCTATATAAGAAAATTCAGAGCTGTACCAAGTTTAAAATAATTGAATTCTGATTAAATTCTTTACCTACTGCAGGCAAACAGGAATATGGTATTGAGGACTTCTCCATGTCTGCACATAGAAGAAGAGTTCCTGCAACTTCCTATGTGCCTGTTTACAGATTCTGGTCTAGCCAATTCTAGCCAATCAACAAGTCTTTGCAGGTTTTTTCCTGAATTCATGTAATAGGAACTATTAAATCCTCCAACTCTGCTTTCTTTCAATGTCTCTGTCTTCAAGAGGGGCTTGTTGTTGTTTTTTTCTCAGTTAAAATCAAGTCAATTAATTTTGATAGGAAACCTCTTGCTTGCTGTTATTAAAAGTCCTGTTAGAGTTGAAATGAAGTCACTTTCTGCACTGCTTCCATTTGATATGCAAAAGTGTATCTACATCAGATTTATGCTGCAGTGAAAAGTAAAAACAAGTGGACCAAAAGTAGGTTAACTGACTCAGAAAGCCATAGCAGTTTTGCTACTGCAGTTTGGTGCACGGCAGGGACTAAGCTAACCTATTACCTGCAGCTAAAGTAATTTGCACTGAACTCCAAAGTAGACAATCAGAGGGAAGGTACTGTAATTAAATATGCTGTGTTAATTTAAACTCTTTAAAGAATTTGCCATAGTGAGCATGACAAGTCTTGAGAATAGTCACTGATGAGTTTGTATGTTGAAAGATGAAATGAAAACCAAAAAAAAAAATAATTTGAAACATCAAGCAGAGTTAGAAGACTTTTCTCTCTAGTCTGTGACATTTAGAATGATCTGGCACATCTAATTATTGAAATATTTGTGAAAAGTAACTGTCCCTAACAGGAAGAAGAAACATCTTCAAAGATATTTTACTTTAAGAAGGTTTTCAGATAAGCAAAAATCTATATTGTCTTAGGATCTATGTTAATAATAAAAAAAAATTGGCAAATTTCATGTCCTGGTCTTGGTAGTAATGATAGATTTCACGGGTCAACACATTGAAAGAAAATAGAAGCATATATAAAAATTATTAAAAACATATAAAAAGCATGTATGTGTTGCTTAAGAAAATTATTAGCAAAGATTGTACATATTTTCTATAATATAGAGGATAACATAGACAAATTAACATGTCTTCTAATTTGTGTTTTGCTAATTCTTCACATCATTGCAACATCAATTATAGTTCTCATGCAATTGCACTTGACTGCATGCAGTAAAGCAGGCTCTCAGCTGATGCACATCTGTTGACTTCAGGGGAATTACTGTGTTATGTGTCAGCAAAATATATTCTGTTGGTTGTTTATATTATGAATCAATGCAAAGTTTTTAAATTAAAAAGAAACAAATGTTAACACTTTGCTTATGCACTTCTTTATCTATTGGTCTGTAGGATGGAGGCACCTGGTTCTCAAATACTTGTCCAAATCTCTTAAGTCAGAGAGTAATTGTGCTTTTTTGAAATACAAGAAAGGTCTCTGAAATAATTTCCTTTATCTGCATAATTTTATGTCTATTCAGAACACTTTGTTTAACTTCCATTTCATGCTTAATAAGTCTGCAGAATGAAATGATTTTATGTTAAAATGTTTGCTTTCTAAGTGTCTTTATCAGAATAATTAAAATAATAATGTGATCACTTTCATTTTATAATTTTTCATCCTGGAGGACCTCCAAGAAAATCTCATTTTTTTAGCTGTAGCAAATCAAACAACAAAATAAAGTGAAGAGAATATTTCATCAATAATAGTTTATAATCTTCAAACAATATTATTTTCTTAATATTGTTCTCAGAGACATAGCTGAAAAATACAATTAACAAGTAATTAGTGTCCCAAACCCATGAAATTTTAGAAGTGTCATTTGAATCAATTTGTTTTATGCAGTACAATGTAACTATTCATCTTTCTTTATGGCACTGACAACATGAAGACAGATCACGGGTGCTTGGCTCATTAACAGTTGTGTCATCTCTGCTGCTGTACACAAAACATTGTTTGAAAATTCATGATCACAAAACAGGTTGGTTGCTTTGCCGCACATCTGCATGCCTTAATTAGGATCTTCAGACACGCAGTTATCACAGTGGACTGGCAGGAGGCAGAAAAACCTTTACTAGGCTATTGGAGAATTGCCTAACTGTAATAGAGAGCTGTACAGGTGAAGCTACTGCTTTTGAAAACCGATAAAGGTGTCAAAATAGCCAAGGCAATGTCAAGTGCTTTTTGAGTCGTCTATATTTAGAAGTCTGTTAAGATCTGTCTGGCTTATGTTTCTGGTTTGTTCCAAACTGTTTTTATCCGAAGGAAGGAAATGTCTGTGCACAGTTTTCTGGAAAGCATGTCTCTAACATACAGCTTCCTATCTTTTGTGCATTTGTGCTTATCTTTACAAAGTTTTCAGACAGTTTTCCTCTGTAAAATAGAAGGTCAGACAAACCGGAGCAATTGGTAACACTTCTGGTTATAAATATTCTCTCCCTCCCTGTCTTTGCTTTTAAAGATTGCTTTTTTCTAGACAGCAGCTGGATGAAATTCATTGTCCCTTCAGAGACTGATCCTTTTTCAGAATGTCTTCTCTCTTGGAAAAGAATTATATCTTTTATGTATAAGTCAGGAGACAAGTATTCATGTATCTCTTCTCACCTCTTATGTATGATCATGAACTTTTCAATTACTCTTTTTTGTGACCTTTATTTCTGGGGTGATGTTTTCTCCTTTTCACATGTAGCTGTCCTTACTCTGTTTTCATAATCAATGTAGTCAAATAAAAAAAAAAATTGTCCTCAGCTCCCTAAGAAAAGGAAAATGTCATCTCTGTTGTGAGTTCTTCCTCCAGCAGAAAGTAAAAATCACAAGTTCTGACTGAGGAATATTAAAAAATTCCGTTTCAGGCCAAGTGATTTTCTAGGACTTTTCTGAAGATGTCTTTGGTACCTATGTTTTCTCACCCAGAGTTGTTTTACTCCAGGTTAACATAATTGGCTTCCTTGAGTTCCTTGTTTACAAAGGTGCAAGATAGGCCTGTGTGGTCCACAACTATTTATCCATAATTTTTTACTGTTTCTTTTATAAACTATTTTTAACATGAAGCATAAGTGCTGCAAAGCCCACAGGTTTTTTTTATGAACCCAATTGGCATAGATGGCTTAGAGTCCATTCCAAATGAAAATTATTTCAAATTCACATTAGAATGTTTCTAGACCAAAAAGGAAAAACAAAATCCTTAGGAAATATTTTCTGCTTTTTCTCAACAGATTTACCTCTTCAATTCTTGTCTCTTAATCTCAAACCTGCAGGGGGACCATCACATAAATTCTTAATTTTCTGTTTTACTATACAAATGTACAAGCATTTGGTTTACTTGCATAACCTTTGAAATATTTTAATGTTGCAAAAGATACAATATTTTATACCAAGGACATTAAATTACTACTGTTCCAATATTGCTTTTTTCTCCTTTGTCTTTACCTATGTTTTAATCTCTTAATTTGATATAAGTAGACAAAACAATGTGAGTTATCCTGTGGATCCCTTTATTACTGCGTCTGGGTCTACACTGACAAGGAGGGAAAGAAAAAAGCATGAAGGGAAAGTTAGACACATCTTGTGCTAATGTAATGATGAACAACATAGTTCCACTGTGGCACTTCTGGCAGGGGATAATAGTACTAAGTAAGGAAACAGAGAATGACATGAACAAGCAAGAGTATAATGAAAGGAGCGTGTGAAGAAGAAAAGGAAAATTATTAAGTTCCTTCCTAAATTTCTGTAAAGGGAGCTCCCCATGGTGAATACCTGGCACAGCATTAGCTTTTGCTATTTTCTTTTACCAAAAACTCAGAGAGAGAAAGTCACTCCTTTATGTTTTGACGATTGATTCCAAGCCTTTACATTTATTCATTTATTTGTTTCCTAAATCAGATCTTTCATTATACTCTTATACAGCAGAATAAGCTGCAGCAGGGAATTCTGGATGTTCAGCTTATTTTCTTTTCATAGCATTAATAAGTAGTGCATTTAGGAACAGGACAGCTTCTTTTCTGCAGTCCACATTCTTGCTGCTGTTAAGTGTAAATTGGAAGAAAGGTTGCCTGCATTTGCTGGAAAAATAAACAAAGCTGATAGCATGTTCCAGCTCTGCAGCCTCATATTTGTTTAGAATTTATTGAACTACTACTTTCAATAGGAACTTGAATATCAGAGCTATTTATACAGGGATTTTTAGCGATCCGTTGAAAAGATGAGTTCTGCAGTTTACCATTTGCTTCATTTGCAGAACTGCTTCAGTCCAAATCATTTCACAGAGATGTCTGCTCCTCCTGTCCCTGTAACCCAGTTCCTCTGTGAGATGTAATATATGCTTGCAGAGGTAAACTTTTCACATTCTATCAGTGAAGATCCTCATCCCATATTAGTATAGGAGATAGAGCAGGGCGTTGTTATGATGATTATCTGAGCGCTACAAAATTTTTGTCTGAGAGTGAGATAAGCTAACAAAAGGGGCATTTTTGAAAATGCACAACTCTTTATATCTCATCTGAGAGACATACAACACAGAATGATAAACCTTTGAACATAGATTAATTTCCTCTCTCTTCTCTGAAGGGCTCCTTAGCTGTAGAAGCAATAATGCTTTGTAACTCTGTGTTAATGGTGGAGAACAGAAAAATTTGGGACCGAGCAGAATAAAGCTAAAAGAATCACTGTTGGGTGGTTGGTTGATTTTTTGGGGGGATATTTATTTGCTGTTACTGCTGGTTTTTGTTCTTGTTTGGGGTTGTTTTTTTTACCCCTAATAGGGCCAGAGGCTGAGGGGGGAGCAATTGGAAGGGAAGGAATAAAGAGGACAAAAATAGAGCCCTAGATTTTAATTAATAGCTTTCACCTGTATGAAAACATTTGCATTTTACAGTTGTGTGTGTGTGTGTGTGAGTCTGAATTGCCTCACTTTCTGCTCTTTAAAGAGGGATCGTCCTTTAAAAGGCATTAGAAGTTAATATTTGCTAGGGACTGTAAAATTATGAAAGCATGGAAAAGAAAGACTGACCCCTTTTTTTACCTTTTTGAAAGAAAGTTGCAAATGCAAATTCAACAGTTCCACATTTAGTTGGAACCATAGAAAAGTAGGGCTGAAAACAGACACAAGAGAGAATTTTGGATACCTGAACCACTTGTATGCATAATATTTTGCACTGCTTTATTGATTTGACACTAAATGAGTTTGCTGAAGATAAGGCTTTTCGACACTGTAGGATCTCTGGGTGCTCTTTTACAATTTGGTCAGGGCCAATTGCATAAGCATTGTGTTTCAATTGTATAAATACAGTGTCCAGAACGTACACCACACTTTCCACTGGAATTTTCCAATGAGAAATATAGGAGCCCCTAATGGTGAAAGATCAACAAATGCTGGTAATATTTGATGTGTAGAAATTCAGTATGATCAATAACATTGCTGGCATGATGAAGAGAATTCTGAAGAGCTCTGAAATCATTCAGAGCTAATTTACAGAGACAGTCACTCCAGAACGTTCCCAAGCTGACATACCCAGTAGCCCATACTAGTGACAAGCAAAAGAAGTCAGCTCAGAAAGAGAGCCAATTTACACCACCACTTTTAATTTCCCAAATACCTCCTCCCAAAGAAGGGAAGACTAAAATAGCCATAAAAAAGGAAGAACACTGAAAATCTGATCAGTGAAAACTGCAAGGTTTTGTTGTTCCCTCCTTTTTTTTTTTTTTAATTTTAGTGTATGGTTGGAATATTGCATTTAATGATGGCTTGGGTTCTGAAAGAGAGGGAGATATATCAACATGAGTCTGGGGCAGACAGAGATGAAGTAAGCTTTAAGCACAGGTCTTCAGAGGCGAAAAGCTAATGAATTAAAAACTGCTGCTCTTTCTGTCTTCCTGTTCTGACTGGTTAATTGCAGAGATATTCATGATCTATACTTCAAGTGAAGCATGCAGAAGGAAAGTGATTTTGTAAAGTAGGTGACTGCAGTTAAAAATGACACTAAAAATAACCCAGTCCTTTTACAATATATTATTTTCAAGTGTCTTGGGACATTATGTTGCATGAAAATTGCCATTTTAATTGAAATTGCTATCTCTTCTCATAACAATTGACTTTATGAATCCCTTTTCTCCTAACTGGTAGAAAATGAGGAGAAAGAAAAGAAGGCAACAGCCTCCCCCTTTTTGTGAAGCCAGGAGAGATTGCGCAAGAATTCTCTGAGAATACTGTCTGAGAACATGAAATTGTGAAGAATTTATAGGCTGCAGACGCACACATTTTCTAGATTACTAGGATTCTTTTTGATGAGTAAAAATTCAAATAGGAAGAGTGGCTAAATACAGCTCTAGTAACAGAGAGGGCACGATATCCATTAGGGCATATTTTGCTACATGCTAAGATCCTATTCTTGAGAGGTGCCTCTGTCCAAATCAAGGTGCAAAGAAGATCTTATGCTGAAGTCAAAAGTAGGGATGTTATTTAATAGTAAATATCAGGTAGAGAGAGAGAGAAGGAAATAGAAAATACTGAAGGGTGAGAGTGGGACAGGGGAAAGAGATTAAGCAGACAGGGTCATCAGACATAGATCCAACAGCATCCTATTAGTCCCTCTTCAGCCTAGGTTTTTCAACAGTGGGGATCCTCAAGTCATTGGAAATTGTTCATTATTTATATATTTTAGCAAATAAAGAAAAATAATGTTCATTTTTAATACTGTTCTCTTATTCTGTTGGTTAAATGGTTCCCTCACCTCTAATGCTACTTAGTTCCATGTTCATAAATTCTGTCATTATCAGTGATACATCCGCCTTCCTCACCTTTGCTTTCATCCACCTTTGCCTGAGATAATGGACAATAGTAACACCTTTAGTAACACCTTTATCTCAAGTTCCTGTCTTGGTGGCTTAGCTTACAGTCCAAGTTTCAGGTAACTAAAGAGGCATATTCTGTCAGGGGATTTGGTGATCCCAGATACCATCTGTTCCATAACTTGAGGGGATCTTCGACCAGAAATATAGATACAAGCATTTTGTTTACAGTTCATCACAGTGGTAATTTTGGTCTGTATGTGCACCCAGGGTGTGCTAAACAGACTTTGCTTCCACCAGGCTTCAAGTTAGAATCATCCTATCCCCTCTGTGCTTACTTCTTGGCAAAAATCCTTCTGTGGCCTTAGCAGTATTTGATAAAGGTAACTGCAACCTTTAAAACTTTACAGGACAGTATAGTAATTTTCAAGGTGTTTTCTTTCTGAGATGGTGTGTGGTTGATATTTCTTGGAAGAAAATCTTCTGCAATAGGTTCTGGGAAAGAGCAAAAGTAATCAAAAAGCTTCTGACTTAATTTGTAACCAGAGATGGAACAGAGATGGAGACCCTTACCCATACTTATAAATGTGTTGGTGATTTGAGATACAGACATGGGAGGAGGTTACATGCATATGTCTAGGCTGGACAGTTTATTACAAAATATAATGTTTTAAAAGGCTGTAAGATGACATCATTGGCATTTATCATTTTTTTTAAAACAACACCCACACCTAATTTCTTCATTTTCTCTCCATCAGTTTTCTTTCCCCCTCCCCTCCACCCTGATTCCTTTTGTCTTCTTTCTTCTCAGCCACTAAAACTTGCCAATTCAAATATTGTGGTCTGAGCTTCTTTGTTTGAAGAAAGGATCACATGTGCAAATATTTGCATATTTTCTTTTAGATATTTCAGTGGGAGAACTGAGAAGACACAGTATCCAAATGTATCAGATTATTAATTTAGTCTATTTTAAAACATTTAACTTTGTTTCTTGGTGGCTTTTCCTTTATGAAGTACATTAATGCTACGGCTTTTGCATTTACAGGGTTGCACTGTAAAATGTCACGTCAGGTATTAAGTTATCATCATAATCATCATCTATTTGCTAACAATAGATTTCTGTAAAACTGTTCATAACCTTTCAAAATATAATTCTGCTTAAACATTAAAGGTTACCATTCAATTTATTTACATTATTTTCTTCAAAAACTCAAAGAAAAGTGATAGATGTACGAATATTTTCTTTAGGAATTACAGAGTTAAAATTTCAGATGCGCTGCTGAAGAAAAGGGCCTGCAGCTCTTAACAGGCTCTTGTTACTACTGTGGGAGAGCTGTAAATTTCCACTGACTGTGAGATCATTTGGGTTTTTTGCCCTTTTTTTAATATAATATTGCAAATCCCTGTAATTTTCTCACAAGTTCAAGGCGCCCAGTTGATGTATCATGTCTTCATTGATCAATGAAGACCCCTCCAAAGATTTAAGAACAAACTCTATAAAATTCTTTCCTAGTTAACTCAATGTGGAGTTCATATTCCCTGGTGATCTCAAATTTTAAATATCTCTCTACATCTTTTTTTGATGGCCCTCGAGATGTGTTATGTCTTATTTGCAAAATTTAAATATGTCTGGTCTGGTATATATATCCTTTCTTATTTAAAAGCAGGAGCGATAAAATTACCTTGGAGAACTTCCAGTGTAAGCTTTGCAAGACTTCAAAGATTTGAATTATTTTCTTTGCTGGGCTTGGCTTTATATTGTCTCAAAATCTTGGGGAGGTACTATCTAAAAGTAGTAGACAGGTAAGATTTAGTAAGTAGTAGATAGGTAAGGGAGTAGGTAAGTTCTCAGTCATTTATGCTCTCTCTCAAACAATAAAAATATGTGGCAGCTGGTTCTAGTATCTTCTCTTTGACCCTCATTGTAAAATGGAGGGTTGCATCTCTTTAGATGAAATACAAGCACATATATTTTTAAGCTAACCAAAGACATTTCATATTGAGAAATGAAATTCAAAAACATGTCAGATATTTGAGAGAGAGGTTGAGAGAGAAAGAGGAAGTGAGCTGAATACCTCAGAAAGCTTTATTTTACTTAGAAAAATAGGAACCTCCTTGGAAAACACTAAATTTGTGGAGAAGTCTTTTCATAATATGCTGGGTAAATCCCTGAGGTGATAGATGGATCTTATATACTTCATGTGGACTTAGGGACTCTTTTATGTTTGGGGGAAAATTACTCATACCTGCATCAATATAGGAAAATTTCACAGTATTTCTAGGCAAGAAAAAGGCTGATAACTTATATCCTGTGCCAGCCCTTTGGTACCACTTGAACCTCGAAGATTGTACTGCAAATCCTCGAAGATTGTACTGTAGTGTGTGAACAGCACTGTGAACTGTTAGGATTTCTTCAAACATTATATATTATGAATAATTCTACTAACTTTTTTTTCTTGAGAGTCACATGAAAGGGAGACCGCAAGGGTTGTTAAAACTGTTCAAGTGGTGAAGAATTTGAATTTACTCTACAAAATTTAATGACCAACAAATATAGAAATAGTATGACTAAATCTTTACTATTTTAAATCACATATGGCTCTTTATCAGTAACATGTGACATACATGCTTAAAGAGTGTACTATCCATGTGATAAATATGATATACTCTAGGCATCAGTGAATGTAGCAATGCCATTTGAAAATTAGATTGAATTTAAGAACCTTATTTTTAAAAATGGTTTTCTTGTGCAGGAGATCGGGGGATGTCATCAACATGTGTATTGTTGATGGTGTATGTAATCATAATACTAAGTCTGTCTGTATACAATGAGCTATGGACTGCATTTTCTTATTGAGAGACTGTATTGGACAGAAGGAAAGCACTTCCTACAGATCACTATCATTCACATCTAGCTATTTACCCAGCACCCAACATTTTATGGAGACCTTGGTGAAAGCTACACTTGAGATTTCCTACATATGAAAATATATTTTACTTTTAAAGTACATATACTTTAAATAATTCCTCTAAGAACTGATTGAAGCAGTTTTGCGAAAGTATAACCTGTTTTGCAGACACCAATTCATTTAAGCAGATAAATGTATGATTTTCCATGACAACTCCTTGTGAATGTTCAGTTATTCATTTTTCACAAGTTAATTGTGGTCATCTACATATATTTGGCAACAGTTTGCTCGAGATTATTTTGAGCCTATTGCCTATCATACAGATTATCAGTGTCCTACTAAATTATATTTTCCAGACCTGTCTGTTGCCATCTCTTGACCACGCACTACTTGTAGATTACTTAGTACAAGCGGGTTCCACCTCCGGATCAGGGTGTTGGTATGATATAGTATTACAAGTATTCCAGGAGCAAAACTATAATGGAAAAAATAGTAAAATCACAATGGAAAAAAATCATTATTACAGATAAAGAAAGAAAGTTTATCAATAACAGTCATGGGATCCTAGAAATCAAGTTGGAAGGGGCCTGACAATCTTATCTGTTCCAGCCTCCTGTTTTAATTAGAGTTGTGAGACATATTGGGCCTGATTTTTCAATATACCACAGTTTTTACAAATAAATATCTTGTAGCTTCTGAATTTTCAGAAACTTTAAATCCCAAAATAGGTTACCATATTAATAGACCCAAATTCCTTGAATATCTGAGGGAAAATTTCCAGTCTTTTTTATAAAATGCCCACTATTATTAAAAAACAGAAATAGATTCAAATTTTGGGGTTTCTATTCAAGTCAATAATCCTCCATGTGGTAGAAAAAATAACAGTTGTGTGGTATGTGTTATTCTTAGAGGCATGCAAAAAAGTACTACTATTCCAGATGTAATTTCAGTGTGCTCAAAGGGAATTAAAAAAAAAAAAGATGCTATATTAAAAAAACATTTAAGAGCTTCATACCTTCCAGGTATCTCAAACTGAAAATAAATTTTTTGTGAGTGTTTTTGCAAAATGCATTATCTCACATGCACATAGCTGTGTGTGCACACTCTCCTCTCTCACTTACTTATGTCTCAGCATTGTAGCTGATTCGTGCTTTTGGTCCCATGTGTGACCTTTACAGTTGTGACAGTGATTAAAGTTTATCAAATGCCTCTGGTGACTTGAACTGTCAGAAAGGAAAAAGAGTGACTGATGCACTCCTTGACTTCACCTTCTGGGGAAAAAAATCCACCTCCCGAAGCCCTTTCCAAACACAAGGCTTTCTAAACTGTCAAAAGCTAACTTGGGAAACAAATCAAAAAGAGAAAATGAAAAGTAAAAAAAACATGTGCCGAATATTTTTTTTTAAGAAGAAGGAAATAAAAATAAGGCTGCTTCTTATTTTTGGAAGAGGAGAACACAGCTTTTTGGGAGTTTGTAAGTTGCCTGTTACATGAGAAACCCCCATGTGATATGTCATTACACTGCATTTAGGCAATTAAAGACAGTTATTTTGGTCTACTGTTTGGCAAACCACCTGTCAAACAGATTTATAAGGATAAATATCATCTAGTAAGCACACTAGCAAGTTCTAAATCTTACCATTTCAAATGACTGTTCTGTAGGACAGTCAACTGCAGGGGAAAATATTTATTTCCCCAACCTATACATTTCAGATCAGAATTCAAAATTGCCTCACTTCTAAGCCACAGTCAAATCTCCCTCCAGCACCCTGGGTAGTTGGAGATTTGAACATGATTCCAAACACTGCATCTAGGTTGTTTTGGATTTCATTGGGTTTTGCACAATGAGCTACCTTTTTACTCCCACAAATAAGAACCTGAAACTGCAGAAACTGTGCCCAGCTAGCTTCTGGCCTCTCACTCAGAGCGCCTCCTATGCTGTATTTGAATTTGCTTTGACCCTGTAATTGTTCCCCTCCACTTTCCTACCCATTATACTGCATGCCGATGGAAAAGGGTCATCTTTAGCCTGATTTCAGCAAAAGAGATCTTAAGGAAATTAGATAAAAGAACTTTTGAAACTAGTTTTAAAGCCCTGTGGCTTTTTAAGGGGATTTTAATCAAAATACTTTAAATTGAAATCTGTTTATGCCTTGCTCAAAGTAGTAACTCATACCCTAGAATAATGTCGATGTTTTTGTTTAATGGCCAGGAACATGAATTGTGAAAGATTAGAAAACCTAAGTCTTAGGGATAGATGCTTGAAAGTGTGCACTTACGAGGATATTAAAAAAAAAACAGACAAAAGCTTAATTACAAAAAACACTTGGAATTATGAGGCAGGTGACAGTGAACACAGCAGAATATCTCTGTGTATGCATGAACAGACACACTTTAAGTCATTGTAGAAGAGATGAGAATCATTTCAGTGGACAGACTTGGAAATTAGTAAACTTCTTATAATGCTTTCATAATCCAAAACATGTCTCTTAGGCTATATATCAGGTCAGTGGGGAACAGTCAGAGAGCATCTTTGAAAGGCAGAGGTTACATTGCTAGGAATGTAGAGAAATGAAGGAACTGCTATTGCAAATCAAGGGGATTCCTAAATTAGTAGTTTCTACATCAGAGCAATTAATGCCAAGGGCTTCATCAGAGTTGTATCTATTAAGGAAAGCTGTGCCTGAAGCATGAAGGCTGGTTTTTTCCATGTTTTTATCCTTACAAGGAAGGAGACATTCTTTCTTATCATTAACTCAATGTCCAGATTTCACCAAACCTCAGCTGATTTACAGAGGGTGAAGGATTGTTAAAGAGAGTTTTCTGTAGCTGCAGTTTCTGATTACTGAAGAATGACCTCTATGTTTGTGTTCTGTCCTTGCTCCTTTCCTGACACACAGAAGTTGACTTAAAAAAGGGCATTTATGCTCCCTAAAAATGAATGTTTAACATTGGACAGTAGCTGGAGTTTTAGAGGTGTTCTCAATATATTACTTGAGACAAGTACGTTGGAAACCTTGGATCAGTTGTTTAACTTGTCTGGGCTTCAGTGTGTCATTTTTAAACTGAAGATCGTGCCAATGACACAGAATACTTGGAAGAATATTACGAGACTCGGCTAACTAAATATTAAAGAATTTGCATAGTCATTTGTCATATGACCTAACTGACAATAAATGAATGCATATCTATACATGATACTGTGATACTGCATACTCACATACTCTTGTGAAACCCCATCCTGGAGTGCTTTGTCCTGCTGCAGAGGCCCCAGCATAAGAAGGACGTGGACATGCCTGAGCAAGAGGAAGCCACAAAGATTGACTTTTTACATAGGATAAGGGGGAACACTTTTAAACTGAATCAGATGTATAGCTCGGATTTAAGGAAAAGTTTCTTTACCCGTAGGTTAGTGAGGAGCTGGGAAATGGTACCCAGAGAAATTGTGAATTCCCCATCCCTGGAAGTCTTCAAGGCCAGACTGGATGGGGCTCTTAGCAAGCTGGTCTAATGAATGGCATCTGTGTTCATAGCAGGGGATTTGGAACCAGATGGTCTTTCAGATTCCTTTCAACCCAAGTGGTTCTATGATTCTGTGATTTGTTATGCTAAATGAAATTGCGACAGCAACAGAAAATATTAGGGTAAAGATTTTGGTCAAAAAGGACACAGGGTTTGCATGACTAAATGTTCCTCTAAGATCTGTTTTTGCAGTTAGAAAGGCATATCAGCTTTTCACCCAATCAGACTCCTTTTCAGATCCATAGTGGTAAGTCATTTCTATTGTTCAGCCATTGAGATACCAAGTTCCTACTGACCCACTGAACTTCAGCCAAACTAACAACTACAACATTCTTCTTTACGAGGAATGAGGGTGAGTATTTTACCTTCCCCATGAATAGGACACAAACCAAATGTTAGTAAAAAAAAGAAAAAAAGTAAAATAAGGAAACCCAAATTTGTTTAGAGAAATTACTCTTACTCACCCTTGAATTTATATAGAAGTAGTTATTTCATACATATGGAACGCATATGACTATATATAAACTATAGATATCAAAAACAATACAAAAACTGTATGTAATTCATATATATTGCTATTTCAGAGAGTACAGTGTGAGGGTATTGAAAAGTGAAAGAAAGGAGAAAATCCATGAGATTAAGAACTTTCGGATTTCTGGAAAAGCAGGGTATATGTACATGAAAAACTGAATAAATGGAAGACAAAACCCCAAATGCTACAATTCATACTACTACGTATTCTATTCTGCTGAACAACTTAAAATTTATGGAGTGACACATACTCGTATCTGTCCATGCTGGGACAAACCTGCTAGGAGCCTGTATAAGATGGTGGTTCTTTCTGAGTCCTTGATTTGGTTGGCTACTTGTCCAGTTCTTCAGGTTTGTGGACGTGGACATTTGATGGATCAGTGGTTCCTGTAAAGGGGCATGGGAGTAGCCCAGCAGGGCTCATTTGGTGGCTCACTGGGGCTTTCCCAGTGTGTCTGTAGGTGTGAAAACCTGGTTTTACCACACAGATTAACAGACAGGACCTTTGGACTCCTCAGTCAAGGGGAGTTACAAGCTTTCTCTTGGTCAGCGTCACTTCTGCTCAGTGTAAAATCAAAAGGGAGGTGCTGGAAGACAGAGCAATGTAGTCCTGTCCCGCAGCCACAGGAGCTGGATGAATGCCGGCTAGCTGCTCCCAGTGTGTGGCCGGAGGAGACCACGAGATCTGCCACTCCCAGGTTCTTCACGAGAACCCCAGGTAGCGGTTCCATCTGCGGCGTGGGTGGCACAGGCCAGAGTGGGACTACCAAGTCCCGAGGTTAAGGAAGGAGAGAGTGGACACTTGTGTGGAATGCCAAGGCCCCTTATTGTCCCAGGCAGGACCCTCGTCAGGGAAGGACCGTGGGGAGACACTCATAAGGGGGATGGGCACTGATAAAGGGGATGGGCACTGATAAAGGGGATGGGCATGACAGGAGGAGACACGAGGGAACCAATAAACGAAGCCCAGGGGAGGAGCGAGGGACACAACTGAGCCAACAAGTATTGCATAGGGGAGGGAAAAGGCTCAGGAGGCAAATCACATCTTAAGTAAGGGAAAACTGACATAGAAGGTTCTCGAAATAAAGGGGGGGGTGGTTACAATGATAGACAGGGAAACTGGGCAGCACCAGGAGGGAGGAAATAAACTTATTAGGGCATAAGGGGAAGGACCAGGGGATCGGTCACCTTGACAGACAGGTGACTGGCGGGAAAACAAGGGACAAACAACTCAGGGACAAACCATTGTGAGGGAGGAACATGGGGGGAACCGCGGGTTAAACCATAATCTCAACTAATAAAAAATAACCAACTTTACAACAAAACCTGTAAAAAGCACACAGTGCTACAGAGGAATATTAGCTAATGGTATTTCCATATTCAACAGAGTATCTGTTTGAACTGGTGAAATTACAAGCTGAAATAAACTCACATGGGAAAAGGGAGAAATCTTAAAAAGCACTGTAATGATCTTACTCTAAATATTCTTAAATTATTTGAGGCTAATTTTCAAAGAACACAGTTTGTGTCCCATAAACAACTAAAACAGAACTAAGCAGTGAAAAAAACTGCTAATTGATTTAATTGTACATTTATGTTGTGTGTTTGGTTATTGTTTGGGACCTAAGCTTTTCCAGGTATTTAAGCATAAATGTGCAAGATAGGAAAATAAAAAGGCTAAATAATCACAGTATAGAACCTTAAAAATTACATACAAATATATTGAGCAGTGAACAGCAAATGAAATCAGATCAGCTGCACTGACATTACAGAGACCTTTTTTGTTGGGTAATGTTCATTTTCAAGTACCAGACAAAAAGAGAGAGCTTTGAAGCAATCCTTTGAATCCAATTTGAAGGATATTGCTGTTGGCCAGCTGAATGACAGGTGAAAAGCTATCTCCTATAAGAGTCAAATGCACAAGTGGTACAAATCCAAAATATCTCTACAGCAAAAATTTGACATTACTTGCGTTTGGTGTTACTTGTAAATGTTTAATAGGCACATTTGAAAGACTGATTTAATTCAGTTTTGTGTTTTTTGGGGTTAAGTGGAGACACAGTAAAGGATATTTGGAAGACATATTGGATTGGATTTTTTCTGAATCAGGTGTTTTTCTAACTTGTCATCAGTGTTGTTGATACTGCAATGTTCAATATTTTAAAATAACTATCTATTTAAAATAATATATTTTGTTTGCTAAAGCCATGAAACTAGAACAGTTTTCCTAATCTCTGTATCCTGGTATCTGTTAGAGAAGAAATAGGATTAAGTCTTTCAGAATTTCATCTATAGCCTGGTTTTTATGAAATATAGTTTTTCTTTCCCTGTAAGCAAACTAAAATACAAAGCAAACTGGAACCACAGTTAATTTCCTTACACGTATATTGAAAGATAACCCAAACTTATTTATTTCTGCAAGTAGTCTTCATATGCAAAGTGGCTTAGTTTTATCAACATGATAAAACTTTCGTTTTCTATGACAATGTTTCATAAATCACAAGGACACCAGTAATTATAGAGCACAAAGGAGAATATGATCCACAGAAGAGGCATAAACCAAGCAGCACAGAGTAACTTGGCTGATTGAAAATAACACATATCCTGGGAAATAATCAATAAAAATATAAAAGCATGAACAAAGTTAGGCTACAGGGCCAACATAGTGACTATGCAGGAAAGCAGACATTTGTAGATATGATTTAAACTTAAATTTCAAACAAGATTAATAGAAATTTACCTTGATTGCTGTGCAATATAAGCCTTGCAAATCATACTTTTTCAGTTAGATTGTATATTGACCTAGCTTATCTGAATAGAAATACACAAAATATTAAAGTAAAAACAAAGATGGGGAAAATGACTGTTTAACAACAGAAGACGGAAAATCTACCATTTGCTAGCAGTTTATTTTACTTTTTGACTAAATTGTTGTTCTCTAATTACAATTCATTTTTATCAGTCTTTGTTTTATCTTTGGGATATCTATTATGGCTTTCAGTGGTAGGTCAAGCAGCTTACCTTAAATTAGCTCTTGTTGACTCTTATTACTATGACCAGTGAACCAAAGTTGCAAATTCATTGCCTGGGTCATGGACAGTTACATTAGAACTTGATCTGTTTCACAGGGGGAAGGATGGGAGACATACCATAGCACTCTTCTTCAAATAAGAGCCCTAAAATCCAATACTATGTATATATTTATATTTTTATACAAGGATGGCTTGCCATCTCTTCACTAGAACTAGGTAAAGGTATTAGTTCTCTGCTTCCAACTATATAGTTTGTTCTACCCATAAGAAACAGAAGACTTAACTGATGCACCAAATAAGAGAGCTCAAAACACAACTACATCTCTTGTGGATATTTTAAATTTTCTACATAGAAAAAATTCAGTCCTCCAAGAGGTGTAATTTCTTAATATGAATAAGAATGAAATGTAAATATTTTGCCTATTCTAATTTAATGGTTCAGAAGAGTGAGACAGCTATATGATACAATCAATTTTCATGAGAGACATCAGTAAGAACAGGAGGCAAATTTCTGTTTTTGCTAACCAAGGCTATCTTGGGCCAATCCCTTCAGTTTCTTTATATTACAAGGCTGTAAGTTTGGCTTAGAACATTTAGTTGGTTCAAAAAATTGCTGTGAGTCATCTTAGTTTTCCCAAAAAGAACCTATTTTGCTGTATGTCCAAATCTTTCTGCCATTTGTGCAATTGTAAATAATTTTTCCAATAACACTTCTGTTTATCTTTCCTTCTGACTCTGAATGTGTCCTGCTTGCATCTGTACTGAAGGCAATTTAGCTGTAGGATGGGTTTGCTGGTATTCTATGATTTAGATTTATTCATAACAGGTTGATGCTGATAACATTGCTTAATATTAGTATTTGCCCATTACTGTGCTTCTAAAAATGGAACTTGCCTTCTGCACTTACAAAAGTAGCCACCAGACTTCTATTGCCTAGGCAAGTAAATGGAACAGTTCCACAGTGCTGTACCTTTCAGAGATGGGGTAATCTGATGTTATTTTATGTAGCAAAACTTTTATTTTTGACTTACTGGTCATAAAGTCAGAATTCATGAGCAATTCTGACTAAGCTGTAGGTCTTTAATTGCATTTCATTTATCATTAACTGCAAGGCACATGTGCCATCAGCAGAGTCAATATCTTCTGGTATTCCAACCACCCTCTTATCCTTACAATTAATATTTCTAGAACAGAAGACTCAAGAGAAAAGAATAAGTTAACATAAGGAAAATTATGTAAAGACATACCTTTGTGGAACTACAGTAGTGTCCACTATACAGAACGGATTAAATTCACAGTACATTTGATACATTATTGGAGATTCTAAAACATATTGGCTTGTTTCTTTATATAGCAATTAGGATTACCAGCAACTGGTGCTTTCTGAAAACTTATGAAATACAGGAGTGTTAAAATATTTTGTTTAATGGTGGCATATGAAGGTACTTCATAAATGGAAGGCTGAAACTATCTCCTCATGATCTGCTGTTATTGGTACTGGGATTTTGATTCATTTTACACAGTAAAGGAATTTCCTTGGAATGGCAGGACAGAAGACAACAGGGAATAATAGGCTTGTCCAAATCATTACATCTAAAACCCCTTTCTACTCATTGCAGAGATCACTGTTTCCTGTTTCATTCTCCTTGCCTTAATTGCACTTTCATATTTTGTGTCAAGATGTCTTGATGTTTAAGCCAGATAAATTGGCAGCCATTACTTCCCAGCCCTATTTTTTATCCTCTTGACAATGCCTTTAAGCCGCCCAAACCAAACTTTCAACTTCTTATGCTATGTATAAGCATTGTGCTCAGTTTAAGATAAAAAATACTTGTCTTTCTATTTGTTTCCAAGACATGATGCAACTATTTTAGTGTTAGTCTTCTGTCTCTGATAGAGCTGTTTCCTGGGTGGACTATATGGTCCAGTATCCCCATCGTCTGTTGGTTTTGATTAGAAATGTGTCCTGCAGCTCTAACTAGGCCCAGAGAGAGAGAGAGAGAGGGAAAGAGTGCAGAGTGTGGGGCAAAGCAGTGAAATTTCTCACTGCTTGTATTCAAAACACAGAGAAATGACGAGTGCAGTGCTCTCTGAATTCTCAGCTCTGCAGAGAGAGAGAGAGAAAGAGATATGAAGAGTTTTTCCTTTGCTTTTTTTCGCTGGTTTTCCTCATTAGCTATGGCAAGAAGAATTTTCCCAAGACTGTGGCTTCTTCTTGAACTGTTCAGTTTTCCTCCGGTCAGAAACACCAAAACAATCACCCGGGGGCTCCCCAAGTTGCACTGGGACCTGGACACCAGGCTCAAGCCCTGGAGAAACAGAGACTGAGCAAGACTGAGCAAGGCTGAGATGTACCCATAGAAGGACTTTCTGAATTTGCCATCTCTTCACAGCAATGCGAGGTTTTATTGTTTAATATTATTCATTTTTTCATGTTGGTGGGTACTTTGCTTGTGAAATAAACAGTTTTTGCCATTTTTCTCCGAGGAGATTTTCTCCCAGAACAGCTGGGGAAGGATTGCTGGAATCTGCCATTCTTTTTCTTTCCTCCCAAATTTTGTCTCAAACCAGTAGAAGCTGTGATACAAGCGTATATGACATTTGAGGGCTTTTGCCTCCCTAACCCAGACCATTGATCAGTGTAATCTTTCCTTCACAATTTTTCTTTTTTTCTCTTTCATTATGACCTTCGCCATTGTTTTGGTGAATTGTTTTTAAGTCACTGTGCCTTGTAGACATCCAGTTTGTTACCAGACATATCAATACGTGTCTTTCTTAATATCAGCTAACATACAAACAAATTTAAATCCATGAGATTGTCAAGGAAGAAAGAACTGAATAAGATATATTTGAATGTCAGGTAATCAATAAACACTACAGAGCGCTTTGCAAAACATTAAGTTAAGATTTCCTGTCCATCTCAGACAAGTGATATCTTTGTGTAAAATGACTAACATATTTCTAAGGAAGGCTGTTCAGCATCAAGGCAGAATCAAGAGTTAAGAAATTAGGTAAAACTGGATAATAGCCTTGCTGATCATAGTCATAACTGTTTTATATGATTGTTTATTTATTCTGTGATTGAACTAATATCATGACATATCATGCAGTGCTTTTTTAAACAGTTTGGGTGCAAAATGTCATAGTATATGGACTTGTTGCTTAATATTTGGTTTATTTTTTAAGAGCAATTCTGTGTATCTATTCCCTTACATTTTTTATTGCTTCATCTGAATTCTGTTTTAAAATATGGTATGTGAAAAGATACACTTGTGTCTAGAAAATGCTTAATCTGATATAATGAATTAATCTTCTATTTAGTATAGAATGCCTATGTCTATTTACTTTTACTAAATCAGGATTTCCTTTTTGGTTTTTGGGTTTTTTTCTGGAATGAAAGCAAAATTCAGTAGAAAAGCATAGAGTTTCATTCACTCTAGCTTGTCAGTTTATAATGCTGTGCTTTGTTGGTTTTTTGGGTTTTTTTAAGACCTTGGACAATTACTGAATATTTAAAAAGGCAGTTCCTTATTTCTTTATATTTATGGCTTGTAGTAAAAACTTTTATTCTTTTAGACTTTATATTTGGCTTCAGTTATTTATTTGTAGTTTTTATTCTTAAAATCTCTGTGCTTTCCTTGTCAGAAGCTGAGACTACACCCCCAAAACCAGGTATCTAAATAGAGCAGAAATAATTTACAGTTTTTCTTTCCATTTCTGTCGTATGAATAATATATTTATAATCTATGAAACATATATAGAAATTAGTTATTTGTAAATGAAAAAGCGACAATGTAAAAGCAAACCTCCTTCTTGATTAATCCAGTCCTTCCTGCTTTTATTCCACATATTCTAAAAGACTATTCCATTTGAATTTAGATGCCTTGATGAGAAAGTTAAGATACAATTTAAGAAACGTTAGAGGAAAACTAAAGACACGCTGCATTTAAAGACAGAGTAAGCTGTAAGGAAAACATATATAGAACAAAGAGCACATACAGAGAGGTCTCATGCAAATGTCTTCCATGAAAGATTAAAAAAGATAGTTTTGGAAATATGTTTTAAATAACATAAAATATATTTTGTAAAAATGTCAAAAACCCTGATATTAGCATTAGCTCTTCAAGGGCAGATTTTCCTAAATATATGGTATGTCTAAGAATTTTATTTCATAGTTTAGACTTCCAATGAATTATTATGAACTTATGGGAATAAAACCTCCATAAATATGAAACAACCAGGACATACTGTACCTGAGAACCACATAATTTGCTAGATTAAGGTTATGTTTAATCCATCTATATATAATTAGACAAAGTACTTCAAGTTTTCTAGTTTAGTTGCATTTTTACTTTTCTTCAGTAAATTGTCTCCTCTGGAAACAAAGTGGAAATCTTGAGATATGTAGAAATATTGAATCTTCTGTTGTTTGAGACAAGAGATGATGTAAGTTAAATTTTAATAAATTTCAAGCACAATAATTGGAATCAGAGATTTTTTAATTAAAATTAACATTTCTTTAAATATGGATTATGTTGTATTTTAAAATAATACGTAAGTGTACTACAAAGAAGATTCTTGTTAGAGTGGAGTGACTTTTATTTTTTAACATTCCATTAGAAGTCATGCAAAATAACAAATATATTTTTTAAAATTATTCATTAGGAAAAAATGAAAGAACATATGATTTCCTCTATGATAATCTGCAGAGGACATGATAATGATGACAAGAAAGAAGTATTATGAGAAGCTTTTGCCTCCAAGATTCAGGCTGAGTTTTTCTTATGGCTGTTGGCATTTTTTGGTTTGTCTCTTTTTCCACTCACAACTAAGGCTTTAACTTTAAACACAAATCTGATCTACTAAATTCAAAATAAATTCTCAGTTTCTCTTGAGAGGAAAGCGAAGTGTCCCTGACAAAGAAAGAGCCGTCATGACTGGCAATAAACACTAATGGTTAATTTTAAGTGACTGTAAGAAATAATGTCCTGGTTTGAAAGGCAGGTGTCTGCTAGGGAATGCGGGAGCCTTCCTTAGAATGGAGAATGTAAACCCCTCCGAATTATTATAATTTTGAAATTAAGGGGCTCTCAGGCAAAGATATGGGAATAGGAATAACAGTTCTTTACTAGTGTTTATAACAAGGCAAACAAACAACAATAACTATGGCACTAACAACAAATGGAACAAGGAACCTTGAGACAGCCTTCTCGGCCGAGATGGGAAGGGATGGAAGAGCGGCTTTGCTTCGCCAGACCCTGGGACAGTCGCTCCGGTGCCTCTGCAGGATTCTGAGGAGCACCAAGCTGGAACGGCAGGAATGAGCCGACCTTTCCGTATTTTGCAAGCAAGGGGATTCTTACCTGGGTAGGGCTTCCTGCTGTGTTTATCGAGGGTCTGTGCTTTTCCTGTTAAACAATCTTGCAATCTTATTGATTATTGCTTGCATTCATGGCTTGTGCAGTTACAAGATTTCCTGTTAAGTATAGAAGTCTTGTGACATTTAACATCTAGAATCCTATAGTTACATTACATATTTTGATGAACAAACATTATCCACTTATAACAGGGTAGGTCTCTCTTTTAGTGAGGTGGGTGTTCATAAGGTCCCAGCCCAGTGGCTGCTCTTACGAGCAAAGGCTCACCCATAGAAAGGAAGAAGCAGTTCAGGACTGGACTCCGGCCGTGACAGTGACTTCTTTCCACAGTAAGCAACAGCTGACTGTCCTCATTCCGATACTGAGAGCGAGAGAGAGCAGCGGCCCCCAGCCTGTTCTTTACCTGCCCCCAAAACACAGTATCTCTTCTCTTGGAGAGAAACTCGCAAAGTGTAGCCAGATGCTACACTCGTCTCCCTACCTTTGTTGCTTCTTTTGTTTTTCTGAAGTAGCCGTAAGTACCCAGTAGTTAGTTTCCTAACACGTTATGGGAAAAAATTCTATAAGTAAAAAATAAAGAAACCCAACCCCCAGCCAATAAGAATTACAATTCATAGAGGAAGGACAGAGGGTAAACTACTTCACTGAAACGCAGTTTTGACTTGAAAGTAGTAAGAGCAAACGTAAAATAAAGAGCTGCTAAAAGTGCGCATCAGAAAACATTCCCATAACCCAAATCTCCTTAGCTGGTGAAATTGATTTAGTTAGTATAACACATGGAGATAGAATCAGCTTCGTAATGTGTCTTAGATACGATGGCATTGATGACTTCAATTGATGTTTAACTTTAAATGTTTCCTCTGTTCATAATGGAACCCACATCCCAGAGTAAAATACCCAAGTGCCTTTCTTAGCCAGTGCATGTTTAAGAGCTTTAGCATGCTGTTATAAAATAATTTAGCATTCAGAGCAGGGAGCTCTCTCAAATTGCAAATAAGAAATATTGAGTGTATGTTAATGATTGCCACTATCTGCATCCATTCAAAGTAATCCGTCCTTGAAGGTGTGCCAATTCTGCTTCCTCAAAATGTGAAGCAGACAAATCAGCCCAGTAGAACTGCCTCAGCAGGAGGGAACTACCTTGTCCAGACAGAGGCACTTCTGAGCATGTGAAGAGGTGATATTGTAGGCATTTGAAAAAGATAAGTTAAAAAATGCAGCCGCTTGTGGTGTTTACAAGGCCTCTATAGTTAGCCAAGAGGATCACTGATTTACAGGTATTTCAATTCCCACTGTAAGCATCTGAGTCTTTATAATCTGGCTGCAGGTTATTTTCAATGCCATTACAGAAAGCACAGCAGAATGAAACTTGGTTTCTCTCTGGGGTTTTGTATTTGTCCAACTACTCTAGCAGGCAAAAGACTGACTAAAGGTAATTATTCTACCTGAAAGATACTATTCTCTCTGTTTCTCTCCTTCCCTCTCTGCACAGTTTTGTATGTGTGCAAGAAACACAGGCTGAGAAAGAGAAAAAATTTCCCCAAAATAGCAATGGAACTCTTTTGAAATGCAAACAGAAATTATAGAGAGGTCTTATTAGTGATATAGTCTTTTTCTTCGAACTTACAAAGTTTGGAAGTTTCTGTTTCAGAAAATAGTTTCAGCTGCTAAAGGGGGAAAATAACTTGAACAAATGGTTCAGTTGGTTACAAGCCTTTCAATTCACCTTTTGGATACTCTATTAAATTCCATAGGAAGGTGAAATAAACAATATTCTGAATGTGACTTTCAGAAATTTCAGACTTGTAAGACTGATAAAAGGCATGGCAAGTCATCCTGAGACTGTATCCCCAAGAGGCCACTTGCTTTCTTATTTCAGTTCCAATGTCCTTTTGTGCCTGATTAGGGGATACATTTTTGGTGATCAGTGTAAAAAGAACTATGTGCATTACTACCCTGAGGCAACATTTGAAGTGTACATTGAACTGTAATCTTTGTTTGTTAGGTGGTTGTGTTTCTATCAGAATGCATGGGCAAAGCAAAATTGGAGGATTTGTGTTGTTTGATTATACCTTAATTCGTCTTTCATCTGTGAGGAGAAACCCCTTGTAAAACCTAGAGCAAAGAATATAATCACAAAGGCAAGATGAAAAAAAAGAGGTGTTACCAAAAAGCACCTACTATTGAAATCATTTACCA
The DNA here is from genome assembly GCF_901933205.1 of Camarhynchus parvulus. Lineage (NCBI taxonomy): Eukaryota > Metazoa > Chordata > Aves > Passeriformes > Thraupidae > Camarhynchus > Camarhynchus parvulus. The sequence goes on from NC_044601.1 coordinate 3,462,624, forward strand.
GCACTTCAAAAAATGTAAGAAATTAAGCTGAAGTTGCTCTTATAATACTTTCTTTGTTTCATTGTTTATTTCTTAAGTTTTCCTTTAAAAAATCCAGCTGCACAGCCAATACCACAGGCTCCCCCCCCCCACCTTCTAACTTCATGCAAAGGTAAAATTAATTAAATTCCAAAATTCACCATAAAATTCTGTTAATTAAAGTTGTTAATTGCCAGCAAGGGACCTCTACAGATATAATATGATCTGAGATATGAGATCATAAATGCGTACTAAAGGCAAGTACTCACAAAAATTAAAACTCATTGGCAACTACTGTTTCTTGTATCAGAAGTCTCTTTTTGGAGGATACAAAGGATAAAAGACCTGCTGCTTTATCTAATTCAAAGTAAAAATTCAAAGCATATGTATGTTATTTGATGGAGTGCTCTAATGAACTGATTAGTAGTTATTTAAACTGAAACAAAGTATCATTTAATAGAAAATTAGGAATGTAAATTGTGCGTTTCATATAGGAGCTTTCCCTCATTGGGGAGCAAATATTCAAAGCTCAGAGTGGCATAAAGCATCCTGTACATCTGCCTGGAACTGCAGGACACGTGTACTCCCACTGGGGCCCCCTCGCCAGCTCACTCAGCCTGACTTAAAACAGACCCCAGAAACCTTCAGGGCAGGTGAGGAGTTCAAGGAGCTCCAGGGTAGTAGTACCATCCCTGAGCACTGGCGACAGCACAATCTCAGTCACCTGCTGGAGGCTCTTACTTCTTGAGGACAGGGGGATCCTCAAAGAAAGTCACTGGGAACTGGAGCTGGGAGCAGGCAGGTATAAGAGCAGAAGCATGATGGTGTTTGGAGCCCTAAACATGTGAGTGGGAAGTCATAAAGACCCCTGCAAATCACAGCAGAAAGTAGAAGCCACCAACAAGCATCTGCCCCAACCCCAGCATCTCTGCAGCTCTGCTTTTGCTCCACCAATCCAGCTGGTATATGATGCTTAGCAAACAAGTGAAGGAGACTGAGGTCAACTTGCCTGGGTTGCTGGTTGGAGAAGGCAGCTACATAACCAATGACCTTCTGTAGGCTGACCACCTGCACAGCTGCCATCTTCCCACCCTGCAATATCTGTCGATAATGAGATGATTGGCTCTCGCAATTAAGGGATGACTATTGTGTGAATATTAAGAAAAGCTTTAGTGATGTATAGTTATGTTATTGTAGTTTAGATGTCCTCTGTTCTCCCCAGGTTCCCTTTTCCCCCTCTGTGTTGTTGCCATCAGACAGCCGGGGCTGTCTAGGGCAGGTAAAAAAGAAGACGTGCACATGTGTCCCTTGCATGGGGCAGTTGGGAATGGAAAAGCTTGTTGCTTAGGGGCTGGCAACACCTGATCTCCAATCAAGTTACAAGAAAGCAGCCTCCAGCAATAAATGGCAAAGAAGAGCTGACTGACAGACTTTGGGCAGCTGGGGGGTATAAAAGACCCATCCATCTTGAAGATGAACTGGTCGTGTGGTACTCACAAGGGCAGTTCTCAGTGCTGCAAATTTTTCCTTATGTAGTTCTTTTGTTGTATTTTTGTTAAAGTTTAATGAACCTTCTAAATTTTTTAAGTGAGCAGTTGTCCCTCACAATATCCAAGAGGGGGAAGTGACTCCAGCCAGGCAAAAGGCTACCCCTCTCCCCTGCACCGTGTTGAGCTGCCCAGCTCTGTGCCAACTGGCAGACATACCAAGATCATCCAAATAAAGCCAGCTCCAACAGCAATGTCCAGGATGTGTTTAATCAGATTCATCTCTTTAAAGGACTATGCAAATAAAAAGCAACAATAGACCTGTAAGAGGAGAAAATCCAATCCGGCCTGGCTCTATTTGTTCCAGAAATAGGAAAGAGGAGAATGGTGATCCTTGCGAAGAAGAAAGGCGGTGCATCTCTGGGGGGACTCTAGACTCCTAGCCTTACTGATTTGCTCTGCTACAGAATTAGGAGCAAGATTTCAACCTGGCCATGGGTTTGCTTTCTTCTTCTATGTCCTCTTTAAGTAGTCTCTGGAACACAGCTGCCAGCACTGTGAATACCTGTTGCTCTTGGCTACACACTTCCTAGCACTGCCAGCACAGAAAAACCAAGAGCTGAAAAGTCAAGACTCTCTACAAAGAAGCTGAGAAGCTAGGATTGCAGGTGTGTAGGAATGCTGGGAACTGGCGTGACAGTGTACACCAGACTAAAGAGGAGGCTGGCTCTCTAGTAAATGCTGTAGGTATTCTCCTCTCTGTCTCTGTCCAAGTGTACTGGAGGTCAGTGGCACAGAAACTTGAAGAGTGGAGGATGGTAAATGAGCAGCCTCACAAATTCCAGCACAGGTTCTCTTGTATCACCCTTCTCTTGTGTGAAGGGGCGATGCAGAATGCTGTCACAATGGCTCAGGTCAGAGTATTCACCCACATGCACATAGGATCAGGACTGCTCAGGCATGTCCTGGCAAAAGTCCTCTTGGAATTATTTTAAAATACCCATTCCAGAAAGTCTTTTAGAAGTTGTTCCCTCGGGGTGCTGCTAGTTGGGTTGAAGATGTCTCAGTAAGTACCCAGTCTGTAGTGTAACAGATCCCAGACAAATGGCAGGACCAAGAGCCTGCAACCACAGCTGACTCACTGACCCTGTGTGTTGCCTATAGAACAATGCTCCAGCCCTCTTTAGTGTGCTCCATTCTTTGCTGAGGACGTGATGGAAGACTGAGGCAAAAGAACTGTCCTACTGATGCTGGAAAAGCTCCAGCACTACCAGGGTCATGCATCCTCATGCTTTCTGCAGAAGTAGGCAACTACTGCCCCACATCACCCCAGTCTATGAAGGGGAAGTGAAAGTCACCAAAAGAAAATCTCCCAGCTTCTCCAGCTCTGTGCGCATTGCTGTACCAGGCAGGGAAAACCACAGTCTTAACAGTCTGGTTTGGATCGACAGGACTCCACACTGCTTGCAGTGCTGGGATTTTTACTTCAGGTGACGCACTGACTCAAACCAACCCTGAACTACCCTGAAGATTGAAGGAAACTGCTCTCCACAGTAATAAGCACTTGACTGTAACAAGCAGTAAGAGCCAAACCAAGAGTGTGCAGCTGAATTATCATAGCACCAGCTGAGCATTCTTGCTGAAGTCTGTAGGACAGTCTGGCTTGAAGAAAAAGAAGACAAAAAATGACAGACAGGGAAGAGGGGCAAGTAATGAGAGATGCCCTTACTCAATTTCCTGGGATGTTGATCCTGAATACAAAGTTTACTTCAAGTTCATTATATAATCATTCATTTTCCTTCAATAGGACCAGCAGATTCCTCCAGGACTGAAAATGCTACATACTGACATAACTTATGCTCTCTTTGATAAGTGAGCAGAGAGCAGAGGCTACTTTCACTGGAAGAAATAGCATACCTGGTGGTGTGAACACAAAAAATGACAATATCTGAAACTATGTCTTTGGCAGGACCCATAACACAGGAGTAAAGGAACTAATGGCAGGAACACTATGGTACTGCCTCAATCTCCTTGGCTCCATAACCCACAGGGATGAATTTCATGTGAGGAGCATTCCAGCAGTATTTGGAAAGAGAAGCAGCTGACAACTGCGAGTATTTATGGTTCTCTTTCCTCCCCATGTTGGAGGGCACATTGTCCCTTTGTAGGGCATTGCCTCAGGGAATCCAGAAAGATGTGCTCACCTTCCAAGAAAACATTGTCCTGAGAAGAGTGGGGTGGAAGGGATGAGTATGAGAGAGTCACGCTGAAACAGGGGCACTGTCGAGGATGATGCTCATGACTGAGAGAAGTGCCCCAAACTGTCTCTCATGCAGGCGGCAGTGGGCTGACACTCATCTGTGGTACCCTTTGGGGTGCATGGCGGCCCTTCTGAAGACCATAATCTCATACTCTGAGTGGGACCTACAGACAAAGCCTCTAAGAGCATCTCTGCCTGGACAAGGGCACGACAGGGAAGCAGGGACTGATAGGAGAGGACAGGGACATCACAAACTCAGAGTCAGGCAGGGCTGCTTCTCTCACCCACCCTGGGATGGGATGGGAGAGGGACAACCCCAGCCAGCTAAGGACGTTATCCATATGTGAGACAAGTGGTGAGGAGCCACCCATCCTTGATTCTGCTTTCACTCCTCTAACTACCCATGGAACTGCAGCCCTGGCTCAGAGGCTCCAGAGAAAGTTATTTGTGAAGGAATAGACCCTGTATGCCACAGAGAAAAGCAGTTACATGGACAAGACATTTACATGATTCTCCATGGAGACTAGACAGTTATTTGGAAGAGAAATGTGGATGGGAAATAAAATACAGAACTATTTGAAAATCCAAGAATAAGAATAGCTCAAAGTGGGTAGAGTACTTGTGAGGGGAATTATATCCCTGTGCATTTTTTAACTCCTGAAGCAGACACCTTTATCAGTGCTGGAAGTCAGATATTGGGCTAGTTACATCCTTTTCTGATTCAGTTTTATGTTCTTACAAGGTAAAAAGGGAGGGAAAAGAAGTGGCCCAATAGATGAAGAAAATTATGCTAAGTATTGTCATCTCCTGAGGTGTATAGGAGGACAGAGGAACTGAAATGTAGATCAGAACAAGCGCTGTGGTGACAAGCCTTAAAAGTGAGAACAAAAAGTTCAGCTTTTCCTCCTAGAAGAAATCAGGAACTGGCTGTAAAAGAAGAACTAACTCACTGCAGGTGGCAGGAAAATAATGTGCTTTTGACAGCAGCATGTTTGATGTATTGAAAAAGAACAAATTAGGATGCAGAGGAGGATTGCAGCAAGTGTGTTATATCACATATGAGGGAATAATTTTTTGTAAGAGAATATGTAGACCTTGAGGTGAGCTCCTACTAGTCATGCTTCTTCCAGTTAAGGATTCTAGACTGTGAAATCCAAGAGGTACTTATTGTGCTACACCTTGGAACACAAAGGTTTTTACTCTGGATTCATAATCAAATTAGGTCCCACTATGTTTGCATGTAATACTAGAATTATGAGTCATAACCCAAATGAAATCACACTAGCAGGCTTCTTTCTGATTGAGAAAACAGAAAATACATAGAAGTGTTTATTGAAAGATTAAAAAAATGTAAAATGACCACAATATACTTTGGCTTTGACCTTTCTCATTCTCTGATCTGAAAGATTTCTTCATGAAGTCTTCTGCTAGACAAGAGGAACCAGAGATAATGGGGAGTGCCACTAAGAGTTGGAGAAAAAATGTAAACAGCCTGTTATTCCATCACTAGACATCATTGAAGAGAAACTAACACTCCTCTCTTTGCACCTTCCTTTCAGGTTCGTTGTCGAGGCTCCCCTTCAGCCTGCTGTTTAGCCCCTGAGCTAAACAGCCCCAGCTCTCTCAGCCTTTTCTCATAGGAGACGTGGCCCAGTCCCTTCATCATCTTGGTGGTCCTTTGCTGGAAGATTTTCAGTATGCCTGCGCCTCTTATTCTGGGGAGCCCAGCACTGAACACCGTGCTCCAGGTCCGAGCTCACCAATGCTGAGTAAAACAGAATCACTCCTTCTCTTGACCTGCTGGCAGCTCATCTCCTAGCACAGCTGAGGATATTGTTTGCCTACTGTCCAGCAAAGGCACATGGCTGTGCTCATTTTGGTGCCTGCAAGGGCTCCCAAATTCTTTGCTGCCAAGCTGCTTCTCAGCCTGTGCTGGCATCTGGGGTTGTACCTCCCTGGGTATGGTATAACTTCAAGTTACTGAATGTTATGAGGCTCCTGTCCAGTCACTCACTTCTCTGAGTGACTCCAATTGGACACCTCAACTCTTGCCTCTCTTTACCTGAAAACTTACCCTGTTTTTACACAAGAAAATATACTTATTGCTAAAGAAATAATACAATCTGTTTAGTAACAGCAGACATTCTTTCACCTGAGAAGTAAACTGGAATACTGTTGTCTGAATTTACCATAAATTGGAAAATACTTCCAGATTAGATATTTCTAACCTTTGACATTTTCTTTAATGCAGGGGCAATTTTCCTCTGGATTGACATCTCCCATATCTCATTATATTTTGAAATAGTTTGCAGTATCCTGAATATCCAGAAAATTAGTGTTGTCTGCCAGACCTCAGACTCTACAATATTCAGTGCTGTTGTGTCATAGTAAGATAAAGATCAAGATGGGTACTGTCAGCCAGCTCTGAAGAGTATAGTGGAAACAACATCAAGACTGCTGGCAAAAAGGCTGTGACACGAAGGTCTTTGTGGAAAGTGTGAAAAAGTATTCAACTTATCTTCCCAACACAAAAATTTGTTAAATGTGCATAAGAGAAACAGAAAGACACTGAAGTCTCATTTAGTCAAGTGTATGTTGTACAGCTCGTTTTATTTATGTTGTTGGTCCTATTCAACCTTTCTCGTATGGTTCCATTTATAGTTCTAAGAATAGAGTAATAGATGGTAAAAATAAAAAGTGGGTATATACTATTAGTTCCCTTGAGCTTAACATTAATTCATTTTCCTTGGCAGATAGCTAATGTTATCCAGTACTTTCCAAGTTCCCTTCGTGTCTGCAATTCTTAACCAGGCTAGGGTAGTAGAGAGGTTGCATATTAAATCACATTTTATCCTTTTCACAGTCTTGTAGACGATTCTCTTTCTGATTAATCTCTCTGCAAGGTTTTCAGCAATTGGTCATATAAAAAAAAAATACCATCAATTCAACTTTGTAAGTCTTTGAAAGGTAGAAGCAAAGAGAAGGCCCAGTGATATTTCATCAGCCAGTCTCCCACTGGTTTGATTGCTTGAGAATGGCCACCTCAGTTGTTCATAAACTCAGAATGTAGAACTGGAAGAGTAAGACACACACTGTTCCAGTGGAAACTTAATAGCAGGGAAAAAAAAAAGCTTTTAATTTTTTAAACAATCTCTGTAACTTTTCTTTGCCATTTGTACAAAGCTGGTTTTGCCAAACCACACACAAAAGCTCACATTATTAATTCCATGACACATACTTCTTTTGAGTAAATATACAAAAAAGGACTGTCTTGTATTTCTGTTATCCCCAGTTCTTTCAATCCTTGACAGAGGATAATAAATAGTTAAACAGGGCTGCTAAACAGATGATAATTCCTTAGCCAAAAATTGATAACAGAAAGTGACTTCTTATCGTTTTCTATGGCACCAGATATTTCTTGGTTTATTGGCCTATAGCTCAGCAAGTTGTTCCTGTGGCTGCAGGATGAATGAGTTTATGTCTAAATATATGTGAGGCCAGTTGATGTGATGTCCAAATGCCAAAACATGAGAGAATGTGCTGAATGCCTTCCTTACACATTTAGTCCTGGGGCATGTAATGCATTCCTGTAATAGGCGTAGAATTAATTTAGAATGTCACATGGTACTACAGAGAATGCTTTTCTAGTTCTGATGAAGTGAGTTTATGTAAAACTTTGAAGATTTTTGCCAATATTTTAGTCTTTTTTAATTGGATAATAAAAATAAGAATAATTCTGGTTTGAGGATTTAATTAATAGATGAGATATTTTACTGTGGAGCTGATTAAATTATAACACTGTCGGCTTCACAGACTATATAGGTGATAGTCTAAAGTAATGATTTGGAGAGATACAGAAGACAGATTGAGGAGGAACATTTGTTCATGTTTCAGAAAATTGACTGGGAAACCTGGCAGAAAAGAAAGGATGAATTGTTGGTAAATTAACTAAAGGAAGGAGAGAGGGGTATTGACAGGGAAGGAGAAGGCAGAGCAAAAGAGAGGACTCCTGTGTTGTTGGATCTCAGAGTGACTGGCAATGACTTGGTCAAATAACAGTGTCATGACCTAAAGGCTGTGGGTGGGTAGAGATCATGACTGTAGCTCCATAGAATTCCATAATACACAAAGAAACAGCGACTTTGTATATTTCTGTACTTTATTACAGATTACCACAAGTACAACAAAAAATAACTCAAGCATTTAAACGACCATAAAAATCATCAGTAGCGGGTATATCTACGATTATTAAAGTGAATACATTTATATATAATGCTAATATAAATTACTATCAAATACAGCACCAATCAGTAGCAGAGCAGCAGTAAAAGCAGCAACATCTAACATAACAGCAGCAGCCAGTTAGGAATATACTACTAGAAGCAGTAGCACGCAGGTAGTGTACTAGATGTAGTAGTACACAACTAGGTATATACTAGGCATATACTGTTGCAGATATAGAAGCATATCATTGGTGATAAGATTAACAAGAGTATGACACCATATACATATGCATGATAAATTACTTATATGGACATGTACAGACATACAGATACATATATATATAAAAGTACCAAGTGAATTATACAGATTTCAGAAGAGACCAAACCATAACAAAAGGTTTATCTGTTCCTAGGAGGAAGATCTAACTATGCCAGAGGTGGAAAAACAAACCTACAAAGAAGAGGGGGACCAATAAGGTAACAGGCCGAGTCCCACCTCAAAAAGGATTGTGTCAAGGAACTTGGTGCCAGTCAGGCATCCCTGGGAGGAGTCTATGATCTCTTAGAAAGTTTGTGTGGGATTCAATCTGCTTAAAGAGAGTACATGCAACATGAGAAGATCTCAGAGAGATAGGCTCCATTTGTGATAAAAATCAGATCCTTTTGTATCTTTGACATAACAGGTCATAGAGTACTATATCTTTAAACCACCAATAGGTACCTGTTAATTTTGGCTTTTCGTCTGTAGCATCCAACAATGATGATGTTTTCTGTTCTTTCAAATTAATTTTATTTTTCCGGACTTTATAACTTTTTCATGTGTTGCTGTACTTTTGTTGTTACGCTTTTCCAATTTGAGGTTAATGTCTCTTGGTGTTGCACTTAGTCTTTGTGGCTCAAGATATCTTCACTTTCTATGTATGGCAGCTGTACTTTAAAGAGGCCAGTTGCACTTTCCAAGGATGCTTCTGATTCCAAACCCTAATTTCCAGGCTCACAGCTCCCAGGCTGGGGCAATTTCTCTGTCAGTATTTTTCAGTAGACGTTTTCTTCTATTCAGTAATCTTCCTATTCTGGGAAAGAACATGTCGATGGCAGTGGGGCTAGGGAGATTACACTGGACCTTGGGCAGATTTTTTGTGTTCACAAGCAGTGCCTCCTTGTCCTTGCTAATACTCTGCCACTCCTCCTTATTCCTGGTTCTTTACACAGCGTGGAAACAGAAATTGGGTGCCTGTTCCAGCTGCAAGCCATTTGCAAATAAAGGGAGCAGCATGGGGAGCAAGCCTTAGAGAAAAGAAGGATCTTTTTTAAGCTCACTGGCCCTTTACTATTCTGCTCTCTACTTCACTCCCTGTGATGCAATATCAAGAGAGACCCTAGAGAAAGCAGGAGGAGAAGTCAACAGTGAGTGAAATCACAGGCTTTGTGTCTCCCACCTTTGGTGAATAAATAAGACAGGAAAGAAGTAAAAATAATCCAGAATCCCAGCTTTTGTCAGCCTTGCCCCAGGCCAGTGAAATTTAATGTGATTTAGTTAGAAGCTCGTTAACATGTGAAAGCAGTTTGGTTAGGATGGAAATCTGAAAAGAAAATTATATGAAGACAAAACAGGCCAGACAGGCATAATAAATACTAAGTTACACATACATTTTAGCTCCAAAAACATTTATAAGATAAGCCATAAAAAAGCAGGGTTTCCACAAGTATACACTCCCAAGGAGAAAAACAAAACCCTGTTTGATTCAGGCATGGCTGTACTTGACAGTATTCTTTCATTGTGACCAGCATGTGAAATTGAATTTTTAAAGTGGAAATATTTGTCTTGTTAACACAATATCAGTGTGAATTATGTCTGTACATGGTAATAAAAATTCAGATTTTACAGTGAATTTGTGTTATGTCGCATACATCACCCTGTTGAGGACTTGCAAAATGGCCTGTGAAACTCAAAATGTGGAATTCCAGAGCCAGTGAAATCATTGGTTCAGACCCAATTTCAAGTCACATTTAAAACATCTTTTTCTATCCTGGTATTTGTACCATGTTTCTTATGGTTTATGTGTAAAAGAAAAAAAAATTAAGAAATGCATTAAGGGTTTTGAATATCAAATATAATTGAGACTTTTTATTTTGTATCACAAAAAGAAAACGGGAAATTTGATCATTGAATTTTCTGTTTTTCAATTGTTTGTAATTCATCAAGTTCTAATTCAGACCCAGCTGGATTTTCCTATACAAATTAAGAGAAAATAATGAACAACTATTTGTAATTTAAGGATTTTTAAAAAATTTGAAGCTATTTCTTACTGTCTCTTTATTTTGTTCTCTGTCACCTCAAATTATTTTCATTAGTAGACACCATGCATTTTTTGCCTCTGGTTATTAGCAGAGAAATTAATGCCAATGTATTATTTAGAGAGGTTGATCAAGTCTTCCTACTGTGGGTAGAAAAAAGGTACAAAGCACCGTCTTTTGCCTTCAGAATGACAGGCATGAATGCTGCCTCCCTGGTCACAATTTAAAAAAGCCAAAACAACAAAGCCCCACTCCTCTCCTAGCAAGATGAAGAGTGCTTTATTTTAAAAACAGACTGTGAGCTGAAGAGGAGATTACATTGTCCTACATTTTAAGCATATTAACAAGTGTTCAAATGTTCGTGTTTCCTCTGACCTCTGAATAAACAAAATGAACAAGCTGGCAAGCTGGTCTGCACCACATTTCAGAGTGTGAATACAAAGGAACTAAGGTGCACTTGATGCGTGAAAATGATGAATAACAATAGAATACCTCTGGCAAATGTGATACAAAGGTTAAAGTCAAGTTCCCCACAGAAGTAGTTGCATTTTGATGGAGTCAAATAATCACATCTTTCTCTTTTTCTGTGGTATACATAGCATCCAAAACAGATTACATAAAAAATATTAAGATTTTAAGGTCAAGTACTCAAGAGCAGGGCAATTTCCTGGGAGAGAATACCCATAAACCTTAAAAATGCCCCTTGTGCAAATGTTTTATGACAAAGTTTTTAATTAGAAATTACTTTTCTAATAGGAAGCTTCTGGCATTGGGAATCAGTCAATTTAAGGAGAAAGTTGTCCTTTGTGCTACAAGAGCGTGTAGAGACATATAAGCCACCAGCTCTATTCCAGCTTTGAGAGAGAGGGAGCCTTTCTTTCACAGCATTCATATCCTCCTTCTCTTTCTGGCATTCCCCCTTCTGGCTTTGTTTTGGGTGGGTTTTTTCTGTTTATTTTTGGGGGGTTTTTTTGTTTGTTTTGTTTTGTTTTGTTTTGGGTTTTTTTGAGAGGAAAGAGAAAAGGGGTTCCCTTGATCTTGACTGTGTTTTTAATCACTTTTGTTTCTACCCCCTCCACCTCACCCCAGGACTTCCTGTCTGTTTTCTCTCCCTATTTTTCTATATGTGTTTATATTCACACTGCTTTCAACCCAACTTCCCTTTTTGCCGCTGTCATCCTCTGTTTCATCCACATTATCCTTTTTCTCCCCGTCTTTGCCTTCACAGCTGTATGATGTTTTGTCCAATTTATGTGGTTGCCTTGGGGGTAAAGTTGTTGTAGTACTGTACGGTTCCTGCCTAGCTGAAAGTCAAAAAAAGGTGTATCTACAGTTTATGTCCATGAAGGTGGCAACAGTGTGAAGAAATGTCACTGTGCAGCAGGGTCGCTTATGTCAATGCAGGAAGAAAGCTCTCTTTGTATTAAGATACATCAGGTTGCCCGATGCATCAAGAACTCTATATAGGTTGCATCAAATATGCCACAAAGTGGGAAGTGAAGTCAGGTAGGGAGTGTGGTCTCTCTTCTTCTTCCACAGTGCCTCCATTCTTGGTAAAGCAAATTCTTGTAACATCACTGCTGTCTGTAGAGAAACTTCCCTGGCAGGTAGACAGATAATTTTTAAGAAAACACTAGTAGCTCCTGAGATGTTATCCCATGGTGATTGCTTTTGCACCTCATTATGTATCTTCATTTAACCTGGGTATCCAGTTTAATTCTTAGTGCTTTTGCTTACAGTTCTCTGAAAAAGTTGTTTGCCTGGTGAATTCAGTGGCTTCCTAATATTAGCCTGTAATTTGTTGCTGCAAAATCTCAACAAGAGTCCATGTGTCAGACCCTTTTTTTCAAAAGACAGCTCATAGGAGTCACTGTAGTGAAAATTTCCCATGAGATTTTTCAATTTCCACTGCAGTGAGAACTAATGAAAATACTGGCTAGCTCTCCATTGTAAGGCTGCCATGTCAAGTTTGCCCTTGCTGGCAGTTATAAAAAGAGATACTTTCATTTTTGTGTTTACTTATCAGATACAAATTTCAAAACTATGTGCAAAGCTTTAGGGAAGGTCAGAGCATTATTTTCTGATTGTACATAAAGAATCCACATTGCTGTTGCTTTGTTTCAGAAGCTCTATAACCTGTATGTATGTGCTCACTACATTTTTGCACCCATGTAGGTTTTGAAGACTCTTCAGTGACACTGTAGAAATCTCATTTTCTCCTTACTGACTCTTCCTATCTTGTTGCAGGCTCCTCTAAAAAGGCAAATCTCTTTAAGCTACCAGTCCAATGTTGTGACTGACAGTTGTACAACATGTTCATTAGACATCTCTGCATTATACCATTCTTAGATAACTGCTCTAGACATGAAATTTTTCTTCCCAACAAGCTCTTTTAAGTCTCCCATGCCTGTGCTGGAAAGGTTTTGCAGGATCTTCTGTACTCTTTTGCTGAATTAGCTTGTTATGTTAACGCCTTGCTATATAAAATAACACCTGTGGTTTAGCTTAGCCCAAGAACTTCAGCTTTTTTTTTTTCCTAATTTTTTTGTGTTTGTTTATGTCTGCTTAGAGACCTCTATTTTTTTTTCCTTCAAATTTAAAGTTCAGTGGACTTTACTGCTTTCTATACAACTAAATAATGTTTATATTTTCCTGTGACTTACCTTGGACATTTACCTGCAGAAAGCATTCCTCAAAAGAAATTTTGAAAATCCAAAAATGGAAAATTTGGGTTTCTGTTTCATTGTCCAGAACTCAGCTGATTCATGAATGTTATATGGGGTCAGTGATCGGAGACAGGGACGACACAAACTCTCAGAAATCCATGTGACAACAGCATCAGTTTATTATGGATATCTGCTTATACAGGGGGGATATCTGCTTATATAGGGGGGTTGAAACTCCAGGATTTAAACAGCTGATTGTTTGGGATCTCTCTCCACCCAGATCTCTGGCCAGTGGTGCTTCTGCATCTAGGCTTGAGCAGGGTTAGCTGAGGGTCCCCTGTATAGGCTTGAATCCAACCTATTGTACTATGACACATGAAATCTAAAAAAATACTTAGCATGGAAAGTGTGTTCCAGAATTTTCTACTTACCAGTGGTAGAAACACTTTGGTCTTTCCACCTTTTTATTTGGCAGTGGTTTAGCACACTAGAAGCCAAAGTTTCTTTCCTTTTTCTTAGTCGCTTTCTTCCTTCACTTTTGCTATAGTACCAACTCACTTAAAAGAATTTTCTTCTTTTTCTGCTTGCTCTTCAATTCCCAGAGAAGCTAACCTATCCAAGTTCTTTTTTATTCCCGTTCCTCAGGCCAAAAGAATTTTCATGGGGGCAGAAAATTGGGCCCCTTTAGCTCTTTTATACACTTTATTGACAGCTTTGCTTCTTCTGAGAGCAATTATTCTTTAAACTTTTCCACAGCTGTAGAATCCATTCTACCGGTGAGAACAACTTCTTGAAAAACATGTGGACATGACAAGTTTTGAATCCAGTAATTGGTGCTTTTTCCTCGGTGCTGTTATAAATTGAATACATGTTCTTCCTCAAGGACTTGACATAGAATCCCTTCAGAAAGACAAGCCTTTGGGCCTTGAGTTCCATCTGTTTCTTTCCTACAGCCCACATTTTGGGTTTGGTTTGGTTTGGTTTGGTTTGGTTTGGTTTGGTTTGGTTTGGCTGTTGGCTTTTTTAGCACTAGTTCACCACTACAAACATACTATATTTCCCTGTGCCAAACTTCCTAGAATCCTTGTTCTGCTTCACCACTGCTTGCAGCTTTTTTGAAGAATTTTTCGGAACTTACAGCGTTCCTGTTATCTGATTTGTCCATGCTCTGTATGGTCTGCTGAGGCTTGTAAAATGATATATTTCACTGTAGTCCTTTCTTGTTTCTCCAAATACTGTATTGTAGTAGTGTTTTGTAGTGTATTGCACTGCTGCTGATTCATGTGCAGATCCATGTACTGCCCTTTTGTGAATTCTGTTTCTGAGCACTGTGTAATTTTTGCCTCTCATATACTTTCTTGTACTATTTGAATTCTGTAGAGCAGTGCTTACTAAACGATACCCTGGAAGAGGTGAGGTCTTTGAATGACCTATTCCGGGCATTTTGCCAAATTTAATTCTGTATCTCTATCTCCTAGCAGCCACACTTGGGCTATTGGGTTCATGTTTTTTAAGTGGGACTTGGTTCTGTAAAATTGTCACACTGATTCTTTGGCCTCAGATAATTCATAATGTTCTGTGTTCTGTAGACTGTTTCCTTCTTCATCAGACTACAGTGTTTCCTAAGTGTTGTTCAAACTTTCTCCATTTGTCTCTATATTTCTGGGACCCAAGTCAAAGGGATTAGCAATTTCCCCATGATCTGTTTCCTTTCCCCAGTTTATTGTCTTTTTCATCCAAGCAACATTCAGTAAATATGAAGCCTGAAAAGCAAGAGACAATTCCTCCCATTGGAAGACTGTTCTGTCTTTGTGCACTGTGAAACACAAGACTAGATCTGTTTGTCTCCTGGCTTTGTTAAAGGTAAATATTCTTCATTGTACTTTTCCTGCTTTTTGGCCTAATGTCTAGGGATGAGTTGTCTGCGGTAGATGAATCCATGCCAATTTCCTGGAAAGCTGGAAGAAATTAGTCACAATTATTTCTAGGTATCCTTGCAATTGCACGGAATATGAAAGTATGGAGTAGACCAAACAACAGTTTCTATATTTAGAGCAGATACTTCCCTCTTTGTAATGGTCAGAAAATAATTTAGGAACAGTATATGTAAATGCATTTTCCAGAAATTGTTCAGATGTTGACATTTTCATCACATATGACTTTCAAATAATGTTGACTTGAAAAAATACTGTTGTAATTAATGTAAACAACAATGCAAAATCCCCTTCCTGGAGTTGTTTTGTCTATACTACTGCCAATCTCACAATGTTTCAATCTATTACATGAAACTCCACGTTGGATCAATGTGGTGGGTTGTTGGATGCCAGCTACCCACCAGAGCTGCTCTAGCACTCCCTTCTGCAAGTGGACGGGAGAGAAAATATAAGGAAAGGCTCATGACTTAAGATAAAAACTGGGAGAACCCTGTCCTGCTTATCATCATGGTCAAAGCACACTTGACTTGGGGAAATTAACTGAAGCTATTATCAAACAGGATCAGAGCAGGATAATAAGTAAAAAAAAAAAATCTTAAAAACACCTTTCCCCATCCCTCCTTCCCAGGCTCTACCTCCCTGCTGCCAGAGGCCTAGGGAGATGGAAGGGAGCTTATGGTCAGTTCATCACACGTTGTTTCTGCTGCTGCTCCAGTGTGGTGTCCTTACCACAGGAGACAGTTCTCCATGAGCCTCTTCAGTGTGAGTCTTTCACATGGGCTACAGTTCTCCATGTACTGCTCCGTGTGGCTCCCTTTCCACCGTGTGCGGTCCCTCAGGATCAGCCTGCTCCAGCTTAGGCCCCCACAGCGTCACAACTCCTACCAGGAGCCTGCTCCAGTGTGGGCTCCTCCATCAGTGAGTCTGCAGGTCCCTACCAGGAGCCTGCTCCAGCACGGGCTTTTCATGGATTCAGAGGTTTCTTTTCAGGCGTCCAGCTGCTCTGGTGTGGGGCTCCTGCATGGGCTGCAGGGGCACAGCTGCCTCACCATGGTCTGCACCATGGGCTGCAGAGGAATCTCAGCTCTGGCGCCTGGAGCACCCTTGCTGTTCCTTTTCCACTGACCTTGGTGTTTGGAGAGTTTTTCCTCTCCTGTATTCTCACTCCTCTGAGCAATATCATATCTGTGGTAGAACTTTTTTCGTTTATCACAGAGGCTCTACTGCCTTGTCTGATGGGTAGGCTCAGACTTGGTCAGTAGCAGCCACTTTGGAGGTGGCTGTCACTGTCTCTGTGGAAAACAGGGGAAGGTTCTACCAGCTTCTCACAAAAGCTATCCCTGTAACCCAACGCCCCCTACCAAATCCTGGTCAAATAAACCCAGTACAATCAGAAAAATTACTGGAAGTGCCAGCTATAATTACTAGAGTTCATGTTGGCACAAATTAAATTCCCCCATTATTACACAGTCAGAAATTATATGATAACCTTCATGCAAACCCTACTAAAATTTGCCCTAAAGAGAACAGGAGAAATTAATTTAAAAAGTGCATATTTTGAAATAATGAGCCTGATGAAAATGCAAGCTAAGAACTATTACAGAAACCTGAAGTATAACAGATCCATAAAAGTCTGATGGAATAAGTAGTATGAATTTTCTTCCCTTCTGACTGACCTAATAGTGGGCTATTAGGAAATAAGATTTGTAATGAGAGGCTTAACAGAAGAAGAAAAGAGAGAAAAAATACAGAGTTAATAGATTAACTACAGTAGAAAAGGAGGCTTTCTCCTTTTTCCTCCCAATCCTTTGATTATAGATACAAATGACAAAACCGTATTTTTATGAACTAGAGCTTCTCTTGGAAAGTATTCCATATTGGCATGTCTAAACTAGTCAGGTTTATTTCCTCATCAAACTTGTTTATTTTGCTTATTTGTGCTGATGGATCTTAAAACCATGGTGCACATGATTCTTCTTTATTATACATGGTGCATTTTTTCTTAATAAGAAACATCAAACCAATGCACACATGAGTGCTAAATTTAAAATTCTTGAAGGAGAAAATCCATTGTATGGGCTTACCACTCCTGATTATGGCAAATAATACTACTTGTTTGTCTCTAACAATGCATTAATTGACACTTTCATTATGCACATATTCCTCAATGCTCAGGAACTTTTATGTTAGGACAACACCTGTAAGGGACAGAACAAAATGTAATACTGAAAATTTTAAATAATGTAATTATGTAAATAAATGTCTTGGCATTATCTGGAGTCTGGTCTATAGCACATAATTTGAAAACAAATATTCTAGATGGGGTGAAACTAAGTTCAGATAAAATCATGGGGGTAGTGGAGAAATATTAATTTTAAAAAGTGAAAAAGGGGATTCTTTTCCCATTGAGAATCACATTCAAGTCCCCAAAGGACAGAAAAACAGCCAAAAATAATGGCTATAAAAGACATGGAAAACTACATTTCTCTGTCTTGTTTTATAAGAGTATGATAATCATTAATGTAACTGAAAGGAAGTAATTTCAAAAAGAAAGAATGAGCACTGTTTTTTAGCAATGCTATTAATTAATGCTATTCAATTCTACAAGTAGTGATTTAGAATTAAATTGACCAACAAAGGGGGGATTTTAGGTGGAATGAAGTTCCACATTTAGGGAAGCAAGTCAATTTTCTCTTCTTCATTTAGGGGGCGTAACTTTCATTAAATGGATATTCTAACAAATTAACTTTGTATAGGGTTTTCATGCCTTCAGCAAAGGGACCCAGGGTCATTATCTGGCACAGGATATGGCTCTAGGTGAGCTATGTGTGTTATTCAGAATGGAAATGTTTGTATTCTAACATCATCAACCCAGGAAATGAAAAATGAGTGGGGTTTTATCCTCAGTTTTGAAATTCTCATCACTATTGCAAAGCTGTCTTGAGGAACATTTTCATACAGTTGTGTCTACCGACCCAGGCAAGTGGGGGAAAAAACAAATCACATAATACATTCCTTCTTTTTGTTTCTTCCTGTTAAACTTGGCACTCTCCACTGAGGAAAGTCTGTTAGCATTTCAGCTGAATGTCTACAGTTTTTGCCTGGTTCTTAAGAGAACTGTAAGTCTTTCAGGACAACAAATGTGCCTATTCTGCATAGAAAAAGTAAAATAGATTATTCCCTATGACTGCCTTCAGAATTATTAGCATAAACACAGCAGTGTAACCTTTGTACTTTGACTTCAAAGTTTTAACTTTTCCATGTAATCTTCTTTTTAATACATGGGCCTTTCTACAATCTGCTAAATTTCTTTCCCTATCCTGTTTCTTTCTTCCCCTTCTCTTTCCTCCTCCCTGTTTACTCACAGCCCACTCTGCTGTGAAGCTTAACATACTCTCTAGCTCTTCAATGTATTCTGTCTAGAATCTTTTATAGCTCTTGTCTTTATTTGGAAATATTAGTTCTACAGGTGAGGTACTATTTAGCCAATAATATATTTTTCAAATTATGATTATTAAAAGTAAATTTCTGTGTCTTTAACAGAAAAGTCATAAACAGGTAAGTAAAATACTTATTTTCTCCTAAAATCATGTTTTAACACATCACAGACCACTGTTAGTGAATTTTGGTGTAGTATGAAAAAAAAAAATTATTATCAGTATTATATTTGAAAGTATTCACCAAAAAAAAAGTTAATCATAAACACCAGTAAGTCTTGCTCTTTTTATACAGCAGTAAACTTAGTTGGGTTGGTTATTCTGCAACTTTGTTTACATTTACCCATTTTGGGTTCTGTAATGTAATTTGCAGCTGTGTAAATAATGACATTCATAACCACAAGTTTGTTCTTTTTTCATTCACTAATTCATTATTTTGAATTAGTAATGAATTATCATTACTAATTTTCATTCATTAATTCACTAACATTCACCTGCACTAGCTTTTTCTGTTTGCATGAGCAACATGGTTGCATGAGAACACAGAAGCTCTCTTCTGTTCATACAGTTGTTAAAACCAGAAAAGATTCCTTTCCTGGTTCACCATGTAATCACATAAACATCCTATCACAAATAATTCCATTCAGTCATTTGAAAAAACTACAATAAAATATTAGTTGACGTATGTCACCAAGCATAGGAAAAAAGCTTCCCTAAAAGTTTTTTTAACCTGATAGTACTTCTTCAGTACGGGGGAAAAAATCCTTTTTGTATTTTAAAGCTTTTATTTCTTTCCTCCCTCCAGAAGAATTCTTTTTAGCACTATGTGAAATAATTTTAATTGCAATTTTTATCATCAAAAAGTGTTCTAAAGTAAACTGAAGGTTTCTGAAGGGGCCTAAGTATAACATTTTGTACTATGATAATAGCTATTCTAGAGACCTGACAGTTGTGCAACACGTGAATGATTTGAAAGTTTCATGTCTTGTGACTCCAGATATTTGTACTTTGGTGGTATGCTGGGTGTAAGTCAGCACAATCAGGATCCATATACATCCCAGAATATCCCATTTTTTTTTCCTGGTTATAGTTACTTCACCTAGTTATTAGATCCTTTTCACAGCATAACTCTGAATGGGCATGATGTAAATTTGTGAGGATTTTTTTTCCCCATTATTCTGAAGCTAACAGGAAACTTTATCCTTATTTTCTGGCTCCTGTAAGCTTGCTTCCAGGTTAAGAATATGCCTCTGAATGTGTTTATACAACTATCAACCACTAAAATTGTTTCCCTAACGTGGGAAAATATAGATCCATGGTTTACACAGGACTTAATTGACTGAACCATATATATTGCCTTACCTAGGAATTAAAATCTAAATTTTCCAATCAAAAAGTGCCATTTTTTATGATTTATCTTGACACAGTGTTCAGTACAGATATCATTGCATTTCTTTGATCATTTTTCTACAGCAGAGTAGTTTTTCAGTCCTGGTCTTTTCTTTCTTCACTATCTTGTAGTAAACATCACTTTGATTTTGACAGTAGTGCTCCAGACTGAAAAGAAACATTGAAGTGTTTGTGGTTTTGGTGTGGAGAAAGCTCTAAAACAACCTGTCACTATTAAAGTTACTTCTAAGAAGACTTATTATCATTGAAAGAGGTTAAGTATTCAAATGCATATTTTCTTCATAAACAAGTTCCTAGGCTGACCTTAAAAGGCAAAAATCATGACCATTTATTTTGGTTGACCTGTATTTTTATGCACTGATTTTAAGGCAGATGAGAAATGCTGTGATGTAGATGGATAAGTTAGAAAATTTTAAACTTTATGGGCTGATGAGATGATTCATTCTCTGGTAATGCCACTTTTTGACTTCCTAGGAAATTTCCACAGTTCTGTTCATAGGCAATATATATTGGCTGTTCTAAACAGCTACCAGAGAATTAATTACACAACTTTGACCGCCTTTCTTGACACAAGCCAGAAAACAGATGCTTTTTCAGGCTCTGAGAACAGATGAAGCTACATCTTAATCCATTACAATCATTGCTCTTTTAATGATTATAGTTTAGGAGTGCAGGAAATACTGTGACTCACTGTGAAAGGACTGGTACAGCTGCTCTGGTCTGGAAAAATAGAGTGGCATAGGACTCTCATTACCTTATAAGCAAGAGAGCAGGCTTCAGTACATACAGTAAGTAGCTGGTTTTTAAAGATTAATGTTAATTCAAGAGCAACTTTATTGAACTTCAATTTCTGAGCAAGTATTTGCTTGCAACCTAGATAGTGTCTTTTAGTACACATGTTCTTAATCAGTTAAATAACAGGTTAGTTAATCAAGACTGTCCTAAGGATTCTCAGATATAATGCCACAGATAAAACAGCAACCTAAGTTCTCAATCTCTCATTTCTTCTGAAATATGAAACAGCTTCCTAGATGCTGACTGTTGCTTTGATTTGCCATGCCAGCATCTTTCTCTTGGGAAGAGAGAAGCTAGTGGAGAGAGGAAAGTTTGTCTATGAAGAATAAATAGCAAATGTGTTACTTTAATCTCAGAAAACCTACAAAATCGCATCTATTGCATATAAAAATGTAAAATTTCTGTATTGTAAGGTAACCCAAGTAATTACTATATCAAAATTCAAACAACATCAAATCACATGTCACAACACACAATATTACAAAATATTTACCATACAGATATTTGAAACAAGTAGGAAAAACTTGAACTGATATCCTTTTAGTTTAGCAAAGTCACAGTGTTGATGAGTTGTAAGTTTTCGTGTTACAGCCTTGTTTCCATCACAGCAGCTGCTTGGGATCAGCTGCTGCAGGGCAGCAGTGATTCTTGGACCCAGGCCTGAGCTGCAGACCCAAGAATTCTTCCCAGTCGCAGGTCCCTCTGCTCCACTGATCTGATACTCCGAGTGCTCACTGTAGCCAGAGGAGCACACCTGGCTCCACAGCGATCTCCAGGCTTTGCAAATTTTCTTGGTCTGGACACATAATCCAGAGGGCTACTGGATAAATGTAAATAAATCCATCAGGAAAGACACTCTTCCTAAGACTTAATGTATAAAAGACTAAGTCCCCTTTTATCAATTATTATTTATCCTGTCTTCCTGGTTTTTGTTTTCCCAGAGGAAACCTTCATGGTAACATAGTATTTGGTAAGAATCAAACTTAGCCGTTGTAAATCTCTCTTTATGGACAGCCAGTGCCAATTACCAGGTTAAATTAAACTTAAGTGTATTCATCCTCAGATTTCTCAGGTAGAAGTTACCTCAGTTTAGTTTAAAGAATAGTTTACAATACTTAATACAAGGCAAAACTCTGTTTGTCTGAGTCCATGCCTATGTCTGTGTCTATCTCATTATATGTGTATTCCATGGACCAGAAACTACCTTATGCACCACCACCACCGAAAGTTTAATTTCTATTTCCATTATTGGCTCATTCAGGAATTTGTTCCGTGACTTTGATTATTACTTTAAATTTAAATTATTATTTTGACTGCAGAGACAAGTATATTTAGTCCAAAAGACTAGTGAACTATGTCCATATATATTTGTGGGGCACTTTCTGTGAAATTGTGTTTATGAGATTGTTTCTGGATGTTCTTGTGTTGGCATCATGCAAGAAGTGACAAAACTACCAATTGTAAAGAAACCAATCATTTTCTTTTGAATAGTAAAAGGAAAATAAAAGTTTAAATTTATTCTAAATGTTTTGGATTTGAACAATGTATTTTAATAACTTAGGTAGTCTACATGAAATGTGTAGTCATCTGCTTTCTGATTGAGCTTGGAGTACTTAGAACTGTTTAAATATTGTATGATCAGGAACACATGGATTTTATTAACTTTGAGTTTTTCCAGAACTTGTGGGGTAATCTAACAAAGTTAGCGCAGTAAAATTCAGTCTCACTGGAATTCATGGTGATTTGATTCCTGAAAGAATAAACAGCCCCTACTTCTGCTTGTATGATCCAGGGAGTTTTGTCACCTGAATATTAAATTTTGTTACTGATATTACTTGCTTGCCATCTGTTCACACAATACAGGTTTAAGAGGTGAGGGACCATGGTGACCTGCCTTGGCTGACTTCCAGCCCCCACATCCAGCCACTCCCTCATTCCCCCTCCTCAACAGGAAATGGAAAGAAAAGAAAACAAAATTATGTGTCAAAATAAAGACAAGGAGATCACTTAGCAGTTACTGTCCTGGGAAAACTGGACATGACTTGAATTAATTTTCTTGGCAACTGAAGCAGAGCTGGATGGTGAGAAGCTAAGAGAGAAATCGTATACACCTCCCTCTTCTTCTCCTTCTGCCCAAGTTCATTGTTGCTCCTTCATTCACTACTTTGCCATCTCATCCCTGGTGCAGGGGAAGAGGGTTTGGCGCTAGTATAGAACAGGTCCTCTCTGCTTGTCCTTCCTCCTCCTGCTTTGCCCTGCTCCAGTCTGGCTCCTTTCCAAGAGCTGTGGTTCCTCCAGATAATGCTTCTAAGTGAGTCCTTCAGTGTCTCTAATGATGGGTCTCTGCTCTTGCACTATTCTCTCTCCATAGGCCATTAGGAAATCTCTATATCAGCACCTGCAGCGCCTCTTTCACTTTCCCCTCTTTCTCTGACTCAGTGTCCTCATGGTAGTTTCTTCCACTTTCCTCCACACCTCTCTTCTCTCTCTGATGTGAAATGTTCTTGTTATTTCATAAGTACTCTTTCCCAAAGTGCCACCATCTGACTAAGGAGCTCAGCTTTGCCATGTGATGGGCCCGTTGGAGTGGGCAGGAGCCAGCTGTGTCCGGCACAAGTGCAGTCCTGATCTCCTTACAGGAGTCACGACTGCAGGCCCCTGATGCCAGACCCTAGGCATGGACATCCGGTACAAGGACTGAGCATGTATTATGAATATTAAAAACCCAACCTCACAAAGTCTCTCTTCTCTTCTTCCCTGTATTCTCCCTCTTTAAAAGGGATAACCTTAAATTAGATTTTTACACAGCCAGCCTGCACTGCACAGTACCAGAACTAACAGAAGTAGGGAACAAGTACTGACAGAAAACCATAAGCATGTGAGACAGAATGAGAGTTTAGATCAAAGCCCAGTGAGATAACCAGTACACCTTGTGGAAGAGTTTAGGTGCCAGGTGTGGCAGAGCCATTGCTAGTTCCATGTGAGTCATTGAGTTAGCCCCTGTCTCTCAGCTGCATTAATAAAATGATACTGACACTGTGTTTATTTTTCCCATTGATTATTGTTTAGTCCTTGTCAATCTTTGCTCTGTCCTGTTGAGCTATGGGGTGTGGAACCATGTGTAGTTTTATTCATACATAGCAAAGGGCATCATAAGGAATCTGTGAGGCATCAAAAAATTGTCTGGATCCTTGGATGTTACTGCACACCAGCCCTAGAGGTAATAGTTACCTGCATAAACACATATATGTGTTTTTCTATGCCCTGTACCTAAGCTCTCTGACCCCCATGTTCTCCAGTTTCCTTCAGTCATTCTCTGCTGAGAATTCCGAAACATTACCAACCATCTTGAAAAAACATATTGTGTGGTTTTAGAATGTTAGGCTGAAATTTTGTATTTTGTATGACATTAGTACATTGTCTTCTCCTCAAGGAGACAGCAGATTTTATTTTCATGTCACTTTAAATAAGTCATTTGTGTAAAGTTCTATTTTACACTGCATGTTACAAACAGGAATTTACCAGCAAACTTTCCACAGCCTGCATGAAACAGCCGCACAGCCTTCTCGCAGTCTTAATCATGAGATGATCAAGAAGGTACCTCCACCTTGACTTCTAAATTAAGCAGGGAGATTATGAAACACTGCTATATTGTGACTCTTTTTGAAAGGAGTTTCCCTCTTTCAAAGAGGGTCTAATCTTTAACACGCTGCTTTATCCTCCTTCTACTCTGGAAAAGAGATACCTCATTCACCATGGTTGAGAACAGAATAAAACTCTTTTTGTCAAGGTTCCCTTGCAACTGAAGCTGTATATCTGGGAAATATTAATCTCTTTCCTGCCAACTTCTGCATGCCCACAAAGCACACAAATGAACATCTCACCAATGCTGAGTGAGTCTACTTATGGACTCTAAAAGACAGCCTTGAAATAGGTCACACACAGGCTAAATCCTTTGATTGTTACCCTCATGGAGAAAGAAAATTAATTTTATATTAAAGTCCAGTTTAATTTAGTCTGGGAACACAAATACTATTATGCATTAATGAGAACTGTGTCATTACTTTATGACATTTCTTTAAACACAATTAAGGTTTGTGTTTATTTAAGGATTTCCATAGCTTCATGTCTTTGGGTTTATTTTACTTTTACAGACTGCATCTATATTCCCTGCCTTGTAAAATTATGAGAAAGAATTAGACTATTGTTTGAGCATTTCACTCCAGAATTCTGAGTATTCTTTTTACAGAGGCACAGATTTCAGATGTTAAATACCAGGCATCCACGTGAATAAACCAACAAAGTAGGAGCAAAATCAGTTGTCATAATTTCTCTTAAAGCCTACACTATATCCAGAGGGTGGTGGCCAGCGGCTCAGAGGCTTGATGCACATCAGTGACAAGTGGTATGCCTCAGGGGTCTATACTGGGTCCAGTATTAATTCATATCTTCATCAGTGATGTAGACAAAGGGGTTGTCTTGCTGAAGTGCGCCCTCAGCAAGTTTCCAGATGACACCAAGCTGAGTGGTGCAGCTGACACTCCTGAGGGACAGATGCCATCCAGAGGGACCTGGACAAGCTCAAGCAGCGGCCCATGGGAATCTCACGAGGTTTAACAAGGCCAAGCTCAGGTGCTGCCCCTGGGTCAGGGCAATCCCTGGTGCCAGCCCAGGCTGGGCATGAGCAGACAGAGAGCAGCCCTGCCCAGAAGGACTTGGGGGTGCTGTGGGTGAGAGCTGGACAGGAGCCAGCCATGGGCACTGCCAGCCCAGAGAGCCAAGTGTGTCCTGGGCTGCAGCCAGAGCCCCTGGGCAGCAGGGCAGGGAGGGGATTCTGCCCCTCTGCCCCGCTCTGCTGAGACCCCACTGCAGAGCTGCCTCCAGCCCTGGGCTCCCAGCACAGGAAGGACACGGAGCTGCTGGAGAGAGCCCAGAGGAGGCACCAAGGTGATCAGAGGGGTGGAGCACCTCTGCTGTGAGGGAAGGCTGAGGGACTATTTAGCCTGGAACACAGAAGGCTTCTAAGGGATGTAATTGTGGCCTTCCAGAATCTAAAGCGAGCCTCCCAGAAAGATGGAGAGAGACTTTTGACATGTAGTGACAGGACAAGGAGAAATGGCTCCAAACTGACAGAGAGATTTAGATTTGAGTTTAGGAAGAAATTCTTCACTGTGAGAGTGATGCAGCCCATAAACAGGCTTCCTGGAGATGTTGTGGTATCTGTGGGATTGTTCAAGGCCAGGCTGGATGGAACTCTGAGCATCCTAATCTAATGGAAGAAGTCCCTGCCCAACACAGTGGTATTGGAATGAGACAATCTTTAAGGTCTCTTCCAACCCAGGCCTTTCTCTGATTCAGCATGACAAAAGCAAGGAACATACATGAGTATGATTTTCCATCTGTTAGCAACCACAGCTGGTAGTAAAGGGGATGTCAGAGAATTCTCTGGCATTACTGGCAGAGATTTCACAGAGGGCTTTGACTTGTGTTCTTTTATGTGCCTATGGAGGGAAAAAGATGGCTGCGTAGATTGATTCAGATCCCAGAAGAGTGTCTGAAATGAAGATACTCAAGATGAACTGCTTGTCTGGCTGAGAGGAAGAGGTGATTTCTGAATGGTACTTGAAGCCCTTTCTCTCAGTATTATTGTTACACAGAGCATTTATTAACTAAATCTCCATCGTTGTTGTCAAAATTAGCATGCTTGCTCATGCTTCTGAAATTCTCCCCGCTTTCCCTCAGGGAAAGCAGATAGAATTATTTGGTATGTGTAAACAGGGATTAATTTAATCTTCAGCCAAATCCACACATTGCTGTGTAGCTGGTTTGCATAGGATTATGAAAGAAATTTAATTAGATGAAGTCAGACATCTTGTTTTTTGAAGATACATATATTTCCAACTTTTTTAAAGATTAATTCATCATATCTCCTGATTCAAACTTAAAAGATTAAGAAACAAAATTAAATTTGCATTGCAGAGCATATACAATGGAAAGAAAATTTGCTCAGAATCTAAAAAAGGGAGTAGATTTGATGTCATTCTTAAAGTCTCAGGCCCTCTGCAAGATGGCCATCTTGCTCAGGGATACGTGGTGAAACAACATTGGTAACTTGGGACATCTCACTTATTTTGACTCTCAGCACTGTTTATCACTAGATTGTGTCAAATTTATTCTACAATATATGAATGGAGTAGTGAAAAAAATGCTTCACATTTCCTGCCAAAACAGAGCAAATAGAAAAAGTAAACATATTCTCCATGTGCTACAAGGAGCCGAAAAAAAATAGGTATCAAATATGATACTCTTTTATAACTTTGACTATTGTAGCTAAGTAATTTCCATCTTAATTTTAAGCTACTTTTTTTATGAAGAGAAAATAGAAGAGTACGACTATTGATAAAGTCTTGTTTTACTGTTTTTGTAAATTGTAAACCAAACAATGTCATTCCTCTTACTTCCAAGTACCTAAAGTCCTTCTCAAAGCAGACATAAGAATGTTCTCTATGACATCTAAATGGCTGAAAAAGCTGAACATAAAAGGGAAAATAAGCTCCAACTATTGCATTCCAGTCTGGGATTTAGGGGGAAAAAAAGCAGTTGTATTTTAATTGTAGTCATGGTTTTTTATTCTCAATGTATATGTTATTAACAAAGGAAACTAAGACAAATATTCTTGAAACTTCTGTGAAAATGTGATATTTTGATTCACTATGTGTTGGCATACCTACAATATTAATGCTGTTTCCTGAAACTTATAAACCAAGAAGCAGATGCTTAGAAAAGCATAGGTTTGTCACAGTTTGCACAAGAGAACATCATGATAATAATTATGTAACAAGGAAATACTCATCTTCCTGATATCCAGACTTTAATTCTAGGATTAGTATTAAAACAAGCATGTTATTGATAAAGCTAGTATTGAGAAGAATGAGGCGGGTGCATGTAAAAAGGAAATTTGACAGAATTAAAAAAGAAAGGGAACTTAGGACTCAGGCCTGACCCTCTTCGAATCAATGAGGGAAAAATTGTCTCAGAATTTTTTGAAAGTGCATAAAAGCTTGCATTCTTTTATTGCTCTGCTGGTAACTAAAAACTTATTACTTTGAACTGAACACAAGTAAGGAAACTAATTAAGTACAGATAAATTAAAATGGTGGAAATGTACATTCTGTATTTTTTGTAGGTAGGTTGTGAAATGTGTGATATTTTCGTGTATTTTAGATTAAAAACATGAAATTAAGCTAGTCTGTCAGGAAAGTGTTTACTATGACATCACTTAGGAAATTTTTTAATAAATGCAGTGCAAGTAATGAAGAATTGTAGAGTGGGTAAAAAACTAGTAAGAAGCAGGTTTGGGCTAGAGTTATATGTGCTTATAAAAGTTTCACTTACATTTTCACAAATAGCAAGTGGAAATATCCTAGTGAATCTTTATGAAGGAGGAAAGAACTTGAATTTTTCAGAGGACTGGAATGATATGGAAAGAGCTTAAGCAGCCTGTGGACAACTGAGGTAGAAAGGAGATGAAATTAAGCAATACAAAATGCAAAGTTCTATTCTTTGTGACTGATAAAAATTATTCCAGAAGCTGGAAGATCACCAGTTAAAAATATCAGAGAAGAAAGCACAGCTACAATAATTAAATGCAGAATGATTGAAGCGCTGATAAGAAAATGGTAAATGTAATCCTAAACTGTCTCAGATAAACTATTTCTTGCAAAGACATAGAAGTTTTAAAGCCATTTGTCCTGTCCTGCTGTAAAAGGGGGAGTAAGGAAGGATTCTTTTTGATTGATTTCTCTGACAAAAATAAAGCACAAATGTGGCAACGCTATGTCTGAAAACTGTTTATTGATAAAAGGAGATCAAGCATTCCTACTGAAGAGTGATAGAAAAGGGAGCAAAGGGGGAAAAGAGAGATGGAGGGAGAAACAGAAGACAGGGACAGCATCACCACAAGGATCCCAGGGTGCTCTGTCGACGCCTGATCATCAGACGGAGCGTGTGTGCCGCAAGCTGCGATGAGCCTGCGTGGCTCCTGTGGCAGGCTGGGCATAATTTCCAAACAGCAGCAGGCTACGTGGGTATTCCATTGCTGGAGAACAGGCTGCTGTGGCTACGGGTGCACTGGTGGAGCAGCTGTAGCTGCAGCTGCTCCACTGGAGAAACATGGAGCACTAGGTTGTTGCAGCAATGACTTGCCCCGGGCAAGCGGCGAAGCAGGGCAGGACGGGTGTGGACAAGCAAGCAGGACCGCAGGGAGAAAAAGGTGAGGGGGGCCAAGCTGAACCTCCGGGCAAGCCCCCTCTCCCACCATAAAACCCAGAGAAAAATGGCCCTGGTTATATTGCAGTTAACTGCTTTTATGTGCTAAGGCCTCTCCCATAGCCCGATTTCCCAGGCATTTTTTCGGGGGTATCCGGGCATCTGCTTAATCTGCCTAAAAGAGGGGGTCACTTCCAGCCCCGTTGTTGACGGTGGTCACAAGGGTTTTTGGGATGAAGGAAGAGACAAGATGGGCTTCATGATCAGAAGGCTTGATTTATTATGTTATGATATATACATCTATTTAAACTATACTAAAAAGAAAAAGAAAGGAGAGTTTCCAGAAGCTGCTAGCTAAGCTAAGAAAAGTAAAGAATGAATAACAAACCTCGCTCTCCCGGACTGTCTCTAAGAGAGCTCAGTCCTGGATTGGCCACCAACTCTAAACATCTAAACTGGGCCAATCCAGGCAGACCTGTTACATTCCACAGCAGCAGATAACCTATTGTTTATGTCTGGTTGCTGAACTTCTCAGCTCCAGCAGGAAAATCCTAAGAGAGGATTTTTCATAAAAGAAATGTCTGTGACACCCCGTTGTGGAAGGTTTCCCTCCCCAATCAGCTGTCCAAAGAAGTCCCCCAAGAACAGGGCTCTCACTACGTGTACAGTCCCTAGAGTAATTTTTCACCCCATGTGTAATACATGTTGAAGTATAAATAAAAATCAAATTGGTCCATCTCGCCATTCTACAAAGTATCGAAGAGTCATAATTCTATATTCTATATACATGAAAAATGAATTCAATCTCACTTGATGAGGGGAAAAGGAGTCTACTGGAAAGTAAAGGAGGACAGCTTGTTTAGACTAGCCAAACAAAGGCTAAGAAGGGACATGACAGATATTTATGAATGAAGTGGGAGAGATTAATAAGCAATGAACAAATTGAGATGGGCATTTGTGATCCTCAGGGGAATGAGATTCTGAAGTGATCTTTCAGTCAAAGCAGTGTGAATGAAACACAAAACTTCTTTAAAAGGTAATAATTATACTACAATATAGATTGTGATTGCTTGTGATGTCAAAGGACTTCATCTTATGACCTAGGAAGTGTCCTCCAGATAGTGTTTGTCCACTGAGCAATCATGTTAGAGAATAGGTAACTCCTCTCAGAGCTCAGCATGAATGTCAGGGGACACACGGCAACTTTCAATAGCATATTCACAGTCTATGTGTTACTAAATCAAGCACACAAGTTTAGAGACAAGAACATTAACATAAATAGCTATAACCTAAAAATACTCCTTTTTATTTTATTTGAATACTATATCTAGTATAATAAAATATGTAATAAATAAATAGATTCAGAATAAAGAAAAAAATACATTTTACTTTCCTCCTGATCCTGAAGTTTCCATGCAAAAAAAAAAAAAATGAGAGACTACTCTGACATCTGAATGTTTTTCGTGACAATGAAGATAACAGCTCTTCTCTCTATAAAAATTCAATTCACATTGTAAACAAAATAGATTTCAGCACACAGAAGGGACTGGATTACTGTCCTGTTGCTCATCTTCACGCTAATCTGGATAATGGTTTCGAGATCTTTTGATTCTCTTTTTTTTTTTCCCATGTATGCTTATATGTGCTGAATATACCTCTCAAGCTCAAGAAGAGTCTACTGGGAAAATCTCCTGGAATGTCTGTAGGGTACAGAGACAGAACGCATCTGTCAGTGGAGGCTTTTTCAGCTTTGAGGATTGCTTATTGCATATAAAAAAAATCTCCCTCTGCCTGGAAGAGCTCTTCTCCCTGGCTGACAATTGCCATCCAAGAGAAGTTAAATTTTAACATGGGTTTATCTCACCCAGTCATTCAGCAAATCAAGGTTTTATATACACCAAGCACAGGCCTACCATAACATACACAGAAATAACTAAGATTCTTTCAGGCAACAATTACCTTCGAAAAATGCTTAAGCCGTTGAAATTTAAGGCAGCCTAAATTCAGTTTCGTATTTTCTAAGTACCTGCATTGAGTCTTTGAATGACATTTTAGCCTCCAGATCTGTGTATTTTGCAGTCTCAGGTAGCATACAGCCCAAATACTACCTGATTTCTTCTAATGGATGAAGATCTTTTTTTCACTATATTAATCTTTAAGTGGATGCAATCTCCCTCATTTGTAATTCTATGTTATCCTGTGTCTTTTTCATTGCAGTGCTTATTTTAGTACCTCAGGCATATGAACTTGGTTTCTTATCCCCCATGCCAACAAGAACTGACGTTATATCCCTCTGGTCTGTTGTGGACTATTTTTGCTTCCCCCATTTCCTTTGTAGTCTTATTTCTTCAGTATAAATTAAGCTTTGATTTAATATCAAGAGTGATTATTCTGTTTATCTTCTACTACTTCTATCTCCTTTTTTCCTTCCTGGACTTCCTTCGGGAAGAATTATACACTCTCTGGAGGTGACAAATCAAACAGTTGAAATACCAGCACAGCATCTGATTAAGAAAATAATTAAGTACAGAATACATACCCTGATTGTGGGAGTCAAACTTAATTCTATAACTGGCTGTGGTCTACTAAAGTGTGCACCAGAAACATGGCAGAGGAACTGTGCTTAATACTTCTTAATCATCTTTGGTGCGATGTAAACATAAACTTACAATACTATGGGAATGACAAGCTATCACTTAAAGATATGTCATAGATTTTTTTCAAAGATTATTTTATTTTTGCTGTGGTTTTCAGTATCAGAGTATGCACAAGACTTTAGTTTCATACCTCAGATCAGCCTTCCCTTCATATTCGCCCTTAATTTTATCTGTGGGATTTTATTGGTTTTGGGGGGATTTTAATCTGAAAAGTTGCTACAGCAATATGGGGAAAGTTAAGACTGAATTATATGAAAATAAGAAAAAAAGCATAACTTTTCTTTATTTCTTTCAGCAAAATTGTGACATTATGCATAAAAAATGAAGTATTTGTTCCCTTCCACAGAAAACATTTTTTGCTGCTGGTCTACAATTATTGTAAGTATCTCATGTTACATGGAGTTTTACAAAATCAGCCAGTAGCGTGGTTCAGGTGGAAGTCTGCAATTCTATCATTTGATGCATTTCTCTTTTGAGAGTGGGAGTATTTCTATTGTATTGTCATCTGGGGTATATGTGTTCAGTGTAATAGCCTCATATTACACAGAGATTGTCTTTTCAGTTGCAGTGTGGGTAGGTGACATAGGGAAGGAATGGAGAAGTTTGTTAAAATGAACAGGAATTTAAGAAATTTACCTCTTAATCAAGATATTACTTAGATTTCTTCAGCTACAGTAATTATAGTGGATATTGATGTATGAAAATAAATAGTTTGGCCCACATTATACCAAATCGGCATTTTTCTAAATTTAATTGATTTTGATTTCATCAGATATATTAATTGTGCAAAATATGGAAAAATATCTTATATTCTTTTGGTTTTCCCCCATAGGCTTAGACGGTACGCTAAAAATGTCATCAGACCTCCTGGAGGCAGCAGGTGAAACTCATTTCTATTTTAAAACTATATTAATTCTGAGTGAAATCAAACTCATTCTCATATATATTAAGGCAAGCAAGTCCTTGGGAAAAATTGCAGATTTTTAATAAGTGCATCTTCGGTGGTTCCATGCACTCTGACAAACTCATAAATCTATTGCTGTCTTTCATCCATTATGGATTTATCAGTTCACATGAGTAGATGTGACAGCTGAATACTGCTGAAATCCATACAGCAATATCTCTGTTACCATGATAAATGCAACCTGGGCTCAAAGATGAGCTGCCTGGTTTGCTGCAGCTTTTGGACTGTGGTTTTGTTTTGCTTTGTTTAAAGCATGACTTAGACTATAGGAGACAGGGGAAATAAAAACCGCGTTTAAAAGAATGTTTTGTTCTCTACCTCCTGTAGTCTTTGAGACTACAGTCAATGAAAACCACAATTTCCTCTTGACAATATCCCCACATTTTCTTTCTTTAGCCCTTAAGAGAGATACAAAAACATAATTCTGTTTAAAGCATTATTCACCATAGACAGGAAAGAAGATAAATATTATTAACTTCTAATATTTAGATAAAAGTCCTATCCATGTTCAATAGCATCTCTAGAACTCACCATATCAGTAATACATGGGTTTTTTTCTGTAGTGATGATCACATAACTATCATTTTATGTATACTGTTAAACTACCATATTGTATAATGAAATGCCCTAAGCAAATTTTTGAGTAAATACAGCATTCAGTACTCACAGTCTCTATGGGATAATTAAAAATTTTAAAAAATCTGGAAGGTGCCTTGCTGTTTATTAGTTTGAACTGTAAATTGTGAGAATGCTTTTGATAAATTACTCAGGCACACAGCAAGGAAAAAACTGCCAAATTATGCTAATGAAGCTGTAATCAGACTAATAAGGAGGACATTGGAGGTTGACAATTTTGCATTGAGAAAATTCTTTGGAAGTGAAATTTTGAGCAAGTAGAGAAAGACTGGTGAACTTATTTGAATGTTACAAATTTTATGACAGTATATAAATACAAATCACTCTTCAAGGCTGCTGAATAGATACGTAGAAAGTTTCAATAGTACTAATTTGTGCCTATTTTTTCTTACTACCACTAATGTAGCTCAGTTATTTAAATTCTGAGTAACAGTTTTCCTCCTCAATTCTAATGACACCCTTTATAAGGCTCTATTTAACGCAGTGTCTGAACTTTAGAAAGTTTGTTTGCAGCCAAATGTCAGTCTATTTGAAGATGTAGCCCTCTTGTTTAATCAATTTTGCTGAATAAAATGCTTGCAGATCAGTAAGATTGCCAAATCTTTGGCTCCTGTTTCCTAATTATTATTTTTTTAAAGGAATAAAGTAAATCTAGTAAGTAAAGCTCTTTTGACCTACTCTCCCACTAATATCGGGGCAAACCAAAGTCTTGCTATTAAATTTATGGGGGAGAAGAAATCTATTAGGCATCTAGTACTTCATTAGAAAAGTCAACCTAAAAACAGTTTTATAGAGAACATAACCTTTTAGCAAAGACATTGGAATTAATAATTGCAAGCTGATGCTGACTTGATAACACTGCAGGATTTACCTAGATAAAAAATTTATGTCCATTTCCAGTTTAAACTTCTTTTTTTTCCTTAGGAGGGAGAGTTCAACAAACCACAGAGATTTATCCGAGTATGAAATCACATTGGAAAACTCTCTTCTGCATCAATATTTTCATTGCTATTATAGCATTTACACAATAAGTACTTTGAAATGGACAAGAGCTGTAATACAAAAGTGAATGGAAAAGACTGTTTTATTTTTCTAGTTTACTTTGGTGATGCAGGGCCACATTATTATGGAAAGTTTTTCTGTCCACTTTGTGCAGTTCACATTAAGGTAGTTTTCAAACCTTAGTCTAGCATTTGCTCTTTCCTATATTGCATAGAAGGCACTAGATTTTCTCCTATGTATAACTTCTCCAGGTAACACTGAAAGCTTATTCCTATCACAGAAAAATTGTGCTCTGTTTTTTTTTTTTGGTATCAGTTTGAAGGATGTGGAGAAAATATATTTCTTTTACACGAGAATATTTTTGGCTAAAACAAGCACTCACCTCTCATTTCACTTGAATGTTCTCCCTGTAAGCACCTAAAAGACCACATGGGGTTTTTCCTCTTTGCTGCTCATGGGGTGGGTAAGAGGAAGGCTCTAATGGGATGACAGTGATCAGTTTCCTTGAAATGAGAACTTGACTCTTTTGAGGCATACAGAAGAAAACAGAAATCATCCAAGCAACAACTGTGCAATAATCACTGGCTAGAATAAAAACAAATGCTCATGAAAAACAAAAACATGCTCTTCAACTCCTTCACTAGTTGAATCATAATGTCTGAATAATACAATCAGTGCTTATAGATTTAATTGTGCCCTTGATGCAGAGCTAAGGGAGAAAACCTCAGCAGTGTGAGAGCTTTTGATGAGCAAGGCCTTATACAATGTCCTTGCTCTGTCTTGGTGTGCTCAGACAGCAGAGCACTCATGAAGCTTTACTATTTTGAGCAAGGTCTAAATCCCCTCAAATGCCAAAATATTTGGTGTGTGACAACAGAAACATCTACTACAGCTTAAGAAACATCAACATGAATATTTGTTGTCAACAAGTGCCTGTGAGCAGCCACATAAACAGAGAGCTGTGAGCATGTCCTCATTCTACTGATTGAGTAAACAGGGAGGGGTGGTGGTGGAAATAAGAGGCTATATATGTAAATGGCTTTTGCCTCATCCTTTCTCAGGTTTTACATGATGTGCTAGCCCAATGGCTAAGTCTGAACTAATTTGTTTTGCAGCTGAAGTCCGAACAAGATTCTCTACAGAAGGATTTTGTTCATGAGCCTTACTGGACACAGATATGAAAGAGAGAGGACGTTTGTCCTGACCATTGATCTGTAAGGGAGTTTTGCAGCTACCTTGGTTAACATATATGTTGGTTGCAGATATCCCAGGAGTCTTTGTGCAAATCCAGATCTCAACTACCACTTGTTCTTTACTGCACATTGCTACATAAAATGTACCCATGTCCAAGATTGAACCATATACCTATACTGTCTCTTTGAAAAGCAAGTCACTTGCCATTTGGAAGCTCAGTTTTCAGACACTGCTTTGCTTTGATTGTCTTTTTTATTCCAGCCTTATGCAAGTCACTGATCATAGATGTCCTTGCTTGTGACAGAATGACATGTTGTGAAAACGATGAAACAGCAAGTTTGAAGGAAGTATTGGCTAATGAAACAAAAGTAAATTCATAAACCTTAAAACCATCTCTTTAATTTCCAGAATAATCTCATAAATTCTTACAGAAATATTAAAAATCTGGCTTCAGACTTGTTACATGGGGTCATCGGTTGGGATGAGACAAACTCTCCAAAATCCATGTGACAACAGCGAGGGTTTATTTTGGAGGCCTGCCTATATAGGGCGTTTGAAACTCCAGGGTTTAAACAGCTGGTTGTTTGGGATTTCTCTTCATCCAGATCTCTGGCCAGTGGTGCTTCTGCATCTAGGCTTGAACAGGGTTGGCTGAGGTAGGTTGGATTCAAACCCCTGTAGGTTTGAATCCAACCTATCCAGGGACTTAGTTTACTGTGACACAGATTTCCATAGTACCTTGTGTCATGTGGTTAAAACAAAGATGACGAATGTTTCAGGGCAAGCTGAAGGAGTTGACAGTGCTTCATGTATACTTTGCACTTGCTTTGCTTAGATTCACCTGTGTAGGCTGTCAAGTAGCAGGCAGTGAGTTCTCTAAAACTGTAAATGTGTTTCTTGTATGTTCTTCAGATAACCTAAATGTGATATGTGATTAGACTTAGTTCAGTAAAAATCTCAGAGTGTATTAGTTATCCATAGGAATAATAAATCTGTGTATGAAAATTAATTCAATGTCAGGGGAAAAAAAATTGTCCATGAAGACAAATATCTAGGTTTCATATAAAGACAATGTCATGGTTTAAGCACAGCCAACAATCATGTCCCACACAACAACTTGCTCACACCCCTCAGATGGGGAAGAGATTTGTAAGTGTAAAAGTGAGAAAATTCATTGGTTGAGATAAAGACAGTTTAATAAGGGAAGCAAAAACCACTCATTCATAATCGAGCCTAAACAAAGAATTCACTAATCTCTCACCCATGGGCAGGCAGGTGTTCAGCCATCTCCATAAGAAGAGGGGCTCCATCACAGGTAATGGTGACTTGCTACAAATGCCATCACTCTGAATGTACAAATGCCATCACTCTTAATGTACAAATGCCATCACTCTGACTTGGTACAGGGGCCATCAATCTGAATGACTTGGTACAAATGCCATCACTCTTCCTTCTTCTTCCCCTCAGCTTTATGTACTGAGCATGACAACACATGGTCTGAGATATGCTTGTAGTCAGCTGGGGTCAGCTGTCCTGGCGGCAGCCCCTCTCATCCCCCTGCATACTCCCAGCCTACTAACTGATGTGGTGGGGGAGGAAGGGAAAAGGCCTTGATGCTGTGTGAGGACTGCTCAGAAGAAATTTTTTAAAATCCCTGAATTATCAATACTGCTTTCAGTACAAATCAGAAATACAGCCTCATTTAGCTGCTAGAAAATTAACTCTATCCAAGCCAAAATCAGAACAGACCATTATGTTTTTGAAAACATGCCCTGCAGACATTGTTGACTCTAATAGATGCATCTGAGAAAATAGAGAAGGCTTTTTCCTTATCAAAATACCTCAGTTATCATTTTTATTATTATACTGTGGTTTTTTTTAATGTTAAGCCCCTACTTTTTAGATGGTTAACAGCTTGGTGTACTATACAGAGTCAATGCCTCATATCTTGTTTTGAAAAGCTTACCAAGGAGAGATGAAGGAACTAGTACATTTACTAGTACATTTTTCAGGACTTAAAATTAAGTTTTAGTCCCTGTCTGAAACTTCAAAATCGTATCAGGTTCCGTCCTGCTTCAGTTGCCTGAGATATTTGTGTCTCCTTTCCCGATAAACTCATGGAAATGGATACTTTTCTGCTGTTGCTTGTATTTTCTAAAAGTTGTACTGGTTTTGGTTTTCCAATTTGAAATTTCCCAGCCAATGCACCAATTAAATGTGGTCGGTTCAGTGCTGTCCAAATGCTCATGTACCCTCTAGAATTATTTACTCATTTCCTGCTCTAAGATAGGATTAGGAGGAAGGCAAAGCAGGCTCAAAACTTTAAAAGGGTATAAAGAAAACTTTATTAATGGGATTAAAAGGAATAATAATAGGAATCAGAATAAAACCTTTAGAACAATTCTCCTCCCCCTACAACTTTTTCCTTCCCACTAACATACAGAAACAATTCAGTCAGATTATCGCTTCTAGAATAGTCTTTCTTGAGTTCTCTTAGGGAGACAACTCCCTCTATTTAATGCTATGGAAACTTTTCCACAAGAAAACATTTCTCTCATGGGTTTTAATTTCCATGAATGGCAGCCGCCCGGGTATCTGCAATCATGGAGTCCCTCCTATCTTTCACAGCTTTCCCACAGCTGTGTTTATGGGCTGTGTCAACTTATGGGGTACTATTTTAAGGATAAGCTGTTCAAGAGCAAATATTTTCTTTATCTATCTCTGAGATCATCTTCATCTCTGGGAAGAGAGGCCTTCTTCTTCTTTCCCTGGGGGCAAAGGGTGTTCATCACTCTTCTCTTTCTCTGTTCAAACTTCTCATGGGATCACAGCTACTTCAACATCTTCCTGCTTTAGCAAAAATGCCTTTATTCATATATACAATTTGAATGCTTCATCTCTCCATACTTTTCATTGAGGTACAGGGTAAAAGAGTCTGATGCATCAATTATATTCTTCTCCATTGCCTTACAAGGGAATTTTCAGCCCAAACCTAAGGCATCTTCTCATTTTTCTTCCCATCTGGAATTTTGACTTCTTATTTACTGACCTCAGTGTCTCATGTTGTCTTCTTTCTTTTCTTTCGCTCAAGAGAGGAGCGACGCTTTGCAAGTTTCATCTGTGTAGTGAAAGAATTAAATCTCACCCGGGCCTGTGGGTGATCATGCTGGGCAATCTCTGCCAGGCTGCAGCCGGAGCACTGTAGTGATGTATTTCAGGTCATGGGTGTTAAAAGTAAGGTTTGTGAATTCTCTAAGCCAATCAAGAATTCTCCGAGCCAATTCCATCAGAATACAAACTGTTTTATTTAGCAAGCCGTGACAAGCAAGGGTCCAGCGCTGGGGCGGCCGGGAGCCTCTGCTCCCCAAGGCTCACACCTTCCCCCGGTTTTGAGTCCTTTTTTATTCTCTCTGTCTTCCTGCGTGCGTGTTCTTTGTAGTGTCCTCTGTTCCTGTGTACGTGTTGTGTCTCCTGTCCCTGCTCCGGGCTGCTGCTAGGGGTCTTTTCCTTCCTCCTAGTTCTATCGACCTTCCTGGTTTGTTTTTTTTTTTCTGCAAGCGAGCAGATTCCTATCCGGGTGGGACTTCCTGCTGTGCTTTATCGAGGGTCTGAGCTTTTCCTGTTAAACAAGGCTTGCAACTAGGGTTATTGTCTGTGTTTTAATGAACACATTCTTAGTTATCCATAACAATGGGGGGGGTCTATCAGCACTGGCCGCATGGGCTGGATTTCTCCGCACAGGCTGCAGGGCCGCCTCTGGCCTCAGCCACATGATGTCGTGCGGCGGCCGCGCTGGGGATGGAGTGGCTAAGATCTCAGCTGCAACATGCCGTGGGCCGACCTGGCCGTGCTGAGGGGAGGGAACCTGGCGGCAAGATGTTAGCAGCCACGGTCGGGCCCTGTCCGGCCGGGGCAGGGCCCGGCAGGCTCCCAGGAGAGGGGCCCGGTTCTGTGCCACGGCCTGCTCGGCCCGGCCAAGACGGGGCGGCCTGCCAGCCTTGTTCCCCGTTCTGAGGCCAGAAGAAAATTAGTGTTTGTTAGAGTTTGGAACATGAGTGTTCACAGAGGCATGTTCAGCTTTCTAGTGGTTTAACAAAGTGTCAATATTCAAAACTAGTCACTGATTGGTTTTGTCAGTCAGGGAGGAAACTGCTAGCGACTTCTCTTAGAAAATCACTTCAGTGACTGGCTTCTTTCCTTCTCACCAAATATCAATTAATGCAAAACCAGCACAAAAGGTTTTTGAGCTGTAATGCAAGTGAGTGTAAAGTCTTTGAAACTACATCCTTTGCAAGGCTGAGCAATGCAATTCTTTGTTTTAAAGCACCAGAATTCAGACTAAAAACTACAGTTTTTCATTAAGCTACCTACTCAAGAAAAAAAAAGGATTCCTAGAAAGGGAAGTATAATTTCTTGTATCATCAGAGAGGCACTGCCCAAAATGACCTTAGGGAACACTACAGCTGTGCCCAAACCTTTTCCACTCTGAAAATTGGACACTCATCTCTGGGCTGTTGTAGAAATGTTTGTCGTATCTCCTGAGGAAAAAAAAAAAAAAAAGTGCCCAGTTTTCTTTATTTTAAAAAAGAAAAATTAATATAACATCCTATTTTCAAAGCAGCAGTGTGTACAGTAGCCTAATTGAAATGGAAGAAGCTTAATGTAAAGTATTTAATCTAAAGAAGGATTTACGTCTACCTTTTAAGTGTCAGGCCTAACTCTCCACTCCTCTTTGAGCAGAAGAGTCCTGCATGCATAACCAGAATATGATGCGGTGTGCTCGTTTTAACAGCAACAGGGAATTAAACTCCAAAGAAGCTACTCCTCTTCCCCTGCCCTTTCTGGTAAGGGAGGGACAAAAAAGGAGAGACTGTGTGTTGAAATAGCAATTTACTAAAAAGTACAAAACAATGGAATAAGACATACATACCAACAGTAATGTGAAGAAGAAAAGTATACAACAAAGGGAAGGGTTTTTTACCCACAAGAAAGAGTGAGCAACTTTAACTCACTGTGTGCTGATCTGAGTTTGTAGCTCTATCTACATCACTCAGATCTTTGAAATAAATGTAACCCCAAGAATTAGTAAACAGCGTAGAGGGAATTTTGTGCTGGCTTTTGCACAATCCCAACAGCAGCAGTAAGGTGTGTTTTTCCTTAAAGTTTCTAGCAGCCTTTCAGGTATTACAGTTCATGGAGAAACATAGGTTTAATTCCTTCCTGCCAAAGGAATAACTCAAAGTTAGGTTTTAATTTCCTGTTTTCTTCATGGCATTGAACAAAAAATGGGCAGTGTCAGTAAGAACTCTGTCATCATTATATTTTTTGAAGAATTTTCTGACTTCTAGGCCTCAATTCTGGACTTAGGAGTCAGCTGGTAATTAAAGCCCATATGGTGGGATTTCAAGGGAATATTAGTTTAGGTTCTGAAACATTATAAATGCCGGTATTCGGATTCCATTCTGTGGCATAAGTAATTTAAAATTTGGTCCAGCTTGGCCTAATTTATTGAGGCTAAGTCCTTTCTTCAATTTAGTGGTAATCCTCCTATAATTTCAGTAAGGATTGTCAAAAACTACTGCACTGTCTAGGTCACCTTAAAAATTATTCCTTGGTAAAAATTAGTCAAAAGGGAAAACAAGTAAGAAGAAATCCAATAATAGGTCAAATATTTCTTTTTAGGTGAAAGAAGGTAGCACAGACTTGCAAAATACTGTTCAGGTGAACTTTAAACATAATGTGTAATATGAAAACTGCTCAATTGGATCATACAAAAGGACCACCACAGTTGAACTAGTTTTTTTGACACATTCACAAATTCACTAATTCTGCATCTTCTTTGTCATGACCCATGTGGGTATTACTTTAAAAGAATGTAATTGTAAGCTTTATTCTGAGAACTTAGCCTGCACTTGCAATAAAGTTTTACCAAAAAAAATTATGTGAACACTCTCTTTTCTAATGAGAAGAAAATATTGAAGCTGTGAAAAAGTTGCATGAAAAAAAAGCCAGAAAAAAAAGTTTATGGTATCTTTCTTTATTCTTTCTAATGGACTGCCTTTTGTCTGACAAAATTAAACAAGATTTATATGCTACTGTAGCAAGGGTTGCCTTGTTTGGCAGTAATGTTAAACTCTCTCACAAATCATTATTGATTTAAATTTATTCTGACTGGTTTCAGGTAGTTGGAAAAAGCTGCAAGTGGAATAAATCTCTGTGTCATCCTTATTTTCTTTGTCCAGCATTGCCCTCATTTTGGAACCATTGTGCATAGCTTGTGTTGACAGACTTTGCTTTAAAACACTAGTCTAGGATTCATGTGAAGGAGAACAAATGCCTTGTTGCATGAAAATTTCCTGGTGTTTGCTAGGAAGATCAGGGGGCAGTCAGACAATAATGTCCAAGCAGAAAAACTGTATCTGCAATCCCTCTGAGAGGGAGGGTACCTGGACTGCAGATATCCCTATTTTGGAACCTCAGTGATTTTTGACAAGCTGTCAAAAAATTCTGAGAGTTATATAGCAACAACACATAATTGAGAATTTAAAGTGTTTCTGTGTCATGTTTAGAGACCTTTATCTTCTTATAAATGAAGTATTATGATTACTGTAGGGATTAACAAATCTTTTCCTTGCTGGATCAGAACTGCTGTAAACATTAAAAGTGCATGTTAAATAAAAATTTATCTCTCTTCCTTCTTTACAAATATTATCCAAACTCCCAGTAGTTTTACAACTCCTTTGTAGGCTTGTAACCTCTCTGGAAGGGATTATAAAAGATACAAAGCAAAGATTGATGTAACTCATAGATCACGTTCAATCAAGGGCCACAGAGAAGAACTTTT
Organism: Camarhynchus parvulus; assembly: GCF_901933205.1. NCBI lineage: Eukaryota > Metazoa > Chordata > Aves > Passeriformes > Thraupidae > Camarhynchus > Camarhynchus parvulus. The sequence goes on from NC_044601.1 coordinate 3,504,717, forward strand.
ATTCATAGACTGTGTTCCTGTCTTCCCGCTCAGATTGGAAAATATATAGATTGGGCTATTGCGCTTAAACTAAACCACTACTTCTTCATTTAACAACACGGCAACACAGATTCACTAGCTTGATAATGAGGTGTCCATCTGAGGAAAAGCTATAAAAAGTACAAGATAAGTTGGTTTGTTGGTGGTTTTGTTTGTTTGGGTTTTTTTCCCCATTCTTAAACACAGATGTGACAACTAGTGAATCTTCTGCAGTTTGCTGGCATAGATTTGGATTAAAATAAACTGTTCTGTGGAGTCTGCTGAGAATAAATGTCTAACTGCTCTGGCTGTTGACTAAGTGTGGGTGCAGAGCACATTCTCCCTACTTCTCTGCTCTGAATAAACTCATATGCTTCTGTCCAGGGAAAGACTCCTTAAAAGACAGGAACCACAACCATGTAACTTGATCTGTCACTACATTCAGGCAGCAGCTGAGCAGGCATTTTCATGCTGCTTACTTTGAAAGTTTAGGTACTGTTGTTTTAGATCCATAAACCCTCTCAGTAAAGAAATGCTTCCTAATGTAAGACTTCATCCCTCCTGATGCAGCTCTGAGCCATTCCTACATGTCTTGTCACTGGATCCCAGGGAAAAGGGTTCAGCATTTCCCTCTCCACTTCTTAAGATGCAGAAAGCAATGAGGACATCTCTCAACCTTCTTTTCTCAGAATTAGACAGAGAGTTCTCCATTGCTCCTCATAGCACATGCTTTTTAACACACAAAATGATAATGCAGAGACAAAGAACAAATTAACTGGTAGCTCTCCAATCCACGTCCTCAGAACTCAATAATGTACAGACATTGAATGCATGGGAAAATTGAAGTAATACACAGAAATAATCAAATAATATCCAATAATTTCTCTGTCTAACTATACACAAAGCAAAAAAATGTTCAATTTGTACATTTATGGAACTAGGCTATAACATAAGATTATGTTGGATAGTGTCTTTCTGGGCTTGGATTGAGGGAATATCATTATAATTTCAGATATCAGGTTGACATAAATAGTTCCTGGCACTATTTATGTCCTGGCACATAATAGACAAATGTAAGAAAATTAGGTCCTGATTTTCTGTAGCTATTCTTGAAGCTATTTTCTTTTTTGTTAGGAGTTACATTGTGGTGGTGCATATCCTGCATATCTGCCCTCCTTGAGCTGCACTGAAATCTGAGAAATGGCTGTTTAGGCCTAAGTCTTAATGAACAGCACCTGGGCTGAGCTCCTCTTGATCTTAACAAAAATGCTGTCTGCTGACACAAATTTATGCTGGCTAAAAAGCTCACAATTTTTAACGCACACTGATTCACAACATGCACAAAATTATGAATTCTGTGAAAAATAGTTAATGGACTTGTGAGGAGCCAATTTAGTTGTTTTGTCTCTGCACTGGTTGCCAGAGGCATGTGGAGGAGGGGTGCAGATGTGCTGCTTGCAGGAAGGAACTAGAAGAAGCTTTGTCTCTCTGGAGGACTTTGGCTCACACAGGATAGGCAGTCAGCAGGACAAACTGTACCTTCCAGAGACATTCTCCAATCAGATGGCAAGAATTCTCCACCAGTGGGCTGCAGTGGAAGGTTGGACTGAGCCAATGTTCTCGGGTCAGCAGGTGGACTTTGGGAGGAGCCAGGGGGCATGAAAAGAACTGCACCACAAACTCCACGCCTTTTGAGTCTTGTGCTTTTTGCGTCCAGGCTGCTGAGACTCCTCAGTGCTGTGGCTGCTGTGGCTCACTCACTCCTTTGATGTAGCCCTGGCCCGTTTTTAGCCCCTCTTGCTCTGGCAATTCCTCAGTGGAATGCGACAGGGTTAAAAGAAATAATCCCAACCAAAGAAATCATTTTCACAAGAAATATTAGACCATATGTTAGAGCAGATTATTTTCTCGGTGATAATTTTATTTGAAATTTTTTCATCTTGCTTTTTGCAAAGGTTGCTTGTCATCTTTTTGATAGATATTTCTTCAGTAGTAATTTCCATTTTAATTTTTTTTAATTTAGTTTTTCTTCCCAAAGTAGATTATTGAGGAGGATGAAATCTTATTGCATGTTCCAATCAAGAAACATTGGCAGCACTTTTGTAACTAAAATAGTTACCTATTTATAGGTGTTTTAAGAAATGAGCAGTAAATAACAATAAAGACAGTTTAGCCTCCAGCTGATTGTTTGGCGGATGTCAATTCTATTTGACACAAATGAGGAGTGATGCAAGTGGAATTGATCAGTGAACAGATAATAGTCTCCAACAGAAGGTTAAATTTTGAGGCACTGCAAGTGAAGTTATATCAAAAAGTGCTTAGGTGAAGAGTAGACATTTCTTTTCAAAGCAGGAAACCATGTTCCAGTCACAAAGTTTAATTCCACTGTCACTGTTGCTACTATATCAGGGACTAATATTATAAAATCAATACATAGATCAAAGTGGTTCTGGATCAAAAGAAGAGCTATATGCACCAAAATCCTGTGTTTTAGTTGTCTCAGGCTACAGGAGTCTTCCCCATGCTATGCATTCTGGAGCCAGTTTAGTTAGAAGTATTAGATGTGAGAAAACAAAAATATTAGGGTGAATTTATAAGCAATATAAATCAAAATTTTGGTAACATTTCTTGGATTAAATCTGAAATTTTTCATAGGAGGAAAAAAGTGTATATGTCTACATTTGTAAGAGCTAAATCCAAGAGTATATAATCAAATAACTACCAAAGGCTCAATAGAAGCAGTTCAAACTGTTGGAACATATTTGTTGAGAGGATCAGAAAACATTGGCACAGATTCACTTGAAAGTTTTAAGTTGGGAAGGGAATTAGAGTCTTAAGTGGATTAAAATATTTATGTTATATAAAGATAGTTTTAGTTGTGAATGAGTTAATTATGGAAACTGGAATTTTGATTGTCTCAATGACATGAAGTCATTAAGAGGTTTTTTTTCAGTCATTAGCATGAGGAATAAAATACATTTTCTTCCCACTTGTTCTTTTACTGCTTGTCCTATTAATTGTTCTTCTGTCTTCTCATCCCATCCATGGTGACCTAAACTGGTGGCAGCTTCAGGAAGAAAACACGATATCTGAGGCATGAGCATGGCCCTGCAATGAGGGTTTTTTCTCTGGTTGAATGGTGCTGCCTCTCTGTGTCTTTCCTCATGTTGTTTGGATAAGCACAGACGTTCAGAGAGCTGGGTTTCTTTTCAGAAGACACGCGTTGTTTAACATTATCTAAAAATCCAGTTGTTGTGTGAGGATGTAGAAGCAGTTTGCTGCCACTCAGTGTTGATATAGTTGGCTAGAGGTCTCTCAGCCAAATGATGGTGAGGTGCTGGATCATGGGAGAAGACTCATTCTAAACTGAATGTAACCAGGTTGAACATTTCTTCCACAATGACAGGATTTTCAGAACAGGGTGTGCAGTAACATCTACAGGATTGCTGGGATCCTTTACTGTTTTTGGAATAAGCAAAGCTAATAGCACATATTAATTTGACTGTTCAGAGCAGAAGGGATTTTGCCTTGAATACTTTTCAAAATCTAGCAAAATTCAAGTTAATTCAGAAGCTGTGATGTAGCTTTGAAGGGTCTTGTAAAAGTGAGTGTTAGCACTGAGTGATAGCCAAGTGACAATGATTAAGGAAGTCTGGCTTCTATTCTCATCTGCACTGCTGACGTGCTTTGCCATTTTACCTTTCTGACTTCAGTGTCAAAATAGAGATTATAATTGATGTATTGATATCTTTAGGCTTTATACAATTGAAAATATCACTCTGGTCAAAGATAAAGTAAATTGTACTTGTTAATAAAATTCAATAGTATATTTTCAATACTGCCTCCTTACTACTGTTTTGTGATCTGAAGAACACCAGCCAACAGGTTTTTTTTAAATTTAGTCAATCCATTTATGGCAATACCAGTTTAAGTTCTGATTGTATCAAAATATTTCAAAACCAAATACTTTGCATAAAGATGCTATTTTGTTTTAAAAAGAATAAGCAAGGAAATAGAAACCTGTAGGAAAATGTAGCATGCAGATAAGAGGAGAAATTCTGGTTTTGCTGATTTTCTTGACATTTTGAACTCCACTTGGGAGTTTGGTTTTTGTGTGCTGACCAGGAAGAAGTTAGCTAAAAAGCAAATTGCTGTATGTGATTGAGGGAATATGAAGAACACACAAAAAATGGGGAAAAGGTTAAAGTGATATTTACAGTCAGTCTTCTCTAGGAAATATCAAAGCAAAACCTTGTTTAAAATGTCTCAAACTGGATCTTTTTTTACAAAGACATGAGCTTTTTTCCCAGTAAAAAATGTTGATTTCATTAAAAAAAGAGTAGAATAATGAAGTTTTGTGGGTTTTGGTCATTAAACAGAGTTAAAATCACACTCTTTGATTTTTTTGTCTTTCTAAATTTTTTTGGAAGCTTTTAAACATTTTTTTGTGCATGTCTAAAACCTGAAACCATTTAAAATGAGCTTGTGATTTGTTTTCTTGACCCCTACTGTACGTTACTTGGGCATAGGTATCAGATTCAAGGTGTCTCCGTGGCAGGGAGAAATGATGAGGAGGACTCCACTGATATCAGAAGGCTAATTAATTACTTTATTATACTAAATTATTCTACACTATATTACACTACAACTAAACTGAAACTGCACAAGCACTCAAATCAACTCAACAGAATCCTGTGACCATCAGCCAACAGACCCAACACACACATAGATTCAATTGGTCAATGAATCAAAACACACCAGAATCCAACTACCAATTCCCTTCAGGTAAACAATCTTCCACAATGCATTCCACTTGTGCACAACAAGAGGTGTGGCAACTGAGTTAAGGATTGTTTTTTTCTTTCTCTGAGGTTCCTCACTGTGATTCCCAGAAAATATCCTTGGGAAGCTGTGCCTTGCTTTTCTCTGTGAAGAGAAGTGTGGCCACACACAGGTCTCCTGAAGAATTCGTTATTTGTGACCTACTAATGGTTTTGGCTTTCCTTCCATTTCTAATGCGTGGTATAACTTTTCTCTTAAAGGGTTTCAGCTGTGTTCTTGCAGTGTTGACCAAAAAGCAACTATCAACTTGCAGTCAAAAACCAAAAAATGATTATCATAGGAAATCTTGTACTCTTTACTTCCTTGCATTGAACTCAAAATTGTAACCTCTCATTAGGAAAAATCTAAAAAGATAAATGTTCAATTTATGGAACAGAAAATGAAACCACAGCAGGCACCTATAGAGTTCAAACATTTATGGATCTTGTCTGGAATGCTTTCTTCAGTGTATTTCATGAGTTTCAATAACCTCTAGAGTCATCCATTAAAATAAAATCAAATAGATTGTAGAATTGCTGTAGAATTTTAGGGTCAGTTTTTCCCCTGGGTTGAAACCATGAAACTTCATTAATTTGACTCTTCCATTTAAATACTTTTTTTTTTCCAAAAATTGGAATCATTGAGCTGAGATCCAGCTACTTTTACTTTTGCTGTGATAAATGAGCTAAATCATATCCTTTTTTATTTACAGACACAGTTTCACTACAAAAGCTTTTCAGCTAAACATTATGATCAAATGAAATTTCTGCTCCCGGTTGCTGTCCCTGAAGTTGTTATTCTTTTGCTGATTAATTTTGAGTTGATATTAGAACTGTTCTTTCTTGTGGTATCAATTTACAACTTAGTTTAAATTTAGTATGAAACTTTTCAAATACCATTTATATCTGCTGATGATTTATTGGTCAAACTATGCCTGATTAATGCATGCTTGCAACACTTCTTTCTCCACTGACAAATTGCTTTCCCACCAGTGGTTAAAAAATGATTGCTTTTTGCTCTTAAACACATCTCAAATCTTAAATTTACTCTGACATCTCAAATCTCAAATTAATCCAAAAGAAGAGAAAAATAGTCTATGAATTCCTCCACATCAAGAAGCTCTAGTGTTTATTCTGAAACAAAACAACCTTTACAGTGGGAACTGAGTCTCATTTTTGTCTGTCCATGTAGTGCAACAGACATGTTGTTGAGTCATAAAGATTAGGACAGGGATTCTTGTCTGATAAGTTTCTTTAGAATTTGATCACTATAATAGTGAGCAAGTTAAACTGTCTTAGAAATCTGGTATCTTTGTTTCTCTTCTTATACATCCCATTTATAACTGCTAGATTTCAGCTGAGTGAGTGGGGCACAACCACACTTAGAGAATTGTGGCTTTAGTTCAAAAAAGGAATCATATAATAAGTAGGAGTTATCACTACAAATGCAAGAGTTGGAAATACAGTAGTAACTGTATATCAGGGCTGACACTGAATAAATTACAAGCCTGAGGAATAGCTACAATGAGGGTAGTAATGAACATCAAAATAAAATGGAAAGTTGGTTATATTTTAAAGCCAGGTTTCAGAGGACAGCAGCAATATATAAATCAGTTTCTGACAAAATGTGCAAGTAGATTAATTGTTCTCATCTTCAGGTTTTACAATGGCATATATGTATATTAAGCAGAGTTCCTATCTATCAGAAGTGGGACCACTCTCTTAGGAGGGAGACTTGTGTGCCAAAAGTAAGAACTTGTTGATTAATTAAAAAGAAATCACAAAAGTCTCTGTCCCCAAGACTCATGAAGCCTGAATCCATCAAAACTGCCATTTGATAGAAAATAGTACAAAATAGGTATCTCTCCTGCAATGCCTTCCTTCTTCTTCTTAGCCATCAGTACTTCACTGAGAGAGGGAGTTTATTTTATGGAAGCAAGTATTCTGCAAGTATTTTATAACTGGTCTATTCTACCTTATATAGAAAAATGCCTAAAGCTATTTTAAGGAAATGCTATTTTGGACTATGAATGTGCCAGGATGACCTTGGCACTTAAGGCTTTAAATTTTATTAGCCTTCCCTGAGACCCAGATTAAGCCACTGCTGTCTAAAGATTCTAGTTTTCATAAAAATTTCAGAAATTTTACATTTTTTTAGAACTTCTATAGAGCTGGACACATCTGTTTTCTAATGGCATTATGGTCCATGTTTCAACCCCTATTTTTACCCTGCAGATGTTGCACAGAATGTAGGGGATAGCTGAATGCTTAAGAGCCTAATATGGGAAAACTTCATGTGTAGAAGACTAATTATACTTAACAACCTTCTTGAACTGAGTAGAAAAAGGGAGACAAGACAGGCTGGTTTTTCCCTTTGTGGTCTCTTAGAAACCTATTGATAAAATTAAAAACATTGTGCCTTAAATAAAATAAATAAAGAAACTCCCATTGACTCAGCAAGGGTAAGATTGTAAATTAAATGTCTTACAAATAACAGTGGATGAAAAATTTTAACTATATTAACTATAGCTGTTCACATTAATTAACAAATTTGAATATTATGCTCTCAAAATGCTATAACAAATTTTGTTTTCTGCTGTAGGTGTTGGGATAATTTGTTCAATTTTACAGCCATGTCTTACCAGCATATTAGAGCAAGAAGTATTCCACAGGTAAGACTGTAAGGCACAGTCTATCTTATTCAGATATTGTAAGAAAAGAAGTTCAAACATCTACCTGAACTTCTTCTGGTAAGTCCATAAAATGTTATATAAAGTATCTTTTAAGAAAAGAGAAGAATAAGATATATTTATGCCAGAATATATACTCTTCATGGAATCTAGGAGTCTAGGAAGAAGACAGATGAAGATATTTATTAAATAGTAAGATGTCTGTAGAGTGTGAGTTGCTTGAATTTGCAGGAGAAATAAAACTACCTTTTAAGCACATGGAGACTTCCTTTGCTATAAAATTGTGGTGCTATAAGTTCGAAAATGGTTTGTTCCGGTTGTCCCCCATGCATACTGGTTTGCCCTGGAGATGTACCTTCCCATCCCTCTGTCCATTTGCTTAAAGACCTACACCTTATTCCAGATCCTTCCCTGCCACTCAGGGAAACCCTGCCCTCCTCCCTTGTCCATTACAGAAACCCCACATTTATCTCTAGAAACTTCTATGTCCATCTTGTACCCCTCAAACACCCCTTGGTATGCTTAGTTTACTCCCCTCCCCTGTTGGCCCCCCACGGTTATCATAATGTGTACCCCACCTTGTGCTCCTCCCCAAGTTTCTTGTCATTGGTCCAAGTTTCTGTCCTCCCCCTGTTCCCTTGTCTGTAGTTAAGCTGTTGTAAGCCTGTGTTTGCTGTCATTTGTTCCTGGACCCTCTCGGAGATTAAAACTCTTGAGAACCTATACAAGTGATCCCTCTCCTTCTTTTGCTCTGGTTTCCTCGACTCAGGATTTCTAACAGCTGCACAGAGCAGCTTTACTGCCTCTGAGAGTTAAGCAGCCCTGCTCTACTGCCACCCAGACCGGCCTAAGGGGCGGATGGGGGCAGCCACTCTTGGCACAGGCCAGGAGATTGGGCTAGCTCTGGTCGTCTCCAAGTGGTTGTGTCAGAGACTTGTACCAACTCTCCTGCGATTTTTTGATGGGAAGCAAGGTGATAAAACAAAATGATATGTAAACTACCTTCAAATCTCTGCCTATACTTTGTCCCAGATCTCCTATTCCTCCTATTCCAGGAAAGCCGGGCTTCCCTGGCTTTTCTGAAAAACCTAGTATTCAGAAGAGGTTAACAAATTATGGTCTCTTAGCTCTTGTTCTTGTAATGTGTCCTGGATTATTGTGTTCCATGGCAGCAGGTACACAACCCAGCCAAGTAATCTGTTGCAATCTCTTGAAATCACTTTTTTGCTCCTGGACAGTATTTTTATGCTTTTGTCCTTGTCTTGGTTTGGAAAGACAGGAAGGCAGGAGCCTCCCCTGAACTTGAGAATGTAAACCCTCCCCACCCATCCGAATTGCTATAATTTTAAATTAAGGGGCTCTCAGGCAAAATTATGGGAGCAGAAAATAACAGTTCTTTAATAGGGAAGAAAAAAAAAGAATAAAATAAACAATGCAGTCCACTAGAACAACACTGACAGAGTCAGAACCCAACCTGACACCCTGTTGGTCAGGGTGTTGGTGGCAGTCCGATTGAAAATGTGGCTGCAGTCCTCTGAAGTATCAGATGTAGTTCTGTTGGAGCAAGGAGGATCTGTAGAGAAGGATGTAGTCTTCCTCTGGAGATCCAGGAGGAAGAGGCAGTTGCTGTTCCTCTGGGGAATCCCGTGGAGAAAAGCCGTGCTGGAGTTTCAGAATCTCAGAATATATCGGGGTAGCAGTGCTTGGCTCCTCCCTCTGGGCGGAGCATCTCACAATGGGATGTTATAATTCTTATCAGGCATGCACTGATATTCAATAGTCTGTTATCAGCAGAGGTCCCCTCCCGAGGAAGGTGTGAATGTGGTCACTCAAAGAGAGATAAGGCAAACTGCTCACTTGACAAGGTAATCTGCCATACAGATGGTAATGGAAAACATTGAAGATTGCATGCAATCTTCAACAGTCCTAGAGAACACCATATATATTTGAAATTCTGAACTGTGAGAGAGATGTCATTATTTTTATACAGAGCCATTTATCGCAAAGGAAAACAGTTGTCCAGTGCTCCCCTGCCATATATGTTCCTCTAGTTTGCTTCTTAATGAGAACTAAAGGCTAATGGGGCAAATACCAGCTGAAAACCACCCCACCACTCTTTTTTTTCTTTTAAATGATTTACCAAATGGTCATCATATAATGACCAATTAATCTATGTAGATAATAATATACTGATATATCTTTGTTGAACCAATAGACTTTTCTCCTCTTTTGCAACAAAACTCCTTCTGTGTCTTTGTTTTTGAATTCTTTGCTTTTTAGAAGGTAGAATTATGTTATGCATATGTCTTAATAAAAGTGGTACATTCTTGATTTTTTTCCCCACTACTTAAAAAGTCAGTGAGAAAATCAGTTGGGATTGAACTACCACTGAAGATGAAGAAAGTAAAAGAGGAACAAAGCATCTGACAAAATAATTTTTTCTCATAGTATGTTTTTTACTGGGAAAGAATTAAAAGAGTGCATTTAATTTTTATTTACTATTGTATAATAAGAATAATAAGGTTACCCAGTTTGGAAAAGAAAGAGGGAAAAAATAGAAAAAATTCTATTGTAGATGTAGAGTTGAAGCTATTTTTTAAAGGGCTTCAAATATTTTTGGGTTTTCCTCTTTTTTCTTTTTCTTTTTGGTTTAACACACTGTAGTATTTAGTAGAGAAAACGTCTACCTGTATTTTAATGTTACTTTGCAGAACCAGCCGCAAATACAGCAAAATTTATCAGTCATTTAAATTGTATATTATTAATTTACAAGTCACCTTTCTGTAACTACCCTGGTTACTCCCTCCTCTAAAAACAAATTCTACCCTTTGACAAGGCCAGCATCATTGTACAATGTGGCCCTTGAGGAGCAGTTATTTGAGAATGTAAATCTTTTCTCAGATACACAGCCTAACCACAACATTTAGTCAACATTTACTTCAGTCAATTTTACATACTGTTTTTCCAACACCAAATTTCTTTCCTTTGGTCTTGCTAGAGTTGTTCAACTGAGACCAGTGGAGCATGTGCATACAGGTTAATGGTTGAATAAGTAATCATTGCTCCAGATGAAATGAGCTTTTGTATAAAGGTCTTTTCATATAATTTAATCACAGAGATGTATTTCTACTTCATCCTAAGTCTGATACTTAACAACCTGTAAACCTGCTCTACATATATATTAAGATAATATAATTTCTCTTCTAGGCTTTTCTCCTAGGGAGTTTAAGAAAAATTAAAATAATAATTATTTTGATTGAATACTTGTCTTTTTTTAATGGAGTTTAAATTTAGTCTAGACATAATGGATCTAAATCAGGTATAAAATCCACTTTTGCTGGATTAAAATCTTATAAGCACGCTGCACTATCAATCTAGTTATAATTTATAAAGAGATTTTCTTTTTATTTTGATTACCAACTTAAAATTTAGGTCCTTCCTCACCGGAAGAGCTCCTAGTCTTCAACTAGTAAAATAACTGTAGCTACCACCACATGACAGAGTTCACAGATAATAGGTTTTAGGTAAAAACATAGAAATCAAAAATTTTTATGGTCTTAAGAACAGATGAAATTTAAGAATTTTAGTTTTTTATTTATCATAATTTTATTTTTGGATGTGTTTGTTTAAGCATGACTCTCGACAGTAACCCTGAGAGATCTCTATTCTGCTAATCTTAGATGAAATGTATTAGGAAATGGCCAGGTTCTAGTGCAGTCTAGTAAGAGAATCTGTATGCTATAGTAATTTTCCCTATTCTTTTTCTTAGGACAAAACTCATTCTATCTACCAAACAGAAAAACATACAGCATAAAGGGTATCTTTCAAAGCTGCAGGTAAATGAGAATGTAAATGTCTGCAGCATTCAGACTTGCACATCTGAGTCATCTTTTCTCCTTCAGTTCATGAGTTTTTCTGATTGTTGCTGTTGTTGTAGATGTTTTCTCCCTAGTTTGTTCCAGCATGTACTTTGCACAGCAGATGCATGCCTATGTATTCTCTGAAGGGAATAGAAGGTGTCATCTGACCATTTAAAACCATCTCATGACCCCTGTTTTAAAATAAATATGTGCATATTCTGAAAGTATCTGGAACTCAACTATTTGGATTTTTGTACAGACACACATGCAGCACAACCTATTTCAGTAGGCAGACTTGGAGTACTACCTTTCATCCGTCGTTGCTATGGATCTTTTCTGTAGATTAATTTTTTCTTAAAATGTAAAGATGAAACAGAATTCCAGTAAAAAGGAAGATGCCTGGCACCATTTGCCTAGTGATGTTTACCTATCATTTATTGAAATGGCCATGAAGTTTAACTTAATTGTAAAAACATGTAGTATTAAGAAGAGCTATTTTTTTACATGGTATATAAGTCAATCACTGCTTCAATATAAAGTTCAATATATATGATTTATAATTTCTATAGCAATCCACTGTCCTTGTTTTGCTTTGAAGCAATTGGTGTTGTAGGCTACTTTTGCTTACTTATTCAAATCATTACTGGGTACAGTTATTTCACAGGTTACTCTCATAATTTCAGCAATTTTCTTGTAGGCAGGGTGTTTATCAGCCCCACAGTGTGGGTACTTAGCAACATGTAATGGATCAAGTAAGTCTTCCTGTTATTGCTACTTGTATTCTCTTTATCATGAAGCAAAAAGGTAAGCCAGAAACTTGAAGATTGCTATTAAAATGCAATCTCCAGTGGTTCTGTTCTGTTAAAAATATGGGTAACCAAAGTCATTAGCATTAAAAGTTTTTGAAGATAATGCATTTCATATCCCTGCTACCTGCTACATGAGAAATCACATCCTTATGTTTTATTCAACAACCTGAGCCTTTTTAGTGGAAGGGCTGATAAAGAGCTGGCCTCTCACTACCCTGTGATAGTGATTATCCCCACTGCTCTTGTGTGAACCCTTTCCAAATATGGGTGAGTTAAGGACTCATGCTAACAAAATGGAATTCTCTGCTTTGTTTCCCCTGCAATATGCCTTTTTTTTTTTTTTTTTTTTTTTTTTTTTTTTTTTTTTAATTGTTACTGGCACTCTGGTAATGTTTTGATACATACAAAGTATAATTCTTGAGCAGTAATGGACAGCCCCAAGCCATTGTTTTACATGGGTGAGAACTAGGTGGAGGAGTGCATTGCTTTATGTTGATTTAAACAGAAATTATATTTCCTCTGTCAAAATCTGAACAAGATCAGACCTTTACTCTGAAACGCACAATTCTATATTTTGGATATTGGAAAGAAAACAAGACAAAATGCAATGAAACGGGGAGTACAGGTCCTTCAGCTTTTCTAGCGCAGTCCACAGATATAACTGCAGAAGCACTTGCACAGATATGAAGGGTCTAAATTGGAGATGTAACAGATTTATGGCAGCAAATAAGTGTCTAAAGGTTCTATAGCTCAATGCCAGAGTGTGCAGAGGAAAAAAACCTCTGTTTATTGTAGAAGTGTTTACAGTGGACATTCAGTGAGATCTGCCTATAAATACTGTTTCTCTAACTACTGTGTCTTATTGTTAGCTGCATTCTGATAACATATTTGAAGCAATTGTCCTGCTATAAGATTTTTTTTAGAGGAAGTTGTCTCAGGTCCCATATGAAAGAAGTAGACCTGGTTGTGAAAAGAACGGCAGTAGATTCATTCTAACTTCGTCTGAAAGATATTCAAAGCATGAGAAGTAACTCTAAAGAAGACAAAGGGCAAGAATGTAGTACATTTGTATGTTATACTGCAGTTCAAATGTCAGTGTTTGCTGTTACTTGTTCTGTGATCAGAAATGTACATCCATGAAGAACTGCAAGAAATTTCATAATGTGGCTCTGATTGACACTTGAAGATTTCAGGCCATACTCCTGGTCCAAATGTTAAATGATGTCTTGATTTGAGACAAGTTCAGGAGGAAGTGTCCTAAAATCTCCTCTGAAGAAGGCAGGTTTCAGCATTCCCTCCCCCAGCTCAGCTAGGAAAGGAATTTCTTGGTGGAAAGTGAAAAAAACCTGTTTATTTAACAAGCAGAGTGAACACAGGCACAGGGAAAAAAAGTATAACTGTTAGTATTTGAACATTCTCACTGTGGAGAAAGCTGGTGTATTGAGAGTTCTGCTTGGCTTCTCCTGAGGTCCGTAGCTAGGATGCGGTGTCCCTGCAGCTTCCCCCGCCGGGCTGCAGCATTGGGGCTCCCGGTGATGCTCTGGTGCTCGGACTGGAGCAAAGCTGAGCAGCTTCAGAAAAAGCAGCCGCAGTCCCCCGAGAAACTTCTTGCCTCAGCTAACAAAAAGAAGCTAGCTACAAGCAAAGAATTTAACTGTCCCTCTCTCTGCTGAGAAAAAAAAAAACTGAGAGAAAGCGGAACAGTATCTGTGTTTGAAAACAGACTGCCAAAAGAATTCCCCTGGCTTCCTCCCTTCCCCCTAACTTAACTTAAAAACTTAACTTCGGGCCTAACTTAAAATTACAGGACCCACTACAGCACATAAAGCAGATAATAGGGGAGACAGTATCATAAAGTATCATAAAGACAAGTGAATATTCCATTGTCAACTGGTATGTGCCTGATGAAGAAATTCAGTGAGGGAGCTATGCTTGCTATGAAATAAGCAAATAATACCAATGCAAAAGGGCAACTATATGTTGAAAATATTTTTAGCTGGAGATATCTCATATTGTGCCACTATGTAGCATGACTCTCAGTGACAGATGCTGTAAGTCAGAAAATTGACTTACAAAATTCTGAAGAAAAAGACTGGGCAGACTTGTCAATGAAAGGGAAGAGAGGAAACATAGAGGAGGATCTGAGTTGAAATCCATACACGTTTAACAGTCTTTCTGGTACTCTCCTTATCAAACAAGAGAAATGGGTCAGGACAAAATATAATAATTCTGTTTTGGAGGGAAAATCTATTGCTCAAGAATTATACGTGAAATGTTTAGGTTGCCACTAACTAATGTATTAGCTATGAAACTATGACACAGTCTGTACTCAGCAGTGCAGCACCATACTGTGAAAAGAAATTTAAACACGTGGACACTGAATGCAGTACAGAGAGGCATAGAGGAAATTGATTGATCCTTATTGGCCAATCCCTGTCAAGTATTGGCATTTTCCGCTTATGTGAACAGGGAGAGAGACCAACCAATGAATAATGCTCCTGTCTACCAGACAGCACCTAACAGTACTCTCTAGACGTGGTGTGGTGTTACCTGACAGAGTATTGAAAACCTGCAAATTAGCTGATTCCCTGAATCCTGTCACTACCAAGTAACAGCCTATTGATTCCCTTTGGGAGGTGACAATAGTGGAAAGACAGCAATTCATCCTTTGACAAGTAATTTGCAGGCTGTTGAAATGGCATACTGGGTACCCTGCCATTATAAATCTGCTTATACCTAAGAAGGAGGTAGCACTCATTAGCACAACAGTACAAATATGAGGACTAATATGCAAGGCCAAATTCAGCTGAAGGGGCAGCAATAATTTGTCTGTGTGATTTGTCTGATTGTGAAAGGCAGCAACAGTAAGTTCTCCTGACATATTGCTTCTTACATGTTTGTAGCAAACTATCTCTCTTCTTGTTTCTTATTCTTAAAGAATTAAATTATTTGATTGGATGGCTGGGTGTTCAGGTTACCTTATATACTTATATAAATACATATGTATATCTATTACCTTTTTCTGGGCCTAGCTATGCTACTGCAATTTTCACTTTGCAGCTCTCTGAATATTTCTTGAGTTTGAATAAGTAATCACACAAAAGTGCTCAGATTCTTATATGGATGAATTTGCCTCATTACCTCAGAAGCTTTCTAATATTCTCTTATACTGTGCTGAGTGTTGCCCGGTTATTCCAACTCTGTATCTGCTGGTCATTTGCTCTTCCCAACGTATCTCTTGGCAGAACTTATCATAAAGAAGCAACTCTTGCCTCTGAACAAGTACCTTTATTTGATCCTTGTCAGTATTTATCCAGTATAAATGGTGAAAAACAATAGTGAATGGAGTATAAAACCACATTCTATTTATAAGTCTAAATACTTTATTTTGCTACCTATAAAATTTTAGCTCTGGAGAAATGCTAGAGAATACCAGAGCTTTTGGATTGGTAGCTCAGACCAGAAACTGACTCTTCTCCATCAACATTGCACAGATACATGTAAGTATTTTTATTGATGGTGATTTAATTAGCTTTTGGGGCTTAGAAGTATTGAAAATTTTCAAAAATATATGAAAAAATATCAGCCTGGGAATATTATTGCTTTTTCTACATTTTGCACCTCTGCAACATTTTGTGATTTCCTTCATTTGGGAAACATTCAGGACCTCAAGAATTTACTGAGTGTCAATGTATGATATCCATTTTATCAACTCTTACTCCCCAGGCATTAAAATTTGTTTTCAGCATCTTCCCCACCAGCTTTTCTGGAATTGCTGGCTCATGGTGGTGAGGTGCAAGATGTCACCCTCTTCACAGCTGGGAAGAGTGGCTTATTGAACCACAATGTGTTATACTGACCAGCAACAGTCACTGTTCTGTGGATTGGAGGTATAGTTAAAATGTGTCTACATCCTTTAAATAAAACAGCCACTTCCATGAGACATGGCATCACATATCATGTGTCTCCTTCAAGGCTTCATATGGTGTTCTTGTAGGTATTTCTTTCCTTTAGCATGACTGAATTAGTGCGAGGGCTTTTTTTGGCGGCTTGTAGAAGTCATATTTTCACAGCAATGGATTGAAGGTTGCATTGCGTGCTTTGAGGTTTGTGAAGGAGGGCAGGGTTGTCTGAAGATATAGTCATACAGTCTGCTGACAGAATGGCTGAGAGCTCTGCAGGAAGCGAGCAGGAGCAGCTATGGCTGGTATGGTCCTGCCTGCGCGACCTTTTTTATCATGAGGGAAGAGTAATGGAGGAAAATACAAATACGGCAGATATCTGTAGAACTTGCTGAAATTTCATGATCACATGCCAGGTTACATCAAACAGCTTTTGATGACAGAAAATTATGTGCAACGACAATATAAATTATTTTAAAAGTCTCACATAATACAGTAGCAACTTGACTGAGAGACACAGGTTGTGATTTGTGTTTGTACACATGATTATATTAAAATAACTAATGATGAAAATATCCAGCACATTTTAATACAAATCCTGAGTAATAAAGTAATTCATGTAGTACCATTTTTTTTTCTTATTTTATTGATGATGATCAATGATCATTATACTCTTTGTATCAAAGCTCTGTGGACCTTCCCTGGCAAAGACTTTTTTTGCTGCTCAAAGTTAATTACAGTGTGATTGTATCACAGAAGTGCACCTATATCTATTAATAATGCCTCTGCTACATATATCCACCCAAGCCACTGTTGAATTTTCAAATTTATGTGTTTCTCCATACTAATTAGCCCAGCTTGCTTACCCTGTAGGAATAAAAAGCTATCTTTCTACTATAGACATGGCTGCAATCTTTCATTAGATTGTTCACAAGGTGTTCACCCTATAAAGCTTTACAAATATTTAGGGGTCACAACCCCTGACGTGCCGCAGGCAGGGGCAGAGCGGCTGGAAAGCAGCCTGGTGGAAAGGGACCTGTCAAAAGAATGCTTGCCAACAGCAACTAAACATGAGCCAGCAAGTCAGCCAATGGCACCAGGCCTGTATCAGTAGTAACGTAACCAGCTAAACTACCTGAGAAGAGAGTGTAATAATGTGGGGGTTGATCTTTTCTCTGAAGTTTCACGTGACAGGACAAGAGCAAATGGTCCCAAGTTGCACCAGGGGAAGTTTAGACTGGATATTAGGAACAATTCCTCCCCTGAAAGGGTTGCCAAACACTGAAACAGGCTGCCTGGGGAAGTGGTGTAGTCACTGTCTCTGGTGGTACTTAAAAGACGTGTAGATGCAGTGCTTAAAGACCTGGTTTAGTGGTGGGCTTAGAAGTGCTGAGTTAGTGGTTTTACTTGGTGATTTTACAGGTCTTTTCTATCCTAAAGAATTCTGTGGTTCTATCTTTATACACTTTCAGGAAATTCTAGGAACAGAACCATGAAATATCATCTTCACTTACAGTTAAACAAGCTGTGGAACCATAATGGACAATGAGAGCACCTCAGTCCAGGCAATGTCAGATTTATGTGGAATATCTTGCTCACTCTCCTTATGTAGAAGCAATAAACAGCTTTGCCTTTCTTCTTTCTTATTCTACCAGGTATTTTCTCTCAAGAAAACGTTCAAAATTATGGAGTTTTTGTTGCCAAGTAACTGTTACATGCGATGAATCTCTGTATTCCAGGAAATAGCTGAGTACCATGTGACAGAGTGAGCAAATTCCTTGTGGGTTTTTTTTGGGGGGGGGGAAGGTTGTGGTTTTTGGGGTTTTTTTTGGTTTTTTTTTTGTTTGTTTGTTTTTTTTTGTTTTTTTTTTTTTGTTTACAGAAATTTTCCTTTTTCTAATTAACTATTTTTATATAAACATATGGGGTTTTGCACCTCTGACTATTCCCTCTGTGGGGGAGTGAGCAATCTATTCTGTGGGACTGCTAAGCTCCACAGCAGCTAACAGTCCTCAAAACAACTATTTCCTATAGGTAAATTTTCCAACAAAGTATTTATTCTTCAGTGACTGATTTCAATGCAAATATTTTACCTACTGCAATGACGTACTTTCTAGATGTTTGACTGCTTTGGATGTTGCCACTATCAACTTCTGCTCCACAGCATGCTTGAATGTGAAGATGGCAATAAATGGCATTTCTTTAGAAATATTTTTTTCGTAGGAGGCAGCAGTTTATGGTCTCAGTGCTGCAGACTCATACTTTCACCCAGTTTTGTTGTATTACAAGACCAGCCATTAATTCAAATAAAATAATGTAGAGTGAAACCTTATTCCCCTGAGTGCATTCTTTCTGTATAGCATATTCTTAAATAATGAGTCATTGACACAGCTTAACTGGTGGATCATTCTGCAGCAAAAAGCTATTTTCAGATCAACTAAAATATTTTGAAATAAAATTTATAATTGTTTCAGTGTTCTGATTTTAGAGTCCCTGCTTTTGCCCAATGTAGAAATCTTTAGAAAAAACTAACCTGAGTTCTTAGAAATTAAGTTGCCTTTCTTGCCTTAGGAATTAAGAATTATTTTTGTAAGCTCTAACTACCATTAAATACTGGAGTTAGCCAACCTGCTATATGTTGCACAGGGTTAAGAAATCTCCCTGTTTTTAGGACTCACTATTCCCTTGTCTCACACTTTCAGAGATAAGCTTGTAGAATCCCATAACATGCCAGTGACTGAGAGGACTCCAAAGAAAGAAAGAGAGGCTAAAAGTTATCCAAGAAAAAAAGCCAAAGCCCAAGCAGAAGTGAGAGTTGAAGTCATTCATTGAAGCCCGAGTATATGAAGTCCAGGGTATTAGAAGTACAGGGTACTGAGGTCAGGGTGTTGTTCTTACAGCGCCTGTTTATAGTCTTACAGTTCTAGGGCTACAGCTTCCAGCAAAAAAATTCTCACTACAGATAGCCTATTGTTTGCATTACTTGGCAGCCTTACAAAACCACACCATTTCAAAAACCTCTGATCTCTGCATATGCTGTACTTTCCCAGCCTCATATCTGTGGTCACTTATCCCATGGCCTGTACCTGACCAAGACCAGAATATCCTGATCCAGAAACTCCACTGTGCTCCCTGTTCTATCTCCCATTTGTTTTCCCATAGTAACACACTCATAGTGTTTTACCTGTTGGCATGTAAATATCCTGTGCTGTCAGTCTGACCTTTGTGATGGTTTTTAGCTGAGGTAGAGTTAATTTCCTTTACAATAACTAGTATGGATCCATATTTTGTTTTGAAAATAGTGTTAATGACATGGGTATGTTTTAGTTATTGCTGATCAGGGCAATGGGAGTGCACAAGGAGCTGGGACAGGACATAGCCAGAAGAGGGGAAAATGACTACAAGGATATTCCAGACCATATGGCATCATGCACACCACGTAAAGCTGGGGAAGAAAGGAGGAGAGAGGGATACTTAAAGTGATGTCATTTGTCTTCCTGAGTTATTAATGTAAAAAGGAGCACTGCTCCCTTGGGGATGGCTGAACACCTGCCTGGAGTGAATGAAGGAGAAGGGTGGATGAATTCCTTGTTTAGTTTTGTTTGCATCTGTGGTTTTGCATTACCTATTAAACTGTCTTAGTCCAGAGTTTCCCCACTTTCACCCTTCTAATTGTCTTCCCTATCTCACCAGGTGGAGGGATTAACTGATCACCCATGTGGGGCTTAGTTGCCCGCTGTGATTAAACCATGACACACTTTCACAGACCCTAAATGAAATGAAAGATAATGAAATAACTATTCACAGATATGAATCTAGTTGAAAAATTCAGATATAAAACATATCCTTTAATAATTATTTGAAGATCTGGTGATGTAACAAGAAATGTGCCTTAAAACTCCCAAACACAGTGAGGGAGAGCAAGAAATAATTTTGCAGAATAATTGTTGATTAGTTGTCTCATAATTTCTCTTCATTTGACCAACATACTTTACAGCATGTTATGCATACAACAGTGCTTTGGTTTTTCACTTTTGAAATTCAAAGGTTATATATTTCACTTAAATGTAGGAATTGCAATAATTTTTGAAAGAGATGTGAATTATACTAAATAATGTGCAATTACTGTTGATTGGGAGGTAATGACTCCAAAGATCCTATCTCTGCTCTTGAAGTTTGCTCAGTGCAAAAACTATGATAAACATATATTGGACTTTCCTCTCATAAACTTTAAATTGGAACATTCTTACATGCAGCATAAGGATTTGCAACATGAAATTCCTCTTCTTCTTGTTGGGTTTTATTCAGACACCCAGAATTAATGTTAGGAAAATCATTGTTCTAGGTTACAATAATTTATTTTTTTAAGTCCAGTCCACTATGCTTCAAATTTAGATTTCCCTTGTTGAGTGTCAAACATATATTATTTCAGGTTAATTTTCAAGAGAATGTTCTATTTTATTCTCAAATACCTCTGCATTGTAAATTTATGTGAAACAGGTTGAAAATTAGTATTCAAGTAATCTGAATGAAAAAGATGATGATCGTGTGAAGAGTCACAAAAATGAGATACCTTCTGTGTACATATTAATGCACAGATTATTTATGCGACAATTACATCTCTTTTTAAAGCATGGAAAACCATAGAGAAACTAAATTGTTTGAAAGAAAATATATTTAAAAGTGAAAATTTAAAGTAATGATGTTATGATAACATTATGTAAAACTGCAACTGGTTTATTGACATGGAAGAATACTGGGTTTAGTGGGTCATATCATACTTGTTAACCAGACAAATGGTGTGGTAGTAATTTCAGAGTATTTGCTGAATGTTATAGTACAGTTACCCTTTGGCTGCCACTGCTACAACATAAAAAACTAATCTATCTCAGATAAACTTTGTCACAGCAGTTAGAAAAAACTTTCAATGGTACCTCCAAGCTACAAGTTATGAAGCCAAAAAAGTAAAGGAAATCAGAATATACTCCCAGATGGTTGCTCCAGCTCTAATATTATGTTCAGCTCAGACTGAACACAGTATAAAAGTAAACAAGATTGTATCACAGTTTTTTAAATGAGACTTTGTACCAGGAATACTTTTAGACAGAAACATTGCTATGTGGTTAATTTTTGAAAGCTAACGTTTTATTTCAGGGAAATAGAGATAAGAACAATGGGATCACATCAGAGAGAAAGACCTGTTGAGCATAGTGAATAACTTCACCAGAAAGTATTTTGCATAACCAGAAGCATTATTTGAAAAAAGGTAACATTTCAAAATATTTGCTTACAAAAATGACAACATTTTGGTCTTACAAGGTATTGTACATTTTTATAGGACTTTGAAAATATTTTCTAAAAATTCAAGCAGTTTTCATTCTTTGCCTAAATCTTTACATGAGGTATTCCACCCTACCTGAGCTAATTAAACATGAAAACTTAATTTCTATCAGCAAACATAAAGAGAAAATTGTGATGGGAATCTAAAAGTATTGATCTGTGTGAAAATTATATTTCTGAGCTCTCTATAATTGTATGTCACAATACAGTTTGCTACTGGGTAGACTTATTTTCCACAAGCTCCCAGTAAAGACCTTTTAAAAATAGATGCTTGCTGAAGGGATGTAAAAATGATCTACTATCCACCTATTTGGTTAGAATAAACAATCTTTAATCTTAGAAACAAGATGACAGTAATCTGACAACATACCTGTTGCAGTGTGACCACTTTTCTGTTCTTAGTTATGATCTGTGTAAGTTTATTATTCAAGTTGTATTTTGATGTTAATGTAGTATTCAGTTGGTAGGTTCGGTTTCCCCCTGTTCTGTTATTATAATGGTTCTGCCTAGGGCTCCCTTCCCGCCTTTCCCCCTCACAGTTATCTGTCAATCACTGGTTGTCTAGGCAACTCCCGCCACTCCTGTATCCATTTTTATGTCAATCTGTTAACCCCTCCTCTGTTGTCTTGCTGCCACTTAGCTTTCATCTTTTATTAAGATTCTTGCTGGTGCTGCTTTAGGTGCAATATAACATAATGACAATGAAAACTGCCTGAATATTAGCCCACTGCAATTTTCCTCTCTTACAAAGACTAGTCTATCAGAGTTAATATCTGCCGTAACAGAGGATGGACACATTTCCATTCTGACACCCTATGGAATAGTAAGATAAGAGTGGATATGTGTCCTCTCTCATTAAACCTCTTTTTATAATGCTTTTTCTTTCACTTACTGCGCCCACACCCAGTTGTTGGTTTTTTTAGCAAATAACAGCTGAAGTAAAGGATCTGTAACTGAAGCGTAAGAAGAGTAAATAGAATTTTTGACTTACACCAGTGATGAAATTTACTATTGATAGTATCCAATAATCAAGAAATTTTTGTCTAGTATTTTCCATATCTCCTAAGAAAGCTAAGAATAAAACCATAGAACTCCTTAGAGATCTGAAGACTGTAACTTTTGTTCATTACTCAGAAAATATGTTTTAGGTGAAAGATTTGTTTGTCAAGCTTTTACTGGGTCTATGGTCTTCAAAGAGACATGAGCAGTTGTAGGTTGCTATGAGGTTGTTTATTGCATGAATACATCAGTCTTGAAGGCAAAGAGTTCAGGCTGTTAAAGTCTGTGCTAAAAGCTTTTCTAGTATAGAGTCCCAGGCTGGGGCAGCGGCTGCAAGGCTGCTCTCCAGAATAGAGTCCCAGGTTCTGTGCAGGAACAGCAGCAGCAGCAGAAACAGCTGTTCTCAGCCACAGAGCCCAACGTCCCAGGCAGCAGCAGCAGGGACCATAGCCTTTTTTTCTTCTTTCTTCTTCTTCTTCTTCTTCTTCTTCTTCTTCTTCTGGTTGCTGATGTGTGGATGCTGTGATGGTCAATGATGATGATGAAGATGATGCTGCTGCTGATGATGATAATGATCCTTGCACCCCACTATGGAGCTTTTTATTCACAAAGCATCCAATCAACTAAAAACATGATTCTGAAACGTTGTTTCTAAACCAATCTGAACTTGATTCTTCTGTACAAAAGTAGTACGAAAGTATTATCAAGTCTTACCTAAGAAACTACACATAAAATATTATCGGTTTACGCAAATGTACTATCTGTTTTCTTACTTAAAATTTACATGAAAAAGTTTATCTATTTATGTGGGTAGTTCTATCTATTTATGCATGTAGTTTTATCTATTTTACATTAATAATTCTACCTGTTCTAGTGGCAGGCTTCTCCTGTGTTTATGTTATGTCCAGGGCTAAGTTGCTGAACTTTAGTTAACTAGGCCTTAGCTAGGCATTTGCTAGTTAATATAGTTTCTTAAAGCACTTAAAATATATTCCTGCTTACTTTAAACCTAAAACTTAAACTTACTTAAAACTATAACTTACACTTCTATTTACTTAAAACTTAAACCTACACTCCTACTTCATATCTATGTGGCTTAATATATCTTAATTTCTCTCAAGGCTTTAATTCAACCCCTTCATTTATTTCCCTCTCTGAGGAACTCGGAGGGGCTTGCATTCCAACATTTTTTATTTATTTTTTCCTTGGTTTTTCCCCTTTCTGTGTATACTCCTGCTTTACTTCTGAAGGATGTATAAAAATAATAAAAATAATTTTCTTGAATATGTAAACCATGTATTTTAAATCGAGCAGAATTTTGTGGGAGGCAACCTTTTACATGCTTCAGCACCTATATTACTGAGTATTTAGAAAGACTTGAAGGATTATGATCCTCAAATCTTTCTTTACCACACTGCATGATTAGTTTTAATAAAAGCAATGTCTCTTCTCTACAAAACTTGCTTCACTTTCACACATAATTGTCATGGATGAGGTAAAGCTGTGATGAACAATGTTAATCCTAGTATCTCTAGTTAATGAGTTCAGAGGGAGATTTTAAGCTCTCCAAAAAAGGAAAGCAAAGATTTCCAGAGGTTCTCAGCACTTGCTTGTGAGAGCTGTCAGCTTGCCAGAAACTCTGAAAATCAGACCAAGGCATCTTGATACTATACAGTGCAGCACCATCTTACTGATGCATAAATTTTTACAAGGCATCTGGTAAGTCCATCACACATGTTCCTATAGCACGTGTCAGTGCTGTACAAAGCTTGTGCTACAGAGATGGTTGTATTTCATTAGATTTTTTTTTTAGCAGGACTGTGGAGCCCTGCTCAGCAGGAGGGAGGTCATTTTCATACAGCCATACCTGCGTCACGATTTCTGGTACTGTCTTACAATTCCAGAGTTTGTTCTGGCATTACAAAGTGCTTCCACGCATCACAAACAGTTAGACTGCTACTAGCCATCATGGAAAAGCCTGAACTCGGGTCTGGAAGAAGAAGATTTCTGAAAATGTTGGCTTTTATCAGCTTTCTGTGATTTGAGGCAGAACCACAGAACCACAAAATCAGCTGAGTTAGAAGGGACCCATCAGGTTCCTCAAGTCCAACTCCTGGGCCTGCACTGGACATCCCAAGAATCACACCATGGGCCTGAGAGCATTGTCCAATCGCTTCTCGAATTCTGCCAGACTTGGCGCTGTGAGCACTTCCCTGGGGATCGTGTTCCAGTGCCCAAAGCCCCTCTGGGTGAAAAACCTTCCCCTGATGTCCAACCTAAACTCCCTTGGCACAACTTCAGGCCATTTCCTTGAGTCCCATCACCGGTCACCACAAAGAAGAGATCAGTGTCTGTGTTACAGAACAGGTTATACTTTGTGGGAGACGAGCTCAACAGAAAGCACTCTGGGAAAGTTTCAGCTAACAGTGAGGTACAAACCAGGTCCTGTGACCAGAGGTCGGGCTGTATGTGCTTCCCTCTTGCATGAGGCAGCAATTGTTTGAGGAGGTGCATGGACACCACTTGATCAGAGAGATGATTGGGTAAAGGGATGCATGAACAGGGATACAGCAGGGACAGGCAGTCAAATGAGTGCCTGCTTTGGGTTAAGTCTAGAACATTAAAAGGCTTGTTTTGTTACAATAAATTATATTCTTCAGAGCAAGCAAGGAGGTCTGTGTGTCTTTGTTCCCCATTGCTACAATACTTCTGTAAGAAGTCTATGCAGCAGTTGGGAAAGATGTTCAAAAATTCTTTTAACAGGTAGTGTATGATCCCTATATTCATGGTTAATGCTTAGTTTTGTACCCTACAATGATTAAAAGAAATGCCAGAGATTAGTGTGGCCTTGTGGTTATTCCCTATATCTGTGACTAAAAAGTCATCTTCCAGCTAATGCCTCCTTGTTTACTTCTATCAGTGAACTAGCAGATATCTTAGTTTCAAGAACAAGGATTGTGTGTCAGAGCAAAGAGTGATAAGAGAAGTATGACCTGACATATTGAGATACTCTCAAGGAGAAAAGATTCATCAGAAAATCCAGAACCACGTCCAAACCATAGAAATAATTAGCAGATATGCATGTATTCAAAAATGTGATGAATATTTATTCATTTCAGGAATATGACCTGGTCTGTAAGATTACTGAAAGCACGTGCTTTGGGGAAAATTCCCCATGCATCTGGCACTACTAACAAAGCAATGTCAACTGTCTAACCTAACAAATTGGTTGGAGAGTTTATTTCCAGGATTTTGGTGACACCTGTCCCTCTTCTCCTGACAAGGAAATTGCAGACTGTAATGAGGTCTCACCTCAGTCTCCTCAAGGCTGTACAGACCAAGTAACTTCAGCTGCTCCTCATACAATTTCTCTTCAAGGTTCTTCACCATCCTCATGTCTTCCTTTAGATGCTGTCCAATAGCTTGATACCTTTTCTGTATTCTGGTGCCCAAAACTCCCCCCAGGACTGGAGGTGAATCCACCTCATTGCAGATCAGAGTAGGGTTAATCCCCTGTCTTGCCCAGTCGGTGATGCTGTGCCTGATGCACTCCAGCACACACTTTGTCTTCCTGGCTGCCACGGCATTGGTTACTCACATTCAACTTGCCTTCAACAAGTTCATTTCCATGGTGCTGCTCTCCAGCCTCTCATCCTAATCTCTGCACACAACCGGGGCTGCACCATCCCAGGTGCAGAACCTGACACTTGACCTTATTAAACTCCATACAGCTGGTGAATGTCCATCTCTAATTTGTTGAGGTCTCTCTATAGGGTCTCCCTGCCCCTGAAGAAGTTGACAGCTCCTCCCAGCCTGCTACCATCAGCAAACATAGTATTCCTTAGAGTCCCTTGTCCAAGTTGTTGATGAAGATATTGAAGAGAATTCAGAGCCCTGTGAAATCCCACTATTGACAGGTAACCAATATGATGTCACCTCATTCACTGTAACTCTTAGTGCTCAGCCTGTGAGCCAGTTGCTTGTCCATCATCTAACTTGGTTATCCAGCTGTGAGCTGGACCTGGTGTCCAGAAAGATCCTCTGAGAGACCATATCAAAAACTTAGTGAAGTCCAAAAAATTACACTAACTAACTTCCATTGATCAACTAGCCCTGTTGTAGAAGGAAGTCAATTTTGACAAGCACGACTTTACCCCCATGAAGTTGTGCAGAAGATCTTGCAACTTTCAGTTCATCTGTCATGTAAGAAGCATAGGAAAATTATTTCACTTAGGGCTTTTTCAGCACAAAGCAACAATCATCCTCAGTGAGCAACAAACTGAACCCAGTTCAGCCACTCTTAAACTTGGAGATTTCTTAGCAAAAGAAGCTCAGTATGTAAAATTCCAAGGAAATCAAAATACTGTCTTCCTCCTCCATTTAAGCCAATATTTCTTCATTGGGTAGATAAATTATTTGCTTGGTTATAAATTGCAAAGCAACACTAGTCAAAGAGCTAATTTTTTGGTGCTAAAAAGGAGTTTGCCGAAGCAAACATATTGCTGAAAGAGATGAAAACTGCTGACAAGATAGGTTTTGTTTTCCTTAGGCATATTAGCTATCCATTGGTGAAAGATTATTTACTTATATAGGTCACAGTACGCTGGAAAGGACAGATTAATACATCATCTTTTTATATGTTCAAGAAGATGTATTCAAAGTTTCCATGTGCAGAGAATGGAGGTCAGAGGTGTACTTTATGCTGCTAGACATGTGCTGCTCTCCTCCTTGCAGAACCAGAGGAAAGAGGGAACAAAACAAGAAACTCCTCCCTTAAAATGAGGTCTTCAAGAAGCCTCTTTTATTGTGAAGTGCAAAGGGAGGCAGCTGGGCTTTGGTTAACTTTAGTAAATAATTCAATTCCCAATCAGCCAATTATTATTTTTTTTACTTAAGCTTGAAGTACAATACCTTTATATATTTATGTGTTTTGGGTCTTGACAAGGCATTTGGGCTACACTTTGCCAAAGCACTTGGAAAGCTGTGGGAATTCAATGCTTAGGTCTAATTAATATTCAAAGCTATGGAATCCAACACTTATTGAACACAAAGGGATAAAAATCTTAATTTGTGTTTGTGTTCAACATTCGTACATACCTGAGAGGCTCTGTTGTCCTATTTTTGCACCATATTTTGCAAAAGACACCTTTTTAATAAGCATCACTATCTGCAGGTAAAATGTATTCTTTTAAGATGAGTAATTTATTAATTTAAACTCTCTTAGTTTTATTTTCTTAAGGAAACATTTGGGTTTAATACTCAATACTTTTCTCAGAGATTGTTGACTGGGAACTGGTGACCAATCAGCTGGGAATTTCTAAGGATAATCAGCTTATCACTTACTCTGTTTATCACTTAGATTTGGCAGTGTAGTATTCAAACACATAAATAGAAAGTATTTTCATACAAATGGAAAGCTAACTCTTCAGCACAATTTACTACAAGTCATTCACCTTCTTTTAACGGCCCAAATATTTCAAATGGTTCCCCATTATAAATTCTCTAAGCTCAAGGGTTTATTAAAAAGAATTTTTACACTATAGCATGTCACCATTTAGGTACAGATGCTTGGTGGACAAAATTAATACTTCTTAATACAGATTGACCAATTGAATGAGAATCTACTTGTGTTTTGCTGAACAGTACTTTTTGGAATAGTCTAAGTACAGAAAATAATAAAGTTCTAACAAGTTAAGTGAACAAAAAATGTTGTGATTTTTGAAAATATTTGAAAAAGCTTTGCTACAGTCATATCTCCCTCATTTGTAACCAGAATTCTTCCAAAATGATTCATGAGGCCTTTAATTTTTCCTCAGAAAAAGTATTTTTAAAGGAATCTAAATTATTTTGTTTTTATTTAAGTTTCAGTGAATAATAAAAAATGTTTTACTTGCTTCATTATTACTGTATTGAGAAAAGATACCATTACATGTAGGAAATATATTCTGAGGGAGTAAAATCTAGGTGATTTTACTAAAACTGAGGTGATTTAAAAGCTATGTGACTAAAATCCAGGTGCAATGAAAGAATTTAGAATTTTGAGGAATAGAAAATAAAAAAAGTCTTGAGTAGGATTTAATTTTAGAAACTTAAAGAGAATTTTTTTTGGCCTTCATAGGCGTTTTTTCTTTGGTTTTCTTTTCTGTGTTTTTTGGGTTTTTTTTCGTTTTGTTATTGTTATTGTTGTTGTTGTTGTTTTACTTCTATTGTTCCTAATTTTACTAGTTTTCTTGTCGATTATATTAAGCCTGTATTTCTGATATACATGGAAGATTAATGCAATCATATCCATGAAGTGTGTGTTTTTCCTTTGTGTAACTATAGGACACGAAAGAACACAAGCACACTACTGTTCTCAAGGTGAAGGAAGAAAGAGAGCGTTTATTTTCTGACTCTAACATTTATAGTTTTCTAAAAGTGACAGCAGATTGGAGGGTGACAGTGACACCTCTCCAACCACACTGGACAAACCCACAATCCATTAACTTTCTCCTCCTCCATAAAGGAAGACAAAACGATGGGTTATTTACAGAAAGTGTGTGATAAAGTTCACTACAAGAATGACAACATCAGAAGGCTTAAAAAATCTTTAAAAACCAAGGTGACACCTTTGTTTTGATATAACCTGGCCTGTAAATGAAACATTAACATAGAAGTAATTTTGTGGATTTTCTGAAGATCATTGTGGCATGCTTAGGACACTGCATTTCAAAATGTTGGCAATTCAATCTCCACTGTGTAACTATGATCACATTTCTTGGCTGTCTAGAAAAAGTGGACATTGTACTGACCACAAGTAACACCAGTTCCAACAGCAGCAAAATCAGAATCAAGAGCAGCACAAATTATACCTGCACCAGTCCAGAACTCAGAAAAACAAAGACTGTTGGAAAAGGAAATACATAAAGTCAAACAAGTGGATAATTTTTGGGTGATTGGAGTCTTTCAGATTGCTTTGTTTTGCTAAATTGAAACATATCATAGCATGTCCCTCTTGCTTAGAAACAAATTAAACATCCCAAACACCAGAAGAAACCATCAATATTTATAATTTTGACTTATCAAAAAAATGTGGTTCTACTTGCAGTCTTTTTTCTGATGGCTGTCCTATTTGTTTTTCCTTCCTTGTCATCCTTACAGTCAAAAAGACACGTCTGCTAATTGCAGATTACCCTGTGAATGTTTTACAGCATATACAATAACCAGGCACCAAACTGACACAAAGAAAAAGAAAACATACTCTGCGTCCAAGATCACTATTTAAAAAATTCCTTATAAATAACCTATTTGTTATATGGCTTTATATGTGTTCTCTCATCTGTCTACAGTGCATCATATTCCATGTGCTAAAATATCTCTTTTTTCCTTATTTTCTTTTCCCACTTTATTTTGCTCTGTTTTCTCCCAATTCCTCATTATTATTTCCCTCTAAATCTTTCATCCAAGATGAAAGATTGTAAGATGTACACACAATTAAAAATTTAGAGCCCGTGAGGATGATTTAAATGCCAAAATATGCTTCTAGAAAAATGTGTTTTAAGCTTTGGGAAGAAAGCCTATATATATTATAAATAGAAACAACTTATATTTTGTTTCCTACTTTTACCCTTGGGTAATAGTAACCTAGATGAGGCTTAAAAAGGTTTGAGAAATTAATAAAAATAAGTAACCTTATGGTCTGTTCTAGAGTTATTCATTCCAGTCCTGTTTTCTTAAAACATTAAAATGCATTTACATTAAAACATGAAAAATGTGGGCAGATTGATGATATTAGAATCATATAAACTAATAAGCATTTAAAATTCACTTATGTCACAGGAGAAAGGATGTGTTATAAAATCCACATAAATAAGGATAAGAATGATGTGTGTATTAACTTCCTGCTTGGTTTTTTCCTGAATGTTTACTTGTTTGTAAATACACAACAGTTTTTTTGTATTTATGTCCATGGCAGATAAGTGATATTCTAAGCGGATGATTGTGATTTTAATGCAGGGTGAAAGGAAGAAAAACAGGCGATCCCATGGTCAGGTGAACTAATTTTTGTCTCTCTAAAGAAACAAAAATATAACAGTGTATCATGCAATTTAGCAATTGAATGTTTCCCGGTGTTTTCTTTTGACTTAAAAATTAGACCCTTTTTGAAAATTAATACAAAAATGTTACAGTTCCACTCTGCAAGATGCAGAATACCTCAGTGTTTCTGACCTAGCACTTGGCATGTGATCAAAGTGGAAAGGAAGAAAGACTAGTCTGTACAGTGTTGCAGTCAATACAATGTCTGTGCTGTTAACACTTCCTACAATTTTGTGTAATGGATCCATAGATGTCCCAGCTCGCAAGTGGATTTCCACAGCTTGTGTCTCTCTCCCACTCTGTGATTCACCACAGCCTGATGGTGGCAAGAATGACTCTCTTGGCTTCTGTGGAATATTGCAAATGACTGAGGAGCAAATTCTCATAACAGTACCTTATTTGCTCTTCTGTCCATAGGTCACAGGCTACACACATACGAACATAATTTGGAAGGCACTTCAGGAAGCTATCTGACACATGTCTGACAAAGACAGACATTTAAAATAAGTCATGTTCAAAGGGCTGCTCAAATCTTCCATGACTCTGACTTCTACTTGTATGGAGAGGAGCAGGTTTAGCTTGTAGTTTACGCCCTTTATTCACATGGAAGTCTTCCGAGACTATCAACTCCATCACCAGGGACACCTTTGTTTAGGCTCATGCAGTCTTACCTCCTCTCCTTCTATAATGCTTGTGTGTTTTGATTCCCTTCATCGTAGACAACACATCTTTTGTGTCACCAAGAATGTAGTTGAGTTCTTTGGGTGTAAAAATGAGTGACTTCTTAAGACAACATTAATAATCTGTAACTAGAATTTTATCATTGTTGGCTGACCGCTTTCAGCACAAAGTTGGGGCTTTGTTTTAAGACTGAAGCATGCAAGCTGGAAGCATGCAAAACTGAGGGAAGAAAGTCTTACATCACATTGACACACAGTGGAACAGGTGTTTCTCTGCCCAACTGGATATGCAGACAAAGATATGTTTGCAGTTTCTGTCCTCAGAACAAGTATAAAGGTGTCGTCTTCCAGCATGCTTTTTTATCCCTCCTTATTTTTAATTATCTAAAATTATGCTTAGTAAGAATAGTAGTTATCATCAATAATTTAATTACTAATGGCCTCTAGTAATTTGCATGTGACTGCTGTATGCTTGTCTAGTATGAAAAGACAGGTGTCTGCTAAGGAAGGCAGGAGCCTCCCTGGAAATGGAAAATGTAAACCCCCTCCTTCCAAATCATTATAATTTTTAAATTAAGGGGGGCTCTCAGGCAAAGATATGGAGAGCAGGAATAACAGCGAATAACGAAAATAAAAATAAAATAAATAATGCAGTAACACAAAACAACACTGACAGAGTCAGAATGCAACCTTGACACCCTGTTGGTCAGGGTGATGGTAGCAGTCTGATTGAAATGGTGGCTGCAGCCCTCCTGGAATGACAGACGTGGTTCTGTTGAAGCAGTGATCCTGTAGAAGGCTGTAGTCTTCCTCGGAAGATCCAGTGGTGGTATAGATGGGCCTGGTCTTCCTCTGGGAATCCCGTGGAAAAAGCAGCTGCTTTTCTGGGAATTCAGTGAAAAATGCTGTCCTGGTGTCCCAAAATATTAGATTATATCTAGTTAGGAATGCTTGGCTCCTCCCCCAGGGTGGAGCTTCTCACAGTGGGATGATGTAATTTTTATCAGTCATGCAGTGACACTCAACAGCCCAGTAACAGCAGATGTATCTCCAGAGGGAGGATTGGTTTGTGGAAGAGATAAAGAAAACTGCCCAATTAACAGAAGAGAACTGCCACACCTCCAACAGATGGCAAATAGAATACCTATTGCCTTGCAATCTAGGACAATGTCTTTTAAGATAATCCCAACTTCTGACAGGAGGGGAAATGTTCAGTCCTACAACAGTATTGATTCACGCATTTGATAATTTTGAATTTTTATTTCCATGGCAAACATAGCTATCTCCTTTTAACTTTTTAAACTTCTAGAAAAGTGCATCTTGTTGGAATTATTGCTTTTCAGATTTACACTTGTAATGCTCCTGTATTTGCAATTGTGTATGTGGCATTGTCTGTAGTAAGGACAAGAGCCTATTGGCCTAGATAACATGAAAATATAGAGGGGAAGACATAAAAGACAATAAACATCCACTTGATGGGATAGACAAAGTGGAACAGTAGAAGACTGATGTAGAAATGTGTCATTACCTGGGTGAAAGGCTTGGAGAATGGTCTTTGTAGAAACATTCTGGATGGGTATAACCCAGAAGAGAGTGCGTTTGTCAAGGACATTGGGTTTGCATTACATGGTTTTGGTAGTGTGAGAGGGGACTGCAGGGGTATCTTCTGTGAGAAGATGCCAGAAGTTTCCTCCACGTTCAATAGACCCAGCTCCAACTATATCCAGGATGGACATGCCACCGGCTGAAGCTGTGCCAACCAGTTACATTGATAGCACCTCTGAAATAGCACCTGGGAGAGGCAAGTTAGAATGGGAGGAGTGAGACAACTCTGGAGACATCCAGGTCAGTCAATAAGGAGGGGGAGGAGGTGTTCCACGTGCCACAGCAGAGATTCCCCTGCAGCTTGTGGTGAGTACCACGGTGAGGTGGCTGTGCCCCTGTACCCCATGGGGTTCCATAGTGGAGCAGTGTAAGACACTGCTATTAAGAGTAAAGCTTCAAAAAGTGCTTTGTCATTATGTCTACTTATCATAATCACTCTTGAACACCTGGAAAATATGTGCGAGATGGGCTCTGCCAGCCCGCCTTGATGCCCATAGAAAGGAAGGCAAAACAGGTGCAAAATGTGTTGGGGAAAGAAAGGAGCAGAATCCACACACCCCCGCTCCTGCCGCCACCATTGCCTGCTGTGAGATACCCTGAGGCCTCCAGGAGCCGACACCATCCACTTGGAGAGAAGCCCCCAATCCTGCACCCCTGGGCCAAAGCCACAAGTGAGTTACGGAACCCCCAGCCACTGCTCCACGGTGAGAGCAATGCAAGCGGACCGAGATTCGGCCACAGCAACCAGGCACCACACCTGCACCCTGGAGGACTGGCCGCCACATCCCAGCAAAACTGCCCCAGAGATTGCAGAAGGCAGATAAGATGCTTTAAACAACACAGGGGGAAAAAAATGGGTAAAAACTTCTGCAATCCCTACACTGTCTCAGCAGCAGCAAAGGTAGCACAGTGTGGCAATCTATCCTATGCTTTTTAAAGTAACCTTAGCTCTTTCTGACTTTTCTCTACTTTTCTCTTTGCCTCTCTTACTATTAAAGAAAAAAAGGTGAATTTTATGGCATCAACACTTAATCTTACTTGGTTTTAACCTCATTTTTTGGGAATATCTT
Source organism: Camarhynchus parvulus (assembly GCF_901933205.1). Taxonomy (NCBI): domain Eukaryota; kingdom Metazoa; phylum Chordata; class Aves; order Passeriformes; family Thraupidae; genus Camarhynchus; species Camarhynchus parvulus. Next base: position 3,538,586 of record NC_044601.1, read on the forward strand.
GAACCTTCAAAGTTCTTTCCATTTTCTACACATGGACTTTGCTGGTTTGGGTTTAAACTGGTTCATAACAAGCAGATACCCACACCGGAAACAGCAGATGACCAGAGGATAATCCTCCAGCGCACTGGAACAGGACTTGTAACCTCATGGAGAGAGAAACCCACACTGGAAGAGGTTTCCTGGCAGGACTCATGACCCATAGGTGGTTCTTATGTAGGATCTATCCTTTTCTGGCGCCTTGTGGAAGAAACTGCAGCTGGAGCAATTTTTGAAAAAGTAGATGACAGACTGTCTTATCTAGGTGGGACCCTGTGCTCAAGCAGACAGAGAACATGAGGAGGAAGGAGCAGCAGAGACAATATGTTGTGAACTGACCTCAACCACCATTTCCTGTACCTCCTGCAGCACTTAGTGGGGAGGGGATATAGAAAACTGGGTGTAAAGTTCAGTACAGGAAGAAGGGAGTGGTGGGAAAAAGGTGTTCTAAGATGTATTTTTTATTTGTTATCCTGCTCTGGTATTTGATTGGCAATAAGAGATATTAATTTCCCTGAGCTGAGTCTGTTTTGTCTGCAGTGGTGGTTGGTTGTTGAATGACTTCTCCCTGTCCTTATCTCGATCCCTGAGATCATCATATTTTCATCATAGGTTCAGTTGAGGGTGATAGCACAGCTTGGTTGACAACCTTGCATTCAACCAGGTTCAACCCACACACAAGAAGTTAGGGGGCAGGATTAGTTGGGCAGGATTAGTTTCTACTCTGAGGATCTGAAGTTTTTGCGGCCTGTGAACATTTTGTCACTCATAACCCTTGTGTTTGGCCACAAAATACTTTTGTACTTGTTGCAGCACAATACTGCTACAGTGATGCAATGTGAGCATCTCTGCGGAGAGAGATAAGATAGGATTGCGCTACAGGCTGTAGGATGCGCCTGCAGAATGCCATGCCTGCACAGAAAAGCTTTTCTCCTCCCGACCTTGTGGGGAGGAGGTGCAATGTGGCAGATGCCCTGCACAGAGAGGAGCCTGCTGGAAGCTGCCAGACACCTGAACAGTGTGTGATCACCGAATATAAGGACGTTAAGAAAGCGTGTTGCTGACACGGCAATGTGCGATAGGTCACTTAGTAAAACATACCATATAAGGAAATACTTTGTCTTGAAGAACTGTATAAAACAAGCTCATTTGTCTGAATAAATGTCTCAGTATCCCTGCCAGTCTGAGTCCCTGCCTTACACCTCTGCTACTTGACTGCTCCTTGTTCAAAAAACAGATTAATTCTGTTGATTTATCTCTGGACAATCAGGACCTGAGAAACCCTAATTAGTACTTATTTGAATTTGAATTTCTTTTATGCATTGAAGACATTTTCAGGAATAATAACACTTAAAGGATTTTATCCAGGCAAATGAAAAGTGTATGTTATTGCAGGTCTATTAATCAGAAACAGACTGTCACTATGGAAAAAAAAAGCTTTTACTCTACTCCCTTTCCCTCCCACAGCAAGACCTTAAGAAAAACTATCTGTGATGTTGCATGTTATTTTGTGCTACAAGTTTAGAAATTCAGCTCTGTTTTCTGGTACTGTTCTTATTTTTTTATTTCCTCAGTTCATAATTTTTCACTGTCCTAGAATGTTGTGATACAACAACATAGATATTGGTTCACTCTTGCTGTGGAGCTCTTTGCTTATCTACTGTGCAGTGGAAAAAAGAAGCCTATTTCACAGTTTGTAGAGACTGAAACCGGTATGAAGATTTGCTTTTGTATAGCTCATTTGACTGAATACATATCCATTATAATCATCCAAAAAAACCCCAGCAATTTGTCATGGATGCTTGTTCCCATATTTTCTATAGTGAATAGTCTTACTTTCTGTTTTACTAAGTCAGCTTCCAGAGCACAACACAAACCTATCTAGTACATATAAAATGTAAGAGGTAATAGAAAATGAAGGCATCTGTTTGATGACAGCCAAACATAACTTCATGAATGAAATTCAATCTTTTCACTCCTTAGGCTTTAAACATAAATAAAACTCCTCATTTTCCAAAACTATATAAAAAAGGAGAGATTTGTGTTTTGTACGGATGAACTGTGTCAGCAAAATCTACATAGTGGATGCGCCTCTAATGTGACCAACCTTCAGAGCAGAAGGGATAAAAAAAAAAAAAAGTTAAAATCATGTTCCTCTTAATTCCAGTGCCAAAACTCCCACCGATTTCATTAGGGCCACAATGGCCTCTTGTGACCTAAAATAGTCTTTGCATAGTATTCTCAATACTGTATACCTGACCTTTGAAACCAGAAGAGATTCAGACATCTTTGGTCTGTGAAGGAGTTTTGCTTAGCAGTATTGACCATAGTCGTCTACAAATGTTCATAGTTAATATCTCTGTTTTGGGGAACTAGTTTAACATTAATAAACCTTATAATTGTGCCTATTTAGGTACCCTGGACCAGACTGCAATTAACTTTTTCTGTGAGTGGAAACTAATCAGTTATTGCTAGTTTGTGAGTTGCTAGCAATTTACTCATATACCAGTGCTTTATATATCACCTCATGTCTCTTACCATCAGTAACAGTTCCTTTGCAAAGGATTACTAAAACTCTAAATAATACGTTGCCATTAACTACTATTTTCCTTATGTAAAAAAATAATTTTAGCACAAATCTTATTATTTGGTTTCATGACAGTCTAAGGCAAGCAAATCACTGAGCTAGAAAATTCCATGTATCTTGTCCCTTTTTTTGTAATCATGAATTGCAGCCATCTTTTTTTAACTTTAGAATGGAGCAATATTTGCTTTGAGTAAGGTTCTACATTTTTCTTGGGAAGGTTGACCCAGGCAATAGGTAGATCGCATGTCCTGGAAGAACGATTTTCAGTGATATTCCTATACACTTAGCTACTGAAGTTGCTGTCAATGTAAGGCTGATTTCATTTGCCTTTTTTTTTCTTTTTTTTTCCAGTAGTGTCTTGGATAATTGAATATCTTTTCAAGACTACAAAACTGTACTGATGATTTTCTGCATATATGCATTTCTATCAACCAGGAAGTGAATAGACATAGTCAATCATACAAATTTTACCTCTGATATAGGGAAACAAGATATAAAATCCCATTATTTTATCCAAATCATGAGCTGAAGCATCTAGTTGTGATCGCAGTGAACATAGGAAAAACTCCTTTCAAAAAATGTGGCTACTCCCCAGATGGAAAGACAACAAAAGGTACACTGGAAAAGTGTCCAATTTTACTGCTCAGGTATTTACACACTTTTTTTGCAAATATTGATTCCATTATAAAAAATTGACTCATTCTGGATGGTTACAGAAATAAGCTCTAATTTCTGTTCATATTTTATAGTGAAAAGAAAAATTTTGGAAGAAAGATGTACTCTTTTTCAGTGTATTAGAAACAGATGAAAGAACTATAAAATAGGTAGTCTGACTTAGAATTTTTTGCTATATAATGTGCCTGTTACTGACTTTTCCAAATACCTTTCCTCTGGCCAATGTGTCAAATTAAAAGGATTTCTTACTGGACGAGGAAAACCCTTCAGTGCCTCTGGCTAGTTGTCCACTAGAAAAAGACCATTGTGACCAACAGCTCACTTCACCCTCCCAGTTTTACCATACTGAAAAACCATGAAAGAGGGAAAATTTTCAGTCAGTCTGAGTCAAATTTGTTGCTTGGACATAAAATTACTTCAGAGGCTGTTGAGTTTTCTTTGAGGTAGATTTATCTGTTTTCTGCACAGTTGAGGTATAGTATCAGAGCACAAAGAAACATCTTTCAGAATTTTACCTATTTCTTAGATGCAGTATAAAATTAAACTCATGCCAGCAAAATATTAGCAATGGATTTAACAGCAAGAAGCTAATAATTAAAGGCTTTTGCCATCTTTTCAGAGTGACGTTCAAGTGTGATAATATGGTGATGGTCATTTTTACCCAGACTCCACACTTATCCTGTGCAGACCCAGCTAAAACTTGAGAATAAATACTTATTTCTGTACACAGATTCTACAGATGAATAAAGATAGACAGACAAAGCAGATAAAAATTTCCCTCATAAAATGGGAGGAGGGGGGAAGACATCAGTCCAAGGAGAATTTCCAAAAACTTAATCTGCCTGGAAGATTCAAAAGAGCAAGCATGGGGGTTTTTTTGGTGATATGTTGTAAAATCATCTGGCCGATCAGGTGACTGGAAGACTGCACACTACTGTCTTGAAATGTCTAATACTTTTGATGCTACCTTTGATGATCTGAAACATCACTCTAATTTTTTTTAATAAAGATTTTTTTTATATAAAGATATAGCTTTGGGACACTGAAGTTAGAAATATGTTATGCTTTCTTTGTTAGAAAATTATGCAAACACTTTTCAAAAGTCTAATATACTTAAAAAATCTTACAGCAAAGAATTCTTACCAGTTAAATCAGTTACAACAATCAGTTGCTCTTCTTGTAGTACAAAACCATTATTGTATAGAAAAATGTGTATGTAATCATATCTCTTGAAAGCTACAGGGGTATCTGCTCTGAAAATATTCAGCTGTTTTCAAAATATTTTTCAACCATCCAAAATTACTTTTGGCAGTTACTTTTTGTCTTACAAACAAGCAGTATTCTCTTTGTATGGTGTGGGACAACTAATTAGAAGACAGAAAAAACATGGGTCTGTTCCTGATCCTCGTCCTCCTGTTACTGTGTTGCATAACTGAGGAAAAAGAAGCAAAATTACTTACAGTATTTTACCAAAGTAGAGAAATTCTCAGCATTTACAGAATTGATGTAGTCAGATGCTGTGCCATTCTCATTTTCAGTTCTGGATAGAGCTGCAAAACTTGGGCAGCATGTGCTGCTCTTGGGCTTTTACAAACTGAGAAAGGATTCTCAGGGAGCTGATCCAAGCTGGCAGAGTTTGAAATACCACCTGTGCTCTTTTAAAAGTTGCTAGTGTATGTGCATTATTTGAGCCAGAATCAGAAAGCTATAACTAGATCCTTGATATATTCCATTTATCAGAGGAGAGTGGAAACGGCGTATAACTTGTGTGAGTTCAATGAATTAAAAAGATACTTAGTGTAGTAGAAGCCACATATCAATGTACTTTAGACTCAAGCATGTTCTTGTGTGCCCTTTACTGAACAGCTGAAGACAGTGAACAAAGTCATGGGGAATCATGATTTGTGTGAACAATGTATTACCAGGGCATAAAATGGGAAAGGAAAGAACAAGAAAAAGAAACCAAAAAAAAAAGCCCACAAAAAAAGGAACCAAAAAACCAACCAAGAAAACAAAAAAATGCCAAAAAACTAAAACAAACAAACAAACAAACAAACAGAAAACCAACAACAAACAGCCCCAAACAAAAAACAAACTCAAATAAACAAAAAAAAAATCAAAATAAAAAAAGCCCAACAAACCCCTCCTCTTTATTTCAATTTGGGAAAAAACCTCCAAAAGGGCCCCTCTCCACTCTCCCTATTCCCCCGCAAAAAGCCAACCCACACGGTCCCTTCCCTCCAACCCGCTCGGAAAAATTTCCTCAGAGCGAAGTGGAAGAAAACCTGTTTATTTAACAGGCAAAGCACTCCCCAGCACAAGAAATGAACAATGCAGGATGACAAAACTCATACACCGCTCTGAAGAGATGACAAGCTCAGAAAGTCTCTCCTGGGAGCGGTGGCTCCGTTATCAGAGCGGTACCCATTCCCTCCGGCGCTGCCCAGAGTGTGCCCCGGCAGGCTACAAAGGGCAAGCTCTCGGTGTTTCCCTGGATCTCAGTCCGGAGCAGGATTGAACAGTTCCGAGAAAAGGGAAAGAAAAAACAGTCCAGGGAAAACTTGGACTGCCTCAGCTAGCGAAACTAACTAAAAAGCAAAAAGAGCGCTGTGCTCTGCCCCGTCCGTGCCCAGACAACCACAGTGGAGCTCTGTGTTGCAGCAGAGTGTGGGGGAAAGTGCAGCTGATAACAAACTCCGTGCTTCTTCTTCCTGCCTTCACTGTCAGAGCAAGTCTTGAAGGCACAGAACATAACATCCAGCATAAACAGAACACACAAGTGGGGATACAAGCATCGTAACGTCACCCTGAGACATTGGTCTAGCTTAGCTGCTAATTTCTTTACATTGTTTGAATCTCTTTCCCTGTTACACCAATATCACCATATTATTTTGCCTTTGACCTTTTACTTCTAATGGTTTACAACAATGACTCCTGAGACAATGTCTTCCAGCCAGTAACTTCCTGGGATCCAGCAGAATCCATTGTTGCCCTGCATTTGGTTAGACAGCAACATTAGCAAATACGTGAAATCACTAACATAAAACAAATTATTGTTCCCTTCTTACATAGCCTTTTTCCAGCAAACCTGTAGCATGGGCAAATGGAACTGAAACATAAGCACAATCTCTGTAATGTCTTTGGTTATTGCATGTATGTGAAATAGAGGGGAACAACTCCTAGATGCAACTGAACTTCCTGATACATATCTGAACTTACTGGCCTAAATTTTGATTGTTTTTAGTCAGTGGACAGTCTTGAAACCCCAGTGATAATCTTGAGTGTGAATTTTGTTATATAAAAATTAGTGCTAATTATATAGCTACTCTAAAGTGGTGCATAAAAGAAGCTTGGAAAATTGCATTTGTAGACTAAAAAAACATTGCTGTGGTGCTGATTATGCTCTGTCATCAAAATAAGATGTGCAATACGTCCTCTGAACTAACTAGCATTACATCTGAAAGGACACATCAGAATGTGGCACTTAAAGCACCACAGATTGCCACAAATATATCAAATCAATGTTAAAAGGTAGCTGAGGTAGTCAAGAGTGAAATGACTGCCAATCTTAAAATAAACTGCTCCTCACTTCACAATTAATAAAACTGAAACATGCCAGATAGTGGTAAAGATGAATAGGAAAAACATAGGGTAATATCTGCTATTGCCACAGACGCTGTGCACTATGAATATAGTGTCATTTAAGCTGATTAGATAAATATTCTCGTAGACAACACCTTGAACTTGCTTTATACACCTTTGTGCTTTCTGCTACAGTTCTTTAAACATTAAGGTTGAACGGGACAAAATTATTTTGCCTTCAACTTATTTACTTAATGCGAGTGAAAAGTTTCAGCAGACAGCGCACATATCAGTGTCAATTGCTGTGTTTGAAGTAGTGGAAATGCTGGTCCTTGGTCCCTAAGAAAATTGCTTCAACAATTCATCTCAATGTGAAGTGTACTAGTGATTTTCTTATCTTTTATTCTAACACAAAGTCACAGGATGCCTTTGCTATGTAATATTCATTCTAAGTAACTTTGAGCTGGATCCTTTTTCCAAAAGTCATTGTCAGAATGAGATTTCTGAGGATTATGTTCACATCTCTGAAAAAGTCCCTTGACAGTTTCAGTTTGCCTTGCTTAACAGTATCCAAAAGCATGGTAAATGCTTCCTAGAAATAAAAGTATGAAAGATCCTACTGTCTAACTTCTGATGCAATAAAATTGTGGGATTAATGAAGAGGAAGAGAAGTTTCCTCATCACATTGGATTATTCATTATGTTCAGCTCTTATTAATCCATAAATTAGAATAACAAACAGTCTGCACATACTCATCAAATAAGGTTTGTGAAGAGTGAAAAAGAAGATTGAAGAAAGCTCTCAAGTAACTGATTCCACTATGAATTTCCTAGATTTTGTCCACCATCTCATGAGAGTGAGTAGATGGATGGTAGAAGCGTTTCAGAAAATACAGTTTCTTGGTATAAGTATTATCTTTTGTATTTATTGTTGCTTTTCACCTTGAACAAATGGAAGCAAATTGAATTCTGTGTTTTCCCCTTTTATTTCAGGGAACAGTGCTGGTCTGTCTTCCTACTTAGATGTATGCAGTGCAATGCATTCTTGTAATCTTGAGCAACATGATTTTGGCTCTTGAGGGTCTATTAGATAAGACAAGTTCAATGAAACTTTTGAAGGCTGTGCTGATATGCTTTATGCCATATGGTCAAACCTGGTTCTTTGGTGCTTATGTACAGTATAGGACAAGAGAAGAAAGTGAGTGGGCTGTGAAGGAGTGTAACAAAACCTTCAGAATGCATACACTCATAACAAATCTTCCATACCTAAAATTATAGTATTTGGTCTAGAGTTACAATTACATGGATGCAAAGGGTGTGAAGTAAAATTTACATGCTCAGATAACAATAGTAGTACCTAGCATTTATGTATCTTTCCTTCATCAAGAACTGTTTACATCTTTTACAAAAGGTTCAGCACCACTGTTTCATTTACCAGTTATATAAACTGAAAGATGCAGAAGGTCCCTCAACAGGTCAGAAGAAGAACCAGAATCAGGATACCTGTCCTGTAATCTGTTTGCTAGGTCTTGTGAGATTCCCTTGTATCACCCACATTCTTTTTCTAGTAGTAACTTTGACACTGACAACCATAAAGCCAGCCAACCAAACAAACAAATTAGCAAACAAAACAAAACAAAACAAAACAAAAAAACAACCAACAAAACCAAACATATCAACCAATGAAAGAACAAAAACAAACAGAAACCTCCCACTATGAGTTATTGCAGTGGTCTTATTTCACATGGCATAGCTGAACTGTGAAATTCTGTTTAGTAACCTATAATTAACAGATAAAATATCATAAATCATTGGAATTATATGTCATTGCAAATAAAAAGTAAGTGTCAAATGGTAGTTTCTACATTAAGCTAAAATGCATATGCTATGCTTTTACCTTCTATAATAAGACCAGACAAAAAATTTAACACTCCTCTGTGCTGTCTGGGTTCTGAAGCTGTTGTTTCTCTTGCTGGAGAGCACGAGATACGCTGTATCTGAATTCTCAGAGCTCTTTTGTACCATCACTGTAGCAAGGACACCTATCGCACCAACATGGAAGGTGAACACATAAGGGATATTTTTTCACTAATGTGAAGTGTACCACTTTCCAGGCGCCACGTTAAGACAGCATTGTATGGCATTAGACAGCGTCATAGACTTTTACACTGCTGCATAGCTGAAACTCCAATGACTCCACATATTCCATTGCTGGCATAGACCTCAGTATCCTTCCTCACCACTGGTCTGAAAGTTGTGCAATAACTGATGATGGCCTTCTTTGAGGCCCATCTGTTATACCACTTGGTACATATGTATATTTATGAAAAATAACATTACTTTAAGTGTGGTGTTCATCTTGTTGTCGAAAAGGTACCAAGTAACTTACTTTTTAATTTTTGTAATGGAATTTTCTGTTCTTATTTTCCAATCAAAGATAGCAAATGACAAGAAGAAAAAAAGTACTTCACTCTGGTTAATGTCACCATTCTCATTTTTTTTTCTTTTAACATTTTTTTCTCTGTCAATATGAGGAAATAAACAGTGGAAAATTTGGTATCAGATATTAAAAGCAAGACCCTCAGGTATTCTTACTTGTCTAACTGCTTTTTGTCTATCAAAAAGTAATATTTGTCAACTTTTGGTTTTTACACCTTGATTTTTACAGTAATTAATTTATTACTTTAGAGTTTCTCAACAGTTATCAGTAAATTTATAGCTATTATTTCTTTTAATGATCTTATGTAGACACTGAAGTGACTTTAACATACATGGCAAAACTGCTGTCTCCAAATTATCAGCACTCACAGAGCCACTATCACTTGAGGAGCTGTTCCTCAGTACTTGCAGATCTCAGTGTATTTATTCGGCTGCCTAGTCTGAGAATGGAGAATATGACTTGGCGTGTAATGGCTGTCAGATTCTGGTTATGTTCTCCAGACAACAGGTGACACTTAGTGAGTGCTTATTGAAAGATAAATTTTGTATTTTTCATCTTGTCGAAAGTTTTCCACCCTGGGGCATGCACTAACAAAATTAGAACAAAACCAAAAATTGTAGTCATTAATTTCTGGAAAAAAATGACCTGCTGTCAAAGGCTGACTACAGTAGGGTAGGCATGGGAAGATTTTTTTCCAAAATGTTTTTACCTCTTGACTGAAATATTTTCTGTTGTCAGCTTTTCACTGATTATTTTTTTGCCTTTGTCTTTGAAGAAAAACAAACTTTTGGATTAAAATTTAATTTAACAAAAATCCTTTGGAAAGCAGTTTCAACACATAATTTTTGGCTAGCCCTGTATGGGGCACTAAAGCACAATAATACAACCTTAACAAGAGATTGGTATATTTCACAACTTGCTAAGTGACAGATGACTATTATGAATCAAACACCATTTTCATTGAGTTTTACTTTGCCTGAATAAATTTTCTCCTGTTTTACAGTGCAAGCTGTCTTGTACTGAGTAAGACAGTTAATCTGGTTATAAATAAGAAACCCAGCCTGGCCGCTGGGCTGACTGACAGAGGCTTCACCCCATAACATCCTTCCCAAGGTGCAAACATATCACTGGTCCAGGGCCTGGGGGGCATAAAGATCAGACCAATGAGCTGTCCAGACCCAGGAGTTTTGAATTGCCTATAAAAAAGTAAGCTCTGAGCAATAAAACATGCTGTTTGCTGATGACCCGATGGAGGGTTGTCGGGTGTGTCTGCCTCCAACGCTTGACCGCTGTGGTAACATTCTCCTTTCAGCTTAGAGTCTGCCTAGAGTTAAATTAAACCTGTCAAAAATGACAGTTCCTGATATTCAATGCTCCTAGGGAAAAAAAAAAAACAACGCAAACAAACCTGTCCAATGTTTAAAACACCGTAGCTGGTGTTCAGATTCCTCTGAGCAGATGGAGGTTGAAGGGAGATTTGTTGGCTCCAAACCGTTCACTGCAGTGCTCAGTAACTCTTTTTTTTTCAATTTTGTGGGTCTGATGAGATCATCAGCCATGTCACGTGATAGCATCAGACTAAATTACATTAATTGTAAATTAAAATCCTAATTACATTAATTGATGAAAATAAAAAAACCCTTACAATTAACGTGTTTTTCAAACAAACTGAGGAAAATCATCAAATGGATGGGGGAAAATGGGAACAATTTGGAGATCAACTCCTAACCTTAACAATAATAAGCTGTGGAGGTCAGAGTAGGCATTTGCACAGTGTTTGCACCTACACTTCTGCAATAGGTACTACCAAAAAACACATCTTCTGTTTAAACAACTTTAGTTACACCTTGAAAAGGGCTCTGTGGAAGCAAAAAGAAAGGAATTTTTAATTTCAAATTGGCTCATTGAAGAGACGTGGAAACTCCATAGCTCTTTGTAAAATATAGAAACTACCTTCACTTTTTGGGATCTCAGGAGAAATACAGTTTGTGCCTCTCACATTTCCTCCCAGGTTCTTCTGTGTCACCAGTGACAACTTAGCTAAATATTCCACAGCAGTTTACCTAGTGAATTGATTTTTTACTTGAAACGTATGTGAATTTTGTCACTTAGTAGTGGTGTGAAGGTAAGGGAAGCAGAGCAGTGGCTGACAGCTGCAATCACAGGTAATGAGTGCACTCGTATTTCCAGGACAACTTTAACATATGCAAAGTTCCTATTGTAAAGGTAAAGGAACCCCCTGCTGATAGTAAAGCTGAAGAAATGGAAGACCTGACACTGTACCTGACACTAGCTGATGTTCTCCTGGCTATTGCAGCAATGGAGTTATTCTAAGTGGTAATACTTAGTGATTCTTGCCTTGTGAAAGTTGCATTGTGGCGCAGATGACTCAGCCTTTGTGGTGGTTTGGTGTGAGTATTGATCTATTTCCTGGCTTCAGTATTACTATTTGTGCTTTTCCCCCTGTTTTTTCTAACTCCCTCTCTTTTGGTCACCTTAGAACTACAATGAATGGAACAGGCAAGTTCTCCTTTGCACAGCAGTAGCACTCTGAGCCACACATCAACAGAATGTCGAAAACCAATTTGGACAGACGACCTACAGAACTGAGACAACATTCAGTTGTGGCCAGTGCATGTGCACAGGTCCTTTATGTCTGTGATAAGCAGGTGACAGACTTTTTGTTTGTTTGGTTGGTTTTTTCTATATGTCAAAACTACTCTTCTTCTTTGTTTAAAAAGTTCTGGTACATCCCAGAACAATCAAACCTTTCCTAGAACGATCATCAAAAGAAAAATATTGTTGTTTTCTTTTGGCAAAATCTGAGGGATTTTTCTTCACAAAATTATGAAACTCTGAGTAACTCTTTAGAGTCACTGTAGGTACATTCTAGAATTTTCTTGAAATTATTTCTTAACCATTTTCCTTAATGCCTAGTATTTTTCTTTGATGTTTATAAACCATTTGTTTGGGACTCTTGAGTATTAAATACAGACAATTCCTAGAGATTTATGAATTTATCATTCCATCAGCCCTTTCAAACAAGATAATGTCTGCTTATAAGAGAAATGAACATAGGTTAAAGACCTAATCTATGGCACTATTTTCTTATTTCTTTCACATGTATAAGGCCCTGTAGAATTGTACGCATTAAGAATGCCAACTTGCATGAGATCTTACAATTAATATGCGTGTTTAAGATTGTTCCCCCTCCTTCTCAGTATGCTTTATGGAGAACTAACACTGGACTTTATCTGGCTACTATGGAAATTCAGCCCATCAAGTGTGTTTTGAGGTCTATGTATTATTTTTCAATAGAGACATTCATATTACCTCCATTAAAACCAAGACCACAAATGAATCTTTTCTTCTTTCAAAACATACCCTTGAAGTGTACTTTGTGAAGGCATTTCCATTTATTACTTTGAGTACCACAAAGCAGTGATCAAGCTGTTGCTATCTCCTATAAAAGCAGGTGGGAAGAAGAAGAGCTTAATCCAGTGCTGTGATTCCTATCAATTAGAGATAGTAAGGGCAAAAGCAAAAAAGGAAATGCTAATAAAGCAGATTTTTGTTGTAGTACTCAATATGAATGCTTCCTAACAAAAAGGACCTCTTGAACTTATTAGAACACTAATCTGCTTTGAGGTCACTAGAAATGCAAAAATGTATCAAAGTGTACATGGCAAAATCTGGACATTTTAAATTCAGCAATACTTCAATACAATTTAAAGGAAAGTGAGGAGCAAGCTACTAGAAAAAATAAAGAACATTCACGCTCCACAATTTCCTGTAAATTGAGGTCATACTGGTTTTTCTAGCTCTAAAATTGAAGTCTGACACCTTGCAGAGGAATAATAAATATAATGGACATGTCTCGTTAATTGGTACACCAGTAGGAGGCTGACCTAGATTGCTTCTTTTCAGAATCAAATTTCCAGGAGGAGAGAAAGAAACTATATTAAACCAAGCCTTTTCCAATTTACATTAGTGAAAGAGAGAAGGGTACACTTCATTACCTGTGTTATATGAGTCCACATTTGACTTGCACTGAATAGTCTTTCTGAAAAGGTTGTTGGGGGGATATGAATATATATTTTTTCAAACTCAATGAACTTTAGTGCTCAGAGAAGCTTTTCCAGACATGTTTGCCAGGCAACACCAGTTGTTATTAAGGTGTCCCATGTGTGCAGAGAGAGAATTGTGCCAATTTATATGTTATGTGGTGATTTTCAGATACAGATAAATGACCAGTAAAGATAAAGGAAGTCTAAGCAACATGCAATATTGCTATGTATAGTGATATCATCCAGTTCTTGATCCTCAGAGGTGAAAAGGAATTTTATGGAAATATAACTTAATATATTTTTGCATTATTACTCAGTGTGAGTTCAATCATATAAGCCTCATTTATATAAACAACTCATGCTTATGTAAATAATCCTGTTGGTATTGCCCGAGGAAAACCTACTTGTGAAAGTAAATGCTGTTATGAATTATACATCAGCTAGACTATGTTAAAAATCCTATTGTTGCCTGAAACTTCAATGCCAGTTTCTTCATCTTACCTTTTATTCTATGGTGTCTTCTGGGTGGAGGTTTAACTTTATTCCATTTTTACAGAACCCACCTTAACGAAGCCACCATGCACAGCTAGGAAAGGCAATGTACAGCACAAGAGAATATCATAAAGCAGCTGAAAATACAAACCATTATTTTATTATTAAGCTGTCTAGAAGAAAAAATATAAAACTTGCATTGCAAATATATAAGAAATATCAAATTTCTGTATTTTAACTTGCATATTAAAAATTATGGTGATTTGAGTACAGACATTACCATGTATATGAAGAATATGATGAGACAAAAAATTTTTGTCCCTCTATCTCTTCCTTCTTCCTGCCCATTCCTACATGACCACATGATGAGCTCACATTTTACTCTTGAACTAGATATTTTAGATATAGCCATCTGCATGAGAAGCTTAGTTAATATTCCAGAGCTCTATCTTGAAAGAAAAAATATAGCCTGATGAATTGTAATAGTAAAGCTAGAAGCTGCCAATACTCATTAACACAGAACACAGAGGAATCCCAATTATCCATGTAAGCCTTTTTATTTTGCACTTCAAATACAGTGAAATAATAATCTTAATAATTTCCTCATAAAATTGAATGTATTTCACTTGTTAAGTGCATCCTCCTTAACATAATCTGAAACATCTCAGGTTTTATTCACAGCTCATTGAGAACCATAAAGGCCAATTACAAGCAAGAATCAAGCTAAGTAATAAAATTCCAACCTATACTGTGAGAACAGGGCTGTTCTGTTCTATACTCTGTCTTTATCACAAGATATAAAATCAATTTAATATAATCACTTTGAATTACAAAGTGCTGCTAGGTAATCAGAAGTATATACATTAACTAAGGCAATGAATATTTTGTAGTTTACTCCTTGAATTGCACCAGTACTGCATGGTTATTATATTTTTATGCATTACTTTAGTTACTGTTACAGAAAAAGCACTTAAAATAGGGCTTTAAAGGAAGATCTCCATTGCAGTTAGAGTACTACTACACCAATAAATTCTGCCTGTGCAACTTCACTTTGCCTCAGATGCAACCCTTATTAAAACCACAAATACCTCTTGATAATGTTTGAACTTGAAGTATATAGAAAGGATTCTGAAAACAAAACCACATTATTTCACCCTGATTAAAACTGTTGCGGATGCATAAAGCAATGAATTTCCTGATTGAGTGTCAAGAAACATATTTATAGATACCAGCATCTCACAAGAGAAAAATGTCTCTTGCAGCTACTACTATTCTGTTTGTAGGCTTTTGAATGCCTTGTGAACTGCCACAACTATCTGACCACGAGAATTCCTCCTGTATTTTATTTTCCTGATATATTTTTGCTTCCAGTCTACTACATATTCCTAGGCCAAACATCTCAAGTGCATGTGCACCAATGTATGTAGCTTGGGGAAAAAATAGGAGAAGCTGGAGCTCCACGGCTGGTCAGAAAGTTGGGATATTGTAGGAATATCTGAAGCATGGTGTGACAACTCATATGACTGGAGAGTCACAATGGATGTCTACAGTCTACAAGATTCTGAGTCTGTTTGAAGCAGAATAGAATCATACCAGAGATGGCAAAGTGGACAAATACCTGTTGAGAACTACAAGTTCACTGCCAGGGAGTGCTGAGATTCAGTTAGAAAAGCAAAATCTCAGGGTGATTTGAAAATGCCCAAAGATGTCAAAATCCACAAGAAAGGGTTCTCTGTAAAGACCAAGCATAAATAGGAGGAAAACACTGGTGCACTGTTAAACAGAAGTGAATTAATCACCAGTAATTCTGAAAAGGCAGGCAGAGAGGTTCTCTGTGCTTCCTTCAGCTCTATCTCTACCAATGCTTTTTGACCCAGGCCCTGGGAACAATAATCCAGGTAGAAGATAACACAGGCCAAGGGTCAGTGAGGGAAGATTTGGTGTGTGAACTTTCACAGTTCACACCTGAGATAGTTCACACCTGAGAGTTGTTAAGGTTGACATCATTGTGATATCACTCTCCATAGTCTTTGAGAAGTCATGGATATCTTCCCAGAACCCTGGAACAAGGCCGTCACCCCATCTAACAAGAAGGACTTAAAGGAGGATTCAGGGAATTATAAACCCAGAAGTCTTATTTCGGAAAGTCATGGAACAAATCTTCCTGGAGGCCATTACTAGTCAGATGAAGGACAGGATTGGGAAAAGCCAGCATGGATTCACCAAGCGCAAGTTGTGCTTGACAAACTCGATCACCTTCTACAACAAAGTAACTTTGTTGACATGAAGAAAGCAGTGGACACTATCTACCTGGATTTCTTTAAAGATTTCCACAGGGTCTTCCACAGCCTCTTCTTAGAAAAAGTGTTGTGTTATAGTTTAGACTAGTGGTCTGTGTGGTGGAACTGGCTATTTACCACTAACCCAAGAGTGCTGGTTAATAGTTCTTTTTCAAACCTGGCACAAGTGGTGTCCCCAGGGACGAATATTGGGCTCAATGCTGTCTTAATGTTTTCATTAGTAAGTGCCTGGAAAATAGGATCAAATATAACCTGATAAAGTTTGCCAGTGATATCAAACTTAGTGGTGAAGTGGGAACTTTGGCAGGGAGAGCCACCGTACAAGAAGACCTGGATAGGCTGAAAGAGTGAGCTAACCAGACAAATTGAGGTATTGCACCTGTAAAAATATAACCCAGGAGCGCAGAACGGGCTGGGATCTATCTGGCTGTGGAAAGGTCTTGGCGGACAAGTTCAGTATGAATGACCTCTGTGATGCTGTGGCAAAGAATGCCATTGGGATGATGGGCTGCCTCAAAAAGGGCATGACAAGGAGAGATAAATTCATCATTTTGATTTACTCAGTTCTGGTCAGGCCACAGTTGGAATACTGCGCTTAGTTTTGGTCCCTACTATACAAAAAGATGTGACCAGGCTAGAGAGGGTCCAGAGAAGTGCCAGAGAGATAAAAACGAGAAACCTGCCCTCTGAGATAAGGATGAGAGTGCTGGACTTGTTCAGGTTTGAGAAGATTTGAGTGAGAATTTATCACCTTGCTCCAGTGACTACAGAGAAGACAGAGACACCTTTTTACAACAAGTAAAAAGGAAAAGATAAGGGCTAATGGGTGAGTTACTCCTGGTAGATTGAAGTGAGACACTTTCAAGATCCAGGTGGACAAGGTGCTAGGCCTTGTCTGGACTGTGCTTTTGACAAAAAAGGTTGGACTAGAGATAATCCTTGAGATCCCCTCCCAGTATTTAATATTCTATGATTCTTTTTATTCTATGATTTCTCTAATGTGGCACTGAATAGCAGATTTTTATTTTCATTTCACCCAAAAGGAGTAATGGTTGGAGAATCAATACCTTAAAACCTTGTTCTCTGTGGGTTTGTAAGTAGTGCTTTTACTCCTGATTGCACCATGTAAGCTGACCTTAAAACAATAGTACGTTCACAACATCAAAGTCTTGTTGACAGTGTTAATATATATTGTGAGACTGAGAGAAGGCTTCATTAGCACTCCAGCACTAATTTTCTGAATGAGTTGGGGAATGAGATATGAACATAGCAGCCATTCCAAGGAATCAAAGTTGGTATAGATGACAAGAAGAACCCTTTTTCCCTTCGTCTTCTTATTTTTTATAAATTATTCTGTAAATAAATGTGCCTGATTTTCTGGATGTATAACATGGCTGGTGATCTTAGGCTCTGTTAATAGATATGAAAATGTTGCATATTATTTGCAAACGTTTGATTAAGGAATGCACAGCCTCTTTAATTCAAACCAAATTTCTAGAAATAACCTAATTCTCCTTGTAAGTTTGTGCTGACAAAATTTGCCCTAAACCTTGCATAATCTTGTTGGTTACTGCCTTTCTCTTTCCCATGAGGACTACAGAGAGCTGAAAAGTGGAATTAGATTTTTCTCCTAAGGAGGATACTGCAACTAGGTTTAAAACCAATTCTCAAGAAAAGGCCTCCAATTTTTCCCTCTGAACAAGAACCCCTTCTCTCTATATGCAGACAAACAAGCTTGCCTCCAGCAAGAAAAGTACTTGGGAGAGAAAGAAGAAGAAAAATCAATGTTCCAACAAGATCAAACCAGTTACTGATGCTCTTCGGAATTTTTGGGGGCACGCAGAAATGTTATTGTGTTCATTAAACTCCTAGACAGCATTTTCATTTTCACAATGAAAGTAGTGCTCTCCTTGCCAGCAACCTTGCTAACAAGGGTCTCTGCAGGTTCATAGCTCCAATTATGACACAGTTTATACAGGACCCTAGCAGTAAATACTTTGACTTGCTCCACTGTGGGTTGATCTTTGCTCCTGCAGTTTCCAAATAAACAATGGGCTGGAGGTGGAACCTCAAACACCTGTTTTTTCTTTCGGAATTAGAATACTGGAAACACGTTGGCTAACGTGCAGCTGAGATTCTCAAGGAGACTTTCCCCTGGGTTTGTGTCTCACTTAACTACTTGTTTTTGGCTGACAGAAAAAATTTGTATCTAGTCTGAAAATAATATTAGGAAACAAACTAAAGAAGCTACATGAATACGTACAAAACGTAGATGTACATAGTATGCGATAGTATGATTATTGACTAGTAAAAAGAAGTGTAGAGGTATGTGGGTGGATATGGTATTAATAAAACTATGGTTTCAGACACTGGGGTTCAATTTTTGAGAGTATATGTGAAGAAGTTAAGAGTAATGTTTTTCATTACACTTGGAAATGATGAAAAAAGCTTTGACTGTAAGACTGATATCTATTTATTATACATATGAAAATAATTTTAACCATAAATACTGAGAATTGCTGGCTATGTTTGCAGGCATTGGCAGGGAGACTAATGTAACTGAAAGCAAAATAAGCGTACTGCAAAGTTTGTGTACATAACTAGCATCTGCAAAAGACAGTCTTACAAAAATGGATAATTTTTTAATTCAATACAAAATATTTTGGTTACTTATATAGATATTTTACACTGTCATTGTAAGTCAAAATAGAAATACACTGTGATACCTTTTGGAAGCAATAACAACTTGCTTCAAGACAATTAATTCAGAAACTCAAACCCTTACTCACTGAACTGTTTATATATCAGATGTTTAGGTATGACTGACATCTTCAATGACATCAGTGGCATTTTATGCCAATATTTGTCTGGAGTCTAGGCTAGTAGACACTCCAGGCATAGACATGAATCAAAGAGATTCAGGCAAGAATGTTGAAGCATTCTTGCCTGAATGAAGTGGGGAAAAAAATTTGAGCCAGTAGCAAAGTTCATTAGTCTATGAATATTACCTTCATTCTGCTCATAATGTCCTTTTGTTTCACTGGTGCATTGGTTTGAATACAGGATCCTAAACCTGGATTTTTCTTATGCTTACGTCAGACCATAAAATTAAAAAGGAAAGTTTCCTTCAGCACTAAATATTGGCAGATGGAATGGCAAACGAAGCATAAACTGAAGATCAATAATCACTATAATACACAGAAAATAAATCAATCACTTTTATACTCCAGGTCTAAAGGATGCATATGCCATGTGACCTCAGAATTTTTCAGTTTCCTAGGGTTGGCATTCCCTATGGGACACTGGCAGATGTTTTCATCTTGCACAGGTCTTTTACATACTCAAAAATTGCTGTTTCTAACGAGTTCCATTGTGTAAGGGGTCATATTTCAAGTAACTTGATGAGACAGAATGGGAAAAGCAATCAGGCATTGCCAACACATTTTTTGTATTGTTAGTTTTGTATCTGTTTGCTGTATATCTTCCGCATGTGTGTGTCTGGTCTTGTAAGACAGAAATATTTCCAGGATTCAAATGAGTTGAAGACAAACAATTACCAAGTCTCATTCAAACACACAGCCTCACATCAACAATTTGGTCGAGCAGGAGACGAAAGGAGACAGGCTGAAGCAAATCAGCTACTCCATTACAAAACCCCAAAATGTTATCACTGATTGTATTAAAAACACCATATTTAGACATTTGGGGTAACTTGACAAAATAGTAGTAACCTTTAGGAACACATTTAAGATCAGTCCAAAATTAGTCTGTGAGAGGATTAATGAAATGAGAGTCTTTCTCTAAGTTGTACATGCTGAAGGCTAAGCCAAATCCTATAGAAGCAACAGGGTACATAAACCTTCCTGCTAGAACTTCAACAATCTGTCATTGAAGGTGAAATTTGGCCTGGTTCAGCTGTGTAACTCGGCTTAGGCTGCTGAGGAAATTGCTAGGCTGCGAGGAAGTTTGTAGAGTAGAGATGTATAGTAAGACAGGCAACATTGCAGGCAGAGCTAAGATTCTTCAGATAATGCTAGTTAGAAGCTCAAGAATTCAAGAGAAAAAACACTTCTGTCAGATAATATAAAATCCTAGGATACAAAAAGAAACAGGGAAGTAGAAGATGGCAACTCAGCATCACTTCTACAAGGAGCAAAGAATACAGAATCATAGAATATGCTGAGTAGGAAGGCATCCCCTAAGATCATCGAGTCCTGTCCCAGGGCAGTACCACAACCAAGAGGCACATCATGTGCCCAAAACTGTCCCCAGCACTCAAAGCAAGGCCACCCCATTGCAGAGAAGAGCAGGACAATACTGTCCATTGCCCAGCTGGCAATGCTGTGCCTGATGTCCCCCAGGACACAGCTGACCCTCCTGGCTGCCAGGGCACTGCTGACTCATGTTCAACTTGCCATCAATCAGGACCCCCAGGTCCCTTCCCATGGCACTGCTCTCCAGACTCTCATTCCCCAGTCTGTCAGAGTTGCCCCATCCTAGGTGCAGAATCCGGCCCTGTCACTTGTTGAACTTCATATGGTTGGTGATTGCCCATCCCTCTGATTTTTTGCCATCTCTGTGCAGGGCCTTCCTTCCTTCGAGGGAGTCAACAGCTCCTCCCAGTTTCATACCAGCTGTGATCTTAGTGTCTCTTCTAGTTCTGCATCCAAGCAGTTTCTGAAGGTGTTGAAGAGTGGAGGTCTGAGGACGGAGCCCTGAGGAACCCCACAACTGACAGGTCACCAGTCTGATGTAACCCCATTCACTGTAACCCTTTCTGCCTAACCCATGAGCCACTGGCTCACCCATTGCATGTGTTTATCCAGCTGTGGGCTCTTGCTCTCCTCTCCCTACCTCCACTGATGGCTGCCTGGCCAGAAGTTACTCATCACAGGCTGGGGGTTCTTAGTTAGGTCTATTATTGGTTAAAACATTTATTACAGTGATGAAAATATAGTGTTTAAATTATAGTAATTAAAATATTATTAAGATGTAAACAATTACAGTGATGAAAATATGTAATTACAATTACAAATATGTTCTTTTATATAATACAAAACTGCCTGAATCTCTGAACTGTATGCTTCTATTCATTCCGTGGATACATGGTTGTAAATGTGAATCAAAAAATTTAAGAACATGTGATCCCTTATTTTTATAACTAGCTAACTTGTAAGCATTATAGATCCTAAGTTTTGCATCCATGTCTCAGGTTTTTGCTGAAACATTTAGAACAGAAAATGACACTTGGCATCTCTCTATTTATATTCAAAGAAAGCATTATTTTCCACATATTTCCAATTGCCCTGTGTGGAGAGATGAACATGTACTCAACAGAGCTAAACCTAAGTAAATCAGCTTAGTAGGAATGAGATGGGCTGATAATGTGTTAAAATTATTTCACTAAATTAAAATATAGGAAAGCATTGGCATAGCACAAAATACAAAGCTGAAAAGAAAGGTTGCTTTCCTTGTCATTTCAAAACATGTTGATAAACCATTTTTATGTATCCTGATGTATATACAAGGAAACTGGAATGAATTCCTATTTCAGAGGCACTTAGATCTTAAAAAGAGACACATTAGTTTATAGTGTTTGTAAATAACTTATGGTGAGGGAATATGGCTTTTCCTATCCAGCTCACACTAACTAGTGGAGTTAGGGCAATGGAATTTATTTTTGGGAGCCCCTACATTCACATTTCAACAGGCAAGGCCGACCCTGGACAACACTTCAAAGCACCAGGTTGAACAACACCTAAGTTTCCATCAGGTCATGCCCACTCTCCCACAGAGACTGGGGAGAGAATCAGAAGGAAAAATGTGAAAGAAACACATGGATTGAGATAAAGAAAACTGTTTATGCAAGCAAAAGCAAACAAGGAATTCCTTCGTTATTCCCCTTGGGCAAGCGTTTAGCCATTTCAATGAAAACAATGCCTCAGCATGTGTATCAATTTCATGGGAAGGCAAATGTGATGACCACCTTTCTTAATGTCCTACCTTTCTTCTCCTTGCCTTGAGCTTTTATAACTGAGTATGATGCTATATGGTATAGGATTTCCTCTTGGGCACTTTCGGTCAACTGTCCATGCTGTGGCCCTTCCCAGCTCATTGGAGGGTCAGCTGAAGAAACAGAAAAGGTATTGATGCTGTGCAAGCGCTACTCAACATCAGCCAGAGCAATGGCTTTGTACCAGCACTGCTCTGGTCTCCAGTCTAAAACACTGTATCTATCATCTGAGCTGCTATGAAGAAAAAGTAGCTCCATCCCAGGAAGACTGAGTACAGTTATATAAAATATAAAAAAATCAAAATCAGCATTTCAAAGACTTGTAAACATCAAATTCAAGCATATTACAAATCCCGAATGCTTCCTCTCACATTTATACTGTTAATACAAGATATATATGGCCAACAGAGGCTGAACATGAGCTAGCAATGTGCCCAGAGGTGACCCAGAAGGTGTCCAAAAGGCATCCAAGAAGGCTGATAGCACCTGGCCTTCATCAGAAATAGAGTGATCAGCTGGATCAGGGAAGTGGTTCTTGCCCTGTGCTGGGCACTGATGACATCACACCTCATGTCCTGTGTTCAGCTCTGGGCCCCTAACTACAAGAAGGACATTGAGGAGCTGGAGTGTGTCCAGAGAAATGCAATTCATTAGGGGCTGGGCAAAAGCCTGATGTGGAGCAGCTGAGGGGCCTGGCAGCGTTCAGTTTGGGGAAAAGGAGGTTCAGAGGAGGCCTTATCGTTCTCTACAACTGTGTCTTGGTTTGGAACGACAGGAGTCTGCTAAGGAAGGCAGGAGTCTACCCTGAAATGGAGAATGTAAACCCTCCCCACCCCTCCGAATTGCTATAATTTTAAATTGAGGGGCTCTCAGGCAAAAATATGGGAGCAGGAAATAACAGTTCTTTAATAGGGAAGAAAAAAAGAATACAATAAACAATGCAGTCCACTAGAACAACACTGACAGAGTCAGAACCCAACCTGACACCCTGTTGGTCAGGGTGTTGGTGGCAGTCTGAAAATGTAGCTGCAGTCCTCTGAAGTGTCAGGTGTGGTTCTGTTGGAGCAAGGAGGATCTGTAGAGAAGGATGTAGTCTTCCTCTGAAGATCCAGTGGAGGAAGAGGCAGCTGTTGTTCCTCTGGGGAATCCTGTGGAGAAAAGCCGTGCTGGAGTTTCAGAATCTCAGAATATATCGGGGTAGCAATGCTTGGCTCCTCCCTCTGGGCGGAGCATCTCACAATGGGATGTTATAATTCTTATCAGGCATGCACTGATATTCAATAGTCTGTTATCAGCAGAGGTCCCCTCCCGAGGAAGGTGTGAATGTGGTCACTCAAAGAGAGAGATAAGGCAAACTGCTCACTTGACAAGGTAATCAGCCATACAGATGGTAATGGAAAACATCTTGCATGCAATCTTCAACAAACTGGCTGACAGGAAGATGTGGCCAGGCGAGGGTCAGTCTCCTCTTCCAGGCAACAAAAGACAGGACAAGACATAATCTTAAACTGCAACAGGGGAGGTTTCATTTGGACATTAGGAAGAACTTCTTCATAGAAAATGTGATTAGACATTGGAATGGGCTGACCAGAGAGGTGTTGGAGGTGTCTAATGAAAGAAAAGTGGCATTTATCGCCATGATCTGGTTGACATAGTGATATTTGGTAAAAGTTTGTACTTAATGATCTCAGAGGCCATTTCCAATCTATCTTATTCTGTGACCTTGTGGTATATCAGCTGTTTTATTTATTATTATACATATGGATAATATAGATGCAGTCATTAATTCTTGTGTTACATGGGAATCCTGTTACTTAAGTACAATTAAATCTCTAAGATTGATAGAATATGAGAATCTGACCCTATTTATGTAATGACATATCTTACTATACTTCCTGTCTCAGAATGTTCTCCACACTGTGCACGTTCAGCTGGTTTCTATGGCACATTATTAAATACAGATATTGACTTCAGTCTCAGATCATGCTGGTTATGTTGTTGAAGGAAGATGACAAAGTAAATAGCTTTTTTCTTGATACTTACGGACTAACACCTAAAGACTGTTTCACTTTGTTGCTGAATTTAATTCAGCTCCATTCTGCGCTCCTATTTGCCTCACATTGTGCAGCTAATAGACCTTCTCTTCCCATCTTAAATCTAAATGGGATTAATGCTGTGAAAAATTCTTTTTAAAAGTTTAGCTTAATAATCTGGAAATTATGGCTACCTAAATAATGTACTATAGCTAGCACCAATCTTAGTATTTTAGTATTTATTGCAATTCAGTGAAAATGTGTACAACGATTTATCTCTTTTTTTTTTTTTTTTTTGTACCGTTGGACGCTTAGCCAATGCAGAATATGGTCTTGATTGCAGCAACAGCTGTAGATATTTCCAGGGGTCATATCACCAGCAAGGTGCCTAGCATAAATCTTAGATTAATTAAAATTTGGTTTATAGCTGAGTGGACAAGTCCTGTTAATGGTAATTTCCCATTCACCTGAGCTTCTGGCTTTTCTCAAATCCATATGATTAAAAAAGGAAACGTGTAGGGATCATTATTCTGAAAGCTTCTATCTTCCATATCTTATCTTATTTGCTTATATTGCAGTCAATTTTCCTCTTCAGACAATTTGCTTTCTTCAGAAGGTGATGTGTAACTCATTAATGGGACATGATTTTCTATACTGGCTATGCCTAAAATTAATCACAAGACTACATGCAAAATTGTCCCATTTTGAACTCTCCTATTAATTCCCCTTTAGCATTTAAATTGAAATCACATGAAAAGTACAGCCACCTCTCCAAGATAAGTAGAAATATATGTGGGAAGCATGGACATAGTCAAGGTTTAAATAAGTGTAGAGATTTTTCAAATTCTGGATTTGCAGGTAAGAAACTGTAGACATTGTGTAAATCTCTTTCCTTGCACTCCAGTTCTGCCTATGGGTACATAATCCATCACTGTGATCCCAGTCACATATCTGACTTTTTGCACACCTGTCTTTCAGTAAACCTAAAAATACCATCTCCACATTAAATTCTCTTCAGCAGTCAAAACAAAACAAAACAAAACAAAAAACCCAAACAAAACAAAATAAAAAATCAAGTTTTCTAATAACTACCATTCAAAGGTGTGCAAGATCCCATAGTTTTATACAGATTTCACATAACCTCTTTAATCTCTTTAAGCCTTTGTGTTGGTTGGAAAAGTATTTCTCGTTACCAAGTAACAGTTTAAGGACTAAATTTTTTGTGTGGACTGGACTTTTGCATTAAAGATGGGAAGCACAGATCAAATATGGGATTAATTCCACTGACTCCACTGGGGATACACCAAGAGTAAATTTAACTCAGTCTCTGTGGCTTTCTGTGGTTATAATTTTCATTTCATATAGTTTCATTGCAACTATTTTAGAAGAATTTCTCTAAGTAGTCACATTTAGAGGACAGGTAACAGCCTATTTGATGACATAAAATTTTGGAAAGGACAGATAGAGCAGCTATCTGTGGGAATACATAAATCGGAAAGTTTTGGGAAAGCTGCAAAAGGCAGGCTTCAGAGACAGCAGAAAAATTATGTAAAATTTAGAAATAAACAAATAGAACAATGATCTGTGTATTAACGCTTGTCTAGAATAACTCCCTAAGCTACAGAAAAGTATATCTAGCAAGATATGAGGAACTTCTAAGCTTAATAATGGAGCTCTGTGCATTGTGTTTTAAGGCTCACAAGCAGGTATTGTATTTGAAATAAGCAAGCATTGTTTTAACCAAAGGTATGTGTGCTTATAGTGGTTGGATAGAACTACTGTCAATAACTTATACTGAGGGGATTTACTTTTGTACATGAATGTGCCCAATATATTCCTATATCCAGGTTGCCAATTTAAGCTGGTCACCAATTCAGCTATATTTACCCTGGTGAAATGGTATGTTGTATTGCACTAAATAGTTTATTTAATTGTTGTTTTGTACTGGGTGATGGCAAGTTTTACTGGGTATGTTATGTCACATAGGGAAATTGTTATTCCTCCTTTCTCATTACATGGTCTCTCCCTCATACACCCCCCTGCCAACACACACCCGGAGGTCTGTCCCATGGATACTCCTCCCCTCGCCCCTCCCCAGTGTTATCCCATTGGCCACAGTCCTCTTTCCCCACCCCCATTCCCTCGGGTATAAAACCCACTGCAGTGTGGGTTTGGCCTCTTTTCTACTTGTGTGGTTGCCGCACCAGCAGTGTCCTGTCCCAAGCCAATAAACTGGACACTCGTCCTCGCGTGGAGAAGAGCGCTTCTCGTCTCTTACTTTCTGTCCATGCAAGACCGTGTGGGCTTGGGTTCGAGCTAGCCAGGTTGGACCCATACAAAGCCCAGAGAGCCACGGATTACTGCAATGGTGGAAGATGGAGTCCCCTGTATCACAATATTTAAACTCCTGCCTGGCTGTCAGATCAATAGCAGCCATAAGTACAAGTCTATATGTGTTGCTAGACTGCGAATAGATTGAAATGCATATTCCTTTAAATTTCATAGAGTGTTCAAAAATTCTGCAGGTCTGGGGGTGCCATCAGGGTCCGCAGTAAAGCTCTTCCTGGCCTTGTGCCAGGGAATGTGCATGTGTGGTGGGGGTTATATAAATCTAATACCATGAGAATCTGGAGACTGCAATTTAGGGTTCCTGTTTTGCAAGATTTATAGGAGTTCTATAGAAGAGTTTTGACTTTGTTTTTCTTTCCATTTCAGCATGTTTAAAATTCAGTGAGAGAAATCCTGTAACTGAAGTGATGAGTGTCTTTTATAGCTATGTGGATATTAATGAATATAAGTTTGAAACCGGCATGCTAGCCATGAGATTTACTATAACATAATTCCATCCCAGCTTGACCCAATATAATAACTGATCCCTATATTACTTTCAGATATGTCATCTCGGGAGCATGTGTGTGTGATTATGAGATGCAGCGATCGTAACATAGAATTCAAAGAATATTCACATTCCTGAATTCAAGCACTTGTCTGCATCCTAGGAGATTTTAAGCAAAATGTTGTGTGGAACATCTGCTGTTTAGACTTAGGCATCTTCAAAGAAACTTAGATTGCTTATTTATTTATTCATTAACAATGATTATTGATTTAAAAAATCAACACTTCATAAATCCAGCTTTAAGGAAAATCAAGACCTCATAAATTCAGCTTTAAGGAAAGTTGAAACAAAATTATAGCCAAAGTTATACAGCTCAGCTATTCTTTCCTAGCAAGGTCAGACATGTAATTTATAAAACCCTCTTGTTTGGCTTTTGATTTGTGATTGTTTATAGTTACTAATTTAATTAATTAAAAGTGTTCAGGTTAATGAACCTGTATGTTCAATTAAATATTTAATGATCCTGTTAAAGTAGTTAACAATTTTAATAACCGCTAACACTATTTTTATAATCCATTATCCTTAAGCGAATTACTGTTAATTCATTATTTGTAAGTTTAATGATCTCTTTTGAGTATCTCATTTTCAAAGCTCCCAGTGCAGTTTCCCCTCACCAGCAGCATGCAGCACTTTACAGGGGATTCCTAACATACTCCAGGGGAATTATAACTTAACTCCATGGCAACCAGGAACACTAATGAGAGACTTTCCCGCCAAAAACCTGGGAGTTATCATTGCACCCCAGTGAGAGCACACCATCAGAAAGAAGGTTTTACCTCACCATCTATAAACACCAATCACCAAAGACTGTGGGGGTGGAACTGCAGGCATGGGCTGAGGGGACCGAGAGTAGAAAAGGAGTAACCTGATGTGAAGAACTGTCCTTTGACTGTGGGCTGGCTAAGTACTGTTCTTTTGCTATCTTGTGTCAGTGGCTTTTAAACTGTGAACTAGCTACAGCAAGGGACCCAACGCTGCAGACTTCCGTCAGCTTCTCTTTTAGAGACCTTTTTTGCAGATTTGAAGGCAGATTAGCTGCATTCACTGCAGTGCCATCGAGTTCTTGCCTTGGGGCTAACACTGGTTCGGCCAGGGGATTCCTTAATCCTCGGACACGGGATTTTTAATTTTTCTTTCTCCTTTTTTTTAATCCCTTCCTTTATCCCTTCCTCCCCTTGTTGTTTTTTCCCCTTTGAGAAACACTGTATTTTTGTTTAAATTCCCAAAGTTGTGTCATTTTTATCACAGATATTATCAATAAAGCCATGTGTTAATCTCAGGGCATTTACGCAATGCTTAAATTCTTCCTTTCTTTCTCTTCTTTCTTTGGTTTTATATCCAGCCTGAGGTAATTAATTTTTACCAATCAACACAACTTACATCAATTATGAAAAATATCCTTTGGATATACTAACATCCTTTTGATGAAGGATATTAATAATTTATCCCTTGAGGTCCGACCTCACCAAATGTGAATTGCCAGATAGACAGTGGAGATGGCTCTGAGATGGCTCTGCAAAACAAAACCAACAACAGTAATAATCATATCTGACAGCATCATGCCAAAATAACCAGCCAAATAATCATAACTCAATAAAATATCTCAGCCTCCACGTGACAGAGAACCAAATGCTGTCATAGAGAACCAATCTACTAATTAAACAACATGCCTGTAATTATATGACTTTGTTGCAGAAACGAAAATTTAAAAGAACAGAAAAATTAGTAGATGTGTTGAAATACTCCTTTTTTTTTTCCATTAAGCTTTTCTAAAATTATTACACATTAATCTCACATTTAGAGAAGTAATATTATCAGATGGTGGGGTTTTTTTTTTGTTTTGGTTTTTCTTGCAAAATAGTCTAATGATTTAACAAATCAATTTAACAAATTTATTCTTCTGTGCTAAAAATAAAGCAAATGAACCTGTCATGTGCAGGATTAAACCTAATTCTTCCCAAACTTTTCACATACTATTATCTTCTTTATGTCTCCTGTGTAAAAATTTAAAAACAGTCTTTCAAGTTTTTATTTTTTCATTGACTTCTTTGATACAGCCATACGTTTCTCATTTTGAATCCCACTGAATGAAGGAAATGCAATATATTTCAATTACAGTTGGACTAATCTCTGCCAAATTGCCTGGTCTGTGTAAAACTGTAATGTGAGCACTGAATGTAATTTATAAAATTAGACAACTTTAGCTGAGTTGCTCAAGTCAGAATTCTGAGTTTGGATGACAAAACTCAATATAAAGAATGGACTTTTCTAATCCCTACTTTATAGGAATATAAATGCCCCCAAGAGTCAGATACATAACAGCATTATGAAAACACAGCAAATGGAAAACCAACAGAATCAAAATCTCTAAATTAGATTTTAAAATTCAAACATATGAGAGCAAGCTATGTAGCTGGCATGACATCAGGAAACAGTCCACATTAGGGGGAAAAAATGGGAAAAAAACCTGACTGTGGCATTTTTTCCTTACATTAAATTATTGCATGCATTTCACTCATCATCTTTCACCTTTGTTTCCATGACTAAAACCTCATGGCTGAAGTATTGTAAAAAGAACTGCCTCTCTGCAGGGGACTAGTGTTCAGGCTCATTATATAAAACAAGCCTCACTTAATACAATAAATGTGTTCATATTTAAATAAAGCCAGAGATGATTTCTGGCTCAAAACAAGCAACATAACATGTTTCATTAGTGTGGTACTGAATAGTGACAATAAAAAAGAGGTGTAAAGACAGGCTGAATTAATATGAATGAAAAAATAATATTTCCATTCTTCCTTGCCAGCCAAATATGTTGTTATAGCAGAAGGGAGTAGCACTTACCACCAGATATTAACTGTGAGGCATGCTCACTGGGCTCATCCTTGTAAGTAGCTCTATGATCCGTTACCTTGTGTTTAAATTACTCTGCACCACTTTCTGCAGTGAAAGCTCATGTCAGGCTTGTTACAAATAATTTAAGACCCAGTGAAATCTCTGTTAACATTCAGTAGATTCACCTGGGGAAATGAGTTTAAAAGCCAATGAAAAATAACTACCACCCACTTCACGTGGAAGAAGGTGTATAGCTACATCAGCTCACTGCTCCATCCAGGCTGGAGAGCCCTTCTTCCAAAAGACAGGTTGTGCCCAAAATTGTGGATGTCCTTCTTGCACTACTGAATTTAGAGTTTATCTGTGTCTCCATGCAGAAGGGCTGCATTGTACTATGTAGGTGTATCCCAGATGTTTCTGTCAGCTGAGCAGCTGTCTCTGATCTGACTCTGTGAAGACAGGTAGGGAGTAGGTTGCTCCTGCACCTTTAGAAATGTGGGTAATTTGCAGTCCTGTTGTGTTGATGGAAAAACTGCCCCATCACATTGTCTTTTTGTGTGACTGTCTTCAAAATAGTATCATTCTCTCTCTGAAAATGTGATTTTTCTATCTCCTTACCACAAAGCTTGTCTCCCTACAGGTCTGGACTCTTGTATCAGTCCAGAAGTGTGAAACAAAAAAAAAAAAAATGTTGTCTTTACTGATCTTTACAGGGACAATGCTATGCAATATTGCCATGAAATAGCAAATGTGTGATTATTGGAAAGAGAACAAAAATAGAAAAGACTGCTGTTGAAAAAAAAAAGGATGCAGAATAACAGCCTGAAAACTAGAAAAAATTGTCCCATGTTAGCTGAGGAAAGATTTGAGAGTTTCTGGGTATAATTAATACAGACATTTCCTGAGCTTCAGGAATTAATTTTCCAGCATTAATGTTTCTGGGTGTAGATTCTCATAAATGAGAGGAGTCATACATTCTAATTTATACACTGTGTTGATCCAATTAATGCTTTCTATATGAAAGTTTCATGGGCACCTGTGACAGATTTAAGTTATGTGATATTTAATTTTCTTGTTTTCATATTTACTTCTGGGAGAGATGTTACTTTCTAGTCCTTGCTGTTCTGATTAATTTCTCTCTGCAACATCCCTATATCCATTCCTGCACCAGATTTAAGCTTTTGTACTTTTCTTATTTTAATTGAGAGAGGTTCAATTTTGAGAGTTGGTACATTTAGCTTCAGCTTCAGGCTCTGTGAAAACTTGAGCTTGGCAAAGAAAAGTGTATCCTACATTTGGCAAGCAATGAAGGAACATTATTTGTAAATATTTTATTTTAAAATTAAAGTATTATACATATAGAGTCTTAAATGTTCCTCTAACAAAAGCTTTGAATTTCACTTTCAGATTTTATGTTGAGTTTGTCAGTTCTTTGGATCTACATCTTCCACACACAGCTTTCACTAGCTCTGTTAAAATAAAAAAAAATGCAAATTTTAAGATAATAAAGGAGAAGAAAATCCTAATACATCTTTTTAATGCATTACTACTACTCAGACATACAGATTTAATTTTATTATTTTTGTCAGTTATCTTCTTTTTCAACCTTTGCTATTCCCATATAAACACAGAACATAAACTGCTTCCCATTGGTACCATTTTTGCCGCAAGGCATGAACTGTATAATTTGGGAGGATGAAATGTGAAACAGACTAGTTTTATAAATGAAACAATTAGCTACACCCACATTTAATTGAGAATAAGAGTTCCCTTTTCCTTTTCTGTAGTCATATGCCCAAAATGTACTGTTCTTTCATATTAAAAACCAAGACTTATCTCCAGCTCATTTGGACAGTTCAGACTTTTGTTTGAAGGCATAAAGTTAAAATTCAATATAATATGTTATGATGTATTTGGTCTTCTTTACATCATCCTCTGCTGTACTACCATATATTTGCCCCATCCCAAGCCTGTAACGGACTACTCAAGCTTGTTTTCAAGATCATAAACAAGACTGAAAGGGATTATATCCTTCAGCTCATCTCTACTCAGCCTTATTCCACTGACCAAGGATGCTTTTTAAAAGCCTCTTTATCACTGTGAGTATATTTCTGTCCAATGCCTGCTCTAAATTTAGAACTCCAACTTCTCCATGCCCAGCTCTATAACGTTCCCCAGGAACATATGAAATATTTTTGACCCATAACACCTAACTAGAAAGCATCAAACAATGCAGAGTTTAACTTGAAAAAACTATTTGTAATTTTTAATGAGAAACAAAAAAGTGGAAATAAGAAGGGAGAAAAAGGAACAAACCCTGTAGTTGTTGTTTCAATTGCCTGGATAGTAAAGGAGACATGTTATATCTAATAGACCATATATGGCTCCAGAATGAAAAGTTAGCGTTTAGAGCCCAGTAAAATTTCCTTAGAAGATGTATTTTGACAATAGGAAGCAGAGAAGAGAGACAGAAGCATGTTGTTTCAGCCTTGGATCTGATATTTAAGAACTCTAGCCAGGGAAGGGCCAGGGGACTCTGCTGCAGTGAGACACCTGATTCAAAAAAATAAGCCTTGACAACCTGTGGTATATTTTCAAAAGAGGAGGCTGATGATGGAGCAGAGTATATGCTTATTCTCATAACAGATAATTGAGAGGAGGGGCTGATACACCAGAGTACTGCTGCCATCCAGTAGGACTTCAAGTAAGAGACTGAAGAAATGAACTGAGATGAACATCATGAAACAATGGGAAGTGCAAAGTTCTGCACCTGGCAAAGAACAACTCCAGAGACCAGCACAAGCTGGGAGACACCCAGCTGCAAAGCAGCTTGGCAGAAAAGGACATGCGAGTCATTCCATTGGACACCACATTGACTCTATACCAGCAATGCCATTTTCTTGATTCCATCATAGTTGTTTCTGATTGCTTAACTAAATATCCACTAAGGTAAGGAGAGATGGTGGAAAGGAGAAGGATTGAATCCATACTTTTTTTATTAGTGAGTTCAGCTGGCAGATGGGAATTGTTAGTTCTTAGTTGCCCCAATAAATATTTGCAAAAAAATGCAAGTCCTCCAATAGGAGAGTTAAACACCTGGCCTGTTGTTCACATTTGCTTGAGACTAGCATTCTATTAATATGCACACAGCTGTTTTGGGTTTTTTGCTGTGGTTTGTATTTGCTTTAGGCTTCTTAGGTGATCATGCCTAAATGGATTGCCTGCCTGGAGAGGTCTACTCTTTGGCAAAAGAATGTCTGAGCAGCCAATCTTGGCAGAATTTTTAGAAATGTTGCCTGGTCATTAGACATGCAGCAGTTTTGGAATGATAAATGTGAATGTAGCTTCATATTTAAAAACTAGTGGAAATGTAAATCTTCCTGGGAATTCTGAGTAATCAGTAGGTGATGGCGGCGAGGGAAGACATGTAATCAATCAATATGATTGGTAAAGCAAGCTTCAGTTTATTTCGAGTACAACAGTACTTTCATATGATTTCAGTAATTATTCATACTCGTTGTTAGTTCATTGGTTTAAAGCAAAAGATTTTTACACACTCCTCCTACTTTGTGGTTTCTAACACAGGGTTCTTCCTCATTCTTGTCGCTTTTACTTCTCTATTTTTATATTGCAAAACCTCTTTTCTTCCTTATTTTTGCTGCTGTCCTTGCCCTTTCAACCTTGTCAGCATGATGCAGCATACTTTACAATCTCCTTATCATGGCGTAAGGCCTAGTTATGTCAAGTGAAGCCTACTTATGCTAAGCTAACATGGGGTTTGCTTGTACAACATTTCCAGGGACCCATGGCCCTGTTCATCCAGCCATTCTTCCACAAGTAGGACTTAGGTGGTGAACTTGGATAAATGTTATAAATTGTAATAATGCTAACGGATAATGTAAGAATTGAGTTGGGGGCGAAGTCTTTTGCTGTTTAAAATAGTGTTTTACTGTGAAATCAGATGCACAGATGCACAGAGCACAGGTCAGTAATGAAGTGTGGAAGGGTGTAAAGTTCTCTTTCGGCCACAGCTAAGGTAACTGGCTTGGCAATACAAAGTGGTACTGCATTTAAATATGACTGGTTCAGTCCTTTCTCCAAAGAATTCTCTGAGCACATATCAGGAGCCAGAGTAAGTCTAAGGCACATTCTTAAAGAAAATGTGCAGCTAAGCAGTGCTGAGGATGCTGTACTCAAGGGACAGAATGATGTGCATAATCTATGCCACTAAATTACAGAAAAAATATCTGGAGAATTCTAGTTTGTTAACAGATTTTAATGCCTGGTATCTTATGCACTACATAGCAATGTTATCATTCTGTGCATTTCAGTCTTTTGTCAAAAATCATACTATCAAATACAAGCATCATCTGCTTTTATAACTATTCCTCCTTACAGAGAAATGAATAACATTGTTCAAAGACATACCATATAATTTTCCTTCTCTTTCTGCCAATTTAATTATCTCAGTTAACTAATGGTACTATTCCCAGAGCCAAAGATGCTAATGCAGAAAGAAAGATGTCTCAACAGGACAAGGCATCACACATTGATTTGTTTACTGCTACTTAATAAATAAAAGCAAGAGTTGAAAATGTCTGTCACTCCCTTAGTTCAGTAGGCTTGGTTATAACCATATTTACTAGTTCTCAAAAAAAGCATCCACAATCAAAAATCAGCTCCTCTGTTCATTCACTCCTACTCACACACTTGCTACACAGTTTGAACTGAACAGGAAATGGTGTCACCTGCTCACATCTGAACTCTGGACATTCAAAAGCCACAAGTTACTTCATATTTTTCCACTATTAGTTATAACACATGTCCATGACTTTGCATGAATTTATGAGAAGCAAAAGATGAAGGGGCAAGGATGGGCACAGAAAGCCTAAATGAGAGTGGGTCAGAAAGCCTAAAGACTCCTAGGCTTTCTTTCCTCCCGCTGGTACTATATGTGTGTACCTCAGCTCATTTGGAGGAAGCACTGTTGAAACCACAGCTGTTTTTCTGAACTGACAGTTAAAAATCACTGTAAAGCAAAATACCTCTCCATGTTTTGATCAAGGGAAGATCTTACCATTTTTTACCATGTTGCTTGAGGTCTCTATACATAGGTCTCTGCTTTAGTCCCCATCCCTCCCTCTTCTCCCCTCCTCCTGTATTTACCTGTCCCCTTTCTAGAATAACTCATATTGGAGGAACAATAATAAGTCACACAAAATTCACTTATTTAGGCTCCCTTCTTTCCTTTTCACTGAGACTTGACTTTGAGCTGCCTAGTGTGTGATGGTGAGCAAATACTATACTAAAGTAAATTTTACAGGTAATAAACAACTGAATGGTGCATGTTTTTGAAGAAAACAGGAGTAAGTCTTCAAGGCTGTTAATTTAACAACTTTACGGAAAAGCAGTGTATTGCAACAACTGTTGCCAAGACTGTATTCAAAAACTGAGAAATGCATGAGCTTGTCAGTGGACTCTACCACCTAAAATTGCTAGCACTGGATTCTAGCTTGTAGTTACTGTTCATGGTAGACTGATTATTTTTTTGGAAATCAAAATCACTTATATATCTATAAAACATAGAGGTGGAGAGGGAGTTTTTTCCCTTACAAATACATTACGATTCCACGGGGAAATGCCATCTGGAAAAAGTAGATCAGTTGACCTGTTCATCTAATTACACGCCTTTTCTCTAAACAGTGAGAATGTAACAGTGCTAAATGTACTGATAAATTTGTAAAGTAGACATGTCTTTGTCCTTCGAATGAGGCAAATATCTTCAGCCTATCCACTTACTATTAATCAGTACTTGCATTAGATCAGTGACCTACCTTGCTTGTTTTCTTGAAAAGAAGCTTTCTTAGTCTGAAAAAGAACCCTCTTTCAAATCCTGCTCATCATCTAAACACATCCTGTACACTAAAAATACAAAAGAAACAAACATAAGGCAGAGAATTAAATTAATATTAGCCACTTGTTTGGCAGTGTTCTTGTTTTTCACCTTTCATGTATCCTTTTTAATTTTAATAAGCTCTGGCTTCTAAAATTGGTAGTATATTACTCTGAAAACTTAAAACTTACAAAACACAGAAAGTCACCTAGACTTTGGACTATGGTAATACATTCACCAAGCAATTAAAATGAGAGAAAATGTTTTGGTTTTTTAAAATGTTTTTCCTGTTTAAAAAAAGTGCTGGCTTTTGAAGGACACAGGAAATCTTGAACATAATGGAGGCACCTTAACCAAACCCTTCAATATTCTGCACAAGAATCACAGTATCACAGAACCATTTAGGCTGATAAACACCTCCAAGATTATTGAGTCCAGGCTTTGACTGATTGCCAGCTGGTCAATCAGGTCATTGTGAAGGCCTTGGGAGGCATTCCCTGAGTTACACCCCACTGGCTCATTCCCCTGTTCCTATGTGTGCTCCTGTGTCCCTGAGCCACTCCTTCCCTATTCCCTGATTCCCTGAGTATCTTTGTACTGCCCCAAGACCAGGGTCAGCCCCTGGGCCCCTACAGAGAGAGAGCTGGACCCTGCATGTGTGCGTGACTGGGACCTGAACATCCCACATGGCAGAATTAAACACCCGTGGAAATTATACAAAGGCCCTTTTTGCTTCTTTACCCTGGACTTTACTAGCAGCTATTCAGGCTGCAACAGGTCATGGCAGTAAGTGTCACATCCACTTGTTTCTTGAACACCTCCAGGGATGGTGATTACACAACCTCCCTAGGCAGCCCATTCCAATGCTTAGCAGCCCTTTTAGTGAAAAAATTGATCCTAATGTTTAACTTGAACCTCCCCCCTAGCAGAGATTAAAACTGTATCTTTTCACTCTGTCACTCGTCACCTGGAAGAAGATCCTGACCCACCCCTGGCTAGAACTGCCTTTCAGAAATTAAAGAGCAATGAGGTTCCCCCTGAGCCTCCTTTACTCCAGGATAAACACCCCAGCTCCCTCAACCTCTCCTCATCAGACTGGTGCTCCAGATCCTTCACCAGCTTTGTTGTCCTTCTCTGGACATGCTCCAGCATCTCAATGTCTTTGTTGTTGTGAGGGGCCCAGAACTGGACACAGGATTTGAGGTGTGAGTACAGTGCTGAGTACAGAGGGACAGTAACTGTCCAGGTCCTGCAGGCCACACTATTGCTGATACAGGCCAGGATGCCCTTGGCCTTCTTGCCTACTTGAGCACAGCTGGCTCATGTTCAGCTGGTGTTGTTGGTCAGCACTCCCATGTTCTTTTCTACCAGAAAGCAACTCTGCCCCAGCCTGCAGGACTGCAGAGGGTTGTAGTGGCCCAAGGGCAAGACCCAGCACTTGGCCTTGTTGAACCTCAGGCCACTGGCCTTGAGCTGTTGATCCAGACTGTCCAGATCCCTCTGCAGGGCCTTCCTGTGCTCCAGCAGCTCAACATTCCCACCCAATGTTGTGTGATCTGCAAACTGACTGAAGAGTCACTTGATCCCCTTGTCCCGAACATGAAAAGGTATAAAACAAGATTAGCCTCAATACTGAGCCCTGGTGAACCCAACTGGTGACCAGCTGAATGCTGAATGTGGCGCCATTTGTTGTGTTGCACTAAATAGTTTATTTAGTTGTTTTGCACTAGTATTATTGCACTGATAAGTATGTTTGCATCCTCATGGGTTTCCCTCTTATATCACATGGTCTTTCCCTCCCCCAAAAGCCCTGGTGGTAATGGTTTGTCCCACATTTACTGCTCCCCTCGCCCCTTCCTCACTTGTATCCCATTGGCTGAGGTCCTTTTTCCCCAGCCCCCATCCCCCGGAGCTTAACAGTCTCTGGCCAGGGGACATCTCTCTCTTTTTCACCTGGGCCACCTGGTGACGCCTATCTAGGAAATGAAATAGGACTTTGTTCCCAAGAGAAAAAGGAAATGAAATAGGACTTTGTTCCCAAGAGGACTTTGTTTTTGTCCTGTGTAAGATTGCAAGGGCTAAGGTCCATAGCTCGCCAGATTGGACCCGAACAGCCTGCCTGGTCAATCTTACAAGCATTCATCACCACTGTCTGTGCCCAGCCATCCAGAGAGTTTTTAACACAGCCAAGAGAGCACCTGTCCAAACTGTGGGCTGCCAGTTTTTCCAGTAGAGTGCAATGGGAGAAAGTGACAGAGGCTTTGCTGAAGTTGTTTGAAACTGAACCATACCAGTATGTTTCTAAGCAGTTGTATTCCATGAATTTTCCTGCCTTGAGTATGGGCTCCTTGGAATGTCTATCAGATGGTATTGCAGAGATCACAACACAGACAAAAACTGTGTCTGAAGTAAAGCCTGGTTCAGCTGCCTGGCTCTGTGACTGAGTCAACAGGAGTATTTTAATCCAAATTTGCACTTGAGAGTCTGAATTCAATATTCAGTTGTGTTAAAATCTCTAGATTGCTTACATTTTTCTTTACAAAACTTCCATCAGTTCCTCTAAACTTCTCAGTATTTCCAGATATCTGCAAATACTCTACAGTTGTCCAGCTTACAGATACGGATATAAGACTGAGAAAGTTAGCTCCTGTGGGTTCAGTTGGCATCTGTAGGTCACCTGAATATAACGTGTAATAAACCAGACCACTGCTCTGTCTTATGGTTACCAGCCAGATGCTGACTTTGGGTCACTGCTGCGCTCAGTTCTTAGCAATCCAGAAAAGTTTCAATAGCCATATGAAGGACCCTATCAAATGCTCTTTCTCAGAGACTTCTAGTTGTCATATCTTTGGCAAATACTTGAAAAGTTTATGGCTGAAAAGTTAGGTGACATCTGGCATAATCCAAAAATTGGAGGATAAAATGCATGTCTTGAACTCAATGGTACATGTAGGTACTGGATCGAGATGTGATAAATAAGGACTTTCTTCGTTATAAAATCAACACATTTTTCATTGGCACTGACTTAGTTCTTTCAATTTAGACAAATTGGTTTTTGTCTTCTATTGTGGGCCATTTGAAATGTAATTTTTGTTTGTCACTTTCAAAGTGCCAGAGCCAGCTTTTCAATAAAGAACTTGCTTTAATTTCAACAGATAGGTTGACTGAATTATTCTGTCAGATTCAGCTTTGAGGTCTGGCCAAATCCTGAAGTCTCTAAGAACATGCCCACTCACTGTTTTACCTGGGAAGAGATTAATGAGTTAGCACTGGTTACATGTCAAGTAGTGGAAATTTTGAGAAGTCTTTAATAGTGAAGCCCCACCTTGTAACATCTAGTCTTAAACCAAGCAAAAACCTCATTTTAATAGGCTGTTCAGCAATGTTTCCTCTCACTAGAGCATGAGTGATGAGTGCCTTCATACTTGATATTATTTTTCCTGCTTGCATTATTACAAATTACAATTACAAATTACAAATTACAAAGGTTATTGGGTTACCTAAAATTTAATATGACTTCACCTGATTCTTTGAACCGTCTGTTTCACAATGTTTTCATGTAAATTCTATATGCAACCTCAAGAGATTTTTTTCTGTCTTGGTTTGAAAAAACAGGTGTCTGCTAAGGAAGGCAAGAGCCTTTCTTGAAGTGGAAAATGTAAACCCCCTCCCTATGAATTACTGTAATTTTGAAATTGACGGGCTCTCAGTCAAAGATATGGGAGTAGGAATAATAGTTCTTTATTAGGGAAGAAAATAAAAAAATAAAATAAAATAGAAAATGCAGTAACACAAAACAACACTGACAGAGTCAAAATACGACACCCTGTTGGTCAGGGTGTTGGCAGCAGTCTGATTAAATGGTGGCTGCAGTCCCCCTGCAGTGACAGATGTGGTTCTGTTGAAGCTGTGATTCTGTAGAAGGGTGTAGTTTTCCTGTGGAGATCCAGTGGTGGTATAGAGGAGCCTGGTCTTCTTCTGGGAATCCAGTGGAAAAACTCTGCTTCTCTGTTCCAAATCTGTCCTGGTTTGAGAGGAAGTGAGTTTTTTGAGATGCTGTGGTCAAAGCAATAGGTGCTCAGATTTGAATATTGGCACCTGATTTAGCCACTGAGGACACGGATACGCCTCTGAGAACACAGTGGGTTAAAAGCAGAGAACTCTCAGGAAAACTTTCTCTTGGGTTCTGGTCAGTGAAAGGTTCAGAGCTCCCCTGCCCGGCTGCTGGCTGGGCAGGGGAGGGGAAGCCATGCGGCCGGGTGAGGTAGGCCGGGGCCTTGGACAGAGAAGGGAGGTGAAGGCCCCTGCAGGATGGAAGGGTGGAGGAGCACCAAGAGGCATTGGGCAGCCCCCCACACCCAGAGAGAGAGAGAGACACGGTGTCTGTGCCTGTGCCACCTTGAAATTTGATAGCATGGCCGGCGCAGAAAGAGAAGGGAGGAGTGCGGTGAGAAGGTGCCCACAGGGCAGCGTGGGAGTTCTGGACAGGCTGAGCCTGAGATTTTTAACCCTTTTCTTGGATGATGGAAACCTTACAAATGCTGATCCTCCTGGAGGTGAATGAGAAGAGAGATAGAGATAAGAAGAAATGGGCCACGAGAGAAGTTGAGAAAAATTCTAGGTGGCAGGAGATGATGGAGTGGCCTTTGGCTGGACTTTTCTTGTCTAGTCATGGACAGAACGATGTTTCCTGTGACACAGACTGCATTTAGTGGGGAGGCAATGGCTTGGAGCCAAGAGAGTGCAGTGTTGTTATGTGAAGGAGTGTGTGAACAGAGACAACAGGCAAGGAGGGTGGTTGGTGCCCTCGATCTTCGGTGGAGGAGAAGATCTCTGTTCTTGAGACCCCTTGGCCCCAGGAGGTGAAATCTGCGGGGGACAGGTGTCCCAAAAGTGAGAGACTGTGCTTTTATTGGAACTGGGCAAAGCACCCTTAAAAGGAGAACCCTAGAAGCAGCAGCTCTGGTCCATGTGCAGTAGTGAGAGCACTGAGCCTAGAAGGAAGATGTCACGATGGCAAATGATCTCTGGGCGGTGCCACGTGTGACATGGAAACGCACGAAGTCTCAACTGTGTTTCCACAAGAGGGCACAAGAGGGACTCCTCTCTTCTTGATGAACTCAGAATTGATTATCTGAAGGGTGGTGATGGACTGAGAGTTGGTGATCTGAGGGATTGATATATTGGAAATTTGGTGGGGGGAGGAGGAAGTGTTTTTGGAAGGTTTTCATTCTTTATGTGTGTTTCTTTTTACATATAGTTGTAGGTTAATAAAGTTTTCTCTTCTTTTTTCTTAAGTTGGAGCCTGCTTTGCTCTATTCCTGGTAACATCTCACAGCAGACACCAGGGAGAATGTATTTTCACGGGGGCACTGGCATTGCGCCAGCGTCAAACCGTGACAAAATCTCAGATCATATCCAGGCGGGAATGCTTGGCTCCTCCCCCTGGGTGGAGCATCTCCTAAGGGCATAATGTAATTTTATCAGTCATTCAGTGAGACTCAATGGGCCATTAACAGAAGGTATCTCCTCGGATGGAGGATTGGTTGTGGAAGAGAAAAAGTAAACTGCCCAAATAACAGAAGATAACTGCCCTACGTGTAACAGATGGAAAACAGAATACACATCCACAAACCGTATCTTACAACCTAGGACATCTCAAAAAATTACTTTTAATTAACAACCGGTTGAAAAAACAACCAACAAACACAAAGCAAACACTGAAGCTCAACTACTTCCCAAGGGTAGCATAACCCTAGTCCCCAGTCATTGTACAGATGTGGCCCTCTGCAATGCAGGACTAGTTTTTAGAAAAGGATCTAGAAGCAGATGAAAGTAAGGCCTATGTCTGATGTCATGTGTAAGTGTTCCAGTCATAGAGGATCACCTCCATCATCAGTTATGTAATGTGTCTTTAGCTGACATCTTCCATTCTCCTCTTATTCTACAGCATAATTCCTTGAAATACTACTACAGTGCTGATTCTAAGTAAAACCTAAGCTTCTGTTCTTGGCCTAAGCTTTTCCCTATATAAATAGCCTGAAAATAGGCAGAAAATTATCTCTAGAGGATGACTGAAGAGTGTCCCACTCTAAGTTATTTCCCAAGGTGGCACAGAGCAGGGAGGCATGCAGGGAAAGGGTCAGTTAAGGGTAGATATGAGATGTATTATCTGATTGCTGCAGTCAGTGAAATTTAGATCAGCTATACTTGCCTTTTCAGCTAAAACTGAAAAAGATCACTTTGAATCCCTTCCTTGTCATGGTCTCTTTCACATCTGCACTAATCACCATTCTGGGAAGTATCTAAAACGCTGGAGGATGTAGCACCTGATAA
Organism: Camarhynchus parvulus; assembly: GCF_901933205.1. Classification (NCBI taxonomy): domain Eukaryota; kingdom Metazoa; phylum Chordata; class Aves; order Passeriformes; family Thraupidae; genus Camarhynchus; species Camarhynchus parvulus. The sequence goes on from NC_044601.1 coordinate 3,580,770, forward strand.
TATGGTTTAATGGAGAACATAGTGGTCCTGGCTTAAGGGTTGGACTTGATGACCTCAGAGGTCTTTTCCAAACTGAATGACACTACGAATTTATAAACATGATCTCAGCATGAACTGAGACTTTGCATGTGATAACTCTACATTGTGTCAGGTTTTCTCTGACATAGCAGTAAACTCTTTGAATCAAGAATGAAAAGAAGAGTTAATTACTGGAATAATTGACTCAGTCACCAACTCTAAACTGCTACAAAGTGTTTGTCTTTCAGGGAAAAAAAGTGTATTGAAATGAATATTTTCTGGTCCAGCATTATTCCAGTTTGCTAAGGAAAAAAAAAAATAAAAAGCCCAAATCAAACCATAACAAAACCAAAAAACCCCAGAACACAACTGCTGCCATCCTTTGGACAGGTGGCCTTACAGAGAGATGCCAAAAATCACTCTGATGCTATTTTTTCCCCCTAAAGGAAAATATGGCAGTAGCATATATACAGAAATGTCACCATTTTGTTTTTACTCTTTGAACAGACCTTCTGGTCACGCTTTCCTGCTTTCTGCTCTGTTCTGCAGAGCCTTCAAAGCAGCGCTGTGCTTAAACTTTAAATGGTATTTTAACTTACTGCAAAACCCCGATGCATGGGCATATTTCCAAGGCATTTAGGACTTCTCCCCCTTTAAAAAGAGAAAGGAAAGAAAGTGTGCAAGAGAGGTGAGGGGAACAACGTGTAATGAATTCCACAGACTTTATTACTAGAAATCTCTGGAGTTTTTCAGTTCTGGAGTTCATAATGTAGCAACTAAAGCAGGTATTGTAATAGGACTCATTATCTTAGCAGATTGCTATAATCTGTAATTGACAGAGAATGTTTAATCTGAGACATTTAATAAAATAGTGTCTAGATCAGTTACACTAAGGAGAAGGGAAGGAAACCATGGTTCAGGTCCTATTACATTTTGAAAGATTAAATAAGCAGTAATACTGTGGAAACTTCCATTTCCAATGAAGAAAAACAACACAATGGTTCTTTCACTAAGAATAAATTTGTGGGGTTGATGTGTAAATAAAAGGATTGATTGCCAGGTTTCTTGGGTTTGGCCTCAAATAAATAATTTGTGATTTTATTTCATCTACTAACCACAGCTGCTTTCACTTCATGTTTTGAGTAAATGCTTTACAAAAAGAAAAGCAATCATGGAAACACTGAAGGAAATAGGTAAGGAGAAAGATTTTTCTGCAGCTATATTTAAAAAGTGAATATTAGTCTTATCAAAGCATCAGCAAACACTCTGAAGTACTCCAGCTGGGGTCGCTCTCTTAACAGTAGTGTAGATGTTTGGGATTAATTCCACCATGACAAGGGGAAACACATTCCTTTATGTAAAACTTTCCTTTCTTTTTCCAAGAGGTGGATCCAAATGACAATAAAGTTATCTTGTCACTACATTGTATCCTACTACAATTCCCATCTTTCATATGTTTCTTTAAGATCTAGAAAGGAACAAGCGCATTACAACAGTGTCATTGGTGTAAATAGACCACAGAGTTGAAACTGCCTTTAGAGTTGTGCTTACAATTTAAACCCCAGCCTTGGCTTGGTTAGGTTTTTTGCAGCTGATAATACTTACTTTTGTCCAGCTTGTGAGGGAAACTAGGAGCATCAACACAGCTACTGCTGAACACCGGCTCACAGGGACTGAAAGGCTTCATAGATTTTGGTCACTCTTAAGTGGAGAAATGGGAAAGAATTGTGGAATGTAAAGTGGAGGAAAGTTTCTTGCTGAAAAGTTAAGAGTTTATAAATCAGAAATTCAAACAGTGTTATTTAAAAATGTTAAAGGCAAACTATCACAGAAATAGCAAAATCTCTGGTACTCTTTCCACCCCACACTTATTCTAACAATTCCATTGTATGAAGTTTGATAAACTGCCACATTAAATGAGTAAATATTATTAGCTATATGTGATTTTCTTCCAACCATTCTTACAGTTTATCTCACAATCCCATTTTCCCAGATTTTATTTAATATAAAACAGACCTGTGGCATATGTACAAAAACAAAAACCACTTCTCTACCTGTTACGTAGCATTAGGAGATTGAGGATAATGTGAAATTTATCATCTAAAATTTGGAAGTGCCTGGAGTAATTTGCTGTTTATTCACTTTATCAAATATCTTTCTCAATGTGAGTACAATGAAATTGTACTAATTTACAGGTCATACATTATGCTCATCAGAAAAATACACGTGGTGCACAGCCTAGTGGAGACTGAATCCTTTATTGAGAAGATGTAACTGTTTAGAAGGTGCTAAGAAAAAATACCCTATATTCTACAGGTGAACTGGAATAGCATGGTGCTTTACTTTGTATGTTCTATGCAAAGCAAATGACTGCAGTAACTTGAAAATTTTCTTATGTATGAAATAGCTAGTGTTTTAGCCTTTTTCTTTCCATACTGTAATTCATGGACATTGACAAATTGTTAAGGAAAAACAAATACCAATCCTTTTTTAACTCAAGACACGAAATGACCATCAAAGTTATTTATGTCACGCTGAAAAAAAACTGTCTTCTATTCCTATCTTCCAGAAAAAATATGGCAGAAAATAATAGGAAGCAATTTAAAAGAGAATCATAGGACCAGGAAAATGTAGTCTCATTCACAAAACATAGAGGGGGAAAAGGATGGCTTTTTCACTGTTTGAAATAGTGAGATAAGAGTACTTGCAGAACTTTAAAGGCATGTTGAATTTGGTTTTTCATAAAGTACTTGTCGTCCATTTTCAAACTGATTCCTTTGTGCTCCTGAATAACTCTGAAAACATAATTTAGGTGGAGTGGCAAGATGAAATTCATGGGGCAAGGGAAAGCTCATTCATGCAAGCTCCCTGCTGACCTTGGGAGCTGGTGCAAGAGCTCCTGGCTGCAGAAAGAAGGCTTACCACATGCAAGCAGCCTTTGCCAGAGTGGGTTATCCCTGACACAGTTGCCTGATTCACCAGCTGTTTGAGGTCCAGATGATGTCCTTAGCCATATGAGCCTTGCCAGGATTTGCCTCATTTGGCACCAGTAATCAGTGATGATGACTCTGTCCAGGGTTTGATGTGGTGAGGGAGTGTGACTTTTAGAAGAGAGAAGAGAGTCTCTTGAATACTGAAACTTTCACTGTTACCAACATTTTTTCTTTCAGAAGAAAGTAACTCTTGAAGCCTATATATACCTCCTTTTGTGACTTTTTAGTCCAAAAGTGCTGCTTGCATTGGTAGAAATCTGCAGACGCAAGAGTCACCATTATAATATAAAAAACAAAACCCAAACTAAAAAAAGTGAGTTTGGCTCTAGAGTAGATGAAAGAGTTGAGATGTGGCAGAGGATAGTCTAAAACATTTTAGATTTTTGACCATAAAGATTTTTTTAATAATTTTGTGGGCCAAAAGAATCTAAGCCTGCATCTGCTCAGATCCTTTAATATTCGCTTTTTCATGACAAAATGTCACATTTCAGTTTCTCTTTGGAAAGTGGCAGGAGATGACCTTGACCCTAGAACAAGAGTTGCACATGATCTAGGTGAAACCAGCTGTAAAACTTCAGCCCCAAAAAAATACATACAGCTGTTTTAGCAGTATTTTCAATTGCATGAATCAGACCCAGGCAGCAGGCTGCATCTTTATAGGTAATGGCATTAAAATGCTTAGATTTCTGAACAATTAACAACCTATTGGACAGCATTAACAGTTTGTAGCTCCTCTTTAGGCTGTTAACTTTGAAAATTACCTTTAAAGCTCAAAGTTATAGATTTCAATGTCATTATTACATTCATACTGATGATGTCACATTCTGTAAGATTCTATAGTAACACATCTGGGGACTATGATGCAAGATCTGATGGAAGACTGAAAAAGTAATGTATACAATAGTGCAATCTTTTCATATATTAGTAATAACTTGATTATAAAGAGAGTTCGTAAGCAGAAAATAATAAGGATCTCCATCTATTATTAATGATGAATTATGAATCTCTTACTGAATGGCACAATACAAAAATAGGAATTCCTCCTTAAAAAAAAAAAAATCAGATCCTGATGTTCCTGTTCTCTTTTATGTAAGTTTATTAACAGGGAAGTGTCAATGCCTGGGCCTGATAAGTAACCACTATAACTTACAACATTAAATATAATCAGTTTTGCCTTCTCAAACAATGTAGTTGTTGGGGGTTGGGTTTCTCTCTTTTTTCTTTTATAGAATTTTTTTCCCATAAGTTGCTTGGAAACTAACTACTGGGTACTTAGGGATACTTATGGGTGCTTAAGAATGACAGAGCACAGCGGCTGAAGTCGGGAATGTGGCATCTGGCTACACTTTTTTTTCTCGGGGAGTTTCTCTTGGAGGGATAGAGATACCCTGAGAATGGGGCACAGGTAAAAGACCGGGTTGGGGGCAGCTCTCACTCTCGCTTTGGCATCAGAGCAGGACGGCCAGGCTCTCACTTACTGCGGGGAGAATTCACCGGCACTGCTGGAGCTCAGTCCTGAGGCACCGATCACCATGTGCTCGGGTGCCCCGGGAATGCTGAACTTGGCCTCTCCCTGTCCTGCTCAGAGCCGGGCTGCGGCTGTCCCACTCCTGTTGTTGTCTTCGGCGCTGCTCTGGGTTCCAATGCCATAGTTGTTGTTGTTTTGTTTGCCTAGTTATACGTACTAGTAAAGAACTGTTGTTCCTATCTTCATATCTCCGCCTAAGAGTCCCTTAATTTCAAAATTATAATAATTCAGAGGGAGGGTGTATACATCCTCCATTCCAGGGGAGGCTCCTGTCTTCCCTAGCAGGCACCTGTTTTTCAAACCCAGACAGTATTCTAAAGTATAAATCCTTTCTCAGCATTATGGCCTGGTATTTTTTCTTTTCCTGTCGTATGAGACATTGCTATTTAGGCAATGAGAAGTGTTCTGTTTTATTATTTTTCCCACTCTGATAGCTTTGAGATGTAACAAGAGAAAGCAACCAAGAACTTGAAAGACTTGTTACCAGCAACTTTTTGAGTGTGGGAATATCAAGTTACACTGATATTCTCAGCGTTCTGAATTCTTTTTTTTTTTCCCCTAATCGTTTTGTAAATGGAAATATTTTTGCATGCTTTATGCCAAATCATTCATTATCAGAAACTAAATTACTTCACCACTGGCTAAACCCTATAATTTTAGGGTTGTGCCACATAGTTTAAATAGGTTTTATACTAACTTCCTGTTAGTATAAAACTTCCTGTTTTATACTAACTTCCACCCCTCCCTTCAAAAAAAATGGTTGTTCTTATCTAGGAGTAGGTACATAGCAATGAGGCATTAAGGTTTCTGTATCCTGTAGTTTAGAAATAAGAGGTGTAGAGCTATGTAGATAGCTATGACATACTCAGATGGTGATGACGTATCAATAGAATCAATATAACTTTGTACTTCTGAATTTTGTCTCAGTCTATCTTCTTCTGTTTTCATCTATCTGATGGTTCTTAAGATACCAGTAGGTCTGTTATATTAATTGTCTGGTAACCCTAATTTCCAAGTATTTTAACAAATTATAATTTGTCAGAAAATGCCTTTTGTTTACATTAAGAACCCATTAAGGTTTCATGAGTTCAGTTCAACACCACGAATTATCCTGGCAGATATGTTCAGAAATCAAACTGGTCATGAAAAATAGGTCTCAAGTTATTAGTTTAAAATTTAACATAGACAACCTGAAAACAAACAAACAAACCAACAAAAACAATTAAAGAAAATTAAGAAGATCTGTCTATTCACTTATCTATAAGGAAATATTCTGTGGTTTTTACTCAAAGTATGAGTCACAAAAAGATAATTTTGTGGACCAGTCATCCCTTAGCTGATCCTAACAGAGGTATTCTGTGCAGAATATTCAGAAAAATTACTTGTCTTCAATATAGTTCTCTGTCTTGGTTTGAAAGACAGGTGTCTGGCAAGGAAGGTGAGAACCTCCTTTGGAATGGGGAATATGATGCCCTTTCCTACAAATCATCATAACTTTGAAATTCAGGGACTTTCAGGCAAAGATATGGGAAAATGAATAATTCTTTACTAGTATGTATGTATATAACAAGGCAATCAAACAACAGCAATGGCAGCAGCGACAACAAACAAAATAAAGAATAAACCAGAAAACCCAATAAAGTCTCTTCTTGCTGTTTAAGCACTTTCCCCTTTGGTGCAGTTCCGCTCACAGCCGGCAGGGGCGCTGGTGGCTCCCGGTGGCAGCGCAGGCGCGGTGATTCCCCCGGGGCTGCAGGGGGCGCTGTGGCGCGAGCCCGGGGAGCTCGCGGTAATGGCGGCTTGGCCCAGATAGGGAGGGATGGAAGAGAGGCTTTGCCTCACAACCCCCCTGGGCTGGTTGCTCTCAGTGCCCCTCTGGTTAGCAAAAGGATCCTCAGAAGCAGCAAGCTGGAATGGCTGGAACAAGCATAATCTCAAAGTACTACACAAGAAACTCCTCAGCTGCTGCTGGAACCCTGGGGTGTCTGGGCAGGCAGAGGCTACAGTGTAGTAAAAAAACTCCGAGGCAGTGGCAACCCTGTTCCCAAACAGGAAGAGGACAGGGAGAGGCCCCCTATGAGGGGTAAAAGGGCTCCCGGGCTTTTCCCCTGAGGCACTGGAGAATATGGTGAAAGGCCCTTTTTAGTGAGGTAGGCTGTCAATAAAATCCCAGTTCAGTGGCTGCTCTCACAAGCAGAGCAAAGGCCCATCCATAGCAGAAGAACCAGGACCAGGCCAGGCTTGGGCTCCAGCAGCGGCAAATTCCCCCTCCTCCAATCAGTAGGTCGATGGTCCTCTTCTGAAGCCAAGAGAGCAAGCAGCTGCCCCAGGCCCCCTCTCCCCCTTTTTTTTTTTTCTTTCCCCAATTCTTGTGGTATCTGCCCCTCAGCTGCTCCCTTCCTGGGACAACTTCTTTTGTCTCTCTTAAGTACCCTGTCATTATTATCTTTTAGCAACAAAATGGGAGAAAATTCCCTAAGGGAATGAAAAGGAAAAACCCTAACCTCCAGCATTCTCCTTACTGCAGTCAAGCAGTTATTGAAATTAATTAGGAGATTGTTAGTGTATATCCGAAAAACAAAACACTCACCATCATTTGCTTCCATTATAAGCTTTCATCTTTAGCACTATAAAACTCCAAAAAATTATGTCCAATTACTGAATAAATTAAGGAATTATGTCATGGATAGGACTCAATGACCTTTCAAAGTCATTTTTAACCCTATATTTCACTGATGATAGGCTATCTTAAATTCCAAGTGCAACTCCATAGCGCCGTATGCCTGTTAAACATTTTTTTCTCGAAGGGAAGTTAATATGATCTCAAGATATTAGCCATATACATCATAAGAAAGCCAGATGTTGGTCAGGTAAGGTATTTCTGGTGGAGTAATTTAAGAGAGATGAAGGCAACATTCAGTGTTTGGCAAGGAAGCAATCGTTACCACAGCAAGTCTATCAGGCCTCGTACCTCAGTAGGTATAAGCCCTTTCAAGGTCCTGCTAATCTAAATGAGTGGAATTCCTTGCTCAAGCACGGAATAAAGGTATGTTTGGCATGTACCTGTAGTTGGTAGAGTCTATCTGTCATCTCAGAGCACAGACATGGTCAGGGGTGACACAGAGGAAAGCAAGGAAAAAAATTCACTTGCAGAGATCAAACTGTCCATCAAAGACAATTCTTTCCTGATCCCTACAGACTATTAAAGGAAACTGCAGTAAGAAATGCGATTACATTCGTTAGCTTAATATAAAACTGCAACTCTTAGAGTGATGTCACTTTTCATTTTTTTTAGTAAAATACATGTAAGAAATTTTATCTTACTAGTTAGCACTATTTAATCCACTTGTGATTCCCAGTGTTAGTTCAGATGTAAATGCTGGTATCAAAGTGAGTCCAGCTGGAAACTGGATTGAATGTAGCTTCTGTTATAGATGGATAATGAGATGATTGGCTCTCGCAATTAAGAGATGACTATTATGTGAATTTTAAGAAAAGTTTTAGTGACGTATAGTTGTGTTATTATCATTTAGATGTCCTGTGTTCTCCTCATAGTTCCTTTCCTCCGTCTGTGTTGTTGCCATCAGACAGCCGGGGCTGTCTAGGTAAAAAAGAAGGTGGGCACATGTGTCCCTTGCATGGGGCAGTTGGGAATGGAAAAGCTTGTTGCTTAGGGGCTGGCAACACCTGATCTCCAATCAAGTTACAAGAAAGCAGTCTCCAGCGTTAAATGGCAAAGAAAAGTGACTGACAAACTTTGGGAGGGGCCAGGGCTGGCTGGTGCAACCCCCAGGGGTATAAAAGACAGAACATCCATCTTGGAGATGAACCAGCCACGTGGTGTGCACGTGGGCACTTCCCAACGCTGCAACTCTTTCCTTATGTAGTCCTTTGCTGTATTTTTGTCAAGGTTTAATAAGCCTTTTTAAATTTTCAAAGTGAGCAGTTGTTTCTCACAGCTTCCATCACTTCATTTTTAGTAAAAGGGTCATTTGTTCTTGGTATGAAAAACGGATTAAAAATTTATTACAGTGATTTTGGTCCTCTTCCCTGCCCACGTTTTAAGTAACTATTTATTTTGAGGATTTTAATTCTGCAAATTGCATTAATCTCAGTTTGTCAAAGCAATACAGAGTATATTTAGCCAAAATAATATTTGCATAAATCAATCTGATTCTAGGTCAGTGTGATTTTCCAAGTTTCTTTAGAAACCTGGTTGCTGGTGGCAAGCATTAGAAAAATCTTCATTCTGCAATTATGCAAAGTAGCAATAAGTGAAGGTACTGGGTGTTGTAAAAAAAAAGAAAAAGAAAAAAAAGCTCACTGTTGATTCACAAATTTGATTCCACAAATTCCCAATGTTGATTCCACAAATCTTTAGAAAGCTGTTAAATGTAAGGCAAGGTTTCTTTGAGACATCCCATGGCTTTTGAGCTCTAGTAGCCTTCTGAGTATCTGTCATGCATGGCTTTATATCTGAGGAGTAGTATTCAAACATTCTAGAGGTTATTGAATTCTTGTGGATAAGAAGATCTCTTAGCATTTACTTTGTCTGCAAGGCCATTAGACTCCTTTGTAACCTGGCCTGAGGTCCCTTTAGTCACTCAGGAGATAAACTGCCAGGATGAAAAGGAGCAGTACATCTATTAACAGGGTAAGTGCTTAGCTCCATGTCCTCAGTGTTTTTAAATACATTCAATCAGGCAGCTGCTCAGCATAACCTATTCAACCTGCTGGAAATATCTGCTCATTGCACATACCAAACGGTGCATGGTCCATTAGTAATGGTCCATTGTTAGCTCAGCCACATCTTCACTTACCCTTACATCTCTCTGTAAGCATAGGTATATCTATATATGCTATTTATCCTTCTGGGGCTCTCCTCTTCCCAGATTTTAAATTTTTTTAATGCTGAGTATATGGTTTGATACTAAGTATAATGTAAGAATGATAATATCAGGTAAAATATTAATAGGCAACAATATACTGAAATAAATGGCATAGGCCTACATTATGGTAACACAATGAAATAATGAAATTGATTTAGTATAGATTTTCTGGTTTTTATATTTAAGATCTTCAGAAAAACAAAGTGAGGACTTTTCTCTTCTTCATTAATGCCTCTTGCATTCCTTAAATGTTCGTGTATTGTTAAAGCCTTTAGCCTTTCTCTGCATATCAAGTACTGATGGCTTCCAGAAGCAGGAGACTGATTGACTAAGAATCACACCTATTATATGTATCTTAGCTCAAAGAGATTTGGAGTATTGGAATAAATCACATGAGGCTCCCTTTTCTTCGTGGTGGAAAAAACTCCTTCTTTATTCCCATATCTTGTTTTATACAGTTTTACAGACCTCGTGTGTGACTCCAATTGGTTAGTCGCTTTCTTGTCAATTACTTTATTGGTTAGTAAAAGGTATTTCACTTGTCCATCAAATCTCTCTACTCTTAAATTGTTTACATATTTTCTTCACTGGTTCTCATGGGATAGATTTAATGTTTATGCAGGTGCTAGTTCCTTTAGACCGAGGAATAGATTGTTATGTTAACAAACTATTCACAGCAGGCTTGCTTTCACATGGGAATTCGCAAAGTGCTGGCCTGACAAGACTAGCCACTGATATAACAGAGCAGGCCTGATTTTACGAGGCCTTTCTTTTATAATTTTTCAACCTTACCAACATTGGAGTATCTTGACATATTTGGGAAAGGGAACAATATTTTAACAAAAATCTAGCCTGAATTATGTCTTGCAATCCCATTATTGTCATCATATCTTTACCAAGGACTGAATTTAGCCCACGTAGAGTTAAAAAGCATGGAATGAAATTCTCACTCTTTTATTTTACATGTAGATGTAAATTTGTCAATTAGAAGTTAATGAAGATTTCTTTCTTGTTTATTTTTAATTGCTGTTAAGGATTTTCATTCAGAATATTTTGACACTGATCTTTATAACATTTTCAAGGTAGTTTCCTGGTTGTGAATGAGATTTCTCTCTGCTGAGTGGTCCTATATGCCAGCTATCCACACAGATACTTAATAGATTTGCTCACTTCCTCTTGGATAATTTCCCAGATTAGTAGATGGCACACTTCCATACCAAGTCTGTTGAGACCATCTTTGCAAAATCTAGGGATTTTACTTTTATCATGTGTCATGTGTCTATGTGACTTGAAGTAGAGATGTTTAAACCACAGAATTATTTAATGTATTTTTGCAAAACATTTTGTTTTGACTCTCTTCCACAAACCAGCCTCTGCATTTTTGCATTGATCTGCTCATAGCACAAAAAGTCAAGGATGTAGAAGACCCTGCTGTACATGATTTTCTCTGCATTAAGATTACTGTGAGAAAATACAGTGATTGTATATATTAAAAACGAGAGCACGCTCCCGGTACTATAGTGATTTCAGGCTTTACTATAATGAAAAGAAAGGCCTAAAGCATGGGGGCCCGTGGGCCGAGCGGGAGCATTCCAGTTGAGGATGCTGTAGCACCGGTGCTGGGTCTTCTTGGGCAGCGATGTCCCCAGTGCTCCAGGTGGTGGGCACAGATTCAGTGCGTCAGAAGCCCCTTTTTATCCTGTTTTTTTTTTTTTTTTTTTGTCCCTTTGCATTGGTTTTTGGATCCTTCATTTGCATGAAGGTTTAAGGCGTTTAATTGGCCCATTACAGTTCTGTCCAGGCTGGCTCGTTTTGCCTGGGGGTGTGCACTTTACTTAGGTGTAATATGGTACGTTGAGTACCGTATTTCTTATAACTACCCTTTTAACCCCTTTTACAATATAATGACCAAACTAACAGTACATGATTAATGACCTATCAACCATTTTACAACAGTTTCTAACCTATTTTTAAAAGTATAGCTGCGAGGAGAAAAATCATAACAACAAAGTAGGAAAAAAATTATGTGGCCTTTGAAATACCAGCCACTGAAATCCTTGTTTAGTAAACGGTGCTTGTAGGTCACACCAAAAACTGATCTCTCAATTCAGATGAGCACTTGTGTTCCTCAGATATACTAGCAGTATTTTGTTTGGATATAAACATAATTCAACATTCATTGATCTTTATCTTGAATAATTTATTTCCATGAGAAGCAAGTTAAAACAACTTTTCACAAGATGCGTGTACGCTATATAGATAGCAAAAAAACTTTTATTGTCATGTTTGAGAGTTTGTTTCTGTCTGCTGTATTGGCAGATCCTGTAGCCACCTGCTGACTAGTGAAAAAGACATTCAGATGGATAACCAATTGATTGAGCTGTTCATAGTAGTGCCCTTCATGAGAGGTCCTGTGGCTAATAATAGTCTGTTTCTTATTGCTGCACAGCTGACATGAAAATGACCACAAGTTATCTTTTTTTTTTCTCCTTAGTTTCTCGCAAGAATTCTTCTGATAACAGTCACAGTAACTCAGATTGCTTTTATATTCTAAAGAGGTTTAAAAAATTGTAGGATTGAAGTTATCTTCTTGATAGTTTTACATGTTTTGCTTTTCCTTTAGGGACTGGTATGTGTCTCCTCCTCTCATTATAAGAAATGGATAGCATTTTCATATTTATGTTAAGAATAAGTTCTGGAGAACTTCCCATTAACTCCACTCAGAAATATCTAAACCCCCGAGTTTATAATACTGCAATCTTATGGTTCTTTATACACTGTGGAAATTAATTTATGGCTTCACTGCTGTGGGTTCTTAGACCTTTCTGAAGGTTTCTGTGATAAGGAAGTAGCCCCTGTGGGTTGACATTGGGTGCTATAGGCCAGACAGTTATTTTTGCTTGTTCTCTTCAACATGCTGAGTTCAAATCTTCCCAGTGTTCTATCTTCTCTATCCAAAGGGCAGAAACATAATTTTGAACTGGGTGATTGCAGCACCAGAATTCACTCACCATTAAAGATCGGGTCATTCATAATAGTTACATTATGCTATATATAAGCATTCTTCCTGAAATGTTTAGAAGAGTGCCTTTTTGAAGACATAGTGATTTTTCATTTTGGCTATGTAATGTTTGTTGTTTTGTTTGTTTGTTTTGTGTTTCTTTTTTTTCTTGTTGCTGGTCAAGCTCAGAAAGGAGTTCATTTGCTATGTTAAGCCCCTGGCCTGGCCCAAAGGCACAAGGGTTGGAGAATGAAGGTGTTAATGAAAACACCTTTCATTTATTGTAACCCATGATTTGGGTTCTACATTGTAGGAATTCCTGTAAGAGGAACTACCTGGACCAGTGGTGAATGATCCTCACTCATGATAGTGCAAGTGCAGCTACAATCTGATCTGAGCTGGCTTTGGTGCCCAGTAACTCCACAAAACACACACCTTTCTTGTCCTGAGTGGCCACTAAGACAAGTGGAGCCTCAAGTCATGGACTGAATGAACATGGTGGACAATTGTGGGCATTTTACAGACATTTTATAGGGATGGTCCATATTGTGGCAGGAAGGAGGAAGGGGAGTGACATTTGAAGTGATGCTTATATTCTCAGGTCACAGTTACACATGATGGAGCTCTCTGTCCATAGCTAGCAATCAATTAATTCTTTGGTTTGGTTTGCTTGCCTGTGTAGCTTTTGCTTTATTCATTGAACTGTGTTTATTTGCTTTATTTATTGAACTGTGTTTATCTCAATCCATTTCTCAGGCACTGTTAGACAGAGAAAGAATTGTCTGGATGGCTGCATTCAGTTATGTCAATGGCTTAATGACCAAGTGGAAACTTGTATCTAATCATGTCCATTAATGCACCAATACTATTTAATATCTTCCTTAATGACATAGTTAGCGTTAATTTACCCTCAGCATGTTTGCAGATGATGCCAAGCTGACCAGTATGGTTGATCTGTAGAATGAAGGGATGCCATCCACAGGGTCCTTGGCTTAAGGAGCGGCCCACAAAAACTTCATTAACTTTAACAAAACCAAGTCCTAGGACAAAGGTACTGCATCTGAATTAGGGCGACCCCCAGTATCCATGCAGACTGGATGATTACTTGATTGAGAGTAGCTTTGAAGGGAAGAAATTGGGAATAATGCTATAATAATGGATGTAAAATTGCACTCTATCTGGCAATGTGTACTTGCAGGCCAGAAAGTCAATCACATTCTGGTGCTTCCAATGCAGTGTTCATGGAGGTGATTGTCCCCCTCTACTCCACTCTTGTGAGACCTCACCTGAAGTACTGAGTCTAGCTCTGTGATCCCAGCACAAAGATTTGGACCTGTTTGAGCAATCCAGAGAAGGCCACAAAAATTATTACCTCTCCTATGAAGACAGGCTCAGCCAGGAGAGGAGAAGGCTCTGAGGACAACTTTTTAGAGACAATATATGTAAAACAGGCTTACAAGAAATGTGGACGAGACTTTCTACCAAGGCCTATAGTAAAAGGACAAGGATTATTGGTTTTAAGCTAAACCCATATCAGTTTGTACTGTATGTCATGAAGAAATTTTTTTACATTAAGGATGGCAAAACACTCAAAGAGACTGCCCAAAATGGTTGTCCAATTGCTAGCAGTGGTCAAAATCAAATTAGATAGGACTTTAAGTGACCTGATCCAGTGAAATATGTCCTTGCCCAAGACAGGAGACTTGGACTAGATGATCTTTGAATGTCCCTCCCAAACCAATTCTCTAATTCCTTAGTTCTCTGATTTTCTGATAAGCATGAAGTAGTTTAGCTATTGAACACTATTTTTATTAACCCAGATTTTCCACTCATCTCTATCTGTATCACTAGGGACCTATTCTACTTTTTAGTGAATATTTTTTGACCTTATTAACTTCTCTATCCTTGTCTTGTTGTTATGCAATCTTTTTTTAATTATTCCCTTATACCTGATGCAGAAATCATTAGTGTAAATGTTCATTAGATTTAAGTACTCTTTAAGATACATAATGTAAACATTATTCAAAATTTGCTTGTGTATATCATATGTACATGTAAATGAAAATAATTTACACATACCAGATACTCTACTAGGCTTCTAAATCCAGGGAAGGAAGATATATCACAAGAAACTTAAACCGGTTTTAAAATTACTGTGAGAGTTTCCAACAGATCAGCCAAATATTTTGGATTACTTTTGCAGGTAGATGTTTAAGTGGAAAATGACTTTTTCCTGGTTTTGATGTAAAGTAAGCCAAAATTTTTTATAGTACTGACATCCTGTCATAGGATGCATGCCTAAACCTTATTTTGTCTTTTACATGAAGTCACATAGAAACCAAAAGTAAACATCAAGGTATCAAAGATTGTTTATTCACATTATGCTTAAGGTTTTTAAAGATTCTTCAAAATCCGTATATAAAGTTTCCAAATAAAATATTTTTCCTGACTGTTTTATTCTAAAGGTGGGCATAACATTTTCTACTCATACAAGTATATGAGATTTTACAGTTAACAGAATTTAAGGCTTTTTTATGTGAATAAAATATATTTTTGAGCTAAATAAAAAGCAAAAAAAAACCACACCTCCAAAACCCCAAATAAAACAAAAAATAAAAATAGAAGAAATAATCAAGTAACCCTTGTGCTACTCAAGTATTAATAATGTCTTGCTTGTTAAAAGAGAGATCATGTTCCATCCATGCTCACAGAATGAGAGCTGACAGTGACAGATTGCCATACCAGGGAACAACTTGCCCTTCTATTGAGTACCTCAGCTGATGGAAAAAAAGGTTTGGAAAAATAGTTATGCTGATGACATGTTTATATCAGATTTACTTTTACTTTGAGTAACTTTCTTCTGTCCATTTAACTTCAGAGAATTTCACCACTTGCATGAAAGATTAATTTGGTATCATGGGCTGAAACTTTACAGTCAGCCAAAGTCAACACTATCTAAATGGGATGAAAAATAAGATCCTGCCCTTACTACATAATATAAATTTACACACACTGAAGAGAATAAGACAATATCTTGCATCATTTTCTTGTTTCACTGAGCTCAAAATAAAAAGCTGTTTTTCCCTTCAGCAACTGTAATTCAAGAAAGTGAAGACTAGAACTGAATAATCTTCTTCCTCTGATGAAGAAATCCCAGACTCCAAAAGTACTATTTATCTTAGCCCTTCTACCATTAGATTCTCTCTCTCCCTACTTAAGCCAACAACAGCTCCTTTTCACATTAGTATCATTCAGAAGTGGAAAATAGAGAACAGCTTGAGGGCAAAATTGAATTACCAAACTGATTCTCCCCCTCGATTTAGTACTTCATGCAGGCTTTTTTCCCCCACAGCATATATGTGATAATTATCAGGATAAGTGCTAAGTAATCGTTGGACATGAAGAACTTGAAAGAATCAGAACATTATAATTTTTGACATTATCCCAACACTTGTTTTGTGGTCATTCTATGCTTCCAGATCTACTGTAGCACATTTAAAATGCAGACTTCTAGCTATCATTTTTCACCACTTACATATGTTAAACATTCTTACTGAAGGCACTTTATTCTTCACTTTGTTCCCTTAAGCTATCATTATTCTTTGGTGTTTAAGTACACATTTCTTTGTCCTCAGTTCAAATTCCTTTTAGCTTGGCAGTCTTCTTTCGGAGGATAATAGTAAAATGATATAGTGAACAATAGCAGCAGACAGTCCTTCAGAAAGTCCTCGAAAGGCTCAGATTAGAGATGCTTTATATATTTATTTTTTTAAATGTTTGATTTGCCATGCAGTTACAATCCCACTGAAACATTACTTCTTATTTCTCAACAGTCTGGCAGTCTGTTTCCTATAATGTAGCTAAACTATTTTATGCCTCCCCTTCTATGTTGTCAACCTGTGCTAATTGAAATGTTTATAAAATGCTGATACTGAAGTATTGAGGCTTAACAGTTCAGTAGTTCTTTAATGAGCCCTCTGTTTTATTCATAAAATGATTTATAGAAATAGTTAATCTCACTGATTTACCATTAGTATTATTGAGTCTAGTTATTAAGCACTTTATTTCAGAATGCCACAAAGATACAAATCCTGTAAAACATGGCAGTATCTTGTACTAAGTTATTTTGTATTTAGAGAGAGTGAATGATTTTGAAATCTTAAGCTTTTCCTCAGTGAAACATAGTTATTCATTAGCATAAAACTAATTGACTCTTTTATATGCAGTATCTTTGTACTAAGTTATTTTATATTTAGAGGGAATCAATGGTGTGAAATCTCACAGATTTTCCTCCATGAAACAGAGTTATTCATTAGCATGGAACTAGAAGACTCTTTCATATAATCTCTCTGCCATTATTATCTGATTTTATGCAAATAATTTAGCACAGGGCCAATCACAAAAGTAATCCCAAAGACTGAAAATAGAAGTGCATAACAAGTCAGTAGAAATAAAAGTGATTCCATTGCCCTTGATTATTAAGCAAGGACTTCTTGATTATCAACTCTTAGCAAGAATCTGATTCTTTATTACTCTTAATCGAATTTCTTCAAAGAAATAATTTTCTAACATGTTGTACACATGTTAACATGTAAAGTAAAGTTACTTCAAAATTATTCAACCATCACTCATCTTTTTATGTACCTTCCCATTGTTGTTCAAGTGAAATGTTATTAGTTGGACACGTTTCAACCAGCCTTATATATTTGGAAGTTAATATTTTGGGAGAAACTTCCTACCATGATGAGTTCAACGAAGAAGCTGCAAAAGTGATATCCAAAGTCCTGAAAGGTGCTACAGACATTTTGTTTTTCTGATTGACCTCTCCTGGCTACAGCCTCAGACATCTAGGAAAGAGAATTGGGGAGGTTGGGGGGTTAGGGGAGGAAATCAACTTTTTTGTTCCATTAGTGCATTTAACCTATTTTTTTATGTGCAGTAATGGTTTTAATGGGAAAGAAGACCTTTGTCTTGTTAGTCAAAGGACTGTAACAACATTTCCTCTCAATGTATAGACTCTGCTATGTAAAATTTGCACATATACATTTAAATCTATATTTTCTTTATTTGTAAAATTAGTTTAAATTTTACAATTTAATTGGAATTAATTGAAAAATTGGAAAACTTTGGTGTAAACAAGGCAATCAATTTTCAATGTAAATACTTATTTGCAATTTTTTCCTCTTGAATAAATTAATAAAATTTAACCTTTCCACAAAACCAACTGAATTCTCCATAATACACTTTATGTGTATTTTCCAGAAAGTCAACCAAGAGTTGGAGCTTTCAGTAAAGATTATCAGAGAAGCCCTGCACTTGTGAGGTGCAGAAAAGAACCCCTTGCATTCTAAACTCCTTAGAGAGGAATCGAGGCGTGGTTGGATCCAATCTTAGCCCCAGGCTTCGTCAAAGGTTTAATCCCTCAAGATTAAAGATTACAAATCTGATCTATTTCTATAAAATGAGCCATTGACAAATGATTAGACAAAAGATCCCAATCAGAATTATTTACTACATAGTATAAAAGCCAAAACTACTAATAGCGTATAGTATAATATAATGCGCTATATTAAAGCAATTCTGTTAAAACCATTGCATTAAAGCTAGCTAAAAGAAACAATTATTAAGTAGAGATTGGTATAACTCACCATGCAAACACCCATGCAAACATGGGCGGGTCTTTTCACTGAGCCTTGGAGTATCCTCAGGGGGCATCCTCAAATCCAAAGGAGGAATCTCTACACACACCAAGGAGGAATTGTTAGAATGTTAGAACAACTTAACTGTATGAGAGTGGACTGGGCTTTTGTAGTGTAAAGTGATTGACTGCCAGTCACTGTCTCTGGTCTCTGGTTGCCTCACTTTTAGGATGTTCATTTGAGGTTGGTGAGCCTACTGGTTTTAGCATAGTTTAACACCAAACCAACCTGACACCGCTCTCAGTCTCCTATGACGAGACTTGCAAACAGGGCGTTGTCTGAGCTGCTTCACTGCATACCAGGGCAGAGCATCCTCCTACCCCAAGGCCTCCCTAAATGTTACTGAATGTCATTGGACTTTCTGAGGGATGTCATAGGCTGGGGGTGTATGTGACAAGTCTTCAGTATATAGACATGTATAACCAGACTACTCAGTGGTTTTGTGGGAAATGTCTGCGGTCCTAAACTCATTTTGCAGACTCTCAATTTGCTCAGTTTTTCTGGTTTTAGAGGCTCACTTCTGGTGAGAGAGAAGTATTGCTGTCACAGTTGTGATTAGCAGAGGGCATTCATGTAGGAGCGCACACAGGCAGTGAATTATATCTCCTAGAGAAAGATTTAATTACACAGAAAACGTCACATTCTCTACTGTAAAAAATTGTGATTCTTAATGGGAGATTAGACCACCAATTTTATAGGAACATGGACTTATGATAGAGTCTTTCTTTTGCTGGAGCAGGTTTTCTCTGTCTAGGCAGATGTATACATGTGGTGATTTCATCAGATTGTAAGCTATGTTATCTAGTGCCAAAGGCAGGAGACTGTAGGGGGCATAAAAGCTCCCTTTTCTCAAGGGTAAATAATTGTATGCTCTGAACTGAGTCTTTGTATACAGAATTCACTTTTACACACTTTGTCCTAGTTTGACGCTGGCGCAATGCCAGTGCCCCCATGAAAATACATTCTCCCTGGTGTCTGCTGTGAGATGTGACCAGGAATAGAGCAAAGCAGGCTCCAGCTTAGGAATAAAAGAAAAAAAAATTATATTAACTTACAATATATAAAAGAAACACACACAGAACTCATGATTAAAACCTTCCAAACATTCTTCCTCCCCCCACCAAATTCCCAATACATCACAGTAAGACAAAACCTTGGATTCTCAATTCAGTTACCATCCCTCAGATCATCAACTCTCAGTCCATCACCACCCTTCAGACAATCAATTCTCAGTTCATCAAGAAGAGAGGAGTCCCTCTTGTGCCATAGGCTTCCCCTGAAAACACAGCTGAGACTTCGTGCATTTCCATGTCACACGGGGCACCGCCCAGAGATCATTTGCCATCGTGACATCTTCCTTCCATGCCCAGTGCTCTCACCACTGCTCATGGACCAGAGCTGCTTCTAGGGTTTTCCTTTTAAGGGTGCTTTGCCCAGTTCCAATAAAAGCACAGTCTCCCACTTTTGGGACACCTGTCCCCCCCCCCAAATTTCACCCCCTGGGTCCGAGGGGTCTCAGGAACAGAGATCTTCTCCTTCCTTGAAGACGGAGGGCACCAACCACCCTCCTCACCTGTTGTCTCTGTTCACACACTCCTTCACATAACAACACTGCACTGTGTTAGCTCCAAGCCATTGCCTCCCCCTAGTGCAGTCTCTGTGTCACAGGAAAAATGGTTCTGTCCATGGCTATACAAGGAAACTCCAGCCAAAGGCCACTCCATCATCTCCTGCCACCTAGAATTCTTCTCAACTTCTCTCGGACATCTTTTACTTGCACAAACTTGCATCACGCTTGCCCCCATTTCCTGCTATTCATCCCTATCTCTCTTCTCATTCAGCTCCAGGAGGATCAGCATTTGTAAGGTTTCCATCATCCAAGAAAAGGGTTAAAAATCTCAGGCTCAGCCTGTCCAGAGCTCCCACGGCTGTCCTGTGGGCACCTTCTCGCCGCACTCCCCCCTTCTCCTTCTCCGCCGGCCGTGCTATCAAATTTCAAGGTGGCACAGGCACAGGCACCAGGTCTCTCTCTCTCTGGGGGTGGGGAGGGGCTGCCCGATGACTCTCTAATGTTCCTCCACCCTTCCATCCTGCCATGGCTTCCTGTCCCCCACTCAGCCCGCAGCCGGGCAGGGGAGCTCTGAACCTTTCACTGACCGGAACCAAGAGAGCTTCCCCCTGGGAGTTCTCTGCTTTTAACCCCCTGTGTTCTCAGAGGCGTATCCATGTCCTCAGTGGCCACACCAGGTGCCAATATTCAAATCTGAGCACCTATTGCTTTGACCACAGCATCCCAAAAAACTCACTTCCTCTCAAACCAGGACACCCTTCTGAGGTAAAATCTGGACAGTCAGGCTGTATTCTGTATTTTTCTCTCTTGCTGTATTCTAAATTGCTGCATCTATTTTTCCCATACTTCAAGGCATTTACAACTAGCCTGAGGTTGACACAGGCTGCCTGCACTGCAATTATTATCATCATTATTTCTATTATTATTACTCTTTCCACTATTAGAATATTATAGTCTCCGAGCAAAAGAAATGTAATAACTCTACTTGTTTGGTTTGTTGTGTTTAAATACAAAAAGAAAAAAAGAGAAAAATATGTTGAAGCTTAGAAACATGCAAAGTGAACAAATCCCTCAGAAACAAATATTTTCCAGACAATATCAGCCATTAAATTAGGCCATAGCTTTGGTTTTTGCTCTAGCTTCTTCCTGCTCGTGAAGAGAAACAGCCATTATCCTTTTCAACAGAGACAGAACTGAAGGGAGTGCTGGCAAATTTAATTCATTTTGATACACAGTGTATGAATTTGTGGCTGTGGATGTGTGTGGATGTGCTGTTGATGACAAGGCACTTTCATTTTTAACAGTGTGCTGTGTACCATTCATCTGTGTATTTAAAAAAAAGTTGTTGGGAATATATGGCACTTCACCCTTAAGCTGTCAAAAATGAGATTCCAAAGTATTCAGCAACACAAAATAGCATAAAAAGAACTTTGCAACTACTTATCTCCGCTTGCCAGCTTGTAATGTTGATTTATGATATTTCATAATGAAGCACTGAAATGAATACAGCTACATAGAAAAGTGAAGTTACATGGCCACAGACCGTGAAATATTTGATTCCTCCCTCCTCCATCCATATACATACACACTTGAAGACAACACGTTCTCACAGCATTCCTGTTGTAATTCTGCTATTTATCAGCAAAGCAATATGATGCACAGAGCCTTCCAAATAACTGCAAGTAAAGTAAAAGCTGTTTTATGTATATTTCAAATTCATGGTTTCCACTGACCTCATAGTGACAACACTCAAAACTTTGTGAAATCCAGGGCTGCATTTAATTTTCCTCCTCCTTACAATTTCCATATCTTTTAAATTTCCTTTTAATTATTTGGTGTATGTTTATAGTCTTCATCTTGAATTTAAGCTCTGATTTTCATTGTGTCTCTCTATGGTGACCAGTCTATTGTCGATCTTGGGTGCTGATTATATTAGCTGTTTTATGCTGTTGCTATGGTCACACATACTGAGTTGCAAAACATCAGATTTTGCTTTTCCTTGCATTTTCTACATATTCTATACTTTGATTTTAAAAGAAAAAAGAAACCAAACTATGAACTGATCACCCGTTTAGTTTGAAAAAATTCAAGGAGTAATTGTGGCTAAAAAGTGAGTTTTAAAAACTTCCCCTTTATATATATACAAACAGAATTGTGATATGTTAACACTATACTGGTCTTTTCCAAATTCGGACTTGAACATGCCTTTAAAATGTCCTGAAAAGCATGATCAACAAACCAAAATTCCCAGTTTAGGAGAGCAAGAGAGGTAAATGTCACAAGGAGATGAGACCTTAATGTTCAGTACGTTCAATTCCTTGCCATCAATCAAGGAAGCAGAAATACCTTTTACAGTCTTCTTAAGCTCCACCTTAAGATTAGCTGGATTTCTGTTAGATACTAGCTCAATTATTTATGGAGGCAAGTTTTTTTGAAATTTAAATCCTCTGGTAGTAAGATTTTTTTCTTAATACACATTCCATGCATCTTTTCTTACACTAGCTCACACATTCATTTTTCAGAATATTTATACAATTGAGATTCATTTTTAGGCAGAACCCAGATAATACCTTTATATGGTTAGACTGCAAAAATCAAATTTTTCTTGTTACTTCTTATAAAAGGGATTTTTCTCTCTCAAAAATCCTAGTGGCCCTTCTCCATATCTGCTCTAAAACAAATTTAATTAATCCCTTTTCTTTCACACAGCAGAGATTAAAAGTATATATCACAAAATTTCTTTTATAAGGAAGAGAATACTTTCCAAGTCTCTGAGAAACGTCTAAATTCCTAAGGTAAAACGTTCTTTCTTTTCATCCACGTCCGGCTTAATGGGCCTGGGACGTGTCTCATTCAATGAAAATTAAACCTATGATGACAGAAATTAAAAATTTATTTGGGATCATACAAGAAGAGCCTGGCAGTGTGTGACAGAAACCAGACTACAAGATGCAAATTTCTAAGACAACACAATTTAAATCTGGAGAGGTCATAATGAAGCACTCGATGTGTCACAAATTTAATAGAAAACTTCTCCAGGGTCTACCAGGTAGCCAATAACAATGTACTGTGGAACTTAAAGCGAAGTAGAGTGGGAAAAAAGCACCAATCCCCTCCCCCACCCATTCCCCAACAAACAAATTAAACAAAGCAAAGCAACCGACCAATGCAAAACACCCCAAAACTTTAAGATATCTGAAATTGGAATTTAATTGGGTGTGTGAAATGTGGAAAAGGAAATCCATTTTAGATCAACTTTAAAAAATATTAATAAAAGTATATATTTCTTCTTATAGTAGCAACTGCCTTTTTCTCTGAAAAATCCACTCTTGGCCCTATGAAATCTCTTTGTCTCTGTATAGGACTTGATAATACCAATACAGAGTGGTGGAAAAGTGAGAGGTCCATTTTATAACCAGTGATGGAGATGCATGGAAATTTTGAATCTCATCCATGAATGGAGACTTTGAAAGTGCCTCTTGTGTATAACATGTTAAACCCTAATGCTTTCCATTTTTAAAACCCTGTGTTAAAATGGTTACAGGTCTAAGTTTAGATTAGAATGGAGAAAGCACCACCATAAAAAGACTAATGGAATAGCAAAGAATTTTTTTCAGAAATTCCATCATAAAATTTGCTGACCTAGCAACAGCTAGAAAATACAGGTACTACATATTTTTAAATGAGCGAATAAGATTGTGTGGCTTCCACTTTGCTCCATGTGCCTCTCCACTGTCATGGTAACACGAGCCACATGAGCTCCACCCAGTTTCCATGTCTGCATCATGGCTTGGCATTTTATTCACTGCTTCATGCTTCCAACAATAGTTTCCTCAGTAAACAGCATACGGGGCTTATAATGAATTACATGATTGATTAGAAGGTTCTCTAGAACAGAACTCCTATTATAGTTATTAAATCTTTGAAACTGTACCTTCCAAAGGCTGTAAGTCAGTAAATCAAGTTTCCAAAAATACAGACATCAAATTCACACTACGGGTGAAGGTATCTAGAAATCTTGTCTTTGGAAAACAGGGTTATCTAAATAAAACATCACAAAATGAAAATACTTAAAAGGAAATACATCTCAGAGCTGAGAGAGAACAAGAGATATCATTGGAACTTTCTGCCATATATGAACAAAAAAATCAATATAAAAATCCCCTATATATACATGAATATTTATATTCAAGTTTTCTTTCTTTCCCATGATGTAGGAGATCTGTGCAGGGGGTAGGGAGAAAGAGACGGAGAGATGGGGATACAGAAGCTTCATTCCTTCTTTGTAATCTAATCTGAAAATATTCAGACTAATTCTACCTAGGAAAATCTCATCTAGGGTTTAAGCAAACTTTTTCACATATTTTTTGCCATTCTACATATTGATATTCTTTAACAAGCTTGATTTTTAAAAATGCATTGTTGAAGGTTAGGCATATTCATCAGGTATTTTCCTTGAGGATCAGAGGTATATCCCCAGACTTATCACAGTCTGGAGCTCTCTGTGACCCCTTTTTTTGGCTTAGCCAGCAGAAGCTGGCAAAATAAGGGACAGAAACAATGGGTTTGCCCCAAAAATAAAAACTTTAATAGCAAAATAATAAACATGGAAACCACAGAATACGGTGGGCAAGATCAAAAGGCCTGGGGGTGTGGCAAGTGCAGGCAGGTGTAGGGGTCTTTTAGGGCAAGGTTCAATCATGAACGTGAACTTGGAACGTGACCTTATATGGTGCTGAACCAACTGAGAACAAGAACCAGAAACTTGACCAAATATAGGATGGTTCTGTTAGCCTACTGACTCCCATGACCCCATTCTTCCCACCATGACCTGGCTGGGTGCGCCCCCCTCAGCATCCTGTTACCCTTGGCCTGAGGTTGATGCCTTCTGTAAGTGCTACTGAGGCAAAAGTCCCAGCTGGACACGATTCCATACGGACTAATGTGGAAAAAACCCCATAACAATCAAACTAACCAACCTGAAACTATCTCTTGGTAATCTAAATATCCTAAATAAACAGCAATATTCTGTTTTGTGTGGCAGTTCAGCTGTTGGCACAGTCTCAAAATTGTCTGTGGAGATGTGACAGCTGGAGGTTGGTCAAAATTTTGTGGCAAATGAATGTGATTTCTACTAATTTTTTCACTTGTGCTCAGGAAGATAGTTTTTATGGCACACTGAAAACTTGCAGCTGTGGAAGTGAGGTGTTCTGAATGAGATCTGATTTTGCTTTACATAACTGTAAAATGTAGGGCTGCTTTCAGAGGGTGTCCTCTAACACTCTGTTCTATGATTGCAACCTAGCTCTTCACTTATAAAGCCAGGACAAAGAGCATCCAAAGGAAAAAATTGCATTAAAGATGCTTTAAATAGTTTAAATAACGTGGATTATATGCCATGTTCTTGGACTGTTGTAATAGGCCAACTGTGTGTAAGCATATATAAGTACTTTGTTGAGTTCTTGCCCACTCAGATGAATAACCCTTTTGCCTACAGTGAGTTTATTAGTAGAGGATCTTATATAATTGAGACACAGTTACTTTGCTTTCTTTCCATCTCAGATTTCTATGAATCATGTTCTTTGATCCAGAATTTAATCTAGATCCCGGATTTTGTTTTACTCCCTCTGACATTTACATCAATATTGAATCAGAAAAGTAAAAGTGTGTATAATTCTCAACACTTAAGACACATGTACTCCTACTTATTCTGTTTTTCTTCTTCAATGCCAATTTTGTGGGCAAACCACTTTTTACTCCACATTGAAATAAATTTCTTCTTGCTCTTGTAGTCACAGATAAGTGTACACAGTCCTATTTTGGGTTTACTTTGTTTATTTGTTTCTCAGTAAATAAAATCATTTTCACTACTCTTAATTAATTGTCTTGCTTTCTGATTTGTTTTTTTTTTTTTGTTTCTGTGAATTGAATGTCTTGTTTCTTTTTCTTCTTTAAAGTGCATCGAAAAACTATATGATCATGTAAAGATGACCTCCTAATCAACAAGTGGAAGCAGAGCACAAGCAGGCTAAGTGAAAATTTCAATCCTGTTATTATTTTGAAGTCTTATCTTTAAAAAAAAAAAGTTGTCAGATGAAAATGAAGTGCTATGTGCTATAAAATAGAACCATGGACCACATCTACATCGGGCCTGCCCTTTCTGATATGAAGAGTACAAGAGTGAATGCAGAATTTAATGTAACAATATGATAGTTTATCCAATAGCAGTCTCACATATTGTGATTTCTTAATAAGGCTGACAGGGTCTAAATTCCTCTACTCAGGGAAATAACAAAACATCTCCTGTGTGTTGTGGAATCAAAAGCTTGGAAATTCTTTTGCAAGTGTATTTAGTTAAAAGGCTGGTATCTTTAAGCTTAAGCTTTCCAAACCAATCAGTTCCAATCAAGTTTTACAATTACTATTTTCGTTCCTCAGATTTTCATTTACAGGTGACTCTGTGATAAACAACATCCTTCTGTCACCAGAGGCTTTATTTTACAATCTAATTGGCAAACTATTTTCCTTAGAGAAATGTTTATGAGGAAGTGATTTTGTATATGACCACACTGTTCTACAGTGCTTTTTATTATTATTTCCATTTCAGTGGAATGTTCACTTCTGTAAATTTGCTTTTATTACCATCATCTAGTGTACTTCAGTGAGTAATATAAAAATACAATAAACAATGTAAAAAGGCAGATGAAACATTTATCTTTGTGTTTTTCCTTCCATTTCATTTTAACTTAAGCTTACATTTTCTCCAACTGACAAATATATTTTTGTCCCAGGCCTGTGAAAACTGAATAAAGAAGCTCATTTATCACATTCCTTCCATTACAGAACCCAGAAAAAGGAAGGAAAACATACTGGAAACTTCATTGCAATTTACTTTGTATTATGCTTTCAAACTACCGTAACTAGCTCTTTGGATGTCCTGCTAGGTCTTTTCTTGACAAATGCCAGCTATATGCATCCAAAAGAGTTATTTCTCGAATTCAGCACTATGCTGTTAGAAAAGTTAGTAACTTTGAATTAGCAACAACAAGGACTGCCCTGGATTTTTACTTGTCATTATTAAACACCATAATATATATACTAAATAAATATGCTAAATAAATTAAATTAGTAAATATATATTGTAAAATCAGGCAACCCCTGAGGCAGGAAATTATTGACATCTAACTCCAAGGCTTTGAAATGCTGAATGCTCGCTTTATTAAAACTATATTATATTACCTACTATACTATACTATATCCATACTGTATTATACTACAACTATCCTACATCATACTTACTTCTAACTATCTACTGAAAACTCTGCCGACAGTCCCGACACACACATGTGCACCCAGTTGGTCAATGAATCAAAACACCCTCACCAGAATCCAATCAAGCAATCCCTTCAGGTAAATAATCTTCCAACACATTCTATATGTTCACAAACACAGGAGCAGCAAATGAGATGAGAATTGTTTTGATCATTTTTTTCTCTGCTTCTCTCACAGCTTCTCTCTGTTCAGAGGGCATGTGAATACCACAAATATATGAAATAATTTAGTAAATATACTAAATAAATTTAAAAGTCACTGGGACAATTGAGGGAATTATGTGTGAGCGTGAGTGTTCAATGAGCTCTTCATCTCTGCTGGCAGGTGATGAATGAAACCTCCTTAAAATACCAACATGTTAAGAGAGAGAGCAATGAAAATGAGGGCAAGAAGGTAAAGTAGGAGAAAAGTAACAACCCTTTTCCTAAAGAAAAATTATGTTTTCAAGTACTCAGTTTTCATCCTTGAGACACAACTGACAACTCTGCATTGTACCACTTGTAGATTTTCCTTCATGGTAAAACCCTGTAACTGTGTTGTCTACCCAGCAAGGCTTCACATATTACTAATTTCCTGTATCAACTCTTCTTTTCTACTGGGCTTGCTCTTTGTCAAGAGCTTTTGCTCTTCAGAAAGAATGCCACAACTTCTAGACGCATCTTCTGTTATGTGGAAAACTTCCATGCTACAGCTTTAAGTGGTCACATTGGAAATTTACTCATCCCAGGCACATTTATAGCACCAGTAACTTCCCCAGAATTGCACATAGTGCAAACATGCCTATAAAATACAGAAAACCAGAAACTATAACTATAAATATTATTAAAACATGAAATACAGAATTAACAACTATCAGTGACTAGGTTTCCTTTAGTTCCCCTTCTGTGCATCTGACACACAGAACTTTCTCGTAACTTTGCCTTCCAATTCCATTAGTTTCTCTGTGAATGAATATAGTGTGTCTTAAACCTCATCCACCTTTTACCTTCAGTCTAAAACAGAGAAAAACAACAGATGCTCCTGAGCCTGGTATCTTAGGGAAAAACTCACTTTCTGGGAACTTCAGCAATAATGTTCCAAAACTAAATTAACATGACTTAGATAAGTGAGACATATTGTTCAAGAGCTGGAATATCTATGAAATGGATTTTCAAGTAATTTTGAGATTGAGATTTGATGTGTTTTTAAAGTGTATTTTGACTGACGCCTTTATTTTAATCAGAAGCAGAAAAGTTAAAAAAGGGAAGGGCAATTTAGCTAAGTTGTGTGAAAAGAGAGCCAAAAAATATTTTCTCTATTTTTAAGGTAAGACAACTACTAAAATTTGTAAACTTTTTGTAATATATAATCTAACTCTGTAAATTCTCTTCAAAAAGAGATTATTCAGGGTAGGACTTAATACCTTGGAAATCACTTACAACATTAATTCATATCAGTATCTTAAAAATGTTTTCCATTGACTTTTCAAGAAATGGAATATTTGAATTTAGTCACTATTTTTGTCCAATTTGTACTGATTTTCCTTTCCAGAATAGGTCAAAACTAGGGAAAATATCTTAAACTCATGTCTTTACTCTTCATCTTTCATTGGTCATCCATATAAGTGGAGGCTTCTTAATTTCAAAATGTAATTCTGCGTCCAGTAACTCAAAGAAAGCTGGTATTCAACAGGGAGAAAGTCTCTTAGCTCTATCTAAAATGCACAATCCATAATTACTGAATAAAAACAGCAAAAAACATGTTTTTTTCAAAGAAAAGAACCAATATTTTGATTAAGCCTCCCACGGGAAAGCCTAACATTCATGGTTACTATTTATTGGGATTTTCAAGCTCAATTTACATACCTATTCAGTAAGGGAAAGTAATTGTTGTCCCATTTTTTTCATTATATGATGCAAATGCTATCTCTACAGTACAGAAATGATTATTCAAATTGGATGTTAGAATATAGGGCTCATTCCAGCAGTTTTAACATACATTTAAGGGGCAATTAATTTGTTTTCAATTAAAAAGCATTTTTAATTTTGTTTTTATTCAGTGTAAAAATAATTATATGGAAGGCATAAATATGAGGGGAAGAATGTTAATACAGGCAAAGATGGTTAATCTGTATTTTGCTACTTAGTTTATGCTTCCCTTCCCTTCCCTTGAAAGCCAAATCCAGTGCTTTGTATTACAACTAAATACAGTTATGTAGAGTAATGGGTTTCTATTTCAGTCATGGTGCATGACACAGGACTCTCACCACTGATTTGCAGATGCTGGCCTAAAGAGAGAGCACTGATATGTCTTCTTAGGGAATGAGATAAGATGTTCTGCTTGGGATGAGCTGTAAACTCCAATGAGTTGAAAATCAGATTTCACTAGTAATTCCTGGAGGAACTGTGATTCAGAGCAAGACAAAAGACAAACAGTGTGTTCAAAGCCAGTAGGACATTTTAGGGTAGCTGGATGTCGCTTAGCCTTGAGGACACTTCCATGATGAGTGGGGTGCAAATGTGTTCTGAAGCTACTACTGTATTTTCTCTGTGATCAACAAAAGAGGAGGATTTCATTACATCAGTGCCAGAGCTTCTGCCAGAGGCTTTCATGGGAAGGGTACAAATATGGTGTAACACAGGATATTTGGATAAAAGAGCTAAAAGGCAGCGAACACGAGTTAGTCTCAGTTTGTAAAGGTCTGTAAGAACACACGTCAAATTCACAACATCTTTTACTCCTTTACACGTGAGTAAAATTAAAGTGGTGGTGTCTACTTTTGTGAAGTGGTCTGCTTTTATGACTAGTGTACATCTGTATATAGGTCACATTTCTTTACTAGGTCTCTTTGGAAACTTTATTTATTCTTTCCTCTTTTGACAGTCTTTCAATAGTCACAAACCATGTATTCATGCTATAGTTTTCTCCTTGAGCTACCTGGATATCTGTGTCTTCAACAGGTGTTGAAATTACTTTCACCAACAAATGTAGTTGCCGACAGCAAGGGCAGAGGCTTTATTTCAACTCTGTTGTCTGCAAACCTTTGGAACTGCCTTTGTATTCTAAGAGAACAGCACAGAGCACCTGCACTGAACACCAATTTCAGCTGCAGCTGATAGAAAACCCCTTGCGTGATACAGATCCAGGCACCACAGTGTTGGAATGCATGGAACAGAAGCCTCTCTGAGTCCTTCAGAGAGAGAGAAAGAAATGCAGAGTTTGAATTAGGACCTCAAGAGAAGCTGAAATATATTAAGCCACACAGACATGAAATAGAAGTGTAAGTTCAGTTTTAAGCAAGTAGAAATATATCTTAAGTGCCTTAAGAAACTGCATAGCTACTAAGAGGCCCTAAAGCCTAGTTTTAAGTTGAGTTAACTGAGTTACATGTTATTAGCTATTGCTTATGTTCCGAGATAGAATAGATAGAACTATTCTTGAAAATAGGTAACATTATGTGTGTAGGTTTTGTGTAAGAACTGACATACTTCCGTACATTAGAAATTAAGCTTAGATTGGTGTAGAAAGAATGTTTTAGAATTGTGTTGAAGAAGAAGAAGAGGAAGAGGAAGAAGAAGAAGAAGAAGAGGAAGAAGAAGAAGAAGAAGAAGAAGAAGAAGAAGAAGAAGAAGAAGAAGAAGAAGAAGAAGAAGAAGAAGAAGAAGAAGAAGAAGAAGAAGAGGAAGAGGAAGAGGAAGAGGAAGAGGAAGAGGAAGAGGAAGAGGAAGAAGAAGAGGAGGAAGAGGAAAAAGAAGAAGAGGAAGAAGAAGAAGAGGAAGAGGAAGAAGAAGAGGAGGAAGAGGAAAAAGAAGAAGAGGAAGAAGAAGAAGAAGAAGAAGAAGAAGAAGAAGAAGAAGAAGAAGAAGAAGAAGAAGAAGAAGAAGAAAAGACAGTATGATATCTGTCCCAGGCAAAGTCAATTGACAACGTATTTTTTGATACAGATATGGAAAACTACCACTGATATATTAAGAGGGTAAAAGTTCCTGGGTTGGGTTGTAGTAAAATTAAATGGAATGTGGATCACCTCCCACCCTGTCTTAACTACTGACAAATAGGTTGGAATAGTTTAAATGACCACTGGCATCATCTCTATCTGCTTACTGTTCTTCAAGAAAAATGTCTTGCTGATATAAATGATTGCTATCCCCTTCAGAAAGACAGGGAAATAAAAATAAAAAAAAAAACCCAAACCTCATGCTAAATCTTTTGAAATGCTGTAGGCAGTAAGAATATCATATGGAAGTTTTTTTAATCTCCTTTAAAAGAAAGTAGTGGAAATACATGCATTTGAATATGTCTTCTGTAAGCAAAATAATAAACTATTTAAATTAAGGAACTTACTCTGAGACACGTGTAGTTCTAAGAATGCTGATTTTGAAACAAAGGATTGCTGCTCAGCATTGAGAAACATTCTTCCATGTACTAATGACAAGACTTTTGTTTGTTTGAGGGGGTGTTCGGTTAGTTTGTGGTTTGGTGGGAGGTTTTTTGTTTGTTTGTTTTGTTGGGATTTTTTTGTTGTCTTTTGTTTTGCTTTTTTTCTTGTTGTTGTTTATTTTGGTTTGTCTTGTTTGGGTTTTTTTGTCATTGTCCATGGGGAATACAATTGGAGAGTGATATTTTTTCTCATCACTTCCTACCCACTCAAGCCAGGGTGTGTGTGTGTTTTGTTCCCCCAACAAACACACGACAAATAAGCTGGGGAAACCCCCCTCTACCCCCCCCCTCCACACCAAAACCAAAACAACAAAAATAAAAAAAGTCAAACCAAACCAAATCAAAACAAACAAGCACACAAAAACAAAAAACCCCAAGCACCAAAAAACCCCAAAAATCAACATCCATTCCTATAGTAAATGTGGTCTTAGGAATTCTGCTCCGTAAAGGATGAACACTAATTTCTGTGGCTTTCCAGTGATCCAGCAGTGTCACAGATTGTAAAGAGCCAGATAAATTGATAGATATTGCTCTTGGCTTCTCACCTATGTTAAACCTTTACACAACTGAGTTTTGTAGCCTCAAATCATTCCTTTCTGAAATGGAATTTTCACCTTTAAATCTATTATCTCTGATTTAATGTTCTCAGTTTTTTGACTTTGTCTTTTTAACTGAAGAAAAAGCTGGAATAAAATTTTATTAAAAATTATTATACCTTAATTACAAGTAAATCCATATATTCATGTTTTTACCATTTTAAAAGAATGTTTTCCCTTGTTTAGATGAACCCTTTTAGAAAAGCAGCACTTTAAATTGCTGTTGACCTTTGAATAAACACATCAAAAAATAATGAGGGAATTAAGGCAGGATTTATAGAAAGTCTGCCTCCTTAACACAAATTACATCATTACTTTTGTGAAATATATTTTAGGTTGCATCATGTATTACTAAGTGTGAGGCTGAAAACTGAGCACACCAGTAAGAAAACTAAAGTAGTATCTTGAAAATGTAATAAAGCCTGTGTAAATATGGGGGGGCTTTTTGTTTGTTTACTAATTTTTTTCTCTTTGTCTTTGCTTTTTCTGTAGTACTTCATAAAATGTGAGATATTTTTTGACATGGAGAAAAGTAGACACATAGCGTTCTGATGTTTTCACATAGTGGAAAACCCAAGTATCTCACTGTAACCTTGACTCTGTAGTGTCACGTCCATCATGAGTTAGAAGTTCAATTTTTTTGCTGTGCGCCCTGGATCTTATAGGAAACCTTGCTGGAGTAAAATATATTAGTGATTCCATATCACAACATCAGCTTGGCATTGTAGATTCCAGCTACTTAATCAGATTATTCTTGTGCTATTCCTTAAAACAAGGTCAATTGCTTACTGCTGGCCTGGCCGGATAACACTTGTGCTCAGCTTGCTAGACAGCCTTCCTCCTATTTCCCTGGTCAGCTCTGGGCTGGGAAATCCTGCTTGTAGAAGTATCTGATGTAAAACCTTGGACAAGCCAGCAGGAAAATTGTGAGATTGCATCTGAGCAGCTAGCTTGTTTTCAAAGGTCAGTAATCTCTTCCTAGAGGTAGCTTATCTCTGAGTACACAATGAGGGACATGGGGAAAGTGATACATGCTTGTTTCAGGAAGGTTTGTTTTCTCCCCTGACAACCAGCTCTCTCACATGAGCTCTCTTTCTTTCTTTCTCGCAAGAAAACTGGGATGGAGACAGAGGAAGTGAAAGCTTTCATATTCTCACATGATGATAAGTGAAAGGCCTTTTAGAAGACCTTATAAATAAGGTGGGCAATTAATATGACAACATAAACACAGCAAAATTTACAGGTACGTCTTGGCAGGGGAAGAAGCATATGCATGCACTCTCCTCAGAATTGATAGCCACCTATTTTACCAATTCAGCTGGATTCATGCTGTCAAGACTTAAACAGAAACATGTTATCTAACATGTAAGAAGAATGAAATTTGTCAGCATGAAATTGCAACAGGACTTCAAGCCATTTAGGGAGACAAATCATATTTGAGACATGCAACACGGTGCTAAGGCTCAACAGAAGTCTGAAGCATGTTTGTAAGCAGCTAAAGCATAGGGAGGCTCTTAAGGAAGTTCATCCACAACTTTTTCAGGGTGCAAAGAATAAAAATATTTCACTGAAAGAAAGGTTTCAGACAAAACTGCTCCCAGAGTACTGGGAAGAGTGACTACACTGGCTGAGACGTGGTAGACTCAGAAACAGATAAC
Organism: Camarhynchus parvulus; assembly: GCF_901933205.1. NCBI lineage: Eukaryota > Metazoa > Chordata > Aves > Passeriformes > Thraupidae > Camarhynchus > Camarhynchus parvulus. Next base: position 3,614,473 of record NC_044601.1, read on the forward strand.
TGAACAACTTAGCTCATACAAGCAGTATGGAGGATTTTGTTCTAAATGCAGTGTATCAACGGTGACACAAAGCAGGTTTCCATATTCTTTGGGTGCCTAGGTTGACATTCAGACTTACATCTTTCCTAGGCAATTAATTTTAAAAATACCACGACTTGGTTAATTATAAGTTTCAAGTTGACTAGTTTTGCTTAAAAGAGATAATATAACAAAAAAAAGAGATGTAGCATTTTTACAAATATTTAGAGGAACTTCTGTCAAACACAAGTGAGAAACCAGAAACTGACTGTAAAAAAACAATTGAAATGAAAATTTGCTTTTCAACTTGGTTGTGAAGGAAAATTGATAGGCAGACTATGGATAAATAAGGTACAGCAGAAAATTACAAATTTCAAAAATGCTTATATTAAATGAAATTTATTTTCAGTTTTAACGAAATTCTTATTTTAAAAGTTCCATTTATTTTTTTCATACTGAAAATAAAATTTCAGCCAAAGTTGTGTTACCAGTATGAAGTGTTTATAACAACCTTCCAAAACCCCCACATACATTCACCCTAAAGGACAATATAAAACTAACTCAATATTTATTCTTCTGTTCATAGTACAAGTATCAGTAATAAAAATGTAGGCTCAAGTGGATTTATTAATTAGATTTTGCTGTAGTAAAAGGGCATATAAAAATAGCAGGAATACTGTATTTTTGATATTTGTATATGGGATTGTATAATTTAGAGATTAAGAAAACTCTGATGTGTCTGAGTTGAGTGTGGGATAGGCCTGATCAGACTTCTCTGGAGTACCAATCTGAGCAAAAGGTATTTGATGCTCTGAAAAGAACCTATGTATTTCTCATTAAGTTTGTGCACTATTAATAGCGACCTTTACCCAATATTGCACAGATATATATGTATCCATGACTTATAAACTTTAAAGATCACAAATAACATGTGTATGTATATGGCTACAAGTCCTGTGAAACTGGTTTCTACTTTTGTCTGCTCTACAGAAGAAAAGCTTGGGAGAGAAAAAGTTTGTTTCATTTAAAGTGGCGAACCGCCTCACACACGCCACCTAACAAGACCTAGAAAACATGCAGAAGCAATGCCAGCACAATTCTTAAAATCATACATGTGGCACATGTGGCTGCAAATATAAAGAGTGCTAGTTTGCCTTGTAAAGCGCTCATGCAGAAAACACATGGGCCCTACTACTGAAAGGAAGGGACAGCCACACCGCTGGCTGGGACAGAAGAATGACTGCTGGCTGCCTGACTAGAGGGAAAGGATCCAGCAGCAGGGAGGGTTGTTGGTTCTGTAGGAACAAAAGCCAGTAATCTCAATTATAAAAGGGGTCCTGTATTATTAACCCTAAAATAGCAGGAACTACCTGAGACAGGCTGTGACATTGCAGAGGGTTCATAAAATTCCAGTCAGCAGGAACTTAGTGAACTGTCTTTTCTGCTTTGAGCACCTTCTGAACTGTGAGCTCTGGGAGCACCGTTCAGAGAATACCTTGGATGAAAGAATAGATTAATTAAAGCCCTCCAAAACTGAATAGCTCTAAAGATGTGGTAGACAAATAATAATCGTGAAAATGATACTTTATTCTGCTTCTGAAAGCAATGACAGGAATAAAAAATCATATCAGTAGACATGCATTGCACTACTCGTGCCGAACCCACCAATGCTTTTAATAATTTAAAGTAAATTTGTGCAGAGGAAGATAACTGAATTCATGTAACATTTCTGTGAACAACATGTTTTACATCAAAGAAGAAACAATATGACAAAAATAATTTTACGAGGAGGAGAAAGAGAGGGAAAGTACAAGTGTTTTTATTATCTGAGCCCCAAAAGAAAAATTTACAATTTTTCAATCCTTGGTAAGAAATCTAGAGCAAAAGATTTAGAGTGAAGGAGATGTAGAAAAAAAAAGCCTTACCAACATAATAGCAATTTGCCAAGCAAAGGAGATTCATACCCCAATGGAAGCTTATTGGATATCAACAAGCACCTGATATTAGAGAGAGGATAAAAACAGTGGAAAAGAGATTTGAGACAGAAAGATTGGCAAATCAAAACCAGTGTCAATGAAAAACAGCACATCAAACTGCTGATGCCCTTGTAAACATTACAACATCTGGTTTTTTTTCTTGGAGGGTGGGTGGAAGTATCGGCAGTTGGTATCACTTTTCATGAGTTTCCATGTCACATTAAACTGACTTTCCATGGTGGTCGGATGTTGAGGAGACCCTGGGGGGCATCCCCCATGCTACACCCCACTGGCTCCTTCCCCTGTTCCTACGTTCCTACGTTCCTGAGCCACTCCTTCCCTATTTGGGGGCGGTCTCCCTGGGCAGGCGCTGTCAGCGTGCCCGCCTTCCCGAGAGTGTCTCCACTTGGGTCTGCACGAAGAGTTCCCTCAGCCACCCGACACCCGAGCCCGGATGCCGTATTCAATGCCTCACCAGTGAACCAAGAGGACTCTTCATATGGAGAATCCAACAGGGTTTATTTAGGAATTAAATGAGTGTCCAGGGAAAGTCCGGGTATGCAGGGTGAGGCAGGAAGACAAACACAGTTGAAGGGATCCAGGGACGAAGAGCCAAGAGCAAGGGAGGGTCCAGGGTATGTAACTGGGGCAGGGTAGGGGTGGTCAGAATACAAACACAGCAATGGGGATAGGGATGTGTTGAAGATTGCATGCAAGATGTTTTCCATTTACCATCTGTATGGCAGATTACCTTGTCAAGTGGGCAGTTTGCCTTATCTCTCTCTTTGAGTGACCACATTCACACCTCCCTCGGGAGGGGATTCTGCTGATAACAGACTATTGAATATCAGTGCATGACTGATAAGAACTGTAACATCCCATTGTGAGATGCTCTGCCCAGAGGGAGGAGCCAAGCATTGCTACCCCGATATATTCTGAGATTCTGGAACACCAGCACGGCTTTTCTCCACGGGATTCACCAGAGGAACAGCCACTGCCTCTTCCTCCACTGGATCTTCAGAGGAAGACTACATCCTTCTCTACAGATCCTCCTTGCTCCAACAGAACCACACCTGATACTTCAGGAGGACTGCAGCCACATTTTCAATCGGACTGCCACCAACACCTTGGCCCACAGGGTGTCAGGTTGGGTTCTGACTCTGTCAGTGTTGTTCTAGTGGACTGCATTGTTTATTTTATTCTTTGTTTTCTTCCCTATTAAAGAACTGTTATTTCCTGCTCCGATATTTTTGCCTGAGAGCCCCTCAATTTAAAATCATAGCAATTCGGAGGGGTGGGGAGGGTTTACATTCTCCATTTCAGGGGAGGTTCCTGCCTTCCTTAGCAGACTCCTGTCGTTCCAAACCAAGACAGGATGGAAGAAGGAGTCAAAGCGGGGTGATACAGCTTTTGCCAACGAGAGAGCAGGGAGGGTGTAGTGTTCTGGGGAAGGCCAGTGGGGAATCCGGGAATACAGAACATTCTGGAATGGGGGAGTGAACTTTAAATGACAGACCTTCATTTACATTGAGGAGCAGGGAACACTGGGAGAATGCTTCAACTTCTCACTCTAACCTAACTGGGGAGTTCTCCCAAGGCATCCCAGCCCTGACACTACCAATGCTGTCTCCCACACGTGTTCCCTGATTGGCCTTTATCTTTTTACTGCCCCAAGACCAAAGTCAGCCCTGGGGCCCCTGCACAGGGGAGAGCTGCACTCTCTACGTGTGGGTGCTGGAACCTGAACATCTCACTGCCCAGCTGAATTAAACACTTGTGGGTATTATGCACAGGCCCTTTTTGCTTCTTTACCTTGGACTTTACTAGCAGCAATTCAGGCTGCTACAGTCAGAAGGTGAATCCATCTCAGAAATCGCAAGAAAGATGAAGAATTTTTAAAAATTAAGTGTAACACTTGTGCATGAAAAAAATGTGATGTTAGAATAACTAATGTTGCAAATAGATGATCTCCCCTCTACTCAAATGAAGTAGAATGAAAACTAAGCGGTATTGAGTCTGACAGTGTTGAACTCATAGCGTGTAAAGCACCATGAATACCAAAAGTGGAAAACTACATACTCCAATTATATTTTTATGGTCTTACAGAGAAAAAAAATAATGTGTTGAATGCATCAAAACTTTGATTTGATATACTCATTGAAAAGATAGAGAAAAGCCTGAGAAAATTGAGGGAGCTTTAAGTTGAATAGAAATATATTTGCACGTATGTTTTTTGAGCATTTGTCTAGAATTCCAAGTCCTTCAAGAAGTTAGTTAATAAACATGTTGCCTGGATTCAAAAGACAAAACTTGCAACAGTGTTAAAATGGCAAGAAAAAAAGCAGATCTTTAATGAAAGCTTCTAGGTGCACAAATATGGCTAAATGCACACCTGATAAAGAATTTCTGCAATTTTTTAATGTATATGTATAGATATATGTGTATATATATAGATATATGTATATATATATGTATATGCATGTGTATATTCAGAATTAATTATTATTTATATAATTGCTCATTATATCTAGCAGGCACATCCAATAGGAGATCACTTGAGCCAGTAACCCACCCTAAGGTCAGCCCCTTGGAGTTGGTGCAGGGGTTTCTCTGCCCTATTTTGTTGTTGTGTCTCTCAACTTCCAGTGGAAAACAAAAGGCCCTTAGCAGATGTTCTCTTCTAAAAAATAAGACTAAACAGAATTTCAAGAATATGTTAATAAGGTTTAGCTAAACTTTGAGGGAGGGCAGGAAAAGTGCTAGAAGGTATACAACTATATATTAACAATCACAAACATACGAAAAATAGATAAAAAGCTAAAAACATCTTTAGGTATCAAGAGAAGACAGCATGTTTTGTTGTTGAAGAAAATGTATGAAAAAATTATTTAACTGTAAACATCATGTATCTACATAAATGTATAAAGTTGAAACATTGCTAACTGTAGCAGAGAAATTATTGGTGCAAAGGCAGCTGCCAGCTATTTGTCTTTGCTTCATTGTCTATCACATGGGTTCTGAATAGTGTCATTACAAAACAGTGTATACATTTCTTATCTCATTGACAGACTTAATTTATGTGTCTGTTTTGTTCTAGGCTATTGAGTTGTTTCATCAGAACAAAATAAGAACGTATTTTTAATTGTCTACAAAATGAGGGATTTTGTATGTAATATGAATTCAGGTGAAATTCAGAGAAGCTTGGAGATACCACTCCTGCAATAAAGCTACACAAGCGACTTTATTATGTATTCTACATAATAAAGATAATATGTATCTTTAATATTAATAAGATAATTTATCCTTTAGGATTAAATACAGCTGATCTCATCAAGTTTGCCTCAGTGAACAAATGCAGACATGAAGGGTCCTTGTCAGGATAAAAGTTTTAAAAAATTATGGTAATCTATCGTAATATGTGACTGTGACATACATGCACATCACATACCAGGGGTTAGTGATCTTTGATACCAAGGTACAAGGTCTATTTTCAAAGTTTTTTGGAAACAAATGATTACTAGTTAGCTATGTAAGTAAGGCTCTCGCTTCTCTGGAGTAACCTCACTGATGACAGCACAGTTCATGGCAGGGATTTACATAAAGTAAAGAAAAAGAAAAGGACAAGAGAGCACTGTGTGCCCAAAGATATCTCACCAAGACGACTGAGGTGGCACCTGTCTCTCAAAGAGATGATCATATGCTATGAAAATTGCAAGGTACAGAGTTTAACTTCTGGAAATCTTTTAGAATTCTGTACTTGGGTACCTTTAGTTAGAAATTGCTATTTTTACCTTTGAGGCAGAAAACTAAGACTACAAGAATATCTGTAAGTGGGTGCTACAGTTCTTTTAATACTGAAGAAATAGAATTCAGACTTTAAATGAGGCATAGCAAAGATATTGAAAGGTTCAAGTTGATCCCAAAATGCTGTGATGAGTCTGTAATAAATCCTGTAAGATAAGAAGCAAACAGCTTTCCAAAAATTGTCTAAAAATAATTAATTTTTTTTAATTGTAAAATTTAATACAGTTTAAACTTTTACAAGTTTGCAACAAGCACATGAGCCTTCATTGCTATTTAGCTGAGGGAATGGTGGTTTTATCTGCGTGGGTTTTGCACTTGGAATATCTGGTTTTTTAATAAGATAATTATTCTTCCTTACATAATTTCTTCCTCCTATTGATTTTTTTTCCTGTTTGTCTGCTGGTGTACTCAAAATGATTTTTATTGTAAGCTGATTTTCTTCTATTTCTGTTGATGCTAGCTTTATTCGAGACAACTGTCTAGTGTGTTGGTCTTAAAATTTACACAGCCTGGCTGACAACTGTTCCAGTAGGTTTTCTGTTGCACAAGGTGGCTAATCTTTAACAGAAGATGTGGGGGATGCAGGAATGAAATTTCCACAGGACATTCCAGGAGAGAAGCTGTTATCAGATCTGAGATATAGATAAACATTTTGAATTAGATATAACATAACTGATTGTTCTTACAGATCCAAGTAAAATACAAGCTGACAGTGATATTGCAGTGCTACTATAGGTGTAATACATGCATTTTCCAATTAACCCTTCTTTTGTAGTCATATCTGTGTTTGGGTGTAGTACCGACATTTTTAACTAAAATAGAGCAAAATTTTTGCTCTATTCCTTGGGGGTTTTTTTGTTGCTCTTTCTCTTTCATCTGACTTCAAAACCCTCTACCTATTCTGAGTCTGACATCAGACACGTTAGTAGAGCAGGCTTTTAGCAAGTTCTGGAAAACTGCCAAATTTCATATCCATTTCTTTGTTTCCATTTGTTACAAGCTATGTAGACTGTCATTACAATAAAATTTAATTTTTCAATTCGCAAATCTCTAGTGATTTCAAATTTTCACCTTGATTTATGCGGCTCATCTCTTTCAGCTGTGCTAGTATGTCCATTCCAAAATAGAGAAGATGACGGTATTATATAGTTTCAATTATCAGGATAAAAAGCCCCATCCAAATCTTGATCTAAAATTCTGTTTTCATTTCTGGGTAAGTACTTAAATAGTTACATATAAACAAGTACTTAGATGGTAAACAGGCCTAGTTTTGGATCTTGGAATGTTTTGGGTTTTTTAAACATGGATTTTTGCAATATTTATTTTAATATTTTAGATCCTGGGTAAAAAATGCTGCAATGCTCATACAAGAAAATCTCTTATTTTCTGGATTGTTATGAAAAAAGGGATTTGGATTAATTCCTAGTTGCATTGAAGTCTTTGGGAAGACTTCCACTGAAGCTCTCTGTGGATCCCATTTTCCATTTATGATACCTGGATCATGTATTGTGCAAATCTGACTCAAAGTGCACTGACTATATTTACCCCAGCAAGACTGTATACTTGAAAGCTGCATGTTCTGTGTAGGCCCTACTGTGACTTTTTCTATTAACTTACTATACTCTCTAAAGCACATAATGAAGTTTGATTTAATGTCCAAATTGTGACAAAAATTGATATTTTTTTTTCCATTTTTCATTTTTCTCAACAATCTTTGTCTTATGAATGGATGAATACAATTTTACCTAGAGTTCTTTTTACATTCTTAAGATTGTCACAAGAATGGATCAGGTGTCACTTTCTCTTCTTGTTACAGTCTTTGTCAGAAGTTCTGACAAACCTTTAATGCTTGAAGTGTTCTCATTCTCATTATATATTCTCATTCCCATAACAAAGATTATAATGAGAGAAGAAAATGTCATAAAATTAATCCATTCTCATAACACACTGTAACGAGGACAGAAAATTGAACAAAATTATTCCATTTTCATTGCAATGTGAAGACTGTAATAAGAACAAAAATGACATAAAATTTATTTTCCTTGTGACAATCTTAAAATTGTACCAGGGCAGAAAAGCATACAAGATTAACAGGCCCTGAAGACAAAGGCTCTAACTAGAACTGAACCTTAGCTTACCAAAGTAAGCTACTGTTGCCATTAATACATCACCCTAAAGTGTGATCCTATGTTTGTGTGTAGATGCCGTATGTAAATCACCTATCATTTTAAGGCTCCCTGAAATAGCTTGAGTTTTACATCTGTGTCACCAGAGAACTGAAAAAGTGCATGCAGTTTGTGACATTCAGAACTCGAAGTCAAAACTTCAGCTCATGGTTGGAAACAAGTCACAAAATCCCACAACTAATATTTAAGTCTGAGTGCCTAATAGAAAACTTACTATTTGTATTGTGCAAATTTAACCAAATATTTAAGAAAGTACTTTTGGCTTTGACTTTTCTTTCAGATAATGTAAAAACCTTAATACCTCTCATTCCTCACATGTCCTGGACTTCATTCACTAAAGGCTTCAGTTAGTAAAATCTTCCTTAACCCTCATATTAATCTTGTCAATCAAAATTTCTGACCCACAAACATCTTCTCAGCCATTCCTTGCCAAAACCTGGACAAGTGGGTAGAATTAGACAGTATCACTTTTCTAAGTTGTTTGGTAGTTTTGGTTCTTCTTCAGGTGTGACGGACTGCTCTGGTTTCAGCTAGGATAGATTTAATTTCTTTCTTCAAGTCTTATCTTGACAAATCTAGGGATTTGAAGATTGAAGGGCTCCTCCTGCTGATTATCCCTCTGGTGACCTTCCAAAGTAGTCCTGTACTGGGGATCCCATCCCAGGGTGCTGAGGTCTCTCTGCAAAATGAGACTGGTATATGCTCGCCTGGCAGGATGCAATGAGGTAGAGCGATCCTTAAGACTACAGAGTCCACATCTTTTGGGGGCACTTAGCTTCTGATAATGAAATGCTGATCATCAAAAAAATCAGCGCCAAACGTTGCCACTTAGGGGCATAAACATGACTGAAACAAGATGAATTTTTTTTTCTTTTATGTTAATTTATACCATTTTCAGATGAAAGTACTCCCTATATCTTAGAAGAATTTATTAATCTATAGTGGTTTAAAAAATATCACATCAAAAAATAAACCAGTCTAAATGAAGCAAAACTCCCACCAAAAACTCAAAGGTTTTTTTGAATCCTCTGCCTCTATTAATTCTGTAAAAAACACCCAAGACATAATCCTCTGTGATTTTCTTGAAAGCAATTTTCTTTTCATGGCCTCATGAATGAAAATTACTTACTGACTCCTATCTACTCTGTTTGATAGGGTGCACTCTTTTAAACAAGTTGTTAATATTTCTTCTGTTGTCCTCTGACTATTGATAGAAATAGACTTTTCTTTTTACCCCTATAAACATGCACCATTACAGCTGGGAATGGTGTTCTTATACTGTCTTCTGAAAACTATAACCACAGAAGATTTCATATCACCTGACTCCCAGGAATTTTCATGCTGTACACTGCTTATATAGACACCATGACTGAAAGCTAACTATTGTGCAGACCAACATGCCTCACACTATAAATAGCCCTTTATTCTCTAAATGTAAAGGAGAGGAGTAATAGTTTAATAGAGCAATGAAAAATTTTAGTAATTTTTTATTTTTATTTGTATCATCCTTTTTTCCTTGCCTTTTATTTCTTTTTTTTTAATTTGTTTAAATTCAGAAAGCCTGATTCTAAACATTCTCTGTTCCTGTAGCATTTTGAAAAACAATCCTCTGCTTTTTCTTGTATGTTTTATTGAATTATCTAAATGAATGACTCAGCCTTTCTTACTCTTTCTTGTCCACTTAGGTTAAAAGCCATTGTCCAACAACACCAGCGAAAATCCTTCATTTGTCTGGCCTTTCCTTATCTTAAGTATAAGCTTACAGAGTTGAACATTGCTTGCTGTGTCTCTTTCTTAAGTACCAGTTATTATTTTTTCAGAAGCTCTTGATTTTTAGCCAGTCTCAAACAGTAATATTTGTTAGCCACTCTCTCACCTACAAGTTCTAAAAGATGTAAGTCCTTCAAAACTTCCATTTTCGGCTGGACCATTATTCTGCAATGATGCTGCATTCCTAACTTCTGACCAAGAGGGTGAACAAAAATAAAATGGCTGAAATTCAGCTCAGAAATCTGTTGGTGTAAGGGTAAAAAATGTTATGTTATGTAAAAGTGACCAGGGTTATTATATCTCAGATTCAGTTAGTGTTCTCCACTGTCAAAACAAATTTCTGCTGTGGGTGTTTTTCTGCTGAAAAAAATCCTCTAAATCATCTGATGATCACTATTAAATATTTTATCCACAAATAATTAATTAACAAGGTGTAGTGGCCTAAATCTGACGTGGATCTTAGCAATTCCTTTCTTTTCCTTGCTTATAAACACAGGATCAAAAGAATTATGCATATGGAATTAGATGTTTCATCTAGTTATGAATTCAGTGTTCGGTTGCTAACCAAAGTTATAACATTGAGATGTTATATGTAAATATGTATTTCTTAAACAATATGAGCATATTTTGGTATGTAGTTTTTAATTTTGCTTTACATGCTTACAAAACTTAGCACAGATACTGATAATTCAAAGTACCACTCCTGGTTTTATTCTCATGTTTTACAACAATTTCTTCATAAACAGTTGGCTTAAATGTATTCTTACAAGCAAGGAAAATGCCATTTTTGAATTTTGAAAAACTGTAGAACTTTCTATCAGTAAAATAGCATTGACTCAGTTTCTTTCAAAGTATTTGAAAAATATGCAATATTTTTCCTAAAGAAGACAAACTCAGTGTTTTAGCACCAGTCAGCTACCAAAAGAAAAGGAAGTCCTAGGAGCTCAGATCAACTTTGAGTCCCTAAATTTATATTGCAGTTCTGTATTATCCAAGAACACATGCACATAATGCAGCTTATTCAAAATGCATGTCAATATACGGACATGGAGTAAATTTGTGGTAGGCAGAATTTACACACACAGATATTTACACAGAAGTCCAGTATTTTTTATGGATTTGTGCTGCACTGACTCTCAGCCTTGAAGTTGGTATGTCCCTAGAATTTTTGATATTGGCAGAGATTTCTACAGTCAGTGGGCCCCGTCTACTGTCTTGCTCAAGAAGAATCAGCAAGACCAGGTTGCCCAGGTTCAGTTGCATTTTGCATTTCTCTCTAGAAGGTCCACAGCATCTCTGAGCAATCCAGGCCTTTGTTTGACCAATTTCACAGTGAAAAAAGCAATCCCTGATATTCAGAGGGAACTGTGCATCCCCTGCCTCTTGTACTGACACTTGGTGGTGCACTGAAAGTGTTCTGGCTTCATCTCCTTCCTTCTTGTTGGCCATTTACGTGTGCCAGGAAGGTGCCCATGAGCCTTTTCTGTCGTCTGAGAAAATCAGCACTTTCTCAACCTCTCCTCATGAAGAATGTCTAGAAAGTCAGGACAGTGACCACTGAACACTTCAACTGACCTACTTAAAAATGGCTTGAAATCTAAGAAACATTACTGCAAATCACTAAATCCCTTAAAAGTTTTCAGTCAAAGCTGTATCTGCATTATAAAAAAAGGCAGGGGACAGCGCAAATTGTGAAAAGATTCAGAGGATAGTTCAGTTTGGCTGTTTTCATACACTGTTACGTGCACTTCTGATTTGGGTGTTTGTAAATCTTTTCAAGGAAATTAAAATTCTCATCCAGTTCTATATATTTATTCGAAGGGACTGATGATACAGGTTTTTTGTCCAGCTTTGCAATAGTATGGAGTCATGCTAGGCCTGAGGGAAGTACAGAACTCCTCCTTTGAAGATGTAAGTTGTGTTGTCTTAATAAAAAGCACATGCTTCCTGGACTGTGGAATGAGTAACATCTTGACCTGTTAACATCTGGTCTGTGAGGGGGGAATAAAACAAGAAATAGGCTTCCAAACTTCTTCGTTTTACAAGGACCATCTTGCAGTATTTCACTGTCCAGTGCAAGTTAGCTGTCTCCATGTCATCTGTGGCAAGAAACCAGCCATGGTACAGTCTTATTCAACGTGTATATCAATAACCTGTACAAAGGGATATAATGTTCCCTCGCCAAGATTTATGATGATACAAAACTGAGTGGACTGGCTGATATACCCAGATGTTGTGCTGCCATTGAGAGGGACCTTGGTCAGCTGGAGAACTGCATAGAGACTGCACTGTTAATTATATTAACAAATCTCATGTCCTGAAATACAAACCCTAATCATCACATATGGAAAGAGTGGTTGGTAGTTTTCCAGTAAATTGTTACAATTTATTATTTTATATTAATCCTCAAATTTATGAAACAAATCTGAATTTTATTTTTCCTGCGCTTAATTATTTAATCTTGATGAGTACCAAATTGAGCATGAAGCAAGAGTTTTAAAATTTGGGTGGTGTATTTTTACATGTCCAAACAGAATTAACTTTGCCTATAAGAACAGATGTGAGCAATATAATAATTGAACAAGTCCTTCAATTAGAGTACAGAAAATAAAAGTAAATGACAATTGCACTAAGAAATTCTAGCACAGATAGGTCTGTGCTATTTTACTTTAAAAACACAGTAAATGAAATGTAAATGTCCATAATCAGTAAGGACAATCGATATCGTCAAATACAAAACTTTGCCATTGTACTGTACTGTTTTCATTAGAATGCTCTTGAAACAGTTCTCAGAGTTAATTTCACTGTTACTCCCTCTAGCAGGGTAAGAAGATACAATTCTTTCTCCATACTAATTTTTTCCCATCTTGCTTGACATCAGCAAATTAATGCTAAATAATGCTAAATGTTTTCATCTTTTGTCACGGCCACTGTTTGAGCTTGTCTGTTTTTTTTTTAAGGAAATACTGGTATTTCAAAGAATGTAGGAAAAAAACATAGTCTGCTTCTTAGTAAGATTGCTGAGAATGTTGTATACCTTCAGTGACAACACTGTAGAACAAGGTGGTGTGTTTCTCTTCTTCTATTTCTGAGCAGTTAAAATGGAGAGGGTTTGCTTAAAGTTAAGCAAAACTATTTGCCTCTTTGGCTGCATAACAGATTGGGGAGAAAATTAAATCTGTTAGTCAAACTCTAGGATTCAAAATTAACTGTATAAACCTTAAAGTTTTACTTTTCAGGTCATGCCCCTAAAGAGTCTCTTATTCCTTTTCTTACATTAGTAATTCTGTTGAAATAAGACTATTCTTCTAAGTATAATCTAGGACTTGATGTAACAACAGTACTATATGTTCAGAAATACCTTTTATTAAAGCATATGTTTCAAGTTTAATCTGAACTTGTGTTCAATTAAGACCACAAAAAACTTTAGTTAGGGCCTGCTGCTGTGAATTGCAGCCCACAGATCTTTACCCATTCATATCAACTGAGGATCTTACCTGCAGGAAATGTGTGACTTTGCATCTGAAGCTACAGAATGTTTTGATGTAATGGTAAATGTTTTGATGTAAATGGTGCTACCACCATTTACTGATTAGTCAGGAAAATATTTGAAGTAGTAGAAATCATGTAAGCCAATCCATATGTTTACAGTGAGAGGAGTCTTCAAATTATGTTCACATTTAGGCAGTTTTCCACATGCATCTAGCATGCAATTTTTGGTGAAGAAGTTTATCGAAGGGCAATAACAACATGTAATTAGTATAAAATTACTGCATTACCTGTTATAAGAACTCAGGCAAAGATTATAGGGCTCATGAAGAATGAAGGTAATCCACACTTGCTGATATTTTATAGTAGCAAAAGACCTTCATATTGTAAACTGATATAGAACTACAGCAGCAATAGAAAAATGAAATAAAAACAAAGGGTTTGATTTCACCAAGCCATTTAGCAGAGACATTACATTCTCCATTTCAAATTTCCATAGAAGGAAAAAAAATAGGCTGTGGGGTTTGGACACAGTTACCAATTACTATTCTGGGAAAAGACACAGAAAAATTAGTTATTCTGGCTATTTGTACAATGATGATGTAGTTCTGCAGTCAAGCCTACTGATCTTGCTATTGTTAAAATGAGGACTTGTTATTTTCCCTTTTTTTCATATACCTTGCTGATCTGGCTGAAAGTTACTTTTTTTTTTTTTTTAATTAATCAATCATTTATTGAAAAGTGATTTGAGTAGGTTTGAGTAGGTACACCAAAAAATCCAGAGCCAGCACAGAACAAGCAGCAGAGGCACATGACTGCATTTCAGAGAACAAGCCAAGTAGCAGTACTCTGTTAAGGTTGCTTTGGCTGATGAAAATAAACTGAGTCTTTAGAAAGATTCACAATTGACACAATTAAGGATTTCCTTCCACCAATATCTTTCTCTAGACTTTGGCAACCATGAACAGTGAGGTTTAGCTTCGAACATTCTTGATTCCCCAGGATTATCTTGTATGTACTAGTACTTTAATTAGTGTACTAATGAAGCACAATGAATGAAGATAGCAAAGTCACCTACAAACAGAGCTGAGAAGCATTTTAAACAGTGTTCATCCATGTTCCCTTCTAATGAAACACAAGTGCCAATGGTTTAAATACTTCTTGTAATGATCAACTTAAAACATTACCTTTTTCTTCCTTGAAGACAGTCAGTCTTCAAGGACTTGAAATAACAATTATGTAAGAGTATACCAAATTACTGAATTAACTGGTGTGGTATACTCAATGATCATACAGAAATACATAGTTTACATATGACAGTCAGGATCACCCATACAAACAATAGCTAAGCATGACTTAACACTGTTTTGGGGAAATAAAAAAATATTTTAAAACCCCCAACAAATGAAAACAAACAAAAACCAGCCTAACTAAAGGAAAGGAACAAACAAAAATTCAGAATCCACCAAACCAAAAGCAAAAAAGCAAACAAACAATCCTCTCAAAACAAAAACAAACAAGCAAAATCAACACCCCACAAAATCATGTCCCTTCCCAAAAAAGAGCAAAAGGCACAATTGCAGGGGGAAAATACGATACCAAATAAAATATTCAAAAGAACTTTTCCACCTTAAAAAGATTGAGTGGTAGAAAATATTTTGAGCTAGTTTAAAAATATAGAAATATTGGTTAATATGTATCAAGTGGAACTTAAAAGTAATCAAGTAGTATAACTGAGTTTTAAAAAGCAAATAACTCAGTTAGTTGTCTGAATTTCTGAATTTGCATCTCTACAGTAAAGCTGGGTTTCAGCTTTGATTTGTAAAATACTGGCACTTCATAGATTATTCAGTTAAAATGGAGCAAAAAAATCCCTAAGATTTTAACATACTCTTGTATATATGGTTTTCTTCTTCACAATTAAACATACACACACTCTTGTATGTATTATATATATATATATATATATATATATAATATACACAAGAGTGTGTGTATGTTTAATTGTGAAAGCCACCACTGTAGGCTGACAGATCCCTTTCCAGTTAACATTTATCTCCCATCTGTATTTAGAATATAGTTAGTAATTCACATAAAAACTACATTGTCATTTCTGGTCTTCCTCCCTTCAGACTACACAGAAGGTGCGATTATGTTAAGTTTTAATTTGGATTTTAAGGTAGAAGGTCTAACAAATTCGGTATCTAATGTGATACTTTATACATTTAGAATGTATAAAGAATCCATCAGAAAACGCCTAGCCCTGTAATATCCAAAGTTTTCTGATAAATACTATGCCAAAAAATTGAGCTTAGTTTGATCACAAACTTGACCTAACCATTCAAAGGGCTCCTACACTTTCAACTTCTAAAAACTATGCCTCCAACCTAAAAATAATTTTCCAAGCTGCCAGATAAGTCCAGTGAATTGCATTCCAAACTGTTCTGTTTCAAAGCTGCAGTTCAGGCATTATACCTCATAAGGCTGATGGAAGATACATCTAGGGTTTTCCCTCACATCTCTATGGCACAGCTCAGTTAGCTTTCCCTTCTGGCTGCATCTACTCAGTAACAATCATTCTTGGAAGGACAGGTTACAAGTGGTTTAGATGAGCAACCTAGAAAAGTTTTTAATGTTAGAAAAGAGCTGTTCAAACAGAGCACTCAAAGATTGGCAGCTACATACAATTATGGATGTCCTTTATTTACGCCATTAAAGTGTCATTTTAAAAATTCTTAACTCTCTTCCTCGTGGCAATGACCAGTAAATTAATAACACAAAGGGCAGTGGGATGACTTTTGTTTTTTCAGATACATTAGACTTGAAACATAAACATATATACATATATTCCATGACCTTAAGAACACAAAGCATTCTTTTTAAAGTATCACATCCAATGATTAATAGGAATTGTTAGCTCCACTTTAAAAATATCATTAGACGCACTATATAGAATGATTTGAATGGAAAAGGTGCATGGACTTATTTAGGTTATTGTTCAGTCACTGTAGGGGTTGGTTTGGACATGTTTACCCAATACTGAATCTAAAGGAAAGTTGATCACTGACTTTGATCAATGACAGTACTCTTAATCCTACAATTGCCAGTCTTTACAGTTGCATGAAAATACAGAAACAAGTCTGCTAAACCTTTGTCAGCATTGTCCCACATGTAATGCCATCCACATTCATTGCAAAATATAGTGAAAGAAGCAAGGTTTGAACACTAACCAAGAGATTACTGCTTTTCCATCTTGCAGCCATTTACAGCCTTAAACTATCCAAAACATGTTAACATTATCATGATCATGTCCCTCTGAGGACTGTTAGGTAGTGAATCATCTCCAAGGGATAGACAGCTATAGGGTTTGGGGTTGTTTTGTGGGGTTGGAGAGGTATTTGAAAGGGAAAATGTGAAGATTGGGTGGGGAAGGCTACTGGGGGGTTTTGTGTTGCTCTTTCCATGTCCTGGTTCAAATATCTGAGCTGTGTCGGGAAGCTAGATATTGACAGGAAAAAGTTCATTTACTTAGAAGGCATGAATGAAATGTCCATAGTCCATTGTCCTAGAACACAGTTACTATTAGTTCTTCAGTGTAAAAGTAAACATTTGCAAGATGTCATTTTCCTGCTCCGTGACATGCCTCCTACCACTTTTCTTAAAAATCAGCATGAAGGAAATTTTTATCAGCTACTGTATCCAAATCTCACATTTTCTACTGAGACAAACAGAAACTCACAACAGTCCTCATCTTTAACAAGGCATTTTACTCCAAAAATTAACAACAGAAGTCATGAATGGCTATAATATTATTTTATTTTAGGGGGTTATAGGCAGCAACTTAAAGCTGTCTTGAAGTATAAATAA
The DNA here is from genome assembly GCF_901933205.1 of Camarhynchus parvulus. Taxonomy (NCBI): domain Eukaryota; kingdom Metazoa; phylum Chordata; class Aves; order Passeriformes; family Thraupidae; genus Camarhynchus; species Camarhynchus parvulus. Next base: position 3,631,583 of record NC_044601.1, read on the forward strand.
ACATAATTTATTTTTTAATTTAAAAAACCTAGATCCATCAATGCCCAATAAAATTTGTAACCAAAATCCCTATCCCCAACTATGAACTTTTTTTATTCTTAGAAGAACTCATGTGGTGTTTTTAGTAGAGATTGATATTACTCACTCATACCAGTGACAATGGGCAAGTCTCTTTCTCTCATCCTTGAGTAGCCCCATTTAAAGGAGGAATCTCTGTGCACAGTCCAAGAAAGGGTGTGTTAGAATTCCTTATGGTTATGAAGAGGGACTGAGCTTTTATTGGATACTATAACTGACTGTCAGTCAGATGTCTGCAGGCCAGCTCTGTCAGTTCAACAGCTTTAGATAAGATATCAGCACCATCACTTGCTGGTTCATTTATCAGGAACTTTACTAGGTCTGGCACACCTTCACCTCACTATAAGCATGTTTAACTCTGAGATTATAGAGTCTGTCTGTTTTCAACATTATTCAACACCCCCTCCATTCCCCACTAGTAGCTTTGCAAATAGGTCATTGTTCAAGTTGTTTTATGCCCACTCCAGGCACAGCATCCAGCTAAAGTCCCTTCCCCTTGAAACAGTCTATTCTATTCTAAATTTCTTACAAAGTCAGATGTACAGAGAGATGAAAAATCCATACAAGGCTGTTTTACAATGATGATGATGATAAAAATTTATTTGACTGTTTCTTTTTTTCCCAAACAGCAGATAATGGCTATGAAGCACAGGTCTACAAGTAAGCATGAAATGAAGTTTGCACAAACCTTTTAAGGGAATAGGTTGTTAAATAGTTATGATACCAAATTACAGATACAGCACAAAATATTGGTGATGTCAATTCCCATAGGCATTAAAATTTCAAGCCATTTATTTTACATTAGCCACCAGTTTTATGTGGCTTTCAGAGGAATGCCTGAATGGAGGACATTTCAGAAAAATTATTAGATCACCTCTTTATATTCCACATCAAAAGCAAAAAATTGACTAGAGTGTTCATTTTTTTCTAACATTTCAAACTTGTCTGCTGATTTATTTCTGAATTAAACATATACATTAATAAAAATTTAATTCTGCGATCGATATCAACATGAGTTTTGATTGTATTCTTAAAATACACCAATAAATTACAAATCAGCTGTGCTGAGTATTTTCCCAATTCATAAAGAAGCAATGACAGTTATAAACCTCAAAAGCCAAGAGATTGCTCCTTCACATACGAAAAAGAAATCTTATAACTCTCAATGAGAACAATTATCTGAGTAGTCACCCCCATTCATAAGTAAGGAATCCTCAGACCTCACCCCAGATTTCATTAAGGTCTTCTGTGAATATCACCCTTAACTGAATCTTCACACACCATCTAATGTCAAAACACAACATTCCCAAGTTTGGTGACATGCTTTCACCTTGCATTAAATGCCTTATCTTGGACTCAGGAGTAAAGCATTAACCATTCCTGTCTTCCAGTTCTTAGTCCAGCAATTTAATGTTCAATCCCTAGGACAAAAGAAACCAAAATCAAACCACAACTTGCTCTCTCCTCTCCCCTCCCTCTCTGCCGCCTCTCTCTCTCTCTCTCCCTCTCTCTCTCTCTCTCTCTCTCTTTCTCATTCTACACACTTTATCAGAATGCTATGTAGCAAAACCAAACTTGACAATTTTTCTATTACAGCTCTTATATGGGAAACTGTTCAGAACTGCTCTGAACAATTTTTGGCTCTGTGCAGTAAAGGTTCTCTTTATATAACCTGACTTAAGGCAGAAAGCCCTGCAGAGTTGAAGTAAGCATTGCATAATATGAATCACAAAACATGAACTACTTGCTTCTGGTCACTAGGATGCTTCAGGCCAGAAGCACAGAACCTCTCTGAAGAAAAACAGAAAGAATAAATTTTACTTTTTGTAAAAATCTAGGGAAAGATTCATCCTAAGCACAAGTCAGATTTTTTTTTCTGTTGTTCAAGACACAATCCACAAATCAGAACGCAATGTCTGTTTATTAAAACTGAAGGTAAAACGCTGAAACTGAGCTTACAAGGTGATGATTGTTAGGAAATTAACAATCCTAACACCTAGGACTACTTGTGACATTCTAGTTCTCTGAATTAATTAGAATAGTTTCCAAGAAATCTCAGCCAAGGATTTCAGACATCGAATATTTAAAATAGGTCTTTATATGGGAGGTGAAGTGTAATGAAAGACCTGAAAGGAAGACTGCAACTTGAAACCAAATGATCAAAGATCTTGTGAGCAAATAGGGTTAAATATGGTGAAATATGTTTCCCAGCCTTGGCATCCAACGGAGAGCTGCACTGGTGTCTGGATAAGCAGAGGAAAACTTGTACACAGATCTTGCTATCTCCCCAGTAAAGACATATTTGTAAGGGGGGGACACTGATAGAGATTACAAAAAAAAATTATGTGGGGGAAGATGGAGTGGATTAGACAGAAAACACAGCACAGGTTTTAAAAAGTCTGCTCCTATATTTACATTTTCCAAATACAACTGATGCATGTGGAAGTAAACATAGACAATAAATTCTCATTCTCAGGACCATTTTAAGACATCACTTTAATTATTCCTGTCAGTCCTCTTATCCATTGATCTCCCATTTCTGCTTCCCTCAACATATGAACGATACTTTCCTTGTTTCCAGCAGTTTTACAAAGCAGGGCTTTTTGTGCACCCAGTCTGTAGGTGCAGATTGGCTTCAGCAAGCGGAAGAACTATTATCACTTTCAAAAGCAGCTACATTCTATTGTTCATACTTATATCCCAACAGGAACAGTTAAGAACGTGTCCAGAGAGTGGTAACATGCAGCCAATAACCACGTTTCTTTTGTTTGCTGAAATGAGAAATAGTGTAAAGTTTTAAGAATCAGTGCACTAGCTTTGTAGATTTACCATATAAAACCCATCTTTGAACCAATATGAAATAAAAATCCTCCTCAGTTCTATGTGTAAGACTGATTGTCTCCACATCACGCGATGAATCCCACTTTTAGGGATTACAATACTTCAAGGTCTTGAGTAAATCATAAGTTTTCATGGAAATAAAGTTTACTGCAGTTCAAGCATCTCGTAACCAACCAGATAAGTCTTACTGTTGCTTGTAGAGATGATTTTACTATATTTACTGTAACTTATAAACTTTTTCTCTCTCACATGCATTTGTTTGGTAATTCAAGTAAGGCATTTTCACAGGTCTTAAATAAAAAAAGCCTCAAATAGTGCAATATTCTGAAACCAGAAAATAGTTACTAACCCGTAGTTCATCTTCAGCTCAGTTCTATGGCATTGACTTCATAAAAAACTACATTTTCCTGTATTCATTTTTAGAAAATGCACAGAATAATTTTCAATACACTAAATACTATTAAGTCTGGGCTGAATCTTAGGCATTAGTGTTATCTGTCTCATGCTTTTACTTCTGTTGTAGTCTACATTAGTTTTTGATGGACTAGTAGCTCAAATGAAAGGGCAATGAGTAAAGAAAATAATTTATTTTTATTCTTCTTAATCTTGAGATTTCTATAACACGTTTATTCTTGCCTGCACTAGTTTGAAAGCAAGCTAGTGAGAGACTCCAAGTCAGAACTACAATTTAATAGGAAAATTGAAATAAATGCAAAAACCACTGGCTTAGCCTGTCGTTATAGAGCACGACACAGCACAAAGTACCACGACTCCATGAGAAGTGTGCAAGAGAGTTATTATAGCAACATGTTGCTTTTATACTTTTTCAAGATATTTACATTCACTCAACATGCACAGTCACTGCCCATTGGTTATAGGAAAGAAACAAATGTGACCAAGGAGCCATGTCATTCTGTGAGCCAGCTAGAGTCTGTATCTCTTAACTTTCTCTCCTTCATCATGTCTTCATGGTGAAAACCTTGGTGTCTTCCTCAGGAGAGATATCAGGCTTTCCGAATCATCAGGAAGCCTTTGCTGGCTCACAAGAACAGCACAGAATGTCTTTCCTACATTAACCTGACAGAGTCAGGACACATGCTGACAGCCTGTTGGTCAGGGTGGTGTTAGCAGTCCAATTAAATGGTGGCTGCAGTCTTGTCAGAGTGATAGATGTGGTTCTGTCAATGTGGTGATCAGGTAGAAGGATCTGGTCTTCCTCTAAAGGTCCCACGGTGGTTATGTAGCTCTTGTCCTCTGGGAATCCAGTAGGTGAGGCTGCTCATGATGCTCCAATTCTCAGATTATATCCAGGGAGGAATGATTGGTTTCTCCCCCTGGCTGGAGCAGTTCACAACAGGATGATGGAATTTTATGAGTAATGCTGTGAGGCATGATAGACCATTAACAGAAGATACTCCCTCAGAGGGAGGGAGTTATCAGGGATGTGTCATGGATAAGATGAAGAACACTGCCTCACTTGGTTTTAACACCTTAGGGAGATGGTGGTAGAACACACACTTTTGGTTACATCATACACAACCTAAGATATTGCCTTAAGTGGAGTTGATCTTGATCTGGCTCATTGTTCCTTTTTCCTGTATACATCTCTCTTTGAGAAATGGTTCTGAAGAGCAGGGGATATATGAAAATAGAGCAACTGGGATACCTCACCATGCATTTCAAACAGCATTGTCTACATAACTACAAATGTATAGAGAAAAGAGAGATATAAAAAAATGAAGGGCTAATTTATTGAACTCTCAGTTAACCAGCAAAACCTACATAAAAAGATACTGGCATCATTTGCTCTAAAAACGACTAAATATTGATTTAATCTTAAAACTTGATTTATTACAAGCGTAATATTTAAGCATTTATGCAACTGCAGTATTTAACACATCTCAGTTTAATGTTCTGTCTAAAACAAGAATTCCTAAATTACTTCTCTAGTTCTTATTCCCATAAACCTTCAATTGAAAACAATGGAACTATAGTAACAAAAACTGAAAATCTGCAACACTTTGGACATATATCACAGTTGCTGGGAGTCAGTGTTCACTGAATTCAGTTAGCAGTAACTCAAGTGTGTAAAACCCAATCATGCAAAAGCTACCTGAATGGGCTGTCTGAAACGTACAATTCATTCTTTGGATTTGTTCCTTTAAGAACCCAAGTGCCTTTTACACAATGCCTTCATATGTGGAATTACAAATTCTTCTCTTGTAAAACTCAATAAATTGTAAATCAAATAAGAAACATACAATATCTTTTTCTTCTTTTACTTTTATAGGTATTTTGAAAGAGAAAGCGTAGGTCTCTTGCCTTTTTTTCTCCTTCCATAGAAAAAGAATCATTAAACATATTTATAAACATATGTTTCTGTCCAATGACTTTTATTTATTCTAAATAGCAGTGTATCATACCAATCCTGGGGAAAAAATATTTCTATTATGAAATAATGTAACTGTATATACTGCATGTCAAATAAAAATCTAATGTTTCAGTCTCAGATCAAAATTTGCATTACCCTGAATCACAGTTTCTAACTAATCTTTTAAAGATATGTGCTTAGTGATTATCATTATGCTACACTATTCAAACCTAACAGAATATTTCAGAAGTAATTTTTAATTTTTCTCCAACATAATAGTGCCAGAAGACTGTTCTATTTACATGTCAATCTTCTTTTTCTTAAACTAAAAGACAATTAAAAAATTACATCCTCAACTATATCTTTATTCAGTGATTTCATATCAATCTTTGTGGTAAAAGGGAAGTTTTGAAAGAAGGAATTTTTTAATATAAAAAATATAAAATCTATTCAAAGTTGTTAAAATAAATAAAAACCTGTAAAATCACATAAAGGAAAAAAGGCAGTAAACAAGCGACAACTCCCCATATAATTTAGAGTTTCTCAAGTTCTATAGATATTGCATGTTAATATAAAACAGCAAAAATTGATAAAATTTTTTAAATGCAGTTGTGTCAGAAAAGTACGTATTTTACCTTTGTTGTGATTTAAGGCCAGCTAGCAACTCAGCCACTAGCTCATTTCCCTTCTCCTTTCCCAAGGAAATGGTGAGGAGAATAAAAGAAGAAGTTTGTAAGTTAAAACCAGTTTAATAATTGACATGAAGTGAAACCATTGCCGTTTATACAACCCAAAGACAAAACAGAGATGTACAATACAATTGCTCACCACATGCTGACCAAGGCCAGTTCCCATCTTTGAACCCAGATCAAAACCCTGCCCATTCCGTGTAAATAAGTGAGGTTGCGCACCGGTCGCCTGCGCGCTCCAATCGCCTTTCGCTTTTGGCACGCACGCCAGGAGGGACCGCATCCCGACTTTGCCACTGGCTGGGATCTGGACTGCCAGGAGCAACAGATAAATGTGGACGCACATCTAAGGATCAAACCGAAGGAAGAAGGAAGGGCTCTTCGCTTGTTTCTCTGAGCTGCCTTTATTCTTTCCCATGACGGGAGCAGAGCCGGGGCTGCCGCGCTGCACAGGAGCGGCGCAGGTGATGCAGTGCCTTGCAGGAGTGGGCGAGATGTGGGAGCGGCACAGCTCAAAGGGGAAAGGGTACAGCAGCAAAAGAGCACCAAACAGAGAAAAACAGCAGTTTTTATTGGGGGGGCAGAATCCCAGAAGGACACTGTCTGGCTAGTTGGGAGGGATCTGAAGTAACAAATGTAAACATAACCTGGAGTGGGAAAGTCACTCACCAATGGCAGAAGGGAAAAATCATAACTGACAGTGAGTCCTCTGGACAAAGGGGTGTAACAACCCATGACAGACAATCTACCAGGGCAGGATTTCTGAGGATAGGGAAAAACCTGGAATTATCATAACTGCCACAGTGAGACAGGGGGCAAACAACTTTAGACAGAGACTAAACATATTCGTCAAACCCCCACTGCTATAGGCAGGGAGACACCAAATATCTTCAAACCCCCACTGCCACAAGTAAGTATCATTATAAGCATTATTTAATAAATAAATAATAATCTGGTTAACACATCTAGGCATGACATTCTCTAGTATGGAATACCAGGTCACATGTCCCAGCCTTGCCCCTTTCCAGCATTTTTTGTGTACCTTTTCACTGGCAAAGCCGGAGAGACTGAAAAAGTCCTTGACTTAGAATAAATACCACTTAGGAACAACTGAAACATCAGTGTGTTATCAACACTATGCTCATACTGAATGAAAAACCAGCATTGGAGTGGGTACTGAGAAGAAATTATCTCTATTGCAGCTGAAAACAGTGTTAGTGTTCAGAAACACATAATCACAAGGATGATTATATGTAGGTGCTTTTATTGAAGAGCTCTGGGTGTCAGGGGCTACCAACCCAAATCTGACTCCGCCATGGGTTCGGGATGAACATGTTTTTATATTCTATTGTTATATAACTTTCATGTTAATTATTAAACTTATATTGTTCTATTGTATACATAGATTTCAGCCAAGCATGGCTCCTCGTGGTTCCCCTTAAATTTCTAACATAGTTTCTCATGATTCTTCTTATGATTATACAATAATTATATTTAATTACTAAACAATCGCATCTAACAACCATATCATTTATCATACTGCTTACGCAGGTGCAATGATCTGGCAAAACACAAAGCCTGACATTTTCAGAGTCTATCTTTAACATTTTCCAGGGTCCCACTATCAACAGGGCAATGCTAATCCACTTCTTGTATAACTTAGCCTACTACAAATCCCAGATACTGTGCATCAAAACTGCTGCTTTTTCCCCCTTTATTTATTTTCAATGAAATTGAATACACCATTTAAATTAAAAGCTAACAGGAATACCAGTGTATTCTTAGTGTGGTGTAACACTGTCATGCTGATAGCAAGATATCTGACAGTGACTTTAACCACCAGATTCTCAGCTCTCTGAAAATCTCCCAGTTTCCAATTATTTAAACAGGGTTAAGAGGTACCTCAAACAGGGAGAACATGGTAATCTTTCTTTCACGTTATTTCTCCTGGCTATAGGGTTTATACTATTGGTGGAAAGGTGTCCCATTAATCATGTGCTGCTAGCTTCTGAGACAAGCTGTTGGATGGTTTCAGGCAGTGTTTTCTTGTAGGCTATTGTTTTCTGGTGGTTTCAGGAGTGTGAAATCAGCCACTTAACAGGGTTACTCTTACTCAGGAAAAGGCAAGGCAGAGTTATCTCTCAAAAGGTATGCAAACTGACTGACACAAGTTTCTAACTGACTGGTTAAAATGGGAGGGAAATACACATCCAGAAAGTACCTGTTTACACCCATAAGCACCAAAACATTGTTTTATCCTCTTCATGAAAAGCTAGAGAATTGTATTTTTCCTCTTTTCAAAGGATGTTAAAATACTGTTAAAAGGCTAAAATTCTTTAACCTTGTAGGTACATTTCTTCTCTTTTCCCAGAGTATTTAGGAAGTTGAAGAATCATTTGAATAGGTAATGCATCTCCTTTCTAAAGATGCATTATTTTAGGAAACATTTATGACACTTTCTCTTCCTTTGATCTGATGAGTTTAATTTGGATGTAGTTCAAGCATGTCTGAGCATCTGTCTTTGAATTCACCTTGTTAGGAAGAATGTTTTAGGAATGTTTTTTCTTTGGCTCAGTTTATCTGCGAGCAAACTAAGTAAAAATTGGATCCTCAGATCTTTGTAAATGTATTTGCAGATTATAGTAATGTTTAATTAATTATTTTTTATTAGTATCTTTACCCTGATCTGAAACATTTACATTCTGTTTTACTTAATCATTTTTAACTGCACAAAGAGGAAATAAATTGTCAGTAAACTGAAAATCATTAAATAGTTAAGGATTTCCTGGAGTCTCAGTCTTAGTCTTAAGTAATTGATGACATAGTCTCTAGTTTTGGTTAAATTAAATTAAGGAAATCAGCCTTCTATGGCTAAATTCTGCCAATGAGTTACAGTATTGGCACTGGGATTAGTGGTTGGACTCAACCTTTAATACCAGCTTTTAACAAAATGCTATCTGAAGTGTCCACCTATCCAGAAATCATCTGGCTCCTATAGGTACCCTTCAGCTAGGATTCCTGCATTTCATGTGACAGTCTGAGGTAACTGCTGTTAGGTTTGATTTTTAATGGCTATGCATTTAATTATGTTCTCTGCAAAACCCTTACAAGTTAAGATAAAAATAGCACTGCCATAAGGATTATTAACCTGAAGGTCATAGTAAGCCTGTTTTCTGGATGGCAAGACTGAATATTTTTTTTTTAATTTTTTTTTTTTGTCTCTGTTACAACAGCAGTTAACACTACTCCAAAACTTAGAGCCACTGCAGTAAGGGCTCTCTTAGGGGCCGGGCAGCATGTTAGTGGTCAGGTTGTGCTCTGTGGTGGGTGTTTTCATGGGAATCATTTGCCCCTCTCTGGTACACTTTTATAATTAATACTGCTGCTCTTACTGCTCATTTTCTTACCTCATTGCTGTTACCAGTAAATTGTTCTTATCTCTACCCACGATCTTCACCTTTTGGGCATCCAGTTCTCCTCTCCCTTCCCTTTGTGCATCCTGTCAAGAAAGGGAAGAATGAGTGAGTGCATGAGTGAGTGGTGCTTGGTTTGGAGGGTTTTGGTGGAAGCAAAAAAATTGGGACTACAATTCCTAAGCCACAGCAGGCTGTTGCAGAGAAGCCAGCACAATCATGATGTAAAGAGAAAACTGATAGGGTACACTTAAATGAAGATTAATGTTTATGCAGATATTAGCTCAAGAAGGACCTATCAGCCTTTCCCTGAATGAATTATTATATTCTCAAATATATAGATGGGACACTTTAATCCATTTCAGCTACCAGGATCTGGTGAATAAGGAAATTATTTTTCTGTCTAATGTACAAAAAACTCCATTTCCTTCAAATCATTTAAAGCTTTAGAAAAGAATCACCCAGTTCAACACAGGCCACCTGGCAAGTTATTTAGGCCTCACAGGGATGACTGATGCAGCAATTAATATATAAACAATACAAAATCAACTATGGTTAAATAAACATTAAATGGGAATTTGTACATGCCTTGAATCAGTTTGATTTTGTTATCCCAATTGAATGTTTGCTGAATCCTAATAGGAAAGGCATATAAATAAGAAGTGAAGTTTGACAGTTTATTCAAAGTCAAGTCTGCTGGAAACTAAAGTGAATAAATATACAAAATACTGGAACTCATTAAGCATTTTAGCCTTACCCAGATGCTGAAAAACAAGTCTAAGTTTGTCCCACCTTAAATTTTGCTGTAAAACACCAAAGCTCTTGTAGTTCCTACAGTTGCATATTTTATTGTATTAAAACCATTTCTACTTTAATTCAAATTATGTTATGTGGTTTTCTTTCAAGTAATAAATGGACAAGACTGAAAGAAGCAGTTTCAGCATTTCAAATGGAACTTATCTCTCTGTATACTCTTCACAGAATATAAGGTCCAAACTCTTTATCTTCATAAGGATCCTCTCCCAGTGCCACAACTCTTCAGTCAGCTGCACTTTGCTTTTTGACTTCCCACTTAGGCTGACTTTTCTGTAGCACACTGAGTGGGGGGGAAAGCATCTCAAGGGCAAGTGAAGCCCCATTTCCTTCTGAAATAGTTTAAAAGGTGTAGCTGAGGTGTCAACACAACATGCAAGTCTTGAATGACAGTAGCAGTGTGACATTATGATGAGGCACCAGCAGGTCCGTAAAAAGTGCAGCGTCCTAAAATGCTGACAGAGGCCTGCACAGAGCTTCACTCTCAGCAAAGCAGATTCACAACAGTTAATGCAGTGAAAAAATATACATCTCAGCCATTCTCATACTCAGAAAATTACTGGTTTTCTCAGCCACTCTGTCCTGGTTCAGAGCAAATCTGGGAGAGAATCCCAAAGGGGCTCCAGTAGGAAAGCAGATTCAATCGGCCCCTCCCCTCAGCTGGTCTGGGAGAAAATACCTCCTTGGAGAAAGGTGGAAAAAACTGTTTATTAAACAATAAAACCTAAACACCTTGACGCTCCAAAAGAGATGACAAACTGAGAAAACCCTGTCCCCGGGCTGTAGCTCAGCTCACTCAGTCTCTGATCAGTCCCTCAGTGCTGGAAATGTCGCAGGCCGGGCCCGGCCCAGTGGGCCGCAGGTGCACTGCCGGTGCTCCCCTGGGTGTTCAGTCCAGAGCAGGTTTAAACAAGTCCAAAGAAAAGGGGAAAAAAACCCAAAACCACAGTCCAGGGAAGTTCTTTGCCTCAGCTAGCTAAACTAACTAAAAGCAAAAGAGAGCTCTGTCCCGCTGTCTGTCCATCCGCAGACAACACAGTTAGGAGCAAGAATGTGGAGGAGTGAGTGCAGTGCCTGAAAACAAACTGCCACTTCTTCTCTCCCCCCTTCACTCTCTGGAACAAGTCTTAAAAGTGCAAAACCTAATATTCAGCATAAACAGAACATGACAATTGGGGATAAAAGCATCATATAGTCAACCCAGGACGCACTCCTTCTTTAAAACCCATCTCATAATATTTAGACCTTTGTTTTACTTCTACTGCAAACTGGATCATTCAAGCCGTTTTTATTTGCACATCTACATAAAGGAGAGTAAAGTTTTTCTCAATCACCACATGTCAAATATGAGGGTAAACACTCACAATTGGACAAATTTGTAAAAATAACTTGACCTGTATGTTCTGCAGTGTGGAAGCTGCAAGTCAGCTGTGTGCCAGTGACAGGCTAAGGGACATAAACGTAGCACACACAGAATAAACTAATCCTGTTGAAAGTTTTTAAACTTCTAGAGAAAAGCAAAAATTATAAATTCAAAAGCAGTTTTTTATTATTTCAGAAGCTTGTGCCTACTATAACTATTAGTGTGAATCATCGTGTATAGATGAACTGTGAGGTGAGAAATTAAGGTAAATTCATTTAATCCAAATAATTAAATATTATACTGTAGAACTCTGAAATTATTGTGGATGTGAAGAACAAAGACAATAAATTGCTTTTCAAATTATGGCCATCAGTGAAACTTATGTTACGTGGAATGAAAGAAATGCTGTATGAAGGAAATTATTAAGATTTAGAATCTCATATATTAAAGTCCCTCTGCTGCAACATAAAATATATGATATTAAGCAAGCTCCATACAGTGTAATTGAATTTGTTCAAAGGAAAGGTAAAATATTGATAAAAAGACTGCAGTGGGAATAAAGATAGAATGTAAAAACTTTATGTAAAATTTATTTGTATGAAAGAATTTTAAATTTAAAAGAGAAGAAAAACGAGAAAAATGAATTGCAAAATAGATTAAAAATTAAACTAAAGCATTCCTGGATACATGACAATCAATAATTACACATTTTATTCTCTCAACAATGGGAGAAATTCAATTAACATTTCATCTTAATAAGAAATTTTAAAACCAGGTTTTATTGCCTTTTGTATTAAAGAGTTTTCATGTAATTCTACAGGAGAAAATTTAATAGATACTCTCTGCATGGATATTAGAATATTTTACTCATTGCTAAGATACTGCAGAAACCTTTTTAAAATTATTTTATGACTAATTATTTGCTGGAATAATGTGCAGTGTGATATTACAGTTGCTATGAATGCATAGACATGGAAAGTATTTATGAAATCTTTGCAAGACTGTCCAAATTTTTGAACCCAAGAACATTAATTTGTTCAGGCTACACATGGGAGAAGGGTTCCAGCAAATCATACTTCTCAAGAGTGAAGCAGATGCTGGCCTTAAGCAAATTAATGTAATAGATGAAACATTCAGATTTGATTTTCATCTCATAAGTCTGTTCTCAGTCTTTTTTTTCAACCTGGGGCAAACAGGGCGGGAAACTGACTTAGTGAAACATTGTACAACTGATAGTAAAAGTGAGCTATCATCTTTTAATAAGCTCCCTTACACGTAACAACAGTTACATTAAGGCCTATTGCAGCTAAATTGTGAAAAGTATCAAGTGCTTTAGACAAAAATATTAACAAAAAGAACCCTGACATCCAACAAATCAAAACCCTCAGTTAGTGTTTCTGCTATATTATAGGCTTACAGTTTCTTCAAGCAAATTAGCAAAGGGAGGTTAATTATTTATGTACATTTCTTATACCTCCAGTGAAAACTATGAGATTCATTTTCAGTAAGTCCTTTCCTCATCACAAGCCTGAATCTCATTATATTTTCTTAATTTTGATTCCTCATTATCCAAGTGTCTGGGCACTTCTTAAAATCCATACCTCTTCAGAATACTCATATAAGACAGGATTCTGTTGTCATCACTTATCAAGTCAGTTGGGACTAGGTTTGGATTCTTGGTGTTGATTCATCTTTTTTATAGCAATAGAAGTCAGGTATAAAAGGAAATATTTCCTCTTAAAGCTTTTGCTTTCCTTTTTTGCTTTTTTCCCCCTCCCTCCTTCCTCCCCTGCCCCCATCTCACACCATCCAGTCCCTCCACAGTTTTCCATAGATAGCTTTAAAAACAGCTGTATGCATACAACTGTATTGATGTATAGTAAGGAACTGCACAGTCCTTGGCATTTTTCTGCTGCTGGACTAAGGGTTCCTTGTGTCTCTGCAGATCACATCATACTGCAGGATGTGACCTGGTAGTGTCAGGACCACAGTACAGCATGTGACTTTCTGCTGGAAGCATATCTGGAGAGAGGCTAGAAGCCCAGTTTCTCGATCAGCCCTGCTTCAGTGTGACTGTAAGAAGGAAAGCAACGCCCTCCAATTCTCATCCTTGTTCGCATGTACGTATGCATTAGTGGGCAACTCTGATTTCCAACGAGGAATTAAACTTTAAGCTATCTTCTCCTGATCTCAGGGATGTAAGAGTCACTTCTAAACCTGTTGAAATCCCAGGATTTACTTCAAGTTATTCTACATTTTCATGGAAAAGAAGTAAGATATTCTTTTTGTTGTTGTTGTTGTTCTGAATGTATATGATGCAATTTCCCATTTTGTGTTTTGCAGCACAAGTTCTGAAAACATTTTTTTTCTCATGAAACACATATTTTATTGCCCTTCTAAGTTTATAGCTCCTCAGTGCAACATTTTACAAGAACAGAAAATGTCTGAGAACAAAAAAAACAAAAATGGAATTTCTGAAAGAAAAATTATATCCACAGCTTTTGCAAACTTTGAGACCCAAGTGTCTGCACCTTTCTAAACTTTCTGAAGGTTATTTGGTTGAGTTATACACATTTATTTGCTGTACTTTCTAAATCACTGCTGCTTTTGAATTTTATTTTAGGTCTGTTCAGGATAAGCTGGAGCATTCCTTTTCCGTGTGCAGCGAACAATGTGTTTTACAGCACTAGTACATCAAAGTTACCAATTCCTTCAAATCAAAGTTGCATAAATGTCTGAATTCACAATTCCTTAACACATTATAAAGCTTTTCAGATTAGACCATAAATAGATGTGAAACTGTTAAAATCTGTTGGTACTGCACGATTACATTCAGACTTAGTGTAGGTAATTGTGTGTGTGAGCCTGCTCTAATTTCTAGTAAATTTATACATAAGAACAAAGGCAACTTTTCCTGTCACACTAGGTGCAGGGGAATACATTAAAACTAACAAAGCAGAAAAGGAACTCAAATTGAAGCAATTTTTAAAATGACAGCTTAATGAAAGCAGTGTGAAAATACTGCAGTTGGATGGAAAACATCTGTCCTCAGCTATTCTTGAATGATGGAATGTTATGAGATACTAAAAGATTTTTTTGCTAGTCTACGTCTGTATCAACAGTAGTTCAGGCATGACCTGTTCCCTTTAATATCACAGCAGTGACACTCCACAAACTGTCTACAGATGCTCTGTAGATTCTGTAGTGGTCCTTGTGTATTAAAGGAATCCTTCAGAAGTGTTGCATGCCATGATGCATGGATGGATAATTAAAACTTGCATTTTTGTTTTAAATAAAAATCTGGGAGTCTAAAATAACTATAGAGACTTATGGTGCAGTAATGTTCTTCAGGAAAAATGAAAATGAGGACCTTAATAAATGGTATTAAATAAACCTAATACATTAACTATCATTGTATCTGAATTCATAAATGCTAACTATAAACTCTGATGAAAACCATCCTTACAGATTTCCTCAATTTGCTGATGTCTATGTAATGGTCTCAAGCAATGTTTTTAATTAATCATTTTCCATTTCTGTCCAGTATTTTACACTCCACCTTGCATTTTCAGAGCAGTATTACACATCCAAATGGTGCCCTCATTGAAAAACAAAACCATCCTTGATTGACAGCAGCAGCAAGTTTGTCACTACCTCATGTTCATTTTTTACAGTGTGATATAAATGGTCTTACAGGCAACATACATAAAATGATTTGCAACTCTAGCTGAGCCATGCGTGCTGCTGGGGCCAAGGATATGCCATTACTTCAAGTTTAAAATCCTCTGATATAACTCAACAATGAAAATTTGCTTCAGGCAGGGGGCACAGAGTTCTCAGGTTTTATTTTTTTTTTCCTCTGCAATAGAAAATTAATTGGTCATTCTTTTGTGTTCCAAAAGGGAAAGAAAATAAATCAGTGAAGAAGTTTGGAACAATTTGAAAGTGACTCCAACAAGTACTCCTACAGCATATATTTGTGCAGGTGGTTAGCCCACAATTTGTAGACAAAACACTGGGTAGGGGATAACAATTAAATGAGAACAGATATTGGGGACATTTTTCTGCAAAACTGCTTGAATCTCAATACCTATTAGATAATGTAACTTAATTTATTATATACCACATCTTATTCATTTTCACATACATGTTTCTAAATTTACTTCCCTGGGATTGGCGTTAATCAGAGCTGTGCTTTGAGAAGAGCTGGCAAGTGAATTTTAGCCCTGACAGTGCCATTGCTGGCAGGTTGCTCTCTGTTTCTATGGGGGTACTGTTTTTTTTCTGGGTTAGTTTTATTCTCTTATTTTTGTTTAGGGGTTTCTTTTGGGGTTTTTTTGGTTTTTTTTTTGTGGGGGGGGGTGTTCCTGTCTAGAGGGGGTTTATTTGGTTTTTTTTAAGGTTTATTTGTTGGTTTTTTTGATATATTTTATTTTGACCTGTTTTTCTTGTGTACCTTATTCTCTGTATACTCTCTCCCCATCCCTGTCTTGCAAAGCAGCCATAAGAAGGAGTTATTTGGGTGCTTGGCCACCAGCTGAGGTCAGACCACCATGCTTACAGTCAGATAGGTATACATATGGTTTTGCTTGACCAGAAAAATACACATGTGTACCTAAAAATCTGAATATTTCTGTAAAATCTTAGCAAGCAGTTTAAACCTCACTGTTAATGTCTGTTATGAGTCCTGGTGTGCATGTTATTTTTGTCAAAGGAAAGTTCTGGTCCAAAGCAGTTTAGGCTCCTCTTTTGAATTTGATGTAGTTTTTCTATTTCCCCAGCCAAATGGCAAATTGTGAGATCCACTGAGAGCATTTCCGAAGCTATAAAATGTTGTTATACCAGCCCTTCATTTTTAACTGATTGAGGAAATATGAATGTTTACACCTGAGGTGTGATTTCAAGCCCTAGCATTAAAAATACTGTGTGAAATCTTGAGGTGACAGAAATCAGTGATCAGCTGCCTCCACAAAAGCAGATTTTTCATTTCTGAACCTTTACAGAGATTTGCTATCTACTTAATATAAAAAATTACAAAAACATTGCAGAGCATCCAAAGATAAGTCACAGCTTCAGTTCAGTTACAGGTTAATTTAAGAACCTGTGCTAATACTGCTGATACTAGTGGGGAAAGGCTTTCAACCTATACAAGTGAAACCAACTGAGAAATGCACAAAAACATTAAACAAACTAGAACATCTCCTTGCATAATTGATGCGTAGGAAACAGACTCAGAAACTATCACATGGGGTTGGGACAATCAGTTGTTAAGATGGAGGATAAACATAGTTCCAAAGAAATATGTAAAAAAAGGTTTCTTCAAAATCATATATAAAGAAATGAAGGGACAAAAATACACAGGTAAATATTATGCACATACACATGCACACAAGTGAAATATAAAAATGTAGTAAATCCCCACTAAAAATTTCTTGGAAGGCCTAGTTACTGGCTTATGCTTTAGAGAAATCTTTCTCTTTTATATTAGTAGTAAACTACATCCACAATGGAAAGAAGGAAAAAAAAAAAAAAAAACCAAAACAAAACAAAACCACAAAACAAAAAACCACAAACAAATAAAAAAAAAAAAATTCAAATTAAAAAAAAAAAAAGGACATATTTGATTTGAAGAAAACCCTGTAAATATATTGTGCATTTTTGCACCCAGGACACTTAATGTAGGGGTTAAACCAAAGTTCTTTTTCATTGGGTAGACACAAAGGAGAAACTGACCAGATTTCCTCAAGAAATAAATATCACACAAAGGTTTGCTGGCAAAAATACAGAGAATTAAGGAATCTTTGGCAAAGGAGTAAATACAACACCAAATTCAATATAAAACACTCATTGTAACATTACTTAGCATTTATTTAGCATTTAGCACTCAGCCCATTCAACCTCGAAATTCTTAAACCTATAAAAATGCTAATTTACCAAAAAATGTTTATGAAAAAGAGAATTAGCAGAAGAGAAAGACAGAAAAGGTACAGAAAAAGACAGAAAGAGTTCAGAAAAACTTACATATGGCTACTAGCTCCTAGAGTTCCAGCATGAGTTAGAAACTCTAGGAGAAACCAGGGTCTAGATGAATGGCCACTTCATAGTCAACCCCTTCTAAACCCTTGATCTTTCATGGGCCTTTCTCTCAGGTGGACCTTCTGGTCACTCAGCCAGTCAGGAGCTGGGTCAGCACTGCCCCTGCTGTGTGGTTGGTTAAGTGATTGATTGACTGATTGATTGATTGATTGATTGATGAGTAATTGATAGGTCTGCGAGTCTGGGGGCAGGGCTCTGTCTCACCAGAAGCAAGGTCTGACCAGCCCCTAGCCACACACAAAGGCATTGGCTTGAGACACCAAACTTATCCTGTCTCTGACACACATTCAGCACTCTGGAACAGTCCTCGCCTGGAAGGACTGAAAATAAATGCACAGCAGCAGTGTCCTTTCTTATACCACAGGCATTGTAATTATGTATCAATCAAATAACTTTTAACTTTATAGTGAAAATACAAGTGGTTTTTCTGATAAGGAGAAAACCTGGGACAAACCATTACTACCAGGGCTTTTGAGGGGAAAGGGGAAATGGGACAGATCATGTACCCAACACCCAGTGCAAAAAACAACAACTAAATAAACTAGTCCAATGCAACAGTTATATTTGTTGTAATACCTTTCCTCGGAAATCTACATTTATAAATGTAATACTTTAGGCCACTATGCTGTATGTTTGGAGAAAGTGGTGCAGCGTTTACCATGTTAGACAGCTCTTGCACTGTGAATGCTCATTTCTGCAAATTCCAGCTGATTAAAACAACATTGGTGTACCTTGCAGGTCTAGGGTAGGTCCTAGATCAGCCAATGATCTAACGCATAAATGGAAGGATCAGCATGGGTGTTTCATTAAGAAGCTGTCTGAGATGCTAGCTACTGCCCTAGGTACCCAGGAATGTGCTGACAGCTACAGCAATTGTCTAGGAACAGGAGGGGGAAAAAACCTGGCTTAGGCAAAGTCACAGATCTGCAAGTAGATATCAGAATTTAAAGTTTCTAAAATGCAGGAGCAAAGTTTGGAAACAAGGTTCTCAGACTAAAAATAAGAAACCTGAGTTACCAAGAAAGTGGGCCTTTTAAGTCTTTGTTGAAGATTGAAACTTAGCTGTTGAGTTTGCATTCAGTGTATCCATACAAAGAAAATTATCATTACAAAGAGTAAATAAAGGGAAATAATTCATATTTAAGCTGATCAGAAAGATAGCAAAAAGCTCCTCTTGACAGAGAACTTGAATAGAAGCCCAATCCCCAATGGGTGTAAGAAAAACCAAATCTGACTATCATCTCAAGTGCTAGAGGCACTTTTCTGGAGGTCAGATGAAATAACTTTGCAAACCACTGGGAATACAGATGTGCCATACATAATCTAAACCTTTGGTTGTTTCAAACTTTCTAGCTTCCAGACAAATCCTTCAGTAACAACTCACGCAGATTGAAACTGAGATCATACACGAGAGAGCAGCTTACACAGTGTAATGGTTTACATGTCATAGTTGCTATGCAATTTCCTGCCAATTTAGGACATCAATGATGTCTAGCTAGAATGGGAAATGGTCACAGCAAAAGAAACTTCTGCAGTATTATTTGTACAGTCACTCTACCTTAATTTTCTTAAGCACACTAAGCAGCCCTTAGCTGTGTTTACCTTCTAGGCATCTCTTGGTAGGCTGACCTCTTTACATTTAAATAAGTTAGTTTGCTTAAAAGTAGAATGTTTCTTCTATTCAAAGTTCAGCTAGCTCTTGCATCTGATAGCAAATATCAAAAATTTCAGCAAATCTAAACGCTTACATGGACATGACTTCCACTCCGATGCCATTAGCACATTAAAAAAGACATGTTAAAAAGATTACAATTTTGATTTAATCTTTTTTTTTTTCACTCTGTAAAGAGCTTACCTTGAAATTCAATATTCAATACTCTTTTTTAAACAGGCATGCTTAGTATGGCTAAAAAGAAGGTGGAAGGGAAGAGGAAAATAATGCACGAAAGGAAGGATGACTGCCTGATTTGCAGGTGTGAACCAGTTTTTGACCTCTGCCTTTGACTGCTGGTAGCTAAATTTGGAGTGACCAGCCACTGATAGAAAGGAATGATAAAGGAACCAGGAGGAAAAAAAAAAAAAAGGAAAACAAACACCGGCAGCAAAACCTATAGTGCATTTTAAGCATCAACAATGTCCTCCTCTTTAAAAGCAATTTAAATTCAGTCAGGAAACCAGCCCTCTGATGAAAGGGGTTCAAATTGAACAGAAACTATAAATTAATATTTTATTAAAGCACTCATAATCCCTTTGGTTCTGAAGAAAATACAGCTCATTTTCCTCAAAATATTGAGAGGCTTGAAACCTGCTGTAGTCTTAGCAGAAGTAGCATAAATTTCAAAAAATGTCTACTTCATGCTACATCTCAGATGGATGGAACCTTTCCTCTTTCCATTATGCAGTGCTTGCATGCTGACACCCTTTTCAAAGGCAGTGGTAAACCTCAGTGTGAGGGTTAAACAGCTGTCCAGCTGCAAGGCTAGTGGTAGTGGTAGATGGCAAACAGGGCTTTTTGCTAGAGCAACACTTCCCCTTGAGCTAACTATTTTGCCCTTGGGTCTCCCATATTTATAAAAGCTGTCTAAAGTTTCCTTTGACTGCAGGCTTGGCAGGCTCAGGGATGTAGGAGAGGTAAAGCTTCCTCAGGGTTCTCGCTGCACTTGTGCTGTGTGCTCTGAACAGCATCACTCTGCTCCAGGTCACCTCAGAGCCTTGTAAAGGCACAGTTCCCCATACCTCCCCTCCCCACTGTATGCTTAGCTACAGTTGACAAATATTAGGAGGGCTGCTGAAATAATTGATCTAATTCTACTTCTTACAGAAGCTTGTTATAAGTGAAAATACAACTAATTCTATTGGAAGTACAGTAACGATTGAATCATGACAGATAAGAGAAAAAGTGGCACGTTAGGGAACCTAATCCTTTCACCACCTTATATAGAATTATTTCCAATGGGAAAAGCATGGGTGGCTACACTGACCAAAAATATCAGCTTAGTTTTATTTGCATCTAGGTCTGCTGGAATAATCTGGATATGTGAATAAAACTGCATGTGGAGTTTTCAGTCTTTATTTAGGTTTGGCTACAGGAATTCTGTAATCTTGATCACATCATACCAAGACAAGACATGTCTCATCCAGTTTGCACTTGTAATGAGTTGCCCACACTTTGTGTGTGGTAATTGCACACCATCTTTTCTCAGTGGAAACAGTGTGTTTGAGAATGAATACTTGAGATCTCCAGAATGTTTACTGGAAGAACAGAAGTAATTGTAGAATCAATATATCCTTTAAAACTAATGGTTCTGCTGCTTAATATTTAAATAGGGAAATAGCTATGCTGCATAAGAAGCCCAACAAGGACATACCTCTTGTAAATTTAATGAACCAAACAAAACACCTTGTATTGTCTGAAAATGACATGAAGAATTTAAAAGAGTCTTTGACCAAGTGAAGCTGGTGTATAGTATTCCAAGCTGAAGATAAAGAGAACAATGGCATTTTTTGAACCCTCTTTAGGGGTCAATAGCTGTTTGGAAGAGACGAGATCCACCTGGTTATGTAGGACAAATCTATCAACAGCCTGATATGCTTTGTAAGACACCTGGTAGGGAGAGATTTAGATTAGGAATAACTGGCGAGGGAGAGATTTCTCAGCAAGTAAAGAAGATGTGTGTATGTGGAGTAGGCAAGCCAAAGGCTTGGGGCGATGGGAGCAGAACTGGACATAGCAATTAACAAAACAGGAGTGAAAAGCAATCTGTTTGAGAACAGACATGAAAAGAAGGAAGTGTCTGAAAAATAGCCTTGTTGGGAGAGCTCTGAAGCCTGTATTCAGTAGTCAGCACAATTGAGTGCCTCTCCGTGGTGGTTTGACCCCGGTTAGATGTCAAGTGGCCACTAAAGCAGCTCTGTCACACCCCTCCTCAACTGGACAGAGGGCATAAAATATAACAAATGTTTGAGATAAGAGCAGGTATGGATAGATCACTCATCACCTACCCTGACGGAAACATCTGATTTAACTTGTGGTATTAATTTATTGATAACCAAATGACAATAAAATAATCACAAACACAAAAAAAATCTTAAAACACCTTCTCCTCATCCCTCCCTTTTTCCTAGATGCTACTTCCAAATTGTCTACCTCCTTCCCCTAAGCAGTGCAGGAGAACAGGATGATCAGTTTAGCACATGTTGGCTCTGACACCTATAAAGAAAGAACCTTGCAATTTTCTGCTTCAGCCTGGAGTTCTTTGTACAGAAGACAGTCTTTTGCAACTGCTCCAATGTTAATCCTTCCCATGGCCCACAGGAAACAGTCTTCCACAAACTTTTACAGAATGAATCCTTCCCGTGGGCTGCAGTTCTTCATTAACTGCTCCAGCATGGGTCCATTCCGCAGAATGCTATCCTTTATGAACAGACTACTCCACCATGAGACTGCATGCTGTGGATCACAAGTCCTGACAGCAAACCTACTCTAATGAGAGCTCCTCTCTCCACAGAGTCAGAGGTCCTGACAGAAGCCTGCTCCAACATGGGCTTTCCAGAAGGTCTCAGAATCTTTTGAGTATTCACCTGCTCTGTCACGGGGTTCTCTGCAGCTGGCACACACATCTCCGCATCCCTGTGGACCCCATGGGCTGCAGGACCACAGCTGCCTCACCATTGGCTGCAGCACAGGCTGAAGAGGAATCTGATCTCCAGTGCCTGGAGCACCTCCTGCCCTCCTTCTGCACTGACCTGGTTGTCTGCAGAATTGTTCCTCTCTCACATTCTCACTGCACTCTCCCAGCTGCTGTTGAGCAGTAATTTTTCCCCTACTTAGTGCTGTTATCCCAGACCACTACTATCATTGCTAAGAGGCTCAGCCTTGGCCAACAACATTGAATCTATCTCAGAGCCGGCTTTTTTGGACATAAGTTTTTAGCACCTTCTCATAGAAGCCAGCCCTGTAACCGTCCTGCTACAAAAACCTTGCCACACACCCCTAATGCGATCTGTAAACTGCCTTTAGTGCATGCTGTATGAAAAATAAAAGAAAACCAAAAAAAACAAACAAACCAGAAAGAGTTAAAAGTCTGCGTGCTGTCATAATGCTTCATCATGGATCAGCGAAGTGTGGTAGGAGAGGTCCCAATAAAGGAGTGCTGTAATGGTTGGATACAGGCTCTTAGAAAGAACAGAGTGGGAAGGTGAAAAGAGTGGTCTTCCCTTTATGTGAGGGAGCAGCAGGAACAGAGCTCTGCCCCGGAATAGGTAAGGAGCCAGATGGGAGCTTGTGGATGAAGGTCAGCGAGTAAGCCAGCATGGTTGTTGTCACTGTGGGTGTCAGCTACAGATTCCCTGAGCAGGAAGAAGTAGTAGATGAGGCTTTCAGATGACTGGAAGAAGCATGACATTTACAGGCCTTGGTCATCATGGGAGACTCCACCTGCCCTGATATCTTTTGGAGGGACAAAACAAAAGGGTTCAAGGAGTCTTGGAGATCTTCTAGAGCATTTGGATGATGGGTGATTGTGGAGCCAAGGCAGGATGCTCTGCTGGTCCTGCTACTCTTATGAGCAAGGAAGAACTGGTCATAGATGTGAAAGTCAGGGCAGCCTTGGACACAGTGACCATAAAGTTGTGGGTTCATGATCCTACAAAAAGAGTGAAGAGCAAAAAGCAGGACCACAGCACTGGATTTAAGGAGAGCAGACTTTGATCTCTTCAGGAATCTGCTTACCCAATAATGTAAGTTATTACAGCATTTCAGATTTTCTGACATAGCCATGTAAATACCAGATTTTTTTTAATGTATGTGTCTACTGTTAACTCATAGTTCTATGGTAGGAGAGAATTTTCGAGATTTTTGAGGTAAATACTGATTTTGTAAGCAGTTTTCTCTTCATTCAAACTTTAAAGTCGGAGACTGCGTTGATATGAATAAATATTAGGATATTCAAATTAATACATCTGTAAGGCTCCACTCCAGCAGTCCCAATTAAGACAGGAGACTGGATATCTTTGTAATGTCTGTGTTACTTGCCTTAAAATGCTTCCTTAAAATCTTTTTTTTGCAACAGATTGTGTGCCTACAACATGACACGACTAAAGCAGGCATATGTTGTCTCTGTTGCTTATCACAATGATCAGGCTAATTATTTCCTCAGATTCCTCCATGCATTGTCTTCATCTATTGCTTCTTCGTGCTTGTATTGTAGGCTCTTCCAAGCAGGAACAGTTTTCATAATGGCCAGTTCTTTTGTTTTCTTTTTCTGTTCTGTGTTTTTATGGAAGATTGCCTTAGGATAATTCTAAGGATAACCTTGTCTGGATACAGTGACAATAAAAGTACTAATGTTAATGCTTTTGCTGTTATTCCTGTTTATACGTCTGAGAAGCTCATCTGTTTGCATAAACATAACTCTATTTTTGGCCTGAAACTGCTCTCCCTAAAAATCTATGACCTGGCAGAAGTACAGCTTTTAATACTTGGCATCTCACACTCTCCTTCACTGCTGGGCAGAGCTCAAAACCAAAGTACTGTCTCTTTGAATTCATTTTTTCACAGCTGGGCAGGTTTTTTGTGTAACTCGCTAGTTCACTTCAATTTTCCTTCTCATGTGAAGAAGAAAATCTCTAACTACCCAAAACTTTATTCTGAATTTAGAATTAATTGATATGACTGTTCAAGCAAATTAAGTGTAACTTGGCCTAGACAGATTAAAAATGCCTGAAAGCAACAATGGACTTTAAGTGGCAGAACACACTGCATCAGCTTCCTGTTGTTCTTTGATTCTTTATTTTCCTCTCAAGAGCTGTAATCTAGTCATAAAATCTAATATATGTTCAGTAGTCTTTAATCAGGCAACAGACAATATGATCTATGCCACTGTGATTTTGCAGCTCAGATATTGTCTTTCCCCTATGTCATGAAACTAAGTTACAGCTCTTGAGCCTCCCAAGAAATTCCATCTTGGCCTTTTTCCAGACAAAAGGAAACAGCCGGCTAGAGGAATGAAGAAATATAGTAAAACTAAAATAAACTCTGGGTTTAAATGACACACACGCACTACATGAGAGAATTTTGTGATGGTGGTCGCAGGGGTTTTCAGGTGAGGGAAGAGGCAAGAATGTTGACTTCATGTTAAGAAGGCTTGATTTATTATTTTATGATATACATTACATTAAAACTATACTAAAAAGAATAGAAGGAAAAGTTTCATCTCAGAAGGCTAACTAAGCTAAGAATAGAAAAGAAAGAATGAAAACAAAAATCTGTAGTTCAGACAAAGAAAGAGAGTTAGCTTTTCCGTGACTGGTCATTAATTCTAAACATCTACACGAGACCAATCACAGATCTACCTGTTGCATTCCACAGCAGCAGATAACTATTGTTTACATTTTGTTTCTGAAGCCTCTCAGCTCCTCAGAAAGAAAAATCTTAAAGATAGATTTTAATGAAAATATGTGTGCGACAGATTTAATCATCACTGAAAATTTTAGGAGAAACTTTATATTTGATTCCCATCCTGTTTCCTCTACTTTAGTTTTTATTGGTCTTGAAATAATGGAACCATGCTTTGGGTTCTACAGTCCCTTCCTATGATATAGAATACACTGTTGTGTCAGTAGTGACTCCAGACTGCTCTGTAAAAGAATATCAGTGGATGGGAGTATTAGAATCAACAGTTTCTTCTATCTTAATCCAGGGACCTATTCTGAAAAGAGATTAGCTAAACTGAGCAGCCTGTCTGTCCTTAGAGGAAACACTCCTGTTAAAAAAAAGTTAAAATGAGGCTATTTTTTGGTTTTAATGTTTTAAATTGGAAAAATTATGGATTTTTTCAGAAATAAAAGAGAAAAAAAAAGCCAACACAAACCAAACAAAACCCCCTAAATTATATTTAAAATAAGCCTAAACGGTTTTAATAATTAGTCCCCTTACTCAACAACTGAAGTAAGCTTGCATTAATTTAGTATTTTGTACATCCTACTTGTTAAATGTAACAGAGTAACTGCTTGATTTCACCTTGTTCTATGTCTTTTCTCATTATTATAATGGATACAATTGAATATCTAATTCTATACTAATCTATCTTGCATCCGGCTTCATGCAATTCAGAATAATTAATTATGGTTATACTTGGTTTTTCATTAGTTTTTAACAATCAACATATGCAAAAGAAAAAGATTGCTATTACAGTATAAATATATTTAGTTGTTTTCTTCTTTTGTGAAGAAAGGTTGGACTAGATAATAGAATCATAGAATCATAAAATCATAATATATTGATTTGGAAGGGATCTGTCAGATCAATGAGTCATCTTCTGGCCTGGAACAGTGCAGCCCCAAGAATTACACTATATGCCAGAGAGTATTGTCCAAACACTTCTTGAACTCAGACTGGTTTTGTGCTGTGATCGCTGCCCTGAGGAGCCTGTTCCAGTGCCCAAACACCCACTGGGTGAAGAAACTTTCCCTGATATTCAGCCTCAACCTCTCCTGGCAGTACTTCAGGCCATTCCCTCAGATCCTGTCAGCGGCCACCACAGAGAAGAAATCAGTTCCTGCTCATCCTCATTCAATTATGAGAAAGCTGTACAGTCCAATGAGGTCTGTCCTCAGCCTCCTCTTCTTCAGGCAGAACAGAGCATGTGACCTCAGCCTCTCCTTCTTTGGCTTCCCCTCTAGACCCTTCACCATCCTCATGGCCATCCTTTGGATGATCTCCAAAAGCTTTAGATCTCTTTTATGTTGTGGTGCCCAAAACTGCCCCCAGCACTCGAGGTGAGGATGCCCCAGTGCAGAGCAGAGTGGGACAATCCCTGCCCTTGCCTGGCTGGCAATGCTGAGCCTGATGCCCCCAGGACAGGTTGACCCTCCTGGCTGCCAGGGCACTGCTGACTCAAGTTCAACTTGCCAGGGATCAGGACTCCCTGGTCTCTTTCTGTAGTGCTGCTCTCCAGTATCTCATTCCTCAGCCTGTGCATCGAGGGTTGCCCCATCCAAGGCACAGAATCTGTCACTTGCCCATTTTAATATCCATACAGTTGCTGATTGCCCATCTCTCTAATTTGCCAAGGTCTCCCTGCAGGGGCCTCCCTGTCCTCCAGCAAGTTGAGGGCTCCTTCCAATTTAGTCTTCTTGTCACAATCAGTGTTCCTTCAAGTCCTCTCTCCAAGTCATTAACAAAGACGCTGAAGAGCACAGGTCTGAGGATGAAACCCTGTGGAACCCCAATACTGACAGGTCACTAGTCAGATGTCACCTCATTCACTGTGACCCTTTGTGCCCAACCTGTGAGTCAACCCGTGAGTCAGTTGCTCAGCCATTATACAAGACTGTTAGACACCTGTAGGCTGGACATTTTGTCCAGAAGGATCCTGGGAGAGCCAGTCTGGAAGGCTTTGGCAAGATCCAGAAAGATTATATCAGCTGGCTTCCCTTGATCAACTTTTACCCTGATGTAGGAGGAAATCAGATCTGATAAGCAGGACTTTTCCCCTCATTAAGCTGTTCTGGCTGTGACTGGTGGCTGTGTTGTCCTCCAAGTGTTTTTCAATACATCCCAGATTAATCTTTTCCATTATTTTACTGGGAACAGAAGTGAGATTGTGTCCTGGTTTTGGCTGGGACACAGTTAATTTCTTGCAGTAGCTGTGAGGGGGGTGTGACTGAGGGGGTCAGGGACTGTGGCCAGGACGGTATGTTATTCTATACCACATAATGTCATTGTGGGGAGGTTGAAGTGGAGGAACTTTTTGGCTTTGAAAAAGGGTGTGACTTCCAGTTGTAAAAAAACCCAAATGTAGTGGAGAGAGAAAGCTATCTGTCATTGTTCACTGTGTCACAGCCTGCAGTGAGCATTTATGCATGTGAATCACTCTCTCCTTTGTATACTTTTGGTATTGTTGCTGTCACTGTTTGTTTTCTTATCTCATTGCAGTTTCTAGTAATCTGTTATTATCTTAACCCATAATCTTCACCTTTTGTGCTGCAGATTCTCAACTCTATCCTGCCAGAGCAGGAAGAAGAAGGGGAAGGGCAAGGGAAAGGAAAAGGGGAGTGGGAGAGCAATGTGTGGTTTAGGAGTCTCAATGGGGCCACTGAATTGGGGAGCACCATTCCTAAACAGCAACAGACTGAGAGGCCTGTAGTTTTCAGGGCCCTCCTTCCTGCCCTTCTTGAAAGCCAGGACAATGCTCACCAGGTTCCAGCTACCTGGGATCTCTCCAGATTCAGCTCAAAAATTATCAAGACATATAATAACAACAGCCAGCTATTTGAGGATGTTTGGATGAACCCCATCAGACCCCATGGATCTGTAGCAATCAGGCTGCAACAGCAGATCCTGCACAAGTTCAAGGTCCACTGGGATTTGATCATTCTCACAGTAATGGTCCTGCAGTTCAGGGCACTAAGACCCCCTTGGTCCAAAAATACTTAAATATCTCTGCCTTGTCCATGTCCCATTTTTGGGAGGTGACCACCCTCATCATGTAACAGGCCTATGTTATTTCTACATTGCCTTTTGACAATAATGTATTTGAAAAATCTTTTAGTCACTCTGGAAAAAATTTCACACCCCACTTTCACGTAGATGAAAGAGATTAAGAAAGTTCCTTTTTCACATATCATGTCATAACATGTTAGGGCTCAGCCCTTTTCTACTTAATGAAGTAAGACTCCTTCAGGATTTTTTAAAATAATGACATGCTATGTATGATTCAATAAAATGAGAGATTAAAATATCTTCAGAAGGACCATAATTTTCTAGAATAATTCTATGAGAGCACAGGATGACAGAATTAATTTTTTCCCCTAAGTTTGTTGAAACAACATGGATACCTTGAAGTATATTTAAACTTTAAATCTCAGTATTATGGAAGGTATGTTATTTGTGTAAAATTAGTCAGTTCATGAAGAATGAATTCCTCAAGATGCCAGCAACCCTGATAAAGGGCTAAGTTGTTCTAATCAGGTAATTGTTAAAGTAATGTCTTAGCTGTTTTTTTAAATCAGTTTCATTACTCACATCTGTGATCTGTGAAGTCTGTACCAGCTACTAAAGTACAATTAATCCTAAATTAAAATGATTCTTTTCTTTGACAAGACAAAGCAATGGTCTTTGTCATGCAATGAGTTATGTGGGTATACTTGTCAGTATAAATTTTCTGGCAATAGTAAAAAACCATTCTATCATTCCTTTCATTGCTGAAGAAAATAATATTTTCCTATTCATACAGATGTATCATTTCCCTTACTCCTTAAGACTCTGCAATATTTCAATCTGAGTGTTATTAGAAAGCATTCCATTACTGCTCAGTAAATATATTATTTTCTTTTCCATTTTAGTTACAAATCTCCAAAGAAGAACTTGGTTTTATTACCCTGGCCTTCTCTGGCACAGGACCAGAATTGTTTTCACCATTCAGTCCTAGAACTTCTCAGTATGGTCAAAGTAGCACAGATACACAACTTTATTTTTAGTATGATATCAATCAAGTTACTATAATTGTAAAATGACCCTAATTTACATAGTAGAAATGAATATGCCATGTGTCTGACTGTAGTCCCTTCTCAGTTGTGACTAGACATCAAAGCCTCCAGACAATTTATTCAGTGTTCAGTTTTCAAAGATTTTCCTAATAATATAAACTGCATAGCTGAGAAGGAGTTAGAGTTTATGGGTTCAAGTGCAGTCTGTAGGGAACCCACAGTCTGCACAAAACAGCAAGATTCCTTCAATGTCACAGAGAGAGGGGGAGGAATAGAAAGTACATGGAAAGACAATGCAGAGGAATGGAAACTTGCAATTACAAGGACCTGCAGGAGACAGATACCAACAATGATGCAGCAAATCAGAATGACAGAGGAGCTCATGCATTTCTACTGGATATCATTTAACAAATAATCTTTACGCACTTTTTCATATTGTCATGCTTTAGTCCCAGCCGGCAACCGGCAGGTACCAGGCAGTTGCTCAGTGACTCCCCCTTCAAGGGCTCCCTTGGTGAAGTGGGAAGGAGATTGAGAAACATAAATAAAACTCATGGGTTGAGATAAGAATAGTTTGATAATTGAAACTAGACAAAATAAATAAAAGATAATTTTGATAATAGTCGTAACAAAATAATAATAAAAATAGCAACTGTAATGAAAAGGAGAAAGACAGATGAATAAAACCCAGAGAAATGCACAATGTAGTTACTCACCACCATTGGACCATTGCCCAGCAAGTGTCCGAGCAGGACTCATCCTCTCCCTACTAGCTGCTATGGTTTACCATATAAACCAGTTTATATGCTGGTCATGACATTTTATGGTGTTGAAATATCCCTTTGGCTCACTCAGGTCACCTGTCCCAGCTGTGATTCCTCCCAGGTTCTTGTGCAGGCCCTCGCCAGCAGAGCATGAGATACTGACAAGTCCCTGACTCAGAGAAAACACTGCTTAGGAAAAGCCAAAACATCAGTGTGTTCTCAACATATTTCTACACTGAGTGAACAGCACAGCACTGGACAAGCTACTGGGAAGAGAACCAACTCCATCACAGCTGAAACCAGGACATATGTAAAAGGGGATTTTCTACTTCAATGCAAAGTGCAGCTTTGCACTGTTAGAAATAAACAGTGTTGGTTTTGCTAAGACTGTTGGTTTTGCTAAGAAATTACAAAGCTACAAAAAGAGCAAGGAAGTATCTCATCTTCCCTCTATATGACTCTTTGATCCTAGACAGATCCAGCACTGCAGACAGGGAAGGATAGGAGTTGATTTCCACTTAAATCTGTCTGTGGTGTGTCCTCTTGTTATTTATTTATCTGTCATAGCTCCTATTGTGACCATCTCTTTGTAGGTGTCCCATTCCTCTTCTTTATCTGTGCCTTCTAAACAAATATTTCTTAACTTCAATGTACTTCAAAGCAGAAATGTTTCTTCAGACTTTGCTATTTATATGAATTCTGCCTTTGGGACCACAATTCACTTCAGTTACATCAGCTTAGAATAATCTGTTCACCAGAAGTTGATAATAAACAAGGCATTGAGATCAATATAAATTAGCATCCATTAATAAATGAATAACAAATCAACAAGCCTTGTAAGGTAAACAGTAACAGAGAATACATTGAGGACTTCAGGAGGAGTAGAAAAATTAGGAGAAAAAGTAGTAGTGATTACCGTCTAATTATTGTCTGTTCTGTAGTGTGTCATTATTTGTTGCATCCGTGTTTTATTGCCTGATTCATGCAGTCCCTTTCTAAAAAGGGACTGAAAGATAGGCTGGTGCTCAGACAATACTGAAATAAACAGGGCAAGAGACTTTTTCTCCTTTTAATATTTTTATTAAAAGCGATGAGCTCAAGGTTGGGAAGCTCGACGCGTCCACAGTTTCACCGCCGCTGTTCCCAGGGTGACTCGGAGGAGGAATGTGCAGCTTTGTCCACTAGGACGCAGAGCTGGGGATCCTGTCCTCACAAGAATAGCTGGGCTATATCCCGTGTTTCCCGTCTTCCGAGTTTTCCAGGCAGGGTCCTGGCCCCATCTGAAGTCTTCTGGCTAGGGCGAGGGGCAACAAGGGTTCTCAGCATCTCTGCAGGCTTGGTACTCTGTTCCTCACGTCCAGACATCACTCTAATCTCTTAATTCTGTGTTGGCTCGTTGTTTTCGGGGTCCTTTCGGTAAATTTGGTGGGGTAGCCTGCCATGGCATGCTGGTCCTGAGGTTAATTTTGCATTCTCCCTGATGCCCCCGCTCCATGTCCCCTCCTCTCATGTCCAGGGAGAAGGACAACTTAGCCCCGGTCAGGGCCATACCGATACAAAAAGAGCAATTAAGAGAATGAGAATGACCGGTGATTACAATAACAAACAGGTAGAACTTCACCTTGGCATCAACTGGTTCAACTGGTTCTGCAACCCTTTTTTTCAAAAAAAAAAAGGCAGATTTTTTTATTTAAAACAATACCAATTCTATTATATTAAGATAATCTATACAATATAGCTATTCTGTTGTATTAAGATAACATATCTCACAGTGCTGCAACATCTGTAGATATTGTAGATTATAATTTTTTCAGTGTTTGAAAGCAATTCTCCTTCAGAAAATTCACTGGATTTTGTGCTTGTTTCAGTGCTAGAAAAATGCTTAACATATTTGAGGTTCACTAAAAAAAAAAAAATCACAAGTATTTTGCTCTCTTTGTATGTTTTTCCTGCATCACACCATAAACCCTTAAAAAGAATGGACTTCTCCTAGTCCAGTATAAAGAAAATTTCCATTGGTTGTATGAGAAAGGCAGGTAACTCTTTATCACCACTGAAGTGATTTGGCTGAAAATATCTGCCTTAAGACCAAAGAAATCCTAGTTACTATTGGAGACAGCATAAAAGATATCTCTTTAATTCCTGTAAAATGAAAAATTCAGAAAGGTTTATTTGTTGATAACAGCTTGATTTCATAAATCTTAAGCGCAGTTCCTTGTGGAACAGTTCCTTGTGTTAACTATCAGAGAAAAGGGGAAATTCTTAGGGTGTGAAGCTCCAGGGATTCTTAATGTCACAGTAGTAAATTAATGCTATTGAGGACTGACATTGATATAATCACATATAACTTGCTATTTCGAGTAAATGTGCTAAGTACCTGTGTGGTGTCTTATGATTAAGTTTAAAAATCAGAGTGTGGGTTAAAAATTGAGAATTTACGAATATAATAAACAGGAAGGTGCTAAAAAACAAAGTAATGTTTTACTGTGTATTACTGCGAATTGTTGTTCAAAACATTTTTATCTCACATGTTTCTTAGTTAAAGAATAAGATGGATTAAAAAATATGGAAGAATGAGAGGGACAAAAAAATAAAAGGCTACAGGATTCAGATAAGAAATGCAGGAAGGAATAACACCACATAATTGAATATCTGAATAAATCTAAACCAAGAAATAGAATATATTTAAATTCTTTCAAATTTAGCTGTGTGAACGCTTATAAAATTAAAAAAAAAACCTAAAAGATAACAACAGAGAAAAAATAATGTCATTTAAGCAAACCAGAACAACACAGAAGAAATAAACATTCATATCAAGGAAATAATCTGAAAACCTAGTCTACTTTTCTTTGATTTCTAGTTTCTAGAAACTAATATCTTTGATTTCCTCTGTATTCCAAAAGTAAAAAGCTAGTTATAATAATAACAACTAATAAATTGTTAGTTAGTAGTTAAATTAAAAATTGTAGTAAATATTACCTAGCCTAGCCCCTAGTGGCCATATTTTGTATTGCTTCATATGCTGCAGAGAAACATAATAAAAGGCATATAAAAACATAATAAAATGCATATATATTTATTTCAGGAGTGAACATGCTAGATGAGCTGAAATTCATTCAGTCAAGACTGAAGAGGTGCTTATCCTCTGGAGATTTTCAAGTACAGTAAAAGTAGAATTTTTAGATTTCTTGTATTGCTTTATTTTCTAGTTAATTGAGGTTTGTACTCATGGCAAAAAAATGCTCCAAATCTAAGTTACTTACTTTTCATTCAATCAGTTCTCATTCCTATTATTGACAATGAAAAAAAATTCTAAGATGAAAACAGAATGCTTTTACTGCTTTCTGAATGGATTCTAATTTTTTTTTTTCCCGCAGGTTAAGATGAACACAATCCAGAACATTATCTGCACGCACTGAGTACAACAAAGGAAAGAAAACAAAAGAGACTCTGTCCCAAATTTTTGAACAGCGGTGTACATCAGCATCAATCCCCACACAGTTCAAGAGGGTTTCAGTGATACAGCACCATATAGCTGCTGTACACAGGAAGTGGTTTCTGTATTAATTACCATTGGGATTAAAAATTATAATATGGAATTAAAGATGATAATTCTGAGAAAAAACATATATAGATTAGTTTCCTACTTTACCTGGATTTAAAAAAAATCTGTAATGCTAGATAAAAGCCCAATTATCCTTTTCTGGTTTTATCCAATTAGAATCATAGAATGATTTGGATTGCAAGGGTTATCTAGTTCCAACCCCATTGCCATGGACAGGGACATCTCCCAGTAGATCAGGATGCTCAGGGTTCCATCCAACTTGGCTTTGAAAACTTCCAGAGATGGGATTTCCACAACTTCTCTGGACAATCTATTCCAATGTCTCACCACACTCATGGTAAGGAGTTTCTTCCTAATATCTAATCTAAACCTACCCCATTTCAGTTTGAAGCCATTCCCCCCGTCATGTCTCTCCATGCCCTCTCATCTTTAATGTGATCTCCCTTCAGGTACTAGAAGCTCACAATTAGGTTGCCCCCAATTTTCAGAATAAAACATGCAAGACTTCATTTTCTTCATGCAGGAAAAGCCTATTCTTTATTCACACAACTCATTTTATACAGTTTTTACAGACTTCATGTGCAACTTTAATTGGTTAATAGCTTTCTTGCCAATTATTCTATTGGTTAGCAAAAGGTTTTTTACTTGTCCATCAAATCTCTCTATTCTTAAATTGTTTGCATATTTCTTCACTAATTCTCATGGGACAGATTTAATATTTATGCAGGTGCTAGTTGTTTTCTACCTGGGAATAGATTGTTGTGTAAACAAATCTTTCATACCTGGATTATTTTCGCAAGGAAACTTGCAAAGTACTAGCTGCAATCAGAAGAAATGACAGGCCAGGCACTGATTTAACAGAGCAGGCCTGATTTTATACGGCCTTTCTTTTATAATTCTTCTACAGGTCTTGACACCTGATCCTTCTTTTCTTCAGACTGAACAATCCCCATTCTCTCAGCCTTCCCTCACAGCAGAGGTGCTCCATCCCTCTGACCACCTTGGTGCCTCCTCTGGGCTCTCTCCAGCAGCTGCATGTCCTTCCTGTGCTGGGAGCCCAGGGCTGGAGGCAGCTCTGCAGTGGGGTCTCAGCAGAGCGGGGCAGAGGGGCAGAATCCCCTCCCTGCCCTGCTGCCCAGGGGCTCTGGCTGCAGCCCAGGACACACTTGGCTCTCTGGGCTGGCAGTGCCCATGGCTGGCTCCTGTCCAGCTCTCACCCACATCACCCCCAAGGCCTTCTGGGCAGGGCTGCTCTCCGTCTGTTCATGCCCAGCCTGGGCTGGCACCAGGGATTGCCCTGACCCAGGGGCAGCACCTGAGCTTGGGGCCACTGCTCGAGCTTGTCCAGGTCCCTCTGGATGGCATCTGTCCCTCAGGAGTGTCAGCTGCACCACTCAGCTTGGTGTCATCTGCAAACTTGCTGAGGGTGCACTCAATCTCTTAATCTGTGTCATTGATGAAGATATTAAATAACAGTGGTTCCTGAGGAACACCACTTGTCAGGTGGTGTCCCTCAGGATTCTGAGCCATAGATAAGATCATCCCATCCCTTTCTTATCCATCCAACAATCCACTCTTCAAATCCATAGCTCTCCAGTTACAAAGAAGGGTGTTGTGGGGAGCTATATCAAAGACCTTACAGCAGTCCAGATAAATGACATCTGTAGCATTTCACTTGTCCACTGATAGAGTGACCCTCTCATAGAAGTCAACAAGATTGCTGAGGCAGGACTTGCCCTCAGTGAAGCCATACTGGCTGTCTGGAATCACCTTCTTGTCCTCAGTGTGCCTCAACAGAGTTTCTAGGAGGTTCTGTTTATGATCTTCCCAGGCACAGAGACAGACAGATCAGAGTTCCCAGGAGCCGCTTTTCTACCCTTTTTAATAATGGGTACAAATGTTTTTCTTTTCCAGTTACCTGGACTTCACCTGGCTGCCAAGATTTTTCAAATACCATGGAAAGTGGCTTGGCAACAACAGCCAAAGTAAGAAAGACTTTTGCATTCTGAAAGTTTCTTTGTTACCCAACTGCAGTAGTAATGTCATTATATATTGTAAATTATAACAAGCAAAAAAGGTTGGGAAAAAAAAACTGACACAATCAGACAACAAAAAGCCGCAGTATTGAATTATAGAATTGTTTAGGTTTTAAAAGACCTTTAAGACTGAATCTGACCCAAAGTTGTCCAGTCTGCCACTAAATCATGTTCCTCAGAGCCACATCTGTTTGTCTTTGAAATACCCCCGGTAATGGTGAGCCAACCATATGACAGCCTGTTCAGGCTTGACAACCCTTTCCAAGAAGAACACAATCTGAGACCATTTCCTACTGTACCATAGCCTGTTACCTTGGAGAAGAGGTAACAGGCTATGGAACAATAGGAACGGGCTGCCATCTGGCTACAGCCTCCTCTCAGACAGCTGTGGAGTGTGACAAGGTCCCCGCATGAACCTCCTTTGCTCCAGGCTAAAGACCTTCAGGTCCTTCAGCTGCTCCTATCAGATTTGTGTTCTCTTCACCAGCCCCATTGCCATTCCCTGGACTCTTTCCAACACCTCAATGTCCTTTGTGTCATGAGAGGCCCAAAACTGAACACAGAATTCAAGGTATGGCTTCACCAGTGCTGAGCGCAAGGGATTGTCATCACCCTGGTCCTGCTGGACAGATTTTTTTTTTTTAAATATAATTTTCCTGCTGGAAAGACATACTGCTGGACACAGTATTTCTGCACTGGACATACTGCTGGTTCATGTCCAGGCAGCTGTCAAGCAGCACCTCCAGATTCTTTTCTGCCAAGCAGTTTTCCAGGGATTCTGGAGAGAGGCTGAGACATTCATTAGTGATAAGTGCTTTTACTGCACTACTGCCCTCCGGGTTGATAATTTTATTGCATTAATTTCCTGACCTGGGATGTTGCATTCCCATGCATAGGGATGTATTTGATATAGCAAATGCATATTAGTAAAGGACTACAGAGAGGTGAAAGAGCCTAATGTAGTGCAGTTTCATACACACAGCCCATCGGGAGGATCTGTTATACTTCCCTATTGGGACACACAAGACAAATGATGGACTTTGGACCTGGCTAGCATAAGAGATTTGATAACAGGATGCCCTGGCAAGAGCAAACAGAACTTTGAGGATTAAATCAAGATTGCAAGAAGATTAAATCAGACTGACCAGAAAAGGAAAATTACATTAAACTCTACAAGCAAGAGATGTAAAATGTATAAATTTGTTTATGTGATGATTAACCCAATCATTGTAGTAAAACATTTCTGGTCTTCCTAAAATAGGATATAAGCATTTGTACTCCACAATATATTTGGACTTATTTGACCATCTCAGAGGCTCCCCATCTCTCTTCATCACTGATACTTCCCTAAACTGCACTTCACAGAATCACATTGTTGAAAGTAGACCTCATGAGATGGTGTCTAGTCCAAACACCCTGCTCAGGCAAGGTCAGCAAGGGCAAGTTTGTCAGGGCTGTGTCTAGTCATGTCTTGAATAGCTCCAAGAACTGAGATTCTAAAACCTCTCTGGGGAACTTGTGTCAGAATTTAATGATGTTTGCCACAAAAACAACAGCAGATTTCTTGTCTTCAAATGGAATTTCATTATGTCATTTTGCTTATTGTCTCTTGTCAGTGAGAAAAGCCTTACGCCATCTTCTTTATACCTTCTCACTGGGTAGTAATAAGATCTCCTGCCAAGCCTTCTTTTATCCAAAAGGTCCCCTGTCCCCCAGGCTTTCCTCATGAGACATATTCCTGTTCATTAATCAGCTTCATAGCCCTCCTCTGCTGAGTAGAAAAGAAAGATGATCTCCCTCACACTGCTCGTGATGCTCTGACAGCACACTGCTGGCCACTTCCACCATGTCACTATTTTGCTGGCTCATGGTCAACTTCTTGCCTGCCAAGACAGCCTGCTGGTGCTTTCTTAGCAGCCCTGCAAAGAACAGGTCAGCCCACAGTGTTTTCTGGTGCCTGAGGTTGTTTCTCCCCAGGTGCAAGGCTTTTCATTTCCCTTCATTGAATTTTATGAGCTTTCTGTTAGCCCCTTTCTCCAGCCCTTCCTGGTCCCTTTGAATTACAGCATAAACAACTTGTGTACCAACCACTCCTGCCTGTTTTGTGTTGCCTGTCTTTCAAACATATTAGCTGGTATGGACCAAAACTGTGCCAAGAAATAGACTAATAGAAAAACAATATGAATGAACGATACTAATGGGTTTAATTCATTTGTCAGCCATCTCTACCTAATGTATCACATAGGTGTCATCTAAGCCAGGAAGACACTGATTTATTTTTCCTTGTTAAGAAATAGCCACAGTATTTAGTGTATACACTGTTAAAGCAGAAGTATGTACATCTGCTGTATAAATATTTTTCTCTTACTAACCAAGAAAACACTGAGGGTTTTTCCCGCCCCTCCTCCCTCTCTACTTCTCCAGTTCTATTTTTGTCACTAGAACACTAGAACACATTTAAGCTGTGTGTTAACAGTCAGGCTTCAGCATACCTGACACGAGAAATTCTAAACCACCCCCAGTGATTTTAAAAACCAGCTGGGAAATAGCACTGATAGGTAATGGTAGCCCAGCTAACAAAGGGATGTAGAAGATTTTGCAAGAACAAATACTTGCAAATGAAGCTTGACAATGAAAGATGGATCAGAAGCAAATGCAAAATTAACCTAGAGATAATAGTGACAGAATTATTCAAATTACCTTTTTCTTATAAATTTAAACATATGAGCCTAAATAACTGATGTATACAGTTGCTTGACATCAAAATAGATGTTTTTCTAAATTAATGGGATACTTCTATGTCAAATTATCTAAATTGGGCCTAGAATTATTTGCATCAGTACATGAGAGATCTTGAAGTGGCTAGACTAAAACACACTCCACAAATTTTATATCAAAGTCAATATCAAGCATTGCAATTTTTGGGCTAGATAAAAGTCTGTGATGCATAGAAACCTTCGAAGAGGTCACAGAATTTGATTTTATCTGACAGCTGAGTACTTCTGTACTTTTGTATGCACAATGAAGATTAATATAAAATTTAAGCACACCCAAAAAATTAAAACATAGACACATAATTAAACGCTAGAAGGAAAGCCTGCTTTTGGCTGATACTAGTAATAGACCATATGCATTGCAATAAGTCAGGAAATTACTTTGTGTGACATTTTAAGTTCAGTAAGTTGGGTTTCTCCACTTACGTGAGTTCAAAAGCCAGGAAGACACTGATTTATATTTCCCTATTAAGAAATAGTTAGAGCATATAGTCTAGCTGATTTTCTATTGCACAGATAAATAGAAAAAAATATCTAATAGGACAGGTTAAGTGAAAAATGAAGATAACACTGAAGTGCAGGACTGTGGAGCACATGAGAAATGACTAGCTGAAGCCTTGGAAGCAAATAATATGAAACAAATTGCAAAGCACAGTATCATCCTGTTGTAGAAGTAAGACTGATTCTGATTCATAAAACATGGTTCAGATTTATGCTACAATTATTTGATAAAGTTCAATTTATTTGCAATAAAGGGAGGTAGATCAGAATCCCTATGATGTAATAAAAATACTTTGTCCTGTACTTTGACCAGAGATTGGTAATGTATACATGCCACAAAGCTGTCCCAGTTGCATGCATTGAAAGCAGTTATTTACGCTACAGAGTTGTGGAAATCTGATTCATATTCTGAGCAAGATTCTGACACAATAAAGCTTTTTCTTTATGGTTAATATTGAACCAGTGGTTTTAAGACCTCATATACATAAGGTATTGCAGAACAAATGCATAATGATGAAATCAATGCTTTGTTAAATTATGTAAAATCAGAAGATGCTTGTAATAGTTGAAATGTTGACATTTCAACAGAAGAATGTAATGTGAACTCTATCCTTTCTTTAATGAAATTTAAATAGCAGAATATGAAAGATTTGTGTAGCTCTAAAAGAAGCTTCATATCAGAGTTTTCTGTATAAATTAGTATTTCCAGCACAAGAAAAATTACAGGTGATAATTTAGAAAGTGATTTAGGTGAAGCTGTCAAACACAGGGCTATAAAGTACCAAAGAAAGCACTGAAAATCTGATCTGCCCAAAATGTAACCCCAAAAGCAGTTGAATTCTTCACTATGATAAATAAATCTTCTCAGAATGTATAGGATTTTATAAATATGTAGAGAAGTATAAAATGTTGCGCAGATACCTTAACTGGACAAGCAGAAATAAATATCAGAAATAAGAATTGAAACGAAATTAATACTAACAATGAAAGAGAGATGAAAATCATGTTGAGAAAAGCAAGAGAAAAATATTGTAAATAGTATTCAAAATGTGGTTTTGCTTCTTTCTCAGAAAAGTGCATGCTTTCTGACAAAAATAACACTAGACATATTGTATTGTTTTGTTTGACTTGAAACATGCTGTTATGGAAGGACTGCTCTTTTCTTGTGACAGTGCAGCAACCATTCTGAGTTCTCCTTAGTGACAAGCACTCAGAGTGACTGGCCTCTGAGATTGGCCTCTGGTGTTTTCTTCTACATCACCCAGAAAAATTGGAAATTCATAAATATTCCTGAGAACTGTCATTTATTTTCCCCTTTTCTCTACTCTTGTTCGATTCACAGCTGTATTATAAAATTCTAGAGAGTGTCGTTGAAAATTTTTAATAGTTTCCCAAATAATGGCTCAAGATCTTGCACATTGTTGTGACGTCGCAGCCCGACCTCAGAAGGAGCGGCGGCACCGGTCCGCTCTCGCTTTTGGCACATGTGCCAGGAGGGACCGCATCCCGACTCCGCCGCCGGCAGGCAGGATCAGCCACTGGGTGGGATCCTGGACCACC
The DNA here is from genome assembly GCF_901933205.1 of Camarhynchus parvulus. Classification (NCBI taxonomy): domain Eukaryota; kingdom Metazoa; phylum Chordata; class Aves; order Passeriformes; family Thraupidae; genus Camarhynchus; species Camarhynchus parvulus. The sequence goes on from NC_044601.1 coordinate 3,671,937, forward strand.
AGGAGCGGCCGATAAATGTGGACCCAATGTCGAAGGATTCGGAGCAAAGGAAAAAGGAAGGACTCTGATCGCTCCTTCTGTGAAATGCAAAGCTGTGTTTCGTGTCAGGTACAAACAGGTGACGTGCGTATTTGTGAGTGCACCGACAGCGGGAGAGCTGTGAATTCTAATAATAACTGAGGAAAATGAAGCATGGAAAAAGGCCTTTGAAATTAACCCTAGTTGATTTAGGAGCATTGGAATTAAAGCGTTAAGGATGTTGCTTTTTGCTTGTAGTTAATCCATAAAGAGCTCTGCAACAATAACCGTTTGAAGTATAATTTTAGAATATTACTTGTATCCTTGAAAGTATAGCTTTGGAATATATAGAAAGGAAATATGCTTATCTCACACCCTATTGAAGCAAAGAAAAACAGCTTGAGAGAGGAAGATGAACACCACCTCCAGGGTTTATGGTTTTGACCAAGGGAAGCTGGACATCACTGTTATTAGATTTATAGTCTCTGCAATTAAAAGGGTGGACCCACATCTGGGGAGCTGGACTGCACCGGATGGGATTCTTCTGTCGGAAACTGGACCACCACCATCTGGGGATACTCCTTTAAAAACACATCCTGAGAGAAACTAAATCACAATAGTGTATAGAATTGTGATGTAATAATTTGGAATAAATATTGCTGATGTATAAAAAATTGGAAATAGAAACTGCTGGAAAAAACTGATGAGTACCCCTATAAAATACCTGTAATCCTCAATTATAGGTGTGCAGTTGGAAGGAAAAATTCCCCCACTGCACCCAGCGCTGTATTGCTCATGCTTTACCATATTAGATAATAAATTGATTGCTGCTTGAATATTGGCCTAGTCAAGCTTCTTATTTATAACAGGCAGCGGGGCGCACAGGTGTTTGTCGAACTTGCAAACCACAGCTCTGCACTGGGCGGGCATCAGCGGAGCACAGGTGCTAGCTGCTCAAATAGGTGGCAGTGGCAAAAAGAGCGGGAAACAGAGAAAAAACAGTGGCTTTTATGGAGGGAGGGTGGAATCCAGGGAGGAGACCATCTAATGAATCAATGGCTGGATAGGAGGGGTCTGGGGTGACAAATGGTAACGTAACCTGGAGCGGGAAAGTCACAGACCAATGGCAGAAGGGAAAAGTCATAACTGACAGCGAATTTTCTGGACAAAGGGGTGTAACAATTATTATAGACAATCTACAGGGACAGGATTTTTGAGGTAGACAGGGAAAAATCTGGAATTATCATAACTGCCACGGCGAGACAGGGGTAAACAACCTTAGACAGAGACTAAACATATTCTTCAAACCCCCATTGCTATAGCCAGGGAGAGACCAAATATCTCCAACCCCTCACTGCCACATTCTTGTAACAAAATTTCCAGTTTATTGTGTTGTTACCTGCTTGGGGTCCTCAAGAGCTAATTTATGTTCTATGATTTTGCTCCAACAAAAACATTTAAAAGACTTCAGCACATGAAGAACTCCAGTCTGAACACAGGAGTTGAGTTTGGAGTTGTGGAGTTGTGCCTTTAACAAACACAGAGTTTTGAGAGAAGGAGTATTAAGTGAACAGATAAACTCAATAAACAAACAGTACACGTAGATTTCTATTTGCTCTTTAATTTGCAGTTTTAAATAATCTTAGCAATAGTACTGTTTTGGTGATAATCTAAAGATTGTTGCCTAGGGATAGAATGGACTCTCTCTATATTTTATTAAATAGCCAAGTTATATAGAGAGACACGGGTAAGCTTTCAGGTCATTACTCCAGTTATTTTTCCAGAAAACATGGGTGCCATTATGAAAGTGTAATTTATTTTGAATCTTAGCTATTCTTCAGAGATATTTTCCTTCATTTGTTTATGTCAAATAAATACACAGTAGATTTCAGGTACTTTAAGTCTTTGAACAAGTTGGGAAATGTTTAGTCAGATTTTTTATGACTTTTTAATTTTAAGGAAAGACTCTCCAAAAGTCTTGTATTTCTGGCACAGAATAGTGAAAGAAACATGGGACTTCAATAATTTTAATAAGTTGCTGCAGGTCAATCAGCTTTTCCTTTGCAGTCTGAATTTAAAGTGTATGTGATATGTAACTGCCAAGAATAAATAGGTGTAATTGCCAGGGCTACTTCTCCCTAGGCAGAACCTTTTCATGTGAAGATACTGGAGCTATACCGCACTTTGTCCTTCTTTCTACTATGAAACCATATAATCTCACATTATCTTGTCCCTGCTTAAAAGTGCATTTGTCCTTTAACGCTTTCATGATCAGGGATAGATTGTCCTTCCTAGCATGACACCCACATACACAGTTAAGGGTGATGCAGTGAGGATTTACACCTGGAAAAATCTTCAAACGCTTTTAAGTGACACTTACTCTGTAGATGAATTTGCTGGATTCCTTTATCAATTTGCCATGCACTGGAGATATTTAAAGGATATGCAAATGCATCACTCAGGGACATGGCTAGTGATGGATTTGGCAATGCTGGGTAAATGATTGTACTTGATTATTTTAGGAGTCTTTTCCAAAGTAAATGATTATGTCATTCTATGTTTTTGTTCTACAATTTAGAAGTCATCAGAAACCACTGAAAGCAGCAGGCCTTACAGCTTTTGTATGTTCAGTAATTACAGTGATTTAGACCCCACAGTGCCTCTGTGGCCTTGTGATATTAAGTTATTGAATAGAGAGCAAGAGGACAAGACCTCAGCCTTTTATACTTAGTGACTTAACTGCTCTTCTTTCCCTGTTGTGTCTGGCTGAGCTCAATTCAAAGATGCAGAGGTGAACAGCCAAGTGAAAATGGAGAGCATTTGTCTAGGTCAAAATAAAACTCTACGCAATGCAGTTTCAAAGGACATCTATCAGCAGCCATTAGAATTCTAATATCTGAGTCTTAGACAAAATTTAAAGAAAGGAGCAAATGACCAAAGATTAATCAGGTCTCTTGGCAAAGGTTAAAGGAATGGAAAGTGGTGATAACTTATCCTTGCTGCAGTTTTCATGCAATCACCTCATGGCCAACCAAGGTTACTGAGTTGTATGTCATCCTGAAGCGCATGGGTGGGGACTGAACCTTTTTTCTCCCTGATAATATTTCTTCATGTTTTACAAGTGTTAACTGTATTTTTGTTCTCACACTTTATGCCTTGCTGTCTTACAAATTCCAATACAATTACTGAAAAAAATTCTGTTTTTCTTATTCTCTCATATCTTTAACTAAGCCTTACCTTTTCATAGATCATGTAATAGACTGGATTTCTTGTTGCATCAGCTTACGATAGGCAAACCTCTTATTATAATCAGTTTTTAATAGCTTGTATAGAAAGCTCTTTGAGAAAATGTAGAGAAACTACAGAATATATGCAATTATTTGTGTTTACTTGACCTAAGAGGGCAGCAGCAGCACACTGTGCACTTCAAGAGCTGCATTTGTCTGCTGTGTCAGTGGACAAGATTAAGTGCAATTCTTTATTCAGTAGGGGAGCTTAATGGGATCTTGGGGATGTTTGCATATCAGGTCTTTACAACAACAAAGTCGGATGTTTCACCTGATAGTTTTCATTTTTTGACATTTTTTAAGAGACATAAGCAATTTAAAATCATGTTGAAGTACTTGGTATGTGGCACTGTAGTTTAGCTGGACAAGTATAAGGCTGTTGCTGCCAGCAGCAGCCATATGTGTGCATTTTTACAAACTTTTACTCACCTGGAATTAGTTTCTGTAGCCATTAATAGGGCCTAGAGGATGCAATGTGGAAATAATAGAATGCAGATTTACTGTGGCACCACACTTTAAAAGCCACAAGGTCTCTGTACTTAGATGTATTGTATTCTAAATCACTTTTGCACAACACAGTTGATCTAATATGTTCTGAATCACTCGCGTTCTCAAGTGTGATGTCTACAAGGCCCTTTGCCTTCTTTCCTAAACCAAGGTCTGAACAAGTAAATAGTTGTTCCTTGAGTGTCCTTTATTATTGCATCTTCTTGACTCCATATCCCATCTACTGTATCAAATCACAAGTTTGATCACAAATACACAAAATGCATTTCCATCCAGGTGAAAGGTTATGAATCCATGAAATTCTGATTGAATTCCTGGAATGGATCTGTGTAGGAGAAAACAAGATTTCACCAAGTGTCTTCTAAAAACAAATGTATTTTTCTTCTGTAACTGGATTTATCTGAAAAATCTTGAGATGCACTACATAGGGGCATGTCTGGAGAACACCCAAATCACTAAGTCTCTGCATGTGATGCTGAGAAAAGAAATAGCTGTTAGTGCAGCTAGTGCTTGATTTTCAGACCATTTACTCCTATTAATCAATTATGTATTGTATGCAAATAGTGAAGCTACAGGTAGCAACAACAGTGACTAAGATTTACTGAGTAATCATTCAATGATACCATGATGTAATGATCATAGAATGGGCATTTAGAGAAAAAAATGTTGAAAGAAAGGCATTTTCTTAATATCTATTCTCTAAAAAGGCAGTTACCAAATTACTGGGTCTATCAGACAGACCATTCACTATGGCTATCACTGACCCAGAAGGAGGAAATTTTCCCATCTGTAAAGATGCTCTTTTTTATGTATGAGGTTTTTGTCTGCAATTACATATTACATGCTATTGTCAGCTTCATGTGTGAAAGCAAAATTCATCCAATTATTATGCCCTTAATAATTTTGGTTTTTACAACTATTAGAGCTTAAATGCAAGAACAAAGTGTGTATAGTGAAATTCTTTGGTTATTTTCTCCATCAAGGGATGCATCTGTTTTTTGAAACATTAGCTGTAGATTCACAGACATAAGCAAAAAAAAACAAAAACAAAACTACTCTGCTTTCCTACAAAGAATAAAAATATTAGCTGCTTGTAACAAAAGACTGAAACGGCATAAGACTAAGGAAGCTATGGTAGTAAAAAAGATTTTCTCCCATGACATATCCTGGATCCCATCTTTGTCATACCAGCCTACTGTAGCTCTACAGCACACTTTTAGAAGTAGTTTTAGAAAAGTTTTAAGAAGTATTTTGTTCCTGAAGGCATAGTGCACCACTCATGTGGTAAAGAGCACTTTTAGTATTCAGGGTTTCAAAAAAGTTTTCAGTGTTCCTCTCTCACAGCACTCAACACTAAGCTGTAGGATTTATGCAGTGAAATGCAGTCAAATCAAGCTGTTAGCCTACATACTGCAGTAGATGCATAACGTCCCTTATCACAAGGAACTCTATAAGATGAATAAAAAGTAGAAAGATATAAAGGTCTGTCACCATTAGGCTGGACATGACATACACGCATGATCAGGGTCTAAGAAGAAAAAAGTTTTTTATTCTGCATGTTCTCCAGCATATATACTCTTAATAAAGCATGATCTTAAGTCATTAATTACATCACAATAACTTATTACATTCATTGGTGCAAAGCAATCGATTGTCGATACAATTGGCAATATAATTGGCAAAAGTTTTACAGAAATTTAATCAGGCAGGTATACACATCTATGTATGCACGTAGTCTAGCTTACAAAAATTTTTATGTATCTTTTCTAATCTGTCTCCATGCTGACGGTCTTATCTTCTTCCTTGCTATGGATACACTCGAAAATCATCAGTTGTTATTTCTTCTATTAACTCAGCTTTGCTTGCAGGCCAGCTGTCAAGCCCCTCCATAAAGGTCACAAAACTGTAAAACAAAAAAACCTACTGAAGATATCCCATAATTTTGATATTCAAAGTTGTTCCACTTTACACATGCATGTATTTTTATTTACTCTGTATACCCATACAAAAGGTGAGAACAAAGATGTCTAAAATTTGACCAGAATCCTTCATTGCTAGACAAAAGCTCAGTATGTTGCCCACTCTAGGCTAGGAGAGACAGTAAATGACAGAATGCTCTGGTTTCTTCCCCATTTTTTCCCTTTGCTCCCCTATTTGCATTGTGCCTGAGCCTATCTGTGCAACCTTCCACACATGTTAATATGCTTCATATCCTCCCCTCACATAGTAGATCTTCCTGTTGTAATATACTGGATAGGAAACACTAAATGGCATCTGATTATGAGTATCATATTAATAATTCTATAATTCCAAGACCTCTGATTTTCAAAGATTAATTTTCTTTGAGAAGCAGAATGAGAATCAGAACTATTTGGGTTCCTTTGTGTTTTCCATTGTTAAAGATTTAGTTTCTTTACAGTTAAATGTAATTCTGCTATCCCAGGATTTGTTGTATGAATATGAATCGTACTTCTATTCTTTGTGAAAAATTTCACATGGCTTGCTGAAGTTACTCTTTACTTAATAAAGTACTGTTCTTACTCTGCAGTGAGCCAAGCAAAGTGGAGAATGCCACAGCTAACACTCTGTAGTGGAGGCTGCAGTGCTGCCCTGCTCTGGGGTGTGCAGTAACAAGCACTAAAGGACAGTTACTGGAATTTCTCCACTGCTGGAGAAATTCACTGCAGCATGTGAAGCCACTCTGCTTTCTGTTCTGGGTCTTATCACCTGTACAATGGACCCGCCAAAAGCTATCACACAGACACAGCTACAGGTAGGATTTATTAAAATGTTTTTGGTGTTACAGGATTTTTACCTCTCTTCACAATGGGAGCATTGTGGTGAGTATCTGTTGGGTGCACATACAGTAATTCCTATGCACAGACATAAGTATGTAACTTCCGATGACACAAAAGCAGTAACAGAAGTCTTTGGCCTTTGGTCGTAGATGATGAGAGATTAAAAGGTTGCTATTTATCAGGCTACTGTACAAATACTATCTTCTTTATGCCATATGTACATTCTAGTGCACAGACAGCACAGTATGTGAACATATAAAGCCACTGGGCCACTGGCCCTACATTTGACATACGACTCCAAATTAGAATGATCTTGAATCATGACAGAGAATCATGACAGAGAATCCATGTCTGTGTTTTTTCCTTCAGTGGGATCAAACTAGATTGTATTGTGGGTTAAAAACAAAATACCTAGCTTGCAGATGGATTTTATAGTTGTGAATGCTGGTGAGATTCTGGATTTCAAAAGCACTTTTCCTGGCACACAGTCTTCACAGCATTGGGGTGATAACACTTTGGCTAACATTATACAATAAACTGCTTGTGTGTTTTTCAGCCTGTCTTCTGATATTTTCAGCTGATGTTAGTTACCATTTTGGTGGTTTTAAAAAAATCTTTTAAAAGGATTGAAAAATTTATATATTAGCTCCCTTCAGCCTTGTGCTGGGAAATCAAAAATCATTATATAATGCCTAGTGGATGAATATTACCAAGACAAAAATATATCTGGAGTCTATTAAGTGTTTAATCAATTTAAAGTGTAATAAGTGACTGTATGCTGGGAGGAAAAATACAAGGGAAAACCAAAAGTTAAAGCAAAGGTACTCATTGATTTTACACTGACTTACAGATTATGAGGTTATGCACTTGCAATTAGTACAAAAGACATTTTGGGGTGTTAAACCAATGTAAACACAGAGATCCTGAAAAATACTCTGTGGAAAACTTAAACAATCCTTGTAGGTCTGATGCCTGAAGTTGCTGAACACAGGATAGTCTCTACTATATCCATTTAACTAGGTATATTTTATAACCTTTTTATCCTTTAAAAAATTTGAATTCCATGTTCTTTGATATGGGGCAAGGAAATCAATACATGAAAAGGTGGTTATTTAAATTTAAACATGTTTCCATTTTTCTTGAAAAGGATTTTATGTATTAGACATTGAGGTAACAAAACTATAAAAGTATGTTCCCTTTTAAAGGCACATCTCGTGCTTTCAGTCTGATCATCCGCTGCTTCAGATCGTGACAGTGATCAGAACATACTGCCTCAAGATATTTTTATTTTTTTGGTATCCTCTCAGTTCAGATGATCTCAGTTTGATTTGTCATTATTGACTCTACGAAGAGTGTGTGACTGAGGGAAACAGGATATCTTAGGGCTGGCCTTAGGCACTAAAAAGTGAGCAGCTACTTGAGTCAGAAGGCTGATGAGAGCAGCAAAAGGCCTTTTGTGCCAATGCCCATGGAAACAAGGAGCAGTAGTTAATGTAAAAATGTTTACCCCAAATACCCCATCTGCTATTGCTAGTGAGAAAGGATTGAGAAGGAATTAGGGACTGAGATCGAAGGAATGAAAAAGACAACTAACCACAGCTTTCTGTAAACCCTTTTGTCTCAAAAAAATTGTCATGCTGTTGTCCTACAGACTGTTGCCCTCATCCTTAGGCAAGGCTTTTTTTCTGGCTACACTGTCTGAGACAGCTTTCAAGCTTAGAAAACTACAAACAAGATTTTAAAGCCCTGTAAAAGCTGTCATTAGAATTTGCATCTGCAGTAGTAAGAGAAGGCTGACTTGTTTTAGGTTTGTTGGTTTGGTTTAGGTTTGTTGGTTTTTTTTTTGTGGTGGTGTTATGATAGGGCTTAGGTTTAATTGTTTTTTTTTTTCCCTCAAATGCAAGTAGATTGCATTTCCTTTTAGTTTTTAATGTGAATAATACTGCTTTGAAAACAATTTCCTTAAACAAAGTCTGCTGTGTCTCCAAATATGTTATATGTAACAGTAGTGATAGTGATATTCAAACTGCAGGAGACTACAAAGGTGTTCTGAATTGTTTCTAGAAACCAGGCCCAGGCACCCAAAGCACATGTGAAATGTCTGGGTGACAGAATGGGGCTCTGCAGAGAATGCACTCCCTCACACAAAAAAACCCTGCACACAGCTGATGGAAAAAATAAAGCATGTGAAATTGTACAGGAGATTGCCAAGATACCTGAGATCAGCACAGAGGAAGGACGACTTAACAGCAGAATAAATGTTGCTGTCTTTTACTTTAGTAGTTTTGACAGTCTGTGTTACAGGCTGTGTCAAAGACAGCCTGTGGGGGAAGAAATCAACTTCAGGAAGGTCACAAAGTTAACCTGCACACAACCCCGATTTAGCACAGTGGCACTCATCAAAGCACACAGAATGCTACTACAGCACACAGAACTTTCCTGGGCATCAGGAGATATCTGGCATTTTTTTATTTCCTACAGGTCCCTGTGTTTTGATGTCAAGGAGGGCTTCTGCAGAAGCTGGTTTACCATGCTGGCAGACCATGGGAAATGATGAGGAGAGTTATTTATCTCCTCTAACCCATTTGCTGGAAATCACTGCCCAAATGTTTGTAGTAAAAACGTCAGGGTAATGAAATGCTTAATAACAAAACTTTTTCTGAGTTTACCATTAAAAAGAAGAGAAAAGAAAATTACAAATCCAAAAAGATACATGTTAGAATGAAGAATAAAAAACTGCATTGAATCCTATCTTTTGTTTTCCCCAGACAAAACAGATTTAAATGATTATTTTGAAATTCAAACTTCATAGGCTGCATTTTAGTTATTTGTGATTTTTTTTCACTCAGAGAAAATAATGGCAATAATAATACTAGAAAATTTCTATTTTCCTATAATTACTTTCACTTTAAAGTAATAACCAATACATCACATAATAGAAAATGTGAAATTTAATTTAATTTTGAATAGTCTGACTTCCTATTCGTAAGCAGCTTTGCAGAAAAGCTCAGTTTATGACCTATGGTTTTTTCATAATTTATCACCCTGGAAGCTTTAGTTTTTCTCACCAGGAATAAATCTATGATGAAAGTTTGGGGGTAAGAGATTTGATTATATTAACAGGATAAAAGTAATGTACACAAGCTTTCAGGATGTAGTTATACTACTTATCCCTTCCTTTGATTTTCACCAGATGCTGGATTTGAGACACTTTCAATAATTGACGGGAACATTCTGTAGAAAACAGAAGAAAAGTTGTAAGATCTTAAGTCCATGCAAAGTAGTCTACAATGCAGAGCACTCAGTGGGGCAATAGCAAGCCCAGGAGCCTTAAGCCATATAACATAAGTATATTAGGACTCTTGTTGCAACAGAACACAAGATGAACAGCACACACTCTGAAACCTTCAAGGTAAAAAGAGAGAAGTTTATTTCTCTACCTCAATATATCTAGAATTCCAAAAGTGACCCTGGATTGGAGGATGAAATTGCCACCTCTCCAATGACACTGGTCAAACCAACAGTCCATCCAATTTCTCCTCCTCCAGAAAGGAATGCAAAACAATCATTATTTACATGAAAAGTGCGTGAGAACTCCATCACAAAAATGTAAACATCAGAAGGCTTAGAAGAATTTGGAAGAACAGGGTGACATCTCACCCTTTTTCTGTTTAAAAAAAAAAAAAGAAAAAATTATCAATGTTAAAAGGAAAAATGGACAATGTTCAGTGCTCACTCATGGAGGAAGCATTGGAGTAATCACTCACATCGTCTGCATCTGAGTGATCACTCAATGATTCATTCACTTGATGACTTTCAGTTTGGTCAGAGTTTCCATTTTGCCTGTTGGCCGGATTCTGTCTCTGTGGTTGCAGGTCAGGATGAGCACATCTCGAAGGTGCCCAGCGTACCCCAGGATCTGTGGATACACAAGCATACCCACGCCTTGAAGCAATAAGGTCATAGGGACCTTCCCACTGTTTTGTGACTAAATTCTGCACCCGAACCTTTGCTCAAGGCTGATGCATCTCATCCAAAGCCCGCAATGAAAGGTGATGATTGAAAATGACAGGATTATTTGAATTCTGCGGCAAGAAAGATGATTGATGGTATACAAAGATTTTGCCAACCAACTGTGCGGGGTTTCACCCTGCATTCCCTGTTTTTGTTTTTGAATAACCCACTTCAGAGTCCCATGAGCGCCTTCTACAATAGCTTGACCAGTGAGAATGAGGGATACTAAACCTGTGTGACACACCCCACAACTGCAGGAACTGCTGCATCTTCTGCAATATGTAAGTAGGATTATTGTCGGTTTTCACAGCAGAAGGTATGCCCAGAACGGCAAAGGCCTGTCTCCAGTGGGCGAGGACATCGTGGGCCTTTTCTCCAGTGTGAGCAGAAGCCCACATCACAGAGGAGAACGTATCCACAGAGACATGCACATTCTCTAGCCAGCCAAACTCGGCAATCTGGGTGACATCGGTCTGCCAAAGCTCCAAGGCACTAAGGCCTCTGGGGCTTACCCCGGCTGGCAAAGGCCCAGCAAGCGTATGACAGCTGCCACACGACTTTACAATGCCACGAGCCTCAGCTGGCATCAGCTGAAACCACTTCTGCAAGGTAAGTGCATTCTGAAGGAAAAACCCATGCGATGCCTTGGCCCGCCAAGCCTGCGTCAGGCTGAGGCGCTGCCCACACTGGGTCAGCCCACACGCTACCTTCCACTACAAACCCTGGCATGACTCCTTACACGCAGAACGTAGTACAGATGAACTTGGGCTCGCAATCACACGTCGTGGTGGGAAGGAGGGGGTAAAGCTGCAAGACCTCACCCAGGGCTCTCCTACACAAGGAGGCCACCAGATGTCGCAACAGGACACAAGATGAACAGCGCGCGCTCTGTGACCTTAAAGGCAAGAAGAATGACGTTTATTTCTTGACCTCAATAGACATAGAATTCCGAAAGTGGCCCTGGATTGGAGGATGAAATTGCCACCTCTCCAACGACACTGGTCAAACCAACAGACCCCCCAATTTCTCCTTGTCCTCCTGCAGAAGGAACGCAAAACAATCATTATTGACATGAAAAGAGAGTGAGAACTCCGTTACAAAAATGTAAACATCAGAAGGCTTAGAAGAACTTAGAAGAACAGGTCAACAGGCTCTGCTTTTCACTCAAATAAAATCCATATCCAGTGGAGCAGTTCCTGTCTTCTGAACAGTTCACAAAGGCACTGTGATGCCCTCTGCTGTTTCCAAGAAAACCCTTGCTCCTGCAAACAAGAATTCTCTTTGATCTTTGTGGGATGTGGATTTATCCAGTGTCCCTTAACAGAAGAAAATGTTGAAGATCAAAAAGGATGGAAAAAAAACAAGTTGCTATTTATAATTCAAAATTATAAGGTCTTTATAATGCCATGCATGGAGATAGTAGAAATGAAAGGAACATACATGAGAAAAGAAAGGATTTCAATTATGTAAGCTTATATGAGGTGTTCAGATGACACTAATCATAAACAAAATAAGGCATTACAATAAAAACAAAAATTATGCCAAAAGTTTTGCATTTTGGAGCGATCTCATATGTTCAGAAAAATTTCAGCCCTAGTAGCTGAATTCTTGAGAGTGTATTTCTATTGTGATAGAAAACAATTATCTATCAGCTTAGGGTTATTAACATAGTAAAAAACGCCACAACTTAAGCACCTCATTATCGGAAGTATTACACTTAGAGGGAGGAGATAGGAGGTTGCATACTCTAAAAAACAAAGTCTTTCATGATGACAGTGTGGCTACCAGACCCATTGTCTTAAGAGACACATCAGATCTGTTGTCCATGCGCTCCAAAGGTGGTTCACACATGTGCAACAGAATTTATCTACTTGGAATGTGATAATTGATATTCCTGTAAGTCAGAAATAGCTCTGTAAGGTCTGTGTAGGTCTGCGGTAGCACTTCCAAGAAACTTGGAGCCTGAGGAATTTTTGATAGAGAATATCTCTTTATCAGATACATATCAAATATATAAGTCCTGCCAATAGATCCACAGCTTCCCAAGCTCACTTCACTTGTACTACTTACTGCAAGTGCAAGTATTTCCACTTGGCCAAAAAAAAAATTTAAAAATAGCAGATGAAAACAACTCTACAAAACCAGCATGTGCAGGCATGTTAAATGAGAAGTGTGAGAAATAAGAAAGATTTTTTTCCAAGCATTACATTGAGGTAGATTGGCCCCCTGGTATGATCTCTCTTTTGCTCTTTTTCTCTTTCACCCACATAGTCAGTAGTAAAAATATCTTGGTTTTACATGGCAAATAATTCCATTTTCATTCCTAAAATATCTTACACTATTCTCTGCATTGTTTCTGCAGTTTTCTGAGTTTATAAAGGTGCTATGAAACATTATGTACAGTTTCATTCACTGCTAGAGTGCACATTCAGCCATGACTTAGATATGTTAAGGAAACTATAGAAGTTACTTATCTAAGACCCTCTAATTTAGGCTGATACGTTGGCTGCTTATTAAAGTGTTTTTGAGAAGATATTTTCGACCAGTAAACTATCTTCCAAAAAAAATAAAACTGGCTTTACTTTAAAACATTTTAACCCACCCCCTTGCCAAAATTTGAGGCATTCAATATAGAAAACACAAAGACTACACTTAGACATGAAAATTGTTCTGGTTTCTTTTTCCTTTAATCTGAAGTTTTCTTTGTGAAAACTGACATTTCATTTAAGTTCACCTTTTCCACAAGTGGCCACAACTTGTATGTCTTTCATTTTGCAGGGTCCTCATTTAATCTCGGGGTCTGTAATTTGCCTCAGGGTCTGAGCCATTGCAGGAGCTGCTGCCAGTAGTACAATGCTCTGGCAATATAAGATACTATGAAGATAATATGAAGTGTCCAAAGGTTACCAGTTATGCTAGGTCTAATTATGCCATTAGCAGCTGTGTAAATTTATCCCAATAATCACAGGTATGTTGAATCACCATGAAAGTTGGTCCTGTATATTCCAGGTATATATGCAGATGTCTTGCAGCAGTATTTAATGGAAAACAGGTAAATCAATGCAGGCTTTTTCAGAAAGACATAACAAGGCAAAGCACTATAGGATATGTGTATATCCCACCTGCAGGCTTCCTAAACTAAGCAGTGTAGCAATGTCATATATGAGCCTGTGATTGCCTCTAGGCTAAACAATGTAAACACACTCTGCATGTAAAAGAGGAATGATGCCCAGAGTTGTGAAAATTGATTAGTTAATATTACTAATTTTATTTTTTTCTAGTTTATAATATCTGCATTCACACGCTTTAGCAACGAATTTGAAGGAAAAACATGTTAAGAAATCAAAAATTCAATGTATAACGCAGCAGTGCAGGAAATCTGCCCTGGGCAATATTGAAGTAATATGATTAAACAAATCATTGCAATAGGGGTTCATTACGTGAACACTGAACACTGAATGAGACAAGGAAAAATGGTATGTAATTATGAAATTAAATCTTGTATTGGTGTGTGTTTACACATGGATGCTATTACTCTTTCTGCAACTGTTGCCAGCTATTGTCTGCCATGACCATCTCTAACAGCATTATTTTTAGTTCCTTTGGAGGACAAAATGCTATTCTACAGTGTACATTGAAAGTTATTTTTCACAGAATAAAAAGATAATTGTGAAGGAATATTTCTCGTATGCTTTTCCCATTTTGTAATAATAAAGTATTTTTATATTTATATTTGAAAAACAAGTGCCCACTAATGGCAGTGGGAGAGTTCTTGGAGATGACCACAAGATTGGACTGTCAGGGATCACTGAAGACCTAGGCATACTAAAAATGATTTTTGCTTTACCTCTGCCTCTACAATTCTGCCCTACAATTGTGCAAACCACAAGTTTGGTAACCTCAGAAATACTACCCAGCTCTAAAAGTTCTGCAGAGATTTTTACTGCTGCCAAATTTGATTTCAGGAACTACCACATCACCTGTGCGACTTGTTTGGATGTTTTTAGCTTCTGACAACCAGGCCAGATTTACATTAGAAATTCTTGTGTAGATGTGATGAATACTTATTAATTCCAAGAACTAAAAATTAGGACCACTAGACATTTAAACCAAGGGCTGAATTGAGAAAGATTGTTCCCTCTTCACTGTGAAGAATATCCATGCCCTAGGAGTGGCAGTAAGAAGTATAAAATTCCTTTGACTTCTGTCACAGACATCTTTTATGAAAAATCCTTTCCTTAGGATTTTTTCTCCTGAGAAGCTGAGAGGCCTCAGGAACAAAATGTAAACAATGGTTATCTGCTGCTGTGGAATGCAACAGGTGCATCTGTGATTGGTCTCATGTGGTTGTTTCTAATTAATGGCCAATCACAGCCCAGCTGTCCAGATTGACTCAGCCAGTCACAAGACTTTGTTATTAATATTTTCTATTCTTAGCTAGCCTTCTAATGAAATCCTTTCTTCTATTATTTTAGTACAGTTTTAATATAATATATATATAATAAAATAATAAATCAAGCCTTCTGAAACGTGGAGTCAACATTCTTGTCTCTTCCCTCATCCTAAGACCCCTGCAAGCTCCATCACAGGCCTCCATCTTCTCTCAAGCAATTTTTTCCCCTCTGAAAACAAGCCCATACTCTAACCAGATAGTGATATAAGATTGACCTATAAATCTATTAAACTAAGTGTCACTCAGGATTATCTGAAGGCTATGTAGGAACTTTCATCAAGAGATACTTTTTTTCCCCCTCCCTTTTATTTGGTTCATAATGAAAAATCTTTCTTTAAAGGGTGAAGTTAATTAGATTCAAGACCCCTTTTTTTAGTCTGCTCTGGAAATAGTGCTAGCTTTTCACACTCTGGAGAGAGCTATTTTATATTCAGCACTGTAATAAAATAAATGAAGTTACAAATAAAACCTTATCACTTCACTGATCCAGATTTTTATTTGTAAGGTTTGGTATAGCCAATTTCTGAACAATTTGATCTAAACTGTCACCAGTGATCAATACTTTCTGAATCTTGGTTTTATCTTCTGTGACCGGTAAAGATGCTGCAACAAAGGAAATATACAAGGGACATTTTTTGTTGATTAGATGGTCTATTCATATTTTAGCAAGACTATAACAAGTAGCATATGAACCAGAGAACAGAAACCTGCTTTTCCTGCTTTTCTGTCAGCCAGTATTTATTGTTAAAACATAATTTTGTTACTTCTGTATCACTGATGCAAAATTCAACTTAGATCAGATTCTCCAAATTTTTACAATGTAACTCGGAGACAAATTCTTTCAGATAGATGGCACAGATACAAAGCTTGTAAGATTTCAGAATGAGAGTATCAGGACTACTATTACTTTTGTTGCTTGTGAGCATTGCAGGTGCTGCAGCTTTGAATTATGAGTTGTTTTGCTATTGGTTGAAATATTGACAGACCTGTAACTTGCTGCTGACTATTTGATTGATCAAGTTCTCCTTTTGGACCATTTATAATGATTAAAAGGAAAGTCCTATCAAAATAGTACGCCTGAAATGGCACGTATTTATATTTGAATTTTTTCTCTGCTCTCCAAGGGCATCAGTTTACTGAAGAGATAAAGGCAACATGGAGCTACCCTGCCAAAAAGTGCAGACTTACTTTTCTACTATCTACAATTTTTCTACTATCTACTATAGATTTTCAAATTCTAGTATTCAATGTTACTGACAGCATAAAGAGACTTTAATTTAAAATATTACTTTAAATACCTGCAAGCTTTGCTTTGCTGAAATATTTTTTTTTTCTTTCTTGGAGGAAAGTTGAACATCAAACTGTGTCACCCAGCAGTATTTTTGTTAGTTTTGCCTTTCAAGAAGTAGTGTTTTCATTCAAGTATTTTAACAGTGTCTAGGAAAGAACATGCAGGAAACCCCACTTAAATTTGTGGAATATGTATGCACAGCATAAAAGGAATACAAACTGGGTACTAATATATTTAGAAACCCATTCCTTCTACAATGTTTGTTTCCTAGAGGACATTGTAAATAATGGCTAGCTCAGCCAAATGTGCAGAGGTCCGAAGGGAAGTTTTACATTCAGATATATACTTTGCTGCTTATTTAAGACACATAATTACTGACTTAATATACTTGACTGAAGGATTTTGGGTCATTCTCACAGAATGGACTTGCACTGATTTCAAACTGATTCTACAAGCAGTGCAGCGCCCTCATCTGTAGTCCTTAGAGATTTGACAGCCTTCCATAATTTGTGGGAAGATCTTTGGTGTTGCTCTGTACTTCTGCCAACCATGCAGAGAGCTACACTGTTTAAAGCAAGAAATACAAGAAATTAATTTTGCTTTTATTTTCTTTGTGTGCTCTCCCTAAGTAGGCTTCAACTTTTAGGTGGCTTTGTTATTCAGGAAAAAATCTTGAAGAGTTATGCTCCAATGTTAGGCTGCATTTTAAAATTATATGCCACCAATATGTTTGGTTATTTAGGATGTGATCATCAAATAACTGAATCTGGAAGGGACCTCTGGAGAAACTCTGGTTCAAGCACACCACCCAAGCAGCACCACCCAAAGACATGTGCCAATACCACAGAGAACTTTTTAGTGTCTTCAAGGATGGAGATTCCACCATCTGGGAAATCTGTGCCAGTGCTGCACTCACCCTCACAGTGGAAATGTTACCAGTTCAGAGGGACACCCCTGTGTTCCAGTGAGTATCCATCCCCTCTGGTCCTGTTGCTGGGCACCACTGAAGAAAGCCTGGCTCCCCGCTTTTCACTTAAGTTCCTCCTGAGCACCCCCCCTTCTCTGAGCTGAACAGTCCTAACTCTCAGCCTGTCCTCTTCAGAGAAATGCTCCAGTCCCTTCATTAGGTTTGTATCCTTTCACTGGCCTCCCTCCAGTTGTCCAGAATGCATGGGGAACCCAGCACTGGACACAGCACTCTAGATGCAGCCTCACCAGCGCTGAGTAGATGGGATGGACCACCTCCCTCACCCTGCTGGCAAGACAACTCCTTTTGCAGCCCAAGACACAATTAGCCTTGTTTAGTGCAAGGACACGTTGCTGACTCATGCCATCACTCGTGTAAACCCCATTTATATCACAATGAGAAATTTCTTAAAGCGAAAAGAAGAAAATTAAAGACTTTTCTAGGGTATTGATTTGCACTGTTTCTGTTGAGAAATGGCATGTAAAACCAGCATGAAAGCAACTTAGAAACTCTCATTTTATGTGAACTTTCTCAGCTAATAAAACTTGCTGTTATATTTGCAACTTGCAGTTTGTGAGAAAACTACTAAGTAGAATTTTGGAGTTGTTGCAAAAAAACAGTCACTTTTGTGAATAATAATACTTGCAAATAGTTATTTAGGACTTTCTTTCACACTTCTTATCAAAAACTTCCTTACTTGGACAGTCATCATTACTCTGAAAAGAAAATTTATTCTTCCCATCAATTAATGAATTGGCAGAAAATATAGTCCAGACCACATTACACATGACATCAACTGAGGGAAAAAAAAATAGATACAACTCTTCCTTCCTTTTACATTTTATACTTATTGACAATAATACTGAAATCTCACTGGGAGATGTCTGTAAGTCTGAGCCATGCATCCTGCTTTTCAGTCTTTCCCACTCCTATCTCATCCCTGGAGCAGCAAGTGGGTTTGTGTCCAAACTTTGTGCTTGTAATGAAGACAGGATTACTGTGACAGCTCCTCATGCACTCCAAACTGAAAAAAAAATGTTGATAAATTAGTCTTCAAAACCGATGTCAGGCAGACAGCACATTCCTTCTCACATGTGATGTCAAAATTGCGGGCAAACCTTGATATGCAAGGTGGTGGGTCTGCAAGCCTCATCAGTTCACCTCCAGCCCTTCTCAAGAATTTTTGTTTGCACCCTGAAGTGCAGCTCTGTGCTCCACCAGTCCCTGCTCCACCACACATCAGTGCTCCTGCAGCACTCAAAGAGCAAGAGTTGCTTCTACAGGGGAAAACTCTCTGATCTTTATCTATGGGGTGGTAGCTAAGGGGCCAAGCAGCAATGTTCAAGCCAACAAGAGGTTAAAATTTCAAGGAGTCAGGGACCAAAACTTTAATAAATCTCTTACAGCAAAGCTAAGCTGTTATATTTTAGAACTTTTTACACAAAAGTAAAACTGAGCATTAAAAAAAAACATATAAAAATTGTTAATACTAGTGATTCGAACTGTATCTTTTATTAGCGCTGGTGATTTTCAATAGCTCTGGCACCCACAATTTCAAAAGTAAGATAAATATTTATTGTATAGAATTACTTTAGAGTAAAGCCATACATTCTTGTAGTGAGTTGACTTTCTGGAAACCTCCAATTAACAAATCATGAGCGTGAACATGTGGAAAGAAAACCAAGTAAATAAAAAAAGTAAATGTTACGACAGTGCTTTTAAATTCAGGATTTTATTCTTCATCCTAATAGCCTCGATCTCTCAGGTCAGATTAAATTTTCCTTTATGTACTGTGATGGTGTTTCCTGATCAAAAGTGGATACAGAAAACTCTTTCTGTCCCAACTTATCTGCATCAGACAAAATGCTTTCTTACAAAGGGCTTGTGTGATATATTTGAATGGAAAGATTTTAATTTCTCATCCATAAGTGCTCAGCAGACTCTTTCTGTTGTTCTTCTTTGTGACAATGTGCCACGCACATTTTCCATAGAAAATCAAAATTCAATAATGATTCC
Source organism: Camarhynchus parvulus (assembly GCF_901933205.1). Lineage (NCBI taxonomy): Eukaryota > Metazoa > Chordata > Aves > Passeriformes > Thraupidae > Camarhynchus > Camarhynchus parvulus. Next base: position 3,691,288 of record NC_044601.1, read on the forward strand.
ATAATTAGCAACATTTAAAAACATGGAATAATGAAAACCATAAAATTTTATTTTATTATTCTAACTTTTGAAAAAGAAACTGATGTGTGTATGTATTTGTTTTACACCTTAATATGCAAGCAGACATGCATCTACATGTTTTTGTGTGTAGGTAGCTTTATACTTGCATAGGTTTATGTACCAAGAAAGAGAACGATGACTAATTTTTAAAAAGTTTTTAATACTTTGCCGCTACATTCCAGCAGTTTCAGTGCTTTAGTGGCGTCTTAGTGACAGTACTGCCATGCAAATGGAAAGATTTTGTTTTGGTTGGTTGCTGCTGTGGTGTTGGGTTTAATCATGGCTTCACATTCCAACAGCCTTTCCCACCTCAGGACAATTCAAAGCAGGAACATTTAGTTCTCTTGATAATTTTTAAGCATAAGACCCTTTTCACTGGAGATGAGGCTAATCATTACTTTCAGGAGTTCCTCAGGTTTTGAAAATCCGTTCTTTGCAATATAAGATCTGTTTCAGTTAATCCTGAGTAAAGTTTTCATGTTCATTATGAGTTTCTCCATGGACTCCATTAAATTAGTATTTCACTGCCTCACAAACTTGAAAGACCATATTCTCACACTATTTATTTGACAAGTGTTTTCATGTTTTGAGGACAAATTTAAGGCATAGTTTAAGGAATTCTCAAAAAATATGTCAGAGAAATATGCCAAATGGGTGCTATGGTCCTATCATCTGGTCATTATTCAGTGTCTTAATCATTATTAAGTACTCTGGTGAGTCATAATGGCCTGGATCCAGCAATCAATAAAATTATTCAGGTGCTTAAAACTGTGCACAAGATGAAATACGTTGCCAGATCAAAGGGTCAATTTCCTTACCAATTTATGGACAGAATATTAGGGAAGTCAAGGAGAAATTAAAAGCTTCTTGAAAAGGTGCAATATGTGTGATACTGACTGTGGTATGGTATGGTAATTGATCCTGAATCATTAAGAGTAGGAAAATGTCACAGCCTAAATCCACTGTGGTAGTAGAACTGCTGCTTGAGATTTTTTTCTCTCTTCTATTGAGAAATAGAGGATTTTTTTTTCACTCCTATTCTATGAGCTCAGTGAACTCTCTGCTACAACTTCAGATATACGTATTACTCTTACACTCTGAAGGAACAATTAAACTTTATTATGCAACTTGTAATCCCCACATAAGTGGTATAAATCTCTTTTTTTTTTTTTTTGGAAAGTTGAGGTAATTAAATTTGTAATAAAATAAAGGAATTAATTAATTGTGATTGTTGCAAGTTAGTGTCAGAGACTCATATGAATGGCACAGACATGAAAGGGAAGCCAAATTGCTGCAGAAAATAGAATACAGCAATTAATGTGGCTGCACTGTTTCCTCCTACTGTTGTTGGGAAAACTTCAGAATGTAGAAAAATAAGTCCTCTAACAACTGTTCCAGACTTGCCAACTTCACTATCATACGGATGTTTTTCCTGTGCTCAAAACAATGAGATATTGCCAGGATTTTCTTTTTAATTCTTATAAAGTTCAGCTGAAACCTATTTGAATCTCATCAATTTTGATGTAAAATAATATATGCATTACAACATAAAAACAACAATGCATTTATCACAGTCTTTAGTGGAGAAAGCAAAACGTGGATGGTCTAGAGTGTAGAAATGAATGGAGAGAAAAATAGTGACCAAAAGGTAGTACAAGATACAAGACATTAGAAAAAAAAAAAAAAAAAATAGCAAAACCTGAGAAAGATACACAAACATGTGGAGGCGTTTTTTTGCTTTTGGGGTTTTTTTAAATTTATATATTGTGGCTCTTTGTTAATATTTCCACCTAGTAATCAGATACATGTATGTTTAAAAGGCCTTCTAGAAATCATTTCAACCTATTGGTTTCCATTACATGGACCCAGAATTATGAAAAAAATGTACACATAATCAAACAAAATATATACACATATTTACAGAAGTTATATATTATATATGCTTTCAGAAAAGGAAATTCATGTTTAGCAGACATATACATCCAAGATAAATAATGTGATCTCATTGCTCAATACTGTTGAAAATGGTGACATCATTTTCATAACCAGAACAGAGCAAATACCAACCCATCATTGGGAAAGACCATAATTTTATGCATGATAGTATAGGTTGCAAGAAAATATTGTACTGAATTACATATCTGAAAACACATGCCAGAGGTGATATGCTTTATGTTACTAAAAGGAATCTTCTTTTTCTCCCATTAGATGTTTTTCATCATTCACAGGATGGTAATAATCTTGGCGCAGCTGGTAAACAATTCACAGCTTTCAAGCAGTGCAAAGCACTCATAAAATTATATATTGTGCCCTTTTTTTAAAATAAGCAAATGTCCTTTATTAATTTAGTTCCTTTTTCTTTAAATGTAAATATATAAAACTGGATATGGTTGCAAAAGAGCATGGTTTTAGGAGACTTTAAATATCTCTGTCTCTTTCTGACTTCTGAAAATTGCATTATTATTTTGAATGTATGATCCTAAGCATCTGACTCTGGAAATCTGTGCTTAAATTAAATAAATAAGATTTAGTATGTGTTACGCTTGAATTCCAAATTATTATTTTGTGTGAATAAAATGGTGTCTTATAATGTATCTGTCCTTTACAAAGGTGCTTCCAAGCTTTAGTATTTCATACCTCCTGTTAGAATAAGCATGTACAAATTTTTGCACAACAGTCTGTGAATTGTGGCATTCACACAATTCTGATAAAGTCTGATAAAGTCTGATAAACTGCTGATAAAGTCTCACTGAGCTGACGAAGAGATGTCACTTTATGTCAGTGGGCTTTTAAATTGTCAAATTCTTAAGCATATGATGTTTAAAAATCAACCTATGCTGAAGTCAAACTGGAAATGTATCAACTAAGTTTTCAGGCAGAAACAAAAGTCTTAAACAGATCAACATATTTCTCTTTTTCAGGAGATTTGTCTATTGTTTTCTCTCTTTCTCAGCAGTACCCAACCTCTGATTTAGAAAGTTTCTAAAACTTTTGAGGCAGATGTAGAAATTAATGCTACTTTCCTGACCACAAATTTTCTGAGTCTTTTTGAATTCAATCCACTGGGAATTTCTTTTCATGAAAAAGGGAGAATTTTTAGGAAAATTATTTGAGGTATGCAACAGCATTCCTGATAAAAAAAAAGAAAGAAAGGACAACGAGAGAAACTGAAGAATAACAAGTAGACTTTGTGGTCAGAAATTGTCTTTGCTACTTGATTAGTTAATTCCTGAAGATTTCTGAAGTGTGAATGACCCAGAATTAGATTGTTGCACCAATTTAAAGTGTCCCAGACTTTGTCCACACAGTACTGAAAGTGAAGCAACATAAAACAAACCCAAAATTCTAAAAACTCTGCAGAATAACAAAGCAGTCTTTATTAACTCAAAGTGGTGACCTCTCTTCTGCCCATCATCATGTTCTATCTGGTACTGGAGACCTGACTTCTTATCCATCAGCATCTAAATCTTTGCTTTGCCTGTGTGCCCCTAATGGCTTATGTCTGTAACATGGAGTAACTGCAGGCTTCCAGGAGAAGCTTGAGCTCCTGTTTTACCTTCTCCTCCTCCTTGTTTTGGTATTTTGCCTTTATTTTCTGTCCACAAAACCATGACATTAGCTTCTTCCAAAATACCATGCAGTTGCATGGCTGTCCAGCCTCAGTTATCTGATGCTAAAATTCTCTTTCAAATTCTTTCCTGGGTACTAAAATATCTCTGTCTACTCTATGTTCACAGTGTCTTGCTTCAGGGATTCACTGTTCTACTATGCAGAGATATACCAGCCTAGCAACCACCTTCAAAATATGCTCAAAATGCTGCTTCAGAAAACTCCTAATAGGTAAAAAGATTCCACATGACAGCCTTTCCTGGAGGGCTTCTTCAGTTCTCCATGCTTTTTTTTTTGTCCCTACACTTTCATGCCCTAGCATCTGCCCACTCCACTAATCACACATACACCAATGGGCCACAGTTTTTTTGTTCTGCCTTATGCTCATGATTTACTGTCTGACCTGACTTCCTTAGACCTTTCTGAGACTGTCTCCAGGGAGGATTACCTCTGCTTCTGCCCTTCATTTTCACTTTCCCACTGTCTTCTTAGGCTGAGAATACTCCTCTCCTGGGAAAGGCCAGAGATAACAACCCATAGATGAAGTCACATTGGCATATAGCCTCCACACTTAGAGGTACATGTATTAGAGCTGAGTCCTTCTTACAGAAATTATACCCCTCTTTAAAATGCCAAAAGAAATTTACTGCTCTCTGCTATTAATATGTGAAGTACAAGCAAACAGGCATTTGGCTAAGATTCAGATTGATAATCCAGTCCATATATCATCACACCAGTCTGTCTGCTCCATTAGGATTTTACTAAATCTCACAAAAGTTTGACAGACTAGCAAATCCACGTGACTGTACAAGATGTAATTAGTCATAAAGCTCACAATTAAAATGCTTTCATATAGGTGTCTTCTGATGAGTCAGGTAAATTCATCTGGGACATAGACCTACCAGGAGTGATTTAAAGACAACTTCATTGTTCTTTGGCATTCTGGAAATTGTCTGACACAGAGCTTAAGAGCCCACACAAAATTAAAACACATCCACAGGTCTTCTGCTGGCTTTGGACAAAGATGGATTGCTGTGACAAAGGTAGGGAACATAAAATCGGTTTTGCTCGCCCATAGAGTAAAATGAAGAATGAAGAATACTGCTTTAGGACAGAGATGATATACATTAAACAAAAGGAAGGATCACTGTCTGTTGCTGCAAAGTTCCAGGACTCACATCCAAATGAGATTTCTGCATGTAGATCTATAAAATACTAGTCTGTGAATGAAGATAAGACATCTCACTCAATGTAAGAACACATATGACTACACAAACCTGCAGATATGCAACTACAAAACATATCCATATGCGTGAGTTATGTGTTGATATGTACTTACAAACGTATGTACTCATACAGATAGATACACATATGCACACACACACACACACATTTCTGCTCATTGCGGATGTATTATTTCATTACTTCAAGGAATACAATTCATCTAGTAGTTTTGAATTAATCTATTAATTTTTAGAAGTTTTTGCTCTGTGATGCACTTGCAGATCTCTTTGGCACTGTTCGTGGACAGTGTGCTTGCTTAGAGCCTATAAATTCTAAGTGAAGGCATTTTTACTTTCTTTCTCCCTCTGAATCAGCATTAACATCACAAAGTTCAATGTTCAGCAAGACCAAGAGCAAGGTCCTGCACCTGGGTCAAGGTAATCCTCAATTTCAATACAGTCTGGAGGATGTACAGACTAAGAGCAGTCCAGCAGGCATCTGGGATCTGGGAGCTGAGAATCTGGTCCTAATGTGCACTTGCAGCACAGGAAGCATTGAAGCCAAGGTTGATTGAGTGGTTTTCCCATGTACTTTGCCCTCGTGCACCTCTCAGAGTACTGTGTTTAGTTCTGGGATCCCCAACACAGGAACAGTGGGTCTGGAGAAGAGCAATTTAAATGACCAGAGGGCTGGAGCACCCTGCCTATGGAGACAGACTGAAGGAGTTGGGATTGCTCAACCTGCAAAAGTGAAAGCTGTGTGAAGACTTTACTATAGCTTTCCTTATATGGCCTTACTGCTATAGTATTTAAGGGGGATTATAACAGAAATAGAGTTCTTTACCTGATCTGTAATAACAAGCCAAGAGGGACTGGTTTTAACATAAAAGAGCTCTTATGAAAGGAATGGTGAGACACTGGAACAAGTTCAAAGAAGCTGTGGATACCTGATAATTTGCAGTGTCCAAAGTCAGGTTAGACAAGGCTTTAAGCAATATGATGTAGTGAAAAATGTAAACACGTGGATTATGTGATCTTTAAGGGCTCATTTGCATCAAAATAATTTTACAGGGATTTTTATTTTAAAAAAATAATTAATCAGATATCAAGAAAAATGGGCTTTCATTTTAAACCTGAAAACATTTCTAATGTCTTTGATATGTGACTTCCATGTTTTTGACCATTTTCGGTGGTCTGTTGATGTACTGTTGTCCATGCCTTCTTTTTCTCATCTCTCATTATTTCTATATTTTCTTTGGCAATATGTGAAAGAAAATGTGAAAACCTATACACCTTGCCTAATTTCTTAGTCACTGTAGAAAAGACTAAAGAATGTGAAAGTAGGAGACTACATCTGTGCTACAGAGTAAGCTCTTTCTATACACGTTGTTGACCTGAAGCAGGGTTTTTCATAAGAGATGGGAGATATTTCCTTTTTAAGAAAACGTTTTGTAATCCTTCTGTCTCCAAAAAGCTTCTGGCAGAACTATGTGGATATATACAGAGCAATAGCTATGCTTGGATTAGACAATTAGTGACTTGAGCTAGCTTCTTTTAATTTAGTTCTTGTACCTTTACGCTACAATGTGAACAAAGACTCACGGGTGGGATGCTAAAGCTTTGTCCAGGAAACAGGAGCCCACAGTACAGCCAATCTACTCCATCTTGTCTGTGCAAGAGTTTCTGATGTGGTCAAGGGCTGCTTCACTGCCCAACTTGTTGCATAAAGGCCAAGTGCACATGGGAATTTTCGAGATCATTTGTGAGGTAGGAAAAGTGCACCATCACACAGAACTCTTGGTGGTTTGTTGATTTTTAAATTTTGGTTGTTTGGGTTTTGGTGTTTTAGGTTTGTTTTTTGTTGGGTTTTTTTTGTTTGTTTTTGTTGTTGTTGTTGTTGTTGTTTTGTTTGGTTTTTGGTTTTTTGTGGTTGTTTTGTTTTGTTTTGTTTTTTTGCTTGCTGTGTTCCATGTTTTGGGAGAATTTTTCCTTTTCTTTTTTATACTGCAGTTGCTAATCTTAGTAAGAATAAAATGGATATTGGATACAAGACAACTTTAAAGCAATATATCCCTGTAGGTTAGCTGACACTGGCTTTTGTTCTTGGGAAAAACCTCACATAACTTTCTGAGGTTGAATTTATAGGAGGAACTATTCAAATATGTTTGAAATTTTGTTGTGCTCAACCCCTCTTCATTAATCTTTGCACCTTGATTTCCCTGAGAAGAACTATAAGTCATTATATTATATTGCTGCTATTCATGAAAGATACTTTACTTTCAGGTATATAATTCATCATAGAATGGTTCTTTATGCATACCTGTCTCTCCTGGACAAAAATAATTCAATACCATAAACAAACAGAGAAAATTGAGTGAAAAACAATTCTAGATTATTTACAGGGATTTTAAAGGACTATCATATGCCATCTTTAACTCAGAGAAATGTTCCTTCTCAACATTTTTTTTCTTACCACAGAAAACCATTCTTTAGTTCATTTTTGAAAATATACTTGTTTATCTTACTACTCAAAGATTAAAAATTCCCAAAAATGCCACAATGGAGCTGGGCTAGTTTTTGATCCAAGAAATGTGACACTAAATGGAAATGTTTGTTATTTTCCTTTGCAAAAGTCTTTCACTTGACACCGCCAGAGAAAAATTCGCTTTCTCTATAGACTACATGTGACTTGAGAAGTTTTTCTTTAATTCAAGAGCATTTTCAAACATTCTTCCTTGAAAATAGCTCTTGCACACGTATAGAACATGGAGTCTGCAAAAGACACCTTAAGAAAGGCTAACAGTGAGTGACAGACAATAGGTAGACCGTGGAAGCTTCCCTTCCTCACTCTGGTTAGTGATATGCAATCAACTCCATCAAGAAATAAGTAAACGTCATTACAAATACCAGTTTATTAATAATTATTACCCAGTTTATTAATTATGGGCAGTACTTCCCAATCATTGAAACATAAGTAAAGCCTGTACATGATTTGATCAGAGTGTTTAGAGGTGGTTGTTCAAGTGTCACGAATCACAGACACACTGCATATCTTGGGAGATAGTCAGTAGGGGCTATTTATTTTAATCCTTCCTTTTGCACACAAATGTGCCCTCGGAGTTTCTCCTACTGATTCAATGATGCTAATTGACAACTTAAGATTTGCAGGTGCCATGCCTCTCTGCCTAATCCCCAAGCCATATCTGTGCCTCCTTGAAGTCATAAGCAGGCCAAGGACACTGTTTTAACAGTTTAAACAGCCTGTGGGAGTCTTTTATGTACACTAGTCTCTTCACAATACAACCTGCTCAAAACCTGATTTTCAATGACACCAAGACTGTCTTTGTCTTCTAGCGGACCAAACAATGTTCTTCCATTTGTGGAAGAAAAACGATGCTCTGTAAATCAGTCAAATATATTCAGAGTAACAATTAAGTCTCATTGGCACTATGGTATCAAAACACATCATGATTTTCAGGATGTCATGACTTCTCATGCTTTTGCTAGACCTTAAAATAAAGACCAGAAAGGAGGTCATTTTGAAAACTATAATTTTCTGGGTTCTTTCATATTAAGCAAAAATATTAATGCTAATAAGAGTAGCTTCATCTTTGGTATATCTATGTCCAATTGAAGGTTCTCCACGCAGTTAAGCTATTTTTCTAAGGATAATTTCTAAAATTCATGGTGAATTGATAGAGACTCTAGATCTTTTGCTCAAAAAGCAGAAGAAGAGGGGTGTTATTTTGGTTTGGTTTGGTTTGGTTTTTTGTCTACTTTTATTCAGAAACTCAGCTTTGAGGTGGGTAATATTAGGTTGCATAAATGTCACCCAGTGTTTTCTGCAAATGATGTGTCACAAAACTTTGCCATGTGGAGTACCCCCAAGGTATTGTTCTGTTACACTGTTTTGCTTCTGAGTGCTCTTCACTTGCGCCAAGTGTGTTCCTACTGCATCTAAAACTCAGTCATTCAAATTGTCCTAAATTCCTGAAAGGCGAAATATATTTTATTGAACCAAGAACTATTAATTATTCAGGAAGTGTTATTTACCATCTACTTTCTATTGTCCCCATAAAAAATATTGTCATTAGTTTGGAATGTGTGAGAATATGTATTTGAGTCATTGTAGTGTTATTCAGCTATCCAAATCCCATTAAAGTCAATGCCTGTCATGCTGCTAAATGTCCACACAGTTTTGGGAAAAGTACAGTTGATTATCAATGCTCTCTCATGCAGACTTGAGATTTTTGGTGCTGAGAACACCATTAGAAAATTTAGGGATCTGTACAAGATCACCAAGTACCCAGATCACACCTGTCACAAGCTGGTTCTGAAAGCATATAGGTAATGGGTACTATGGGAGCAACAAACAGAGGCATGTTTTTCTTTGCTTTGAAAGAATGAAAGAGTCAACCACATTTTGTGCATTTTTTACCATGTCTTTATGGATTTACTATAAACTTCACAGAAATGCTGCCTGAAAAAGATATTTCACATACATGAGAGTAGGTGTGGTATTCACATTCTCTGAACAGAGAGAGAGAGAGAAGAGGAAACAATTCCTATCTCTACTTGCTGCACCTGTTGTTTGGCACATGTGGAATGTGTTATGGAGATTGTTTACCAAGAGTGATTTGTTAATTAGCCTCTGCTGGTGGTTGGTTGGCTAATTGGGTCTAAGCCATGTGATGACTGTTGGAGACAATCATGGGTTTTTCTTTAGTATCTCTTTAGAGAAGTATCTCTTTAGTATAGTATCACTTTAATATAGTATAGGATTAGCATAATATAGTATTGCTTAATAAAGCAATTGTTCAGCTTATTCAGTATGTTACTCCCTATGTTGGGATTGCCCTACATTGATAAGCAGGTAAGGTTTATTACTAGAGTTCTTCAGAAAGAGAAAAGCTCTCCAGAGAAAGAAAGGTGAAATGATTTGCTGAGAACTTCTTTGCCAATCTTTGACAGAGAAAGGATTAGTAAACAGTACATTCCAGCAGTCACTTGCTGTTCATTTCTCCAAGCTTGGCTATTCTTCATTTATAATTTAAAAAACAATATGGTCCAGCCCTATGGAGACTTACTGGTGAGTATGATGTTTTGTTTAGCAGCTTCAGTTTTCTCTCTCTGTGCACGTCTCTTTAATCTGGGACTATTCATCTGGGAATGAAACACTAAGGAGGAGCAGATATTAAAATGTATTGACTGTTTCAATACATTTGATGAACCACAAGATGTGGTCACCCAAAAGATAGTTTCTGTTTCTTAACAGAAGTGAGTATGTACTACTCCTTATATCAGCAATTTAGTCCCCAAAAAATTTAGTTGTTAATGGCAGTCTTCAAAAAACAAACAAAAAACCAAACCAAACAAAACAAAGCAATCAAAAAACAAAAAATACAAGTGCAGATGAATTTCTAGGTACCTTCCCTCCATCCTCTGCTTCATTTCAGAAGGCTAAATCATCAATGCTATGCTTAAACTATGATACAGTTAAAGAATATTAATCACAAAACCTGAAAAAAGAAATTAAATGGAAACTTCATAGGAATTGATTCTATGAAAATACTGCTTCACAGTAACTGTTTTGAAAATTAAAACACCTTTTTACCATTTTTATATTTGCTATGTAGATGATTTCAGAAATTAGAGGAACATACTCGTAATTCACGATACTCAATATGTAAACTTTTCTGTGCACATACTTGTATATTCTTATAAGTAGATAAATGAAAGTTTGAGCCTGAAATTTGTTGCTACTAAGTGTCATAATACATGAATATTAATTTATGATACTGTGTGTTTTCTTTGAATTTCCCCCAGCTATTTACTTACCCTTGGTGATTTTGGGTCATGACAGAAGGACCTGTTTTCTCATAATCACAGTCTTGCTGGATAGCTAATAAAGACATGGGAATACATGAGGTATTAAAGGCTTTGATGGAATAAAAAAATAGAGGAGAGAATTATGTAAAATAATAGTAAGTATGGTTTATTCCACCAGAAAATAAATAGCCCCACTTTCTCCAATCTTATGGTTTTTGTGTAAACAGAATGGGAAGACATAAGAAAAATACTGGATGGTTTAGGGACTCAGAGGAAAAACAGCACCTTCTGTTGTTGAAAGGTTTCAAAGAAGCATTTCCTCAAACAGCCTGGAAAACTCCAGCCTTTGGGAGAAGGTGTAGTTTACAACTGCATTGCTGGATATCACGATCACTCAGGTGATGCCAGAAGATACAAAAACACCTGAGTCTGATGTGTCTGGGATGCTTTTCCTCCAGTGTGGGTGGTAAAGCTGTCCTCCTGCACAGGACTTCAAAATTATATTTCTGTTGTAGTCAACTGATGCATGGGTCAGTTGGCCCTCTGCACTCTGCTGAATTTCTCTTGCAGTAGTGATTTAACATTTTATTCAATTATTTCATGCTTGGAACACCAGAGCCTTCATGAGTTTCAAGAGTTGCATTTTCTTATATCACTGCAATTTGTAATGAAAGAAACAGTCCAACATCCTGACGGTTTTATACATTAGAAATCAAACAGGTGTGAAGAAATGAAATCCACTCACTGGGATTTAAAAAAGCTCTGTAATCTTCAGAAGCACTGTATTTACTTACTCACTTGAATAGTAAAACTCTAAAACAAGGAATTTCAAGGAACTATCTATGCCACTGTACTTGCTGTTCAGAATTGTCAGTAAAAATACCCAACATCTAAAGCAAAACCAAACAAAAAAAAAAAAGGAGACATCTCATCTTCTCCATTACAGCTTTACAGCAGTATAATAATAAAAGGTTTTAACTGAATTAAGATAGAGGTGTTATGAAATCTATAATTTGGATGACTTTTGAACTTTTCATTTTTGTGAATGCCTTTAGAGTATAAGATCCTGTGTAATGTCACTGCTGTCTCATAAGTGTGCAGCTCTGAAGCATGAAAATGGGCACATACCTCATGTATTTCCTGTGGGTAAAATTAGTTTAATGATCTTATTTCATAAATACTCTTGAGTTGAAAATTATATGTATGCTGGAGCTGTGTGAGTGCAAAATTTCTGTGTCTAGCAAAACATTGACTTGAAGAAATATCAAAAGAGGCAATGTATAACATGGGTTTAGCATGGGGTGAGCCAAGAGCCTTATGCCTCTCTGTCTACAACTTCTCTCCACTAGCAACATCTGTTGTGGTACATGCTTTGAGATATGTCATGGCAATTTCCTTCACTGTAATCCTTGCTTTCCTTTCTTTCCAACTCCACAAAGCTCCTATAGCTTTTGAAGCATTTACACAAGCATGTATTTATACATTTTGAGTACTTTCTCTGAACTGCAAGTTTGAAAAGGTTCCAAACATGTCAAGTTTCTAATTGAAATTCATTTCTATTTTCATGCATGAGATATTGAACAATAAGAATACTAAGAACTGACACTATGCAACCCCCCTGCAATCTGTTTGAGATAGGATGGATGAGGTGTGGTACAGAGGAAAAAATTCCCCACCAAGAGTACAATAGGATATGTAGCAGCATGCACAAATATGAAAAACTAGGATTAATAATAAGATCTTCTGATTTCTCATTCAGTGATAAATCTGATGATGGCCATTTTTGGGAACTGAGAGGAGGTTGGCTTTTTTCAGGTTATTTCAGCTATGACTTTAGGAAGGTTTACATTAGGATTTAGCACTCTAAATTCTGTAATCATCCAAGCTAAAATGTCAGTGAAAATACCTCTCTCCCTCCTTTAACATGCCACTCAGCCACCCCTCCAAGTTTCCTATTGCTTATTTTTGGCCTATCTGTGTAAAGAAAAGTTTACAAAATCTCATTGCTTATATATTTGAGACTTCCTGCTCTTAGTCATGGTTAGTTTCAGCCAAATTAGCCCGAGATCCTCAAAATATGATTAAAATTCACAAAATTTAGGATTTACATGATAGAAAGACTCACATTTCTGCTTCCACTGAGGAAAAAAACCTGATGCATAAACTTAAAGGTTCTATTTGACACTAGGGGAAACCTTAGCAGGAAATGTCCCAAAGGTCAGTCATATATGCTCTTTCAGAAGTGGGGTTAATCATGAGACTTGAAAGTGAAGAAGAACACTCTGTAAAACTTGTTAGTCACAAAACAGCTACTACTTTTCTCCTCTTTTTCATTAAATTATTTTAAATCTTGTGCAATTTTAATTTCAAATAAATGGTCAGCTATCACCTTTGCTGTTGATTATTATGACTTGGATAATAATCTGAAGTTACTAGTTGAAATGCTTCAAGCTAATAGAACTGTAAAGCTCTGCAGTGGGAAATGCCAAAGTAAAGAACATGTGGTGGTAAATGACAGTCTGAATACAGCTGAGAACAATTCCAGTGTCATGCTGCAGTGCCTCATGCTCAGCCAGGAACAGGTAGACCTTTAATAGTTTAAAGCTAGGAGGAGCAGACAGCCAGCACTATGGTTTATTTTCAGAAATCTTGCACAAGCCACAGTTGGACAAGTGTCCTAATTTGTTGTGAAAAACTTTTTTGAGAGTTGGGAGATCTGTCTGCAAGTGATTAAGAGAAAATATTTCCTCTTCAAATCTTATCAATATAGATATGTTAATTTCATTTTTTTTCAATAGTGATCTAGTTCCACAGCTTTTCAAAATAACAGGCTTTTTCAGGGTGCAAACATTTTTTTTCACCTGTCAATTCCAGACACATTTGACATATTCCAACACTTTTAAGCAGAGTTCTGATGACATGAATTGGCTTAATCTCCAATATCTAGTTTTTCTTTAAGGGCATGAAGTGCTTTTAAGTTTGGAACATTTAGACACAGAATAAGATAGTAATGCCTTCTATGATAATCCTTTTTACATGGGGGTTTCACTTTTTACTTTTACTGACTATTAGAAGGTTTTATTTTTGCACGGAATACTGTTGCTAAAAATGCCTATATAATTTGCATTTTATGAGCTATTTTCAAGAAATTGCACTTATGAAAATTAGTGATGGCCCAAAAAAGAAAAATTCTGCCTGTGAAAGCACACATTCAGTGAAAAAACATGCACAGCATCTTATCTAACATTCCTTCTTACAACAGTACTCTACTCTTTTCCACACTCTCAGTTATTTGGGATATATATTTTACATCAATCTGCTATCCCAGTTTTATATAACTAGATTGTTTAAAATTTTTTTACTGAAGGTGTATATCCATTTACCTTTTTGAAAGCTGATAACAGGGCCATTTTTACTGGAAGGCTGACTACTCACAAATTCACTGCAGATGAAGTAATGCTGACAATCCTGAGCAACAGTTTCACATTACTTTCTGTTGGTTAATATTTACATTTTATGTTCTGACTTTAAAGGAGTCAGCAGTTCATTGTATGTCCACCTTTAGCCCTTGTAGTTTTTTCAAAATAAATTCAGGTATCTTAATTTTTTTTTTCTCCTCTTGATAGGTTTCTTTTCCATCTAAAGTTACTTTTATACGCACAGAAGAAAAGAAACCCCAATAACAACAAAAGCCCCACGCAAACAAACTAACAAAAGAACCCCAAACCCCAAAACAAGAAAACTAACCAACCAACCAACCAACCAAAAGAAATGTAAAAGAGACTACGTAGTAGTGAAAAATCCAATAGAGACTAAGAATCCAGTGACAAAATTTGAAATATTACCTGACTGGCATTGTGTCTGCCAGCCTTGGCTCTTGGTGATCCAGCAGCCTTTTGGCACTATTTTAAGGCAAGTCTCTCATCATCATAAGCTTTACTGTAGTGACATGCCTATGATTTTAAAATTTGTTTCCAATGCAAGTATAATGGGCAAAAAGCTCATTGCATCTCTAGCTCCTGGCATGTGGCATGCAGGAGAAGTCAGCCCATCAGATTAACCATGTAATAGACCCCGAAGCAGCTTTAGAACTGTAAAACAAAATTGGTTTTGGAGTCTGCCAAAGTACCAGACGCTGCTGTTGGAATAAATATTTTCCCGTGCTTGGGCTCTGAGGTTGCTGGCAAACATGAAAAAAATTGCTAGCCACTACCACTTTTACTTATATAAGTTTTTTCAATGTGAAATTGATATTTTCACTATTAATATTGCCACTGAAGTTCTGTTCATTCTTAATAGTTGAAAATCTTAAAAGTAAAATAGATTTGTATCTGTTCTTCAGAACAACAATTCATTTAATGTAGTATTTATCTCTGAACAGAGATCTCTGTAGTATATATCTCTCAACAGAAATGTGACTTATAACACGCAAAGTAATTTAATGCATAGTTAGATGAGCAAAATACTTTATTAAACACAGAAAAAAGTAGCTCGAAGATAAAATTAAAAAAATAGCACTAGATTACCAAGTGTATATGCAAATTAGCTGTGTATTAGGAAAAGCAAATTGCCTATATTATGGCAATTCCTTGTCATCTAGATATGGTAGGCATATCTGTAATGATGCAAGCATGGAAGTTTTATATTCTTCACAGATTTCTAAAAATCTAATTTTTTATCAAGCAATGTGAATACAGAATTTTTTTATCCATTGAATCCTTAATCTTACAGAGAAAGTCTAGATGTTTGAACGTTAGTTATATTTTGTGGCAATTAATTTCATAAGTTTATTATACACTTAATGAGCCTAATAGAACCTATATGGCTGACCTGAGTGCATCAGCAGCCAAGCTTTTGTAGGATGGAGACTAAATCTTTGCATGTATCTTTCTAATTACAGAAACAAATAGATCCTGCTTTTTCTTTTCCTGGGAAAAATTCTGTCCTGAAATGCAATTTTAGCTAAAATGGACAAAAGAAAAGGTGCTTGTTTTCCATTACTAATTATGATTGTGCTTGTTTTCCATTACTAATTACGATTTTAGGGATTTTTTGTTTTGTTTTATTATTAAATTAATACTAATATTTACATGGTTAACAATGGTATGTTAAAAATAAAACATCTTAATGAAATACACTGCACTTGTAAAGTAAATTTGGAATGATCTGGGTTATCTTCTCTCTTTTGGCATTTGCATTCAGAGCATCTTCATTGACTTTAGCTGAATGAAGAATAGAAGGTAACCTTTTTATTAGCTTTGTATTCTGCCTTTAAAAACATGATGCATTAAGAAAAGCCTTGATTAATTGTATTGAGCAAACCAGCGTCCTTATTCATCAGAATTCTGGTACAATGCTGTAACACTGTAAGGCATTTTGGCAGATGCCATCCAACTCCTTCACAGCAGAATGACTGATGCTATAATTTTTGATTGATGTCTCTGACATTGTGGCATTCAAAACAGACTGCAACATCAAATGCTTCTGAGAGATGATGAATATAAACTTATGGTGTGAGAAATTACTATGGGCAAGAGCTGCAAACCTCCAGTGGAAGCTTTGCAACCATTAGGATGTCCTTCTATGAAGGAAAGCAGACAAAAAATTTTGGGATATACAGGCTACAAGAGGTAGGTGATATTTCTATTTCAGGATATTTTTTAGGAAAACAACTTCTTTCTCATTCTTTCACAAGACAGATGACTAGAGTTTTTGCAGCATATAAAAACATCTTCTCCCTGTTATCGATATGTATCTTGTGCTTGTCTCAGGGCAGGACTGAGGGCAGCTGGCCATAAAACAGTTCATCAGTTCAGAGAGTGAGAATTTCTTCAGAAATTAATAAACACTGGATGAACATCATGGTCATACCAGATCCATATGAGAGAAAGCTGGTGAGATCATGCTGAACTCATAAATATGAAATGCCTAAACTATGGCCAGGATATGGGTTAATCTGTGAACTTATCTCCTGTAGTCACCAGGTAACCTTCAAGTGCTTTAAGTATTCTTTTTTTGAAACATGTGTGTAATTTTTAAAACAGTAAGGCAGTAGCAGAAGATACAATTTGATTTGAACAATTGGCACTAGTCTGACATATGTTTAGTAAACAGAGGTATCTCAAAAATATTGCAGAATACGATTATCAATTTGTAGCCACATTTTTCTTCACAGTGAAAAGCAAGGCACAATTCTTCCCAAGAATATTTCTGGGTTTCACATTCTCTGAAATTCAGAGAAAAGAAAACACAATTCTTATCTTATTTGCTGTGCCTGTGTTGTGCCAAAGTAGAATGCAGAATAGAGATTGTTTGTTGTGCCAAAGTAGAATGTAATATGGAGATTGTAAAACACCAACAAAAAGCTATGGTGTTTTGTTTCCTTGGCCTATCAGGGCCAAGTGTGTGTGGGTCAAGACTGTTGCCTGACAGTCACGGGATGCTGTGCAGTTGTGTGCAGAGTTGAGTGCTTGACAGATTCAGTTTAGATGTAGTGTAATATAGTATAGAATAATATAGTATAATGAAGTAATTAATTAGCCTTCTGATATCAATGGAGTCCTCCTCGCCATTCCTCCCTGCCACGGGGGTTGTCCTGATTTGATATTAGTTAACAATATTCATCATGACTCTTAACTGTGTTCTTTGGGTTTGGCCTTTATATGAAACAATAAACACTAATGTGAGAACATACATGATTTTGTTTGGAGATGAAATCATGAAGAAAGGTATTAATGTGCCTAAAACAAGAGATTCTAGGAGAGAGAGAAAAAAACACTTGTAATGAAACAGAATCAGGATGCCAAAAGAAAAAAAAGAAAAATTTTATTTGGCAGGAAAGAAAATAAGTTAAAACATTCTCCCAAGAAAATACTGTAAACCAGAGGGGTTAAGAAGAAAAAGACGCTGCTTTAACAGCAGAAATACTGTATACTTCAAAGCCTCTGGTATCTGACCTGCAAAGTTGATGTGCAAAGTAAAACCTTCAGTGATTTTAACAAGTTTTAATCTCAGACAGTAGATGCAGATGAAGGAGTAGTAGGGGTGAGAGCAGCTGTGGCAGCAACATCAGCAGTAGTGGCAGCTGTTGTTAGCATGGCACTATTTCTTGCGTTTGACAAGAGTCAACCAGGGCAGAAGGCAATTCTACCTATCCTATGGACTTTTTTACTTCTCTTCACCACTCTAAGAATCAATCAGATGTGTTATCTCTTTCTTCAGTTGATTGGAAGCAAATAGTATCTTATACAAGAAGACCACAAATTAAACAATAATAGAAAAATAATTAATCATTCTTGATTACATAGGTGCACTACAGTAAACAGAACTGGAGTAACTTCCAGTAAACCCCCACTCTGCAGCTGTTTGCTAAAGCTAGTGAATCCACTGGCATCAAAAAGAGAAAGTGGATTTGTCTGACTTGTGAAAGCCAGAAGGAACTAAGGAAAACTGTTGCTAAAGCAACAACAGAAAATAGCAAGTAGCCATGTTTGGTGTGAAAAATTTCACATTGCTAATTGTCTTGAACTACTAACCTCTAATTTTCTTTCTTTTTTTTTTTAATATTTCTAATGGTTTGGGGTTTTGAGTGGTTTTTTTTTTTTATTTTTTTAAATTATTTAGTTTGTTGGGCAGTTTGTTTGTTTTGGAGTGTGGTTTTTGTGGGTGTTGTTGTTTGTGGGGGGGTTTGTGGTGAGACTTCAAGGAATTTCCAAACAGTCTTTTACACCGTTATATATCAGACAGTTGTACTGTATTATTCCTTACAGAGATAGCTTGTGAAAAATAGAATATCACCATCCTTCTTTATCACATTTCCTTGGTTTTGGCTTTGAAAATATTAGCAAATTCAGCTTGAGAGTTGAATTAAGATTTTAAAAAACTGCAAAATTTACATGGAGGAATAACCACTCCGGAGGTAAATTATTCAGATCTGTACTTGTCCAAACCTCTTATTTTCTATAAGCCTACTGGAAGTGACAGGTCTGTGGTGCATTTGGGGTGGAGATAATTTTCTGTATCGTGGTCATCCCTTCCTTAGGCTCTACAATGAGTATTGTCTCATTACGTTCTGCAGCGGTCACATAGTGGGAAATGACAATGCAATGCAACTGTAAGGAAATTGCAATGCATTATAATGGCTTACCCATTGAAAAGGTTTGCTGCTGGGACCTTAAGTAATGCAAAATTTTGATCTTTTCTCCCCACTTACAATGAGGGAGAAGACGCACATTCACATCAATCATTGCCAAAACAAAATTCCAGGTAAATCACAAAATTTGTACTTCAGAGAAATTACAAGATGGCAAATATATCCTTACTGAATTCGGTTTGCCATTAGAAAAGATTACAGAGGTTCAGTCTGCCTTAATTGTCTGAATCTAACACACTCCACAGTAGGCTTGGTTAACTAATGTCTTTTGTGATTGATAATATAGACAACTTTAATCCTGATGACACTGTAGTGTCCTGGCTGTCCATGCTCAAAGCTACTCAGGAAGCATTCTGTAGATGTTAGAATACATATATTTTCCATATATAAACTCTGAAAAAATGACATGGCAAATGCTTCTAATTCCTTAAAATCAACTTAGAAACCTTGCAAACTATTTCATGCCAGCTTTGACAAGTAGTGATAATGATTTAGAAGGATATAATGCGGCGATATAGAGAAAGTATCACTGTTTTTCAATCAGCTTTATTTTGTGGCCAGACACTATACTGAAAGATGTTTTTTCATATTAACTTCATATGGGACAACTAAGAATGGGAAAAACATGAGAATATAAGCAAAAGATTGTTATTTGCAGGAACTAGCAGGCAAAAGGAATGCAAAGAAAGGGATGAAGCCTGCCAAAAAGGTGTTATAAGTGAGGGATAAAAGTTGAAAACCATGATTTTTATTTGTTTTTAGAAAACCAAATAAAAACAAACAAAAAGTGAACAAAAAACCCACCAAAAAAAAAGTACAAATAAAAAAGCATTATAAGAACTGACACAGTTATAAGAAAGAATAAGTAAATATAATGGAATTCAGACTAATAGGAGAACAAATTTCAACAAGGAAAAAAATACAAGACCAAGAAATATTTGAAAAAGAGTGGTGGGAAAAAGATGACTGAAACAAATGGAAACAAATCCAAGCAGACTACCTAAAACAATCATATCAGTGTCATTATACAGGGAAAACAATGATTCACAAATGGCTCCATTCCAAATAACAAAGGCCAATACTTCCACTACTCTGAAACAGCCATACCATTTAATTCAAAGTATGTATTTCAGTTATGCATCTTAGAAAGACAGAGAACAACCCCCCCCTCTTAAATCATTGCACTGAAAGGCAACACTTAGCAAATTTTGGGCATCAAGTTGTAGCCTTTATTCGAAATGGGCAACGAAACCTTTAGGATGCTAAGCAGTGAATTTTCTCCATGTGCTCCAAACAGTAGGATGGCTCCTGTGGTGGAAAGCATATGTCTGGGCTTAAGACTGCTGTTCTGAAACTGCATCCAATAACATTTTCAAAGAAGTACTTTTAATAACTGCTCCACAGTCTTCAATCTACATTTCTAAACAAACCGACAAACAAAATTCATCGAATTAGTTAGAGGGGAAGTTCAGGACTGATCAGATAGTTTGCTGAAGACCCATTTAGTAACCACGGGAAGATGACACCCCTGGCTTCACACAACCTATTCTATAAATGTGTGCCAAATCTCTCCTTTGGCTAGACTGCAAAGTTGCTCTTTTTTCACACTGATTATAATGTTGGTGACACAATCAGCAGATATTTTCTTGAATTATTTTGTTGCAAGAGAAAAATCACACTGTAAGTTTGGAAAAATCTGCCTCTTACAGAATTAAATTTCCCCAAATAGCTTTCAATTTTAGAATATTCTTTTTTAATGTTAAATATTTTTTTATATGCTTACAATGTAAATCTTTGTAGATTCTTGACAGGATGTACATCAGTCATGGATAGTATATACAGTCCCAGCTTAGCTCCATGCAGCCACTGACTCACTCCCCCAGCAGCGAGACAAGGTAGAAAATTGGAAGGGTAAAAGTGGGAGAACTTATCAGTTGAGACAAAGAGTTTAATAGGGGAAGTAGAAGTCACGTATGCAAGCAAAGCAAAACAAGAAATTAATTCACCTATTCCTATCTGCTGGCTGGCATTCAGCCATCTCCAGCAGAGTAGTGCTCCATCACATAGTGGTGACTTGGAAAGACAAATGTCTTCTGTCTTAAATCTCCCCTTTTTCCTTCTTCACGTTCCCCTTAATACGCTGAGAATGACATCATTTGGCCCGGAATATCGCTTTGGTCAGCTGAAGTCACCTGTCCTGGATTTGTTCCCTCTCAACTCCTTTTGCACCCTCAGCCTGTTCACTGGCGGGGTGAGAAGCAGAAAAAGCCTTGGCTCAGTGCCCAACAATATCAAAACTAGACCTGTACACTAACACTGTTTGCACCAGAAATCCAAAGCACAGCCCCCATACTACCCATACCTTCTCCTAATTGTGAGCATACACACACATTTCACTTATGAAGTAATCAAAATAACCAACAAACTGAGCATGATACAACAGGATTTTGCATTCTTCATTTTTACTGTAATTCAGGAGTCTGAATGTGTGAAATTAATGATGGATAAACGCAAGACCTTTTAGCCAGTATGATTCTGTATACAACCTGGGCATACATGACCGGTAGTAAGATTTCACTGTTTCAGTTTTTCATAGGAAAATAGAAAGGAATTTGTTCCAATTATGAAAACTTATGAAATATATTTTGCCTTTGAGGTTATCAATCACATTTGGATCTTGTACAATATATTGTATATAGTTTTGACAGTCAACTATCCAAAATAAAATGCTGAATCACATATTGGTTTCCTATTTATAGACACATTATTTATTATTTTCAAGAATAAATATTTGTATATTTACACTTAATCTTATCTTCATAGAGTATGTATATGTGTATGTATATATATATATATATATACACACATATATAGATATATAGATATATATACACACATATATAGATATATATACACATATATAGATATACACACACACATATCTACAGACACAGACATATAATGTTACTACATGCACATACCATATCTGTCTACATAATGCTATTCCAGTTTAGTATTTTAAGGGCTGAAGAATCTGCCCTGGACTGCACAACCAAGATGAAGGTAACAAGGCAGCACCCATAAACAGTCTTATCTTCTTAGGCTTTCTTATTTTCAGAGGCAGATTTACTTATTCCAGCTAAAAAAACAGATCCAAAATGACTGTCATTTAATTTTTGTGAAATATTTCACCAATGTAAATTCTAAGCTTCTTTGTTCCATTATTCTGGCATGACTGGCAATAAAAAAGGTATACCAAATTCAAAAATTACCATATTCCCTTAATAAGAATCCACATCCATATTTCAAGTACCTTCAGCATGGAAATTAGGTTAAGAGGCACACGCTGGTTTTATTATTTTTCAATAGAAGAATTAAATTACATCAAAAAGCACATTAAAATGTTAGAATGTACTGTTTTGTAAAGTGGGTACTGCAACTGTGGAACTCCATGCTGAAGAAAATGGTTGGTGTTCAAATCCGGAATGAATTTAAAATAAGATAGGAGAGATTTGTTGAAGATACATGCACTCACACGCATAGATAAAACCATCATTTGACTCAGGACTACCAGAGTAAAACGATGTTTGTCCTGTTTTTTTACCTTTCCATAGGCATTCTCTTGAGAATCATGTTAAAGATCAGGATCCTGGTATTTTATGAAAAATTAAAGCCGTATTTATACTCCCACTGCTGAAGAGAACAGAAATAGCACAGTATCTCACACGACTCCATGACATCAGTGACTGGTACATACTGATGCCAAGTCCCTGTTCTCAGCTCTTGGTAAGGTGGTAATAGTCAGATGGCAGAGATAAGAAGTTAATTGTAGTTCCTTTCAATGTGACTTCATGTCCATGTTGATCTGTGTTGCAGCATACAATTCTCTTGTACAAGAATTCTTACAGCAAAAATTCTCTTATACAATGAAAAACTTTTTATGAAATTAATCTTTAATCAATTTTATCGCCGGCCAGGGCTATGGACAAATCACGAACGGGACAGGATTGTTAGAAACGCGTCTTGAGCTGTTTTATTTTCCAGCATCAGTCTCATTACATGGTGATGACAATGGGAAGATGCCAGCAGCTCACATCTCAGGCAGCAGACCAAGAACTTAATGTCACAACTTACTTTATAAGTTTTTTGACCAATCACACAAAGCAAAAGCACATTGACAGTAGTTCTATCCAATCACTATAAGCACACGTACCTTTGGTTAAACAATGTCTGCTTATTTCAAATACAATACCTGCTTGTGAGCCTTAAAACACAATGCACAGAGCTCCATTATTAAGCTTCAAACTTCCTAATATCTTACGAGATAAACTTTTCTGTAGCTTAGGGAGTTATTCTAGACAAGTGTTAATACACAGACCATTGTTCTATTTGTCCTTTCATTTCTACTTCTTACATAATTTTTCTGCCGACCAATCTCATGGCTGCTGCTTAGCTCCAATCACAGTTCTGCTGTCTCTGGGGCCTGCCTTCTGCAGCTTTCCCAAAACCCTCTGATTTTATGGATTCCCACAAATATGAAAAAACTGAGTTTGCAAAGTGAACTAACAGGTATATATTACTCTGACTGTTAATCTCCATGTGTATTTTTTAAGCTTTTAGTGCTTATGTGCAAAATATCTTTGGCTAAATTTATATAATCGATTAAACAAAGATGTTTTTAAGGAAATGTCTTTTCTCATTTTCTAAATTTATATTTTAAAACTATTAATTTGAATGTGGGCTAACTAGCATGATACTTTACAATGCAGGAAATCATTAAGTATTTTAACAGTTTGTTTTGCAACACTTTGGAGAATGAGAATGCATCCTAGAACAGCATCTTGAAAATTGTTGCTTTTAATTTATTGCCTGAGTCCCCCCGTGTTAACCTTTTATTGTTAATAAGAAAAGGGCACTGCCCTACTGAAGAGGTCTGGAAAAGACAGAAAAGGATGGTGAAGCGAGAGAGAGGAGACAGACAGAAAAAGCGGGCATTACCACCCGAAGACAGGGAGTGCCGCCGACGGGCGAGGGTCGGGGAGCGTGTGCCCGCTGGCTGCCGGGGAGCCTGCGCAGCTCTCGGAGCGGCGCGGCCCCACAGGCACAGCCCCACAGGCCCGGCCCCACAGGCACAGCCGCACAGGCCCGGCCCCACAGGCACAGCCCCACAGGCCCGGCCCCACAGGCACAGCCCCACAGGCCCGGCCCCACAGGCGCGGCCCCACAGGCGCGGCCCCACAGGCACGGCCCCACAGGCACGGCCCCACAGGCACGGCCCCACAGGCACGGCCCCACAGGCGCGGCCCCACAGGCGCGGCCCCACAGGCGCGGCCCCACAGGCGCAGCTCCACAGGCACAGCCGCACAGGCCCGGCCCCACAGGCGCAGCCGCACAGGCGCAGCCCCACAGGCCCGGCCCCACAGGCACAGCCCCACAGGCGCAGCCGCACAGGCACGGCCCCACAGGCACAGCCCCACCGGCACGGCCCCACAGGCCCGGCCCCACAGGCACAGCCCCACAGGCACAGCCCCACAGGCCCGGCCCCACAGGCGCAGCTCCCGTGGCCGCGGGCAGCCGGACACCGGTGCGTGAGGGAGGCGGCGCTCGGGCGGGAGGCCCGGAACGCTGGCCAGGATGGCGGTGGGGATCGTGCTGGCCGGCTGGACCGGCGAAGCAGGGCTAGAGGCAGGCAGGAGCGCAGGAACGAAGCAGGCAGGGCGTGGGTCAGAGCACAGGGAGGCAGGACAGGCGGCGGCTGGGACAGGCGAGGCGTGGGGCGGGACGCGGGCTGCCCACAAGGCTCGGAGGTCAGCCAGAGTCCAGCCAAATGCCCAGCGAGAGGGAGGGAGAGTACTTGCGGGAGAGTAAGGGCCGGCAAGGGCGAAAGAGCCAAAAGGCGGGCTGGAGCTACGGCAAAAAGGACAAAATCAGGCTAGGGCCAGGGCAAGAAGCAGACCTCAAGCCTGGGCAAAAAGACAAGACCAAATGCCCCAACATAGAAAGCCCTGAGTCAAAAAAGCCCCAGAGCTTGTGCCTCAGTTGTTTTTGTGCCCCGTCTCCTCCCATGATCTGCCTGCTGACAGGAGACCACTGGCACAGTGTTCCAGTGTTCCACTGGTGGAGTCCATTGGTGGAGACCTTTTTCCATCTATTGGAGAGCCCCTCTGGAGGGTGCAGTGTCCCTGGTGGTCTGCTGCCTGCTTGTCCCATGTGGGACATGACATCGTTGCCGGGCAAAGTAAGAGACAAGGCTTTCTCCCGTCTTCTGCTTGACTCCTGCAAGTGGCACATGTGCAACCCCTCCCCTGCTTGCATCTGACAACAAGTGTTGAGACAGAAATCAAAATTAAACTGGCTCCTCACAACCCCATACATACACTATCCAACATGTTGACTCACTATTGTAGCTTTTCAGATCTATTGCCAAGATCTGAAGCCCCAAGATTAGGTTAGATGCAACAAAGATAAATCTTCTGCGTTCATTTGAAAATCTGGGCAAAAAAATACTAAATGCAGTATACTGTCATAAAATTCTAAATTTCCCCAAGAGAAATTGTACTTGTGAAACCTGATTCAGTGAAAGGTGTGGGGCTCATTAGAGTGGGGTTGGACTAAATGATATTTAAAGGTCCCTCCAAACAAACCTTTTTATGATTCTATGACAATTTGAGTGGTTTTTTTGAAGACACTTCACTATTTTCAATTAGAGATAATTTACTATATGTAATTTAGGTGTCTACATGTTAGAGATGATTGGCAGCTAGTTATTGAAAGCCTATCTAAAGTAAGTTGCCTATTTTGTGAATAAATGATTTGGAAAAGCTTTATTGTCCACTGACAATTAGGTAGCCTAAGGCTTACTGTGAAAAGTTCAAGACCAGTGGCATAAAGGGGTGAAATAGAGCAGAAAAGGAAACCACAAGGTAACAGTGAGATCATAGTTTTCTACTTGATAGGGAAAGGTCAAGTTATAGGAACTGCTTTGTCCATTGTTCTGTGTATTGGTATAGCAAACCAAAAAGTGTAAATAAAAAACTTTCTGTTCATGCATAAATTGTAACAAGGACAACAAGGACAAAGGAAAATAACTATGCAGTAGGCGAGGAAATCATAATTAGGTACAGCATATGGGACAGAGTTGCAAGATAGAAAGAAGACACAAATTGCAGAGCTCTTTTTGAAAAAGAAGGTCTCATAAAAAGAGATGGAGGATGGCTGTTTTGGAGTTGAAGGGTCCATGGGTTTAGCTTATGCAAAAAGCAAGGAGCAAAAGCTAGGTTTCACAATGCAAAATATTCAACTAGAGAATGAAAGAAGGTGTGGGGAAAATTGGAGACTGATTTTAGAAATGTCTTAGTGTTTAGTAAAAAAATAGGCAAAGGGAAATATAAGTAATAAGTGGAGACGTAGAAAAAGTTAGTTTTAAAAGAATTTGGCTGGATATCACCTGGAAGAATGACAATATGAGTAAGAAACAGATACAAAATTTGCGTTGGGCTTATATCAAAATGCATAGAACTGCGCTTGTATTTGTAGACACAAAAGAGAAGTATAGCTACCTACAAAATAAATATTTTATCATCTAAATTGTACTTCAGAATTTGCTCCATGATCTGGTGGGGTTTTTTCTTATCTGTTTGTCTGAATTTTGGAGTAAACGGTCTGGTTTTATCTGGTGTTCATAGTCAATAGTAACATTTGGTAGGAAATTATTCTGTATTTTATAAATGGTTCACTTGTTATTAAAGATTGTTTTCCAGACAGTATGTATTGCAATGCCCCACTTGTGATAAATTAATGTGATTTGTGCTAACAATTGTAACTATATCAATATTTTAGAAAATATTTGTAAAAAGTAATAGAGGAAAAGGATATGTAATTAGTGTCACAAAACAGATGTTTTCAGATGTTCGTGAGAAAATAGGAGACAGGATGTATTTTGAGATAAGTAAAATCTCAAAATAGAATAGGTCTCAGGATAACTAAAGAATCAGCCTTGAAATGGACAAAATTGGGACGATTCCAGGTATCTATGAAATAATAGGAATATAATGCTGGCTTCTATAGCACAAGACTTGGGGTGCATGTGCAATGTATGGGGTTATTCAAAGGACAGTGATGATGATGATGAGAAGCCTTCATCAGAAGCGACCACCCAAATGCCAAGAAGACCCCTTAGAAACAAGCGGAGCATGTGCTATGCAATATAGTGGCGTCAATTTCAAGAATTGAAAGTAGGAGGAAAAGATATTGATGCATATGTATTAGGGCACAGTATATAAGTTGTGTTTGGATTCCTGTGCTTTTTCTGTGTGAGGCAGGGTGAAAAGCCCTCCCCGTAACCCGACTGATCGGTTTTGCTTATGCTCTGTCTGAACCACTGCCAAATTTCTTTTTGTATCTGCTTGATTATATTTTATTGTATTATTGTATATAAAATAGCTGCTGAATTAAAATTACTGCTAAATTCAACTTTGTTGTTTATTGAATTAGACATATGGGACTTCATTCATAACACACTGAACTCTTTGTGGGTGATCACTCTAAGAGATTGCTATTATTATCTAACCAAAAACCTTTTTGTATACTGCTTTTACCATTATGCCATCATTATACATGCACAGACATTTTCTTTAGCTTCTGATTTTGTGTTGATTGATCAGCTACTTACTAAGCGATAGGCTTCTAGGTTAGAATGAAAAAGTTATGATTATTCCTGAAGGCAATAACCTCTGAATTCTGATATTGAAGGATAAAAAAACCAAACAGTAATGATGGTCTGCCAAGTCCATAAACTCTGAACTAGAATTTTAAGATAGTTGATGAGGACTTAATAAAGGATGTTGCAGTCTAGCTCTTAACAAGCTACTTTCTGAAGTGTCTTATTATTAAGTGACCTTATAGAAGATTGCTATTTCTTAGCTGTGTAATTTTTGCTATCCCACTGAAAAATTGGCATTTTGCAGTTTAATTGGCAGTCTGATGGTAAAAATCCTTTATTGTCACTCTTCTTCATGCCCATAAAAGCTAAATTCTGTGTAAATAATCATGCTTTACCTGTAGCATATGTCACATCAATATAGTTCTGTGATTTTTCTTTTTTCTTTAGAGGTTTCCCTCGTTAATAACAATCTCACAAAATCTTGGAAATCCAGTTCTTACAAAATAAGTAAAAATTATTTTAGATTTCATGTATAGAAGCTTTACATTTTTCTTTGAATTGCTTAGACTAAATCAGTCATCAAATACTGGAAAAAATACCTTTCTGGGTTTTCTAGTTTTAACTGGAAATAAATTGTGTGAACAATGAAGCAGCCTGTGAAGGTACCAAAACCAGGCGAGGCTTTCAATAGAGCTACAGTGTGCTCTGAGCATAAAATATATTCCTTTAATTTAGTAAGTGTTATTTTCTTTGACAAATAATCTATAATTGGAGGTCAGTCACAGAGAGAGACACAATATGTACTAGGGACAGAACAGAAATATTATATTGTCTCACTGAAGAAGTTTCATCTACTTTACTGTGAAAGGCTGTGTGTTCTGAATAGCAATGCCTGGCCATTAAGAGGATGTGTATTTGAATGGTAGAGGCTATAGGGACGATATGACTCATTAGTATTTTTTGGTTTTCGCCCCTTGAATTATTATCATTATTTTGTTTACAAAATAAAAGGGAAATAATAGAAACTTAGGGAAAAAAAAAAAGTACATGACTGCTAAGGAGCCAATACACAGAAATATGAGGTGTATTGTGTCTCTGTGTGCGTTTCGTGGTCTTTTGAAATAACCGTACATTTGATCTTGGCACCTCTGACCAAGTGACACAGGAGAATTTGGACATGTTATAGGTATTTTCTTTCTTTCATTTTCTTTCACCCATTAGAACCTGTGATGTGAAGTTTTACTGCAAATAAGTGTGAATGAATAAATCCTATCAAGGAGATGTCTTTAAGTTCTAGTATTTAGCCCAGCTGTTTGCAGGAGTGATTTCTACTAAAGAAATGGAAATGGAAATGGTTTTGTGAGAATTCAGTCAGCTTTACTCTTGAACTTTGCATCTTTTTCCAGAGCAAAAGTACAGAGAACTCAGTCTCAGTTTCTTCGTTGTTCATTTGTATCAAGTATTGCGGAGTGTCACCATCAGTTTTATATGAAGTACATGCAAGTCAAACTCAAGGACAGTCAGAAAAAAACCCCAGTTTCTCCTAAGATTTAGAAAAAAAACTTAACACAAAGTATATTCCTTCAATTTTAAAGATACCTGTGCTGTTTTATGATAAATTAAAAGACAATTCCTTTTACTCTGGTGTAGGTTTTCTTCCTACAGATGAATCTACAAATATATTGGTCATAAGCTACTTTCCAATAAGTAAAGAAAATACTTATTTTAGTATGTGATTCCACTTTATAGTCTTGTAACTGTTTACAATGAACAAAAGGGAACATAGGATTTTTGAACAAATACAATAAAACCCAGTCATAAGTTTAAAAAATCTCAGAACAAAACAAACAAACAAACAAATGAAAAACCCAAAAAAAGACAAGGAAAACATTTAAAATCCATGAGAATTATGAACAGTGCACACACATGCACACATGTAATATATTGATACCTATATCTGTTTTGAAGCTGGGATATACTATAGACCTACTAAAAGCTGTGAACTTCAACAACAACCACACTTTAACAAATAGCTACAACTTCATAGGAGCCTATTGAAATGATTTAACATTTAGTTAACTCCAACATTTTGATTTATGCTCTCAAAGAGATAACATCTTAATGACAAGCACAAATTATATTAGATAAGAAAGACTTACGAGTATCCATTGGAAACCTAATTCTCCAGATTTATTAGATATGGGCATTGAAAGAGCTTTTGCTCAGAAAAATAAGGTTTTGAAGACTGGAGAAATCAATCAAAAAATACTCATAGGAAGGGGAAGAAGTTATGTTGAAGAGATACATCAGTAGTATTGGAAAACAGGTATGTAGTGGAACTAGATAGGAGTCTACAGAGGCTTGTCCCAGAAAGAAAGTTAATCATAGATCTGGGACACTTAAGCAGAACCAGGTAGTCATTCTGTTTAGTAGAAAAGAGAAACATATTTCTCTATTTGTCAAATATATTGTCAATCAACATTTAAGAAAATTGTCTTCATGGAGCCTGGCTCACTTTGTTAAGAATTGCTTTATTGTCCTTAGTGACGTTGTTCTATTTCTGAATTGGTGTGTGTCCTGCACAAATTTTTATTTTAGCCAAAAACCTTTCCATTGGATCTGATAATATTCTGTCTGATTAATATGAATTCCTCTTCTCTTATATTCCTAAATGTAAATTTTTCTTCAGTATAAGAAAAGATCTTGAAATCAGTAATGTCAACCTTGCCTCCAAAGTCAGTCCATTATTAACCTGCTCATCTGTCTTATTGCCTGTTCCACTCTAGAAAGCCAAGATCACTATTACTGGCCATGGTTGCCCATTCTAGAGACATTACTAAGCACTTCTGACCTATTGCCCAGCTTACTGATTTCCACCTCACTCATGTAGCTCAGGAGGAGCTAATATTTGTCAGTTGGTATTTCAAATTTTCTTCCATTCTGTAACTTGTATCATGTCACTTTTTTGTTTGTAATATCTTTGAAGCAACGTTTGGTTTCCTAACTTGTGCTTCCCTGTGCATAATGTAAAAAAAAAAAAAAAAAACAATAAAAAAGTGTGCAAGAAAAATTGAAGGAATGCATTCTGCAGGATTGTAAGTATAGAAAGAGATGAAAACTGGATATATACCCCTGGAGTACTTATTACCAGTATGGATAACAGTAGTTAAATCTATATTTAGAAAGGACCCATGGCTAATATTTTTAATATCTTCTTCTATGATAAAATATCAGACTTCAGACTCATACATACGCTTTACTGTGTGTGAGTAATAACAAATAAAGAAACATTATGACAATCTACTGCTCCTGCAGGGGTTTACTAATAGGTAAGAGAAAAAATATTTACATTAGTTTACAGTGCATCATTCTTGAGTAATGAGGTAAGATTATGGGAAAACTCAAGCTGAGTTTCATATAAAAGCCATTTGACAGTGAGATCTATTAGGCCATGGAATATTTAAAATGAGATACTTAAAATGAGACTAAACCATATGTCTTTTAGGACAGTGCATTGATAAGTATACAGTAGGAAACAATTTCCCCTTGGAAGAGTCAAGCTCCAGATGTGACAAGTCTTTTAGGTTGCATGAATCTGTGCGTTTGATTAAAACTAGCAAAAGGAAATACACTTTCTTAAATATTAAGCAGACCAGCAGTAGGAAAAGCTGACTGTGGTATAACTTTAGTAATTTTATAGCTCATTGCTCTGCATGACAACTGTCAATTTATACTAAACCCTTCACAATTTACACTAAATTAAGGCCCTCAGTAGTAACCAGCCTGCTCCCCTTCAATGCCATTCTTATCCATCATCCAAGCATAAAATGACCCCTTAGACACAAGTTCTTCCTTCACACCCTTGTTCCTCCATCACGTTTTCCAAAGTATGTAATCAGGAAAGCAATTTAATATATATTTTGGTTATGATATGTGATGAAGTAGAAAGAACAGAAAGAAGAAATGAGAGCTTCTATAATGGTAAGTAAGTGGCCCCTTTTTTGCTTATAACTATCTTGATGCCTACAGGAATATGATGTGTAAATGGCAGAATTTTGTGCTGACTATGTTTAGGATGCAAAAAAAGGTACAAATCCAAGTTAACATCTGGCTGGCCAGATTGCATTTCATGGCTTGACTTAAAGAAATTATTTGCTGTTCTCAAATTTGTAGAATGAACAAAGTAAATTACTTCATATGTAAAAATTAATAAGGTGAAAAATTAGAAAACAGACCTAGCACTCACAGCATTTTAGGGCAGGCTTGTAATGTACTGGTTTCTCATATAAGGTTAAGAATTTTCTAACTTAGTTTTTAAAAAAAATCTAAAATTATGCTTCAAATATTCTAAAAATACTTGATTAGTAATTAATTTTATATTTTCTCTTTTATTGGTAAGAAAATCTGAAAAAGAGCAGAAGTAGCTCATTGAAACTTGCAACTGCAAATAAAAGCATGCTATGGTGTCAGAGTATCATTCTATCATATTTTGTAGCTTGGCCTGTTACATTGTAAATTTGTAAGGTAGTGCTGAAGCAGTTCAATTAAATAAAGTTAAAGTAATATTTATGAAAATCCCTTTCATTTTTATTGACCTAAAAACATTAGAGTGTAAACGTGTAAGATTCTCTTCAGAAATTTGGGGGATTTTGGTGTCATAATTCTAAATAGGAAAAAGGAACTATGAATCATATATTAGCAGATGAACTTAAAGTCACATGATCACATTTTTTTTTGTTATAAAACCAGAAATCTATTAATCCTTCCTATATCCTTATTTCTCTTTCCTTCCCATCCTGTATTTGAAACAGATACAGTGTCTCTTAGGATTTCATATCCTATCACAAGATTGAAAGGAAATATGGGGAAGAGTAAAGAAAAATTGAAGGCGATATTGTAGAGATATTTCTTTATCCTCACCCTCAATAGAAAGATCAGCCATGCATGCCTTTTTCCATTGTAGTTTTAGACCTCTAGTGCAATACAGATGACCCTGGAAACTATAAGCCTCTCAGTCTCACTTTCAGTGCCTGGAAAAATTATGGAGAAGATTATTCTGGTGGTATTGAAAGACAATTGAAGGACAATACAGTCATAGGTCACAGCCAGTGTGGCTTCATGAGGGAGAAGTCCTTCTTTTCAAAATTTAATTTCTTTTTGTGGCAAGGTAAACCACTTAGTTAACCAAGGGAAACCAGTTGATGTTAATTATCTTTCTGGATTTCAGTAAAACTCCCAACACAGTCTCTCATAGCATCCTTCTGGAAAAAATGTCTAGCCCACAGCTGGAAAAAATGTCTAGCCACATCTTGTAATGGGTGAGCAATTGCTGATAAGTCAGGCTCAAAGGGTTATAGTGAACGGGGTTACACCAGACTGGTGACCTGTCACTAGTGGTGATCCACAGGGCTTCATTTCAGGGTCAGTGCTCCTCCAACATCTTAATAACTGAATTCAGTGCAAGACTTGAATGTATATTGTTTGCCAACAATACTAAAGGGGGAGGATCTGTCAAATCCTTTGAGGTCAGAGAGGCCCTGCAGAGAGCCCTCAATAAATCAAAGGGCAGGGCAGTCACTGACTCTGTGGGGTTTAACAAGGACAAGTGGAAGATTCTGCACTTCTGATGGGGCAACCCTGAATGTACAGATAGACTGGGGAATGAGAGGCTGCGGAGGGGCACCAGAGAAAGGAAACTGAGGGACAAATTGAATATGAGTCAGCAGTGCCCTGGCTGACAAGGGCCAGCTGTGTCCTGGTGGGCATCAGGCACAGCACTGCCAGCTGGGCAAGGGAGGGGATTGTCCCACTCTGCTCTGGGCAGCCTCACCTCAAGTCCTGGGGCAGTTTTGGGTGCCAAGATAAGAAAGATATAAAGCTATTTAGAAAGTAGAGAGTATTTAGAATATTTGTAGTCCAAAGGAGTGCTGCAAAAATGATGAAGGGTCTGGAGGGGAAGCCATATGAGGAACTACTGAGGTCACTTGGTCTGTTCATCTTAGACAAGAGAAGACTGAGGGGAGACCTCACTGCAATCTGCAAGTTCCTTGTGAGGGGAAGAGGAGGGGCAGGCAGCAATTTCTTCACTGTGATGACCAGTGGCAGGACCTGAAGGAATGGTCTGAAGTTGCGCCAGAGGATGGTTAAGCCAGACACTAGAAAAGGGTTTGTTTTTCACTCTTAGGGTATTTGGGCACTGGAACAGGTTTTCCAGGGCAGTGGTCACAGCACCAGCCTGATGGAGTTCAAGAAGCCTTTGGACAATGTACTCAGGCACATGACATGGTTCTTGGGACTGTGCTATTTCAGGCCAGGAGCTGGACTCAGTGATCCTTTCAGGTGCCTCCCAACTCAGGATATTCTCTGATTCTATTATTCTGTGTCAGTAGTTTTCTGCATGATGATAAAACAATTGTATACATGCTTAAGACATTTACACAAATGAGTTAGGTTATTAAGACTTATTTTCTAAGTCTAATTTTTGAAAGATGCCTTCTCTTTTTGCATCTTGCTTCTTCTGCAGTCTATGTTTTTAAGAAACTTACTTTACTTTTGCTTTTATATTACTCTTTAATCACCCGTATCTTACCATGCTATTACGGATTAAAGAGTTTTATATGTGCTAATGTGCTGTGATGGGGACAGAAGTTGGGTCTTCACTGCCTGCATGTGTTGCCATTGTATGTTGTCTGTTACAGTCTTGTCCATCTGTCCCGCTCCTGCCACATACCCCCTCTTGCTGTCTCTGATGGTGATTTGTCCCAAGATAAGAACACCAGGTGGGTTTGCAGAAGGAACTGTCTGGATGCTTACATGATTAATACATTTCGGAGATGAGGTCACTGAGATGTTTGCAACTGACTTCAGAGGACATCAGTTAGTGTGATGGTATAAAATACTGCCAGCTGGGCTGGCTGGCCTCCTCATGTATCAGACAGCACCTGTCTGATGGTGTTTTTCTTAGGCTGTGGGTTGAATCTCTCAAGGGTTAGGTTTTATCACAATTACCCCTAGATTTCTTATCACATAGATGAATTTTCTCACATTATGCCATAAGTGAAAGTACCTGTGGAGTGCAGCCTTTTAAGTTCTGTTTCAAGATGACAGTGATGTCAGTTATTAGATGACTTCTGAGTGATGAGAGTTTGGAACTTTTACGGACCTAAAATGCTGTCGTAGTTCACACTCCATGCAAAAAAAAGTATTGTAGCTTTCCCTGGCCAAGGTCTTAGTGCCCATATACAATTTTTCAAGATGTTCCTCCCTGTGCCAATTCGTATATATTGAAACTTCAGTAAAGCTTAAGAGGTCTATTATTTTTAGGATATAATCACTGGCAAGTTATTTCACATAAAATTATGTAGTAGACACAGTCCTATGCCTATAGTATTCTCAGAAAAAATGTGAAGTTGATTCTCTGAGGGAATTAAATTTTATTTACTTAGACCGGATAGGCCATATGGGGAATGCTAATGAATCTCCTGAGTGCAGCCCCATACAGGGCACAGTGGCAAAACTAAAGAAGGCAGTACAAGTCTTCCCAATTTCTAAAACCTAGCCTAAAATTATATTTTGATTATACCACTGTTGGTGGTTGAATTTGAGATAATATCAGTAGCCTGTTTTCCAATTGTTCAGGACTTGAGGATATAAACCGCCATTTCAGAACAATTAAAATGTTACATAAGAACACAAGCAGGGAGTCAACATTCCACTACTATTTCAGTGATGTTTTTATGTTTAGTATTCTGTCACTTAAAAAGTTGCTTTGCAGCTGATATTAAAAGTCGATAGTCATACAGTGATAAACAAACAACAGGGAGAGAATGGTTTGTTACCATTGTGACAAATTGTAATGTTGGTTTATAACCATTATGAATCTTAAAAAATGAGAAGGTGTGAATCATCGTTTATTCAGTACTTGAGGCTATAATAAAGCCTTTCAGATCAATTAAATCACCAAATAATGGAAGCAAGGAGTCAACATTCAAGAAGCTTTCCTACAGAGTATTTGCATTTTTTATCCTTCCTCATTGAAACAACTAAGTGGTTCATGATGTAAAGTCAGACAGACAATTTGCAGTAGAGTTTGTGCCTGCCCATTTGTATTTGAAAACTGTATCCTCCTTAGATTTGCTTTTCATAGTCTATACTTCAAGTCTCCCAGGTTTACCTGTTCAATAAATCTCTGAAGAATTTGCCCTCTCTTCCCCTTTCTATATATACTCCACCAGATTTATTGATAATGATATGATGATATATAGAACAAAGAGCTGGATTTATTTTATTTGATTATGGTCTGCATACTAATACATCTATGAAGCATTTTATTACCCATCTATGAAAGACACTATTTATTAAGTAAATGTACAGAAATTTAGATGGAAAATAAAATGTTCCATTTCATTGCTAATACAAAAACAGAATCTGTTTCTTGTCTGTTTGCCTCACATTATATGCACTAATTATTCTTCCCTACTAATCTTTGCTTTAACTTTCATTTTCCTCTGGGTTTAAACATCTGGACTTTTTCTTCTTCATTATTTTGTAGCTTTTGAAAATGTCTATTTTTCTATTTCAATAGTGTTGTTAATCATATTGGAGAGGACATTTCTGGGACAGCCTGGAAATTTGATCATTCCCTCTCTTTGATACAGAAGCAGGAAATAATCTGAAGAACTACTCACACTTTTAAATGACACTATCAAGTGACAGATGCATTCAATATGTTGGCAAAATTGGAGATTACATTTATAATTTTTGGAAAGCACTACAGCCACATTCTCAAATGTAAACTGCAGCTCATGTTTGATTTAAATCTGTTAGTAATGTTGGTTTTCTTTAGTCTTCTAATTTCCTGAAATTATCACTATGTCTCTTCCCTGTTTACAGCCTCAGCCTATTGTGGCCCATTGTTGTTTCTTCTAACCTTCTGACTTTTTGAAGTTAGAATACATAGCTTCATCTTGTAGAGCAAAATTATTACATTTAGATCTTGAAGTGCTGTAGAAGCTACAGCTTGCAAATACCATCCTTCTTATATTCTCCACCACAGGTATAGTAGCTTTACAGCTAAGATCTCACCACTTTTAACCAAAATCAAAAGAGACCATCATCTTGTTTCAGAGACATAACTTATACTTTTTATTGGGAAATTGTGGAGGCCCTGGGGGGCATCCCCTGAGTTACACCCCACTGGCTCCTTCCCCTGTTCCTATGTCTGTTCCTGTGTCCCTGAGCCACTCCTTCCCTATCCCCTGATAGAAATTTCCTTATCTTTGTACTGCCCTGAGACCAGGATCAGCCCTGGGCCCCTACAGAGAGAGAGCTGGACCCTGCATGTGTGTGTGCCTGGGACCTGAACATCTCACCACACACATTTACAGAACTAAACACCTGTGGATATTATGCAAAGGCCCTTTTTGCTTCTTAACCTTGGGCTTTACTAGCAGCAATGCAGGCTGCAACAGGAAATGTCTCTCAGTGTACAGCATATTGAAAAACCATGAAACAATACAAAGCTGTAAATATCATGGAAAACCCTCATGAAACCAGACTTTGTAACTGGTAAGTATGTTGTGCTTCTGCTTTCTTCCCGGAATTAGGATCTGATTTGGAAAACAGATTAACAAGGAGGAAGAGGGTGGAGAGGAGGAACAGTACCTGCCTACTCAGATAAGATTTGCTTTCCTGAATATTGTGCTACTGAATTAAGACATAAATAGAAAAACTTTGGATTTTGAGTCAGCAGACTTGATCTTATGGAGAAAAAAGCAGTTGTTTCTAACTCTAAAATTTCTTCTATGATGGAATATATATGTAATTTGAACATATATTCAGGACTTGAGGAATACTATATACCGTGCCAATTTCCTTATTTTTTCCCTCTTTAAAACAAAATAGGATTACTTGCTAAGAACAAAGTAGAGACATGGACTTTTATGAGTGGATAGTGGACTAATTTTATGTGTTAGAATTTTGTTTTGAATGCTGCAACTCTTGTCTCTTCTATAAAGGCTAGTGCAGGACAAAATTATTTCACTTTCCCAAAATATAAAAATAAAAGGTTTAAGGAAGTTGCTGGATAGATAAAGGATGAGACTGAGGATATTGATTTGTTGATTAAACAGGGGAGGATATAAAACTCTTGCTACAAGTATAAATCAAGACTTGGAGGAACAAACTTTTGGATCACTTCCAAGTCCACTCAGTCTGTGATATTTTTACTTGATATTTTTACTGAGTCTGATATGAAAGCTGACTGCTATACTGCAGTTGGACCGTTGGACCCTTCACTCCATTAAAAGTGATAGTGACATTATGAGATCAATTCACAGGCACATCTTCTTTTAAAAGGTTATTTTATTTGATTCTGCAAGTTTAAACGCCCTAGTAGCGTATACACTGCCAATGTTGCCATATACCAATTCCTCTTTTCCTAAAT
This sequence comes from Camarhynchus parvulus, assembly GCF_901933205.1. Classification (NCBI taxonomy): domain Eukaryota; kingdom Metazoa; phylum Chordata; class Aves; order Passeriformes; family Thraupidae; genus Camarhynchus; species Camarhynchus parvulus. The sequence goes on from NC_044601.1 coordinate 3,729,267, forward strand.
TTAAGTAAAAATAGGTGACCTTATAGAACGTAAATCATAGAGTCATTTGAAAATCATCTGGTACAACCTCCAGGTCATGGACGGGGACATATTTCAATGGATCAGGTGACTCAAAGTCCTGTCCAGCCTGACTTTAAACACTGACAGTGATGGGACATCTATAATTTCTCTTATGCTGACAGGGGCTTCATTCTCCCAGTCCCTGCCTCAAGGACTTGAGAAATGTGGGAAGAGTGATAAGACGAAATTAATAAAAACAACTTGTTTTGTACCTTAGCCTTCTCCTTTTCAGTAGTCCATTCTCCTTTTTCATTTATTGGAAGGGTACCTTTGCTTTAATTTTTGTTACATACATTTATATAGAAGCCCTTCTTGTTATTCTTCACATTCCTTGCCAAATTCAGCACCCACTGTGCCCCAGATTTCCTAACCCCAGATCTATATATCTGTGCAGTATCTGTATACTCTTCCAGGATACATTACCTTCTTAGATGTCATTTTCACCAGGAAGTCCTCACTTAGCAGTGCTCGTGTTCTGCCTTCCTTGCCTGATTTTTTTTCACATGGGAATCATGAGCTCTTGGACTTTCAATAGAAACATTTCTAACACAGATGATTAACACAGGTGAGATAAACCTTGGCACATTTACTTTGAGCATATTTGGAATCTAATATTTGAGTTGTTCTTCAGACTGCAGCACACATTCTTTTCTGTGTATGAAGGTCAGTACATAAATGTCAAGCAGTTTTCTAAAATCATGTGGTTGATCTTTGCTGTTGCTTGCTAATCTATGACTACCTCTACAATGTCATTACTGTGACATATTGGTAGATACCAATGCTGCTAACAGGGAAAGGTAAAAGTAGGCTTGTACGTTGAAAATACAGAAGTACACCTTTTTCTTCTTTCTTTTAAGTAGGCACATTGCATTTACTGAAGTATGAAATGGCCAATGTGTTTGACATGTTCTAAGCTAGGGAAGAATATTTAATAAAAGAATATAATTAGTTAATTTTCTGGCAGGTCTAGAGAGAAATTATTAGACCTTGTGAATATAAATACCAACTTATATTTTGTGCAAACAGGCTGATAGCATGTTATTATGAAGTCTGAACCCACTTCATTTGAAGTAGCATTTCCCAGACAAGACAATATTTAAGTGTTTATGGAACGAGTGTCCTGTTTTTTCCTGACAAATGTTGCACATTTGTGAAACGTCAAATTAATGACACTTCAGTTAGTGTCTCTGCCACTGCTAATTTCAGCAGTGAAAAGTTTCAACAGTAATGAACTTATCTTAGTGGAACATTTTTCTAGAGTATGATGAGAAAGCTCTGTTTATGGCAACCTTGTATTACATGCACAATATTTTATTAACAAGTTCTCCACTTTTTTTTTCTTTTTTGTTTTTTAACAAATAGATAATTGGAATAGTTTATTCATGACCATAATTATGTAGAAACCAGTTTTTTCATTAAAGACATGCAATTAAATGACTAGTTTTGTCTTTAATGCTGTAAGCCTTTGGCATTTCTTCTATTGTGTGCTGTCCATGCAGAAATGAACAGTGCAGGGAACATAAAAGATAAGTAATAAGGCAGCAATAATAAAGTAGCGTATATTACTTTCTACAGGAAAAAAAATAATTGAGCAGAAATAATTTCCTGCTTTTTTATTATTTTAATGAGGATGACCATGACTACAAACTTAAAAAATTCTAAAAAGTGCACTGAAAAATTCAGCTCATTAAACCCTGCCATTTTTGTAGCAAACTGAATGTAAGGTATATGCAATATTCTTTTTATTTGCTTCTCTTTTCTTTTTGAAACATATTTTTAAAAACGTAAAACCACTTCCTTAATTGAAGTGCACCTGAACAGTCTGTGTATAAAAGCATGGCAATTTGGCTCTTGGACTCTAAGGAAGTGAGTGCTACAGAAATACTTCTGAATAATAAAATGAAGAAGCAAGCATAAACACGTATTTTCCCCAACTTTCATTTTCCACAATTTAAACCTAAGCCACATATTAGCACTTTGTCAGAACAATTACAAATAGATGCATTCTTTATTGTATCTTTACACAGCAGTGATGGGACGAGTGCATTAAAAAAGAGATCTGTTCAGAAATGTCAGAGTATTAGAAAACATCTAGCCCCAAATGGTTATTAAACTTTCAAAATCACAAGAAAATCTCAGAAGTGACTGTATTTCTCTTCACTTTCTAATAAGTAGTGCTGTAACTGTCATTTTAATTTAAAAAGCCATCTTAGTGTAAATAACAGGAAATGTTTGCTGTGGCAGTGGATCTTTTGACAAGTTAATAATTTCAAATTAAGTTACCTACAATAAAGAACAGGCACATTATTTCTTAGGTAATTAAGAGGTTAAAGACCATCAGCATTTCGAGGAAAGAGTGAGGTCTTTAATAGCAAGAGAATGCTTTTAAGTTAAGTTTATTTTCATTTTGGTTCTTAACTAGGTTTGAAAATATAAGGTCCTTAGGAAGAAGAACATTACAGCTGAGGTACATATAAAGTAGGAGAGGATAAAACAATTAGAAAAAGTCAATTTTAAAGGTTTTTAAGGTTTTTTAAGGTTTTTAAGTTTTTTAGATTGTTTTATTTTAAAGCAATTGTTTGGGATTTAAAAAAATAGTTATTTATTATATTAAATGAAGATTATATCAGGTCTGACCTCTTTTTTGCGGGTAAAAATGATGCAAATAAACAACATCCCAAAATGTAAGGATCTGGAGAAATAATTTTGCTGATTAAAAATTATTTGGAAGCTACTTTTAGTATGACCTGTCTACTTGAAGCTAAATTTCTGTCTAATATGAAAAGGATCTAGTCTTAAATCTTTTTCAAGCCAATACAAAGGAATAAAAGCAAGCTCTAGTTAATAGAATAAAAAAATCATGTGGGTAACAGTGATTTTTCCTTCATAAATGGAAGGAAATCCATTCATTAATATGGATTTAATGGAACTGCCAGTGCATAATATAGATAGATATCCATCTGCCCATCTGTCTGTCTAGGTGGATGAATGATTTTTAAAATTTTTACTCAGAAATATCTTTCATCACTTAAAGACGAAACTTTCTTTCAAAATGTTAGTTTTTACCGCACTACTTCGATTATTTCAGTACTGATTCATTGGTTGATAGCAACTTCAAGGAAATATGAAAATTTGAGTGGTTTAAAAGTTTGAAGGGGAAATTTAAGTCTTATTAAACTAATATTGCTGTCAATGTTGTATCAAATTGACTGCAAATTTAAAAAAAGTTACCAAAACAAGATGCTATTGTAATAACCCTACTTACTCTCGTCCATATGCTTTGGGAACAGATAATGTCTACTACACACTGGTTGTAAAATAAACAGACATTATTAAACATGTGATTTAAAATACTCATAAAATCAAAGATCAAATGAAATCAAAACAATTACAGAAAATGTAATCCCCTCAATAATGTATCAGCATAGCTATTTGCACAGGAATGCGCTTAAGAGCAACTATAGAAAATAGATGACAGTGCAAACATCTAAACCTGTTATTGTTCAATAACATTTATGGCTGCTGCAAAATTATTTGAATCACAGAAATTTATGCAGATGGGAGTACAGAATCTTTGTTGTAGTTAAAAAGGTACTTGAAGCTGACTAAAAAAATTTAATTAGAAAATCAGAGAGAAAAACTAGGTAATATTTGGTTCATTTGACACATGTGAAGTGTCTTTTCCCATTATACTTTGAGACTTTTTAGAGGTTTTAAAGTGAAATTTCTTTGGAAATTATTGGAATAACAGGTTTTAGTATCTGTCTAGTAAAGGTGTCTTTATATATAATTTGAAGAAGGCATCCTGTCAGTTTCATACTACCTGTTTCTGTAATGCTGAAGAAGATAGACATGTAAGCGTAAAACATATTATGAAAACTACCAGATAAAATTTTATAAATAAAATTCAATTTTAGAAAGGTTAAGCATGGTTCTTTTCCAACCCTCTTCAGAAAGCTTATTTTCTTCCCTTGCTTCTTTTTTGCTCTATAAATATGTCATTCTTCCAATTGTGTTGTTTTTAAATTATTATAAAATTTATTTCTATGGTCAAATACCTGGAAGACCAAAGTGGCAATGTCATAAGCAATTATAAGGAAAGAATAGCTGGTAACTGAGTACAAATACTTCTGATGTAAACAAACATCAGGGAATTAATCTTTATCTATTTATTTAATGTTTTAAGTAATGCTAGAAAGGCTCCTAAGTCTCTGCATTTAAAAATATCAGAAAGGGAAGATTGTAAAAAATATATTAAAAAAGACCAATACCAATAAGTCTTCAAGTCTCTAGTTGATATATACACTGCCTGGGAAGCAGTGTGCCATACTAAATGACAATCTTCATTAATGTTGTTCTCCTATGCTGTTGTAAATCATTAGGTAACATTGCCATTAGCATGACTCAGAGCTTCTCAAAATGTGTTTTCCTGCCTAACTTGTAGCAGCAATTTCTGAGTTCTCTTTGTTTTACAAAAATTCTAAGTTTTCTGAGTCCTAATCATAGTAGTTTTTCTTTTCAGTTGAATCTCATAATACCAGAGTCTGGACTTCCACCTTCAAATCACAAAACCGTTTTAAAGAAGACTTTCATTTGTGAAGATCTGACACTTTTCATTTATTACTCATGATTTTTCAACTTTAAACACAAATGATGTTAATATTTAGAAAGAATCTGCCTGTTAGTTCTACTTAGGTGAAAAATCATCATCATTTATTCCTTATGCTGCATACAAGAACAGAGGTTTGCTAGGTCGTTTAAATAGCCATAACAAGCTACTAGTGCAAAAAAAGAGGAGCTGGTACTCTGCCCCACATGTAGTGCTCTCCCAAGCTACAGCTGCATTCATCTCAGAGGATGCATGATCCTAACATGGCTTCTCTGATATGTTTTACTTCTCTGTAAAGCCCACTGAATTTCCATTCCTTGAACTTGCTTACTCACAGCATCCTTTGTCTGAAATTATGTGACATCATGCTTCTGGCCACGCAAAAAGACTCTCATTTGTGTTCAGCCTGGTTTCACTCCTTGTTCCACTGGTTTTATGTAATATATGTGCTGTAAAAGCAAAGACTAGGTGTAATATTTTGTGACAGTGCCATGAAATCTGATTTTTTTTTTCTGGGAAATTATTGATTTGAATGGCAAATAGATGGAGAAGGAGTGTCACAACAGCCTGTCTAGGACCACTGTGCTAGAAAGAGATCATGGCAATAATAAAGACTTCATCAGCAGACATTTGCTCATCCTTAGTGAACTAAAACTTCTTTAGGGGTACTCAATTAGTTGTAATTAAGTTTTAACTGAATCCAGCCAAAGTCATTTGGGAGTTTTTCCACTTTAATTATCTTCACCATAGGTCTCTATATCTGTATGACAATGCATGAATTTCAGTTTTCTCATGACTCATCCAACTCTAGTTGAATTTTGATTCAGCATGATAGTTGCAAGTGCGAAAAAAGAACCGAGGCATGACACTGTATCACCAAGACTTAGTTTACAAATAAGACAGGCATGGAGAATCTACAGGAGTGTCCAGGGATGGGGGGGTATATAAAGCACAAGGTATATTTACCTAGAAACATGTAACTGTAATCAACTAGCAATACTTAAAGCCTATATCCTAGCAAGTGCATTTGGAGTTTTAGTATCAGGCTACAGTAGATATTATTGATAAGCACTTTGTGCATAACGATAAAGACACCTGAAGTTCTTAACATTGTATTGTTTCTCTAAGAAATGGATATATGAAAAATACTTATATTTGAATTAGCTCCAATATAGTTTCAATCTGTCACTGTTCTTATGGAAAAAAAGCAAATAAAATATCTTCCCATAGGCAAAAAATAATGAATTTTGTGTGTGCAGATCTTTCTGTGGCAGTATAAGTTTTTTCCTGCATATATGTGAGAACTTGACTTTCATTGATGCTAGTGATGCAGCCCTGCAGTGGTGATAAAAGATATAGTTCTTAGCATTATTCTGCTTTATATTTTCCTGCATTGCTGACACAGCTTTTAAGAATCATGTTAGATATGCTAATTGAGAAGTGATGTTAGCTCTGGTGTCAGTACAACAACCTGAAGAATAACAGTGAAAATCCATATATCAATTGTTTAATTACTTATTTAAAATAACCTTTACATATTATTATGCTTCAGAATCTTTTCCTAATTTCCTACTGCTACTGGGTGATGTACTGCCCCACAGATTCAAAAACCTCTTGAAATCCAAGTTTATGAAATCCAAGTCTTTTAATACAGTATGATATGAAAAGCATATTGAGAGCTGACGTGCAATGAGAAAAACCTAATTAAATGCTAATAAAAATGCTTGTCACAGGCTCCCTGCAGGCACTGCCTGTGTTTTGTCTTCTCTGTTCCAGTGGTTTAGTGGCTTTAAAGGTCAGAATAGAGTAGCAGCATAGAGATTCAAATGCTTGTGGATTTCTCAAAGATGTACCAATGGCATGAGTGGAGAAATTTGCTCCTGACATGTGTGTTCTAGGCCCAGATTCTGCTGTATATTCATGCTAAGATATCACACCTCTGTTTTACATAATGAATCTATATTTAGCAAGGGTAAAAACCCTCAGTATTTTGCCCAAAATCTTACTGAACACACTTCCTGAAGTGTCCACAATGACATAGTCTATCCTTTGATCATTCCAGAATGATTTTCAGCTAGAAGACAGATTTTACTCGAGCAAGGTTCATGCTTCAATGCTTCTCAGCCTCAGAAAACAAATATCCCTTAAAAAATAAACCCTACAAAAATGGTTCAAATAGGATGCCAGAAAAGAGACACACTATTAGAGGTAACAGAATTGAGAGGAAGGTATTTCTGGTGATCTAATTCTGAGTCACACAAGTCATGACATTCTTTAATATGAGTTCAGTAAAAAAGAGTCAGGAATAAAGGAAATTTAGAGGAGGAAGATAGGGCAAATTTAAGAGAATGCATGTAAAGGACAAGAAGGGCAAATAGTTAACCTTCAAGGCTGCTTAAACACAAAATTGTGGTTAGGATATTGAGAAGAATGAAACATGTTTCTGAATACTTTTTTTCTTTTTCTGCCACATAGAGGAAGGACTGCAGGTCATGAATTAAATGAAAAAGAATATTTCGTTTTTAGGTTTTGTTGCAAAATTGTTGTTATAACATTTTATAGTGCTTCTTTTCATTGTTTTGGTGTTTTTTTCCTTAGAGGACTAGACAGTCCAACTTAGGTAATAATAACATTCCTCTTGAAACTCTACCAATCATGTCTATCCTGGCCTGAGGTATAACAATATCTGTTGGTGTTTTGTCTGCTTTCCTCCACAACACAAGTAATTTTAAAGTCCATTTTTGCATCATACTAATGAATAAGATTTTAGCAATTAATATTAGAGTTTTAAATGTAACATATTATATATTCTTAATACACACTGGATTTCTTTTCAAATTCTTTCTATTATATTTTATGGAAGTGTTTTCCAGGGGAAAAACTGTGTCAGTTTTACCCAGGTTGTTTTTTGCTCAATCAAAGTCATGATTTATTCTACCCACGTGGAAATCAATTTACTTTTTAAATTATTTTTTAAAAATCACATTAGCTTGAATTAAAAACAAAATTATATTCTTCTTTCTCTAATTTCTCTGAGATCTCAGGTTTTCTGTTCTCTGAGAGCAGAATGATGTGATTTTACTCCCATTGACACTCTATTTATTTCATCATTTGCACTTATTCTTTTTTAAAGTATTACTGCTTTTCTGTACTGGTCCTAATGAATTTAAATATACTCTTGCTAAACAATTTGCTTTATGGCCACAATTTTTTATGACCTTTTAAAATTTCCCAAGAACTTTAAAATACTTAGGTACTTTCCCAAATTAATATTCCCAATATAGCACTTCCTCTTTTCCATTTAAAAACAACACATTATTGTCAGTCACATTTTCATTAGTGACTTTATAAACTGACCTTTAATAAGCTTATTTAGAATAAACTACTAAATAATCACTTAGATTAGTTATTTGCTTATCTCAAAAATGCAATAGAAACTTTCTGTATTCTCAGAACATAGCCTTGTTCCATTGACTTCAGGTGGTGTTTATGCATGTGTTCGTATTCCTGAAATATGAAGACTTGTGAAAACAGACAAAATTTTTCCCCATGGAACAGCATTAAACTTTTCTTTCTAATGCTGGAGAAAACAACCCACAACAGTTAAAAACACTAAGAAATCATATTTTGCTCATCACCATAATAACCAACTACCTGTTGTGTAATTTCATGGGAAATAATCTGAAGTTATACAACTTGATTATTTTGTTGTAAGAAACATGAAAGATTTAGAAAATATTTTTTCAGTCAGGTCTCATATATGCTCTGTTTAAGGAGAAACACCTGACCAGAATCTTTTAGTATGAAAAGGAGCAGAACATATTATATATGGAAAATCAAAATGCTGATGGGTAACCCTATTTATTTTCATTCCTACATGATGTTTGGTGTTTTGGCATACTGTTAGTACACATGTGAACAGTGTTTCAACAGCTGTTGAGAGTTAGTTATCTTGGCCCCAGTGCTGCTCTCACAGTTCTTGGCAGTTTCATTATGTGCAGCTATTTTTGTCCTCCAAGCACAATCATAAACCTGTTTTGCTTTTATTCTGGAACAAACCTCCCAAGTTATAGTGTAGCAGCATAACCATAAAAATTATGGCTGGTTAAATATTTAAGGAAAACAAATCTATACAAAAGACATCTAGACACTAAAAGTGAACTTCTGGACACAGAAGGCTTCAATGATTGGCATCGCAGGGACATATGTCTCTGTTACTGCAAATAGCTGTACAGATAATGCGCAGATCTCCGTCTTTGCCACAGATGCTGCTGTTTGTGGCACTAATATAGAAGCATTAATAGCTTCTCTGCCTTTGGGAAACTAATGTGATGGTGCTCCAGTGCCCTGTTCTGCCTCCCCAGTCTGAAATATCTCTGTCAAGATTCATCAGAGGTATACATCTCCCTAATCTGACACCTTTCTCAGATAGTTGCTGGCTAGAGTATAGTCTAAAAGGCATACAGAAATTTTAAGTAGCAGTCTGGCTTGCCTTTCCACCCTGACTTTGCACTGTGCCTATGTGGCCCATCTCCATAAATCTTGATTAGGGAGGATGAGAACTGTTCAGCACTGAAAATCACAGCTAAAGGAAATGTGGAAATATTTCCTGATTATATTTAACATTTAACTGTTTATCTGATGCAAGCTAGAAACATGTTGTATAGCAGCATTAATCAGCATATTTTTTCTTATGTGTACATCCCTAAGGATTATTAATACTTTCAACTGCTGACTACCATATTTCTGCAAGAACAAGGTTTGTACCTGTACTGTATGCTAAAGATATTATTTAGTGAATACTAATTTTGAAGATTACTAATTTCTTCACCGATCTGACCAAGTCCCAGAGTAATAGTTTAATAGTAATAGTGTAATAGTTCCCCTGCTGTGGAGAACAGATTAGTTATTAGGAAGAAATTCCTTCCTGTGAGCCTGGCACAGATTGCCCAGAGAAACTGTGGCTGCCCCACCCCTGGGAGGCCAGGTTGGATAGGGCATAGAGCAATCTGGTCTGGTGGAAGGTGCTCCTACAGGCAGAGGGTGGGATGAGATGAGCTTTAAGGTCCCTTCCAATCCAAACCACTCTAAGATTCTATGATTCTATGATCAATTAATCACTACTATAGGAAAATTAAGGTAGAGAAGGAATATGATGGTGTAGTTGCAGTGGAACAGATCTGAAGGAAACTGACAGGAAGTGGGAAAAGAAAACTGAAGAATGAGTGATACTGAAGTGTGAGAAGAAACATTTAGAACTGGGATAAAGTAAATCACTCAAGAAAATTTTTTGTTAGGTTGTTAAGGGAGTTAAAGTACTTAGACAAAAATAAAAATACTCTATTTAAACACTACACTGCAATAGAAAAATTCTAAATAAAATAATATTTACAGTGGAAAGGAAAAGTTATTAGTAAATTCTGAAATGCTATGTGAGAGAATCTGCAAGTTATAGTGCTCTAATCTTCCAGATCATTTGAGATCCTCTTGAGTATTGCAGTTTTCAGATTACAAAAATAGCTTTGCCAACGGTGGAAAGAATTTCATAATTAAGAAAAAAAAGTCTACAATATTGTATCATATATTTTAGTATGGTTTAATATCATTCATTAACTATTAAATACTCTAAAGAATGTCTCCCAAAAGAGAAAGACTTTGTGATTGGCCAAGACACTGAGTAGAAGTTAGTACACTGCATATCTGTATTATGACCATCATCCCAAAGTGAAACTTGATTGTCATTATCAGTATAATTTCAAATAGTATACATATCATATGCATATACATATATGTATATATATGACTTAAAATTACCTGAAGATAAGCCCAGTGGCATTTATGTTCTAAGAATCTTGACAACTTCCTCATTTTAAGAAATTTTAGGGGTCTGAAAAGTTGATAAGGATTTGCTAGAGATTTTTAAACTACCTCCCCTGGGTTTTTTGTGTCATTTTGATTGACCTGGTTTGGATTGGCAAGAAAAGTAATTTCTTTTTTACCGAATTACAGAAATATTCTCATTGCATGTCTGCTTCTCTGATAAGAAGCATGTGGCTTGTATAAATGAAGAGAAATTTTGTTAGAATCTAGGAGGACAAAAACAACTCTAGGTGACTCAGCTTCATGTGGTGGGTAAAACAAAGTTGTATTCTGTTGAAGCAGCAATTAACCCAGATATCAGGTACTGTGAAGTGAAAGAGTCTCCACCTTTCTGCTAACATATACACACGTAACGTCAATGGTTGTTACAAACCACAGAAAGAAGAATAAAAGAAACTAAAGGTCTGTGAATAAAACAGATAGGGCCCAGAAAGCCTTGAAATATACCCAAAAAACTTGGTTAAAACCAAATGAATTTAGATGTTCATGCAAAAAAATAAAATTATGTGTTTTACTGAATAGTAAAAGAAGCAAAGGAAAGAAAAGAGACAGACATAGAAAAAGAGGTGTGTGAAGGGAGACAGGGAGAGAGTGACAGGGGTTAGATTGAAACATATCACTCTTCTGGGGATCCCAGTGACATCTTGTTGCTCCCCTCCATCTGGCCTTCTTGGTGGTGAGGGTGCCCCATCACCGGCTGCTGCCACCAGAAAGTATATAATCCATTGGAATAACACCCATTTGTGTCAGGTAGGAACACCCAGATGCTGACCCACCCTTTGGGAAGGCCAAGTTTGACACTGTTCCTTGCAGCACTGTGGATCTGTTGCATCATTTGCAGTGCTCTGGTGCAGGGTCTGGGGACCCCTTTGGGGGGGCTGGCCTTTGATGGGCTGTGACATCCCCTCTGCTGTGCTTCATGTGAATGTGGATTTTCCTGGGGTGAAGGGGCCTCAGGGCTGAGCTGGTCTGCAGTGCAGAGAATGGGTGTTAACTGCCTGGGACCAGAGGCTTTTTCACCCCACACCCAAAACCTCTCCTTTCCCCACCCTCTGGTGTGAGGGTCTGTTCAACCCTGGCAGCTGAGAGCCCTTGGGTTGAACAGGCCAAAAGATGTATTTGTCCTGGTTCAGAGCAAATTTGGGAGAGGATCCCCAAAGGGGTTTCTGTAGGAAAGCAGATTCAATCAGCCCCTCCCCCAACCAGGCCGGGAGAAAATACCTCCTTGGAGAAAAGTGGAAAAAAACTGTTTATTAAACAATAAAACCTAAACCATATTAAACAATAAAACCCCTTGCCACTCCAAAAGGGATGACAAACTGAGAAAGTCCCTTCCCCGGGCTGCAGCTCAGCTCACTCAGTCTCTGATCAGTCCCTCAGTGCTGGAAATGTCGCAGGCCGGGCCCGGCCCGGTAGCCGCAGGCGCAGCTGCCGGTGCTCCCCTGGGTGTTCAGTCCAGAGCAGGTTTAAACAAGTCCAAAGAAAAGGGAAAAGCCCCAGTCCAGGGAACTTCTTTGCCTCAGCCAGCTAAAACTAACTAAAAGCAAAAGATAGCTCTGTCCTGCTGTCTGTCCATCCACAGACAACACAGTTAGGAGCAGGAATGTGGAGGAGTGAGTGCAGTGCCTGAAAAAACCTGCCGCTTCTTCTCTCCCCACCCTCACTCTCTGGAACACATCTTAAAAGTGCAAAACTTATTATTCAGTATAAACAGAACAAGATGATTGGGGATAAAAGTATCATATAGTCAACCAGGACATTCCACCCCTTATCCCCATATCGTCTGCTTACTGCTAAAACTAATATAAATTTAACTCTACAAACACATACATTATACATCTAATATACAGCTATACACAGACAATGGTAACAGCATTCAGCAAACAGTGATATTTACACATAGGTCTCACCCAACAATCAGATCTCCCTGAGGTACACATCGTGTTCTTCCATCTCTTTGCATTATCCACCATGTGTAACCTGGTCCCTGAGCAAAAACAACCCCACGAATGGGTTTGTCTGTATTCGAGGCAGAATTAATCCAAACTGTCTTCCCTAACAAACATCTGACATGCACCACTGGGACTTTGTCTCCATCTACTCTATGCAAAGACTCAGATTGGGCAGGGCCCACTTGGTTAGTAGAGCCTCGGGTATTAACTAACCAGGTGGCTTTTGCCAGATGCTGCTCCCAGTTTTTGAAAGATTCCCCACCTCATGCTTTCCATGTGGTTTTTAACAGTCCATTGTACCTCTCCACTTTGCCTGCAGCTGGTGCATGGTAGGGGATATGGTACACCCACTCCATGCCATGCTCCTAGCCCAGGTGTTGATAAGGCTGTTCTTGAAATGAGTCCCATTGTCTGACTCAATCCTCTCAGGGGTACCATGTCTCTAATGGACTTGCTTTTCAAGGCCCAGGATGGGCAGTGGTGTGAGGCACAGGGTAGGTCTCCAACCATCCAGTGGTGGCTTCCACCATTGTGAGCACGTAGCGCTTGCCCTGGTGTGTCTGGGGCAGTGGGATGTAGTCAATCTGCCAGGCCTCCCCATACTTGTACTTGGACCACCGCCCACCATACCACAGGGGCTTCACCCGCTGGGCCTGTTTGATGGCAGCACATGTCTCACAGTCATGGATAACCTGAGAAATTCTGTCCATGGTTAAATCCACCCCTGGGTCTCGTGCCCACTTACAGGTGGCATCCCTGCCCTGATGGCCTGAGGCATCATGGGCCCATCGAGCTAGGAATAACACTACTTTATGTAGCCAATCTAAGTCTATCTTTGACACCTCTATCTTTGCAGCCTGGTCTACCTGCTCATTGTTTTGGTGTTCCTCATTAGCTCTACTCTTGGGAACATGGGCATCCACATGGCAGACTTTCACAGGCAGCTTCCCTACCCTGGTAGCAATGTCTTTCCACTCATCAGCAGCCCAAATTGGTTTTCCTCTACGTTGCCAGTTAGCCTCTTTCCACCTCTCCAGCCATCCCCACAGAGCGCTGGCTACCATCCATGAATCAGTGTAAAGGTAGAGCTTTGGCCACTTGTCTCTCTCAGCAATGGTCCAGGGTCAGTTGAACAGCTTTGAGTTCATCTCCACCCCAAAGGTGCTAAGCTTGATCCCTCTGTGAAAGTGTTCTCATCTTCATCAACGATTACTGGAGATCAGAGGGCCTGTTCAGGGTGTGGTGATCTCTGCAGTTTTTGTAATACAGTTTTTCTGTAATAGGCAAAGTTCCTTCATGAAGATGTTTAAGCTATAAATTATAACATTCAGTCTCTGACAGTGGTGACCTTTAGTGGAAAGCCAGAAGAGTGCAAGAAAATCCTTTTAATAGTTTCCACTGTTTATTTAGAAGGAGCAAATTAAATTAAAAAGAACACTAGGTGATTAGATATGCTGTCAGTTTGAGTAAGCTGCAAGACAAGACCTTACTAATAGCTTATATATAAGAATTGTCCTGGTTGCTTCATGGATTTGGCTTATGTGATTTGACAAGGTCATTTTGCTGCTCTACTTGTCAGAAAAACAGCCTTATTTTTATTATATATATTACATATATATATATTAAATATATATATATAAAGTATAAATTACAATATATTAAAATCTATAAAATATAATATATATTAAATATTATAGATATATATGTCTTTATTATATAATTTTATATCTATATATAAAATGTATTACTGGGGGAAATAAGACTGCAATTCACAAAATCCCAATTTCTAGGAAAAAGTTTCATTTCAAAACTAAAACTAATCTTATCAAATAACTTAATGTATCAAATCTAGATTTACCTTCATGTACAGAGCACCTTGTTCTATGGTTGGAAGAGCAGAGGAATTGTCCAGTAGACAAAGCAGGGAAATATGTGTATGTTAGCTACCTAAAACTGTTGGAAATTTAAGAAGTTCTCTAAATTGAGACACAGAGCCCAGTTTAGAAAGGAGACATCATTTATTCTGCACAGGGTGCAAGGTGGATGTTCCCATGAATCAAGCCCTCCATGGGATAAAATGTTGTATTTTTTATATAGTAAAATTTATTGAGACCAAATCATCTATTACATATTCTCCACCTACCTAATGTGGAGAATTTACCTATCCTACCTATTTATTGAGAGAGGTAATCTTTTGCAATTCTTGAAACACAGATTTGTTCATTAAGCAACTTCTGCTGTAGAATTAATCTGATATCTGTTACATTTACAAAAGGTGAAAAATTTCATCCTGGAATGAGATAAATCAACTTGAAGACATGAAAATCCAGAAGAGCATAAGCTCTCACTCTTGCATTCCCTTTCTCCTCCTCAAAAATTGGTAACTATTGCAATATTGTAGGGATTTAAATTTAGACACATAATGAGCATTAAAAATGTTGAAAAAATACTTTAAAAGTACAAAATTGTCTGGAAAACAAAAAAAATTGTAAATGCTCATCAATATATTTCAAGGAAATTTTAAAATTTAATAACAATGTAGAATTTTTTTTAACAAGTCAATCACATTCATGCCCATTTTGCTCAAACTTCCGCGTCTAAAAGGTATTGCTGCTCAATCACAGGAAAGGAAATCAGCAGCTGTTCTCCAAAGAATGAAATCTTTATTTATAAATTCTTGTTTGTTTAAGAGATCACAAATCCTTTTTTTAATAGCACTAATATGGAGCACAGCCCTCAGAAGATATGGAAGATTCTGCAAACTCAGCTTGAATTGTACTCCCATGTGGAGAGAGAAGACTATCTCCCAGTTTAACTTAATCCAGTCATCTAGACAGTTTAAATGTAAGATGATGTGGAGACAAATCTTTTGGGAAAAAAATATCTTAATGGAGGACGGTTCAACACCCTTTCTCAAAATATGTAGAAAGTAATAGCTGACACTTTTCAACAAGAAAAAAAAAGAAAGCAGAGCAGTTAATTGGAAAGCAACTTACCAGTTAGCTTATTGGAAGCAAGTATTTATTTTTATTTTTTTATTGGAATATACCTTAATGGGGAATGGCAGTTACTGAGAAATACTCTTAACCAGCTTGTTTCTCCTGCATCTTTCAGTATGATTTCCCACTATTAACTCTTGCCTCCTGAGGTATTCAGAGTGGCGAGTGGGGTGGGAAAGGAACTCCACCTTTCTTCTAAGTGTATGTTGCGGTGTATTTATTTGTACAAGTGTTCCACTCCTGGCAGGTTTCTTCTACTAGAAAGGCAAACTGGTTGTAGCAAATATGGGGCAGCCCTTGGATGAAAGCCCAGTGGGACATCTGTAAAGAGTGGGAATTTTGTCACTGCTTTCCTGGAGAAAACAACAGCTTAGATTTAATTTCTAAAACTGTTGTGACATTTGTCTCAATACCTATATTCCAAATTATGGTCAGGATTGGGTAGAGGACTGGAGACAGGGCAGCTCTTCATAGTGGATAAAAGAGAATTGTCTACATTGTTGTACACACGAATACAATTTAAGCAGTTCTTCCTGACTCCTGCTGTAAAATCATGAAGATTTCTTCATGGCTTGCTTTCAGTAGACCCAAGACAACAGAGACAACAGAGTCTCAAAACAATTGTGTCAGCAATTAAAGAAGTGGAAGATTTGAAGCTGCCTGCAATGACGGGATCATGCATAAAGCAACTCTTTTTGCTTTAACTCTGACACATCTCTGCCTTCTAACAACTTTGCAACAGTGCTGAAGAAATCTCTAGCTTTATAAGATATCACAATGTCTCTAGTTTTACTGTCTATTAGTCTTTTTTTACTTGTTTGTGATAGCTTAACAGTCCTATTTTACTATCACACTTGAAAGTTTTGCAACATTGCTGGTACTCTACCATAGAATTATTTCGCTTTGTAGTGAGAGTGAAGAAACAGGACAATGTTTGAAATTTTAAGTAGCAAAAAATATATTTCTTTAATAATTTTTATTTCTGGTCTATCATCAGCCTAACACAAAGAAGAAAATTATTTATGGTAAGTTAAAAATTTTCATCTAATAATAAGGAGAAGAACAAAGAAAAGACTGATTTCAGGAATTTTAAACTTAGTAATAAAAACAATGAAAGTCATTAGGAAACTGAAATAAATTTAATTTTAATTCTCTCACAAAATTCATCAATATATGTTAGGTATAAGGATTAGCAAAGTATACAGTTGTGAATAGATTTCACAAAGAAGGTCTAAAGAACTTTAATCTATAAAATGTATTTCACTCCATGGCTTTTTCATTTACCTTCTTTTCTTCTATTTATCCTACTATTGGCCTTCACCTCTGGTCAGAAGTAAATGCAAGGAACTAACTGTGTTTTATTTTATTACAGCAGCTCTCTCCATGAGCTAAGAACTCATGGAGATGATGTTATCCATGTTGCATGTAAGAATTTTCCTGAAACTTATTCAGCCACTTTTTTCTTTGGGATTAGGTCTCAAATTTGTTTTGAAATGCATTTCTGTGATGATGAGGACACAATTCATTGTAGCACTTGACCTCCATCCATCACAATTATAAACCTAAAGCCATGAGCTTTTGTTCCTGACATTTCCTGCTCTCCCTGTAGTTTTCACAAGTAGGGACTCAAGCTGTCCTCCTCCCATTTCTCATTACAGTCTTTGTCATGAGATGATGAGACATTAAATTCCTTATTCACTGCTCAGTCCAGTTTTGAAACCATATAATGGTTGGAATGTATGTACAGTGATGGTCTAAAGAGCTACACAGCTCTGTGTGCATTATTTGCTTCTGAAAATAAGGCACCTAACCTCTTTGGTGCTTAATTCCAAATAAATAACATTGTAAGCAAGTCACACCGTTTTGGTAAAATGTTTTCCAAGTAGAAGACTGTTACGCATTTGTATGTTTAAATGAAAAGTGGACTGTCTAGGAAGGAAAATAAGACAACTAATCAGCTGAAACTCACAGAGCTAATATAGAGATTAACAGGTTATTTTTAGAAAATCTCATCTGCGGGTGTGTTGAGTGCATTGTAGGCAAAACTGAAAAAAATTGAAATTATATCTAAATTAAATTCTGAATTCATATTATCTTTAAAATTCAACCTTCAGAACAAAGCAAATATTTTCATTTCAAGAGAGGAACTATACTGATCTGGATAATTGTTTTCTGAAATAAATGTTTTTGATCATTGTGATGTGTGAAGAAATGTCTAGACCACACAATCTGTGTGAAAAGAATCACAACCTCATACATTTATTGTTTAGATCTGGGACATGGTTAAAATATCTATTCTTGGAGTCTCATATAAATATTTCTCTCTCTTTGAAACAGAGGAGCAGAGAGGAAGTGATGGTGCATACTTAGGGTTGTGGCTGTTGCTTACAGTCTTAACAAAAAAAAAGCACTTTTAGTTTTTCACAACTCTTCTATATGCTTCATGCTCAAGAACCTTTTCTTACTCACTTCTACTTGGAATCAAATTTTTATCTAAACATCAGCTTCTTCCAAACAGAATAACTCATCAAACCTCGCATCTACTTCCAGGTTTCCTGTCATGAATTTTTACTCGTGGATAGGGAAATCAAGAAATATCTGTAAATAATTTTTTTCCCTAAAAGGAATAACAAAGCTGCAGTTGTATAAATTATATACAATATAATTTATTCAAAGTTTAGCTATTTCTTATTAATATTTCATGAAAAATAATGAATCCTGGGTTTTCTTTCCATAGTATCACTTCCTAACTGTTAGAATTCTTTCAGTATTTGAGCTTCTAGTCTTGGAAAAGTAGCTGGGTAACTTTATCCAAAGCCTGAATTAGCTTTGTCATAGCTATTAGCTTGGCGGTTGTCCCACTCCACCAGATGCTTTATTTGGATCTATTTTATGGATTCACTTGTTCCTTTCCTAACAATCCTGCCAGAATGCTAAATAAATCACCCAATGCCCAAATACCCCAATATAACTTTACAGTAATACAATAACTAGTATATCTACTGAGTTAATGAATTCTCATTTATGTACATCGTGTCCCTTAATGCATCCCCATGGGATTTATTGTACATAGTTGACATCCTCAGCATTTTTGTTAGCAAGTAAGATGTCTCACTGAATTTGGAATACCTGACATTAGGCATCATGGGATTTCAACTGACCAACAGTCAGCTGTCTTCTCCTTCTACTTTGATATGCCCTCTCTCATCTGCACAAAATTTCAAAACCTGGTTAGGACAATTTAAGCATGCTGGTTTCTTGTAGTCAGGAATACATTGCATGCCTATGCTGTTAGTACCACACACGGATGTCTTGGAGTTCTTAGCCCAGATGAACATGCTTGCAGCCAGGCAGACCATGGCTCTGCATTCAGTACTTATTCAAAAATGGTTCCGAATTAGTTCTCCAAAATTAAAAATAGAAAATTGTTACCCTTTTGTCACAATGGTCCTTATTTTTGGGATGCACAATCAAAAGCAAAATGAGCCAGCTGTAGAGAAGAAAATTCTTTACATATGAATGTGTCACAAGTATATCAGAATGTTTACCTTGCATTCATATGTATTTTCTCTTGTACAATGAGGTGATCTATTTTTCAGGGAATCCTTAGCTCATCTAGAAGCCTCATCATTCCAGAATTAAACTTATTAGTGTTAATTTATTCAAAACATTCTCAGTTCCATCACACAGATCTAGTGTGATGCTCTTGATGGGACAGATTTGTCATTCGTAGACGGTGAAATACAACACTTAGCATTTACTGGTGTTTTTCAGAATATAACCTTCACAGTAGATGAGTAATAATAATAATAATAATAATAGTAATAATAACCACTTCTGACCATGGAGAATTAACTTAACTCTTAAGTTCTGCTATGCATTTCAAACTAATATAAGGTAGTTGGCAATAATTCATCAGAACTCTTTACCACAGGACTGTCAAAGGTCTTTTTGTGCACATAACTTTGAACCCCCAAAATATGTTAGCTATCTTGGAATTTAATCCAAGCTTGTTTTGAAATCTTCCCTAATATTCCCTAAAAAGCTGGTGGCAAACTATTTTCAATACATAATGCTTAAAAAAAATGAAAAAGGAAAAAAAGTTTCTGCAGTTGGCCACAAAAAAATTTATATTTGGTTTGTTGCAAATTCCAATAAGATTCTCATCATGAAAGGACCATACCTGTAACCATCACTCCTAAGTGGATTCAATAAAAGGATGTGCAAAATGCTAGGCTGTTGTTCAGCCAGTTAAGGCTGCTTATCCACATTGATGTTACACGTCTTGGAGCTATCTAAAACTATATTGTTTCTCAACAATACCTTTGAATAGGCCTCTGTCCCACAGAGCAAGGTCAAAATGTAAATCAACTCCTGCAAATACCAAATAGATTCTCTGTGCTCATCCTCAACTGAAAGTCCTACTTAATCATATCAACTAGTTATTCTACCTTCATCAGCTGTCTTATCTGAGCTCTGAAAATTTCCACCTTTCACCTTGAAATGGCCCTGTTTCTCTCTTGAATTCTTTGTACTGTAACTGAAAGAAAAAATCTCACATGCATCTCCCAGTGGTTGACCCAAAAGTTTCTCAGATTCACTCTGCACCTTGGGATTTTCAAATAACAGGCTTCTTTCAAATTGTTACACGTGGCTTGTACATACATCCATAGTCTGTAATTTATTAAAAATTCACTGTAATTTATTAAAAATTATTCCAGTCATTTCCCATGATATGTCTCAGGAATCTATATGACAGGAAGATTGGAGTCACTCATTCTCCTTTGGTGCTTACCTGTAAGCAGTTAGAAATTTCTGGTTTTCTATTAAAAACGCGGCATTGGCTAGTGAAAACATCTGGGTGTGCTTTAAAAACTCTTAATTTCTCCTTGGTTGTTTTACTAATACCAGTCAATTGCGAAATGGTGTCTCCCTTTCAAAATGAAATGCAACAGAATTATAAGCTACTATTGTCGCAATTTTTTTCCTTAAACCAAGTCCAAAGAATGTAATTAATATCAGATCCCTGTAGTAATTAACTTAACCTTAAAAATAAGTCACTGAAATTGATTGAAAGTCCTCAGGTCTCAGAATTTAATGTTAATTTGGTAAAGAGTATTTAGCATGAATTTTCTAGAAAAGGGTCATGTCAGCACTTTCTTGAACTGTGAATATGCTTCTTTGAAATAGTATTCAAAGGAAAAGCACGAATTCTGTGTTACAAAGACAGTGTTATTCCCATAAATTCCTATTAAATTTATTCTCATATTTTGCAGAAAATAACAGTAATTAGTATCTGCTATTTATTAGCTGTGGAATTTCTTAGAATATTATAAACCTTGGAGCTTCTTATGCCTTTCAAGCCAGATCTTCACTGGAGGAGAAATTAAATTTCAGCCTACAAAAGAAGAAACAGCAGGAAGAGTTTAAGTAATGAGAGCACATGCTAGTTCATATTTCTTTAACAGAAGACATCGTTATGAGTCCGTGATCCTCATGATCAAATCTTTTGACTATACCCTTAATCACTAGGAGAGACTATAGGAGCACGTATAGTGATTTGTAAAGTCTTCAAATGACATTTATTAACTTTTAAAAGTCCAGTTGGCTCCTACATGCTCTGAGAAAATATCTGGAGTAAGGTTCTCTTGTCTGAGAGACAGCTGGTAAGGCCACAAATGTAGCAAAGAAAATGCTAGGGGAGCTTTTCTCCCCTTCTTATTCTCAAGAAGACATTATACCATTGGATTGTAGGGTTACATTGACTGATCCTTTTGAAAGAGAAATCAATTGTCCTGAAGCAACCTCATGTTATAGTAAGATTTTATTTACATGTGGTTTTAAAAATTAGTGGATGTTTTAAGAGGTAGTAAATTTTTATGTTGCCAGAGTTTAGCAGGTTACATCTCACTATGGCAAAAAACCACTTAGGATATATTTTAATGATATGTGGGAGGACTATTTATGAAATAGGAAGAAGCAAGGTATTTATTTGCTCTCTGTAGGCTCCATCTATTCTTAATAATTTGAAATTAAAAAAAAAAAGCTGGCAGTACAAATTTGGCAAATATTGGACAATCAGAAGGCAGGGAAGGGAGGAATGTTCTTCTTCCAAAAAAAAGATCTTTAACAAGGGGGGGGGAAGTAGAATTGTATTGTCCTGAAAAAAAAGGTAATTTAAAAAAAGGATAAAACCCCAAAACAAAACAAACAAAAATATCAAACCAAGTAAATCCTCTAAATTCCCCAAAACAAAATGCTTCTTCCAGAAAAAAAATTACATCTTCGATTCAGGGCAGAATCTCAGCAATGTTTTTATATGAAGTTTATTTGAAATATGCCAAATTGTAATCCTCATCTGAGATTTATTCACATTACGTTTATCAAGAAATATGACAATAAGTGAAACAAGCATAGTATTTCTCAAGCTATCGAAATTGTCAACAGGCTGGAAAGTTTTAAATACATCAGTACTTAACTAGCAAGGGGTTTTGCCTTTGAAAGGACAGTCAAATATGGAAACAGCTATTAGACTGTTAGGGAAGTCAGGGGCAATTAATTTCCACTATCTTTAAAATATGTGTTAGAAGGAAAATATGGCAGTAAAAAATCAAACCAAACTAAAACAATGGCAATGAAAACCAAGAAAACAAAATACACGAATAAACAAACTACATTCAAAATGCTTTCATGTTTTGGAAAGAAATCACAGGTGAAGAATTAAATGGATCTACTACTGAATTAGTAAATTCTGAAGGAAAAATCAGTGGGAAATCTCTAAACACTTAATTACTATTCCTGTATGGAAAACCTTTCAAAAACATGTGGCTCAGAAGGAAGGTTTGTGCAAAAGGACCATGACAAAGTGAGTGAAATCAGAAATAACTTTTAATCAAAGTATGTGTGGTAGAGTGTTGTAGGGACTTTAACAAATTTTGTGTTAAATATAATTCTGGATGATGAACAGTGATCTATAAAGAGAAAGTATTTATCAATAAGCTCCTTTGGATGAGCAACATTGAAAATGAGAGTACTTGCATTGAAGATACAGCAAAAACAAAAAAGAGAATAAATTATTCAGATCACATGGAGTCATTTTGAGACATAGTGGTGAATTATTAAAGAGGGCACCAGTGTCTGCAATTAAGTGTGTGCAAAAGCTGATTTTATTGATGTGCATCTCAGGGCAACTTCAGCTTGAACAACATGCTCCCGTCTGTCTCCGATCTTTCTTTAAATATAGGTCTATGCTTTGATTCTAGGATTAGCTACCACCCACTACTCTCACCTCCCTGCCTTTGGTTTAACTTTATTTATTTTATAACATTTACAGTTAATGTTCTTGTGGCACTGCAAAAGATCTTTGAAAGCTATTGGAGAAATAAATATGGATTATGAGGCTTAAGCTTGATGAATTTTGCTTCTCTTGTCTCAGCTCTTGCAGAGATTTATGTCACTGACTAAACAATTTGCTCTGGTAGTTTCATAAATTCTACAATCAAATCATCTTGATTGCTACTCAAAAGAATTCCTTAATTCACTGTGATTATTTGATCTAAAGCAAAAGAAAAGTTAAACAGATCTATGGCAGTATGGTCAGAAGGGTATTTGCAGTTTTTATTTTTATCTGAGTCAGACCCAGACTTGGGCTGTGCATCATATTTCTACATGACCATCCCAAATAGAGAAGTCTCCCTGGTCTGAGTTTTGGCCACAAGCAAAAGTGAAGCTGTGGTACAGTGTAGGCACTTGGGGTGAGGGAGAGGGCTCCCCTTGGGCAGGTAGGACAGGGCAGGGAAGGGAGGGTAGGCCAGGCTGCATGGTGTTTTCCACAATTTTATTCATGTCACATTCATGTCTGAAGATGTCTTGATTATTCACATCTCACAAAACTGCTAGGAACAAAATACATGTGCAGCAGTTGATCAACACATTTTTAAAAATTCATCTTAAAATTCTTAGAAGTAGGGTGGACTCACTTGCATGTGATTGATAATGATACAAATATAGTGATGATACAATAATAAATAGGTCATACTAATGGTGATACAAAAAATAAGATGGGTGTGTAACAGATGGACCCTTAACCAAACCTGCAGCTGTATTGTACAAATTACAAAGGAGAGAAAGCCCCAAGCCATAGCTGAGTGAGGAACCCCTCTAGGAAACCCACAAAGGAGCAGAGTGACCCACTGGGCATCCATGCTCATGAGATTGGAATACTGATCAAGCAATTAACAAAGGAATAGCAAGTGGCTTTTCCAGGCCTGACTTTTTCCATTATTGCTCAGAGAAAGTTGTGGGTACAAGTAACCTCATAAACATGGTTACATTCCTGTTGTATGCAAATTGGCTATGAGCTAACCATTTTATTCCATAGATGTGACAACCTAAGTGAGCCTTCTTTGAGCTCTCTCTGCCAGGCAGCCTGGCTGCATGGTGGGGATCTCCCCAGGAGCTTTTGTGCCTCTGATCTCTCTGTCAATGATTCTAGTTAGATTCTAACTCAATTTCCATTTGTGTGTTCTTCCTTGTAAATAACCAAGTGAACTTTGCCACTGAACTGTGTTAATTTATGCTTTATCACATCATATTAAACTAATTTTGCTTCTGCCTTTGACTGTGGTTCTTTAAGAAATCTGAATTACCCATTTGTGACAAATTGGCATAATTAGCAGAATCATAAATCAAGATTCACAAAAGGGAGGAATCTAACATTTTCTTTGAAGTAACCCAAACTTTATTTTATGATTGGAACCAAAACACCATACATTTATTTTCAGATATCAAATGCTTTCCGAAATTTTAAACTTACTTTCTTCTGAGTGGCCCAGGGAAAAACTAAGAAAGCACTATTCCTAAAGCTAAAAAATTTCATCTCATACTGGAAAATCCCTTTAAACTCTACTTTCAATTTACCAGTAATCTTTGAAAGATGGGCTCTCATAACCTCTGTTGCATCAAGTTATTTGACACATTTTTGGTTTATATTTGAAGACACTGAGTCACTTAGCCAACATATGAAGCTTCTGCTTTATTACAACTTGGTAATTCAGTTATTTTTAGAAGCATATTGTAATGTAAGCATATTTCTATCTAGGAGTAAACTGAGTTTTAATCCCAGAGGATTTCCAAAATCTTTCAAATCTTTCCCATTTGAAGGTCTTGCACAATATACCTGTTGAAAGTAACCTTTCAGATGCAGCTGTGGGCAGAAAGAGAGGCTCTTTACCTTGACTATGGGAAGTAGACAAATCTGCCTTCCAAGAGATGGACGAAGAAATTAAAAAGCATTAACATTCTTATCTAAATAATAGCTATTTTTTTCTTTCACATTTTGAAGACACATGTTCCTTCTTACTGCAGGAATTACTGGGTAAACTAGCAGTGTTAATTCTATGTGATTCAATGTGGTACTGCAAAATCACACGTTATTTTCAGATAGTGAAAATGAAAGCTGCTTGGATTGTGTCAAAAGTGATATAGAGAACAAAAATAGATTTTTTTTTTCAGGAAAAGAGTAATACAATACATGGTTAACAAAGATGTTGCTTATTTCCCTTTAATAAAAATCCTTTATCATTTTATTTACACTAATTTTTCTTCTCTTCTTCCCTTAGATTAATAGGTGTAAAAGAGAACTATGTGGAATCATTAGAAATGTTAGAGATGGATGTGTAAAAAAACCCCAGCTACCAAAGGCTGTTTTTAAAGAAGTACGCTTTCTTACACATAGGAAATAATGCTCAAGGGTAAACAAACAAAAGCCTGACTTTTTAAAAGAGATGATTAAAAAAAAAAGCGAATGCTTGTTGTAAACGTACTTGTTAATTTTTTCATTAAAGTTATTGAAAAAAACATTTTGATAGATCCTTCTAGCTGTCACCAGTACAGTAGATGTTCGACTAACAAATTGCTTGATTTGGTTTTATTTTTCCAGTTGTAGAAAAAGTCACAGTAGGAGGTGAGGCCAAATTGGATGACTGAATTCAATACCTCCATAATAAAGATCAAATTTGGATCTGAATGAAAACACCAGTCAAAAGTTGCCTAGAAATAACCTTGGTACATACTCCATTTCTCCTATGAAAGTCTGTAATGAAGAGTATATACCTGGTCTTATGCATCAATTTAAAAAAAAATCTTAAATCCTTTGCTTTGGTTTTTTTGGGGGATGGGGAGGTTGCTGTTTGGTTTTTGGGTGGGTTTTTTGGGGGGTTTTCTCATTTTGTTGGTTTTTGGTTTTTTGGTTTTTTGTTGTTTTTTCGGGGTTGTTTTTTCTTTTTTTTTTTTTTTTTTTTTTTTTTTTTTTTTTTTTTTTTGTTTGTTTGTTTGTTTGTTTCTGAATAGGAAAAGGAACACAATTCCTGTGTTTCTGGAAGAGTTATGAACACCACTTCATCCATATTAACTTTTGTCATGGCCAATGCATCACAGAATCACAGAATCAGAAAGTGGATAACATTGGAAGGGACAAAAATGGGACATCTAAGCATATGGCACAGGATTGTGTCCAGACATCATCTAAACACCTCCAGTGAGGGAGACTTCACACACTCTCTGGACAATCTGTTCCAGTTCTCATTCACCAGCACAGCAAGGGCATTCTTCCTCATAGTCAGGTGGAACTTCCTGGGCATCAGCTTCTGCCCATTACCTCTTGTCCTATTTGGCAGCACCAAATTGACAGCACCAATCAGGTCCATAGGCTTGACTCTCCCCTTCAGATAATCACTCAGCCATCGATGGGGTCCCTTCTCAGTTGTCTTTTCCCCAGGCTAGACAAATCCAGCTCCCTCAGCCTCTCCTCATGAGATGCTCCCATTCCCTCATCATCTTCACGGCCCTCAGCTGGACCTTCTCCAGCACTTTCTTGTCTGTTTTATGCCAATGAGCCCAGAACTGGACACAACATTCCGGATATGCCTCACCAGCGCTGAGTAGAGGTGCAGGATCACCTCCCTCACCTGCTGGCAGTGCTCTTCCTAAAGCACCCCGGGATCCCTTGGCCCCAAGGGCACTGCTGGCTTATAGTCAGCTTCTTGTCCCCTGGCACCCCAAAGTCCTTCTCCTTAGAGCTGCTTCTCAGAAGGTCTGTCTCCACCCTGTCCTGGTGCCTGGGGCTATTCATCTTGAGGTGCAGGACCCTGCACTTGCTTTGCTGAACTTCATCAAGCCCATCTCTGCCCATATCTCCAGCTTGTTGAAGTCTTTCTGAAGGGCTGCACTGCTCTCTGGGGTATCGGCCGCACCTCCCAATTTTATGTCGCCAGCAGATTTACCAAGGAGGCACTCATTAAACCTTTGTTTCAAAACTTCTGTTGTGCTGCAGGGTGAGAATACAGTTTCAATCCTTAACATACTTTCTTTCATAGCCCTGTCTTCTTTATAAAATAACTGTCAAAATACAGAATTTTATAATTTTTTTTTCCTAAACTCTTTTAGAAATCACTTAATCATTGACTGTATGCCCCTTAGCAGGTGCTTTTTTTATTCTCTTTTTAAAATACATTGTCTATCTTTTTAGTGTATAGTTTTATTTTTTAAAAACCTACTGTGCTTCTTCATCATCTGTTGGTTTTGTTTTTTTTTTTTTTGTGGTATTTTGCAATTCCAGGACTAATGTATTCCCCAAAGAAAACATGTTCTACAGTTCTCTGTGATATTGCCTTGGTGTGTGAGGTTTCCATTACAGGTTCTAGCAGTTTGAGTACTTGACATTCAGGTTTTTTCCCCTCTCACATCCCTACCCACTCAACAAAACCCTGTTTTTTCTGTCTTCAAAAACAATGTGTTTCATTACCTGGTGAAACTTTTGTTGCTTATGTATACTTATCTAAGTCAAAACTTGGATTCTATTTTAATTATGCCATAAGTAGTCACTACTTCAGGACCAGAAATCCCTGGGGTTTATCTGAAGCATAAATTTTAGCATCAGTTCCTCCTGTTTTTAAAAATCCTTCTCATATACAATAGTCACCTACTTTTTAAATAATAACAGGTTATTTTTTCAAGTTGTTTTTGAAGCTCTCTGTGTTTGCTTAACAGCATGCAATAATTACTGGTTGACAACAAGTGCTGTGCTTTTATATTTTTTTGAGCAATTTAATTTCTCAGGCTGTTTTCTTAGAAAAAGAAATAGGTAACATATTATCAAGCTGTTGTAAAATGTTATTAAGAATAATTTTTTGTCTCTGTTATCTAAACTGGGTTAGTAATCTTATGTGATCTGTTGAAATTTGGCTGAGAGATTTTGTTTTCATGCCTAAAATTGGAAAAAAAGCTTTCCAAATAATATTAGAATTGGTGACATAAAAAGCAGTCTTTTATGAAAGGTCTCAAGTGCACAGATAATACCCGTGCACACGCGCAGGATCAAATTTTCAGAGTTTTTATAATTTTAAATAATTAGTATATACTGCAGGTACATCCAATAGGAGAATGGTTGCCATGGTAATCCACCCTTGGATCTGCCCCATCAGAGTCCTTCCAAGGGGCTGTTAGCCTTATATCATGTTATGTCTCCCAGGTCCTGCTGCAAAACAGGATGTCCTTGTTATAAATTCTTTTCCTTGAAAATAAGACCAAACAGAATTTCAGGAGTATGACATAATGTGTGAGAAAAGGTAATTTGTGCTCAAAAGTGTAAAAAAGTGCTAGAAACCATAAAGCTATATATTAAAAATCTACGAGAGCTACAAATATATAAATAGACTAAAAATATTTAGGCATCAGTTTAATTTCACCAGAATTAATTCATATAGGTTCATGTATTAAAATTTGTTGTTCAGGATTGTTAAGTGAAAACAGGAATCCTGTATTATCCAATTTTACATTGACTCAGACTAGTTGGGTTTTTTTCTTTAACAGGAAGCTCAGACAATGTCAAATCTTTCAAGCATTAAAGTCTTTCATGAAATATGATAATGATGCTGCCCATCTTGCATTAATTTCACCAAGACCTTTAAATCTGACTGTTATATATCTAATGGAAAAGTAAGTATCTTACTTTTTTTTCCTAATTAGTTCCCCATGAAGCAGATGCACATCAGCCAGCATTTTATGAAAATACCATTTTATGCCACTTAGAAATTTTAGTTGAGAAACTCAGGGAATGGCGCAATAGCAGTTTTCTCAGGTTTTGAAGGCATTTTTAGGTGGTTTTGGTTTTTTACCTGTTGACTTTTGAAAAGTTCTTTATCAGAGCATCACGTTTTCTTTATGTCTTCTTTCAGGAAGAAGTAGGGGAAAAAATGTTCTCAAAATCTAATTGCTGAATGATTAGCTTAATCTTTAAGTACCAGAGTATAGAAAAATTTTATTTTGATGGAGACCTTTTTTACATAATTCAAATTTTGTGGCTGCTTCTCTTTGGTGTTTTTATTAGAAAATAAATAAAATTGCATTAATTAATTACTCATTTCAAATTTAGGACTTTTTTCCTTTTTTTTCCCCCAGAGTTTTGTTGCTGATGTTCTGGATTTTTTTTTTCTTTTTAAATTACTCTTGTTCCAGAAATTAAACAAAAATAAAAGCAACCATAATAACCTAAATTGAAACTAAGCTTGATTGATAGTTTTTGGCTTAACATATATAATATGTGCCAAATGTAGTTAACCAAAGCTCTCAATTACATATTTTCATTTATAATAATGTGAGAAGTGAGTAATTCTTTAAATGTAATTTCACTAAGTTTTTAAGTTAATGGTAATTCAGCCTTACTTTTTTGACTCAAGACTTTGCCATCTTTTCTAATTCTACATACTTTGCTGTATTTACTTAGTAATCATCATAGTTCTAAGAGCATTTGCTCATCACTTTTCTCTACATTTTTTATTTAAAATTGCTCTGCATGCCAAACCACAAGCTTTTCTTAATACCAAATTGTGGCCTCTCATGGTCTGGCCCAGGTGGACAGATCCTTAGACTGCCTGGGAGATCAGGGAGAGGTCTCCAAACCTGGCAATCAAAAATGAGGGACGGGCACAGATTGGCGACCCAGAAGTAAAGAGGATTTATTAATACAAAAACAACAAACGGGATGAAGGCAATCACAGTACAAAGGGGTGCACCAAAAGAGCAAAGAATAAGGGTAAACACAACTTATATAAGGCAGGATAGAGGTGGAGTCTGAGCATGAGGGTCCAATAGGAAAGAAGGGTTGGGAATATGCAAAATATTGCAGTACTTTTAAATCAATAATCTTACAGAGAATAAAGAACTTTCTGGAGGTGATGCAATGTGTGCACAGGGGATGCTGGGAGTGAACCAGTTTCCTCACCATAAATGAAGTGTGTTTTCCCACACCCTTCTGCTTAAGTCTTGACAATTTTATTTCACCCCAACACCAAATTAATACTCACAATTGGTTTTAATTGCGCATGATCTTGAAGTGAGAGATACAGGACAGAAAGATTCTTGGCATTATTTTAGTTCATATTACATTACACTTGAAAACAGTAATAGCTGACTTCAAAATAATCTAAATTGACCACTATCAGTATTCTTAAAACCAGACATTTGCATTTTATGGTCATTGTGTCATGTGACAATCCGCAAACTGCCCTGTTAAAATCTGAGGATTGTAATAAGTGTATGAATCTTTGGCTACCTATATTAAATTATACACTTCCAAATATTTCAAACCTTTCTCATGGTCATTCACACCAATGACAAGAGTCTCCTAAATGCCTTGATCCATTTCTTAAATGGAGATGCTCTCATTATATATCCCATAGAATTCATATCCTGTGGATACAATCCACTGCCTCTGTTTAAAATAGCTCCATCATTAAAATCAGATGGTCTTCTATTTATTCTTTCTATTTCCTGTAGGAACTGGGAATGTAATCAATGTGGGCATGGTACTTTTGTCAACTTTTCATGGTTCTCATTTTCTGATGATCTGCTCTCATGTAATTATCAGGCCTCCATATTATCTTGACAGGAGCACCTTTAACTAGTATATCATTTAAATGTCAAGAGGCTTATTAGGTGAACCATATGATGCTGTGAATGAAGAAAAGAAGGCAGAAGTCTGCAGTGGTTTCTACTTTTCATTGCAAATTATTGTTTAGAAAGCAGGAGCTCAGTAGGAATAGACCAGTCATGATCAATATCAAAAAGATTTCATTGTGATCCCTTTCCTAATATCTCCCTGATTTGTTTGGGAGTTTGGGTTTATTTTTGGTTTCAGGAACTTGAGGACTTTTTAAAAACTTTCCAGCACTTGTTCTCAAGAGAAGTGTATACTAATCATGTGCATAAAAAGGTCAATTTAGTATTAATGATGAGGTAAAATCAGATAGAGAGAGATAGAGATAAGAAATTTGAAATTTGGTGTTCTAGTGAAGTGACACTAGCAATATTTACTTTTCTTTATTAAATATATTGTCTTTTTCATATCACCTTTATTAACAATATTATCTTATTATAAATATGTATTATATAATATATATTTACTATAAACATTAAATTTTTGTTAAAATTATTGTTTTGTTATAAACATATATTTTATATCTTTATTATAAATATTTATTTATTTAAAATATTTCTCTTTATTAAAAATATTTTTCTTTTCATACCAACTGCCCTCAGATGTCACTAAAGCCATGGCTACTTTTGTTCTGCTGCGTCAATGTGGCATTGGAATCATCTAAGTAGGCTGCATTTCCAAAATCTATGCTGGGAAATGTCTAATGAGTCAGATCTCATTAGACTTTTAAACTCAGTTTCTGACTGATCTGTAAATTTCATAATATACCAAGTAGAAAATTTACAAACTAGCAGAAACACTATTCCCTGAAAACAAACTAAAACCAAAACAAAAAAATCACCCACACCAAAATGCAAACCCACAAAGAAGTGGAAGAACTTCCTATGGTGCTGAAATAGCTTTATTTTAATTTCCCATCATCAATATGCAGCATTATTACTTGAAAAAATGAACAGAAATTTAATTTTGTAACGAAATTTAAAATATGACCTAGAGGTAAATAAGACTGAGAAATCATGGAATTTTCAGAATGATACAAAGTTTATGAAGTATAATGCAGTTGGCGAAAAACAGAAAAGAAAGATTCAAGAAACCATTAACACCCGGTCTTTATGAGTGCAAATTAAAAAGATAAAAAATACTCTCACTGACGGCAGAATTAGACCTTTCATTAACCCGTTGTGTGAGCCAATTTATGCCTAATTAGATGACTTGTTTCTGTGGTTTCTGTGGTCTGAATGCGACTGTTTTTTCATTTAATTGTGCATTAGAAAAAGTCTCTCCTCACGTCATGATTTAACTTGACATTGAAAATATAATAAATTTCTGGGTTCTTATAGCTGCTCCTCAGGTACGAGTTAAGCATTTACCAAATATGGAAAAGAATTGTTAGCACTCTTTGCCCTAATTTGTTTTTTCAAGCACTCCTAATTTTTAATAATTGCTTTTGTTTACTGTGAAGAGTAGTAACTATTTTGTATTGTGTTTTTGTTCAAATCTTACATGTTGTTATGGAAACAGCATCCCATTAAACTTCCTGTTGTATATCTGCTCTACAAAACATTATATTAAATGGTCAGCTACAAAGGTAGAAGGAAAATATAAATTCAAGTAATACTTGGTTTAACTATTGCTATTTTTCATTTTTAAGATGTTTTAAGTAGAGTATATCCATAGCAATTACCAGACAATTCTTCAGTTTTCTGAAATTGTTTTGTAATATTTGCCCAGTAATGGATTTTGTATTTCATTAAATTGACATTTTAAAAAATGCTGTCACTATTTTTACATGGTTTCATGTTGTCCTGATTGTTTCAAACTGTATCAACAGGATGCATGACCAGTAAACATGCCAGTGGCTCAGTAAAAATGCCTTAATTATGCTGAAGAAGGCTTCTTGTTAGATGACAAGATGATGCTACTATTTCTTTGTGTCAGTTACTAAAACTAGGGAATTTGATTTTGGTGAGTTTTTCTTGTTGTGGCGGTGGTTTTTTTTGGTTTAGGTTTGGTTTGTTTGTTTTTTATTTTGTAAAAAAGTTAAATTGAGTACTCTACTTTTTGGTTTTTAATTAAAAAAAAAAAAATGGCCACTGCTCTCTGGGTACCATTGACAGCTCTTCTAAATGTCTAGGTCGCCTTCTGGAAGAGTTTTCACTCTGACCATGCAAATGAAACATGAGTAAGGGAATAACTACACTGCACAAGCAAAAGTAGAGAAAGGCAGTTTGAAAGATTTTCTGTGTATGTGTTTGGGGTAACAGTCAGTTTGCAATGAGAACCTAAATGGAATCAGCAAGGAAGCAATACACTAAATAAAATTAAATGAGAATGAAAACAAGAGAAGAAGCAATGCACAGATCAGGGAGCAAACCAAAATGGAAACTGCTTAGAAAGAGTCATTTTCACCAACAACTTGTTACCTGTGAACCCAGGACAGTGTTCCAGAGAGGATCTGAGGGCAAGGGTCTTAAAAAGTTTTGAAAAATTGAAAAGATGGACAGGAAACACTTAAAAACCCCTGAAGATTATTAATCCCCACAGTCCATTATTTCTGCGGGGAGGGGGTGGGGAGGGATGGGGTTTGAACAAACTGCAATAAATATGTGATTAAAAAAAGGTGTGACTAAGTGTTGGGGGTTTTCTGAATACCCGCTCTCCATACTTCTGTTCTCTGCTCCTGTCAGAAGATTGCAGTTACCAGATATGTTCTGAACTCCCTTCTCTGTCTCTGACCCTCATGCATATACTTGTCTGAGTTCAGAATTTATCAGCTGTGGGTCAAGGACCGACTTCCATTGCACCCAGCCATTTGCTATGTAGTTTCATTTACTGACTCAGTAATCCTAATTCAGATTACTTGGGGTTTTTTTTTTATCACCCTTGCAAATGAACATCAAGAGATGGTACAGAAACAAAGTGAGCCCTAAGGAAGAGGTAGATCATATTAATATTCTTTTTTGTATGATGATAGAATTTTAGCCAGAGGCTCTCAGGAGCCTTGAATAGTCTTATTTTCTACATCAAGATGGCATGTGTTTTCTGCCAGTTGGCAAGTGAACAGAGAAACCTTTACTATGAATTTCATTACTAAAATATGTTTCCCTCACTTACTAATTAAAATTATACAGCCTGCAAGTACAATTAATTAATTGATTAATTACTTGTAAGGTATAATTTTGGTTCAAAAGCCATACATATTTTGTGGGTTTTCAATATATACACAGAAATATACATATCTGCTATTGCTTCATTTTGCCACTTTGAAAATATGCCTATACAAACCAGTATCAAATAATAAACACAACAAATTCTGTTCAGGTTTGAACTAAAGGACACTGAATCAAGCAGAATCACTCCGTTGTACAGAACTAATTGCATTAGGTCCTAAATAGAATTGTATTTCATTATTAATTTTGTGTTGCTCTCTTTTTCATTTTTCACAAAGAGGTTTGCTGGAAATTTAACAAAATTAGATCCTGGCATTTAAACATTTTAAAATCTGCATTAAAATAAAATAAAATAAAATAAAATAAAATAAAATAAAATAAAATAAAATAAAATAAAATAAAATAAAATAAAATACAATACAAATTGCATAGACAACATATTAGAAGGGAAATTTAGCAGAAATTACTTAATGATCTTATATACTTTCATGTCCAAAATTTTTTTGTCAGGAGGCAAACATCTGGTGAAATATAAGGAACACATGTAGTATAACTTGTCCTAGTGCCACTGAATTCCCACAGGAATGATTATAGAATCAGAGAATTATAGAATATGCTGAGTTGGAAGGCATCCATCAATAGAATTGAGTCCAGCTCCTGGCCCAGAAAGGGACACCCCAAGGATCACACCATGGGCCTGAGAGTATTGTCCAAACACTTTTTGAACTCTGTCAGGCTGGCACAGTGAGCACTTCCCTGGGGAGCCTGTTCCAGCGCCACGCTCTGGGTGAATGACTTTTTCCTGATATCCAACCTAAACCTCCCTTGTCTCAACTTCACACCATTTAACTTGAGTCCTGTCACTGGGCATCGTAGAGAAGAGGTCAGTGTGTTCCTCCTCTGAACACTCTCTGAGAGCTTTATATCTTCCTTATATTGCAGTGCCCAAAACTGCCCCCAGCACTTGAGGTGAGATCACCTCGTTGAAGAGCAGAGGGGGACAGTGGCCTCCCTTGCCTGCCTGGCAATGCTGTGCCTGATGCCCCCCAGGACACAGTTGACCCTCCAGGCTACCAGAGCACTGCTGATTCATCTTCCTGTTGACCAGGAGTCCCAGGTCCCTTTCCATGGAGCTGCTTTCCAGCATCTCATTCCCTAGTCCGTATGGACATCCAAGGTTGCCTGTTTCCAGGTGCGGAAAGAGGAATTTTCCCTTATTAAACTCCATAAGGTTGGTGATTACCCACCTCTCTAATTTGTTGAGATCTCTCTGCAGTGCCTCTCTATCCTCAAACTAGTCAACAGGTCCTCCCAATTTAGTCTCATTGTCACACTTACTTAGTGTTCCTTACTTAGTGTTTCTTTGAAGAAAACTGGGCTGGGGATGGAGCTCTGTGTAACCCTACAAGTGAATGGTCACCAGTGGTACATCACCCTGTTCACTGCAACTCTTTTTGCCCAGCCCTTGAGCCAGTTACTCATGGCATTATGTGTTTATGCAGCTGTGTGCTGGGTGTTTTGTCCAGAAGGATCCTGGGAAAGACAGCACCAAAAGCTTTGCTGAAGTCCACAGAGATTACATCAGCTCTCTTCCCTTGATCAACTAGTGAAGTAACCTTGACTGTAGAGGATAATCAGGATCAACCAGAAGGACTTTCCCCTCATGAAGCTGTGCTGGCTGGGACCAATGACCTCCAGGTGTTCTTTAATATCTCCAGAATAATCTTATCCATTATTTTGCCAGGAACTGAAGTGAGACTGACAGGCCTGTATTTTCCAAGATCCCCTTTCTTGCCCTTCTTGAAAAATTAGATGACATTTGTCAGCTTGACATTTGGGACCTCTCTGGATTCCCAAGACTGCTCAAAAATAATTAAAAGCTTTTGTGGTGACACCAGCCAGCCCATTGAAGATTCTTGAATGAATCCCATGAGGTCCCATGGATCTGTAGGGATCCAGTTGGAACAGTAGAACCCACATGAGTTCAAGGTCCACTGGGAGTTGATCATTCTCTGAATCATGGTCCTTCAGCTAAGGGCACTGGGACCATCTTGGTCCATCATCTGTGTTGAAGTCAGAATCAAAGAAAGCACTAAACAGCTCTGCCTTGTTCATGTCCCTGTTTGTAAGGTGACCATCCTTAT
Organism: Camarhynchus parvulus; assembly: GCF_901933205.1. Taxonomy (NCBI): domain Eukaryota; kingdom Metazoa; phylum Chordata; class Aves; order Passeriformes; family Thraupidae; genus Camarhynchus; species Camarhynchus parvulus. The sequence goes on from NC_044601.1 coordinate 3,765,076, forward strand.
CTTGTAATGTTATTCTGATGTTATTTCTACACTGACTTTTGATATCAATTTATTTTAAAAAACTCTTTATCTCCCCCACAGTTCTGATGAGCTTGAACTCCAGTTGAGCTTTGGCCACAGGAATTTTCTCCCTGAAGTGACCAGCAGCATCTCTGTATTCTTCCCATGCCACCTAACCTTGCTTCCACTGGGCACCTTCCTTTCCACTTTATTTCCAAGAGAAGATTCCTGTTCAGCCTGCCCAGCCTTCTACCTCGTCTGTTTGACTTCTGACATTTGGGAATGTCTGCTCCTACACCCTTAGAAGGTGATGTTTGAAAAATGTCCAGAACAGATGGACCCCAGAACCTGCAAAAATATTTTCCCAAGAGACATTAGTTACTAATTCCTTGAGGCGCCTGAATCTGCTCTCCTCATGTTCAGAGCTGAGGTTTTTCTGGCATTTTTTGTCCTGTCAACAAAAATTTTAAACTCAATTTCTTTGTGATTCCTGTGACCAAGAAGAATGCCAGTCTCCATTTTGCTCATGAGATCCACTCTATTGACTAACATCAAATCAGGGAGGACATCTTCTTAAGTTGACTCTTGTCCCATTAAGTTGCCATCCAGGTTTTTTAATGGTCAGGGTTCTACCAGCTGCCTGATGGTCCCAGTTGATTTCAGGCAAGTTGAAGTCCCCCATAAAGACAAAGGCAGTTGACTTGGAAGCATCCTTTAGTTCCTCAAAGAACAATGCATTGACATCATCATCCTGGCCAGAAGGTCTGTAGGTGACTCACAGTGACATCCACATCATTTGTTTGCCCCTTGATTCTTACCCAGAGGGTTTCAGCTGTTCCACTGACTGCTGAGAGCTCCATACATTCTATCCCTTTCACCTACACCAGTGATTTCAGATCCTGGGGACTGGGCCAAAGCTTTGAGCTCATCTTGCTTGTTCCTCATGCGGCAAGCATTACTGCGGAAACATTTCAATTGTGGTTCGTTGTAGCCAACACTTCATGAAGAGGATTGAGAGATCCCATGAGTGCTTGTTTCAAGTTTCAGCACAGTACCCCACTGTTCATTCCTGGTAAGCCTGGTATTTTTTCTTTCCCCCCCTTCCAAACTACTCTACACCTCCATCGACAGCCCCCACTATCTCCAAGAAATTGTGCTAGAAATCATTTTACCCTCTGAAAAAGGTGAATCCCATCAGATATCAATGTCAGTAGAGCAGGTGTTGAACAGAACATCCCACAATCAAAGAACCTGAATTTTTTCTGATTATACCAGCCTTCAGCTCTGATCTGTAACACAATTCATAGATTAAAACGCTTCTTAAAAATTTAAGAAAATATAATGCTGAAAAACAAATTGTATCCATTTCTAAATTTCATTTACTGAAGAGCTACATGCTTTTCCTGGGTATAATACTGCAGTTAATATCACTTTTGTTCTTGTTACTCAATTGTAACAAAGTAAAATTATAAAAGATGTAAATCTTTTTATAAGTAAAGCAGGGAATCCAGAGGGTTGGATGGAGTGACCTTTATTGAGATCACTCATAAAGCACTATCATAGCTACATTTACATCTTAGATCAAGATGGGTAATTTCACATTTAAAGTTATAAATCATTTTTTTTAATGAAGACACAACAAATAGTATATTGTGCAGTCCAGCATCTCATACTACATTGTTTTGACACTGACAGTATTGCTCTTATAAATTGCTTCTGAGGCTTACACAACATTAGATGTTCAATGTTCTCTTCAACAGAGAAATGTGACTCAAAAAAAAAAGTGTAATGAAGGGGAAATGGGATATAATATGTATACCAGCTGTTTATTATATTTGAATTTTGAAGCCCACACAATTAATTTTAAAATTACACGTAAAGGAAACAGCTCATCCCTTTTCTATCTTTATTCTGACAGACAGGACAATCTCAGACATAAGTACAGACTGGGAGAACTCACTTGAGTTCTCTCTCTCTCCCATTCTTTCCCTTTCTTCTTTTCCCTTTCTTTACCTTTTTTCTTTTCCTCTTTTCCTTTTCTTTTATTCTTTTTCTCTTTTGTTCTTTTCTTCTATTCTTCTTTGCTTCTTCTCCTTTTCTCCTTTTCTTCTTTTCCTTTTCCTATTCTTTTTTCTCTATTTCTATTTCTATTTCTATTTCTATTTCTATTTCTATTTCTATTTCTATTTCTATTTCTTTCCTGTAAGGCTTTGATGTAACTGTGATTTATTTGCATTATGGAAAAGACTAATTGTCCTGAGTAGGACATTTGTGTTACACAGGAAATTCACTTTTTTCTTCTTTTTTTTTTAATGTTTTTTGTTGGGCTTTTTTTCAGTTTTAAACCAAAGAATCTATGGTCTAACAGGAAATAGACCTCTGTTAATATTATTTTTTGTTTCTCAAGTACTTTGCACTATTTGGACCCCTCCCATTCCTAAGGATTTTTGAACTTTGGTGAGTGGTTTCTTTGTACTTGGACCCTATTTTATTCTGCAACATTAGTGTTTCTGTAGTACCACTTACAGGTTCATTTTGGATACTAGCACTGTGCTATAAATCAAGACATACTAGAGATGCAAGCAACATGAGTGAGAAAAATATATGGTTGATCAAAATAGGTATCTCATCAAATTTACCAGACTTGCTGTTACAGAAATATTGCAGTGGTGTGTGTGACTGCAGATTGCATTCAGTCAGTGTCTGTGCACCACACACCCTCCAGAAGAGACACAAAATTATCTGTGCTCTCTTTCTTTCTAGTAGCAGTGTGATCTCTATCATTTTAAATGGTTCTTTACTGAGTTTGAGTACCTGAAATCTTCAGAAATAGAGTAAAAAAATTACACCAACACTTCTGCTATGCAGCCTCGCTCTGTCACTATCTTTATTTGCATAAGCAATGCATTTGTTTTTATGATGATTAGCAGACCTAGTCAGGATTCACTCTCTGATTTAATTTGGAGAGGTCAGCTTGCTGAAAGTAATCATTAGATGGGAATTTGTCACCTGAGCAATTTTTTTAATTCAAGGAAATTGAAGGCCTTTAAGTATTATCAGAATGAAATGGCTCAGTTAAAAATTAATTAATTAATTAATTAATTACCAGGTATTTATTTTCATTTTTGCCCAAATGAAGTGAGTTTAAAATCAAACATTTAAAATACACTGTTAATTTTCATGACTAGAATTATTGTTTTCAGCATGAAACTGAATGCCAATGGCAAAATGAAAAACAGGACAGATAAAAACTCTTTTTTTTTTTTTGCATATTGGGGCCTTTAACAGTTGATTATTTTCGATCTTCACACATTCAGGCAGAACCAAAAGAAAAAAAAATTAAGCATGGGTAATCCTACCAGCTATTTAATAGTTGTCTACATTTTTCACCTACAAATGTTGATTCTGTTTCCCAAAGTGTAAAAAACATTTCCATTTGGTTGTTATCATAAACAGTGAGGCAAAATTATATAGAAACTATGTATTCCCTATTAACCTATATCAGGGCTGATCTTACAGAGTGAATCTTAATATTTCATTAGCTATGTATTGCTTTTGTCACATTGTACTACCAGGATAAAAAGATATTACTAATTGTACCACAAGAAACCTCACAAAGTCTCTCCACTGTTATGTTTCAGCTCACACTTTTTTTTTTGTTCTGTTTTTATGGCTGCTTGCCTTGCATCTCAGCCCCAGTTCTTTTCATAAATAGGGTTATGCAGCCTGGTGGTGTGACCTTCTTAAGTTTAGGGAATAGCTCAGGGGCTCTGCACAGTGAGCTAAAAGGGCAGTGCAACTGTAGCCAAGGTTCTGACTTTAAAAATGGGAGACCAACTATTGACTAGATTTCTAATAACACGGCATTGTGATTGCTGAATTTTCAGCAACCTGTATATTATGCAAACATCCTTCTGTCAGCAGAAACAAGAGGTCTCAGTGAGCAAGAATACCTTGATAGAGTTAACAATTCAAGGTCTTTCAGAGACAATGTTGCCCTCAGCAGCACAGCATTGAGAAATAACAAATTAAGCTTTCAGAATATTGCAGAAGTGGGTCTCAGAGGACAGCTCAAGCCAAACACAAAAAAGAAGATTTCTAGCTGACAGAAAAGTGACAAATGAGTTGCCCTCAATCATGACAGATAACACGAAAAAAGCTGATCATCTGCTTCTTACAGTAGAAACTCTTGCTTCCTTTCTAGAAAGCTGAAAGATTTGAAGAAAAAAACCACAACCTCTACATGAAAAAACATATTAAAAGTGCTACTTATTACATAGAATTTATTACCTACCCTTCATAAGTACAGTGGAAATATTCCAAAAAACATCTGAAAGACTTGTGTGCATTGTGACAAGGGCACAGACTACTACACAAGGGAGGAGGATAGTTATCAATTTAATGACTTCAAACAGAAATGTCACACAGATCTCATGCTCCTTGGACCAACCACATTTTTTACTTCAGGGTGAAGTACTAAAGGCACACAGAACAGAACAGACCAGAATATTCAAAGCACTCAGAATTTCTGTCAAGGCTTTTGCCACTTTTTTCCCCCAGAAATTGCCAATGTTAAACTAGTTAATAAACATAAGTAAGGAAAGTGTACTTTATGTTCCTGTTACAACATTTTCAACTTCTGCAACAAGCCACTGGTAATGTTTAGAAATTTGTAATATGCATCACTACTGTCTCTGTGAGTAATTGGAAGGTTATAATGTAATGAAGATCATGAAAATTATTAGTATTTTTGTCTATGCTTTAGACAGTTAGCATAAAATTTTAGGTAATGAGAAATTTCTGAATTTACAAAAACCCATCTATTATTTACGCTTTCAGAATTTATACCAGCAAGACTGTTGAAGATGTGTAGTACGTAGCACAGTGTGAGAAGCTGTTGATTTTCTCCAGGATAGGTAAGGAATCTTTCTGTCAAGCTGTGACAGGCTTATTTGCAGGTTCAAACATAAAGTCCCAGGCTATGGGAGGTGATAACTGGCCTAGGAACTTTGTGCCCCCAGATGCTTCCACACACCTTGGCAACCAAGGAGCACCTGCTTCAGGGTAATTTTCAGTATTTCTTCACCCAAAAGGTTGACTTCCCTTACACCACAACAACAGCAGATTCCACAGAATCCATGATATGCTAACAGGGTTAATTATCTATCATATAATTATATAATAGTCAATATAATTACACTCTAAACAGCTCACATAAAAGTGCAGGGCCACTTGGGAAGAGGGAGATACATTCCTTTGTGCTCTCCAGAATACATCTTCCCCAGAACAGCAAGGCCATCAACATGAGGGCAAACCACAGAGCCATTGTTTATATTAGAATGTTCCTGAGGTCAGCAAAATCAAGAGACAAGCAGTGTGATGCACAAAAAAATCCTGCTGACCAATAACAGCTATAACTACAGCACGATTAACGCACAGCTGCCATTGCCTTGTGCTCTGTTTGTTCCCCAAAAAATGCTGTGGTGAGTTGACACCACCAAGGTGCCCACCAAGCCACTGCATCACTTTCCTCAGACAGGAGAGAGAAAAAATAAGATGAAAAATCTTGCAGTATGATAAATTTAACATTCCTAGTAAGAGTAACATTTAGGTAAAAGTCCCACTATTTGAAATTTCAGTATCGTGTTATGAAGTGTCTTCAGACTGGTACTATTTTCCATGGCTGCAATACGCTATTAGTGAAGTAGATTGGTAAAATAAAGATTGAAAAGCTTCTGAAAAGTAGTTTTTGTGAGCTGAGAGAACTACTTAATAAATACTCTTCAGTCAGCAAATGGAAGTGTTCATATGACCTTATGGGCATTTCTTTTATGCAAACGGTTCCATTCCTCCATCAGCCTTTTGCAAAATGACTGTTTTCTGGGCAGCTATGCAAAGACTCTCAGATGACACACTGTGTTATCCAAAGGAAGCACTAATTCCAGAAGATTAATTTATCCATGCTTGAGGCTGCCAGGTCTTGTCCCCATATCTATCTGAATTCAATGTGACCTGCAATAGTTAAATTAAGCTTATAACATGATAAATCTACTGTATTTAGGAGAATTAGTGTGTATTCACAACGCAAATGTAAAATAATCTCAATTAAATTCATTGCCAAAAAGACAGCTATTTTTAATTTATTTGTTCTAATAAAAGCTTCACTCCATATGTTCTATAATGTAAATAATCTCTGGAATAAACAAAAATATTTTTGGAATTGAGTTCAGTTTCACATGTTTTGTCATTTTAAGTAATGATATTAACACTCTTTATAAAGTGAGCGACTGGTGTGTTTTTTGGGTTTTTTTTCCTTTTATTCATCTGTGAACTGTTTATAGGTAATTTAGATGAGTAGTTATTATTTTTTTAAAAGAAAAATCTCATTTAGCAGTACTACACTGAACAAAATGTTATTTGCCTCTACACATAATATTACACTTCATTAATTGACTTACAGTATTTTACTGACCTGATGTAGTTGACTAATAGTCCTTAAGTCAGAAATAACTACTTTTCTTTTAGTCATATCCTCTGATAATTGTGGTTTTCAAAAATCATTTGATTCTTGAGACTACTTCTTGTTTATTTTGTTCAACATATCTTTTAGCTAAGCAAAGACACAAAATGACTAGTGAGGGCTGAATTCCTTAAGAGTCCTTCAATCATTGAATTAGACCCATCTGCACTGTCAATAGAACAGCGCAGGATCCATGTTGAGAAGGATGTTTAACTACACAAAGGTAGATTAGATTAGATTTGGAATTACAGATTAGACTTGGAATACAAAACTGTATTTAATAGGAATTTGTCAAAGATGACTAAATGGAATTGAGCTCCGTGTGACAGCCAAGAAACATATCTTAAATGTAAATCTATATTCCATTCTGAAATGCAAATTTCTCCTCTTGTGCTATTGACTGTGATCAGTAGTATCTTACAAAATAATTACATACCCATGTAAACAGGTCTTCTTTTTCTCAGAATCAAGCTGAAAGGTTTTTATTCATCTCGTGTATTCAGATACAATTGTTACATTACTCATCATCTCATTTGAATTACATTCTCCTTTAATCTTATGTGAGACTGCAATTCATGGATTAGAAGGCTATTGCAAGCCATTAATTGATGTCCTTAAAAATCTTTTGAATTATAGATAAGTGACATTTTGAATTCTGCAGTATGAAATTTAAAACGATGATAGATATTTAAGTATTAATGATCAATTTGGTCTTTACCAGTCATTTAATGACCAACTAGAGGAGTTTAAGAATCTTAAATGCTATAGAACTTAGTGATTTAATAACAGTGTCTGATGACTAGAAACCTATGAATGACTTCTTCATGTCATGTCATCTTAAAAGAAAGGTTGCTTTCCTCAAAAGCCTCTTGGCACTCAATACTGAAACTGAAAAAGCACAGGGAAAAATGAAGATGGGAAATTTTATCTGGTTTTCCTTTTCCTTCCAGTAAAACATTGCCTCTACCCTACAGCATTTCTTCATGCCTATATATTTGTAATTGTCTTAAGAAATCATTCCTTAATCTTTTTCTTTAAGAAACAATTTCACAGGCAAATAATTCTGTGTCAGAAAAAATTTCTTGTTATTTAACTTAAACATTTCATCTGTAATTCCCATTATTCCTTTGCATACCCTAGGCAATATTATCATTATTCCTTTACATACCCTAGGCAATATTCTAATTGATTCTTCCATCTCTTCGGTGTTTATATCCTTCAAATATTCAAGTAGAAAACAGTTATTAAGCTTCAAAATGTTCTCAAGACCATTCATCTGCTTTAAGCAGTACTGTGTAGCTATAACAGTATACTTGGCGTTTAAAGGATACATATCCAAGAAACATCAAAAAAATTTAGCTCCCCAGAGCACGCTACAAATAAAATGTTAGCTACTTCAGTGATAGCTATTGTGCAGGTCTTAGTGATGCCTCAGTCATTTGGAATATGTCCTCGCAAGAAAGAAAATGTGTAAAACCTGGGATTATACAATACTGATTTTTCAAATGTCTCCCTAATGCCTGGGGTCACTAAGAATGAATAGCAATTCATGGCTAACAAGAGAAATTCATTCATGGTATAGTAAAAATAATGAGAAACCAAAACAGCAAGAAAAATATTATAGTCATTTTCAGGGTTAATGCAAGAGTTTGTGCTGCTGACTGGTATTAAGTTAAAATTCTAGAAGCTGAACTGATTGCTGAAAAGGATCATGCAGGATCACACACAACCACAGAACCATTGGTTGGAAGGGACCTCTGGAGACCATTTCACCCAACCCCCACTCCTACAGGAAGATCACAGAGTATGTTACACAGGATTGCATTGAGATGGGTTTTGAATATCTCCGAAGAAGGAAACTCTGCAGCTTCTCTGGGCAGCCTATTCCAATCCTCTGTCCTATTCCAGTCCTTTTACCCTCAGAGCAAAGAATTTTTCTTTCATATTTAGACTGAACTTCCTGTGTTTAAGGTTGTGCTCATCACCCTGTTTCTGGACACAGGAAAGTGTCTTCCCCATTCTCAGTCACCTGCCCTTAAGCCCTTGTGTGCATAGGTTCCCCCTCAGTCATCTCTTCTCCCATCTAAACAGGCCCAGCTCCCTCTGCCTTTCCTCATTTAAGTGAGATGCCCCAGCTGCCTCAGCATCTCCATAGCCCTCAGCTGGACCTGCTCCACTCCTTTCTTGTCTGTTTTGTCCTGATGAGCCCAGAACTGAACACAGCATTCCAGGCGCTACTCCTGAGCCCTCACCAGTGCTGAGTAGAAGGCAGGATCACCTCCCTTGCTGCCAATGCTCTTCCTAATGCAACCCAAGGTACCACTGGTCTTCTTGGCCCCAAGGGCACTGCTGGCTCATGGACAGCTTGTTGTCCAGCAGGACGCCCAGGTCCTTCTCTGAAGGGCTGCTTACCAGCAGGTCAGCCCCCAGGCTGTCCTGGTGTCTGGGGTTGTTCTTCCTCAGATGCAGGACCCTGCACTTGGCTTTGCTGAACTTCATTATGTTCCTTTCTGCCCATTTCTCCAGTCTGTCCATGTCTCCCTGACAGGCTGCAGGACACTCTGATGTATCAGCCCCTCCAGCCAGCTTTATGTCAGTGTCAAACTTGACGATGAATAAAGTCAGAACCAATGACAGAAGAGATATGTTGACTTTCAAAATAAAACACACGTACAATACATGTGCATTTCATGCAAATCACAGCAAATCTGCACATCATGAGGAATTAAATTGAGAAAAAGAATACTGTAGAAGTAGATGACCAGATATGTTAAAAAAAAAAAGAAAGGAAAAATATATGTGACACTTAAAACATGAGTACACAGACAATAAAGATCTTTTAAAAGCTTATTGGATGCTAAAAAGCTAAAAAATTTGTATAGGCCTGATTAAGAATATAAAATTGATGACCCTAAAACAACCTTAAAATTTAATAACAATAAATCAATTTTAAAATATAAATTTATAAGAAAAAATGGAATTTAGCTTTATTTACAGTGGTCTTGAGGAAATCAGATAACACTTTCCCAGAGTATGCATCAAAAGCTAAACACACAAATACGAGAATAGTATTCATCATGAAGAGCACATAAAAAATTTTCTTAGGTTGGAAGATGTAACTGGGGGTGTGTATTCTATCACCCCCTCATAGAGGGACGGGGAGTTATCTTCTATTAATTGGGCAGCTTTCTTTAACTCTTCCACAACCCATTCTCCATCTGGGGAGATATCTTCTGTGATGGGCCATTGAGTGTCACTGCTTGACTGATAAAATTACATCATCCCCTTGGGGGATGCTCCACCCAGGGGGAGGAGCCAAGCATTCCTACCTGGATATAATCTGAGGTTAAGAACACCACAGGCAGCCTTTTCCTATTGCATTCCCAGAGGAGCAGCTTCTTTTCCACTGGATCTTCAGAGGAAGACCAGGCCCATTTACACCACCACTGGACCTTCAGAAGAAACCTACACCCTTCTACAGGATCACTGCTTCAACAGAATCAAACCTGTCACTGCAGGAGGATTGCAGCCACCATTTAATTGGACTGCTACCAACACCCTGACCAACAGCGTGTCAGGTCGTATTCTGACTCTGTCAGTGGTTTTTTGTATTATTGCATTTTTTATTTTACTTTTATTTTATTTCCTAATAAAGAACTGTTATTCCTACTCCCATATCTTTGCCTGAGAGTCCCTTAATTTCAAAATTGTAATGATTTGAAGGGTGAGGATTTACATTTTTCATTTCAAGGGAGTCTCCTGTGTTCCTGAGCAGACACCTGTCTTTCAAACCAAGACAAAAATAATTACAGCTTTGGGAGTAAACAATCAACATACTGATGGATTATATGTCAGTATTTGTCCTGGTACATTCATTATACATGTATGACTTTCCCAGTGAACAGGATATATTCCAAAAAGAAGAAGAAGAAAGACTTGATACAGAAATGTTGGGGAGTACATTTATGGAAGCTAAAGATCAAATATTATCTTTCAGAATTATGAAGATGGGTTAGTGCAATTAATTCAGCTTCTACAAATGTTTCTGATACAAAAAATTCCTGCAATTTTTGCATCTCTGCTAATAGACACTATAAAGGCATGATAATAACTAATAAATTAGAAATAATTCCGTGCTGATAACTGTTTAGTAGAGGCAGACATATTGTAAAATTTGCTGCCTCCCATTTACTCAGCTAAAACCTGAAAACTTTCACTCCTCAAAAATTTATTATGTAATTGACAGGTTGTTTTGGTTCGTTTGGTTTGTTTTTCTGGTACAGTCCATACATATATGTTGATGACATGGTTTTACACTGGCCAAACACCAGGCACCCATGAGAGCCACTCACTTGCCCTCCCCTATTACAGCTGGGCAGAGGAAAGAAATATTTGACAATATAGGGTCCCTCCCATAGGAGAGAGCTCTCCATGAACTTCTCCAGTGTGGGTCCACTCTCATGAGCAGCAGCCAAACCCTTCCACCTTGTCCTTTTTTTCCCCATTTTATCTTTTCCTTTTCTTCTTTTTTCTTTTCCTTTTCTTTCTTCCCTGCTTAAAGAAGCCTCAACTTTTAAGACTTCATTTGAAAATAAATCAATAGTTTAAATATTGATGAAACGTACTTTTGCCAGAAAGATAATTATGGTCATTGCAGTGTGGTACACAGAACATCAACATATTCTCTTTATCTTAGCATTCAGAATGTTCTTCTGTTGTACATAAAATCTAGTTTTTTCCTCAGCTCAGTTTAAAAGAGAATTTGGTTCTTGTATTTCCCAGGTTTCATCCCAACGTCTTCCTTGTATAAGGGGTGACAGTGCCACTGTCTTTGCTAATACCTTCAAGTTTTTTCTGCCTTAAAAATATCCCCCAAATTAGGCAACAGTTTTATTCCTGACACATTTAGAGATAATTTAAATTTGAATTAATTGGAAAATAGATATGAGCTTCCAGTTCCATCACTCAGTGTGGAAAACTACTATGTATTCTTTGATCCAGTGTCCGTGTAATTAAGTGGACTTCTATGTCCCTTTTCTCTGCTCATGTCTAAAACTAGAAGACAGAAATGTGGCCAAACAGTCTAAAAGGAAGGTCCTGGCCTGACTGGACTGCCAGACCCACAGTTCTTTAAATCAAAATAAAGTCTCCTGTGTGCAAAAGACAGTGGATCAGGGTACGGGTGTGTATCACATCAGCCAAAAATTGTTACATTTTAATCTAAAACTACAACAAAGAATTTCATACACTTTCTTAGCTTCCAAATATAGGTAAGAATTTTTTATGTTTACTTGATTAAATACAAGTTGAAGCATTCAACCATATATTTCTTCAGGTCTATTTACTGTAGAGAAACACAGCCACTGAAATTTAATGGCAGTGAACCAAAACATGACGAACTGAGGCAATTTCGGTTTTGTTGACCATTGCTCCAGGTCATTGTAATTTAATGAGTAGTAATCCTATTTAAAATATGTTTCAGGCAGCAAGGTGCCTGCTGGGAGAAAGCTGCTACGCATGAACAGGTCACTATGTATTGCGTGCATTTGACCATTCAATAATCGATTCACCCTTGTTATGAGAAAATAAATGCTAAAGTCCTAAAAGTTAATTTCTATAGAAACATTTCCAAGGCTATTGAAGTATTAAAAAGTTTTTATGGGTTCTTATTTGTTGCTTTTTGTTTTTAAATCTTTTTGCAGTTCAAGATGTATCTCACAGCAACACCCACTTAGCACTAGATACTTGGCTTTTAGCCTCATCCTAGTCTTGAAGAATGAAGTTTTGATTCAAAGACTGCTATTACTTTGAGTGAGGAAACCTGGGGATCAAGTAAACTTTTTCCAGTTTAAAGAAAAAACTACCTTGCCAGAGTTTTTCTTTTTTTTTTCAATCAACATATTTTCTTTAAGACAGTCCTCTTGGAGCTGATTCTTAAAAAAATAAATAGGCATTATATTTTTAAAGTTAACATCAGAGACTCAAAAAGTATCATATGCATTTTTAGTCCTTTTTTTTCAATTATTATACAATTGTATGTTGGAAGAGTACTTGTTCGGTGCATTTGGATTCCTTGGCTAAGCCTCAACTCAGCTAATACTGAGACTGGATCTAAGGGCAAATTTGCCATCTACAGTCAGTGATTCCTTGTTGCAGGGCTCTCCTAGCTCTTTCTGCCAGCCTTTGCAGGAATAAAAGTAAAAATTGCAAGGACATGCAATACAGAAATGGCCTGAAAACCTTTGTGCTCCGTATGTCTTACATAGGTTTCTGACAATGCTTTGCAATGATCTTCATCACACAAAAAATATGGACTGTGTTCTTTTTTTAAATTGTGGAGGCCTTTCTGCTATAGGATCAGAAAAATATTGTAGCCAGTATAGAGACAAACTTTGAATGATGTTCCCACCACACACTTCAATTTCAAAGGTGTTCACACTTAGAACACCTAATTCCAGGTCTTGTGCTACCATGGGTTTCAGGTCACTGACAAAGACTAGCACTTCAGCTACAGCAATAATCTATCTGAAATGCTCAGATCCAGCCTTTCACATGTTATTTAAGTTTTAATAATCGAAATAGTTTGTGATGCTTATGCTAGCACTTCCAAAAAGTGATGACTGAACTACCTCTTTATGTGGCATCATGGCATCAGTATTTGTAATAAGTTGAGGTTGAATCTTCCATAGCCAAAATCAACAATATTAAACTGTCAGTTTCAAATGTCCCAGCTCATCTCTCCCACAACCAGATGCTAATTTTGTTTTTATGGCTATATTGCAGTAGAATAATTCCCTTCCTAAAGGGTTAATATTACAATTTTTTCTGAGCTGGCTTTTGGAAGGCTCTCTCTGATAGCTTTACTCTCAGTGTGCTTCTCAAGTGTGTATTTTTCTCTCCCTCTTTCAGACGAAAGTGTTGTTGAAAGTCTGTCAGGAAAACAACATAAACCTGAAAGCAGCAGAGGTATTTCTGCAGAATGATTTCTGCTCTCTCATTTTGAATGTGGAAGAAGCCTTTCACATGCTTATAATTCTGTTCCCAGACAAATGTGTGCCAGACGTTCCTCAATCCTGACAGCCCATTTACTGCGACAAGCAAAGACTTATTTCAGCGACCCGTTACCAATCACTGGAAGACAGAACAGCTTTGAGACTTACTCTGTTTTCTCTCCAGAGGATGAACCAAGATTTCATTGTTTTTTCGACTGAAAGCAAATGTGGGATAAAGTCTATCACAAGGAAGGTTTGGACTTTTATGTTAGCATCATATCCTTTTAGAGTTTCCTGCTACCCTGTGGCAAAACAGTTTGTAGTATCCAAGAACATATGTGGGAATTAGCCCGGCTGTGACTTGGAGTCAGCCAGATTTTACCCCAAAAGACTTGACTGTGAGTTTCAAGCCCTGGGATCTTTTGTTTAACTCATGGTGAGCTTGAGAGTTCTTCCATGAGCCTTTGGTGTTGTAATGCTAAATTGTCCAAGTTCTACTCCCCCACTGGTTACTTGTTTCCCCTGTATGGTTATAGTTCTAGGATGTTCTACTTCCAAGTGTATATATTGTTGCTCCACCTTTGTCTTGGGTCTTTGGATCCGGCACCCTGTATTGAGTTTGGCTTCTCCATGTTTGTTGCTTTTCACCCTTTATTAAAGTTCTTTTTGGGCAACTACATTGGACCCACACATTTTCATTTTCACCACTCTCGCCCCTGAAGTCAGGGAATCAGAGAGGTTTGTCACAGCCACCCTCACTGTGTCAAAGGTACTAATCACTGAACAGCCCTTATTTCTTTTACCTTCTCTTCCACTTAAAATTCCCTCATGTTCTACTCTAACATTATAAAATTCATTCTGAATGCCAACACACCAGGAGAACAGCTGTTCTTTTCTACCCCGTAATTCTACTGAAGTTAATTAAGTGCTTTCTCATAACTAAAACCTTTAGAGAGCTAAAATTAACAGCTACTTTAATTCTTCTGTGTATCATGTTTCATTGTAATTTGCCTTCTGGACAGACAGTAGTCAGTGACTTCACTCCAGTCTAGAAGACTGTCTTGTTGGTTGGTTGGTTGGTTGGTTGGTTGGTTGGTTGGTTGGTTGGTTGGTTGGTTGATTGGTTGGTTGGTTGGTTGGTTGGTTGGCTGGTTGGTTGGTTGGTTGGTTGGTTAGTTGGTTTTGTGGGGTTTTTTTGGGCTAATGTTACTGTTCCTTCTGTGCATGTAAAGGTCAAGACTCTATTGAACCCTAAGCAGAGATTCCACTCATTCTCACCAGACAGAATGTCCAAATGCATTCATCAAAATTATCAACTACTACAAATTTTTGGTCCTTAACCATTCATAAGACTCCACAAATCTGGGGAAACCTGGAGGGTTACAGATATGTTTCATAGATTGAAGCTTGAATCCTCAGTCTCCCCATAATGTGGTGAAAGGTGATGTTAGTTTCAGATATACATTCAAAATGTAGGAATTCACTTTCATGCCCAAAACATTTCCAAGATTTAAGTCTAATTTCGAGGACTTGCATAATATTTAAATGAAAAATAGTTGCCATTATGTCCCTGATCAGAAGATAATTTCTAGTAAGTGTTTGCTGCATCCAAATGGTTACTCAATATGACAACAAGAGTGACCTTTTTTAAAATTTGCTTCCACGCATACAAATCAGCAAACTCATGAAATCACAACAAATAAGACTGGAAAAAAGAGGCTTTAGTGCATCTACTTAATTGTATTCAATGCATTCTATTTAGGAAGAAACAAGATAAACTCCATGGGAAAATAAAAGCTTCATTACTGTAAAATTAGAAAAGTCACAAATCTACAAATCTTTTCCAGAATCATTTGGAATTATGATTTTATGAAGAGGCACACCTAGGAAGAATTGAAAAGTATTCTATACAAATCTGAGAACTGGTAAGTAAAAAAAACCAACTATTATAATAAAAAATACTTTCCCACCTGTCCATGAATAAGGACCCTGTGTTTCACAGTGAGCCAGCAAATGCTGAAATACAGAAAAGTAATGAGGAATTTTTAAAGAGTCAATGAAGAAATAACATGCATGAAGAAAGGGAAGATAATAAAAAAATACAATTTTTCTTCTCACAGACACAAATTTCATGCATCTTCTACTCTCATGAGCTAAAAAGCATCTGGTTTGTCAGCAGAACAGGAGATAAAATAGTAACAGCAAACTGGTGAATGAATGATCCTTTTTATTCTTATGCCTCTGCTTTTATTATGGGTTTGGGTTGTTAATGACTATTTATGCTTAGGAATATTTTATTGTCAATTTCAGAAAACAGAAATCTGAGGCACTAGCCATGGCAGACACACTAGAAGGTGTCATGTAGATACTAAACAGAACAGAATATTAATTTAAATTAATAAATAATTAAATCCTCTACATGGGTGATGATGAGGAGTAAAAAAGTGATGGAACAATCGTATTTCAAAGTTTAAGGCTTAGGCAGATTTGGGAGAATTTGGCATGGTATTACACCGGTGTTTTTTGACTGAAGAAGTTTTCTCCCAGACCAGAAAACAGCACCATTTGACAAAAAAACCCACCACCCCTCATAAGTGATTGTGTTTCATCTAGAGAAGATCCACACACAAAAAAAAACCATTCAGCCTGTACGGCTTTTTAAGAGAAGTACAGAAAGGTGAAGATATTTCAGACCATCTGTGGGCATTGCTGTCTTCCTCTGTTAAAAAACATGCAATTATCTTTATAATACAGTTAACAAATTATTCATAACACACACCAACATTTCTTCTGTGATTGCTTTTGCAAGACACTTGGGTCATATTTGAGGATGGGAAAATCTGAAAAACTTCATGAGACGTTCATCAGGAAGTTCCAGAAGACAGAAAGACATCTTCTGCAGATTAGGATTTCTTGAACTCTTAATGAGGTTGTCAGTAACGCCAACACATCTTAAATTCGATTGTCAAAAGAAATTTGCTCTTCAAAGCCAAAGAAACTGAATACTTCAAATAAAGCCATTCTTATGGCTTACTAGATTACAATTCTGATCATTGATATTTGTCTTTATATTGATACAGTCTTCAGTGAGTCTGTAACTTCCATTGTTTCAGCCATATTTTTTCTCTAGTGTTTTCTTCTCCAGTAGTTTATTTGTAATTCACGGAAATTATCTGGCCTTTTAATAAAGACTTGTAGAGAAAGGAACTGCTCCTACTTTTTTTTGCCTTTTCACTTTCTACTTTTTCACTTGAACCAGATGAAAATACCACAGAAAAGGCCTCATATTCATTTCAGCACTGAATCCATCTCAGTAGCAGCAGCATTTAACTGTTTTTTGTACTATAAAACTAATTAGCAATCAAGGTAGTTTTTCTCCGAAGAATATAATGCTGGTGAACAAAATTTGTTTGTCCTCTGGTGCTTTTCTCCATAAAATGTGGTACAAGCCACCAGTGAAACAAAACAAAACAACCCCTAAAACCAAACAACAAAAAACCTGGTCTGTTTCCACACACAAATTTCTCCAGTTTGCCTTTTGAGATAACCACTTGTCTTGGTTTGAAAAACAGGTGTCTGCCAAGGAAGGCAGGAACCTCGCTTGGACTGGAGAATATGACTCCCTTTCCTCCAAATTTTATAGCTTTAAAATTAAGCAGCTTTCAGGCAAAGATGGGAAAAGGAAATAACCATTCTTTACTAGAATATATATGTGTGTATAACAAGGCAAACAAACAACAACAGCAGCAGCAACAACGAACAGAAAAATCGGAGGCCCAACAGCAGCCTCCTGTCGGCCGCCGGGCCATTTCCCCTTTGGTGCAGTTCCGGTCACAGCCGGCAGGGGCGCTGGTGGCTCCCGGTGGCAGCGCAGGCGCGGTGATTCCCCCGGGGCTGCAGGGGGCGCTGTGGCGCGAGCCCGGGGAGCTCGCTGTAATGGCGGCTTGGCCCAGATAGGGAGGGATGGAAGAGAGGCTTTGCTTCACAAACCCCCTGGGCTGGTTGCTCTCGGTGCCCCTCTGGTTAGCAAAAGGAGCTGTAGCAGGAACCTTGGAAGCAGGAAGCTGTAACAGCAGGGAGGAGCAAAGTCCCGAAGTGGTAGATGAGACGTATCAGAAACTCTGCAGCTGTAGCTGGAGCTGCGATAGGCAGGCCGGGGGTGAAGGGCTGCAGTGAAACAAAAAAGCCCCAGAGCAGTGGCAGAGGTGCGGGGCAGACTAGCAGCAGCAGCATGGCCCCTACACACAGCAGGGAGAGGCTCCCTGGAAGGGGAAAGGGCTGGGGGATCCCGGGGTTTCCCCTGAGGCGCCTGAGCAGAATGCGAAGGGTCCTTTGTTTGGTGAGGTAGGGTGTTAATAATGTCCCAGTGCGAAGGCCACTCTTACGAGCAGAGCTCCACTCTGGTAGAAGAAAGGCAGCAGGAGATGGAATCCTGCAGTGGTGGCGAATTCTTCCCATGGCAACTGCTGCCCCTTTCCCCTTCCGAATGCCGAGAGTGCAAGAGAGCAAAGAGCTGCACCCTTTTCACCAGCCCGATTCTCACGGCGTCTCTCCCCCTCCACAAGAAACCCCCGGATAAAATGAGAGAGTAGCCAGCTGCAGCTTTCCTTTGAGCTGTTTTGGGTCTCTTGAGTACCCCGTCCAATTGTCTCCTAGCAACACATATGGAGGGAAATTCTTTGAGAGAAAGAAAGGAAAGAATCCTAAACTCCAACACCACTACAATTAGCTGATTAAGGGTACATTAGGACTCCCGTTGGTGGTGCAAAACTAGAAGAGAGACACGGAAGAAGCGTTGCCTCAAGGCTTTCAGCCTGCAGGAGGCTGCGGCAGTAATGATGTCCTCAGGCACTTGCAGGAATGCAGAACTGGTTTGTGGTGTTTGCTGCATTTTACTCCAAGCAGTATGCATTTGGTCAGGCCTCCAAGGACTGTTTGATAGACCACAGACAGCTGAATGTGGTGTTTCTCATATTCAGAGAGCGTAATGGGCAGAAGAAATCCAATATCTTTTTAGATACTGTGTAAATGAAAAAAGTAGAGAATAGGGATGGGAAGGAAAACACAAGAATGCTCACTGTGTAATTACAATAACAGGACAATCTACACTGTGATAGCCAAGGAGGTGAGACCTTGCACACAAAGTCAAATATCAGCCTGTTTAATCCATACGGGAAAGAAAAACACAGGCTTAGTTTTTCTAATTGGAAAAAAGGGCATGAGTGAGGTCCTTGTGAAGGTATGAATAACAATAATAGTAGTGTATTCGTTTTCACCCCAGAGATATAAGAAAAATAGTTTTACATCAGGGCATGATTTGTATATGTGATTTCTTACAAGTCTAGAAAGTTGTAGGAAACTGGGAGAAATTATAGTAGTTCTACCATTTCCAATCATTTACAGTCTCTGTGGATATTCAGGAAGTAGCCTCATTTCACCTAGTCTCAAATCATAGTTTGAGATCAAATGCAATTATGGGTTCTAAGATTTTTTTGACGCTACAGGCTTCTTGCTACCTCACCAGAATTTATGAATATTTTATTTTCTTACAATTTTGTTACCTGTTATTATGGATAGAAGAGATACATGATTTATCTGACTAGGATTAGGGACTTAAAATAGGATTGTTATCCTCTCCCCTAGGCCTGCAGTGGCATTGGACTTTATTTAAACCACAGTAATTTGTAATTGACAAACCTAATAACAGTGGTTAGCTTTGAAAATCTTCAATTTTACATTTCTTTCATTGTGGCTGCTGAACTATACAAATGTATTTTATTCTGAGATTGATAATTTGAATTTACTTCTATAATGTGACAGAAAAGATAAAGAAGGTCTTTAAATTGTCAGAATAACACCGGATCTGAAGACATTATTTCACACAAAATGTCCTAGTTAGCTGCTTGTGTATGGAATTGATGGGTATATCTGAAGATACTGACATCCAAAAATATTTGTACTTAATATGAATTTGTATGAAATATGTTTATCAACATCTTGTTGTAAGCATTTGATAAATTAAATGTGCATTGTTTTTACTGGACACAAGATTTGGTTTTCTGGGCATTCCAGTTAGATCAACATTGCTCTGAAATTTCGGTTTCTGGAATTATTATTAGTATGCAAGATTTTTTATTATCGTGGATTCTGACTGTGCTTTTCACAATGCAAGATGCAGAACAATTAATAAAATTTATCTTAATTTTCTTTACATATACCTGTCACTGCACGCCCCTAGCCGGGTGATAATTAGCGTTGACTCCATGATTCTCAGAAGGCTGATCTATCACTTTACTATACTATACTTATTAAGAAACTTTACAGACAGTCGCCCTTGTAGACAGTCATGATACAGGTGGACCCAATTGGTCTTTCAATCTAAATACCATCATCACTGACCAATTAAGAAACCACCAAGGGGTGGTTTCTTAACAAATGATGCTCTCCATAATGCTCTTAAACAAATCTCCATAACACATTCCACATGTTCACAACAATGGGTGCAGCAAGCGAAGATAAGAATTGTTTCTTACTCTTTTCTCTGATCTTCTCACAGTCTTCCCCTGGACAATGCCTGGGAAAGTTGTGTGCTGCTCTCTGTAGCCAGAGAGCTGCTGCCACAAATACCTATTTTTCACAGGTGCTAGCTGTATTTTCTACACATAAATTGCTACATTTGTAGGTAGTTTTTGAGCTGTTCACTCCGCCATACTTACTATTCTATTATACTTACTATTCATGCTGGTTAGGTTTCTGTTCATTGGATTCCCCTATTTTTTAGCAACAGAACTGTCAACAATTAGTATGTCACAGCAATAGGTTTTCTTAAAATGTTTGATAGTACTCAGCATTTTGTAAATATTGTAGTCTTAACCAAAACATATGTAGGGACCAGCTGGGCATCAGTCAGTGGGTGGTGAACAACTCTATTATGCATCACTTTTTTGTCTTGAGGTTTATTCCTCTCTCTTTTCCTTTATTATTTTTATTGTTGCTATTATTATAATGTTTTACTTTCTTTCTGTTATGAAGGTGTTCTTATTTCAATGCCCAAGCTTTAACTCTTTCTGATTCTCCTTCTCATCCAACCAGGGCTGGAGGAGAGAGTGAGAGCAGCCGCACTGAACTTAGTTGTTGGCTGCAATAAAACCATGTGCTTGCTCTGTTAGGAAAGGCTACATGTTTAAAATGCATAAAATGTGTGTTATGACATTACAACATGTAATTAATTTGTGGTGCTTGATATCACCAGATTTTACTGAAAATCATAAGATACAAAAACAATTTAACATTAACGAATAAAACCAGCATATACAGTTAGATTTATTCAGCCAGAATAAAACTAAAAGGGCAGTCAATTTACATGCTTCAGTGTATAAAATAATTACTGAGTATTTGAGGAGGAAATTTCATCCCCTTTATAGATGCATCGAACAATAGGGGGCATAATGGATATATTACATTCTTCAGAAAAACCTTATGATTAACTCATAGAGACAAGACACTTAGACAAGAAAGCTATTGCATATTTTCCATACAAAAAATGCTTAAGATACTTAGGAAATGGAAAAAAGAAATTTATGCAATTTCACTGAGTCTGGAATATTCAAAAATTCTAGCCTGATATTTCTCCAGGGTAAATTAATCTTTACAGAAACAATATTCACTCAAGTCTCCTCAGTAATTCATTATCACTTTCATTTTTTGATGCATTTTTTATAAATTTGTCCACAGACTAATGTTGAACATTTTAGGTAAAGCTCTGAAACAAAGTCACAGTGTGGATCAACCAAGTCAGAAACAAAGCTTTCCCCATCCCAGCTGTGAAGTAACTAATCATCGCTTTAGTACACTTGCAAAAGGAAAGTAAGTAACACAGTCATTCCTCTTTGAAGCACTTATCTCCACCTTGTAAACCACAAAGGTGTGTGGTTATTTTTAATTGTGAGATACCTCTTTTGCTCACAGCAGCTTCACTCATCTTTAAATACAAGTATACAGATGACAAAGGAGGAAGGAAGAGGAAGAATAGATCTGAAGTGGAGAGTTAAAACTGTATTAGTATTTGTCCACTAGAAACAATAGACACGTGATAAAGCAATTTTCACAACTTCTTAATGAGACCCCAAGGCAGTTTTCTTGAGCTGCAAACTGAAAATAGCAAATAGATTAATTCAAACTAATACAGCTCAACAAGAAAATTCTGGGCTTTTTTTTTTTTTTATTATAAAGAAAGTGCTGAACAGGATGTGGGTGATACTGGATATCACAACAATACTGGACACCCACAGTAGCTTAAAGATTGTAACAGAGCAGCCCTGATTAACAGCAACAAAATAAATGCTACAAGAGCATACAGTAATTCACCATGTACTTAAAAATTTCTTTCTTTTGGAATATTTCAGCACATTCAACAAAATTAAGCATTTTTTTTTCTTGGAATACTAGTTAACAAATATTAATGAGGGAGGGAGTTTATCCATCACACCATTCTGATTATAATCTTACATACCAATTTCCCACAGAGAATTAGTACAATGTGTGGCTTTTTTAAAGGTTAACCTAGCTGAGAAAATAGTTCCCATAAACTTCCTGGTAATTTGCTTCTCATTTTTAAGTGGCAGCCCTTCTGCTGTTCAGTTTGTTATAGCTAATCAATGAAAAAGCCGACTCAATAATAATAATGAAAGATTTTATTTTCACGACCGAAAATACAGTCCTCGATAGCCACGGTCAAAGAGACAGCGTCGAGCCCGGGATCGGCGCTGGGTGAACCTCTGTCCAACCTCTATTGCATCAGACCCCCTCTGTTCACAAATGCCATCTCTGGCGAGGCTGGTTTTATACAGTTTTTTCTGCCTGAGGCAGAGGTGCCCCCATTCCTTTGTGACCCTGCATGTGCATGAAGTGTCTTTTTTCTGTACAGGGCTGGACAATGCTGTTTCTGGGACGTGGCGGGCTTTGATCTGTTATGGAAAATGTGGTATTCAGATGTATGTTCCTGACAACTCAGTTATCTTGATTGAAGATACTTACCAAGTGTTGATCGCTCTTGGGTGTTCCCTGGATGGTCCCAGGACAAGCCCATCTCTGCACCAGCAAGGTCTTTTTGCTTGCTAATGAGGTTTTCTTTCCTTATGCCATCGGGAGTTTGGTAACTTCTGTGAGGCAATCTGTCTCCGGACTGTCCGTGGTCTTAGGCTTTTTGGATTTTTGTTACATGTACAATTTTATTTTACAACTTTATTTTATACATATTTCATCTAAGCATGAATTATCTCACATCATATATTACAAGTTCTTCCAGGTCAAAGCCTGGCCTGTGCCATAGAATCTGCTACTCCATCTTGGGCAGACGACGCCACCCTGAAAATGTGAGGAAATAAAGATAGCATGCTTTCCTTTTTCATCTCTTCCCCCACAAGTTATAGAGATCAGACATGTCAGTTTACTGAGAGATCAGATTATTGCAAGACTATATTGCAAAGTTGTATAATGCATCAACTGTGAGCATTACAGCAGGATGACATCATCAAATGCATGATCTCTGTGCCAAGAAAAAAATAAACTAAAAGTTTAGACTTCCCAACATGAAAAGTCAAGAGGATCAATCTGATGTCCAAAGTTTAATTTTGGGGTGAAAGCATAGAAGTACCTCCATAAATTTCTACATACCTGTGGGGGGTTAGGTCTCCTTTTCTACTCATTCCTTATCTTCCTTGTTTATTTGCCTTGTTACACATACTAATAAAGAACTGTTATTCTTATTCCCATATCGTTCCCTTAGAGCCCCTTGATTTCACTATTCTAATAATTCAGAGAGAGAGGATTTACATTCTCCATTCCAAGGGAGGGGTTTTTTTTCTGCCTTCCCTAGCAGACACAAGTCTTATAAACCAAGACAATACCATGATTCACAACTATTAGCATCTACAGAAGGGATTTCTGGGTTTTAGGACGTGATTTCATACACAATGCTATAGTTTAATAGTGACCTCTAGTAAATACAGTTTTGTGATCCCTCTGTATTCTGGTTTGTTAAGCTTTTAACGTCCTTGTTTGCTCCCAACATGTTCTGTTTGACTTTACAGCTGTTTGATCTGCTTTGTATCTCTTTTGCGGTTTTTCTTCTTTTTATGCCCTGTGGTTCCTTCCAGTTCTTTTTTGTTGTTCTGAATGCCTTCCCATTACCCCATATTCTCTAGATTTTCAGGTTATTTCATAGAAGAATGATTTCAAATATATCCTGTTCTACTCTAAACACACCAGGAGGTAAATTTGCACTAAAATGCACAGTCATTTAGATGCACAACACTTATTAACATTAATGGGACTCATACAGCTAAGTTCATTCCCACCATGCTGAAAATAAAACCACAGCTCTTCCCATCAATGAAAATTTCATAAGGATGTCTTGCCCAGGAACTCAGTGGCCACACATAACTACTGTTGGAACTCAGGAAATTCCTCTGGCTGCCCTGGAAGACTCAAGTCCCTCCTCAGGGGGCTCAGAGACCTTGGCACAGAGCTCAAGACTCCAATGCCTTTGATTTAGCCCTTGGAAAAAACAATTACCAACCTTTTATGAAGAATTACAAGCCATGAAAGTTTAAGTAAAATTATAGTGAATTTATCACAGGCTGAAAAATAGATTTTTTGGGGTTTATAGAATGGGGGTTCAGGGAGCAAGATGGAGGAATCTGGGCATGTCCAGCCTTTCTCCTTCTTCACCTTGGCCTCCATCTTCTGCTGTGATTTTTAGATTGGTTTAGAGTAGAAGGTCAATGTCTAACATAGGTGATAGGTATTGGAAAGTTGTTGTAAATAGTGTAAACGTAGTTTTTATTATAAAAACATAACACTGCCCCAAGGGCAGGTGGAGTGCCTCTGACTGTCTTACTGAGCTGATCTCAGCTGGACAGGAGAAAGAATTTTGTAGATAAGATACAATAAACAACCTTGAGACCAAGAACTGAAGAGCTCTGACACGTTCTTTAAGCAGCGGGCTGGGAAAAGAGACTTTCCAGCTTATCTCGGAGTCACTCTGACCAGCAAGAGTCCCAAGAAACTACTAAGAAAGCAACAGAGCTCAAAGTCCCTAATTGCTGACTACATAACAAGAATAAGTCCATGATACTCTAAATGCTCTGCTCTACCAAGTGCAGAATCTTTGGAAGGATTATATATATATCCTTTATTATGACGCTGCAAAGTACAACATGATTTCATACAAATACCACAGAGAAACACTGTTATGTGAAATTTTATATATTTCAGTGTGGAATTTGCAGGCAATCCTGACAAGGGAAGAGATGAGAATCTTGACTCCATGGTTCAGACGTCTGATTTATTATTTTATTATATACATTATATTAAAAAATTATATATTAAAACTATACTAAAAGAATAGAAGAAAGGATTTTATCAGAAGGCTTGAAAGGAAGGAAAGGAATGGAATGATAATAAAATCTTGTGACTGACCAGAGAGTCCGAGACAGCTGGACTGTGATTGGCCATTAATTAAAAACAACCACAAGACCAATCAAAGATGCAGCTGTTGCATTCCACAGCAGCAGGTAATTATTGGTTTTCCTTTCCTCTGAGGCATCTTAGCTTCTCAGGAGAAAAAATCCTGGCACAAGGATTTTTCTTAAAATAAGTCGGAGACATTTCAGGCCAATTTTTCTTACTTAAATCCTGAACTAACAAAGTCCCACTGCATTCCCAGAGGAGCAGCTTTCTTCTCCACTGGATTCCAAGAGGAAGACCAGACCCATCTACACAACCACCTTCAGAGGAAACTACACTCTTCTACAGGATCACTGCTTCAATAGAACCACACCTGTCACTGCAGGAGGATTGCAGCCACCATTTAATTGGACAATTTACCAACACCCTGACCAACAGGGTGTCAGGTTGTATTCTGGCTCTGTCAGTGGTTTTGTACTACTGCGTTTTATTTTAATTTTCCTATTAAATTGTAGCTCTGACTTGAGATCTCCCACTGGTTTTTTTTCAAACAGCACACATTTTGGCGCCCAACGTTGGGCACAAAGTCATTGTGAGAAAAAGGGTGGAAAAGGAATAACAGTTCTTGAGTAAGCTAATTTTACAAGTTCAGATTTCTCTTTTATATTCCCCTCTTATCATTTAATCAGTCAGGTGAAGGGAAAGAAAACATCCATTTTTAGATCTCCTGAAAAATTAGAAACATCACATTATTTGAAATACATGCCATGTGTGTATATATATATAGGCATGTATTTCAAATAATGTGATGTTTCTAATTTTTCAGGAGATCTAAGTGTGTATGTATATATATATATACATATATATATAAAAATAACATTATATATACAAAACATAAAAATGCATATTGATATATTTACATTTATTTATTTATTCCAGTTAAGCATAGGCCCAAATGGAAAAGATGAAATATTCTTTAAAAGACATTAACCAAGACAGTCCTGGTCAAAATCACAATGGGGGCAAATTGTCCATCTGTTACTTTTTATTTTTGGTATGATGGTGTATCAGATAGAAGGAAAATATTGGGTTGATCTCTGATTTTTTTCATGAAATATGCTTTCTTGAAAAACTGACTATTTCAAAAAAAGAGAAGTACTGATTGTCAGTCTGTGACAGGAATATATCTCCAGAAAGATAGTTTAAATGAATTCACAGTTTTGAGCATGTTGCTGGTTTTTAGAGGAAGCTGTTGTCACAGTGATTGTTAACATGAATCTTGATTTTGCACTGACTTAAACTAAAATGATATAAAATGTTCAAGGAAGAGACAGAGAGGAAAAAAAAGGAACAAAATGTCTGCTCATAGTTTTCTGATGTTACCAAACTCAACTTACTGAAATAATGTTATCAATTAAGGCACTCTTCCTTCTCAGTCAAAGAATATATAAAGCATGTGTGAGAAGGCTAGTATGCTTGCTACCTTTCTCCTGAAAGAGACAGCTGCAAAATCTGCCTTATGTCACAAGAAATGCAACAAACATTTCCTGTTACACCCATGAGTATTTCAAAGCTGTGAAAACGTTTTTCTCCAAACTTCAAATCAAGAAAAACAATACTGCCTCTTAAAACTAATATGAAAAAATTTGGATTTTCCAAGTAAAAAAAAAATCATTGATTGTAATCAAATGGATTACAACTCCTTTGTTGTGTTGCACTAAATATTTATTTATTTATTTGCACTAGGTGTTTGGTAATTTGCGCTGTTCATATGACTTGTATCTATCACTGTGTTTTATGTCCACACACTGCTGCTTCATTTTAACTGTAGCTGTATGAAATAAATGCATTTACATAAAAATAGTTTAAAACTGAAAACCTGATGTAGCATAACAATAAATACATTTCTTGTAGGTATCTAGGAATGACTAACTACAAATATAGTGTTCTGGTTTGAAAGCAAAACCAGTGAAAGATTCCAAGACAGAAATACAATTTATTAGGAAAAGGAAAAAAAACCCCAAAATACATGCAATAATACAAAAGAAAAAAACACTGACAGAGTCTGAATACAACCTGACACCCTGCTAGTTAGGGTGGTGGTTGCAGTCCAGATGAAATGGTCTCGTTGAAGTGGTGGTCCCATAGAAAAGACAAGATCCCTGGTGGCTCTTGTCCTCTGGAAACCAGTGGGTAAGGGCTGCCTGTTCTGTCCCAACAGCCCAGATTATATCCAGGTGGGGATGCTTAGCTCCTCCCCACTGGGTGGAGCATCTCACAATAGGTTGATATTCTTCTGAGTCATGCAGAACCCACTGCATGACTCAGAATGATATCAACTTATTGTGAGATTAATGATTACCAATTAAATAGCCATGGGTCCCGGAGGGAGTTATCTCTGAGTCATGTGGCAAGGCATTGATGGGCCCATTAACAGGAGATAAGCAAAACCAATGCCTCTCCTGGTTTCAGCAGCTCTTGAGGATGGGAATAGAGTACATTTTTATATTGTAACCTAGGACATATAGATGCTAAAGCAGCGTCTTTATGTCCTCTGTAGGGACAGAAATAGTGTTTATGTTTTATGATATTGTAAAAGTAGTTAAAATACGTGGACATATTTCATATTTAGCAGTAGGAATCAGTCTGCTCCTAAAATGTGATTGGTTCTGGCCATCTGTGTCACACTGTTCTGGGGCAAAAGAAAATGGTGTGAACACACCATTAAAACTGAGTTACTATGGCAAGCATCAGGCAGAAGTGACCAATGAATACATTGATATGTTATAATTTCTCCAGAAATCATCATCCTTTATTCATGGATCAGATTATATATGGGCTGCATAAGAAAGTACAGTATAGCATGTCATGAAAATAGTAGAGATAAGTGATTGCGCATGCATAAAAAAAAATTGTTTTCTCACTTCTGTTACACTGCCAGTGTGATACATGATGAGCCTCATCAACTACTGTGCAGCACACATCTGGAATATCAGCTACAGTTCTGCTTCTAACAGAGAATCATTCGAATCATTCTCTTGGTCCTCTCACCTT
This sequence comes from Camarhynchus parvulus, assembly GCF_901933205.1. Lineage (NCBI taxonomy): Eukaryota > Metazoa > Chordata > Aves > Passeriformes > Thraupidae > Camarhynchus > Camarhynchus parvulus. Next base: position 3,793,111 of record NC_044601.1, read on the forward strand.
TCGTGTTTTTCCATCTTTCTTTACAATCTTTGCATTTGGTCTCATATCCAAGAAGTTCAACTCCTTGCATCTTCAAAACCTGTTTTTGCATGAAACATCTAAATAATAGTACATTTATTTCTTTAACTCTGTTCATATGAGAAGCTTCAATTGGCTACTAACTTGATATTGGTGTACTACTATGGTGTAATCAGGAGTAGCACACAATTATTTTGGAATACTAAGGTGGTATAACCAGACGCAACCTCATACATATATATATATATATATATATATATATATATACATATACACATATATATATATATATATATATATATATATATATATATATATATATATAATATATATATATATATATATATACACATACATATATATATATATATATGTATATATATATGTATATATACATGTATACAAAAAGAAACCAGACAGAAGAAGCACAAGGAACTGCAAATTGGCATGGTAGTTTCCCAAATGCACTGGACACATAACCAGCTATAAAAAATGATATAATTTGGGCAACATCAGAAGCAGAGGAGAACCCTCATCATGGAAACAGTTTAACAGTGTAAGAATCACAGTTTGAAGCAAGGAATAATACAGAAGACTATAAACCCACTCCTGTCATGAAAGACCTGTCAGGGCTGACTAATTTGACATTTGCAACTAAGAAACGCTTGGGACCACAGCTATCTGTACTTATATTATAGCAGCACATCTGTGGTTTTGTATACCCATAGCTCTTTTAGAATATGACTGCTAAAGACTAACAGCTTTATATATGTACCACTTATGTATTATTTGTAAGAACTGACCACTAGGACAAAGTACATTATCAATGAACTAATCTAATAAAGCATTAGTTTTAAAACGTAAAATTGACCTGATTTGTCACTCATATCATAATCAAAGTGACCTCATTATAAATAAAGGTTATTTTCACCTAATAGTGAAAATATTATTTTCATCTAATAGTAAAATAGCGGGACTATAAACTTACTTTCACGTGTTAACAGTTAAACAAAAAGGTGTAACCATGCAGATGATTTAACAACATTTTCCTCCAAACACCCTACCAGAAGAATGCATATTGTACATCATGATTCAATATGCTGATGAGCAGGTTAGGAGATCATTTTGCAGGTCTTTTTCTAATGTAGCTGCACACCTCTGCCCCTTACATATTCTCATTTCCCCAACACTTTCCATAAAGGATCAGTTGCAGTTCAGTTCACTACCAACTGCCTGCCTTTATTGGCTTTGACCGCTTTTTTTTTTTTTCTGGTACTTTTTTTATTGTACTTCAATTCTTCCTCCCAGCAGAGCAAGGATGTCAAAAAAAGTACCAATAAAAACAAACAACACAAGCACCCTGTTGATTCCTCTGCTATTCAGAACCATGCCTGGACCGTTTCTTTCTCATTTGCCAGTGAAAGTATTTATCTTGGAGAGAAAAACAAGAATAAGCTTATATTGCTCTTCAAAGCTTATGTATACTTGAAGTGAGAAGAATCCAGCAGTGGCAACAATGTGGACCTTAAAAAAATCACCAGCTGACCAGCAGTAGCTTCAAAAGTCTTTTCAAGATCCCTCCCTGTGGAGATCTGGCAAGTGCAAGTGATGATGGGCTTGGCAGAGGAAAATACTCAGCAAGTCATTAAGAAGCCAAACTGTGAGTCTTTTTCCCTGTCTTCAGATATTTCATTTACAACTCACTCAGTGTTGAGAGAGACAAAGATAAAATATTACATCTTGGAAAAGAAAAATTGTTCTTTTATTATTTCAAATATTTACAAATTACCATTTCGTATATCTCTGCACGTGTATTTTTTATCAGCCCTCATGTCTATTACTGTTAAAGTAATATTATATCTTAAGCTATTATTGAAATAACTGTAAAGGAATACCTGGAATTTAGGAGTATCCACAATCTTCAGAAACACAGTATTTCAACACCAAGAGAATTGATAAAAAACTGCTACTAACAAAAGTTACACAACTCCCAAATGCATTGACCTCAATTAGATACATTGCATTTCTTATAGAGTAAGATCCTGGGATCGCTTTCTGTTTGAGATCACTCATCCACAATGACTAGATGGATTTTTCTAAGAACCCTTAAAAACTTAGCCAAATTACTTCAAACATTTACAGCAAATTTTTGTGACGTTAAACTGGCTTATTCAATATATTACTTTAACTCTTATTTTCCTATCTGCATTTCTCTCAGAACTCTCTAAGCATGGGATTCCAAATGACAACCCATGGAGTTCTTTGACCCTCCTTTAATAAGAGGTATCCCGATCTGAAATATATAACTAATTGTGCCTTTGCTTAGGTCTCAGGTCAAATGTAGTGCTCTCCCTGGAGTCAGAGTCTGTCAGTACAGAAAGTTTAAAATTCTCAGCATCCAGAACTCCAACATGTTCCCGTTCCCAAATGTGCAATAGGAATCTCACAGTGCAAGGAAGAAAACATTGTCTAGTTTCAGATACAAGGTGTAGGTACACAGTTTGTGGCAATTGGGAGTGGGGCTGTGGCCGAGCCTCATCCCAAATAGGCCCAGCTGTGAAAAGCAGGTGAACAGCACTGAAAGCAATGAAGAGATATGAAGTGCTGAGGTGTACTGACCAATCACAAAGGGAACAGAAGGCAAAGAGGTGCAATGCATGTACATGAAGGGTATAAAAGGTTGGGCTAAAGAACAAGAAGGGCAGATGCCTGCAGCCTTCTGATGTGGTATGGTGTTACTCTGTATGGGTTGAAGCTTTCTGATATTGTATGGTGACACTCTGTGTATCATGATCATCTTGACTGTGACATATGCTGTGACCTGTGTTGTGACAACAAGGCAAGACTAGAAAGGCATTAACGGAAAAACATTGAAATGTCTGAGCAACAAGATCAAAGCAGCTCAAAATACACAATGCAGAATGGGGAAAGGTTTCATTTGCTCACTGTTGCTTTCTACACAAGTTCTGTCAGACCTAGTTACAACCTGGAGAGTTGTTGTTTTGCACTGGGTGATGGGAAGTTTGTACTGAGTGTGTTATGTCACGGAGATTGTTATTTCCCCTCTCCCATCGCACGGTCTTTCCCTCATGCATCCCTCTGCTATATCCCCTGGTGGTCTGGCCCCTGGTTACCCTCCCTCGCCCCTCCTCAATGGTATCCCACTGGCCGCTCGTCCTCTTTCCCCGCCACCATCCCCTCGGGTATAGAAGTCCACTGCAAGGATGTCAGGCCCTCTTTTTCACCTGGAAGTGTCTCCTCCCAAGCCAATAAACAGGACACTCATCCCCACGTGGAGAAGAGCGCTTCTTGTCTTTTACTTTGTTCATGTAAGACCATGTGGGCCAGAGTCCAGAGCTAGCTGGGTTGGACTCATACAGCAGCCCGAGATGCACAGAATTCTTGCAGAGAGTCTCCAAAAAAGTACAATTGTTTTGCTTCATCTCTGCTCAAATACTGAAGCATTTTTTCAACCGTGAATTAGAGCTCTGGGCACTTAGAATCTTTGACTTCAAAGCGGTAGTGGAAAGTATGAGTTGTCCTTTTCTAGACAACACTAAGAAATTTTGCAGACACTCTTAACAAGTGTGGCTATGAAAAATCTGTATTGGGGCAGTAGAATGAGGGAGGCTACTTTCTGTCCCTTATGTGATTTGTTTTGTTGGGTTTTTTACCACTGAACAGCTTTGATTTTCTGAAAACAGAGACAACATCCAGAAAAGTCCTTCAGTACTTTAGGTAGTCAGAGTAAATTTCAAATGAAAAGAAAATGTAAGGAACTAGGCTACAGCATAAACTGGAAAACTGAAGTTAAATCTGTGATATTTCACTAATTCTGAATATTGCTATTGCAGCAAATATCTGTGTTTAGTCTGAAAGTTTAATGGAAAGGTAACCTATGAACACAAATCCTCTCTCAGTTTTCACTTCTGCAGGCAGCTCGTTGTTGAGGTCCTCTAAGATCTGAAGTTCAAAAAATGCAAACTGCAGCAAACAGTTCCAAACCTTAAACTTATTACTTCTCTGTCAAACATATTTCATTATCTTTTTCAGAAAGCTAATCTCAGTTATAAATCTTGGGAGAAGTTAAAAACAAATCTCCAAAGGTTTCTTTAAAAGTATCTTCTTCAAAATCCATGTCAGAATAACAGAAATTTATTCAGCCATTAGTGTAAATTTGTTAAATTAGCATGCATGTGAATAACAGAAGCCCATAAATTTACATATCTCTTACATTTCCACCATTCTTCTCTGTACCCCCGTACACATTTAAGGTAAAGACAATTACCTGGAAACAAAAAATTGGGATCTATTATCACCCTTATCTATTTGTATCCCACCAGTCTCTGTTGACACACTACACCCTTTCTTTTATGGCACAGTGAATGTCCTTTATCCTAGATCTGCACAATAACCAGAACAGTTAGGCCTCTGTGACAGCACCATGTCAATAATACAATACTGTAAACCAGTTTTGCATCTTTAGAATTTCAAATCTCATTGTCCATGAAGATTTAATCTTTAATATTATTTCTACATCAAGATTCTTTTTCTCTTAGCAATTACTGGTATGCCGTGCATAGGCAATTCAAAAAGCTGGAAAATCAGAGCACTTTCCCTAGACAACCTGCCATGGATCCATTCATAGGTGGTACTTCAGGCATTGTTACAGAAACTTGTTTCAATATTATGACTTGTCTCTTATCCAGCTAGCTGGTTACCTATAACAATCACCAGGGTGTCAAGGAGCTTGACAAAGAAAATAACATCAAAAATTCTGGGTGAAGTCAATGAAATCAGCAATAGCCTAAATACAGTTGATCTTTTGCTTCGTTCAGTGCATCCTTTCCTACACATTTAGATTTATTCATAGTGCCACTCATCTATTAATTTCAATGCTCTTTTTAGATTCTCAAAGAAAGCTGTAGCAGCCAGATGGGGATGACACATAAAAGGTAAGATTAGTGGCCATTTTAATCTCTTGTGGACATATCTCATTCTTGCTGATTATGAAATCTACTAAATGGGGGCATAGTCTCCTAGAGAAAGTGGTAGAACCTACATTGTTTACTTACAAAAGTGGGTTGAGCAATGGACAACAAAAAAGAGCTATGCTGCCAGAATGATAGACCACATGAGTAAAGATTTGCTAGCTCTTTCTAAATTCTGTACATATCATAAACCCCATGGAATTTCCCACATAAACAAGGAGTGAAAGTGTATTTTGGAGAAGGAGAGAGCAGAAGGAAGGTGAAAGAAAAGTCTGGGGAAATAACTACTGAAGAACACATCTTCCCAATTTCCTTATGCAATTGATTTTTTCTGTCATTGACTATTTTAGATAATCCTAAACAGTGCATTATCAGCTGGAGAAACTAGATCTATATTGTTCAAAACTAAGCAGAGGAAGGGCAAAAGAATTCTGCCAATTATTTTGCAGTCTACAAAATGGAAAAGGGATTCCTTTGATATCTCATCTTGGCTAGATAACCTCATCTATGGGATAAATTTACCTCATAAATAGAGCCTAATGCCATTCTCATTCAATGGCTAAAAATACCAAGGTTATTTCCACCACAAAATTAATTTACTCTCCAGGCAGGATGCTTGCAAAATCCTAGTTATCAAAATAAACAGAATTTGTACAAAATATTTAAACAAAATTCTTTTTATTTTCCCTTAAAATACAGCTCTAGAATTTCACTGTTCTTCTCAGTGAGAACTAATTGGATTTTTTTCTTTTGTTGCTCAATAAAATGCCCTCAGCTCCACATACATCAGTTCATCAGTTTTCTGCCAACTTTCTTCTTTTTCAATTTACATACACCTATTTCTAGAAGACTCGTGTTTGGCATTATGCATTTCAAAGCTATTTGTTTGCTATCTTCTCAGGGAAGATTTTAAAAGTATTTTTCTGGCAGTATTAAGAAGGTTAAGCACAGAGCAGAATAAATCTTTTATACCACAAATTCATCATGTATACTTTTGGAAGGTGCGCACAGAGATTCAACAACGCAAGTTAGATGTGTCATTCTCACACTCTGCTATTATTTTCACTAAATAAAACAGCTCAGCATGGCAAAGTAAAAAAATTCACTATCCAATTTCCTCTTCAACACACACACATACATTAACTTAAATAAAAGGAATATCCTGTTGTCTCCAGTATCCATTCTTTTTTTTTTCTTGCTCCAGTTTTGCCCCATGTTTCTGGGCTTTCATCTTTTTTTAAGTATTTCTGAGCAAACATATCAAAAGTATTTTTGAAAATTCACTATGACATTGAATCACTTTTATTTATTATTTTCTCTTTCAAAGAGCAGCAAAAAAAGAAGGAACAATTGCTCTTACACTAGTTTTATGTAGTGTAGCTCTATGTGATTTTAACTTTTACATTAAACATTAATAGTTTTACAAGACTAATTTGTACACTTCATCTCTTATTTCCAGATTAGTTTGGTTTGAACAATATTACTTCAATTCAATTGTTATCTTTTATTTGTAAATTTAAAAAATAAAGCAGTGTGACTTGTCTCTCTGATAAAACCTGGATTTTTTGACGTAATTGTGGTAAAAGAGGATGTGGTTTCAATGAAGAAGAGGCATTAATCTCAGTGTCATATGTGTCTCAAATACTGGTCAGCAAAAGAAACTGAAATCAGTCACCCTGAAGTTGTCAGCTGTTCATGCTGAAATCAGATTATTACCGAACAAGCTTATGCTAAACATCTACCTACTTCCATTCAGAAATTTTTCTTCAGCAGAGAAGAAAAAAAATCATTTACCTAGGTTCCCAGGTGCAATAGTACCAGTGTCTGTGGTCAGGGTGCATAATGTTCAAAGGAATGAATAGATGGCAAAAGCAGCCTGCAGCCAAATCGTCCACAAGATCTTGCCATTCTTTTAGCAGGAAACAAGACACCATATTGCAGGATGGCAAGGAGGCTGAAAGGATACAGGACCGATCAAAGACATCTGATTGTCACTGACACAAATCCTATAAAGGACTCTACACATGTGGACAAAATTTGAAACGTGTAACACTCAGGGGTAAAGAAGTTGTGAGAGCTAATGTGCCAGATTGGTTCATCTCTGTTCCAGCAAGCACCACTTGGAAACACAGCCCTCAAAACAATCCTTTCTTCTACACTTCAAAAGGTCTTTCTACTATCCTTGATAACGACCTGTACAACATGTAAAAACTAACCTTGGACATGAAGCTAAAGGAAAAAGATGTACTTAGAGAATTAAGCTTTGGTTTTGGAGATACATTGATGCAATTAAAAAGAAGATCCTAGGATTTGCTGTTGTGTTTTGCTGGAGTGCAAAAGAATACAATTACTAAAAACACATATTCTTTTACACTTTTACAATGCTAAGTATTTAATATATTTGCAGTTGTTACAGATGGATAATGAGATGATTGGTTCTTGCAATTAAGGGATGACTATTGTATGAATATTAAGAAAAGCTTTAGTGATGTACAGTTATGTTACTATAGTTTAGATGTCCTCTGTTCTCCCCATGGTTCCCTTTCCCCCCCCCCAACCTGTATTGTTGCCATCAGACAGCCTGGGTTGTCTAGTGTGAAAAGTGCATATCATATGGCTCTATACGCAGATATTTACCAATGGATTTTTGATGTCTTGATTAGTAGTGCTGTATTAACATTTTAATAGTGAATGTAGTCTTGTAATTAGAAGGTAATTTTTTTGTAGTCACAATAAGAACTGTGTTAGTGGGGTTTGTTTTTCTTTTTTCTCTCTAAGAAAGGAATGAGGCACTCTCATCAGATAAGCAACCACAGCACACCTAAATCTTTCAGAGAAAAGAATTTATTGCTTTCCTATCAGAAGAAATGGACTCCGTTCCGCCTCTTTGGCGCTATGGGGATTAGAAGAAAGAAGTTGACACTGACCAGGCAGAATCCTGTGTTTGAATGGAATTTATGCATCATGTATGAAGTGTGTGAATATGCAACAGGCTATTATTCTTAAGAGGTTATTCCTTTGTTAAAGGGTATCCTTTTTCCCGGGCTCGTGCTGCCTGGAAAAAGGTACCCAGATATCCGTAACTCTTTGTCTTTATTGTCTCATATTGTCCTAACTCAACTTGTCCAAATTATTATTACTCTAATTGTATTAGTATTTTTATAACTAATTTTTTTTATTACTATTAAAATTTTTGAAATTTTGAAAACAAGTGATTGGCGTTTTTCACATCTAGGATGGGTAGGAAGAAGACGTGCACATGTGTCCCTTGCATGGGGCAGTTGGGAATGGAAAAGCTTGTTGCTTAGGGGGTGGCAACACCTGATCTCCAATCAAGTTACAAGAAAGCAGTGTTCACTGATAAATGGCAAAGAAGAGCTGACTGACAGACTTTGGGAGGGGCCAGGGCTGGCTGGTGCAACCCCCAGGGGTAAAAAATACTGAGCATCCATCTTGAAGACAAACCGGTCACATGGTACCCACAAGGGCAGTTCTCAGCGCTGTGAATTTTTCCTTATGTAGTCCTCTTGTTATATTTTTGTCAAGGTTTAGTAAACCTTTTTAAAATTTTCAAAGTGAGCAGGTATTTCTCACACAATTAAATTTGTTTTCTCTATTTGAATCTGCGAAGCATAGTACTGGAGAAGGGAGCAAATTATTTGTATCTTTCATGAGCAAAATTTTAAGAGCTTAATTCACTAGTCACCAGAATTCAGTTCCTAGTCTGCATTAGTCTAATAGTAATAAACAGCTGGGCTCCCGAAGCAATTTCTGTTCATGTCAGCTCTGCAGGCCACAGATTCAAAATCAGTGAAAGGTAGTCTGGCCTCCTAGCCCCTCCCAGACATCAAACTTTCCTGACACGCCCTGGGCTTTTATCAATGTAAATCTTGTGGTGATCTAGCAAAACATTTCCATGCTCCAGTAAGACATCTGTCAAAGAAACCTGTTCTTGTTAAAATACAAGAATGCCCACCTTTGATTCTGAATAGAGTTTCCTAGAGTATAAAATATTGAAGTTTAAAAGGCTTTATGTAATTTACCTTCAAAAACTTCCTAGCAAAATAGTATTAAGAACAGATCTTTTCACATAGTGAAAAGAGACAGAAAAGATAAAGATGCAAAAAGTTGCCTATTTTGTTTAAAACTGATTGAAATTTGACATTTAAATTTGGTGAAATGAGGACCTGCAGTTCTTGTATATTGACATTGCAATTTAAAAAGAATCTTTAAATATCTTGCAGGTTAGGACTTTTTTCCTTTTTGTTTTCTTTCTCTTAGGGAATTTTCTTCCATATGTTGCTAGGAGACAATAATGATCAGGTACTTAAGAGAGACAAAAGAAGCTGTCACAGCTCAGGGGAGGGGTGCAGCTGGCTATTTACCCATTACCTAGGAATTTTCTGGGAAGGGCAGAGATACTGTGAGATTTGGGCTGGGGGAGGGGGTTGGATGCAGCTCCAAGTTTTCTTCTTGCTTTCTCTCTTTCTTCTGAGGACAGCAGAGCTACTGCTCATAAGTGGAGGGGAATTTGCTGTCTCCAGAGCCCATCCCTGCCTTGTGTTTCCTGCTGTGGGTGACCCATTGCCCCTAAGAGCAGCCATTGCGCCGGGACCTTATTAACACGGATCTTACTGGAAAGGACTCTCACCATCTCTTTGGGTGATTCCAAGGAAAACCCAGGACCCCAAGCCGCTCCCCTTTCCCGGGGGGCGCATCTCCCCAGCTGTGTGTGGCAGAGAATCCTGCCTACAGAGAATCCTGGCTGCCACTGCTCAGCGCTGCTGCTTCGTGCCGCTGCTCAGGCTTTTTCATTACACTCTATCCCAGCACCCCACGCCCACCCGACCCCCAAAGCTCCTGCTAAGACTGTGGAGTTTTCTGTTTTATTTTGTTTGCCACCGCAGTGACATCTGGAATAGAGACTCCAAAACCAGTGGGTTTGTGAAGTAGGTATGTTTATTCAATGCTGGGCACATGAGGGGGATCACTCCACCACAAGCATGCACGCCAAACAGAGCAGATCATACATATTTATGACATTACAACATCGCTTAAACATATTCAAGACCTACCCCCACGTACTCTTGCTTCAGCCTTTCATGTTCTGCACCTGCACACTATTTTCTTGTGGTCTCAGTCAGGGGTCGCTGGATGAAGTAAGTAGTCATCCTCACAATGTACTCTGGATGAATCTGGTCCTTGCGCAGTGTCATGAATAAGAAATCTCCTATTTGTCAAAAGTTACCGAGTTGATAAAATTAAGCCCACTGTTACCAGTCTTTATTGTTACCTTGTTGATAATCAATGCCTTGTTGTTCATCCCCTATTAATCACATGTTGTTCATCTCCTGTTAATTACCTGTTAGAAATTCCTCTCCGTCAGGTCAGGTTTTCACCCCGGCTACTTCCTGGAATATGGCACCTGGGACTGTGAGGAGGAAGCGACATCAGAGCTTGTATGCAAAAGTAGGAACACTTTGCCAAGTTCAGTGAAGAAAACCCCTCAGACAATGAGCCACCACAGAATTGAACAACTTAAGTGATGTCTAAGGGTAAGCAACTGAAACCAGGGTCTTCTGGCACCTTTCTTTAGCCTCTCGCCCTGGCCTAAGAGATGTTGGCTAGAGGCAGGACCTCAGAGGCTGAACCAGGACACTGGAATCCCACTGCTCCCATGAGGACAGAATCCCTGGCTCTGCCTGTGTGCAAAGCAAACAAAGCTGTACACCTCCTCCTCTGTGCCACTCCGGCAAGCAGTGGTGGTGTGCGCACGACCTGTCGGGCTCCTACCCAAGCTGGTCACTCTTAATAAAGGCATCAAAAAGGAGAAAGATCTCCTGCTGGTTTTTTTATTTCACGCAGGCTGTCTTGGTGTCAGATTGCCCTTCAAGGCTCTGGACACAGTCCAACTAAAGATACAGTTTTTATCAGTTTTTAGAGCACTAGTTCCTGTTTTATCTGTCCTAAATAATAGGCAAAATCCTGTTGCACAGCAAAGGATTATCTGTTCTTAACACACTCGATTACACATCAAACTATAGTCACATAAGCTTAGTTATAAGTTCCCTACATCAGTACAGGGGGTGCCTGCCGCTGCCGTCCCAGCCACTGCTCCGAGGTTCCTGCTGCGGCCCATGTCACCACCCAGCCCGGCCGCCATTGCCGCACGAGGGAGCCGCGGCTGAGCTGGTGGCACAGCGCCCCCTGGAGCGCGGGGGAATCATCGCACCCGCCCTGCCCGGCCGGGAGCCAACAGCGCCCCTGCCGGCGGCGACCGCGAGCTGGATATCGCTTAAGGAGCGGGAAGAGAAACTTTATTGGGTTCTCTGGTTTTTGGTTTGTTGCTGCCGTTGTTGTTGTTTGTTCGCCTTGCTATACACATGCACACTAGCAAAGAACTCTTACTCCTTTCCCCATATCTTTCCCATATCTTTGCCTCTTAATTTCAAAGTTGTAATAATCTGGGGGGAAGGTGTCATATTTTCTATTCCAAGGGAGGTTCCTGCCATCCTTGGCAGACACCTGTCTTTCAAACTAAGACATCTTGAAAGTTATACTCTGAATGTAGCTCTTTGTCACTAGGACACTGTTTGCCCATTACAGCCCTCATTTTCATTATGAATCACGATTGACCAAAACAGTAATACAAATGCAATGTATGTTCTACCCTCCCTCTTTATGATTAATTCTACTAGTGGTACAATTTGCATGAATGAATGTCAGTGTGTTTTCTGCCCTGAACATTTCCTGCTGGGTTCAATTCAGCCTTGCTGACATTTATTACAAATAATAGCTAAATATTCTTGATTTAATGGCTGTGGTGGCTCCACATCTGAAGGTGATGTCTGTAATAAAAGCAGACAAGACTAGCTTATAAAAAATACTAATCAGATTTTGTTAGCACATATAATGGAGAGGCTGCATAGACATAGCAACAAAATGGAATGACAGCCTTTAAAATGCAGCTGCTGAAAGTCAAGGGTTCAAGAACATATCACCTGCATTACTTTTTGTCCCTTTCCATTTTTTTACCACCTCTCTGGAGCACCTGTGGCAACAGTAAGATCATAGTCAAAAGGGTCAAAGTTTCCTTTTTGACCCTCTTTCCACAAATAACAATGAATACCATAAATCACAGTGTTGTCACACCTACTGTTATTGTTAATCATTCTACCAGAAAAGCAAGAGAAATTGGAGGCACTTGTCACAATTGAGTCAGAGCTACATCTGCAGAGCCACATTTATCTTAGGTTAATGTGAATCATACTAAAAACCTCAATTCTCCCTACCATGTCCCCCAAATGCAAGAATGTTCCTGAATTTAGGGGGAAAAAAGATGTTGCTCATCAGAAGAATAGAGCAGACAAGAAAACAGCTGAACTATTTTTGGAAGATGTACACATATATATTATATGGAAAGACTGGAGAAAACAAAAAGAAGGATACTATACAGGTTTACCATTGAGGACACAAAGAATTTTGCCCTTGACCTGTGAATGAGTAGCTGCTATGTGACCAGGATCACAAAGCTTAACAGGGTCACTAGGTTTTAATCAGGTAGTGCTACTGTCTTCTCCAGAATATTCTAGAAAGGATCCTAGAGCATCCAAATTAAAATCAGTAAGGATACTGCCTGTAAGGCTCTGATGGGGGGGAGGAGGAAATAAATCATACTAATCAAGTTGGTTTTGTTTAGAGGTGCCTCACAGCCCTATATTTTTGTTTTCACTTAGTATTATCACCATGCAAATGGTTTAAGAAGAAATTTTCTTCATCAGCTTCTCAAGGACTGGGGGTGCAGGACTGGCCTGTAGTTTTTCCAGACTCATCCTCTCCAAGGATGTATCCCATGGGATTCTTCCAGGCATATCTCTGAAGAGGCTAAAATCTGCCCTCAAGAAACACAGAGCTGTTGTTTGGCTTTGTGCCTTCCTTCCTCTTTTAAGATCAGGAATCCACAATCTTATGGTCACTGTAGCCAATGCTGCCCACTTTCACATCCATGACCAGTTCTTCCTTCTTCACAAGTAGCAGGACCAGCACAGCACCCTGCCTTCTTGGCTCCATCATCTACATGCTCTAGAAAATCTCTGAATCCTTTTGTTTTTTCCCTCCAAAAGATATCAGGGTGGTTGAAATCTCCCATCATCACCAGGGCCTGTAAATATGATGTTTCTTCCAGTCACCTGAAGAAGGCCTCAGCTATACTTCTTCTAGCTCAGGGAATCTGTAGCAGCAACAGCAGCCATAGCAACAGCAACCATGCTGGTTCACCTGTTGACCATCATCCATCCACAAGTTCCCATCTGGCTCCTTACCCATTACTGGATGCAGCTCCGTGCATTCCAGCTGCTCTCTCACATAAAGGGCAAATCATTCCCCTCACTTTCCCCTTCTCATTCCTAAGGAGCCTGTATCATTCCTGAGCCAACAACCCTCCTTGCTCCTTATTCTAGAGCCACATCAATGAGAGTCCCTAACCTTTTAATGAGACTACTCTCTCCTACTAACCACAATATTTTCTTTACAGAAAGGTCTATACTCAGATCATGTCTGGAGTATCAGTAACAAAATATTTATCACCATTTATGAGTAACAAATAGGACTTATAAGAAAGTGTATCTTTACAACAAATTCCCAAAAACCCAAACAGTTGTGTTTAAAAGGTCCTTTTTTCCTTTTTTATAATGAGGACTGTCATGGTTTGAGAGGAAGTAAGTTTTCTGGGATATGAAGTGGTCAGGTCAATAGGTGTTCAGATTTGAATTTTGGCACCTGGTGTGGCCACTGGGGACATTGGATACTCCTCTGAGAGCACAGGGGTTAAAAAGCAGAGCACTCCTGTGGGAAGCTCTCTTGGATTCTGGCGGGGAAAGAGTTCGGATCTCTCCGCTGTCCAGCTGCTGCTGCTGGGCAGGGGAGGGGGAAGCTGTGCGGCTGGGTGAGGTAGGCCGGGGCTTTGGACAGAGATGGGAGGTGAGGAGGCCCCAGCATGGAAGGGTGGGGAAGCACCAGGAGGCATCGGGAAGCCCCCCCAGGAGAGAGAGAGAGAGAGATACAGCCTGTGCCTGTGACTGCTACCTTGAAACTTGATAACATGTGCCGGCAGCACAGTCGAGAAGGAGAAGAAGGGGGGGGGGGGGTGCAGCGAGAAGGTGTCCAGCCGCTTTGGAAGTCTCCAGGTGGTCAGAGCCCGAGCTTTTAACCCTTTTTTTGGACAATGAAAACTTTGCAGAACATTAACTTTTCCTGGAAGAGAGATAGAGATGAAATAGAAGAAGGAAATGGGCAAGTGTGAAGGTCTGGGCAATTGAAAGATGCATAAGAGTACAGAAGAATCTTAGGTGGGAAGAGATGATGGAGTGGCTTTTGCTGGACTCTTCTTGTTATAGCCATGGACAGAACCAGGTTTCCTGTGACACAGAGACTGCATCCAGGGGGAGGCGATGGCTCAGAGACAAGAGGGTTCAGTGTTGGTACCCCTCGGCCCCAGGGGGTGAAATCTGGGGGGGACAGGTGTCCCAAAGGTGAGACTGTGCTCTTTTTGGAACGGGACAAAGCATCCTTAAAAGGACAACCCTAGAAGCAGCTGTGGTCCATGCGCAGTGGTGAGAGCACTGGACATGAAAGGAAGAGGTCACGATGGCAAATTTTCTCCGGGCGATGCCACGAGTGACATGGAAACACACGAGGCTTCAGTGGTGTTTCCTGGGGAAGCCTATGGCACAAGAAGGACTCATCTCCTCTTGATGAACTGAGAATTGATTGTCTGAAGGGTGGTGATGGGCTGAGAGTTGGTGATTCAGGGGATGGATGTATTGGAAATTTGGTGGGGGGAGGAGGAAATGTTTTTGGAAGGTTTTCATTTTCCCTGTGTGTTTCTTTGTACTTAGAGTTGTAGTGTAGTTAATAAGGTTTTCTTTTCTTTATTTCTAAGTGGGGGCCTGCTTTGCTTATTCCTGGTCACATCTCACAGCAGACACCAGGGAGAAGGTATTTTCATGGGGGCACTGGCATTGTGCCAGCCTCAAACCATGACAAGGACATTTGAGAATCTATAAGCATTTATTTCTATAAGCATAAATAACATTAATCTATGTGTATTTAGAATATTTTTACATACACACATATAACTGATGTATCTAGGTATCAGACATGTACATCTAGTATTACCTAACAGGTCTTTCTCATCTATTGTTCATGTGAAAATAGTGTCCTATATCCTGTTTTTCTCTTCCCTAACCAACATGTGAATTCACAGGAATACTTTTTTCTTAATTCATTTATCAGGAAAGATTTGTGCACCAATAATTCCTCATGCAGACAAGAACTTCTAGGAGCAGGGATTATTTTATCTATATTTATCTCCTGTGTAATGCAACTATGGTTTGTCTTTTCTGACAGGCACCAAATAAGGAATGTCCACATCAGAGATTTTAATTACTTGAAATCTTTTTTTTATTGATCGCATACAGCAAAGCAGCTCTTGTGCTAACCTTTCAAAATGTCAATTTAACTTAGGAATACAGTGCTCTTTTTGAGTTCTATTGCAACAGATGATACCAATTGCATTATATTACTGTTACAAAAAGTGTGTTTTAATTGTATACCAAAAATGGGCTTAGGAATTGCCATTATTTATGAGAAGCACTGCTTGACTGCTTATAGACAGTCTAGGCAGATCAGGACATAGGCTTAGACATTTTGTTGGTGCAATGCATGTTGTATTTGTTCAGATTTTTATGCCAGCCCCTGTCATTCAGACTCTGTATGGACCTCACATTTCTGTGTAGCAGAGGCCTGAATGAAAGACAGTGGCTGCATATAAAAATGTGTATGCTGAATGGCATTTAGACAGAATACAAGCACCTCATGTGGCTAACATGAAATTTAACAAAAGTTTGTGTTCAGATCAGGAAGATACTGGCAGTATTCTACTACGTCTGTAAATGGTTTCACATTATTCCCACTTTTTCAGGGAAGAGTGACTTGTACCACACTGGGCATGCAGTAGTTTGACACTATATAATTCATTTACATGGCATAGTAAAGAGGAAGCAGAAATTGTTAATTTGTTGTGTCTTCAGAGTTTTGATAGCTCACAGGCAGTGGCCGCTAATGAGAAGCTTCAGAACATACGTTCTTGTATACAACATACACAAGGTGTATCCAACCTTGTATACAACATACACAAGGTATCCAACCTTTCTCTTGGGATTTACAAAAATAAGGATTCTGATGGATTCGGGACAACATTTTGAAAAATTTCTGCAGACGGCAATGCCACTGATGCACTTGTTTAGTACAAAAGAGCTGGCAAAGGAAAAAAGATTGGCAACTTGACATGTTGGGGTTTTTTATTGTTTAATCGTACATTTTGTTGTTTAACATACATTTTCCAGATTCTAAACCAAGTTTAAATCAAAGGAGAGAAGGATTATCTTCTGGCTACTGGCCCAGTGACCAGAATATCAATTTTCCTTCTCTGTGTTTCATCAAAAGCAGAAGACATTGGGTTTGTTCTTCATGGAATTTCCATGATAAACAATCAAATTTGCAGTAATTTGGACAACTGCATTATCCATGTTCTCAAGGCATTGTGGATTTAAGGTTTAATTTCATATTACTTCAAGGTTATATAAGCTCCCTAACTAATTTCATTAGCACTTTAATGAAGGATTTAATTTTTTATTCTCTCTTTTCTATTTTTTTGTTATATTTTGCAAAACATTTCTCCAACAAGTGTGCAGTTGAGATCTGAAAGAAATGCTTCTATAGAAGTCTTCAGAAAGTTGAAGTTAAATAAAGAAAACAACATTCTTTCATAAAAACCACAAGGGAAAAGAAAATCAAAACAAAAACATGACAACATATTCTTTAAACAAAAATATTGACATTATTATTTGACCTAAACACAGGTGCACATTAAGAACATTTTCTATTTTTTCTTGGACTGAAAATTAAATGTCTACATTCTTCCTCACAACATTGCCAAAAGCAAATCAGTTACTAACAAACAAAACACTATGATGTGTTCTTAAGTAGCTTGTAATTACATCTTTTTTTTATATTAGTTACAATATGATGCCTGTGTTTTCATTAAGTCCACATTTTACAGTATGGCACATAAGTAATTTCTCTCCAAAAGCCTGCAAGCCAGGTGGGAAAAGTCAATAGCTTTTGTTACATTGAGCATTTGCCACAATATCCCAGCTTTGTATTTTGCATTGTCTGCCTATTATGCAGAAAATCAAATTGCCAATACATCCTTTTGCTTAAAGCTTTAAACCTATAGAAGATCACAGTAAACACTAGCTCTGTCACCACTGCTGCACATGTAGCAGATGTCTACAAATGTCTTCTTAATATTTTTTATTTTGAAAGGTTCTTCAAACAAAAACAGTAATCTATGTGAATTAGTCATTGCTTGCCAAGGTTTGCAAATATATGCCACTCCTGAGCAAATAAGACTTTTCCAATTGGGCTGACTGTGTCTACATCTTCTCTGATATATTTCAGACCATTTACCTAAAAAATTATAAAAGTAGTGAAAAGGACAGCATTTCTGCCAACTCATTTACTCAATTTAAGTATCAGAGTATGTAAAATTTGCAATACAGATTACAGTTCAAAATTTCTGCAAATATCTCTCCCAGACCAGGTCCAGAAGGAGGGTGACACTGAATCTAAATGAATCAATTATCTGTAATACATCTTAAGATGGCAAACTTGAGCATAAGGAAAGACTTGGAAATAAGCTAACAGATGTAACTAGAGAGCAGCAGTTGTCAAGCATTTAATTACAAGAAAATTGTAGCAGCATGGCAAAGGAGGAGAAGGGTCAACCTTCTCAAACGTCCTGGCAAGTTGGCCAGCACCGCTTGCAGCTCGGGGGGCACTGACCCACTCTGGGTGTTTGGGTCAGCGCCTAAGGAAAGCACCCTGCGTTATAGCTGTGATGCTTCCTTGCAGAGGGACGAGGCCATCTCTGGCTACAACCTGCAGGAACACAGAGAGCACTCTCCAGCTGGGGCAAGTTCAGGTTTATTGTGGATCCCAAGGAAGCCAGCAACTGAAGAAAGCCGAGTGGGCGGTTACAACACATAATAAAGGGAAAGGGGTACAAGGGAAGAGCCCGTCTTGGGGCGCATATGGATATAGGGGGAGTAGGGTACAGAATATTGAAAGGAGGGAAAACGCCAGCAGTAACAGTGTGAGGGAGGGGCCCCAGCCCCTGAACCAATCACCCCATGCCCTACGTAGAAGTTTCTAGAGAAAAAGGTAGGAGCAGAGAGTGACTGGCAGGGCACCGGGGAGGGGTCCAGAAAAAGATGTGTTGATTTCAGGGAAACTGGGGAGGAGTTGGGGTAACTGACAGTAACAGAGAGGGGAGGGAGAACCAGGGCAGAACTATTATAACACAAGGGGGGAACGGATCAGTCCAACACAACACAACAGAAAATATCTTCTAGTGAAATTCTGAAAGCCTAAAGATGAGATAAACTCTATGAGACCTTCTTTACAAATTTGCCAGTCTATATGTTTGAAAGTAATACCAGGAAAAAGTTCTTTTCTGTTGAGACGGATAATTTTGAAGGACAAAAATATCACAGCAAGACTTGACTCTCCATCACTTACTTCATCCTTTGAAATCTGAAGTCACTGAAGGTTATTTGAAAATCAATGGATGGAGAGAAGAGATGAATTAGAGAACTGGCATTTAAAATATATGTTCATATATGTATTTAACATGTGAAACATATAAAACATGTTTTACATGTTAAATACATGTAAATCTTGTGTTTTCATCTCAGTAAAGTGGTGACAGATGTGCACTAAGGTATGTCAGTATTTACACAACAAAACTCTCTGAGACAGCAAAAAATGTATGAGCACAGAAAAATGTATCGTTCATGAAAGTTTATTCTAGTCCAAATGCATTTAACACAGAAACCACAAATATGATATCACATATGCACACAAAATTTCAGGTTAGTCAGTACACTACTGCTCTCTATTTGACAGAGTAAAAGTCATCATTCTCAGAAAGGAGTTATCTTCAGTCCTGATCTGCATTGTTAACATCAGTAGCAATTAAATTCAGTAGTTTATATTTATATTTATATTTATATTTATATTTATATTTATATTTATATTTATATTTATATTTATATTTATATTTATATTTATATTCTTGGTACAAAGACTGGTAGTTCTTTTTCAAGTCATTGCCACGCTAGCCTAGTGTTATCTCAGTCCATGGATCAACAGCTATACACCAGCCAACAGCTATGCAATACCATTTCCATGCTAGCAAAACCAGTGAATGTGCAAATGTGTGAGGGAAATAGTATAATTAGAATTAACCAGATATAAATCACAGACTTTCTTATTAATAAAGAAATTCCTATTATTAATTCCTATTAATAAAGAAATGGCTACAACTTCGCAATAAGCCACACTGCAAATAATTCTAAATGTCCTTGGAGAAATTCTCCAATTATACCATTATAATGACATAATGTTTAGAGCTACTCAAAACAGCCATGAAATAAGAAACAAGATTCCCAGAAATCCTAAATACAATTCCCCTCTAATATCTCTTTGTTAGGGCCATCACTGCTGTCATACTTTAAAATGCTTTAAAAAGTATGAGCAGAAAAGCAAAAACTCATTTAAAAGCCCAGCTCTGTGATGCAAAGCTATGTTAACAGAAATTTTCCTGTAAATCTAGATGGAGGAAACAATTCCATTATGTTTCTCTGGAGCTAAATAAGAAACATATTCACAGAAAACATAGACAATAAAATATATCTACACCAAACAATCTGCTGATTTTTAGCTGATAGATAGAATCTAATGCTTAATGAATAGAAAGTTCCCAGTTGAGTGTGCCAGTGACTAAACTGCATAGACTATTTCAAAATAAAAAGCATGTCATTTGATGATCAGACTTCCACTTTAAAGCTAAGCAGCTATGATAAAAAGCTAAGGATAAGTATTCAAAGAATGAGGGCACTGAAGACTGAGAGAATAAGACTTTTTTCTGCTTTTTTCCCTTTACCATCTTCCTGACTTTTTGAGGCATTTTTCCTGAATAGGCATGCAATCCAGACACAGAGTTTTGGGAAAATGCAGTAAACAAAATAACTGTCTTCTTTCACCACTGTAGCATAGTGTTATTAACTTTATGTTATTGCATTGAATTGCCGCATATATTCAATGGTATTAGTTGCTCTGTAAAGATACTGCAATAGTTAATGAAAATATTATCCTTACTCAAGGTGATTATAGTAAGGTTGGTAGTTTCCTGAAAGGTGGATGAATCTTCCTCTTTATTAGCAGAAGGAGAAGAACAAAAACCTTGATATTCTACACATCAAACTCCTCTGGGTGGGTAAACATACTGGTGTTGATGTCTTATATTAACACAATTATTTATTTCCACAGCAACTTTTTGGAAATTACCATGCTGTACAGTTCAGCAGTTCAATATTTTAAGAAATAATATTTTTTGATGACAACACATTGTACATTAATCATTTCATCTCCCACATGTGCTGCATTTGTGATCGGTCTATTTTGCATAAACTAGCTCAGTTCAAAAATGTTCAGCAGCAGGTTGATTGTACGTTTAAATCAGTCAAAAGAACTTATTGGTTTTCCTTGCAAAGTGACAAATCCAGTTACCATTACTAGTTTATTTACAGTCACTCTGCAATATATATTGATAGTTTCTTGGCCTTAGCAGCAGCATCCAATTAACATGGCAGTACACATTAGTACGATTTTAAATCACCAAATTACTATCATCTAAGTAAGTGGTGGCAAAATATAGCTATTGTAGAATTTTGTGCCATTAGACAACGACTGTTTACAGAGGGCTATGTATTTCATAAATTATCCATTATGTGGGAATTTGTGATGCAGCATATTATTAATAATCACTCTACTCCACAACACAATCTGAATTCACTTCAGCTGACAAAATCAAAATTCCAAGAGGTCTAAGCTCCTTGTTTTGCATGGGTACCACTGTTGAGCTTCATAGCTAACTCCAGCAGCTAATATTTGCAGAAAACCAACCTTGGCCCAGGTAATGGCAAGGTAATAACATGACAGAGAAAATGTAAGTCCTTCAGTAAGGACCATCATGTTTATGGTCTTGTTCTCACACTCTCTGTCCTTCCTATCCACCATCCACCATCTTCAAACAAACTGAAGCTCCATACATCCTATACCTATACACCATCTATCACTCCACTGCTTTCAAACACTGAAGCCAATAACAGTAATAACTCACATCTGCTGATGCCTTGAGAAGGCTGACCTAGAACAGAGGCTAGATGGAGTTAAAGAATAAAGTAGTAATTTTATTAAAAGGCCTCAATGGATACACCTTGGGCAATACAAGAACCCAGCCAGGGCTACACCCAAGATGAACCCAAAATGGTCACAAAACAGGCAATGGCTACGATGGTTCTCACTTTATAAGTTCTGGTCTATCTGCATATTGGAGGCAATTGTCTCATTATAGCTTTAGGTTATGCAGTCCCATACTTCTTGTTTTTCTCTCTTCATTCCACCATTGTTTATGCTCTCGGGCCTGAAATTTGGATCAGCTGTCCTCGGTCCCAAGCTAGAAAAGGAATTGTTTTTTCTTGTTACTCTGTGAAGAGAGCTTACCATCCCTTAATAGAAAGCTCAGAACTACACATAAAGCAGTACAGAATCTGAAAAATATAAAAACTAAAACCAAAGGCATCACCGTGGTATGCTTGTCTCCGTCTTTGAGCAGCACAAAAAGACTGAATCCAGAATTCCCAGTCCAGTCTTGTGGCCGCACTTCTCTTCACAGAGAAAAGCAAGGCACAACTTCCTAAGGATATTTCTGGAAATCGCAGTGAGGAACCTCAGAGAAAGAAAAAACAATTCTTAGCTCATTTGCTGCACCTGTGTTTGTGCAAAAGTAGAATGCAATATGGAGATTGTTTACCCCGAGTGATAGTGTTTTATCTCCTTGGCCTATCAGGGCCAAGCACGTGTACAGACTGTTGGTCAGCAGACAGTCACAAGATCCTGTGCAGTTGAATTGAGTGCTTGTTCAGATTCAGTGTAATATGGTATAATATAATATAATATAATATAATATAATATAATATAATATAATATAATATAATATAATATAATATAATATAATATAATATAATATAATATATATAATATAATATAATATAATATAATATAATATAATATAATATAATTATAATATAATATAGTAATTATTTAGCCTTCTGATACCAATGGAGTCCTCCTCATAATTTCTCCCCTTCATTGGGGTTGCCTTGATTTACTATGCAGTCTCACTTACCATTCAATTTTCTTTAAACTACATTTGTATTGATTGTCATATTATATATTCTTTTTCAAAACTGTTCTAAGTTTAATGTCTTTCTGAATAGTCATTCCTGAAAGAAATTACATTCAAATATACCTCCATTGTGCTAGGCCAATTTACCTAGGTTAAATTCTGCACTATTTATACACACTTCACGTAAGTGTTTTATTATAGTTCTGCTGAAGGAAAGAAAAAAAAAAGACAGGTTTTAAAAATGCTGCAAGTTATTTGATACTACTCAGTTTTCTTCACTCAGGGTATATAAAGCGCAAGTCTTCACTAACAGAAATATTTCATATTCCTTCTCTGAAAGGATGTTTTCTGTCATCACTACAGGAATGCAGTTTACAGTACTACTTATTACTACAACCAACTGTTAGAAAAGAAGCCTTTTCTTTCATAAGGAGAAAAAAAATGGCATAAGGCTCTGTAGTTCATATAGCTCCTGGACTCTGCATAGTACCATTTTCCAGCAAGAACTGAACACATGAAAAAGCAAATCATGTATCATAGGCTTGGACAGTGTTTATTTGAACTGATCATAGAATGATCTGATATAGACTGATGCCGTGTGGTATGCTTACATTATGCTGAAGTTCAGTTGTGCTACACCACACCAGGACAACAACATTCAGTTAACATATGGCCATGTGGTGCTCCACTAACCTGAAGCACTGCGACATTTGCTGCAGCCATATGCCACTGAGGAAGTTTCCCATCATGGAAAGAATCTGGGCACAACACAGCAATGGTACCTGTCAACTGCAGAAAAGCATCTTGCTGTTTACCCACATACCTGTAGAAAAAGCTGATGATACAACTCCAAGAACTGAGCTGAGGCATTTTTACCTCTCCCCTTTGTTTTTTTCTTAACAGTGACAACATAAGGGCAGCTGTCTACAAGCCAGTTTCAGCATCACGGAAGTGGGTAACACACAGGCCAAGAGCAGAAGCTTATCACAGGGAGGTTTACTAATCAATAATATATTTCCATCCATACCTTTGATTCTTCCAGTATGAGGGATATGCAGTCTTGCATCACAGAGAAATCACCAGGCAGCTTTGTAGTGGTGGTTTTTTAAGAAGCAGATGAGAAAACCCTTGGGAGACTTGTACACTCTGGGAGAATAGCTTGCACTTGGCCAGCTGTACAAATAAGAACAAGTGGAACAGAAAAGCAAAGATTTATTCTGGTGTGATAGGTTGGTTACTCCAAAATCCTTAGTTACATTCGGCACTAAAGGCTGAAATTTATATCACAAGAAAATCTTCAATTTCCATTTCATGTGTACAGCTACTCAGATACACAAACAGAAAAGACAAACAAAAAAAAATCCTACATTAGGCATAAACAGCAAGGTTTTGGTACTGGCAAGGAGTGGTTCTGCAGAGGTAGCTTCTGTGAGAAGAGGCTGGGGCTGCTCTGTGCTGGACACAGCCAATTCCAGCTGGCTGCAATAGACCCACCACAGGGCCAAGATGGTGATGCCTCAGTGAAAGTGTTTTTAAGACAAAAGAACATGGACAGGCAGAGGGTGGAAAAAGCTAGAAACAGCGTGTCAGAGAAGAAAGAAAGGGAGGACATATTTCAGCACAGAGATGAGATTTTTCCCACAGCTCATGGTGCAGACAATGGTAGAATAGATTTGCTTCCTGAAGCACCAGCCTGGAGCAGCAAAAATTTTTGAGGAACAGCAGCAGCAGAGATAAACTGCCACCTCCAGAGTACAGTCCCATCCTCATCCTCAACCCCTTCTCCTGTGCCATAAGAGGGGATGGGTAGAGGTGTTGGGAGTGAAGGAGTGAAGTGGAATGTGCAAAAAGGGGGATGCAATAAATTAAAATTTGTCTTCTTGTTTCCCACTACCTGAATCTGTTGAATTGTGAGTACACTGAAGTAATTCTTTCCAAGTCAAGTCTGGTTTGCCTATGCCAATAATTGTTAAATGATAACTCTGTCTTTATCTCAATTTGTAATTTTTCTCATCCTAGTTTCTCCTCCCATCTCACAGATGGGAAAATTAGAGAAAGGTTGGGTGCATGGCCTTTAGCCAGAGCTAACTCTCCACTATCCATAGACCGAAACACAGGCTGAGGTTTGGGCTCATCATGTGTCTGAGACAGTAAGTCTGCACAAAGACCTACAAGAAACTAGTGCTTGACTGAAAGACAGTGAATTACTAGTTGCATTTTAGGCTAACCTTAACCTCTGCATCCTTCTTTGTTGGTAATCTTGATAAATTGCTAAGTTTATTTTTAGTTATTTATTATGACACCATTAGCGCTTAGCCTCTTTATACTTACTTCCGGTATATATATGTGTGCATAATGGCCACACTTTTCTTTTATTTGTTTTGCTTTGCTAAGTTCATTAACAGTGCACGAGGATAGATCCACTTTATTGACAGACACACATTCAAAATTTCTACCAGGTACACTCTTGCACTTTACCTTATGCACACCTTACCTTATTGGAATTCAAGGTATTAATAAGAATATGTTTACAATATTAAGGGGTGAGGGAATTAATCCAAAAAGACGGGAGAAGTACTGAGACTCAGGACAATATACTTCTGACATACTCAGGAGAAGCATTCTTTGAATTAATTTCTTGCTGTAGCAGTCTCCTGTTGGAATTAATGCCAATATAACTGGATGGGACGTGCCTGGCCCTTGCTGCTTGACCAGAGGCGGCAGCTGAGGTGGTTTCACCTCAGAGACACCTTTGGCTGGCTGGATGCTGCAGCTGGGCGCTTGGAGGCAAGTCCAGGCATGCAGGAGCTCAGGTTTACCTCTGGTGGAGAAGCTTTAAGGCGAGGTGAAGGAAAAGGAGTCAGTTCTGATGGAGGGCTTTGATCCAGAGCTTTATTCCTGGCCCACAGGCCTCTGAATCGTAACTGCTCCAACAAGAACTTCCCGAACCACATGGTTGTTGTTCCTTTTAACCCCGGGGAGAAGGGGAGGGAAGGGGTAGGGATCCCACCAACCAGGTAGGGGGGAGAGGTCTCAGGGGACAAATGACACCTGGATGGCCTAATGTCCTCCAGGGGTGTAAAGCATCTTTTGAACTCTGCCAATCACTTGACACCCTTCTGGAATGCCAGGACTGACAGCACTCACCAGGCGTCAGGGTGGGGGAAAGGAGAGGTGATTGACATACTTGGGGAAGAAATCTATAGGGAGAAACCCGAGGTATCTGAGGCAAACCATGACATCACACTGCAACAGTCTCCCTCTACTACAAGTAGTCAGCAATTTCTATGTGCTTTTCAAATTACCTTCACAGCCAAAAAGTATCTCACCATGTTAGTTCAATTCCCTGAGGTTGGACTTCCCTGAGAAGTTCAGAATGGACATTCTGGTAAATATCAGAGAAAATGTTCTCTTCCCTATGATATAAATATTGATATTGAAGAGCCCAGAGGTGGAAAAAATTTCACTTGTGATAGGTAACAAAATGACTGCAGTAAAAAAGTCAACATGTAAAGTTGAGATGAAAATATTCACAGGCTGAACAAAAGGATATCCATTTTCATGATGGCAAGTTGCAAGAAAGTAATAGAAATTCAATACATCTGGTGTTTTACCTTAGAGCAACCCACCCTGAGCACCTTCAATAAACACAAGATGACAAGAAAACTAAACATTTTTAAGGCAATCAAACCACATACTTATCTGGAAGACTGCATTACCTTCCCTGCTATTTTAACAAAAATAACAATCTAATATAATTCCTAAAGCTCACTGAGGTCTGTGTTAACTGTTTCAGGAATTTATGGCTCTGAAGCTTCACAGGTTTTGAAAGAGAAGAATTTCCACTACCACAATCAAGCACCTGGAGGTGACAATACAGTCCTTAAAATTAGCTTGTCATTTTATCTCTGGGCATGCTTTCAAATATACTACATATGATTGATAATATCAGCTAAAAGGAATGTTTCCTTATATTTCATCATAGCTCACTGAAGTATGCAGGAGAATACCATGTGAACTAGCAATACAGCTGTCGGACAAGCTAAAAGAGCTATGAAGAATGCAGGTAGGAGAGGATTTCACTACCCAGTGTTCACTTCACAGATCATGGTAGGGGAAAATAAGTAATTGCCATTTGCATCAGGGAACACTCCACTCAAAATCACAATACTAAGACTGCATGAACACAGGATAACCCTTAACTCCATAATTGTGGGATATTTCTATCTCATCCTTTTTATTGTTAGGAAAAAAAATCCCACTTTTAAGTCTTCTAATAAAGTCTTAATTCCTGCTGTTCAATCTCATCAAAAAGAAGAGATGGCAGGAGCCATCTACTCTTTGGCAGGAGCCTTTGCAGTATTTGAAGACTTTCAGCTCAAATTCACCATTCTGCTTATCCCTAAGCTAAACTTCTTCAAGTGATTCCATCTTTTCCTGATAGTTAAGGTTTCTTCTTGACTCCTTGAGGGAAGAGCTCAGTTTTTCAGAATTACTTTGAATTTCACTTTATATTCCAGTGTGCTTGTAGCCACTCCTGAACTAATGACATTGGCAAATTCAGTAGATACACTCTTCACCATTTCTTACAATAGTTTGCAGATTTATCTCCTAACTCTGTACTGGGATTAATTTCTGTTTGTATAATCCTGAAATAAATAAGACTTCTTGTCTTTGGGAATACAATTTGGGCTTCAAAGACTAAAAAAGGACAGATATTTGGGGGAAACAACTAAGTAGCAATGGATAGACCAACAGAAGCTGTAAATTTACTTGGAATGTACACAGGTGTTAGCTAAACAATGTATAGGTGCCCCCATAAATTTGCTAGATTTATAAGTGTATATTCACATATTAAACTTCATGAATTATTTGGTTAGGTAAAATACAAATCCATTTATATTGATTGTGTGTATATATATATATATATATAAATATATATATATATATATATATATATATATACCATCTCTTACATATATATATCTGTAATATATTATTATATATTATATATATAATATATATTTTATATCTATATATAACCATCTATAAAATATTTAAAGAAATCTGGTGAGCACATTAATACCCATTCCCTGATTTTTAATATTTAAAAACTGCTAGCACTTAATCATAAAATCATAGAATGATTTGGGTTAAAAGGAACCTTAAAGATCATCTAATCCCAGTCTCCCAGCCCTTATAGCAGGATGCTCAAAGGCCCATCCAACCTGGCCTGGAACACTTCCAGGGATGGGGCATCCTCAGCTTCTTCAGGCAACCTGTTACAGGGCCTCACAATCCTTAGTCACATTAACCTCATTACTTCTATTCCATGATAAATACTATCATGTCTCTATTCTTTAAAGTAATTATTCAACTATTTGTTTGCTTAAGCACTGATCCTAATTTTCAGTTGTATTGCCTATGAAACTTACGTCTTTATCATCAATGAAGTCAAGTAATACACCTGTCTTAATTCATCTATTGCTTTATCTAAATATGGTTACAATTTTAAAAATCACTGATTTACAGATTTATACAGTTTGGGTTGTTGATGGAAAAATTACTGTTTTCTAAATCACTGGGCATCCAAATTAAGCAGTTTACTACAAATATGCATGTGGAAAGTTTCACTGCACATTATTTGCTCAGTAAGTATTACCCTACCACAAACAAAATTAAATTCACAGAGAAATGTAAAGCCCTGTCTGCTGCCGGCTAAATATAATTTAAATGTTAACAATTAATTTTACACTTCATATTTAATAATAGTGGGACAATCCCCTCCCTTGCTTGGCTGGCAATGCTACGCTTGATGCCCCCCAGGACAGGGTTGACCCTCCTGGCTGCTGGGGCACTGCTGACTCAAATCCAACTTTCCAAGGACCAGGACTCCCAGATCCCTTGCTGTGCCACTGCCTTCCAGCATCTCATTCCCCAGTCAGTCCATACATCCCAGGTTGCCTTATTCCAGGCATGGAATGAGGAACTTTCCCATGTCATACACTTAGTGATTGCCTAGCCCCCTGGTTTGTTAAGGTGTCTCTGCAGGGCCTCTCTGCCTTTCAGAGTGTCAATAGCTCCTCTCAATACAGTATCATCAGCAAACTTACTAATTATCTTTAATGCCATTAGTATTATGGAATGAATGCCATTTCATTTCCATTTATAAAATTCACTGACATTTTTGTAAAGACCTACTACTTTAAATCTCTGATCAACAATGCTGTTAAATTCTCTGTATTACCATTAGAACCAAGCAAGATAAAAGTACTGTGAATCAGAAAATCCTGTAGGCTGTTTGATTGTCATCTGATCCAAATCTACTCTGTAGACAACAAACAAGATGGAAGTCCTTGTTTATCTCTGCCTCAGAGCTCTCTTGGGCTGGATTCATACTTCATTTCATCAGCTTTCTAAAGTCCAGCAATAAGCTATGACTCTGCATTTCACCATCACTCCCCCTTCAGCCTGCAATCTGCTTCTGACTTGCCTGTCTCAAACAGACTACTGTAACCCCTCCCAATAAACTGTTGAAAGAAACTATGTCAAATGAAGTCCCTAGTCTGTCTCTGACATCTCAGCAGTGCACTTATCTATGTTGCATTAGTGGCAAACCCTGGGCCTCAGTTCCTACTGCTCTAGCATCTATAACCCCCTACATGATAGAGGAAATACAACCAACATAACCAGCAAAGAACCACAAAAGAACTTCAAGTGGTAGGTACAAGGGACAGACACCACCATCCCAATGCCACAGTGGTCACCACAGCCTACTGCAGTCTGCAAAGTTACAAAGTTACAAAGGGTGAATTCTTCTACCAGAAACATAAACAACAGCACAGAGACATTTACAACGCAGCCCAGCAGCGAGCTTGACTTCTAAGACAGAAAAAGAACAAAGAGCCCAGGCCTTAAAACTGTTAATTATACACAGAAAGAATGGCTGCTGGTCACAAGAACCTACTAATGTGGAACAGCCCATATCTATGCTACTGCACTTCCTCTCAAAATAACAAATCCAGTTGAAAGAAGACCTATGCTAAATACACCTCAGTGTTTTTACTCAGTTTTGTGGTTTAAATCAAGCTGGAAATTAAGCCCCGTGCAGCCACTCCCCTTCCCCCACTCCCTCAGTGACACAGACAAGGGGCAGAATTTACGGGTTAACCATTTACAGTAAACAAACAGTAGCATCGATACTACTAACAACAATATATAAAAGAGAGTGACCACATGCAAAATGCCCACTGAGTCTGAAGTGATGTGACAGGACCACAGCTGGCACCTTCTCACCACTTTATTCATCACTTGCTCCTCCAGAATGCCAGATATGCCCACTGTGCAGCCCCTTCCTCTTCCCGAAGTCATGTCCCCTTCTTCTCAGAAGGGAGACTCCTCTTTCACTTCCACACCTAATAAATTATGTACATGGTGTTAGGAAAATTAATCCACAAACATCAGAGGTTTATGTCCAAAAAGGAGACAGAGGAATCTGTCTACTTCATTCGAATAAAGGGAGAGGCCATGGGGCGTTGAGCCTCTCTTTTCATCCTAATTTCCCAGCCACATTTCCCTTCCCTCTTTCTCCATTGGCTGAGGTACTTGAGAGGTACAGACTTCCCAATATGCCTGATACCAAAGATTTCATCTCTAATGTATAACCCTCCCTTTTAATTTTTAATTCTTATGGAATTTAGGGGTTTTTCTTCCCCATTGTTTCTTTCATCTTTTAATGTCTAATTTCATTTATCAGCAAACCTAAAGTTTATTTGTAAAAGCAAATATCTCTTTCCATTCATCAATCAGTGGAATCCTTCCCATTGTTTCTTTTATCTCCCAGTGCTAGTTTTATCTACCAGCAAACCCACAACTTGTTTGTAAAGACAAATTCGCTATTCCTCTCAATGGCATAGAAAAACAACCTAGACACACCACACAGCTCCAGGCTCCAGCCCCTCTCATCTGCAGTGAAAAATAAATCCTTGTCCTTGGCTTAAACCAGGACACTCAGACACACATCTCTTCAGCATCATATGTGTCAAACTCCCCTCAGCTGTTCATAAAAGCCACATATCAGTATACCCTATGTGCAAATAATAACACGCCCTATGCCACGCCTTATTCAAGGTTTGTCACCTCTATTTGGTGCACCATATCAAATATTGCTGCTATACATCCAAATGTAACTTTGCCAAGTCCTTGTTGCTCTTGATTTTCAATTGCATACTCAAGCCTCCTTTGCTATCCCCTTTAATAGCAAAAACCCCTTGAGACCCAGGCAGGAGATGGGGCCCTCCTGTGGATGTTTTCTAAAAGAAATTATCTTATCTGATGCTGTCAGCAATGCAAAAGTCCCCAAGGGAGACTTTTTAAGGCTCTGTTAACAGCCTTTCCCTCCCATAAATCACAATCCATAATGTTGGCTGTTCCAGAAATTCAGTGTCTCCATTGATCAGATTCCAAAATAGGGCTAAGAGTAAAGAACACAATTTTTACTCTGAATGAAAGAGACAGACTGTGCCACAAGAATACATGGCATTAGTGATAAAAGCAGAAAAAAGGATAAGACCTCTCTCAGTTTCTAAATCTTGGCCTGGCGTAGTCCTCTGGAGGAGAAAGCATCCATTGGGGGTTGGGTTTCTTTACTTTTGTTCCTTTTTACTTGTGGAATTTTTCCCATTGAGTTGCCGGGAAGCACCGATGGCTGAGCGCTTGAGGCGGTGGGGAGGTGACCGGGCCCTGGCGGGAGGAGGGGTCTGGCGGCACTCCTCTGGTTTTTGGGAGTTTCTCTCAGAGGGGCAGAGGTGCTGCGAGACGGGGCAGGGCTGGGGCAGCTGCTAGCTCTCCCACGCCCCTGGCTTTCAGGGCAGGATGGCTGGATCCGCTGCTTGGGAAGCGAATTCCTTGCTGCCGCCAGAGCCCAGCCCAGAGCTGTTTCTTCTGCCGCGAGGTGAGCCTTTGCTTGTAGGAGCAGCCACTGAACTGGGACCTTTTGAACACCCGCCTCACTAAAAGAGGGATCTATCCCCGTCTGCTCGGGTGCCCGGGATCTTGGGCTCACCCGTCTCTGCCCTGCTGGGAGCCGGGCTGCCGCCGCCCCGGCCCCGCTGCTTGTTTGGCACCGCTCCGAGTTTTCGCTACGCGTTAGCCCCGCACCCCGGCCTGCCGAGACATCCCACGGTTCCAACCACGGCTCCGGAGTCTCTGCTACATCTCGTCCACCAGCCTGGGATTTTTGCTCATTCCTGCCGTTCCAGCTTGGTGCTCCTCGGAGCGCTGCTGGGGCACCGGGATCGGCTGCCCCAGGGGTTTGTGAGGCAAAGCCTCTCGTCCGTCCCTTCCCGTCTCAGCGGGAGCCACCAGCGCCCCTGCCGGCTGCGACCGGAACTGCACCAAGGGGAAAGTGCCGGCGGCCGAGAAGGGCCCCGCCGCCGGGTTCTGGCTCTGGCTGTTGTTTGTGCCGTGGTTATTGTTGTTTGTTTGCCTTGTTACACACACTAGTAAAGAACTGTTATCCCTATTCTCATGTCTTTGCCTGAGAGCCCCTTAATTTCGAAACTATAATAATTCGGAGGGAGGGGGTTTACATTTTTTCATTCCAACGGAGGCTTTTGCCTTCCTTAGCAGACAACTGACTTTCAGACCAAGACAACATCATAAAACCATGGCAGGGTTTGGGAAGGTTTCCCAGTTTAAGATACCAACCCCCAAAGAGGTGCAGGCACACATGTACCCTGCCCTTATTTAGTGGAAGTGTCTGATCACCAGGCTTGAAAAGGGAGGCAAGCCGGTCTTGGCATAGGCAGTGATGGATGAAGAAGAAGGATCTAGCCAGACCTGAATTCCATTTCTCACTGTTTGTTGCAGACTATAAAGAGGGTGGTCATCTCCTGGGCTCCTCAATACCATGACTCTGCTTTTTGCTTTCCAACTGTGAAAAATCTGCACATTACATCACAGCCCTTCATAAGAATGGCATTTGTAGAGCATGGTGTCAAAGGTGCATCTGGCAGGCCCTGGGAAACGCCAGACAGCCTCCTGGGATGATTGTAGAGCCATGCCAGAAGGAGCATGCCAAAGCAGCACAGCCTTATCTATTCTAGTAATTGAGAGCATTTTAACTGCTAAATTATACCCAGGGAGGGTACTGGGGAGGGCTTTGGATGGCACAGGCTGAATTCATGCCAAGAAGCATTCTGATTCTGTGTTAGTCCAGATGAACATGGGCCAGCACCAGGAAGCATTCATTAATGGCGCAGTCAGAGCCAATTGCATAGACACAACCATGACACACAAATAACTTCACCCTATACCCATCCATCTTGTCTGATATTCTCATTTAAACTCACAGGCTTCATGTTCCAGATTTCCTCTCCAGGCTCTTATTTCTTTGGTTCATTACACACAAAGATCCCGGAATTTTTACTGACAACATTTATCTAATGTTTTGGTTTGAAAAGACCGGTGTCTGCTAAGGAA
Organism: Camarhynchus parvulus; assembly: GCF_901933205.1. Taxonomy (NCBI): domain Eukaryota; kingdom Metazoa; phylum Chordata; class Aves; order Passeriformes; family Thraupidae; genus Camarhynchus; species Camarhynchus parvulus. Next base: position 3,825,976 of record NC_044601.1, read on the forward strand.
GGCAGGAGCCTCCCTTGAAATGGAAAATGCAAATCCCCTCCCTCCAAATTGTTATAATTTTGAAATTAAGGGGCTCTCAGGCAAAGATATGGGAGTAGGAATAACAGTTCTTTATTAGGAAATAAAATAGAATATAAAAATAAAAATGCAGTAATACAAAACAACACTGACAGAGTCAGAATACAATCTGACACCCTGTTGGTCAGGTTAATAGCAGTCTGATTAAATGGTGGCTGCAATCCTCCTGCAGTGACAGGTGTGATTCTGTTGAAGCAGTGATCCTGTAGAAGGGTGTAGGTTTCCTCTGAAGGTCCAGTGGTGGTGTAGAGGGGCCTGGTCTTCTTCTGGGAATCCAGTGGAAAAGAAGCTGCTCCTCTGGGATTCCAGCAGGAAAAGGCTGTCTCTGGTGTTCCAAATGTCAGATTATATCCAGGTAGGAATGCCTGGCTCCTCCCCCTGGGCAGAGCATCTCACAAGGGGATGATGTAATTTTATCAGTCAAGCAGTGAGATTCAATGGACCATTAACAGAAGGTATCTCCCCTGAGGGAGGATGGGTTGTGGAAGAGATAAAGAAAACTGCCGCACCTGGTTTTAACAGGTGGCCTAATTAACAGAAAATAACTGCCCCACCTCTAATAGATGGGTAAAGAATACACACCCCCAGCCACATCTTGCATTTTCCAACTTAAGACATCAATTTACACTATTTACGTAAGAATTCTCTTCTTCATGACTTTTGTACATTGATTTCTGTTGGTAGAGACCCTGAGTTTGCAAGTCTCATTCTGATCTAAGGATGCATGTAACATTTATATGTTTTTCTCCCAGTGTTGGAGTAGATTTTTAAAAATTTGAAGATGCAAATATATCTCTGTTCATTTTTTTGAAAGTAAAGAAGTCAAAGATGCAGATGGAAGGAGTATGTAATTGATCATCTTTGCAAATTACAGTAATGACCTAGAATTTGTCCCTGTAATGTAAATTTACTTACTTAGAAGTAGAAGAAAACCCAAGAAGTGAAAATCAATGCTTTGCAATTCCAAACAACTGCATGATAGGTAATTCACAAACTGCTCAGGTTTCAACAGAAAGTTGACTAAAGGTTTGCTTTCCTTATATTTCTCAGAATCTGAAGCATTGTCAATCCTATCTCAAATGATTAAAAACTGTTCTCTTAGGTTAATACCATGGCCCGTTTATAATTTGCATTCTCAGAGACACAATTCCAAGGTTTAAAATTATGAGAAGTCAATACTCCTAAATAACTTTGGGGTTACTTCTTTAACTCCTTAAAAGACTTCAGGGAAATTAGTACAATCTGTTTGGACACTGATTTATACCACTAAGGTCAACAAAGTTGGTAACCTGTTTTTCAGAGGAAAGAATTTCAACCCTATTCCCATGAATGGTACCCGAATTCAGACTAACTCTCTTTGTATGTACAACTACTTTATTTAAAGAAACAATAAAAGATACTGAAAATCTTAGTACCTCTATGTTAATTAACTTTATAGATTCATACAGCAAAACACAGAGGTTACCAAAAAGTGGCATAGCTCTAAAACTATACAATAGAAGCTTTTGAGATTAGTGACTGTGAATAAATCAATGGTACATTAAAATATTAGAGATCTTATTCTAGGTGACAGCAAATAATGTTTTACTGACACTTGAATGCATTACAATATTTCCTTTTGCATGCACTCATTAGATTTGAGACCTTTTTATTAGTCAAAAAAACTAATTTCATGCACTTTTAAAAGTGCCAAAAATGTATATATAGCTCATAGAACATAATGAGGCTTTTTTTTGCCTCAAACCATTATACTTTCCAGAGTAAATATGTATATAAGGAATACAATAAGGATTTAGATACTATTTTGAAAAATAGGATCTAAATCCTTATTAACCCAGTTGACCAAGTAGTGTCCTATTAAGTTCAGCATTTTTGTTCTGCTTTTCCTTGTGACCATTAGTATAATGCTTTCCAAATGAAAGAAAACTCAAAAATAAGGAATCATGTCTACAGTACGCAAGGCAGAAAAAACCCAGTCTTTTTTAAAGGGTTTGGGCTGGGGTTTTTCAGTCCCTAGGCTGAAGTGTAATGTAACAATGTCACTCTTAATGTCACACCTTTACTCTTTTTCCTTTTTTGAACTTCTTCACATTCAGAGTTACATACACAGTTCCCGTGTTATGTTTTCTATAGCTGTCAAAGCAGCCTGGAATTTTTAGTGGTGTTTCGTGGAAGTCTACCCTCATCCTCAGATCCTGCTGTCACTTAACCTCTGCACCACAATCACAGAGTCTGTATTTTCTGTTTTTCCTAGTTCTTATGCACAGTTCTATCTAACTGCTCTTTCCTTTAAATTGCACGTCTTAACATACACTCATAAAGGTGGGAACCCAGAGTGCTATCTGGGACTTCATTGAGTTTTTGCAGGTATCTTGCACTGTATACTACCATATTTTGCTATTTGTTTTCAGACACAAATGGTGTAGAAAACAAGGCAAACATTTAGAAATGTGTCTCATCATCAGTGGAAAAATATACCCAAGAAAAAACTTCTAGTTTTCCAGGTAGTGAAATTTCAAATGTGAAGAAAAAACAACTTCCAGTTTCAAGGGTGAAAGCCAGGCTGATAATTCTTCTCCTAACATACTTAGCAAGCATATGTCAAAAAGCTCAGTAACTTATGTTTTTGCAGTAACTGCAATCATCCACTACTGTATTTTCTTTTATTTTCTTTAGCACAAAACAACTTGAAATATCCCAGAATCATTCACAATAACATAATGAAAAACAAAAGGAATTGCAAAAACGGATCTGCATGTCCCTGTCTGTAAATTTCAGGAATTACTGGTAATAGTTCAAAGCGTTCTCAACATCCATGCGACTTCACATTTGATTTTGCACCTGTAAGTATTTTCTCAGCTCTTAGACCATTGTCCTCAAGGCCATGAGTCCACTTTCCTTTTCTATCTGAGGTGCAGTTATTCACAATATCCACATTTTTTCTGAGTGAAAGGTTTGTTATATTCAGGAGCTAGCAAGGCCCATTCATAACTGTTACTTTCCATAAAGTAGCTTTCTGAAGATGCACCTGAAAGTGGAACTTATTTTTTCAGAGGACTGGAATTAATATTAAGCCTCTCCTTCACAAAGCATGAAAAGCTGATCATTCAAATTTTAAAAGTCGCACATCTATTAAAAAATAACAAACACAAAACCAAACACACATATATTCATTCTTTTTCTGTCTAGGAAAATTGGAAATTAACAAGAACTATAATCTCTTTTATCATCAGAGTTTGTAATTCCATAGATCTGGAATATTTTACACTAAGTTTTAGTTGTACTCCTCTTTCATCACATGGTACTAGCATTTCAAAATTTCTTAATTATTGTGCTAGTTTACATGTGTGAATGAAGACATTTATTTTACATTGTGGTGTCTCTTTCAAAATACTTCTGTCTAGCAATTCTGCCCTTGCTAGTATGTCTGTTGCCTTGGTCTTCAGTTTGTGTAAAAGAAAGGGAAAAAAATACTCTAAGATGCACTACTTTCTTTAGCTAAGATGGAAGATAGAGGTGTGTCCTCATTCATATAAATGTGAGAAATCAAAACCCTCCATAAAGAAGATAGGAGAAGCGAACTTCAATTTTCAGTGACTGACATGGTAAGATATAAAAGCACATCACATAAAAACGTGAAAGTCGTGTAAAATGACTTGTCTTACCACAATCTCACTACTGCAATCTTCAACGCTTTCATATTCTGGATATTGGCCACTGCTCAGAAAAACAGAACAGGAGTTCACAGTGCTCCTGGTGTAGTTTCCAAGGAGAGGTAAGAAGACAGAAGAAAGACAGAGACACTTTTATCTTAATATCTCTCTTTTCCAAGGTAGTTTTAGCAATTTAACATGCATATTACACTCTAACAGTACTGTAGCTCTCCTCATCTATGACTTCAATCTCTTTTCTAAAGATCTTGCTCCTTTTCACAGTATTGTGTAATCCTCTCAAATAATTAATCTTTCAATGAATTTTAAAATAAGGACAATATTAAAAAAATAATAAAGAGCCCAAGATACATACAACACAACCAAGATACATAAAACATATTAGGCAAGCCATATAAAAATTATTGGCAAGTCTTATTTCTGCAAACACCAAGATGCAAAACATATCTGCACTTTTTGCACCTACACTCCTGGTTTCACTTTTTGAATTAAACCCCATCCCCTACTGGGAGGGAAAACTACAACTGTAAAACTATAGACAGCATGTTCAATATATAGATTATTTTCTTTACCTCATTTTCATTAGATTCTCTGCTTTTGAATGTGAAACCTAGGTCTTCAGCTTTGCTGTTAGATTTAAAATGTTCTTCTCATTGGTGGATTGATAGAAATTTTCTCAGGCTTGGAGTGAATTTCTACTGTATCAATTCCTTACTTTGTTCAAGTAAAGAATTGACAGCAGTAGTTAAAGATGCCAGACATGGTACTAGTAGATGCTACACAGACTTCCCTGCAGAACTCTGTGAATGCATTTCAGTCCTGTTCTTTAACAGCCCTGCTATTCTTGATCTGGGCTTCTCCTGTGCAGGGCTTGACAGAAGTTACTCAGTATTCTGGCTCTGTGATTCAGCAAATAGCCACGACTAAATAGATACCCCAAAAGTCATCTTCACTTGTTTGATAACCCAGTTTTATGATCAGATCTAGATTATCCAGAAATTAATAGGCATTTTCATGAGTCAGTAAATATGAAATTGTTTTTCAGCATCTGGACACATCAAAGTAGAAAAAACAAGGTTACTCACAAAAACACAGGGGAAAAAAAAAAGAAGAAACCTGGAATTAAGGTATACAAAACCAGTATTTTTTTTTTCATAGAACTAAACAATGTCCTTTAATTCTACATAAAATTCCCAGTGAAGAGTTTCAGCTTTTGCTTACAACTGACTCATCCTGAGGAATCACTGATATACTAGTGCTGTTTACTCAGTGTATGAATTAGAAAACATTTCAGATAATTTCTCAGCAATAGCAAAACAAACAAAAAAAAAAAAAAAGTGGTTTGAAGTGCCAGGAGCTATACATAATGCTTATTTCATGAGAAAGCATTTCTAAAAGACTTGCCAGTGACACCAGTTTGAAGTGAGCTGGAAGGTTTGCATTTCCTCTGTTCTCTTTGAGACTGTGGAGTACATCAGGAAAGACACAAATATGTAGATACAGAGCAGCAGCATATCCTCACTACTACAAGCTTTCACAGATCTCTTGAAGTCGGAGATTAAACAGTTTACAGCTGCTGAGGATCTATCCCTGGTGCAGTAAGAGAAACAAGTCAGGGGGGAAAAGAATTCATTCTGGTTGCTTGTTTTGTAACTGCATGTTGATATTATTTCTTGAAATGCAAGCTAAGCATGTTTAACTCTTTTTTCAGTTATCTTTGTAATATGGTACAGTCTTGCTTCTTAACGTACTGCCATAGGTCGACAAGGAAGTGAGTTTTATGGGGAAGTTATAGCCAAACCAATCAGTGGTCAGATTTGAATATCGACACCTAGTGTAACCACTGAAGACATGGACACGCCTCTGAGAACACAGGGGGTTAAAAGCAGAGAACGCCCTAAAGAAGTGTTTCTTTTGTGTTAGTCACAGAAGGGTTGCGGCCTACAGGCTGGGTGAGGGAGGGGAAGCCATACGGCCTAGGCTGAGGTAGGCCCAGAGCCTCGGACAGAGAAGGCGGGTGAAGGGAATGGAACCGGGCTGGCCCCTGCAGGACAGAGGGTAGAGATGTCCCGGGCAGCCCCTTTGGAGAAAGAGAGAGAGCCACCTTGAAATTTGATGTCATGTGCTGGAAGCACGCAGGCAGAGGAGGAAGTGAAGGGGGAAGTGAGGGAAGGTGCCCAGCCGTGGGAGTCCCGGGCAGGCTGCTGTGAAATTTCAGCCGTCCTGAGGGCAGCAGAGCCCAAGATTTTAGCCCTCTCTTAGACAAAGAAAACTGCGAAACACTAATCCTCCTTGATCTGAAAGAGGAGGCAAACAGCCTGAGACCTGAGATATCAGAAGAAGATGGGAAAGGATCCTAGCTGGGAAGAGATGATGGAATGGCCTTGGCTGGACTTTTTCTTGTATAGCCATAGACTGAACCAATTTTCCTGTAAGACAGAGATTGCACTTAGGGAGATGTAGTGGCTTGAGCCAAGAGAGTGACATGCTGCAGTGACACCATGTGCAGGAGTGAAGTGAACAGAAATATGAGGAGGGTGTCGTGGTGCCCTCTGTCTTCAGGGAAGAAGATCTCTGTTCTCAAGATCCTTGGCTCTATGGGAGGTGAAAATGGGGGAGACTGTTGTCCCAAAACGAGAAACTGTTGGTTTTTTGGTGCTTGGCAAAGCATCTCTAAAAGGAGCCCTGTAAGCAGTTTTGGTCCATGGGCAGTGGTGAGAGCACTGTACATGGAAGGAGGATGTCATGATGGTAGATTTTCTCGAGGCGGTGCCGTGTGTGACGTGGAAACATAAGAGGTTTCAACTGTGTTTCCTGTGGAAGACTATGGTACAAGAGAGACTCCTTTCGTCCGTAATGAACTGAGAATTGATTATGTGAGAGGTGGTAACTTGACTTAAAATGCAAGGTTTTGTCTCACTGTGCTTTGGTGGAAATAGGGTCAGGAGAGGAGGAATGTTTTGGAAGGTTTTCATTCTGAATTTGTGCGTTCCTTTTATTACAGTGTAGGTTAATAAAGTTTTTTTCTTTATTTTTAAGCTTGAGCCTGCTCTGCTCTGTTTCTGGTCACATCTCACAGCAGCCATTTGAGAAAAATATTTTTTCATGGGTGCACTGGCACTGTGTCAGCGCCAAGCTATGACACATACAAAATTTTAGTAATGATTTAGCAGGTTTCAAAATCTTTAATGAACATGTTTCTCTTTTTCTTGGGGAAAATTTTCTTTTACTACATTCAAGATATGAATACTAAAATTCCTTAGATGTTGTGTTCATGACTAACTTACAAACCTTTGAAAATGAAGTATTTGTCAAACAACAATATACTTACAGTTATATTGGTGCAAACAGTGTTACTGAAACACAAAATAATATTTTAAGTCCAGTTGTTTCAAAACAAAATAGAAAGCATTAAAGAGGTATTTGTAGTCAATACTTGCAAGATGAACTACTGGATGCCATCATGGGCAGTAAACAAGATACTGATTATCAGTTATCCATTACCCTAAAGTACAACTGCACAGTTAATCAGTACCTAGTGTCCTTGGCTAATGAAGACAAAATAGACCAAACATAGTGAACTGTAGTAACAAAATGTGAGGGGGACAAGGCAGAAGAGACAACCTATTGTGGGCTGACCACAACCCCTGTTCCTTGAGAAAGTGTGAATGAAGCAGTGAATTGAATGAGTTTTCTTATTAGTATGTTACTGGCAGGAAACAGGTAGAGTTAAAATAGCTTTGAAAAACTTTTCATATTTCACATTATTACTGGTAAAGTACCACAATCATCAGCCTGAGACAAATGGGGTTTAGGGAGCAGGTTTTTGTCGGTTTTGGTTTTTCACAATTCAACTCTATTTTAAGTGGCAGTAAAATAAATTTTTTCATAAGTTGAGTCTGTTTTGTCCATGATGGTAATTGCTGAATGATCTGCCTGTCTTTATTTTGACCTGTGGGCTTTTCCATCTTATTTTCCCCCAGCAGTCTGGGGAGCTGGAGGACTACAAGAGTGGCTGTCTGGCTGTCTGGCTGCAAGCAGAGGTCAGACCACCAAAACTTCTTTTATGGACTTGACCAGTTTTAAATGGCTCTCTGTACTTTCCTGGCTACACCGTGACAGATATCAGAAACCTGTTAAGAAGGGATATCTGTCTAGGTTTCAGATTTTTTTTCTTCTTAATAAATTGTTTAACTATTGATGTGCTTTTTATGACAAGAATATAATCAGAGTGGAGAGAGAATACTACTAGGCTGAACTTGTCAAGGCCCCAAACTAGGGGAAGTGAGATTAATTGCAGAAACACATTTATTCCCATTAATTAATGTTGTTGTATTTTCTGTGAATATTGTTTTTTGCAACTCATTCCATGATATATATTGGATTGTGGCTATATTATTTTAAAAACTTGAGTAAATGTTTTTTATACTAGCATGTTGTTTATATAATTTAAATAGAGTTCAGGTGATTTTCAAAACTTATCATGTGTGCCATTAAATCTACTGAAATGTTAGTTACAAAACTCTAACTTACATATTTCTTGACATCTCTGCAAGAGGTTTTGATATTTCAAGATAATAAGATTAAGAAAAAAGGCAAGGAATGTGTACCACATATTTGTTAGGAATTATAATGCTCTCCATTGGATCTTTACACAGAGGTAAAAGTAAGTCTTCAGTGTAAGATCCCTAGGTGAAAGTCTTAAAAAACATTTTCATTTCAGCTTGGACTCTGTGAATAGCAGAGTGGACTGGCATTGTAAAACCACCAGTTTCTCCCAGCCCTATGCTTGCAGGTGTGTCACACACAGTAACAGCAGTAATGCTTCCATCAAAGCCATCAGGGAGGCAAGCATCAGGAACTCCACAGTAAGATATAACTATGAAATCAATTACACGAATACATAATTTGTCATCTACATATAAATGAATTTCACTGACAGAATCTGCAAGTCCAGAGAAATCACAAATGTACCCTACAGGAAAATTCAAACCATTTTTCATTCAGTTTATTAAATAAATTTATTACAAGCTTCTTTTTATTGAATTGATTATACAATTTACATCACTCTTCAAAATTATACAGAATCTTTATTATCTTTATATGGGATTTCCATTCTCAATATTTAAAGCTAGAAAAAGCAGACTGCAATAATTACCTTTGACCTGTAAGACATATCTTTTGCTATTATTTTTAATTTAGGGTGTTATGAACCATAATCTGAGCCATTCAAAAGGCTACAAAGTATTAGAAAAGCAACAGTTAGATTACTGGCAAAAGAATATATTTCCCTGCCTAGCAGAAGTACATAGGCACATATTTAGTTTTAAATAGTTGATTCATTTCTGAACTGTTTCTCAAATTTCTTCTTATTTTCACCCATTTTCATTGTCTGTCAAGAAAGAAGTGTGCTGCATTATCTGTGTATGCATTAATTCAATCTGAAACTGTCTCACTTCTCCAAAAGCTAGAATAATGCAATCTCTTCTTTACCATTTCTTGACATCAAAAGAGATATTGTTGCTTCACACTGGAAGATCACCAATTGAAAAAAAAGTTTTCTAACAGCTTTGTGATACAATGTCTTTGAAAGTGGTTTGCTTCTCCTTTTCTTACTTGGTTTTGGATGTGCAAAAAATCTCACTTGTGGGTTTTTTTTTGGTTTTTTTGTTTTTTTGGTTTTTTGTGGGTTTGGTATTGGTTGGGTTTTTCTGGAAAAAAAAAAAAGCAAAACTCACAAGACCATGACGCATACAGCTTATTAAGTCAAAACATTAGGAGAAGTTACCTACTAGCTAGTCTGAGAAGCAACTGTTTTCTCTCAAAGCCAAATTTCAGCCTTTGTGAAATGTGCTGTAGGTAGCCTGGGAGAGACATCATCCACACAAACTGTCCAGATTACATGCAGCTTGAGAAGCACCAGTGAAAAATTTCCTACATATCCAAATTCTAGCCTGGACAGGGTGAGATCTTGTTATTGTAAGACTCATGATTTCAATGGAAGTCTAACATCATGAAGAAAACAACATGCTCAGTAACCTCATGGAATACAGGTGATTAGAATTTTTTTAGATATAGGATGATTACTAAATAACACATTCCTAATATTCACATAAAAAGCTAAACATTTAAAAGAAAAAAGAAAAAAAATTCAAATATCTTCACTCTTGGTAAAGCCACTAGGCATTTTAGAAATCTGAGATGAAAGAACAGGAAGGCCAAATTAATTGACTACCCTATTCAAAGATGTCCACATTATAATAAACAGCAAAGAAGAAACCTCTGAAGACTTCCAGGGAAAAAGAGAAAACTCACACATCTCAGGATGCATGTCAGAAAACCCATACACACAATACTGCAAAGCAGGAGGGTAAATATTTTAACACCTACCACTTAAACTCCTCATGTTATGTCTTTCCTGGTCTTTAGTAATTTGTGGGCAATTTGCAGGAATTATTCAGCCAGAATTCTTTCTTACAGTGTCTAATAGGCACTATAAGAAAATGTTGATTTGAAAATACTGAGAAAGAGCAGCACCCAGAGGCATTAGTAGGTGTGGTAAAGACCAAATGGGCAATAAATTATGATGCAGCTGCTCACTCATTCCCTTCCCTTCACCAACCAACACTGGATAGGGAGGAGAATTGGAAAAAGTAAAACAATCAAAAATTCACATCATCGTAATAATGAAGAGTTATAAATTCATATAAAAGAGAGGAACTAAAAACCAAGAAGTCAAATTAATGGCCAGTACAGTTGCTCACTGTCTGCCAGCTGATGCCTAGAGTGTCCTCAGGTAGCAACCAGGACCCCCACTTTCTGTACTGAGTATGGCATTCTGTGGTATGGAATGTCTCTTGGCCAGTTTGGATGACCTTTGCTAGCCATGCTCTCCCCAGCTTGTGCAGCCTCTCACTGGCAGCATGGGAGACAGATTATTTGATTACTTTATTATGTCATAATGAACCACAACTACTTAAAGGTTTATTAGACACTGACAATGTTATGAATGACTTTGGTCCCACGACTGTTTCAAAATTAGAATTCCCTATTGCAGGAGTAGCAATCGTGTCTTCAATTTCTAGGAAGTACAAGAAAAATGTGCTTAAAAGATCTCTGTTTGTATTTCCAGACAAATTTTGTACTGCTGGTGACTTACACAAATGTAGAGATAACAAAGCAACGGGTGAAGATAACTGGTCAAAGTAATCTATCTCAAAAGACAAGTAGCATTGCTTATTCTATTTGAGTGAGAATTTGTCTTGAAAATCACCTTCTTTTTTCCTTGCTCAGGTTGCTGGTATAGCTGGAAACCCAGATGAAAAATTAGCTAACAAACAGGCCCCAAGACACATTTGTTCAAAACCTGCTTCATCTTCAATGGACACCTGAGGAGAAACTAGTTAACAGCTTGACAGATTCAACACATGGCAAAGCATCTTTTGTTGGCAATGCTTTAAATTGCTATGAGGGAAGGTGTATCAGTGAATCAGAGGTCAGCACAGGGAAAGAAAATGCCACTGTTAATTCCATGTTAGAAAAAAGTGTTATATACAAATCCCCAAAATACAAAAAACCACCACATTTTATAAATTCATCTAAAAAATTCTTAAGCAAATTTATATATCTATCTGTGGAAACATATATATTCTAAGAGTGATTTTATGTGTAGTATAAGTTTCACATGAGATAAAAGGACAGATTTTCCAGTTCCTACTCTCTGACCTTCAAAAGAGTCAAATTTAGATTTGGTAGGTGCAGGAGAACAAGTAAGTTTGGGTTTAAATCACAGTTTGATAAGCTGATGAACAGGATTCTAAGATGTGTTCAGATGTGACAGCAAAGGTCTGTACTTAAAGACCCGAAGCGGCTTTTAGAGTCCTCTTTCTTACATCCCACTGATATACACCTGTGGAGAACCTGGGGCCATCCCCTGGCTTGGGGAAACACAAGAAGCTTCCCTCAAAAAGCTGATAAGACCCCATTGGCTCATTCCCCTGTTCCTATGTCTGTTCCTGTGTCCCTGAGCCACTCCTTCCCTATCCCCCGATAGAAATTCCCTTATCTTTGTACTGCCCTGAGACCAAGGCCAGCCCTGGGCCCCTACAGAGAGAGAGCTGGACCCTGCATGTGTGTGTGCCTGGGACCTGAACAGCCCACACAGCCAAATTAAACATCTGTGGAAATTATACAAAGGCCCTTTTTTGCTTCTTTACCCTGGACTTTACTAGCAGCTATTCAGGCTACAACAAACATCTATGCAAAAAAAATGTCCAGAACTATTCAAGTGCAAGTTCATCAGATTTAATGAAGTATGGATTAGACTCCAAACAAAAAGGGCCATATGTCTGAAATGTATCTGAAAGTATAACGGAAAACAAAATAAATCAAATTGCCTGATGACTCTACCTAGATGGTGATAACCACTGAGTCTCTTTGGGGTAGCCTTTCTACTGTTTAGAAATTGCTTGGACTGAAGATGTTTTTAAATATTTGGCCATATATAATAAAAGTTATGATTCTGAAAGGGTCTGAGTATGAGGCACTTATTTAGTTTTCAATTCCCAGTCTTTCTTCAGTAACTCTCCTCAGAAAGGAGGGAGAGAGATTATAGACATAACACTCTCTTTAGATTAAATAATTACATATAGAGTATGAGGTCAATTGCATTCTAGAATGTATAAAAAACATTCTACTACAGATGTCCTGAATTCTGCCTTTTCTCCTAGAGGATACTGTCATATCACCCACTCTTCAAGACACAATGAGTGTGTGAATCAAAGCAAAACTACAGCTCTCCACCCCCTTCTCCTGGATAGAAATAGGCCTCTGCGGACAGAAATATGCACAGGAAAACCTATCTAAAGACAAAAGAAAATTAATATTTTGTTCATTTAGATCAAAGTGCATAAGCCTGCCTCAAGGTCCTCAAAAACGAGAAGGAACCAACCAGCTGTGTTTGGACCACCTCCATTCTGTTATTCTGATAGGAAATCCATATTGTTTGTGTGCAGAACCCACACTTACTTTCTGGTTTTAAAGGTTCTTTTAATGTTTAAATATGCTCAGTGATTTCATTATTAGTCAGTTTCATTTTTTGTTCATGTGAAGGAAAATTTCATATCACTTGGCAAAAAGGAATGCAAATATAAGGAATTAATTATCCCTTTTGAATAATCAGCTAATGAATTTGCCAGGGGAGAAGCAGGGGTGACACAACATGACATTTTTTTTTCATTACAATCTAACTAAAATTATTGCTTGTCTCACAACTGCAATGAGTCAACAAACTTGCTTGCATTTCTTTGTACTCAGATTATACCAATTTACACCTTACAACAATTCAGCACACTTGCATTCCAAAGAGTACAAAACTCCAAAGTCTATTTTAAAGCTCTTTTCAAGTCTGACTTACTCTTTTTGAGTTCTATCCCCTGCTTGACAAAACTTTCCGACTTCTCTGAATGCTGATGTAAAAGAATGCAATTATTTGACCAGGTAGGAAAGCTGTAGCAAAGGCCTGCAGTGTTCTACAGCCACAGGACAGATATGAATATATGTGCCGTTACATGATGGGTATGCCTTCATGCTAGACAGGACAGTCGATGGACAGCAACCACACTGCCAGCCCAGTGCCTTGGTAAACTCAACATTCCTTGAGCCCGGATTTCTCTCCAAAAGATACAGGCCTGGTTGTAGTGCAGTAACCTGGCAGTGCTCTCCTCAGAAATAGTCAGGAGCCAGAAACATGTTGTGGAGCTGTGCAGAGAATGTGTTCCAGTCAATCTGTGTGTCAGAGAATAAGAAGGCGATGCGTGAGGAGTGAGTGTCACAGTCACAGCATGGGAACTTTACATGCTTTTCTTCTGGAAAGAGAAAAGATTAATGGTTACAAGCAGCTTTCCTTTCTGGAGGCAAGTCTGAACAATAAAGCCTGTTCTCATGTGCCTAACTCCAGTCTCACACTACAGAGGAGACTGAAATTAGTGTTTTCAGTGTGGCTATAAAGGCTGTGCTTGCAAAAGGGACACTCTCTCTAGAAAGCATGATATAGAGCAGGCATGAGAAAATATTGGCTCTATTACATGTTCCACTATTAACTCAGACCTTATTTAAATTGTTTATAATAGTGTTACACTAAATTGTCCAAGTATTGTAACAAGTGAGCAATTGTTATTTTAAAGGAAAAGCAGGGTTTGTGAAGGCAGTACAAGTAAAAAATATTCATCTGCCTCTTCTGAATAATCATAATGCAATCTACATGCTCCGACATATGCATTTTTAATAAAAATAACATTAGCAGTCACAGGAATTATCCAATTTTAATAAACTTTGCAATACTTACATTTTGAAATAAAATGAATAGCATATGGGTTCAGCAAAAATAGGACACTTTTTTTTCCCTAGGTGTCCTAGGACACCTTTTTTGAAACTTTTAACTGTGTTGTCATGTCAAAGACCTACAATATTTCCTCTTGAGAATAATTGTCACAATCTTAAATTATATATTAATTCTATTCTACTCTATTTGTCATTTTCTCTATTTCAGTCATGATTTTATGTATTTGCTGCATAATGGTTTACCATAATCTTTTATTCATTTACTATGACCAACATTTCTTGCAAGCATAAAGCAATTATTTCACTTTTACAGCATCTAATTAAAGGATCTCAAAAAGTTAAAAACAGTCAGCTAATTAATTCTAACAACAATGCCAACATTTGACAAAGGTTATAACTTTTAACCTAAGTTTTACTTGAGCCACCAGCAAAAGGCCTAATCCTCTGATGTGAAATAGAATTGCCGACTGAAAGGTCTCAACAGAATAATATTTTGGGTCTTTTTCTACCCTGTGCTCAGAAGTTTCTATTAGCCAGTTGTAGACTATTTGGGATGTTACAAAGTCAGACATTAAATTACTTCAGAAAAGACATATGTTTATCTAGAAGAGGTCAGGAAACACATGGTTTTCTGCAGAAGGCATAGACTATAAAAAGCAAAAAATTTGGATTTAGTCTAGACTATGCGTGTTTGGCCAGATGTTATTTTCATGTTAGCAAAATTAATTAGCCATAGAGTTTGTTAATACTACATTCTGGGGCCTCTTAGTACAATTATTGCGCTAGTAATTTAACTGTTATACCATGAACTTGCAAATGCTAGCTTAAATTGCTAGCACTTGTCAGTATCTGTGTGTTTATAAAAGACATGATAAATCATGTGGTTCTGCCAAGCACTTAAAAAAAAACGGGTTCACTAAGCGTACATTTGGCACAGCTAAATATACAATCAACTACTTTTGCAAAATACAGGAGTGCAACAGATGACATTCTTGAAACATCCTGATCTGCATTAGTAAGAACCCCAAATGTCCCAAGTATGCTCAAAAAGCCATCCCATTTCTGTAAGAAAAGCCAAAACACTCTGCCGAACTGTTCCCAGTATATCAAAAGCATGGTATTTCATATAAATCTAGAATCACAGTTTACAATTCTCAGTCATCCTGCAGACATTTTGCAGCACCACTGTATCCACAATTTAAAGCCCATTTTAAAAGCCTTGGATATAGGTAACAACTACTTTCAGTTTTGTTCCATACCTACATTGGGCAAAAACCTCCTGAAGCATCTAATCTTCTCTGACAAAGAGGAAAAAAACCACACATATTATTCATTTTGTACAAACTGAAACCTTTGGCTGAACTATGGGGCATGTTTTCTCAAGGGCACAGTAATCTTTCTGAGGCAAAGCACACAGGAGAAAAGCGTATGACGCCCTTGCTCATGCTGCATTTTGATCCACTTGAATATATAACAGCCTCTCAAGGTGTTGATGGACCACATGGTGTACAAAGCCACGCAGACCCCTCCTTTCATTCTGTCTTCAGACTCTTTCTTTTTTGACTCTCTGATTTGGAAGTTACTGAGAAACTGGATAGAATAGACGGTACACCATTGTATAGCTGACCACATTTAATTTATGTATTTTAATTACTATAGCTTTTCAAATTTTGATAATTGTGTGACATTTAGACCTCATACTATTTAGGAATGCCAGACCATGGCTCCTTAGAAAGACAGCTGAGAGGTCGCTAAAGCTTAATCAACTTCACAATCACAGCACCATTCATTCCCTGAAAGAACTCTTCCTTGCCCTCTTTCAGCTCCAACAGCCACACAACATCAAGATCAGAAGAATGACCTCTCTAGTTCACAGTTCTGACTCAGCCCCTGTGACAATTTTCTAAAGCTCTGTCAGCGTGTGAGCCATGTACTAAGATCCTAAGAAAGTGTACGGAGTGATCATGAATCATCATGGCAGAGCTAAGCAAAAGACAAACAGTGTGATGCAGGTGTAAGCCAAAGAAAGATGGAATGAGGAAAAAAAATAAGTGTACAAGTGTACAGTGTATGGTTTTACTGCATCCCTCTCCTCTCTCCTAAACCATTTTTTTGGCTTTTTTTTTTTTTGTTTTCCTGCTACTTTGTGCCTCCTAAAACACTTCAATGCAAATCTTGACATTAAAAAAAATCAGAAAACCTGCAAAAGGACCAGCTCTGCCTCTATTTGGAAGGAAATAAAAGTACTTTCTCCCTCTACCTTCCAAACAGGAAGGAAAGCACAGAAGTCAAGAATTTTCTTGAATCTTCCTCAATCATTTTTTTCTAACATGCTGAAAATGTGTCTCCTGCTTTAATCTACCTTGTCTCTACTCCTTCCCAATGTTTGCTTTGTTCTCATGATAAAATTATATATATCATTAGCAGTTTAATGTAGCATTTTAATGCACTCAGTATTGTTTTGATTTTTTTTTTCTTCCAGAGCTGTAGTGGGTACCTATAGCTATTTGCAAAGTATTTCAAACAATCTGAAACAAGTGTCCTGAATGATTGAAGAATATTATGTAAGGGCGCAGAAAGCCTTTCAAATTGATAAGTTAAAATGCATCATAAGATACAGCAATGAAAGCCATATGAAATTATGTCCTAAAGTCTCATATGAAATGTAGTCTGCTCAGTGCTCTATTCCATATCAAGAAACCCACCACATGTGGCACTGGTTAACAGGAGTTGGCAGTCTCCCAAGAATGGTTGCAGAACCATGGTCTATGAAATTAATTTCTCTTTTAGTGCTGGAAGAGGTGTTTTAGTTCAGAATTTACACATTGCATAAAGCTGTGTTAGGTACAGTAAAATTTTAATCAGAGTGGTAAGGATGTGGACCAATTCCATGACCATTTAACCCTTCTCTGTTGCTCAGAGATGTCTGAGGTTTTACAGTAGAAATATTCATAGTAGCACATAGTCTGGAATTTAACTACACAGAGGATGGAGTGGGAGGAAAAGGAAGAATCTTTACCTTCACTGAAATAATCAGACTGTGTAACACAGTTTAGTCACAGTAGTCTTTTCCTTTTTTTCTTTTTTTCTTTTTTTTCTGTTGTGCTTCTTTCTTTTTACAAAAGATGCTGCCAGAAGGCAACCCTGGCATGTGGCTTCAGGAAAGCAAAGTTGCCAAGACATAGGGAGAAAATGGACTGAGACAGTAAATGGGAAAATACAAACACAACTTGTATGTGCACAACCGATTTCAGCACAGTCCCCTCACAATTATCCTCCCTGACAACGCTGAAGAGAGTGCACAGAAATTATCTTCAGCCTCCAGGTAGTTATTGCTACCAGCCCTCATACTGTTGTTCTGATGTACGAGATCCTTTACAGCTGATATCTCCAGACCAAGGATATTGGTCTCTGAAGCATACTGCAAGAAAATGAGCACTCCATTTAGCCATACTTTTCACAAACCTTCCACCTGTTTCTGGGCATATGTCTTGCTTCTACCAGAGACCCATTAATTAACTGAAAACCAGAAAATCAAGTATTGAAGGCTGCCTGGAATGCCTCATACCAACCAGTGTAAAGATCAAAAATCTCTTCATATTTTAGACATCTTTGGCTGTATTTTAGACAACTTTGGTCCCATTTTCTTATTTAATGGGGTTCTGGCACCCAAAATTAAGTTCAAAGAAGCAACAACATTGAAAGGGAAAAACCACATGTACATAACATGTACTTGGACACGAAGCAGGAATGAGGATTACATCCTAGAGATCAGAATAACTACAGTCAATAATTGAAACGACATAGTAATTTATTAGGAAAAAAAAAAGAGAGAGAAGGGTATTTTATGGTCCACCATTATGGTGCATCACCTGCTATTGCTCTTACATTAGTCACTCGATCAATACTTCCTTCATACACAATACTTGATCTCCAATATCTAGGTAAAAGTCAGATTCTTATGGAAACTTCAGAAGGTAAACTCCAATCATTCAGTGATTAGTCATATTTCATGTAAACGCTTACAAAGTTTAGAGTACAAAAGGCAATTTTTAATACAATATTTAAAACTATCTCTTAAAAATAATTTTATAGATATTTTAGGTTTTCAAGAATAAACAGTGACAATCTGTTCTTCAGAGGAGTTAAGAAAGGAATCATTAAATACACCTAAAGCACAGACACTTGCAGACTCAGAGAAATGTTCTGGGAACTTTTGAATGGTCCCTGAAATGCTAAACATAGAAGGTTCCTCAGACATGTTTTTCTGTGCTCTGGTTCAAGTAGTAAAGGATTTTGCAGACTTTTTAGCTGTCCCTGTGCATTGTGCCCCCTCCAACGGCAAAAACTCCCCAACAAACCACCCATATTATTCAATATTGTATTCCTTTCTCAGCTTTACTGTCAATGTAAGACAGCCTTTTATTAAATGCACTTTTCCCTATTTCTCAGGGATTTCAGCTTTTGTTTCATGACACACCACAGCTGAACTTATTTATATGAATTTTAAATGGTTTGTCACAATGCAACAAGGACTGTGCAGGTTGTATAAATTTTCATGATAATTCTGTTGTAACCAAGATCAGTCATGCCATCCCTCCATTAACAAGATACTTACTTAGCCAAAATCAATAAATCCCTCTCCTGAAAACCTGGAATCTAGCCCTATCCAACTGCTACAGACACGTGGCAATGTCCCCTAGTTTAGCACAATTTTAATGTAGTTTGCACAATACTGAATATGATTTTGTCTGGATTTTCTGGTGTGACTAGAACGCAAAGTAATGATAACCAGGAAGGTCAGAAGTTACAGAAAAGAAGCAAAAAAAAAAAAAAATTTAAATTCACCAGCCAAGGACTAATCCTAACCATAAAATAGGTAAACAAACAAACAATGAGTATACCTTAAAAAATATTTGTAAGCAAATTCAAGATTCTGGATGAGATAATGGCAATGAAAGCAAAATTCAAATTAGTGATCCTAAACAGACGGAAGTATTCAGAGCAAATACATGCTTAACCTAAGCCCCAGAGACCAGTACACGTCTAAGAGAAGGTTAAGGGATATCTCCACAGAATATATACAGAAAAGGAGCAGTGGTCTGCAGACTGCCTTTGTCAGACAGATGCTCTCTGAGATGGTAGAATTCTTGTAACTTCTATAAACCATCACACCAAAACATAGAGAAGCTAATCTCCAATGAACTTCCACTGTAAGTGTAACCATGTTATGCTGTTAATTTATACTAACAAGACATAAAGGCCTAGTTTTAGAGGTCTATGTACTTAAAATGAGTTGACAGAGAGCTGCTTACTTGTCACATCTCCTGTAAAGAAATATTTTGCTGACTTTGACAAAACAAGGGTGTCCTTTTTAATGCTATTACCAGTTTTTCAGACAATCTCTACCATGAACTGCATGCAGTTGTATTTCATTCAGCAGCAAGCAGCACTTGAACTGTTTCCAAAAATAGAATTAGCTACATTCTTTGTTTTTATTAAATCCATTTTCCCATAATATCTGATTAAAACATTGTCTTTATAATAACTGAAAGGGATAACCATTAAAATGAATGTATTCTGACTCAAGCATTTATATAGAATCTACAGAAAGAGGCCCAATCCTGGGCTTGTACAAGTAACATTTTTTCTTAAAAGTCTTTACTAATTTACAGATAGAACACTGTTAAACAGACATGCTATACTGAATAGTGTTAAATAAAAATGAGCAAATTATTTTGGTGACAAGGACAGAATTAATTTGCCTTGTAGCATATGGTTCAAAAATGCTTTAGCAAACGCTGCATGTATTAACAGTATTAAAGCTATTGTTTCAACATTGTAGTATAATGATTTTATGTACCTGAAAATTACCAGTTTCAACTGTGCATATTATGGTTATAAAGATAAGATGAAGTATTTAGTCTTTTATGTGTGCTACAGCATTACTAAACTTGTACACATCAGAATACTTTAGTACATGAGCTGTTAGGCTCATGAGCAAATTTCTATCCTTCATACCTAGTTTTCTAGTTCCAATGTCTATTATTCATCTGAAGTGTCTTCTTTGCCATAAAATAAACGTTTTTTGTAAAAACTTAGTGATTAATGCTTACAGCATTTTTTGGTTGTAGTTTTCTTTGGCTTTTTTTTTCCAAGCATCTCACTTCTGGAACTTCTTCCACAGTCTTCTTGTAATCAATGCAAATACCTGATTAAATATCTTCACGCTTCATGCTTTTCTAAGTCTAACTGGAGATTATGTGAATATTCATAGGGTATATTAACTTGATTTTATCCTGATAATTTTCCTCACCATCTTTTGGCTCTCCATTTTAATGATAAGGAAGAGCTTTCCCTGGTAAATGCTGTGTCCAATTCCAATTAAAGAAATCACCTAAAGTGACCTTTCAAAAACAAAATAAATTAGGTATTTGCAAAGAAAGAGCAAATCACACTCAAAATCAGATACTGCACAGGTTCTGTATATATTTGAGATAATGACTTTAAAATTCAGATGGCAAATTTAGAACTAATAAATGTACCCAGAACAAATGCAAATCATACATACGTGTATATAAAGTGACCCACACACATTGCTTTGCTGCCTTTCAGCCTATTTTGCTTACTTTGTAGGATCAGAAAAAGCTCTGTTTTTCTGTATTGTGCAATACACTGTGTCCCAGTGTCACTACCTTACACGTGGAAAAATACACACTCCCTAGCTTCTGTATTGCAAACTATATATTTTGTTATAAAATTGAACTAACATGTACAATGAAAAATTTATTTCTTTAAACAAAAAATCCTTTTCCCTTGGATGATATTTTTGTTTGCTTTAAGCTCTTCAGAAATCTGAGTGATCCCCTGGTTTGTACTCTCTCATGTTTCATGAGAACTGAGGTTGTCAGATCAATTATTCATGTTTGTAAGATCTTCCCTAATTTGTCACACAAATCAGGGAAGCACTCAGCAATTTGTTAGCACTCAGACAAAATCACATTATTAATGAGGGGTTTTGTCCCCCACTCATTCACATACACTAAGTGTTGCTGTGATCCCTTTGAGGAAGATACATACTAACATTAAAATCTTCCATAGATTCCAAACAACCCTTTGAATAAATATTGCAACATGTATCTTTTTATTAAAAACAAAACAAAAACAAACAAACAAAAAAAAAGGGATTTTTATATTTTTAACTTATATTTCTGACTTTTAAATGCAGTTTCAACTCAGTGAAGCAACCAATATGTATTTAATTATATGGAAAAGATGGTTTAACTGCAAGGCAAATTCAGTACCAAAAATCCAAAGAAAACTGCCTTGCCTGAAATGTACACAAATCAATTCTCTGCAGTGATTTGAAAAGAGCTGTGCTTTAATACCTAGATTACTAAAACCAGAGTTGATAAAGCCCTATATTCCTGTGGGTAAAACTTTACTGAAAAACTGACCATCTATAACACACTTCATTAAATTCTTTTTTCTTCTTCCCAAACTGACACAACTACTAGAGCTGCTTAAACTCCTAATGCTAACTATATTAATCTGTCATCTACTGAAAACTTTGACAATTTGAATTCAAAGTAGAATATTAAGGATCTGCTGACACCCTACAAAAATCTTGAAAAAACACATTTTATGCACAATGCTTTTGTATTACGTCTTTCTTCTGAATTTCTTCAACTTTCTTCCTCTTACTACGTAAGGTGTAATTAAGGCAGGTCATGGTCCATACAGTTGAAAGCATCGGGAAGCCATGATTAGACTTACCAGAAACAACATGACCCAATTCACTTTTCTACAATGATACTACACTCAAAAAAGTTTGTGGTAACACCCACAGACTGCACTGATCTCATAAAATGGCCTGTGAGTCCAAAAGTTGTTCTTCTAACCTCCCTTTAGATTATTTTTGATTTTTTTTAGCAATTTCTCTTTTAAGAAGCACGGTGAGAGCACTCCACCAACATTAAGGAGACTTGTACAGGAACCTCACAACAGTGCTTAAGTGTCCCTGGGGACAGTCATCAGCAGTAACTGATCTCATGGTTTCTGCACATGGGATCCTGGCATTCTCTACTGCTGGAATGATTTTAAGGCTAACCAATAGAAGAAGCATAAGCACACTGAACCTCAGTGATTTTATTC
Source organism: Camarhynchus parvulus (assembly GCF_901933205.1). Lineage (NCBI taxonomy): Eukaryota > Metazoa > Chordata > Aves > Passeriformes > Thraupidae > Camarhynchus > Camarhynchus parvulus. The sequence continues at coordinate 3,848,220 of NC_044601.1, forward strand.
TCTAGCTATGCAGCTCCTTGCAAGATGCTAAGCATTGGCAAAAGGATAAGCTGTCACAAATAACAGCAAATTGCACCAAGGACCTATTAAGTAAAAAATTATTAAGCTTAGCAATTTGTTCGGTAATAAAATGTATAAATGTGATTTAGCACAATTATATGAGAGGATGCTAAAATATGGTCTTTAAGATAAACTATTTCAGTAATGTTTTTTAAAATGTTCTCTAAAATATCAACAAATTTATCAGCTTTGACAAAAAACATTGCATTAGCAAAGATATAACATGTCAGTAATTAAGGTAGCAGAATTATGGACTGAGATGCTTGCATGTCTGAAATTTTACAACAGAACTTATTTTATTAAATTTTACTTTTCTTGATTTTCTGTATTTATTCTTATATAAACTGTATATAATCACTCATAATTCCATCTAGAAGGAAGGACAGAATAAGCTTGTCATTTTATAGAACAAAATACAACCTTTCTTATGAAAGTAATTTCATGTTTGCAGTCGGAGAAACCTCTTGAAACAAGAGATTTGTTTCAATTTGGCTAATAGCTCCCCAAAAGCACAAGGCATAGCTGATATTGTGGTATTTAACTTAACTCTTGTAGAAGTGCTGACAGTATACGAACAGTAGCTGATGATGCTCATCAAAACCATTGCTCTTGATAGCACTGCCACCTGCTGTTCATCTTAATTTTGTTTCTTGCTCAATAGTTTTAACTACTGACTTTGTACAGCTAATTTCACCTCATCTGTTAGAAAGTTGTACAATCAACACCGATTTTTTTTAACCATTTAAAACACTGCTCATTATTTCAGTTTCTTTTGGCAGTAGATGCACAATTTTCTTCTTTTCATGGTTTTTTAAATGCATAGAATAATCACACTAAAGAAGCAAGACTTCCTGCCTGCTTTTTGGAAGTGTTTGTTTAGGCTTCTCTATGTGTTTCTTAAGATGTTTTCACATAGTAAAATATTAAAAAGTAAATAATCGAACTAAAAAATTATTAAATTATGTTGTTTAATTTTTAGGCCAACAAACCTAGCCCAGAAATTCAGGAGGTGTTAGATGTTAAGAAGTAACTTTTACTCTTTAGAAAACAGACCTAGTAAGTTGTTGTGGGATTTTATCATATAAGTTAGGCCTTCAGCTCTATGGTATTAATACGCTTCTGTGAATTTAATCAGAGGAGGCTATTCAACAATGAAAGACAAATTATTACATTTCCTTTGCAACTCTCTTTAGAACTAGCCTAGGTTTCTGTACAGACAAAAGAGCAGACAAATTAAAAAATAATTTTATTTCTGAAATTGAAACTTGGTACATGTACATACTTTATTCTTGTAAGTTTCTATAGAGAGAGAAAAAGATGAGATGTATGTTTGTGGGGGAGTTTATAAATTTATTTAATTACATGTTTATCTGTTCAAGCATATAACACTGTTCTAAATCTACTACTAAATTTCAGGGGTTGTAAGTAAGCCAAGCTATCATGATGGTTGCCTTACATTGCTGCTCAGAATATTGTGTTTGAAGAAAAATGCTCCTTTCCACTGCCTGGTCTTGAAGGCTGAATTCCAAAAAAGTTTATTGCTAAATTACTAAAATGAAGAGAGTGGATTGTAGGATAAAAAGCACTAACAGTGGATTGTAGGATAAAAAGCACTAACAATCTTTTGGGGCAGATGTGAAGATTCAAATTGAGGACTTGTTTCTGCTCTGCAGTGGATTTCCATAGCAAGGTTTTCATAGCAGGGGGGAATATAGGGGTGATTTCTATTAGAAAGTAGTCTCTTAGTAGCAGTTTCTATAGGAAAGTATCCAACAGAACTGGTGCCAACCCATTCCAAGACAGACCTGCCACTGGCCAAGGCTGAGCCCATCAGTGACAGTGGTACTGCCTCTGGGATACCTGATTTGAGAATGTGAAAACGTTACTGCACCAAAGCAATTGCAGCCAGAGAGAGGAGTAAGCATATGTGACAGAAGGAGTTTTACAGATACCCAGATGAGTGGAAAAGGAGGGGTAGAAAATTCTCCAGGTACTGGAGCTGGATTCCACCCACAGTCGGAGGTGTAGCCCATGGTGAGGCAGCTGTGCCCCTGCAGCCCATGGTGGGCCATGGTGGAGCACAGATCCACCTGCAGCACAAGGACAACCCTGTGCCAGAGCAGGTAGGTGTCTGAATGAAGCTGTAGGAAGACCTTGTAGAGGACTAGAAGGATGTAGCAGGACTTCCATGGAGAGAGGTGCCCAGGCTGGAGCAGGTTTGTGGGCAAGACTTGTGACCCCAAAGGGCACCCAGGCTGGAGCACTGCATTCCTAAGGGACTACAGACCATGGAAGGGACACGTGTTCAAGCAGTCCGTGAATAACTGCAGTCTGTATGAAGGACTTATACTGGAGAAGTGCATGGAGGAGAGGAAAGATTTCTTCTCCTAAGGAAGATGCAGTAGCAGAGACCATAACTCCCATTACTATCTCACTTGCACTGCTAGAGACAGGAGTAGAGAGTCAGAATAAAGTTAAGAAATTAAGCAGGGAGGGATGGGAGAAAGCTATTTTTAAGATTTGGGTTTACTTCTCATTATCCTACTCTAGTTAGAATGGTAATAAATTAATTTCCCCAAGTCTGTTTTACCCATGACAGTAACCAGTGAGTGATCTGTACCTATCTTTATCTCACCCATGAAGCCTTTCTTTGTATATTGTCTCCTCTGTACAGATGAGGTGGAGAGTGATGAAGTGAATTTGGTGGGCATCTGGCATTCAGGCAAAGTCAACCCACCACATACTTTTTATGGGAATTCTTTCTTCTTCCCACTATGCTGACTATAAAGAATCCCTTAGTGAAATGACTGCTCCTATACTGACAAGGAAGTCTAGATACATAACAGGGACAGCAGAGGGACTGGGCTGACAGGGACAAGGACATTTGCAACATTAAGACAGTATGGGAATACAAATTACACGTTAAGAGCACAATAAGTAGTCATATGGTGATAGCAATAATTAGGTTCAACTGCTTCCTTTGAAGAAGAGACAGAGGAGAACATGAAAGAGTTGTACTATGAGTGACATAAAATAGGTGAGAAATGACTGCTTACTCTATTCCAATAGCGTAAGAACCAAAAGAGCATACTAGATGGCAGGTTCAAAGCAAAAACAATACCAACAAAAAAAACCCACTTTTTTTTCCAAACAACCTGCAATTAAGGTGCTCCCTGCAATTGAATACTGCAGATGCTAGAAATCAATTATTTTGAAAAAAAACCCTATTTTTTTTAAATCCTTTCTAGGAATGATCATTGACTGTTAATAACCATGAATACCACCTCCAAAGTATTCTGCAAATTATTGAAAGAGGGTCTAAGGAAGAACTCTTGCAATCTTTAACACCATGAGATATGTTTTTAATCACTGCCAAAGAAGTCATAGATATCTTGGACTTTAAAAATTGAGCAAACACTAGCCTGAAAGCATGCTAAACTATCTCAAGAAAAGTAGAAGAATAGGAAATGACAATTGAATAACAGCAGCCTGGATGTAGCAATTGGAGTAGCTATACTGAAGACATAATTGTGATTGTGTGGGACAAAATTATGGAAGATGTTAAGATGATGAATAGTGAGAAATAGAAAGCAGTGTAATGAGCTTGAAATCTGTCATAGGAATCAAGACTGCAGACATAAGCAGATCCAGGAGATGGGAAAATAGTTTAAGCTGGCAGATAGAAGATGTTCCACCATGGCTGCAGCAAGGGTATATGGAAATGAGTGTCAGTATTTTCAAGGTTATCTGTAAAGGACCTTTTTCAGTGCAGCCAGTGAGAAAAGGAGGAAGCCATATACAGAAACATATAGGGACACAAACCTGACCACAAAATGATAAGGAAGGTGGTGATGACAGCCAGGTTGGGTCAGCCACACAAATTGATGAGGAGACATGTGAAGGCAAAGGAATATTTATTCCAGCAAGGTTATCTTAATTGGGAACTTGGTCAGCTGGCAAACCAAAGGAACAGTGGTAAGGCAGGAAGCAAATATACTGACACCTGACTAAGCAAACAAGTCAACAGTGACAGTAAACTAACCTTGCCAATCCAACAGCTGCTGAGTTATCATGCAACTATGGCCACCACTGTTTTGATGAAAACTCACCTGGAGTTTTCAGCTAGTCAGCCTGCAAACCCAGGGGTCCTCTGGTCATTCTGCAAATCCAGGGGCCCTGAACCATGTGGAGTGAGGGAATCAATAGAGCCGTGGAGGGACAAGCAGGGAAAGGGAGAGCAAAGAACAGATAGACAAAAAGGACAAAAAGGGGTACAGTTGTCTGTAAAGAAGTGCCACTCAGTACATTAATCTGGCTTAGTCCTGCACTTGATGGCCACAGTGTGTCTTGTCTTCTTGCATCTTCTTATCAAAAATTCTCTTATCTTCCTCTCTACATAATTGATTGCGCTGTCCTGTGTGTATGCATGTTGCAAGAGCTCAGTGCCAGGTACCTGGGGGGACCTGCACGTGCCTGTGTGTGAATGGAATGTGGTGCCAGCCATTGGAGTAGACCTGGGAATGTGGGTGTTCCTGGCCCGTGGCATCAGAGACTGGAGCGAGGAGGGGGATCCCAGCACAAGCTACAGAGAGCAAGAAGGGGCCTCTCCCATCATAGGCAGGAATAGTGCTTGTTTCCAAAATATATGGTGGGTGGCACTGGCGAGAGTGAGCATAAGCAAGATCACAGATCACAGGAGATAGAAGGCTAATATGATAAAAACAAAGAATTAACCCAGAGAAGGAAAAGTTTTATGAAACCCACTTTGAAGACCTAAATCTTTATCCCTGAATTGGTTCCACTATTTCCCTCAGATATATTGAAAGGCTCTTTTTTTTTTTTTCCCAAAACAAGCAAAACCAGTTTCCTAGTTTTAAAACACACTTTAATTTGACTTCAAAGGAAGACATCCTTTGAACTTGAAACAAGTGCCATGAAGATAATTATGATTAAAGCAAAAAATAATTTGCAGGTATCATATCATATCAGTTTGAAAAAGAATGTTATCAGATATTTTTAATGCCAACTCCGGGCCTCAGAGAGTCTACAGAACAGAAAGAGTAACAGCCATTTCAACTCAAATTTGCTGCAAATATGACTTCACTGATCATAAGCAAGTACTTGCAAGCCAGACACTGAGAAATTATTAAAATCACTTTTATTAATAAACCCTTATTAAACAATTGAAATACCAGCTCAGCCATCACCTGAGAAATTGGAGAAACGAAATTAACCAGTCTAGAACTCAGGGAGCCATGCTTCCAAATTTATAAGTGATCCATTAAACACAAGTGCTTAACAAATGCAACCAAATACGGAAAAAACTGAAAATCCAAGAATAATTTGGAGAAGAACTAGAAAATCTTAGTCAGTCACAAAGCACATATAATAATCTTACCCATACTATAATCATCTTGTCTCATGCACACTCTAGACACAATACTTCTCTTCCTATAGCCTTCACAGTTTATCAAGTTCTGGAAACTCCAGCAGATTACTACACTAGAAACATTCCAAGGTGCAGAAGGGGAAAATGGGCCAGTGGTCAGGCATTCAATCTCACAGAGGAAGCAGCTGGGACCTTCCATAGCAGTGGTCCATTCTGAAAAAGTAAGCTGTTTGTGCTTCTGCCTTCCAGCTCTCCATATTGTGCATACTGTCCCCACGAATTTAATTCGGGAACATTAAGCTTCAGCACTCATCACCTCTCACCCTCACATCAGTTGCTTGGGTAAAATTTGTCTCATAACCATCATATGACAAACTATTCACTTTTCAGGAACATGTTCTGGGCAGATTTTACATGCCTTGTATCTTGTCAGATTGTCAGACACAGCATGTATTGCAGTACCTTCCACAGCTGTAAGAAACTTCTTGTTCAGCTGACTGAAAGCATTTTGAGTTCAAGGAATTCCTATTCTCCCTATTCTCTAGACTGCTGAGGTCCAGAGTTAGTACTAAAAACAGTATTTTGAAATTAACTGATATGTGTAAATGGATTTTTCTCATAATAAAAACTGTCATACAGCATTATTACAGCTCTTTCCTACAAGAAAGTAAAAACTCCCACCAAAAGGATTCCATCTCTTCAATACGAAGAAACTCATATTTAGACCAATGGACGCTTTGGATCAGGCCCTTTAGTATTTGCCCAAATGTTTTCCAGGGAGGACTGGTTGGAAACTAAACACAGAGATCCTTAGGAAAGGCACTAGTTGTATTGTCCCAAAGTCCTTGTTTACAACTTCAAAGCATACCATTACAGAATGCTTAAGTGCCCAATAATACTGATTTCTGCTTCCCTCATAACAACTTTGACTCCTTAAGACAAATCAAAATTTTATTTTGATACTAAGAAGTGCAAAAAGCATAGTCTATTACAATGCACTAATCACAATGTACATAAACTAAAATATTTGACAACACATTCCTTTCACACATCCAGTGTCTCACTTTTTTCACTTAAAATGAACAACTTAAAATCAGAGCTTCTTTTAAACTTTACCTAGCTTATCAACTCTGAACACAGCCTTCATGAAACGTGGGTGGAACTGAGAGGTTAAGAAAGAAGTGCAAGCCCACATGAAGAACTAACAAACCTTTTGTCATATTGTTACTGTTTTACTGAAAAGCATTAAAAATAGATAATTCTTGTGTGTAACCTAGCCCCTACACTAAAATGCGTACAATTCAGATTCTTGCTCTAAAGAATCTAGATAATATAAATATAAAAACAATGACATTTTACATTATTTTTAATAATTCTATTAACCTAAATGAGAGTTATTGGGGTCTTTTTCAGACATCCACCTCAGCTAAATCTCAATAGATTTAGAAGGTAACTCAGACCAGACAGAAGCACAATTGTCTCATTTCTTGCAGGCACTCCAACACTTATTTTTCCCAATCACTGCAGTGCTCCCAATGGCACTAAGGTACACTCTTTACAGCACATGCAATTTTTCTCTAAAGGCTGCAGCACCAAATGAATAGGGCATCAAGGCATTCAGATACTACTCCTTGACTGCTGTCCACAGTAATCAGCAAGCATTTTGAAAAGACTATCATTAGCCACTATCAACATGGAGCCGTTTCTTTCAGGATCAGAGTAAATTAGTGATGTTGCATTCATTTCTATTCTCATACTGACAATCTCAGACTCCTGAAGCCTTGCACTACACCTCTACAACCATGCTCTCCGCTACTGAAGAGCTAACAGACTCAGTGAAGTTGAATGAATGCTGGCCAGTACAGGCTTTATTTTCTACAAAATTCAAGAACCATGGCACAGCTAAATTTAGCACTGTTTTGGCCTCTTCAGTGAGTTTTACTTAGCTCTTGACTACACCAAAGCTAAAAACAGCTTTTAAAGCAAGTTACTATTACAAATTTCCACTCTAAAGAAAATTAAATTGCTCTTAGAAAATTCAGCTCAGTGATTATTAAATAGAGATTGACATATTCACAAGAATTTGTAACCTTTTATCCAGAGAAGTAACTACATCTGTTAGTAGAAACAAAATATTTTCAAACTCGCAAGTTTGTATGTTACTGTTCTAAATGACAAAATAGCATTGGCTTTTGCATCTATGTATTGACTTTCGCTAGTTATTATTGACCACAAAGATTTTGATATGGCACAATTTGCAATTCCTTTAAACTGCTTTTTGGTGCAATATAATCTTTCATCTAATGTATGCACTATATAGCTTACATAAATAGTAGTGTGATAAACATGTATCTTAGGCCTTATCACAATATTAAAATAGAGGTTATGTAATGTTAAAATGCTTTTATTGGTGTAAGTATCTCAGAAATTGGTGTGAAATAGCTTTGTTCTTTCTCACAGTTGTGGACTATCTTATCTGAATTATAACAGCGACAAGGACCAGGACACTTAGAGAAAAATTTACTGCTGACTCTCCAGTTATTAGGAAGTGTCAAAACAATAGAATGGAGCCTTCAGAAGAAATAAAATGTATTAATTTCATCTACAGGATGGCATGTCAAAGGTTAAAACCAAGCAAAAGAGTTCCTAGAACATGTAAATTCACAGGAATGTTTGAATATGTACAATCCTCATTAATAAGCGTTTAACCAATGTAATGAAACATATGTAAAAAAATTGTTTGAAGCTTATGGCACACTTTTGGCAGATTGTCAAGCACCCCAGCAGTGGGTATTGTCCCTTTTATTTCTTATTAAACTTTTATAAAAAAAATTCAACTAGTGACCCATTTCTCACTGTTACAATTTTGAAGCCACATTGAACTTATTATAGTTACTGGTATTTTAAACAAGGGGTACTAAGTTGTTTTCACAAGGATGCACTGGAAAATGACACAAATTCCACCAGAAGTTCTTAAAATCATGGATCTGGGGAACTGTTGACACGATGTCAGGACACAGAGAGTGTATCCTACCATCAGCAAGACATAAAACCTTCTTCCTTTACTATTTATTCCTGTTCATACACTACTAGCTTCTGCAATACTCTTGAATCATAAATGACACTGCTCTTGAGTAATAGGTTATATAGATATATACATATATCTCTATATATACCTACTTTTATATACGTATGTATCTCCAGCTAAAAAACTCTATTGCTAAAACAGAAACTTTATGGAGCTTCTGAGAGCCACATTTAAAATGACCGCAATGTTTTGCAGGATTACCCTGTACAGTACAAAACTTTTATTTTGACCTTTCAAAAGCTACACCTTTTTTTTTTCCCTGCACTCTCAAGGTGCACATGCATTAGGACAACAGTTCCATGTTCATTTCTGTGGGACTAATATAGCCTCAATTTTCCAAGGTTTTTCTTAGTGAGAGGGAAGATAATGTCTTTACAAACAATTTGATGGGTGAAGGTGTGGGTGTTAGCATCTTTGAAATGGGTCACAATGTCTCTACTAACTTTGGGCAGCAGGTTTGTTGCAGAGCCCAGACTGCTTGGCTCCTGTGAAAAGCGTCAATCACTTGTTTTTAATTTTTTTTTAAGTTTAATAGTAATAAAATAGTTATAAAAATAGTAATACAATTAGAGTAATAATAATTTGGACAATTTGAATTAGGACAATATGAGACAATAGAAACAAAGAGTTATGGACGTCCGGGTACCTTTTTGTGGGCAGCACAATCTGCCAAAAGTGTGCCATAAGCCCAAAAAAGGACACCTGTTAGCCCTTAAAAACAATAGCCTCTTGCATATTCATACGCTTAATAAAAGATGCATAAATTCCATTCAAACACAGGATTCTGTCTGGTCATCGTCAGCTTCTTCCTCTGAATCCTAACAGCACCTTCAAGGCAGGAAGAAGTTCGTTTCTCCTGATAATGGAGCAATAAATTCTTTTTCTCTGAAAGATTCAGGTGTCCTGTGGCTGCTATCTCGCTGCGAGTCCTTTCTTTAAAAAAAGTATCCTACATAACATAGTTTCTATTTTAACATTTCTTATAACCTAAAACGATATTTAACACACTACTTAAGAGAATTAATACAGCATTACTTTCTAACACAACACATATAATATTCATTTTAATATTTGCAAAAAGGCAATCATAAAATACGCATTTTTCACCCTCCTGAGGCAGACAAGGGTCTGCACAAGCCTGAACTTCTGATCTTTGGGGTAAAATTACAGTCGATTCAAGGGGGGATATGTGGTAGGTGGTTCGGGAAGGTTGTACCTTTCTAGTACCTCAGCAATGGGGAAAGGAAGAGGGCAACATATAGCTGAGTTTGGAATAAAATGAGGCTGCGCCCTCTGAAACATCGAGAGAGAAAATCCCGAGGCCATGTGCCCCTGTGGAGTCTCCCCCTTTGTTCGAAAAAAGTTGAAGGACTCCTCTTTTTGGACATAAACCTCTGGTGTTCGTGGAATATTCCTCACATTAGTCAGGACACACCTCTGGCTGATTACATCACTCCGATTTCGCCGCTAACTCTTCTCCCCTGCCATGTCAGCAGCTGCACCTTTTTCACAACTACTTCCGCATTCTGTTGCCACCGACCTTTGCCTTCTGCTAGCGCGGCAAAGCGACGCTAAAAATCAATCTGATCATTTCGCTACAACCACCGAGACTCCTGCCCGGCGGACGAAATGGCTGCTTGCCCTTTAACCCTGCGCATCGACCCAACCCTGCCAGCAGCGGCGCTCGGGGAACGACTGGCAATTCCCTCCGGGAGCACGCCGCGCCTCAACCCCGGCGCCCGCCTGAGGGGCCGGGCGTGGCAATCGCGTTCGGCCCCGCTCCGCCCTGCTCCGTCTCTCTCGGGCTGGCGCTGGAGCGGGCCTTCCCCCGCAGCGCTGCCGGGAGCGGTGGGAGCGGCACGGGGCCTGGCTGACCGCAGAGGCTGCGCACGGTAACGCGGCCCCGCTGTTGAGGCCGGGTCGCGGCCCTGGGGAAGGGAGTGGAGCGGGACCTGAGGGAGTAGAAGTTGTCGCGGTGTTGCGCAGCGGTCACGGCAGCCGTGTCTGTGTGTGTGCGTGTGTCGGTCTGTCGGTGTCTATGTGCCTGTGTGCTTTTGGCTTAGAAACCTTGATGTGTTGTTTTCACACTCAGAATCTTCATTTCCGCAGTGAAATCTTCTGGTCCTCAAGCCTGTTTAAAAACTGGTTTTGATTGTTAAGGTAAAGTTTCACAATGTTTGGAGATGGGTGGGACGAAGATTTGGAATAACAATTATCACACCAATCACAAGAATTTCTTGTATCTGTATTTTTGGTAATAATACTGATTTTCTGTACAGCATTAAAGTTCAATCTTTTACTTAAATCGTCTTAGCAGTGGGAGGTGTGCTCTCTGGCACTTTTATTTTCTTTTTTTAACCTTAGTAGGCACAATGACCGGCTTTGAAAAGAACCTGCATCAGGACATGGTTTCTCAGCTGCATGACTTTGCTGCTGCTGGAGACGCAGCCGGGCTGAAGGTGCTGCTCAGGCGCTCGCCATCGCTGGTCAATGCAGCCGCAGGGAATGGCTGGACAGCCCTCATGTACGCTGCTAGAAATGGGCACCTCGAGGTTGTGCAGGTTCTTCTTCAGGAGGGGTAAGCTGTTTAGTAGAACCTATTCAAGAGCTCTGTTTTGCACCCTCTTTTTGCCCCTACCAGTTTTGTCTCAGAAGTAAATTTACCAGACAGATAATGGCAGAATTTTCAGGGATAAAACAAAGGAAAATTTGTTCTGTGTCATTTTATAACTGGGTTCTGCTATTGCATCATGCTTTTTATTTTTGCTAAGAAAGTCTAAAACTTATAAGCAACTCTGAAGTTACTCCTTTGATAGTCAAGGATATGTTGTCACTTTTCACAGAGGCCAACAGAATAGAACGAAGTTTGCACCCTAATTCCAACTACTGTATGATAAATTGGGTGTATTTGATCGTTTCACTTAAATTTTTTCTCTAAACTTGATTTGTAATCCACTTGAATCTTTGTTAGTATAGAATGTTTGCTGACTCTTCAGTAGGACATCACAGACTCACCTTTTCCAAAATAACTTCAAATGGAAAATTCTTTAAAATTAAGTTAGAATCAAATGCATTTAACTGAGTTGAACATTAATCAAGCCCAGGCTGTTCCATTCTGAACTCTCAGTTACAGAAAAAAGCAAGTTTAGTTCATTCTGTAGTTAATGACTAACTTCAGGGATAGCATTCCACATTCGCTAGTAATCATCCCTCCCACCCTTGATTTTTTTTTCAGTCATAGCCAAGACCTGTAGCCTCTGCTGGGGTTCAGAATGGGGCATTAGATGAACCACTGGTTTCTACTGTAGTTGGTACATTCATGTATGTAGAGGGTATCTTAGTGCAAGATTTTGTGTATTGAGGAATCTTTTGTGATGCTGGGAAATTTATCAGTTCGTAAATAGGATTAACAGTTTTTTTAACTTAAGCTTTTCTTAATAAAAAAAAAAGCTAATATAATTTTTAAATGTCCTTTTTGTGGTTGCTCTGTTAGGCAATTGAATATACGTTATGAAATGACACTGTACACTCATTGGTCTTCTTTTAGTTAATGCTTAGAATAATTATTTTGACAATTACAGTTGCTAGTTATACAAACATGAATGTCTATGAGGATAATATTTCGTAACGTTACAGACAATAATTCTAGAAATTTAGTCAGGTGCGTTTTTATCATAGAATGTCCTAAGTTGAAAGGGACACACAAGAATTAAATCTAACTTATAGTCCTGCACAGCACTGTCTCCAAGGATCACACTGTGTGCCTGAGAGCATTGTCAAAACACTTCTTCAACTCTGTCAGCAATGGTCCTGGGAGCACTGCCCTGGGGAGCCTGTTCCACCCACCAGCCACCCTCTGGATAAAGAACATTTTCCTGATAGCCAACCTAATCCTCTCCTGAGAGAGATTAATTTCATTCCCATGAGTCCTGTTACTGGTCGTGCGAAGAGTTGCTTTAGCAGCAAAACCTTGTAATTTAAGTTTTGAATAGTTTCCTAAACAGTATACTCAAATTCCTTCAAAAACTTCTGAGTTTATTATAAAATCTCAAAATGGTCTTGCCTGTGGTACAGTTAACTGTGTATCACCAACATTAATATTACTGGCATCTTCTGGTTTTAAAAACTGATGAGTCTAGTATTTATTACATAATTTGTAGTTTACAGTGACATTTCTGTTTTACTTACCAGTTTAAGATTAGCAAATAATTAAATTGTATTATTTTAACCTCCCAGTCAGCCTCAACCTATTTAAAGTTTGTGTTTCTTTTTGGTTTTAGCATTTAAATGTATGTGATGAGGCAACATCCCTTACCTGTTTCACTTTACAGACATCTGGGTAACTAACAGATCCCTACAGGAACCAGCTTCTGTCACTAATGAGAGGCTGTATTCTTGATTCTAATTTTATGGTAAATTATCCAATATCCTGAGTTAGAAGGGACCACAAGGATCAACTCCTGCAGCTGTGCAGGTCGTCTCAAGAATCCTGCCATGTGCCCATGTTTGAGAGCATTGTCTAAACATTCCTTGAAGTCCGGCTTTGTGTCCTGTCACTGGTCATCAGAGTGAAAAGATTAGTATCTGCACCTCTGCTTTCCCTTGTGAGGATGTTGGACACCCCAATGAAGTCTGTCCTCAGTCTTCTTTTCTCCAGGCTGAACAAGCCAATTAACCTCAATAAAGTATTTTTTTGTAAATGTTTTGTTGCTGCTTCCAGTAGCTTCTAGAAAGTAATGCTTGTTAGGTTTCTTTATTTTTTCTTTTTGTTTTCCCATTTTGATTACTGATTATGAGGAGCAGGCCTATAGCCTGACTTCTGAAGCTCTGGTTTTGAGCCTTTTTTTTAATGATACAGTATGTGGAGTTTTAATAAATTCGTTGCCTTTGTACTATGTCATGAATTTTGGTGAATGATAATCTGGAAAGGATCAACAAGAAAGGATCAACAAAAATGTGAAATACAGCCTTGGCAAAAGAAGAAGAAGTAAATTATATTTTATTACCATGATGCTAAACATTTTGCCTAAAGATTACTCCAGTATTGACAGTGTCTAGAAGTTCTTGTACCTTAATAGTGCCAGATATGCATGCTGTAAGAATAATACAGCAACAGGACCCTTCCTAAACATATTTATTCTGGTAACCTCAGCTCTTTTCTGTTTATTCAGGTGTGACAGATCCATCGTTAATAAATCAAGGCAGACAGCTCTGGACATTGCTAAATTTTGGGGGTACAAACACATAGCTAATTTGTTGGCTAATGTGAAAGGTGATCAGAAACCTAGTTTTTTGTCAAATGATGTGAAAGAATATGAAAATTATTTTGGCATGACACTTCTGGACAGAAGGAGCGATAAAAGAACAGATTCTGAGTGGCTAAGTAAAAAACAAAGCCATCCAGCTACCGTGTACATCCTCTTCTCAAATCTAAGTCCCTTGGTTACTTTGGGTGGGGGAAGAGAGAGCTCACAGCAACCAGAAGTAAAGCTCTGCAGGTTGTGCCACAAGGATGTGGAGCAGTGCATGAACCAAACTGAAGAATGTACCTTGATTTTTCTTGGAGTGGACCTTCAGTTTGATATGAACTTGATGGCTGCTTGCAATGGAAGATTTCAGCAAGAAGATGAAGATGGGTTAGTTGCTTGGTTTGCTCTTAGCATAGATTCTGCTTCTGCTGAAAAATTTAAGCAGAAGCATGAGGACTGTTACTTTCTTCACCCACCGATGCCAGCGCTACTGCAGTTACCTGAAAAAGAAGCTGGTAAGGTGCATAAAATGCAGCAAGTACAAAATGCATAATCAGAAAGATACACTGTGGTATTCCCTGAGGTATAATCCAAAGAAAAGACAAAACACTGCAAAGAAATTATGTTTTCAGTGGCTTTAGAAATATTTTGATTTTAAAAGCCTGGTACTGGTTTTGTGAAGAATTTTGTATGTGAGAACATTTGCATTTGCAAAGGACTAATTTCTGCAATGACAGTATTAGACTGTAAAACCTATTGATCATCCTGGGTTTCAAACAGTACTATTTAAATATTAATGCGCTAACATTATAAACATAAAGAAAAAAACTGTCATTACCGAGTTTTCAGTAATTAAATTGTTAATTAAAATTAATAATTATGAAACTATTAATTACAAGAAATGAGAACCTAAGTCCTTCGTAACAGTTTGTTGGATACTCATTTGACAAGAAAGTGTTGAAAATTTAGGATATCAAAGTGACTTTGTGTTAGTAAGGACATTAACAATAAATGTTGTTAATGATTGCTGTTGTAACAGTTACATTTCTGCATAAGGATAAAAGGAAAGCTCAACTTGAACATTAAGTTTAAATGGAACAATGCATTATTATGTCAATACCTGTAGTAGCCCTAAAATGGTCATCTGAAGAAGACTTGATATATCTAATTTTGGCATTTTGCCTACACAAAGTGACTTCTGCGAGAAACAGGGTATATTGATCTGGATGAATTTGTTTCTGAAAATGTGTAAATTGCCCCGTAGCTCTTTAATACTATGTTCTATTGCTTTTGCTGTGCTGCAGAGAAAAAGGTCTGCATAACTCATTCTACTCAACTTCTCTTGTAGCCATAATTATGATTCAAACCACACTCTGATTTTTTTGTGTTAAAACTCAGTGCTGGATTTTTCTGTGTTGTTAAAACCTTAACATGAATTAGCATTTGATTTTGTGCACTCTCAATGTATTGTTTTAAAGGAGTAATAGCCCAGGCGAGATCTGTTCTAGCATGGCACCAGCGTTACCGGTTTTGTCCAACATGTGGGAGTGCAACCAAGACTGAAGAAGGGGGTTACAAGAAAACTTGCTTAAAAGAAGATTGTCCCAGTCTCCAAGGAGTTCACAACACATCATATCCAAGAGTTGGTAAGAATACTCACTCAGAAGTGGCTTGCTTGTAAATCAGTTGCTTGTAAATTGCTATGCGTGTATGTCAATTTATTTCTAGTTATTTCTGCTGCTTACTTCTGTTCTAGGTCTTCCATACTTGTTTCTCCACAGGCTGTGTGTGTCTCAGGTCTGTTTAGGATTAAGTAGTTGGCGCTTCTCTTTCTTTCACTAGTCTGTGATACAGAATTGCTGTCGTAATGCAAACCTTATTTCAACAACGAATACCAGTTAGAAGTTCCAAGAGTATAAATGAGAATTGGCAGTATAAAGGTTCACATTTTGCTTTTTTACTTAAAACTAGATGACAGTAAAAAGGGGAAAAGATCACAAGTTGATAGGGCTGCTTAGACCAATAGGAGAAAATATTATGTTAGTAATATTTTAAAATTTTACTAGTTAAAAAGAAAAAGAAAAAATGACCAGAAGTGAGAAAATTTGTCAAAGTGCAACATCATATGAGAACCTGATAGCAAAGAGTAAATGAAGTCAAAGGTGGAAAGTAGTCAGTATTTAGTCAGTATTTACGTTGTCAGCAAAGTGTCTGGTTATTTGGTGTTTAGTCAAAAAGACATTTTTCAGACCTCTGTGGTGAAGAGAAGATGATAATAAATGAATTTGTTGCAGAAACTGTTGGTATATGCCAGATGCACAGGTTAGTATTGCTGATTAGCACTGACTCTTAGCAGAGTGTGTCCTTTGGTTACAGGTAATTTCTGTCCTGCATTTCAAGCCTTGGTTAGTAAGCTGCTTCTACTAAGCGTGTATGTTGCGCTACCAAATAAAGAGGTATCTTGCACGGAGGGTAACCCCAGAGTGAAATGAAATAATAGCTTACTCTAGGTACAGACACAATTATCATGTCAATATAATTTTTGCCCTTATGTGCATTGGTATGGAATAGACTAGAAGTTTTTACTGCATTAAGTCTCTCAAATGTTGGAATATATTCATTTCATGTCCTTTGCAGATCCTGTTGTGATAATGCAAGTCATCCATCCAGATGGCAACCATTGCCTTTTAGGTAGGCAGAAGAGATTTCCCCCAGGAATGTTTACCTGCCTTGCTGGATTTGTAGAACCTGGTGAGTAATTTTGTTTTCCTTTACCAAGTGTATTTTCTCAATGAAAGTATTATACCTTTACAATTACAGAGAAATATAATTTGTATTATCTCAAATTGAAGTTTTTTTGCTTCCTGATAGATGAGTTGTTACAATAAATATACCCATTCCATACTTTGCAGCTGTTGATTTATTTAAAAAAAAGCAAAGAGTAACTTCACTAAGCAAAAACACTGAACAGTTTTCAAATCATGTAGTCTTAAATCACTACTCAAAAGAAAAAAAAAATATTTTAAAACACATCACCTTGGCCGATGATACTTTAAGCAAAGGATTTTAGCATAGGAAAAGTGAGTGTTAAAGTGTTGAAGTCTAAGTTAAAGCTAACATGAAGTTAAGCATATTCTTATGTGTTTAGGGCCTGATTGATTCTATGGAAGATAAGTAGAAATTCCATGATAAAGAGATTTTTCAATAGCTATGTCAAACAATAATAGTTGAAATTAGTTACAATTATAAGTATCTGCAGATCAACTAGCAAAATATTCTATTCTATTATTGTGAATAGATCCTTATCACCAGTGAAATTATAGTGAATAAATATATTCGGTGAACATGTGCAGGTTGACATACAGTAACAGCATGAACAAGTTTATTCAGGTATCATTTGAAAGAAGTCAAGATATTTATTTCTGATGGATAGACCATGTCCTTTAATGAACCTGTAACCAGTGGTTACAGCACAGTGCATGTGTGCCTATGCAGGCTGGTGACCATCAGCATTCCACACACATGCATCTACAGTTTTCTATGGATATGGAAGCAGAACTTTCCATTGCAGTTTCAATTTACAGTGTTGTCTGCATGTGTTAAGACAATGAAGAATGAGTCAGGCAAAGGGAACAATACAACGCAGTAATGTGAGCAAGTGTTATAAATCTCTGTTTTCTTACTATTGTAATTCTAAATACTGATTTTTCAAGTTGTAGTACGTGCTATTGCAATCGTACTGAAAATCCAGAAATTAACACAGTGCTAGTTACAAATGAATATTTCAAGAATAATTATAGGAATTATAGGAATATAATTAATTAATTATAATTATGGGAATTATGTATTTTCTACTTAATTTTTGACATTTTAGATATAGTGACAATGGTTTGTGGGTATAAGGAATTATCAATTCAGAAAATAAATATTATTGTGGAGAAATTACTACACTTTATTTTCAAAGTCCCATTTTGCTTTTGTGGCTGTTTTACCTTATTAGACTTCTGTGTCTTGTGCCGAGGTCTTTGCCCTGATCTGTGAACTAGATCTTTATAGATAATTGCCTTGGGCAGTTTCAAATATTTTGAGTCAGTTCAAAGCACAGCATGTGATCATTGCTTGGAGTATTTTCATGAGCTGCTTGTTCTTTGCTCTTTTTGATTAGGTGAAACCATAGAAAATGCTGTTCGAAGAGAAGTAGAGGAGGAGGCTGGAGTCAAAGTTGCCCATGTTCAGTACATCTCTTGTCAGCCGTGGCCAATGCCCTCCTCCCTAATGATTGGCTGCTTAGCTGTTGCAGTGTCCACAGAAATTAAAGTTGACAAGAATGAAATAGAGGATGCCCGCTGGTTCACTAGAGAACAGGTAAAGTTCAATTTCATTTTCTTCTTCTGTTGATTAGTCTGTGACTGTATTGGTTCTGGCATACAACAGACACTTGCTTTTTCAGCAAGTCAAATAAGCATATGTACTCTTCATTTTATCATACAACAGGGCTGGCATTAGTGGAGTAGGGGTGCCTTAGGGCTAGGATTAGTGAGTAGGGGTGCCTTAGGGCTAGGATTAGTGAGTAGGGGTGCCTTAGGGCTGGGATTAGTGGAGTAGGGGTGCCTTCTGGCAGGAGGTGGCCTAGTGAGGCGGAGGGTTGGTTTCACAGTCCTGTTAGGAGGGTGGCTAGTCATAGGGGGAAAGCTAGAGCTAAGTTTATAGATAGTTGGGTGGTTGGGGTAAATGTGTAAGGTAGTAGGCCTAGGAGATTAATGAGTAGGAGGAAGATTATGAGGGGTGTTGAAATTAGGGCTCATTTGTGTCCTTTTTTGTCTAGGGGTATTATTAGTTGCTTTGTGACTAGGTTGATAAATCATATTTGGAGAGTTGAGAGGCAATATATTGTCTGTGTAGGTTAGACACAACCAGAAAAAGATAGGTATTCACAGTAATGTCTGAGTTACTTGCATGCTCATTATATGATGTTTTTGCCAGTTTGCTCTTCACCTTTGCCTTCTGTGAGACAGTCAAGTTATTTTAATCCGTGTCCTTAGCAAGTCTGTGCTTTTCATGCAGTAGTAGTATTTAATAGCATTATTCATTACAGTTTTTCCAAACAGGCATGCTACCAGATATGCTGTGAAGGTGGAAGTTAATGTAAAGACTCTGGGAATTAATTAGATTGAATATCTTTTCTTCATGCAGTACTATTTTTTAATACTCTCATATTAAATGCAGCTTACTGTGCATTAATAAGAAATACTACACTTAGCTTCCATCAGTAGTTAAAATATATGAAAGTGAGGCAGAAAAGACTTTCACAGAAGTACTTCAGTTCATGAGTAGAAGGAAAGGTTGCTTGCACAACTTAGTTTTCACAGGTTTTCCTATAGGCAACTTAGAAGCTAAGCTTTTAATAACACTGGACATCTGCCTAGCAGTTCAAAGCATTTTGACTGTAAGTCACCTTGAAGGCAAAGTTAGTCACCTACAATCTCAGTGTGTTTCTGTTAACACTGGGAGCATTATTTTAAAGGAATATCAGTTCTGAATACAACTGATATAGTCGCATGCAGATCAGCGTACAGCTGGAAATAAGCTTCAAAAATGTGCTGAAAGTGAATTCACGTGTTACTTGCAACTTCTTCAGAAAACCAAGAAAACACATCTCAGTGGCACTACATGTAAACATTAAAAAATTATTTTTGTCACAGTGTAGAGCACCATCTGGTGGTCCTTGCCATAAAAAAGCTTCACAGAAACCTTAAATAATATACTAGTGGTCTCCACTGGTCTGTTAGGAAGAAGGTATCCTTTGGAGCACATTAGGCTCAAAAACGTCATAATTCACACAATGTTGGACTTTATCTGCATTTACCTTGGAGAATCTCTTAGCTGCTTTTTAATAGGTATAGCAGTGGCAGACTCTATAACTGCAGGATCATTACAGGAAGATAATTTCTGCATTAATACAATGTTAGATTCTGTATAGTTTATAATGCTATCTTCTAAAGATAAAAAAAATCTGCTTTTATTGCAGGTCGTGGAAGTTCTCATTAAAGGAAACCAGCGTTCTTTCTTTGTACCGCCAAGTCGAGCTATTGCACACCAGTTGATGAAACATTGGATTGGGATGAATGCTAATCTTTAGTTCAAATAATTGATTTCTTTAAGTTACTTCTTCTATTGAATGCCTAATTAGGAACAAATTAAAACTTTTTGTCTAGTGAATGTGTAACCAAGTGATTTTCTGAGCCTTTACGTTGGTTCCAGAGCTAAACCATGCAATCTTTGTAGGTGTTTTCAGGTCTGAATTAGATTTGGACAAAAACCCATAAATTTTCCCAAGCAAGCAAGCACCAAATAAGTAGAATTGGTACTTTGTTGAGTACAGGCTGTGTTTCTTGTTCTAGAATGAAATTATTATGCCTTTTTCTTTACACTTTTTATGTTTGATTTGGTCTTCCCCCACTGGAAAGAGTCACAGCATTACAAAGAGGGCTGTCTGACCCTGCCTGCTGTTTGAATTCTCTACTTACATCCTCCTCTTTGGCCTTAATTGTTTCTTTCTCATTTTTGCATATGTCCATTTTTAAAATTTGACCTGTCACAAGAATCTACATTCAGTGCTGAAAGCCTTACCAAGTATGGTTGTTTTAAAGTCAATAGCATATGTAACTACTGAATATGTGGTACTTTGTATCTTTTACATTAATAACCTAATTTATGTGAATGCTCAAAGCAGAGCATTTACTCGTCCATTCTGACTTGGACTGCACTTACCCAATTGTATGTCAGCCTGAATTTAAAGGTATAACACAATACTTTGTTTTTGAAAAAGGTGTTGGAGAACCATCCCTGAATGCCTAAGTACTAGCGTTTTCCTAAGATAATAATGGACTTATTGTTGCCAGGCAGTGAGTAATTTCATTCTCTGATAATTAGAAATGAAATTATAGAATAATGGAGAAGGAGGAACAAGACCTATCTCAAAATATGCACAAAGTTCTTTATGGAAATAGAGATGCCAAGATTGTTACTGCTGTTAAGAATCTTATAGTTGAAAGAAGTATATTAACTGCAGCTATAAGACTGCAGGGATATGTTAATTAAAATATGTATTTATGTGTTTTTAATGCTACAGTTCAGATTTGTGCCTTAATTTATCAAGTTATTTAAGGTAGTGTTATGTTCTAAAAAGAGAAGTATACTGGTTTAATATTAATTTCATTATGTAATAGTTCATAGTTTGTCATTCTGCAGTCATTGCAGTGATATCAAAAGAAATGCAAATACCTGAGGAAGTTGTAGTGACAAATGTAAACTTATTATTTTGTGATTTGTTTATTTGGAGTAATTTGTTTTTAACAGTGAATGGTGTCACATTTTTTCCAGAATTCTCAGCAACCTGGAATCAGTAAAACTGTTGTACAAATCCTGATTGTACTTTGTTTTCCCCATCCATGTCACACTATGCTCAGCAGTTTTCATGGTTTTTTTGTAAGGCAGTACCTAAGAAACTTTAAAGCAAGAAGCCTTCCTGACAGATTTGGAGGATTTGCCATATTATGTGGCTTCATTCTCTTCCTTGTTTTAGCCATACGTAAAAATAAATAAAAATAAATTATTTCTTGTCTGGCAAGAAGGAAACAATACAGTGCTTCCCTTAAAAATTGCTTTTACAGAGAAAGCAAGTTATGGAAAGTTGTCATAGGCCGCACATACCAGCAAGAGCAATCATCAGTTGCAGGTTGCTCATAGAGTAAAGGAGAATATTGGAAAGTGTGCAAAAAGTGGTGGAAGCTAAGCAGTGAAAGGAATTTTCAAGTAGTGCTGTGGTGATTACATTCAGAGAAATGAACAAAAGAATGAGGAGCCAGATGGAAGGAGGAGGATAAAGTGTAGAGCAAATATAAGTAGCATAAAAATAAGTACTTTGTGGCTTTGAGGTAGCTAAATGTACATGACTAAGACCCATAGGAATACTTTTAGAACTATTGGAATAGTTTTTTGTGTAGAAAATTATGGTGAGTGGATATAGAGATGTGCTTCTAAAAGTGAAACTCCAAACACAGTATCCCTAATTAAAACTCATGTTAATAAGCTGCCTAATTTTTTTTGAGAATCTGTATACCAGTATATATGTGCAGTTACAATGCTAATAAGTGAATTAAAAATGTACACTTTTATGTATGAAGAAAAACAGAAAAATATGACAAAATGAACAACACTTAAATAATCTCTGATTTTGAGAGTAATCTTTTAATGATCTTTCAAGTTTAATAATTTAAGTGTGTCAACGATTTTTAGTCTTTATAGATATTCAAAATCTAAGCCAAGCTTTTGAAAAACGTTTTGAAGCTTTCTTTTCCTTTTTCCCTTACCAAGAGAAGAATTCCATTTGCAGGGAAGAAGACAAATATAAGAAAGCTAGATAGATAAATTTAACCCATTTAAGAAAAGATTTTTCCTGGCTTTTTATTGCATAATTTTCCCTATTTGTAGGTCAGGGTTTGAATTTATTTCAAAATTACATTACAAGGACAGTTACTGTTTGCGGTTTACACAGGAAATGTCAAATTGAAGAGCCAAATGCTGTGGTTATCTGGCAACTAAAGCAGTTCAGGAAAGTGCCAAATTAAATTTAGAAACAGTTGAAGAGAGTGTAGTGGTTCTGACTGGAGTATTGTATGGGCAACACCTCCAGAAGATCTCAGTAGTTCAGCTTACTCAAAAGACAGCAGCAGCTTTGAAAGCAGTCTGTTTCTTGCCACAAAGTTAATGCAGTAGATTAAGACAATAGTGTTACTGAAAAGAGGGGTTTTTTCTCCACTGTGAGTAATGATCTGTCACTTTTCTCCCTTTCTTGTACAATGGTATCAGACCAAAAATAGTACTCATGATATCAGATGTACAAGGCAGAAAATTTTGGAGATGCCTTTTATCCCAGTTTGCCTGTGTACTAAAGAGAACTACCTTCTATTCAATATATAATTTGAAAATACTATGTATTTTATCTGTTTTTATAATAATTTACAGATAATAGAAATAGTAGCTTAATAAAGCAGGAAAAGATAATTAGGTCTTTGAACACAAAGCAAAATTGATACTTCTAATGAAACTGTAATCTCATGCAATGTAATGACATTTTATGTAAGTATAATACTGGTTATGATATTTTTACAGACTTTGCATTTGTCCTAATAAACATACTTATTTTAACTCATTTTTCATTCTGGAGATATGTAAACACATGAAAAGTAGAATCATTCCAGTGTTGATTCTATAACTTGAACATTATGTTTTCTATAGGAGCATTGGCAAGTCAGTAACTGATTGCATTGAAGTCTGCAAGATGTGAGGGAAAAATGGGTGGACTTTAACAGGCTGATTAAAGGTAGACCAGTCATGATGCTTCATGGAATTAAATATACTAATCAGATTCTGAGCTTAGCAGACAGAAATAGAAAAAGAAGTGGAACAAGGCTGTGAACATCGCTCCCTCTTTTATCTTTAATTTTAATTAGGTAATCTGATTGATTAAGACTTTTCAGATGGAGCTGGCATTTTGTAGCTGCTGGATAATTTAATTGTTATTTTTATTATCTGCTTTATCTGTAAAGAGTTAAATAAGTGGTAGTCTTTTATTGCTTCATTGATTTGAAGGATGTGTATATACTGTGTATCATTGCTGGCTGGGTTTGATGGTACTGACAGGGGTAAGTCTAAAGAAAAAAATTGAACTTGTTATCCTATTAAGCCTTAGCAAGACAGCCAACCCATCCTTCATGAGCTTAGAAAAGCAAACTGTTCACAGACAGTCCCTTACAGCAAGCATCTGAGGAAAATGAATATTGGCTCATGGCAATGGTAAGTATAAACCTTTTTCTGGTAAATTAGACTATTTTAATTAGTATTCTGTAGCTACTAATTGTTACAATTCATCATAAATTTTGTTAAATAGAAATTCTGCAGATTTTTTTCACAGTAAGAAAATATGAGTGTTTTCCTAAATGATAGATTTTTAAGACAGATATCTATCTGATTACTAAATCTGTATTGGTTATCTTATTTTAGCATATAAGTACTATAAGTTTAGTGGTATATAATTTTGGAAATTAAAGCCTACTTGTATGAACTTGAATTTGTTAGAAGTATTGCCTTTCTGCAACCAGCATTTCACACTGGAATATGAGGAGTGCTAAGACTACAGAATTAGTAGTCAAGAAGGAATATTGAGAGTTGAGTTGAGAGAAGAGGATGCTGTTGAGTAGAGAAGCTTACATTTTAATTTTTCAGCACTTAAGTAAGCCTGGATAGTAATTTTTTTCCTCCTACCATTTCATCATCCTGCGAACTAGTCTAGCTTTGATAAAGTACATCCCTATTTCTTTCCAAGGAGAGAAGCATTCTAATGTTCAGCTAAGAAATGTAGGTATTTTCCCAAGACCTCTGCCAAAGCTACAAAAGAGTGTATGAAATAAGCGTCTCAAATTCTTTTGTCACTCTAAGTCTAAATTGCTCCTTACTTACTTTGTATGAATTGCTCGTCTGGAGAAAGTGACCCTGGAAACCGCATGGTCAGGAAATATGGTTCCCATTTCAGACACTAGAAATCAAATCCTAAAAGTTAGGATAGGGTGAAAGATTTCGCCCATATTGCATTCTATGAACAATGGAATATTTTTCATATATAATGGTAATTTATATTTTATACTCCCAGACATTTTGAAAATAAAAAAATTACCTCATTTTCAGATAAAATTTTTATAGTGTGCAATTACTCTGCAGGGTTTTTTTGGTGGGCTGAGTTTCAGGTATAAGCAAATACTTTGAATTTACCTGGTTTCAGGTAAGAGGGACAAGGAATTCTGAAGCTCAAATAAATTGGATTAATTTATTTGAGAAAGAATTGAGAAAGAAATTTATTAGAGAATAATTGAGAAGGAATTATAGTATTACACTGATAGTAACTTCTTCCAGTATAGAAACTCTATTTCATTATTGGAAATGGTTGTTATGGTTGTTGTAGATGTCATTGTTAATGTATGTTATAGTGAGATTTCTACTAGTTTCGTTATCAATTGTTGCATCACATCTGGAGGGTATTTCCGATACCTGCTGTCATTTTTGGTACTGACAAGGCATGAATTCCATAGATAGCACTCCGAATATCAGAATGACAAACTCGCTGACATGAACAGGCTAATCCAGCTGATACTCAGGAGTATCAGCTGATACTTTAGGAGGTTTTCCTTTGGTCTCTAAAACAGAAATTGCAGATGTCTGACAATGTAAACAGATATGGAAGTTTATATGACTTTTAAAACACGTTTTCAGAGCTTTTGATGAAGGAAAATTATTTTATGCAGTAGAAAAGAGAGGTCCTGCGCAGCAAATTCTGTTCTCTGTTTATAAATATGTTTTTACTTATATGATAATAAATACATGAACATCCTTTGTAGTAAAGTGTAGAATAATAATTACTTAGTAATTATGTTAAAATCATGATGGAATATTTTATAGACCATTTACAGCACAGAGCCTACCTGCTAGCTTGTTGTAGTGTAAGGCAGTGCACATTTTTAAATGAAGGTAAAAATAAAAAATGCTGCTGCAGAAATTAAGTATCTCCAACATCTAAAAGAAATGTTTATCTTTGTTAATACATTATTTTGTCTTCTGTTGCAAAAGCTCAAAGTAATTAACCAAAAAGCAGAATTACTTAATAAGTAGACAGGAGCTTTACAGGACATGAGTTTTACATATGATTTAGCAGAATTAAAAAAAAAACAAAAAACAACTGACTTCACTTTTCTCTAAAAAAGCAGAAATACCTGTGTATATACAGCCTATGATTGCTAATCTATATTTCACGGCAACTTTGCTGGTACCTGCATTCTTGGTGCTGAGTTAAAATAATCTTGAAAACATTCGACTGACTGCCATTGTAGTCGCATTTTGTGAATCTAAAGTGAGATGCCTGCAGGGAGACAGCTTTAATATATTGTAGAGAATAATACAACTATTATTTCTTTTCAAAAGATTGGTCAAAATCTATTCAACGATTCATATTGTGTCCATTTCTGCTGGTAGAAAAGTCAAAAGTAATGCAAAATCTAATTACATGGGGTTTGAGTTTCCTAAATATGTGGATTTATGGCATATGTGATGGTCTTAGTTGTTTAGACAGTAACCTTCCATCTGAATCAGAAGCAAAGAGATACTGACTGGTGTTTGCAATCATTTTGTGGTTGGAAAAAAAAAGTGCCACTGTAGCAGTGAGGAACAAGTGACATGGACCCCCTTATGCATCGGGAGATCCCTTTATTGTAAAAAAATCATACCCTTTTTATGCCTTTAATCTCTACCTGACATAACTGAAACCAAGATGAGACTTAAGAGAAAGAAGGCACCCGCTGGCTGCCTCAGCTGCAGTGCTGCTGTCTGTGCATCCTGTCATCTACTCAGCCTCCTGCTCATGAACTGTCCCTGTGTTCCCCTCTCACCTCTCAACCGATTTCCAGCTGTCCAGCCCGCAGCTGTGCCTTTCCCATGGGGCTTTCTGATGAGCATAAGCCTTAGCAACTTTAATAATCATAACCCCATAATAATATATAACCCCACAAAATCTTTTGTTTTTTATTAAGCAACGAAAACCTACTAGGAAAAACCTAAACAACTCCTAAGACATTAATAACAGGGACGACAATAATAACTATAACAACTTTTCAAAAACTGTAACATAGGCTTATAACATAGCAACTATATATACATTAATTCAGGATGCTGTGACAAAAGTCTGCACACACCGTGATGGAATGCCCTGCACATGATGGCCCGTGGAGAGGCAGGCATATCCTCTTCCCCATGTCAGCAAGGCCAGTGGTTCTTTCATTCTGCAGTCAGGTCCTTTGCCATCACAGGAGGTTTTAGATGGGCCTTCGTGTGGAAAGGATACTGCCTTTCACATGCAGTTTGTCTCATCTCACAGAAATTTAAAAAATTGAGAACCTACAAGGCTTTAGCTCGTGAGGGCACCCCAACTCCCCGCCTCTTTGTTTTTCAAGCAAGGATTTTAAGATTTTATGGGCACACTCAACAATAGTACAGTTCATGACATAAAATGGTTGATCAGTGAGTCCCAGCAGAACACCTGTTGCAGATTGAGTTCACTAATCCACGTTTTATTGTGTGTTTCGTTTGGGTGCTCTATTCTCAGAACTTAGTGGATACTGTCATATATCCACTGAGTTCCATTTGATTGGAATCTGATTATTTTCAGACATAGAGTTCACGATTTTAATAATTTTACAAAGGGCTATATGGTACTGTTACAGTCCCTGTAAATTGCTGCCTTCTTCCTTTTTTCTAGACATTTTGCAGACATTTTTGAGAAGGCCAGTTTTTTCAGGAAAATACATAGGTGAAACTAAGCAAGTGAAGACAGGATCCATTCAGCTGAGGCAGAGAGTGAGAAACACTGCCAAGACAGGCATTTTTATGACATTTTATATATGTTTGACATAAACATTCTCTGACATGAAATATATTCTACAGTACTTCAGAAATGTGTGTTCAGAAATTATTCAAATAAAATTCTAGCGGAAGCTTGATGAAGAGAAAAAGGCAAAACTAGAAGGTATTTCAATAAGATGTATTTCAGTGAGATAAGTAAAAGGTAAATCAGTGATGAACCCTTTTTGCCTACTTTCTGTGGAACTCAAAACTCTCCTATACTACTCATTCTAATGACATTGTAAATTATATGTGGGGCATCTACCCCAGTGTGTGAAAAATCTAAAGTAGGGAAAATGCCACAGACCACAGTCAGTACAGAAAATAAAAAGGATAAATCAAGTAGTAAACTTTAGCATTTGCCTAGACATATTTGAGAATCTCAGATGGCTTTGGATAATTCTGTTTGGAGTTTGTATGGTTTTAACTGTGTCAGTTACTTCACTGTGAGGCACTGAAACAGGTCACTCAGAGAAGCTGGGGATGCCCCATCCCTGGAGGTGTTCAAACTGGATGGAGCTTTGAGCAGCCTGATCTAGTGGAAGGTGTCCCTGTCCATGGCAGCGGTGTTGGGATGAGATGATCTTTAAGTTTCCTTCCAGCATGAGCCATTCTGTGATTGTCTAATTCACTCTGGAAAATTCAAACTTCAGTAATTAAAGGAGAGGAACTAAGCAGTTAGAGGCTGGACCACACATAGCTAGTAATTTGAGAAGCAAAGTCAA
The DNA here is from genome assembly GCF_901933205.1 of Camarhynchus parvulus. Taxonomy (NCBI): domain Eukaryota; kingdom Metazoa; phylum Chordata; class Aves; order Passeriformes; family Thraupidae; genus Camarhynchus; species Camarhynchus parvulus. The sequence continues at coordinate 3,876,237 of NC_044601.1, forward strand.
AGCAATGATTAGTATGGCAAAGTAGAATATTGTGAAATACAAAGAGACACGATGGAAATAAATGAGAATTAAATTCAGTGTTACTAAGTTCAGCTAGGGAAACAGGGACAAAATTGATTCTGTATCAAAAGGGAGGAAACAGATAGAAGGGATTAATGTTGAAATGCAGAAGGAAAGAGAAGTAAAATATTCTTTTTTGAGAAAGGCCTGTTTTGGTAGGCTATGACATCATTGTTCTAAAGTCTGTGAGCACTGTAGAATTCAGTAGGGAGGTATTCAGTGAGGTACCTCTGAATATAATCATAGCCAAAACCTTCATAAGTTATGGCTATGAATAGAGAGACTTACAGCCTCAAAGGATACTTTATATTATCCTGAAAGAACTTAAAATATTTTTCAAATTTATTGTGTCATCACACCATTCTGATTCAGCATTAGCAAATATATTCTCTGTATTTTCCTTTCTTTTCTTTCTGTATTGTCCTTTGTCTTTTCTGACAGTCTCATCCTTATAGGTTCACTGAACATGGTTGTTTAGGAAACAAAAGAACACATGTAGTTTCACGTAAAATCTCCACTATATAAATATATAAAGTAAAATAGCTCCTCCTATGTTTTCAAATTTACTTCCAATCAGTGTTTTTAAGGCAACTTTTCCTGCATAACAAGATGAACTCAAAGCCATTCATTACACTGGTTTTGGGTTTCTTTGTTTTTGCTTTCATTGTCTCAGAGCTTGTCATCATCTGCATTAACCTGAAGGAAACAGCATTATAGATGTTATCAACAATGAAAATAAATACGTTCTAAACAGAGATTTACCTGTATTTATAGAGGGATATAAATATAAATACAAACATTTCTAGGTTGATCTTTTACTCAAAATTAGGATGTTGTTATTCTGAGCTAACCCAAGCAGTAAGAGTAAGCTATCATGTAAGAAAATATGTCAATGGACTTTGGCTTCCATCCAGGCAAATGCTGAATGCTTCTATTCCCAGTTAAGCTAATTTGTCTCTTGTACATCTAGTGTCCAGCAGTGAACAAAATAGTTCCTAAGGCAAGGTCTTACCCTGCAGTCCTGATGCATACAACTAATCCTTGCTCCAGTCAATAGGTCTACTCATGAGTAGGATTCAAGCTGATGAGATTCCTAATTCTCTTATCACATCTCAGCCCCAGGATCAATGAGACAAGAATAGACCAAGACAACGCGTGGGTAGGAACAGCAAGGAAAGTGTGCCTCTTCTGATATGGAAGGCCCAAGAGTAGAAAGGATAAATTAACATATGGAAATGTAGCATGGGCCGCAAAACTATTTGCGTCATGAAGTTGTTTCCAATGTTTTTTGAAATTTAAGGCATCAACAATTTAACATACTGCAGGTACAATAAAAGTAATATGTAAATACTATAATTAATATCCAAGACCTGATAGACTGAATAATAAAAACATCAGAGTTGGTAAAATTAATCACAAGTGAACAGTGCAAATAATCATTATAATTTTTATCTACTTACTGCCAAATACAGATACTATTTTAAAAAATACAGCCTCATCATCCTGTTAACCTGTATCATAAATCTCATTTTCAACAATAAGGCAAAAATATGTAATCCTACCTTTATAAACAATTGTGACCTGTGACTATTTCCACGGCTGTTTTCACAGCTGCTTGCTCAGAGTTTTACATTTTAGAAGGTATTAGACCATTTCCCAAAACCCCAACATGCAGAGAATCAGCACTAGCTACCTTCAGTACTTTCAGTGTGTTCCATAACACCAAATACACATAAATTTGAGTAGTAGTAGAACTGCTGATCATCTCAGACACAGGATTTGTTCTGCAAAGTTGAATGATATTCTATCATTACAAAACCTGGCAAAACTGGACATTTCAACTATGAGGAAAAAGTGAAATGAATATTATTTTCTTCATAACTGATCCACAATCCTTTCTATCTCCCTAATATTCAAGCATCTTTCTTGCAGTGATTCTTTTGAGTACTTTAGGTACTTTTTTATTCTTCAATCCGTCTTCAACCAAGAAAACCTTATCCCCAAAGCCATCATAATTCTAATCCTCTGCTAAGTGATTACAGATATGTCTATTATTCTTTCCTAAAAATGAGGCCTTAAACTCTTCATGTAAAAATGTGTCTCTGGCCTTATCTTGCATTCAGCATTCAGTATAATTCAGAATTTTTTTAAAGAATAAACTGTGGTGCATACAACTGTAAAAGTAACCATCAAATATAAAGATAAACTAAAGTAAAACAGACAGCTGTTTTTGATCTGCAGACAGTTTTTAACAGCGTTTTAGTAATAACAACTGGAAATCACATTTCCTATACTGAAGTTAACCATTTCATTACTTACTATAGAAAAGGGATAAAAAACCCCATGGAAATGGAATTCCCGGGGAACAATTGAAAGTAGTATAGCAAATGCAAGTATTTTGGAAATAAAACCATGAAGGTCAGGAAGGTGAAGGGAAGGAATTAAGTGTGTAGCATCTTCTTGCTGAATTGAGGAAGTTCCCAGAAGTAAAGACATTTTCCCAGTTTCACCTTAATGAAATATAACTGAAACCTCAGATGTAACAGTCACATTCGGGTTCTCTTAGTTCCTAAAGTCATGAATATGTGCATCAATCTGCAAATCTTACACATGACTCCTCAAATATGAGGTTGCTATTCATGGCATACTTGCATGTGTAACTCTTAAAGACATGAAACTAATGGGCACTCCCTCATGCACTACACTACAAATAGGTACCACTGGCACTAGGTACCAGTCCTAGCTCTTGCCTCTGTGTCCTTTAAAGCCTTGTATTTGATTTCAGGTTCATTTTTCCTTCTGAGAACAGAGCTCGGTTGGTGGGTTTGGCTGTCAAGCCAAAATACTAAAGACTAAAAATTCCTGGAAATAAATACAGATATATCTTCAAACTGAAACTGAGAGTGTAAACTTTCCGAAGTGCCTGCTGTAAAATGAGTACACCATTTTCACAGTCTGCCTGTAGTGTCTTCCAAAAAGACAGAGGAGAATTGCCTTCATTTTGCAGCCAGCTAAAGAATGTATGCTGGCATATTCAGTCATTCAAGCCTCACACCAACTTAAAATTTTTCAGAAGTAGAAATGACTGTGTCTGGAAAACATTTCATCCCGGTTGTTTGGCTAGCTATGTGTCTTGGCATACAGTGGCATGTAACATGAGTCTTAAAATTTCAGTGTAATTATTTTAAAAGCTTTATCCTTGTAACAAGATTCATATATCCTCATTATTCCAGGTAAGTTTGTGGCCTTAAAAATTCACTCACACTCCTTCCACAATGATGTATTGCCTGTTCTGATAAACAAACATCCAAAGACTATTAGGACTTATAACACTTGTAATTTGTTGATTTTTCCCAACAATACCTATTGATTTCCAAGACCACACCTATCATGTATTAGTTGTTCAAACACTTCTCACTTCAAAGAATCCCTTCTCAAGAGAAGAAAACAATTATTATTAAGTATTTTGTTACACATATAAATAAGATTGAATTTAAAATGAATGCTTAAAATATTAATCTCTAAAAATCTGAATCAGATCAAATCATAGACTGTAAAAGATCACCCACTGCTCAAATCTTCCACAGACTTTGAAGGGTATTGGTTCAGGCCCTATAACTGAGATAATGAGATTTGATTTTAAGATATTATTTTAAAATCTTCAAATGTTGTTCCTAGATAAATAAAAGAATAAATAAATGCATTAGTACCTGCTCTAGAACTTTTCTATTTTTTATTATAACAAGTTATAATAAAACAAGTCAGTAAACCTGAGAGTTAGAGGGCAAAACTATTCCAGAGAAGCTTTCTCATTATCCATTGTTTTCCCTCCCACACAGAAAACTAGAACACAGATGCCCTTGGTTCTTAGAAATGAGTAGAAAGAAAAGAAAAAGCTGCAAGAGCAGAAAGAGCTCAGATTCCAGAGAATGTAAGTTTACAGAAATGTTTAATATAAAATAGAATCAACAGAAACATATGTGGCTATTCTTAACTTACTCTTTAAGACAGAAATTCACTTTTGTGCCCAGCTGTTTGTCAGATTGGAAATATTTACACTTAATTGTGGATACATATTGGTAATGTATTACATTACGGTGAAGCTAGTTCTTTTATTTTAGTTAAGCTGCTATCCTGTTTATTTCTGGCAAAAGCTTTTCAAATATATTGTTGTTCAATTGCCTCAAAATGTCACCATTCTTGGTGTAAATCTCAGTGTTGTCTTAGTTTAATAGCTTGTTCTAATCCTGTTTAAGTAGATGTCACTATTAAACTGTTACCCTGTAGTGCACATGACCTTTTCTTACAAAAACCAAAGCAAGACAGAATTTTATGTCATTGTGTGAATGCCATGAAATCTTGCCTAGTACAGCCAGGAAACACTATTTTATTCTACTTAAATCAGGTAGCTGTGACTCACATCTCCTGGCAATGTGCCACTGACCTGCTGTGTGATGGTATTAATTAATCCCTTTGTTTGCTCATCTGTAAAAGGATTATAAAAGCCAACTTCCATAGAATTTACCCAGATGGCAAGCAGGCAGTGGGATGATGATTGACCCAGTGTGTTCACAGGAAAAAAGTCAATATTAGGAGGAGTAATAAAATTTCAAATGTAGCTCTTATTATAAGCAAATAGAATATCTTATACCCTAACAAAAGCAAAAATTTATTTTTAAAAAATGCAAATGTATTGAATTTCTCAGATCAGAGTGAATTAATGTGGCCATCCTGTTTATCTCATTTCGCATTATTTATCAGTTAACTATGACGAAACTAGTTAATACTGAAATTTAAAAGTAATAATGTGGAAAATACACTAGATCTTAAAGATAGTGTAGGCATTTTCTATGAAAACTGTCTCAAAGCTAATCACATATTTATGATACTGCTTACCAAATCATGGGAAAATGTTTGTTTGTTTGTTTGTTTTTTAATCTTGAATTAGATGCACAGTTGTCACCCATTTGTAAATGCCAGCAAAGTGTAGGAAGCCTTGAAAATAAAGCACATGAGGCTCTGTCTCACTTCACAGAGCCACTGGATGCAAAAGGCGCTGAAGAAGACAGAAAAGATCATGAAAACAAGAATCAGAGCAGCTCAGATGCTTCTGAAGACAGAGACCTTGATAATGTATCAGACATTGAAAAAGAAGGGAAGAAGAAAAAGAACTGCACTCCTAAAATGATCTCACCTCAGCAAGATGAAATCCTAGCTACAGTAACTTTTGCTGAGTCAGAGGGCTCATCCAAAGGAAAAATTACACTGTGGGGCAAGCCAGATTCTTCAGACTCAGTTTGCTTGGCCACTGGAAAAATTTCTGCAGAAGTAAAATATGGCTCCTTTAATATTGAAGTAGAAATTAAGAATATTTCTTTGTTTGATTCTGGAACAAAAGTTGGGGATGAACAAAGGAAGAGTTCAAAGAACAAGAAATGTCATGAAAGACAATGCCAGAGAACTCAGTGTTCAAAATGTTCAAAGTGTGAATGCCCTTTAGCTGAACAGTCAGCAGAACACAGGGGGAAATATAAGAGATCCTCTCTACATAAAATTCAAAGTGCCATCAATGAAAGTCCCTCCTTGGAAATGAACATTGAAACTAAAGACATTCAGGTGGAATATACCAGCAGAAATAAAAATCTGAAGGTTAACATCAAAGCTGGCGAGCAGGCACAGAGCAAACCACTCAACAGGGAACATGAAGACACATACTGGAGTGAAACAGATTATTCTGTTACAGAGGCACTGTGTAACACAGACTGTGAGTCATTGTTTAGCTTTCATGAAAAAGCAGATTATACATTCCCAGATGGATATACACTTCTTCCTCCACCTAAGGAATTTGCTGACTGTGACAAAATGCACCTGGATACAATAGCAGAAGGCATATCTTCATACCCTGTTAATAGCGGAAAGGAATCTGACGGTCTCACTACAGCCTTGAGTATTTGGGGAGAAGAAAATTTTTTCTGTAAACTTAACACAGAGGTCTATGAAGACCATACCAATGAGAAGGAAGACTTTTCTAAGGATAAAATACTTTTCTCAAAAATAAATAATAGTAATTGTCTTGTAGCCATTAATACCTTGCAAAATCCAAACAATGGGAAAGAATGTGTTAATAAGAGCAATGTATTACATCAAGAAAGAAATAACTGTGACAAACACAGAGACAGAGGACGAAAAACAGCAAGAAGAAAGTCTTTCCCAGATACTACCCTGGAGGTACCATCACCAGTTCACCCTAGAAGGGATTCTGGCTTTTACTCACTGCCGTCCTTAAACGTATTGCTTAAGGAGACCAAAGCAGATGTCTATAACAGGAACTCACATATTCCTAGAAAATATAAGGAACTTTGTAAGTGTCCTGACTTGACCTCCTCTCTGACAGAGCTTTACAAGTATCCCAACTTGACCTCCTCTCTGAGAAATTTAAGAAGTCTTAAGTCTTCATATCAGTACGCTTTCACATCATTTGATCATAATATTACCATTTATCCATCTGAGCCTGAAGAAGATGTGTGTCTAGATGGCACTTGTTTACTGAAAGACTGTGCAGACTGTGTGGGGCAAGATGAAGAAACAGAAGAAACATTAATGGAGAGCCTTCATTCCAGAGGTACTACACCTGACAAAAGAGAAAATTACCATGAAGAGCCTCTGGGAAACCTATCCATGTGGGAAGAAGACTCAGAGTCTACTGAAGCTTTAAATAAAGAGAAATCAGAGTACAACTCTGTAGAAAAGCATGTTGAATGGCAAAACAAAGCTCACCCAATACAAGCCTCTTCACTTTCTACAAGCCCTTCAGGTGAATTCATTAATGATATAGAAAGTATTAATTATGCATCTACAGAAAGCATCCCAAAACAATCACAGACTTCATCTTCAGTTTTACAGTTAAATGTACTCCCACCGTATGCAGAGTCTGAGGTAACAAATAAAAGGAGAGAGTCAGTACTGGCTGACCCTCCAGTGATAACTGGAGAAGGAGAAGGAAGACTTGTCCAAGGCAACACCACATTGATACCTGAATGTTTTGCCTCTGCAGTGAAGAAAGAACCTAACCTTACCTGCAGTATACAAGAAAAATCCTTGCTGTCATCCATGTTAGATCACAAAGAGAATGACACGAATAAAGCATTGGAAAGCCTTTCTGAGGTACAGTACGTATCTGGAGATGTCCTTGTTGAATCTGATTGCCATAATAATTCAGCACAGGTCTTCGTATTATCTACCTCTTCAGTATGCACAGAAAATAAAGAGAATTTCACAGAACATTTAAACATTAAGCAAAGATTGGAGAACTCTTGCAGTAAACAGTCAACTGATGACAGTTTAAGGAGAGAGCCTGGAGTAAATCAACTACCACTGTTAGTCAAGTCCAACTTCGAAGAAATTGAATCAAATTTTGAAATGAAAGAAGATTATTATGAGACTGCAGATATGTCATCATCAGTAAGACATATTAGTCAGAAAGGTAGGTGTTACAAGACTTTTCAAGTTAATATCACACATCTTTTGCATAGGAGCTTTTGTGACATCTGTTTACTTGGTAAATAAATGTATATTAAAAGTTTACAATGATATTGTTATGGCCACGGGGTTACAATATGCAGTTGTTCTGCTGAGGATTCTAGGAACCATCTTGCAGAGCCAAGAAATCAATATTTTTAAAAAAACAAAAAATTAATGCAGCTTTGATCAAGAAGCAGTTTTTCTACATTAAACTGCCCCCCTATCCTGTACAACTAGTGAGAGAAGAAAGCACCATTGCAGGAAGTAATAGTAAAAGCAGTTACTGTGTGATATGAACTCAGAGCGCAAGTCTGTGTTTAAAACCACATAAATCTGGCTTTCAAATCCATGTGATTGACAGGAATACTGAATATATATGGATACATATAGGTCTTAATTCCGGCTGAACATTTTCATTGGATGACCACAGGGGATCTTTGAACCTGCTTTTCTCCTCTCTTTTATATGTTTGAAGAAAGTGTGTATGAAAAAGGCTTATTTTTAATAGCTAATTTTACGAAATTTCTTGTCTTCCTTTTTATAATCCATCTACTGATATCCATAACTTGTCTTTTAAAATTAGTGTTTTGAAGTATAAAAATTTTAAGCCATCCTGGGATATTACACACTACAATGTGAGCCTTTTGCATTATGAATATGTACACACATATGTGTGTATGTGTTGTTAAAATATCACTCCAAACGCTTTAATTTTATTTTTTTAATATCAATCAGGTTGTATGCAAATACATCTCAAATTCACCTCTCCAGAAGGCGATGTTTCCAGCTGATTTGGAGGTTAAGAGGTTTATATAATTGGAAAATATACATTTTCTTATGGAAAATGTCTTATATAATCCTAGTTCAAAGAAGCTGAAGTTTTAAAAAATCTTTTAGTTCACCATACCTGCAGAAAGACTGGTATGACCTCCGTGGCTGTCTTGTTTGGCACTGGTAATGGAAATTTAAAAAAATACCTGAAGTATTTTATACACTATATAGATATACTACATGGATTCATATTGGTATATAGACCAGTACCTCAACATAAGTATCTCAATACAAATATCTCGGTATCAATATGTGAACTAGAGAATTGATGAAATGGAAATCTCTATAGAACAATGTATAGAATTAAGATACTAAAGGAAACTGTATGCCAAAATCCTTGACTTCTCAGACATTAGACCTAAATGGTTAAGGGACACAGCACAGAAGTGAGATATAGCTATGTTTTTCTTTTGTTTTTCTTTTCTCTTCTTTTATTCTCTCTTCCCTTTTGCCCTTTGCTAAGAATTATCTATGTGTGTTCTTTCTCATACCTGTCATCTTGCTTTGGCCCTCTTTTGGTCCAGGGTCGTATTTTGTTTTATCTCCATTCCCAGCAATGCTGTGGAGGTCCTCCTCTAAAAGAATAAATGTGTGCATTCAGAATAAATTTTACAGCCTACTTTACCAAGACATTGGGCAGTGTGGGAATTTTGGAGTTTAGTAATCAGTGACACTGGAAAGCAAATATGTCATTTTTCTGCAAAGAATGAGAACTTCTACCACAGAGGAGAAGAGATGCCACTGTGGTGAACAGGATGGGAGAAAGGCAGTCTAGAAGTCTCTAGTGTTCTGGGTACTTCATGGTTGTATCAAAGAGGAAAAGACCCCTGCAAAGGGCACTAGAAGGACATTCCTGAGTCTCAGCAATGGTCTGGAACAGTGCCCTGGAATGCCCTTGCTGAGTTACACGTGATGAGCATCTGGTTGAAGCCAGAAAAAGGCTGTGCAGCCATGGGTGTATCTACAGAGTCCTCCAGGGAGGCTGTGGAGGTTGGACTTTATCTGTCCTTGCCAGTGCTTACAGTCACATTTTTAATACAGAGTATAATACAAGATCTGTTTTATGATTGTTGTCTTATCTGAAATAATAATGCAACAATTAAGTTTATTCTGCCTTAACTAGAAAGAAGTCTGAACCAGGAAAATCTTCATGCATATCTTTCAAGATTATTAGTATTTAAATAGGAGTTTATATATCTACCAATTGACCGCTTCAGAAATGTATAATGTTAAACAAGATCCATGAGCAATTTACAAGTTTCTGCATTAAGACAGTGAGGTACTATGCTATGTAGGTATTTAAGTAGAGATACTTCTACTCAATTAGTCTCAGATGTATATTTTCAGAATATTTTCAGTATTATTTGGTATTTTCATTTATATATTGGTTAGATTATTCTTGGATTTAGAACATGGAGATATTACACAGTAAAATTACTTTTACAAGTTGTGTCGCATATTTCTCACAAACAACATCTGGTTATAATTTAGACTTGAAATCAGAGATGAATAAAACCAGAAAATTGCCTTTGAAGAAAGACACTAGAGCAAGTGACAGTTCCCAGGAAGATGCAATAGACCAGTGGGCCAGAAGACGGAAACAGTTCAAAGACAGCAAAAAGTGCAGTTCAACTGGAGGAAGCTCCATAAACAGCACAATCACTGAGGGATCAAGTGAGTACTTTAGTATTACACTTGGTATCTTTCCTGTATGTGTAATTGGTAATATGACAGGCTTTTCAACTGAGGAAATTGATGTCCAGTTTGCTATCCAAATGTCTCTGTTAGTCATTATCATGAGTAACACAGAATATCCTTTCTCCTTGGTTAAGCAAACAATCTGACTAAAAAAAAAGTTGATTCTATCATGCATGTTCATGGTAGGGCATGTTCAAATTATATGCTCAAATAATATTAAGACAAACTTTAGGCACAAACATGTAATTATGTGGCAGCAGGTTTGAGGTTATAACAAAAATCATAATCCTGATATCTACTTATGTCAAAGCATGCTGAGCTGGGAGTCTTTCCTCCTTACAAAGGCAACCACCTGCTCCAACTTTAATCTACACTTGTTGCCTAGATTGTTATTCACTGTGACTCATAACTGTCTCTTTAAGAGATCTGTCACCTTGCCACATGCAAATTCATCAGCTTAAACTTCATGGGAAGGAATTTTTCAGATGAACTGCTTAGTGAATTTAAATTGCATGCAGATGGAGTCACCAAACAAGGATTGAACAGTCTAGGGAGTACATATGTGGATATGTGGTATTTCTTACTTAACACTGCCTTACCTCCTGTTTTGCTATTTTAGTAATATAAAAAATACTTTGTGGGGATGAAGAAATGTGCACTTCCCTGTGGAAATATTTTGTGCTATGAGTTCTTTCGGTACAGGAAATTTTATTTGTAGGTGTATAGCCTCCTCTTTGAAGAAGGGAAAATATGGATGTATAGAAAACTCTGAACTCTGAGTCCTCAGTGCAAGTCCAATAGATGATAAAGTATAAATATGTTCCATGCCTGTACCAAAGAGGTAAATCCTACATTAATTCAGTACTTATACATAGCTTTCAGTTGGCAGCTGGGTTACCAAGAGGGACCTGAGATATGTGAACCAGCAGGGAACCCAAGCCTTTTTGAAGTAGTAATTGAAGAGCAGGCAGGATACCCTGAGGTATCTCATATGGTACAGGCCACCTCTGTTCAGGTAACTGAGCCACTCCCTAAGGTTTTAATGCCTGTTAATGAAGAAGAAGGCATGACTAACATTTCACATGGGAATAAAAAGGCTCTTTATTGGTAGCAATTTTCATTGCTTGCCCCTAAAACAGGTTCTATGCCATCATATTAAGACTAGAAAATTACCCTGTCAAACCACCTGGGCTCAAAAAACTTACCAGAAGCTATACACACCAGGCTAAACTATTCCTTGATTTCAGCAGTGGTGTCTCTTGAATATAAAGCTGTACCATAAATTTTACTAAGTTTGGCATGTGTTGGTTTCATAGAGGAAACATATATATATATCTTTAACAAATCAAACAAGTCAAAAAAGAGCAAGTTGAAAGAGCCAGAATTGCTTTCCTTGAGACAAAGTTTTGGGTAGCATGTGGCATATACCCAGAGTGGTCTCCAGAACAGGTGACTGGACAGACAATTCTGTCACAGATTCTCACATCTAATCTTCTTGGATAGTATGCCACAGGCCTGAGACTTCTGTCCCTTTTGGTTTGGTAGCTTGACTTACCCTCTCTTGGCAGACAGCTCTGATTGGCATATGGAAGCAGCAGCTCCTTACATTCTTACTTCCAGCATCTGGGAATAATTTAAGTGTGCTTGTTTGTGACTCTCCAGTTTGACATCTGTTCCAAAAACTCAAGAAGAGAAAGGAAATGTTTTGGCATAATTCCATGGCAGTGCCAGCATGGCAGTGTATATAGTTTTGCCTATTTGTCACATTTTAATCTACTCTAACTCTACTAAAATTACAAAAATTCAGCATTAAACTGGCAAAATACTCTGCTGTACTGAGTTGTCTGGTGCTAGTCTAGGTTTTAATTTATGCTTTCGAGGAAAAATGAGCTTTAAACATATCAGCATAGTAATATTTATTTATTTGTCTATTTGCTAGTAGCTTCTTAAACAGTTAAGCATGTAATCTCATACTTTCTGCATAAGGGAGGAGCCAGTGGACCTGTAGTATTTGTCTAGATAGACACAGCTGAGCACATTTTCTAAGAGAAGAAAGGACTGCCACTTAGATGTATTCAGGGAGTGACTGCCTGAACAAATATAACTTTAAATAAAGGTGTATTTTTATCTTCTCTGTTTTTAAACTGGGAATCATTTTACATCAAACACAGGATAAACAAAGCAAACAGATCCTTCCTCCAGCTGCATTAAATCTAGCTGCATTATACCAGGCATTTCATACTGAAAGGCATGTGATGGTTTTTTCCTCTCAGAAAATTTGTATTTTCAGTCTATCTGTTAGCACAGCATCTGATGATGTATACTTATATATGACTTTCACCATCCAGTCTTAACTTTGAAGTTCCAGCTCCTGGTCTGCTTGGGATGTTGTTAGACTATTTATTTACATTCAGCTTGCTGTTTATAACCTGTCACAGCCCGCTGCCTGACATCCTATTGCCTTGAGAGTCTCAACTTTAGCAGAGAATTAGAGCTCTCCTCCATTTCCATGTGAACTCATTGCAAGATATTGGGAATGTAAATCCTTTTTAAAAAAACTTTATGCCTGGAAGAGCTAAGATTAAGAAAACAGAAAATATGGTCATCAATGCCCCTGTCATGGAAGATGCTTTTCATCTTCTCTTTTGTCTTCTGATATGAACTGAACTCATACTAAATTTCTAAAAGATTTGTTTGATTTCCTAATCAAATGGGTCACATTAGATAGCTTAAGGACTAGCTTAAGCCAGATTTGTCTTAAAGAGTTGCAGCTCCTGTTTTGACCACTTGCATTAAGACTTCACTTCTTACTCAAGTCCAACGTGCATTTGCCTCCAGTATTGTGATCTTCTATTTGGAAATCCTTGCAGACTTCTCCTTTAACAGCAACAAAATTGAGGAATTCAGTACAAACATTACAGACAGTTAATTAAGAAGTTTGTGGCACTTCTTGCATGCTGAGCGGCTGAGGTCTCTTGTTCTTCATACATTTTCCCTCCTGACATAACTTTTACTTGTTTTATCGCCATGACAGTAAATTCAGAGGATGCTCGATCAGTAGATCTGGGACTATATTCTGAAAATGAGGACAAAGGCTTTTATACAGAAAACTTTCATTCTGCGTCCTGGGTTTTCAGAGGAGATGATGTCTCTCCAGACAACAGTCCTAGATGTCTCAGCAAAAGACCTAGACCAGTGGCAAGTAAGTTGGCTAGAGCAACAGGTAATAAATGTCATAAAAATGTATTAATTTTGGGCACTCTGAGGATTTCAGGGGAACAACATTTGGAGGAGGTGCTGGCCTCTTATGCTAAAGAAAGGAAAGGGAGCAACCCAAGAATCTAAAAGCTTATTTAAAAAATAAATAATTCTTATTTAGCTATTATCTTGCAAAATATCAACATTACTTGATAAACTTGCTAAAGTTCATAATTAAACTTTGTGAGATAAGGGTAGAGGCGATGTAATTTCATGACTTCCTCAAGCTTGCCAAAATCTTAGAGATGTTTATGGTCATAAAGTATTATAATGGACATAAAATCTGTTTTACATCAAACTTTCAGGCATAGTTGATCCAGAAAGAAAATAATCATTTGCTAGGAGTATGGAGGATTGTCCTATTCATAGTTTAAATCTCTGCAAACAGATATAGTGAACAACTTTTTCTTTGGGAGGGGAGGTTTTCCTTCACTTCTCAGATGCTAAGTTACTCAAAAGTAACACAGTTCAAAGGACTAAGACAAGCTGAAACACCCCTATAGCTTTCCAGGAAACAGTCCTTTGTTGGAGCTCATAAATAATTCAGAATATGAGAGAAAACAAATGTCCGCTATAAATCTGATATGAAAAATTTCCCTTTACACAGATGAGAATATTCTGGAAAATCATTTTGGTTGCTTCTTCTCCAAGGGGAGAGCTCAGAACTTCAGCATGATTGTTAAAGTCAGTATTGAAGTATCTATTTTGGACAGATACCATCAATTGGCCTGATATTAAAGTAATCTTGAAAGCAATTTCTGTCTTCCAAATAGTACACAATTTGAAGACAAAACAGCTGTCATAAATTACTATTGAATTGGCCTCCATTAAGAAAAAATACATAGTAAGGTAGTCAAATTATCAAAACCAGACACTCCAAAAAATCAAATTTACACTGAAATAATTCTTAAGCATATTTGCTAAAGAAGCAGGCCATTTAAGTCAGAATAATAATACTAATAGACCCTGAGAAAAAGATGGAAGTAGGCAATTAGACCCTGATCTTCCTTTTTACGGAAGTTGATCCCTTTAAGTGTTAAATTCTGATGAGTTGAAAGATATTTCAACTCCCTTTGGCAGCAGATGCCACTGTGGCTGGGGAGGTTGAACTACAGGACTGGAAGGCATTCTGAGAGTGTGGAGTGGATGGATAAACAAAAGGAGAAGAAACAACTATCCAAAATATGGAGGCCTTATGAAATATAAAAAGAATGAAACTACAAGCAACAAATTTAAACTCATTTGAGAAATTAGAGTGTATTTTGTGTTTGCAGCGTAGAGGTTTGACACAGAGGGCATGAGAGTTTTTCTCTCCCAAAACACCATCAGTAGAGTGGAATACCTGAATACTTCAGCCTGCATTACAAAGTCCAGGCATTTAATTTAAATTGCTGTCTGCCTGTGCCCTAACATGAATGATATTTGATTTGCTGCAGTGTGAGGGGTGTCACTGCCTGAGGACCAGCACTTACTGTAAAATCAGTAACGCTCAGTACCTACAAAAAGTTTTAAAAACAGACTGCTGCTTATTAAATTGGATGTTTAAAGAAAAGAGGTATCTTTCTTCCTATTTCCAGTTCGAGAAAGAACAGTGAAGATTGCTAAAGGAACTGGCAATTACCCTTGGGGTTTCAGGATCCAGTTCTCAAAGCCAATCCTTGTGACTGAAGTTGACACAAGTAAGTTGTGTTTGTACTGGTTAATTTCGCCTGTGGAAATATATAAAAAGTAAATACATAATATTATATACACTGAGATAATGACATGATATATGTCTACATGATATAATATGATCTACATAGTATAGAACATCTGTTTTATATTAATTCATAATATTGATGTACACAATAATTTCCATAATTAGTGGGTGCAAGGTGTTTGAGAGCAAGAACTGCTCATGAGCAACTGTCTTAGAGCCCCACTATCCCTAGTAGTAAACCAGACTCCACTGCCCTGTCTTCTTCCATGTCAGTTCATACCTTGTGCAAGTGCCTGCATTTTGCTTCCCTCAAGATGTAAAGGCTAAAACTTTTGTGGGCTGACATCAATGAATGACAATAGGCCATTAAAAATTAAAATGAGGATACAGTGATCGTTCTAATATTTCCAAAAATCTTATTGGCTAGGGACACTTCTGCTTGGATCCATCGAGCCATCTGTCAGTCTTGATAGGTGGACTTCTTCTGGTAATTATGATGATTGTAAGAAACACCAAAAGAAACTCCAAAACCCAAGTGAGTGAGCAAAGAATGGCAGATGATTTTCAGCGAAGATGAAATGTAAGGATACTGCTTCTAGAGAAGAATGAGCTAGCTGTACCATGCCTTGATAATGGTGTTGGCGTTTTCGCTCAGGAATGAGATCTTGGGAGTCACCACTGAAAAGCCTCTGAAATCATTGGCTCTGTGCATAATACCAACTTAGAAATCTGGCTAAAAGTTGGCTCAGTCAGTAACAGCAGAGAGAATGAGACGCAGGCAGTCTGCCTGCCTAAGACCTTGGCTCATCCAAGTCGAGAGTACTGCTTGCTCTACTGCTCTGCATCTCAGGACAGGCACAGTAGAATTAGGGAAAGAGCAGAAGGTACGGGAGACTATGATAGATTCTTACTAAAAATAGCAGATACTGTGCAAAATGTCATCCAGTACAGAGAAAGCTAGTGCTTGCCTTCTGGCATGGCATCTGAGAACAGCTCTGTCACTATCACCAGCCTTACGTATTAGATTGTCCATCATCCTGACAACACTGAGAAAGCCTGTGAATTCAGGAGCATGTGAGTTCATAAGCTCTTTACCTAAGTATAAATAAAATCCTGCATCATGCATACAATAGCTCTGACACTTACCAATTTACCCCTACTGGTTAAAATTAAGTATAGCAACTCACATTTTATATCGCTCTTTTACTTGTATGTTGTTTTCAAACACAGTTGCTTTAAAACAGTGACAACATTAAAAAATAACATTTTTCAGACAAGCTTGTGGTAAAATTATGTTTTCTCAAAATATAACTCATTTCATTGGGAAGAAATTCTTCCCTGTGAGAGTGGTGAGGCACTCACACAGCTTGCCCAGAGAGGCTGTGGATGCCCCATCCCTTCAAAAGTTCAAGCCAGGGTTAAATGGGACTTTGAGCAACCTGGTTTAGTGGAAGGGGATTGGAACTACATGGTCTCTTTCAACTGAAATCATTCTATGATTCTATAATGAATATTTTAATAATATTTTTATAGCCCACTTATGGTCGTAAAGTCTGGTATGGCATGCTTAAGGCCAGCACAACCCAAAATTTTCTGACATTTACAAATTATTTTTAATACACATGAGGGTGGATCAGGGCTTTATTGTGCCTGTTTATTATTAAGCTTTTACTAATTTTATCCCTACAATTTCTAAACATTCTCAGAAATACACTGAAGGATCACATTTACTGCATCATAGGGTGCAAAATCTTTAAAAGCATACAGTAAATGTTAAGGACATGAAATAAGACTTTCCAAAACTATTATTTTACAGTACATTCAGAATGCTTATTTATAAATGAGAAGATAAATACTGTATTTGAGAAATTTGTAACTGGGATTTAAGTAACTGTGTATTGGTGCCCACGAATAGAGTATATTTATCACTTCCCTAGTATGTTTCCATTCCTGGCTGGCATGTTTCTGAGCAGTGTTTTATTAGGAATGCATGTGCTTTGCAATGGTTAACAAATAAACAAAAGGTGATGCATTAAAAATCTGATTCATTTCTTCCTTCACTGGGACCTTTTTAACTTACCATGTAATTTCTTCCTTAAGCCAAAAATTCTCAAAATGCTATACCCAAATTCTATTAACCAGCAAAGATAAATATCAATACAGAAGGTGCTCTTTTGGGGTTAAATTCAAAGTTTGTCAGAATAATAGATAATTTTTTTCTACTGGCTCTACTAAGCTTTGCATCAGATCTTTCTTTGCACTTCAGGCCAAAAAACTCTCAGATACTGAAATGTCTATTTGAATCTTAAAGCATTAAAATCCTAATGGCATTTTAATGGAGTTTCTGCATTGCCAGTGATTATCTAGGGTTGCATCCGTATCCAAATCCTGAAGCTTCATTAACAGATGAGTAACAAGTTGGTCAGGAAAAGTTGTTCAACCTCCAAGTTGACATCATGAAGGCCCTAAAACATAATCCTTGACTGGCTGAACAGATACTTGTTTTGCTAGAAAAGTGTGATCATATAGGCACGCTTGATATCTTAGGACTAAATAAATTTTTATGTTTGTTTTTTGGTTTTGGTCGTTTTCTTTTGTTTGTTTTTCTCTTTTTCTCTTTTCCTTATTCTCTTTTTCTTTTTCTCTTTTCTCTTTTGTTTTTCTTTTTCTTCCAGATAGCGCAGCTGAAGAAGCAGGGCTTCAAGTTGGGGATATTCTGATAGCAGTAAATGGAACTGATGTCACCAGCATGCCACATTCAGAAGCTGCAAATCTGGCAAGGAAAGGTAATTCTGAATCACAGTAAATTAAATTAATGGGTCAGGTTTTCTGCTGAATGCTCCAAGCACATCCAGAGAAATGGGGTGATGTATGCAACAGAAATCTCAATTAGTAGTTTAATGCCTTACTATTTCATACAGTGGTATTGCCAAGGTAACTTTTTTATCTAGACGTTGTTTTTTTAGACACTTTAGAAAATTAGTCCCCAAAGAGCATGTAACTGTAATGGTTTTGGCTCTCCTCTTACAAAGAAAGTGACTCAGAAGGACTTTTGAGCCCTTAAAGTGACTCAAGAGACACAAATGCCTTATTTCTGCCTTATACTTCCTCAGAGAAAGTCTTCACATCTTCCTTCTGTTTCTCTGTTGCCAAGATCTGAAGTCTAGTCAGGAGATCAGAGAGTTTATTTCATGAGGCATTCTTTTGTACCACCACAGAGACAGTTAGGGATATTAGTCCAGTATATCCTTCCCAGAATTGTGATGACTAAAACCCAAAGACAGCCGTGTTTACATGGTGAAAATTAGTTTACTGCTATCCCTGTATTTATCCCAGATAAATTTTTGACAGAGGATCATGGGAAATTCAATAAATTAAAATACTTTTACAAGGCAATGACAAATTTGACTTGACATATACTGTGTTATTTAATTATAGAACTGCCATTCACACTGTTGTATTTAAGAGAATGTTGAGTGTTTTAGCAGATAAATCTGTAATTACTGGTATTTTCAACTCCTCAGAGAACACCCCCTGGATTGAATCTTGGCACACCAACAACATTCCCAAAGTCAAGTGTCCCCCAAAAAGAAACCCAGCAAATGTTTTGCAGAAGAAATTGTGTCACAGTCACATTTCTAAATTTTCCTTCAGGCATTACCACCTGTTCCTTAGCGTTGATACAATCAGAATTTCAGGCCTTTAGGGTCAAAATCATAGATATATTGATACTGTCAGCAAATATTGTGACGTTGCATCTCATTGATGATGAAGATAACATTTTTTCTTTAATCTTGCAACCCATAATCTCTTCTGAGTCCTTACATTTTGCAAATGATAACTAGATGCTTTAGCACAGGTTTGCTTCCAGCAGCCATCTTCCTCAGTGAGGGGCACAGAAAAAGTTACCTTACTCCAAGGCCTGGAAAATGAAGAATTCTCAGGAGCATATGTAAAATGACAGAAACTGAAGGTGCCCCTAAGAGCATTTTCAGCAATTTTTCATTAAACCTCAATTTATGTACACCCATTTGAGCAATGAAATTACTCAAATTACTTCTCCTAACTGATAAAATAGACAAGTACCAAAGATGCTGCTTGCAAAGATAGGTCACAAAAATTTTTTTAGATGCGTCTTCAGATAGCTGGCTCCATTACTAGTTCTCAAAACAAAATTAGTTCCACTGCTGAATTTGTGTTAAAAGAAGGCCAAATATCACTTGATTTATTTAATATGATTTGTCAGCTGCTCTGCTTCTTTTTACTTCTAGAAGCTACACTGGGAGGACATGGGCGTGGTATAGAATACTGCCTTCCTTCTCCCTACCCTTTATGGTATTCAGAAATATTGACACATTTATAGTTTTGACTTATATTTTCACATGTAATATTTTAGGTCCTGACATCTTGACGATGATAGTGGGATCAGACATCAGCCGTTACCCCAACACCCCCAAACCTACCTGCCGAGGATATCTGCACAAACGAACACAATCGGCAATACTGAAGGGCTGGAGAAAGAGGTGGTTTGTGCTGAAACATAATGGTTACCTACACTATTACAAACACAAGAAGGTAAGGAGAGTGGCTGGTGAGAAGTCAGTAATTCAGGAGTGTGTCCTGAATTATGGAGTGTAGCAGTTCTGTATTAAAATTTGCAGATCATTATCTCAACTTACGGTATTTGCAGCATAACATCAATGCTACAGGGTTTTGCATGAAGTGTACAAAGGCTTGTTGAGTGTTCTTCTACAGTTCTCTCTGCACCTTACATTTCCAGCAGAATAGCTGGTAGTCTTGTTTCTCTGCATCTGTCATGGTAGACACATGAGCCATCTAATCAGGAGTATGCTGCAGAACCATGGGGTATGCAACAAAACAGCCTGGCGAGTGCTTTATTTCAGCACTAGCTATCCTGGTGTCACAACAAAACCAAGTAAAAAACTTCACACTAAAAAGATGCAAACATGTAGGAAACATTCTTTTGAAGAGATTTCATTTTATCATAACCAGAGCCATCATCAAACTCTTGAAATGTAAAAATGCATATCTAGTTGTACTTTTAAATGCTTCCCAGTTTTTGATCAATTAAACATCACAGAGTGTTTGATAAATTGGAGTGAGGATTAGAAGGTGCCCCATAATCTTACATTCTCCAAGATTTAATTACATTTTCACTTCTTCCTTTCAACTAGGTTTCTTTTAATTCATTTGTTGCTCAACTACCTTATTTGTTGCACTAAGAAAATAAATATTTCAATCATGCAAACTGTGTGCATTTGCTTTTTTCTTAAAAAGAGTAAACACATTTAAAGCATTGCATAAATATTTTATACAAATAGCTAACTACTGCTAACTACTGCTTATTTTCTTGCATTATCCAAGACTAGTGCCCTTCAATTATTTTTTAAATTATTTCATGCTGGTTTTTTGCTCTCTGTCTCTGGATTCCAAAGAATACATTTCAGAATACTGAAATATTGAGGTGCTATTTTAGCAGATGAAAACACAAGGATTTTCTTTACTGCCGCATGTGCTTACAGAATACTCTGAAGAATCATTTAGTAAGAGAGACAGGGAGCAAGATACTTAAAACAAATACAGTTCTTCACTACTGAGAGAACTTAATGCACAAATGAAATAAGAGGGATCTCAAGTGTATTCATTGGCACTTCTTTCTTTTGGTATGATTTCTCTCAGGATGTAAAAAGAGGACTGCTCATCCCACTTTTTTTCCTGCAGGAATTACAAATAATATTTTTCATTTAGCACAACTTTTTATGTTTTTTGCCAGCTACATGATTAAATTGGCAATATTATGTTCCTGATCTTGCCTCATTCTGGAGGAAAAAAATTTTCACTTACTGTATCTAGGAAGTTCTTTGAAATAGTTAATTAAAGGCAAGAATAATTCAGGAATTTAAAAAAACTTCAGGAAAAGCTGTCACTATCCAGCAAAATAGCCAGGATAATCTGTTTCATCATCTTCATTCTGTTGTTAAGAACATCAGCTTACATTGATGTATTTCCAGTTACTCCAGCAAGGCCATGCCTGGTTTCCAGTTGTGTAAGAAGACAACTCTTATTTAAGCCTGAAATGCAGCATATTATGTTTTGTAGTGGAGAAAGGAGAGGGTGATGCATCTCTGCTTCAATCCATATCAAAAAACATGGGGAGTTAGATTTCCTCGTGATTGTAATCTACAAGCAGATATTATCCATCTTGAATTTCTCTCTTCCCGCCTACCTTAAAAAGAGGATTCCTAGAGTTTTTGACATTTGACTCTCCCATGTAATTGCTGCTCTTTTGAGTCATCTCTAGCCAATCACACAGTGGTGAAGTGATAGCTGTTGGAAAATATTCAGTCACTTCCCATGCAAAGTTACTTTCTTTTCCCTCAAACAGATGCTGCCAACAGAAATCCTTGACTCTACAATCCATATCAGTAGCTAAAACTTTTTTTTTTCACTTCAGTGGTTGTAGCTGTGTTTGCCACCTCAGACCAGAGATATTTTTGTGTTAGAACCTTGGTTTTGGTAAATTTCTGAGATCACCAGAAATAAATTATTTATAATACTTTTGCCTATACTTGGAAACCATGGAGCTCTACTATATATTCTACAGGTCCAGAACACTGGATCTTCTCAAACATGCTAAATCCTTATTTTTCAATATGCCCAGTTTTTGTCTTAAAGGAAAGATGTCTGGAAATTATGAGGAGACAGACATGAATGTACACTTAAATCCTTCCCTAAGGCAAGTATAAGCAGACAAGTTTCTTGTGCTTGAACGTAACACATTTTTTCAGGGAAAGCTGTAAACACATCAACATAGTCACACACTGATCCTTTCTTTACAGATAAATTAAAATGGTACTTTTAAAGGAGCAACGTTTGCTCCTCTAAAAGTATCATTTGCTGCTCATCACAGTAAAGGGGCTGCAAAGCAACCACAAAATGTTTCTAGTGAAGTATAGGACAAATAAGTCTTAATCAGCTTTACATGAGACCAATAAGATAGAAAAAACAATCTACCTCACAGTGGCAGACTATCACTTCAACCTGTTAAATCTCTAAACTGTCACTTTTAGAACATGACAACTAACTTGAAAACCTTAAAATTGGTTGCAGTCTTCAGGATAAAAAAATACTGGTCTTGTGACTTCATTAAAGAAAAGGAATATAATTTCCAGGACCCAGGAACAAATGGGCCATTAAGGGGTTTTAAGACTGTGGAGCATGCATTCATTTATCATGGGGAAACACCTGCTAGAGTGCTAACAGTGTTTGAGGCTTAATAGGAAAACACAAGGATTAAGAAGGCATTATAGGCAGAAATTAGTTTCCTAAAATTCCTCATTACAAATATCCATCATGTAAGGTGTTCAACAAATTTAATACTGGCTTTTACAAAACCACTAAGTGAAAGTGCCAGTGAAAGCCAGAATTTCCTAAAAATCACTTCTAGCAAGCTCCTGTCTGGTTTTTATCTTGCAGTATTTCTAGGAATTGTCTTCAGCCCTTTGGACATAATAGACTCTGGTAAAGAGGATAGCAAGACACATAACTAATTTAGCTCCTGAAAGGTACTGAAGAAATAAATATCATGGTGGTTATCGTCTAGAAGAAACTCTAGAGAGGCCTGTCTCCAACAGGAAAGAGTTATTAATGTATCTCCATGCAGACTTCCTTTCCAGATGTCAGAGATTGATTAATTCTAGTCAAACCAGCTCTATCACATCCTTGTATTACTTTTGTAATTTATTCCATTTCACTGTCCAATTCCCTCAGCTAAGAATGATGTAGAACTATAGTAGTTAGAAATAAAGATCTAAAGAGTATGGGTTTGTTGCTAGCATTTTGTATGGACTCCAAGTAGGAAAGTCAAAAGAAGCAGCTGTGATAGCAAGGAAGTAGGAGCAGTTACGTTGGAAGGAATAGTCAAGTTGGAAACTATTGCCTTGACAATAGAAAACAACATGCTTTAGAGATTCGGCTGTAGTGAGAGACTGAACTGTGAATAAAGAGAAAATCGACTTTCCTGTGTAGCCCCAAGTCTCAGAGAAATGGCCTTCATGACAGTTCGTGCTGGTAATGCCCTGAAACATGTCATAAGAAAACTACAACATATACTCTTGAACAGCGCTCCTCCTGTGGCAGCATTGAAGGACAGGAATGTGCTTTTTTGTAATCATATATAGTAATGTCGCTTTTAAAAAGAGAATTATGATTTGCATTTCTTAAGCTCCCAAGTTTAATGCCTCTAGGAAGCCTTTAGGCATAGTGTGAATGACTAAGACAAAGTATCTCAAAGCTGAGGGCAGGTCAGTGAGAACAAAGACATGCATTTCTTATCATCCAAAACAATTACACCCCAACCTGATAAATAGCTATTACATCACTTAAATCATTAGATGTTAGGTCATATCCCTGTTTCCATTAGAATAGAACAGAGAAGGAAAAAAAGTGCTTTTAAATTATTTTCATTTCTGTGGTATATGGAGTCCAATTTTGACACCAAGAAATCCCCTGTGTGCCATATGCAGAGGCTTCAGAGCATTTCAATCTATGGCAAATACTTAGTCCTTTGTTCTCTTGAACAAGCCTGTGTGTTCATTGCTAAGCCTAATCACTTTATATAAATGGCTTAGCTAGAAATAGATTTAGGTCTAAGCCATGGCTCGTAGAGGTATCACTTCTATTTGTTTTTCATTCTTGCTTGGAGCTGTATCACCATAGTCTGGAAGCTGCCACTTTATATAGACCCTGTGTATAATCTGATTTCTTAACGTTTACCATGACTCCCATGGCTCTAGAATGTATTTTTCAGTTGACATTTAAGAACCTGCTGAATCCATTGTCTCAAATACATCCTCTGTATTATTTCTGTTGAGAAATGAGAAATAATGCTAGCTGATGATACATGTGTTAATTTTGGCTTAAAAGATTGCACACCCTGACCCAGAGAAAGTCATACACAGATACATTATTTGATCTGATTCAAGTTGTTCAAAATTTTAGCTGAATATTTATTTCTGTGAGACTTGGTCTTGCGAACTGTTCATTACCTTTTGTGGAATTAATTGCAACAAATTAGAAAGAACCAACTGGAGCAACTGGAATGCAAAGATAAACCATTCCATGAGACCGTTTGTATTTCATCTTACAGCCAGTACTGTTTGGTGTGTGATAATTAGGTTTTTCAAATCAGAGAAGTTTTTTAATGTTTTTCCATATTGTTTTGTTCTTCAGTGTATTTATATTCTCTCTAGTTTATATGTGAATTATTTAAAGCAAAACAAAATTAAAAACTAAGTAAATTCATCTCTACTGGCAAAAAATGCCATACAAACTGTTCTGGAGTCTAGAGCTCCCTGTTGACTGACATACACAAGCCATTTCCTCAAGGGCAAAGGAAATAGATGTAAGGAAAAAAAGACATAAAAAGCATCTGTCTTTTTTCTGCATTGATCTCTGCCCAGCTCAAAGAAGGAGTAAACAGCCTTCAGCTGTAATTTCCTTAAAGAACCAAAAAATGAACCTGCCACAAATATAGTGATTAGAAAGACAGACACAGGGAGAAGAAATTTTCAGTGATATACTAAGCAGGCAGCACCAGACCTCAAGGAGAAGCTGGTCAGAGAAAACCAGAAAATAGTAGATGGTGAAAATTCCAGGGAGAGTTGTGGATACATCTGCTGTGATGGAGAAAGCTAGGCAAATAAGAAATAAGAAAAAAAAACGTTCAGTTTCCTGTCTTAATTAAGAGATGTCTATTTTAAGAACACTGAGGGACATCCAGGAAGATGCATTTGAAAGACAGTCAAAATTTGGTCATGCCACTGCTGACCTGAAACCAATCTAAACCAGTGACCTCAGGGCAACTGCCTCACACTTCCTACTGCCAGTCTCCCAAGTTAGCCAAGACTTTTTCTGCTTTCTAGCCCTGCTCAGTTTTCATTGTCTTTTAGATTCCTTCTAGGTTTTGATATTATTTTCTGTAAAGTTGCTTTAATTCCCTCTTACTAGTAGTTGTAGACTATTTTGTGTTTTACTTTCAAGTTCATTTCATAGTTACTCGTGTCATTACTTTTTATCTTTTTTTGCTGCTAATAGCATGAAATGCAGAGATTTTCTCAGCTGCTTCTTAGCGATACATGAAGAAACTTAATTTGTATAGCATATACAAATGTGTATATGTGCTTGAACAAAAGTTGAGTGCAATGAATCACTCAGGAAATTCTATGAATGGCATTAACTGGAATCCTGGAATTACTTGTACCAAATTAAATAGGACTACATGCACTACCTTAATGAGCATATGATACAATATAGGAAGGAGACATCTAACTTTCTATTTTCATTTCTTTCTGATTTCCGTTTCTCATCATTATACATTGTTTAATACTTTAATTTTTTTTTTGCAGAAACATTTAACCTCTGATCATCTTAGGAAAACCAGCAGTATAGGAATGGTTCCTTCAGATATTTCTCCTGTTCATAGAATAGCATGTACCAGAGAAGCATCTGCTTTCTGCCTTCTACCTAGAAAACTTCATCCATGTTTGATACTGAAGACTGCCTAGAATTTGTAAACTAGCTGATCACAACCTTGAGGAAAGAAAAAAAAAATTCATTTAGTGCAGAATGGAACAGTAGTAGCTAAAATCTGAGTTAGTGCATTTAAAATCTGTACAAATCTGATCATCTCAGGCAGCACCACATAGGTATATTAGGTTCCATAATGGCAGTATCATCAGTGGGTTGAACTTTAGTCTCAGGCATAAGAAAATACTTCTATAATTTTATTTTTCTTAGCAATATGCCTTTGGCAATTCTTGTAGCAAAGGGATATTTTCCAAAGGAACAATCTCTTATTCATGAAAGCCACATGAGTAAAAAAACACCCCTTACAAATGTGTGGATGTGACACATAGGCCATGGTGTTAGCAGTGAACAAGGTGGTGCTTGGCTAATGGTTTGACATGATCATTATGAAGGTCTTTTCCAAGTTTAACAATTCTATGATTCTCTGGTCTAGATTATCAGAGGGAGCACGTCTCTCTATCATTCAGTGAAAGGCATCTGGTCTCCCTTTAAATGCATCCAATCCATTTTATTCCATTCCTCGACGTGTTTGGAACACAGTGGACATAAATAATTCTTGGTGCCACAGAAATTCTATTTACATTCATTCTAGACACCGCAGAAAATGTTTACAAAATAGGTTTATAGGGATATGCAGTAGTAGTGATCAGTCATTTCAGTATCTAAAGCGATCATTGCCTTCAGGACCATGGACAGGATCCCACTGAATAATACAGCACAGGCTGTGCTTCCCTGTAGGAACGGGATTTGGACCTGAATACACATTTTGGTTATGCTGTCTTTGCAATGTTATTTTGTGTCTGAAGGCATTATAAGTGAAGTAGCCACATAGCATTGACAATTTGTAGGATTGCCTTCATCTTCTTCAGTTTTACATTAAAAAAAATTAGTTTGGCATTAAAAAAATAGGAAGGCAAGGAAGTGTAGAAATCAAAGAAATGTATTCATGAATATTAATTTTTACTGTTGTCATTATTAGGGACTATTTTGTTTCTACAGAAGAATTATGTGTAACAAAGTGATATTTCCATGTGCCAGTGAGAATACAATCAATTATTTAATATTTAATTCTCACAAGAGCATTTTTTTTCACGGAAAGCTCTTTATTTTTAGGCTAAGAAAAAATTACATCAGGCAGTTACAGTTCAGATCCTTCTGACTAAATTTAATTAATTCCCAACAATCAACCAGTTTTATTCTACAAGACTCCATCATCTGTGTATTTTGCAGATTGCACTCATGATCTTCAGAGCTCCCAGCATTAACTTTTTTCATTTTATTCCCACCAAATTTGATGCAATTGTTAGATCTCTGGCCACAGATCGTCAAGGAGAAGGGGCTGAGAATATTTTTTAAAACACAGCTAGAGTTCATTGTTCAGATGTGTGCACCTTTGTTTTGAGTTATGACATGTATTTAAGGAGAGCTGGGCTGGGAAATTGTGGGAATAAACTGCTTCATCCACCCATGTGCATAAAGGAGTTTAATGGCTCTTTATTGCTAACCACAGGGAAAGACATTTGCAGTGCCTTTCAGTCTCAAAGAGCTTTGATACGATCAGAAGCAAGCAAAAAGGTTTTGAAGCGCTCTGCATTGAAGGTTGTCTGAATTGTGTGGGAAGGTTTATGAACATAATGATATTTACAGCAACTTTGGAAAGGAACTGAAATTGTGCTCACTATTTTCAGGTAGAAGTATTTTTTGCCTGTATCTATGCATGTAAGGTGAGTGTTTCTGCACAAACCAAACTGCAACCACTGCATTGATTATCAGAGAGACCTATGATCCTAAATTCTTCAGTGCACTTTGAAAATCCTGGTATCACTCAGCTGGACCCTCAATGTTTGGAATATATACACATACCTAGAAAACTTTTCTGCATGCAGATACAGCTTCTGATGAACTAAAAGCAATTAAGACAGCAAAAACAGAGACGCAAGTTTAGAGGGTGTTTGATTAGTTTCATATTTGCTCTGAACTTTGGGCATTCTTTCTTTCTAACTGCAGGATGAAGGGAAGTGCAGACCCCTGGAAGTAACAAAGCTGGAAGGAGCAGAAATTGGTGTCGACACAAGTCTGGGTAAACCATTTGTTTTTAAATGTGTACCTCAAGCTGGAAACAGGATTTTCTACTTCTGTGCAACTTCCAATCAAGAAATGAAGAGGTAAGAAATCTTTCATTTTAATGGCTTCTGTTTTGTTACTCCAGTGTGGGAAGAAGGAGGTTGCATCTTTGGAGGATGTTCACAATACCTACCTTGAAATTAAAAATCTATCAGCAACTTAAGGGAAGATAATGTTTCTATTTCTCAATTGCAGAAGCTTCAAAAATTATTTTTCAGTTTCATAGCTTTTTTTCTTTAATAAAATCTTTAACATTCACATTTTGTTACACCCCTGATTTCTTCATTTATCCTGAGAACAAAATCTTCACCCCTATTCTCATGCCTTTGCTCCCACTTTTATATCAAATGGAAATGTAAGTTTTCCTGTGGATGTAAACTTGCTTATCAGTCTCTCTTCTGCCCAACAAGGATAGTGCTAGTAATAAATACAATCCCATCTTCATCTCCTTTTCTGTCTTTCTGTCACATTTTCATTTTAGTATTTTAAAATGCAGAATGTGCCACAAAAACATGTTGGTTCTGGTAAGAGGCCATGTCTTTAGGTTTGACACAGAGTTAGAATTTAAAAATAATGTTTTGCATTTCCCAAAGATAACAGGTGACAAAACAAAGAGATTAAAATCACCCATAATATTTTAAAGGGTTTTTACGTTTCCCACTAATTCATTGTCTACATTATAACAAAGACAAGGAGAGTAATCATTTAGCCTGACAAGTTGAACTATATTTGAACGATACATTTTGATATATAGATTTTCTTGTCTGCAATATTGCCTTTATTTATTACAATGTGTTATACAGCAAGCTTTGTGACTTAAATTTTGGAGAGCCAGCAATGTTTATTTAGATTTAATCCATTCATTTTCTGACTTAAAGCCTTAAATATGTCCTGAAAATTGTGCATCCCTTTGGGTGCTGCATATGTCAGCAAGAATTAGAAGAGGCGGTGAAGCATATTTGTTCTGATCTGCTAAACTGATCTATTCTCACTTTTTGTCATATTACAGGTGGCTGGAGGCTATGGATAAAGCAGTGCATCCCATCCACCAGGTAATGCTGTATTTAGGTGAGAAGCATGTGTGCAGCAGATTGTGCAGAAGACTGAGAGACAGAGTAGCTGTGTTTGTACAGGGTCAGATGAAGACAACAACATGGAAGCTGCACACTTTGGTTCTGTTGGGCTGTGAACCACTCCCAGTCTAAGAGCCATATACAGAATTATCACTCAGCTTTTATGCTTTGCTGTGATATGGTGGAATTAATCAAAATGCTTCTTCTCCAGATATGAGCAGCTTTAGGCTGGTTTGGAAACATAACATGAAATTATTGCAGCAGGCAGAAAGCAAGGGTAGAGATGACTCTCACAAGCTTGTGTTTAGCCTTAGGTAATACTGCTCAGTGTAAAAGAAGAGAAGGGCCGTATCTTTCTAAGTATTCCCCACAGTTCTGCCTTGATTGCAGGCAACCCACTTTTTCCAACAGAATATTGGGTGACAATGAGACATGATTGCTGAGTTCTTATTTTCTGTGTTTTCAGAGATAAGGAAAGATAAGTATGTTGATAAAAATTGACTTAACCATCTCTTTACACTGTTATGTTCTTTGCTGGCCCCTGTGGCTGGGAAAAATACAGCCATAACTCATCTTGAGCTGCTGCTTTTACAGCCCAGCTCAACTCAGCCCAGCATAACTCAGTATCAATGGTCTCTGGCTGGCCCCTGAAATGGGAATTGAAAAGCTAATTTTAGTATTTCCAGACTTTGAACCATAGAGGTCAAAGACATTTTAGTCTGCCCTTTCCTGGCCCCATGAGTCCTACTCTCCTGCTATAGACAAACCAACTTCATAAAAATATGAAAATTGCAAGGTACAAATTAAAAACTGCATTAATGAGTGAAAAAAAATTATATGAGTGATTCCTTCAGCAGTATTTAATGATAGGTTTAAAAACAGTGAACAGTGTTTCTTGATGCTTTAATACCTTTTGATGTAAAATTGATTGAACATATATTTCTTTTGGCTTTAGCTTTCACATGAGGTTATAAGTGCAAAACCAAACTTGTTTCCAAGTATAATCTTCCTGAGCATTTCTCAATATGAAGGAATCCACACACTTGAAAACAGCAAAAATAGATCAAATAATTGAAAGTGTGTATCCTAACCTAAAGAAACATTAAAACAGCCTGAGCCCAAAAGGATAAGAAAGGCTTACACAGACAAAACACATCAAAAGAGTCAGTCTTTAGCGTAGCATGCATAAAACTGTTAGATAAAATTTTCAACATTAGACATACAGAAAGATCACTCATGCATTCATCCATTAACAACATAGTAAAAAAAAAAAGGAAAGGGAAAGGGAAAGGGAAAGGGAAAGGGAAAGGGAAAGGGAAAGGAAAGGGAAAGGGAACATTTAGTGTGTGGTAGTGCTTCCATCCAAGTCTGAATGCAGTATCCCACTGACAGACACCACGACATTTTCTCTGAAACCCAAAGAGCAGATGGTGAGTTTTCTCTTGCCAGATTATATAAAGACTACTGAGGTCAAGCAATCAACACGACAATTTTTTTAAAAAAACTTCATACAGCTGTGAAGTAGACCTGTTTGTACCTAAAAAACATGTACTGAAAAATAAAATACGTGCAGAAGAGGCAAATCATTATTTTAAGAAGAAACTGAACATTTGGATATTTTCTATCACATACACAATAATTTCATTTTCAGCATTGAATTTTGTTGTTACTTAACCCCAGTAGCAGCTCAGCCCCACACAGCTGCCCACTCACTAGCTCCTAGTGTGAGGGGGGGAAAGAATCAGAGGACTAAAAGTGAGAAGACTAGTGGGTTGGGAGAAGGGCATTTTAACAGGCGAAGCAAAACCCACACACAGAGGTAGAGCAAACCAAGGCATTCATTCACCCCTTCCCATGGCTGGACAGGTATTAAGCCATCCCCAGGAGAGTAGGCCCTCATCACATGTGATGGGTGCTCAGGAAAAGAAACACCACCACTCCAAACTTCCCCCCACTTCCATCTTCTTCCCCATGTTTCATGTGCTGAGCATGATGTATGTTCTGGAATATCCTTGTGGTTGCTTAAGGTCACCTGTCCTAGCTGAGTTCCCTCCCAACTCCTTGTGCATCCCCAGCCTCCTTACTAGTGGGGTTGTTAGTGTTCAGAAACATATAATCACATAGGCAATTATATGTAGGTGCTTTATTAAGAGCTCTGGGAATCAGGGGTGCTTTTCACCTCAAATTTGATTCCGCCCACACATTCGAGAGGAACGGGTTTTTATATTCTGTAGTTATATAACTTCTATGGTAATTATTAAACTTATATTGTTCTATTGTATACATAGATTTCAGCTAAACATAGCTCTCTTAAGTTCCCAGTGTAGTTTCTCGTGATTCTTCCTATGATTATATAATAATTATATTTAATTACTAAACAATCATCACATCTAACAATTATATCATTTATCATACTGCTAAGGTGAATGCACCAATCTGAGAAAACACAAAGCCTAACATTTTCAGAATCTATCTTTAGCATTTTCCATGGTCCCATTATCAGGGTGAAGGGCAGAAAGCCCTTGGATCAGTTCAAGCCCTCCTCAGTGATAACTAAAACATCCCTGTGTTGTCAACACTGTTTTCAGCACAAAACCCAAACACAGCCCCATACTAGCCACTGTGAAGAAAACTAACTGTATTCCAGCCAGCGCCAGCACAACTTTTCAGAAGATTTTCACAACAAAAGCTAATTTCTTAGCAGAAGACTAGAGCTTGTGTCTTTTCATACCGGCATGCCCTCCTTAATTTTTTACCAGAACGCTTCATTACATACTTACTTTACAGAACCACGTGTGGGTAGATGTCACACTGCATAACACTACACTCCCACCATTGGCTATCAAGAACCCCGAGTGCCTGGGGCTTCTCCACCTGCTGGACAGGAGCAAAGATGTCTGGATTCAGCACTACTGCATTCTGAAGGATGGTTGTTTGTACTTTTATGCCACTCTCCGGTCCACACCAGCCCAAGGTAGGGATGGCTGCTAGATTTTAATTTATTATTGAATTAGAAATGTTTTACTGCAGTTTCCAAGTAGAACTTTTACCATTAATGGGAGTTTTTGTAATCAGGAAATTCATGCTGTTCCATGAAGGTGAATGACTCAGTCTCTATTCACTAGCCACCTAATTCCTGACCCTAGTATTTTTTCCTCCCACATTTTAATTTTTTTTCTTTCTGAAATGGAGTTATTCTGCACACATTACCTTAGGAGCAGTTATCAGAAACAAGATTCCCCCTTCTAAAGCATTTTATGATGGGTTGAGGCAGTCCCACTGATGGCAGTCTCCTGAAATCAGTCAAATCCTGCATGTTAGGAAGTATCCACAGATATCATGAACTCTGACTGGTTGCCCTGAAACTACCAGGTTTTCACATAGGTTAAACCTATTCCATCCACACTCTTCATCTGCTCAAGACCATACTTAGAAAATAACTAAGGATTTCCTCTTTACATTAAACCAAAGGTAAGGTTTTCACAGAGAAAAACAATGAATTATCAAAAATCCAGAAATTAAGTTTTATGCATTTATGACCCTGAAGCTTATGTTCCTACTGCCAAATATTTTCTTTTGGTGTTTAAATATCCTACCACATAAAAATTCTTCTATATGGGAGTATTTTTTTCTTGTTAGTGCATTTCTTTTCCATTTTCACCACATATTCTCATTCTGTTATATCATTCTCAATGCTAGAACATTAATTTGGTGCTGTTGTGCCTAAATATGAGACTCCCCAAAAATAAAGACCATTTTCTGCCGATGTTTCTGACTATTTACCATGTATGTATCA
Organism: Camarhynchus parvulus; assembly: GCF_901933205.1. NCBI lineage: Eukaryota > Metazoa > Chordata > Aves > Passeriformes > Thraupidae > Camarhynchus > Camarhynchus parvulus. The sequence continues at coordinate 3,908,905 of NC_044601.1, forward strand.
AGTGAACTTACACCTTAAGTTGCACTGAAGTAAAGTCTGAAGCAAAAAAAAAAACAAAAAACCAAACCAAAAAAGAACAGAGCAAAAAACAGTTAAAATGAAAATGCCCAGAAGATCAAGTTCTGTCTAATGCATCTCCTTCACAGCTGGGTAATGTGGCCTGCAATGACACCTCAGTTACTAATGCCAGCAGCAGTAACCAAACCTGATTTTAGGCACGTTGTTTTTCATGTTGAAATTCATATCCCTTTAGTTTTTAAAGGAATAAGAAAGAAAGTATCAGTGACAAGAACCCCCCTTCCTAACCCTAACCCTAACCCTAACCCTAACCCTAACCCTAACCCTAACCCCTTCCAAAGAACTTTACAGTAGCTAGAGGCAGCCTCATTAATGGCAGTCAAAAACTAGGAAAAATATTTCGCCATGTCCTGTTTAATGAAAAGCTAAATAAATCTTTATTGCTCATCATTTGATAGATAAGAAGCCTGTTTAACATTGTTGAGATCAATTTTCATAAAAGAAACAGAACTTTCAGATTTTTAAATATAAAGTATATAAAACTCTGTGAAGACACCAATCTGAAGATCCAATTTGCCAGATTTGTTGGTATGCTTGTAATTGGCAGTAATTTTATAGGTAGTATCTGCAATATACATAATGCATACTATTTTATTCTATCCAGGTGGCCTTTACCTGCAGGGCTACATTGTGAGTGAGCAGTCCCTGGGCTCCAAGAGATCTGTCATTGAACTCAAACCTCCATCTGAAGAATTTAAAACTTTTTACTTATGTGCAGAGAATGTAAATGAAAACAAAAGGTAAACCAAATATTTTTAATTTGTCTTTTTTTTTTTTCCAGTTTATTTACCAGACTTTAGGAGACCAGGAACTCTGTAGCTTGGGAAGATCTAGTGACAACTTTGCAGTCTGTTTTTATTTTCCCCCCTAGATTTCCCTTAAGCAGTAGCCTTAGTCAAACTGCAGTAAAACATATCCTGTAACATGTGAGTCATCGATTCTGTTCTTTTCAATGCTGGAACAACAGCAAGGCTGGCTTGCAGAGGTTTGGAAATAAACCTGGATAAGGTGTTTTTCACAGTTATGTGTGGGTGATTATACTGAACACAAAAGCTATAGCACTTCTCATTACTGAAAGTAGAGTGTATATCCTTCTCATTCCCAAGAATTATTGGCTTTGATCACTGACTATTGTAATTTAATTGATTTAAGGAAATTGGGCAATGGAAACACATTCTGAAGGTAAATTCCCTCACCATAATCCAGTCAAATTTCAACATCTGTAGGAGTTTTTACCTAAAGCCTATTAATAACACTACCTAGGCTTTAATTTAATGAATAGAAGACAAAGCTTTTCAATATGTTGGAAAATTGCTGTTAAGCTATATTGTTGTTGTAGCCAACTCCTCCACCTTCTGCATCTCTCCAATCCACTGATTATGAGCACACATAGTAACAGAATTGAATTCCACTTACTAAAGGTGTGCCTCAAAGGGCAGAGAAATGCATATATAACATTTGATCAGGGACATTTGTTGGTCTTTCATTTCTTCTAGGTGGATTACAGCTTTGAAAGCTTCAATTAATAAATGGCTACCCCTACACCAGGCAATCCAAGATTTCATGAACAGACCACTGGAGGAGACAAGGATGTGAGAAGAAAGCTCAGGCTTTCCCCTGTTTCTGTTCTGCATTTAAAATTCCATACTAAATCTTTTGAGTCATCTCAAGAGATATTCTAGCAGCAGCTAATCTTTAGCATTACACATTCAGAACTTTTGGAAGCACTAAAAAAATAAATGCAAAGCAATGTTGCCTTCTTTGTCACTGCATTTTGTGTTTCTACTTCAACCCAGACCACACATAAAGTCTACTTTACAGCTGTGATGTGACATACATTCCACATACATTTTGTACTCCCTGCTGGGTTTTTTGTTTTGGTTTGGGTTCTTTTTGTGATTTGTTGTTTTTTTTGGGTTTTGCTGGATTTTTTGCAAATGCAGTCTTTGCAAAGTGTTCTGCTTTTCAATCCAGATAATTCATATGTAGGTTTACCTGTAAGTTTCTAGGTGTTGTATTGCTTGAGACCAGCTGGGTTTACTGAAGAGTTGGCAGCTACATACCATTACATGGAATAAATCTGTACAATTTTGTTGTACTATTGTACATTCTGTCTTAATTTTATGATGATTTTGATTTGGTCATCTGCCATCACATCACAGCACATTTGTGAACGGAAATCAATTCAAGAATCAAATTATTTTTTTCTTCCAAAGCTAGCAGTAAAAGACAGCAGCATAACTCTTCCTATGAATAAATCCAGATATTCAGTTCCCAAGCTTATCAAAACACTAATTCAAGTAAAATTACAAAGGTGAGTTCAAAAATGCACCCAATATAAACAAAAAAAAAATTGCCCATCTGTAAAATTGTAATTATAAAAGCTGCAATACTTGCTTTTCATATGATCTTTAGACCTTAACATTGCTTGAACACACTAGAAATTCAGCTACTCACTTGGTACCATTAGCCTGGAAAATATCAATTGCAATGCAGAAAAAAGTTTAAAAAAAGCAAGCGGTGCTCCCCCAGCCACTAGAAATGTCTTTTTTTAGGAGACAGATTCATTAGCTTTACATGCTTGAAGAAATAGTACTTCAACGAATGCTGATAAACTGTTCAAATTATTTGCTACAGTGACTTGAGTGATTTATTTCAGAAATAAGAATGGTTAGTTAAACAGTGTAAGAAATTTCTTGAAAAAATGCATCCAACCCTAGATATGTTACCATGTTTGCTTTGTATAAATCTGCATTCTGAGGTAAAATGCACAACTATATTTGAAAAAAAGCAGTCATCACAGCTGGACTCTACATTCTATAGTATTTTAAAAAAATTGTGTTCAGAAATGCAATTTGCATTTCTGCTAAAACTCCAAGAATAAATAATGAAATAACTATGAATTACTTATTTTACTTACTCATTTTCACAATGAAGAAAATAACACTTATGGGTCAAGTACAAATGCTGTTTACTTGAGACTAATAACTTTCCCTGGGGAATAGCTATCCAATTCAGAGTGACAGTTCAGAGCTAGGAAGCAGAAAATCAACCAAAAAAACCAATATATAAAACAAGTGCAAACAAAATTAAACACAAGAAATGTATTTTCTGTTAGAAACAGTAGCGAGTCCTGAGAAGAGCAATGTAACTATAGAAGGGTGTGGAGTTCAAATCCTGTAAGCAGCTGAGGAAGTTGGGGGAGTTTAGGAGAAAAGGAGGGTTAGGGGAACCTTATGATTTAAAAAATTCAGTGTAGTGAGTGAACTTAGGATTTCTCAAATGACCATAAAGTTTGAAAAATTATTGAAAGAGAAAACCAAAACTATCAAACTTTAGAACATTTAGGTTTTAACCCAGGGAATTTGAGCAGGAGTCAATGCATGCTTTCTACATTTTCTTTGAGTCAAACTTGTTCCTTTCTGTCTGCTTGACAAGAGATCAGATTAGCCCATGGCTGTTGTTTTTTTCCTGGGAAGTAGCTATAGACCCCAGGGCCTTGGGCTGCCATCCACTCCTTCTTGCACCAATTCATCTCCTTTTCTTGGTAGAAGAACCAAAGGCATTTTGAAAAGTATACTGAAATTTTTCTCAACATATATCAATAACATGAAAATTATCACCAAGGAAATTTGGAAATTCTCAAGCTTAGTGACCATACCTGATTTTACTGTGATTTTCACCAGGTATTCACACCACTTTTTGGGCAATATTTCTAGCATGAATTATAGCTCACTTAGCTTGGTTTATGTACGAACCACAGGACAAATGTTAGTCATGGTCATCAAGTCAGCCATGCCTTTTAAAAAAAACTAAAGTGGGAGGTTATTTCTGCATCCTTTCCATAACACAACCAGATTTTATTTATTATAATGAGACAGTAATGCATGCATCTCATGTTGCTAGTGAATAGCCTTTCCCAAGAATGTCTCTTTAAGGTAGGAAAGAGAATAGCTAAAGAGTACCCAGACTGCTCACTTTACTTTTCACTAGCCTAAACATTTAATCCAAATACATTTCATGTCAGAGGATATGTTATTACCATGCTCCAAGTACAAACAGGAATAATGAAGAAGTTATGGCTAAGTTGAAGAAAGTAAAAAAACACTAAAACCTGGATCTCTTAGGCAGAGAAAAGCTGAGGGATTGGATGAGGTGGTTTGATGGAGAAATTGCAGCAGTTCAATAGCAAAAAAGACCTTTCCACTTTTTCAAGGTCAAACATGGTACCTATAACCAGAACTGAAGTTACCGGATGGCATGTGTGGTGGAATGTAGAATTAATTTCTAATTCTAACAGGTTTGATGTTTATTACACAAGTAACCTTCAACATGCACGATTTCAGTACCAGGCAGTCTGTGTTTACTTATTTGAGATCTTTATAATGGAAAGTTTTAAGGCCAAATAAATAAGCAATGTGCCTTTATTGACAAGGTAGGGTAAAGCCATAAGCAGAACTGTCACATCCATTCCCTTCCTCGGTAACTGCGCCACAGCACAAAGCACACTGCAATGTGCACATTTCACCAGAAGAAATACTCTTCCTCCAGTTTTTACTATATAATGCATGCAGTCTGAGGGCTGAAATACAAAATTTGCAAAATACTCCAAATCCAATCCTGACAGTCAAATAGATGGTTTCATTCCTCTCTCTATTTAAAATTAAACGTGATTACAAGTTAGGAGCATGTCTGTGGTGCTCAGCACTTTAAAGCCCCTTATCTGTGGCCGCAGTTTACATCCTGTTGATTACATCTGTAACTTTAATCCACACTAGGCTAGAGCACAGTTAATTTGGAGTTGAAGCAAATAATAAAAATGTATGGGTTTAAAATGGGTTAGAAATTATCCTGGATGCAAACAAATAAAATAGTTTCCTCATTATTTGATCTGTAGTTCATAAAAGATATCTTAAGAAATGTTCATGTTTAGTGATTTTTCAGCCTCAAAGCTCTCAATTTTCTTATATATATAGCAGTTATCTTGTAATAAATATTTTATCGCCTTAATAAATGCTAAAATAATAAACTAAAGTGCTTGGTTGTTTTAAAAAAAACCCAAAATCTGAAACACTTTCAGTAACACCTATAGCACAAACAGAACACATGTGAACTTGTGAACTTAAAGAGCATCAGCGTTTTGTTAATAAAAAAATGTCCATACACTGGTCTTGCTCTGCAAGTCACAGTTTGTTATTTATGCATTCTATCTCCAGTTGCAGCAATAAATGGCAAAAACTGCTGAGCTGTTTTTACCCCCACATGTTTGTTACCATCCTCACCTGAGGGACAGATACACATTAAAATGACACATTTTTTTGAGCCATAAGAATTGTGCAATAATTCCTCATTTTCTCTAAGGAAAAGTCACCTGGAAGAGTTTAAATTACTACTGACAGCTTTACCTATATATGAAAAAATGTTGGAGAACAGTGAGAAAAACCTGATCACAGCAAAAACCCTGCCTCCATCCTGGGAAAATGAAGTCGTTTTGGGCCTTCCCACTGCACTGAGAAAGAAATACACTCCTTGTCTGAAAGAACATGAACTCTAATTTTTCCAATCTTCAAGTTATTTCAGTAATATCAACAGATTTCTATTGTCTTAGAACTTACAATGCTTTAAATGGAAACTCAAGAAAGTAGATTGGAACTCTTTTTGAAGAACCAGTAAGAGAAAGCCTGTGAAAATTAGGCACATCTTAGATAATACAACTGAAGAAACGAAACAAAACAAAAAGACAAAAAAAAAATCCAAACCAACCAACCAGAAAAAAAATAAATAAAAAACCATAACAAAACCCCACCAGTGGTATATATTTTTCTATGAGACAGAACAGAATTCTGAGTTTGCCACCAAAGAAATAATAATCAATCCAAATCTAGATTTCTCCAAAGGCCATGGAAGTTTGGATTTAAAACTTTAAAGTTCTCCTTTGGAATTTTAGTTCCCTTCTGAGCTTTTGTTGCAATTCCTTCCAAATAAGTGAAACTGAGGTGAGTTACTTCACTGCTGTCCCAGGGGTCAGCAAAGCTGTGCAGTCACTGTATTGTCAGAATCCCACTTATGGCTCGTTTGTTTGCAAAGAAGGTTTTATAATTATTATGAGTTGTATCTGCTTCCAAGGTTTTCTTTCCACTACCAGGAACAAGAATGAACACAACTGTACTGAAACCAGAATGCTTCCACTAACAGAGTATTGCACTGAGAAGAAAGGGGGTCGTGGTCTTGAAGCAGGGTTTATTCTGACAGTTTTCTGCCCTCCAAATTGAGCTGTTTCTCTGCTCTGTTCAGCAGAAAATATGTACAAGGTTCTGCAGTAGGAAAGCCACAGAGGGTCACCAAGGCACTCTTCAAAGGGATGAGTTATTTAGCTAGAAAAGGTTTGAATCCACAAAAATATTTTTGGGAAGTGCATAACTCCCCTTTGTAGCAGGCTTTTTAAGGATAAAGGCGCTGGGGTTAGTTTTTTTACCTTCTTTCTCCCAGACTCTGGAACCAGAAGCACTAGCAGCTGAAAGTCATTTTAGTGGGAGATTATTTTTAATTTTTCACAGTTAATCCACTTTTCAAACACAGCAGTTATGAGATTCACATTAGCAAAAGCTGAAACACTGCAGCACTCTGGGACAGAAATCTGACTAGTACCCAGACTTTGCTGATTCATGAGCATATGACCATTTCCTCTGTCACCACCACAACCCCTCACAAGACAGTATGCTAATTTTATCTAAGTGAAGGGGAATGATTTCAGCAATATGTAGAATGTGACAAATGTTATTCAAGATGATCTTCTAAAGGGCAATTTATGCCAACAAAGCCAGATATTTACTAACAGAAAACATGCTGACAGAGTCAGGAAAGACATTAATTTTTCTGGGGAAAAGGTGCTGCTTTCATGTAAAGGCTTCATCATTTTGGAGAAAGTGTCCTGTTAATGAAAATACACAAGCAAAAAGACCTAAAGTAATTTCTCAATACTGGAGGACAGCTAAAGGTTTTGAAGGTTATATTTCATGGGTGTTCCTTTGCATGTTAGATTAGATTAGCTGTACTAATGCATAATATCATATCTATATTTATAATTTGTAATAGTATTTTCCTAATTTTACATTGCTGAGAACATGTGCTGTCTAGCACCATCTGAAAAGAATTGTTTTTATTATAGCAAGCTGCAGTTACTGTGATTAGGAAAAATATTTGAAAAAATTAAATAGGAAATTATATATTTCAAAAAAAATAAATGGTAAAAGGTTTTTACATTAAAAAATAATAAAATATTCAAATATAAATTAATTTCTACATTTCTAAATGAAAATACTTGGAAGGAACAAAGACATCCTGCAAGAAATTGAAAAGGTACTTTCACTTGTCCCAGTTAGGAATGAAAAAGAAAATCCAAAATGTGATTACTGAGAAGTAAACTGTAATATTGAGTCAATACTAAAGAATATACAATATGCAATAAATTGCATGGGTTTTTTTCCTTTAAATCTTCTGTTGGATTTTGGCCTGGGTTTTTCTGTAAGTAACACCATTGTTCCTCATTCTGAAATAAGAACATGCAACATTATTTAGGAACACCGTGAACCCTTCAGCTAAATATTCTTCTTTAAAATGATTATTTGAATTTTTTTCCTGTAAGGAAATTTGGCATCGTGCATGTGTTGGCCAAATCACTCAAGAGTGAAAAGACCATTTGCTGGCGGCCCAGTGCAGTTTGCTTGAATGCTGGAAGCAAGATCCAGGGTGCCCTTGTGCAGCACCACGGCAAAGAGCCAGCACGCCAGCCTGTACTCTGTGTTCCTATGCCAGATAGAGATACTTCAAGTTATGACTCACAAACAAGTGTGAAAATTTACCAATGAAATAGACTTTTCTCTACATGATCAGCAATCTGATGAAGGAAAGGACTGAAGCAGTAACAACCACCAGAAAGTAAATTTTCAAGCTCAGTTTGCAAGAACTCGAGAGGCAGCCCTAGATAACAACACAAGGGGACCAATAAACGAAGCCCAGGGGAGGAGCGAGGGACACAACTGAACCAACAAGGATTGCATAGGGGAGGGAAAAGGCTCAGGAGGCAAATCACATCTTAAGTAAGGGAAAACTGACATAGAAGGTTCTCGAAATAAAGGGGGGGGGGTGGTTACAATGATGGACAGGGAAACTGGGCAGCACCAGGAGGGAGGAAATAAACTTATTAGGGCATAAGGGGAAGGACCAGGGGATCGGTCACCTTGACAGACAGGTCACTGGCGGGAAAACAAGGGACAAACAACTCAGGGACAAACCATTGTGAGGGAGGAACATGGGGGGAACCGAGGGTCAAACCATAATCTCAATTTATAAAAGGAATAACCAACTTTACAACAAAACTTGTGTAAATATCCTAAAACACACAATGCTACAATAAATAGTCACCAGTAACTAAATGAAGAGCAGCAGTATACACAGTGGCTGGCAATCCCATGGGAAAAGGGGATTCTCAGAGTAAATCATGGTAGATACAGTAGGGGCAGAGAAATCTAATCCTAGCTTTGTATCTTAGACACAATACAAGCTGGCACTGATTGGAAATAAGAAGAAATACACATAAAAACAGTGAAATTGAGTTTGAGTCTGCTATGTCTTCATGATGGTAAATACCTGTGATAACAAGGTAGCAGAAAACAAAGTTTTTCTGGTCATTGCCAATTTCATTATGATTGCAAAACTACAGCATAATCCCAACATTATCAACAAGTTGTAGCAACAGAGAAGAGAATATGGCCACATGCTTTTAAAAATCATTCCAAGGACAATCTGTGGGAAGAAATGTGGGCTGCAAATAGGACAGGACTGTTGCTTTGAGCTGATTGCAAGTGTGGATTTGAAGGAGTTCCACCTACATCATGGCAGTGTAAACAAGGTAATCCCACAGGATATATTCAATGCTAAAAAAAGAGTAAGAACAGTCATCTCCCTCCATCAAGCAAGAAGATGGATCAAGGATCTAGATTTTAATCAAGAATTTTCAACAAGTGGACGGAGTGGGATCAGCAAGACCCCCTCATCCTCACAGACACACAAACAAACATGCAGGAATGACAGAAGAGGTAGTGCATGAAGAACTCTTACAGAGAGCTCTAAGTGCTGATTTGCTGAAACAGCAATTGGTTGCTAAAATCAACGAGAAGAAAAGGCTACTCTTGAAGACTTTTAAAAGCATTTTCTGTCATTCAGATTAGAGCAGTGTATAGATTAATAGCAGCTCTATATCCTTTGTTACAGGGTGCTATGCAGCTTTCATAGGGAATTTATTTGACATCAGGTTTGGAGATGAAATTTTGTGAAATGCAAAGCTGTGTTTCGTGTCAGGTACAAACAGGTGACGTGCGTATTTGTGAGTGCACCGACAGTGGGAGAGCTGTGAATTCTAATAATAACTGAGGAAAATGAAGCATGGAAAAAGGCCTTTGAAATTAACCCTAGTTGATTTAGGAGCATTGGAATTAAAGCGTTAAAGATGTTGCTTTTTGCTTGTCGTTAATCCATAAAGAGCTCTGCAACAATAACTGTTTGAAGTATAATTTTAGAATATTACTTGTATCCTTGAAATTAAAGCTTTGGAATATATAGAAAGGAAATATGCTTATCTCACACCCTATTGAAGCAGAGAAAAACAGCTTGAGAGAGGAAGATGAACACCACCTCCAGGGTTTATGGTTTCGACCAAGGGAAGCTGGACATCACTGTTATTAGATTTATAGTCTCTGCAATTAAAAGGGTGGACCCACATCTGGGGAGCTGGACTGCACCAGATGGGATTCGTCTTCCTTCTGTCGGAAACTGGACAGCCACCATCTGGGGATACTCCTTTAAAAACACATCCTGAGAGAAACTAAATCACTGTAGTGTATAGAATTGTGATGTAATAATTTGGAATAAATATATTGCTGATGAATAAAAAAATTGGAAATAGAAACTGCTGAAAAAACTGATGAGTACCCCTATAAAATACCTGTAATCCTCAATTATAGGTGTGCAGTTGGAGGGAAAACTTCCCCCACTGTACCCAGCGCTGTATTGCTCATACTTTACCATATTAAATAATAAATTGATTGCTGCTTGAATATTGGCCTAGTCAAGCTTCTTATTTATAACAATACCATGACCCTGTCTGAGCACACTGACAAACAGATCACCAAAGATAAAATACCAACACATTTGTTATGTCTGAACTCAGCTATATAGCCATCAACCAGTCTCCTTGTGTAGCCATACAATTATAGCACTGGATAATATCAGAAAGATGCACATAAGGTAAATGTGTGGCCCTTTTCCCAAAACAAAGGAACAGAGCTATGCATCTATTTCACAGAAATCTAGGACCCTGACTTTAAAGTTGTTTTTAAATGTTCCCTGGTCTACAGTTGTATTGTTTTTAATGTCCTCTTTTTCTCCTACACAGCAAATGAATTCACAACAACAGCTGTTTATAATACCCTTTTTATTTTTCAGCTAGAAATACAAATTAATTTCATATTTCAATAAACAATAGTGTTTATTCCTTAAATAAACCCACTATCTCTTTGGCATTTGACCGTATTCTGTTTTTCAAACTAAAGACTAATAGGAAGACTTTACTTTCAAGATCAATGTTAAATACATTAAATTTACACCAGTGCAGTTAACTTTGAAAAATACACATTGGTGTTATTTTGTATTTTCTAATAAAACTAAAAAAGATAACCAAACTACAAAATGCTCACTAGTGGGCTACCTTCGTTTAAACTGTAGAGTGACAGCATAAGAACTCTTCATTTCCCAGAGCAAATGCACTAACTAGTGCTTTCTAGTAATTCTGAATGATAAACAAACAAACAAAAAAATCTTGACTCTATCAGAAACAACTGATCAAATAATTTATGCTTCAAAGCAATATGAAATTATTTCTAACTTCTGCAGAGGTCATCAGGAAAAAATCAAGTTATGTACTGCTTCAGTACAAGACTGCATCTTAAAAAATACAGTACAAAAACTTTCATTTTTAAACTAAAGTAAATAAAAACTAATTAAACAAAATGTTTTAAACACATCTAGGAATACAGCTGTCAAAACTGCATTTGATGTCATATTTGGATAAAAAATTATTAACAAAAGTAACCAGTGCATTATTCTGCTGTAAAATTCAAGATCATCTCTTCAATGCTGACAAGAAATATTTCACTTTCACTTTTGTGAAGACAAAAATCTGCCCTCCAGAGCTCGTGTTCAGTGCTTCAAGTAAACAAAATTTCCAAAGCTACGCTGAAGTTGATACCTTCTGCTACTACAGATGAAATGAAAATAACAAAATCAAAAACATTACCAACATACCAGTACAGACATTTCATTTTCTGTCTCTAGACAATGTAAAAACAAAATCTAACAAAAAAAAAAAAAAAAAAAAACAAACAAATCATTTCACTTCTTGAAAGATTTGCTTTAAATAAGTTAAAGATTTATTCTGAACATGTTTTATAGAATAAAAAGGACAAAGCAATTACTTCCATGCAGAAACTAAAAAACCAATTTTAATAGGATTCAAGTAGCAAACATTTATTTTATGAATAAATCTCACCCACATCACTAGTACAAGTGCAGTCTTAAAATGTATGAATTGGATTGTTTAAATAGCAAGTGGTTCATCCAGTCAAGCTCACTTTCTTGTCCATGCTGTAAGAAAACCACATATTTACTACAGAAACAAAAAAGTAAACCAAAAGAACCTCCTTGGGTACTAGTCCAAGAGCAGTTTCTAATATAAAGCCAAAATTAGCAACAACCAAGTAGACATCACAAATTTTTCAGTGTTGAATTACTGTAAACACTAGATGTAGCAGTACAGGAAAAAAAATCCCAAAAATCAAAAGCGTTTTTTTGTTAAAATGCATCCAAAGAAATATCCACTAGTTGCAGTCAAATCTGCATCAGAAGCTGCTGGATCAGGAAAGATTTCACCCTCCAAGTATTTGCAGAACACTTCATTGCCAAGACTGTATTCAAATAAATTACTTCCTGGTAACACAGAGCTGATAAAACCACCTACAATGTGGACAGTCATGTACACACTTCAACAGTGGATTTCTGCAGCAAGAGACAAAAGATCAGAAACCATTTCTGAATTTGAGATGATAGCTCATGTGCTATTCCTTGCAAACATACGATCCCCTCTAAGAGTAAGGTGTTGGAGCTGGTATTGTAGCACTTCTGTGTCAGCAGGTTCCTTAATGCTCATTTTGTCTAAATTGAGGTAGTCTAGGGATTTTGAATGAGCCCTTTTACCTTTCAAAAGGCAGAGAGGCAGGGGACCACGAAGTGCTTTGTAAGGTTCATATGGTAAAGCTTTATTGTATTTATCCCCGGAGCTGGGCATCCGTCTCCTCCTCCTTCCATTTACTGCTGGGATCTCATAGGGCTGGTAGTACTTACTTCTAGTCTTGTACAAACGTGAGGAGCGTGAAAGTCCTGAATCAAGATGTTTGGAGCCCAAGTTAGGACCAGATTCTCCTTTATTCTCTTCACTTCCAATATACTTATGGGCTAATTTTAGCAGTTCCTTTCCAGTTGTGAAGCCAACCAGGTAGTTAGAATCCATGTGAAGGATCTGATATCCTGCAACTGTCCGCCTCAATGGTGAGCAGGGGGTGCTGGAACAGCGTGGCTTTTCTGCTTCCATCCTGGCTGCAGAACTCACCTCTGCAAGAGGCACAGAGAGGGTGGAGAGGGCAGTTCTGGACTCTCCAGTCACATCAACTTCCATTTTAAATACAAAGCTTTGCTCCTAAAAACAAAACAGAGCTTGATGAGGAAATGCAATGCAAGGGGCTGAGAGAGGACCACAGGAAAGGAATTTTTTATCACCCAGAAGTCATAACCAGTACTTCCCTATTCAGCGTGGTCTTAGCTCTGCACAGTGTCATGTAACAGACCTATCACCAACATCTGTCTTTCAAAATTATCTTGGGTGGTTTTTTTTAATAAAAGATACCATAAAGATACTGGTAATTCTAAATAGCTAAAAACATATTAATACTATCATACACAAAAATGGGCATCTTTCTGGATCATTTTTTCAGCCTTTTCGTGCATTTGATTCTTTGTAGTCCCTGACCTCTTGGAGCATCTACATCCATTAGCAGATCCACAGCACCCTCCCCAGTCTTTACTTTGTAATTTGTCTACTGACAATATTTTTAAACAAAGCTTTAAAAAAACATGCCTAAAAAGTATGAGCTCATTCAGATATGACCATAGATCATACCTGATCTGAGTGTACCTGATCTGATGCTTCCGTCTTCCACATGTGCAGCTTGCTTTAAATTCACAGAATGGCATCCCAACCATTCCACACCTGTCTGATTAGGTCATCAGCAGTCTTCACATACTCCCCAAGAAAACTGACCTATCATCTTATTCACAATTAATCAAAAACACACTCTTTTATTCTAATAGGACTCTAATGTAATTCTAACAAAATATACTGTGTTTAATGAATATAGCATTAGATTCTTATACGCATCTTAAGAATAAACAATATTTATTTGTTTTTTTCCTATTTCTCTTGGAAACATTTTACCCTTCCCTCACTACTATTCCAAATACATTATTTGGTGCCTTTACAAACAAAACTGCTCACTGCAAGTTATTATCACCTCTAACATGAAAAGATACAGTCACCATCACAGCAAGTATACACCAGCAGATGCTGGAACACCAGAAAGCCTCCTTTTCATTTCTATTGTCAGCATCATCTGAACCATTTCACTCACAGCTACTTCCCAAATAGGTCACATTTGTGATCTGCTTTCTTCACCTCCTGCAAATCCAGGCTTTCCTCATTGTCAGACTCACCTTTGATCTAAAGGTCAGCTACTGTAGTCAATACACTTCACGAAAAAAAATCAGCATAACTATGTCACGTTCAAAGGCAACAAAGGAAGGAAAGTTAGCATCCAAGTGTTAAGCTGAACAAATACTAAAATTCATTATATGTGATCATAAACTACATCCAAAAGCTCAATAATATTTCACAAATAAGGCTAACTTAAAACACACTTCCAGGAGTTTTTGCAAACTTTTGAAGCTACTACTTGCTGTCATTTTCAGGCTTGGAATGTCACAGGCCAAGTAGCAATGATACAACAAACAAGGAAATACTTTATTCCATCTTCTGCAATTAAGACAACCCCCAAAATCCCATTAAAACCAATCTCCATTAATTTGTTTTAAATTAGAGAGGGAGCTGTGTGCAATCATCACTTGGCAAAAGAAAATACTAGCCTTACGCAAAATATAAGATTACCTTGTATCTGTGAAGGGACTGGCAAGGAGTAGTTCAAATAATGTTCTGTCAGAGAGTGGAAATCTGTTTCAAGACCTCTTGGGGGCTTGGAATATGTGGTAGGGGGTGGGTGAGGCCTTGCTCTGGTGAGGTGGTGCCCTGCCCCAGCCCCAGTGTCTGTCACTAATGGCACAATGCAGGCAGCCCCCCAGTGTTGCCTAACCCAGCCCTCTCAATGGCTGAGCAACTCTAAGACCCACCCGGTAGGAAGGGTTTTTAAGAAGACTAACCATGACACAAGCATGTTGCCCTTTAACTCTACCTTCATCTTGGAGCTTTACACCACTGGAACCCTGGAGGCAGTAGTTATGTCTGTTTTTCTACGTCTTTCCCCCTTTTGCCTTCTAACTTTCTTTTCACAGAAGATAATGGCAAATGGGTTTAAAGGTTTTCTGTGTTCAGTGGGCTATGTCTGTGCTGCGGTGTTTCATGTTGTACTAAATTTTTTGACAAAGTTCCTCATCTTCTATAATTCACTAGTAAACTTTGTGATTTTTTACCTCTTGAAGACATCTGGTCAGTATTTCCCCTTTGCACCTACCCAGACCAAAAGAATCTTGGTTTAACCCTGGATTTAAGTGACTGGGGTCTGACGTTCCTACCACTCCTTCCCTGCTTAGTCCCCAGTTAACCTGCTGCTCCCTATGCTAATAAATTAGGTGCCCACAGTTCTGCTAAAGAGGATTTTATTTGCCATTAACAGACTTATATTATGGAGAGACTATTTTAATGTTCCTTTAATCTTAAATGGTCTCTTTTCATCCTCAGTTGTGGTATACTGAGGATTCTTCATTACCAGTTTTGCGTACCTTAACTACTGCAGATATACTTCATCCAATGAGCTTTTAAGCATTCTGGGGTTGGACTAGATGGTCTGGGATTGGACTAAATGATTTCCAGAAATCCCTTCCACCCCTAACAATTCTGTGAATCAATCAAAACAAGTGAAACAGTCAAATAAAGAATTAAAATACTGAAGCAAACCCAAAATTTTTCACAGCAGAAAGTCCACACAACTAAATAATGCTTCCCGTGACATTTAACTGAATTCAATATATATTTATGCAGTCAATTACCAGTTTTAGAATAGCAGAAGCAGTTGTTTCCTACTTTAACATAATATCAAACAGTGAAACAGTAAATCTGATGAGGCTTCAGCTGCTGAGACAAAGATATTAATGACAATTTCTGAAATTGAAATTATGTACCACCAGGAACCACAATTACTGGAGGCACAGCACACAGAAATTCTGCATTACAATTTTCAGCTACCCTGTGATTTTAGGCAAGAAACCCAAGTATCTGTTCTTGCTCTTAATTCCCAAGTTTTACCCTGCAGTTTGGAAATCTCTCCTGGAACCTTTCAGAAAGACTCAATTTGTTCTGTTAAAAGAAACTGAAATGATGCTAGAAAATGTATAAATAAAATGGACATACTGCAAGGTTGAAAATAAATCATATTACCTAGTCACATATAAACAGCAAAACCAACAAAACAAACAAATAAACAAACAAGCCCAGAACAAACTAATCACTTGTCACAGCAGTATGTGCCCTAAAGAAGAGGAAGGAGGAAGATTATTCTTCATGCACTTTTGGTGTTTAAAATCCGAAAGTAACACAAAGGCTGCTCTTCTCAGAACACAACTTTTGAAGTTAATTTATTTTGTTTGAAACGTGGGCATGTGCTCTGGTGACCAAGAGCAATCAACTTGGAAAAGTAACCATGCAGAAGGGAAGGAGTCAGCAGTTCACTGCACAGTAATTACCCTCACTGTAAACCAGTACAAAGGAAAATCAGAGCAGAAAGTCCTCAAGACAGCAAGGTCCAGCCTAAGTACTTAAGGTTCTGAAACTGCAGAACTCTCACTCTGTGCTGCAGTGTGAAGAACAGTATCAAACCAAATAAATCTGTCAAACATTTGAAAGCAACAGCAGCATCAGAAACTGGTGCCACAAACATCAAAATATTTAGATATTTGGTGGAAAGGTTTTGATGCCTTGAGGCTACCTAGAAACAGAGGCTAGACAGTGTTAAAGGAATACAGTAGGCATTTATTAAAAAGGCCTTCAAAGGATATACCTTGGGCAGTACAAGGGCCCAGCTCTGGCTACACCCAAAATGAGCAACTGGTCACAACGTTTCACACTTTTATAAGTTTTGTTCAATTTACATATTGGGGTTAATTGTCCAGTTACAGCTTCAGGTAATAAAGTACCATCCCTCCCAGTTTGCTCTCCTCAATTTACTGTTAATACTTTTTGGGCCTGAAGCTGCAATGGTGTCCTTGGTTCTCAGGTTGGAAAAGGATTGTTTTGTCTAACTAAACTGTGAGGAGAATTTGCTAACACTTCATATGAAGGTCAGAGTTACATACTAATGCAGTACAGAATCTGGAAAATATGAAACTCAAAACTTAAGGCGTCAGTTTCACGTTCACTTATACAATCCACACTGATAAAGGTCACTTTCTCAAGCTCACTAGAGTAATGTACATAAAGGCTTTAAAGTTCTGTTTTTTGCCTGCTTCTCAAATGCTCCTTCCCTTACTTAAATGGTGCTTTAAAACAAGAGTAATGCAAGCATAGAGTAACAATTAATAAAAGCCCAACAGTACATGCAGTCACAGTAAATTTCTATTAAACTCACAACTAGTGTGAACAGGAATTTTCTTCCCAGAACACTCAGCTTTGACTCATCTAACTTTGCAACACCATACCTCATTTGCATATAAGTATACATTGCTGGTGGCCAAGCCAGCAGCAAAAGGCTGATCAAAACCAAGAATGTACAGAAAGCTACACTACAATGTCAGTACTCTTACCTAAGAGCTTAATTTCAGTGATTGCACTGCCACTGCCTCATTTCCCTCTGCTTCAAAGCCACGGTGAGAACCACGCTCCTCTACCTTCATTATCAACAAACGCTCTTCCTCAAGGGAGAAAAGAGACAACTGAAGCAAGCACACCCCATTAGCCAGAATATAAATATACCAACAGCAGGAGGGTGGTGGGAGAAGCAGCTTTCTGCATGCAGCTATACAAGCAAACATGTATGACATCCTGGCCCACTCTAGAAAATACAGTAACAAAGACATCTTCATAAGAAGCATTTGTTAGTTTCTTATTTTCTTTTTAATAAAGAATACATTTATGCTAGACAAAATATATATAAACCAGCATATAAGTAATATATACAGAGACTTAAGATCGGAGATTGTTTTCCTACATTCTGCGTACCACTCAAAACAGCACCACAGCTGTTCAAAGACACTTTTCCAGTAAATGTGCAGAGACAGAACTGGAAAAACATGCCTGCTAATGAACCAAAGCAGCTTAGCAAGTTTAATGCTCTGAAGTAACACTTTAATACACCTCTGAGTGCACAAACGCAGCCTGAGCTTCACAGGTCATACGGTAAATATTAAGACAAAACTCCATCTACTCTCCACTAAGCAAAATTTATTACAAAGTAATACAAAAGTTACCCACAGAGAGCTGTGCCCTAATGCACATTGTCATTGTCAGATTCCATAGTAAGATCATATTCACGTTCATCACTTGTCTGAGTATGGGGCTGCCAGCGTGCTTTAAACTGCAACTGAGGAGACAGTTATGCATACATACACTAATACTAGATATAGCTGCAAACAAGTAAGTTCTGGGCTTTTCCACCCATCGGGTGGCACGCAGAGCGCTCAGGAGCAGCCTCAGCGCAGCCTGCAGGCCCCGCACGCCAACTCCCCGGTTTCCCTACACACGGGAATCACCACCAAGCATCCCGCTTTCCTACGGCCGCCGGGCCGCCTTGCTCCCCCCTGCCGGCTCAGCCCCGCCGCAGTCGGGCGGGCTCCGGGGCCTGCAGGAGCGCAGGGCCGCTGCCCGCACCCCGCGTCCTGGCGCTGCTCGGGCACGGCTCACCGGGCCCCCGGCCCGCGCGCCCCACCGGCGCCCTGGGGAGCTGCGATCCGCACGGCTCTCCAGGCCTCCCCGCCGGCGGCACACCGCCCACCCAACAACACTCCCGCCCTACGGCCCCTCCCTGGGCCCACCCAGCTCCGGGAACGGAGGGCAGGGCCAGAGGCAGCGGAGCGCGGCCTCGGTTCTCGGTCGCTCTCACCTGCGGCCCAGCGCGGCGGGGTCCGCGCCGCAGCAGCTGCCGGCGGCGGCGGGCGGGGCGCTCCGGTTCCCCGGGCCCGCCCGGCGCCGGGCTGAGGGCGGAGCGTGGCGGCGGCTCCGTGCGGCTCGTCCAGGCCGTTCCGAGCGCCGCCTCCCTCCCCGGCGGGAGCCTCGGCGTTTTCCAGCCGTCCTCAGGGTGGTTTGGTAAGCGTTGGTGCCGCACACCGTTCTTGCGTCGTATATAGCTGTAAGAATGGATCAAGCAACCGTCTCTTGGTGACTTTCTCATCGCGAGCATACCGCCCGCTTCTGTAGTATTTCCAAACAGCCTACAAAGTTTGAACGCCGACTAGATAACAAACCTTTAGTAACGGGTTTTGCCAACAACCAATTAGGTAATTTCCCTATTGCATTTTGCTGCACAGGCAAAGATGCTCTTACTGCAGCGAACCTTGCAGACAATTGCTTAGCTTGGCTTTTTCAAGTGAAATAAACGGGAAGGGGAAGAAAAAGTTTGACGTCATAGTCCTGGTTTTCCCCTTTAATAATAGTTATGAGCTCTACCACGCAGCTCTTAAACCCCTAGGGGTGGACTTAAGCTAGATTTTGTTTCTGAAAATGAGTCTTTAAAGACTCAAGCACACAGCTGAAGTCTGGTTGGGAAGGCATGGATGACCCCCATACCAAGGCCACATTCTGTTCTCCCTCTAGTCCAAATAATCCTGCCGAGAAAGTTGCAGGTGCTCTGGTCTTGAATTGCACGGAAGGGTGTTGGCATTCCACATGCACCCAGACTAACCACTATGCACCCAAATGCTCCTGGAATTTGTGTTCCTTGGAATTCTCAGCTGGAATAAACTACAGAGAAATAAACCCCAGTGTTTTTATAAGGAATTTTAATTACAGGCCCTGCAAGTCCTTAAGAGTCATAGGGTTTGCAAGATCACAAAAGTGCTCTAAAAACTAAATTTGTAAGTTTAGCACACAACATGCGGAGTGTATCTGGTCAATCAGCAGTCTAAGAAAAGGAACCTGGAGTGTAGTTAAGGGCATTATGATGCTCCATGTTGCTCACAGTACACAAACTCCTTTGGTTCATGTTGACACCTGCAATACTGGCCTGAGCGGGGAATCCCATCTTCCTGTATTGTCCCAAGGTATAAATGCAGCTGTAAGATCTTGTGAGTTAGTATATCACAACTTTCTTCCAACAAACTTCCTCCCAACAACTTCCCGCTCTCAATGTCAGCTGAGTTTTCAGTCAGACTCTGAAATGGAATTCCAAGGAGAAGAGGGCAGGCAGCAGTAGGATATTTTAGTATTTAATTAGCTGTAAAATTTATTAACATTTATCACATTGACAGATTTAACATGGTGCAAAGATTTTAAATTCCTAGGCACCAAAAGAAAGAAAAAAAGATCCTGAAAACTTAAAGCTAGTATTCAAATTCCAAACCGAATATTTTAAAATGAACCTACAGTTTCCTAAATCCCCATAATTTTCAAAATTTTGCATTTTCAATGCAATCATGCTGTTAAGATTTTCTTAAGTTAAACTACTGTATTTCATTGCTTTTTCGCAATGTTTATCAAGGCATCCAAGATTTTACATGAAAAATAAAGATACTTTAGAAAACTTGGGCTTTGTTTTCCCATATAATATCTCATTAACACTCTGTAGTCCTATTGCAACACGGAGAGAGACCATTACAAGCTGTTTTCTCTGCATCATCCTGGCCAGAACATGAAATACCAACATCTTAGACTGTCTGTGCTCATCAGTAACTTCCCACATCAGTGACTGTCAATTAGAAGGACAATACAAGACAATTTGTAAGTAAACACAGTATTAAAGGTAAAACACATGGAAAACAGCTCAATTTCTATTATCCTCTTCAAGCTCTTCCTGATTTATTATCCCATGAGTCCTTTTATCAAAACGCTTATTTTTCTTGCTATTCCTGTATTCCATGTTTGTACATTGGAAACTGCTATGGTGTTTTGAGCATTAGTGAAGTTATTAAATCCAGCAGCTGAAAGCTGAGCAATTTATAAAATATTTACTCATTGTGTTTCTTTGGCTCTCTGTACATGGATTTAATCACCAAGCCTAACGACACAAACATTTTTACTAGATACTCACTTTCCTTTTGCTTTTGAAGGACTGTAGCCATTATTTTGAAAACACAATTTTTGCTGGAAATCCAGAACTACATACAGGATAAAAAAACAAGGCACTAATTTGAGAGGGGGCAGGAAAGAGAAAAGCACCTCTGAGGAGAGTATGGCTGATGTGGCAGAAGAGCGTTGTATTGGGGGGTGTGGTGGGGGGCGGGTGGCACAGAAGGAGTATTTTTATATTAAAAGGCAAAGAAAGAAATATTACATGTTGCCATATAACTTGCAACTTTTCCATCCAAATTCAAGAGTTTAGTAATTTCTTAAACATTATTTGGCTAAGTTAAAAACTTAGCAGGCCAGTGAATACAGTGAAAATCAACTTAAAACCTAAACAAAAATTTTAAAGCACATGATTTATTAAAATACCATCTTAATTTTTATATAACAGTTAAAAAATTTAACTTTAAAAAGTTTAATAAGTGTAAAAAGCATCCTTTGATTTACCTATTGGGCCAAATTTACTTTTTTGCCTAATTAAGCTGATTTCAGCTGGAATAGCAGCTATTTAAGCAAGGTGAATTTTGTCTGATGGACACAAACACAGGAAAGAATATGAAAAAGTGGTGGGTTTAGAACCTCGTGCATTTTGCAGATCTTCAGTTAGTACCAGCTGTGATTCAGAGCATCTCAATCTACAAAAAGAACTACTAAACATGAAAAGACACACTCTGTCTTACACCTTGAGATCTAAAAGTTATTGGGAAAGGGAAGTGAAATTTTGGGCCAGTCTTTAGAAAAATTTGCACTTAGTGTGCACATGTATAGGGAGAGGCAACAGAAAATACTTGCCAATGTTGCTGTAGGCTGTTTATTAAGGTAAGTAAGTTTATCAAAATCAAACTGTGCATTGTTAAAGAGCAAGAGAAGTGATGAAGACATGTCTATAAGTGGACCTGGTTGCTCACAGAATTGGTGCCATCTCCATCCTTCAAGACTCTCAAGTGGATTAAGTGATATTGTTTGGTCCCACAGATGACCCTGATTTGAGCAAGACATTGGACCACAGCCTTCCTGAAGCCATTTTTATCCTGAGCTACTGTGTGTTCCTGTGACCCTTGTTTAACCTTATTGCCTTTGGATTGAATGCATAGCCTATGCTGAGTTCAAAATGTATGGCAATTAATAACAGAAAGAAAAGAGTAGAATAGAATAGAATAGAACAGTTGGGACCTACAGTGATCATCTGGTTTAACTGCCTGACCACTTCAGGGCTGACCAGATTTAAAGCCCATTATGAAGGACTGTGGAATCCTCTGACTCCTCCTCCTCAGGGAATTCCCCAAAGCCTTTCCTTGGAAGACTGTATCATAGAGTTTTCCCCATCTAGGCTGATGGAGTGGATTTAACCCATTATGCTCTGCAGCACTACTGCCAATCTACCTTAGATTGCCTCCCTCATTGGCCAGTTGATGCTGCAACCCAATTATTCATCTCTCATTCCCCCTACAGGTTCCTGCCCTTTGCCCTGCCCTTTGCCTGCCCCTGTGCCCTCAGGTCATTGGGCACTGACCCCATTCTTAAGTCGTGCAGACCACATAGTTTTGTTTTTTGTCTGTGGTTCCTCTGGCATGGTGGATGTAATAAACCCTTGCTGGAATATATCATACAAAGCCCTTCCTGTTCCTCTGCTGAGCTATCTGTGGCGTGTGTGTGTGCATGGATTGAAATGGCTGTTCTTGTGGCCTTACTCTGAGCAGCTTCTGAAGGAGACATTTCAAAGAAGGCTGCAGCATTTCTACCACCCTGTCACACTGCAACAAAGGACATTATCCAGATGCCTATTTTTGAGGCACCAACAGGCTCAGGTTATTATCCACCTCTCTAGAAAGCCTGTGTCATGAGGCTTTTACCATCCTCTCAGAAAGAAAATGCTTCCTAATATCCAGTCAGAGCCTCCCCTGATGCAGCTTTGAACCGTTCCCACACACTCTGTTGCTGAATTGCAAGGAGAAGAGCTCAGCATGTACTTCCTCACTTCCCCTCCTCTGGCAGCTGAGCACAGCAGTGATGTTGCCCCTCAGCCTCCTTCTCTCCAAACGCCACCACTCCTTGCAGGACAGGCCTTGCAGCCCTTCTCCCTGCTTGGTTGTCTTCTGGATGTAATAAGGTGCCCTAGCATTGTTCTTAATTTTTGTGACCTAGAACTGCACAGAGTTTTAGTCCATGTTGACTTACTCATAACTATGTGAGAAATGCAAGTATTTTATGATTGGCTTTTCGCAAATATTAAAACGAATATTATATGTGTTGTGTTAGAAAGTAATGCTGTATTAATTCTCTTAAGTAGTGTGTTAAATATAGTTTTAGGTTATAAAAAATGTTAAAATAGAAACTATATTATGTAGGATACTTTTTTTTAAAGAAAGGACTTGCAGCGAGATAGCAGCCACAGGACACCTGAATCTTTCAGAGAAAAAGAATTTATCGCCCCATTATCAGAAGAAACGAACTTCTTCCTGCCTCAAAGGTGCTCTTTGGATTCAGAGGAAGAAGCTGACACTGACCAGACAGAATCCTGTGTTTGAATGGAATTTATGCATCATGTATGAGCTGTATGAATATGCAACAGGCTGTTTTTAAGGGTGAATCCTCTGTTAACGTGGGTCCTTTTTCGGGCTCGTGCTGCCCAGAAAAAGGTACCCGGACGTCCATAACTCTTTGTCTCTATTGTCTCATATTGTCCTAACTCTAATTGTCCAAATTATTATTACTCTAATTGTACTACTATTTTTATAACAATTTTATTACTATCAAACTTTTAAAATTTTAAAAACAAGTGATTGGTGTTTTTCACAATTAATATCGAAGCTAGAAAAGACAGGAACATCCAGTTTTTTTCTTTTTTTCATTCTATTCTGTTTCAAATCCAATGTCACTTCAGTCTTTTGAATTCTCTTGGTTGGATTTTCTAATTTATTTTCATTTCTACTTTTCAGTATTTCTAACTCTATATGTTCTGTGTGAGTGCTCTTTAAAAATGTCTACAGATGCAATTTAAATTCATAGAGTTCAAAATGCTTTCCAGAGTAGCTTTTTAAAATAATTTATGGAAGTTTTACATATAATAATTTAAGTCTAAGTATATTCCCAGCCTTCACCCAAAAGAAAAATGAAAAAGCTATCTAGAGTCTGAAAACAAATAAGACAGGAAGTCTGAATGGACTTATACTCAGATTTTAAAAGATTCACAATTTTTTAGTACTTACATTAGTAAACAAATAATAATTTTATTAAATAAAGGAACATTTATTCCTCCTTCTGGAGAGATTAAATAGGAGATCTGGTAAGACAGGTGCACTCAGACCAAACAAGCTTCGTTGGAAGCAAAGATACCACCATTATATTAGAAATATTCTGGATCTGTTGCAAAATGTATGTCACCCAATTATCTTGTTTTCTCTTGTCAGTGACTTTGACTGAACAGGATGGAGATCTGTGAATTCTAATTTTCAGAACTCTGGATTAGAAGTCTATTTCTATATTCTATATTCATCCATTGTGCGGTACAGTGACAACTTTTCAATCAAGTCTGGTTTTATTTTTTTTAAAGACAGTCCACTTTAGATCTGGTTTTGTATCAATGCAGAATTTAAGCTTCCTTTGTAAGGTCTTTTCTACACTAGCTTCTACCTTTTACAGTGCGGATATTCTCTGTATTTAGTGCATTCTCCTCCTCCTAGGCCACATTTGATGTCATTCACACACTCACACATTCTCTTTTTTATAGATAAAATATTTGCCCTATTTTTTTATTCAACATCTGTTTTTCACAGTAATACACTCTGGACTGCTTTGGTGTTAACCAGTTTCTGTATTTCAGAGCACAAGACGGTTGGTTTTAAGGCTAAGTGAAGGAATAAAAAAATTAGCATTTAAATGCTAATTTTAGTATTGAAATTTGTCCTCATAAAAGCAAGTAAAATGAAAACCGTTATTTAGAAAGAAAAAGAAAAGAAATCTGAACTACTACTAGAAAGTACACGTCTTTTCTTATACTGCTTCTTGCAGAATTGACTTTCTGGAAAAGTTTTTGCTATTTTTTCTTTAGCAAGTTACATATGGGACTGTCAAAAATACAGTTGCTGTAAATTGATTAGGAAAAAATGCAGGAAAAAGAAAGGAACATTATGCTTCTCTGTTAGATGACAGAAAGTAGTTTAAATCCCTACCTTCTGCTACTTGTCTATTGCATTGAATTGGCTTTTAAAAATCTTTGTTACATGTCTTCTTGCCATTATCCTTTAAACTGTTTTTGATGCTGTTGTTCCATGTATGATCATTTTTGAAATATGATGATATGTACAATTATTTCTTGTATGCATACCTCCCTAGGCTTGTTTATATGGATTTCTCCAAAACTGAACTTTGGAAGCACATCTGCTTTCCCTTAACAGCCTCTGCATATTTGGATAATTACAAAATTGGAATTTATTGATTATAATAAAGAAACATAAAACAGGATTTAAATTAATTTTAGGAGTTTTTGCACATATTTTTGTGGTTTGGTCTGTTTTGTAATGATGCTTCATTTTTGAAGAAATGCTAAGCTAAATAATTACTTAAACTACATTGCAGGGTGATAATATTTTGGGTGTCACAGTCATATTTTGACCACTGATTTTCTGTAAACATATTTTTTGACCTCTGCCAAATCTGGTTGGAATAGGATGTATGGTTCAATGTGAGAGAGAGTGATATTGCATAAAAAAGGGAATTAAATAAATTATTGGCGTATATGTAGATTGTTTTCCACTGAGATGACTTTGTCAGCTACTCACTATACTTCACAGTGCTTTTAAAAGAAAATACAATAGAGAGAAGTTGCCAGTGACCTTGATTTTATTTAGAAGCACATAAAAAAAGTTATGCCACTGCTTTGGTTGACTGGAATGATACATATACTTAAATTTTTAGGTTTTCTTTTTAAATGGTAAACAAGGGTACATTCAGTTGTATGCAAGACCAGCATTGTAAATAACACATTTACACTACGGAAAATGAAATGCTTGAACTATATAGCTGTGAAACCCTTAATATTTTTGGTATTGAATCAGCATTGTTAGAAATCGTCTGCTGAAGCCATTTCATATATGGTAAACACTGAAAACACTGAAAACCCTGCGATGAAGTGAATGTACATAGTAACTAGTGAATGTAACTAGTGCAGCTTGCACTGGCTCTGGAGACAAGTAAGAGCCCTACTTAAACATTTTACTCATAAGCTGTCTTCTGCAGCTTAAAAATGAAAGGAATTACCTAACTTACAGTTATGAAGTCCATTCTTACTACTCAGCCACTTGAACTTAAAGAAGTGGTCTATATTTTCATACATTTGGGGTACTCATAACCCAGTAAATTTTCATGCCTCAGAAAAAAATTACAAAAATTGCTTAGATTGGATAATTATTCTAAATAACACCATAACTCCATGTTCCACCAATTTAGAAATGCTTCTTACATCTCATAAATGTTTAGGTTTTTTTTCTTATTTTTGTTTTGTGGGTTTTTTTCTGGTTTTGTTTTGTTTTGTTTCGGTTTTGGTGTTTTTTGTTTGTTTGGTTGGTTTTTTGTTTGTTTGTTGGTGGTTTTTTGGTTGGTTTGCTTGTTTTTTTGTTTGTGGGGTTTTTTTTTTGAGAGTTGCTGTCAACCAGTAGCTTGGAAGGAGGGAGGTATGAAAATTCCCAGGCCATGACAAATCCTGAGTATTTTGCAACAGTATGCACTGAGTTCTGGTAGTCCACAGTCTCTCTCTGTGCTGAAAGGATGACAATAAATCATAGATGGAATATTTACAATTTTCAGAATAAACCTAGTAGCAGACCAGCTGTAACATTTCTCATCCTACAAAACCTGCTTTTTAGTATCACCTTTTTCTAGAAACACATGGCAAGGAAAATAAAACTGTCTTTTTTAGTAAGCAAAAGAAGGTTTTGATAAAAACATATAAAAGACAGTTTTATGTCTGGATAATATACAGGTATCTGTATACAAGCATGTGTACTAAACAATAAACAAGAAGGTAGATTTGAATGTTACAGGTCTAATGTAAACACAAGAAAAAGAAAAAGAGTAGTCAAAAGTGCTGATACATGACCTCACTCCATCATGCCTAATTATTGCAGCATATATAATATAATATAATTAAAATGCAGAAAATATCTGCGTATCTCCAAACCAGGGAAAAGACATCTCTTTGGAAATGTAGTTAAATTAAAAAAAAAGCCAAGATGCGTGTTCTGTTTCAGCACATAGAAGAAATTCACAGGGAGATTATAAACTCCTGAAAATAGAAGTTTATGATGACAACAGACAATGCTTTCATTACAGCGACAACAACAAAGCCACTGTAATACATACCATCTTGTTTTTGTATATGTTTACAGTAGATATTTGAAGACACAGAGAAGGTTCATGTGCAGCTTTTCCATTAAAAGCTGTGACATTCATCAAACTGATAAGTATATTTAGAAAATGAGAAAAGATGCTTGATGTAAATACTGTGCACATTAGTTAACCATGTATAAAGATTTTTAAGTGCACTATGAATTGCAGATGCAAACAGGAATGGCTTTTGACAGCTCCGTAACTTGCTTGAATGCACACTAAAGAACCGTTTAAAAGAAGTTGTTTCCAGTTTTGTCTGATCATTTCTTCTCGGAAGGAGTTTCACCACAAAGTTCTGCATCTACTGAGGCCTCTTCAAGAGATGGTTTAATATCAGATACATTAACAGGACATCCAAGGGTAGCTGTACAGATAGAGAGAAAAGATGTATTAGGTTTTACACTTAATATCCATGCCAAAAAGCACAAAGGCAAGAAAAATGCATGTTAACTAGCACAGAAACAAATAAGCTACACTATCTAATGAAATCAGAAATCCAAGTGAAATTTGGTCTCTAAACAGCACAACCATCCAAGGGCAGACAGTGTAGTGGGCCAACAGTTCAGACTGAACATACCAATGATTGAATGCATCATCATCATGTTATTGGTAGCTTTAGTCAGAACAGAGTCACAGAGCTCTACATTAGGTGTTCAGAAAACATCTTAGAAATTTAGCCATTTAAAGAAATAAATTTACTTTGTCTTACTTGGAGATAGCTGTCATACTTCAAAACCAAAGCTCATGACCTTCAGGCCATAGAAAATGAAACAATTCAGAGGATAAGAGAAAGTAACTATTAACACAGTTTTACTGTTAAAGTTATTTTTGCAATGCTATTGAGTTCTCACTGACCCACAAAATGATCCTACTTATGTAGGGAATGTTAAGAAAAAGCTGTCCTATGAAATCGTGTAATATGTAAGGAAGAATTATACTGCTGGAAATAATCAAGTTAGTCATTCTGCCTTTGACAGAATTTACTTACATAAGGTTAGTTTCTCCATCACTAGCCTTTCAGGCAAAGTTTCAAGTGGAGTTGGTTGAATTTTTGCAGGGGTAAATGTATTTAAAGAATTTTTTCTTCCTGAAAGGGGCATCATGTAAGTTGGAGTAGCTGAAATGATGGAGGGAAAAAAAATCATTAATAATAAAAATATTCTGACCTAAACCAGACGTCAAAAACTGTAGCCACAGGACTGTGTATCCATCCAGCAAAACAGATACCACATTTATACAACCAGCTGCTCAGCTACCAGCTTTTGACTCTAGTGTCAAATCCTTACAATATGAAAGACAAATCTTAAAATCTCTTTTTTACAACAGAAAGCAACACAATAAGTTCATGCTGTTAAGGCAGAATTTCAGTAATAGGTGCCTTGCCAGAAGAAGGCAAAAAGCATTCGTGCTATTTCTCGTAGGTTAGGAAGACTGCACCTGAATAGGCTTTAAGTCCAATATGTCTATAAAAATGCATTAATGCATTAATCTCTAGACAACCTCCAAATAGTACAGGAAAGCAGGAGAACTAAATACCCAGGACTTTAATTGTATCAGGTCTATTTTCCAATCACTCCTTGGTAGAAAGGTGACAACCATATGCTAGGAGTATGACACATTTTGTTTTTCAGTATTTCTTCATCTTGTATACTCTCAATTCTGAACTGATTTTGAAGACGCATAAAATTCCTAACCAGTATAAAAAGACATTTTAAGCAGCTGAGAATTTTCATATACTTACAAACCTCTCTGGGCTCTTTTTCAGTTACATCAATTTTCTTAAAATTGCTTATACTCCTTCTCAAATATAGGAGGTCTGCCCTATCAAATAAGCTGCTGATTAAAATCTAAACTGCATAAAATAATGGGGGAAAAAATGAAAAATCCTGTAGTAGAAAAAAGAGGTATGTCCAATCAGGTAGAATACTGTTGTATCAATACTTTGATAGGAAACAGTACAAGTTTCTTAATCAAAGCATAAGTCTTTAGACACTTCCCTAGGAAGAATGATTTTCAATCACCTGACACATCCTATTATGTGGTAAATCTGACCTAACTTAAACCATTTCCAAAGACACAGCACTAGAATCACAATGGGAAATCATTTCCCCAGACACATACACATGGATAGAATTCAGCTGTATTTCCTTTCAAGATCACCTAAACTTTAAACACGCAGCACAAACTGCTAAAAAGTTAAGTAATTGTAAAGCGCTCTACAGGTGAAATCCCAGGCAATACTGAAAGAAACAGAAAATAATGAAGTTTTAAGTGTAAATGCAACACTATTCTGCCAAGGCTACTGACAGTGCAACATTACAGGATAAAGTTGGGAATACTGCATGCTCCCTGAAAAGCATTACCTGTAATTCAGCTGAGTGTGGACAGTACAGAGAAGCCAATATAATAATAAAGGAAATAAACTAACTATGATTTCATTAAATCCTTAATTTACTACCTCAGCCAACAGAGACGCTACTTCAATTAATTATGTATGTCCATACCCACAAAAGGATAGTGCAAAATGTAAAATTATGGTTTAGGTACATTTTCATTTTGTTCAAAAGCAGTATCCTTTTTTTTTAACAAATTTACTTGCTAGCTGCAAACACTGCAAAGATTAACTAAACAACCTTAAGAATTTAAAATTAACATAATTACAAACTATAACCAGTACATGTCTCCTGTAGATTTTCCCTTGATGGAGCAGCAACAGAAGCAAGAAATTCATCCACCTGCTTCAGAGACAAGGAATTGTGTAGAGTTTCCAAAGGACAAATAGAAGGCACCATCGAATACAGTTCAAAACCTAAAATAAAAAAATAATAAAAAAAGAGATTTCCAAGCATAAGACAGAATTTAAGGTACTGCATTAATGCATGATAAAAAATGCTTAGTTTACATGAGCACGTGCAGGCATAAGCCTCTTGAAGTCTTGGAAATTAAATATTACAGGAGTTGGAACAAGATGAGCCAGTTTCCAGCTAAAGATACAATGCATGGGATACAAGTCCCGTGTACACATGAAGTACCTGTGCACACATAAATTATTCTAACATGAAAACTGTGCCCTACTCCCAAATCAGTTCATGAAAGATAATCTCCCTTTAAGACAAATTTAGCAGATCACTAAAAAAAACCAAAAAAGTCAGGAAAAGGTAGTTATTTATCCTAATCATTCTAATATCTGGCACAAGACTAAATAGACAATTCATTCATGCAAGAAAGGAGGATAGCTATTTTGTTAGCAGACAAGAGCTAAAAATGCTGTATCTTCCAAGAAATAAATTTGCAGAATTCATGTTCTATCATCTTCAGTATTCTGTGAAAATAAACTGTTGCCTTTAATATCAAAGGAAAACCACTGTTAGCATTTTTATATCTTGAGGTTACACACTTTTACTTTCTGAGACAGATATACACCTACCTTTATGCATTTAAAAACAGTATTGAAAGACTAGAAGTTTCATATATTGGAACAGGTAAGTAAAGCAACCCAAAAATCTAAAAATTTATTGGACTTTGCTTTTCTATGTTAGTATTGATCATACACTAACCATGCATACCCATATTACTAACAGACAAAAAGTGTTTAAACATCTTGGCTAAAAAAAAATTTGCAGTCCTCTAAAGTGATTCAAGTTTGGCAACTCAATAAACAGCGTTTCATCCAGTTGAATTTCAGAAGAGGAAAACATGTCCATTAGTGCTTTCAGCATACAGCTGTAACATTACAACTTTGCAATTCAATACTGTAAATTTCTTCTAAGACAATTAAATGAGGAAGCAATAGTGAATGAAATAATGTTTAGAATTTCAGTTCAAGGTACATTTATTAGAGATAACATTACGATTGGGAACTTTTCTTTCCCATAAAATAATAAGCAACAATGTTCCTGTGATATCCAGTGTTGTCCATTCACTCCCCATGAGTACTATGCATAAAGAAGAAAGATTTCAACCCCCAAATGTCTATACCTATATTTAGACCACCTTGGCCATATTCAAATTTTGGGGGCCATTGCTACAGATATTCAACCAACTGAGGTAGACTTATGTCAGCTTCACTTAAAATATAAACAAAATGTTGCATTTCATAAAAATATGAGTTTTGTGTACAAAAGAAACACCACCATACTATTAATTTTTATTTTCCTATAAAGTCATTAGCTAGCCTTCAGTGTAAGCACTAAGATGCTTACTATACATATTAATATCCTAAATAACTATATGCATGCATGTAAAGCACAAACCCTTTCGTTGCCTTACAGTAAAATGTAAGATTTCTCTTTTCCCTGACAGAAAAGTTCCTATCACTTGAATGAGAATTATTTTTTTCTAATTTTGCAATTAATGAAGTGGGACAATGTCAGGTTAATTTTTTAGAAACTATTATTGTTATAGTGCATGTTATAGAGAACCAGAGAGGAATTCCGAAATGCTCTTTAAAAGAAAAAAGAGAAGAAATAAAATTCTCTTGTTTTAGGAATTTCCCCTCCAAATTTTTTTGCTGAGTTTTCACAATTCTGCTGTCAGCTAGTCATATCCCAGAATGTCACTGCAGTATCTTTATTTCTAAGGGATATGGCCTAAAACATAATCAGGAAAACTATGTGTCATGTTTTATTTGAAGGTTGTCTGATAAATATTATCTGATGGTATAAGAAATAAATTTTAAATTTTATGATGAAGAAGCCCAACAGTATCCCTTTAAGAAGGCAATTTCCTGTACACTAACAGCCTTTGATTTTTGCCTGTATTTATTCTTAAAACATCAAAAGGCAAGCCAATGAAAGGGTTAACGCAGCATCTCAAAAAGCCACCCCTGCTGTCTTAAGATTCAAAAACTGTAGAGACATACCACTGGAGCCTAGAAATTCCACAGAGGAAATGGACCAGCACCTAAAGAGGTGTGGGTGTTCTGCAGAGGCCCAGAAAATAAGGTATAGCACTTTCAGAAGATACTTGTTTCACCATGTTCCTTGAACTAAAGATGGGGTGGGGGGAGTGGGGGTAGTCTGAAATGAGTTAAGAGGGTGTGATAACAACATAAAAGCAAGAAAAAAACAGAGTGAAAGGGACAAGGATAATTAAAATGATAGTCCAAAGGACAGACGAAACAACATCAATAGGGCGTTATGTTAGTAGAGAACCCTTGGAAACTGCAATATACTTAGGGTTCATAGGAGCTCATACTGCATGCATTAATCTTGTCAAAGATGTGTAGCAAAACTGCTGCATTAAATGAATCAGAATAATAAGTGTGATCGATAAAAGCTATTTAGATCCCTTTTTTTTAAAGAATGGAATCACAAAAAGTGACTTAATGGAACAAAAAGTAATTCTATTATTAGCCACAGATTCTGAAATGCAGTTCTTACTCTCTGATCTTGTATGTTTTGGGAATATTGTTTGGTTTGAGCTGTAACATAAAAAATGGACTTCTGACTTTTCTATTTGACATAAAACATTAATTTGTCACTCTAGATCAAACACAGTCTTAAAAAGAAATTTAGCCTTACTACAGTTTTCCTGTATAAAGCACTGCAGTGCAAAAAAGCCACTATAGATTTAAAATGAATGTAACAAAATACAACTCTGCTTCTAAGCAAGGCTAAACAAAAACTCAAGTCTTTTTTTTTTAAAAACTTTTTTTCTAAGTAAATATATTTTGAATATAACATGAAAATACTGATGATTTCCACTGCAATTTCAGTATCACTATCACTGAACTTAGCCAGCAGTCATGCACATTTTAAAACTGCAGTGAAGAAATCTGGAAAAGCTACATTCAGGTCCAGTTGGTCCTGAATATATCTGGGGCCTATTCAGTCATGTAGAAAGGGAGGTGCAAAATATTTTGCTGAGGAAGAAAAAGACATACCTCTGTCCTGTGGGTTAAACGAGAAATTTTGCAAACTGAAGACAGTTAACTCTCACTCTTGAAGCTCAAGAGGTCAATGCTGCTCAAGAAGTCACAGCTCTCTTGCTGTGATTTTTAGTGCAATATCTAAGTAATTTGCACATCTGATGAACAGAGAAGTATGATAAGGTAAAATAAATTTTTGTCCCATAAAAAATATAGCCATTTAGCAGGAACAGAACCAAAGCTTCTGCTTTAGTTTTTGTAATTCAGCATCACTTCAAGAAGATAGTCATAAACTCCAGCTGTCAATTCAGTGATTTGTTTTAGAATGGGCAGGCTCAGAGAATCAGCTCAGCAGGAGAAAGACAAAGAAGAAACAGCAGCTATCAAGAAGTGTGTGTTTAGTAAGATCAGATTTCATTGTCTGTATCTTGTACCATACAGTCTGATCACACAAGAACTTCAGGAGAATAATTTATTAGAGAGATCATGATTAACAGTAGTATCTAATTCTTTTTAGCAGATTTTTCTAAGTAATGAATTTTGATGTTGTATTTATACTAATGAATGGTAAAGAAAGTATTTAGGATATCTAATGATTACAAATATATTTGGAATTGTGCTTGAAGTTAGGAACAACAGACGGCTGGATGATACTGTACACCCCGTATTTGAAATAAAAATAAAAGGGATGAAGCAAGAAACCTTTTGTTTTTGATTTTGTTTTTAAAATAAAAGCAAAACGTACCATTGGTTGGGTGTCGAGCAAATGAGATAGAAAACCTTTTAACAGCAGAACCGCGTGTGGTGTCTGAGAAAGAGAAAAACAGGTACCTGAAATTTGTAACAGCTACCAAAAGTGGGAGATTTTAAAATAGAAAAGGAAGAAGAAAGGAAAAAAGAAAAGATGAGAAGGTATTAGAAGTGAGTGGCATGCAGAAGGGACCAAGGAAAAGGGCTAAAATCTAAGTAGATGTTAAAAGGAAGAAAATTTGGATTGTTGGTAACTACAAGATGTGTAATGACGTGTATGAAAACAAGCAGAATGAGCTCGTGATTCTGGCATACAAGGTTATGCAGGTTAGAGTTGAATACTGAGAAGGGAAGTGGGGGGGAAAACAGCATGAATACTGTTTCACCTCAGAGTTATGAAGGTGTGCTTTGGTATCTTTACATTGTGAAATCTAGTGAGTGAGTTTCTTCTCAATGCCAGATTATCCAAAACTGAGAACCTCCTGCTCCTTTAATCCAAACCCCACGAAAAAAAAAGTCAGGAATCCTAAAATTTTCACCATCAGTATTTAACTTATTATTTATAATTTCATTCCTTGTATATGCTCCAAATAATTTAAATTCAAGATCAATTAGCAGTGATAAAAAACAGAGTTTAAAATTATTAAAGATTTTAAAAACAAAACTTTCAGTTTACTTAAAAAATGCACTTGCTGGAATCTCCTGGCGCACATTACAAGTCTGTGATCTGGTGTTCAATTCAAGACAAACAAGAATTAACTATGCTATTAAGTTAAACATAAGCAAGCTATGGGCAATAAAGAAGCAATAGAAACTCATAAAATTAATACTAAGGCCAAAGATTCTAGGATTCCATTAAAATCTTTAGAAGTTCAATGTGGCACATGGGTTGTGCGTGCATGTGCTAGAGTGTGCACATACCATCTATGAAGCCAGAAGAAGTCAGCTTTTTACGATGCGTACGAGCATAATCCTGTAGGTTAGGTGCACTTGAAGAACCCCCGAGCACTGAGGTGCTAAACAGGCCCGCACAGTGAGACCCTGATGGGAGTTAGAGAAAATACATACAACAACCAGGTGTTCGTCCATTCACATTGGGGATGCATGCAGCATGCAAGCACATGGCTCTTACCACACAAAAGGCAGCTTTTGGCAGTGCCTTGGACAGGTTCACAATATGCTTGTAATGTCAGAGTGGGACTTGTAGGCTGAAACTATCATAATTTATTGTGCTTCTACTCATGAAACAGCACACTCTGTTATATGTGCAAAGAGAGGACTGGCTTTAACAAAATGAATTCTTGTCCTGTTTTCACTTTTGGTAAAAAAAAGTTACCAGTTAGCATCAATGTAAACATAAACAAAACAACAAAACAAAATGAAGATGATTATGATAATGACTGCTGATGATGATGATGTGAAAGTTGTGTATTTGAATACCTGTATTCCTGAAACAAATATAAACTGGAAAAATGCTGCTCATTGTTTTCATCCAAATCAACCTTTGAGATGACAGGCTGCTATGAAGTACTCATGCACTTCCACAGACTTAGTATGTGGAAATAATTCTAACCCCAACAAAATCTTAAATTGGAAATACTCTAGTCATATTTCAGCTACCATTATTAACAATGTTACAAACTGAAAAAACCTGAAAGTTTCATCAAGTTTAACTTGACTTCCTTTCCCGAGAAGACTTTTGCACAGCTCCATGCAAGTGACAGTACTTTGTTACAAATCATGCATTCCTGCCACTAGAATGGGAATTTAAACAAATCACTGACAGCCACAGATAAAAATATAAAAATAACTTTTGTAATCATCAACCATTAATGAAACTTACATACAACAATGAACAAAATGGGAAAAAAAGTTGCAAGTTTTTTTTCCTTTACATTTTACTACTAGTTGAAAGGAGAAGCAATTTTTCACTCAGAACTTATCTTTTACATTTTAGATAAGTAATGACAGATTTTTTTTTTTTTGGAAACCAGCAATACTTCCTTTCATTACTTATAACAGTCCAGTGAGGGGAAACATTACTAGCACATGTGACCAATCAGCCAAAATACATTGGTGCCTGGTCTGTGGCAAAAGCCTTTCACAACAAATATAATACCTTAATCTACATGGAAATCCATCAACTTCCACAAGTCATATTGTGTCACACAAAAGAATATTCATTTAACTTTAGCAAGCACATAATAAAATCCAGGACTTCAGTAAACAAGAGCACCTGATTGTATGCATTTTGTTATGGGAAAAATATAATGGGAAGAAAAGTACTGCAGAAAGATTAGACATACAAAAACCCCATATCTTTGCAAATAAAGGAAAAGCTACTTTTAAGTTTATGCATCTAGGTGATGCAGTTATTTATACTTATTATTTCCCATGAAAAGACACAGAAAAAAAAGCAATATTGATTTACAGCAGTGCATGATTTCTTTTTTTTTTTTTTTGCATGTGAATCATGTGTATGCCTATTTTAATAAAGCAATAGAAAAGCACCACTTGAATTAGGAGAATTTTAAAGAAGCCTTTGAATTATAGCATGATTCATACTAATGCTGAAAAGAAGAAATTAATTTTAGGAGAGGAGTATGTGCAAAACCCCTGATACTATGAAGAAACTTTATGTTTGTTCCCCATGCCCCTCCCCTCAGAAAAGCATCTTCACTTTCATCAATTGCCCACAATAGGAAACAGAAATTTTAAAGAAAAATGCTTTAATGGTTTCCAGAGCAGGCCGTTTTAATCCATAATATTCTTGCAAAATCTGAAAGCTCAATCAGAAACTACATTACCTTAAAACTCTGCTTTATTTTAAAAACAATCCTGTGCACCTCTTGTGAGCAGTACGAAATCAGTAGTATGAAGGGTGTCAAACAATTTCAGTTCTTTTCAGTTATAACTTATTTTAAAATTTCGTTGGAAAAAAAATTGTCCAGTCCATAGGCAGACACTCAGCATATGTTATTAATAACAAGTACTATTGGGTCCTGTTAACAAAAAAGCTATTCAAAGAATAAACAACTATAGAGAACAGCAGGCAGATGAAAAGCTGATACATCAAACAAAATTTCAACTGTAGGCACATACCTAGACCACTCTGCTTTTGTTCCAGAATAGTTCTTGGTGTTCGTAAGTTACTATTGCTTTCTGATAGGACCTGGATGTAAGAAACAGAAAAATAAGGAAAAGTAGAACAGCAGTATGAAACATCCATTTAACTTGATACAGCAGCCTGTTTCAGACAGACAGGTGTTAATAAGCTGTATGATAAGTGTTAGTAAAAATATGTAAAGGAAACATGAGAGATCATGCAATATCCCCTTCTGAAGGGAGTCCATTTCACATATGAGTTCCTTGCAATGAAGTGGTGCAAAGCAAGCATTCAGAATGAGAAAGGACACAGACCAAGACTGATGTGAGAACAAACATTTGAGACATTTTATTTCATTTTACCAAATGCACTTTCCTAAACTGCGCCTGTATTGAAAAAAGGAGGGGAGGGAAGGAAAGACAGACAAGCTATTGAGGACACCATACAATCACTGCCCATGCACAGGCTCAATCAGTATAATCTTCAGATGCTCACAGCCTTTGCTGATACAAACTTTTCCAATGTATATAATTTTAGAATTTTCTACAATAAATCATGAAAATTTTCAAACTAATAAGATATGGTTACAGAACACCATCCATTGTCCTACATGTAAACAATATCTTGACATTCTGAATAGCTTTAGCTCTTCACTGGTACTTCCAAAACATTTACTGTTTCTTTTTTTCCCTGCTTCTCCCTCACCCCCCATTACAAGGAGCAATCTTCAAAATATTGTATGAGTCAATGGATGATGTACTGTGTTGGGAGTTTCAGATACCTTCAGATATAGATGGCAAGAATTATTAGTGCTAGAGATTTTTCCCTGCAATAGTTAATACCAGGCCACTGAAAATATGATATATGCAAAACAAGTCTTGAATAGCAACATGAAGTACCAAATAAATTATTTTAAATGGAATCGGTTGCAATTATTATTTTTTTTAATTTACCTACCACCAAATTAAGCAATGCTGGTTTTAAAGTCTTAAAGGACAACTAAACCAAAGCATAATTCTCTTTCATTAGGAAGTACACTAAGTCTTTTTTACTGTGGTAACATTTGCAATTCCTATAAAGAAACCAAATGTTTATGAAAGTGTGTAACACATTCAGTGAAAAACATGCACTTGGTCTTTTTCCCCCAAACATTCTTGGCACGTAATTTTAAAAAGTGGAAGGTATTGCTTGAAACATAATCCGTAACAAGGGATTAGATGTCCTTAAAGACAGTTGTTGCTTGGAATGCATAAAATGTTTAATGAAGTAAAGTTTAAAAACCTGTTGCCATGAGCCAAAAATACTGGATGTGAAAGCCAGTGATTTAGGGGAGACAGGGGAAGAAGTGATTTGTTCCCCTGATCTGCGTCTTCGACGCCCAGTACCCACACCACTGGTGTAATGCAGCCAGGTACCAATACACTCTGGGCTAGACACACTCAGGGGGCTCTCTTCCTGGAAGTGAGAAAGGGGGCAAAAAACAGCAAAGCATGCAATGTTAGATTCAACAGAGCCAAATGAACAGAAAAGAAAAAAAAAACCCAATCTGCTTGTACCCTTTTACATACTACCTTTAAAACTATCAAACAGCGAAGAGCGAAGAGCAATAATCCTATATTAGAAAGTTATCAGTTTCACTTTTATATCTTCATAACCATGCCTTTTACTACAACACTTCAATCAAATTTCTAGTAGACTAATATTAGATATGAGAGAAAACATTTGTTATCAATAATTGATTCATAATTTTAAGAATTTTTCACATGTTGGAAGCACAACTTCTGTTACCCCTGACATACTGTTTAATAGTTTTTCCCCTCCTAAGTACATTAAACTTTCCTATTTATTACTTAACAGTTTCCATTTCTAGTCTACAAGCTTATCTGAATGCTTAAATTTAAATTTAAGAATTTCTTTTGAGACTTTACAGCTGACTCACTGATGGTAGCACCAAATCGACTGGTAGTAGTTTTCCAAACTTAAAAATGTCCTAAAAAGTTATCTGATGCTGGATACCTTATCAGGACTTCAAGGGAGTGTCAGGCTAAGCACCCCCCCATATCTACATCATTACATATCATAAGCAATAACATTCTTTGTAATACAGTTTGCTTCCCAATGTCAATGAGTTTTACATTCTTGTTTTACGACTATAACTTAGCTTTTTTTTCTTTTCGTGACTCAGCCACAGTTGCATTCCTTCTGTAAATATTGCTGACTGTAACCCAGATTAAAATTTACATATAATCTCACACCTGACAGTGTCCTTTCAAATTAACGGACATAGGTGAAAACAGAATTGCCTTACAGGAGGAAAAAAAAAAAAGGGAGGGAGAGGGGACAGGGGAAAAGAAAAAAAAAGGAAAAAAAAAGAAAAAAGTTCAAGGCAGTTGCAGTTTAAGTTGCAGTGACTTTTTAAAATTGCTCCAAAATACTGTTTAGTTTAAATATTCCAAATACTAGTTTTGCAGATTTCAGTAGGCCAGATGGAACTCCCTATATTACTTATAAGAAAAATATGTTCTACAGTGTATGTTTTCTCTAAATTGGCTATTTCTTCCAGCAAATAAGCAAGCTCTGAATGCTGAAACACATCCCATTTTAACATATATTATCTGCACAGTCAAAATTTGGCAACTTGTGCTTCTGATATCTTGTGAAAGTTAACTTCCATATAGTTTATGAAAATGGTTGAAAGTCTGAAGTAATAGACTTTTAAGCTGTGCATAAAGTGAACTCATAGCTAGGAGGGGAGTTTGCATGATCATTGCAAAAACAGCTTTTAAAAATCAAAAATACTGATGTTGCAAGCATTTGTTTATGAAAAAACTTGGAAATAGAAAATGTAAAACATTAACATTTATTATGTCTGTTAATTTATGGAAGTCATGTGAAGTTATACAGATATCCTTACAGAAGGGAATCATGCATCTTTTTCTCTCCATACTGTCAATAACCAAGTGATTTCCAAATCTGTAATACTTTTACTGCATACAGACAACTCATTCCCAACACAAACACAAAAGAAAAAGCTTTTGGTGTGAATCTTCATTTCTGATGGTTTTAAGCAACTGAAAATGAGGCAATAAGATGCTGTTAGTCTGCTTCTAGCATTAATATCACAGAAGTGCTTCTATGTACCATCTGAATTTCCACTCAACCATCCCAATGGTATCAGTGATACAGCTGTGCATCCCCCCCACCTCTGTGACATTAAGCCATATCTGTGAAGCACACCTAGATGTCATGGCTTACAACACAGCAAACTAGATTGTTCAAGATGTTACCTACAGAATTCATGAACAAATGCCAGCCACTTAAAAAGAAAGCTTCCACTTTATCTTTCTTACCTTCAAAAGCCTGACAAGTGGAGTCACTTTCACTCCACGTGACAGCAAACACAGCAGAAGATGTCTCATGTTCTGCACCTCCCCATCCACCCTAATCCCTCTGCTGCCTTTCAGCACAATCACCCTGAAAGTTTGCTCAATTCCCAGTAGTAGCTCTCTTGTAAGGATGAATAGAAAAGCAACGTATGTTAGTTTGTAGATGTAGGTTTAGACTGAAAGAGTCTTCATTTTCAAATATCAACTTTTCTAAAATAGCTTAAAAAAAAGGAAGTAAGTCTTATCACAGAATAGTAATAATTAAAAAAAAGCATCCCTTTAGAGAAATTATTGCCATGGAGGATTTCCCACTGAGTAAGGGCAAACCTTCTGTGAGATGTATCGTGCTGGTTCTGTATAATCAAAAGCAGAATTACATTTGGTTTTGTTTTCTTAAAAGCAAGCAAAAGTTAGTATCTTTGACAGAAATTATCTGGAACACAAACACTTACTTCAACAGAACCAATCTTCCTGGATCTTGGAAGGGGTGACTTTCTGTGTATGTGAATTGGGTCTGATACCATAGGCTTGAACATCACTACTGATCGATCCGTTTCATCTCGTTTAGGAGCATGTACCTCCTCATCACTATCATTTCTATGAGATGTTTTCTTTGAGCCTTCATTCTGCAGAAAATACATAATTTATTCTTAATTTCTCTGCACACCTTCAAACATGCAGACAGAAGTGGCTCTTAAATATTCCACATAAAGATAAAACAAGCTGATTTTAAAAATACAAGATGTAAATCACATATTTTGCTTTGCTCACATTCCTTTCACAAAAAGCAGTCATAACTCCACTTACCTGACAATATATCTTAGAAAATATCAATCCTTCCTCAACAATATGTATTCATAAACATGCCAAACTACTTTCTTAAATATATCTTCCAGTTCCCAGAATATTATTCATGTGACACTCTGATGTTGACATCACTTAGAGTATTTTGTATTTATAGTAAAAATTCTGGCAAAACTTTAGAACATTCAAACTGTCTGTGTCCTTCACCTCCGTGCCCATTCAAAATAGAAAATATTGGGACTACTTATCTTTTACTGCATGTTTTTCTACCAAAAGAAAAACCCACACTTGTATTTTTTACATAACAAATTTAAAGTGTTTATTTTAGGTATGTCCAGATCAAACAAAACCTAAGTTTTGCTTTATAGAAAGGCATAATTATTACCTCTCTGGAGGCAGGTCTGTATCCATATCCAGATGGTAAATTTTTATCTTCCTCACACCCTTTTGCTCCTGGACTGAAATGCAGCTCTACATGAAAACGTTCTTCCGAAGAAAGTTCCTGAAGTAAAATAATAGGTTTATACTTTAATAAATAGCTCAGCACTACTAATTTCTGAAGATATTTATCAATTTTTAAATACCTTGTTTGGATCCTCATAGAGCATGATAACAATCTGTGTCATGTAATTGAGTTCATTGACCACATTTAAGTAATCCATAGCTCGTTTCCATTGTTCATCTTTCGATTCCTTATTAAGAAAAAAAAAAATCAACAAGTAAAACTTAGGTATTTTCTTTAAAAAGACTGATGATTTCACTTTTCCCCCATTTACACAGATTTTCATAGCAGACGTGCAAAGCTCATCATAGTTAAGGAAAAAGCAGAGGTACAATGAAAAAAACTAATTATGAACCTCCATGAGTGACTTAAAATTGCTGATCAAATGACTGAGAAGTGAAGAGCAAACTTTTCATGTTATTTCAGTGTGTCTTTCATGTTTTTTCGCCAATTATGATACGTAGACAGAGGCACTGTTTTCAATTCTCCTGATGAGAACTGCTAATATTGCAATAAATTCATTTCAGCTAGTATATTGTGAAAAATGTTTTTAGATATTACACTAACAGAGATATCAGCCAAACAGAGTAAACGAAGTTTTCTAGTATATAGAAGAGGTGCAACCGTCATATCCCAAACTACTTAAATGAATAGTCACCTTTTTCATGCTGTAGCAAAGAAACCATTTAGTAATCCACCTTAAAGAAAAATTAAGAGTTTATCAGACTTTAACTCGGAGTGCACCTGTTGTAGCATGTCACAGAGATTTATAAATGCTTTTGCCATCACTGAGTTTAGTCATCCATTACCAGAAGCAAGTATGTCAACATGACAATTTGAAAACCAGTGTATAAGTCAAAAGGTATCTTACAAGCAGATGTGGTGCTGTATATATCTACTCCAAGAGCTTAGTTTAAGTAATTTCTGAATCTGGAGACCTTGTCTTTTTCAGTGTCAAAGACTATCAGATGGAGATAATGCACCACCTTTGTAGTAGTCTATAACAGTACAGGAAAGTAAGAAAATTCACTGTACAGGAGGAACTTTTTACTATATAAGCAGTCTTGAAATTAGGTAGGGATGTTTTGACAATATGTCAATGGACAAAAATAGTAAGCCAGTACAAAAGTAAATTCAAGAGAACCCTGAATCATAACTTGAGAATAAAAGTTGAAAGAATTATTGGTGACAACAGAAGACAAAAAAGAAGCATCTGGCCTTTCCACATCTATTTGTGATTCTAACACATACAGCCAACAGAACACAGCATTACTTTGATGGAAATTAACATGCTAATAATGTGCAATTTGCAGTATGTCTCTGCATAAGTAATAGAAAATAAAGTTTGAAAAAATGTGATAAATTTCAAAGACACTTAACGTTTCAGTTGATATAGTCAGAGGAAGATTCAGGTTCCTCTCAAAATATTAGGGCTTCAACAGAGAAACTTACATCACATAAGGCACCATAACGAAGGGTGGATAACAGAGAGTGGACATGACTCTCACTGGTGAAATACAGCCGGGTACGAACATGGCGTTCTGGGGACATAACACCCCTGGAGTAGCTTAAAAAAAAGCAAAATGTTATTAGACTATGATAAGATGTGCCCTTATTTTTAAAATAGTTGTTAATAAAAAATAAATTATATTTTCTATTCTCTATGAGCTAAGAAGATTCTTCAAATTTGAAACACAAAGAATAGCTCTATTTTTTACAGTAATTAATGTAACCATGTAAAGAAGTAACTGGCTTACAGAGGGTGAAGCTTATTTACAGTGTCATCATCTTGAGTTCTCTGAAGGTCAGAACGAATTT
The DNA here is from genome assembly GCF_901933205.1 of Camarhynchus parvulus. Taxonomy (NCBI): domain Eukaryota; kingdom Metazoa; phylum Chordata; class Aves; order Passeriformes; family Thraupidae; genus Camarhynchus; species Camarhynchus parvulus. Next base: position 3,952,270 of record NC_044601.1, read on the forward strand.
TCCTGACTAGTGGAGTGCAGTAACCTTTGGCAATCTCCAATTTCTCAGCTTTAGAAATACCATATTCCTGTGTAAAAACAAATTGACTTTTAAAATTCAGTTAAAGATTAATATGCCTTCTAATTCAAAGCTTCTATATTAAAGCAAATTAGTCACCTATTAGTTTGCTCTGGCTACAAACCATTTTTTTAACATTTTTACTACTTACGATTAGTGATGTAGCTTCAACTAACCAGCAGTTTGCCTTTTTGCTGTTTGACTTGATATAGACAAAAAGTTTTCCTTCATTAGTTAGACCAAAGAAGTGGATTTACCTTCTGGTATGATAAAGCTCTTTTTCTTAACCATAGTATCTGTGGAGTCATTCTGCCTTCTTGTCACCATCTCCATCTCCTATCCTGCCCCCAAAATGTTGTGGTTTTTAATTTCTTTTTTTTCCTTTCTTTTAACAGTCACTAAAGAGATGTATTTGGTATGTCTCCCTTAGTTTAGAGTAAGCCACCCCAGAGACTTCCATTGATGTCAAATAATAACACAAATGGTATTTATGTACAACTGAGAAATTACTGGTGATATTAAATGTTGTAATATCATCAATATTTAAAAGTATGTTCTTCCAGGAGCTTCATACTCTGTGCTGCCCGTGGTATGAAAGTTAGAATGGATCTTCTTGTTACCCCAGAGAGTAACACAAGCACTCTTCCTCTGAATTATGTAGGCTATAAAGTCTTTGTTTTTCTTCCTTCAGTATGTGTCCTCATTTTTACCTGCTCTTCTCTAACTTTCAATTCAAAATTTCAGCTTAATAGACCCACACACAACAATGCATTCTAAGCATCACTACTATTTTTGTCTTTCATGTCAAGGAGTTTGAGAGATGGGGGAGGAAGAACTTCCTTCAAATGCTGCATACAATATGGGTAAGCACCTCCGTTATAACACTGTTCTGTAACTGCAGGGACACCTGGGGAAAGCTTTAGTCTGTTCTGTCCTGTTATCACAAATCAATTTCATGACCTGCCACCTACAAGATTTTAGAGCTAAACAAAGTTTAACAGCTTACAGAGGATGTAAGTTTAACATGTCCATTTCTGGCCTGAAAGTCTACGAAATTTAATGTGTACATTCACATCATGGAATCTTACAATTTTGAAAAAGCAGAAAGATCTTTTTAAATTAAAATTGTTTGGAATTAGTTAAATTGCATAGATTAGGATTAACATCATCATTTGGAAAGAGCCCAAAAATGAAATTTCTATGAATTGGAGAAATGAAATTAAAAGCAATTTAAGAAAACATAGTTATTCTCAAAGGCAACTGTTAAATCTATGATGAATGGTGAAGATGAACCCTTTTATTTTAGTATACTGCTGTAAGGAATGTATTAAAAGGCATGTTCACACCCTAAATTTCTAGAAAAATTCACCCTGAACACAGATTAATTAGAATCAAATTTTTCCAAAAAATCACAGTCATCTTGCTACTGAAAAATAAGAGATAATGTTAAAGGCCTCTATTATTGCAAAATGTGGAAGTTTTAAAAGAAAATGCAAAGTAGACATTTTCAAGAAAATTTAAAAAAGCATTTTTGTACACTTTCTTCTATTTAATAACTGAAAATGCTTACCTGAGGAATCACAATGTCAGCTAAAGCCTTTGAAAGTCTATATAATTCCATTGTGTTTTCTAATTTTAAGGATCCATTGTGTTGTACATCATATTTTATACAGTCATAAATATCAGGAATTTTGCTAATATCATATCTTCCATTTTTGGTTTTGAAGTCTTTTTCCAGCTTGGCCCACCTGCGCAGCATCAGTTCTAGAGTTTCACTGTGGTAAAGCTGAATATCTGGATAGACATGTATCTTTTATTAGTAATTAAGGCCATTCAAGTAACAAAAGGACATTTTAATTACATAGTAGTAACAACTGAATTACAGAGGGATCAAAATAAGATACTATTAAGATGGGATAGCAGGACATATAATCAATTTTAGTGCTGAAAGCATCACAATTACATAGCTCCACTATGATAGTAAAACACATTGCTGCAGAAATACACCACTGGCCTTTAAATATAAGATGTACCTATATAAATTAGCTTTAGTACCATCAATTTTTCCTATTACTTTTGTGTCAAATTACTAAGACAAGAATTTCTGCAAACACTGGAATTTCTGAACACCAAAGAGCCCTTACCTGCAATGCAACCACATGTTCCTCATGCTTTTTACTTCAAAACTATGCATATGAAACCAGACAGTGAAAATACTTAATCATTGGTTGACTGATGTTCTGGTAAAAGTGAGTTTAGTGTAGAAGTTACATTACAGGTCTCTTTCATGAATGTTAACTAGAGAAACTAAATACAAGCACAAAAACGTTTCAGTACCTGCAGACTTTGGGTCTTCCATTCTCTGCCTGATCTGAGAAGTCAAACTCTGTATCAAGTAATAGACCTTGTCACATGTCTTTACAGGATTTTTAATAACCTGCATTGATTTTATCAGTGAGATGCTTCCAGATGGAGTTAGCTGCAATTTGAGATAAACACAAAATTAAATGAACAGACTAGATTTGAAAGACCTGGTGAGATAAGATGAAACATGTCAAAGATACCAAGTACTGGAGAAAAAGAACTCAAGCAGGTTGCTATGAACATTTTTAATAATTTATCAACTATCTATTACCTTTGAGGCATTAAGAAGATTCACCAAAACACGGTACCATTTACTAGGGATTCAAAGGTAATAAGAAATTCATAGAGCAACTAATTCTATACAGTAAATATGAGTAACTACAAGCATTTGTAAAACCATTTCTTTTATTCCAAGACAGGAAAATTGGGAAGATGTGTAAAACTTTGTATATACTTAGCAAGCTTCCATATCTTCCTTTCAAGTAACTTCTGTATTCAAAAGCTTACAAAAGTAAATTCTGTTAGAAATGTTGTCATTAAGTTACACGCCTCACAAAATATTTTTTTGCTCTATAGGAACCAGATTCACAATAGTAACTGGTAACTTAAAAAAAGTTTGGTTATTCCTGTCATAGGTTTTTGTTTCTACAACTGCAGGACACAAACACAAAAAGAAAGCTTTTAAATGCACATATAGCAACCACATATGAGATGTTCTTCAGAACTGAATAAATTATAGAAACGGTAAAAGCTACAAACTACCACCAATGAGGTGAGTGTCACTAAAACAATACAGTCAATGTATATGTGAGGCTTAGCCTCAATTTTTTCAGAAAAGTCTGAAGAATTCAAAGTGACCAATGATATGAAACAGTAATTTATACACAAAACACACATTTATTTGCACTTTCCTCAGTTTCCTGAAATGGACAGAGTAATTTGGATGTGGAAAACTTCTGCCCTCTACCTAACACTAAGCAGTTCCTATCTCCCTATTATGAAGTAATCAAAAAATTGATTACTTATATGTAATAGGGAGGAAGGCACAGGAATAAACCTCATACAATTTTCCCAAATCACAAGTAGATTAAAAAACCTCCACAAATAAATGCATCCCCCCAAGTTTTTATTGCCTTATAATCCCAAAGGTTAGTAACTCTGCGAGCGAACAGGAACTCTATTAGTTCTAGCCAATTTAAAACCTTATATCTATATAACAGACATCAATAAATCCTTGCATTTTCCAATTACTGTTGAATCCACTGCTAGGAGTGGTTTGCACGATACGTTATGTATTTAAATGAATCCACAGGGTATATACATGTAGGGTATATTATTCTTAATTAATTTGCTCTCAGTACTTTTTCAAAAATAGTAGTTTAAGCTTAAATCTCGTTTGAGGACTTGTATTTAGTTGTTATACGAGACAGAGATGAGCAATTGAAAGATAAAGAAGTTCTTAACCACAACAAACAATAGATTTAAAACCAGAAACAATGACATGGTCTGTATTAAGTCAACATAAACTGTATTACTACATGCTAATTTAGCATGTTAATGAGATATTTCATTTCACTGAAAGTATTCTACTGGTTTTCAGTATCTTAGTATTCTAAGTAAAAAAAAAGACCTTGCAGTGGATCAATGATTGAAACAACTGCAGCAGTGTTACATCACATACTGTCAAAGTAAAGATTACAAAAAACGCAAACAATATAATGTCATTCCTTCAGTAATTAAAATACTTTAATGGAACAGTGAAAAAGGTTTACCAACAAGATCCCTGTCCACTTCTACTTCAAAGTTTGTAGCTATTCTGATTACCAAAATTGCAGGATGAAATATCTACAGCCACAATTAGTACAGCCACCTTTGCACTTCAAACTATCTGCAAGCATGCAAATAATTTTGCAAAACAGATACATAAAATCACTGCTCAGTACGTTTGCACAGGAATTTTCATAGTTAGTTATTTTATTTAATGGGAAACTAATAATACACTAACCTTATCATAGTCATCAGCAGTAAATTCTCTGTCTCTCTGGAGAATTTCATGGAGCCTTGCTTTAACACGATGTTGACAGCTGCTTAAGGAATCACTGTCACTGTCCAACAGACCATTCATATTAGCACTTTTTACCATCTGGACAAGAATAGGAGTCAGCTCTCCCTCTAAGGCCAGAAGTCCCTGAAGCAAACAATACCATTATTCAGGCAAATAGATGAAGATGAAAAAATGAATATCTTTAAAAAAACGCCCAAAACACTAATTTAAATTCAAGATGGTATCACTTGGCTATAGGTTAGATAAACAAGGGCACAATGCCTATATTTACACAGAAATGGGTCCCTATGTACTGCTAGTCTGCATGATTGATACAGATGGTGCAACAGTGATGGTGACATGCCACAGAGAATGTTCCCCAACACCAGCTGTTCGGGTCCTGGATTGTAGGGAGTGCAGGTGCCCTCTCCCTGAGGCTGGAAGCAAGAGCTGCCTGACTTGTGGGTGACATGCTTTGCTCAAGGACTTGTGTCACCAGAGAGGAGCTATGGGAAGGGTTTGCAAACCAAATAGCATCTGGCAGGATAAACAGCAGATAAGTAGGGTCTTACAGAGACTCTACAGACGCAAAACCCCAAGCCATGTGAGTCACAGGACAATCAAAGCCTTGAACAAGAGGTGAATGGAGAATTCCAAAATGAAGAAGGCTGGAAACTTTTGTGACTTTTCTGGCAATGGAGGGGCTCTGGAATAAAGAAGGGAAATGGTGTGGTGTCTCTTCAAGCCTGCTGACCAAGGGAAAGCAGGTCAGATGGTTGAAATATTTCTGTACAAACACATGCAGCATAGAAACAAATAGAAACAGGAAGTCTGAAGACTTGTAGAGTTTTAAGTTAATTCACATTAGAGAGATATTGTAGAATAGGTCACATGAATGGACTTTTGCTGTAACTCTAGGACCTTTTGGAAGCCAGGTAGACATCACAGTATCATGGCAGGCCTCTATTACAGATCCCCCAATTTAAAAGGGGAAATGGATGAAACCTTCTTAACACAAGTGGAGAAAGCTACCTAATTGCAGGCCTTTTTTCCATGAGTATTCTCAGCCCTGGACACCTCTATGGTAATATTGCAGGGGACAAGGAATCAAGATTTCTAGAAAACGTCTAGGACAATTCTTTCACAGAGGTCACTGATGAGCTATTGAGCACAGGCATTGCCCTGGACCTCACAAGTTACTCACAAGTGTCAGGAAAGTAAAGGTAGATGGCAGTCTTGCTAATTGAAATCTGATGTTATAACAGATCCATGGAGAAGTAAAGGAGACAAATACTTGCATTAAAGCCCAGGATTTCAAGTGAGCAGACAGTTCACTTGTCAGAGCAGCTTGTTCACAGAATCTTATGAGGAAGAGGACAAAAGTGCCTCGGACAGGGCTGTTTAATTAAAAACTGTCTTCATCTGCTCAAAGAACTTCAAATGTTTGGCACATTATTTGAAACTTTTTCACACTCTTTGAAAATACCTTTTTCTAATAAACTGTAAATCTCTCCCAGATTTCAAAAGAAAACACAAACCTGAGAATATCAGAATTTTAGAAATGAAAATACCGTTTCACATTGTACCTTTGCAAAAGCTGCTGCAGTCATCTGAACTCGTCCCTCATCAGAAGCATAGATTTTGAGATCATGTCGGTAAGTGCTATGTAATCTAAGTAATCCACATCCAGGAAATCCAGCATAATCTCCTACCAAATAAACATTTTGCTCAAGCTCTCATCTTGCACTTGATTATCTTCAAAAGTGATTTATGACACTCAATTGACTTTCTTTTGAAAATTATTATGATAATTTTCTTTTTACCTTGTCCGCCTGGATACATACACCTGAAAGCTCTTCCAAGCTCCTCTGCTTGAACCCTGCCTGCAGGGGTCAACTCTCCTCCCCATTTCAGAACCAGAAGCAGGGATGGCTCATTTCTTCTATTATCTAATTTTACACAGGGAGAAAAGCTTAGTACTTGAGTATATTGTTATTTTTTTTCCAAATGAACAAAAAGTGTTTGGCCTATGAGAAGCTTCATCAAAGGACCTCTTCAACATTATGAATCTCTAGTAGTATTCTAACATTAAGGACATATTGACCTGGTGAACTAAACAGGCACTTTAAACAGAGAAAACTGAAATAATTAAACTATAAAGAGAATATATATGAAAAATATTTAGCATGAATCTGAAGCAAAAGGTAAATCAAGACAGAAAAATTAAAACAAATTGGATGCTGAACACCCTACAATTTGTAAATGTTTTAAAGATAGTAATTGTCGAGTGAGATTTTCTCATACTGGCTCAAAACACCATTTTGGTGAATCACTGAAGTTTCTTTTCATGTTATTCTTCTGTTGCAGAAGAGCAGGCTTAGAAGACAAATTTACTACAGAGTTTTAGGTGCACAATTCAGCAGATTACTGTGAATATCTGCTAACTATACATTCTTTCAAAGTAGAATATTCCCTCTTTTTAACATCAAGACATGTTCTATCAGTAGTCCATGACTATTTATACACACATAATATTAAGTGGTTAGGTACAAAAGTAATACAATACCTTCCTCTTCACTGGAAGTCTTAGGGCAGCCGTGAGGAAGATATGTTAACTGAACTTTGCGATTTATGCCTGAAAAATGCCCATACCTTAAGCAGGAAAAGGGAAAAATGAGAGAGGAAAAGGGAAAGAAACATTTTAATTATCTTCCTCCAAAACTGCTAAAATCCTATAAGAGGATATAATAATTCTCTGTTGGTCAATGATTTGTGCATTTGACCAACATTTATTGAAGCAGTCCTTAGAATAAACATTAATTCAACAAGCACAGAATTAGCAGAAATAACAACTATATAATGAAACATCTTTAAATACTATTTAGTTCTACCTTTTACAGCACCTCCCCCCCCAACAACAACAAGCAGTATTGGACATGGCACAAGTAATTGATCTATTCAGATCCAAAACTACAGTGGCTATCAGTATCCAGAAACTGGTCTCACAGTGTAGATGGCTACTGGTTTTATAGCCCATTAAATCCTCAAGCAAAATTCCGTATTTAAAACAATTATGATAAATTTCAATAATTATTGTCTGTTCCCTGATATTTTTTAAATTAAAAATTCCTATTACAATTTCACAGTCTAAGATGTCAGATCTTTAATAAACCTTGAAGTCTTTTGTTTCTGTTGCTTTTTTGTTTTGTTGGGCTTTTAAAGGCAGGGTTTTTTTTGTTACTAAGTATTTCAGGCTTAGTATACAAAGACTTATTTATCTTCAATCCTCAGAGTTTGCTGTAAATAGACAAGCAAGCATGGTGACAGTTCTAACTGGCTTTATCAGATGTCATTATGCCACACTACAAGAAGTAGACCCTGCTTACAAGTATTTTCAGTTTAAAAACATGCAAGACAAAATTTGACATCAACGAAAGTAACCTTCTCTTTTTGAACGTATACTGAGACACTAGATACAGCAATAAGGTAAATGAAAAGGTCAAGAAGAAAAAAAACAGTAATGAAAAAACATATTTGAAAAACATGACATCCCTTCTCTTCAAAAACATTGTGCTTGAATTATTATATTATTATGTATTTGATAACACTGCAATCCACAAAGTAACTGGTGGAACAAGTCAAAACAGCAGATATAACTTCATTGCTATGAAGCCTGAAAATTAGATACTTACATTTCTAACACAGTCTTTAGCTGTTCAAGTTTTGCTTTACTTTCTTCAATTTCAGAATCATTGTTTTGCCCAAGTTCTACAAGGAGCTGCCTTGCTATATCAAGTACTTCCTAACGGAAGGAAACATAAGATTTAATTAAATAAATAGATTTCTACTTACAAAATATTACAGTAAAAAAATAAAGAAACTTGCCTGCAACTGTTTTGGTTTTTTCAGTTTCAGTTTTCCAGATTTATATCCATCACATTTTTCAAAGAGATCAAAAAATCTTTAAGAAAAAGAAAAATAACTTTAAAATTCCATTAATAAATTCAATTACTCTACTTGAACAAGAGACTCTTAAAGTGATCTAAAATTAGTACCTTTACAGTATTTGAAAGTTAGGTTAAAACTTGCAGTACAGAGGTCTAACCAAGTTTTATTTAAATCCCATCTCCTCAGAAAGTTTTCAATGCATTAGGGAAACAAGAGCACCGAAAGTGACTTAGTCAGTCTCTCACTGACTTGCTAAGTATTAAAAAAAAATTATATTCTATATATTTAAATGATATATTATTTGAATATGCAGCTATATCAATTCCTAATCTTCAAGAATGATCCTGAACAGAAGTAGGGACCAAAACCAGCAAATGAGCAGTCCTACTCTTCTTCAGCATGTTCTGAAAGCAAGAATCTAGTCCCAAAATAAACAATTCCTTTTTACTGAAACTCCACCTAGTTCCAGGTCAATTATCTAAGTTGTCTTATGAATGCCACATAAAGATGGTATCTACCAGAAATTTAGAGTCATTAAACTTTGCCAAAATTACTAGAAAAAGTAATATGACATTGCGTACAAGAATAGTTATGATAAAAAGCAGAAGGCAGAAACCATGGTTTAATAGAGAATCAAAAACATTCTCTGCTGCATTATTTTTAATAAAGACATTTATAGACACAAATGCATTTTCCATAAAATCAAACAGGACACAAACAAGGCACAGCATGTGTTGAAGGAAATCTGCTCAAGTAAGTTGACAGTCCTGTCAGAAAGAGAGGTGCAGACTTGCAATTACTTGTAGTATCTAAAACTGTTAGATTTAGAGGATAACAAAAACAAAAAGCAACTTGCAATTGTGCAATTCCTGGTTAATTCACTACTTGCTTAGCCACAAAATCCTATACTCTAAAATATGGGAAATAACTTTTACCAAGATTCTATTTACCTCTGATGTTTTACTTCCATTTTCATTTTTTGCTTTGGTGTTCGATCCCCATGGCGTATTACAGCTATAACACATCTAAGCTCCATCCTGAAATGTCAAGGGTTGTATTTCACAACACTGTACACAAGGGTCTTTTATTTAATATTAAACCAACTACAATCAAGACAATTGACAAAGTTGTAGTCATTTGACATTAACTACAGAAGTGATGGAAGTATATGCAAAAATATAAGGTTAACTGAAAATGATGTAAGTATAAAATATAAATACTGATTTTAGGACTTTAGTAACTATAGAATATCTATCTGAAGTCGTTTTTAATACAAAAATTTTGAGGATCATTAAATGAGAGAGCATGTTTATTAGAAGCACATATTAAGTTGGTGCTGGAACAATGATTAGCAGTGGAAGCTATGTATAAAAGATGCTAAACTATAAAATCTGCTGTTCTATACTCAGCTTGACTAAGGGTGAGAAACTGTGACTGCTGATATAGCAATTGTGATTCCTTCCTTGTTTTCAGCACACAAAACAAGCATTCACAGAGCAGTGTGGGCACACCTTGCAAAGAGAAAAAAAATATTCACACAAAAGTTACATAGGGAGTTTGCACAATTTAGGTGTAGCTACTATTTTCTTACATTGTTCCAGAGGTGGTTGGCACAATAGGAATGTCTTCAGCTTCCAAAGGAATTGACCATGGTATTTGAAACTGGGGAGCAAGTTCTCTCATTATGATATTTCTAAAAGAGGAGTTAAAAATAAAACAAATCAAGCAAGTTTATACACAGCTTATACAATGCATGCAAACTCCAAACAGATTATATATATGCATCTTTATTAATGTAGTTTTAAAATACTAGCAGCCATGAATGTATAACTGTACATATTTTTCTTTTAATTGCATAATAAAGATCACTTAATAATTTAGAGTTATTACAACTGCTACAGGAGCATTAGACTACTGGCCCTGTAATTGTAACAAACTTCAGCTTTTCAGCTCCAGTTCCTAAGAGTTCCTTGGATAGGAATTACTCTTGTCCATTTATATATGCACACAATTGGCTTCGCTGCCTAACTAAAAGCGTCTAATAATCACCAAACCATTCTCATCAAAGAGTTAACTGTTATTTTTTACCAGTAGTTTCTCACATTTCTGTGATAAAACTGGAAAAATAGGTACAGTCTCTCATTGTAACTACAAAATGACAACGCAGTCTCCACCTCAAGAAGGATGGTACATATAATGTTCTGTTTCATAAATCTTTTATCAAACTACACTGAACTTCAGACTAATAGCTACGTAAGAAGCAGTAACACAGACAGGAAAAAAAGGTCCATCTTAAAGTAGAATAAGCCAAAATACAATTGCTAAAAACCTTGAAAAAACTTGCAAATTCCTCAACATAACGAAATTCCAGACCATTAGATCATGCAAAATTCATGCTGTATCTCATCAGTGCAACCTTACTGTAAAGCCAGTCACAATGTGCTTAGCCTACTTTGAAGACAACATTTCCTTGGCATAGAATTCTATACCCAATTCTATATGATCCCTCATTATACTTTTTTTTACCTCCAGTGGCAGAGACAAGACGGTATGATAGAAGATGCCCTGATTCTATTTCAGTCTGGTTTTACGAGTATGAAATCCACAAACATACAAGTATACACCAGCTTCAGATTAAGGGCAATGTACAGCAATTTGGACACATTAAACAGCAGCAGTCACAACCATCCAGCAGCGCTTCACTACTTGAAAAGATCTCAGCTACCTTTAAGAACTTAATCTTGATTTAAAAATACTTATTCAGTTAGCTGTAAGCACTTTTAAAAACTCAGATGTCTGGAATAATTTTAGGAATAAGGAATTTAGTTAGTATTTTTTTATTGACTTAGGATTCTCTTTAAGGATTTTTTAATTGTTTAAGTTAATGACTTTTAATGTGATATTTAATTTAAAATAAATAATTCATAATTAATAGTAATAAAAATAATATTAATTGTAATAACAATAATTCATAGTAATAAGTAAACAATAACAGTAAGAAATTTGGCAGTACATAAACTACAATAACATGCAAGGAAGTTAATAAGCAAATCTGAAATAAATCAGGAAACTCTTACCCCAGTATTTTAGCACAATCATCATAGTACTTCATGGAGTTTTTCACAAAACTGAAGCCATTCACATCACAGACATAGGACTGTCCATTAGCACGTAGCAAATCAAAGCCACAAACTGTTTGCTGTTTTAAAGAATAAAAGTTCAAGTGATTTAGGACTGCTTATTCTAAACAAATTTTATATTTTAACCAGGTATTCATCTGTAAATATGACCAAAACATGTTACACTTTACACTTACTACCGTATGTGAGTTCCATGTTTGGCTCACCCACATCATGCAAACATCTTCCTGTTTTTAACTTTTTATTCCCAACTTGATTTTATCCTTCCTCCATATTCCTAGTAGTATTAGTATTGAAGGTCAAGTTCACAAGAGCACAAATTTCAAGACTCACAGCAACCATGGGCCCACAAGTCCCCCTTTCTGACAGTGGTTTCCCACTATATATGGTTTTTAAGGATGGTAGGCAAGAAATTACAAAAAAAAATTGGAAAAGCATTTTTGTTAAAATTTTACAAGATAGTTTTGACATTAACATACTATTGATATCATTAGTAGAGAATACTAGAACCTATTTCAACAGATTACTTTTTAAGACCTCAAAGCCCGCTTTGCTGACAGAGGTCCACACCAAACAGAATGCCATCACAGTCACATACAGGTAAAGGAGATAGACTGAAAGCCTTCTTATAAAACAGTTGAAAGGAGGGTAAGAGACTAAATGATGTTTTCAAGAAAAGAATCCTTGTAACTATACAGCAATCTTAAAATGATACAAAAATCAAAACGATCAAATTAACACAATTTATTCAAGTAAGTACTTAATAATGTAACTACCAAATTAACAATGAATCCATACCTGGTGAAAATACTATGTAACAGAAGTTACAAAAACGTTATTGAAAGTGTGTTTTGCTAACTTAGAAACTAGTATCAAAACATGTGAAAACATTAAACACAAAATAGATACACTGTGGGCTAGCAAAGCACAATAGCAACATGTAAATTCAGGGAACTAATGCAACACGAGCAATTTATCCAGAACTTTTCAATACATTAAAGGAAAAATCCTTCTTGATTAAAAAAATATGTCATATGGAAGTTTAACTTTCCACCTTCTTAGGAGTTCTGCACTAATTACCACTGCTGGCTCATGCACTAAACCTCTATGGAAGTTTCATGTAACAAGCAATTAATTAACACTAAATGTTTGATCAGATAGGAAAGCAATCAGCTTACCTTAAAGGCAAGGCATACTTTCCAAGCAATTAACTTCTCTCTTGCATTCAGGATGACTGGGTATCTCACTTCTTTTCCTTCGCTATCTCGTTCTACTTTGCCATCCAGAGCTGGAGACTTCCGGGCCTCAGCATGAGCATAGTCTGGACCTACTGTGTACACCTGTATTGAAAAACAGGAGCTCTTGATCCAGTGTATTTAAATGAGGTTGCATAAATTTGCAAAATGTATGCATACAATTCAAACGTGACAACAACATCAAAAGATACTAGCTGCTTCTGTCATTGAAAAGGTCACACTAAAGTATCTTCCTCAGTGGCATTCTCTGCCTTCAGAGAACACACATCATTCACTGACAGCCTGGGATAAAACAAGAAAAAGAGTAATTATAAAAACTCAATTAATAAAAATTAATTTCTCAGTTATGATGCTACAGAGATGTAAATGGTTTCTTCTCCAAAACATCTGCAGAACCTGGAGAACAGGTTAATTTGAAAATTATTTCAGTTTACTTTTGGAAATCTGGCCACAATATTATTATCTTAATTTAAAAAGTATGTTTACATTTTAGACAGGACAGAACAAAGCAAGGATCTGTCCAGCTTTAAGATGACAGTCTTAGGATGACAATCTTAAAAGCTGGGTAGATCCTTGCTTTGTTCCGTCCTGTCTAAAATGTAAACATACTTTTTAAATTAAGAGAATAACTCCAGGCAAGGGCTTGACAGAAAAATTGTGTTATCTTTCTAACGCAGTTTTGATGCTCACTGAAGGGTTTGGGGCATATGCTGGAAGAGATTTTGTCACCAGCTCTCAAAAATAGGCTACAGGTTTTTTTTAATTAAAAAACAAACTCCAAGCATTGATTAAAAAAGCATTCAGCTAAAGCATATGAGTGCCAATACTGCCAATTCAGTGAATTCAGGAAAGAGGATAAGTTTAGTAAAACTGCCCAATATAACGTTGATGGTCTTGTTAAAAAATCCATTACTTATTTGGAGTATTAAAAGGCCACTGCTGCTTGATGACTACATTGCAACTAGCCAAAATATTCCCTAATCCTCAAGCCATTTGCATCTCTTCTTGTTGCAAGAATCTTTGAGGAAAGTTTGTGAAGCTCTTACACAAACATCTGTAAACACTATTAACTTCTGTGGAAAGTGTTGCACAGAATAACCTTCAGAAGAATACACCAGGGCACTTTTCTGAGAACATGGAAAGAGTATTCCCCTCATGCACCACCAAGTGATACCAAGAAGCTGACTGCAGTTAATAAATGGGCTTTTGGATTAGACCTCACACTGTCTACACTTGCACTTTTTTGTCTAAATATGGAGATCTCTTATGTATGTTGTAAAACATTGCTTTCACATGTTTTGAATGGGCTTAAAATAGCCAAAATTAACACAAAGGGAAAGGAAGTAATCTTCACACAAAGCTGGTTTAACACCTACTTTGTTATTGCTCTGTTTTAGCATTCTCTCATGGTACCTAATAACTCTGTTAAGAACTTAAATGAAAGAGTGAAAATTATTATAGATAAGGTCCACAAAGGTTATTTTCTTTGACCCCATAAAATTTTAGCATGTAACTTTTGCTTATAAATTAGCATTCTAAGATCTACTTCAGTCAGATTTCTTTGTAACCCTTAAACTTCAGATAAAATATCTAGGCAGCACCTGTTAGCATGGGAAAGAAGATGCTGTTCTGGCACTAATACAATACAAAAAAAGGAAGAGAATATATCAGGTAGCAAGCCTCCAGCACTTGATTCTAACAATGCAAGCACAGCTACTCTACATTACAAGTACCATGTTTAGCTAGAATCAGAAATGCATTTTTTACTTATGAACTATAGTAAAACTCAATTAAAATTAATCCTTGACCAAGACTTAAAACTGACAAGCTCTTTGAGCACTTGATTGTTCTAAATATAAATAAGAACGCACAGTTGTCATACCTTCACATCAGTTCCATCTGTAGGCATGAATTCCTCATAAATATAGGAGCCTGTTTTCCTCACACTGCTTTCAGGAGAATAAACACTGCTTCTGCTGCCAATCTGAAAGGTGTATTTTTCCATTAAAAAACTCAAAGAATACTGCTTGAGAAACTTTGAAACCACCTAAAATAACACACTTGCACTAAGAAAACACTTCATGTACCAAATGAAGCAAACTTTTGACCATTGCCAAAAGATTTTTATAAGATTCTAGAAGTACATTAATGGTGTTTAATGGTGTGTGGCTAAGAATCTGCAGTAGCTAACCATCTACTGCAAGAAACATAGGCCTTCATTCAATCTATATGTTCTCCTGAAATTCCTCTGATCTGCCACTATTCCTGAGCAAGTAGGACATGACAGAATTACTCTGCAATCCTGTTAGACATATAAAACTTTTTAATAGTTTAGTACAATAACCTCACCTTTCGAAAGAGCCTCTGGCTTCCACCCCCAGCAGATGTTGGATAATAAATGTAAACATTGTGGTCCTCAGCACTAACTGGCTTTTCTACAAAGGGCTTCTGGAAAATTTCTCCATTCACTTCCACATGATCTTCTCCTTCAATCAAGTTGCATTCTGAAGAACAGTGCAAAGAATAGAACTGTAACAGTATACTAGTGGCATACAATTATTAAGAGATCTACATTAATTTGCAGTTTGAAAAAATAATATTCTATTACATCTTTGTTTCTCTGATTTTTACTGACTGCACAATGACTGATGATCACATGCAGTATATTTTTGCTGTACCATGTCTATAGTATGTTATTTAAATACTGTGTTCCAGAATTACTGTTGATTTCCTCAGTGTCAGATAGGAACTTGTCTCCTGCAGGTGCATAAGATGGTATATTTGAAGTGTTTTGAAGAGAGGAAAGTGCTATTTGTCTTCTTTTTTCCAGTGCCCTTTTCTGAAATACCAGTGAGCTGGCAGGTGAATTGTATACACAGTGTGGTGTCAGATGCCACAGCCATCTTCCATACCACTAGAACTGTCTCATACTGTGTGATAAATGCACCCTGAACATAAAATTAGGTCCTCTGGTATCAGCAATCAGGAATCTGCTATTCAATACTGATTAACTGCAAGCAGCAGCTTTAATTTCACTTTTGAAGCATAAATGTGTCCTTTTATCCATAGATCATGCAGACATTTTAATGCAAAATTCTCTTGACCTGTCATTGCAATCTCTTACTGTTGCATAAAGTTTTCATTTTAGTAGAAAATGTTCAGGTTTTTTTGCAGGTACACAAAAAATTGATTCCAATTTATATTCGTAGTACAGCATCTGCAGATATATCTAGAACAGATTTCAAATATATGGCTGGTTATACTCAGAAGGGGAAGAATTCAATAGCATCACTTGTTTCTGTCAATATTACTTTCCAAAGGAAAATTACTAATAATTGTGGTTAATATAATATCCTGAATGCTGCTCTGTTTAGTGACATATTAGAAGCTCAGTTTGAGTAAGGAGGCCTTTATATTCTAGTTATTCTATGATGTCTGTAAGATGTATGGTGTCAGAATCATATTTCTCAGTTGCATACTTGTAATGCCTTTGGCTGGGATGTAGTTAATTTTCTTGACAGCAGCTGGTATGGTGCTATGTTTTGAACTTGTGACAAAAGTCTTTATGTTTTTGTTAATGCTGAACAATGCTTACACAGCCTCAACCTCTTTTTTTTTTCACATACTGCACCCCACAGCCAGTAAAGGTCAGTCCATAACTGTCACAGACCTTTCTTTTATGAAAAATCTCTTAGGATTTTCCTGCTGAAGCTGAGAAGTTCAGCAACCAGACATAAACAATAGGTTATCTGCTGCTGTGGAATGTAACAGGTCTGCCTGGATTGGCCCAGTTTGGATGTTTGGAGTTGGTGGCCAATCCAGGACTGAGCTCTCTTGGAGACAGTCCGGGAGAGCAAGGTTTGTTTTTCATTCTTTACTTTTCTGTTCTTAGATTAGGTAGCTAGCAGCCTCTGGAAACTCTCCTTTCTTTTTCCTTTTAGTATAGTATAGTATATGTATATATCATAACATAATAAATCAAGCCTTCTATAATGGAGTCAAGGATTTATGTCTCTTCTTTCACCCAAACACCCTTGTGACCACCGTCAACACACAACAACACTTTAAATGCTGGCGTGGAAATCAAACCACAAAAATTAATTGTCTAGGCAGTGAAATTTAGCTTTCCACTATGTCCATACTGTTCTCCAGTGGAAACAGTGAGATGCTAATAGTTGATACTTTTTCTCTGTTCTTTTTACCTTGTGGATTGTTTGGATCACGGTTCAGAACTGCATAGCGAGGAAGTAAAATTCCTTCAGCTTTAAGAATACCATAGACTTCTCTTCTAGAAGAAAAGAACAGGAAGAAATGAGCCAGCAAATCCTGCAAATATTTGCATTTTACAATCAAGGAGGAGAAAAAAAAACACTTTTTTTTTTTCAAATCACACAGGATAAGGTTACACATAAAATACTCTATTTACCGATATAATGCTTGAAAGGTCACTGACACAGCTGTACTTTTGCAGTGATCTCTTCAACATCAATAAAAATGCACTTTGCAATGCCAGTCCTTTCCTATCTGGCAGCGCAGCAGACATTTGCACAAAACAATTGTCTTGTTAAAGGAGATTTTCAACTGTCCAACTTCATACAGAACAGTAACTGAAGGCATCTGAAATAGCAAGTCTGCTCATTGTTCAGAAGGTTCCAGTGTTCATGTATTTTGCTTACTGTTGTTTTATTAATGTTTGCTATGCATGACCTTAGCTCCAAAAGAAAATTTGCTTTCAATAACCACATGACCTTTGAGTACCAACAACTTCTGTTAAGTGTCATCTTTACAGAAAAAAAAATACTGTAAATCACATGAATTCTACAATTATCTGAGCTTGTACAGCTGCTATACATATGTATCCTATATGTATTTTAAGAGTCAAACTTTTTTTATTTGCTAAGCTTCAGAAAATTGTACCAGCAAATTTCTAACTTGGTAAATCTTCAGATACATCAATGTAAAAACAGCAAAAGAAAAAAACACACTTGAAGACACATTCCAGGAAACTATGCATACATTAATAAAGTGTAACATTTGCTGTAATTTTATTTAAACTACTATACAATCATGGAATCACGGGATGGTTTGAATCAGAAAAGATGCTAAAAATCATCTGATTCCAAACCCTCCACCATGGGCAGGGACAGTACACTGGAATTGTTGCTATGCAATAACAACAGATTTTATAGTCTCTGACAAGAATGGCTTGCTTTAAAAGGTGATTAGTGTTATTTACCTGTCTTGTATGTGATACTGCATATTCAAGTCATTGATTATGAACGGATTCCTGAGTTTTGCGTAAGCTACTGCTTTGTCCAGTGGAAACCCTAAAATGTTTATTAAGAAAAACAAATTAAAATTACAAGACACAGTAATTTAATTTACTAGTAAAGAGTTTGAGCCTTTGCGCTACATCACTGTTTCCACTGGCTTCAAATGTATTTACCAGTGGGACAGCTATTCTTATATTGTGTCAGACAAGACTTTCTCAAGCAATGTAAACAGTATCATTTTAAAAACTCACACTTTAGAAGTCAGTTGTATTATAGTAAAGAAGAAAAAAGAATCGCTTCCCAGGAAAATCCAATAAAACTGCAAGACAAAAAACCTAAAAGGACTTTCAAAGAGCTTAAATAATTTAGATGGCATTATTACAAGATTTACCTTTAGAGTGAAAAGAAATGAGACAGTCGCATAAAGGCCAATTTTCTACTGGCTCGTTCAAAATAACATCCTCTTCAAATATCACCACAGTTATATACTTAAACATGGAGAGGCGTTCAAGAATTTCTTTCATTGGTTTGGACTTTGATTTCTTAGCCATTGAACAAATCCCAACTGCAATTTGTCTTTCTGGTGGCTGGAAAGGAGGCAGGGGGAAGGGAAAAGTAATTTTTATGTGTTCTAAATTTTAGAAACACAACAGGGTTTTAGCAGCACAATACTAGAGTAGGTATTTTCTCTTAAAATTCACATGCTATCATTAATTTAGTTTTTAATCAGGTAAATTGCTAGCAGATAACAAAATGAAGCGTAACAGCATATCACAGTAAATCCTAAAAAAATGCCTCAAGAGTGAAACAGTTTAAGAGCTCTATATTACTTTTTTTGAGTATTGTTACCAGACATGATCAAAGGCTAAGTCAAGAGTGTCGGATCTGAACGAAATCATATTTATGGCTTACTGTGAAATTAACTAGTAATTGATTTTTCATGTATGTCATTTTTTAATGTCTATTTAACAATCACAAGGTCTCTCATCACCTAATATTACAAGTGAATTATGAAAATTAGAAAACAAGAAACTACTTTTCTAGATTTCTGAACTATTTAGCGTGTAAACAGTTTCACTTTTATTGCATACTCTATATTTACTTTCACATTAAACTTTCAATCATTTTTTTCTGTCAGTGATATTTCTAAAGGCAACGGCCAACCTACTCTGCTCTATAAAGGAAACAAACAAAAAACCCACAGAGCAATCCTTTAAATCAACTTATTCCTTTTGGAAACCTAGCCAGCCACCTTCCCTTGCCAAAATAGGTGCACTGAATTGAGATACCTGAGCTGCTAATTTTGCATTGCTACTCTGCATTTCCAAGTTACTTTTAATCATGGAAAGTGCTTTAGCAATGCTGTCTTACATTTAAACCTTTTAGAGAAATTCACAATTAGTGAAAATGTCATCTATTCCATAAAACGCAATGTTGCAAAAAGAACAAACAACAAAGAGTTAAAAAAATGACATTAAGACTAATGCATAATACCATTAAGAGTTTGTATTAAGCAAGCTAAAAATTGGTGAGCACAGTGCTCAAAATACAATTCAGAACACTTTAGAGATATAATAAACTAAGGTATAATTAAGATGAACTTAGTATGCACTTTCAATATACCAAGGCAAGGAAAGAAAAAAAAGCAAACAAAACTTAACTCTGAAGCAGTTGACAGCACACAAAAGAAAAATTCCCAATAATGTTTTCCTTCCAACTATCCAAATAAATAAAACAGAAGCTTATGCCGCCATCAAGTTCATTGCCAGAATCCAAATCAAGTCTCCAAATGATGCACATCAACCTCAGTTGTCCTGAAACTCTCTAAAATTAAGCACATCTACTTCACAGTTCAAGGTATACTTAATTTTCTGGTATTCTTCTTTTCCAAACATTATCTGAATATGAACAATTATATTAATTGTTGAGTGAAATGAATGAAAATGAAAATATCATTATCTGAATATGAACAATTTCTCAATTTAGAACATCATTTCAGTTCTAGATTTATGTGAGCTAATGCCATTTTTGAAAAATAATTAAATACTGAAAAATATTTTTAAAAGTATTTTTTATAAACCGTTTTTGAAAAAGAATTAGAAATCAAAAATAATGCTTGAGAACAAAGAATAGTGAACAAGTTCTCCTACAGTACTTACAGAGTCATACTCTTCCTCCTCTTCTTCCCCATGGTCATAGAAGTGTTCATAATCTGTAGATCTGGCTGAATCCAATAATCCCTCTCCATCTTCTCCACCCACAAAGAATCTGGGAGGATCATTCTCTGTTGCATTAACAGACATGGTTACAAGACCTATAGAAATCTATGTAAAAACTGCAGGCACTCTGGCAGCTGAGATCCTGGGCATGTTTCCTACTGACACGGGGACACCAAAGTCCCCTGCTCTTTGATGTTGCTTGTGCACTGTTGCCACTGTGATTGCGTTGTTTACCAGGCACTGTTTAACTTGTTATCATCTGCTCATTACTGATCAGAGTTGCTGCTCCAAGAAACTCACTGTGCTAGACCAAAAAAAAAAAAAAAAAAAAAAAAGAAAAAAGACACACTTGATAAAGGGATCTATATAAACTCTTTTTTACTTAGAAAAAGTGTTTGGACAATTATGTACCTCTGAGCAAAGCATCAGAAACAGAACAGGTGAAAAGATGCACCACACATAGTCTACACTTCTACACTCTTAGATGTATGCTTAGAGTATGGAAAACAGTTACAAAATTACTATCAAACTACTGATGCATAAATTTTAGAAACAGAAAATATAACTCACAGAAGTAAAAGCTATGCAAATGCATTTTCTCCTAACGTCAGAAGGCTTAAATAGAGAGTATTTTTACACAAAACGTACAACAAAAATATTCTCCAATATTTACAATATTTAACTCACTATCCATGGCATTGGCTGTTTTTTCCACAGAAATTTTGTGATCAAATGACAATTGCAAACAGACTACTGTCTGTTTGCTACTGTCTGTGCTAGTGAAAAACATAAAGCCACCATTAGGACAATTAAAAAAACCCTAGTCTTGAAACTCAAGTGAATCTTTTCTATGAAAACAGAATGTGACAGCTTGCAACAAAGTGTTGCCTTATTTTCACTGAGAAAAATTAAAAATTACAGAGATGGACATTAGCACTGCCTTCTGACAAAAGGACTTCTAACCACTAATGTAGCAGTGAACACATATTATACCCTTTTAACCTGTCATGGGAAAATAAAATATTGGCAAAATAACTTGTATACAGAAACAGACCCACAGATTAGGCATCTGTTATTTTAACAAGGTAACTGATGCTGTGAGATGTATATGGCTTTATAAGATTATAAATAATGTACCCCTACTACTTACAAAATTAATAAGCAGTTGCTTTACAAGCAGTTTAGAAGCTCATCTGATCCAGTGGGTTGGGCTGTTCACTTGTACGGCATTACGCAAGTGCCATCCAACAGTGATGCCTCAGCAGAACTGAATTTGTTTTTAAATATCAGTGAAAATTACTTTGGCTGTCCTATGAACTAAGTGAAGCAATAGTAAATTCCCACTAGTGGTCAACCATGAAGGGGTATGGCAAGCAAAGCAAAAGTTGCCCAGAAAGAATCTGTCTTAATCCAGAGGCTAGGTATGCATAAGCAATGCTGTCTTGGTTTTGGAGACAAGTTTCAGGAGAAAATGCCCTGGAATGAGCACTTCCTCTAAAGAGAAAAAGCCCTTCAATAACTCCTTTTTCTTCTGCCAATGAGAGAAATTGATAGCAGCAAGTGAAAGCTTTCTAAAACATAGGAAAAAGAGGAAAGAACAATGACTTGAAACAAATAAGGTGAAAGTCTTAAGATTTTTATGCCTTCTTTCCCCTACCTATTCCTATAGTACACTTTGTGAGAGCAGCAGAAGTTATGAAGTTCGCATACAATTGGTGACTGGGTATTCCACGGGAATATCTGACACTAACCAAGTCTTTCTAGCCCAAAAGGATTACTTTTCAAAGCAAGTAAAACCAACACAAATAGACTGAAGGGAAAGGGCAACATATTTGTCTACAAAGATACCGCCTGAAACACTTCCCCAACAGTCCTATCTCAAAACTCATTGTTCTGCTACCTTCCTCATTCAATAATCTGGAGACTGTTGGTTTTATAACTGGAAAGCACATTGCAGTAGGGCTTCATGTGCAGAAAACAGACTTTGAACAGCCACTTAGTTTGCTTGGAATTAACAGATTATTTTCTCCAAGATTAACATTGTTCACCCATTTGAAGGCAAATGAATAACTAGATTGCCACTCCATTCCACTGTCACTAGGCCCCAGAGTTTTCATGCTGTTTGTAAAAGTAACACTGAAGGCTATGGATCAGAAAAGGATACTGACATTCTTCAGGCTTACAAACTATTGCATGAACTCACTGAATTGCATATAAACTGGCATTCTCACTGCTGATAGTTGCCAGTTTAGCTCCCTGACAGCAGATACTGTAAGCTACTGTCATTACCATAAATTCATGTCAGGATATATTTAATAAATTATCTATTTTTTTTAATTAATGCTTTCAGAGATGGGAATTAAAATTCTTTCCCCTCATATCCTACAATAAAAATTGAGATCTCCCCTTCTTTCTTGTGGCATTTGAAATAAAAATAAGTCAATAAAAAGGACAAGCAAAGAGAACTACTAAGTGACTGCGACTACAGTGAACAACTTACACAAGTCTCCCAAACACCAACTACAGTTATGTGACATCAAAAATGCAGTAAGATCACGCTTGAATTAACACATGGTTCTCTAGCTGTATGCCAAGAAGAAATAATAAATGGCAAAGCAAGAAGTTGGAGCTGTCTTCCTGCTTCAGAAATACTGTTATTAAGCTGACCAAAGAAACTTCAAGTACAGGGTGCCCTACACAGAATTCCATCTTGCTGCCCCTTGAGCACGTAAGAGTCTTCCCAGCACCATTTTTCTGTATTGAGCAGCAGCAGAAATACAAGGGGCAGATTTGCTTTATGTTAAATTTTCATTAGTCTCATTAGACAGTGAATATTAGACAATTATGTACTTAGCCATGAACAACTGCACTGTAAGCAAGACAAAACCCAAAGCTTTGTGTTGGAACATACACTGATCTATTTCCAAAGAGATAGCATCAATAACATCCAGGCAGCCATCTCCCACTGTGCTATGACATCTCCAGGTAAAATTAACTACACTATGTTCTGTTTAAACCTCATCTGTTACACAAGTCTTCTCTTTCACAGCTTATAGATTAAAAATGTTCTTTTTTTGCTGAGAAATGTACTGCTGTTCTTAAAAAGACTTTCAACCAAATGTGTGGTCTGTCTGCAACGTGATGTGTCCTGGCCAAAAGCACAAAAAAACCCCCAAGAAATAAAAATCCCAAAAAGGGATAAAATTCAGAGATAAATAAAATCAGAGATTTTGATAGTCTGTGCCCTGCATTCCAAGTTCTGTGTTTACTCCAGTGGTGTTCTACAAATTTTTCTTCCAATGGAACATCTCTCAATTTCCATAAGAATATTCTTGTCGAAGGAATTCCACAGAATATTCTGAAGGAATAAGCCAAAACCTAGTCCTCACTGTGTTAAAAGATATATCCACAATTTTCCTGACCCCATTCCATATGCTTCAGGAGCTCAGGAATCCAGCCCTGATGTTTCTCATATTTACTTGGCCACAATAAATATTACTATTATAATAACTTACAGCAACAAATCAGCTCAACACAGCAGCAGTGGTCTGAGCAGCCATGAAAAAGGGGCTCGAAGTTTTAACACTCACATTTTGAATACTAATAAGAATATATCCAAATCCTGTACAAACAGAAGCATTTCACCAGATTGTCTTCTGTGCCTCTGCAGCCATCAGAAGAGCAAACATACACTTTCTATACTTCACACTAATTGAACAGTACTATAGTAAAAGTGCTTCTTATCTGTTATCTCAAGAAAAAAAGACAACACATCATGCAATAGTTACAAAATATCTTTAAATTACCAATCACTCGGTAAGACAACTTTTTAAAATGCCATTATATCAAAACAGTTTACATTGTGGAATTTACAAACAAGTAACAAAGAATCATAAGTAGTGCTCATCTGTTACATGACTCTGCACATATATATTCATAATAGCAACAAAACAGACCACTGCCCTGTCCTCTACTGCCATACTGCTCCTTTTTGTCCTGGTTTGGGGCAAATTTGGGAGAAAACCTCCAAAGGCATTCCTCTAGAAAGCAAACTCAAGTGGCCCTTCCCCGAACTGGTTTGGGAAAAGACTTCTTTGGAGAAAAGTAGAAAAAACTGTTTATTTAACAGGCAAAGCATTCACCAGCACAAAAAAAAGAAAGAACAATATTAAACAATAAAACCTCTCACCGCTCTGAAGAGATGACAAACTCAGAAAGTTCCCTTGGTGGGCTGTAGCTCAGCTCACTCAGTTTCTTATCAGCCACTCCAGCGCTGGAAATGCCACGGCCCAGGCCCAGCCCAGTGGGTCACAGGTAGCAGTTCCCGGTGCTCTTCTGGGTTTTCAGCCCAGAGCAGGTTTAAGCAGGTCCAAGAAATAAAAAACCACAGTCCAGGGAACTTCCCCCTAAGCTTCTTTTAGCTAGCTAAAAACTAAAAGCAAAGGAGAGCTCTGTCCTGCTGTCTGTCCGTCCACAGACAGCACAGTCCAGGAGCAGGAATGTGGAGGAGTGAGTGCAGTGCCTGAAAACAAACTGCACACTTCTCCTCTCCCCCACTTCACTCTCAGAACCAATCTTAAAGGTGCAAAACTTATTTCTGGGCTAAACAGACAAATGGGGATTACAAGCATCATAAACTCATCCCAGGACACTTTTAAATAAGTTTCACTTTTTTCATGCTATAGGCATATTCCAACTGCATCCCTTTTCAGCTTCCAACAATTTAAATACACTCTTAAAACAAAAATAATGTTAATAGCAATTTTTCAGATGGTCTCAAGTTGACCAAAGGTTTTCAATATCTTCCTGCTAGAACCACTATTTTCATTAACAGTACATTTAACAGTGAAAATGTTTGCCTGACTCCTGCCAAGGCATTTTACCTGTTTCAAAACTCAAATTCTGCAATATGATTTATGGTGCAAGAAACCACCAAAGACAAACAATTTGTTGGGTTGCTGGTGACGCAAGAAAGAAAGCATGAAGAGGAAAAAAGGTGAAAGCAGAGGACAGACAGGAAGAAGACAGGACCAGTGGAGTCTGACAGCTGAGAGCACTGAGCACTGCAAGCCCAAGAGCTCTCCGTGCATGTGTGACACCTTTCTACAGATGATTCAAAAAAAGCTGATAATACTTCAAACTTAAATGTGAGACTTTAGAACTACTAACAAGAACCCATACTCAACAACACCATTTTTTCAAGCCTAACAAACAACCAGGAAGAAAGAAGTGACGGGACAGTCAAAAAGCAGAAAAAGAGGGAAAGGATGGCAAACACAGAAGCTGCTGAAGACAATGCTGCCAGTAAATATATGACTGGTTTATTGCTGTACCTTACAGAGCAAGAGATACATCTTCTCTCCAATTTAAAACTGGACAGAATTCAAACAGAAAATTTCTCCTGTGTCATGTAATCAATAATAAAAAAAAATTATCATTTACATACAGATGTTGCTCTGTTCCCCACACGCAGCCTGTGAGGTGCTGAGCACTAGCTGTCTGCACATTACTGAGATGGACTAAATTTGAAAAACTGAGCAGCTCTATCCCAGCATCTCTTAAACACAAATAATGTTATAGCTACTGCCTGATAATTTTTACACAGTAACAAAACCACAAACCTAAACAATCTAAACAAACTAACCAACCAAACTCCAACAAAAACAAAACTCACAAAGAAACAAATCAATCAATAAATAATCAAACAATAATCATGAAAATTGAAGGGGATACAAGGGTTTTAAATAAGTACTGGAATTTATAAGGTCCAAGTATAGTATGTGAAGCTGAGAAAAACCTCTGTCTCCCTTCAGCAAATACTAACTTCAATAGCCTTACGAAGTTTATCATCATCTTCAGTAACTCAGCTCTGCATCTCAGTAACATCAGGCAAGAAACTCCATTGATGTGCAAAATAACAGACAAGAAATAGGCTAAAAAAAGGTAACAAAGAAAAAAAGAGTATTATAAAGACTACATCACACAGCTTTACAAGAACTAAGTCACCTGCTCCAATCTTGCATCAAACAAACACTGAGCTCTAGATTTCACAATATGCTAACATATTCCCTAATCATGACAAGAATCTTGAGAAAAGATGAAAAGCAGGCTTTATGCGTTGCTTTTAGCCAGATGCCAATACTGCCTACAAGCCAAGCACAGCTCTCAGACTGCCACATGAAAATATCTATGCAATGACAAGATAAAAAGATAGATCTATGACGACTATAAACATGTTAAATTCTTTCTGTCTGTGAGAGCACTGCAGATATTTTTTACAATGTTCCAGAAGCATTACTATATAGCAGTTTGTGCATTACTCCACCAGAAAAACTACAGCAGCTCCCATTGCAAAAAGAGACTATCCACCTTCCAGGTTCACCATACAGACACCTGAAAAAACCTTCTCAAGAATAAAAGGAGTCTTCCTTGCCAGGTAAGTGCCTGCATTGGGATTCCCTGGTAAGGTTCTGGTGGTGAGTGGGCTGCAGGAGTGAAAGACACCAGAAGCTGTCCCCATGTCAGCCAGAGCCAGTTCCAGTCAGCTCCAAGATGGACCTGGTGCTGCCCAAAGCTGAGTCCCTTGGCCACGCTGGTGATGCCTCTGCTGTAAGGTATTTAGGAAAGGGTAAAGAACATTGCACAACAGCTGAGGGGGTGACAATAACTGAGAGAAACAACTCTGCAGACCCCAAAGTCATTGAAGAAGGACATGTAGGAAGTGCTCCAGGCACTTAGAGATTTCCTGACAGCCCACTGCAAAGCAGGCTGTGCCCCTGTAGGCCCACGGAGGCCCGCAGTGGAACAGAGATCCACCTGCAGCCCATAGGGAACCCCACACTGGAGGCAGTGGATATACCCTGAAATAAGGTGTAGCCCACAGAGAGTCTGTGCACCTCGCAGGAGCTGTAGCCCATGGAGCAGACACAGGGACAGGAATGCTATTCCAGGATGGAGCCCTCTTTTACTCTGGAGATCATATTAAGTGCTCAAGTGGTTCTTTATGGATGAATAAATTAATACATTAGAAAATCTATGTAAAAAATGTGTCATTGTATATTAAAGAATCAGAGAATGGTTTTGGTTCAAAGGGTCCCCAAAGATCCCGAAACCCCTACCAGGGGCAGGGAACATTCCACTAGACTAAATTGCTCCAAGCTTGATCCAACCTGGCCTTGAAGATATCCAGGGATGGGGCATCCACTTCTTTGGATAATGTGTGCCAGTACCTCACCACTCCCTCAGCAAAGAATTTCTAAATATTTTATCTAAATCTCTCATTCCTCATCCTGAAAGTCATTTCTCCTGGTCCTATCACTACAGACCTTTGTAAATAGTCCCTCTCCAGCTTTCTCGTAGTCAGTCTCCTGTTACTTACTGGAAGGTGCTCATAGAAGGCCACTAAATTTGTCAAAATTGCCTTAGTGAAGTCACATTGGCTGTCATCCATCACCTTCTTATCTTCCAAGTGCCCTGGAGGATCTGCTCCATGATTCTGCTTAGTAAGCCCCAGGTGGCCAATGAATTTGTCTTCTGGGGAAAAAAACCTATGCACTGTTACTCATACTCCATCTTCAGTAGTAACGTACACATGCAGATGTTTTTACCCACACACTTTTCAGCTTGGTGGTTAGGACACACTTCTGATTAACAGAAAACAGGGAGCTGAATCCTCTGATACAGGAGAGAACAGAGATAGTATTTGTCCTGTTTCATTCAACTGTTCTAACCACAAGGCTATTATAATCCTTTCACTGTCTCTCCTCACCACTAAGTGGATTTTTGTGTTTTGTTTATTTGTTTTGCCATTGGTTTTGGGTTTTTTCTTTATTCTTTTTTTTTAAGGTGGCCTCTGGATTGCTTTTTACAGGAGAGGGAATCAGTGTTGCTGATTCAGCATTCCAAGCAGAAGACAGTCCTTAGTCTGCCAAATCTCACCAATGAGACACTTCCAAGCACCCACTCTCAAGCATCAGGAATCTAGAAATACCCACCTTACTGGCATTTCCTACTGGAACTCTGCTCAGGAGTACCTAACATTTCTCTAAACTCTGTATAGATAAAGTAGCTAATAAGCTTCAGTTGCCTAAGTCTTTTTCTGGGGACCCCTATTATTTTCCAAGAGTATTTGTACCAAAAAAATATTGTACCAAAAGTAACACTGAGTCTGATCATCTGTATTACAGTATCTTAGCAACAGAAAACTGAGAAGAGCCATGTAAGCCAGAAGTCTGTTGAGAGGCCAGCTTTGCAGCAAGGAAATACATGCCTTCTAGGTTGTTCAAAAATAAGATTTCTAATCTCAAAGCACAACTGTTCCAGTTTTCAAACTACTTGGCTGATTTCCCCATGTCTACCTTTTCTCCCAGCAATTATATAGTTAGTTAGACAAAGTATTTTCAGTAATTTTGAATTACCAAACCTAAAGCGAAATAACTTTTCAATGGGTCTTTTCCTGACCAAGTTCTTTGCCTTGCAGAACTTATTTTTCCCTAGCAGAAGAGTAACTTTTCAGCACAAGCAAAACTGAGTTTTATCTTCAAATATTGCAGTATCACAGGCATATTTCAACTCTCTGGTAGAAACTGTAAAATAAACCATTACTATCCCTTAACACAAGCGTTAAAACAGCCTTAGAAGTCTAGAAAAATCCATCTATTAAATATCATTCTCTTATCTTCCACACAGTAAGGCAGTGTTATTTTAAACTGGCAAACTACACAAACTGGTACCTGGCATGTGTTTTAATGATAGATAGATATAGATAACCTTCACATTCATTAACCTCCAAGCTCCTTTCTAAATCATACTCTGTCAAACATATCACATAAAGTCATTTATATCTGAGACAAGTTTGAATATTTCAGGAAGGCTGGCTTCCAAAATTTTTAAAATCCCACTCACAGATGTCAAAACAGTTTCTCCAGGTTCTCACAAAGAACTTTAATTCAGCTTTGTAGAGATGACAGGTTTTGCAAAAAAAAATCTGTACCCAAGTTCATTTGGCTCAGCCTCTGGAGGCTTGATCTGTTTTAATCACAACTGCCAGAAGGGTGAAACTTTCTTCCATAGAAAGAATAAGACAAACAAGACAAGCCAATAAATATAAAAATTCGAATTTCTCACATATTGAACCATAACAGACAAGAAATAGGCTAAAAAAATGGTAACAAAGGTCACCATATACCATAAAAAAGTGTTACATATCAAGAATAGTTTTGTTACTGATTGAATCAAACCTTGTTCACCAAGACAAAGACAGATTCATCAAGAATTCTGATTCTCCAAAGAAAAAAATAGCAAGCCTCGGCTTGCTACTTTGAGTACAAAGATGATACAGAAGGGATGCAGAAAAGTTGGAAAGATACAGACTAAACAGATCAGAGGGAAACAGCACTTAAAAAGAGCAATACAACAATCCAAAACCACCGTAACAAACGGCTGTAAAGGTACACCAGTAGCAGAAGAAGTTTGTATGAGAAAGAAAACTACTTATTTCCTTGTGGTTATGATACAGATATCCCCCAGTCTTCCTGTTTATGACTAACTACATGGAAGCAATCGCAGTGCCAAACCCCCAGCATTTTCAAAGCCTACCAATACTCTATAAAGTTCCCACATTCTGGAAAACACCAGGAAAATAAAGATAAATGTAAAACAGGACACATAGTCTTTACATCTCTCTCATCTCTGCTCTTGACATGTAATCAATTCTCACCTTCGGGGCTCCTACTGGTCCTTCCCCCCCACTTTGATTACAGATAGCCATCTCCCTTGCTACAACTTATTTCATACTGAATTTATCACCAGTTTTTGGGATGCTAACAGAGCGCTCCAAACGCAGAGCTCCAAGAGATGCTCCATCACTTCCCTCCCCATCCCCGTTTAGGCACACGCCACCTTTAATCCCGTGTTCATCTGCACCAAAACGCTTCACCTGATACGGACAGCACCGCACACACCGCAACCTCACACACCCGGCGCGCGGCGCCGCCGCTGCTTCAGCGAAACCCTGTCCGAGAGCAGAACGACCCAGAGACAAAGCGCTGACCGCACACATGGGCCGTGCCCGCCGCAGCAGCCTTGGGCGTGCCCGAGGAGCAGGCGGGGGAGCCCGCGGGGCTCTGCCCACCGCACGCTCCGCTGCGGGGCCGCCGCCCGCCCACTGCGACACCGCTTCTCGGCGCAACTCCCGCTCGCCTCAGCCACCGCGCTGCCTACCTGCGTCCCGGTCGGGCCAGGAATAGGAAGAAAGGAAAGGCGGGAAAAGCAGGAAAGGAAGAAGGGAACAGCCGCCTCACCTGCCCGCGGCGGCCCCGCAGCTCCCTCAGGAGGCGGCACCGCCGCCGCCCCGCCCCCTCCTCTCCCTCCCGCCACTTCCGGGGGCGCCGCAAAAGTCTCGGGGCGCCGCTGGGGCTGGGGCTGGCCCGGAAACTGTGGTCCCCGCAACGGGCCTTGCCGGTACCTCTGCCGGAGCAGGTGCGTGCCCGCGGCAAGGCGGATGTTCGCGGGTGTGCCTGCCGGGCCGAGAGAGCGGCGGGAAGCAAAAAGTTCGCGTTGGCGTCGCTTCGTGCATGCGCGGGGTGCGAGGCCTAGGGGATGGTCACTCGCGCCCGCCGCTCCCGGCATGCCCTGCGCAGGCGCGATGCACCCTGGGATGTGTAGTGCTGTGGGCGGGAGGGATGCGGGGGCGCCGTCCCGAGAGGAATCTGTGGAATTCTGGATGGCGCCTGGCGCTACCGCGGGCGGCAAGACGCGACCTGGCGTGCCTACCCACTCAGCCTCATAGGCTGCCCTCTGTCGCACCTTGCAAACCCGGGGAGGACTGTGTGAGTCTGTCAATCTGATTTACACATTTTTTGAAGGACGTGGGTTAGAAAAGCGGTGTTTTGAAGCCGTGTACTGGTGACAGCTTTAAGGGAAGAGGAGCGGGACTTCTTACATGAAGATATGCTGACTGATACGGCAAGGGGGAATGCATTCGAAGAAAGAGAACAAGTTTAGAGCAGATATTAGGAAAAAGAATCTTTAGTGAGAGGATGGTGAGGCACTAGGACTGGCTGCCCAGAAAAGCTTTGCCTGTCCCGTTCCTGGAAGTGTTCGAACCCAGTGGGTTTGGGGCTCTGGGGGATCTCATCTAGTGGAAGGTGTCCCTGAAGCTGGCAGCAGTTTGGAAGTTGGTGATCTTTAAAGTCCATCCCAAGCCGAACCATTCTGTGACTGTGATTCAGGGCTCCACAGGCAATCCCTGTTTCTTATAAGAACAGCAGTCAGAGGTAGGGGAATTGGTCAAAATCTGGACTGCAAGAATAGTTTTGCAGTTAGGATTGTGTTTGTCTGTAGGAGAAAATGGGCATTAAAGGATGAAATAGTTCAGTTTTAGCAGGTGTGACTATTTTGGCTAAGCTGCTGAAGCTAAAAGACCACTGATTATATGAAAGTTTCATTCTCTTTGCTAAAATACTTCTAGTGTACACTTTTTGAGCTTCTAATGTACTAAAAAAATGGATAGCTGATTTTATGTCTTTGATTTTTAGACTACCAGATGCATTATTGAGATACAGCATATTAATTATATGAATAAATAAGAAAACCAGAAGATTTTATAAATTGTTCTTTTCAGGGCTGTTTTATTTGGCATTTTTTAGGTGTAGGCCAAACAAAGTAAATTAGGTAGAGGGGGAAAAGGTTAGTAGGGGCATAAGAAATTAAATATTCAGGAAGGAAGCTCATATTAGGCCGCAGTCCAGCAGACTTAAGTGCTTAACAGTTTGCTGGATCAGGATCCTATTAAATTAATGTATGTGGGTGCTACATAGCCCATTCTTCTTTCATTGGCTTATGTAAGCTCTTCAAGATGCTTGTAAGAGAAACTGCCATTGCAGAAATGTGGACAGCCTGTCTGCTTAGCAGAAGTGCATGCTGTGGTCCTGGTTAGAAGGATGTTGTTCCTGTGCAGCTCCATTTTATTAAAGTGGGCAGTTTTGGGATCCATGGAGAATATTCGCTACTTCAGGCAAGTTTCAAAAGTGCTGGAAAAATAAAGATTGTGCTGTTAGATCTTTTCTTCCCACGTGTGAAAGTCTGTGTCAAGCCAAAGGAATCCATCATCCCTGTGGTTGAGTAGCAGGTCATACTGGGCTGGTTTTGCCTTCAGGTAACTCAAGTGCAGGACTGGCCTTGAGGAAGCCCCTGAGTAAAACTGGAACATGTGCCCCTGGCAGATAGGATGTTTTGATGGCCCTTCACCAGTGTTCTTTTACTGTCAGAAATACTAGTTAATTGACTTCTTTTAAACAACAGAAACATGAATTTGCTTCATGGCAGCCTCACCTCCTTTTCTGCTGTTAGTTATCCAATTTACCGGTTCGGTGGGATGGTTTGGCACGTGTTGTCAGATGTAAATTTACAGGAAACTGCAGTGTCAGAACAGTCCTGTGTTCTGGCTCCTCTCCTTCCCTGTTCTGAAGCACTGTCTTTTTTCACAGGTGAGGGAGGTCGTGGTGTTGGGAAGCACATCTGTGTTAGTTCTGTCAGGTATGAAAATTTTACTTTAAGGCACTAAAGTTGTATGACGAGAGACTTGGCTTGTTTTGATAAACCAGCTCTTGCTTGTATAAAATGAAGCATTCAGTGAGGCAAAAGCCTTGTCACATTTTGAATGGGAAGTTCCTGTCATGTGTTTGCCATTGCTAACAGCAGTGCTTAGCTCAGGGTGCAGGTTCCAAAAGTGGCATACAGCATTTTATTTTCTGGGAGGAAAGGATGCAATGAAAGGCATAATCACTCCTAAGAGGTCTTTGCCTCCTTCCCACCACCAGCATAGTAAAAGTAGGTCAGAATCTATAAATTGAAAAATAGACATCTTGTCCTACACATTTTGTTCTCAAATAGCATCACCGCATCATGAGATGATGTTCATTCCAGAGTGACTGGATACTGTCACTTCCCCATAATTATAAGCCACTTATCACATGTGGAAGACAAACTAATTACTCTTTTTAGCAGGCTACATAATGTCTGGCATTGGAACAGTGGCAGGATGAGAAATAAATTTACTTAATGCTGTGGATAACCGGTGTTCACTATGAAATTATGACATGGATGACCCCAAGCTTGCTCCTGCTCCTGCAGACATTGGTGAAAGCAGGATTAAACTGCTGCCTTTTCTATGCTGCTGGAAAAGATTTGGGGAAAAAAGCAAACCACAAATGATGTAGAGGCTGCATCAATTCTCCTGTCTGTCAATATTTCAATTTTCATTATTACATAATTATTTTGATGCTATTCTTGCTAAACCCAAACAGGTTCTTTATCAGTGGCCCATCTTACTAATGACATTATTGCTTATTAATGTTATCAGGGAAGTCAGCTTGTGTCAAGGAATGAATTGTTACCTCACATGCAGAGTCTGGTTTGGAATTTCAAAATATAATTGTCTGATTAATTAGTAAAAAAATAACTTTCCATTCATTTTTCTCTGGGAAGTTGGGTTTTTTTTCTATTTAGCTATGTACATTTCTCTCAGCTAAGATGGATCTTTGGACTATCTCAAGCACAACCAAATTTGAGAGGTTTCCAAGAATGAGAAGAACCATTTCTTTCTCTCTGATACCATTTCCTTTGCCTGTCCAATGAATGCGGTAGAAGCCTCCATTGTGTGGAAATTTTAAAGTATAGTTTGACAAAACCAGCTCTGTTTAGAACAGAATTATTGTTTCAAGCAGTGCTCCTTGTTGCTAAAGTTGACAGTGGATGGTGTAATCTCTTCTTAGAGGCCACATAACCAGGATATGTAGCTCTGAGCTACACAGAAATAAGTAAAAGCTTGATGATGTCCTTCTCTGACAATTTATCTAATAAATTCTGTCCATTTTGTTCAGATTGGCAATGGTTCCTGGTGGAAAAAGTGGTGGGCTTCACTTGAAGCAGATTGCATACTACAGGCGAACAGGGGAATATCATCCCACAACATTATCAAGTGAAAGAAGTGGAATCAGGAGAGCTGCCAAAAAACTTGTTTTCAACGGTAAAACTTTTCTCTCAAATTATGCTAAAATTGGACATTAAGGTGAAGATTTGCTAATATTAAAAAAATGAGATCTTGCTCTGCAGCATTCTGTGATTTTAATAAGCATTCTCTATGAGACAAATGCTCTGCAAATCCCTGGTTAATATGTAACAGGATGTTTGTAGAAATGGAAGCTCAATCTGCTTTAGTTCATTCCACGACAGGTTTATTTATCTATATAAAAGCCAAACCTCATTTTTTATCCTTTTTATACTGTAGAAATCTGTAGTCATTGCAGTCCATAACTGAAAGGATTACAGAAGAAGAAGCAGCTAGAGACAAGGAATGCTCCATCCAGTGTGGGGGATGACTGGCAGAAGTACAAGGACAATTTTGCCTTCAGTCACCCGAGAGCCTGCAGGCCCTTCCCGACTTTATTTCAGCCCTGGGAGATATTTGAGCCTCTATGAGCCATTGTAGTCTGCTGTACTGTCACAATCCCATCAAAACTGCCAGTGTTGTGTAGAGAGAAGGCAGGGAGGAGTTAAATCTTTGACTATCGATGTCAGGTTGCTGGCAGGCACTCAACAGCTTCACAAACAACAGTTTCAACACTCCTACCTCCCCTTTCCAGCCCCAGTGCTAGTTTATGTTTCAGTCAGATTTCCTATGGGAATGCTGTTTGCATTCTGACTTGCACTTGTAACTCCTTGTGTCCAGATAATAAACATGCCTGAGCTAATGGCTCTTTGGAGGACATAATTGGAATGTTTGTAAACAAAAAGCTATGTTTACAAAAGTGAACTTACTGTAATAAATTCTTTTCCGAGTCATGCTCAGTAGTTTAGTAAACCAAACAGAAGACAAAGCACTTGCTTATAATTTGCTGGTACTTCTTTCAGAAAACAAGTTGTTCTGTGTTGGAAAAGACAGAAAACAAATGCGCCTGGTAATTGTTTAAGATGAAGAGAAGAAAAAAGTCCTCGAGAAATGCCACAAAAATGCTGCTGGCACTCATCACGGTATAGCAAGGACACTGACTTTAGTGGAGTCCAGTTACTACTGGACCTCTGTAACAAATGATGTCAAGCAGTGGGCATGGCTTCATAGCTACAGGATACTTTATGTAGTCTGTTACAAATGTTTGGTAATCCTGTGAACTTTGGTACAGCAAGTGCCCAGCCTGTTTCACAAGAAGGAAATGTAAGCTTGCAATCACACTCAGCTGGTCATCTTGGTGTTTCTTTTTTGCTCTTTTACTACATTTTACTCTTCTGCTGCTGGCTTGTGCACCACTATGGTGTGGTGGGGAGCCATAATCTCTTTTGGTAGGCAGGGCACATCCAGTCCCTGAGAGAGATTTCTTGTGCAAGGACTCTCACGTATTTTTGTTAGGATGCAATGGGCTATCACAAGAATGTGTGACCAGAGTAGCTGCTAGCAGATAAGAATATGAAAATGGTGTCTCTGCTTTACAGTAAGTTGTGTTCAGGACATAGTTAAACACATCAAAGCTTGGGAAAGTTTCTTCTCCTCCACCCAAAGATACAGGCGCAGGAACCCCTAGCAGAATTTGACTGTTCAGGAAACTATGTAAATAGTTTAAGGCCAAATTACTGTTGCTATCGGCTTGCTGCCCCATGTGAATACTTTGAGTTCATGTGTAACTGTTACATGACATGAAAATGAGTCTTTCCTTTCAGTTTAGATTGGATGAAGGTTCTCTATCCCATAGATTAAATTGTTGTGCATGGGAGATAATGTATACTTCCAGTGTTTTTCAGTCACAGCATACATAGATGAGCCAAAAGGGGAGTGATTGGGACTTCCTTTCATTCCCAGTTGCTTCCTACTTCCTTTATTATTTACAGATAGTAATGGATTTTAAAATTTGTACTGTGGACTTGAAAGAGCACAGTGCTTTCAGAATGGAGAGAATTCAGCTATGAGTTCTTTTACATGTCCCTTTCCTGGATTTCAGTATTGTTTGGGTTTATTTTGGTTTTATGCTATTTCTGAAAAATCTAAGGGTAAAAAATTGTAAGAAAAGCGATAAATTTGTTTTGCATTGCCTAGTCTGACCTGATTTACAGAGAGATAGTGGAGATCTGTGATTCTGATGTTGTCATCACCTCACCATCACTTTTCATTGCTAACACCTTCCCTGATGTCTTCTCTAGGTGCATGCTTGCCAGCATTGCCAGGTGGCAAAGAACATAGCCACCAGAGTGCCCAAAATACACCCTATCAAAGCACAGGACCCATGGACAGCAGTCACTCTAGAACTAATGGGACCTTTCAGTGTTACCAACAGACGTCACAAACACATCATAATTATGACAGATTTGTTTACAAGATGGACTGTTACCTTACCACTGCATGACACTTCAGCAGCTGAAATTGCTAAGGCAATCATAAATGTGTTTTTCTTATATGGGCCCCCTCAAAAGATGCCTGTTGATCAGGGGAAGGAGGTTGTTTATCAGGTAATTATTTACATGGCTAGTTAATCGGTTTTTTGTTGTTGTTTTTTTCCCCTCAAGAAAAATACATTTTCCCTTATATTAGATTTGAATTTTAGAATTTTTTTCAGAAAGACTTTAGTATTTTTTCTCTTTATTTGAAAAAGTAAAGATGTCTGCACAATATAAAAAATGTCAAACCAATTATTTGCAGTTGTAATGCTATGCAATGTTTACTAGGACTTTTTATTCTTTGTAAAAAGAGCACAGTGTAATTATCTCCTGGCCGTCATAATGCAGGTTTTGTCACTTACTTGAATTGGCATAAATTTGTACACTGCATTCTGATGTATGTCTTTCATCCATTTTGCCCAGGATAGCAATAGCTAAGGGTATTTTTGAAGTTGGCTTATAGTGATTATGAAGGATTTACCACACTTTGTTCCTCTAAGAGATGAAGTCATCAGATTGTGACATGGAGGTAATGACAGATCAAGTTAAGTGACAAAAATGTGGTTAGGAACCATCAGTCACTGGCTCCTAAGCCGTACTTAATGCTTTAGCTCTCATTCACAGTCCTGGTGTGTTCTGTGCCAATATGTATGCAGGATTTTTCCCAGTCACCATCATGTCAACCAAAGAGGTAGAAATCTGAGGGTTTTTTTGCTTGAAATGGGATACAAAACAGGAGAAATGTTCACTAATTGTGTTCTTCTTGTTTTGAAGATAAATGAAGAACTGTTTGCACTGTTTGGAATGAAGCAAATTGCATTGTCTTATCCTCAGACACATGACGTAAATGAAAAAAATTCCAGTACAATCAAAACTTTCCTTAACAAGAAGGAAACATAGACCATCCAAATGATTGGGATGAACACTTATCTGCTATAGCCTATGCTTTCAATTTGACACATTTGGTATGTGAAGATTCTTCTTCTTTTGACTGAAGTCCTCCAAAATGTCGGCAAAGCTGTATGCTAAATTTCCTTGCTTTTGGTCCCCATATAAATAGGAGCCAAATCAAAACACTCCATATTTCCAAATGTTCAGCCATAATCCACGTGTTGTTGAGCCCATGAATATATTGTGTGGAAGGAGAATACAGTAGTTTTGCCAAAATATTTGAAGCAACTAAAAAATTCAGTCAAGCGCTGGAAGAAGACAAAACCTCAGGTTGCCAGGTAAATGTTATATATTTGAATTTTACTAGTAAGAAGATTGAAGATAAAGGTGAAAAGTTCTGAGGTATAAAGTATAAGTAACCTTTTAAAATAATGTGGGGGGTTGGGTGTTGGTTTTTAGTTTGTTTTCCTTCCCCTGTGATCCCTTAATTTCAGTGTAACATGTATGTATTTGGAGGGAGTAACCTTAAAAGAGACCTATTGTCA
The DNA here is from genome assembly GCF_901933205.1 of Camarhynchus parvulus. Classification (NCBI taxonomy): domain Eukaryota; kingdom Metazoa; phylum Chordata; class Aves; order Passeriformes; family Thraupidae; genus Camarhynchus; species Camarhynchus parvulus. The sequence goes on from NC_044601.1 coordinate 3,990,432, forward strand.
GAAGTTTATTGTGTCTGACTTGGAGGGTGGAATGGAGAAGTAGAAAACTATTGCCTATGGAGTAGTGATTTATGAAGATAAAAGCAATTTCTTCATCACTCGTCAGTCCCACATAATTACAAACTACACACATCCAAAACCACTCAATGTCATGTTTAAGCGCTGTTAACCAGTGCTACAAAATTCCATGATTACTTTTGGAAAAAAAAATAACTCACTTTTATCTTTCTGTGGGCAGATAAAAAAACTCCAGATGGAAAAAAAAAAATCAGAACCAAAATTACAGTAAAAAAGGAAGTCAAAACAATTAAATACTCTTTAACTTAAAGTTGATCATGAAGTCCTCAGGCAAAGAAAAAACTGGTGGAAAGATGGGCGTTTCCAGTCGGAATGGATTGGTCCTTGTATAATGGATTACATCACAGAAAATTGGCTGTGCAATATTAAGAGATTCTACAGGATCCAGGCTGAAAAGACCCATCAAGATGTCTCACCTCAAGCCATATGTAAGAGGGTCCAGTGAAAAAGGTTTTTAATAATAATAGTTTTTAAGTTTGTATTTTCATATATGTAAAAAGAGTTGGGTTTTTTGTTTTGGTTTTTTTAACTTCACTCTTGTGGTGTTAGGTTATTAGAATGAAAAGGTATCATTCAGTAACCAGTGAGAGTTATATTAGACACACAGTAGTGTAAAGCTAAGTAAGCTAGTGAGTGTGTGTGACGTCAAACTATGCAGAGCATGGAACAGAGCTCATGAATAATGTTCAAAGTCTTTTTAAAAATAGCCTCTGTTAAAGTTGCTTCCAATCATTGGCTTGTATCTATTTGTGCTGGCTGACAAAAGTATAAGAATATGCTAGAAGTATAGGCAGGCTGACCTGTATTCAAGGAGCATTTTCTTACTCTATTTTGGTGTAGGCAGGAGTCACGTTAATTTTGCTTATGCAATGGAAAGTCTTTTTTTTTTTTTTTTACAACATTGGAGTGTCTTCTAAAGCCTTAAAATAGAAAGACTACATCAGGGAACTGATTTTGGAATAGTTTATTTTAAATTGTCCTATTAAAGAAGTCAGCATTTCTCTTACAAGAGTAAATAGAATTGTCATGCTCTGTGGTAGGATGGCTAGAAATTTCCAGAGATTTGGATAATCAACTTCTGCTCTTGGTCTTAAATTTTCAGCATACCACTTTGCAAATCAAACAGTGGCAGCTGTTTCTTCTCTGCTCATGCTGTCTTTGAGTCACCAGAGGCATTTCCAAAAAAATTAAGTACTTGGTATACAGAAGTCTGTCACAGACTTCTGTCACAGAACAAGCTGCTTTGTACTTCAGAATTCTTGAAGAGCAAAATAATTCCCACACTGTTGGCACATGTGGTCAAACTTTCATTGTTGTAAATAGATAAACTACATTTAGATGTTAATTTCTTCCATCACCTCTTAAAGGTGAGAGATTCACAATGCTGAAACTAATTCTGGAATTCCATGTAACGAGCTGAAATATTTTTGTCAGTCATCAGTTGTAGATTTTGTAGCTAAGATACAGATTTCATCTCATGTCATGAGGCCTCTACTTTTTTTTGGATGATCACTCTGTGCCTTCTGGTTCCTCCTTAAATTTTGCTGATGCATGAGGAGGAAGTCACATGCATATCAATCATATAGGTAATGAACAGCTATCACAATAACTTTTGGTAAATTGTGTCACTGTATGAAAAGCTGAAAGTAGTGGTCTTTGTAGCATTAGAGCCTAATATGTTTACAGCTGAGTACTGCAGAAGCAGTGTGTAAACGTAGAATTCTTTTTTTCAGGAAGTGACTGTCTTGGTCTTGGCTGGGATAGATTTTGGGGTTTTTTGCTTTGGTTTTTTTTTTTTTTTTTTACTTGCCTACTTTATTTACTTCTTAAACTTTTTATGGTTTAAGGAAGCCTGTTGTGTGTTGAACTAAGATTTTCCAGTGAGAGCATGAAGAAACCACATTTATCCATGTGCATGCACAAAATGAAAGAATCTACATGTCCATTTATTCAAGTTAGTAGTTGTATTAAAGCATTAGTTCAGTAGGTGACTAAGATAGACATAAAGCTAATCATTGACTTAGCTAAGAAAAGCTCTAAATGTGGATCATCCCAGGGATTATTTTGTGGATGTAACGAGATGCCAAACATTTGATCCTCAGTGAAACTGGGAAATTCACATAATCAGTTTACTGTCACTCAAACATTCTTGTCCTCGTTTGGAAATTGCCTTGAAAAGTAAGTTAGCACCTCACTAGCATTTCAGGTATGGCTTCAGAGATCTGAACTAATGGCTACTTTCCTTTTACAGGCAACCATGACATTCTACAAGGTGCAGTAGTTTTTGACCATGACTGTATTGGCTTATCTGGAAGAACTAATAATTCAAGCCAAGCAGACTCTTCTGCTGAGAAAGAAATAAATGCCTACAAAAGAGATGTCGTGTCTGCTGTACAGATTCCACCTGCAGCCTGCAAAGACCAAGAATCAGCAGATGGTAAACTTGAGTCTGAGCTGAGAGAAGACCATTGCATTGAACCAAACATTACAAAGCCAGAGCAATGGCCATCACCTTGTTGGACACTTCAGACAAAGACAGAGGATATTAAGCATAGTCTTCTATCACATTTCATTGCCAAGCAGTTTGGAACCACTGTGGCAAACTGAAAAAAAAAAATTAATAGCTCCAACCTCCTTAGCCCAATCCACTTTACTCCTTTATGAATGTAAGAGTGCTTTAGGTATCTAATTTGTCTGGGTGTTAAGAAAAAGCCCTAGTAAAAGCACATATTCTGATCATGCATTTTCAATTCCAGATTTTGTTGGTAGAATGGCAATGTGGCCATGCCTTACTGTTATCCTCTGAGGACACAATGCATCATTTCATTGTAACGACCTTTTCCATTTAATCCTTGGATGCCTTATTCCTAATGTGCACTGTGAGATGAATTAAACCTAAGCAAGTTGGTGTAAATTTTTCCTCCACTACAGAGAAGCTCATGTCTTCCTTTTCCTGTTATATAACAGTTTTCTATTCATTTTTGAGAACCTGCAGCATCTGACTTGTACAACTTTTAATTTCTAATCTAATCCATTTAAGATCTCACAAAACAACAAAACTGCCAAAATCAAATATATGCAGTGTTCTATGCATGAAACAATGAGGGCTTCAGCTGTTCCCTGCTCATCAAAAGTCTACCAGTGTAGGCAGTTTTAATATTTCAGGCATGTGAAAAACCCTTAAGAGCATTTAATATTAAAATGTGGTTTTTCCGCAAACATCTGGTTTCTCCATTACAGTTACCTCTTCACTGAGCCTGTGCATGCTGGGAGATTTTCCATGGACAGGGGGCTATGAAACATGAAGCAGTGGTATTAACTTATTCTCTGATTTCCTTGAGTAAGTTGTTGGTGGTCTGGAATTCCTGCCGAGAAGACTTTCTCAAAGTCAGCAGCACAGGAATTTTTTCACATGGAAAACTGATGAGTGGAAGTCAATTTTTGTTGTTGTTTTGGTTTTGTTGGTTTTTGGGGGGGGTTTGTTTGTTTTGGTTTGGTTTTTTTTATTTTTTTGGTAGGGAATTGACATGAAGAAAACTAGCAGAAAACTGAATGAGAAATTCAGCAACTTATGGATGATGCTGTGGAAGACTTGCTTATCTTGCTCTCTGAATTTTCATGATCCCTCTCATTTCTGCTCTGGAATGTCATGTGACTTAACATAAGTGGAGGAAAGTACTATTTATGAGGAGTTTTCAGTTAATTTTAGGCAATTCAATATGGTCATCAAGGCTGATTAGGTACCTACCTCCTACAGAAACTTACCTGTACACTACAGTGTGTCTTTAATATGGGCAGCATCTATGTGTGAAAAGAGGCCAGCACCATGCCAGAATCCTGTCTTAAACTTCAAATGAAAAATAATCAATCCTCTAACTATTTTGTGTCTCCTGAAAATGCAGTCCTACAGATACAGTTTTTCTCCACCAAGACTTCAGAAAGAGTCTTTTTGAGTGCACTGTGTGTATGCGCACCTGGAATAAATATTTATTTTTATATATCATCCTTTTGAAGAAAATATTACTGTCAGGGATAAAACTGGAGAGTAAGGCATTGTTTGTAAGACTCATTTCTGCTTTAGTAGCTGCAAAAGAGAACCAGCCTCGCTTATTTTTTTCTTACTCCAGGTGATCAGTTCCTGAATTGTGCACGGTACAGCAGAGCTGTTTTCTGCAGTAGCCCTGGGCTAACCCAAGTGCTGTAGAGTTGTTAGAGCTGAAAAGAAAGAAAATGCTGCACTGAGAGAGTAATGGGGAAAACACAGGAACAATTAACATACTGTGTACATTTAACATATTGCTGATTGCTCAGCCTTCCTGGTAATTTTGATCTACTGTATTAACAAGCAGGCATTAGTGACTTACCAGTGCACTGAAATGTGGCCTCCTGTGGATGGGGGAGATTCATGGAAACAAAATATAGATTGCTAGTGCTGTAATGAGCGGATCACTCGGATACAAGTTTCTATAATTCTGTATTACCACATCCTGCTCATGACTCACATAGGTGAGCCCTTTTTTGGGTACTTGAGAAGCATTTTCAAACTCATCAGCAGAACTGGAGCGTTCAGAGATGCAGCTGCTGGCAAGAATTGGTGCCTTGAATATGTAAAGTGATATCTGAGTAAGTGGGTAAAAAGAGAATCAATCAGATTTCACTAATTCAGTACCTAAAATTAGTTGATTATTCTTGGCAATTGATGCCTTTAATTTCCTTATGCCTCACTTCCCCCTTCTGTTTCAGAGTGAGTAACACCATATCAGATTCCAGACAAACTGCAAAAAATACTCATTACTCTTCACAAAGCTGGCAGACATAGTGATGAAAGCCCCAACAGAAAAGCCCTGAAGCAAATGAGTCCTGTAGATAATACCTGTGCTTCCCCACCAGACTGATTCTGAGTCTTTACCTAGCCAGAAACATCATCCACCCTCCCACAGAATAAAGACCAAGAAGAAGGAAAGCAGAGCGCATGGTTACGCTGCATAGCGCAACCGATTTGTTTAGGATGTTGGCTTTCGTTTGTTTTCCTCCGGCGGGAGACGTGCCGGGTTTGTGTTGGAGCGCCGGTCGCACGGTGGCAGCCGGGACCCGCGGGAGCCGCCGCCCGCCCTGCCCTTCCGAGGACCTCTTCCCGAAACGACGTCCGCGGCAGAAATTTCGGTAATTTTCACATCGAATTGTGGATAATCACGGGAGCATGAATACATTTCTGAGAGCAACATGACCCGCGTTGCGTGGAGGCTGCGTGACTGACCTGTCGTGCGAGCCAGAGTACAAAAATGCCCTACTTATGTTTTAGGTGGTTTTATAGCACAGCTAACAACTGTGGTAAACTCTCAGTACAGCTTTACAGCTTCCAAGCAGCTGTTCTAGGATGTGTCATGGTTGAAGGAAGCAATAACAGAGGGGAGAGGGTACTCAGAGGGTACTGAGTGGCCAGGGCAGGGTTCTGCCCTGAAACCCTAAATAACATGCAGCATCAACTTTAGCCACTTTGGTAGTTGCCTAATCTCCGTTCTGAAAAAAAATTCTTCAATTCTAATTAAAAAGAGTAGAAAATATAGGTTTCTCATATGTCTCAGAAGAATAACTGTAGTCTGTAATTAATAATTCCCCTGGTTTGCTGAACTGTTACCACTGACTATTTTCTAGGGAAAAAAAATACTGCATCTTTAAACCAGTACTTTGGCACAGTGCCCTACAAGAATACTGCCTGTACATCATCCATATATTTTCTAAAAGCCATACAGTGAAATCAGACAGAGCTTCACTCACAGGATGTCATGCTTCACATTCAACCCATTAGTAAGAAATATGAGTGGAATGGAGATGACGAAACAGTAAAATAAAGTGCCTTCATCACCTATAGTATTTAGAAAAAAATATAGTGAAGCTTCCAGACTGACTACCACACAGCATCTCTCCAAAATACGTGTCTAACAATGCCAGCTGAATATTCTTTTAGGTTTTTTAGCCACCATGTCCAGACACAGCAAGAAGTTTGCAGGTTTTGCTTGGATAAGTAGCTATCACTATAGATGTTAAATTCTCTACACTGTCAGCTCCCCTCTTTTCTTCTGCCAGTAATGCTTAGCTATACAGACAAATCTGATTTTTCCCCCATTACTGGAGAGCCTAAAGAGCAGTTAAGTGTAAATTTTACTATCAAGTTTTGATAATTCACATAAAAAATAAAAATATTTTCACATTTAAGAATTAAAAAATCCCAACAGGTAAAGGCAAATCAGGGTGCTAAAACTGTGGTGTACTAGCATCTGTTTTACATAGAAAATACAGTGGCTTAATTTCAGCTCTTATTTTTAATTTACTTGAATATTTGGTTCTGTTTTTGCATTTTTTTTACTGGACAATACAGGAATCCACACAAACTGTAAAGTATATAATGACATAGTCTTTAAAATTTTAAAGTATGTCCTAATGAGCAATTAAGTAATTAAAGTTGCTCTTGAATTGCTCAACAGTGATGGTCCCCACAGCTTTTACTGCTAATACATGTGAAGTCTTTCAAACAAGTTTTCACATGTGTATTTGAATGGCAACCTAAAAATCACCAAGCCCCTTCTCTATAGTTTGACACATGCTTAATCCTAATCCATTGCAGCATTACAGCCTTACTGACCTAAAGACTCTGATAAAGCTTAAATCTAGTTTTGGCAAGGAAAAAGCTTTTGCAATTCACCACGACGATCTATAAATCCTCATTAACTCTACAGTGCACTGCTTGATTAGAAATCTACTTAAATCAAGATGCTTCCCAAGGAATCAATTTATTCCTAATGATACTTGGTGGCAAGGACAGCTGTTTAATTGGGATTGTAATTTCAGTTCATTGGGACACCTTCAGGTGATGTGGGTGTTACAAGTCAGTGCATCCTCCCCGTGGCACCTTGCAGCTGCCCCAATCTGCCCTCACTCACTGCAGGTTCACAAAAAGGTACCAAGAATTACCTGATGCCACTTGCCAGTGGATCACAACCACCTTCCCATAGCTCTGTAAGGCTTCCCATGGGTCAGACTGTTTAAAACAGGGAGATGCTTAATACAGTACAGAAAGGTGCTGAGCTACTTGGTCAGCCTAATTTTAATGAAAATATTTAGCCCCTACAATAGCCAAGATTCTTCTGTCTTAAAAAGGCTTAAGAAAAGATTAATAACCAACACATGGAAGGTAGCACCACATCTTTTAAATCTTAAAACGTGCAATTACATGTTGTTCATTAAAGCATAGTGTTATCTGGAGCAACTACTGAAAACTAATTTAAACATGCTCTCTAAAGTTTAGACTGAATAACCAGAATTAATTTAATACAATAAATAATATTAGCACACACAACCTCTTAGGATGGAGGATGGTCTGCTGGCTTATTAAAATGAGAACTGATTCAGAAAGCTTGTAGCTTCTTTTTTACATTAATTTTTCTATTGCAGTATGGAATCTCTCGTACATTGTTTTCAAAAGATGCAGCTTTAATAAGAGACTAAGAACATTCAGTGACTTCAAGCAGGTTCAGATGTTCCAATTCTGCATTGCACCTGACCAAAATTAAGAGCATGAAACCTGAGGTGCTGAAATTTGATTGGTGCTGGAAAGTAGCTGGTGGCCTGTCCATGCAGTTATTAAAAATGACAGAATGGCTTGGGTTGAAAGTGACCTTAAAGATCACCTAATCCAACCCCTCTGCTATGGGCATGGACACTTCTGCTGGCCCAGGTTGCTGAGAGCCCCATCTAACCTGGCACTGAACACTTCCAGGGATGAGGCATCTACAGCTTCTCTGGGCAATCTGTGCCAATGCCTCACCATGCTCAGAATAAAGAATTTCTCTCTAACATCCAATCTAAATCTCCATCTTTCAGTTTAAAACCATTGCCCCCTTGTCCTATCACTATAGTCCTTGCTAAAACAGTTCTTTCTTATAAACCCACTTTAAACACTCAAAGGCCAAAATGAGATCTGTGGGGAGCCTTCTCTGGTCCAGACCAAAAAACTCCAAGAGAGGAACTTCAGCCCTCTGACCATGCTTGTGGCCTTCTCTCCACCCAACTCCAACAGGTCCTCATCCTCCTTATTTTGGGGATCCCAGGGCTGGATGCAGCACTGCAGGTGGGGTCTCACCAGATCAGAGTGGAATCTCCTCCCTCATCCTGCTTCTCTTTAGGCAGCCCAGGATTATTGTAGAGACCAATGTCTGAATTCCAGAGAGCTGAGATTATGATTAAAGCTCAAATCATCTATTTTAGCCTGTACTTGCAATTAAACTCTCTGGCTGATTCCTCCTCAACAAAGCATTGTCAAGAATTGGAGATACAGCCCAAATAAAGGAAAGGACAAAGAGGGAAGCTGCACATTACTGCCACTGAGCTCTGCTAATGGAAGCAGGGAACACCCAACGTCACTTGGACACAAAGTGAGCTAACCAAATGTTAGGAAAATATACCCTTATTGACTGCTTTGGAGAAAACCCTGTGATCTTTTACAGCTGATAGCTTATATGCCACCTGTGACAGCAGTATCACCACAGCTTTCTTAAAAGCTGTCACTGGAAACTTCCTGTAAACTAGCGACTGAGCATTTTTGCAGACAGCTTCAGAGGATTCTTCGCAACGGATTTATTTTTATTCATATATATGAGGATCAAGGCCACTTGATCCTCATCCAAAAATAACATTGCCTTGCTTTCAAAGGTGAGAAAGAAACACGCTGTTTTCTTTGTAACATTAAGAAAACAAAAATTTGCAGGAGAGGAAGCAACTTGAGAGTATGCACTAAATACATTTCACATGAAACTGTGCTTGTACTCCAGCATTTCAGATGGCTTGCTGGAAATTTTGCTGTATGTGAGAAATGAAACCAGCTTATAGTGCATTTTAAGGTTGGGGGTTTTGGTTTTGGTTTTTTGGTTTGGTTTTTTTTTTTCCAGAAAAGGGGATTTATAAAATCTTGCTGGGAGAAGAAACCTTACCTTTTTCTCCACTATCATTACCCTTATTCCCCCACAGACCTTGCAAAACCACCACGAGGAACTTAAAGCCTATTTTCCAATCTCAATGCCAGCAGTAGCCTATTACAACACCTGCAATGATGGTAATGAAAACTGTTTCATAAAATCCTGTGGCAATTACAGCTGTGTACACTCTGCTCATAATAGCAGTTTTAAAAGAACTTTAATTATTCTCTGATCCTCAAACTGGACTGATTAGTCATAATGATGTTACACGATGATTCACACTCTAGATGACTCATAGAGAGAGGGTAATTATCCAGCATGACTTCTGTAAGTCTGCTGTTAAATGAGAGAGCTCATTACAGGACTGAGGGTTCCTGTTGAATGAATGAAAAAGAAAATGTGGAGGAAAAAAGAAAATCAGTGCTTCTAATGAGGTAGTATTAGATGCCTATCCTGAATAATTCGCATATTTAATTTGAGACACAGGTTTCCTCTTAGCTGTGACCATGTGTTTTATTAAGGAAATACCTTGCAGCTTTATTATATAAGTAAAATCCCTCTTTAGATGTTTGACTTTGTGCATGTGATAAGATTATTCATCTTAAAAAAAAAAACAAACAACCCTGTGACATAACAAAATCTTTTCCAGCTTCCACATAAAATAGCATTTTTTTATCAGCTGGTAGGACACATTAAAATTTTTACTCTGTTAAGTGCCCCCTGGAGCTTTTACAAAAGTCGTATACAAAAAAGTGCAAGCAATAATTCCAAAGTACACTCTGACAGCCAATGCTCTGCGAATACTTTATTACACAAATTACATTCAGCTTCTGAAAATAGTGTTCTAACAGTGATACCATCTAAAAATAAGACATTCCAGAAACACATCAAGTTAGGAAGAAGAAAAAAATTAAATAGAGACTTTTTTCTTTCCTTCAATGCAATATCATGTTAGTGATTTAAAAAATAGAAGACTTAGCAGCTCCATTTTCTTGTGGCACAGTATATTCTCTGTAATGCAACAGGTTAAGGACATTGAAGAGGAAAGGCACAAAACAGAAATTGGCAACTCAATAATTATGGAAAAAATATTTTGATGAAGCAGATAGTAAGACTTATTTACAAGATCCCCATATTTGATGATAAAATACTACTGCTTTAAATCAGTCCTGCAATTAGAAGACTTTGCTTTATTAAGATGTTCACATAAAAACCAACGGCACTGATATGGAATTTCCATACACTCCTTCACTTAAAAACATAACTAAAACCAAACAAAAATCAAAGGAACTAGTGTACAGCCCCACACAGACTAGAACAGTTTACAATTAAATATACAGGATCTTAAACGTGCTTAAGGGAAAAGAAATCTGACATTCTGGGTTGCACCATGTAATGGAGAACTCAAAGGTTGGTTTCAAGATGATGAAGGTGCTGGTGGCAGTGGAGACGCTGAACACTCTTCCTCGGAATCAGTGCCATCTTCTTCATCTTTTTCTTGGTCACTTCCTTCAGTGCTCAGCCGGTCAAACCCTTTTCGGCTGTAGCCTTTGTGACTTGCAAAGAAGTTCCCAAGGTTAATCCCACCACCACCTTTCCCTAGGAAAATGAAAGGATTTTCATAAGGTTTGCTTTAACTGTAAGGGGAGAATAAAAATCTACCTACTAATTAAACAGTATAGTGGTGATTCTTTTAAGTGTCCTTCCAGAAACTGTTTTTAAAGGTTCAGCACATGAGCCACAAAAGCTAGGTGTATGTAACAGGAAAGAAGAAGGAAATTAATCTTACAAGTAGAAGTTCCAGACAATGCTATTTTAGCATCCATTATTTAATTAATTCTACACAGGTTATTGGCATTCCTACCCATTTGCCCTTAGTTTCAAAGTGCTTCATTTCATTCACCAGATCAACAACAACTCAATATAGCTCCTGCTCTCACTGGTAGTGACTCATCCTCTTTAGTGGGCAGATAATGACAAATAAAAGTTGTCATAAAATAAATTTTCAAAAACCACTGATCCTCGCCCCCAATCCTTCCTTTGAGAAAGTTCCATCAAATCTGTTAGTCAACATGAATACAGGAAAAAAGCCTCCAGTTACTGCATTTGAAAATATAATCAGTGACTACTTACCTCTAAGTCTGCCTAAAATTCTGCCTGAACTAGAATCAAGTTTGCGTTCCCCATCAGCTGAAAAATAAAATAAATTTCAAAAATAAGCTAAACCCTGAGTGTTCTGTGATCAAATAAGTACCTGTATTTTCTGATAAAAATCACAGACATTCAACAAACTAATCAGCAGCTCTAAGAAGCCATTTATGGCAGTACTGCAATAGACTGGAGTGTTAGCATATTTGATATGCTATCTAGCATATTTGGTACGCTAACACATTTGAATACAAAATTCAGGAAGCTGTATGCTGAAATATTGAAATACAATACACCCAATTCAGTCCCACAGCCATATCAGATTGCTGAATGGCCTACTCTGTCGCAGTAGGTCCTGAGCAGTGGCAGAACTATGTTGTGTAGTCCACGTACATTTTCTTCTCTGGATGAAAGTATCTTGATAAAACAATTTTGTGATACAAAATAACAAGTCCTGTGATCAAATGCCGATCACAGTCTGCCAATTTATGAAAAAGAATGTTATTATACAATACAAATTTAGAATCGTTTACGTAACTTCTAAGTACCAATTAAAGCTTTCACAGCTATGGATTAAGGTGCACTATGGAAGCATGTCTGACTCACAGAACTGACTAGGTGGGAGAGAGCAATAATCCAAAATCTCTTGTAATGGTATCTGCTTTCATTTTGCCTGTATCTCTGCAATACCCATATGGAGTCTTTTGTTTCAGCAGCTTAAAGATCCAGTACTTAAAAAATCAAACTATGCTTGCAGTATTAAATTTTCTGAATTCTAGACAATACAACATAAATTTATTCTAGTAATTTCCGAGATACCAGTTTTTGCCTTGACACTAAATAAACACGTGCTGAAGAGTGCTAGCCTGAGTGTTTAAAGGCTCAGGGGGCTGCAGGTGCTGTGTCCCTGCCAAGCTGTAAGTCTGCATGCAGCACCACTGCAACTGTTGAGCAGGGCAAAGGCACAGAGAGCTGCTCTCTTCATACCCTCACCCCCACCCCGTGCTCAGTGATATTTGGAACTGGAATAATAAGAGCCTGTTTTCTAGAGCAGTTACTCACAGTTACCTCCATAAACAGTTGGCTTCCTCCACCGAATAAATACTAAAATGACCAGCAGGATAACAACAGGGATAATAAGAAGAGTTGTAATAAGAACAAAGGAAACTCCAGTGCTGCTGGCCTGTTGGACCAAGTGTTGCTTATCCATATTCTTTAGAGGGTCTCTTGATTCTGGCTTGTTTTTCAATCTGGCTTCAGCAATTGCTTCTGATTCTTTAAAAAGAAAACAATTTCCATATGTAATCCACATACATCAAGTTGTTGCTTGAACAGATGTTGCAGAACATGGTGTTTCAGGAAACAACAAGCTAGGATACCTCAAGTGCTTTGTAACAAGGAAACAAAGGCAAACTCTTACGGAGACATTTTTGGCTTTTGCTGATGTTATCCCAAATAAAAAGAAGAGCAAGCCTGAATGATACCACTCACTAGCAAAGATTCCCTCCCCTTTTCTCAAATAAGGAAAGGAGATGTGTCAAACAGTTTTGTCCTAAAAAGTATCTACTATTTAAAATATAGGAAATTACCCCAATGGTAATTACACCACATGGTTATTTTTGCAAATAACCATGTGGTGTAACATCAGTTAAACATCTCCTTTCAACAAAACCATTTCCACAAAAAATACAGAAAGCCAGTATACATCACATTATCATAAACACAAAGAAAAAGTTTAAAGATCTTTCTAATAAAACTGTGGCAAAGGGTTAAATTTTCAGAACTGTTACATTCCATGAAGGAATTTTGGTTCAACAAATCTGGAGAGCTTCTGAAAACTGCATTCAGTCTTGCTGACTAATTGGTTAACTGTATATCTACAAGGAGAAAAACTATTTCAGAAAAACCTTTATGATGTTGCAAATGCTTTGTGATAACTTTTAGTAAGTAAAACTGTCTAGCTATGTATTTTGAATTCAGACTGAATAGCATGTCTTTACAAGTAGCTGCATCACAACTACTTTCAATCAGCACTGTTTTGACTCTGTATCAAAATTAAAATGATGTTCTACTCTGAAGAAGTAGCAAATGGTTCAGTTGATAAATGATAAATAATACGACATAACAATAAATAATGTGATAACAATGATAAATAATATCATTGTTATCACAAGCACAAGGATAACAATGACACAATGAAAACATCCTGTCTATTAAGAAGTAGTTACTGCTAAGGAAGATTTTCCTCCACCCTCTTTCCCACCTCTGGGCAAAGTTACAGTTCTCTATTTATTTTCCCCCATGTCAAAGTAGTACAAGCACTAGTAACAGTCACCAGGGGGCTGTGAGAGTGCAAGCTACTCCTCTCCATTTATTAAGCACTATGACACAAAGTCCATTGGCTCTTTTCTCCCAGCGGAGCTGAAAGATGTTAATTTCAGCCTACCTACTCTAAACAGTTTTAGACATTGTTACTCAAAACCCCCTTCTCACCCTGGTGTTACTATTGCATTTTTTTCCCTATGACGTTAGAAGAGTCAGCTAAAGAAAGCCAAAAGGCATTTACATATCCCTAGATATACAGCATGCTGTAATGTCAACACTTCCCTTTTGAGTACTTCAGGCAGGCTGGTGTACCAACAAAGATGAAATAAAAGGATAACAGTGATGGCAGTAAGCATTTCATTGTTTCATTAGCCTTCCTTATTCTACTTTATTCTATATGCTTTCAACTGGCAGTTAAGATTTTTTTGACTTTTCTCTGTCTGCGTATATATGGCTGAAGCGAACTACATAAGCTCTGAATTTAAGCAAAGAAAACCAGTTAAGGACATCTGAACATTTTTAATACCTTTATAAATAGTACCATAATGTGGTACTGTTTTTCTGAAAGGGAAATGAGCTACATAATAGAATACAAATGGTTAAAATTAATTTTCATCTACCTTAATTGGTATTTTACTCCTTTGAATCTCCTCTGTGTACTGTCTCCTTATATTGTTCCTATATGCTTTCATTTTCTTTTTCCTTTTTTTTTTTCATTTTCATGCAGATTAAATAAACAAAAAATCTAGTAAATCTATGAGAGGAAATGTAAATAGAAAAAAATAGCATTTCTTGCCATATGGTGTGACTGACAAGGCTGTGTACTAAAAGACTACACAGGAATAGAAACCAATTGTCATTTCAAATAACTCTTTTTCGGGTGGTGGAGGGATGTGGAGTGGGGGAGGATGCTGGGGAGTAACTGTTGCTGTTGTATTTTAGAGCTATTTCTGCATCTAAGGGAGCTGCCACAGATACCAATCTGGAACATACCAGATGGTAGAATGGAATTAACCTGCTAGTAGATTTTTTTATTCTGTGATAGCGAAGCACTTGTCATCACTGGAAATGAAATGTTTAGATTGGCTGTGAAATAGCATCTACCAGGTAACAGTGTTACAAAGCTTCCTTCTAGCGCTTCCAATAGGAACGCACAAAAAACAGGTCAAAGTAGTCAGCATTTTGTCTCTTCAGCTTGGCAGAAGCAGCCCTAGTCTACGTGAACATACTGATCCCTTCATTTTCATTATGAATCAGACTAACCTTTTGTCTCCTGTACCTCAATACCAGCCTTTTTAACTGACCGATGTTCCAGTTCTGTAAAACAAAATCATTCTTCAGGACAACTGATATTTCAGAAAGGCACTCAGTGACATCTTCCTGCTAGCTTTCTCAAATGTACAGTACAGTCCTACAGTAAACAATCCCATCAACACCTGAATTTCACCATGGAGAGTCAATATAAACTATTCAGTGGCTCACAAGGCCAGAGGAATAAAAGGAAGAGCTCAGTTCATGTAAATTGCTTGCAATAATCACCTTTTATATGAAACAGAAATATTTTATGTGTATGCTTAAAGGTTCGTAGAATCCTGCAAAACTAAAACTGTTTATTATTATCAAAATCATAGTGAATTAAAGGCTGGTTGAATCAGGGTTTCTTAGCTACTGCTCTTTTATACTTCAGCAAAAACTAAAAAGAGAATTTTATACAAGGAGGTCCCTCATCTAACCTGTATAAATTCCATTACTTTTTTAATTCTCATATTTCTTTGAATAACAGCTGAGAATTGTTCATGTTCAGGTTACTAGATGCAGATAAAAACATATCCATTCAGAATTACAATTTATTTGGTCCAGCCTCCTGTTATTAAGAGCAGCTGATACCAAATGCCCCAAAGGAAAATCCATTAATTATAAAGAAGACAAATAAGGAATAACTAGCTTAGTCATTTATAGCAGCGGACTCTTACTGGATGACTAACACCCTGAAGCCTAAGACTTCATGTCTGTCATACATTTTTTATCCCATATAATGGAGCAGTGAATTATATTTTTATTCCTGTAAAACATGTAACCTGTCTCTGAATCCTACTAAATTGAAATCTGACTAACCCAGTTCCTCTCCCTGAACTGAGGCTGCTTGCCTTGGGGGTTACTAGATTAAAACTGGCAAGTGTTTCCTCTGTATGAAAATAGGACTTCAAATTATACTAGATTAATTTTCTAGTGATGAATGCTCCCAATGAAATGAGTATAATTTTTAAGTTGACCTGTGTTTTTATTTTATACCTTGGGAGTTTTCTGCATAATAACCTCACAGGAAGCAGTTGAGTTCTCAGCAAATGATACACTGAAATTACTGAAATACTGGAGTAACGCTTTTGTTTAAGCAAGTACTAACAATGGATGTGTAAGGCAAATGCATGTTGATTCCTTCTGTGACAAACTCATGTGCCCAGGACTCTTCACAACAATGCTGAAGAACAGTCTTTTAATGAAAACTGAGCAGCAGCACACAACTGCTGCAGGTGAAGCTTCTAGTGCACTTAAAACCCTCATTATGCTACTTGGCCAAGGGCACCAGATAAGTGATACTGACCTGAAGATACAAAATATGAAGTTAGGACATTAAGAACAAAAAGAACATACTTTCCACAGATGCAAACTTCCACACTGCTTTGGCATGAACATCTCCAACAAACACTGTTCTGTCTTCTGAAGCAACAATATCATGTGGCATCTCAAAGCTCTGTGAAGATAAGCAGTGACAGATTACCTCTTAGTGTCTGTGCTTTCATAGGGCCTCCTTAACATTTAACTTGAGCCTGGTCACATTCAATCCTGCTTCAGACTGGAAAATGCAGCAGGTGCTGGTGTGAAACCCAAATGTGTGAAAGGAAAAGCATTCCATCTCTCTTAATCTGCCTTCTCCAGGGATAACGACATAGAGATTATTCCATGTATTAATGCTAAAAAAAATTATATTAATATTATTTCTATTCATATTATTACATTCCACTTTATCCACTGAAATATGTATTTTCAAAAATAATCTTGGTTTGAAGCCCACACATTTAATTTTTGTTAAAGTTCCTATGCAAAACAGCTATTTGCAATACTCAGAAAAAATAACTCTTAATATAATTTAAATCTGGACTGCAAATAAAGAGTGTATGTGTACCAAGAAGTGGTAATGAATGAACATTCATTCTTTAATCTAAGACAATATACAGAGATTGTTAAAAACCCCACAATTTTAATGTACAATACTGCGTGAAGAACATTTAGCTTTAACTTATCACTAGTATTCTGTAAAGAGAGATATAACCATACAGTTATTATATACCATATTATTTCTGCTTAGGAACAAGCTCTATTTTTTGACAAATTACTAGCATCTAAATATATGAATCTCTCAATTCCTTCATCATTCTCTCAAATGAACTTTTAGGAACTGTAATGGCAGTAATAAAGTAGGCTTATCCTGCCTGAAGTTATTATCCGTAGGAATCATCTAGAAGTTAGTATAATTTTCAAATGTGTACCACATGTAGAAGTTAATACCCAAAATTCTAGTGTTTTTATTTAGTACTATAAATAATGCCTTTTGAATACCTTACAATTACTTTGAATTGTAATAAAACAATTTTCCAACTTCTGACGAAGTTGGAAAAGTAGAATGTTACCAATATTCCCATATATATCATTATATGTAGCAGGCACTTTGTGCAGTACTCTACCTTTCTAAGTGGAATGAAAGTATCAATTATTTCTCCAGTAGAAAAGTTCATCACAAATCCTTGCACTGATTCTGCCTCTCCAGGATAGGGCATTCCATTAACTGCAAAGAGGAGACCACCTGCAACAACATTACATTTGCCTTAAGAACCCACAATAGCAAACTGCAGTGAAGATGGAACTGTAATAGTTTAGATGAAAAAAGGCTGAGAGACAGAGAGACAGAAATATAACTCAACAAGAAGCTAAACTACAAGAGGAAAGTTAAGTGAGATATAACTCACTGGAACTTTGTCATTTAAGATATGCATACTTAGTTCAAATAAGAAGAACCAGCAAGATTTTACATATAGTTTAAATGTAAAAGGAATGTGAAGATGTTAAAAAATAACCTCAAGAATGCTGTGCTACGGATGGTTGACCTGATAGCAGAAAGTTCTTTCAATGCATCAAAAGCAGCTGCGGAGTAAGTGGGACCACAAAAGGAAAAGACAAGAGAGGGGACTCAGGGATTAGAGGCCTATGGCAAAGAAATGGGTTTTGTCAGTTTTTTCTGTTTAATATGCTGGGAAGCTCCTAACACTCAATTTTTTTTTCTTAGTAAAGAGATCAGAGGAGACAACTCAATGGGAAGCACAAGGTATAAGATAAGTCGGAGGTTATTAATTTATGAGGTTTAGATGGCATTCACTCAAATTCAGAAGGAAACCAAATCAGACTTCAGGCCAAATTAAGTAACCCAGCACTGCTAACAGCCACCTGTCCAGCAGGCTGCTGAAGTAGTGCCCACCTACAAAATGGTGCCTGTGAACACACATTACCAATTCTGGCATCCATCTCCAGTAAGATGGTAGAATCCACAATGAAGACTGAGACATGGGTAAGTGTGAACTGTCAGGACATGTTGGTGTGGCTTCTCTAAGTGTTGTGCCTCAGCTCTGAACAGGGAGAAAAAGCACACAGATAAGCAGATTCTATAGATATATTTGTGCTTTCAGAAAAACCTTGACAAGGAAGTGCATCAGAGGTTATTGGACGTGAGTTATTAGAGAGCTGAACAAAATATCCATTAATGAACAGGAAGCAAAGAGCTAAGCTTATGGGCAGAGCTAAAAATTCTTCAGGACAGAGAAGTCTGAATAGTGTGATGTTGAAGCGATCAGAGTCAGAAATTTTATTGAATAGTTTTCATCAATGACTGAAAAATGGGGCAAACAGTAACACCTAGCAGTCTGAGGAAAGTAACTGAGTTCTGTGGAGAAGTCAAAAGCTTCATGATACTAAGGAAGTCCACAAAGACTTTTTATACAAATAAGTTGTTAAATAGATGACAGAACAACTTCTGCAAACACAAATGTAAAGTGATGTTTCTTCCAAAAAAACAATCTAGATCATGCCTACGTGATGTTTGAACTTGGAGCTGGTAGCTTCAGCTCTGGAAAGACATCTCTAAGCCATCCCTAAAAGATTCCTGAAATTTCCACCTTCATGTACAGTGTCAGACAAAATTTCAATAGAATGTCTGGCATCATGAGGAGGACAATTAGGAATGGAGGGGACAGTTCTACACTATGCAAAAACTTAACATGCACACATATTGAGTACTGAGGGCTCTGTTACTCTCTGCATCTCAAACAGGTTCCAATGAAACAAAAGATGTTGGAAAAGAAAGGCAAATACACTACTCAAGGGGCTGAAGCAATTAAATAGCTTATGGGGAGAGGCTAAGGTAGCTGGGGTTCTTTGGTTTGAAGAGGATAAGGCAAGATGAAGGGGCACCAGATTGGGAAAGCATGTAACTGTTATTCAGCTCCAAAAATTCTGAGATTGAGTAGCACTCAATGAAACTAGGTCACCTTTTATATTAAAAAAAAAAAAAAAAAAAAAAAGTGGATAATGAACTTCTGGACCCTGCAATGGTGGAAAGCCAATGAACCAGACAATACAAGTGAGTTTGAAATGGGATTGGAACTTGTGGGCACAATGTCTGTAGAAAGATACTGTGAAGAACAGATCATAGGTTACCTCCTAAAACTGCTAAAAAAAGGGTTTGTGGATGTGTAGTGAATAGGAGAGGAATTACTACAAAATGCATCCAAGCTTATACACACTCTCAGAATGCCTCTTTCCACTGTCAGAGACACATAGATATCAAGCCTCTCACCCAGCACAGCATTTTTTAACATTCTTGCAGATGCAAAAGAGAGAAACATGATATTAAATTTGGTATTAAGGAGTCAGGAGCCCAACATGCCAAAATTCCTCATCCAGTTCTTAACATTTACCTTACCTTCAGTATCGGTATTTAAAACAGAATCCCAAAACTTAATATAGTAATTGTTAACCAGACTGTGATATTGAAAACCACAGTGTTTCCTGTCTGTTTTCAGTTCTCTGGTTTCATGAAACCAAAAACTTTTTATTGGTCTTAATTTTGCTCTCTTCAATGGAGTTCAAAATGCACATTTAGAAACATTATTATTAATAATGTCATTATTTACTGATTAACTTTGCAGTCACCAGGAAGCAGCAAGATTGTCTACTTGTTGATGTCACATTTAGGCAGGAATTAGTCATTTTTTAGAAACAGAGATTAGATGCCAGCTTCCCTCACCTGCAAGCAGGAAAACAGGTAGTTCTCAAATTTTCCATTGCATCAGGACTACTCTCAAAGATAAGTAATATTAATCCCGAGATAACACAATAGCACTTCAGGAAATGCGACATCCTGGCACAAAGCAACTAATTGAAATATGAAAAACAAGGAATAAGATTACCTGGAATGTAGGAAACCGCAAATAACTCTCTTCCAAATGCTTTGTGTTTGATCTCTCTTGTGAACTCTCCGGTCTCCAGCCTAAAGCACTGAATTCGACCATTTTCTCTGTCTGCAACGCACAGCTGACTTAAGTCGGGGATCAAGGCTAAGCTGTGAGGGATAGAAAACTGCCCAGGTCCGGATCTGCCTAGAGAAGTCTCTGCAATAAAAAAAACCCCAAGTTTGTGTTAAAGTACATGCTGAAACTATCAGTTTTACTTAGAAACAGCAGTATACCACATAATGCAATGTAACCCTGGGAAAAGACTAAGGTTAGCTTGCTTTCTTCCTAGCATTTAGGCAGATAACTCAGAGTAGCCTATTTTGTTTTCTTTATACATCCCAAATTTAGAATTTGCAATTTCCTGAGAATATTCAGCATAGTTACAGCGATACATAAATCTGAGCCAGGCAGAAATATAATTATTCATAAAACTTAAAACAGATGAAATCACAGCATAAATCTGGCAAAAAATTATTCCTTTCTTATACGTTTAAGAAAAAAATTGGTTTTATGAAAGTCAGAATATTTTCTTAAGAAAATAGACCATGACAATATTTATTCTGAAAGCAAGATGACAAACCCCCATTTTTTATTTTTAGTAAATATATAACCACTACAAGTAGCTGTAAAAAAAGCCAAGAGAAAATTTAGATGCAAGGACAAGGCTGAAATTTATGTAGGGCCTGAAAGGTATTTCAGTTGTAGAAATTAATTTAAAAAATTCATAGCAACATCAGCAATTTTGTGGTTCATGTTGAGCCCATGGTAACAGCAGTGTGGGTGAAGTACCAAGAGCCCTGACTGTACCTTCTCCCCACTGCATCACATACAGTCCACTTGGAGAGAACTGAACAATCCGACTGTTGCAGTAGCCATCAGAGACGTAAATGCTGCCAGTGACTGGGTCCACGGCCACATCAGTTGGTTGACAGAAATGATTTTTGTCACTGCCTGGTTGCAAAGGTACTCCTAAGGTCAGTAATGGCTCTTTGTCTTTGGCTCCTAGCTTGAAAACCTTTTTTTCAGTTGAAATGAAAAGAAAAGAGGTTTTAGTTGTGGAAGGTGAAGCCAAAGACCTAGGTGGCCTAGGGAAAAACTCCTATTACTGTGTATAAAATAAATTTACATACCAAATATAATCTTAATATAGTGACCATAATATTTATTATTAGCTTTTCAATAGTCCTGATTCTAGGAAACTTCTGCTTAAAATATAAATTCCCTGTCATCATAAAGCAAACAATTTAGTTTCACTTTCTAGACTCAACTGCATTGATAAGCAAAAGGCATAGCAGAAAATTACAGAAGTATCTTGAAAGGCTGGAGAGAGGGCTCCATGAGAACCTTGTGAAATTCAACAAGGCCAAGTGCAAGGTCTTGGGATTGCCCCTGGGTTGGGGCAATCCCAAGCACAAACACGGGCTGGGAGGAAAAGGGATTGAGAGCAGCCATGAGGAGAAGGCGTTGGTTAATGAGAAGTTCAACATGAGCTGGTAACGTGTGCTCACAGCCAGAGGTTAACCATGTCCTGGGCTGCACCCAGAGCCCCTGGGCAGCAGGGCAGGGAGGGGATTCTGCCCCTCTGCCCAGCTCTGCTGAGACCCCACCTGCAGAGCTGCCTCCAGCCCTTGGGTCCCAGCACAGGAAGGACACGGAGCTGCTGGAGAGAGCCCAGAGGAGGCACCAAGGTGGTCAGAGGCGTGGAGCACCTCTCCTGTGAGGAAAGGCTGAGAGAACTGTTCAGCCTGGAGAATAAAAGGCTTCTGGGTGACTTAATTGTGGCCTCCCAGCTCCTGAAGGGAGCCCACAAGAAAGTTAGAAATGAACTTTTTACAGATGTACGTAGAATTCCCCATTCAAGTGGGAATGACTTCAAACAGGGAGTAGGTTTAGATTAGATATTAGGAGGAAATTCTTTACCACAAGGTTGGTGATGCCACTGGTGAGGCTGCCCAGAGAAGCTGTGGCTGTCTCACCTCTGAAAGTGTTCCAGGCCATGTTGGATGGAGCTCTGAGCAACCTGGCCTAGTGGAAGGGTCCCTGCCCATGGCAGGGCAGCTGGAACAAGATAATCTTTAAGGTCCCTTGCAACTCAGACCATGATTCTAAGGTCTGAATCTATGATTCAATTATTTCTACATGCTATGTCCTTGTAGCAAATTATTCAACACAACTATATTCCACAGCATGCACAGGGGTGAATTTCTGTAGGCACATTCTTAATGTTATTCTAAACAGGCCTAGATAAACAATATACGTCAAATCTCTAGGAAAATAAAAATACTTTTTAGCAAAATGTTATGGTCCTGATACTACAGCTTCAGAAACATACCTGATGAAGAGCTACATCAGTGACCCAGTAGTTACCATTTTTATCTACACTCAAACCATGTGGTAAATAAAATCTGCAAGCACAAATGTAGAAGAATGAAGTTAAAATAATTTTCCTGGAAGAATGATACAGATGTGAAGATTGCATTTTTTATCTACAGATCAAAAACAAACGCTGTATGTACTAACTACATGTAGCATTTAATGAAAAATACAGCTTTACAGCTTAGAATTATCTTGACAATAGTATCTCAGGTATGAAATTTAGTTCATCTCGGATATCTCACTCAGGCTGCCTTAGCATTTATAAGGACAATGTACAATATTCACTTCTGTTAATCTGGCTGGTAGATGCAAGTATACAAAATGTTAGAAAACAGAGGTAATAGAGATGGTAAATTAATTTTGTTATTTGTTGACTTTATTTATTTACCTTAAGATAGGCTACAATTACACAATTATATATAAATGCACAAACATAATATAAAACACAACAAAATCAGTTTAGAGACTCTGGCATAAAATACATAGAAATATTAGTTCAGTTAGTAAGAGAAAAAAACCCCAACTTACAGACTTTTGCCTGTGGAATGAAGCAGTTCTGCATTACTTGGATTCAAGACAATAATTGTGTCCTGTTCAATTGGTCCAAGTCCTCTTTGCTGATAGACAAATTTGCTGTCAAAAGAACTGTACAAAAAGAGTGGAATAGAAAGCCAGCATTAGAAGGGTCTACTGATGAACAATATACACACAACTTAAGGCCAAGTTTTGTAGTTCCAGTGTGGGGTTACTGGCTTTTTCTTTCTTTAAATATAAACCTTATAACATCACTGTATAGTTGTAAGAGTTAACGGTGTTGTATGTCTGCATTTCCTACTGAGGTTATGACTTCTGAACTAAAGCACCAAAATCAACACAGCAACAATTAAAGATAGTCCTAAAGCAAGTAAGTAAACACCCCTTTTCAAATTATTTTGTTTAATAATTTCATTGTCATGGCAACCTGGAAATTAGAAATTCAACAATATAGCCTAAGAAAAAAATATAGGGAATCACCAGGGCATACCTGCCAGTAAGACCAGGTATACTTTGTATCATCTAAGGCAGTCTATGCATGCTTGTGTGTCTTCTGCTTTTTCTTTTTTCATATGCATTTCAGTGTTTTG
Organism: Camarhynchus parvulus; assembly: GCF_901933205.1. NCBI lineage: Eukaryota > Metazoa > Chordata > Aves > Passeriformes > Thraupidae > Camarhynchus > Camarhynchus parvulus. Next base: position 4,014,018 of record NC_044601.1, read on the forward strand.
CTAGAGCTTACTACTACAAGATTAAGTTCTTATGGTTCTTATTCTTTTCACAGTGTGCTTACACAAGACTATAGGATATTATGTGCATTCCTCCTCATCCCACAAAATTACACTCAATTTTCAAGGTACATGGAATTTATTCATAAAAACATTTGTACATGTCACTATTTCACACACTAAGAATCAGGATAAACTTTCCAGAGGACATTTACTAGGCATGAAATTATAATATGATTCCAAAAAATAAAAAATATAAAATATAAATAAAATAATAAAATAAAAATAAAATAAAATATAGTTGTCTGTATCCTTACAGATACATTGGCTCTTACTCTAACCTGTTAAGATGTATGTTCAGCTTTTAGTGAAGGTAAACAGAGTGTAAAATATTTTGAACAACATTTCAGGCTAAATGTTAGAGCATAGTGTTTGATGTGAATGAAAAATGCTTGAATACAAGGCCCATTCACTGCTCCCACTTTGTACTTTTAAATCCATTTGTTAATCCCAAGAGAAATCCAGCCATGATTGATGCTACTTGGTAAACAAGAATATACTTTGTAGTCACAGAGAAGGCTTTGAATAAAGCCATTAAAACTATGTATTGTACAGCTCTAACACTCTCACATCTCCATTACATTAAATATGTATATGTCTAGAATTTTTAATGTGGAAAAGCAATATTGCCTTTATACATAACTAGAAAAATCAATACAGAATGTGTTTAGGTTTCTGCATAGGCTATGATTAGAAAATAGTATTTAGATACTGCCATTGCATATAATAACTATCTGCAACTATTGAATTTCTGGTAGAAATATTATCTAATGCCAAAATAATCCTTTTGACTATGAATGGTTAAACCAAAGGTGAAAGGTACTAAAACTCTCCCCAGAGTTCTGCCATCATGTAGAGGAAAACAATGGATAAATGGTAATGACACACGAAGGCCTATACCAGTGTTGTACCTTTTTGTTTTATTATTCAGCAGGTGCTGTTATATTCTTTACCATTCATGACAGTAATCTGCCATGACAAATTCTCTTAATTTTGAAATTTTAAAAGGAGTCTAACACTCATAAGGGCTTGCTCTAGCTATGGATTACCAAACTGTAGCATCAACAATGGATGGATTGAACTAATATTATTTTTAATCTACATAGATAACTGCAGAAAAATCTACACAGATTATCAAAGAAAAGAATCTTAGTGATGGTAGCTATTGTACAAAACAAACCCCATCGAAAACATGATTGTATCTGCAGAACTGACTATCTAGACTACTCAAAATAATTAGTAGCTTCCCTTGTTATGATTTTGGTTCTTAGTAATGGTGCTGTCTAGATGCCTAAGTATTTCCTGCTATGCCCAGCTCTTCTGGGAACTAAGTGATTTCAGTGCAAACAAGAGATTGTATGGTGTGCAGAGAAATTCTAGTGAACTTGAGTTTATGGGAGCGTTCTTCCATTCATCTTCTCCCTCTCAAACTTCTTTTCTAGGAGAATGACTAGAATGCTACAAAATCACAGCCACTCTTTTCTTCCCAGTGCTTGAGATTAATTTCCAGGCAATGTTCCTTTGTTTTAACTGATATACAAGAACACAAACAATGCTGACTACTTCCAGCCTAAAAGCAGCAAGACCAAAACCACAGAAAGGGAACAACTAAACACAGTAGTCATACTGCTCTAAAGCATGGTTTCCGGATAGGTTCTGCACTTTGATACTAAAGGACAGGTAAAATCCACTGCATATCAACTACTTCTAATTTTAAACTCCAATGTAATTCCACGTTTATGTTTTTACTTCTCATCCCTCCCCTGCTGCCCACTAATGCAAAGGATTTCTTGCTAAATCTAGTATCCTTCTTATGGGCTACATAGTAAATTTAGGCAGACCACCTGATCTCATAGCCTCTGAAAGCACAACCCTGAGGTCTATTCTTGATCAATATCCATCACCACTGTGATACTATGCTCACCCTGCCTACCTAGATAAGAATGCAGTAATAAGAATGCAACTGACATTCTCTAATAAGTTCTTTGTAAATTGGATAAATAGCACACATTTTTCATCACAAAATACAAAATAACTTCCAGCTGATTCACTGCTTAGCCAGCTGAATAGTTTAAATTTTTTTCATTTCACACAATACATGCTGCTTACAGCAAAGACTGTTCTGAAACTGAAGAGACCATGCTGTAGAAGAGCCTTAATTATTTAAGAGGATTATTTTTTTAAAATGACATGCTGAAGGAATGCTACAGCCACTGCAAAACTGTTACTGTATTACAGGGCTTGTCACTGCATAACCTCTAAAGTAGACTGAAGTTACCTTTTGCAACAGCATAGATCATTCAATCAGCTATATTAAGCTGAATGAGGATCCAGCTTTTGTGGCATATGTTAATAATGCATTGGAAATATTTGTGCAAAGCCTAACAGCACAGATTGTTTTTGTTTTATTTGCTCCTATACTAACCTGGTGAAGCATTGAAAAGGAAAATAAATTCCGGGCTTTCAGGCTATTGATTCATCATGATTACAATTTGGTAAGGAATATTTGATTAACTGTGTATTTGCAGCTAATGATAAAAGTTAACTTAAAAGTCTGCTAAATTCTTATGCCTAAACCCCTTCTAAGTATAATTTTTTTCTTGAAAAATGAGAACACCCATTACTTCTTCCTTTTTCATCACAACGAATGAAAGGGACCTCAAACTTAATGCCCATATATGTACCCAAAGGTAAAAAAGGAAGGCTGACTGGGTGAGCACATTTCTGTGTGCCTCTTCTCCCTGTGACAAGATGTGGAACAAGAGCTTAACAACAGGTATGTCTCCAAAATACATTTTAAAATCATCATACTCTATATAAATAGAGGCCTACAGAGTTCTAGTTCAGCTGACTTAAGGGTCCCTATCAACACTAGATTTCCTATATATTTATTAACTATGCTCCACAAAAAGAAGCAAAAAAGTAAGACTTAGGAATAAAACCCCTCAAGAACTAGGATTTAATGATTAGTTATCTTTATGGAAGGCCATGTGTTACTGAGCACTGGTGGTACATACATGGATTTCTAGACTATGTATCACAACTCCAATCTTCTTATGCAGCCACAGCATAATGAAGCTGAAGTTCTATCTGTTTCTCAACATGGTTGATTCATCATGCACACCTGTTGTTTTAGGGAATTTGTTTTGTTTTGTTTAAAACCTGTAGGCCTTCCCAACACTGCTGGATCTCAAATTCAAGTTTTGTGCCCTGGATTGTTGGTATACTTCAATTGCCAGACACTCAAAAATATGCATGTTACAAGGATCAGCCTATTTTCAAATATTTTTACAATTTGCTATTCAACAACACAAAGAACAGCACTTATGTTTCTGAGTAGGAGGATAAAAAACCAGCTTTTACACAATACTTGAAGTCTGAGTAATACAAGTTGTATAATGCATTATTTAGTCTGTATTTATATACACTTGAGCTGGAGATATCACGGATGCATATGAGAAACAAATGATTGCTTCATCTGCTGCATTATGTTATTTACCTTAAAACCAAAATAACTTATTTTCTTTCATGAAACACTATTCACACTATTCTAAGCATAATTTGTTACCATAATGTTCAGAATACTGTCCTATTTTTCAGACATGATGTTATCTTCAAATGAATTATTCAGGATTTGAAAACAGCTGTACCCTTTAGTCTTATAGCTATATATATATATATACATATATGTGGAGAACAGATGCTTAAAAAGAAGACAGAATAAAAGTAAGAAATTCTTTTAAAAGGGTATATTTGAAATGGTACCACATAACATGTTACAGGCTTGTATTACTTTCTCCCAGTATTTCTTGCCATTTCAAAAGTATCCATATAAACACATATACAATTTTAAAAATCAAATACATAAGAACACTGTAAAAATAAAGATAGTACTCTTTATTGGAATGTTCTGTCCTTAAAATAATATACCTCTGACTATATAGTTTTACAAACACTAGAAGGACCACCATTCTAGAGTTCAGACATTTTTTTGTTTGAGTGATGCTAAATGCAGCAAATTTTATCAAATGAGCAGAATAAAGTCTGTTTTGAGAGAGTACCTTGTAACAATCCCTTTTTTTCAGTGTATATAAACACAAAGAAGAATGGACATAGCTCTGCATGTCTTAAACCCAAGTACTAATTGTAGTATACCACACTAAAACATTATTCACCCAGGCTAATTGTTCCTGCTAAGAGACATGGAAAGGTAAGGATAATTAATGTCAGTGAATATCATACTAATGTGGTCATACAGTTTAAGGACCTAATGTACTATGTTCCTTTCCCGTGGAGACACATCCTTACTGTCTAAAGACTTAATAACTCATCATTTTGAATTGTCAGTCACCATTTCTATTCTGAGTCTCTGAAAGGCACTTTCAGCCAAAGAACTGAATTTTTAAATGGAAAAAGAACTTCCAGCTGTCTTTTCTTGAGAAGGTATATAAACAGCACACAGGAATTCAACCTTCCAACTCACCATTCGGGAAGGGCCTCTACTTACTTTTCATCCCACACGTGATCACCTCTGTGGAAAACAACTAGGTTATTTTCAGGATCCAGAGCCAACCCAGAAACTTGGCCTAGTTTGAGGTCTAACCCAGTCCACTCCACAGCCTCTTCTATGTGGAAATCTGACCAAATAAATAAATAAATAAATATGAAAAAACCAAAAAAGATAATAATGTAGCAAATTTATTAAAAAAAAAAATCCAAATATGGTTAACTGGCATTTGGTGCAGACTCTTGGGAATTACATAGACATTTTCTTACATGCACTATTTCCATTCAATGCATTGCAATTCAATTCCAAGCATAGTTTGAACATAATAAAGCATGCACAAGCACTGGCAATCTGCTATGCATAGATGACAGGAATGTCAAAACTGCTTCTGACTCCATTCTTTTCCCCAACTTATAAGGATACATGGATACATACTCTAGAAGTTTTAGAAGCTCTGTAAATACTTTCTACACTGAAAGATTACAAAAAAATAGAACTGAAATCAGCAGGAAAATTTAAATATTAACTATCAGTGTTTGATTAAAAAATGCATATATAAATATAAATACCATGAATCACTAAATGAAACGTGGAAGGTGAATCATGGGGGTTTTTTTCTATTAAAGCTTTTAACAGTAAGAAAAAAAGACTTCTTGTACTTGTCTTAAACTGTACCACTCAACTAAGGGAGAGAAATTTAGTTTTAGAGATTAACATTAAAAAGATAAAAGTGGGGTCCCTTCAATCTCTCTTACGTAAAAGCAGACTGACAAGGATAAAGGCTGCAAACTGTTCAATATTTGAAAAGTGGTGGAAAGTTGACTGCAAGGATTAATTTCTCACAGACCACCTACTTAAATACTATTGGGAAGAGATTGCTCTTGTGCGGCTCTAGCAGTGTATTAAGAGACAAATGAACTAGATTATCAAAAATAAAAAATGTAACAGCAAAAGAGATCTCACTAATTCTGACAAAATAGAAAGAAATAAAAACCAAAAAATTCTAAAGTATGTTCTACATGTTAGGAAATCCACCACTGCTTCCTTTCAGAAATTGATTTGTTGAGCATAATTCAGGTATTTCTACAATGCATAATTAGCATATAGTCATAAACAGCCAAACTGATGGCAAATATGAAGCAATTTCTTTGAAGTTATGTGAAACTGGAGCTACTTCACTAATAGTCAGTGTGTTTGAAAGCAACCAGACTTTACTTTGCAATTTTCAGTTCACGTAAAGTTTGTGAGTTCTGCTCTGATCCTAAACACCAGCCACTGGCATACCATCTAGGCAGGTGAAAAAGATTTCCAAATTCACAAAGCGTCAGGGCATCCTGCTTTGAAAGAAGGCAGATCACAGACCTTAGAACACAGCACCCAAGGAGTCTGAGAGGGTACACCTTCACCTGGACGTGATTTTCCAGTGAAAGGCAAAATTAATGGGAAACCATGCATAACATCTTTAAGCCACCTGTGCAACCCATCTGTCCTGATAATACCCTCCCCTTGCATTTCACTTGGAGGAGTTGTAGTCTGAAGAGGAACAACAGGAATGAAGTGGAGGGAAAATCATTCTCTACAACCTATCCAAGAGAAATATGAAACCAGTGCTGAAAAGCTACTGCAGACTAGGAGATGTTTTATCTGTTTGGACTGGGATATCCTAAGCTAGAGTAGGTGACCTAAAAGAATCCTATAAGCTATCAGCAACTGCAGTGTATCCAGGCCAGTAATCAGAAACTTCCAAAACAAGAAATCCTGCCCTGTAGAAATTTTAGCTGAACAAAAGCTGCAAGCTAAAGGAAAAGCTGTTCCAAAAGATTATACATAATCACACTTCTGCAGAGTTGAGTTGATCACAGCAGGTGCAGTGCCAGGTATATTCACAGAAGTTTGGATTTTGAGAGGAATAAGAGAATGGAAATTGAGTGTCTGCTTCCTTGCTTGCTCATCCAATATCCCTTTATGGTAAACTCCAAAAAGCTTGTATATGTTTCATGTTACAGAGGCCTCTGAGCTTTTTTAAAAAAGCTAGAAAAAATAAAAGGCAAAACATAGGACCTCTATTTTTGCCTCTATTTAGTCTCAGTCCTTATGTTTCTCTCTCAGAAGAAACATACTGTAAAATAGAAAATGTTTATACTTAAAGGAATAAAAGATTTCTGATAGATTAAAACAATAAAATGAATGTACAGTGACATACAGTCTAATCACAAGAGCTCTAGCCTCAATACAATCTTCAGATTTTATCACATTTTTCCAAAATTTGTTAATTAGTATTGTATTTTCTTTTTCCTTTCAGTCCGTTCTGCAAGTCCTTTATACAGGTTTATCTCAAGGCAACTAGCTTTTTACAAAAACTCACTAAATTTAAACTTCCTTTATCTAAGACTTATAACTTATTTTCCTACAAGAGTAAGTGGCCCATGGAACAGTTTCATATGAGGCTAATGAAAATTACTTTCCCCATTGAAGTAATTTATGATTACTTAGAAAAAACAAGATCACCAGATTTCTTGTGAATGAGATCTCTAAACTAGGTACCAGATCTTCTCGTTTTCAACTTGGAGTAGTTCCTTTCATTAAAAAAAAAGAAAAAAAGGAAGAATTACCTAAATTTAGAACACGCAATTCAGTCTCTAAAGAAGTGAAAGATTAAAGCCTTATTTACTGACATAATTGTAATTTAATATCCAGAATTTCCTGGAAGATCATTCTATCTTTTGACTTTATGAACTTTAAGCCATGTTGCACTCCCTGCCATCAGAGCACTCATTTAAGTCTTGACAAATTTAATTAAGTGATCCACAAAGGAGTTTTGAAAATTGGAGAATTACACTCTTTGACATATCTAGAGCGTATTTAATATCACTGTACTAGTTGCAGTGATATTAAATAACCTGACAGGTCATTGACCAGTGTAGGGTAACAAGCTAACCACAGTACAGGAAGAGCAGTAGTATAAAGTTTGAACATTTATAACAACTTTACTTACTCTATTAGTCACTTGGTATTTCAGGTACGTGGTATTTCAGGGCAATTACACGCTAAAAATTGGAATATTTGCAAGACTGAAAATATTAAACTATTTTAATACTGGTGATTTTTAAACAGTTAAATGAAATTAATTTAATAGTAGAGTCTTGCCCTAAGACAAATGAGAATTTTTTCAATTCAATTCAGTAAATGTTTTACAAAGGGGATAAATTTTTCATTAAATCAAGACAACTTTACTTCTTCTCCTGAGGAGGAAAATTCTTTTATAGAAGATTTTCTTTTAAGTATGTAAATGGTTCTCTAAAAAGAAACCAAATATATGCTTAAATACTTTATTGCTACAAAGTTCTTTTACCAAAAGATGGTATTGACAGCTTCTGCAGGTCAGGAATTCTGTAATTAAAGGTATTACAAACAAAAAAACCACTCTAAAAATACTTATTAGGAAAATGTCAGTTTCCTTTTTTCCTATACCTCAAAATTGCGTAATTTGAAAGCTCATTTATTAATTAGTCCCCCGCCGACAAATTACCCCCAAATGAATATATGGCTACTGACATATCCAAGAAAACACTTTCTGTAGTTAGAATTCATGCTGTAAAAGGTATGTAAAACTGAGCCATTTATTCAGCTCACTGACATTCCCTCTTCTGGATCGGTGAAAATAGAAAGGAATTTTCTTCTTTCTTTGTATGCACCACATGTTATTAGTCTAAACTGAAGAAACTATCCACATGGAGGAAATGCTATCCAAATTACTTTCCCGAACATTCAATTCCAGTCAGGTTTATGGAATTGCTTATGATTTACACATATGTCAGGCATATAGTAACATTCCACCTGGTTTTTTTTCTCCCTCTGCCAGTAATTTGATAGGCTCTTATTTAACTGGATTGCACAATGTAACATTGGCAAGCCCTCATCTTTGGTTTTCTTTTAAATACAAACACAGGACTTATAAGCAGAGACAATACATGTTAACATTATGAGCTGAAATAAAAATCAAATGGTTGATGGATGATACATATACGTGTACAAAAGTACTTGGAAACATCAATCTGGGTGGTTACAACATAAAAGCTGGCATGTCTGGCTACAGCTTCTGGATACAGATGGCTTTCATGCACACATATCAGCTTATTTTATGAGATAATCATCACATGCTGCATTATCTGGCTTTCCACATTAGCAAGTAAGGCTAAGGACAGTCAATATCACAGAGACCAAAATGCAAGTAAAACAAACACAGTAATTCCATGGTTTCTGCTGTCATAGAAACCTGAAGGGAATAAATTGTATTTCTAGCACAATAAAACTGCCTGTGCAAGAATATTTGGAGAGTCAAGCCCAATTTGAAATCAATATGCAGAAAATGTTACTTCTGAAGAATTTTTCAGGATTACGTACCACTCTTTCTGAATGAGAGAAAAATATCTAATAGAATTACAGCAATAAATGTTATAAAATAGTGTATCTGACAGATCAAGGTAGTCAGCAAACTCATAAAATGTATTGATTATTCCAGTGACCATTTTACAGTAGTTACTTGTATTAAATTCTTCACTTCCCGTGACTACTATATCCGTTGTGTACCTTGTTTTAGCATAACTAATATAAAATCATTAAGTAAAAGTTATAAGAGTAGAAAATAATACTGCACTGAAGTACTAGTGTTATGCCATCAGTGCACATTCTTTCTTCACACATGGAGGGGGAAAGGACCCCAGTGAAATACCTTTAAATTAGAGGGAGAACATTTCAATAATTAGGAAGAACATCATGTAAAATACTTCCAAGCCTCCACTGAAATTCCCTTCAGATTTTGCTAATGTGGATCATAGCTCTTGCATTGCATTTTATTGTATAAAATTAACCCAAACCCACCTCCTTTATGTTCTTTTTCCCAGCCTCCCTCACCATGTTTAGACTGCTGTAAAGAGAAATGTCTGCTCTCTGGTGGCCTCAAGGTAGACTCTAGTCTGTGGAATTTCTGAGTTCTGTCTCTCACAAGAATAGTATTGTCCCTTTCATCATGATTTGTGATCTCTCTGGCAAGATCCTTCTTTTGGACTACATTAGCAATCTCTGCTAAAAGATCTGATTCTGCTTTTTCTGTAGGGTTATGCTTATGCACATGTACAACCTCTTTCCTTCCTCCTAGCAGCTTAGAAAGGAGTGAATAGAAATCACCTGTACAGAAAAGAGAAAAGAGTAAAAGAGAAAACAAACCAATTATAACAGATCAAGTAGTTTTAGAAGGCTTCAGCAAGGTATAATGTAACAAAGTTATTCAAACAGTTATTGACAAAAGTAGCAAAGAGGAACTGTTTCAGCCTCAGGAACTGAACGAGCCAGGTTTCTAGTATGAAAAGATACAGTCAAATCCTTACTGACTTTAAATTACATACAGGTGCTGACTTTTACCTGACACTCTAGCAAGAAATCATCACCTCTGGAGATATGTTCTTGGGAACAAGGAACAAGAGAAAAAGAGGAAGGGAAAATGAAAGCAAAAGGGAAAGGAAAAAGTGTGCACATCTCAGTAAAAGAATACTTATGATGGAATTATCTGGATTTGCCAGGCTACTGCAGAGTTATAAATCAAAGAGGGAAAAATTCTATTGTTTTATCAAAATTTTCACTTACAAAGACAGTAATAGACAATCATGATACTTTTAAAAACCTGTTTCTTTGAAGTCTGTCATTGTATAAGAAGCTTAAGCTGTAACAATACTGGATTTCCCATTTACAAGCAGATTCCACAACACCCACAGTAAAAAAAAAGACATGATCCATTAAATTTGCTTTTATTTATTCAGTCTGGGTTATACTCCTTCTTTTTCTCCTTAGTAATTATATCATCTGGCAGTGGAGGGAAAACTGTCTTCTCAATGTGCTTGCTAGCAATAAAGTTATGACTGTAACTTAGGTATTCAACAAACATTTCAGTACATTCCAGACCAATAGCTCACAGCAAAAAAACCATGAAAACAGAACTTATTAGCCAAGTATCTTGGCTGCCTGAAACTATTATCAGTTCTATTAAATACCACTACATCATTTGAGTGGAAAGAGACATTCAATGGACTTTAAGAGTTACTACAAGTAGATATCCTTTTATTTCAAACACAAATCACTTGTAATTTAAAAATTGTATTATTTTATGACAGGCTATCTAGAACATTTTTTAGGAAGGTGAAACTATAAATAATGAAGCTTCCACACAAACCAAAGAAATAAACAAGGAAACAAACACCACCCCACCCCCGCAACAAACAAAAAATCAAAACCCAAAAAAACCCAATCAGAACGAGAAATCATCATTTACAGCCTGGGACAGAGGAAATGAAGTCTTTTGAAAATGATCCTTAGAGGACCTGTCATGTTGTTAAATAGTCCCTGTCCAATGATTTTGAGGAGAATTGCCTTCCTTGCCCTTCCAAATGAAATATCCCAGATGACACAGTCTGTCAGAAAATAATTACTGAAGTAACAGGGCCAATTTCAATGATATTAACAAAGCAAATTAGAGAAGAGACAAAATCATTAAGCTGTACAACAAGTAGGAATTATTTGCTTCCAACGCAATTCTTAAAGCTAGAGCATTCCATTATCTTAATACTGTCCTTAAACAAGTCCAACTACTGATTCAAAACAAATCCAAACATTTCAAAAGTATATCACAGGAGTTTTGGATACAAACCATATCTATACTGAGAAAGATTTTTAATTTCTAAAGCAACCATCAACTGGTGCTGAAGCAGAAACCTAGCTGAAATTTCCTTTACCAAGGAAACATTTAGTATTAAAATACTCTACACTGGCCTTTTTTTTCCCCAACATTTTAAAAATTAAATGAATGTCATACAAAACAAATGTTTTGGTTTTGTCTGTGGCTGGAGACCTATAGATGACCTGTAAGCAATCATTTCTAATGAGAGGTCTGAGTGGTAAAAGCACTGCTCTCCCTAATGTAACTATGAGAAGTCTCCTTTAAACAAACAAGCCTGATGCTATTTTGAACAGCAGACCTTTTTAAAGTAAGTTTAATGATCCTTGCACAGTTTACCTTCTCCTAGTCCTGTATCAACTGTCTAATCAACTGCCTTGTAATTATTGGCTGCAAAAGGACAACAACAGACTACAGTTGTTACAAAGATTTCAGAACTCTAATAGTTTATATGTTCACTTTACTTGAATGAAGAAATTTGACAGCTTCATGCTCCAGCCAAAAGTGCTGCATTTTATCTCTGGTGTTGTCAAGTGTTGTCACAGAATAATTAACCCGGTCTCTAAAATATATATTGCTTGTTGATTGAAAAAATAAAAAGAAGACAAAACAGTTCGTTTACCTGTCTGATTAGCTGCCTCAAAAGAAACTGTTAAAAGATAGGGCTCAATAGAGGACAAGAAGAAAAGAGAGCAGGAGAATTCAACTCAAAAACACGAAATGCCCAGGGAATATTTTTTTAAGACAGGATGCTTTAATGAAAAGTTAGTGGTCTTTATGGAAGCTATTAATCAGGGGTTCAAGTCGGTGATCTGTTTTGGTTTTCCCCTAGAGCTGAGCCATTGACCATAAGATATATGACAAACCTTTGCCACTATCTATGGGCATACAGGAGGGATGAGCTTGTCCTGTTAGAGCTTTCATTAAGCAGGGATTTTGTAACCACAGCAGTTAAAATATTTAGGAACTATGAATGAATGGAAAAGGGTGTGCATCAGAGAACAGAAGTGGTCAGAAGCACATGCGCCCTGAAACTGTGATCCTTTCCTTAAATGAATGTGTCTGAGAAAATGAATATGGAATCTCAACATACACAAAAAGATAAAAAAAACCATCCAGGAAGTCTACATATGTGACAAGCATCTCCAAACTTCTGGCACAAACACTATGCTGAAGTGTCCTGTCCATGTCCTGGCATTTTGACAGAACTCAGTATTCAGAAGGCACAAAAGACATTAAATGAAGAATTTAATTTTGCTGATTACCCAGTGTCTTCATCCCTACCCGAAATTCTACACTCTGAATGTGCATCTAACTTTTTTTCAGCTTTGCTTGTGATGTCCAGGCAGATTCCAATAATTTGTAAGCAGTGTAATTTTAAGAAATAGTTCAAAATTTACTAGACATAACTAGCAAAGAGCAGACCCATTGATTCTGAGTGAAAGCTGCTCTGTGTAAAGCAATATCCAGCAAACATCAAAGCATGATCTTGTGTTACTACTTTGCAGTGGTCTTGTACCAGCTGGAACAGCTGAAGGTGTTGTTTGCCTGAAGATACTGAGTAGGAAAGGAACATTGGTCAATGCTTGGTCTTGTTTGTGATGAGACAGCCCGGCCTTTAGAATGCCTGAGTAAAACTAGACAAAGACATGGGTGAATCAACAACTTGAGCTTACTGAAGAAACTGAAATCTAGCAGTGCAGAGAACATAAATCAAGAGTCAGACACTGAAGACCAAAACTTTCAACTTAAAATGGCTTCTCTCCTTGCTTGTTGCACACCTTTCCTGCTTAGATATGCAATTTATACCAATTGCCTTTTTTTTTTTTTTGCTTAGATCTGATGGTCCTTTTTTACTATTGTATTGTGCTGAAGATGCTTTTGTAAAGATAATGAATAACCTTATCCTAATCAAATCAAAGGCTCATCTTTTATTTTTGAGCAGAATTATTCAGTGTTGAGAGAGCAAGCAAATCCTCTGCTATTCTCAATCTCCCTAATTATAATTTCCTAGCAGTATATATCACTCCTAGTATCTTTTACTAGTATTTTCTTCCAAGGTTTGATTCAGTCACTTTTATCTCACTTTTGTACTCTCTTTAAGAGATCTCATACAATCTGAGCCCTCAACATGTTGTCAAAGCCTGAAAACATGTGAAGATTTTCTTGTATGTCTGGCCTTAATCTAAAAATGTCACAAACATTTCATTGTACACATCCCACATCAAAACTGGAACACAAATTTGTTTTTTGTTTCAAGCTTCTCCTAAGGGTTTTAGTCACCTACCAAATCAAATTCCTCTCTTTTCCCACAGTCATATACAAACTAGCAAAGGTAGATTATATAAAACATTTATTTTAGAAAGAAATGTAACCCGTGCTGGCATAAAAGTACATCACCTTCTTGGTTGATGCTGCTTCCATGGTTTTGCCATGTAACATTATCACAAAAACACGCTATTGAAAAACTAAGGACCTGCTTGCATGCTGATTCTCCTTTCCTCTTCCTTTCAACACCTGCCCCACAAGATATTGCAAGCCTCCCTTCACATCTCCCCCCTCTTTTTTTTTCCCTTAAGGAAACAAAAGAGAGATGGCAAAGAGCAGAGGAGCTGTATCTCCTTTTTTCACTTAAACCAATCAGAGATTTCTATCCCAGATGCTAAAAGACCTCATTCAATGTATTTTTATTGTAACCAGCTTTTCTAAGAAATGCAGAACTTTACAGAAAATATGCAACTCAATGCAGACATTTCAGTTTCCCAACTCACAGATTCAGCTACAACCTAGCAAAATATTCCCAGCTGTCTACCAAATACCTTGTGCAAAATACTTCTCTGTATGTGTGTGCAGTCATATGTGAGTATACCATACAAAATAAATAAAATTATGACCAATAATTAAATAATAATTAAATATAATTTAAAATATGAAAATAATTAAAAGAAGGGATAGGCATCCAACAGGTAATAAATAGGAGATTTATTCAGACCCCATTTTGTACAGATTATGATGTTAAACTTTCTTACAAATAAAGTTCCTCCTACAGTCAATGGGCCATCACAATATATGTATATTTAACTTTATTCAAAGATTCTCCTTCCAAAAACTCCTGAAAAAATATTTTAACTGAACAGAAAGATTTCTCCTAACATTTTTATTCCATCATGTCTGTTTATGAAACACATGCCTGGATTAAAGTACTTCAGACCGTACTCCAAAATTAAGGTCCATGATTACTGTTACTTTGCTAGACAAACAGAATGGTCATTTATTTTGCATGTCCACCTAGAAACATCTCAGATTATGAATTTACTTTGTATCATATTTCACACCTTACATTCAAGCCACATTTCCAGTCAGTTTCAGCAGGATCCCTGTATATGCAGACTTAGCTTCAGTTCTTTGCTTTGTACATCCTAAAAGACTGGGAAAACAGATCTCAACATCAGACTACCCAGCTACCTAGAACCACTCTGCAACTCTTGTAAGAGTCTAGAGAAAAACACACTGTAATCAGAGAGCATCAAATTGCCTTAGACTACAGAGCCATATTATTTTCTTTCTGTTGTGTACTACTTCTCTCACTATAAATCAACGGCTGGGGTCTCCGTACAAATCACAAACGGGATGGGGCTGCTGAGGAACGTGCCTTGAGCTGTTTTATTTTCCAGCATCAGTCTCATTACATGGTTATGACAGTGGGAAGATGCCACCAGCTCACATCTCAGGCAGCAGACCAAGAACTTAATGTTACAACTTACTTTATAAGTTTTTTGACCAATCACACAAAGCAAAAGCACAATGACAGTAGTTCTATCCAACCACTATAAGCACACGTACCTTTGGTTAAACAATGCCTGCTTATTTCAAATACAATACCTGCTTGTGAACCTTAAAACACAATGCTCCATTATTAAGCTTCAAACTTCTTAATATCTTGCGAGATAAACTTTTCTGCAGCTTAGGGAGTTATTCTAGACAAGTGTTAATACACAGACCATTGTTCTATTTGTCCTTGCTTTTCTACTTTTTAAATAATTTTTCTGCTGACCTATCTCATGGCTGCTGCTTAGCTCCAATCACAGTTCTGCTGTCTTTGAGGTCTGCCTTTTGCAGCTTTCCCAAAACCCTCTGATTTTGTGGATTCCCACAATTCCCCCTCTCTGTTCACCTAAAAAGAAATAATCGTGTTGTTTATTACTTGTGTTTCATAGCGTTACTATAATATTTCTGCTTATTACCTGCTTAAAGCATTTTCTTGCTTGCACTAAGCATTGCTATATCACAACACTGCGATTTAATGCTGTGAAAGTCTAGTCAGTTCAAAGGGCATAAATTATGCCTGACAATAGTTACAAGTCATTGGCATAGAAATAAATAAGTACATACCCTGATCCAAAATCTCTGCCTCTTCTTTTTTGGCCTGCTGCAGCAAATAACTTGCATCACTGCCCTTGGTTTCTAAAAAATGGATTTAGGATATGATGTTAGCCTTCGCATGTGAATGAAATTGAGTATCCCCCTACTGTGGAAAAACACCCTTTGGAAATGAACATTTGGCATTTTTATATATAAACAGCAGTAATATCGAACAACAGCACTAAAACAATCAGAAAAAAAAATATTTATATTAGAAGATAGAAGTAGAAATAAATATAGAAATAAAAAATGTACATAGAAATAAGCAAGTGCATACCCTGATCCAAAATCTCTTCTTTTTTGTCCTGCTGCAGCAAAGAACTTGTATCACTATCCTTGGTTTCTGAAAAATGGGTTTAGAGTATGATGTTAACTTCTGCATGTGAAGGGAATTAACATCCTACTGAGTACAAAACACCCTTCTGAGACAAATACGTGTATTTTCATCATAGTAGTCATACCACACATTACAACAGTACAAAAGTGAAATAAAAAACTACAACTTGTACTTGCTACACAGACACATCAGTCAGACTACCTCTGGATAATACTGTTGCTGCAATTTATATGCCTACAACTGTTCAATGTAAAAATTTGATTCCTCCCATAACACAGCAGTGGGATCTAGAAAACTAGGGCAATGTTATGATTCAATTTTGCAGGAAAGAGACAGATGATAAGACAAACATTAAGAAACTGTTAATATAAAGTTTGGCATAGAAAAAGAAGCCAGTCTTTAGGGCACACAG
Source organism: Camarhynchus parvulus (assembly GCF_901933205.1). Lineage (NCBI taxonomy): Eukaryota > Metazoa > Chordata > Aves > Passeriformes > Thraupidae > Camarhynchus > Camarhynchus parvulus. Next base: position 4,030,480 of record NC_044601.1, read on the forward strand.
GCCACACAACTGTAAAAATATGTTAGAAATTGGAAGACTACATGAGAAAGAGACAGACAAAAGACTATAGCAGACATTTCCACCAAAACAAACAGCAGAATCCCATGATGCTTTATTAATTAGCAATTTGAATTTTATGCAGAACTGCATTACCTCTTAATGAAAATTTTGCATACCAACACAACACAGAGAAATACACTGGTGAGCATAAGATGGCATGAATAAAAAGGACTACAAGTGTTTTTCACCTTCATGATGTCCATGCATCATCTTCATCACATCAGACTTGACTGGAATAGGAATATTTGCTTCCTGTGGAATATTTCTGAACATTTCAGGGTTTGTGTTTTGTGTGCACGTCATGTATGAGACAGCATGCTTGGCTTCCATGTAGTACATAATGTAAAAGTTGCACATTTCATCATTGGCAGTACCCCTACACAGTACAGAAAAGATGTGGCACTTAGAAAACAATGAGCTGAATAGCTATTATTTAATTCGTCCAACTTGTTTAACAGGATACTGAAATACTGCAATCAAATGTTTAGATGTCCCAAACTAAAGCATGCAATACCTGCATTGCAGTGAATATCAGAAATTTATTTTAGTTTACACTGGAGAAAAGTAGTGTGGACAAATGCAGCAGGATAAGCACAACCACATCAGCTTCAGATAAAGGCTCCACATATCTCAGAACTTCCTAGCAATTTGCTTTTGATTTCACAGAAAATTGCATTGCCTATTTAAACTGCTCTTCCTTCTAATTTGTCCAGCATATTCCACACAGTTCCCACTGTGGAATCAACTGGGCACAGGTTCTGATTAAATATGACAGAGCTGTGCCATTCATTACATTACTAAATACCTTTCTACAAATCTTGGATGAATGTAATTTGAAATTGTTGCAAATAACATACATGTTTTGTTTCAGCAACTATTTGACAAATCTTCACCCTTTTCCTCATCAGGTGCATCCATTTACTGTCCAATCACACTGGTTCTAATACTGAAAGATTTATTTTTGTTACATATTAAGCTACCATAAGTATCTCTTAAAGAGAAAAGAGCACTGTCACCTTGAGAATAACTTGTTTGTAAGCTTCTGTAACAAAAACATGAGTGCAAGGGGAATGATAGAACACTAGCAAAATTCAGCTCTTTGATAAATGTTGTGAATGTACTTGAAACAGAAGTGGCTCTTCTCTACTGCTACATAATCCTGTCTCCAACAGAAAAAACCAGCTGGCACGAGTAAGGGCTTTTTTTCTGAAAAATATTACTTTGTGAAGCAGAGAATATATGGCCTCTTTATAACTGTGGTATTATTCTTCCTCTGCTCATACAGGTTCATACCTTTTGTTTAGAGCTACAATCCTGAAAATTAGTAAGCTAGGACTTAATAGAAGTTCATATAATATAGGGGTTTACATCAAGATTTTTAATTAGCTTTCATAATTAAACCGTGAGCCTATACATTAAAAAAATACAGAGGTGTTCTATCAGCTGTTTGCAAAAGACATCAGTGCTGATTTTTCCAGCAGCATTCTGCAGCGTTCATTTATTCACTATAGCAACAATAACAACACAAGCCAAAGGGGAGAAAGGGAAACATGGGAGAGGAGACTTGTTTCAAAAGGAGAACTGGTTATTTTTCCATGCACTGGAAGTTTGGCATCCCTTGGACACTACAAAACTGGGCAAGCTCTGCTTAAGCTTTTAGAAAGCATTAACTTCACTGTTGGACCTCCAATATCCATCACTGTGATTGCTTCCTCTTTAAAACTCCAGTAGAAAATAGGATGTGGAAATTACACAAACCTGACATGCTACTGTGTCTAAGCATTTGTAGTAGTTTAATTTCAGGAGGCAGTTAAGTACTGCCCCTCACTGACTCCACTCCTGCCCTCACCAGAGCGGGACAAAGCAAAACTTGTGGTAAAATATAATAATACTAAATATTAAATATTAATAAATAAATAATAGTAATACTAAAAATAATAATGATAATACTAATAAGCAATATGGCAGGATTCATACCATATACATTAATAAATTATAGTGCAAACAAATAATAGTAAATATAGTAAAATAATAATTGTAACAATTACTGTAATGAAAAGGACAGAGAGAGAGTTTCCCCACTGAAAGCATACTAATACATTGAAAGAAAATACCATAATTTTCCTAAGACTGTTTCTTAAACTGTAAGGATTATTCAACAAATAAGAACTACTCTGAGGAAAGTTACAGAAACATGACAGAAACGTTTTGAACTTGTGAAAAAATGTCAGCAGTTAAATTAAGGTTTTATGTTTTTAGTGTCATGATATCTGTATAAATCTCTTCTCAACTCATTTTTTCCAACTGCTACATATCACTATCTTAACTGTCCACTGGAAGATGAAAAATCCATGTTGAATCCTTAACCCTCCACTGAGATGCAATCTTAGGGTGCTCAATGCACAAAAATCTCTTTCCTTGGAGTGCTGCAGCACACACTCCCAGAATGGAGAGATTTCCACAGGTTATTTTTGTTTCTCTACATATGCATTGAATTATAGTTCAAAGAACCACAGCCAGCCAAGAGAGTATTAATATTATATGTATTTTTACAGATGTGTTTGTCCACTTGATCTTACAGGGCTGTGTCTGTCACCTGCAGCTGAGTCACATCAGTGACTAACACAGTTCAGATTTTCCTATTTTGTATTATTAGTACTCTCTGGTTGGAGTGTTTTTCATAAAAGCCTTTACATTTTTATACTCAAAAAAGGTAATTTCAGTATTGGTCCAGATTTTTTAACACTAGATTTTGCAATAGGTCAAAATATCAGAATTTTATAAGCTTATATACATTTTCATTTTGAAATAGTGTAGAGAATCGTGAAGTTTTATTATTTCACCATGAACAGTTAATATTGTCACCTGATTAAAAAAAAATATTTTCTAGAATTGATATTCTGAATCCTTCTCTAAGAACAGATCAGCCCAACATCTGACTAAGTTGTTTGGCAGTACAGCTTCACTTCAGGAGTGTTCTGAAGACTTCAGCAAAGCGAATATTCACATAAGCAACGTCAATGAACATTCTGTGGAGTTAAATCTTAAATAGATCAGACAGCATAACAAAACGTTCTGGCAGAAACTGTTTCTTAGAATTATCTTGGAAGAAGACACGAAACAAAAACATTTCTACATATAAGCAGCACCCTGGCAAAACAGGTTCTGAAATGAAGCAAATAGATAAAATTTACCCTATATGCGTTTCTGTAGTTCTGCCTTCCCCACTGAACACACATCTGGCTGCTAGGATATCATCATAGCTAACGTCTACCGGATATTTCACAGGGTAGAATGCCTGGAAAAGAGGATGATTCACCACAATCAGTAAAAGTACTTCATGTTCTCTCTGTTAATAGACACTGATGAGAAGGATGGTGCTAATATCTGAAATGACTTTTGCATCATAATCTAATTGTGTTAATACTTGGCAATATTCACTTCCAGGAGCAGAACAGCACATAACCACTGGAAACACCATAATGTAAATCTGTGGACATGTGATTTCCACTTCAGTTTCTCAGTTTGAAACAAAGATACTTAAAATTTACATTCAGAACTAAAAAGAACCCAACCAACCTGTGGTAGTTGTGGACTCTGCCTACCAATCAATGTCCATTGACCATTTCTCACTCTGTATCCACTCACTACTTTACCTATAAGATATCAATATACGTGAGAAGTGAGATATACTTAAAAAATATGTTGCAAGGTCAGCATTTTTCTGTTTGGCATTTGATATTCCTATGTTACTCTTACCTAGTCTGTGTGTGTGAACTCTGTAGGCAAAAAGGTGCATTGGAGACCTTTTGTAATGGCAGGCAATGTCTGCATCAACCACTGTGAAAATACGACAGCAATAAACAATGACAAACAGATCATTTATCAAACACAGAAAAGTTGCATTACTGTATTTCATTCAGCATGGTTTACAAAAAGCATGCGTACAATGGACAACAGATAATTTCAAAAGATAATAGATAGTATCTTATATTTCTGCAGTGTCCATCTCAAGATATCTGCAAAGCAAAACTAATAAAATATAGTCCAGGTTACTTGAAAATTACTTAATCTGCTGATATATATATAAAATCTTTCTAGCTAAAAGCCAGAAGAACTTCTTTCAGTCTACACTACCACTATTTAACAAAATAAAGTAATACATTTACTTACAGACTATGTTGAGGGTTGTTTAAAATAAATATAGCTATGGTAAATAATCTCATCTGGGGAAAATTAAAATAAACTGATATAATTCTAAACTGATACAATTTACAATGAAGTCTTGATTATAAAGGCCCAGACCTAATTTAGATTTAGACAAGAGATTTTGTCACAGAAGGGGTGTACAATGTTTACAGGGTAGTTCTTGTGTTAGGTACAGAAACAGTAATTAAGGAAGAGTCTACAGAAAAATCCTGATGCCTTTCTGAGAGATAACACCACACTTCCTGCTTTAACAAATTTCATACTCCACTTAAGATCTGTAAATTTGATTGAACATGAGAAGGAAGTTACCAGCAACTACAGAACTGTTTGTTTGCCCTTCTCCCTCACCTTTCCAGTTGAAAAATTAAATTCCTACACTGATCAAATATTCTTGGTGATAGTGGAAGATTAATTTCGTGGGTCTTCATATTGGAGAGCAAAATATTTTTAATTTCAGTTCAAATTTAAAAATGTTTCAAGTTGCTGAATTCACTAAACAGTTGGAGTCAGCTGAGCATTTGACCACCTCATAGTATTTTAGGCAGCTAACTGTGGATGGAACAAATGGTGCTCTGCATACAACTTCCTTAAAGCAGTACATCCCATGCTAGCCAAAGAAAGGAGCTGGGGAGCTTCCAAGCTGAGGTTTAGATAAAATTCAGGATTCTGAACAGAAACAGTCTGGAAACCATTTATTACAGTTTTGGGGTTTTTTTTTAGCATTTTGAGTTTTAACCAACTAGGACCTTTACTCCCAACATCGGAACAAAAATCTTAAATAGCAGCTCCTTACTGGTAGAAATTAATTTTTTAAAACTGAATTCTTAGTAGAATCACGAAAGTCATGAATGACATATGAAGAAGAGTCCAAAGCAGTTTATGGCTTTTTAGAGGGGAGAGCAAGAATTAAAAAAGAGGTAGGGCATTTTTTATAAAATATAAGATGAAAATAAATTAAAGAAATACTCATTATTATTTGTGTGCATTGTGTTCATACAGTATTGACTGTCTTTACTGATGTAGTAATTGGCAAACAGAATATAATCTAAAACATAACTATTCTTTTCTTCATTTGTTCAAACAGTCAAATAAATAATTTGTCTGTCTACATATCAGCAAGCCTCTGTCAAATTTTCTTCCACAATAAGCAACAATAATAAATCAGATGTTGAAATCATCACTTTGTAAAATGATAACTCACCTTTCTTGCCTGGTGGTATGACCGTGTTCACAGACATCAAAAGATACATTCCTGCAATCAAGGGTTGCCTGCAATGGAAAATCCAAGCTCTGACTGGATTTATGTTTTACAGAGGACTGATAAACAAGTCCTCTGTAAAATATAACTGCAAGTGACTTGATATCCAATACCATTTGATACCACTAATTTCTAAACTTTGGATTACATCTGAAACAGGTCTCCTAAAAATGAAGCTGTTTCAAAGCAGTTTCCCTCTCCTTCTCTTGTTTGCTACCATTTCTAAAGCATTTTCTGCAAAGTATGTGGAATAGGACAAAGCTATCATCTGCATAATTGCTGTTCTCATCCCAGATTTCTAAATATGAAACTCTTAAACTGTATTAACCCAGTACTCATAGCACAGCTGTGTCAAGCTTCTTAGCAGAAATGAAATTTTTTGCCAACAAATGACATGACTTCATAATTCTTAATATTGTGAAGTATGTATTATTTTTATTTCAAATGTTTTCAATGGATTCCACAATTTCTACTGCAATAAAAAAACAGGTAAGCATTTTTAAAAATACTCACTTTTGATGTGTCAGATGTAAAGTTACACCAGAGCAGTCCTTGTGTTTATCTGTACAAATAGTGAAAGTTTCATCAATAGCAATTGAATCCCTGCAAATTACTACATATTAACAAGATTTTTCTGCTGTGTAAAAAATAACACAAAACATTACAAGTTTTAATCTTACTGTGTGCAGTACAATTGTTATACTGTGGAAATACTATTGAAATTTGCACAAACCTGATCATCTCACTTGTAGAAATCCTAATACAAAGAAAAACTTTGGTGGATGAAAACTACTGTACTAGAAAATTTAGATCTTTATGAAGCAGCATCTGGGAAATGAAACAGTATCATGTTTACACTAGTAGTAAAAGTAGTTTTGTTTCAAACAAATTATATTTTGATCAAAGTTAAAAAAATGAAAGGTTTGTGAAAAGCAATAATTTTAGACATTAATAATGCAGCTGCCAGAAACCCTTGTCACGAAAGTCAGCAGGTGAACCTGATATACCAATACAGACAGCAATTCTACTTAAAATTGTATATCCTAGAAGGTGAGAAAAAATAGCTACTTCATTTGTCAGTGCACTGTATCATCATTAGCTGATACATTTGGCATTTTTATTTATAGACCCAGTCATCTTGACAATTACTAAATTATAGTTGGCCATCTGGAAGTTCAATCTTTGCTCCTTTTTAAGCAAGTTTCTTTTTCTAATGTTTATACAGTAATAGCTGTAGTTAAAAGATGGATCTAACTCCAAAGTAAGTAAACAGTGCATTCTGAAAAAATATTATACAACAGTATATGTTTCAGATAAGAAAGAGATCAGAGTATCTATAGTAACAAGCAGCAATTTCTGAGAGTTTTTCTTCCCATAAATAGCCAGATTCCAAACTGAAAAAGTAGTGCATTTGAACAGAAAAAAGGATAAAAGTGGGACAAAGTGGGACAACACATGGAAACTTGACAGAAAACTTGAAACTTGACTTAAAACCTGTCAGTTCAGTTTTTCACTCATTAGCTCTTTCAGTCACCCTACATGTCACTAATAAAGGATAATACTCAGTTTGCTTTTCACCATCACTGATAGTAGAATTTACAAGAATTTGTTTTCACTATGTTCACAAAGTAGATCTGTAAATTAATGTATGTGTTATTTGAAATAGCTCCTAACACAATTTCACCATGTTCCCATAATGCTCATTATCACAGCTTCTACAAATTCTTAGTTACTCCAGCTCTGTGCACCCCAAAAAACACTTTTGGATTTAAAAATCTGAATCACTATACCACAGTTAAACCTTTACAAATAGCAACAAAAAATCTAAGTCTTCATTGTACAGAGAAAAGAAAAATAACAGTAGCTCTTTCATCAAGATTACTTACGAGAATCAAGACTACCAAATCAAGAATGCAAAAGTGCCAAAAAGACTAAATTATTAGGACAAAAGAAGGGGAATGGTAAGAAAACATTCAAGAGAAAGAGAAACTAAACTCCTTTTCAATGATTTTAGAAAAAGTTCAATATATGTGTATACTGCAGGCAGCTTCCCTGCAGGCAGCTTCACTTACAACCACAATAATTGCCTCAGTGTTTGCTACAAAGGTCTTTTAAAGTCTCTTCTGCCCCACTCTCCTCATTTTAAACTAATTTTTTCTTATTTATGTAGCACAGGTGATGCTCCAGAACTCAGTTTTTATAAGTTTAATATTGTTAGAACTCTGCACTACATGAATTTCAATGGAAATTGGAAAATGCTTGCTTCCTCTTGGAACATTATTACTTAAAGTAATAATATTTAAAATTTTAAAATGCAATCAGTCATTTTGTGTCTCTCAGTTTTGGAACTTTAATTGAAAACATCACCATTCTATCTTTCGAAAACAGCTCAAAAGTATTCCCAACCCATCAAACTCATTTCATATTTGAAAAATTTAGCGCTTACTAGGTCATAGTCATAAAAGTAGCACATAGGAGGAGGGGGCAAAAATGCTCAAATATTATTTCTGTTTGGCAATATTAAAGTATTTTGACACAATCTGAATTTTCAGAACATGGAAAAAATGCTGACTGCATTTTCATCTAAAAAGAGCAATTTCAAAATGAACTGAAGATAGTTGGAAAGTTGCTACTAATAATTACAATTGTTATATATAAGGCAATCATCTAAATCAGTATCAGGAGAAGCACAAATGAACTTCAAGATCATTCATAAAGTATTTGATCTGCAGCTCTGTGTTAAGAATAAAATAATGGATGGATACATTAGTCTAAAACTTTCAGGAATTCCTACAGTGCTTTATAATTCTGTTTTAGTTATATTTAGCCACAACTGAACTAAACGGTTTTCTAACTACAGAGAGATGCTGGAACTGATGTTTCCCTGCTTCTTCCTCCTTCAATTCACCTCTTTGAAACACTCAGAGCTTTGAACACTTCACTGAATAATGCTGACAAGTTGTGCTCTGCTTTTTGTGTTCTGTGCAAGTATAACACAATCATAGTAAATATTCCCTGCCTTTATTTACCCATGTCAAACAAAGCCAATGGCGCATGTTACACTGGCTTCAGATTTTAAGGATATAATTTTTAAAAATTGTGCGTGACAACATTGCAACGATCATTCAAAGTTTAACTGCCAATAAATGTTTAAATGTTTTCTAGGAGAAATATCTCAAATACTAGAAATACTCAACAGTTTTTCAAATTAAATACTCACACCTGATGCGAAGGCAAATTATGCTAAAGAGAAAGACTTTCCTTCTATAAGCTGATTTTGCTAAGACTTCTGAAGCAAGCCTGACAGGCTTTCTGCTAGCCTGTCTATCCAGATCTACAGTCCTGAACTCTTCAATTACAGGCATGATAATCTGCCACAGACATTGAGACTTCTAGGACTTCCTAGATACTTAAAATTTTATGGCTTTTTAACTCATAAAACACTCTTCAAAACCTACTTTCTTTGCACTCTGAGTATGGGGATTAACAATTACTAAGCACTCTGATCAAACTATTTATTCAACTTCACTGCTCTGTTTCTAGTATTTCATAGGAATAGTATAGCACTCATTCATGGTGACTAGAATACTTACAAGCTCCCACTGCAACAGAGTGGCACCTTTTATGAAGCTCCAAACCCCTTGTTATTTCAAAGCCAGCCCTTGATTTGTACCAGAATCTCCACATTCTGTCTCAGAATTAGCTTTGCTTCATTAAAGGTTAAGAAGTACCCCAAAGGTGAGCACAGCTTCTGAGCAAGGCGATTTCAAAGCTAATGCCCATGGGGAAGTAACTTTGTTCAAGTTATATTTGTTGAGCAAAGACATGCAGCACAAGACATGAACTTGAGGTACTAGTAAAGAATGAGACAAATAATACTGCATTTAATATTGGTATCTAATATTGGATACATAAAACTACCTTTTTTTTTTTTAAGTCAAGGTGCTTGTACTTGCTGATCTGTCCACTCATTCAGTATCAATTCAGTAAAATTTATTTTTAAAAGTCTAGTATGAAATCTGGAATGAAACTGTACCTTTACTCAACTTGTGAAAAACAAAATACAAACACAGACTCCCCAGTGACATTTTCACAATTTACTTTCCAGACAGAAAGGAGACAATTGCTGATCCTGGTTCAATACAAATTTTTTAACAGATGAAGACCTCATAAAGGTCACAGATGACTGATTTCCTAAAGGATATACAAATATACCATAGCCATGAATCTCTGTGAATATGAAAAGCTAATTTTATTCAAGACACTGGCTTATTCAAGAGAATGTCAAAGAGCAGAACACCAAATCTAATGTTCAGAATAATATTCAGAGTAATGTTCAAATGACAATATACAACTCACAATCTCATGAGGAAACAGATCTTTTTAAGACATCTACTGGCTTGGTGGCCAAAAGTAATTACTCTCCCAACCAAAAAAACCAAACCCTAAGACAACACTAAGAACTCTACACCCCACTGAGAAATTGTATGTTATTATGTGCAATGTGGGTAACATAATTCTTGCAGAGCGTGATAGCAGGGAGAAATAAATCTACTCTGAGTGAAAAGCTGGGGGTTAAAAGAAGAAGCTGAGAATGCAAGAATGCATTGTTTGTTGTGCAAAAAAAGAGAGAGAACAAGAAAGGAAACGAAAAAACAGTCAAAGCTGAACAAAGGTGAAAGACTTCCTCATAAATTTCCTCCAAACATATTGACAAAAAATTATAAATTGCTTCAAACAATGCAACAGATGCACACATACAAAATGACAGAATGTGAAAACCTTCCATTTCAGAATAGCTAAAAGACCTTATCATTGATAACTTCTAAACACTTTGATTCTTGGGGATAACAATTATATTCTTACATGTGCTGGAAAGGACGAAGATAATAATATGGCAGATTAGAAACAACATTAGTCTTTGTTATACTAAGGGAAGGGAGAAAAAAACCCAACATTCTAGGCACTAGAAAAAAACAATTATTTTTAAAAATTCAGATTCAAAAGTGCTTACATAGAATAATAAAATAAGACCAGGATTACAACTGCACTGCATATCCTTACAGCCCAATTTCAAAGCTGACTGGGTCCCTTTACAGACCTAAAAATGGGTAGATTTACTTTAATTTGAATCTGAACTCAAAACACTTATGACTATATAAAAAGGCAGACAAATTTCTGACAGTTTTTTACTTGTTTACTTGTATCCACTATAAGGCATAACTCCACAACAATTTTTGCTTTTACAATACAGAAAGTAAAAAAAATTAAATAGAGAAATCAATATTTTTCTAAGATGGCTCTTCACACATTTTTTGTAAAATATATTTTTGGTTCTCCAGACTAAACTTTAATCTGTTTCCTTTAGACAAGGTACAATAAGGTCTGTTTTGTTATCTGAGAGTAAAGTGCTTATCTAAATATGAATTCTTAGCTCAGGATTATAGGTAAGAAGGGATGGAAAGCAGAATTATTCTGATCTAACAAAATGTCCTAAACCTTCATAGTAGTGTTCAAAGATATTTCATGCATAATTTTCAACTAGTTTCACAAGTGTTATTAAATTTCAGGAATAACCTGAAGGGATTTTTCTGGTAATTAGATGTCTGTTGATAACGACAGGCATAAGAATAGAGTCAAGTCATAAGAATACAGTCACTGAAGACTGTATGTAAGCCCATGCAGTTGTTGCAATTCAGAAGAGAGGATAAATGATGAAAGATGCTCAGTTAACTTTGTTATGCTTTCAGTAGTACATCAAGGATTCCAAAGCATCGTTCAGAGTTTACTATTCCGATTTACAAGTAATTACAAATAAAAAATATTTGACTTTATGTAGCAGTTATTTATGTATTAGCACCCAATTTTCCTATCAGTTTTGGAGGGAAAAAATGCTGTAGACAAAATCATCAACTCTCATGTTCAACTCTTCTAAAAAGAATATTTTAATTTCATTAACCAGGTATTAAATTAATTAATTTATTCTGTCCAGCAAAGGGCCACAAAGATTATGAAGGAATTGGAGCATCTCTCCTGTGATTTTTTCCAAACCCAAATACTGTGACTGATTGGCTAGTGAATATCATCTACTAGCAATCTACTCAAGTAAGATGACAGGTTAACTGTGTTCATACCTGTTTGTTTCAATTCCATTAAACAAAACACTGAATTATATATGGAAACCCCAAGTTTCTCCCTAAATGTAAAATTATTAGCTGCTTTTTGATTACTTTAAGTCATGTGCTCCAAAGTTTTTGAAGAAAAAAATAGTGTTCACCTTTCAAATATTTATAGAGATAAATTAAGTTTATGAAGTCAAGTTAATATAAAAACTGTATTCCAAATATGCCCACTGATCTTTGCAAATGGCACTAACAGAAAAATTATTTTCTACAGGTAAATATTTTGATGATGTAGGTGACACAACTTACAGAGTAGATTTCCAAAATGCATACCTCTAAATGCACTAACATCTCCATAATGTACCTGGAGAACAAAGTATCTGCTACCCGTTTCTCCTCCAACTCTGAATCCAACACCTAAGAGAAGGAAAATGTATTGTTTTCAGAAAAAATAAAATGTAAGATGATTCACCATCACTGACAGTATAAAAAAATACAAATCACTTTACTGGCTAAGAGTGAAAGGGGTAGAAAATTTCAGACATCACTGAAGAAAACTTTGTCCTGAAACCCAGGAAAACCACCACCACACTGATTCCAAACAGACTATGAAGCTAGGACCATAACTTAATTATGAATAAGTAGCTGTTTTATGCAGAGAACTCTCTCAATTAAAGAACATGAATATAGATTTTTTTAAAATCCAAAATAAAAATGAAGTCTTACTATCCATGTAGGATTTCGTGGACCTTTCATTTATTTCTCATACAACCTCTGCATGATATAAACCAATTAACACTAACTTAGTAAGAAGACATTGAGAATGAGAAGAGAAAAAGGTCTGCAGTAAAATATTTTTAGATTTCAATTAATATTATATGCAGAAAAAAATCTTGAGGAAATTATGCACCTATGTTATTTCATGAGAGAAGCAAGTACAGGCACAAAACACAACAGAGAAGCTTGAAATAATCTGAAATAATGAAATTGCAAATCATCACCATCACGAAAAGGGATTTCTCTAAACCAATTCTACAATGAACATTTTTCAAAATAACCAGAAAAACAATTTCTTTGTATTTGGTCACAGTAAAATGCAAAGACACCTTACAAATGGGACTGCAGCCTCTCTGTGCACAAATGAGGAATCTTTATGAATACTCTCTACAAACCTTGTATTTTTGCACAGCTTACCAACAAGAAAAGTATCAATAGCCAGGGTTTAAAAGCAAAACTTCTACATAATCTTTTAAGTACAAAACATCTATAGAATCCTCTATGTAACAATGTTTTTTAAACTTGACACTCTGATAACCAAATCAAGTAACATTCATGTTGGCAAGTGTGCAAATGGATCGTTAAAAAAAGCATTTTCATGATACTGCCCCTGGCTATGAAAATGGGAAGTAAACTATGAAAGAAAAAAATACTTAGAATTCAAGATACTTTCAGATCAAGGCTATACAGATGGTAGGTATTTCTAAGACTCTCAGTGGTTATTACAAGGAAGTACTTCACCCTGTTTTCCAGACATACCACTCCAAGTAGCTTAAAATTCTGTAGGGCTGTCTATTATACAAGAAAATGGGTATACAAGCATGCTGCTCAACTGCATCAAAGCATTAAAAATGAAAAACACATTAAATTGTCAACATATACTTTAAACAGGAAAAATCCAATGTTTCAATTGAATTTGTTTGTGCTTTCCCAAACAAACAAAAATATTTTAATGTAGTTTGTGTGCTACTGAAAGATACATAAATGGTAACCTTCTAGTAAGATATAGTAGGAAATGCAAGACTAATGCTATATAAAAATAATCAGCACATTATGATACTTATCTCTGGTTTTTTTACCCCTATAGAAATCCATAATGGTATAGCAAACAGAATGACAAAAACCCACAAGTACATTAGCTAGCACAACATATCTCATAGTTAATTATGTTGATATTTACACAGTTTCTATCAATCAGACACAATAAAAATATCACAGGATGTTCTCAGATATGCCAGGATCTTACTTCCATGTCCTCCTTTTTCCCCTGCCCCTGCACACAAGAACTGCATATTAAAGGTTCAATACCTTTGGGCAGCCTGGTGGGTGGAGCATTTCTTGCCCAAGCATACAAAATGTTAGATTTATCTTTGCATGTTCCTTCATCACAGTCCCTAAAAATAAGAAGAAAGAAAAGGGAATATAATTTTTAAAGTTTTGAAATCAGAAAACAGCAGGTGAGTTACATGCAAAATCACTAATTTTAAGATCTATGAGGATTTTTTTAATGTATGCTGATTAAACACAGTTATTTTAATGCAGATTGCTTTCACAGATATTGGTGGATGTTCCACTTTCTTTTATTTCCCTCCCTGTGCATTAAGGCAGTGTTAGACAGTTCTGATGGCCCCTGTCAGCCTATTAATCAGTGATGGAAAAAGTGAGGGAACATTTTATGGCAATGAACTGTATGAAAATCTCTAGCATTATTAACTCAAGTGATGCAAAATGACAATGGCTGCCACATTTACACAGAGGAATAGGACTCATGCACAAAGCAGAAAAAAACCCCACAAAACATAAAATTGATTATTTAAAATTAATTTTAAAATCATTGTCAAAAAAAGTGACAGAAACCTGTATATGAACCCAAAGACTGAAGGCACTCATGCCCTGTACTTAATGTGAGTTCATTGCTTTAAGTTAATTCTCTTTCCATTGTACGATATGTTTTTCAAAATAGACAAATCATGCACATACACATATACACACACAGACAAAAGAAACAATCACCAAAAAAATCCCAAACAAACAATCACCAAAAAACGCAAAACAAAAACCCAAGGGAAAACAAAAAGAAAAAAAAGAAGGGTTTGCCAAGTTAACAGGCCACAAAGAGGTCACAAGTATTTAGGATAACAGAGAGCTTGAGTTGTCCCTAGCCTCTGCAGCTAGCATCATGAAGGTGACACTGAGGGTGAAGAATGAAAGACTCTCAAAGCCGGGTAAATTCCAGATACCTTAAATCTGCAAGAACTGGTAAACCTGAGGCAGAGACACCACCAAGTCTCAATTGCCAGACACAGTCATACAGACAGCACAATGTACCTGGACCACATCCAAGAAGGCACCAACTGCTCTATGTGGGTGTGGGCTGCACGATGATAATGACACGGATAATCAAACAAGGGACTGTAAGGAACTTTCCGAACACCCACCTAGAATACACTTCTCCCTCTTTATCCCGAATTAGGGAAAAGGTTTATTTACAGGGTATATTTGTACCTTCTTCAAATGGCAAAGCATCCATGGTGCTGAGCATAGATGTAGAAGGTGTGCAGCACACACAGGTATGACTTTTAGAAAGATTCACCCTGAAACTATTCAGATTACGTCAACAGACTCAAGCCAGATGGAACGAAGGTTGGCATCTATGCCAGTGTTTCATTCCAAACCAAAATGGTACAGGCTCTGGTCTGTTTATCACTGCCTGTAAAATGATGCTTGGGAAAACCTTTGCATATGTAAGACATGGTTTCAGTTGCCTGAAACTGTGGGAAAAAAAGAGTGCCACACAGTGTGAGGAAGAGTATAAACACAAAAAAGACCAGGACATCTAGCAGATGCAGCTCATTTATGTTTCTGCTGAGAACAGCTAAGCCATATATGCAAATGATGATGATGCTTTCCAGGTATCCCTCAGAGATAACCAGCCCTTCTGGCATGTGTTTTAAACCACATCAGCAGGATATCATGCATTTCTTTCATCCCAGTGAGCTATATTGCAGCCTAGCTACTGTATTTAATTCTGACTGAAAGCTCTGCCGTAATCATGAGAGTCTCAAGAGAAAAGGGAACACACCACTTCTTTCTTAGTAGTTATACACACAACATGTATTTCTAGACCTTTATAACTAACAGTTTGGTCACCTTCCCCTTCAAACATGCCCATGTCCCAAAGGACAATCAAAACTTACTTCAAGATAAGTGAAATGTTTTGATGTGTGAAATAAGTTTCAGCTTATTCATAACATTTCATAAGTGAAATGTTTCAGCTGCAACAAAATTATGCAGCTTCCCACTGCTATAATTTGTTACTATACAAAAACCCCAAAATACTTCATGGATCTAACCTAGTATTGAGCTGCACAACTTGGGAATGTGTTGAAGAGATTGTTTAGGAGGAATGCCAGAAGGAACTACAAGCACAGTCACAGCCCTACCACCACACTTTGGGCAAAACTGTCTTTAATTTATACCACAGTATTTCTAAGAACACATTAATTAGGAAAAAGCCCTGTGCATGATGCTTCAAACTTTCTTCCAAGAGGCTACTAGAATGGAGGGAGAAGATTGCAGGGGATGAAGATAAACTACAGGTACTGGTCTTTCATTTCATCTAAAAAATGGTTAACCATCTCATTTTGCCATCAATGACAATCTTGAAACATTAAGTTTTCAGAAAAAACAAACCTAGAGGAGACTGCAAAGAAGAGGTAATAAGATAAACAGACTGAAAAAAAAGGGAGCTAGTAAAAAGTATAAATTTAACTAACAAAAAAAATCACTGAAATTCATAGTAGCTTTGCATAAAATGAGACTCAAAACTGAATGAGTGACACAGAATACTTTAAAAATGGACTATAGCTGCATATTATACACTACTGTTCTAAAAACTGATTTTGACTTAAGATTTGGAAATGAGCGGGGTAGGAGAGAGCTTACTGACTGCTTCTTGGATCTTTGTTTTTTTGCAAACTCTCCTGGGCTTCCCAAAGGCATTCTCCCCAGTCTTGGGTAAGCTCAAGAGCTGCTTTCATTAATGGCATGGGGGTTTTGACTGATTACCTAGACTGAAAGTAAAATATTTCACTATGTCAGCAAGACCAGTATTTGGCTATCCCTTTAGCACATTTGCATTGGTTATGGTAACAAATAACTTCTTTCATTTCTTTCTTTATTACACTGCACTCCTGAATACTAATCAATACTTTAAAAAACGGGTAATTGAGGTGATTGAGTAAGACAAATAATCATCTTTAGCTTTTGAATGTTGCAGAACATTCTGGGACAGTGTCATTGGTAAGAAACTACACCTAAAAACACAATTCTTTCGACTGCTGTAGAAAGAACTCTCTTTCATGCAGTGAAATAAAAGTCCTTCACTGAACTAGTCATGACGTCTTTTGCAACCTCTACCGAACACCTGTACTGAACTACTGATGTCAAAGACATTTAAACCCATTCTTTCCTGCCAACAGAAACAACTGTCTGATAGAGGAATCACCAGGTGGCCACCTGCACTTATACATTTGTTTACGTAAGTAATTAAAGTTGCCCTGCCTGATCTCAAAATAATGGCTTTATCTATGAATCAGTTCATTCACAAGAGATTATTTCAGTGTTAGGTTTGATGCAGCACAAGACTTGTCTTGCCAGGAGACTCACAAGTTCTGAATAATTCAACATTTTCTTTTAAAGCATTCAAGTGTATTTCTGATTATCTACAGAGAATCTGAACTTTTATCAATCAGTTCAGGCATGTTACATCAATTTCAACACAGTTTGCCAGCTCAGGCAAAACTTATCATTGTGGCTGAACTGTTTTTAGACCAGTTATGGTCCAGGAATAGAAGCAGCTATGCCAATTTTTTTAATGCACTGAGCAACACCTGAGGCAGTGAGCCCTGGGAAACGATTTCTTTTTTCCTGTGGAAAGGCCTGTGTATTTCAAGAAGGGAGAACAACCTTTAGCATTTGTTCAGATAAAGATTCTACCACACTGCAGTGAATGTTGAAACCAGCACAGGTTCCATTACAACTTGAAAGCCTTTTGAAAGGCCAGGGACATTTGCAAGAATAGTGTCAAATCACCAGAAAAGGCAGCAGGCCAGATGGGCATCACAAATTTTGGCTTAGTACTGCTATGGCCAAAGGGCAGCTAATCCCAACGGAGTTATCTGGATGCTCCTCATTCCTCTCCACTCAAAACTGGCCTGAATGAAACTTCATATCTCAGGAAAACTAATTTGGTCTTCCATTCTGAACGTTTCTAACAGCCTATTTTTCCATAATACAACTAATCCACATCATTATGGTAAAGAAAAATTTGTCTTGAAAAACCATATGCAATTAATATTGCCAGAACTTTGAAAAAGAAACTAGAAGAAAAAAAATCTATGTGGCATGCCTAATTGAATCAAAGCTGGCTCTGTAAAAATGTTGAGCATGCAAAAAGTAAGAGGATCCCTGCTAAACAAGTCTTACAGTGGTCTGCTCAAACAACTGTTCCTTCCCTACTAGATGGAAGAGCAGGAGAAGTCATCATTTGCTTCTAGCCTTCTGGTAACTAAAGGAACAGCAAATAACCACATAAAATAAACAACAATAAAGGCCAGTAACACACAGTCACCAGAATTACTTTAACAAAATTAGGTTAGAAATTTCTAGCACTCTTTAGTCTATTTTATGTAGAAAACACATGATCATCTTTCTAGCCGTGCAAATAACTGCGGGTAGAGCAAGATAAAAAGCTGCAAAACCAGGGACATGAAATGATGAGAGAGTGAATGGAGGGCTTTCATTTTGAAAATGCAAAGCCAACACAAACCCTCAGAAAATACACAGTAAAAAATAGGAAGATATAATCAAAACCTTCATATGAAGAATTGAAAGCAGCAGATTTAAACACAACACTAACATATTTGGCCTGGCTAAGATGGAGTTAATTTTCCCCACAGCAACCCTCATGGTGCTGCGATTTGAATGAGTAGCTAGAAAGATGCTGATAACACATCAGTGCTTGGGAAAGATCTTAGGAGAGGTCATAGCCAGGCTGGCTGACCCAAACTGACCAAAGAAATGTTCCATATCATATCATACCCATTCAACAATCAAAGGTAATAGAAAGGAAGACAAGGAGGGTAGGGACACACACACACAAACACACATTTGTTATTTATGACATTTGTCTTTCAGAGCAACCATTACTTGTGCTTGAAAGTGGTTTGGTGATGAAAAAAAAGAGAATAAAATATTTTGTTTTCCTCCACTTCTGCACAACATTTGCTTTTGCTTTATTAAACTGCCTTTGCTTTGACTCATGAGTTTTTTTCCATCCTGAGGAGTGGAGGGATAGGACAGCTTGGTAGGAATCTGATGTCCAGCAAAGCCCAATCCATCCTAACTCAATAAGTACCTTGTCATTTGACAGGTAAGCCAATCAAGAACAAAAACATCAGCTGCCACACTGCAAAGCTGTCATTGGTGAGTCTTCTGCTGGGAGAGTGAAAGTACAACTAGGGAGTTCAAACTACCTGAACGCTAGACTCATAACAGGGATTTCAGTCTGATTCAGTTTTGAAAAACTTTGGGGTTTGGATTTGGATCCATCTCTTCTACACCCTCAGAACATCAGTTAGTTGTGAATTAGGCATTGTCTCATAACTTCATCTCAATACAAGCACCTGATCAATCTGTAACAACATAATTCTATCATGTACAAATTATTCCAAGGCTCTATTAGAAGTACTTCCAGAAATATGAAAACAGCACCAGTTCCAAGTACAATCTATACAGTTTTAAATAGGATACCTACCTGCTTTTAAAAGGTCAGAATGGAAAAGTTTTATGTTGGCATATTGCTCATATTAAAGTATTCAAGTATATTCTATTATTTGAGATACAATTAAAAAGAGCACAGAAAAGCTGTGGGGAAAAGAAATTGCAAGAATTTTCTGCAGGGAAAAGAAATTAATAGAAATTCTATGCTTTCAATTTTATTTTGGTCTAAACTTCTTAAGCATCTGGTCTTCTTGCACAACTGTGCAAGATTACATTTTCAATACTAAAACTATTGGTTGCTAAGTAAACGGAGATAAGACTTTTGAGGAAAATGTGTTGTGTATGTTTAAAATACTAATCAAATTATCTCCCCAAAAACAGGTATTCAGAATGTTTTGGGGTATTTTTCCTGAGATTATATTATACTATACTGTTAGTTCTAAAATCCAGGTCTAGTTACCTTTTTGGTAAATATTTAAAAGATAAATTATGATTACACAACTTTATCAGAACATCTATATGAAAATTGTTTTACAGTTCAGAATAATCAGCAAAAATCCTCATCTGCTCTTTCATGCAAACTTACAGAAACTTTGCAAAATTACTGGATAGATGAATAATTTCCACCCACCTTCATGCTCTCTTCACATTGCCTCCACATACCTATTTTACTGGCATTGGGTGTTTCCCTCTGCTCTCATTGCTTAGGCATTTTGAAGAGCAAGTCAACTACCAAATCACTTGATAATCAGCTTCAGTTTATCCTTCGCTCAGTTTCATTCTCATCAACCTGCTAAATGACTTCATACAGAGAAAAGCAGCCAACTATAATTTGAAGATTAGATTTCTTGGTATTCAATGACACTCTATTTACTATAGCTTCTGCCTCCTCCTTGAAGACAGTCAATTAGTCATGAAGAATACAGAGGGGTTATTTAAAAAAAACAAACACTTTAAGCGTGGAAAGACTAAATGGTTATTAATTTCTTCTTAATTTCAAATTTTCCTACTTTCAAAGAGATTCTGACACTGGAAGAGGTTTAAGCAATTAACACTGAAAAAGAATTGGTTAATAACAAAAGCAAGATGCAGCTCCTACCAGTAATTTTCAGTAGAGGAAGGTTCATTACATCCAAAGAGTAACATGTGATGCACTGTGTCCATGCTGGCATGAGGCTTAAAGTCAACTGAAAAAAAATATAGCAAAACAAGTAAGCTATCTAATCTCACCATAAGTTACATAACCAAGATAATCTTGTGCCATTTTCCCCTGTAATACTACAAATAAGGCAGGTACACCCCCACCCATTTATTTGCCTTCCGCATTCCACTTAACACACGTTCCCTAAATTTTCACTCACCAGCCCTCCTTCTAAGCTAAAACACTGTATGTACCTCATTTATTTATTAAGAAAAAGAAACAAAGTTCCTAATGAAAACCACTGTATTTCCCACAGAAGTTAAATATGATATTAAGTTAATATATCACTGTATCTCAAACCACAAAATTTTACTGTCACCAGTCTAATTGCAATCTACCTTTGAAATCTGCACTTGTGACCTAATAATACTCTTCTAATTCTTTTGTACTTCATAAAAAATAAAAACAAGCAGTAAGTTACAGTTAAGAGCAACTAAATCTTATGCATTAGTAATATCTTCTTCCAGTATTCTACCTGACTTCCATTTTCCCTGCATCTTTCTTGGGACAACAGTTCCAAGAAGGGATTGAGTCTCACTAATACGTCAAATCCTTTGGAATGTAAACCAAGATTTGTTTAAAGTCAGCATGATCTCACTGCCCAATATTTCAATATTTCAAATATTTCTCATTATTAGAAACTTAGATGTGAAAGTTCACCTCTTGTTCACCTCTAAAATGTCTGTTCCTTAAACTATGCCACAGATAAAACACTGGTTTGGTTTCTCAAGTACCTGCGAACCCGTTTAGCAAAGTAAAAATTTTATCAACATCATGGGAGCAATATTGACCATGAATGTATAATGATGGCATTTCTAAAAGCATTCTACATTCTTTTATTACTACAGAAAAAATATGCTGTTATGGGCAATGCAATGGTTTTTAACCTTGGAGTAGAGCAGAAATTCTGAAGACAAGTTACTCCAGCCCCTATATGCACACAGACAGTGAGAAGTCTCTAATTAACTGTCTTTTAGCTATTAACAGGAAACATGCTGAAGCTGCAAACCAGTGAAACAAAATTCTGCTCCTGAGGTTTACAGCACTACCTGCACTCAGAAATCAGTATTTTAACACAGAGCTGTGGCCGAGTTCCTGAAATGAATGATGATGTGGGTTATCGTCCCAATTTCACAGGGGAAAAATATCAAATAGCTTCTAACCCAATTTCTGGGGCTGAGCTCTGTCCTGGAAAGTAAGGAAAACCAGCCCACAGTTAAAGCATGTAAGTCAAGTTTTAGCCTGAAGACAGGCAGTCAGACTGTAAGGAAATGAGCATGCCACAGCTGAGGGCTTGGTTTGGGAAATAAGAGATGTACCCATATGCCCTGAGAGGGTACTTTGAGTGATATACATGAATTAAGAACTACTAAAGTTGCCAGCATTAAGAAAGTCCAGAGACAACCCAGCATCTTTTTTTTTCTACAAGTAAATTCTACTTGTTTCATAGATAAAAATCTAATCTGTGTTATGGAGACAATTTTTGTTTTGATGTTTTTATCAGTAACAATTAGTAGTGAAATTATGGTTTATGCTTGCATGACAGAGGCAATGTGTCATTCTGTGGAATTCCTACCTTTTCAGATGTTTTGGGTGTTTTAAGCTGCTGTTATCAATCGAGAGATTAAATTTCTGAAGGGGTTTATGAGCAGTTCAGACATGTGAAATTTCATTAACTTTATTGTCAAAGTTAATACCTGTAATAAATGTGCTGTAAGAACCACTTATAAAGGCAGCCTTCAATAAAGGTAAAATTGAAGGCTATGCCTGCTAGCTGCTAAAGCCACCACCTGTCCTGCTGCTTAATACTGTCTCAGTTTCTTTTTATTTTTCTACCACTCCCCTATTGCAAGTATTTATTCTAAAGAGTATTTCAGGAAGTCTTTTATTCACTCCACATAGTGCCTATTACAATGATGTCCTACAGCACGGACAGAACCTTCAAGCACTTTTAGAAAACTTAATACAAATACCTGACTAAATGCTATTCCTACCAACAGAAAATGATGCACCAGAGCTAACAAAGCAAAATCAGATCTCTGGCTTACACTATTTTAGCTGATACACCTCATCATTGCTTAAGGAAGCATTGAAAAACCTCACAGTCAGTCTATGAGCTTAAGACAGCTTTGTATAGGTGGTTACAGTATCGTTCCTGTACAGCTATTTTCTTAGCAGCACACCCAGGAATGTAACTTTCCAAAGAGAAGGTAAAAGGAAACAAACCAAAAAATCCAACTAAAAAATCCTGCGTTGCAAAAGCCATACAGACTAATGTGTTAACCTGTCACAGAATGAGAAAGTGGCCAGGATTTGAAGGGACCTTAAAGATCATCTCGTTTCAACCACCCTGCCATGAGATGCAGACCTTCCACTATGCCAGGTTTCTAGGATCTCCATCCAACGTGGCCTCCATCCCCATCCCCCCAGCGATGGGGCAACCAAAGCTTCTCTGGGCAACCTGGGCCTGGGTCTACCACCCTCGCAGCAAACAATTTTCTTCTAACAGCTAATTGGAACATACTGTCTTTCCTTTCCTCTTCGTCTTGTCACTCCATGTTCTTTTAAAAAGTCTCTCCCCTTCTTTCTTGTGGGCTGAAGGCCACAATTAGGTCACCCAGAAGTCTTCTCCTGAACAACCTCAATTGTCTCAGCCTTTGCCCATGGCAGAGGTGCTCCATCTTTCTGATCACTTTTGTGTGCCTGCTCTGGACTTGCTGCAATGTTCCAGCATCCCTGTGCTGGGAACTGTCACTACCAAAGGCTTAAGAAATATCGAACAGCAGTCCTATTTTCCTAGTTGACAGCCTCCATGTTTTACAGTTAAGAACAGAATATTACTCAATAGTAATTTTTTAATGCATGTAGAAGTGATAGATATGATTACTAAAATAACAGCAGCAGCTTTCGTATACATACTAAACTGAAGTCTGACCTAATTTCTTGATCAAGGACTACTTAGAACTACAAACTCAAAGAGAAACAGGAATGAACAGAACATGACATCAGTTTAATCTTAACAGTGTGTACTTAAGCTATGTATTTAAAAAACTAACTTCTAATAAGTTAATATTTACAAACAACAATTCCATTAAATAAAGTTGATAGGTTTGGTTTTTTTTTAATATTAATGTGTTCTCTATCACAGAATTAACTTTGAAGAAATTTATCAAGAATTCAGTGTCTGGAGTTTGGCAAATTAGGGAGACATCAGAGGCCTCCAATACAGTGACGACATCATTGCTTGGCAATAGAAAAGTTTATATACCCCATAACAGAGTAACAAACCTAGAGCTTCTCAGAGTCCTTTATGGATGAAAAGTAACAAACCATCTAATTACTTCAATGTGTGTTGCTGAATATAGAAGGCTAAATTTCTACAGCCCAATCTGACAGGAACCTATCATGAGTCAGTAAGAAAAAGACACTTATTTACTGGTCACTCATGTAAATCAATATAAGCAGGTGAAGGTGACAGTCAAGTTTTTTGGCTGAGAGGTCAGACTAAATTTTTGTGAGTGTCTGTAGAGCATTTAGCTCTCTCTACAGTTTAGTTATGAAAAACTGATTTTTACCAATGTCCGCACCATTTAAGATTAACCTGAGTTTCTGGTTTAGCTATTTATTAATAAACATTATTCAAACAGGATGCAGAAGAAGAAAACAACAATGATATGTTTTAAAAATAAAGCTGGAGTAATACTATCTTGGAAAATCACATATTAATCTCACTCACTAATAACAACATATTTATGTCACAGCCATTTCACTTCCCAGGAGCAAAGGGTATGTTCCTAACATAAACCTAAATGTACACCAACCCACCTCACAAAAAAATATTCTCCTTAATCAAATTTGTCGGTATTTATGGCCATTTATGGCCAGAGAAACAACTGGTTCAAACAGAAATCTCAGCCTTGACAATCCGATCCTCCACTAAAGAACCTAACGCAGAAAACATCATCAGCAAAATTATACAGATGCATGCCTGAAAAAAGATCCATAGGGCAAAACCTGCTCTAATTCTCCTTCCAGCTGGCAACACTTCATTAAGTGTGATCGATTCCTTCCTCTGATAATGTCTGAGAACTGACTCTGAACAAGTTTGTGAATTCTGGTACAGCATCCCTCCAGTTTTGAAGTCCAAAGTTATACTCACTGTCCCTGTGCAAGCATGAATGTTTACTGCTTTCATTTAGGGAAATAGCAAAGTTGAAGTCTGAATTCAAAGTCCTTATATACAAATTTAATAGAAATACTGAAAAAAAAAGTTACGAAAAATTTTCGACTTAATAACAAATGTAGTACTGCCCACATACAACACTAAAAAAGAAGCTCTCTATGCCAAGGGTCTTATATTTCACCAATATGCAACAAAAATATCTTGCCACAGGTTCCATTATAGAATCTTCTCTTCCAAAATGTCTTGGAGGAAGGAAGAAACAAGAGTAAAAATAGGAAAGCAAAGGTAAAAAAAAAAAAACTATTTAGCAAGTCCTGATGAAACTGTAAAGACAATTGGTCTTAAAAATGTCTCTTTAAACCATAAAATGAAACAAAGCACAAGGCATTTACTTAGCAAATAAACTTAATTGAAGGCAGAATATGTAGCTTTACCATCAAAATGTCTTAGGAATCCAGTTTATTGTTTCAGTTGTGTGCATTCACACATCCTCATGCTGAAGCTCTACAGAACACAGTCTTCTCAACACCATTAAACAGCAACCCAGTTACAGTTCATATGCTAGTTTTCCGTTGTTTTTGTATGTTTTAAGGAAAGTTAATTACACCATTTATTGGCAATGCAATGAAGGCAGATCCAGCTTAAACCATATAAATATAGATTCTGTCCTTTAAAAAAGATTAAACATTGTCTGTGCGCCAATCTTCTGTGCTTATTTAAGCAATACGAAATACATGTATGCAAGTTAATAGTTTTCTACATAGATAATTTTATAAGGTAGATCATTCTACATTCTTTCTACTCTCTACAGCTTGATATGATTGAGTCTACTCTTTCTAATGATCATTTAACTTCCATGGATTATGAAGACAACAATCTGAGCCTTTTCCTTGAGGAACACCTTCCAGTGAAGCAAAATGCAATGATCACATACTTCAGACTGACCATATGTCTATTCATTTCCACCACATGTGGAAGTGACAAAAGAGGGAAAAACCAAAAATTTTCTTCCAATTTTAAAGCATGCAAAAATCAATCATATATATATATATATAAAAATATATAGATATAGATACATATTTATATATACACACATGTATATATATGTATATATATATTTGTTTGTAAGGAATGCTATCATGGGAATACTTTAAGTTCACACAAACTTTTTTTTTACAGAATGCTCATCAAGTTCCTCCTGCTCTTCAAAGCTCTACAAGACAACCAGAATTGTTTCTCTGTCCAAAGACCTTATTCTACTTTATAATGAAGGGTACTCAGGAACAGTGATCACTGGAAAGGTGACCAAATCCTGTAAAAATCAGATGAAGAATATATAAAATTTTAGGTCCGCAGAAAAAAATAAATTGGTAGCATTGCATGATTTGCACTGAGACTTTGCATAACTTTTAAGCAAATCCTTTCAGTAGGTCCTTTTAAGCATCAAAAGAAGTTTATGTTCCTTTAACACAAGCAACAGAACTAGATGTGCAGCAACCTAACAATGAATTACACTATGGAATTTTTCAACTCAGTGACACACTAAATAAAAGCTGCTTAAGGAGGAAGTTAGTAGTATTGCCTTTCTATGAATCAACAAAAGCACAAGAGTCTATTGCACACAGCACAGCAAGCATAATTTATTAGAGAGTGAACACTCACTCCCTTCCTTCTATGCTCATTTTTCCTTCTGGGGTCATACTCACAACCAAAATGTGAAGTCAGATTCCCACCTCTTTAGAAAACAGATATACAGAGAAAGCACTGAAAATAATTTAATCATTTTTCTTAGTTACTGTAATACAACATGAAAATCAAAACACAATATTCTATCTTCTGAGGGATTTCCACAAGAAAATCCACATGGAACAACAATCTCATAATACTGTACATCAAAAACTACATGGGATTCCCACCATGCTTTTATTAAGCATAGGTATCCTAAAATGCTACAGAAGTGTAAAGAAAGACAAATATTGTTTCCTTTTGAACAGTTTATAGCATATTCTGAAAGCAAAACTATCTTCAGCCAAGCCAATAAGCCTTCTCTCAATCTAAACGACTGTATGCTCATGGCAAAGCACAATAAAATTTTAACTACCGCAAAGATTTTCTGAACAGATGGTGTTCTTCTGCTGATTTATATGATGACAGCATTTGTAACACATTACAGTATTTCCTGCTACTTGTCAGCCATCTTACTCATGCCATGCCATTAAAAAAAAAAAGATGGAGAGATTTTACTTTCTCCTCTTTCCGTAAAATCTTTCCGCAGCCAACACTGACTGTAAGTATGTAGGATTTACAACCTAAAGGAGGTAAACAAACAGTCTGCTCAGCAGTGCAAAATCAAGTATCCAGACAGAGACACAAAGCCAATACTTTGCAAATGGACTGTTTGGACTGCCAGAGGCATCCGCATGCAGCTCCTTAACTACTATTAATCCTGAATCTCCAGAGATACAGTTTTATCTTGACTCTAAGTAACTCCCTCTAGTTTGTTTCCACATTAGACATGACAAATGCATTTTGGAAACTCTGATATCCAAAGATTAAGTTAATATGGCTCAAAGAAAAAAAGGAAATGTTGAGGTTCTTCAAAATGGCTTGCTTAAGTTCTTTCAGTCAACCAATACTCACCTACATAGGCTTCATCATCCACTGGCAGGGGTACTGACATGCAGAGGTAGGTATCAGACTGTTAAAAGAAAAGAGAACAGAAACTACCTTTAAATTTGGAAAATTTAGAATTAAATAGAAACAAAGCATCAAAATTCCCTCCACTTTCTGAAAATGAATGTGGGAATACTGAACAAATGAATATATACAATAGGACCATCTAGAAAAAATATCACGTACTTTACTCAGATACTTGGGCAAATACGATGTATGTTATCTGGTTTACTATTGTAAGAAATAAATTCATTGCCACAATTTATTTACGTGTAACAGGCATCAGTCTATAAGGTTATCACAGCGGCTATTAGGTTGGAAGGTACACTATTAACTATTTTAAACCTCTTTTTTTCTTAATTTTTTTTCCAACTTCTAAGGCTTAGGAAAGGAAATGTATCATCTACTGGAATTTCACTACACCCATGAAATAAAAATTTGACAGGCCTTCACTTTCATAAGGACATGTAAACAGATACAATTCCTGCTATGAATAACTTCAAACTTAATTTAAAAAGAAGACTCTGTGGACAGGTGTAAACAATTAAATGCAACTGACAAGGAAGGTAAAATGGTGACAACAATATGTGATTACACAGAGCAGTGATCTGCACAGATAAGAAACCATTTTTGGTGTTTTTGCTAGGAAATGGGAAGGATGAACAGAGGTTAAGTGATATGATTGATGTGAATGCCTTTGTGTGCCATGATTACATACATTTACACTGTTAAAATACTAAAGCCTTCTAGAAATAGACAAGGAAATATTCTGTGTTTTTTATTTAACTTGGGTTAAGAAAATTTAAAAAAAAAAAAGCACAACCTAATTTAGGACCTTATATTCAAACTTTGAAAGCCAACGGCAGCAATGCTTCACAGTGCAGTAGAAATTAAGCAGCTTTAAATTAATGTTCATGTGCAGTACCTGTGCCAAAAAAATGCACAACTTGTATGGTACACATAGAACACTCCAAAGTCATGTAAGGGCTTGGTTGACATTCATGCACCCATAGAACAACTGCAGTCATGAACTGTAAGACAAATCCTGGCCCTCCCACCCCTTCAACATGCCCAATAAGTCATTTCAAAAAATGCAGAGTTTTTGGCAACCTTTCCCCCAGACTTGACATTACAACACACAAAGAGAAGGTTTTTTTGAATAGGAATCTGAACTCACTGATCTCTTTGTATGTGTTTCCTAGCTGTTCAACTGACGGTTCCTTAGGTAAAATCAATAACTCATAATTTTAAATGTGCACCTGGATGAACTAAGAGTACTTTTCACTCTTTTTGATGGAGAAATTTACTTTAGTGCAATAATACAGAATATTTTACTGCAAAGAAGATCCAACAGAAACCAGATTTCTGTTTTGCACTTGCAGGAATAACACCTCTTGCTTTAAATTACATGTTCCAGAGGGGTTTTCCCCAATAACTTGAAAACCTCATTTTCTTTTCACTTCTTTAAAAACCACTATCTGCAACAATGAGTCATCAACTACTGCACCACAACGCACTGCTCTTTTCAAGCATCTGCAGCCCTTTAAAAGAGATGTAGACCTCCTAATGATATATATATAATCCTCTGCAATGGCTTACTGCAAAAAGGAAAAAAAAATTCTTTAATGATTCTTGCTTAATGAAATTATATGTGAACATGACAGTGGAATCTCAATATTTTATGTGTATCTTAATGTTAAGTTTAAAAATCTTAACTGTTTTCACTTTTACTCACTTGGTTCAACAGAATATAATACACTTCATACCCTGAAGAGTATAAAATTTTAACTTGTTTGTAAAAGCTTTCATGGAGTATTTTGAGAGTTAAAAATACTGGGTCAGAAGTACTACCCCTTTTAAAATGCTTTTTGGTTGTTTTCTCTCAGCTTGCTGAAACTGAAGCAACATACAGTTTAATGTAATTAGATTCACTGATGCATCATCTGAGATTTGGTGTAAACTGCAACTGCATATCTTACTAGCACAGCTAGAAATATTTCACATTTTAAAACTTCAACAATTCAGTTTATGAAACCAACATTTTACTATTAAAATTAATTCAATGAAGAGATTTTTCTCTCATTTGAGGCTACTTGTTTGTTGCCTACTTTATCTGAGAAGCACATATGGATATGTATTTATAAAAGTTACCCTGATTTTTTGTTCATTTTAATGAGTGATATTGTGGGGAAGGCTTTGTTGTCCTAGGTTAATGAAAGAAGAGAAAGAGGCAAAACCTGCAATTCTCTCACCTGCTTAGGTGTCACTGCAGGCATGCGAATGTCCAGTGCAAAATCTGACAGACCAAAGGAAATCACTGGCTGGTCACTTCCAAGGCATTCATTGGGAAGAGATGTGCTAATATCTTTATATCTGAAAAAGAAGGAAGAAAGATTTTTTTTTTCAAGTATTGATTTCTGTTATGTCTTTCTTAAAAGAAGGGTCTTTACAGAACTAGTAAAGAAGTTAGACAATGCTGAGTAGTTCCAGGAGTGATCTGAAAATTTCACTCCATCACAGGCTGAGCAAAACATTTTAGTTATGCAGTACTTCCTGAAGTAGCTACTGATCTGAGTAATAAGACAATTAGTTTGGAACATATTAGCTGAAAACGTAACCTATTATCTCATCCTAAAATTGACAGAGGCACATGGATGCACAGACAGAGAATTAGTTCACTACATTACGTTGAGTACTATTCATAATTCACAACAGTTTTGGGGGGGGGAAGTTTTGAGACTATGATTTATAATTCTATACAGATTAAACTTAAATTACATGCAAAGGGGCAACTTTTAATTCAAACACTATGGCATTAATAGCAATTTCTGTGCTACAACAAGTAGCAAAGTAAAACAGAAAACTTGGCAACAGTCAAGCAAATAACAAATTCTGTATTGAATGCAATGTATAAATTAATTGTAAAAAAATGTAGATCACTATAAAGAACTGAATGGTAAGACAAGAGAAACATTGATGCAACACTGACACAAGTTTTGGCTATATATATACATCTCTACAGAGACATGGTACCCAACCTCAATAACAGTAAAATCCTTTTTTTCAGGAGCTAAGAGGCTACTTCTCTTGTCCACACTACACTAAAGTTTACCTATGCAATTTTGAATTCAAACCACCCCTAAATTTCTCAGGACTGTTCAGCTTCTTTGATGTTTTCTTGTTAAAACATGATCTTATCCTGCAAGCTAACCCAGCATCCGAAATACATTTACTCTCTGTGTAGCCTCAAATATAGCTGTAGTGTTAACTAAAAAAGTTGTATTAATTGCCATTTTATCCTTCTATCTAATGAGCAACCCTACAGATAAAACATGAATTCTGTTTTCAGTATGACAACAGTGCCATTTCAAATTGCAGAAAGAAAATTCTGTGCAATGATCAACACTGAACAAATACCATAACACATTTTTATCTAACACATGCTTTTTCACACTTTTGTAATATTTTGACTGCATGCATTTAACACATAGTATTTTCTTGCGTAACCCACCTCTTGAAGACTGAAAGTGGGCTTCTGAAACCCAAACAGATGTTTTGAAACAGAAGAAGCAGTATTAGCAGGTTGCTAACAAAGCCAGCCATGTCCACCCTGCTATTTCTGGCCTGATTAGGCAAGCAGAAAAAGGGCAGTGCAGCTCTATCAGATGTGATCTCGACAAACAGGTAGCAGCAGCAGAAGTATCATTTCACTACTTCATTATTATGTTCTCTGCAGGCACACTCCAGCTTCTGACAGACCATCTGTCTTGGAAAGCGATGCACTGTAGATCAGGAAGGTGGATGCTATTATGTTGTCTGTTTTATTAGCTATAAAATGCTGTTGCAGAATCTTCCCTTGCAGATGGATGACACTGTACTTCTGTCCACTTCAGGAGCTGAAAAGGACCAGCACTCCTGTTGCTTTCTGCCCAGGTTGTGCAGTTGAATCTGCGTGTTACTTATCAATCCACAGCACTGGAGACTTCAAGTGGCATCACAGAAACCAGCGTCAGTCATCCTTCAGAACCTGTAAAAATAGAAGGAGCTTAAGGATGACTAACACATTAGAGCATTAGTTCTCAGCAAATCGCTGTTGAGGCATTTTAATACATTAATAAGTTTTTTCATGAGCTTTAGCCCAACCCAGTAAAGATTGCATTGGTTCTGTCGAGTCCTTCTTTTCCTACCCTTCCCTGCATAAAGGATCAGAAAGAGACACATTTCATTTTGATATACAAAATGTACTCTCTAACATATTTTACATGATGGCAAGAAATATAAAAACCTCCTCAATATACAAAATGCAAACTATGGGGTATTTCACATATGCAAACACTAGTATAATGTGTTCTAAAAGCAGAATCCATGTTGGTAAATTTTATTTAACTATCACCAAATGTTTCTGCACATATTGCAGACTGGGAAAGTATTTTACTTTTAATTCAACCTGTAAGAAAGCATTATGTCATTAATAAGTAATTGTTTCTTATGTACTTTAGCTGCTTTTATACCCACTATAGGAAAAAGGTACTTAAAAATTATTTTTGGAAATACAGTAACCAGAAATGTTGACATCAGACTGCTTTATATTAGTTCAGTAGTTTTCTATACTTTCATACACTGAGGGTATGTCACCATAAATCATGAGTCCCCCCCCGTTTAATTTCAACTGTTCTTACTTCCCCATTTTAATATACATGGTATTTAATTTCAAAATTTTAGTACTCTTTAATAATTATGCTAAAAAATTATACCATGTTTTACTGAAGACATATATATTAGTATTCTTCTATTTTTGGAGAATTCCAGTTTTGGTAGAAGGAAAGATTCCAGTCATAATCATACACAACTATGTAGTAATTCTTGTAAATTAGTATAAATAGACTATACTAAATAGCGTATTCTAGATTAGTATAAATACTAATAAGGAAAAAACCCACACAAATTAAAATATCTTCCAGCCCCTGGAAGACAGTCAAAATACTTTCACAAGGATGAAATAGAAAATAAGGATTCTGACATGAAACCAATGAAAATCCATGTATTAAAAAAAAAAAAAATCACTCCCATTTCTGGGCACATGTACCAAAAAGGCTTCTTATACATCAAAAGTGCTTAAGCATAAATTAAGAAGCCATACTGGCTAAACAGTTAATGTCTGTTGGTAGACAGCTACACTAGATTTGCATTGGACTATTAGCAAGATTTAAAAATCTGATTATGGTAATCAACATTAAACTTGCAAATTTTATTCACCAAAGGATGGCAAAAAAGATTTAGTCATGAACAACTGAAAATAAACACATATCAGTTTTCACCTTGCTGAAAATATGTCAAGACTGTCCAAAACCATTCATGCAAGTAATGATACAATCCTAATTCCTTTTTTTATGTAAATGTTCACGTCCCATTTCTTTATTTGAAGAAGCGATCTTAATAGTTTTCATTGGCGAACTATACAAATCTGCAACACATACAAAGGACTCTGCTGTGATGAAGATCAAAAATCATTTAAAAACAAACAAAAAAGACAAATGTGACACGCTGCTATGCTTCACATAAGTTAACTACAATAACATAAGGCTGTTCAGTGTCTTTGTAAACTACCTGACCAGAAGTTCTACTACCTTTCTTTAGTTGTATTACCCAAGAAATTCTGTCTTTTTTTTCCCCATAACATTATGGAAATGCATCTGACAAGCAAGAAATCTGAAGAACAGGGACAGGAAGAATACAATGAGTTGTAAGATACACAGAATTACAAGATTCTATTTTTTTTAAATATGAAAATATATTTTCCAATAACTAGAAATAAGAACAAATGCTTAACTTATGCTGGCTTCACTAAGCCTGAGATCTATTAGATCAAGTCTGTTACAAACATCTACATGGTATAGAATTTAATAAAGGAGATTTATTTAATTTAAAAGAAATAAAAGAAAGGAACAAAGAAACCAGACCAATAGTCTCTCCCCATCTGAAATACAAGAGCTTCTTTATAGCAGCTTTCAATTCCCACTAGAAGTTATCCATGGTAATAGCAAAAATCACCATGTTAATGTTAACAGAATATGTGACAATTTATGGCTGACCACAGGAGGTGGGCATAAACCAATGATTTGGAATAGCCTAAAAAATCCAAAGAAATTAAGCTGTAGTGAGATAAATACACATCTGTATATTCTCCTTAAAAATGGCCCAATTTCATCTCCAAGTGCTTTTTTAGGTTTATCAGCTGGATGAATATGAAATATGAGGTTTAATGTGCCTAATACTTCAGATTATATCCCTGCCCAATGAAATTTTACATTTGGAAGGAAATTAGAGGGAAAAATTTAAGAAAGCAGCACTATCCTGAAGTTACTCCAATGTAATTTTAGGTATGATGCAATACAGAAAAATATTAGATGAGGGAAAAAAGCAAGGATGAGAGATTCAGTAATAAGATTAAAAAATTAAGGTTCATTACGTGGACATCTAGATAGCACTGTTATGCTTTCAATTTGGGGTAAGAGATCCCAAGGGAACAGAAGTAATAAAGTAAAAGGCATAATTAATGACAAAGACTACAGTGAAAGCAGAAAAAGGGAGATGGAAATTAGATTGGACAATGTAAACATGCTATTTTATCCAACATGCTCCACCCAAACAAAGAAAAAAACAAGGGAGTAAAGAAGAAGAAAACAGCTTAAAGCAACTAGCACAAAGACTGAATGGGGGCGGGGGGAGGAGAGGCAGGCAAGAAGCTGGAATTCAAAACAGAATGCAAAGCAGAGTAACAATATATCAATGTGACATTATACAAATTCCTTTTAAAAGAATAGCAATTCATTTCCAAAAATCAGCTACATAAAAAAGTTCTGTATTAACCACAAGTTTATAAAGCATATTATAGTATTTCCTTATTTTCTGTTTAGTCACTGGAACATTTTATATGCAGTAGCAATAGAACAAGCTAGAAGCAGAAACCACACCCTCCACCACCACTACCTCCAAAGAAAAGAGAAATTAGAAGATTATAATAATTCATGGGGATTAATAGCCAAATCTATCACAGATGGTAATTTCTCATAAATTAATCTCTGGTTTTGTTTCTTATGCAATGAAGTAATGGAAATGAGCAAGGATTCCCTGTGCTCTGTCTTCAGCTAGAGCCAAGTTCACACTTTGTCTTAGGCAAAATTTTAAGCTTAGACAATAACTGGATATACAAAAATAGCCAGTTCAACAAATGAACTGCAGCTAGGCCTCCAGTTTAGAACACTTTGCTTCCAAATACACCGGATAATATGTTGTGGAATCTGCTTAGGGATTAATGTACTAAATGCAGCCACATAGGACAGAGATCCATAGGAAAACACATTTCACAAGAAGCCACCAAATCAGACAACCTTTTGATACTCAACATCAATAAAAAACATCTTACAAAACATATCTAGGGGTGAGGGGAGCCTTCCCCTCGGTGCTCCTAAAGCCACACATGGAGTGCTGTGTCCTGTGCTGGGCTCCCTCGTATGAGAAAGACATGGACATGGACATGGAGACAGTCCAAGCAAGTACCATGAGGATGCTGAAGACACTGGAGTATCTCTCCTACCAGGACAGGCTGAGGGAGCAGGGACTGTTCAACCCCAAGAAAGAAGACTCAAGGAGATCTCATCAAGGTGTAGAAATGTATGAAGGAAGGGTACAAAGAGGATGAAGCCAGCTGCAAACTTACTCAACATCTTTATCAGCGATCTGGGCCAGGGGTACAAGTGCCACCTAAGACAGTTCATAGATGACACTAAGCTGGGTGTGAGTGTTGATCTGGAGAGCAGGAAGTTTCTAGACAGGCTTAATCAATGGGGTGAAGCCAGGTGGATGAAGTTCAACTTAGGCCAA
The DNA here is from genome assembly GCF_901933205.1 of Camarhynchus parvulus. Taxonomy (NCBI): domain Eukaryota; kingdom Metazoa; phylum Chordata; class Aves; order Passeriformes; family Thraupidae; genus Camarhynchus; species Camarhynchus parvulus. The sequence continues at coordinate 4,065,630 of NC_044601.1, forward strand.
GCGCTGGGTCCTGCCCTTGGGTCACAACAACCCTCTGTAGTAGCAGACTGCCCCATGGAAAAGCACCTCCAATCACCCATTGTAATTGTTGGCAGCCTTGTATTTTTCTCTTCTTGCTCTGTGTTTATTCAGGAAGACGATACCCTCGCCCCCTGCCCATCCCCGCAGTATACTGATTTTCTATCAGATCAATTGGTCAGTGTGCCAGCAGGCAACTGCTGGCCTTCTATCACAACAAAAAAGCTGCAGGCATACAGCTGCCCCCTGCTTGGGGAGCAACTCATACTGGATTCATAGCATTAAACATATTTTTTGGTGTAGTATTAAACATATTAAAAAATGAAAATGGTAACTTTTCAAATATGGCTTGCCTTTTGCTTTAATTTATACTGTGCAAATTCCTATCTTCTGCTATCAACAAAACCTTCAGATATGAATACCAAAGGGATAATAAAAAAAGAGAAACATGATTGCTCTTAATGTTTAAATTAACCTTCTCCAAAATTTGTTCTGCTGACAATAAGTACGATGCCTATTTTAAAAAGAAATATTATACAGAAACATATTGCCCAGTCCATCACAGGAAGAACAATAGTAATACATTAAATAAAGGACTGTGATTTGAATGTTCTTGTATGCATTGCAGCAGTGAAACTGGATTCATTCTAACTGGATTTATTCTTTGAACGATTTCCAAATAGGTTGAAATTAGAAAATATTTATTTCTTTCCTGTTTAACTAGAAGAATAAAATGGTAATTGATATTAAGCTCTCCTTAGAAGGATTGTTTATAAGGGCAACACAACATATGAGAAAAGTTAAATTCAATATCTGAATCTAAGCTTATTTTGAGATATTCTGATGATACATGAAGCATTTTTATGGGTTTCCTATTGGGAAAGTAAATTCTACTTACTATCTTAAGATAGACTATCTGTACCAAGAAAAATAATTGAGTAAAATCCTTTAAATGCTCTGTCAATTCAGTAAGTATGGTAAGTTTTACCCACCAGAAAGATTTTTTTTGTTGTTTTTTAAACCAATTGAAGTTTTATACAGCAAACAAATGGAGGATGAAGAACTCTAGATACTCTTCCCTTCTGGAGACCAACATGTTCACAACACAACTTGCAGTTTCCTAACTGCTGTAACAAGAGAAAATCATAAACCCTATGGCCCCAAACCCTAAGCAAACCCTATTAATAAAGAAAGCATTCAATTGTATTTAGTAGGCAACTCATACAGCAATAGCAGCTATGGAAATCACAAACAGAAGGATGCAAAGAAACAGATAATTTTATATGCATATGTTTATTCAAAGAAAAAGCAAGGATATTATTCCAAGGGTGACTGGGCAAAAATTTATAGAATATACAGAAACTAAAATCAGCCTCAGAATTTTTTTTGGTGAGCATCAGGATATACATGAGAAAACACAGAAAAACCAAGGGAAGCAAACAAACCACAACTCAAGGTGTCAGAATTGCTGTCATCAACCTCTGGACCCAGCTGTCATTCTTAGCTTCTCCCAGATTTGGGACAGAATGGACAAACTTAAAAGATTAAGAATCTAGTCTAGAATTGTCAGTTTTTTAATACTGTGTGACAGCTCTGTGGAAACAGAAAAAAATGTGTAAGAAAAAAAAATATGCAGAAAAGATTTAACTACTACTTTATAATGTGATCTTATTGAACAGCCTCTTCTTAGGACTTGGTTATTTGCCAACAAGTAAAGCTGTCCTAGGACTATCCTCCCAGTCACATTTCCCTCCCATTCCTAAAGTAAATACAACAAATGCCTCTCCTCAACACAATGCACATTCAGGTGTGAGACAAAGAAGTACCTAAAAAAGAATTTTAATGTTGTACAATCCAGAGACACTTGCCAGTGTGTTTCAAATCAAAATAAAATTATTGTTCTTGGAAATTATGGAAACTTACATCTATTTCTGAATCCTAAGCTAAGATTTTTCAAAACATGATAGAGAGTTCAAGGTAAGATTTTTTTACTCATTCTCTCCATCACCATACTGTAAACTATTTGGCATAAACTTGTTTAAGAACAAGGAATTGTACTTTGGTTGACAGAACAGAAATATATCAGCAAACCAGCAAAAAAAATTTCCTTCCTCTTTATATAATACAGTTGTGCCTGCATTAGTAAAACTGGAGACTTCAAGCAGAAATTCACTTTTACAGCCTGAAACTGCTTTAAATACTCCTGATCTTCTCTTGGGAATCACAGATATGTTTCAGAAGTCTGAAGACAAGACAGCATGTGTTAGTTCTCCTACTCTGCATTTTAATAGCATTTGAAAAGCATTTTATTCACAATAAATCACCTTCTAATGCTTCTGCTCTGACCAGGTATCAAAACATGCAAAATAGCAAACTGCTAATTTCATACAATTAAAAAGTGAACAAGCTGGATGAGACTAATTGCTTGCTTAAAAGGGAAAACACATAAGATGCCTCTGCTTTCATTTAATATCCAGATCACTATCAGTAGCACAATGTAAGATTAAAAGTTCACTGAAATGCCCTTTGTTTTCCCTTTGTTATGCAAAAATAGAAAATATTAAAGGGAGAACGTTTTATAGAGTTGGGATTAGCCTCCAAGGATAAAGCAGATGAGAGATCATTTCAAGTACTTAAGTTCAATTATGCATTACATATGAAGTATGAATTAAATTCACGGCACATTCCTTTGCTAAGAAGGACACTGAATTAGGTTGGGCTCAGCTGCCGGGATCTTTGAGAGACAACAGAAGCTTCTTCCCCCATGACAGACAGAGCCAGTTCCAGTCAGCTCCAAGATGGACCTGCTGCTGCCCAAAGCCGAGCCCCTTGGCCACGCTGGTGATGCCTCTGCTATAAGGTGTTTAGGAAAGGGTAAAGAACACTGCACAACAGCTGAGAGGGGTGACAATAACTGAGAGAAACAACTCTGCAGACCCCAAAGTCATTGAAGAAGGAGGAGGAGATGGTCCAGGCAGTAGAGATCCACCTGCAGCCCTTAGAGCCCATGCCAGAGAAGGCGGATATACCCTGAAGGAATCTGCAGTTCCTGAAAAGCCCATGCTGGAGAAGGCTCCTGGCAGGAGCTGCAGGCCATGGGCGATCTACACTAGAGCAGTCTGTTCTCAACAACTGAACCTATGAAGAGAAACCATGATGGAAAGGTACAAGGAGGACTGTCTTGCACAGGAGAGATCCCACTCTGGAGCAGGAAGAGAGCATTATAAACTAACTGCAATTCCCACTCCCTATTCCCCCGCACAGCTCAGGAAATGAGAGGAATCGAGAGTGATGTTGAGGCTGAGGGAAGCTGGTTATAAATGTGTTCTTATTTCTCAGTATCCCACTCTGTTTAATTGCTAATAAATCAAAAAAATAGAATACCCTGAGCTGGAAAGGGGCCCACAAGGATCACCAAGTCCAATTCCTAGCCCTGCACAGCACAAGAGCCAAGAGTCACACCATGGGTCTGAGAGCACTGTCCAAAGGTTTCTTGAACTTCCCACTGCAGGGTCAGTTTTTTGTCAGATTACTGAGTTGGAGCAGCTGTCAAAGGTACTAGATGAAACTAAGCACTGGAAAAAAAACCAAAAACCAAAGAGCAGTGTGTAGCTAGGAGTCAGGAGAGCAGCAGGGACAGGAATATTGCTAATGCTAGCAACCTTCTAGCTCTCCTTGGACATGCACCTTTATGCCCGTTGTTCTGCAAATGGTGATTCCTAGTTCAGTACAACATTCTTAGAAGAATGCTGGAGTGATTACTTGCACAGATTCTATTTGCTCAGAGGGATGCTAGAATGACCTGTCAATCGAAATACTATTCATGACAACACCCCCCAACTCCAGACACATCCCCTGCAAAAATATGCCTCAATAGGCCTTCTTTAGATAACAAATATATGGCTACTAGAAATAAAATTAAAAAAAAAAAAAGAAAAATTAAGAGCTTTTTCCTAGCCCTTTAAATTGTATGCCTCCTTTAAGTAATTCCAGATAAAAATATGGAACATATTCCTATATATCCAGTCTAGGTCATGTAGTTAAACTGAAGCATTGTAGCTTCATAGAAGTTACGAGCAATTTCATTTAATGAAAATAAATCAACAGAAATTTCTTAGAGTTCATGACAAAAGTAATGTTGTAGTCTTTCCTTGCTTCACATGGCACAGACAACAACAACTCTCAATTAAGGAAAAAAATAATGAGGAGAGTGGAAGATGAAAATCGAGTCAATGAATCCAATTCCATTCAATATTTGCTAACATTGAGCAACATAAGATCCACACTAAGAGCAGATAAATGTATCTGCAACTATTATAGGCCTTTTAATGACATAGTTTTTACTAGTTAAATGCATTGTTTTCAAAACTATTATCCATATGAGTAAAAGAAAGAATTCTGTAAACATCAAAATAATGCTAGAAATCTAGCACCTTTAGAGACATAGATTTTTAGTATCACAAAACATAAAAATGCTAATACTAAGACAACTGAACACAATGAAACAGAACAGTATTTCATTAATATTAATATTATGTGGAATTTTTTAAAAGTGTAAGGGTAAGTACAACACAACTGCCTGTGATTATACTAGCACTAGCTTTTCTATGCAGTGCCTAAATACAGGCACAGTAATAAATGGATAATCAAGAAGGAGCCCAAGTTTCTTTGTTAGAAGGCACCATTACACATGGGAAGACAAGAGTTCACAAGAAACTGGAAGAAAAACTAAGCACACCAGAAAGGAAGAATAAGGGAAAGAAAACTAGAAACGAAAATCAGTGCAAGAAAGAAGTGCTGAGAACATACTATGCTCCATTGCTATGTACAAAATGTCCAACACCGCACCAGAAGTCAGGAAAAGGGATTCCACACAGGTGAATGTGCTCTAAAGGAAGCTTCAGCCTATGGAAACCCCATACCAGAGCCAGCTCTTGGCAGGTGCTGTGGCCTATAGACAGGTACCCATTATGACAGATGCACGTGTCCCCTTAGCCAAACAGAACAGGTTTGAGAGAAGATAAAGATCTGAGCCATTAATGGGCCAAGAACTCCAGTCTTATCTGTTCTCTGAAAACCCACAAAGGAGCAGAGTGACCCAGTGAGCATCCATGCTCATGAGCTTGGAACACTGATCATGCGATTAAAAAATGAACAGCAAGTGGCTTTTCCAAGGATCATTTGTCACAGAACAAAGGGAGTTATGGGCACAAGGAGTGTCATGCATACTTGTCCCATTGTACACAAATTGACTATAAGCAAATCACATTATTCCACAAATATGACAGCCTAAGTGAGCCTTCTTTGAGTTCTGCTTGCCAGGCAGCCTGGAAGTGATCGCCCCTGGGTGGCCTCTCAAGGTTGCTCCTTGAAGTAAAGAGGCCATTTTCCCAAAGGTAGGTCTTTTTTAAGTGATTGATATTGCATATAGCCTTGGAAGAATGGTAACTTTGATTTGTGCCTGGTAATTTTGAATCGTTGTTCAAACGATTGGGCCACACAGTAATAAAGTGAACTCTGGCACCAAGCTGTACTTCACAGTTTTACACATCTTATTAATAATGCTTTTGCTAAAACTCTTCGACAGTGGTTCATTAAACAATCTAAATCACCAATTCATGACACCCATTAGAAGCAGTGGCCCTGCAGGGGGCTCACACTAGAGAAGTCTCATCTGGAAAGACTGTAGCTAAGGACAGGACCCATATTTTACCAATTCTTGAAAAATTATATCCCATACCCCACAGGAGGGACCTCACATGGGAGCAGGGGCAAGGGGAGGATGTTAGATGCTATGGCCTGGCCCAAAGGGACAAGGGCTGGAGACTTAATGGAAAGACCTTTAATTTGTTGTAATCCATGATTTGCATTTTATGTTACAGGAATTCCTGTAAAAGGACCTACCTTAACGAGCAGCAGACGAGCCTCACGCAAGGCAGCACAAGCGCAGCTGTGACCTGACCTGACTTTTGTGCCCAGGAACTCCCCACAACACACCAGCTCTCTGTCCTGAGCAATCACCAGAACAGATGAAGCTCCTAGTCATGGACTGAATGAACTCAGTGAACATCTGTGGGCATTTTACAAGGGCACTCCATACATGAAGGATCTGTGCATAAATGAAAAGACAGGAAGTGGTATGTAGGTGGTGAGGATAATAAGGATGGATAACATGGGACCTGAGCCTAATATGAACAGTATGGAAGTGAGGATGGAGTGGGTTTGTGGGCATAATTTGTCCTGATTTTGTCTTGGACTTTTTCTTTCAAGTAGCTTATATGGACTTATGCTTTGGGTTTCGTAAGCAAATCAGCACTGAAAACAGAGGGATGTTTTAGCTGTTGCTGAGCAGTGCTTACACAGAGCCAAGGCCCTCCCTGCTTGTAATACCACTGCATCAGTGAGAAGGTTGGGAGGGGACAGAGTTCAGGACAGCTGGCCCTAACTGGCCAAGGAGATATTCCAAACCACATAAAGTAGGACTGTGGGCACATTTGGAGTGATGGCATTTGTCTTCCCAAGAAACCACTACAGGTGAAGGAGCCCTACTTGTTGCAGGCGATGAACACCTGCTAATGGCAAGGAGGATATGAATTCCTTATTCTCCTTTGCTTGTGTATGCAGCTTTGGCTGTTTTCATCTGTCTTCATCTGTCTTCATCTCAACCCATTGAGCTTTCTCATTTTCTTGTGACTGTCTTACCCAGCTCACTGGGGGCTAGGGAGAGAGGATCTATGTGGTGCTGACATGCCCACCAGCCTTAAATCACAAATAGTTTTGTTTATTTGCTATCTCCATAACACAAAACAAGCCAAAACAGAAATAACCATGAAGGGGAAAACAAATAACCAGCATGAGTGTCTAAACTACCATGAATATGTTCCCTGCTCTCTACAACCTCTTGATAAAATTTCCTTGTAGAAATGTGTTTTAGTCTGGTTCTTGGAGCATGGAGGAGGACTGTCAACCTTGCTCAATAAAGCGTCCTTCCCTGGAAAATGCTATTCAGCTATACATCACTAGGACTGAAAAGATGATGCATGGAAAACAGTAGGATACCCATCCTAACATCTAAATTTCAGACTCAGTGCCCAAAGAAATGGTTTTACTGCAACAAATACAATACTTGCAGAAGAAAGGTATATGAAATTGAAACTAGGCAAAGTTGGGCAAGACAGCTTATTCCTTCTGGACCCTGGAATTAAAAAAAAAAAGTTTTAAATTGTATTTTTACAGAAATGCTTGTTTTCAAAACATAGGTGATTCAAATTATGTTTAATTCCCCGTTCAATAAATGGCAGGGGCAGAAAAATCTTTAAATCTAAGACTTCCCAGTAACTCTGTCTGCTTTGTCTCATGCGACATCAGGACTTGACTGATGAGGAAGACCATCCTCCCATTTCTTTTACTTCCTTTAATTGTTCAGTCAAAAGTATGTATGAGAGACATGAAAATGTATGTAAAACTTACAGTACCTTCTTCCTTCAGCATAACAAAAACTATTAAAATGATAAAACTATTCATGCAATTAGTTTCTACATATGAGAGCAATGGAAAGAGCTATTTTAAAAGCTTATTGACATACTGGTAATTCCTGTTTCTCAGTAACACTGGACTTTACTCATTCTGAAAATCTTGCCCGTTTAAAAAAAAAAATTGTCAACAGCCATGAGTCATATATATATATTTTCTCTCTCTCAGGGCTTGTTCAGTAATTTCAGATATTTCGAGTTATCCTAATTTCAAATTCCCTTAGCTAAAGGAAATACATTACTGCCAGTGTTACTCACAGCACAGTTTAAAAGCAGACCTATCCTTGAATGAAAGGAAATCAGATACCTTTGAACACAAAAGGAAGAAAGGACACTACTGAAGGAAATCTTTCATACTACCTGAGGAGGTCCTCACAAGGGCCAAAAATTAAAGACATGCTTTACCTTTTAAAGATCTGACACCTATTAGACAGAAAAACTGTAGAAGATTTCTGCAAGAAAGTACTCCAAACTTTAAAGTAGTACTAGTTTCCCTACAGCAAAAATAAAGAAAAAAATTTTATGACGAATCTGTTGATAGACACACATTTGTTCACTTGAATTATGAACCACAAAAAATTATTATTTCAAATCAATGCATAAATGTTAAGAAACAAGATCGTTTTCTGTGACAGACAACTGCACAGAGACATCTGCACTTTGAGAGTGAAGAACTGCACAAAGAACAAAACTGCATCACACACACAGAGGAATACAATTCTCATTCAACAATGTTAAAAACTAACTAGATGTCACATACTTACAATTTAGCTTCTATATATACACATACACACAAGTTCAGTCTACAATAAAAGCAATGAAACAGGAAGTTTCAAGAAAGTTTTTACAAGTTTTGCTGTAGATAAAAGTTCCTCAGAACCGGGTAGAGCTAGATTTCATGTCAGCATGATTTGGTTTTGATGTTTATAATGTAATTTAAAGCTAGGTAAAAATCATGCAACTTGCATGAGGCTGCCAGCTCAGATCAGAAAGATTTGCAAGATCATCTGTTCTCATTCTTAGAAGATCAGTACACTTCATGCACTTTTTCCAATTATTTGTGACCAGTAAGGCTCTTTTTAGTTTTTAAATAGAATCTTGCACAGAACAGGTTAAAATCATAATACAGGAAGCAATGTCTTTGCTTGATATTGATTTATTACTGTTTTCCACAAAGCTCTGACAGATGTGGGTATAAGATTAATCATCATACTGCCCTTCCCTATATCACTCTGCAAAATCCTCAAGCTTTATGTTTTCTGACTCCTGCATAATGACCATGATTTCAGGTTAAAGAAGAATCTTAAGACTTAGCTTGTACTTAGCTAATTTGTTGAAGTTAATTCAGATGAAAAGCATTTCTGCAACACACAGTTTGAACGGAACCTAAGAAGACTGGTTTATTGATTTCTGTACATCAGAAAGCAAAAACTTTAAGCTCTACATTTTACTACAGAGATTGCCTTGCTGATAGTGGCAGATACCCGTCAAGAAAAACTGGAACACGCTAGAACCCAATCTGGATTTTTTAGCTTTCATTGCTTACCCACTGCTCACTGAAAATTAAAATTAATTTTAAGATGTACCAGAAACCTTCAATAGCAAACAAGAAAAAAAAGTTTCTTTTTCCTAACCTGAGTACCTGTGACTGGACTCTTGAATTCCACTGTAGGGAAAGAAATGGAAGATAATTCAAGACCTATAAGGAAATTTCTTCATATTGTTATGGTTTAATCCCAGCTGGCAAAGGACTCAGTTCTTTGAATCAGTATTTGTTCTACTGCTTATGACCACTATTACAGACTCTATATTGGTGTTGCAAGTGAATTATCCCTCACATACAACAATAGTAAATATGTAGACAGATACATTAAGTTTCTTTTTTCTTTTTTTAATTTGGAAAAAAAAATTAGGTAATTATTTTATGTATTTTGCCTTTTGGTTCAGAATGCAATCTCTTTCCTGGGCTATTCCATCTGTCAAGTGATTATTTTGATTAGCTGAAAAAACAGCAACTAAAAACACTGGTTTCCTTGGTGATTTGTCTGTCATTAAGCACCTTGTGCATGCCAGCATGGCAGTATACTTCTCTAGGAAGTGTTTGTTAAGTAACACTTCCTATGAAAGAGTAAGCCAGGAAGTGTTTGAAAATACAGAATTATTGGGAATTGATCCACGATTGGAGGTGGGAATGGGGCAGTTTCATAGACAACAGCAAAAAACTGAACATCACAGGAAGAAACCTTTCAAAGATAATTTTAACCACAGGCCAAGTCAGAACCCCTACCACTTTACTCCTAATACTGTTTATTCTATTTATAGATTACATGTTATGGAACAGAGCTAAAAGCAAACTAAACAAAGCAGCTTAGAACCTGCAGTGAACTTTTGTGATGCACCCTCATTTGTCTATTCCACCTTCCTCCAGAATAGCCCACTCTTCTAACTGGACATAAATGACTGTCCCTTATCACTAAGGGAATATAGAATACAAGTAGCAAAGAGAGAAATCCATACTTACAGGACCTTTCACCAATTTCTCTGCTAGCTTGCTTAACAATATTCAACTACTTATTTAACAATAACAATACAGACAAACCGCAAACCAACATCCCACAGAGAAAGAGAAAAAGGTGCTTCTTCAAAGATTGGCCTTTGCTGGAACTAGACAAAGGGAAACACTCGGAACACTTGGCACAATGCTTACCCAGCAGGGCAGGGTGGGCAGGGGGCCCGGGGAAGTGCAGGACTGTCTGCAGGGGATTTAAAACAGCCCTGGAAAGCAACCACAAGGACCAGGGCTGGCAAACAGGGATCAGGCTTGCTCAGCCTTGAGAAAAGAATGTTTCCAGGAATTCTTATCACTGGGGCCTACAAAGAAGAAGACTCCCCTTCCACAACAAAAAGGCAATCAGTAGTGGGTATAAATTACTCCTGGGAAGATTCTGTTGGACAGCAAAAGAACAATTATCATAATGAGATCATTCAGCCCTTGAAATAATCACCCCTCACATGTGGTGCGTTATGAGGAGTAAAGCTGCCCATTATTTTAAAAGGTTCCAGAGTTTACAGGTTCGGCCAGTTGCTGCCAGGGTGGAGTTCTAACTGCTTGTTATTGTAATCACAGGTCGTTTTCATTAACTACGTGTCGTTGAGGGTTAAGAATTCCCCCTTTTGTCGAGTGACACCCTGCTGCTCCCTGGAGGATGGCACCCTGACGGTGAAGAGGAGGGGACATTAGGGTTTGCCATGCAAATGACTTCGGAACCAGCATGCAACGGGAGAAGCCCCTCACCAAACCTAGCCAAAAACCCCTAAAAACAACGGGCCAACACAAAATTGACAAATCAAAGTCAATTTTGCCTAGACGTGAGGAACAGAATCTAGTATCTGCTAAGACCCTTTTTACCCCTCACCCTAACCACAAGGCTAGACAGAGGACCTCTAATGTTGAACCAAAAAACAGGGAACTTCCCGATGCTCTCATGCGGACAGAAGCCCAGCTCTGCCCACAGACCAGAGCACAAAGCTGCACTCTTCCTCCTCCTCCGAGTCACTCCTGGGACCACCTGGGACACTGGCACCGGCAGCGGACGCGTTGGCTCTCTCCACCTGAGCTGATCACTTTTAATAAAGGCATTAAAAAGGAGAAAGGTCTCCTGCCCGTGTTTATTTCATGGTGCATTTCCCAATGTTGGGCTCTTTTAAAATCCCTCTGGGCAAGGTGATGATGATCTTGACTGGACCATGCTTTTGTCAGGAAGGCTGGATCAGATGATCCTTAAGGTCCCCCTCCAACCTGATATTCTGTGACTCTTGCAAGAACAGCAATGATGAGAACTAAAACACAAAATACCCACCTTGAGTCCCACATCTTAAAATTTTTAAAAAAATTTATTGTACCCCGTGTCACAATATTTTGCTACTCCAACGAATTCTGTAAGTAGTAACATAAAACTTGTGAGTACTCAGCCAGTACATGAATTCCTAGCCAAAACAGAGAACAAAACAAACAGTTCTACAGGAGAACAAATGAGATCCACCATGTTTCGGAACATATCTTATTAAGGACAATGGCATGATTAATGGTTTTAAAACAATGAAAGTAAAATCATTATCACAAACTATGAAAGGACATCATTGTCACTGCAAGCCCATGGGCAAATCCCTTTGACATACCAAAAAAATATGATGCATTGTGCAAGAGTGGTTACTTGACAAAAGTCATGTAGACGTGGTCCAGATGGCTGAAGAGCTTAGAAAATACTGAACTCAGCTAATCTGAAGCCATGGATGTAGCAAGGCCACTGTATCCTTGAGCACAGATACAGTGGTTAATCAAAGCATGAGAAAAAGAGAATGTAATTCTTAAAGAATGTAAACACAAGGTAGAGCTGACATTTACAGAATAACCAATAGATCGCTTAGGTTACAGAATATGCATTAGCTTATTATCTTGCTGTATAAAAGTCTGATGCTCTAATCAATAAACGAAGCTTGTTGATCCCTCATATTGAGAGCCCAAGCTTTCCCCCGCTGCGACAAATGGCTCGCTGTAACAATGCATGACACAAATATTTCTTATTCATAGATAAGATGAAGTTTTGGAGCAAGATTTTCATTTATCTGAGAAAGGAGGTGCATAAAATCAACCGTCAGCTATCCAAACTAAGTAGCATGTGGAAGGAAATCCAAGCCCCCTGCAAAATACCAGCAAGCCACGCTTCAGAAATGGTTACAATTCTTTTATGTCAGATTCACCAAAGCAACCATCACATTGAATAATGAATAGTCTTAAAAATAGAGGCTACCAGAAGAGATGTGATTTGTTCACATGAGTGCAAGTCTAATCTCATGAACTCAGTTGCAACATATGTGAAAAGACTCATCCATGAACATATTAATTGGAAACCTGGTTGTGAGCCAAATTACATAACCACCAACTCATAAGCACACAGGTATGTTTGCAAGAAAATGTGGCAATGACTTCTATTAGTAGTATAACATACACTTTTTTGCTTGTTTTTATTTTAACAAGCAAGTTCCCATACAGAAAAACTATTTTGACATTAGTTCAGTTACAAGCTAAGAAAACTACTTCGCTATCAAAAATTTGTGCAAAATTGTCATTCTTAATTAATATTAAGAATACATTTCAATATTGCTCCTTAATGCAGTAGCATGAAACATCTACAAACTACAGATCAGACTGTCCTTCCAAAATCAGATTCGTGAAGAAATTCTTTTATACGCGTTCATATTTTGTCAAGTTCAACTACAAACCTCTCCCATTAGTGAACTTTATAAACCTGCAGAAAAATGAAGCTTTCAGACTAGTAAAAGGAAACATGTTTAAATTAACACACTAATACCAACAAATTTTTGATAATGTAAGAACAGTTGATTTAAAGATTTCTTATGCATTACAGTGCTTATTAGAAATTTTTCCAAATACGACACCCACTCACCTACTTGCATGCAATAACTTGTGAGAGTAGCACCTTAGCTCCTCCTAGATCACATCATCGGTTTCTTTAGCAAGAAGGCCCAAATCCCCCATCCCCAGTTCCCCATTCAACAGGACTGATTTTTCTGACATAAGGTGAAAGCTATCAGGAGGTGAGAGGTATGGGTTGAGGAGAGAAAATACAAAAGTCACACTATATAGAAATAGCAGACAATATTTTGAATAGGACTTTTGGATGCAATACTTTGGGCACAATTCTTTAATATGTCTATTGCTCTGTAAATTATAAATACACTATTTTGCTTTCCTAAATTTTCTTCTTTCTGGATCAAAAATGTGCATTTTTGCAAGAAAAGAAAAAAGATCAGTAGAGAATTTTCCAAAATGCTCATTTTGAAGTGCTATATAAAATATTACATAGACTAACCTTACATTACTTTTTGTTTCAGACACATTTTTACTCATAAGTGAATTGTTCAACCTGAGGCCCAAACACTGAATCTCAGCCAATTCCAGAGATGCAGTAGTTAAAGTATTCAGGAAGACATCTGAGACTAAAGTAAAAAAAGATAAATATTTTTTCAGGTCAGCACTAAAAATTGTTCACAAAAATTGTCACATTGTAAGTCCTCCTTAGCCACTGATAAAATACAGAAAGTAAACAGACTTTTAAATGCCTTTTGGTGTAAAATACAACAAGAAACTTGTACAACAAAATTTGCCCAGTTTATGATAATGAGGAAGCAGGTCAGCTATCAGCAGCCTAAACACACTATCACAAAGTCAGTACCTACTTCTGTTGTTGAGAACAGTCGGAAGTTTTTAACTCTATTATGAACTCAAGTGGGGAAACACTTGAGATTGTTTTTCCAATGTATTACGTTGACAGTTTAGTATAAGACAGGTTATTTCACTAGCCAACAATACAAATAAATGTAAAATAAAAATAAGGTAGTACTACAATAAAGGGGATCTAAAAAATCCAACCATGATGGAAATAGGAGAAAGAGTTTAGTGTTACACATCAGTTCCAATTCTGATACTCCTAAGTGTGTATGAAAGCATTAGGGTATGATCCCTTGGCAGGAAACAAAATACACACTCCAAACTCACCTTGGAGCTTACCTGCCTTAACTCTCAAATTAAGTGTGTAAGTTCCAAAAACACACCATAAATCCATTGTTTTTACCCAAGCTGCCTTCCAGGAATTCAGGCTTGAAATCAAGCTACTAAAGAACATGGCACAGGGAGGTGAAGATCAAGGCTAAAGGCAAAGATGGAAGCCAGGTGACCAAATGATAAAGAATGACAGCAATTCTGCACAAAACAGTATAATTGTCACAGCATTTTTCAGCTACAATCAAGACATTTTAAGTGTTAGTGTAAGTAGTTGGTACTACTTACATAACAGAGCCTCCACACCAGCAAGAAGAGATTTGTCTTCTTCTCAGGTCCAAATCACATCCCATGCTTCCCTTCCCCCTTTCTATTCAAGGGGTACCCTCAAACCCTTCCACAAGACAGGGCTGCAGGTCTGGCAACATGCAGCTCTTTTCCAAACATGGCTGTTTGCTCTTATCAAATGTGGCAGCCTCAGTGACTCAGCTCACTTAGATTTCTGTCTTCTTTTATCCTCCAGAAGTAGACATCCAACTTTTGGATCAGACTTCAGCAGCAGGAGGGGATAATATCAATACGTCTGTTACTCAAGCACGCTTTTGGTGGGGTTTGGGTAGCCTCTGTAAAGCTCTTACATTTTATAAATTGCATCAAAAGCAGAATAATTTCTGCCAGTTTTTAAGCAAAATCCATAAAAACTTACTGTCACAAAAATCCAGATGAGAAACCAGGCTTTGAGATTTCCTTTCAAATTATCTGCTCAGCAAAATTTTTTGTACTGACATCTTTGCATCAAGACACAATCTGGTACAGCAATCCATAGACGTGCCAGTGCTTGCTGGCAACATGCCTGCTGAAGAGAGTGGCAGGTATTGAGGGTCAGCATTCTTGTCTTCTGAATAAAGGACTCACTAATGCCCCAGCAAATTTAAATTTGGATCTTTTAAGGCAAGAAAAAGAAAGCTGGAATTGCTCTGTGATGATGAAATACAAATGTGTGCCAGAGATACTCAAGGGGTTACTAGAGAGGAAGTTGGAAACTGGGATATGGTGGGGGAAAACTTCACCGCTGAAACTCCGTGGTATAAAATCTACTTTGTATCCAATGATTAGGACACTGCAAAGTGTTAGCCAACAGTTTGTTAAAACGCTCTTATTTTAGAGTATAGATTTTAGGTATGTGTGTTCTTCTGAAAATAAAGCTTGAAAACTGAATGCCAATTTTCTCTCCTCAAAGCTGGATTACTCCTACAACAGCTACTCATATCAGCCTAGTAAGCACTTCCAGGTTCTTTTGATAACACATTTTTACAATCACCTTTGTATGACTATGTAATGATTTACCTTAAGTCACAGTGTTTGTGAGGGAAACAAAGACCAGGAATACAGTTAATAAATGCCATTTATAGCTAAAGCCTTCAAGGAAGAATGGTGTTGTGTATCACGGGTAAAGATTCCACATCTACTACGTGATATAGAAATTAACCACACCTTTCATTAGATCATTTCCTCCTGTCCTATCACTTGTTACCTGGGAGAAAAGCCTTCCAGGCACCTGACTATAACATGCTTTCAGGTAGTCGTAGAGAGCCATCAGAGCACACCCAGAAGTTTAACTCCCAGCTTAGGGCTGTACACACTGCTTGACTCCTCTACATAAGCAACCTGAAGCAACAGGATTGAAATTTCTTTGTGTTACTGCAAGGCAGCAGGCACACAAATTCCCCAAGCACTGCAAGACAAGCTGCGCCAGGATGCCAGGAGCCTGAGCTGCACACTGGCACTGTAGTTGCATGGGATTTCAATCATAAAGGCTCTATCTATTAGCACTGTAACTGTACAAAATACATCAACAAGACCCCACTATGTGTCACATAGCTTTTGTTTCCTATGGGGAACCTGATGAAGGATAGCAAACTACATGGAACAAGTAGAAAGAAGCAATTTTGAAGCAGCAGGCATCAGCGTCACTATTACAAGATGGCTCAGAAACACCAAAGACTCTTTTATTCCTCATTCTGACTCTATGATCCTTTTAAAGGCACTCAAATAAGGAGACAGCTCCATACGTAGGTCAAGTTTACAGAAGTGAAAGAGAATGGCTGTGCAAGGAAGCATAAAAGTAGTAGAGAAAAAAACCTAATGCTGCTTAATTGCATGAACTCTTCACATGTTTTTAACATAGATGGAAGGTGATCTTCATTTCCTTGTCACGTGCTCATCACACAAGAACTTTACCCAAAACCTCATGGCTAGTTACTGTGCCATCTCAAATTTGTTGCCAAACAGTTTTGACAGATTTTAATACTTTATACGAAATTACCATTAATGTTTTTAAAGGGGAAGACAGGAACAGAGGATGCAAGCATTTTCTAGTAAATTTAGAATTTATTCTACAATCTGTTGCTTTCCCCCATGTTCAAACTTTCCTATCCATCCCTTTCTCAAAACAGACAATTCTATTTAATCTCTCATTACTCATACTCTACTTTTGCAAGTGTTTTGTATCAGATGACAAAACTCCTCTATCATTTATCAGTCTTGGCACTGCACTTCAGCTAAAGAGAATTAAGTCTGATTTGGCATTAAACTGCAAAGAAAAACACTTTCACTTTCTTTAAGTTATTTAGAAATCAGAGAGGGCTGATAGAACTTGATGGTAATTGTGCTGCTTTTGGAGAATGACAAAAAAGTGATGAACATCACCAAAAAATAGATCTGTGTTAAAATAAGCTATATTTAGCACTACATGACCAAAAACCAGTACTTCTCTCCTTCATCATGACACTGACAAGTATGAAACAGAATGCCTGACAGCTTTCCAGGGGGCTTTAGCAGCTACTGCTGATGCACTGCAGAAAACAGATTGACCAAAAGTCTATTTGCACTATGTGCTTTCCTACCACCCAGTTAGAGACATTTAAGCAAACAGACATTGGTCACAACTGCTCTTTTGAGATGCTGCTTGAAAATAGATGCAGCATGTATCTGAAGTTTGCTTTCCTGATAAGCACTGGTTGGTTTTAAACAACAAATTAATCCTGAAGATCCATTAGCAAATACAGTGGGGAACCAGGTATTCGGTAGCAGCCCTATCTTCAGTTTTGTCAGTCAAAATGCTGTACAAACTAATAATTAGAACATAAATAATAATGCCCATAAAAGAAATCTACAAATTAAAATCTGACAACTTGCTTTTGAACAAAAAGTTTTATAATGCAAATCTGCCACCAGAACACAAACATTTATCTATTTATATATACGAGACGCAAAACTAACTTTTAAATACAGCCAAAAAGGTTGCTTTCTTGTTCAAAACAATCTTACTAGAATATTCCCAAAAATGCATTTCATTGATAGCTGTAACTAATCATATTAAAAGTGAGAAATCACTTGTTTTTTTCCCACGTCCTCTTCTGCATCCTATACAATTGTAATGCTTGTCTGTGTATGGTACGTCCAAGACAACAGAGATATCTTCATCTTTCTGGCAGCTAGCTGACTGCACTGAAGAGGTTTTTTTAGTTGGGTGCTTCGTTGTTAGCTCATGCTCAGCACCGAGTGATACTGACTGCCACTCAGACATACTTCACCTACCAGCTCCATCTGTGTTTTAATTACCATAGCAAAAACATCCAGTACACCTCCAGAGGCTCCACAATTATGCAACATTGAAAGATAAAAACTCCTTTAACTAAAGGAGGTTTCCCATGGTAATGATAGGGTACTGCTTACAGAAGAAATGGTTAAAACATTGAAATATTGATACAGTTTAACAACTTCCTGAAAATAACAGTTTCTTGTAAAAGTGGATGTTAAAAATGCCCTCTTAAACTCTCATTCATGCATAAAATAAAAACATAAGCTTATAGTTCACACTCAAGTACAAAAAAATAATATTATACTTGAGTATTTATCTTTCTTTTTGAAGCATTCTTCTCTAAACTTCACCAAAAAAGCTTTTAAGGCTACATTAACAATGAAGGATATTAACACTTAAGGCTACATTTAACAATTAACTCTTTATATACTTCTCTATGAATGTGGGTACCATGTGTACCCTATAGACAATTTAAATATATCTTAGGAGACTAATTCTCAAGTGCTTCCATTTTACAAGGCAGTAGATAATTCACTACAGATTGGGAACTACAGTGCACGTTTATGCAAGGCCTCTTGTAACCATGTCAAGAACTAAAATCAAGCCCCCCCATACCAGAGCACTGCCTGCAACAAACCATCACATCAGTTCTTGCAAAGACATGCTGCCCTCAATAAAGCTCACCAGAGAAAAGTACACACCACAGTTAAACTGGACACTTCAAAAATCTTACCCCGGAGTCGACTGTCAGGTGGAGTTTTTCACAATTACAATATCACCTTTTAGTTACAGACAAACAGAAATACAATACTTACCACTTGTAGTTTTTACAAGGTAACTTCTGTTAATGGGTGAGCCACTGTAACCAACAAATAAAATACACACTTTCAAACTTACTTCTAATTGAAAGAGAATGTATTTATAAAGCCTCATTAGCTCTCAAGAACAGAACTGCTTTGTGATTTTCTTTGTTTTTTAGCCTGATGAGTTGAAAAACTAATTTGCATTAAAGCAAACTCAAGTTTTTCCTAAACCAAAGAAATTGCCACGTACCACCTTCTTAGGATGAAAGAAATAGGTGAGAATTCTTTTACTGCCCCAAACAAGATGGCCTTACGTAGCTTTCTTAGGCCCCAAGATGCATAATTTGCTATTTGACACAAATATACATGAAACCAGACAGTCCTCTTTCCAAGATTTCCTGAAATCACAAGTTTCGGACCAAGCGTCTTTCTCCCTTTTGCGTCTTTAATAGAATAGGATGTACTTAGCTGGTTGGGTTCCTGTTTTTCTTTGATGGTGCCAAATGACCCTCATACAAAATCAGCCTTTTTTCTCCCCTGCAAAGCCACTACTCCTTAAGAATCTGGTCGGTGTGGAAGAGGAAACAGCAACTATTTCTAGCAGTTTTGCAAACCTGCACTGGTTCATACTCAGACGAACTGATTAATTGTTCCACGATTCTTTTGTGAATTCATCTATGTGGCCCAGGATGAGGGATCAGCCTAAGAAAAAGCACTCCACACTAGTCTGCTCATTCACTGAACAGTTACCATATCCAAAAAGTCTGCAGCAGTGAATACCTGAGCTGGCAGTCAGGCTAAACTCAAAGAGTTGTCAGCCAGGGAACTCCTGAGGCATTCCCATTTGCAGGTAGGTTTCTTCAAAAAGGAAAGGGAGGGACGGCATACCACTAACTGGTTCAGATTTAATCCAGATTTTCTAGGAAAACCTCAAGGAAATTTGTACTGTGACATTCCTTCTGATGGACACTATAGACTTCTTTAAACAGCAGAATGTGGCAACACTGCAGTTCTACAGTACTTTTCTGAAGAACTTGCTCCTTTTTTCCCTTTAAATATACATACCACTTCTTCAAAGATTTCTCTAAGAAAGCACTATGGAATGAACTAAAGCCTTCAAATTGTGTTAATTTTTTAGTTAAAGAAAAAACAAGCAAACAAACACCTAGAAATAGTACAGTGGTTGTAACAGTTTTGTTTTCTTGTAGGAGTCTTATATTTCTTCACAAGTGATGGATCCACTGCACTTCTCACACACTAAAGCTTCTTTCAGGTGTATTGTAAGGAGAAAAGTTGGTAAGACTCCTTACACCAAGTAACAAGATTTACCAGCCTACTTCTACCACTCAGCTCTAAAGTTAGACAAACACTTCTAGACTGTCTCGGCAAGCAATGGAAGTCATACATTGAAACCTTGCAGGAAGGTCCAAGACTTTCAGTCCTGTAGAAAACCAGATGGTTTTCCAGAACTGGCCTAGTTCTAGACTTAAAGCTCCCTTTTGACTCCTACCCTTACCCACCACAAAGAACTTACAGATCTACATCCAGAAAAGTGAAAATAAGATTCAGGTCCAGCGTAATGTGCAGCTTTCACTGAAGTAGAAATAAGTTGTTTTCAGCCAAGACTCCAGCAACACCTCCAACTGAAGTAATTTACTTCAATACTAATTCTAGTGCATATAAATTAATATAAAAATAGCACTGTTAAAAAAACCTAAACCAACCAGACAAACCCTCACCTACAGCCTGAGGTAACACATGCTGTAACTTAGGAACAAAATCTGAAAAGTACATATTACATGACAGGCCCTTCGCAGATATTATATGCGCTGTGTTGTATTAATTAGTACTACTTGTATTTTTAAAGTAGTGTGGTAAATATAGTTTTAGGTCATAACATCATGTTAAAATAGAAACTATGTGATGTGAGATACTTTTTTAACTAGCTCAAGAAAGGGATGAGATAATCAAGAAATTCTTCGCAGAGAGAGAACAGCAACACACCTAAATCCCCAAGAGAAGAATTATTGCCTCCTTAGCAGAAGAGACCAACTCCTTCCCGCCGTTGAGGAGCCACCAAGGGGGAAAAGTTGACAATAACCAGAGAATACCCTTTGTTTGAAAAGAATTTATGCATCATGTATGAGATATATGAATATGCAACAGGCTATTGCTTTTAAGGGTTAATCCTTTGTTAGCATGTGTGCTTTTCAGGGCATAATTGCCCTAGGAAGGCACCCGGACATCCATATTCCTTTGCTTTTTATTGTCCTCTCTTTTCCTAACTCTGATTGTCCAAATTCTTATTGCTCTAATTTTTATTACTATTTCAATAACCATTTTATTATTCTTAAACTTTGAAAATTTTAAAACAAGTGACTGGCGTTTTCCACAAACACTATTTTATTGATCCACAAATTAATGCCTCTTCTAGATGCACAACACTGCTCCTATTCTTGAGTTAAATACTCAAGAGATTGAAAATAAGAAGGCAAAACAATCATATACAGCTTCAAAATTTTGACATTTAATCAGGGAAAACCCCAATATAATGTAAAAAAAAATCCTAAAACTTGGAGTGCATGGAATAGGGGGACTGAAAAACACAACAGAACCTATACATGTCTGCATGTACAAATGAAGACGCTCTAAATGAAATTCTAAGGAAAAAAGTATCAGTGAAATCCCATTTTCCCACTTGTAGAACACACTGAATACTAACAAGGGATTCTCTTGGTTTTTAAAAAAATCTCCAGAATTAGATGTTGTACATAGATAGAGGCAGACCAGCCAATTCAGACTAACAAGCTCTAGAGAATGCTAAGATGGTTTTCTTAGAACACTATTATTTCTGTTGTATATTTAGCTTTATAGCATTTTCCTCTTAAAGATCATCTAAGCCACTTGTCACTACAAAATATTTATATCACAGAATATGACAGTATTCCCAACACCAGAAGGCAATATTTTCAGAACAGGAGAATATATTTTTGGAAATCAATATGATAGTTACAGGTCAATATCGAATGGAAGTATTTATAAAAGCATTGAACTTTGGAAATTCATTCAGGAGAACGTAACTTCTTCCTATCTAACACTTTCACCTGATTATTATTATTATTATTATTATTATTATTATTATTATTATTATTATTATTATTATTATTATTATTATTATTATTATTATTACACAGATTTAAACAAACGTGTGCATATGGTTCCAGACCAAAAAAAAGCATTTAGAAAAGAACAGACACAACATATTATAGAGGTTTTTCTTCTTTTTCATACAGCTACAGAGGAGAATCCCTGTATCTCTGGGGCACAGCTGAAGCATGATTTTTGGAATAATGTGGAGGGGGAAAAAAGACAAAAAAGACACAGCTGTTACACAGTTACTTATGGATTTTTCTACATTTTTAACACTCCTGATTAAATTATCCAATCTTACGGAATACATGAATGCTTATCTACCAGTAATTACATTTTGTCAGAACAAAAATATTGGGTACTTTTTTGTAAGCAAATTCTAGCAAGATTATGGCACATTTTTCCAGGCAAAACACAGAGCCCTCATCGCCCCATTCCACATGCATGTGTACAAATAATATCAGAAAAGATAGGATGCAATTGAGCAAACGTTATTGATTCTGAAAGACTATGCATTTCCTCCATTATTATTAACTTCTGTGCAAACAAAGATCAGCTGCATGCTTTAAATATTTAATGATGCAAAAATGATTAAAGCTTTGTACTGGAAGAAAATCTGGCCAGATTAGGCAGACCAAGAAAGGCAAGGTGGTCTTAGCTCCCACATCCAGCCATGGTGAGGTTAAGCATAAAGCCCCACCATGCACACAAAACACATGTATAATTGTACACATGACCAGCCATGGGGCAAGGAGGGAGGTAGAGGGGGAGGACGTCCTAATTTAAAACCAGCACATCACTAGTGTCAGGTCTTGAACTCAATTTCCTTGTTCAAACAAGGTCAGAAATTTATCTGGGATGTCTATCTGAATAGTAACTTCCCTAAATATCAGGGAAAATATTCAGAAACTGACCACAAAATCTCATGTGCCAACCAGCTATTTTTTTCTCACAGCTGTATTTGAACAGGGAGATTTTAAACTCCATAAAAACCCACCACGATTTTAAGGTACAGCTGTATGTATGGCTAAATTGATGCAGCAGAATATGCTCAGAGCTAAAGCTCTGCAGGGCAACTAAACCAGTCTTGTCTACTGTGACAGACTTTGTGAGACCACAGATTCCAGTGGAATGGGCTTATCCTGCCAGTTTGTGGAAAATCTCTTTGCTTTGCTACAGACCAAGTTTATGTTGCATCAACCCACTAAACAAATGCATCCCATAACTGCTGTAGAGAGAAAAGAGCACCAGGAGAGCAAGACTACTCTTTTCAACTTTGAATTAACTTAGCACCTCAAAAACTATTAGCATTACCTTAGATAATGTTCTAATCTGTTCTCTTGTTAAATAATAGAAACTGAAAGAATTCCCAATTTACCCTGTTCAAGTCTTTCTTTTCCTTCAAGAACTTCTCCTTCAGCCCATGTTTAAAGTAACTATCTCTCTCTTCATATTCATCTTTTTGACACTATTTTTGCTCTAATTCTGTGATATCCTTCTATAGGTCAGTACCACAGTATTATTTGAAAAAAACATGTTTCTTTTTTAAAGTCATTCTTATCCTTTCCCCTCAGTCCCCCTGTAATCCTGCTTGTTTTCTGCTCAGAACAGAGAAAGCAGCACTGATTAATGACACCACTACAATGGAAGATCTCCAGAGTGCACCCAAACATGCACCCCTATAAATGACCTAACAGGATTATAGTGAAAAAACAAACAGAAACCCTGTTTCTGCAATGAACTGTTTGAATGTGAAACCCAAACATGGAGTCAAAAGACTTGGTGGGAGGAAGAAAAAATCAAACCCATTAATAAACATGAAAAGAAGCACCCAACTCCAAACTACTACCACGTCATTAGACAGACATTTATTAAAGAAATGTGTATTATATACTGGTTGATTGTGTCTAACACGCCAAACTGAAAACCAATCAAACAAAAAAACAGTGAACAAAAAACCAACCAAAAAAAAAGAATGAACAAAACCCCCCTGGTCTAACCTCCTAAGCCAAAACAGAAAAGCACAATTCCTAAAGCCATAAAGGAAGACACTGTGAACAATCAAAAATTGTATTAAATACATAAACAGACTTTATTTTTTTAAGTGTCAAATATCAAAGTTAATAGGCATCAGAATCGGAAGGGGAGTTATCGGTTTATCTAAAGTATTATTATTTTTCTATTATTATCCAAACTAATAGCTAGACAGTCAAGAGAGAGAAAAAAAGAGCACATATATCTTTATACTAGAAAGCAAAACAAAAAAATCCTCAGTCCACAAGGAATTAAGGATACTCAAAAGGCACAGTATTGTCACCAGACTGTCTTTCCTATTTTTCTAATGCATCACATCTATTGCAATTAATAGCATTAAAATTGTCCAATGAGTCGGTGCATATTAAGCATTTTCCTTAAGAGACGTCAATAGAGGCCCCCTTTCCCCAAAACAGGCTTAAGTGTCTAAATAAGCCAAGGAATGTTATGATCAAAAGATAGAAAACAGGTACAGGTTAAGAAAAGTTACTTGCATACTGTATATGCATGGGAGAAAGAGAGGTACAGTGATGGGCCTGTACAATACATACCACTTTAATGTAGAATTTCCTGCAACATCAAAGCCCTTTTTTAATATGAGGTGGGTGTTAATTGCTGAGTTATTGTTTTAATAATATTTTTTTTCTCTTAGGTAATACTGCCCATTACATAATTTCAATCATCCTCTTAAGATTAAAAATAAATCTCTGCAAATTTTAATTTCTAAAAACCTTCTAACTATATAATGAATCAATTTGGTTTTGCTTCAGGGATTTTTACTTTGCCTTTTTTTTAATATTTATGAAAATTACCTAGACTTTGTCATTACATTTAAATTACCCTTAGCTATGCAATTGGTTCATCTAAAACATACGTTATCCATTTAGTGAACAATGCAATGGAATAAACAAAAAAGCAACACTGAAACTTCAGTACGAGGATACATAAAAACTATTCAATATGAAGCAACAGTCACTTACCTTCCAGTCTCATTAATTACTAAAATAACACTGGATAACAGAATGTATGGAGAGGTGCTTATGATCTTTAGTGAGGGCCGAATAATCTTCCATGCAGATGCGGCGAACAGCCCCTGCATGCATACTGACATCATCAGTAAAGGCTTTGAGGCAAAGGATACTATGGTAACCATGCGATGTGCTGAGAGAGAACCCTTTAATTGCTTTAACAACTTCCTGAGGCTTGTGATACCAGGTTTCCATGTGCTCAGAAAGAAATTAAGGTTGTCACAGAGGCAGTGAGTCTGCTACTGCGCAGAAAAAATCCTGCACTGAATCCTGATCCTATTAATCGTGATACGACTTTTTAAATTACAAGCGTCATAGCTTGAACTCATTATTGAAATCTAACATCTGGAAGATGTGTCAGGAGTCAGATGTCAAGAAGCAATACTATGAGGCAGCAATTTCATAAGCATTTCTGCTTTCTCTATTTGCATGCATTGACACCATCACATTGAGATATTATCTTCCACAAGTCAGGGAAGAGCTTTAAATGTAGAATGTTCTTCTGCACTAGGGGGTAAAACACTGTTCAGAATGAAACCTAAAGTCCAGCTAATACTAAAGCTCAGGCATAATACAAACTGACATGCTGTGAAAAAAGGTGTTTATCCTGGTATCATGTCTCTTTCAACTTCAATGACTATTAGTCAGTAGATTAGTTAAGAAGGACAAAACTCTGGGAAATATTACTAGCAGTGCCATGATATGGCCCAAAGACAGCTGAATATGATTATTTTGGCTGTTTTCCAGAAAACTGAACTACCATCTCTTCATTTTGCACACAAACAGCTCAGCAGATATTTGTTTTCTCAAAACTCAGGAATAACCCTGTGACTAACAATCCAATCAGAATTACAGAGCTAGTTGGGATTCCTTCAGTTTAGAGTATCTAGAAGGGCCACCATAAACACATTTTTTAATCAATGTCATTGTTTCAATACAATTAATCAAGCCCTTGTGAAGCAGTTATGATTTTCACACTTAGGCTGAAAGTTCTGATCATCAGATGCATAGGTTAAGAACACTATAGGGCCAACCTAGATATCATTTGGTCTTGCCAACCAAATTTTGCACTCTTATTTTAAAAAAGCACATTTCATGGCTCCCTTTTCAAGCTCAAGTGCAAATTTCCTCAGATGCTTCACACACCTGCTTTTCACAGGAAATTTTCTGTACACACATGGTTTCAAAACCATTGATCTAAGGAACAATAGTGCATTGCCCTCCATCCCAGCATCTTTTTGTACACACACTTCAAAGAACAGAAGTAAAAAACAGATGGAGACTTGCTTTTATCACAAAAGCAACTCACTTAAGTTTCTGCTATCTGCAGCAATGCAGAAAGCCGTAACAATGTTGATCCTCTGTTGAGACCAGTATTACGTGTCCAATGGACACCAACAGCACTCACCCATGCATAAAAACAGAGAAAAAGAGCAGCTGAAAACCCTAGTTCAACAAAAGCAGAAGACTGTACCCTCCAACTCCACCTTTAAGACTGATGTTACAGTCCAGGTAGCTCCTGTTAAGAAACCCAAGTCAAAAGAGCCACAGCAGTAGGAACAGTTGAAACTTCTGCTAAAACCAAGATATACAAGATCTAAAGGTGCTTACCTTACCTCAAATTAATTTCCAAGTTAATAGCTTAAAAAAAAAGGAAAAAAAAATCACACCAGCCTGAAGCTAAATATAAAAGCTTGCTTTAAAATTGAAGCAATAACCTTCTGACTATTGAGTATAAAATATAATTACAAAAAATGAAAATAAAAACACACACAACTTTAAATTGCTAGATGACACACTCAGCCTTTAAAGTGGCATTTTTCCAAAACACAATTCCCACAATCTCCATCCTGTTTTGGGAAGGGGACAGTAGCTGCAGATCTAGTAAATTACATCCAACCTCTCATAGGATGTAATAATAAATAAATCAAATAAATCCAACACCTCAGTTATTTGGATTTAGCAGATAAATTACTGTCTCAGTTTTTTCCAACTAGAATCTCAGGTAGAAGTATTTCTCTGGGCCAATTCCACTACTTTCTGTTCATCTCTAGTTAACTCACTTGACTGCTTTAAAAACTAAATAAAAGGAAAAGCTTCATTGTCCAGTTCTTGAAGAGTAACTAAATTTAGTATGGAACGCTAATACTGTCAGGGTCTGGATACATACAACATCCCTCCTGCAACTGCTACAGAAAAACAACCAATTTAGGTTAGATATTAAGTAGGGAGACAGGTATTGGAGGCAGATTAAACATACCAGATGACAGTTTTTCATTCTTCTTAATATTTCTTTGAGCTGACTAAAATCTGGTTTTAAGAGCACAAAAAAAAAGAAAACACAATAAGGAGTAATTTTATTTTTGTATGTGTCTGTGAACAGGCACAAGCTTAGGATGTCAGCACAGAATAAGGCTGCAAATAATGATGCAATGGCATGTAGAAGAACCATCTTGACATAATTTTTGAGGTCACATGTAATGGTTTCCTCTTATACCTAAACTTCTAGGACTATTATACTAACACTTCACAGTCGTTCAAGATTCTCATTTCTACAGCAATAGAAAGAATCAAAGAGTAGCTCAAGCAACCACAGCATATTATGAAGTCCTGCTTTTAGTCAGAGAGATTTCAATCTATTTCCTGGCACTCTTCCACAAATCTCTTCCTCTACCCAAGAAGGTAATATAAGGGCTGGAGCATACATCCTCTGAAGCCAGGCTGAGAGAGTTTAGCATAAGCTGTTCAGCCTGGAGCAGGGAAGGCTACAGGGAGACGTTGTAGCATCCCCCTGTAACTAAAATGGGTTTACAAAAAAGGTGGAAAGGGATGTTTTTAGAAGGACATGTACTGTTAGTAACAAGGGGAAATTGTTTTGAACTGTAACAGAGTCTATTCAGATATCATACGATAATGTTTAGATAAGATATGAGGGTGGTGAGGCACCCACATGGCTTGTCCAGACAGCGTGCATGCTCAATCCCTGGAAGTGTTTCACACCAGGTTGGACGAGGCTCTCAGCAAGCTGGCCTATTGCATGTGTCCCTGTCCATTGCACAAGATTTCAAACAAGATGATCCTTAAGGTCCTTCCAACCCAAACAATCCTATGAGTTTGTATAAAATCTCCCCTCCACATGGAAATCTGGGCATATGCCCTTTAAGGCAGTAACTGTGTACCTGCTAAACAAGCTGCAGAGGTACCAGCTTCCACAGCAATGAACATTTACCACATGGTTAAAATACTGCTGAAAATAATAATAATAAAATAATTAGATTATTAATTGTCAAAACAGGAAACACTAAATTGGTATTACACATAAAAACCCATACTGTTAGTATTATGGAATGTAAGCGATAACAAACACCAAGTTAAATTAGAAAATATTTTGAATTAGGAGATTTATTGTGCTTTATTTCGTGTATGTACAGCTGCAACTTAACGAGGGAGATTTCTCTAATTTTCTATAGTGACATGTTCCCAAAACAGAGCTACAGTTCTTATCACAACCAACATCAGTGGCAAAAAGGAGGCAAAGGACTCTCCAGCAGCAAGTCCTTACTCTATAGCATTGGTTCCTGAACTTGGTCATATCATGGAGAAAACACACTCACATAAATAATACAGAATTATTTATTATAAATATACAGAAATATACAATATTATACAGAAATTGTATACAGAAAAGTATTTTAACTACTTCATGTACTTCTACTATAAAATCTCTGCAAATCTCTTACTTAGCACCGGTTCCACTTCAAACATTTGGACTGGGCAGTCTTAGAAGGCTTTCACAGCAAGAGCATTAATAGCAGAATGCTACCACAACTTTCTTTTTACAGACATTGTTTATTCCTGCACATAGTTTCACAAGAAACATGTTTTCTGATATTGCAATGCTGGAGGAGGAGATCACTGTGCACAAACATCTGGAACAACCACCACCATCATCAATATCTTCAAGGAAAGGCAGGAGTGGGGAGCAAAGCAGCAGCACAATTGTGCTCTCAACAGGCCACCTTGTTTGTTTGTCTCAGCCACACAAACCTTCTCCCCTTAAAGGCCTGGAATATATCCTATTTCTCTAAGTCTATGCATCCCTTTAATTAGGCTTCTTAAAAGAACATCTACTGCCTGGGCAAATTTGCTGTATGTAAAACAGAGGGATAAGCTACAAAAATGAACCCCAGAAAAAGACAGGACTATACTCCTAAAATAGACACAATAAAGTAAAGTATTAACAAGTTGTACCTAGGCACTTTTATTGATGTGTTCACATTTGGAAAAATCTAATTGCTCAGTAGGTCTTCTTTTCACTTCAAGTACAGCTGTGGAGATTGAGGTCTACAGACAACACTGAACCCCAACACCCACATGCAGTAAGTCCTTGTCACATGGATCCCTGAAACACATAAACAGGTTTTTTTGTGGAAAACAAGACTTCTTACAACTCTGATACATTTCTTTGAAAGGACTCTCAGTGTACACAAGAGGCATTTCTAAGTGCAAATATAAGAGGTCCTCTTAGATTAGTAGGGGTGGAACAGTACACATCACCATTTTTTGAGAGCAAAAAATGAGGCACTTGCTAAGACTGCAGTCTTTATTGTTCAAGCCTCATTTCATTTTACATTTCTGAATTTCAAGCAAAAATTTCAAAGTAAATCCAAACTTTGCATCATCTAAAATTTTATTCATGCTCTGTCCAACTGTTCCTCACAGAGACACTGAAAAATAATCAGATATTAACCTTCTTCCACCACCTTAACTTTATGCATGCTCAATGACCAAATGCCTTCTGCAGCTCTGCCAACTGAATGATAACAGAGGTTTTTATAAAAATCTGAGAGGAAAATTTCCTAATTTGCCCTAAAATAGGGTTGGCCCTCAGTCATTAAATGCCACCATTTCTTTATTGCTTTGCTGGTTTGAGGGCTGACTAAAAGTGCACCAAAGGTCAGCTAAATGCTTCAGAGAACCAAATACCCATGCTTCAAAGTTCCTCATTCCACTCCACAGTCCTGCAGCAACTTCAACACTTTCATTCCAAGGAGCATGCTCAATTTAACTGCCTCCAAATCTCAAAGAAGTCTCAGTAACATGTCCATACCAAACTAATTCTGAAATCAGAAACTTATCTGAAGAAGGGCTTTTTCACAATAACCTCCTTTTCAGATGCCTGTAGCTTTTTTTTTTAATAGCAAAATGAGTTACGAAAATACCTCAGCCTGCTTGTGGCACAAGAATAAATTACCTCCTGTTAATGTTCCCAACCTCAAACTCTACCACTCCAAATTGAAGTTTGGGAGAGTGGACTTTCGTGAGTTACCTTTTCAGACATACAACCCCTAAATGAAAAGAAAATGAGAGAATTTCACATGTGGCTACAGTCTCTCTCCTGTAACCACAAAATGTCTGACAAAGGGGTAGGTTAAAAGGATTAGAATATTGGACCTAGTTTTCATTCTGAAGTGATTCATAGTTTCAGAGCTAGCAAATCTCCACACTAAGTGTTTTACAGATGAAGCGTGTTATTTCTGTCTTCCAGCAGCTTCTCTCTAGTCACTACACAGAAATATAAAAGGTCATTTTTAATCAAGGAACTCTTAGTATTTAATCAGAACACGTGAATGCCTTGCAGAACAACTGGTAGGCAAGCTCAGCAAGGCAAGACACATTTACTAATTTAGCTCGGCTGACACAGACTTCACAGCAAAATGAGCAACTTACTCTCTTTTTTTGATTCTGGTCCTGTAGGTGAGCAAATACAGTTTATGGTGGAAGCTCTATTTTTATTTGAAGATGACTCATATAGGCCAAATGTATTACAAGACAACAGACATGCCTGATTTAGTCAATTAAAACAAATTATTTGTACTGTGGATTGTGAAATAAAAGTTCTGGTAATGATCTCTGCAACCAAGAACAATACATAAAGCTGTAGTATTTTCTCAAATCAGGTTTCATATATAAACAAGAAAGCATAGACATAAAAAATAGAACCAATGCCACTGCACCATGTCTTTGTTAATGATTTCTTTGCCCTATGCATAATAAACCTATGTAGGTCTAAAAAATGAAAATCAATATATCCTTGATGGAGTAAAAAACATACAGAAAATTGCTTTTGATGGGGATTTATTATTTAAATGGAGCTTGCTTTGTCAGTGTGCACAAAAAAATAAAAAAGGAAACAGTAGCAGAGAAGATATTTTCTTTATAGTATATTGGAAAGAAAGAGCTAGATGCTAAGAGAAGCAGAACTTTAACTGATTCAAACAAATCACCTTTGTGCTTATCTGCATGTAAATCTATTAAAAGATGGCTCTAGTATATTAGCTGTCTTTTAAAGACAGCAACACAACCTACATACAGTTACAATCCTTGGCTGAAATACCATAATTTCATTAAAAGCATATTCTTTGCTTATATATAAACACTAAACAGACACAGAAAACAGTGCTTCAAGGCAGACAGATGACTGCAGCTGCTCTCACATATTAGACAAAAGCCAACCCAGAGCAGGACATGAAACTGCCAACAGCAGCAACCATGACCACTGAAATAAACCAACTCCACAGAATTACTGCATAAAATACTTTATATGGATGTAAAGGCACATAAGGAACCTTATTTGAACCAATCTCTTGGTCTCCACATATGCTAGAAAGTTAGAGGAAATGTCATACTAAACATCATGACCTTGTCAAATCACAGGGGAAGTCTACAGCAAGGAAGACATACCCTTGATCATGGTCAGGGAATACTTAAATCAGCTGAACATACATAAGGCCATGGGTCCTGATGGGATGCACCCATGATTGCTACTCTTCACAATCTCTGATCAATCATGGCAATTGGGAAAGGTGCACAAGGACTGAGGGAATCATCTGTGAGGGCGAGTAGGAGCCCAGCGAGGTTGTGGAGAGTGTAACTTTGAAGAATTTCAAAATCCGTCTGGACACGGTCCTGGGCAACCTGCTTTAGGTGGTCCGGCTTGAGCCCACAGTGAGCTCCAAAGGTCCCTGCCAACCTTGACTGTTCTGTGATTCTGTAAAGAAAACTAATAGTTATTTTATCGGTCACTAGGTATTTTGAACTGGAAGAGGTACATGTGCAAACACAATGAGAAAACGTTAACTAGTTCTATGTAATTCATCCCATATGACTATACATATCTAAGAATAGTCCCCAGAATTATTCATATTATCTTAAACATCAAGTTTTGATTTTTCATTGATAGTTTTATTTGGTTTACATGCCCAAGTACTAGCAGTAAGGTGCCTGCAGGGGGGCTTCTGTGAGGACAGAATGTACCAAAAACACATAGTACCACACGACCAGAGCAGGACTAAGCCCTTCAGCCAGGAGGGTGGTGCCTCTGGGGAAGTTACAAAAATGTTGCACAGCAGAGTGTGAAAACCACAAGAGAGGGACAACCGCGCAGACACCAGGGACAGTGAAGAGAGGAGGAGGTGCTCCAAGCAGCAGGGCGTGCAGCCCCTGAAAAGCCTCACACTGAACCAGATAGAAGCTTGCAACCCATGAAAGACCCCACTGCAAAGCAGCTGGAGATGCCCTGAAGGAAGCTGCAGCCCACTGGGAGTCTATACTTCTGTATTTTCAATTGGCAATAAATCAAGTTCCTTTTCCTCAAGTTAATCTCTTTGCTCATGATGGTAACTGATGAGTGATCTCCCAGTCTTTTTAGCTTGGGCTGTTCCACTTATACTTTCTAAGCTCATCCGGTTGAGGAGGGAGAGTGAAAGAGCAGCTGAGTGAGGATCTGGCGAGGCCAGCCAAGGCCAACCCATACCATATCCCACGAAGATTTTAAAATAAACAGGCCATACTCAGTAAGTGATTGACACAACTGTTCAGACTCTGATTTCACCAAAGTGGTAATGCAGCTGTGAAACAAGGCAATTCACTTTTATATGTGACTATGCCAGTCTAGCATCAACTGAAATTTCAACTTGTAGCGCAGAACACTGTGGGAGGAGGGGACAGGGAGGACGGGGTGGGGACACCTTTGTAACCCGCTCCCTGCCTTCTAGAAAATTCCCTGTTCCCCGCTCCTTCATTGGACCTCTCCCCACTTTCCTATTGGCGTACCCCCAGTCACCCCACCTTGCGCCCTCCTCTGTACCCTTTCCCTAGTGGTTGAATTGTACCCCAACCCTGCCCCGTCCCACCCTGGTTTGGGGCTCAAGCACCCTGACACCGGTTCCCCTCAGCTGTGGCTGGACCCCGCTTTTCCCCTCCCTGCACCCTCAGACATCCCACTATTAAAGCCTGTCGGAACAGCACCGGTGCCTCGAGTCCTCCTTCTCTCTGGTTTTGCCATCAGATAAACACCCGGCACTGTGCGCGCGTGTAAGCGGCAGAGACGCTCCAGCGGGACCCAGCAAGGAGGGATCTGCCCGCGCCCACACAGAAACGGGGTCCCAGGCAAGGGACCCCGAAACCCGCAGAACACAGTCAGCAAGTGATAATTGCAACCCTTGACAGCTACTATCCATTCATTAAAAAACAAACACAAAAAAACCCCCAAAAAATCCGCAACTTCAAATAGAAGTAATAACCAGATATAACACTTGGAAAAGGTCTTACCTCAAAAAGCACCTGGTCTAAGCATCAGTTCCCTACTAATAAGTGAATATATGGTATTATAAATTGAGATCTTATATTCAAATAATGTATACACACATGCAATAACTCAGAAACTCTTCCTAAGCAAACGCCTGCAGGTTGTATGTAGGTCAAGTTGTCCTGACAGGGATAAGAAGATGAAATAAGACACAAATGTTGATCTACATGACTTAAACATCAACCAAAGAAAAGACTTAATGCTTGATGACAACCACAATAACTTTAAGACTGAGCCCTGCTGTGAATGTCCAGGTACATTGACCAACAGAACGAACATCACGACAATCTTATTAGAAAATACATTCCATTCTTTGGGAACATTTGCTCCTGAAAAAATCTAGTAACGCAAATACAAAAGTTCAGGTGCAGTTTTCAACAGTGGCCTTCTGAATTCAATGTAACAATAACTCCATATTAATTTCCCCAATTCACTTCTCAAGAAGAAAATACCACATGACAGAAGTAAATAAAATTGAGAGGAAGCAACAAAACTAATGAACTACTAAAAAATAGAAATACAAAACCCCATAATCTACAGAAAACCTGACCAATTCAGAAAAGCCAAAAACAGGTAGAAAAATATTTTTAACACATATTTTGAAGACATAACTGAGGAAGCTGAGAGCTACTTTTAAAATCACCAAAAAATGAAAAGTAGAAATAGAAAAAAAAAGGAGGAAAACCAAAACACTCTCAGAAATGTGGGAAACAGATAAAATTACCCTTCAGTAATATTATTTTTTAATAGGCAACTATTATAAATGTGACTGACAGAAAAAATAAAAGGAACCAAGAAGACCACAAGCACCAAAAGTAACAGTGCTAACATTCTGATACTTGTGAGGAGTATTGTCAAAATAACACTCCTTCTCCTCACAGACATAAAAGGTTTTGACAAGATCAGGTGATAGACAGAGTTATCTGAAATAAAAGCAATAAAGAATAAAGCTATCATTCCTTTAGTTTCTTCCCTCTCCCAGCTTCTTTGATATTCTAGAGAAAAAATGCATAAATTTCAAGTTGGAGAGTGCCTGTCTAGAGCAAGGGAGAGAGAAATTAATGAGAACAACTTTGAGAAAAATTTAGTCTGTAGTGGAAGTCTTTTTGGTTTTAAAAAATTGGTTTAAGAAATAAAAAAAATTGATACTGATTAAACAGAGAAATAGTACAATAATAATAGAATAAAAGTCCAAGTAAGAACCAAACAGAGAGGATGGGGACCTGGACTCCACCTTACTGATGGAGTAAATAACAGTGACCAAGGTGGCTTTAAGCCAAGGCTACTCCTTTTACTGGCTCATGTATTTGTCAAGATTACCAACAAACCTGAGTAAACCACAGACGGTATCTTATACTTCACTGCCAACATACTAAGAAACATGAACCCTGAAAAAATTTCTTAGCATATTTCAGTGAACACAAATTCTTCAAAAAGCACTCACATCTAACAAGATTATAATTTACAGCCTATTTTTTAATTGTATTGTGAACAAATATTCACTAAATGGATAGACAAAAGAGAATCTCAGGAGGAGAAATTATAGAGAATAGGGTAACTAATATCGAGATTATTTGTAGCAGCAAAACATTCAGATTACCCAAAGAAGATAGGAAACTGTACTTATGCAAACAAATACAGCTGTGTTTGACATTAATTAAATCATTAAATCCTTTCTGTTTGCAAGTTAAGGCCTCAGGTGGTATGTCTTCCAAAACCAGTCAAATCAAGGGAACATGCTTGGCCAAGGTCAGTTGCTCTTGATTCACTGTTAGGGTCTAACAGAAGATACTAGAGAACACTGGAAGTTCACATTGAGGTACCATCATCATGCAATCACTCCTCTCCCTGGAGGAGTGATGTGGCAACTGGAAAACCCCTGGCGCAGATTTTCAAAGTTACCTAAGCAACAATATTGGCTTGAGAGCACTTTGTTACTATTCCTATACTAAGCTCAGGTTTTATTTCACTTTATCTAAGAGCTCTAATACCAGTGCTGCTCACACTGGTAATGTATTTTTTTCCAACTTTCATGTTATGCAATTTAAGTACCAGACATGGCAATAAAGGAAGTACCTCAATGAAAATTGATTTCTCTAAACAGAGAGAGATACTATTCTATGCCTGTTAGATCAATTTCCTACCAAGCCAGAGTTCTGGATCTACAACAAGACCATTTGAGAAGCAAATCAAACCAAGAAGTATGAGTGAGACAGGAAAACATGTGACAAAGACAACAGCAAAACTAGCTAGTGAGACAACAATTCTGAAATATGAAAAAAGCAGCAAAGAAAAACCTAAATCTTTAAGTAGGACATGAAGGTTTAACTACTGTAGTAAAATACATTTTAAACAGAACTCAGAGAAGGAGTGACACAGTTCTCATGAGACATGCTTCATTTAAAGCGCTGATACTCATTTAAATCCTACAACAACTTACAGAAAGTTCCCAATTCTCAATGACATCCCTGCTCATAACATGTCACCACGTCTCCAACTACAGTGCACTCTAGCTCTACAGTTATAGGCTCATCTTGTTGTACAGCTCACAAGTTCCATATTGACAGCAGTACAAAGAAACAGTCCTCTCAAGTACGAGGTCATAACCAAAAATTAGTTATTAAGATTAGTTACAACTTATTTCTACTGAGAGGGAAGTACTTATATTTAGGGGAAGTAACAAAAAAAAGTAAATGTTTTAATCATCTTCTTGAAGCTTAAGGTTGCAAAACGGAATAAAGCATTCACACAATAAATCTACTGAGAACACTAGCAAGTTTTCTACTATTTCATTGTGTAAAAAGTGAAAGAACTGATGCTGGAAGCTAATTATTACTCCTAAGCAGCAAGAACTGGATAGGGACAAACCTTAGTAAAAGCCACTTGGGGAAGACTCAAGAAGCAAACATTTCCATAGATCAAAAATCCTCTCCCATAATCAAGCAATGCTATGAGTCTAAGCACAGACACTTGAGAGAAATTATGCCAGATCAAATCAAGTTTTCCAAAACAAATTGCTTCATGTTTGCGATTAATTTATGATCTAGCAGCTACTGCAAGAAATAGTCACAAGTAATCAACTGAACAGACAACTTCTTGCTACATTAGCCAACGACAAAATACACTTTTCAGCAGGCAAAAAGATGGTAAACAACAGTATCAAAACAAATAATTACTGGAGTGCACACACAGGCCCCACATGGCTATCCCAACAGTAGGAGTATATCCAACAAGTTGGTAAGACTTTTGTAGATGGCCAAAAAAAATTTACCAATTTTCTAACA
Source organism: Camarhynchus parvulus (assembly GCF_901933205.1). NCBI lineage: Eukaryota > Metazoa > Chordata > Aves > Passeriformes > Thraupidae > Camarhynchus > Camarhynchus parvulus. The sequence goes on from NC_044601.1 coordinate 4,102,316, forward strand.
CACTGCTAGCTTTTATGCCTATCAAAAAATAAAACAAAGAGACTAAGTACATGTCACAGACATCTTTTATGGAAAATCCTTTCCTTAGGATTTTTCCTCCTGAGAAGCTGAAAGGCCCCAGGAACAAAATGTAAACATTATCTGCTGCTGTGGAATGCAACAGGTGGATCTGTGATTGGTCTCATGTGGTTGTTGCTAATTAATGGCCAATCACAGTCAGCTGGCTCGGACTCTCTGTCCGGGACAGAAGCCTTTGTTATTCATTCTTTCTTCTTCTGTTCTTAGCTAGCCTTCTGATGAAATCCTTTCTTCTATTTCTTTTAGTATAGTTTTAATATAATATATATCATAAAATAATATATCAAGCCTTCTGAAACGTGGAGTCAGATCCTTGTCTCTTCCCTCATCCTCGGACCCCTGTGAACACGGTCACATAATATAATAAGAAAAAAAAACAAGGTCAAGTGTAAATGGTGCATTTCTAAGCTTACATCTCCCAGCTGCCACAAAGTAAGTGTCTTAGAGGAGAAAACAGGACAAACTGTCCTGGGTAACAACATGTGCCTTTACTTTGGGCACAGCAATTCCCACTGTACAAGCAATTAACCCAAGAGAATAATGTTTCACTGACTGGACATCAAGAAATGTAGAATAAAAACTGCAGTGGAAAGCAACATCCTTTGAAACAGCTGAGCAAACCTTCCTAACCTATCAAAGAAAGGGAGGAGCAAGCAATACATTGAATTAATGGCTGTATCTATGGTGCTGCAAGAGCAATCTGCTTCACAAGTCTTTGTTCTGACTCTTGGGCTTACAAAGGTTTCACACTGTGGTCTGGGAAATGACAAGCAGATGACTGGATGATGCGTGGTAAACCTCACTGGGGTTTGGTGTATAAAAGCATTGCTTACTTAGCCATGAGACACATGTAGATGCCTACACTGCAAATCATGGTGAGCTGCTGCAGGAACACAATGCTGCTGCTCAGTTACCTAAGATATGTATTTCTGCAATAACCACTAGTGACGATGTGTCAGTTGAGTAGATTTTCCTAAGAAATCATGTAATTCAGGGATATTTGCCATCTACAAATGGAGACAAAATAAGAGGCAATCCTTGCTCCAGACAGACCATTCTAAATGTCTTTAAGAATACTTTCAAATAACAGAAGCAAGAAAAGCTGCCACAACAGTCTCAGGGAAAGATGGAGCACTCGGAGGTCTCAGGCCACACCTGACAGATACCATGCAGGGCCATTTCCAAAAGGCCAGGGCTTGTGTTAAATATTGGTGCTGGCAGACACATCTATAAGCACCTGACTGTATTGCTTACCTCCCCTGCCAAGGAGAAGGTCATTATGAAAGGCCTTCGCTTTTAAAATCAATGGTTAAGTATTCCCATTTGCATTAAATCAAATAAGGGTTGTCATTTCCAGGAGAAATGGTCCAGTTGCAGGATCGTGAACACCAGGTAACATGAGTTTATCACATATCCCTATCAATCTTGTGGAGCCAGTTTAATAAAGCATACTAAAAGACTTACCAAAAACCTGCTGTGAATTCTTCCACCTACCTGCCCTTTGGTGGGTTTGGCCAACAGTGCCAACAAGAGCATTACTAATTCTGAATAGGAGGGTGTGAGTCCAAGATTACAACACTTACAAACTACTCTCAGGTCATCACCACACAGAAACAGACACCAGGTTCCTGTCTGAGACCGAGGAGGGGGATGCACCTTGGTACTGGAAGGACAATCTTGTTTACAGTGATCCCTGCCAAGATACTGGCCCAGGTGCCAAGAACCTATGTCCTTAATTTCAGAACACTTTGCTAATACTCCTTAATACTTTCTACAACATGTACTTTGCAAAAATTATGCTTCCCATTGCTTCAAAAGAGAGCAGATGTGGGCACTCTCCCCGGGAATTCTCACAGTTACATTAACTCACAGCAACATCCCTTGGCAACCTGGGAGTGACAGTGATGCTCAGTCACACCTGGCCAGCATAGTTTTGGGCACAAAAACACTCTAGTGGGAACTAAAAGGCCAAAAGAGCTTATCAACATCCAAGGATAACTGCAAAGGGAGCCTTGAAAATGGAAATGTAGGGGAAGATCTCCATGCTCGGATGACCCTTGAAGAGATCGCTTTACCTTGCACTTGTTATGTACTACTGATCTCTTATAGAGCAAAGTAATTTTTATCAATGAGAGTTTTCAACTTTCTCTCATACAAACCAAAATGCTGAAACAACTTTGGTATGCTACAGTTAATAGAATAAGTCTATTCCACAGAAGAAAGAGATAATAACTCATTGCCCCTATGTGAAGAGCCAATTTAATTTCAATTCTCTCTCAACATGGTTGTCAGAAGCATGTGGAGGAGGGATTGCACACGTGCCATTTACAGGAGGCAACTAGGAGAAGATGGGAGAAAGCCTCGTCTCTGGGGTTACTTTGCCCGGCAACGATGTCATGTCCCACATGGGACAAGCAGGCAGCAGACCACCAGGGACACTGCACCCTCCAGAGGGTTCTCCAATAGATGGGAAAAGGTCTCCACCAATGGACTCCACCAGTGGAACACTGGAACACTGTGCCAGTGGTCTCCTGTCAGCAGGCAGACCATGGGAGGAGACAGGGGGCATAAAAATAACTGAGGCACAAGCTCTGGGGCTTTTTTGACTCAGGGCTTTCTATGTTGGGGCATTTGGTCTTGTCTTTTTGCCCAGGCTTGAGGTCTGCACATTACTTTGGCCCTAGCCCGATTTTGTCCTTTTTACCGTAGCTCCAGCCTGCCTTTTGGCTCTTTCGCCCTTGCCGGCCCTTACTCTCTCGCAAGTACTCGCCCTCCCTCTCGCTGGGCATTTGGCTGGACTCTGGCTGACCTCCGAGCCTTGTGGGCAGCCCGCGTCCCGCCCCACGCCTCGCCTGTCCCAGCCGCCGCCTGTCCTGCCTCCCTGTGCTCTGACCCACGCCCTGCCTGCTTCGTTCCTGCGCTCCTGCCTGCCTCTAGCCCCCTTCGCCGGTCCAGCCGGCCAGCACGATCCCCACCGCCATCCTGGCCAGCGTTCCGGGCCTCCCGCCCGAGCGCCGCCTCCCTCACGCACCGGTGTCCGGCTGCCCGCGGCCACGGGAGCTGCGCCTGTGGGGCCGGGCCTGTGGGGCTGTGCCTGTGGGGCCGTGCCTGTGCGGCTGTGCCTGTGGGGCCGCGCCTGTGGGGCTGTGCCTGTGGAGCCGGGCCTGTGGGGCGCTGTGGGGCTGTGCCTGTGGGGCCGGGCCTGTGGGGCCGGGCCTGTGGGGCCGGGCCTGTGGGGCCGGGCCTGTGGGGCCGGGCCTGTGGGGCTGTGCCTGTGGGGCTGTGCCTGTGGGGCCGGGCCTGTGGGGCCGGGCCTGTGGAGCTGTGCCTGTGGGGCTGCGCCTGTGGGGCCGCGCCTGTGGGGCCCGCCTGTGGGGCCGCGCCTGTGGGGCCGGGCCTGTGGGGCCGCTGTGGGGCTGTGCCTGTGGGGCTGTGCCTGTGGGGCTGTGCCTGTGGGGCCGCGCCTGTGGGGCCGTGCCTGTGGGGCCGTGCCTGTGGGGCCGTGCCTGTGGAGCTGTGCCTGTGGGGCTGTGCCTGTGGGGCCGCGCCTGTGGGGCCGCGCCTGTGGGGCCGCGCCTGTGGGGCCGCGCCGCTCCGAGAGCTGCGCAGGCTCCCCGGCAGCCAGCGGGCACACGCTCCCCGACACTTGGGGAGTCGGCACTCCCTGACTTCGGGGGGTAATGCCCGCTTTTTCTGTCTGTCTCCTCTTTTCCCCCATTATTTTTCATCTTCCTCCTTTTTCTGTCTTTTCTAGTCCTCTTTAGTAAGTCAACTCCCTCTTTTTTTTTGTTACCAATAAACGGTTCTCAGATACAATACTGTCTCCTTTGACTTATTTCCATCCTAGACCATATGTTTTTCTAAGAACTCCCCACAGTTCCCCACAGTGGAACATGACACACTACCAAGCTGTGAAACTTGTGACTTAAGGAAAATATGAAAGATAATTGTTATTCCTGAGAAAATTATATAGGAAATTCCTTATGGGAATTATAAGGTACTACTGAGGGACTACAGCATCTGTCACACGAGGAGAGGTGGGACTGTTTACAGCCTGAAGAGAAGGCCTGCTTAAGGTGGGGCAAAACCCAATCAATACACGTAAACAAAAGATTGTTCAGCATGGGATGAAAGCATGTCAGACTTTCCACAGCAGTGTACACTGACTAGAAAAGAGTCAGCAGGGATAAATTGAATCAGAAGAAATTCAACATGCAAAAATGAATACACTTGTTCATTATAAGACTGGTCAAGCATGGGGAAAGGCTGCCAAGAGGAGCTGTGGAGTCTCCATCCATAGAACTACTCAAAACCTGAATGAACACAGCCATATGAAACCTGATATAGCTGGTCCTGTTTAACTGAGGATAGAGTTACACTACATCATCTCCAAAAGTTCCCTGGGACCTCAACCACTCTGTATTAATCTCACAGGCAGAAAGCCGGGTGAGACAGTCAAAGAAAAGACAAAAATACCTTTTTTTGGTTGAAAAGAAACAAAACTGGAAATCACTGTTTAATTAACATTCTAGTAACTGTCATGTGTAATAAAAACTATGTTATATACTAACAGCTTTTATAGGAACAGCTAGGTTCTCCAAACTAGATACTACAGCAAATTAACTTCTGAAAGGAGTACAGTAAATTAACATTTGTAAAATGGTGATTAAAATACATTGACATTACAAACAACAGTAAACAAGCAGAAAGCAGTAAGTATTTCAAGTCAGGATAAAATGGATGCTTTCAAATCCAGCATAAATCCTTAATCTCTTCCATAATGAGATTGGAATGCTTATTACCATAAAATCCATCTCCTTAATTTGAGGTCAGGGTACAACATGCTCGCAAAAGGAATTAAAACCAACTGAATTTAACCAATCTGAATATAAATAATTAATGGAAAACTAAGGGATATAGCACAGAAGTCTGCAACAGAGCTAAGAATTAAAACAAACACTAGCTTTCCCACCTCCCTTTAAGTGGACTGCTGTAAGCAGGCAAGGCTGACTTGATCTGTTTTCAAATTCCTTTTCTTCACTCCAGATTTAGGGCACATGAGTGAGGTTCAGGGAGAACTCCACTAAAGCAAGCTGGCTTGTAAAGCAAAATAATCACTGACACCCTTGAAGAGTCACAAAGCAATAAGCATTGTTGTTATTCTTGATAAAACACTCAACTACAACCACCTTTAGTACCTGAAAAGATGTAAAGGCGCAGTTTCACAAAGTGTTAAATCATCTGGGAAGGGGTAGAGGGAGGAACCACAAATGACAGATGGGTATGTGCTTCTAAAAGAAAAGGCTATGGCTTCCTGAAAAGATGAGGATTAAAAAGGTAAGCATAACTGCATACCAGTTATGCTGATGCATGTTAATGAATCTCACAGAACAGAGCATTTGACTATTCTCAATAATTACTAATGTAATCCTTTAAATATGTTAGACATGAGAAGTAACACATTTACTGTGACATGGGCTAGTTGCATGACCCATTCCAGTCTTTGATTTTCTGTTCCACCTCACTTCACATTAGCCTGATTTTCAACCTTACAGTCTTTCCCTTCAGTTTTTCAGTCACTAGCTCATATAAGCTGATCTTCCATTGCAGTTGTCTTCCCTTGATCCATATCCCTGTCAGCCCAGCCCAAGAGTTCACAGTTTCTCCCTCTCCTACCAGGTGGTCCCAATGGTATCTACAGACACTACGTTTCTTTGCAGAGACTGAGCCCCATTTGCTCCCACAAACTGACCTTCAACGCAACTCTTCCCCTCCTTCCCAGTTCACCTACTTCTCTTTACATTCCCTTCTAGTCTCTGTTTGCACTCCTCTTATTGTCTTCATAGCAAAACTACACCTCAACCTTCAACTGGAAGACTTCAATATTCAGAAACTTGTCAATGTTACAGTCTGCAGACCACAGAAACTTACTGTGGGAAGTATCAGACAGCCTTCTAAGATGTCAAGGCTGACCAGCATCCCATGGTTTAGAAACGTACCATGGACCTACTGTTACTTACAAGTACACAAATTCACCCTATTTGCAATAAAGGTGCTTTATTTAAACTGAATCAAAGAGAAAAGAAAATTGAATAGATTCTGAGGTAAAAAAATAATTAGAAACAGAGTGGCAGAAAAATATATACATACATTATCTTAGCAAATTATAATATCTTTCTTCAATGAAACAAAAGATCATTCCCCAAAACAAAAGAAAATGCAGTGGAGCTGGCCAGAGGTGGGGAGATTAACTATTTTTTTATCCATACTACAACATGGGGGATTATTGAATGTGAGCAAAGTGGATTAGAAGATGTAAAAAAAAAGAACATCAAAACAATTCAAAATGAATGGTAAAACGAAGACAATTGAAACAAGGTTTCAAGTGCTAATTTCATTAACCTGTTTCATAAATATAGCCCTGTATTTGTATATCTGAACTTCCTCTGATTCAGCTTCATTCCTCTTCCTTGCACCCTATCACTGCTCCCCAGAGAGAGCAGATCCGTATCATCCGCTTCACTTCCTCCTTTGAGGAAGCTGCAGTCTGCAGTGAGGTCACATTCAGCCTTCTCTGTGCCAAGCTGAACCCAATAAGCTCTTAGTTTTCCCAGTATGTAATGAAACAAAGACAATCTGGACTTTTCAGCCCAACAACATGAAGCCTAAAAGTAAACATGACTGTTCTCTACACAGAAGTATATACAGAGAACAAAGCATGAATTAAGCTACTGAATGATGCTAAACAAGAACAATGAATACATATGAAGACTGTGAATAATTTAGATTGAAAATTAGATTGACATTTTTGAAACAAGCCAGAAAGGGTATGCTGTAGGCCCTAATTTTTAAGATGAGTAATTGTTTTATCAAATGGGTCGAAGGACATGACTTAGAGATCTGCAACAGAAAGCAAATGCAGCTAACACCCCCCCCTCCCCCCATTTTTATATGTGGGTGGAAGGAATAAGAGCAAAACAAATCTTCTGTAGTTCTGTAGTGGCCCTCTAGTGTTAACCTGGTCCTGTGCTCTAAAAAAAAAAAAAAAAAACACAAACCTTAAGTTCAATATAAATTCATTTCCTCATAATCCCTTTTTGTTGCCAAGTATGAAAGACCAATAATCCCTTTTTCATTCAAGTATGAAAACCTGAGGCATACACAACAGGGAAGACTGAAAGCAAGTCACTTGCAACATATGACCATCAGAAGAAAACTTTTTTTTTTGTTTATGTAACTCTGGATTAACCCTACACACTAGGGACTCTGACACAGAGACAGACAATTTTACAAAGACAAACCTTTGAGATACCATTGTTTTGTAGGGATTTCTACAGAAAAGTACTTGTATTAGTACACTAGGACCACAGATGTACAACAGCACAGACTAAAATACCAGAACAGGACTGAGACAACCAAGTGGAACCATAAGATCCAAAAAAGAATATTGATAACTGCGGAGTGGAACTGGGAGGCAGTGATGGAGTATGTGACCATACCACACTCATGGATCAGCAAATAGGATATGATTCAGCATCACCCTCAGCATTCTTTGTCCAAAGGGAAAATAAATGCAGCAAAGATCATGCAACATCATTACCAGGCAAGAATAAACCAAAACACACAGTGAGGATTTTGTAAACAGCATCCCTTTCTCCCTTGTCACTGCAAGTTATCATACAGACAAGATGGACATCTGTCCTGGTCCTCATAAATGTAGGACTGCAAAAGCAAGAGTATGAAAAGATGACAAAAATCTCATAGATTTCAAATACAAGTTTATGAAAATAATTTGTTCAAAAGCAGAAGTCATGTTTCCACCTATGCAGTGATCCATTGTGAGCTGCTGCACTTTAAACTCTCTTCTCATATGATGACATGCTCTGTTTGGCTATTGCAGAACCTTGGTATCTTAAACCAGAGCACTTGCTAAGTTACATCTGTCGCCTAAAATGCAGGAACTTCATCATTGCAGTATGAACAGCCGAGGTTATTATTTATTGCAAAGCACACTTTGTTCTTTGCGTACAAATGGTGGGTTCTGCTGAGTATTTTCACTGTCAATAAAACACTGATGGGTGGTGGGAAAGCAAGAAAACCCCTTCCTCTACAACGCATAGAAAGTGCTCACAGGGCTTGGAGTAGTGCTGCAACAGAGCTCTTCCAACTAATGACTGCTAAGTGTCTTCCTTAGAAACACACTGCCTGATCTTCACCTATTAAACAAATTGGAAAGTGTGCATTCTCCTGGCATCTCCTCACATACACTCTGTATGTATCCTTTCAGAGGCTAATATTCAATTTCATTCACATTCTCACACAGATTTGAAAGAGAATCTCTACCCATCTTACGTTTCTCAACACTAGTAATAATAAACCCCAACATTTCAGATGTATATCTGAAAAGCAGTGCTTCAAAAAACCACACTAACTAATTTTGCTTCCCATATATCCTACACGATTTTTGTGGGTACTTGTTCTTTGCTCACATGGTCCCAAGTTATATATCTCAAAATCCTACTTCATTTTACTTTATGCTTCCAGAATATTGTCATAACAAAACCGCTCCACAGTTGCACTCCCACATACCTTTAATACAAATTCACCTTGAAATATTTGTTTCATATAAGTTATAAAGTAACCCATAAAATTTGAGATCCTTTGAATAAAGTTTTTCAGATAAAACTTTTACATCTTTCTGCAGGAAAATGCTTTTAGTTGATTCAACATGCCTGAACAATTTATAAATAACACCCTCTCCTCCTTACCTTGGCCCATTGGAAGACGCTGAATTTGGGTACAGGCAAGACTGAGGGAAAATGAGAGTCCTTCACTTATCACAGAGAAATTAAGGGGGTTATTCAATAAGGATTATGTTGTAAATTCTCACTGTCTTTCTGCCGCCCTATGCATTTCAATTTTTTATGTCCCGACTGCCTTAGAAAGGAGATAAAAAACAAAAAAGAGGAGAAAAAGAAGGGGGGAAAGTGTGAAAGGGGGAGAAAAAGGTGAAAAGTGGTGAGGAAAAGCAAAACAGAGGGGGGAAAGCTGAAAAGGGGGGAGGTGACAGAAGAGGGGGAAGGCAATGAAAAGGGTATTGGGGAAAGAAAGAGTAAAAGAGGGGTAAAAGAAAAAAGAATAAAGGTAAAAAGGAGAGAGGAAGAAAAGGACCAAAAAAATAAAGGAGGAGGAGAAAAAAAGAGGGGAGTGGGACAGGAAAAAAGAGAGAAAAAAGGGAGGAAGAAGAGAGAAAAAAGGAGTAAAACACTTAGCTGTGCCTTGAAAAACACTTTGCATTCATTTAATTGGCTCAAGCTCTGAAGCATGAAGAAAACGTTTCTCAGTAGTTAGAGAATATCCAGTGTTTCTTTTGGCCACTTTAACATTAGATTGAACTTGGATGCCTTACACAGAGAACTTTTTTAAATTATTCAGGATATTTTGACTATACAGATTGTCATACCAGACCAGGCTGGTAAACCAGTCTAGCAACAATTTGCTCAGATCAGCCATCACTATATCTTGTTCGCAAGATTCAAGACTGAACAGAATATGGTAGATATTGTATAATCTACTCTTTTAAGTATTTAATCCTAATTGTTAGCGATTGTTTTAAAAGTATACACTACAAATACTTTTTCTAGCTTGTTTGGCTTCATTTGTGATACATTTCAAAACTCTGTCTGCAGAGTTTTGGATAGTAATACTGTAAACATCCCAGGAGATTTATTAATCTTACATATCACAAGCAATGGTCAGATCCAATTAAATAGATTAAATGGAAACCTGGCAAGTTATGAAATTCCTTTGTAGTCTTAATTGCAATTGTGCATTCCATCATTTTTGAGTGTGCAACATGAATACTTCTGTTAAGCTATAAAATGAGAACTTCAGAACAAATCCCAACCTCTTGGCACCTTTTGAGCCATCACTACATGTAAAACAGAAGGAATGCAATAAGAATCATCTTCAATAAGTATGCATTTTACAACAGAGTTCCTCTGGATTAACCTCTAAGGAATCAAGAAAAAACATCCTCTCTGACCATTTTGTGGTATCAGCCACATGCAGGGAAATAACCTCCCCAACAAGCAGATTCAATCCTATCTTGTATTATTTGACACTTGAGAGCCCCAAGACTCTCTCACTTGACAAGAAAACAGATAAAGCATCAAAATAGTGGGTTTCTATGTTGGATTGGATCTTTGAGATTACTTTAAGCTTGTTTGCACATACACTTGTGCAGACCTCTGCCTCCATATGTCAAAGGAAGTACCTTCTCTTGTCTACTTGCTAGCCCTTACCACCTAGATCTCTCATTTTCACCTGTCCCAACAGTGAGACCGCCACATCAAAGAAACCAACTGAGTACCTAAGCTCTAAATTCAATCCACTTTCCACTTTTTTTCTGCATGCACTAGCCAGCAAACTAGTCAGCCTCAGTCTTTCAGCAACGTTATTTCTGAAAACTAGCTCCTGAATTCAGATTTACAGTACAAGACAGACTCACGATTTCAGATCTACAGCACAGAACAGAAATATAAATAAGAATCCAACACATCAGTACTCAAAAAAATTAAGTTCAGTTAAAATTTTGGAATTAAACTGCTATTTTCTGAAAGCTATATATTCCTTTCCGATGTGTTTAATGTGAGAATCCCTGCAAAGACTGAAAAGGAGTGCCCCAAATCAAAAAGGAAACAAAACACCTGATTCCTATTAAGTGACAGATCACAGAGATTTTTGATATTAAAAACGCCTGTGGTCTTCTAAGAAGACTTTCAATTCCATGCCAAGTATTTTTTCTTTAATAAGCAGCTTAAAAATTCCAATTAATGCCAGTGATATATATATTTTTTTTTACTCCAATCTATAAGAACACTCATTGCAAGCATACAGCAGGCAATGTGACAGCAGTCTACAGTAAAACCTACCAACGTGTCAATGACAGCACCTCTGTGTTTGCAATCCGTAAGTCAGCTGCAGTACTGACCATGGCTTTACCATTGCCGAAGAGCTCTGGGACCTCCCCAGAGCACAGCAGTTCTCACAGCACAACCACGCTCTGGCAAGAGGACAGTCAAATGGCACATTTAAAAATATGTATGAATATACGTATTTAAAAATATGTATATTCATACATATACACATTTAAAAATATGTGTTAATCAATTTGGAAGAGATTGGCACACAAAGCATATATATTTTGATAGTAATGCCTGAAATTAATACATGAGTTTTAAAGGAACAGGATGAGGAGTGAAGGCTTACCAAAAGAAAAACCCAAAAAAACCCGAACAAAAATACAAACAAAAAAAGCCACTCCCAGGTTCCCAGGGACTATTGGGAACCATACGCTACTCTAAACAGCTGGAAGTCGAAACTAACAAAACGACAGCACTTGAATGCTTCCATGCTTCCCACGGCTGAATACCCAGAGCTGAAGAAATGACAGCGCCAGCGGGCCAGTGCCAAACTCCGGAGGGCCTCTGCCTCTCCGCATTCAGCCATGTTCCTACCACCGGCACGCCGCCGGGCCCTTTCAGCCAGACCCGATGACGAGCGGGAGGCACCGGCCCCGGGACGGCCCGGTTCGCTGCCCGCAGGGGCTCCTGCCGGCGGCGCCGGGCGTCGCGGAAACTTTGGCGGCGGGGAGCGCGCCGTGCCTCGGCCGTCCCGCGGAAGCTCGTCCCTCGGCTTCGCACAGGACACGCAGTCCCGGCGGGGAGAGCGGAGGCTCCGCCGCATCAACCCCCTCAGGCGGCGGCGGCCGTGCTCAGCAGGGGACAGGGAGGACGGGATGGGGCAACCCCCGCCTCCCAGCGCCGCAGCCGCCGCAGTCTGCAGCCAGCAAGGGAAGAGCTGCTCCCGGCACCCGCGCGGCCGCGGCCCCCGGCGGTGCGAAGCGGCCCCCGGGCGTCCGGGAACCCGCCCCGAGGCATCCGCGGGAGCCGCCGCCGCGTGTGTGCCCAGGCAGAGAGGCAGCGCCGAGCGCGGCCGGGCGAGTGTCCGGCCAAGGCGCGGCACCGGCACCGCCGCGGGGCTCGGAAGAATCACCGCAACTCACAGTACCCGCTGCTCGTCCCCTCCCTGCAGCCCTCGTGCCCGAGCGAATGCGGCGCAGGCGGAACTCACGGCAGAAAGGCGCGCCACACCGCTGACTCCCAGCCGCTGCCAGCAGCGACACCGACACCGACACCGACACCGGGGTCTGCCACCGCGACCCCCCTTCCTGCCCCGCCCCGGGACCGCCCCCCCTCGCGCCCCGCCCCGGCGCGGGGGACGCGGCGGCGCTCACGTCGGCCCGGTAGCTGCGCCGGGCTGTGCCGCTGGGAGGTGCTGTGCGAGCCCGCTGTGCTCTGATCCGCACCGGGTCGGGTTGGCAGCGGGGCCCGGTGGGTGTGCGGTCGCAGCAGAGGGGCTGGGGTTTGCAGGGCAAGGCCTGGAGCCCTCAGGGGAGGGTTCGGCGTTCTCAGTAATGGGGCTGGGGTTCACAGGGGAGGGTCTGGAGTCGGCACGAAACGGGCTCGGCGTCCGCTTGGAGGGGTCCGAGCCTTGAGAGCCGGCCGGGAGGGAACAAAGCGCCCCGTGCCCTCGGGCAGGGACGGGCTGGCGTGCGATCAGTCCCGGCGGATGAAGGCCTTAATGCCGGGAGAGGAAAGGCTGTGGTTGCGGGGTCGCAAGCGGTCGTCAGCGAATGGAGGGGAAGGCTCTGCAGACTTCTCTGCGGGGTGTAGGGGCGGGTGGCAGCGCCAGCTCAGGACCGCGGGGGCCGCGGCACGGTATCCTCCGAGAGATGGGTGCTGGGCACGGCACAAGGCGGATCCTGGTAACGAAGGATCCGAGGCGAGGGTGCCGATTGTGGTTGTAAGCTTGTCGAGAGCTTCAGCGTGCTTTAATGAAACCATGTTTTCCGTGAAATTGGTAACATAACAGCGAGCTGACGCTTGGGCATGTGTTACAGTGAGCTGTATCTCTACCACACGTAGCCACCGCCTGGGAGCCCTGTTCAACATCCCTTGCTGAGCAGGTTTGTGCGGAAGACCTTCAAGAGATTTATCTGCTGGGGTTAAATGGAAGAATTAGGGCCCAAATCTGTACTGTTTTTCATTTTGTGATGAAGTATTCGTTTATCAAACAGGACTGTCCTAATGCTCCTTAGAAATATAAAAAATATTTATGGTAAAACATAATTCTGCCACCCTCAGATTAAAATAACAGGTTTTTTTCTGAGTAGATCCACCAACTTTGTTATGACAACAAATCTGGGTAATTGGATTTGTGATGGATGTTTCAGTATTTCTAAAAAGGCTAGATCTGTTATTAAGACGGAACATTTGCCTCATTCATATAAAATGGAAAATGCAACACAAATTAATTCTTTGAAAGCTTATAAATATTTTTTTAAGTTAAAGTGCATCAGTAGAGTTCTGGCTTGGTCTTAATTGCCTGGTCCTTTTTCTTCAGAAGGTGAAAATCTGCTTTTGTGGGTCTGTAGGACATAGCAAGCAATTAGTGATTAATGTGTCCCAAAGATGCTTTCAGTCTTTGATGACAAGAAATACTAAGCTCTTTGAACAGAAATGGTGACTTACTGGCTTCAACTGATTTGCAGAGTCACACCAGCATTTTTTTGTAGAGCTCTTTGTCACATCAAGCCATCATCAAAGTTTGTTCCTTACATTATTGACTGGCTCATGAAAATGAGCACTGTAGGTGCAAACGCCCGGTCTAAGGATTCCAGGACTTGCCCTGAGCAAAGCACATGGTGCTCTGTGAAATAACAAATCAATAAACACCTGCTGCTGAGGCAGGAGCAACCCAAAGGCTTGCCCCCACCTTAAGCTCTGTATGGCATTAATGAAGGGTGCAGCTTTGCAGTCTCTGAGAAGGGGCTACATTCTGTTCTAGGAGTGTTTCCCCTGCTAGCTTCTCTTATGTAAATTCTTTAATTGGTGTAGATTAATATATTCTCAAAGTAATCTTTGCAAAGGAAAGCATGGACAAGAATTTGGAGGACCTCAAAATAGTCTTTAGCACGGGAATGTTCCATGAATTAGAAGGTCTTTTTATATGACAGTGCTAGGGGCCTATGAATTCAGTCCTTTTTCTAAGTGTGGAATATTTGGCTTACAGGTAGTAATAAAAAGAATCAAAGTATTTGGGGGGCAAAAAAGGAAAAGAGAAAAGCATTGAAAAGATATATTATCAACTCTTTGAAAAGAGACTGTGAAAGAGACTGACCTTGGGGCCTAGTAAGAGGCTTTAAAGTTTTCTTTCTGAATTTTGAAAGTTTTTTCTTCAAAATTAGAAAAAATTAATTACAATTTCAGCTTTTTATGACTACCTTTATATCAAAGTCGTTAACTTGAATAGAACCTGTCAAATCTACTAGTTTTATTTATGGTTAACATAGGGCAGTCTACCTTAGACTTCATGTTTAATGGCTCTCTATATCATTCTACTGAATTTTCCTCAATCTGCTCATACTGCTTTCATTAGTTCGAGAGCTGTTTTCATATTGCTTCACAAAGGCAATAAAAATGAATACAATAAAATGTGATTCTTAATTTTTGTCTCTTTATGAAATCTGAGACTTGGCTTACAGTGTCCTGTCCTTTCAATTTGAAAATTTCTTATGTAGAAAAACAAATTAACTCTTAAACTTTATTCTGTGACTTATGCTGTTACATCCTAGTGTGAAGCACTGAAAAATAAAAAAAAGCAAGCCTCACATCATGTAAAGTACTAGATTTCCTGTAAGACTGACTTCACTGAGTTGAAAAACTATTTCTCATCTTGCGTGACTGCATATCTACTTTTATAATAGCTTTGCGTGGGGAATAAAACTGTGGGGTTTTCTTTAGCTTGCCAGTCTTTTTATCTGCATTAGGTCCAAATTCAGCAAGGACTTGAATTTTAAGACTAGGTACATGTTAAAGCAA
Organism: Camarhynchus parvulus; assembly: GCF_901933205.1. Classification (NCBI taxonomy): domain Eukaryota; kingdom Metazoa; phylum Chordata; class Aves; order Passeriformes; family Thraupidae; genus Camarhynchus; species Camarhynchus parvulus. The sequence goes on from NC_044601.1 coordinate 4,117,339, forward strand.
TTGATTTCAGACCTTTGACATAAAAGTTACATAAAAAGATAAGATTGGTCTGTGGTTGTAATCTCATTATAAAGTACTCGGGCTTTCTTCTATACAGGAATGGACTTAATATACTAAGCTTTTGCATTGTGGCAAACTTATAGTGAAATTTTCACAGAATCACAGAATTTCCAGGTTGGAAGAGACCTTCAAGATCATCGAGTCCAACCCATGTTCCAACACCTCAGCTAAATCATGGCACCAAGTGCCATTTTCATTATCCATGCCTGAACCATGCTACTGAACCATCACTACCTGCCATTTATAGATCTGTGAGAAAATGTTCTTTCAGTTTGTGCAAAACCCTTTGAGTCATACAGTCTTCTTGCTTATACTTCCATAACACAATGATATTGTTCCTGGCAAGCAACAATAGTAAATATTAAATTATAAAGGTCAGTATCATATATCTTGGTGAAGTATTTTAGACAGGTAAATTCTTTCCAGGCTCTGAGCTCTTCACTTTGAGCACAATTTACTCTATTTTTGCCACAGATACTTAATTTTCTTTTATCATGTTTTTCTCGATTGTTTTGTTTTGTTTTTGGTTTGTTTTTAGGACAAACGAGATACAAACTTTCTCTTTATTCTCTTGCATATGTGAATGTACACACTGCATGTAGAGAGCTGCATGGAGATTTTACTTTGCAATGGAGCAGCATGCTGGCAGCAAAAAGGATGAAAGCCTTTGAACAGCTTCTTTGATGATAGAAATCAGCCCATGATCTCCTTCAGGCTGCAGTTTTACTCATCATTATTTCCTAGGTTTTTTCCTAGCACCAAGATAAATTTCAATGTAAAAAAAAGAGTCCCAGTGAGATATATATTATGAAGATATGTAAGACAGTTGTCATTAAAGTACTTTACATACCTTGGTATAAAGCAAAAATACACAAAACAAATACCTTTATATTGGAGGATTAATTTTTTCCAGGTGAATGGAAAAGTGCAATAAATCCAGTTATGCAAGCTTGCATCCTTAGCAAAACTTCAACTCTCTTGCAGTAAATGGTCTCTGCAGATTGCAGATGAACTAAGCTTTTGGGTCACTGATGTTTATTTGATGCCTTTCCCATGAGTAGAGGATGTTCATCTCTAGCTCTGGTAGTCAGTGCTTAATTAATAAAACAATAATCAATGTCAGTGTTTTGAAGACAAATAATTCATGACAACATCTTACCTAAAGTGATGCCATATTTTGCAGACCACTGAAAATGGCTTCTAGTTGTTTCAGGACAGAAAATGTTTATTGTTGTATCTCTGTCTTCTATTTCTGTGCTGCTCTCCTACGTACACACTATCCTTTGAATCTTCACACAAGTGATCACTGGTGCCTCAATGCAGGTAATCCAGTTGTCATTAATTTGAATGTGATAACTGTCCTTGGGAAATTGTCTATATTTCTCTTATGGCTTTTTGTATGTGTTTAAATAATCTTACTCTTGTCCTTTTGCCTCTGGGATATCTACATAGGTATCTCTGAAGGGTTGGGATTTTTCCTGTACTTACCTTTTATTTGTTTGCTTGTTTGTTGTGGAAAAAAAAAGTCAGATGTCTGTGATAATAACAAAAGACTTGCAAAAAAAGTTGAGTTGAATTAGAACTTACATTCCATCCTCAGATTGTCCCCTAAGAATTTGGAGTAGGGAAACAGTGGATTTGCATTCTTTGTTCATGCCTGATTGTATTAAGCAGAGACTGGGAGTAGGGTCCTACTAAATCAGAATGGTGCAAGTTGATCAGTGGAACAAATGTTTGTGCTTAGGCAGGCCTTTTGGATCTTATGGAAGCAAGTAGTGGGGGGAAAAATGCATGTGGATGGATACTGCTACTATGCTATTTTTCTTACATTCAGAAGCTGATAGTGAAGTAGAGGTTCAGTAAAACACTTAGGTAGTATCTGTCTTCTGATCAAAGTATGGTATGTGTGAAGTTTCTGTCTGCTCAAGTGATGCCATAGTGATTTTATCCAGGTAGGAGGTCGCTTGGAATGCTGTTTAACACAGAATATGGCACGTGGTTTTGATACAGACATATTTGTCATGATCCCTTAATTAAAGAAAAGAAGGAAAGGAAGGAAATAGAAAGAAAAGGAAGGAAAGTAAGAAAAGGGGACAGAAGGAAGGGAAGTTCAGGGAAGTTCAGGGAAGGGAAGTTCAGGGAAGTTCAGGGAAGTTCAGGGAAGTTCAGGGAAGTTCAGGGAAGGGAAGTTCAGGGAAGGGAAGTTCAGGGAAGGGAAGGGAAGGGGAGGGAAGGGAGGGAGGGAGGGAGGGAAGGGAAGGGAAGGGAAGGGAGGAAGGGGGAAGGGAAGGAAGGAAGGGAAGGAAGGGAAGGGAAGGGAAGGGAAGGGAAGGGAAGGGAAGGGAAGGGAAGGGAAGGGAAGGGAAGGGAAGGGAAGGGAAGGGAAGGAAGGGAAGGGAAGGGAAGGGAAGGGAAGGGAAAAAAGAGCACCATCCTTTTAAGAAGATACCACCTGTCTCTTTTTCCCTACGTGTATACATGGGTCTTTCACCTTTATTCTAGTACATGAGCATTGAAAAGGTTCAAGATGCCTGTCTTCCTTTCCTCCTTTCCTTAAGCTCTAGTATTTCCTATGACTCAAATTTAGAGAATTTCATGTTCAACATGAACATGCTCCAGCTCACTCTTTCACTTAAGGATTTTTAGGACATCCAGCTCTTTTCCCACGTGGAGCCCAGGAGGCTAACCCTAAACCTCAGTTTGTAAATCCTGTAAAAGTAGTGCTGCACTTAACTATTAGGTCTTGTTCTAAATATGTGAAATATTGCCTTTGTACAAGTTTTAGTCAGCCAATCTTCCTTTACTTGAACCTTCCTTGCACCTCAAATACAACCACCAATTCAGGAAAGAAGGCATTAGTTCTGTTAAACCACAATTTCTAGTAGTAGGCCTTTTGTTTGGGGTATTAGAGGAATAGAACACTAACACAGTCTGTCTCTTCTTGAACTTTATACTATAGATCATAAAACAGAGTAGCTACATTTCCATTAAAATCTATTAACAGTAGGGATGGGGTTGCATAATTCAGACAACCTTCCATTAAATTCTTCATTTGAACCATAGTGGAGAGGTCAGTGGGAAATAACAGTGTAGAGGGTTATTCTATGCATTAATTTGAATTAGTGTGACTATTTGCTATAGCCTTCATGTAAGAAATTAAAGAGAAATGCTGCAAGAAAATTGCCGCCCTTGGTGTACAATTAGTAGGCTTCACTGAATAAGAAGGCAAATACTAATTTTTTGAGGCAGCATTCCTATTGACAAAATTGCTGAATGATTTCTAAAAAACAAATGCAAAAGACACAAAAAACCCAAAGAAGCCAAAGCCAGATGAAACACTATGGGAACTGAGAAATGCTTTAACATTTCCTCAATTGCTCTGAAAATATATTTGAACACTTCTAAATGCTCCCTAATGACTGCTTAGTCATTTTTCCACTAGAGTTCTGGAATATAAATATTCCAGAATAACTTGGGTCTAGGTTTTCTGTTTTATTATAACAGATTTTCCTCAAGGTAAAATGAGTGCTTCTATTCACACAATACAAGGATTGAAGTAAGCCTGGTCTCTCTCCCTGGAAGCCGAAAAGCGTTTTGCGTGCTGTGTGGGAAATCAGATTTATTTCTACAAGCTTTCCTTGGTAAAGACTCTTAAAATAGAGAAAAAAATTTGAAAATATAGCTGCTTAGCATTCTATGAATGCAAATGAATACCAATGATTTTGCAGATAACTGTCCAGTCTTCCATATCTTTGTCTCCCAGGCTATGCTAAGGCTTAGAGTGATAGCTTTTATTTATTTTTGAAAAAAATGTTGTATTTGCTTTTGTGAAATTAAAAGTTCTTTTAAATGTCTCATTTTAATGGCATTGCTGCTCCATGGAAGTTACTTCTGTGGCATGGTAAGCCTTCTCTTGTTAAGGAGAAGTGGAATATCTCATATTTGCTCATATCCCATAGACAGGTCTATTCATAATGTAATCTGAAAACTCTTTTACTTAACTAATTAATAAATTGTGATGTTGTGGATGCCCCATCCCTAGTAGTATTCAAACTCAGGCTGAACAGGTCTTCAAGCCACATAATACAGTGAAAGCAGTCCCTACCCTTGGCAGGGGGATTGGAACTGGATGATCTTTAATGTCCATCCCTGTGGCGGTCCATCCAGGAGAGAAAGGGCTCAGGGAACAGTATTGGCCTCTAGACACTAAGATGTGAGGATAGATAACATCCAGTCAGGTTATTGTGGGAGGTGGGTGAGGAGAAAAGAACAATGGGAACATTTATGTGAAGTTATTCCTTATTAGGTTCTGTTCTGAACCTTGCCCTCTGATTGGTTCCATATAAGGTGTTGTTTCTATTTCTCTTGGTTCGCTGGTTCCCTGCCCTGAGTTAATGTATAAGATTGTGTTTCCTTCACTTTGTGGTCTTCTGGAATAGCTCTACATAGTGCACGGTTTATTTTTTATTTGCACCCTTTTATTTTTCTTTTTTAAACTGATTTTCAGGTGCTCCAGTTGTTCCCATCCCTATTTTGTTTTATTGCCATGCTCCTGGCTGATCTGGTCCCAGGGCTGCACACACTGACGGAAATGAAGGGCTCATCCACCATACAATGCAACACTTCCCAACCCAAACATTCAGTGATTCTATTATCCTATTATAAATGGCATGAATAGACTAATAAACTGGCAGGATTAATGGGCAGGTTTCCCTAAAGTTCAGAAGGAGTGGAATGGTGACTGAGGCCAGCTCTGACTCCCGTGAGTATCCTCAAGGTTTGCTACACTCAGCTGAAATAAACTGCCCTGAAAACACACATTTCTGAAGCAAGGGGACTCAGTATTACAGGTCTTGGATCCAATTTGTAAGATTAACAACATACCTACAATATATGTGTCCAACCTCACTGAGCTTTTGCTATGTCTCCATAAGTATAATCCACAGTGGAGAATTTAATTCCAGGTCCTATTAACAAATCCTGTGTGAATCTATGTGGTTATATTGCTGTTCTACATTGATTTTAAATTATAATTTTTAACTTTTCTGGAAGTCAGGTTGGCAGATTTCTTCAAGCATACATCTGATATCATGGGATGATCACAGTCAAAAGAAAGAAAATCCGTCAGGTTCCAGATATTTTTTTAAGTTGTTGTTTTCATATTTTTTCCTTTTTAATTAACATATTGAGCAAATAATCCTGATGTTATACAAACTGTACAGACACAAATATTCTGTCCACACAACTGTCAGTACAGCCCAATATCATTAACAGGAAGAGTAATTTCTCAGTAAATTCTTGATGTCTTAGTTATAAAACCTTTAGTCATGTAGAATCATGAAGTGAAACAGAGTCCAGAAAGCCACCTGTTACATTACACTGCCCTTCCATTATACTGCCACAGAGTGGGGGTCATGAGGTTTAAAATGAATACTGTTTCATTTAAATACTTCTGAACATTATAAACAATACAGCTTCATATGTAAATAGTGTTCAAATATTATTCTTTAATGCTCCAAAGTTCACCAATCCCTAAAACCAATGAGGAAAACTGGAATGATTTAGGATAATTTTCACTAGGTAAAAGCTGGTGTAAGTTCACTGATCCTAACAGATATACATTATCATCTATCAGCCGATTATTTGATCAGCCATAGACAAAGGAAAATTAATATGAAATTTGAATGCTTGCAAGCAGCAGCTGACTGAGGCCAATACAAATGAAAATACAACTTTGTTTCCATTATATTGGATTCTTTTCACTGAAGGGTAAAGAAAGAAATGATAAGCTGTTCCTTGAATAAATATTCCTATCAAGAATTGTGCAGAACAGCAGTGTCCAGGTGACCTGCTCGGAAGCCTTGGAATGCATCCCAAGGCTTCTGTGTGGTCACCTAGCCTGGAGACCTGTCTGCAGTGTCACAGTTCCCAGTGGTGGGTAGTCTTAAATCTAAGCAAGGATAATATATGGAAAGCTGTGCACACAGCTAAGTTCCTAGATGAAAAATCAGAACAATTTCAGACTGTGTGGGTTGTTGTAGAAACATACGGCAAAGGAAAGTTAAGATTAGAGAAAAGGTTTAATTATGTGATGAAATCCCTAGAAAAATGTCATAAAAGGTGATAAAGCTCAAAATCGCGTGACCTTTCAAGTCATAAAAGTGTTCTCCCACTGTAGGAATTCAGAGCCTTGACAACCTATAAAGAGGAAAAACTGAAATGATTTCCTGGTTGCAAGTGACAGGGACAGAAATGGTCAATAACTTTACTTAGGGAAAAGAAATGAGCTGCAGCAGATCTGTATCTCCTTTCTACCTTAGCCAGAGCTTGTTCTAAAGGCTCTAAAGTTTGTCCCTATTAGCTAAAACATGAAAGCAACATTAGTGATAAATACCACTGCACAAAGAAAGATCTCGATTTCCAATTTAGTTTATATGGCTAGAAATTATTAAATTGTTATCTAATATTTTTCCTTTTTTGGGGGGGCCGTGGGGATGGGAGGAAGGGAGGGGAGAGCAAGTTTGCTAGAAAGGAGGAATTCAAAAGAAGACTAAATCATTGAAATTAACATGGCCAAATCTTTTATTAGATTCAGTAGACATTTAAGGAAAGGACTCTGCCTTGATTAAAGCAATATATCCAACACGCAGGACTAGAATTCAGACTAGTTAGGAATATGAATTACATGACTTGAGAATTATGAATATTTCTGCATTTAGGGCTCTGCCAGTTTTAAAGAACTAGAATAGCTCTCTTAGTCAAGAAGTAACTCCTCCTCTGCAGGGTTTTATTGGATGAATAACCGTGCAAAATCTTATGTAGTTTTGTAATGATTTTCATTTCACAGCAGTTGTGCTGGAGTGTGTATACTTATTAGGAACCTTGGACATTAGTTTTTGAAAGGCATATATTTATCTTCTGTTACTACATCTAGCAATGATCAGAATATCAGAGTATAATCTTCCTTCAAAGCAAGTGATTTAGGTTAGGAACAAACAACTTTTTGGTAAATTACTGTGGAGACCCTGGGGGGGGGATCCCCTGGGCTGGGGAGACATAAGAAGCTTCCCACAAAAACCTGTTAAGATCCCATTGCCTCCTTCCCCTGTTCCTGTGTCTGTTCCCATGTCCCTGAGCCACTGCTTCCTTATTCCCCAATTGCCCTTATCTTTGTACTGCCTCGAGACCAGGCTCCTTGTGAAGGAGAAGCCTTGAATCTCCCCGTAAGTATGCCTGGGGACTCAGAACATCTCACCTCATGGCTGAATTAAACATCTGTGGATACCATGCAAAGGCCCTTTTTGCTTCCTTGCCCTGGACTTCACTAGCAGCTGTTCAGGCAGCACCAAATTACCATGGCTGTAATACAAATTAACTCAATTAACCTTTTTTCACTTGAGAGTATATCAACATGCGATACTCAAATGTGTTCCATTTATTTCAATTTTATTTTTCAAACATCTCAGAGGACAGAAGAATACTGCTCTATTGTCTATTGGGGTAGAACTGCAGCATGGGAGCCTAATATTATATATACTTGTAGTTATATACTTTCCTCTTTTTTTCAGTCGTAAGAGATAGCAAATGAGGCACTTAAGACATTTTTACACATTTTTAACCTCTGCTAGGACACAGTGAAAATCACATTCCGTGTTTCTAAAAGGCAGCTGTCTGAATTTAATTGCCAGGAAATAGGGGCCCTGTGTTTACCTCTGGTGTTTGATATAGTAGGTTCCTGCTCCTGATCCAGGTGGGAGGGTTACTGTGACATTTGGCCTCTGCTTCAGCAAAGGGAGTTTAGCTGAAATTTGTGCTTGCTGATAGTGCAATCAGCAGTAGTGATTTTCCCTTAGTGAAAAATCTTCATGGGAAGTAAAGTTCTGCTGGAAATACAGTACTCTGTCATACTCACAAACACAGGATGGTGTTCTTCCTTCATAAATTAATGCAGAACAGTGAGATGTGTTTGATGTTGTATAAAACAACTTAATGGAACAGGTATCTGACTGCTGTACTTGAAGTACATTACCTCTCTGTGAGCTTCATAAACTGAATCACAGACACTCTCTTGCAGGGGTCTTATTTGTGTCTGCAGACTAAGAAAACAAAAATACAACCTAAGAAAGTAATTGGCTTTTCATCACATTTCATGCTAAAATACCTCACAAATTTCTGAAAAATATTTAGACATATCTAGAAAATTCAAAGGTTTTCGTATTTCCAAAGAAATCCTGTGCTAACACTGGTACCACTACAGTTCTTGTACAAATCTTGGTTTTTCTTTCTCAATTAAAACTGAGGGAAGAAGGTTACCTGATTTACAATGTGCCAAGTTTCCAACAAAAGCTGATAAAAAAGCTATATTCTGTTTCTACCTCTGTGAGTCCTCATAGCTTGTTTCAAGAGGTGGTTAGGCATGCTGCCTCAAATCAAAATAAATTTTCCATAGCTACTTATGCCAGTGATGGATTTTATTTCTCAGACATTATAATAATAGGCAATTATCAGCTCAGGAGACATTAGCAGTGCAGGAGCAACAGTGATGTCATTGGTCTCTGTTGCTGATGTGTGTTCCATGGGCTTCCTGTTGATGCAAGACAGAAGAGAACATGAGGATGAGATTAAAATTGACACTGGCATAGTAATGTGATTATTGATGCTTTGGAAATTTATAGTGCAACTTAACAAAAAAGTCTGTTAAGAGCAATTTAAAGGGCAGCGTATTCTCAAATTTAATGACACAATCACAAAGTTATTTGCCTTGGAGTATATAAATACCTAGTAGTTCTTCTCATGTAGGATTTTGGTTCATTTGAGAGGTTAGGTAGCAGTTTAGTAATTAAATTACATAATTTGCTACATGGGACTTCCAGTTATGTAAAAATTTAATTCCGTTTTATTTCCTACTTGTCTAAGAGACTTTTGTCATGGGAATATGACTATAATAATTTAGAGATGTGAGTTCTGTTGCTAAAATTTCTTAGGTAATTATGTCTCTGTTACGCTGACAGCACACTTGTGAAAACCAAATGCACATCAGACCCTCTTTATCTCTTTGATTGTGAGCTAAATTCAACCTTGTCATTGAAACTACCCTGGGAAGGTTGATATTGAAGAGCAAATTAATTGCTCAAATAGATTTTCTCTTGGAGAAGCACAGGCCATGATGGCAACCAAGCCACAGCTTGTGGCCAAAATGAGAAAGCTTGCCCTCAAGAGCATTGCAAATATCTCCCCACTGAATAATCAGGCATCTTTCTTCCTTTTTGGAAACTGTCAGAGAGACTCATACTGGTACATTCTTCCAGGCATCAGGCTTAACCACACGGTGTTAGGAACAGGTCACTCAAAAGGGAAGAAAGGGAGAGAGGTAAAGGACATGAAACAGAGAATGAAAATGAAGTTTTGAGAAAAGGAATAGGAAGTAGGTAGGAGTGCTGACAGAAGAGAGATGTGATGTAGAATTCTTTGTCAGCTGGTAGGCATGTCATGAGTTTATTCTCAGGGTTGTGAAGTTGGTGCTGCTTTGTTTTCCTCCTCCCCATGCACATACATGTGTAACACTGTAGTGTGGCTGGTGCTGCAGTGCAGAGCTGGGTCACCCCTGGTGGAGGCTGAGGAAAAGGTGTCACTGAGTCACCCCTGGGAGACGTGCCCAGGGTGGTGAGCCTGCCTAACCATGGGGGACAGGGGAAGACTCATCATACCCTGGGGATTTGGGCTTGCAGAACTGCTTCCAGAAGAGAAGAATGTTCTAGGGAGATCACACATATTCTTATTTCTTTCTTTCTGTTTTCCCTCAATCTATTACAAAATAACATACCTAAAATAAGAAAGCATTCTAAAACTAGTTTTTTTGAAGTGCATTGGATGTACGAAAGCTAGTTTTATACGGTTTAGATGCTGGATGGGATGATGTTGGCGTGTTGAGAATCTTCCAGAATAACTGTTATTTCTTCTGTTGGACATAGAAAATCATGCAGACAGGATTTTCCATGAAGTTTCTGGTGCTCTGCATCTCATTGTGTATCTTTGTGTGTGTTGTGCGAATAAGCTGTACCAAAAGGAAAACTAAAAACAAAAAAGCTATATAGTTTTCTCAGTCATGCCAGGATGGAAGGCTTTTCTTAACAGCCCTCAACTGTGAGTGCAGGTGAGTGTAGCAAGCAAAATATACATTCAGAGAATAAATTGTATTCCTATGTGTAGGTGGAGCATGAACTCTAAAACTAGCTACCAGGTGAACAAAATATGGCAATAGTAGATTTCACTGTCTCAAAAAAGAGATGCTTTGTTAAAACACTTTGTAAATATCTATCTGCAGGCTTCCTAAACTGACATCAAAAACTTCCTTTTTGGTCAAACAATGTATGTAACTATCCTCCCTAATAATGCACATGTGCCTAGCCAATAGTGCAATCGTGTATTGCTGAGGTTTTTTGTTTTACATTACCCATCCAAGCTGTTTGGGGCAGAAGAAGTTTTTGCCATTACAACAGAGAAAAGGAAGAGGATTTTCTTTGTACAGAGAGTACAAACATTATTTGACATCTTTACTCTTTTTTAGCCTATGGAGTAATCTTTAAGCTTTCTTTTTCTTTTGATTGCAGTTCATGATATGTTAGAGATTTAACTGATAGATATCTAGAAAATTCAAAGGTTTTAGTATTTAGTATTTCATAGACTGTTCGAAATCTATTACTTTAAGCAGAAAAAGAGGAACAAAATCTTATGCAGAAAAGACAGAAAACTATGGAAATGAGAGGTCAAATGTCTTTCTAAAGGTAATTCAGCTTCTAGTACTACTGGTAGCATCCATATTTCTTGAATCATTTAAATCTCACAATAGTAGCTTAGTCCCAGGGCATCTTACTTGCAGTTTGCTATTTTTCTGAGATTTGTTATTTGCCTATTGAGTTCCCTGCCAGGCAAATCTAGCATCTTAATTTTCTAGCCTTGTATTCCATCCTGTTCTCTCCAAACTGATTCAGCCATCCCTTGAAATTACAACTGTGAAACTGCTAAATTAACCTTACAGCTATCCCCTCATTTTAAAAATCATAATAATAGTAATCGCAATAGTAATAATAACTATAAAAATAATAATAGGAAAATATTGATTTATTTGAAAATTTGAAGTACATTTAACTATTCACAGCTAGGAACAGATAGATCATCAACTACTACTTCTGAAAAATATTTAAGGAGAATATAGTTGGACATGATGCATTATAGATAGAAATGTGTTTTCATTACAAATAATGTGTTTTAACATCAGAAATAAGACTGATTATTTCCTTTTCATGAACTAGAATATTTCTAGAATATTATAGGACACTATTTGGCTCAGGCTCCAACTACTTTCTCTTTCCCTGAGATGATGTAAGCACCATACCTATTCCCATATCCATATTTAAAAGGAACCATTTTCTGAGAAAGTAAGGTGAACTATTACAGAGGAAGCAGAAAGCCCATGCCACCACAGCCGAACAAAAATATTTTAGCAGGAGGCCAGCACTACAAAAGAAAAGCCTCCCCAGAGGTTCTTGCTTTACTCACAGCTAGAATGACCTAAAAATAACATACTGCTGCACAGAATCACAGCTACATTATTCCCCTTGCAGTGTTACCAACACTTCAAGCTAAATTAAAGAAGCCATTCTAAATTTAATTTTCAGAAGCGTATTAATAATAAAAGCCCCTGTTATGGCCTTATTATTATATGGGGAGCCCAGTCCCCAGGGGGACCGAGTGCCCGAGTTGCCAGGCTTATGGCCAATGCCATGGGGCTGCCTGCTAGCAAGCAATGGTGGTTATCTGTCACCCTGGTTTTTTAAGATTTTCTAGGCCTTCTGATATGGACATTCTTGTGGTGAACTTTTTCAGACACTTTCTGTAAATAACTGATTGTTTTGTCTTCTTTTATGGAGGAGGAGAAAGTTGATGGACTGTTGCTTTGACCAGTGTCATTGGAGAGGTGTCCCTATACCCTCCAATCCACTGTCACTTTTGGAAAACTATGAATGTTGGAGTCAGGGAAATAAACTCTCTCTTCCTTCCTTCGCCTGAAGAACAGTGGTGTGCTTGCATTCTTTCGTGTCCGATAGTGACAGTTATCAGCTCTTGTAGTGATTGCAAGCCTCAGGGTTTCAGCTCTTGCTCGCCAGGCAGTGGTGCACCCGGGCTGAGGCAGACGGAGAGAGAGGAGAAGGAGATGCTCGGAGGTTCCGCGGCGGTGGTTTTATTGAGGGGATGCGCGAAGGGTCCCGAATCAGCTCTTCTGCTGCTGAATGGGCTAAGACATGCCCCTTTTATAGGGTTCAGGAGGATCCAGATTTGACCAATAGTAAGGGTTAAAGTAAAATAACCTATGGGGTTACAGGGATAAGCTTTGGGGGGTCAGGGAGTCAGGAACTAAAGCTGCTGTCTCAGCATTCCTCTTATTCAATTCTCCATGGGGCTTTCCCTATGTCCAGGGAGTTTACTACAGCGTGTCTTTCCTCTTCTCTGACTTCTGCTTTATAATCTACTATTGCTTTCTTCTGGTTAATTAAAGAAGTACTATTTAATTCCATACATGTCTGTCTTGATGATGACATATATTTGAAAAGGCACTTTTTGATGCGCACTCTCTGCTGTAGTTCTATTTCATAAAGAAATTCACAAGGTTTTTCTAGGATCCAGGTAGAAGCTCAGCAGTTTCCTATTTTCTCAGTGTTCAAACATCATATTATAGTACAGATATATATATTTCTAAATGTTAGTTCAGTTTTATAGTTTACAAAGTGCTTATCTTCATATTTAACAAACACTAGTAGCTGTAATTGATATATTTTGCCAATGGTTTAGTATTCAAATACTGTTTCCCTGAATCCACGGGGTTATACGGTCAAATCCGTCTTCCCGGAAAAAGCTCCAACTCATTGGGGGATAAGATTACATTCTATGCCACCTTCATTTACCCATACTGTATCCCCATACAAAGGTGCTGGCTTTAAAGGGTTCTTATCAACACATCTAACTAATAATTTTTGTTGGGTTTTTTTTCAGGAGACGAGTTGAGAGGCAATAAGTAAGAGCTCAAGTCTCTGCAGGGCACATGGTTTTGCGATGGTTTTTGTATATGTGCATTTACTTCCTCTATAAAAACTTTCTGAGAGATTAAACAAGACCCTGGAGAGGAAGAATATAAACTTTTCCTCAAGACAGCAAAAAACCCTCATCATTTCCTGTCAAAAAGTAAACCATACTTCCACAGAGGAAACAGGTACACTTTTGGCCAAGACTTGGTGGTGAAGTTGGAGAACTTTCTTGTTACGTGAAGTCATTGGTTGGAGACAGGGACAACACAAACTCTCAGAGATCCATGCCACAGCAGTGATGGTTTGTTATGGAAGATTCCTTATATAGGGGGTTTGAAACTCCAGGGTTTAAACAGCTGATTGATTGAGGTCTCTCTCCACCCAGATCTCTGGGCAGTGGTGCTTCTGCATCTGGGCTTGAGCAGGGTTGGCTGAGGGTCCCCTGGATAGGTTTAAATCCAGCCTGTCTGGGGACTTGTTTGTCTGTTTTCTGGAATGAACCAGGCTAGCTGAATTGGATTTGTGTTACGGCTAGATTTACCTTGTCCAGGTACAGACCAGCTGTAGCTGTCTCAGTACTGTGACACTTTCTCAGTTTCTGTGCAGTAATCTCTGAACAGGTTGCCGAAAATAAGAAAATGCTTGAACTTGGAGGATGTAGTGCAGCTGTAGCTGTTTGGGTGCTATGGACTTTGTCAATGTACTATGGCCTATACTATATCTGATATACTATGTCAACTCTCTATTCCTTCAAATTATTTTCATTCCTATTTAAAGTGTTCCAAAGTGCTTCTGTTTGGATAGGGGACAGAAACATCATTACACTTCCCCCCAAAGTCAGCTATCTTTCTTGCACCAGAGGAGTGAGGCATCTACTGGAAGAAGAAAACCCCTACACTGCAATAACTACTAATATCAATGTTTAAATTATCGTCTCTAAGCATGTACATTAATTCCTCATGGACATAAATGAAGTATATAACCCCATTTCATGCTAATGTTTCATATTTGTTCTTTATTTGGTCTTATTTCCAATCCAGACTGCTGCAATTTGGGGGGAGAGAGGGGGAGGAGAGGATGAAGGTGGGAATGGCACACTAATTTCTTATGAAAAGTATGTCTAGCATGTATTAACTCTATCAAAACTCAGACTATTACAAGGTTGAGCCCATGTATGGCTGAGATGCCATTAAGCTTGACATTTCTAGGGCTGCCTGGAACTGGGATTAATCTCTGAATTGACGCTTTTGTGGCTTAAAGGAGAGGAAGAGCATATAAAAAGAAATGGAATCGTCGTACGGTCGTTTGTACTCAGTTACAGTAAATCAAATTGATCAACTTTTTCTTCAAGTGCTAAATTAGCAGAAATTTCCTAGAACAAGCTCATTGCATTGGTGTATGTGGAAGTGAGGGCAGTAGTGAATGACTTTTCAGAGGCAGACTTGAAGTCATGTGCAATTATCTCTAACAACTCCGCTCTAGTTTACATTAATCTGTTACTCTGTGTTACTACTCCAGATAGAGCGGTAGCTTTTCTTTGCTGAAATGAGAATCCACTATCACCTTCATCATACCCCTGCTATTTATTTAACTTCATTTATTTAACTGGGCAAGTATTAAGGGACAAGCAAGTAGTGCAGATTTCCTCATGGGAGTCTGCTATGGGACACTGAGACAGGTTGACAGCACTGATGAATTATTTTCTAGGGAACTAAGAGATTACTTATTCGGCCACCCTTGACCATATAGAACAATCCATCTTGCCAGATATTAACCATACTATTAGTATAGGAATTACTGCCATATTATTAGTATGGGAATAACCCACCGGTGGTAAAGAAGGTCCAAAACACCCCTAAAATATTTGTGTTATAACTTAACTAGAAGGACACAGACCTGTTAAAATGAGTCCAGAGGAGGGTCCTGAGGATGGTTACAGGATAGAGCATCTTCCCTCTGAGAAAATGCTTAGATAATTGTCATTGTTCATCCTAGAGAAGACTCCAGAGAGTCCTTATAGCAGCCTTCTAGTGGGGGCCAACAAGAAAGCTGGGAGAGGGACTTTTTGCATGGGTGTGTAGTGATGAAATGTAATTGGTTTAGATTAGGCATTAAGAAGAAAGTCTTTACTCTGAGGGTGGCGAGGCACTGCTACAGGCTGGCCAAAGAAGCTGTGGGCGTATCATAGAAAGTTCATATCGTAGAAGAGTTCAAGGCCAGGCTGGATGGATCTTTGAGCCACCTGGTGAAGGGGAAGGTGTCCCATGGGGGATTGGAATGACATGATCTTAAAGGTCTCTTCTAATCCTAAGCATTGTACGAGTCTGTGATTCATGGCACAGGTACTAAAGGAGGCAACCAAGACAGGTGCCCTTCTTGCTTTGTTTATTTTTAAAAGAAGGATTCTAGTGAGTGAAGCAGTGACTGGTGGCTATCTTAGCCACAGTAACCATGAAGGAATCAAGTCTGAAATCTCTGACAGCAGGAGGAAAAGTGCCAGCAAAATGTCAGCCCCTGGACAAGAGGAGAGCAGACTTAGAGAAGTCCCTGAGAAAATACTTTAGAGGGTACTGGGGTACCTCAGTGCTGGTCACTTTATAAGCACCACTTCCCAAGAGCACAGGAATGGGCAATTCCAAAATGTTAGAAGTCAAGTAGGGGGCTTCTTTTGAAATGCTGGCTTGGCTAAGCAGGCACCTTCTTCTGGAGCCAAGGTAAGAACAAGAAAGTGTATGGCCAATGGAGGAAAGCTCATGTGACATGAAGGGCATACAGAGATACTGGTCCCCACTGTAGGGAGAAAATTTGCGTGTCTGAAAGTCTGTTGGAGCTGAAGAAGACCAGGACTGTGGGGGACAGTAAAAAGTGCTTTTAAATGGGTTAATAGCAAAATAGCAATAGGCAGAAATAACATTGTCCCAAAGATCTGGCTGATGTTATCTTGAAGCCTTTCTTTTTCATTTTTGGATGATCTTGGGCTTCTGGAAATGTCCTGGTCAACTGGCAAATTTCCAAATTCCAGCTCAGGTCATTCTATGATTTACAATTCACTTCCAGGACCCTGCTCACAGGTTCAGAATTCTCTTGAACTGTGTGTTAGGTAAGATGTGGGCAGGTAAAAAGAATTTTTGTCTTTTCCTACTCTCAAATACTCAAATATCAATCCTAAGTGTGTGATTTTTTGACTGAAGGGAATCTGAATCCTTAAATCAGATTTCTTAAATCTTATCAATCCTTAAATCTGATTTTCTTATACTGTTCTCGCTGTTGCCATATTTTAGTATGTTATAACCCTGCACAGAACCTGGAGGACATTGCAGAAATGTGATGCAAGCTGTGAATCATAGGAATCTTATTGTAGATGCTAGTAGAAGTTGTTTCAGTAAAGTCACAGAGGGCTGTAAGACTGTATTAAATACTGCCCACTCTAATAAACTGTAATACAGTTAAATATCTCCTGTATTTCGACACATGATTTAGAGAGGAACATGGTATGTGACACAGAAACAAAATATAGAACTCACCTTTACAGTGTGAAAAGCAAACGCGGCATACACTAGAAATGATATATATCAAAATACAGAGAACAGCAGGAATACAGAACTTACACATTAAATTAGTCATAATAGTCACATGAAAGCTGGTGAGCAGCAAGAAATTTGGCAGGATGTGCTTGACAACATCATTCTGCCTTAGGAAAAATTATTCTTACAGGAATATTCCAGTATTTGCTTCTCAATGGCAGACAATCCCAGAAACCTCTGAGACACTGAGGCCCCAGCAGGCACAAAAAGCATGATGAAGGGAAAAAAGAACATGTCCTTTTTGAGAACAATCACAAAAGTATACTATACAGCAACTGGAATTAAACACAAGCAATTTTTGAAATTGAATCATAGCTATGTTCAGGGAGAGGACTTAGAGATTTGGAGACTTTGCAGCAGATATTTTTTAATTGAAAACTCATACACGTTCACTTTAGTTCAAAAGAAACTTCTAAACAGAGAAAAATTTAATCTTTTTTGCTCGATTTTAAAGGTAGTGAGTGAAGAAAATAAGCCTCTATCACAAGCATGTAAATCAGTGGAAATGCAGTGTCTAAAGCAACTTGTTCCTCTTGTTTACTCAGTGTGTCTTCTCCTGTTCATGCCATTTATTTGTTAACTTTTTCATATCTTGTTGTTTGGTTTGGCATTTAAACTCAGAGAAAATTCATGTTGTTTTGCTAAAAAAAAGCATTAAAAAGTGGGATATTCCAAATTTTACCTCCTAAGATGCATCAATTCTTATCTAGAATGATTAGATCTGGTAGATTCTTGCTTTGTTCTTTCAAACCTCTGTTTACAATCGCTGTGAATTTCTTTAGAGGACAACCAAGACTGTTTTTGTAAGTCAAAACAGCAACCTGTCCTACGAAAAACACAGGCATCAGTCTGAATCTCTTCTCCCTATTGTGTTTGTAATCAAGAGGGATTTAAGAACAAGGTATTTCCCCAAGGTACTAATGTTTTCTTTTTTCTGCCCTGTCTCCTCATGCAATATGTGTACCAGAATTAAGTGTCAGCAGAGTGGGTGTGAAGCCTCTGTCATTTCTGTAAGACAATTCTGTATGACAAGTACAAAATATTTTGCCATACCTTGTTTAAATTTTAACTTTGAATCAATTTCAATTTTAACTTTGAATCTAATATTTCTTTTAAAAGAATTCCTTGATTTATACATACAACAAAAAGTATAGTTTTTAGTAAGCAAAAGCTTTTAGAAAGGGATGTTGCCTATTGTAGCTCGCAGATGCTCTCAGAATATTACAAAATGGCTGTCTTAGACTTATAAAGCAGTAAAATCGATGTGCAGGAGAAGAGCAATCAATTCCTTCTGTGGAACAAAATAATTTGCATGCACCTGCTTGTTCATGAGGCTGCCTGCTTTCCATGTTGGCCTGGACTGAGAACAGTGAGTGCACAGCCCATGCACCTGTATATTAATGACATGACCTTTGCTGCCTTTTGAAATGTTATCCTGGAAATACTTAATCACAAGATTAAAGAAACCACTGGGCCACTTCAAATTGATACTGGACAGTTTATAAGGAGGAGATGCTCTAACACTGGCAGCATTGTTAAACACTTACTTTGCATCTCTCCTTGCAGAGAAGCATAGAAAAAAATCAGTTCAAGCCTGAGATCAGTTTACAAGTTATGACAGAGTGATACAGATATGTACAGATTGGAGAATTGCTTCCTAAGACCTTAAATCCACTTACTGCATACAAAGAATATTGCCTTGATAAGATGAATCTGTTAGTCTTAGAGGTTGCAAGTGAGGAAATAAGCAAAGGGGTAGTTGTCTGTTTCTCCTGCTTTGGGATTTGGTTTAGGGGATCTGAAACTAGAGAAACAAATATCCCTATTTTAATTGTTTTGAGATAAAAGCAAAACATACCAGTCTGAATTAACTTAAGAGTGATTTGTTTCATTCTGGGGGAGTCCAGGCTACTTTAAGAAAAACAGGAGGTAAGAAGGGGAGAAAAGTATAAAAAATAATGGAGAAAAACTTAACTTCAAAACCTCCTACACTACTTTGAACGCAGTAAAATACCTGCCAAGTATCTGGACATCCATGAGCGCGATTGACTGCAGATCAAACAAAGTAAATCTGAATTTTCAGAGTTCCTAGTTGCTCTGTGTAAGTATTATCCACCATCTGTACAGCATCAGCATGGGCCCATTGCTTGATGTGCCAGCTCCTGGCCCTTTTATGGGTGGTCATCCCATAAAAATTCATTACACAACATCAAGTGTTTATAACATTAGGCTGGTAGCAGTGGAGAAGTTTTAGGGGGCAGGATATACACACAATGAAAAATTAAGGATCTTACCGCTGCCTTTGCATCAGAAATGAGCAGATGTTTAGATTCATGGGTGAAGAGGTCTGCTGCAGGCATAGGCCCCATCTCTCTGCAATCACAACAGATTTGCAGCTGGCCTGACAGTCCCCCTGGAGATGTGGTACAGAGCAGAGAGCTAACCAGCCCATCCGTTCTAAAGGCATTTGGAGGCATAGGTGAATAAGTCATGAAGGAAACCACATTTCCCACTAAATGGCCAGATTTTTCATGTGTTCATTCATGCTTGCTGTTATTATCTTCTCATTTTAATGTTATTGTCAATTGCATTATCAATGTTTTGTGGTGATGCCTTGATGCTCTACCAAAATGGAAGGTGAAACGACTTGGGAATCTAAGCTGGTTTGTTTCTATCCAGTACTTGATTCACTTCCAGGTTCTTCTTTTCATATTCAGAAGAGCAGAGGAAAAAGCAATGCTATAATTATTAATTTTTCAACACCTGCAACTTACTCAACATAGTTTTCTTCTGAAGCTGTAACATTACCAGGAGAAATTATAAGAGAGATGGTAAACTCTTCTGCATACACAAAAACCAAATAGATTTAAAAGCAAATAGATTTCATTGAGGGGACAAAAGTATGCGGGAATATGGAGAATTCACTAATGGTCTTAAACATGCTCTATTAATGTGAGTTTCACTCACATGCAAAATCTCTTTGGTTTAAACTATCCAGGTAAGTATCAAATGCCATATCTTTGGGTTAACAAAATAAATCAAAAACAAATAAAAGGATAAATCTCTTTATTTGGCAGGGGGCTTCTTATTTTGTACTTTTTATGTTATTACTAACATGAGAAGCATTCTCTTCCACTGGTTCTTCATTTTTGTAAGTCCTTATCAAATACATAGGAATCTGTAGTACTTGAAAGCTACATCACAGAAGACAGGTTAATTTTCCCCCTTTTCTGTAAGAACGGGAGAGCATACTACTCATGTTAAGACACACTTTAGCTTTGGACACTAATTGAATATCACCGTGTCTTACAAACTGGAGATGAATAAATATTCTTTTGGTGACCTTTTTACAATGTATGATTTTTAAATAAGAAACCTAGGTCTTATGCCACAAGTAGAAAACACTAAAGCATAGTAGAAAACACTACAGAAAATATATGGAAATATACTTTCTGGAACACTGGAAAAAGAGTTAGAAAATGTGTTGTTGATACCTACAGTCCGTAATTTATATAGTGATCAGAAAAACAAAGAAGTCAGATGTACTGTTACACAATTCACTCAACTGCAGTTTTCATCTGAGCGAGCAATATGACAGCTGGCTAGAGCAGTTTGTGCCTCAGTAGAACAAATGGAAGGCTAAAATTGCATTCACAGAGGAAAAGGCATGGGGGCCAGGCACATGTGTGTGTGTGTGTGTGTGTGTGCATGGACAGATATGTATGCACATGTCCTGTCAGATGGATTACATTATCATCTGAAGGAACGAGACAAAATTGCAAAGCTCTCTTGAAGAGCAGCTTCCAATTGGGTTATTTCAGTCTTTAGCATGGGGTAACGTGGATAAAGACCTGTTAAGCCACTGACCCCTGGCTTAATGAGATCTGTGCTCTAGGAGAAAGCCCAAAACCCCATCTGGCTGGCTCTCAGCAGTGTAGAAAAAGTCAACCACTCTACCAGAGAAAACAGAGGATTGAGTTTAAAGAGTTGAGATAGAGGAAAAAGAAGGAAAAGACAATGAGCACGCAAAAAAAAAAAAAAAAATTGCTGTCAGTGTCCTACTGATATATTCAAGCATTCTACCCAGTGCTTTAAAAGGAACAATGAAAAATTAAATAATAATACCGCCTCAGACAGACACCATAGTCACATCTCTATAAGAGTGAAATGAATATTTTTAAAGAAATCCTTGAAAACAACCCTCAGCAGCTCAGAGTTTCAGCTAGTCTGAAAGCAACTGGGGTTTTCTGCTGTTCCTGGCAGTCTCTGACAGGGCAGTGCAGACAATGCTGAGTTCTGGCTGCCCTTCATGGAACCTTATTTTCCAGCACATGTCCCACTGATAAATGTTTCCATGTTGAAATTAAAGCCATTACATAGAAGCTAAGACCTCACTGGGGGCTTAAAGTCACAGCTTTTCTTCTGCCCAGGAAAAGTGATTATAGAGCGTCAATATTCATGTAATAAAAGACAGCGCTTCTGTTAATAAAACTAGATGAAGTAGAATTAAAAAAATATTGCTATACACTGAGGTGGAGATAAGGGAGAAAAAGTGGGGTTCTGTAGAACTGCTGCATGGGTTTTTGGTTTTGTGGAGTTTGGAACAAATGTTGCTGCAAGACTGTGCTGCTCTTCAGTGGTGCTGGAACCAGCCACAGCAGCCCAGCTCTCCCAGGAGAATTCCAGGTTCAAAGGGAGTCATACCCCTACACCAGAATGTCCTAACAAACAAACAGCCCAGGCTTGCTCAGACAGTGGTGTGAGTGGATTTGTGTCTTTTTAGGCAAAAAGCCATAAGAATGAGCCACACTGGAGGGCAGAATTAATGAAAGTGTGGAGAATCTGATGATGTTTTCACTTCTGTAGAAATTAAACTTCCACAATCCCTTAAATGCTTTTTTTCTCGGCGACCAGTGCAGCAATTTGTAATGTGGTACACTTAGCCAATATGTTTAAGGAAGGAAATGTGTTGTGGTAAAGGCACTTGACTAACTTTCCGTTTCTAGCTCTACTAAAAAATGTCTGTGTGACCCTGAGAAAGAATTTTACTCCTCCAGCAAGACTTGTCCTGCATCTTCCAGGTATATAATTAATTTGGAACACCAGAAGAAGAGCTTTGTGAATGGTACGATCACTACACAGATCAGCAATTTTTATTAATTCAGAATATTAGGGGGTAGATGATTTTATTGAAAACCTCAAAAACCTCTGCTTATCCCAACAAACCTACTCCACAAAAAAGAAAAAAAAATCAAATGAAAACAAATATCTTGCCCCCCTCCCCACCAAACCTCCAAAAATAACATCCCAAAACCAAACCAACCAGCTAAAAAATAACCAAACCCATAAAACCAAATGGGCATGAGGGGAGAAAAAAACCCTTTTTTTCTTGTTTGAAATTAGGAAACTTTTGAAAATATCTTCTTTCCAAAGTCACAGAATTGTTCCTTTATCTTCCATTTGCCTTTTTCTTTTTTTAATTGCACCTGTGCCCTAAGAAAAGAGAAGCTGCTTTCTCCCATGGTCTGCACTCAACAAACCTATCTAGTTCAGTTCCTAAAATCACCTTAGTAGCAAGAGGTGGAGAAAACCAGCTATTTTTTCCTTCAGTTCAATGTGAAAATATCAAACTGCTGTTACCCGAGTTACTGCTCGGGTTACTGTTACGTGTTTGAACTCATCAGGCCATATGAAGCAAATTTTTAAAATGTCAAATCTGTTCTACCAGGCTGTCCATGGAGACAGAAGGGGTGATATTTGTGCTGTTGTGCTAGTGTTACCTGCCTGGGAAGAGGAATATGACCAACATCATTTTTAGGCTGATAAATATGGCAATAACAGGATAAAACATTCCTTAAGCACTGATAGCATGTACTTGCCACTCTAGGCCCATCTTGGCTGTCACATCAAATAAAGGAAGCAGAGACAGAATAGTTACAAGGAATAGACTATGTAAGAGGATTAGACAAAGGAAAGACTGGCATCCAAATATGTCCTTCTGGAATGCAAGTTTTCTCTTTAGACACAGGATTCTTCTCCCCCCGCTAAATAAATTCTGTAACACCTACAGGTTCTGTAAAAGCTCCCTGTATAGAAGGATAAATCACAGCAGCCCCAGCAGCACAAATCACAGTGGATTTCTTGAGGTAAATCTGCAAATAAAAGAGAGCTGCGCTCCTGTTTCCTCTTCCTAGCATTTACAAAACCCAATAGCACAAATATAAGCAACTGATATTTGAAACAGAAAATCACTCAGCTGATGGAGGGATCAGGAGATAATGAAGCAGGGAAACTACTAAGTGCAAACGAGTAGTGCTTCACTGGTATTTGATTGATAATTTTAACCAACAGAGGTTATTACAAAGATGCCTCATAAGAGATCTCTGCTTAGGGGGCTATGCAGTTTCAGGAAGAGATTTAGTTGTGATATTTTCAGTTTGGGGGAGTATTTTTGTTACTTGAAAGTTAAAAATCATTTTTGCCAACATCTGGCTCAAAAACCCAAACAATCAAACTCAGCTCAAAGCCTGTGCAGGTCTTGATAGCATTATGTGCTTTGACAGTAATTCCTTCTTCTCCAAATTATGGATGTATTTCGCAAAGATTAAAAACAACATTTCCCAAAGTTTATCTGATGGTAAATAATCAGGGAGCCGGCCAGAAGGGAACACAGAGTTTTCAAAGAAGGTGAATTGGTGCACTTTTATTGCACATTTTCTTGTGCTTGGGTATTCAATCTCTTATTATATGATGTTGTTGGTTGGGGACAGGGACAACATGAACTCACTGAGAGTCCTGGACAAATAATGTGTTTTATTGTTCAGAACTTTTTATAGGAAGCTTGAATTTCCCGGGCTCAGGCAGTTGATTGGCTGGGATCTCTTTCTGCCTACACCTTTGGACAGTGGTGTTTCTGCATCAAAGCTCAAACAGGGTTGGCTGAAGGGCCCCTGTATAGGTTTGAAACCAACCTAGCTAGGAACTTGTTCATCTGTTTTCTGGAATGAACTAGGCTAGCCTAATTGGGTTTGTGTTTACCTTGTCCAGCTGGAGACTGGCTGTACTGTGACAGTACTGTGACAATTTCTAATTAGGATGAGATTATATATGAAGCATAGAGGCAGATTAATTTTTTTCGTACCTATTCACCTAATGGTGATCAAAGGTGTGATGCACAAGCTTAGTTAAAACATTCCTTTTTGTTCGTTTGGTTTTTTTTTTTTTGTTTGATTTGTTTCGATTTTTGTTTTGGTTTTTTGCTGGTTTTTTATTTTATTGGTGGTGGTTTTCGGGGGCTTATTTTTGTGTGCTTTGTTTATTTGGTTTTGATTTTGGTTTGGTCTTGTTTTGTTTTGTTTTGTTTGTGGGGTTTTTTGTTTTGTTTTTCCTGAATGACAGAGCATTCTGGGTAAAGTTGAGGGGTTTGGCTCCTTTTTCCTCTTATAACTGATAATTCACCTGTATGGTGATTTGTAGAGACAAGTTTATAGTGTTTTCAGTCAGCTGGACTCCTGAAGCTGTGGCTGGGCAGTTTACTTCCCTTGTCTTGAGCTGAAATGTGTGTTTAGCAACAGACAGCTCTCTTTGCCACTCTAGAAGAAATACAACGCTTAGCTCACCTATTGTCTCTTCTCCATTTTTCTAACTGCCAAAAGAAAAAAAAAATGTCTGGGTGTAGGAAAATTTAGTGGAGAGTGCTTTATGTACTGAGTCACAGACACCAGTGAAAGTATTCTACCTGTTTGGAGGCTGCACGTTCAGGCAGTAACAATGTGGGTCAATCTGAACGAAATGTGTTTTTACCAGAAGAGGAAATCTTAGAAGACGTAATTGAAACTGTTTGGCATAATTTAAACTGTTTTCTTCCTACAACTAGCATTTCTTTTCAGGAATGATGCAAGTTTTGACGGTAGTTATCCAAGGTGAAAACATACAGGCTAGTCAGCTGTTTGAGAAAAACCTTGTGATGTCAGCTGAAATGCATATACCCCCCCAAACACTCACTATATGCTCCAGATTTTAAAACTATCAAAATATTATGGGACCTTTTGTGTTTTGAGAAACTCAGGTTTATACTGCATGATTAAGGAGATACCTTTTAAAACATGGTTATCAATTATACTTTGCAGTAGTTTCCTAATGGTGGAAAAAAGTATTATTGCATTGTATCTACGCCTGACCAAGAAAGGCTGGCTAAATTTCTGAGGACAGCTGTGCTGAGAAGTGTGCCCTGTGACACAATGGCAACTGCAACCACAATTGAATTGTTCCCCAGGCCAGCAAATGGAATAAGTGAGCATTAAATGTAATACCTAATGAATGCTTTCCAGGAGATTAAAACCACTCTGCGGGCTAGCATGACTGCTAATCCATCCCAAGCCTAGGGAAGCAATGAGCATAAATCATCCATAAGATGCTTTGGCAAACATTTGCAAGACAGCTGAAAGATCATGTGTAATACCAGCTTCAGCTAACCTCATTGCCTTCTTTCCTTAATCCAACACAAAATAAAAATTCTAAGTTAACATTTAGAGTATAATCACTTCTTAAAATTTAAATTAGAAATGGAAAAACACTGATTTCAGAATTTGTTTTACAAATTAAAATAATATTCTTCCTGTGTTTATAACTCAATGCAGATCTTTTTAGACCTTTATGCACCAAATTTGTTGTTATGTGGAATTTTAAGGCAAATTCAATGCCTAAATGGTTTTGCAGGGCTAAATACTAATAATTTATTATTTTAATTAAATTTGTAATCTCATTTTTCCAAACACACTTGAATTTGAGTGCTATGCATATATATAGTACACTTGATAAATTTTTCACATCCCTGTCTTTTTTTAGCACAGCAGATCTCCTTCATAAACTGTGTATGTTGCATTAGATATCTAATCTGATAAGAGTTTAATTACATGGATAAGGACAATTTTGTCCTTGCTTTCAACTGTGTACCTCTAAAGTGGTTTTGTGTATTTTTATAGTCTTTAAATGCTAATTTCAATTTTTTTTTCCTCAGCATAATTGTTGACTTGAGAAATACAGTAGCATGGGTAATCTATGTATAAAAACTCCTAGTTTAATTGAGCTTTTGCTCTCTTCAAAATGTTAAAGAGAGCTGAGCAAGATTTTCAAACATCAGTTCTGGACCAAATTTAATGAATTTCAGTGAAATATATATAGACCTAGAAAGCTAGCATATTAATTGGAAACATTCCCCAAGTTGCAATGTTAGGGAAAATACATAAATGAGTCTCTTACACTCTCCTAGGTTCCATCAAAAATACTTGACAGGAGCATGCCAAGCTTTTATGACAGGGTGAATTCGTGTAAGTGCTCATCCAGCTCTGGCTGCTCTGACTCTTGCCCTGGGTAGCATTTTCTTCTGATGGAGTAAATTAAACTTTAAATAACGCAGACCTATGTGTAAACCCAATATTAGAAATGTCTTTGTCCCTGTGCCTTGTTTAAGGTCAGCCTCAATCTTGATGAAAAGGTAAGATAGGTAAAAGCACGTGTTACTTTGACACAGAACTAAAAGCTAAATGCTTTTTCTTTAAACTTCTTTCTATCCAATATTTTCATGCTTTAACACAATAGAGTTGCAAGGAGGAAGACCATATCCACACTGAATAAGAGAAGGCAAATGCATGGCATTCTTCCACACTGAGCAGCAAAGTGCCAACTCACATAACATTTCCCTTGCACAGGTGTGTTACAGTTAGCAAATAAGAAATACACACATTTTCATGAAGCCCTTGGCTGAAACTTCATCCAGAAGGGCAAGCCTTAAAGTAAATAAACAAAGACAAATAAAGAAGAAGGAAAAAAATACGTTTCTTTGGCACAAAATCAAATCCACGCAAAAGCCAAGGAGAGCTTGAGAGCCAGTTTCATGCTAATAAGCAAATGCTATTGAAGTATGATGTTTTGTGAAAGATTTTCAGAGAGGTACTTCCATATATCTCAATGGATTTGGAAGATAAGTATTATTTGTCTCCATATCACAGACAATGCAAATGGATGTCATGAAACTGCTTGTTCCAGGACATGTTCGACTAAAATATTGCTGTTTAATCCTTTCTCTTCAATGCTGCCATATATACTACCCCACTGTATGCTCCAGCTTGCAAAATTCTGGTCAGAAAAAAAAAATTTCTCCTGGGCATTTTTGAAAATTTAATAAGTTTCTGTGCTGAAGTCTCTGCTTTTTTATTAAAGGCAATCCATGTCAGGAGACTATCACCATGCCAGCTACTCCAGGCAGCTGTAAACCATCCACGTGGTGTATGAGAATTACAACCCTGATGCATATTCAGTGTGTTTCATTGAGTACTCTGGAAATCAGATGCACTTCAGGAGTAAATGAGGAGGCGAGAGCAATCTGGGAACAAATCTACCTGAGGCAGTAACCTGCCTTAAGTCTTCCCAGGAGCACTGGAGCTTGAAGGAGATAATCACTATAAATTCAGCATGGCCTTTCCCTCCTTTGACCAGGTCCACTCCTGAGGAACAATGCAACTTGGCCTCGTTTTTACCCAAGATAAGTATATTTGAAAGTTTGGTTATTTCACGAAGGAGCAGTTGAAAGGTTTCTGGCAGTTGCATCTCTGAAACTCATTCTTCCTTCTCTTTTCCCGTCGATTTTAGTAAAAAAGAGGAAGTATTTTCTAATGTGCTCTTTCATCTTTTCCCCTGGCCTGAACGTTGATCTCCTGTTGAGACATAACTGCCACATTCCTCTGTTGCAATGCTAACAGAAGAACTGTTACTCAACTAGATGCTCGCTGGAAAAATGCTGAAGGTGGTATGAAGTAAGATCTCACACTCTGAAGCCACAAAATAGATTTCACAAGAAAAAAAAAGTGAAAAATAATAATTTCTTCTCATGCAGTTCTTTATTCATAGCAGTCTAGCCCGCTGTTGCACTAGTGATGTCCCCAAGGGTTCTTGACTTAGAAATACAGCAGATGGCACGAAGATGCCCACCTGCTCTGTCCAATCAGTTAGAAACATAACATTTTTTCCATAAGGACTCCTCTTCAAAGAGAGATAAATGATTTATAGTAATTTGTCAATCCTTTCTGAGCTCCTGCTCTGTGTCTTTCAGCAGCTGCAGATTGCTGCCACTCAAATTATTTCCTCCCCTTTTTATACTAAGGTTGCAACAGGCAAGGTGATCAAAGAACAGGAATACTTTTCAGCCAATGTCATAGCTTAGAGTGTGCCTTTCATTCATAAACATTGTATTATGTTATGCAGAGACACCCATCTTAATTGCTATAGTTTTTTTGCTGGGAAAGCATTTTGAAGTTCAGAATAAACTTTGCAGGGAATCAAAACCGGTCCTAGGAGCTAGTCAGTAAATTTTTTTAAATATAAGAATATTTATTGTGCTTTGATCCCAGCTGACAACTAAGCAGCTGCTCACTCACTCCCCCACAAGCAGGACTGGGGAGAGAATGAGAAAAATAAAAGTAAAAAACTCATGGGTTGAGATACAGACAGATTAAGAGGTAAAGCAAAAGCCACACAAACAAATAAAGGAAAGTGATTAATTAATTCCCCCCTTCCCAGGGACAAGCAGGTGTTCAGCTATCCCAAAGAAGGGAGGGCACCATCACGGGTAACAGTGACTTGGGAAAACAAATGCCATCACTGCAAATGGTTCCCTCTCACTTCTTTTTCCTCCAGTTTCACACACTGAGCATGACCCCACACGGCCTGGGATATACTTGTGGTCAGCCTCAGCTTTCCTGGCTGTTTTTCTCCCAGTTCCTTGCGCACACCCAGCCTGTTCACTAGTGGGGTGGGGTGAGAAGCAGAAATGGTCTTCACACTCTGCAAATGTTGCTCAACAATACCTAAAACATGTCTGTACTATCAGCACTGTTTTCAGCACAAATACAAAACAGATCCCTATGCGAGGCACCGTGAAGAAAATTAACTCTACTCCATAAGTATCTAAACCATCTCAAAATTTAATATGCTAAGACCTGTTGTACTAAATAGCTTTATACTGCATCCAGTATAAAAAAAAAAGATGATTCAATTAGCAGGAACGACCTTTTACTAGAATCGCTGGAATTGTAGGAAATACTACAATTAGGGTGTTTTTGTATATTCACTGTGACATTGTCTTCACTGGCATGACCAGTTCTACTTATGCGCATGGAAAAATGTTGGAAAGCAGCAAAGTTGTTTATTTAGAGAGGTAGGAACGTGGGCACTTACATGGATCTTTCTTTTCTTTGAAGAGTAGAAGAGTTCTTAGAATCATAAACAACAGAATAGCCTGAGTTGGAAGGGACTTGTGAGGAGCATGAAACTCCTGACTTCGCACAGAGGAAACTAAAATTTAAACTGTTGTCTAAAGATGTCTTGAATACTCGGCTTGGGGCCATGACTATTTTCCTGGGAATCTCACTCAATTGCTTGACCAATCCCTCTGTGAAGAACCTTTCCTAATACTCAATCTGAACTTCCCCTGCTACAGTTCTAAGTCATTTCCACGGGTTCTTTCCATGGACACCAGAGAAGAGATCACCATCTCCTTTCCATTCATGTGGAAGGTTATATTGGTTTGGCATGGCCTGGTTTGTGGTAGCAGAAGAAACCTAATGTCCTCAGCTGCTCCTCACAAGCCGTGCCATGTAGTCCTTTCACCACCTTTGTTGCTCTCCTTCGGACACATTCTGATATTTTTATCTCCTTCTTACATTGTGGAGAGGAAAATTCCGCGCAATGTTTGAGGTGAGGACACAGTAACAGGGGATGTAGTGGGACAATGGACTTTGGTCAGCTACATTGTGCTTAGTGCACCTCAGGGTACAGCTAACCTTTTTCTGAAAATATTGTTTTTATCTCTTGTCCCCATTCACCTCAGAAATGGTTGCTTCTCTCTGGGGCATAAACCAAAAATTTGACAAGATACCACAGCAGAACATACCAATGATTGTATTCCACTTCTATTTCTGCAGCCATTGTCCTTCACACGTATTCATAAATTAGTCTGAAAATATCTTACAGTGTATTTACAAGTCAGGTCTACAGTGCTTACATTCTAGTCCACGTGACTTAGCTGAACACATTAAATTTAGCTAGCTCCAAGACTAGCCAAAGAAACTTCTGGCTCTTTTCCCTCTCTCTTTCACAAAGAATTAGGAGGAGGGATTTTTGAAGCTGGAAATCTGGCTTTGTTTTTTGGGGATTCTTAATGCAATTTTCTTGGTTGTTCATGAAGGTTGTTTCCGCTTTACCTCCACGTACTATCAGCATCTCCCACCTCCAAACTGTTGATTTCAGACTGCAAGGCAGGAAAATGGATGCTTATAAGCAGGCCCTTTTCCATTACTGGTGAGGGGGAGATGGGGTTTGAGAAGGCTGAACACAATATTTTTTCTCTGACATTACTAATGGCAGGATTGACTGAGACCTACTTGAGGTAGTGGAAATTTTGTCAGATCCTGTTTAAGTTAGAACAGTGTAAGGAAAGCTGTAATTTTATGTCTACTGGTCTAGAAAAATTAGCTAAAGCCTCCAGGCAGTGATAAAAATCTCTGAGATGTGACTTGTATGAAAAAATTACCCTCACATTATGATAACAAATTTTTATCTGACCTATTTGATGACCAGCCTTTCCAATGTTTGAGCTGTATTGAGCTATTTAGTGAAAAAAAGGGGGAATTTACAAGAACCTTTCAATAATATAAGATCATATTCTGTATTCATAGGGCTCACTTTCTTCTACTATTTCAGGAATATAATAAATTCTGTGGTACCCTGTGAGCTGAGATGTAAACTACTGCCATTACAACAGCCTTTTAGATAATTTTTTGTTTATGAAACCCAATATAATAATTAGTATACTACACCTACTAATTAGATTAAATTTATGATTTATCATAAGCAATGTCTCACTTTATTTGTTGAGAATTCATTGTGATTTATAGATATGCTTCTATATTTAGTTTAGTTATTGAAATAATGAAATCTGCATGTAAGCAGATTTGGGCCACTTGGGTTTAGTAGGAAAGGTCACTCTATACTGACAAAATGTAATCTATTCTTATAGATCTTCCTTTAAGTGCTCCAAAAAAGTTACATTATTGTCTGTTGGATATACATTCCAAAACTTCTGACTGTCTGGGTGAATACCACCTGAAACCCCTTTTCCCTAGAATATTCAGAAATATTCTCCAGATGTTTCTGAAGCCTTTCCAAAACCTTCAAGGTGTCTCTGTGGTTCTGTCCAATAAACATGACCCAGTCCTATTGGCTTTCTTCATTCACATCCTAAAATTAGCCCTACTAGGTTTGTGGAGGTTGCTCTTACTGAGATGAGCTAATTTTCCTGGTTTTCTTTAGAAACCCAAGGCATCAGCTGAGGAAAGTAGGAGTTCTGGAAAAGTGATGTTGGATTATGGCTTGGATGCCTCATTAAAATGGAGTTAAATGATTGACTGGAAATAAAATATTGGAATAATATCTTTTCAAACTTGAAATACCCCTAGTGATCTTGAAAACTAAAATAATATGCTTATGTGTTACATGCAGAATACGCTTATTTCTACACATGGTGCCATGAAAAAAAATCCTGCTAAAATTAACAATCAAAGAATGTGAGGTGTGACTTTATATAGTAAACAGTGATTGAGAAAAGAGGAGAAAACAGCGGGAAGCAAATTAATTCATGCTAGATTTTCATTCTTGTAGAGAAATTAAATTGTCCACTTCCTAACCAGCACAGCTCCCTGCCACGTAAATTCTTTATTTTGTATTTAATCTTCCATTTTTAGAATAATTTGTTCTATATGGAAGTCCAAATTTAAAATTCTACATGTTCTAAATTTTTTTTTTTCCCAATTGTTCTACAAGACCATTTTTCTTTGTATTACTTTGAGGAAAGCACCATGCAACTATGATAATTCCTTTTTCTTGCTCTTGAGAATATAATTTACTCCTGTCCCCTGCTTTATTTTTTTTTCTGCTTACTTTCCATAGAAGTGATGCTTGAGACTATGCAACTAGTGCATCTATGAAACACAATAATACTTGATCTCTTTTGTGGGATAAACATGAGAATACTGCATACTGCTTGAAGAGTAAATCAAAATCACGAGCTTTTAAACAATATATAAAACTAAAATTCAATCAAGGACAAATCTTCAAGACTAAAGACACAAATAGATAATGAACTAATTTAAACATCAGTTCTAACATTCTTTGTTTTTTACTAAGTTTGGAAGTGAAAAATATGTTCCAGATCTTAAACTAGCACTTCCACAGATCATTAATACATCAAGATTGTGCCTGGAGCAATGGACTGTTATTTTCCCACATCCAGCTGAGTCCTTAAATATAACAGCATGAATTCCATCCATTCTTGTGAAATGGTAGCCACAAATGTAGACAAAATATAAGTACCCATTATATGCTCTAAAGAAAGTCTGGGATAAACCAAAGCACTTTGGAAATGGCATCATAATTATACTACAGGCTAAAATACAAGCTTTCTACTGTATATATTTCTTTAAGTTTTCTTTGTTATAAGGTGTTCTTAACATATTATACGTGCAGTTAATGTCATAGCAAAAATTGTTATGATAATTATTGTAATTCATAATCTCTAAAGGTTATAGATCTAAAGCAACGTAATATTTCAGCTGACTGACAGATAGAAAGCCAATGAGGTGATTTTGTCAGAACCCCATTTCCAGGATCAGGTCATGGTTAAGAAGTATGTTCTTGGTGTATTTTGCTGAGTTGGAGCCAAAGTTCTATCCATGAGCTTTTAATTTTGGTGCTGTTCCAAGGGTAGGAATACAATGCAGCAGAATTGGCAGATACTGTGACGTTTCCATTGTTTCAAATGGTTATAATTTTTAATTGATTCCTTCTGAGAAGTACTCATCAGATTGATATATTTTCATCTGTGAATATGAATGCTAGCACAATCTTCACCACCACATTTCTTCTGGCATTTTGTATTTTTGTTTTAAGACTCAATATTGTCATTCTGACATGTACCTGAAAAGATGTGAACCTACCAGTGAAATTTGATTCTAATGTCTGGTTGTAGCTGAAGCTTCTAGAGATCTATCCAAATTAGCATTAATACATATAACTTGCTAAAGGCTTCCGTAGTGTTTGGAGTTAGATTTCAACTTAATCACCTCAAGCCTTCTTTCTATTAAGCTATTAAAAAAATTTAAAGCTATTAAAAAAATTTAGCTTAGCTAGGAGAACTGCCTTCACCATTTTCTACCTCCTCTCTGTGGAAGAGAAATGAAAAATTTGTGTTCTAGACCTTGTTTTCTACTTAATTCTTCTTTTGACAAGCTAACATGTGGACAGCTCAACATTGCTGCATCCCCATTACTCATGGCATGCTTAGGGTATCTTCAGCTAATATCTCCTTCCATTCTGACAAGTAAAAATCAAAAAAAAATCCAGATGATAAAGTTGGTATTTAATACAGTCACAACAAATTAACAGTGATTTTGGAAGACTTCTAGTCTCAGTTCTGTTTTATTCACTCATTCTTGCACATGCAAAACTTGCATTTATTATTTTCTATCTCATGAACCAAATTTTTCACTATGTCTCTGAAACACAGACCCTGTCCATTCTATAAGGGTTACTATTATGGTACTATCTCATATTAGCTCAAATGGTAGAAGCCTTAATGCCTTTTAAATAATGCTTCTGATGTCCTCTCCATCAAAACACACTTTGGGCTCTATTAAGTATGCTTCTCTAGTATACCAGCCCAAACTCTTTGTTCTGGAATGCATTACCTCTGTACAAACCAATAAAATTGACAAACCTTTTACGCCAGTGACATTTATAGTGCTAAATCACTGTAGCAGAGAACTTCAAGACCTGCGCTTGAAATGCTGCCACTCTCTGATAAAGTAATAGATGTTGGTTTGGTTTGGTTTGTTTTGTTTGGCACTGCTTTTCTGCCTGCTCTGTTGTACGTGCATGCATGCCTGAGTAGAGAAACAGAGTGGATGGACATTCATTGTCAGATGCGTGTTGCACAAGTCAGGAATTTTTTGAGGATTGACTACCACTGCTTACACATTTCATTTAATGTCTGATGATTTGTACATACCATTTATTTCAGTCTTAGCACCCTATCAAAGTTCACAGTAGAACAGAAATACATTTTAGAAAATCAGAAGGGGCCCTGAATTTTCACAAAGGTACAAGCTTCCAAAATGACAAGGACATAGTACAAAGTTCTTGTAGTATGTTCTTGTAATTTTGGAAGCCTTGATCAACAGTGTGAGTGTTAAGTTCTGCATGGTTCCCTATAGTAAATGCTCATTCACCATTTCAGTAGTGACATGCATTCTTCATCTTAGTGATCCAAAAATTCGTTGGAACATCGTAATGCCATCAGTCTCTGCACTTAGACATCAGCATCCTGACATTCAACAAACACTGCTCAGAAGTACTTTGAATTATCCTGTGGCAACAGTCTATGATGATTTTAACAATATCCTAGGAAAAAAATATACCACCTGCAGGCACTGGGAGTGCCTCAGGTGCAGTGGATAAAGCCTTAGGAAAAGTGGGGGAGGGAGCATCATTCTTGTGTTAATTGCAAGCTTTCAGGCTGGTTAAGAAATGCTATTTTCTTAGGTATTTGCTCTTAGTCATAGGTTAAAGTGGAGCGCTGTGTATAGTGTAAGACATGACTACAAAGGAAGTCTCTGTTGATGAGGTATTTTAGTACAAGGATAGCAAAATTTGAAAGTGAATTTTTGATGCCATCTTCCTTGTCCTAGTAAAATAACTTCAGAATTCTGTCTCAGATTCTTCTATAGATGTCTGCAGCGTTGCCAGGGTAGCATCAAGAAAAACAGTAAAATAAAGAAAGGTGATCTTCGATTGTCTATAAAAGTAGAATTGCTTCTCCAAAATCTTCCTTACTGTAGTTTACATGTGATTTTGAGAAAATACATCACTTTACTCTCAGAAAAACACACCATCTATTAAATTTTTTTTAAAATATTGTGAAATTATTTTATGTATTCTAAAGCCATTGCAATCTTTTGTACTATTTGCTTTTCATCCCACTGAAAATGCCTTTATTTCTCAAAATATTGCAAAAGACATAATTACAGGTATGTCCCTGAAGTGGCTGCATTTCTGTAGAGAAGAAGCAATTCATAAATGATGCACATTACTTTCAGTCATAGGAAAGGGGGAAAAATAGGCAGTACTATTATTATTTGATGCAGGCCTGCCTTGAGTGGTATACTTCTGCTGCTGTCAAGCAGATCTCCAAATCTGTACTGAGTAAATACCTTTTTATTATGTTTGTACACGCTCATTCTTGAGCTAGGATGAATCACCAAAGCTGTTTCATCTCTTAGTCATCTCAAGGACTTGTTTCTTTGTTATATGGCAGAAAATATGAAACTCTTAGGATACCAGAAGAAAAAAATGCATCCCACTTAAAAGTGATAGAGCTAATTTTATAATTACTTGAATTCATGTGCTTGGGCTGATTTACCATGAAGAATCTTAAATATATAACACCATCACCACCACCCTATCCACTTCCCAGTTTTATCAATATAAACTTTGTGGTTTACTCAGCAATTCCAGCAGAATTTGAACAGGAAGTAGTAAAAAATTTTGGTGATTAAAACAGCCGGAAGGGCCCCAAAATCTCTTAAAGTCTTAGAAGTTAATGAACTTATTGTAAGAGAAGAATTATTTGCTTTACTGTTCCTAAATAAGCCTTGAAAACATACAGCAAGAACAGCTGATAGACGTTTGGATGTTTCATTTCTGAGATGCAATTTTTATTACCACATTATTCAACTCATCCCTTTATCTCATTAAAAATTCATCCTTCCTGTTCTTTGTGTGCCATCTAATGTTATTGTGAGATATTTCATGTCATAAGTTACTCTCATGGCAAAAGGCAGTCTTGTTCATAATCTGAAAGTAAAAGAAGAATTTCTATGTTAATTTATTGACTTAGCTAATTTTTTTAAATTATAGAAAAGTGTGAGCTTGCTAGAGAAAATTGAACCCCCTACACTATCTAGAAAGTTATATAAGCACAATTAAAAAATAGAAAGCATTGGGAGCTTAGATTTTTGGCACAGGAAAACCTGAAAGAAATTTCAGTCATGACCTATATGAAAACAAAACTTCATATTTATCAGCTGTTATACCTCTAGAGAAGGAGAAGCAGGATTTTTTTTCCCCTGAGGACATTATAACTTGAATTACAAAAATTTTCCTCAAGAATATTTGAAAGGGTAATGAAAAAACAGTTCTATTTAAATATAAGCAAAAATTGTTTGGTAAGATTAAGCTGGAATATTCTGTGCTGTCAATTTCCTCTCTGCAGCATGTTAGAGATGATGAAGATGTGTCCTTATCTGGAGGCTTCTCAGGAATGCCAAAGATTGCATTTCATTTCTGGAGATGGATCAGAGTGGACAGAGGTCACCTACAGAGGTCATGGAAGGAAGACAGAAGACAAAGGAGAAGACACTGGTGAATAGAATGATAGGAAGTGGAGGGTACTTCCACTGCTGTTTCTGGTCTATTTCCTAGAACACAATTAGACCATCTGTTTCTGTGAAGGGTTGCTCTGCTTTGCCTTCCATATCCCCACAGGTACTCTGCCAGTCTTGACCTCGCCTTCAGCAGGCACACCGAAGGATGCCAGATGTTTTTCTACTCCAGGCAATTTGCTGCCTTACTTTCGGCTTCTGTCCAGAACTGCCCTGTTTTCCTGGCAAAATGTTCTCATTTTCTCATCTTTTCAATGCATTCACAAAAGGTCACTGCAAACACAAACGCTTCTCTCTGTGAGAGGCTCTCTTTTAAGGGGGTGTCTACTGAAAGCCCTGAAAAGAGGTAAACAATTACTCACTCATCCTGGATGCATAAGTAGGGACTAATTATTGAAAAACTCACACCATATTGTATCAACAGTAGCATGGTAAAGTGGAAGAAAAGGCTTTGCCTCAAAAATGTTCTCTACATCGTCCAGGGAAGAAGATAAATATTCGACTGATCAGTGAAAGAGGTTGCAAGCTCCAAATCTCTGCTACAGCTGGGAAGGCCGATTATTCTGGGTTTGTAATTTTGGAGGTGTGGGTGTGGCTGTGCTGTTACTGGGCACAGCACCTGGAGTCCCTCATGGGCATGAGGAAGGCACCTGGGCTAAGCACATCCTGGCATGTACTCGATGCTGCTGGATAACTGGATCTAGTAACTGTGCAATGGTTTTGTTCATGTTTCATTTCTTCCTTGTGCAGCTACGAAATCCCATGTAAACAAACACTAGTGTTTCCTGCACAAGGACAGCGATGCCAGCCCAAGGTGGGTCACAGCTGAGCGTGCATGACCGGACACAAGAACACAGGGATACCTGCGGGAGAGCTCACGGCAGACTTTATCCAGAGCGTGGTGCAGCTCCCAGGAGAAGCAGGGACAGTGTCCCGCGGGGCTTCTCACAGTTTCTGCTCTGCAGCCGTGCACTTGGAAGCACAACTGTGCTTTGTCAGAGCAGGCATGAGCACAAATGCACAAAACCCAGAGAGGGGAAGGGTGGGTGGAAGGAGATTGCAGAATCTGGTAATGCACGGTCAACAGTGACTGCCAGTGCTCACACAGACATTGTGCTCAGCAATGACTAAGGTGGCATGCAAGGGGTCCATTTGTGAACATAATAACAAGCCGATACTGACAAAGATAATATAATTATTTTTGTGAATGTTTGGAATTCTCCAGGATGGATTTTTCAACGGTCTGAACTTCCTGCGCAGTCTCACAGACGGTAGAGGACTGGGAGTGTCAGGAGATAAAGAGAGTAATTTGAGGAATGCTAAGAAGGAAATTAAACTTAGAAATAAACCTTGACAATGGTTTTCATGTTGTCAATGTATAAATTAAATACACCATGAAACAGGAATGGTTAATTAAATCCTCTTAGAATTATTGCCAATTAGTTCTTTTTCAAAAACTGATGACAGCCATTCAAGTATATTGTTGTGAAAGGAATTCTGCTCAACAGATCTAAAGCAGTGTTTTCTGCCCCATGTAGAGTGAAATTGTGATTTTTCAGAGTATAAATCCTGGAGGAGTGGTAGTTTCACTCCTTGTCTATACCTTCTGTATCCTTTTTTGGATAATTTTACCAGTTGACAATAAAATGCTTTTCCCACCACTTGATTTATGTCTATGACTGGAAACATTTTTTCCTAGGTGCAACAAATTCTTCTGCATTTAGAATACATGATAGTGGTTTACAAAAAATTTGCTGAGTGCAAGCACAACATATTCATCCTCAGATCCAGTAATTCTGTAAGTTGTTAAAGAACTTTCTGAGAAATATTTATGCATTATGAGGGTTTCAAATGCTTTCTTGTAAAGAATACGCAAAGAATAACCTACAGACTAAATTTTGTTTGGAGGGATGATATATTTGCAGAGGCAATTTAATCAAATATATATGATAGATAATGCAATTGTATTCCTAAAAAAAAAACCGGAATCTTCTGTCAAGAGTCCCTCTTATTTGGTTACTTCATCTTTTTTCTTACTGGTCTTCAGGTTGCTCTTTAAATCTCAGAGAAATTTAAACTGAGATAATAAACTTAGTGCCTGAATAGTTATATTCTTCAAAAGCTATAATCAAGTTGTTTGCTTAACATAAATAGATTGTATGTAGATCTGTTTAATGTTTTACTAGTATGCCATTTTTATGCAGAGTAGCTTCTTTACAGGGAATTCAGCCTGTCACTGGATGTTTAAATTTTCAGTGTCCGTTGTCATGGTAACATGAATTGGCTCTGGTACCCACTGTGCTCAACATAAATTAATTTAAAGTCATAGTATCTTTCTTTTCCTGGGATTTATTGTGGTAAAAAATAGCTGTACTGGAAAGAGAATTAAAAATGCAATAATTCTCAGCTAATTATTAGCTTTACTTGCAGCATTTATTAAATTTATCTTAATTAATAATGTATATACGGAAAAATTATCCTCCATTTCCTTCTTCTTTCTTTCCTACATGAGTGGAACCCTACTTTTCAAATATTCAAATAGACACATTTTAACCATTATTTACATTTGAATTCTCATGTTTTTAGTTATAGCCCCAGTGCTTTCATATTTTTTGAACTGGCAAGTAAATTTTTAGAATTTAGGATTTTCTGTAATTTCCAGATTCTGATTATTTCTGCAGTACTGTCATGCTTCCACAAAAACTGCTAACTAATGTTTTATGTTTAAATTTATCCTAATATGCTCTATCAGAAAAATCTGCAAAATGCAGCTCGGTATATATAAATAAGAATTGGGGAGAGTCATGTCTTGATCCCTTGTGATTCTCATGGCTCTTAAGAGGATTAAGAAAATAGATTAAATATATGTGGCATACTGTTCCAGCCAGCATGACAAAATTTTTTTTTCCTCTTGATATTTATAAAGTTAGTCATAGCCTAATCTATCCTCTAGATAAAAAATAAAAAAAAACCAGCTCTTGATGTATAGTGTCATGTAGTGTTCCTCAGTGCAGGAGACTCTCTATGGCTGTTTTGCATGACATTGACATTTTAAGAAAATTCCGTGGCTTAACCTTCCTGATACAGGTAGGTGTTACGTGTTTCATTCCATATATTTTCCCCATATGTCCACTTCTCAGAGGATGCTAAAACCATTCTTTGAAAGAGTTGTGCCTTCAGTTTTATTTGATGTTGAAAAGGTTATTTAACGATTTATAAATTGTGTGAACAAAATGCCATCCTTTCTGAAAATGCAGACATCTCAAAGAAAGTTCAGTTTGAGTAAAGTGAGTGTTTTGTGGGCAATCACAACGTATTTTTTTTAATATTCATCTTGGAGATTCTAAAAAATGAACATGGTTCTGTTTGAACAATCATCTTCTGGATACTGAGTTTTACATAATGAAGCATTTTACATTGCAATAAAACTTCTTTTTCAGATTCTATTTAATTTCTGTGTGGAAAACACTGATTAACCTTTAGAGATTTAAAAGTTACTGCCAAAATTCAGGTGTTACTGTCTGCTCACGTCTCTATTGCCTAGCAGTTGCAACATTGCCATATTGACACACACTGTAATGAGACATTTAAGAAAAAGAAATCTGCTGCAGCTTGCATGACTCATTTGCACCAGACTCATACATTTGTTAATAACCCAGCAGAGAGAGCAAATCTCAATATAAGGTTTCTCTGGGGATTGGGGTTGCTGCATTTTCTACAAAAATCCCAATGTCTGCAAACGCTCCTCATTTGGATTAAATCCGCCAAACTCCTCTGTTTCTTAAGGAGTATGATGTCATTCACTGTGTTAAATCTCCTGTAATGAGCTTGAAAGGAGAAATACTGAGATCGCTACTTTCATCTGTCACTGACGGGGCAATTACAGTTTTATAACTGACTTCATTGGTAGTCTGCTTGATTGAAATTGGGAGTGAAATACAATATTCTCATTCCTGAATTACTGAGAGAGGTTTTCTTTCCAGTTCAGTAAGTATCATGGAGTTCACAATAAAGATATGGAATCACAAGGGTGTGTTCTTACACAAATGTGGATTTCAGTATCACACCAGCAAATGTATTGCATAGCACAGAGCTTCATTTTCAAGTTCACCACTGACACCTGGTTGCTCAGTCAATGAACTCAGTTTCTCTGGTCTCTCCTTTCCTGGGTAAGAGTTCCAGATTTTCAGTGTCAGGAAGGTCTGGCAGTAGGGATTTACAAGCTCCCTCAAAACACCATATAAACCAATATTTTATATTATGTTGCATTACTTTTTAAAACACCTGTCTGACCAGGGAACTTTCTGGTGATTAAGGTGATATTTTTCTTTAAACTCCTATTTAACCTTAAGTAATTTTTCTGTTACAAGTGTATGTAAAGGTAGTATTTCTATAAGATAAGAAATTGTAATACTGAAACACTCCTTTTATTACAGGCCTTTTTTTACTAAATTACTATCTTCATACAGCCAAATTTCATTTTCAACTGCAAGGATGATTTATGTCACTCCTGGCAAATAATGTGTAGCTTATCACATGCTTAACTTCACCAGGGAGATGATAAAAACAAATTAGAAATAAAATTTGTTGCCTGTAGGAGAAGCATACCATAAGCCTCCAGAAGAATTCTTTCTATAATTTCTTTCCACAAGCAGAGAGCAGAGTCCAAGGCTTTTCCAGAAATACCAAATGCTATTGCTAGGAAGATATCGTACATTTACTTTTTTTAATGGTTTGCATTTTTTCCCCAAATAAACCATTCTGAATGTCTTTGCTATGACCCTAGATAAACCTCCCGCCAACCACATGTGTATTTGAATATAAGCAGCTAAATCACACAGCAAAAATCTAACTTCCATTAACAATTTATCTGAAAAACCAAGACTTGCCAAACCAGAGTTCAGCAAGGCTTTTCTGTCTGTTTCCAGGGACTTTATAGAGGTTGATGTTATATTTTCATGCTCTTATAAAAGAAATAAAACCAAAAAACCAAACCAAGCCAAGCATGATAATAAATACTGATTGTTTTGCCTTATGTCAAGATTACTGAGTTTTGCAGTATTCCTAGTTTCTCCAACAGTTATTGATAATATTTAATTACTGCCTAATATTACTTCCTTCTAATATTTGAAATATATCAGCTACAGTGAAATGGAAAATTCAAATTCAGATGTAAGACAGCTGACTTTATTTGCAACAAATAAAGTCATTTGCCCAATTATAATAGTTTCCCAAGAAATTCCTGAAATTTGCGCTTGTTTTCACACAGATGTTTCTTGGACACTTGCTGATTAATCTTTAGTCTCTTGACAAAGTTCATGATACATTCTTCTTAATCCTGAACTGCATTTTTAACCCAAAAGTCACTGAATAC
Organism: Camarhynchus parvulus; assembly: GCF_901933205.1. Lineage (NCBI taxonomy): Eukaryota > Metazoa > Chordata > Aves > Passeriformes > Thraupidae > Camarhynchus > Camarhynchus parvulus. The sequence goes on from NC_044601.1 coordinate 4,158,989, forward strand.
AGAGACAAATAATAACACTTGCTTCTTGCTTTATGGTCTGACTTTCCATGGAAAGAAAAAAGAAGACATCTGGAATTTACTATGAGTTTCCTTGGTTAGTTAGTTTGTCTGGTATGCTACAGTTATGTGAGCAGAGCAGTCAGGAATGCATTCAATGAGTTGAATACTCTTAGGATGGTAGTTCAAGTTCTTTCAGACATGATTTGGAACAAGATTTTGATCTTCTGTGAAGTGAAAAATAACCATATAGAGTATGGAACACAAAAAAAAAAAAAACAAAACCAAAAATCCCCCCCCACAAAACAACCAACCAACCAAAAAAGAAACCCAATACAAACAACAACAACAAAAAAGCCTGCAGCTGTAAAATCAATAGATGTGGGCAGGAACCAGGGAAGCCCTCATCTGTTTTAGAGAAACACGGGCAGCAATACCTTTCCTGTGTTTGTGTTTGACTCTCTGTGCACTGAGATTCAGGGTCCCGTTTGAACTTTCTCTCCACTACGTAATTAGCATTTATTTCAGGAGAATGTGTTTTAATTTCTTCACCACAGGGTTAATTTTCCTCAGTGTTCTTTCTACTCACTGAACCCGATTTTCATTTACATCAAGAACCTCTTGAGCCAGTGGGTTATTTCAATTTTAAAGGGCTTTTGTACTGTCAGTATGATGGAAGAGGTCAGAGTGCAAGTGAAAAATCAAGGCTAGCAGATTTCTGGAAATCTTGTTTGTGTCTTTTAAAGTTATCATCAATAAGAACAAAAAATATCACCGCCATTTATTTTGTTTTTTCCTTCCAAATACTGAAATTTTCTAAATTTATAAGACTTCTAAAATAAGAAGGCTGCAAAATTATTTTGAAAGCTATTAGGAACAGTTTCGGTACTTTCAAATTGAATGACACGCATTAATAAGCATAGGTTTATTTGAAGTAAAAATTTTAAAATGAAGTTTTGCTCATGTTACACATGAATTTCTGGCAGTAGGAACAGTTAATACAATGCAAATGAGTAAAAACCAGGAAAGTCACATTTTCAGTTTATTTGATTTACTGTTTACCATTAAAATTGTGATTGGTGCATCTTATATACTAAAGATGTGAACCTAGGCCCTCATTCACAGAATGCAGAATGCAGAACTCGCACTGAATTAATAACCAAATGGCAAGCACATTTTCCAAAAAGCTAGTTTCACATAGATATTTTTATCAGAGATCATATGAAGTAAATAATGCAAGATCATTTCCATAGGGATATTGTTCCACATTCTTGCAAACCCTCTTCTCAGTGTGTGTTTCCCTCTTACAGCCATATTAAGGTCTTTCTGTTTCAGTACTTTTAAAGGATTGTTTAGTGCCAGGCTATTGTCACTGACATTTACAGAAAATATAAAGATTCCATGATTTTTGTAGAAAGCCTAAGAGAGGTGGACACCCAATTTTTTTATTCACATACTTTAGGAGAATAATTTGATTTGTAGGAACAGATCAGCAGACCAAGCTACTTCTGTCTTCTTTATCCCAGTCCTTTGTATGCCTATAAACAGCTATCTCTCATGGCAGTTATAAAACTTAATAATCCAAACAAGACAATTAGTAATATTATCTATAACTAATGCCCAGATTCTTGAATACCAGGCTTATCTATGAATAAAATGAAGATATTGGTTTCAGTAGAGACATTACAATACAAACAGCTATAAATCATACGGAAACACACAAATATTTAGCAAACTGTTAAATTCCATAGAGAACAGGCTCTGGAATCCTAATAGGATGTATCTGAAGCACAATTGGGTCCATATTTATGTTGAAGCCTCTTAAGCATTAGCCCTCCATAAATAATAAAGATCCATGTGAATAATTTTAAATGGTTAAAGCAGATGGGAAGAACCTGTGTGCAGCTATGCTGCAAAGCTGTAGATCAGAGCTGAAAACACTAGGAAAATTACATCTCTGACACAGAAAGGTAGCATTCAGGCTATCTTCAGGCCAAGTGTCAGGACCTTTTACTGCTATTTTAAGCAGAGAAGCCTCTCTTTGCAGCAAATAGTACATGGAGGTGTTTCCTTCCCGTAGGCATAGTCTGGTTAGCAGTAAAAAATTGTCACTGTGATGTAGCCATGTTCAGTGATTTATTTCATTTTCTAACTATGTTCTCTGACAGAAACAATTGAAATGAAATTATATCCCAAGGACAAGTGTCCACTCTTTGGAAACATTTGTATCTCAGTGTTTATGTTCATTAACTGTTTGTCTTTCTTGGCTTTCATCCAGCAGGAGAAGACTGTTACCCTGGGACAGGAAAGTACGATAATTACATTATCCCTAAATTAAAATATTGCATGGACTCCAAAGGTAAACGTTGTGTCTGTCCTATTTTCAAGCCCAGCTGCATGAGTGATCCTGTAATTCAAAGCAGCAACCTCTGTACATCAAAACTACTACCTATGCCATGCTCCACTATTACCGTGGACCCAATCCTTGTTTTACCAAAGACATTGGAAATACTTTTGCCAACTTCAGAAGGACAAGAACAAAATCCAAGAAGAATTTCTATCGAACAGAATAGCAATTTCTCCATCTCACTCACCTATACAGAACAAAAGCACTGCATTCTGCCAAGGATCTGATTAAAAGATTTTATTATTATCTTTCCTGTTTCTGCTGGGACTGAAACTGACTGTTATGTCTTTGTCATGTTAAGTAAACCAGATAACACAACATTTATTGCAGATTTGCTGGTACAGAACACCACATGATCTAAGTAACAATAAATTGTTCTGACCCACTAGTCAAAAATAGTCTTTAATTCTATTATAAAGTATCCTACTTATTCTAAATCTTATGCTAGTCATAAAATGCTATAGCATTAAAGATCAAGGAAAAATATTTCCAAACAGAAAAACCAGTCACACAATCTTTAACACTGATTTATTTCAGAACAGATGCACAGCTGAAGGAGATGTTTTCCATTCAAAAATTAGGTGTAAATGTCCGTTGTGGTTTAAGCCCAGCTGGCAGCTAAGCAGCACACAGGGGAATGGGGAGGAAAATTGAGATAACAAGGGTTTAAAAATGGAAATAAAGTAAAATATAAGAGTAATGCTAATTAAAAACCAACCAAACAAAAAACCACCAGAAAAAAACAAACACCAAGCAATGCACAATACAATTGCATGTCACCCACTGATGTCCAGCCCATCTCTGAATCTCCATCAGTGTGTTATGAATGGATTAGTGAAAGATGCCTCTACATGAATTAAGGAGAAAATGAGACCACGTGCTGAAGTCAATAATACAGTCTTAATTAACAGTGAATTTGAGTTAGAGAGATGGAAAAAATAAAAAAAAAACTGGTGCAGGGAAGAGAGAGAGAGATCAGCGAAAGATAATCACCACCCATGGGTCCAGCTGCATGCTGTTGGTCCCTTTTCACCCCAGGGTTTTTGGTGTTGGGGGTCTCAGAGCTGTTCTTCTGGGGGTCCCACCTTTATACAGTACATGTTCTGGGAATCCATGGGGTAGTGGTACATGCTGCTCCCACAACTTGAGCTGATATATATATGAGCAGTTGCTTCCTTTCCCACAGCTTGCCAGGGTGGGAATATTTGTCTGGATGCATTAACCAGGATGTGCTAATCAGACCTCGCCTCTGCCAGGCCTGGAATTAGCACCTTCCTCTTGCAAATTCCTCATCTTAAATTTTCTCTGGTGGCTCATCTTATGCAAAGTTCCTTCTGTGGACTTTTGAGACAGGGAACTGCCTTCTTCAAGTCCTTACATGACCTCCCTTCTGGGTAACTCCCCCACTTTGTATACTGGGCATGACATTTTATGACTGGAATATCCCTTTGGCCAGTTCAGGTCACCTGTCCTGGCTGTTCTCCCTGGCTCCATGTGCAGCTAGCTTCTCACTGGCAGATAATGAGACACTGACAAGTCCTTAGCACCACTTAACAACAGCCAAAACATCAGTGTGTAATTAACATTATTGTCGTGCTGAATATAAAACACCAGCTGCCAAGAAGAAACTGTCTCCCAGATGAATCCAGGACATCATCAGCCATCAATTTCCATCTCTTGTTCTAGCTCTGATTCTCATTTAGAATCCCTTCTCACTTGCTGAAAGAAACAAATTCCAGTGGTGAAATTCTGTAGTTATATATTTGCAAAGATATAAACAATTGTAAGAGATACATTTGCTTACTCATGCAGACATATTTGTAAGTGCCTGAATACTCAGTTAATAAATGTAATTCAGTATAGACATTTAGTATATAAGGTTGTCTAAATATAGAAGGTACATCCATTAGTTCAGCTGAAAATTACACAGTTATGTTAGTTACTGGCATGAAAAATCTTCTGAATCTTCTGTCAGTCTCCTAGGTTTTGTTATTTTCTTCTGCTTCTCATGCTGAGCCTTTTTTTTCCTCAGTAGATATCCAGAGAATCAGCCATAAATATTCCCCTTTTGCAGCATGAGCTATTTTATCCTCCTCTCCAGGATACTGATTTTGAGGGCTTCTTCTGAGATACTGTGCAGCAGATATATCTATTATTTGAAGTCTTTCCTGTGTTTAATCTGTAATATCCAATGCAAGGGGTGGTGCTGGAGTTCAAAACTACAGGTTTCTTAAACTGGAGCCATCTTGCAGTCATTAATGCTGCTTTAGACTTAACCTGAGATTAAACAAAGGCATACAATAATTTTAGCAATAACAACAACAACAACAACGATAACCAAAACAATTACAATGACAACAATGATGATGATAATAATGATGAAAAATTATACCTGTAAACAATGAAAACCCCTATAAGGAGCATGGTGCAATACTTGGTAATTCCTAGTTTTGCCTAAGAAGATGTAAGACAATTAAGAGCTCTCAGATATTTGGTAACAGCCCAAGAGCCCCATTCAGTTCTATCCCACCAAAGAAATACTGGCTGTTATATGATATTTCTAGAGGATTCCCTTTTAGACTGGGAGTAATGATTCTGCATCTTACTTCTCAGTTACAGATTATAGTTTCTCTGTTATATATTTGTAGGCTGAGTAAAGACCTGCCATGGATGGTCAGTTCCTGGCAATGCTTTGCAACAGTTTGGAAAGTACAATTTGGGTGTTATGAGAGTGAAATCCCAAGTCCCAAGGTTTGGATAAACTCTGAAATATCAATACAATTATTTAAATCAATGGAAACAGTTTATGTTCCTCCAAGACTCCTTTCACTTTTTTTGTTTGCATTTACTTCCTTCTTCTTCAGCTTTTAACAGTTTTCTTGCTATTTCTTATTTACATGCTTACAGCATGATTCCTGCTTTCTTAATATACCCTTTAGAGAAATGGCCTTTGGGACAGATGTTACTTTCAAAAGCTTTCCTTTATATCTATTGCTCCTGGTCTTTGAAAGCCTAAGACCAATTTAGAGAAATTGTGAAGGGAAATTACAGTTAAGATAAACCACAGAAACTTTTTTTAATGTGAAGTTCAGAGTTCCAAACACATAGCTTTAGAAAATCTGGAACCAAATTCAAACTCCTTAGTTGAAACCACTTTTTGAAAATTGTGATGGACTTTCTGTGGAGCAAAACAGAATGTTATGATGATCCTTTCTGCTCCAAATTTCCCTTTGAATGTTTAGCCACATCTAGTAACTTATCTGCTAGGGCAGTACGTGTTATTGAATCAGTATAAGTCTGATAAATTTCATCAGGTTCCTCTGCTCACATTTTGAGAATCAGTTTACATACAGAGCTCTCCAAATATTTTATTTAACTAAAAATTTTCTTCCCTTTAGATTATATATAGAATGTATTTTGAGAGCTTTTGCATTTTCTTATAAAAAAACATACAACTTGCCTTTTAGCACCTTTTCCAAACCCATGGACTACAAAAAGAGTTCTTTAGCTGAGAGTCCATTAAAAATTAATTGATGCCATCTTGTGGCACACAAAGAAATTGCAAAAACAATCAACCCACATTCTTTGCCACAACTCGTGTAATTTTGCACCACATTGTTTTTGTGCACTTCCTTTTTTTTGCCTTTTGTCTACCACGATGTGCTTGCCATTTTGTTACAGCTCAACGTCTAAGTCAGTTCTACGGTTGAAAAATGTTACTTTAAAACCATAATTTAAGGAATCTTCTAAAAAAGTTTGTAGTTTGTAATACCTATTATGATCAAATTAAACCAGGAAATATAAAGAAATTGTTAATCTTAAGGAACCAAGTTTAGTCTTTGACCATTTTAAGTTAAAAGAAATATTATGGAAAGGCTGTGTTTGGTGTTGGCATGACTGTGATAACACAAACCTTGCAGAGACATAGGTTCAATATTCAGTGGAACTAATTGTTTTTGCTATTAACTGGAATTTCTAGTGTTCTTTGATTTCCAGTTTTGTATCAGAATTAACTCGATAATTTTTTTCCTCAAAAAGTTTCATGTCAGATTGGCCATCTCATCTATGGCATGACTTGACCACTGCAATTTGCAGTCCTACCTAATTTGCTACCATGAAATTATTTGAAATATTTCTAGTATGTAATGAAATTGACCTTCTATCTGTAATTTACAGACATCCCAAAATGAAATGTATGTCCCACTGTGTCATCACATTGTCAATATTTCTACCTTATACTTTTACTGTCAATTATTTTAGTCATATTCCTGCAATAATAAGGTACCTAGCAAAAGAGTAGGCAGTCAAATAATTCAGATTTCCTTAAAGGAGTGTCTGGGAACCTATGAGACTCAGACATACCTTATCCTAGACTAGAGTATTTTTTTTTTCAATAGTAAATTTATGGAAGAATATCATATGGAGGATTACCCATGGAATAGTTGCAAGAGGAGTAGAGAAAGCCTGGCCCTTCTAGGCACAGACTTGTGACATTCTTTGTCTATGCATTTCCATCTTTTTAATCTTGTAGAACAGACAAGCTCTGCATAACGTTCAATCTTTTAAAAAATCTTGAGACAATGTTGTGAGATGGGGGTAATAAATAGATAGTCCCTCTGAGCCCTATCAACATTTTGCTATTACCAGAAACTTCCAAAAGAAAATCAGTGGAAACATTAATTCAGCCCCATGTAGGGGGAAAGTTTCGTGATCTGAACATGAAACACACAATGGTTAATTCAAAGATTATTTCAGGTCTTTGCACTGAAGCATTTATGCACTGAACAGCATAAATGCTTCCTGGTACAATGACAGAGATACTTATATGTCATTGTACAATGAAGAATGTCAATAGGTGTCACTGTGATATTTTCTGAAAAATCCCTTCGCCAGGATTTCTTCTCCTAGGAAGCTTCTCAACTTCTCCCTATTTTGCTGCTTTGGAATGTGATTTAGAGAATTGTTTACCCAGCATGTGAATTGTTTTAATTTAATGACCAATCACAGCCAGCTGTGTCAGACTCTCTGAGTATGTCAAGAGTTTTTGTTATCATTCTTGTTTAGCCCTCTGATGTATCCTTTATCTTTCTTCAGTGTATAATGTAATGTAATGTAATGTAATGTAATATATAATATAATCACCTTGTCCTGGGGACCTCACAATGCCACCAATATGCAATTTTCTAATCAGGTCCCTACACTTCAAAACATACTGCATTATCCTATTTTTTAAAGCATTTTAAAGCAGGTTCTGATAGACCATGAAACTGCTGAAATGGGTCTGAACACCCATTGTTCCTTTTGTTTCTAGAATATGAATATTCTACTCCAAATGTACATGTTAGTCTCAATAACTAAACTGTGCAAATGGAAACTGAATAATGAAAACTTAATAGCTGGAGTATCTGCCTTGTGGTACTACAGTCACAATGGGGAAGGAAAGAATAAATTTGTCAGGATATTTTTCAAATTCAGGGTCCAATATGCAGCCATACTGAATAGTTTTGCCTTCTTTTGTCTACGCTGAAGAGAAAAATCCCATGCCTAAGAGGGTGGAAAATAGTCATGAAATGATAACCAGTGTATCATGTGGTTGAAGGAAAAAATAGGGATAATTATGAAGATGTGAAGATTATTTGTTCTGAAAGTTTCTTTGTAAAACCCTTCAATTTTTAATTCCAAGCAATACTTTTCATTACAAATTAGTCATTTTTTCAAAGAACCATAAAGCCGTGTAATCACCTCGAGTAACATGTCACCTGATCCTACTCTGTGCTCAAAGCCATGTTAATCACACCTCCAGTGTGATTAACTCCAGAGCTCCAGTGAAGGAAACACTACAACAGTACCAGGAAATCTGTTCTGGTTCCTTACTGTCATCACTGTTCACCCATTTATCCCAGTGTTTAACCCAAATCTTCATGGCAGAAAATGTGCTACTCAGCTTGGACAGGTAGAACAGTTTTTCAATTTCCTGTTAAGAAAAACCTTTACAAATTTTATCCCCCTCTATTTTTCTTTCCCTGCAGCTGCTCAAGCTTCCCCTGTAGATCACACTGTCTTGACCTCCTAACATCTCTGAATCTTTCATCCTTATTAATCCATATCTAAACTGAAGCACGGTGCAAAAAATACCCTCTAAATGCCCAAATACTTCACTACTGAAGTATAGAAGGAAAATTCCATTTATTGTTCTCAAATCTTGTTTCTTTTTGTTGAACCTGTGGGGTTTTTTTTTTTGTTTGTTTTTTTAAATTATATTGCATGGTTTTGTTTTTCTTTTTTTTTTTTTTAATTATGTTGCATGACTCACGTGGTCAGTTTTGCAAACCACTATGAACTGACATGGTGCTCCAGGAAACTCTTACCCACATGATTGGCTCACATTCTACATTTGTGCAGCTGCCAGTTTCAGCCTATACACGGGCTAGTAAATTTGGCACTACAGGATTTATAGCTGCTTTGAAATTTCATCCCTTTTTTCCTCCAAATTTCTTCAAGTGTATAAGATTAGTCCATTTTCTGCTACAGTTTTGGTGTGTACTAGAAAGTCTACATTCTAGCTCTGTTACATATAATTAAAAGAAAAGAGAGACCAGAGTATTGTCAGAAAGTTAGGAGAAACCTGACATACATTGTCTTTGAGAATGAACAATTTTTTCCCAGTATTTTTGGTGCTGAAAAAGGAACCAAAATTTAGAGGAGCCTCCCTATACTAATTTACAAAGCTTCCTTCCTTCCTTTCCTACTCATAACTAAACCTGCTTGTTAGCAAGAGCAAGCAGAGACTCTAAGCTCTTTTTGGTTCCCACAAATGGAGTTTTCTTTGCACTTCCAGGTTTCACTCTAATGATACTGTGAATCTCTGAATTTGTTCCCTATGAATTGAAAATGTGATACTGTACTGTTAAGGGGGTAGAGGGTGCAGGAAGTTTGTAGCGTGTTACAAGCATATTTGCAAGAGGCCAGTTGCATTGTTTCCTCATGTTTGCTATATCAGGATTCAGGGTTACAAAACTGGATAACCCCTAAAAAATTGAAGTGTGGGGTAGACCTTTCAATTTTGCCAAAGAAAACTGATATGTCAAAATCAATGCCTCAGCCTTGTTCTAGTGACATTTGTATTGAAAGGAGGTTGCACAGAGGAAAAATTGGCTTTAAAATAGCAAATATTCTCTAAGTACACAACCAATCTGAGAACACCCTGAAAACTTCTTAGAGGTTTTTCAATAGTAGCAGATATCTACTGTGATATTTTTATAAATAAAGCATTAGATAGCACACATCTAAAGGTATTGTATTAAACAAAACCCAAACAAAAACAATAAAAATTCTGGAATAATGCATTAGCTTTCCGACAATAAATCAGGAAACAATGATTTCTGGATGATGCCAGAACGATGGTATTGTTTCCTGTAAGACAAAAGATCTCCCTCAACAGAAAAGTGGATCCATTTGTTCTGCATCTGCAGACAATGACATACAAACATGTTCTTTTCATCATTCTAACTTTGTAAACATAGTTTACACTCAATAAAGACAGTAAATAATGTTCATTAGTGATCCCCTTTTTGTCCTGGTCTTCACAGTACCTTGTGGGACAAAAGCAAGTGATTAGCAGGTAGAATGACAGCTGACACAAACACTCTTGGTAGATTATGTAGAATGTGATTATTATCAAATGTTAAAAGAGTGTTTTTGTGAGTATTAGGAAATCTTATAACCGATAGCGTAAAATAGCAATAAGACACATGAAGTTGGCATGGATTATGTACTGTAGTTGATAGTTTCAGTACAAAATACAAACATTCAATTTAATAAAAACTTTTCCTATTTATGCTATCATCTTTTTGTTTTCTACTTTAAAGCATATACATATAGATAGAATAAAAAGCAGTTATGAAGTAAAAAAAAAATCCCCATTGAAGTCAGTAGTGAATTAGACATAGTAGACAACTAGCTATGTTTTTCTACCAAAATTCTTCTAACAGAAATATGAAACTGTGATTTTTTTTTTCTTTTGTTTTTTGAAACAAACTCTAATTTTTTGTAAAATATCTTTAAATGAATTTTGTCCTGCAAACTTCTATTAGGGGTTTTTGCTTTTTTTCTTCCCTAGAATCTGAAAGAAATGTGGATTGAAACTAAAGCAAAGAGGAAACACTAACTTTTAAAAGCAACTCTGGAAATGTAATGTGATCTATTCTTTTTACTTCACAAAAAACTCCCAAATTTTTTCTTCATGTGGTGGTTTAACCTCAGCCAGAAGATACACACCCGCACAGCCACTCACTCATTCCTTCTCTTGCCTAGTGAAACAGGTAAAAGAATAGGAAGAAAAGCAAGGAAACTTGATGGATCAAGATAAAAATTATTTAAGAGGTGAAAGGAAGATTAAGATAAAACAGATGTGACAGAATAGCAATTCCTCACCACCTCCCACAAGCAGACCAATGCTCATTACCACTCTTTGAGTGATGGACATCCCAGAATCCAGAAACATCCCCTTCTTTCTTCTGACTCCAATGTTCTTTGCTGACTGTGGATGTGACAGCCTGGTCAGAGAGGGAGAAAACTAGGTAAGTTTTCCCAGAATTGGCCTGGGAGACTTTAGGGAGTAGAAGACAAAAAATGATAGCTTATTATTATAAACAACCTGGCAGGTGTTGTTTTCCTACTCTCTGTTTTCTTGTTTTTCTCAAAGAGTGTTCATAAAAAGGGTGTCTTGTTAATTAGCCAGTCAGGTGAAATGTATTAACTGCATGACCAATCAAGTCCACTTGGATAGGGAACAGTATATAAAAAGGAGCAGTTCAAAATAAACGGTGCATTATGCCAGTCAGCCTTCTGGTGAGTTTGTGTATTTTTTCATTCAACAGTGACACCTGACATTAATGAGGTATTAAATATCCTTTTGGCCAGCTGGCATCAGCTACCATGGTTGTGTCCCCTCCCAGTCTCTTGCCCATTCCCAGCCTGCTCACTGAGTGAAGGGAGTACAGAATAGAAAAAAGATAAATCCTTGTCACTCTTCACTGTTTAAAAATGGCCAAAGCATTGGTTGTAATTAATTCTATTTTAATGACGAGTCCAGAACAACAGATCTGAACAATCATATGCTAAAAGAAGATAATTGTTTTTAATAACGTATTCCAGAATTTTGCATGTATCATCTGCATTGTATCATTGGATGTATGATATAGTTGCATGTATAATTTAATTTTTAACTTAGATACTGATGACATTGACAACTTCAGCATTTTTTTCCCTAAAGTAAGGAAAAAAGCATCTTTTCCCACCATATTTTCCTGCCTGTGACAGCTACCTGCAAATAATTTTCCTATGTGACAAGAGCCATAAACAAACACGAAAAATAACTTCTGCGTATTCTTCCTCAGTAAAGAGGGTGCCACTTCTGCTGTGATTCAACTCACTTACTTGTGGTAATCACATATACTCTGAACAGAGAGAGACATAATTCTCTCACAGGATTTTCCTGGGAAGCTGTGAGAAAGCTCAGAGAAAGTGAGAAACAATTCTTATTTCCACTTGCTGCACCTGCTGTGGTGCACATGTGGAATGTGTTATGGAGATTGTTTACCAAAGGGTGGTTTCTTAATTGGACTCTGGTGATGGTGATTTGGATTAATTGACCAAGTGTGTATCAGACTATCTGGCGATGGGTTTTTCTTAATAGGAGAGTATGGTAATAAAGCAATTGATCAGCCTTCTGCAATCATGGAGTCAATGCTCGTTATTCCCCATTCAGGGGCTTGCTGCTACTTACTCACTACCTCTATGTATAAGGTCTTCAAACACTAATCTGTGCTAGAAAATGCTGAGAGGAAAGAGCTGATACATGATGACATAGAGTTGAACATTGTCACCCTAGAGTATCAAAATGTCTGTCCACATGGCCTTTAACAAATTAATGCTATAATAAGATAAGAATGTTATAATAAGATAAGATGGAGCCTTGTGGAATACTGAAGGTATAACTGCCTACAAATACTCTTTGTCAGTGCTCTCAGAAAAGGATCATATTCTTCCAGGATTACGTAGGGCACTAAAATCTCATGATGACTACTGAACAGCCAACAGATAGTTGTAAATGAGTGTGATACGAGACTTTACCTCCACACACAGATCAAGGCACCCAAGCAAGGAAACTAGAGTGAATTGTAGTTAAAGATCTCTAGCCTGACTTTGTCACATTGCCATCAAATGAATAAAGTGGGAGATTTCAAGTAGATAGACAGGTGGGAAAGATGTCTAGGGAAAGAAAGAGGTAGTTCTGCTGCTTGTGATACCACTTTTCCGTATGCTCATCTTGACAAGGCAGACAATCAGTTCCTGAACTCTGCAGAAGGTCAAACTGCAATGTACACAGACCTTGCCAAGATTATATTTGCATTTTCTAAATGTATTACATAGAATTTATTCCTAGCATTAATGTCTGTCTCTTTAGAGCGCAGTCATATTCCAAAGGAATGAGTGATTCTTAGTGCTTCAGTTATTGAATTACTCCCTCTAAGAACAGATCATCATAGCTGCAGCTTCTTCAGTAATGTGCCATCACTTTGTACCTAATGATTCACTGTTCTCTTTAATTTTGTCTTAAATCTTTAAAATATGTTATTTAACTGTAAAAATTAAAATATTTAATTTTTTGGGAGTTATAAACACTACCAACACCCCCCCCTAAGTAAACCATTTAACAATTCTGTTAAAATACTGCAAGGTGTACATTGTGAAATATTCACCTTATTATTCTTTTCAAAATGACCCTGGTTTTGGTACTTTCTAGTGGGACCTCTTCTTCTGTTTCTATTTGCAGGTCTTGATTCACATAAAAGGAAGAAGAGAATTAACATGAATGTATTAGTAAATATACAGCATCCTGTATTTTGCACTTCAGTTCTAAAATAATGAAATACAAGTTGACGACAGACATTCCTTTTTTCAAAAATTAGTATTTTTAGCAACTCAGTTTTTTCTGTTTCCAAGAAGGAATATTGTAAACATAAACCTGGCATTTACACTGTGTTTTACTTGGTACATTTTTATTAGCTTACAAATATTCAAGGTATATTTGCAATCTTCTGAGATCTCAAATCTAGATGTATGGAACACAAGCAGAATTCTCTGTATCTCTTTAAGAAGACTATTCAAGCTGTTGTTTTTTTTTACTCTGTTACCAAATTCTACCACTTAGTTATGTGAGGACTGAGAAAAATGCATAGGCATTGCTTTAGAACTTTCACATACTGATTGAAAAATTTACAAATGGCCTACTTTCCTTAAGACAGAAAGAGTATACACTATTTATGTACTTTAAAAATATTAATTATTTAAAAAATGAATATTTTTTCCATTTGATTGGGAAGAGAAGAAGAATTAAGTGTAGCTGTTCAAATAAAGATGACAATCTGACAGACCACAAAATTATCATGTTAACAACAGTTCCTTTTGACCACAGTCAATAGACACGAACATAAGGATAGAAGACAAATAAATGAGACTTTCCTCGTAGTTTCAGATGAAAGTGAGAATGACAGCATAACTTGGAATGGGAGCAGAGAGAGGATTTTATAGAAAAGATATGGAATTTGGTTTTGTCCATGCAATGCAGACATACAGGAGGCTGATGCTGAAGTAACAAAGTGAAGTGCAAGAATATGGTTGCCTAGTTCTGGACTGAAATACTGTTTATAGTGCAAGCAATTCAGCAATACATCATTTACAGTTTCCTTTTATCCAAAAACTAACTTGTCTTCCAGTGACTTAAGTAACTTCTCTTCTAATCCTGCCAGCAACCAGAAGCAATTTACATTGGTAGTAAAGGCTCTTCAATGAGCTGTTGCTTAATTAAAAGTATCACCAGCAGTGGATGTTTGCTTTTCCTGCAGCATGAATCCTGTCATAGAGGCACATTTAGCCCTCTGAATAAAACATTAACAGAAAGAGATAATGCTAGAAAGACATAGTTTAGAAGAAAAACACTCTTTCTTGTAAAGGAATTCCTTTGTGTTTCTCGTGAAGGAGTTTCTCTGTGCTCTCCCAAAATGCAGCTGAGGGTGAGGATCTACTAGCTTCATTTGAACAAGATGAATATAGCAATTTTGAAGGTATTCTGTTATGCAAGAGGTTTCACACTACTGATTTCAAATTCCAGAAATAATAAATTTTAAAGTGGTATTCTTATAGCCAGTGGAAATATCATTTGGATCCATCACAAAAAAACTTGAAACCCAAACCCCAAATCAATAATGAATAACTCTGAACTTTTAGCATTAAGGGCAGAAAAATGTATTATTTCATTGTAGACACCAATTATGAAACATAGTTATAAAAAATTACCATAAAACAGATTATCACTATGTACAGCAGACCCTGATGTTCCAGAGATGAGTGGCAATTCTTGCTGAAGCAGACTATTATTGGAACTTCTAGCCACTGTGTAGATTGCTTTAAAAACTGAGATAGAAAAATTTCATTTCTTTATGTCCTAATAAAAGTATTGGCTACATCTGAAGCCCTGTGGGCAGCAGGGGAGAGAGGGGATTCTGCCCCTCTGCCCCACTCTGCTGAGACCCCACCTGCAGAGCTGCCTCCAGTTCTGGGATCCCAGCACAGGAAGGACACGGAGCTGCTGGAGAGAGTCCAGAGGAGACCACCAGGATGATCAGAGGGATGAGTCCCTCTCCTGTGAGGGAAGGCGGACACAAGTGAGATTGTTCAGCCTGGAGGAGAGAGGGCTTCTGGTCAACCTATCTGAAGCCTTCAGTGCCTGAAGGGAGCCCACAGGAAAGATGGAAATGGAGTTTTTACAGGTGTTTGTAGTGATAGGACAAGGGGGAATGGCTTATTGAAACAGGTTTAAAGTAGAATCAGTTTAAATCAGATACTAGGGAAAATTTTTTTATTGTGAGGGTGATGAGGCCTTGGCACAGGTTGCCCAGAGAAGCTGTGTATGCCCAGTCCCTGGAAGTGTTCAAGGCCAGAGTGGATGGAGCTCTGAGCAACCTGGTCTAGTGAAATATGTCCCTGCCCAGAGCAAGGGGGTTGGAACTAGATGATCTTTAAGGTCCCTTCTACTTTTAACCAGTCTTTGATTCTGTGATTTCATGAGAATGCCATATGCAGTTCCCTTCAGTTATATGGCCACAGATAAATTTTCTCACATCCATTGTTTTCTTTTCTAAACTATGATGAAAGGTATGTTCTAATACCATTAACAGCAATTAAAATGGAATGCACCATTCACCTTGAGCCATTAGGTGTTCTTAGGCCTTTAAAAGCTAGAAATCACATTCTAATAGATAACTGAAAGGCATCTTATTTACTGAACACCTTTCTTTCTTTTGTAAGGCAAACACATGTTTTCAGTTTTGTTGGAAAAAATGCTGCCAAATAAACAAAACTGGAAAAAGAGAAACATAGGTTCTAAGGTATTTGTTTTATGAAATAAATAAACATTTTCCTAAATACGTTATTAAGAAACATGTTGAGGTCTAACTGTACTTAAACTGGCTAATCACGTACTGGCTTCCATGCAGATGAAGACCATAGAAGTAGCAGCAAGTTAGGCATTTCCAGAGTGAACCAATGTTTGTAAACAACAATGCTAAACAAAATACTACTGAAATCAACAAGTTACTTCAAAATGTGCATTCATACTATCACACAAAATATGGAAATGACAATAAACTCTTGTTTTGTTTTTCTCAGTAGTCCAATTTGGAGCCCTCTCCTGGAACACGCAAGTCTAAGGCCAAGTGAAACGTCATTCAAGTTTGTACATTTGAAACCTTAAGCAGCCACTTCTACCTCACAGAATCAGTCTGTTTCTTTAGTTTTTTTTCATTTGATGTGATTCACACTATTTTTATCAGCTGTTCTATTTCAAAAAGTCAGACATACAATGGTTGTATTCCTTTGGCAGGTTAAGACATTCTACTGGGTAATATAAAAGCATTATTCTATAAGATTAATATGAATTTATTTTTTGAACAAAATTTTATTTTCTGAACAAAAAGGAGACTATGGAAAAACAGCAGATTGCTTTCACACACAAATATTTCATAGATGTCACATTGTATTAATGGAAGATAAAATCTTATTGCTATAACATTTGAATTTGAAGTTTATATTTGCAACGTGGACTCCAAGTTTATGGATATGTAGATTTGAAATAAAATGATTTTATAAAAATTTTATGTAAGAAATAAAGTAAAAATGAATTTAAAAGAATTTGAAATATTACACAGAAAAATGTTATGTGAATTATGTCAATAACATATATTTTAAGACATTAAAGTATTTAACAGATAAAGGTGGCTGGCCCAGCCTTCAACATAAAGGATGAATTAAGAAAGTTAAGAGTAGTACAAATGTATGAGAAGGATATGAATAATCTCTTCCTTTAAAACAGCTGGGTTTTTTTTCTCCTGCCTGCTTCTTCAACCTCTCCACATATTTACAGCAGAGTGTGTCTCACAGACTCAACAGATCAGATTATTTCTGAAGGTCGAGGCCAGACTTTTGGAATGCTTTATCTGGTTTGAAAGAGAGCCTGAGTCCTTGTGGAATGATTCTGGCATAGGGATAATGCACGGGTGACCACTGCCTTTAAATCTTATTCAGACTAGATGTTAGTATTAAACCCATGGGATGACTGAGTGGGTAAGTTTTTTTTTCCCCTCAACTGCTAATTATTTAATTCATGTTGTCTCACAAACATTTCAAACATTCACTGCATTGATGGATTTAGTGTTGGAGATTTAGCTTAAATATTATGGCTTAAACAATTAAATGTGTAAGATTACAATTTACATATTGCCACATAACTTACAAAACAGGCAGACTGTATTTATGAATTGAATTTTAAAATATTTCCTATGTTACACGCTTTAATGTAATGCTGCCCCTGAAAATTAAATGCCATAATAAGTTTCAAAAAATATCCAGAATCAATTTTTTTGTTTAATCTCATACCAACAGGAGTCTATTTACTGTACTTAATTCTATATTAATTTTAATAACTTCATATTACTTTCTACTTTTTCATAGTTTATACTTACATTTTTTCTATTCTATTACATTATATTTTATTGTATTTTACTTGGCTTAAACTTAAATCCTGAAAACTACCAACTTTTATGTTTCCATTTAAAGAATTAATTCATCATCTACTACTAGAGGCACACGGGTCTTTTATCAGTATCAGCACGTAGTGACTCTTTACATCTTCTAAAAATATTTCCTTAGCAGTTAAATCTATATTTATGGAAGAATATTGCAGTTATTGAGAGTTCATACAATCTTGACAGTGAATACACATTGTAGTGTTCCTGCTCACACAAGTGATTACTTGCTGGTCTTCATTTATTTAGAATGCTATCCAATCTGTTCAATTCCTTCTCAAAGTTTTCCTCAGATGACTAACATTCTTCCAAAGAGAATATATTTTAAGTAGAATAAATGGTACACTTTCTTCTTGGTTGTAATCTAGTAATCTGAAAAATTTCTAAAGTCAGAATGAATTTCAAGAACTACTTAAGCATTCTGCATCTTCATCGATATGAGCTGCATGCTTGGAACAAGAAAAAGGCTATCTAAGGTTCAAATAAGACTACTAATACCTTCTTTTTGGAGGTAAAATAATAGGATATTGAGACAACAAAAAATTCTTTGTGTCCCCAGCTGCCATTACCATCTAAACAAGGGTGTGGAACAAAAGAAGAAAAACACATGACAGCCATTAAAGAAATAACAGATGGGAAAGATGCACAGCTGGTGCTATTTGAAGCAAAGTAGTTCAAGAAAATTAGAACAAATATTCATAATATGAGTTCTTTAACCAGGTCAACCAGGATGTCCAGTGCTCCAGACTCCTTACTTCCATCTATCTCTTCTTCAGGTTTCCATGGATGTGCTCACACAAGCTCTGATAGGGTAGCTGTGCTACCCTAGTGTCTAGGCTCCTGCCTTCCTTGAAATGGAAGATGCAAACCCCCTCCCTCTGAATTATTATCATTTTGAAATTAAGGGGCTCTCAGGCAAAGATATGGGAACTGATATAGGAAAAGATGTAGGAATAACAGTTCTTTACTAGGAAAATTAAAAAGCACAAATGCAATAGTACAAAAAAAAAACCCCAGAACACAAACCACTCTCAGAGTCAGAATACGACCTGACACGCTGTTGGTCAGGGTGTTGGTAGCAGTCCAATTAAATGGTGGCTGCAGTCCTCCTGCAGTGACAGATGTGATTCTGTTGAAGCAGTGATCCTGTAGAAGGGTGTAGTTTCCTCTGAAGGTCTAGTGGTGGTGTAGATAGGCCTGGTCTTCCTCTGAAGATCCAGTGGAGAAGAAAGCTGCTCCTCTGGGAATCCAATGGGAAAAGGCTGCCTGTGTTGTTCCAAATCTCAGAGTATATCCTGGTAGGAATGCTTGGCTCCTCCTTCTGGGTGGAGCATCTCCTAAGGGGATGATGTAATTTTATCAGCCATGCAGTGAGACTGAATGGCCTATCAACAGAAGGTATCTCCCCGGAGGGAGGATTGGTTGTGGAAGAGATAAAGAAAACTGCCCAATTAACAGAAGATAACTGTCCCACCTCTAACAGATGGCAAATAGAATACACACATACCTTACAACCCAGCACATCTGGATTAGGGATCAGGGAGTAGGGCTGCATGAGCAGGAGCTGGGAGAATTTTGGTGAGGGGCTGTCTCTGCTTCCCCTGGGACCTGCATCATGCCCAGCTCTCCCTACCTGTGGTGTTGATGCTCTCAGTGCCTGGCTCCCCAGAAACTGTACAGCAGCAAGTGCTGCTGCTTGACAAAACCAGTCATGAACATACTTTCATCATGTTCACAGGTCTAACAGTGATGGAGCTGTACTGCCTTCAAAACTCAACCACTGCTCACTTGTTTGCCCTCTGTAACAGTTTCTATTACCTTCAATATCCTTTTTCTTAAGACAGGTTGCAAATGTCCACCCTGTGTTTCTGATTGCCAAGTGGAAAACACTGTGGATTGCTCTCTCACTTTTATATTACCCACAATTATTCCTGCAATTTTGATTTTCCTCTGGTGACACACTCTAAGACTCTTTGCGTCTGAGGCCTTGAAAGCCTCACATGGGGTCTGCACCCACACCTTTGCCTTTCTGCCTGCAGCCTGGGGCTTCAGGGGAGAATAGGGGAGAGGCGCCTGCCCTGCCTTCCTGGCTGTGCTTTTGTAGTTTCCTCTTAGCTCCTAGTCCCCGGCACACCCACTGGCCCTTTTTGTTCTCTGATCTCAGATTAGGGGTTATGCCACCTGGTGTCTCAAACAACTGCTACTCCTTACACAGTCATTTGTTGTCACTATAGCGCAAGAGTTCTATTGTCATTACACTGCAAGATTTCCATACTGCTAGAGTTTCACACCTCCTTGGATGTTTCTTGTAGGCATCTCCTCTAAGCACTGACTCTTCCTTGTCCTCGCAGCAGCCAACTGACTCCAGTTCCCCTCAACCAACCAATCTACTCTTTTATAACACAATCTACTCTTATTGGCTACAGCTGCGGCCTGTTAACATCAGGCCTGCTCCTTGTGGCATCACGCGTTTTAAGATATTTATATGAGTTTTGTTGTAAAGTTGGTTATTCCTTTTATAAATTGAGATTATGGTTTGACCCTCGGTTCCCCCCATGTTCCTCCCTCACAATGGTTTGTCCCTGAGTTGTTTGTCCCTTGTTTTCCCGCCAGTGACCTGTCTGTCAAGGTGACCGATCCCCTGGTCCTTCCCCTTATGCCCTAATAAGTTTATCTCCTCCCTCCTGGTGCTGCCCAGTTTCCCTGTCCATCATTGTAACCACCCCCCCCTTTATTTTGAGAACCTTCTATGTCAGTTTTCCCTTACTTAAGATGTGATTTGCCTCCTGAGCCTTTTCCCTCCCCTATGCAATCCTTGTTGGTTCAGTTGTGTCCCTCGCTCCTCCCCTGGGCTTCGTTTATTGGTTCCCTCGTGTCTCCTCCTGTCATGCCCATCCCCTTTATCAGCGCTTTCCCAACGGTGTTTCTGTGACGCTGGTCCCGCCTGGGACAGTAAAGCGACCTGGTGCCCATATGAGTGTCTGCTCTCTCCTTCCTTCGCCTCAGTGCTTCGCAGTCCCGCTCTGGCCTGTGCCACCCACGCCGCAGACGGAACCGCTACCCGGGGTTCTTGCAAAGAACCTGGGAGTGGCAGATCTCGTGGTCTCCTCCGGCCAAACACTGGGAGCGGCTAGCCGGCATTCATCCAGCTCCTGTGGCCGCGGGACAGGCTACAGCTCCTAATCCTTAGTAATTGGCTCAGCTGCAGCTCTTTAGGGAGGTAAGGTTACTTTCTATACTACCTTTATTTACTTATGTTCTATCCCGCTATAGTCATTGATTACTTCACAACTGTCTGTGAGGCTGGAGGTGATTTTTGCTCCCTCAGGTCTCCTGAGATTTCACAGTCTCAGTGTGCCAGTGCTGAAATTGTCACTTGGAGAATTCAGGGTGTTTATGGAGAAATTTGACTAAGCCACTCTTCAGCTGATCCTTAGCTATTGAGAGGTGATGACTAGTAGCAGATAGATTCATGGGCTGTTCTCCTGCCTACCTTTAAAATGTCCTTTTCCAAGTTACATAACTGAAAAGATGGTAGCAGCCTCTCCCCCATCACCCAAACTGAAGCCTCAAGCCATCTTTGGAAACACAAGAGGTTTCTGCATGTCATTTTAGCTATACACAACTTAGACTCTAAATGTTAAAAACATGGTCATTGGACTATCAATATTCCTTGATTAGAGGTCTAATTGTGTTTCACCTAGAAATATGAGCTTAACAAACTATTCAAAATTCAAGGAAGCTATTCCAACTTGGATCCCATAACCTGGTGATAGTAAGAAGGGCCTGTAGTTGTGTCAAAATCTTCCCGTGCCTTCCTGTTGGTGCAATGTCTCCTGACACTCCTGGTGGGTATGTTATGCCCTCTCCTGTTGCATTTAGTGGGAAATCCTCTAATCCTTTTTCACCCTATACCTCTTTTGTCACTCTTCAGGTGGTTAAATAGATTGACTGTAAGGTTTTGGTTATTTTATCTTGCGTTGAATACAGCCCTTTCTTTTTGCAAGGTACTTTAACATCACCTACTTTATTAACTGTACATGATGCAAAAATGTGAATATGATTAATTTGATAGAAGGCCATCAGTTCAGCTTATTTCTGTTTTCTCAGAGCTTCAGCTTCCTAATCACGTAATCTTCAGCAAATTAGGTAGCTCTGACCCAGATATTTTACTTATATGATCTGAAACAGGAATCTTGTTATTTCATTGCATTAGTCACTATAAAAGTAAAAAAAAAATCTAGTACAAAATTAGACTGTATATGAAGCAAATTTTAAATCTGGCATATATAATCTCTCAATCAAAAATAAAGAAATAGAAACGTATTATTATGGTTTCTTGTGACCAACACCTATCATATGATTTTATATATAAATTAATTGCAATTTTAATTATTGTGCTGTGGACCTCTAAAGTGGTACTTGAAAATAAACCATAGAATGAAGAACAACACTCTTTTCCAGTCAAATAAGTCACCTGGGCATCTTTGCAAAAAATAAAAAAGTCTTCTCATTATTTAACTTCATAATTTGGCTACTGCCTTTGTTAAGAGCTAACATACGAAGGGTTTGAGGTTTTTCTTCACTTACACCTGTTTGATATCCTCCATGAATTATATCTGCTGAAAGTGGTATTCAGTGGGCTGCTGAGTAGGTTAATTACTTAATTTGT
Source organism: Camarhynchus parvulus (assembly GCF_901933205.1). NCBI lineage: Eukaryota > Metazoa > Chordata > Aves > Passeriformes > Thraupidae > Camarhynchus > Camarhynchus parvulus. Next base: position 4,181,211 of record NC_044601.1, read on the forward strand.
AGCTAAAATTATTTGAACTCCAGTGCAGTTTTTCAACTGACTTTGAGTTGTCAAGTTCTCTTTTTTTCTTTTCATTTAGAGCTTTTAATTTATATATTTGCTTCTTAATGTTATTTTCAATATTTTGTTGTTTCCTTGTTTAAAAGAAATAAAGAAGGTAATTAACATCTGCAAAACTTAAATTTTCTGTCAGAAGGAGTATTTTTCTGTTCAAGTGTTCTGGTTTGAAAGCAAAACCAGTGAGAGACTCCAAGTCTGGAATACAATTTATTAGGAAAAGGGAAAAAAAAACCCTAAAATACATGCAATAATACAAAAGAAAAACCACTGACAGAGTCAGAATACAACCTGACACCCTGTTGGTCAGGGTATTGGTAGCAGTCCAATTGGAATGATGGCTGCAGTTCTCCTGGAGTGGCAAATATGGTTCCATTGGAGCAGTGATGCTGTAGAAGGGTGTAGTCTTCCTCTGAAGATCCAGTGGAAAAAGGCAGCTGTTCCTCTGGGAATCCAGTGGAAAGGCTGTTCTGGTGTCCCAAATACTCAGATTATATCCTGTTAGGAATGCTTGGCTCCTCCTCTGGGCAGAGTATCTCACAGTGGGATGATGTAATTTTTATCAGTCGTGCAGTGACATTCAGCAGCCCAGTAACAGCAGGTATCTCCCTGGAGGGAGGATTGGTTTGTGGAAGAGGTAAAGAAAACTGCCCAATTAACAGAAGAGAACTGCCACACCTCCAACAGATGGCAAATAGAATACCTATTGCCTTGCAATCTAGGACATCAAGGAAACTTTTCAAGGCTTAATTTGCTAATGGATTTTTGTGATAGAGGTATTTTATGGTGTTCTTCAGATTAATAATTTTCTTGCACAGATTTTTCATTTTGTAATATATATTAATACTGTTCACCTTTTATATTCCACATATACAATTATCATGACTAAGCAAATATGAAAATAAACCTGGAAACATTTTTAGCCAGGAGGGTAAGTGAATGAAATCATACTAAAATCTCCTAGACAAACTGAAGGTTTATAAATTCAGAAAAATGGGAAAATCCCTGAAAAAACCCAGGCAGGTTTATGCTGCATCAATAAAATAATGGGGCAAAATTGTGTAATTTTAGTTTTATTATACTTAATGTTAAAATTTTCCGGTAAAAGGCTAGAACATTTGGAAGTATTTGACATTCTGAAAATCAAAGCAACAAATTCAGAATTTATATATTTATCTGGTTATACTCCTGGCATCTAGACAGAAATATCTGCTAGTAAGACGTTTTCACGCAATGTGTGGTTATAATTTGCAAGACTGCTACAACCACCCCATGTAATCTTGATAACTTGAATTACAAAGAATGTCATATCAGTTGATCTGTCCCTTAAAAAATAATGGGTTTTCCAAAACTGAAACCATAAATTTCTTAGAAAAATGTGAGATTCAGTAAAGAGAAATAGATATGAGACTTTACGACCAAAGTTTCAAGTCCCTGCCAATTTCATTTAGATCTCAAATCTTACAAAAAACTGATTTTATAATCTATTTTTTTAAAGGTTAACTATATGGATTGTACTTAGTACTGACTGGACTTGTTTTGTAGCACTGTCTCTAAGATATTAGCAAGTTTCTTTTTTACACATTTCTGTCAGAGAATTTTTTTAAGAGCCCAAATGTAGATATTGATAATTTCTTTCTACATGCACATTTACAGCAGTGTTGTCAGTTAATAAAGAGGAAAGTCAACTAGACTACTTTTAGACTAATAACTAGAACTCTGACAGAAGATAATTATTCCATGCCACTCCAAAATCTGCACATTTGTTTTCTGCTGTTGAGATATTTGTTCATGCAACAGAGCACAGAATCACAGAGTGATCAAACATGGCAGGGACCTCTGGAACCAGTCTGGTCTAACAGCCTGCTTAAGCGTCACCTACAACCCGGTCCCAAAACCATATCCAGTCATCATTTTAACATGTGTAAGCATGGATATTTCCCCAGCCTCTCTGAGAAACCTGCAGCAGTGCTTGAGCATCCTCACACTGGACAATTAACTGATGTTCCAACTACATCCTGTGTCTCAGTTTCTGTCCATTGCCTTTGATCCTGTCACGGGGCACCACTGAAAAGTCTGGCCCTGATTTCTCTGCTTCCTCCCTTGAGGTACACTGATAAGATTCCTGTACAGAGCCTGCTCTTCTCCTGGCTGAAGGGTCCGGTCTATTTCAGCCTTTCCACATAAGAGAGATTCTCCAGTTCCTTCAACATTGCAGCGGGCCTTCACTGCCCATTTTTCAGTTCCATTTATCTCTTGCTGCGGCGCAAACTGGACAGCTCCAGGTGTGGTCTCACCCATGATGAGTAGAACTTACCTGGGGGTGAAACCAGTGAAGCAGATTTAATAAGGAGGGGCTGTGTATTTTCACCTGCAATATTAACATTATATTTAGATCAAATTCACTGCTAAAAAAAACCAAACTGCCATTATTGTAAGCATAGTATGTAGGACAGAAATGTTGTGAATGTTCCTGCTCTGGATATGCAGAATTTACTGTGTATCATAAAACTTTACTAGCTGCCTGCCACTAGAGGCCATCTATTTGCTGATGAAACAAACAATGAAGCAGACCCAATTTAATTTAGTTTTGTTCAATCTGTGAACCAGGCAAAAAGAAAAGAGAAGAGACTTCTGAGTGTTAGAAAATACTGAAACTAGTGTTTCTGAGAAGAAATAATTCATTCTTCTCTGTTAATCTACTTATTAAATTCCGAGGGTAGAAAATTCCAAGGATGAAACTTACTGTCTGAAAAATCAATCACTCTGGAAGTGGCAGTAGTATCGTATTAGGTAGTGGCGGTGAGTATGTCTACAGCTCAAACAACATGAAGGTTACAGAAAGCAGGTGAGGTTTGGCTGAAACAAAAAGATAATGGCATAGAGACAAAAACAGGAGAAGCTTCAAGTTTCCATATTGAGGCATATTAGTTAGGCAGCTTAATAAATTATGGGAATCACTATAGGTATTAATTGTAGTATATCACTTTAACCCTCTTAGTATAACTAACCTAGTAATCAAACAAGCACACACTTAAATGTGTTTCACTTCAGGATATGTTGGTTGGACTTCCCAAGATTAAAATGGGATGCCTTAAAAAAGATTCAAGAAAATACCTCATTTGTCATATATTCAAAATAGGAAAGTTGATATTGCTTCCTTTGGCCCACACTAGTGTCAAAATTAGGTATGGTCCAAACTAAAAGCTACACTGCTGTAATTTATGTAGATACAAGGCTCAAAACAAGCTCTACTGTGGTGACAGAAGAATATGATTTCCCTGAGGCACAATGAGATTTGGAGATACAGTCAGCTACTTAGATCCTACAGAAGTGTACATAGCTGTAGGTTTGCTTTTTTCACTTAAGAAGATACTAGCATTTTTAAAAGGAGACCAAAGCAGATATTTTTTACATAAATAAGTATAAAACTACACATAGGCAATAAAAGTGTATTTTTTAAACCTTACTTTGAGAACAAACACACCATCAGGACTGGAAAAGGATTAAGGTATTACAAAAGAATGAAGATAGTCTAGAAAAAATAACTAATATATGAAATTCCTAGTTCTACAAGTCAATCAGGCAGACTAATTTCTATTTCATTCTGACTGTCTCTGGTTACTAACATTCCTTTTCAAAACAGGAAATACACTCACTAGAAGCGCTAGCTGCATCTTTAAATAGCAAAAATTATGTCAAAATTCAAGACTAATTTTCATAACTGGAAAAAATTTAAAAAGAAGATGCACAAGGAGATTCTTTGTTAAAAAAAAAGTAATATGTTTTTTCAGAGTTTTCTTTGCATGAATTCTGACCCAGCCCAAATAGTAGAAAATTATGGAGAGAGAGCTAGTAGAGACAAAATAACTGAAAGAGGAGGATTTTTGTCAGTGGCAAGGTATCAGAAATAAAGTTGTGCATGCATTTGAAGTCTGAAACATTCAGCAAACACTCAAAAGCTGCCTGGAAACTTTGTTCTAAGGACCCCAGGTAATCTACTTTGCATCTTATTTTATAGCTGGCAAGGGAAATATTGTATTGATAAAATGTTTTACTGAGTTTCTGGGAGATAATCTTGCAATATGAGTGTGGGTCTGTGCTCCACTTGGTCTTTATATGAGAGGGGATGGCTTTGAGATCCTTGAACAGAAGTATTTTGAATATGCATTTCCCTCTATCTGCCTTATCTGATTGCAAAAACTCAATTACTTGAAATTCAGAGAATGGCAGTTCTGAGACTTCATAATGCAATTAATATTTCTTAAACATAACCACAGGTATTATCTGGCATTCCCATGACTGCAAGAAATGTGACATGGCATGATAACCTGCAACTGGACAGCCATGACTTGTGGGGGTGCAGACTCAGTAGCTGATCAAACACAATACTGTGAAGTTAGAAGGGCCACAATTGTATAATTCTTCCACAAATTTAGCAATTTTTTTTCTTTAAAATGGTTGTTTTCTTTAAAATAGGGTCTCTGGAAGGTATTCCAGTATAAATTTTATTATATTCTTCTGTAATAAATGTCCTTGTTTTTCCCCTAGAATATGGTTTCCTATTCCTCCCTTACACTTAGGACTGAAAGGGACTCCTAGATAATCAGTTCTCATTTCTTCATCCTAGTTATAACTTGATACAGCTCCATTTGGAATTTTAAAATTTTGTAAATCCATTACTACTTTGTTCCAAAAACTCACTACTGAAGATTAAAAGGCTTCTAATGTCAAAGAGAAAATTAATTAGTTGGAGAAGCGAAAATTAATTGTAGTCAGTTTGCGCATTTGTTCTGAAAGTGTCTGTTGCATTTTATCTTTTTCCTTATGGTTGCATATTTCATTAAACACTTCAACTTTTTAGATTGAATGAGCTTGTTTTGTTCACCTTTTTGTAGAAAACAAACTTCTCTGTAATATTTCTGTACATTTTATCCTGCAAAATTGATTCCATCTGAAGTTGAGGATACAAGTAGTACACTATATAGAATAACATAGAAAAGAATTTTAGCAGATACCTCTGACTTCAATACACACATAAACTGTTGGTCATATTTGCCCTTTTGATGAGCATCTTTGGTCTAGGCAAATACCTCACCAAATTCACCTCACAGTCTTTTTTTTTTACCTGAGCACTCTAGATACTATCAAAGAAACCACTCATATTTTGCCATTTTCAGGTAGGTTTTGTATCCAGTCTTAAATGCCACGAACTTAAACATATGTTATGGCTTTAGATACTGTCTCAGAGTAAAGCAATTTATAAAAGCTGGTTAAATCTTCCGCATTTCTCTGTAAATTGCTTTTGGGGACAGAACCAGCACAAAGACACATATTTTATTCTGTCTCTCTCTTCCTGTCCCTGTAGGTTTCTCCTAAAATCTGTACTCTTCTAAGTTCAACCCAATTTAATTTCCTTGATTATTCAATTCCCTATTTAATTTCCAGATTGGACTTACACTGGACACCACAAAGCTACCCTCCTCCCCAGTTTTCTTTAAAATGTTGTTTGCTTCATCTGAACACACTTTTTTTCATACCAAGCTCCACTAGCTTCTCCTTTTGCCTTCCTCTCTGTCACCTTCCTGTGGTGATAAAACAATGCCACCAATTGGCAGAGTGGCAACTAGATGAAGGTAACAATAAACCCAGCTGATCTGGCAGATCAAGGGAGGTTTTCATGTCTTATTAGCAGTATAATAATTAAGCAATTTCATGGGTTACTCTTACTATACAAGCATGTAGGAACTCTAGCAAAGATCAGGATGTTATTTCAAATGGCATGTCCTACTTTTATATTCTTAGGAGGATATAAAAAAAAACAAAAAAAAGAAACACAAAAAGAAGTTCTTTTAAACAGACTGGTGTGCCGGCTGGTTTAGGCATATTCTTACACCTCTCATGAAGCTGTTAACTGGATATATCTTGGTAGCCACTTAAGGAAACAACATTCTGGATTAAAGCCTGAAATTATAATAAATTTCAGGGCTTGGGATCATCAGTGACCAGCAGAGGAATGCTTCACTGGGAAGCAGCTTTCTGCACTCTTATGGGCTTGGGAAGGTGACTTCTGGCTGTGGGTGTGGGACAGCACCTTGGAGGGACCCTGAGGTGGCCGAGGAGGAGGGTGGAGACGACCCAGGGAAGTCCATGCCCCTCCAGCTCTAGCCACCACACGCTGTCCCTACAAGATGCTGCAGAAACATCAACAACAGCTGATTTTCCATTTTCAACCTATTTGAATGAATGGAAACATATTCTCTCATCTAACTTACTTGTTTTCATTTTACAGAAGAATGTCTCCATTAAGTTTCTGTGTTGTTATGAAAATACTGGAAAATGTGTGCTTGCATCTAAGAACAATTGGGAATTCAAGATGATGCCCTGGCTTTCACTCTGAAACCAAAGTCACTGCTGATGCCTCTGGTTTCAATCCTCTTTCTCTTGATTCTAAAATGTCTTGGACTCTTTAAAAGGGAAGAACTTTTCAGGACTGTCTTGTACTGCCCAGATGTGAACCTCCCTGGTGAAAGCTCTCAGTCTGGATCCCCAGACCCTCTCCCAGTTATGCTTGTGAAGATGAGTCAATTTCTACTAAATGCAAACAAACTCAGACTTTCTTATGCCCTTGACAAATTCTCATGATTGATGTCCGTAACTGAATCAATGTGTTTAGTGACTGGGACCTCCAGCATGTGGAAACTTTCCGAGGTACAGGAAGAGAATAATATTTCAAAAGGGTAGCATCTGCAAGTGTCCAGAGTTTTTGTTGCGGGCAAATCATGTTGCCTCACGTGGGAAAGTACTGTATCTGGTACATTTTGCAACTTTTCCCTTTTTGCAACACTTACACAGAACATTTTAATGTCTTTGGGTTTTTCTCTGCTTCTCCAAAGGTACATTCCTGATAACTTTTCACAGGTACGTGATTTATTATTATTACCATTACTTCTTTTTTTTCCCCTCAGAAGAATGTTGTCGGAGAACATCTGCATGCCTGTCCACCAGCCCGACGTTCAGTAAAAGTCTCAAAGCTGTTGACGCTACGAGGCCGCGGTGCGGGGAGATGTCCCCGCAGGGCCGGCCGCGGGGCAGGAGCGGGGGCAGGAGCGAGGCGGGCCGGGGAGGGGCGGCGGAAGCGCCGCCACCTGCGCGGCGGGGCCGAGCCGCCCTCGGGGTATTTAGCAGGGCGTTGGGCGCGGGTGCCGCTTGCAACCGCGGCTGGCAACGGCTTTTTTGGGTGCCATGAAGGGCGGTGGCATCGAGAACCCGGCGTTCGACACACCCTCCTCCGACTTCGGCCAGGGGTACCGCGCGGGCCCCGCCGGGGCTGGTGCCGGCGCCGCGGCCCCCGCCGGGCCCGGCCCTTGCCCCGAGGAGGGGCCCTGCGGCTGGGGTCCCTGCGCCCCCAGAGTTCTGCAGTTCTGCAACAATTCCGAGGGGTACTTGGCTGCTTATAGCCTGTTGGCCGTCTTCCAAGGTAACCTGCCCCTGCTGCCCAGGGCGCACGCTGTTCCCCTTCCCGGGGCTGGGGAGGGCGGCGGAGGAGTGGTGATGTTTTGGGTGGTGGGTAAGGAGAGACAGGGTTGGTCTAGTGCTGTGGCTGACCAGTGACGGTCATGGTTTGACTAAGGGACGAAAGTATACATTCTTCTGTGCCCGGGATGGGGAAGTTCCACAGTATTCCTTGTACTTCATCCCGTTTGTCCTTTTTTTCTGCGTACTTGATTGACCACGGAGTCCATGCGCCTGCAGGTTCTTCGCTTCTTGCACTTGTCAATGCTGCATCCCCACTGACCACAGGGAAATAGTTCTTCGTGTGCCCACACAGGCAGAGGCTTACAAACGAGGGATTAAAACACCAATATAAAATTGTAGCACCCCACTACTTTCTTACCTGTTTGCTAATTGAAGAACTGTCCTGGCCTGGTTGTGTAGGACTTTGGGTAAATTTGAAAACAGCAAAAACACGTGATTTTGTTCTGTGAATCCCAGTGCAGCCATCTTCTTAAAACTTAACTAGTGATTTAAGTTGACCTTGGGAGTAACCTGAAGTTTAGCTTGCCCTAAATTCCTGTTTTCCAGCTTCAGAGATTCTTGTCCGTACTTTTGGTTTTCTGTAATGATTGGTTAGGGTCTTAACAAGCCTTAGACTTAGAAAGTAGAAATGCTCACTGAGGGGAGGAGAAGAATTACTGTAAAAAATATTAAAAAATTAGGTTTGTGAAACTTGGATACGTGTCTGCCAAGGGGAGTGATTGGGTCTATGTTCATAACCTTTCAACTTTATTTGACTAGCTAGGAAAGAAAAGGGTGTTTTCCGAACAGTTTGCTTTGAAGCTCCTTGTTGTTACTCATAAAGGGATTTCTGCAGAGGCATGGAGGGGAATATTTGGATATTTGATGTTAGAGGAGAGAGCAGCCTACACCAAAGAAATGCATTATTTGGATGGCTCCATTCCATGGGGAACCACACTGAGGCAACTGCAGTGGTATGAGGAGAAGAGAATTGGAGACTCTGCTTAAAACCTAGAGGGATTTTAATGCTTGGAGATTCCTTGCATGAAGCAGTGCCTTAGTATGTGTTTCTGAGAACTTTTTCTGATTTAATCCCCTTCAGATTCTGATCTTGTCTTAGCATATAGGTTTAGTTTTAGAAAAGAAGTATTTAGAAAGTTTTGGGATAAGCCTGTTGTTTCTTGCTTGAATTTGAAAGGTCGTGCTATGGCTGATAGGGTCAGGAGATGATTCCTGTTACAGTTGTCCAGCCAAATTTGTTTTCTCTATAAATACAAAGGGGGGGGGTGGGTGTGTCTGTGGAAGAACTTTTTACATCATAGCTTTCAATAGTAGCTGAGTAGTAGAAGACTTCTAGAATACACATAAAATTTTTTTTGGGTGGCATAAGAATAGTGATGGGCAGTTAAAAATGCCTTAATATGATGCTGAAAAGATTGTTAAAACTAAATATGTCTTGAATATTTCTAATGTGTCTGAATTTCTTAAAATCAGTCCTTCTGTTCTGATTTGATTGTTGAGCTGAATACCAAACTCAGCATACTTTAAAATCTTGGTTGTAGACTGGATAGGTTTCCAACCGTAAAAACAACTTGTATTATAAGAATCTCTGTCCCCTTAGGAGGTTATTTGTGTTGCTTGTGCCACTTATCCAAATATTGCTTTGTTTATCTAATGCTGTATGTATGCCAGGCACCTAATGAATGCAGTTAAGATTTAAGGCCTTAAAGGACAGAAACGGAATAATTCTTGTTTTGGATTCAGGCGTGGGCATGGCTATTACAGATCTTGTGACATTCCTGGTGTGTTACCTGGATTTTCTGATAAGAATCTTTCCTTTGCTTACAACATAAAGGAAACTAGGTGCTGAAGACTAGCTGCAGTTGTTTTTGAGATGAGTAAAACCAGGTTCATCATCAAGAAATTCAGGCTCATGTGTGAAACTTTGTGAAAATATTCAGGTCTTGCAGCTTCAGAGTTTAGATAAAAGCACACAAAACACATCTAGGATTTTGAAGTTATGTGACCTAACACTGTTCTCTAGTTTGGGTCTACCCTCCAAATTACAGAAACCATCACTGAGGAGGATAAGATATATCTATTAAACTTGCCTAATGCACCTCTAGAAAAGATTATTTCTTAATGCATTGAAGATTAATGAAGTGATCCATAACACACTTTTACTGAATGTAAGTTGTCATCCTAAACTTTTTAAAGGAGTGAACATAGTGGATGATTATCTGTAGTGACCTGGTATGTTGTGAATCTAACTGAAAGCATGTATTTGTCAGCATATTTTCTAGCTGCTCTCAAAAATAGATTGGTGTCATTAGCACCTGATATGCTGTATTGCAGCTTCTCCGAAGATTTCAGGTGGAACTTAACTCTAATTTCTGGCCCTTTCTGTTTCAAGTACATGTGAAACCTGTATTTCCAGAACACAAAACACTTCTTTGCCTAGATTTTTTTTACATGATTAATACCTGCTTTCTCTATGGCACTTAGAGTTGCCTAAATGTGTGATTGCATCTAGTAATACATTAACTGAATATGCTGCAGTTCATAGCTGTAGTAGAAAACAAGGTAGAGATTATCTCACTATTTTGAGTACAAGAGGGACTGTTTATTTCTCATGTCATTAATAATTTTTAGTAAATAAAAAACCAGAACCACAGTTTAAGACTGTCCAGTCGACTCTATCTAAAATCTTTGAATATCACAAATATTTTATAGGCTGATAAGACCTGCTACTTTTAACACAGCATTTTTAATTGTTATTTTTATGTGTTGTTAAAGCCACCATTCTTATGACAACTGTAAAACATGTGTTTTTGTTGAATGGATGAGGAAAAAGAATACTGTTGTTTTTTGTGATAGCAAATAAAGTTGGTTTATAATTAATCTGGATTTTATGTGTCAGTACACACTGTACCTAAATCTCGAACAGATGTGGCGGGACAACAAGGTTTTGGTTGGTAATTTCTATACTACAGTTTTAGGTGTTGGGATGTCCTTACAGAATTTGTTTTTCAGATCAAGTTACTATCAGCCTGATTCTGTCTTTCTTGAAGAGACTTTAGTGATTAATCACTGGATGATATAATTGGAGAAGTTATGCTGCCATTCATCGCATCTGCATTTTTACAGATGAAGTCTAATTATCCAGTATAATTAAATGGAAGGCTTTATGGGTTTTAGAATGCAAATTAAAGGTAGTAACTTAAAATACCTGTAAAAGACAATGCCTTCTAGCTCTGTAATCCACTTGCTGTGTAACACACCTTGATTCAAGTGTTTTAAAGCCTTAGTAAGCGTTGAAGTTCTGTCAGATGGGAAAAACTTGTTTGTTCATTCCTTCATGCTAGTATTGTTCTTTGGTTAATGCTTCTTAAGAGGAAAATAAAGTTACTGAATGTGTAACTAGTGGAAGGATGCCTGAATACTTGTGTCAATCCCTTGTGAATTTAAGTGTGATGACTAAACTGATAGGTGAAATTGTCAGCCTTAATAAAGAGGCCATAGTAGGGTATTGGAACTAGGATTGTGCAAAGAGTTGTTTCCATATAGAAAGCTGACATTTGGCTATTAGAAAATGGCTGGTTTATTTGGAGTAATTTTTTTTAATACATTTAAGTGCTCTAAGGAGATGTTGAAGCTTAGCTCAAGTAGTTGTACTTATGGGTCGTGCAATGCTTGTTGAAAACTAACTTAAACATATTTCTGGCACTAGTCTTGTATTCTCTTCTTAGATAGACAATAGAAAAGCATGTTTTAATTTTAGAGTAACTAAAGGGCTTGTGTCAGGGAAGATCCTCATCAGTCATCTGTAATGTTACAGAACTCAAACATATTTGTACCTCTGACTCTAAGACTTCACAACTATTTTTTCAAGTATCTCTTTTATTATACGTACAATTTAATTAGACTATAATAAAGTTATCTGACAGTGTTATAATTACAACTGTTTATCTTGTAACTGAATCCTATTTTGGGATTGCTAAAACCAAACTTAATGGAAGTTTTACTACCTAGTCTTTTTCACAGAAACACAATGTGAAGCAGTGTAGAATATTTAAGTTAGTCTACAAACAGTGCTTTTGTAAAAATGGACAGACAGAGCGTTTAGTTATGCACTGGCAATTGTAGCTTAATTCTACTTTCAGTTAATGTTTTTGCAGTTCATCTGTGCTTCAGTAGGGCAACTTGTGCAGTGACTTTTTTTCCAAGTTGTTCTGTAACTTCAGGAAGTTACAGATTCAAGGGGCAAACGTTCTTTGCTCAGCTGAAGTAAATCACCTCAGTTGCTCTGAAACAGTTGCAAAGAATTATTGAATAGCTTTACACTTTTTTATATTATAGAGGATTCATGTTTGTTCCCCTTCTTTTATCTTCCCTTTGTGGTGGCAGGGAGTTGGTTGTTTGCAGTAAGTAGAAAACTATGTCCTGAACTTGCTTAAGCCATAGCATGTATTCTAATGCAAATTATAACTTTGACTAAAATACCTTTAATTTTTGAAGTGTCTTATGACACCGTAAAGCATTCCATTTGAAAGCTGTGCTTCAGACATATACATAGGTCCTGTACAATTTGACTGGCCAAGCTGGCACTGTATTACCTACTATGTACCTGTATTTTATAGCTAGTAAATACCTTATAAAGCAGCCTTGTATAAGTATATATAAATTTTAAGCTTTCCATCACACAAGGCTAAGTTTAGCTCTGCAACTCTATTGAGTTAAAGTATCTTTGACTAATTATCTCCTTTTTTTTATTTTTGTAGGTGTTGTGGTAAATGGCCTGATTAACATTAGTATTTCAACAATTGAGAAGCGTTATGAGTTGAACAGTTCCCTCACTGGTTTAATCTCTGCAAGCTATGATATTTCTTTTTGTTTATTGTCACTGTTTGTATCTTACATGGGAGAAAGAGGGCACAAACCACGATGGCTTGCTTTCTCAGCATTTATGCTAGGACTGGGCTCACTTGTATTTTCCTTACCATACTTCGGCAGTGGAAAATACCAGTATGGAGGTAAAATTGAAGGTAAGCTTACAGTTGTTTTGAAAGTTACACTAAAAAATTAGAATCTCTGCATTAACTTGGTGCAACTCCTTATTTTCAACTCCTTAGCACATAGTTAATCTCTGTCAATGTCCTAAAACAGGGTGCTTATATGTAACTGAAAATTGATTCTTTGAAATCCAGAAGTTCAAGAGCTGCCTCTCTGCACAGTGACCTTTTTTTCCAGAAGCAATCTGAGTGTCAATATCGGTTTTTGGTATTAAGCAACATTTGAATAAAATGCTTTTTTTTCTTGCCTTGATGAATGCAATTAAAATTCGCTAAAGAAAAAATTATCTGGCATCTCTTTGTGACTAGGAATCAAGCTGGGTTAGCAAGGTAGGAGAAATGTTAAAAGCTGTTGATCTTACCATCTTACCTGAAAGATGACTAGTGCTTGCATTTCTTTGTGGTTTTGAACTATTAAAGGCATGTTGATTAATTCATTAACAAGTTTTTCTAAGTTCTTTTAAAAGATGTTGATTTTAACTTATGGATTTACTTGAAATAGAGGGAGAACAAGCGGTATTGAACTGTACTGAACAAAGCAGTACTTAAGTCACGGGTGTAGCTATCTCTCAGTTCTTAAACTCTTTTCACAAAACAAGACTTAGCACAGTGTGATTAATGCCAACTATTTGTATTTCAATTTAGTGGCACACCTATAATACAGAAATGTTCAGATATGTTTAAAGCAGGATGACTTAATCTTTTAGGATTGTCTTGTTATTGCAGTCTTTAATCAAAATTATGCCTTCAATGACCAAGTATATTAGAGTGCTCACTAAAAAAAAATCAGTAGCTATGAAGCAACGTGATGAAAGGTTGTTGATCCTCAAATTGATATCTTCAGTAGTAATCATTTTGTCCTGTTCTATGAGCTGTCTACATGTTAGTCTAAAAAGTTGGGCAAGCTATTTTTTCCTATGTATTTAATGAGGATCTGAAATGGAACTTAACTGAACAAGGTCAGAAGAAAATATCTTTACTGTTTTGGGGGCTATGAGCAGATAATTACTTGTTAGCTCTTGGGAGAAGGACAAAAGGTTGTTTGCCTCTGGCTGTGTTACAGTCCCATTTCCCTATAATTTTGGTTTCAGTATTCACCTTTCTACTGCACTTTGATGAAGGGGAAGCTGAATTTAATACATAAAAGTTTAAATCTGTTTTTTTTTTTTTATTTGGAACAAGATACTGACAGTGTGGGAGAGTACATTACCAGCTATTCCTACTGATTTTCCCCCTTTCAACCAGTTTTAGTTGAAATCCCAAGGAGCATGTTACTGTTTTATCCAACATCCATCATTGAAGATGGCTGTATATATTGATACCTTTATTAGGCATATGTTCCACATGGAGTTTTGAAATCTAAAAGGAGTGGGGAATTTTTGAATTGGCATGTGTTTCTTCACCATAGCACTGTCAGGTGACAGCTTGCCTGCTGTTTTGACTGTTGTAATGCAGGTGCCTATGCTGTGCTGGTGGTGAACACATTCCAGATCTTAAGCTGACTTAAACAAAACACTATCGAAAATAAATGACTGGGAGTGCAGGGAATGTCAGCACTGGGGCAGTCAAAATAAATCTTCAGGTGCAGTGCAACAGCATCTCTTAACTGTCAAGTAAACCACAGCACAGGATTATGTGTTGTCTGGTTTAACTAGTTCTGAGGTTGATGAAACATTTTAGCTGTACAATTAGTTGCAGGATTTAATAGCACTGCACCCCAAGAGTGTTCCTTTTAGTTATTTGCATGAGTTGCTTATAGAGATCCTATTTTTTTTTTAATTAAGCTTGTATTTTATGCTTGTATCAAAGTCCACCACTTACTTTTTTCTGAACAGGTCTTATAAGGCTAATTTATTTATCATAATACTACTTCCTAGAAATAGTCAAATCCATTTCATATTGAAAGATCTGCTAATCAATTGTCTGCCTATTATTGTTTGTGGTTTTGTTTTGTTTTTTGGGGGGTTGGGTTTTTTTGGGGGTTGGGGAGCAGAGGAGTTGGTTTTTTTGGTTTGTTGGGTTTTTGGGTTTTTTTAAGCCACTGTAAAATGTGTTTTCTAATTTCCAGAAAGGTTTTAGACTCGAATTTCTAACCCAGGTACAACCGTTTGTCCTGGTAAATTTCCAGGTTGCATGGGCTGCGGGTGCCTCAGCTGGCTCTGGTATGTGCAGTCAAGGGCTCCCCCTGCTGCCTTAACAGAATCAACTTAATTTGATTAATTAGCACGGAGGGCTGTGAAAACCACAAATATTATAAGGAATGTAGCTTTAAACTTCAGTCTCAGATTTTATCTTAAAAATTAAGCATGTTTCAGTATGTCTGTGACAGCAAATGAGAATCAGAGTTTCTCACTTGACGCAAGGAAAATAACTTCATTGTGAAGACAGTCAAACACTGGGACAGTGTACCCAGGATACTTCCTGAGTTGAAAAGAAGGAAAACTTTAAAGACTCTTCCTTTTGAAGTGAGGTTTTCTTATCCCACATGTTGGCCTGTTTCTGTGCAATGGCAGTGTATCACCTATTGTCTGCTACAGGAAGTAATGATTTAGATAAGTTTTCTTTAAATACCTGGTGCGTGGCTAGCACTTTCTTAAGCTTTGTTTTGTGAGACCATAGTGTGGATTGATGTTGGCTCTTCTATGCGTAAGTAAGAAGTGTTCTCAGATGTAAAAGGATCTAAGGAAAATAAAGGCTGTAATAATTTTGTAGTGAAATAGTGTGAATTAATCAGTCTGCTTATCTGATCTGGATGACATTTTCGTATATTTGTTCAGTGGGGCTCATTACTACCAAATGAGTTTATGGGTTTATCCTCCTTAGGTTTTTATGCACTTACGAGGAGAACCATGGAAATGTTTCTCCTACATCTTGTCTCTTGGTATTCTGCTACCAAGAGTGCAATGATAGCAAGAGAAAGGAGAGGACAACACGGTACTATCTGTTTTCAGTTCCTCTTTTCTCTTCCTTCCTTGTAATGCCAAATATTACAGCAGCAGACCCAACCTTACGCTGCTGTACTACTGCTTTCCTCTTTGTGTATGTGCACAAGTGCAGAGGTTTTATGTTAACTTCTCCTTTTAGAGACATAGCAGTGTGTGTTCTATGAGAGATTGGTGTAGGTTTTTAAGGTTTTCATAGGCAAACACTTCTCAGAAGAGTGAATGTAAAGGATTATCTTTGCTAATGACAGACTTCACTTTCTGTCAGGCAGGTTTCCTCAGGTTGTGCAGGCTGCTCTGTCACCTAAGAATGGGAGTTGTTAGTGCTCCTCAGAATTGTTATAAGATAAAAGCACACAATGAAGTGTCTGTTACATGGGAGTACTCATAACCTGTGGAATGATAATTTGACAGGTGGTTGGTTGTTTGGTTTTTTTCATACAATAATTTCTGGTCAATAATACTTTCAATAAGCCAAAGCATATTTATAGGGCCATTTGATTCCTGTTGCCAAAGCGTATTTATAAGGCTATTTCAATTCTGTTCTTTTATAGAGAGGAAACAAAAACCAAGCCCTGCTCATAAATCTTTTGGGGTATATGATATCACAGAAGGCTTGGCACTGCAATATTGGATATATTAATAGGTGTGAAAATTAAAGTAGGAGCCTGGCATAACAGCATTCATTTGTAGTTTAGCTTTTAGTACAGATTATTCTTCAAGTTGGACTGTTAGATAACAGAGTTGTAAAGTCTTGCTGTCTCTGTTTTTCAGACACATGTCAAACTGCAGAAACCACCTTTGCTAATGCCACTTGCAGTGCCAGCACAAGCTCTCCACTTCGCAAGTATCTGTACGTCTTTATCCTCGGACAGCTGCTGCTGGGAGTTGGAGGAACTCCTCTATATACTTTGGGGACATCTTTTATTGACGATAGTGTCCCAAAACATAAGTCTTCCCTTTACATAGGTAAATTTAAAACTGTTTATAGAACACTGTCTGCATAGATCATAGACTGCAATGCACTTTAAGTATTTTCGTGAATTTGTCTAATTTAACAATTTTGTAATTATTACTTACGTGCATGAAGTATTTCTACATCAGTGCAATTTGGATACTAATCTGCCCTAAGTACCAAGTCTTATTTTCATTTTGCAGAGCATGATAAAGCTTCTTTGAACACCTTCCTGTTACCTTTTCTTGTCAGTAACTGAAAATTGTTAAATGGTTCATGTAGCTTGTCTGTTAACAACAGAATAAGTTGTAGCAAAAAGCTTACACAGTATTTTTCAACACCTGTGACTAAAACGTATCAGTCAGGTCAGTAGCTAGATCATATTATATCCCTTAATAATTTTATTTACTTAACTTGTAATATTAGGCTGTCCACTCAGTGCATAAACACTGGTGTGCCTCATCTGATCAATCCTGTTCTCTAGCCACATACAAATTTGGCACTTGGCTGTACTGGAAGTACAGAGATTGCCTCACTGGGACTGTTTAAAAGCTAAGGAGTACTAATACTTAGCAACAGTTTTTAATCCTTTTCAGTCACCATTCTCTAGGTTATATCCCATTTTATTGCCAAGTTCATTGCAGTCTAAGTGTGTTTTCTATGGGTATGAAGATACTTATTTCCCCTATCTCATATGTAAGCTGATTAAAAACGTATTATCTGTACTTCTTACTTGCAGGAGGAATTCAAAACATCTCAGATTCCAGGACTGTATTCAGACTAGAACAATATTTTAAGGGGCAAAATTGAAATAATTATCTCTTTGCATGCAAATTTTTCACAATTTTCCCAGGCAAGCTACTTTATTTGATGCCAACAAACAGGATAGGTGCCTATGATAACTCTTAGATGAAAAAGACAAGTTTTGTTTTTGCTGTTTCTTTATTTTGAGAGGGATAATATTGCATTTTTTTCTTCCTCCCCTGGCTCCTCCCCTGAATCCAGTGAAATAAATAGAGCAGAATTAGGGTTTTCTGCATAAATGGTGAAACAAGAAGTGACATGAAAACTCAGGAGAATGGTGTCAGTGTTTATACTTTTAGAAAAAGATCGATACAAAAACTAACTCATGCACAGTCTTCAGGCATATGAGTTGAGTTCAGAAGAGCAGTGTATTCTGCCTAATATAACAAAACTGGAATGCAAGTGAGTGGGTAGGTACCTAAGCCTTGATTATTTTCCTTGCTTCATGCAATGTATTAAGTATTTAAGTATATTGTATTGCTTTACCTTATACAAGAAGGCTTATGCAATGCAGGAAAAATAAAAAAGCCCCCAAAAAACAACCCACAGAACAAAACCAAAATAAACCCAGAACCCACCCCTAAAATGATCCATAAATAGCTGCCAGCACCTTTTGCTGTAAGCCTGCAACTTATAAGTTGGTATTTTCTTTCTCCTCTATACTGGGTGCATGTTCATGAGGACTGGTACATCTACAACTAAAGCTAAACGATTCCAAATGTATTTAAATTGAGTGTGTGGGAGAAAATAGGCACTGTCTAAGCTCAGTTTGAAGTTCTATAGGATGAATATGAACTTAACTCAGAAAGTTCCTGTGACCATGTCACTATTTCTGGAATGTAGGAAACCTGGGATTTATCTACTCAGTATTTATTTTTACTTGCTTGACTGTCACATTCTGCATTGCTTTATCCTCTTGCACCCCTCTCACCCTCCTGACTCCCCCATCATTTCCTCTTACTAACTAGAGGGAAATTAAGTACTTGTGATCCATGCACTTCAGAAACAAATGAGAAATCCAGATTATTCAACCTGGGGAAATGGTAGGAATGCATGTTTACTAATTAAAGATGGATCTAGTTGCTATTAATTGCAAGCCTTTATTTGCAGAAGCAGCGTTCCTGCTGTCAGTGAGTGCTAAACTGCCTACCAGAAATGTGTTTGATAGGCCAGGAATGCTATTGTGACATCAAAAAAGTCTTATACTCTTTTGTAGGGTATGGTTACACCTGCAACTTTGCAGGTTAGTGATTTCTTTTTAAGGGGGAGGGGGTCAGGGTGTTTGTTTTGTTGCTTGTTTGAGTTTTTTTCTTTAAAACTGTCAGGAGCTGTTAAGAGCCTTGGTTTTGTATTTTAAGGCAGATATTACTGCAGTCACACACTTTGATGTAACTGTCTTCTTCTTTTAGAAAATCTAGAAAACAACTTAAGATTGAAAAACAGAAATAAAGCTCTTAAAGATTGTGGTTAATACAGTTAACAACCAATGTTCATAATTTCACTGGTTTTTTCACTAGTTATTTTTTAAATGTAGGCATAAAATGGGGAAAAAGGCAATCTAATAATGCTTACAGGTGCAGTCAGCCTTTTGCTGATCCTGGAGCTTCTGAGACCTGCAAATTTCTTTGTTGAGGCATAATTACAGATTTTGTCTTCTATGTGCTCCAACTGTAGTGACAGTAAAAGAACAGATTGACTTAATAGAAACCCTTTGGTCTGAAGTTGACTTAAAAACGTTATTAAAAGAAAGCTTAAAAAAATAAAGAAGTTATGGTGAACTTGATGTATTTTCTCTTCTAGGAGTTGGCTATGCCATGTCTCTGCTGGGTCCTGCTATTGGCTATGTCTTAGGAGGGCAGCTGCTTCAAGTTTATATTGATATCCAGATCCCAAAAAGGCAAGATACAACTTAGTTGATTGCTTCCTATTTTCTTTTTCTAATAATTTTTACTAAAATATTCAGCTTTTCTCCCTGTGAGGAGAAAATTTTTTAGAAAATACTGTATTTTCAAAAGCTTCATTAACTTGGAAACAAGTTGCGCTTGAAAAGGCTTCATGTTAGTGAGTTACTTCCTAGAGTGAGTAGTGACTCCATTGTGTGTGGAAGTTTCTCTGTAGTGCAAATAGTTAGTTCTAGAATTTAAATATTAGCTATTCTAAACCTCACTAGCAAAAAATGCTTTTTCTTTTGCTTAGTTGTATATTCGGGGTTAAACCTCCATCTACTGATGTGTTGTGGAACTGTTTCCTTGAGCTGGAGTATTAGGATTAGGATTCTTAACTCCTAGGAAAGAGCTTGCTAGAAAATCTTTCTGTTGAATAATAGTCTCATTTTTTAAAAAAAGTTTTATAAATTGTACTAATATTTAAACCAGCAACTTCATTTACACTTTTATTTCCTATGTTTTAGAGCCTTCAGATTGATGCTATGGCATTCTGAACTTCTGAATTGGTTTTGGTATAACTCATTGATTGAGGAATCTTTCTAAATCCAGCATTTCCAGTATCTTCATAATGCCTGAGAATCTTGAAATCAGGGCCATAGAATAGTCTTTAAATTGGATTGACATTAACTAATGAGTTGAAGGCTACATTTGGTAAAATTCAATATTTTTATAATTGCCCAGTGAAGGTGGTTTAAACAAGCAAACAATACATTTAATACATATAAAACTGAGAAAATAGCAATATTAAAAGGCTTTCTGCTAAAATGTATTAAAGGGAAATATTCCAACTCACTAAAATGTGAAATTCAGGAAGGTAAACCTGGTTTTTCTGAATTACTTTTCCAGTACAAAGATGGATCAAGATGACCCACGTTGGCTTGGAGCGTGGTGGATAGGATTTCTTGCATGCTTTTTTGCAATTTGGCTTCTTATAATACCTTTTTCATGCTTTCCAAAGCACCTACCAGGTAAAGGTTTAGCAATACTTGGCTACTTTGGAAGAGACATTTGTTCATATTTTTGGGTTATAGAGTACTGAACTGAATGTTACTTGTATGATTTTGTTTCTCAGTTAACTGTCTTTGATTAAAATCTGAGGACAAGTTTGTTTGGTTGGTTTTTTTTTGTTTCCCCTTCCAATATGCAGCCTTTAAAACAAGGTGAATCAGCTAGAGGGAGGATCTTGCGTATGGCGGTCTTGCCCATGGCCAGGGGGTTGGGAATAGGTGATCTTGAAGGTCCCCTTTCAACTCAAATCAGCCCATGATTCTATGATTCTCTATAATGAAGGACTGGACTGGAAACACATACCTAAGTGTGGAGACTGGAGGTCAAAGTTTGAAAGATGCTAGTAGCTGAGCACCCGGGACTATATTTAAAGCTTCTGTGTTACCCAGCAAGAACAGTGTAGAAATTCCTTGAGCATCCAAAGGGACTTGCTGTACTAATATTGAAGGAGAAATGATGGAGGGAAAGAAAAAATAAATAAAGTAGGAAATGGGAGAGTGCGAGGATGATTAAAAAAAAAAGGGCTTCAGGATACTCCGAAGTTTTTAGGATGTCCCTGATAATATCTTCTTGCAGCCAAGACCTTCCAATGTCCAATGAAAGTATAATGCTTTCAACAAAAATCTTTGTTCAACGATACAGTATTGACCTGTTTAAAAATCTGTGCCAATAAAACAGGCAAGAAGACCTGTAATATCTGAAAGCATTTTCCCAACTAAAGGAAACACAAATTTTTGTGGTTTTTTGACATTGTCTAAGAGTGCAGGTATTCAATGTTTTCATTGTTGATAAATATGCCCATTTGTAGGAACTGCAAAAATTCAGGCTGAAAAAATCTCTGAAACTCATGATGATGGAGGTGAAGTACTGGTTCAGACCAACGATATTGGACAGAGTTTTAAAGACTTTCCTATAGCTCTCCTGGTAAGAAAAATCTCAAATTTGCTAAAACTGAATATATTCTGAGAAATGAAATTATTTTCCAGATGTTAGAGGCCTATAGAAATGGCTTATTGTGTTGTGATGAGGAAAACTTCAACGTTACTAATCACTTAATGCACATTCATTTTGTTGATGCCTGAGATTGTTAGAAAAGCATATTACTGAAGTTCCATTTCAGAGGATCTCCTTTTAAAATATAATGACTTTAGTTGGTACCAAAATCAAATAATTTCCAGAGCGTTATGATAATTTCTCCCCATAGATACTCTTGAGGAATCCAGTGCTCATGAGTCTAATAGTAGCCAGCTCCTCAGAAGCTTTAGTTGCCACTGGATTTGCCACATTTCTCCCAAAGTTTATAGAAAATCAGTTTGGAAAGTCGTCAAGTTTTTCAGCAACTCTTGGAGGTAATACGGCTTTTTAATTTTAAATCCTATATATATATTTTGTTGAACACTTCATTAACATTACAGGTGGAAGATTATATGGGTATCTCTTTTGTTTGAGATATTTGTGAATGTACTTAGATGGAATGCAGTAATCAGACCAGTATTGTTGTTATTCTTACCTGCCCTTAAGTACTCTAGTATTACTTAAGTACTGTAGTCTACATATTCAGAGTAGACTGAGGATTTTGAGTGCTGATGAAACTTTTACTTTATCTAGTAGTTTATTCCTTTCTTATTCTTGGTGAAAAACATTTAATTTTCCTTTATTTGAAATTGGCTGAAGGAGCACTAGTAACTTAGTCCCTACTAAAACAATCAAGATGAAGGACAACTAGGGAAAAAAAGCAGTGCTTATCACAAATAAGAAGTTAACTTTGCCTTTCTCTTCTTTAATTCCACACTGACATTACAATGAATTTGCAATAAAATGACTGATCAGAATATGTAATAAGTCTGTTATATAACTGACTCTGCTGTAGTTGGTTTACTGTCACCTACTTTTATCTGATATGCAGAAGTAATATGTAGAACAGGAGAGAGCTTCTATGAAAAACTGAATACTGGAGAAACAGAAAACATCAGATGGAAGAGCTGTGCTCAGTAGGCTGACATCATTGACATTTAATTCTGAAGAGTAGCAACCAGATCAAGGCAGAAATGTCCATAATGCAAACAGATGCTTGCAATATGCAGATTTAATATTCACAGAATGTGTCTTCTAAGCTGTAGAGTGCTGCAATATAACTATGGTAGTTGAGCTGCTCTTTTTCTAACAGAAATGTGTTTGGGAAAGACCTCCTGAATTACTTCTCTGGGCAATATTAGATAGTATTGTTGCATCAAAACAAATAATCTGTAAGTTCTACATAAAAACACATTGGAATATATGCTTAGTTGTTAACCAAAAACTAGGAGTGAAGTGAAAAACTGAGTGTTGCATTTTTTGTCCATGGACCTTGACTGAATGTCTTTGAGTTGAAAATATTGATGGTGCTTATTACATGTACAGCTTTAAAGAAATGCCTGCAGTAATGTTGAAAGCTGGCTGTACCTGAACTGAGCTAATCAGTCTAAGCATTAGCAATGATTGTGGAAACTATTTAAACTGTCATTGACTGTGGTTTGTGGAATTCCCAGGTCTGTGGCCTGGGCAGTTTTGTCGCTGTACCTGAACTGTTTGTAAAGTTAGCTGTCTCAGGTTGATGTAAGTTACACTGAGTTCTGTGTTGTATTATAGATCAGCCATATAAAAATGCTCAGTTATTTATCTGGGGTGCAAAGAGGATAAATCATGGTGGACTATATAGACTATGACAGCAAATCTGACCCACTGATCTAGACTTCTTTAAATCTTTCAGTAGATGTCTTCTTGCATCTTGTGTGCTGTCTCTTGTGTAAGTGTTTATGTTCTTTTATTAACAAGTTCATAACAGATGTATGAGAAAGAACATGGGCATGTCAAAAAACCACTGAAAGAATGAAACAGGATTTTCTGTTTTTGTGGAGACACCTACTGGTGTTCAGAGATTCCCATCTCATAGTGCTCCTAAGTCATCTAGTTTGGCTGTGTTGAAGTTGGGTTTTGGACAACTATAAATTACACTGTGCAGTTAAACCTCTGGAAAGGCTAAAGGTGATGTAACAGTAGAATAAATTACTCATATAGTTAGATTCTGGTAGTATGGTTTGAAAGCAATATCACATGGACAGCTTTTTGCAGGTAACTGTTTTGATGTTTTTCTCAGCATAAAATTATGTCACAGTTAAGTCTTGCACTTTTATGTAACTGCTCCTTGTCTTGTTTTCCTCTAGGACTTGTACTAATTCCAGGAGCAGCGCTAGGCCAAGTCATAAGTGGTTTCTTGGTTTCCAAGCGCAAAATGGATTGCAGAGCCATAATCAAGTTCATGATAGGCACCTGTACAGTGGCCTTAATATTAAACACAGTGTTTTTATTTGCTAAATGTGGGAATGAACCTTTTGCAGGTGTCTCTGAAACATATAATGGGTAAATATATTTTAATGCACTCTTGGCTTTCATATTAATATTTATTCAATTGCCATAGTTTCAAATAGTACACACCAGCAGTGTTTAAAAGCAGAAGGAGGGCAACTAGCTATTCCAGAAGTCTGCTCTCAAGTGGTCAGTTATCCCATCATAAGTTAACAGAGCCAGAGGCAACAGCAGCTGTTTGAAGGTATTTCAAAGCCAGATGGAGCTGTGCAAAATAATTCAAGTAGGCTGGTACCTAGGGACCGCTAGATGCCATTTAAAAAAATCACAGGCGTCAATTGTATGCTGTGTAAGTTGGTAAATAACTTACCAATACCTTTTTATTGTTTTCCCAAATCCCCCATTTAATGCAAAGGCTAGATACCGCTATCTTGTATAAAAGCATAGTCTGATATTTCTTCTCCAATGCATAAAGAGACACTTGAAGCTAAATGAGATGGGGAAGAGGAGTGGTGCAGTTTGCTGACACAATAGCATGATATGTACCATGAAAACACAGATGGGTTGGGGAGGAAATTGGTTTTGTAGCCTCTAATGGCCATGCAAGTTGGTGGAAAGTAGAAATTTACTGGTATACAAAAGTATGCAAAATGAATCAACAAAGTTTCATACACTGGTGACTGAAAGAAAATAAAAAACCTTAAAGCCCAAAAGGCCCAAGTTATGACTCATTCTGATTTCATCTTTACAACTCGCTGTATAAATTGACAGTATATTTAAAGGCCAGTTTTGAAATTGGATGACTAAAATACGGGTTTGCTTCAGTGTCTGAAAAAATAGCAGACAGATGACTTAGACAACTCAGATCTGTGAATCATAATTCAGATTTTGGCTACAGAAAGGTTATAGTTAGATTATTAGCAAAAGAATCTGTAGTCATCAATAAAATGCTGAAGATGTAGTATAGAAAATGGTATATAAAATTACCAGTATTTTTATATATTTTTATATATATAGGTCCTATGATAACAGGCAGCAGACAAAAGTTAGAGCTGAACTGGTTTTCATCCTAAGTTAAATACCACTAGCTTGTATTTTACAGTTTTGTGTAGCTTTATCAGTTATGTAGCTTAACTGTTGCTAAAGGCTACTTATCTACAGCAATTGGAAGTTAACCAGTCCTGAAATATATCTCTTCCCTTGGTATCCATTATAAGAAATGCCTCATTTTTACCTTATGCAGTGTTACCGGTTGGCTTATACTTTGCTGGACGTGTGCATCAGAATAGTTAGTGGCATTAATACAGTGCCAGTTCTTAAACTGTTTTGCATGAAGAAATAAAATATGTTTTAAAGGCAGTAGCTTTTTTAAAGCAGTAGCTTTAAAAAAATAATAAATTTATAAACTTGTGCAAGAACAGCCAAGTGTTTGCCTTCATGCTACTGAACAAATGCTTCTGAATGAATAAATTATGAAACTACTCAGAGAGTTGGCTTAGAATTTGATGTAGATTTTTGTGGAGAATTTCAAGAAATCCTTCATGGCAAGCATTATCTTATTGAAAAATAGCTCAGAAAGGTGAGAGAAGCTTTTGTCTCAGAATTATATGAGTACAGGATCACTTGTTTGTGTTAAAGAAAACAGCATCTTACTTTTAGTAATATTGTTTATTACTAAATTAGGCTCTCAGCAGAACTAACATAATTTTGTCCAACAGGCACTTCAAAGAATTGCTGTTGCCAAATTCTATTGCCCAGTGCTTCACTTAAAATTTGAAGGAGCAGAAATGTAGTGACTATTTCTGTACTTTATTTCCACGTGTCTCTGGGACTCTTGATTAAAAACTCCTATAGAGTTTTTTAATGAGCAATTGATGGTCTCATCTGCTAGATTTTTTAGGAAAGCCAGGAGTATCTTTTTTGTTGTATTTTTCTCTGACTGGGTATAACTAAGTGCTCATTCCCTCTTTGGAGGTCGGGGAAAGAGGCACTGCACATGTAAACAAGACAAATGCCACCAAATTGATTAAATATTTTTAGGCTTTGCATGCTTCTCAGGCTAGGAAAGCACTGAATGTACAAATCTGATTAGTGAATTTGCTTATAGTGCAGTGTAGTTAATTCTTCATACTTAGAAGAATTGAAGTTAGTTTGCTTAGGCTTAAAGCGCAGATTAATTTCTGCCGAATTACAACAAAATGGATTTTATACGTAGTTATGATGTGCCTTATATCCCATTTGAAGTTTGACTGGATGTAAGTTAATTCCTGCATAAACTGTTTTTTCTATTAGTATTTTTTTGTCATCTCAAATTCTCACAAATAAACATACCTTTAGATAATTAATGTGGAACTTTAATTTTACAGTACAATATTTAAACTCTAGTGGCAGTGGCAGTAACTTCATTTGAGCTGACTGAACTTTTAAGCTGTGAAAATTCTTTACTTATTAATGAGCTACAATTTGAAAATCAAAGGATGTTTTTATTCTTTCTGGTTATGCCTTAGGACAGTCCTCACACAAATCAAAGTGATCTTTCATGCTAATAATACAGTGGGACTACTTCAAATAAAACCATGTGATTACCTGTATTGGAAGTAAATTGAAAGTAAATACAGTGTGCGAGAGTTAAAGTAAACTCTGTTATTAGTTTTTCCTTAAACAGCCAGAGGAAATCTTTAAAATCCTTCAGAGTGTGTCATTGCACTCTGCACTTAACATGTACAGTCGTCTTTGTGCTCATACAGTTTAGATGTCTGCATGGCAGTGTTAGAAATAGTAAAAATAAGGTGGCTTTTTAACTGGACTCAAATCAAAAAAGGGGAAGAATGTTGGGAGTATGATCAGTAGAAGAAACAACTCCAAATACTGGTTTTAATATTGTATTTTTTTTCTTGAAATTATAAATGGAAAAAATTCAAATACGTAAGTGGGAGGGGGAGGATGATATAAGAGTTGGACTGAGATGCAGAATTTTGTCATCTCTTTTGTGAGTGGAAATTGGAGGAATAATCTTTGGATAGAATAACAGCATGAAAAAACCTAGGTGTATAAAAGATGGAAAATCTAGAGCTCTAACTACCATGCTTATTTTTACACAACTAAGTGCATAAGTAACATGAATAGAGTATTTTAAAATTTATTATGCTATAAATATTGCTTTACTTATTTATGTATCTTCTGTTTTCCAGTTGCTTTTTTAAAAGCCTATTAACTTCTGCTTTTCAGAACAGGCACTCTGTATAACTTAACAGCACCGTGCAATGCGAACTGCAGGTGTTTGCGCTCCGTATACTACCCAGTTTGTGGCAGTGATGAAGTCCAGTACTTTTCTCCCTGTTTTGCGGGATGTGCCTCCTATCTTTTTAACAACATGCAAAAGGTACTTTATGCAGTGAAGATAGCTGATACGGTTTGTTCTGGTTTCCTGTAAAATGCGCTGTATTTCAAAATGTCCTTCCTACAATACCAAATATAGGTTGTATTTAACAAAATCCAGCGATTACACAGTTCATTTACGGTACCAGTGTGAGTCCCACTGCTGGTCTCTTAACATGTTCACTGCCACAGTGCTGGGCCTCCCCAGTTATTGGGAAGGTATTCGTGGGTTGAAGCCAGGTCAAGCCCATTAGTCTCTGAAATGTTTCTGGTAGTCGTCTGGCTTTTTATACTCTATGTTGGGGTGAGCTACACTCCCTTCCCTTCACCCCCCATGTTCGTGCTGGTCTGGCTAACTTAGGAAAATGTTTCCACTCTCTTAATAAACTCAGAGAGAAGCATTTACATCTCTGTTGATTCAGTGAAGTGGCATAGCTGTTTGTTTTCTGTACAGCTTTCTTTGCAACAGTTCTGGTCATTCACAGCCTGCATTGTTCTGTGAGTTTCCTGGGCACAACAGTCTTTCCCACCTCTGGGCCTTCTTTCATTTTAAGGGTTTGCTGGTTAGCCGCAATGTTACCCATTTGTGTCATGCCATTCTCCAAGTGTACATCTACCAGACTTCCTAATGCTGAAAATAAGTTAAATCTAAAAGTACTTTAAATAGAATTGACAATCAGAAAAGTCAGCAATTGTCGTGAACTTCTGCAGAACCCGAAGTTCTTATCTAGATCTTATCTAGATCTTTTTTATCTTGTCATCTATACATGACAACCTGCTTCTGTGAGTTTTGAAAATTTGAATGTCAGTAGCCCCTGATGCAGGAATGGTAAGCCGTGAATATCAAGCCTTCCTAGAACTGAAGGGCTTCCTGTGCTTATCTCTTCTAATACAATAGACTCTTGAGCAGGGATGTGGGAGCAGTATAGAGGGATCCAAAAAGCAAGCTAACCCAGGAAAGGCCTTTATATTTTTACATTGGAAAATGAGAGAAGGTATTATCCATGAGAAAATGTAGCACCCGAAATTTCACACTTTGCTGACATGTTATATTTTTCTTTGAAAACAAACTCTGTGGATTTAGATGAAGAGCATATTCCATTTGTTCACCTGCATATAGAAGCAGGTGAGCAAATTCTATTCTTTCCTGCCTAAGTTGAAGTGCTTGCCTCTCTGCGTATGGTTTGCCTCTAATTTCTGCAAGTTTTTTATGGTTGTAGCTACAAGCTTACAAAGCATACAAGATGGAGGCTATCACTGTCTTTTCAGGTCAAAAATCCAAAAATACCCTTTGCTCAGGTGAGATGGATCAGTCAAATTCTGGTGAGCCAGTTTTAAAAATTAGTCTTATTGTCATGTGCTCGTCAGGAAATTAACTGTTTCCCATATAGTAAGGTTGCTGCAGTGTGATGCAATTTCCTGTTTTAGCTATCCCAGTCCTTTCCCAGGTGGGGCAATACCTTCTCCCTTCCCTCCCCTTGCCTCCTGCTAAGTGCTGTCCGTCAAGCTTGACATTCCAGCGAGGGTGTCGTGTGTTTGGCTAAAGTTCAAAAGACGCTTCTCAGCCCTGGGGTCATTGGCCTAGCCAAGTGTCATTGTCCCCTGAGATTTCCCCCTCCCCGTCCCCCGAGCTCAAAAGGACACTGAGACCATGCGGTCGGGATTCTGTTGGAGCTGTTACCAAGATTCAGAGATCTGTGACCCTGGAATAAAACTCTGGATTAAACCCTCTGGCAGAATCAGTCTCCTTTTCCTCTTCACCTCGCCTAAAGCCTTTCCAGCAGAGGTAAAGACTGAATTCCTGCACATCTGGACTTGTTCCAAGCGCCCAGCTGCAGCATACAACCAGCCTGGGGTGTCTCTGAGGTGAAACACCACAGCTGCCGCCTCTGGTCAAGCAGCAAGGTTCAGACGAGCCCAGGCACGTTCCACCCAGTAACATTGGGATATTATTCCAAGGTCAATGTTTATTCTTGTCTTCTGTGATGCAAATGTAATGAAAATTTACCAAAAGGTGTCATTTTGTGACGTTCTGGGAGCTAAATTTTGTCTTATACATTATTTGTAGACATACTACAACTGTTCCTGTATTGGGAAATCAAAAAGAGGAGATGGTTCAGAAGACTTTCGCTATGAAGCTGTTCCTGGGAAATGCCCAACACAATGCAAAGTTTTACCTTTATTCCTGACCTTCTTCTTTTTTGCTGTTGTTTTTACATTTATGGCTACTACTCCAACAACCGTGGCCATTCTCAGGTACATTTTTGGTCTGCAAGAAAGGTGACATTCATTTGAAAACTACTATCAGTGAAATACTTAATTCTTTTGCTTTGCAATGCGGTATTTTAACATGGTTAGGCAGTAAGCAAGCAGTACTTTAAGCAGAGCATAGTCATACCACTGTTTACTCTTGTTAGTAGATGAATTTTGAAATTACTTAAAAAAAAATCTCTCTAGCATGTAGCAAAATCTATTTTATGGATTTTGAGCACTCTTGACTGTTTTAATTAAAGCAAAAAAGAATAAATGTGCTTTGTGCTTTGATGAAGAAAATATTTGTCTAGCCTATTGATAGTGTCAGCATTTCAAATTGTATCAGGAAAAGGACAAAATAACCGTCTTATATTTTCAACCTTAGATTCCTGTCTCAGTTCAGAGTTCTAGCTTGAAAAATTGTAGTCTGTCAAGAACTGTAGACTATTTCCCATTATATTGATGTTGTATGTATGGTGGTCACTAATATAAAACATGATAGTGAGTTAACCAGTGGTTTTGCTGTCTTCCAAATTGCTGAAGCTTATATGCATGAAATATAGATATTTTTTTGTTTGTTTTTATTTTGAAAATGTGCTTCTCATTCTGAATTTAGAGCTGTTTTGTGTTTGTTGAAGTCAATCTACAAGTTTGACTTGTAGTTCTAATACTTCCAGTGAAAAGATAACCATGATGCATGAGCATGTTCCTTTGTGAGGATGTGGCTAGATGCTCTTTGGCGAGAGGCTGAGGAAATCAGTGACATCCTACAACAGTGCTTTGTAATAGCCTCATGTCCAGGTTTGTTGTAAATCTGGAATTAACAGCTTCTCATTAGTGTGGAGGCAGAATAACATGAACTTCTGCATTGTCTTCAAAACTGAGCTGACATAGTTTTATTTCAGTAATTCTAAGCACTAACATTTGGATATTTGAATCCTTGTATAATTCAGCTGAAGCAGTGGAACAGTTTTTTATGGAAAAAAGGACTGTAAGAATAATTTTCAAAAACTAATTTAAATGGCTAAAATGTCAGTAAATTTTACAGTATATTCCAATGTCTTTTCTGTGAGCCTTTTTTGTGCAATTTCAAACATAAATTCATGACAGTGTTCTACTACTAGAAAAAATCACCTGCATGATGTGGAACTCCTTCTCCTTGTCTTAATTGCCTTTATGGATAATAGAATCCTACATTTACTTATTTATGTATAGTAGCTCAGGATTGCATCCTAGCACTGTTTTAATTTCCTTGGTTGTTCTATGGAAAAAATGTTTAACAGTATATCAGGATGCTGATAGCAAGCTTCCTTTTTATTTATACTATTTTGTTAAACTAGTTAAATCTAAAATTTCTTGATGGGCTACTGGTGTTTTTTCTGTTTTTTTATCTAAACACCACTTTAAATAGTTGGGTTACTTGTTCTGCACATTGGATTTCTAAACCCTTCAGCAATTAACAGGTTAAAAGAGTATATAGAGAAAGCATTCACTGAGGGACACAGCACAGAAGTAGAAGTTGTTTACTCTGTCTTAAACTGCAAATCTTGTTTACAGGTGTGTGCCAGATAAACAGCGCTCATTTGCTCTTGGAGTACAGTTACTGTTCCTGCGACTACTGGGTATGACTTTCTTGTTGAAACATTTGCCTTTGAGTAGTCTACTTACTTGACATTTTTTTCTCAACTTTAAAATAGTGCCTTAAAAAACTTTCAGGGGTGCTTGGAGCAGTCTGTCATTGGCTTATAGAATACACTTGTAAGGTTACATCTGGATTCAAATTCATTGTTAATAAGGCATTCATGCTCTCTTTAGCCTTCCTCACTCTTATGAGCACAAGCCAAATGCAGGTAACTGCCATTCTTTCAGTAAAACACACCTGGTGCTACTTTCCCCAGAAGAAGGCCTATTCTGAAAACTGAGATAAGAAGAACTGATGTAATACAAAACAGTTTCATGTAACATCTGAAATCCGGAAGTTAAAAGAAGAATGAATATGTGGAGCCTTTCCTCTTCTTCCTTCCTTTAAAATGTCTTTTACTAACTTCATCATTTATTAAGATAGATAATTGTACATAATTATTTACAGAGTATAATGTGGGAAGTATAGTACTTTAATTCCATATCTAAGCATCTCCAGCATTTCAGTAAGACAGATGCATCTTCTTAAGTAAAACAAGGGTAAGCATATGTATTTTCTGGTCCACAAGCATTTGAATTTTCTCAGGCATAATGAAAATTCTTGTTTTAGTAGTAGACAGTTTTTAAATGGTATATTTAATTCAAGACTGGGACAAGACACAGTTGCTGATTAGACTTTCATGCCAATATTTAGTACTGTAGCCATTCCCTCTCCTTTGAGATTACATCCAACACTCGCAGTATGAGTTTTGCCTTGCTGTATTCAAACTGTGATTAATATAAGTCGTTCTACTGATAAAGTGTAATAAAACAAACATCCTCACAGGTAGAAATAAGCTGGAAGTCTGTGATCAGTGTTGTATGAGGGTCACTCTGTTTCACTTTACTCAGAGTTCAGATATTTATTCTAGATCTCTTAACTCCTGACTTCACTGTGGAGTGATAGAACTTTTTGCACTGCCTGTACTATGGCTGAAGAAGGCAGTAACTAACAATGTTACTTACCAGCAGCATATTTTTGCTGTAGGCTTTAATCACACAGGGGTTTTAGGCTGAAGACCTAGTGAGGGACATAGCTACTTGGTTAGCTCTAGGGAGTTTAGGCCTTGGGTAGTTGGGTAGACATGCAGTGATGTACCTGGTGTGTTTATTCTAAAATTGGCTGTACTTGGATGCAATACACTTGTGCATTATAACACACAAAAATCTGTAAAAGAGTTAATAAAATCTGTAAAAGAATAATTTTAAACACTACTTTTTTTGGTGAAATTTTTACTGGAGGCTTTGCTACATCTGAGGAATAGGGAGAAATGTGTAACTGAACATTTAACATAATTAATTTTAGTTCCCATAATTTGGAACAGGTTAGTGTGTATGATCAGAAGAAAGGAACTTTTTTCCTTTCACTTAAATTCCTGATTTCTTGATTAGTTTTTTTCACCATTGATTTTAATTTTTTTTTCCCAGTGAATACAGAGGAAGTTAAGAAGCTCAAGTCTTTGAGTAATTTCTTGCTTAGCAAAGTGAGAGCTGTATAATGAATTAACTCTCTGCATCCTACCTATTAACTGAGAGCAATGCTGGGTGCAGACTTGCTATGTAATATGAAGCCTGTGACTTTGATTAAAATGTTACGTTTAGTGTCTGGTTCTCCATTTTGTCTTCCCCACCAGCTCAGCATTTCACTGTATGCATGAAAACTAGTATGTCAAGTAACTCAAACATTCTGATGGGTTGCTGTGTTTTTTAGGTACTATTCCTGGACCAATTTTGTTTGGTGTTGCTATAGACAACAGTTGTACCCTGTGGGATGTTGATGAATGTGAAACTAAAGGGGCTTGCTGGGTGTATGACAATGGAAGAATGGCTTATTTGCTCATGAGCATAAGTAAGTGTTTTATATTAAATACATGTACTAGGTAATATATACTGACCTTGTCTGCTAGATGGGAATTATTTTGATATAAAACCTTACACTTTTCATTTTTGGCAGCAGTATTTTTTAACTTACTTTCATAAATGATCAGCAAAATATTATGGAAGGAGAAACACCACAGTAAGTAAACCCTAAAGGTTACTTTAAAAAAGACTGAGAGAATTGGGTTGGTTCAGCCTGGGAAAGTGAAGTCTCCAAGCTGACCTTATTAAGGCCCTTCAGTACCTGAAGGGGAGCCTGCAAGAAAGATAGATGGAGAAGGACTCTAAGAGAGAATAGTGATGGAGCAAGGGGTAATGGACTGAAACTCAGAAGGTAGGTTTTGGTTAGATATTCGGAAGAAACTGTTCACTGAGAGGGTGGCCAGGCACTGGAACAGGTTTCACAGACAAATTACAGATGCCTCATGCCTGAAAGTATTCAAGGTGTGGAGCCCTGAGCAATCTTGATCTAGTGGTGTGCCTGCCCCCAGCACAAGACTTTAGGTTCCCTTCCAACTCAAATAATTCTGTG
Source organism: Camarhynchus parvulus (assembly GCF_901933205.1). Classification (NCBI taxonomy): domain Eukaryota; kingdom Metazoa; phylum Chordata; class Aves; order Passeriformes; family Thraupidae; genus Camarhynchus; species Camarhynchus parvulus. Next base: position 4,214,579 of record NC_044601.1, read on the forward strand.
ATTCTCTGGGTTAACTGTAATGGCAGTTAAGGTCTGGGGAGCTTTCTTCCTCGTTTTGTATCTCAGTTCTTTTCCATAACTTATATAAAGTTCTTGAAAATATGTCTGACCACTAGTCAGAAAAGATCCTGACTTGTTTAACGATTTGTCCCCTTAAAATGTGTGGTATATATGCCAGTGGGAGAGAGGGTGTAGGCTAAGCTTGCATCTGAGATTAAGTGCTGATGTCCTGTCTTCTAGCAACTGTGATATTTACGGTGTGTAAGCTGAAGTGCTGATGTCTAATCCTGAAACTGAAAAAGCAGCAGTCACAACTTGAGGATAAGGATCTCAAGGCATATTTGTGATCAAATACAATCCCTCTGGTTTTGCCCTTCTCCTTGGACTTCCAAGGTGTGCAAACACCTTTCTATAGCCTTCTAAGACATCTGACCAGAGAATACTTAATGGGTATTCTATGTGGGAAGCTTTAGTTTCTGGAAAAGAGAATATTGATATAACAAATAACAGTACTGAAAAAAGAAGTAAGAAAGATTTGCACTTCAGGCTAGAATGGGGTGAAGAAATACAGAACTGGAGCAAAACAAAAATTGGCAGGCAGGTGAGTGGTCTAAATTGAGCTGTATGACTGTCTTTATCTGCCCTTTGTCATTCATGTAGAATACATTTAAATGAAGGCTGTGAATTTCAGTCTTACAGGGTGTATGTAACTCACCATATGAAGCTTTATAAATGAGTGAAACACTGCATCTGCTGCTGCAAGTGAGTGTGATAAAAACTCTCCTGTTCTTTGCATTCAGGTGCTGCTTGCAAAATCGTCACAATCATCTTTGTGGTCATGGCAGTGTATTTCTACAAGCCTCCACCATTAAATAAAGCCCTGCGACGAACGACTTCAGGAAAGATATCCGCTATACACACATAAGTTATGAGCATATCAGGGACTTCCGAAAGAAAACTGTGAAAATAAGCATTATTACAACACTTGCACCAAAGTTCTTGTACATCATTGCCTAAATGTAAAAGATCATATTCAACATTTGAAGAACTTGAAATATTTTGAATCTGTACTATTCTCTAATTCATTTAGTATTCCATTGTGGCTGTCCAAAGAAGTTACACTGAAATTTGCAGTCTGATTTTAAAAGTGAGTATGTAACTTAATTGAAGTAAGATGGAGTACTCTGACCATAAAACAGGAAAAATAAAGTGACCTGAGCTGTGTTTGTCCCTAAATGTTACTGTAGTGGGAGAAAACAATTGACTTGGTATATTGAAGGGAACTGTGTATGTTAAAAAGGACTTAATATGCACATAATCTGGGCTAGTGCCTTTGGGGATTTTTCTGTAGGAACACTTGGCAATGTGCGAGTTTGGCTATGTTTTAGAAGTATTTTACATGTTATCTTAATGGCATAAGTTCATATTTTAGTATTTGTAGGAAGATGTAAATAGTTATGATAGAATAGCTGGGTTGCAAAATCAAAGTATTTGTTAATTTAAGTACTTGAGTTTCTGTCTGGATTATATACAGAAAGTTGCTGTCCACCTGCTTTATTTAAGCAATCTAAAAATGTTTCTATAAAATTTTAAAATAAAACCTATTTTCTTACTCCATCTGTGTATGCTTTGTCATTTCCAAGTGTGACTGAGTTCTTCTTGACTCCAAGAAACACAATGATGAAGGGTTAGCAAGAATGTGTATGGCAGCATCAAAACTAAAATATGGCTTCATTTTCTTTCTGACTTATGTTACAGTTTTATTAAGTTTTGAGTCACATCATTAAAGCCATATTTGTATAGCACAGTGCTATTGGTTGCAAGTTAGCCACTGTTACCAGACATTAAACAATGTTGCCTTCTACTGAAGTATCACTCAACATTTACAGGAAAATTTTAATGAGTAAGATACCCTCTACACTTGCTTTAATTTGGTAGTATTTTTTTTTCCTGTTGCATTGGCTGTTTATGTCACTCTTATGAAACTGTGTGCCTTTTTCCTTGGGTTACGAGGACTGTTCAGTGACTCAGTCAAGATTTTTAAACAAGTGCTAGAACAAAGGATTATGACATACGGCTTGAGTTTCATCTAATTCTTTAAACATAGCTTTTAAATTAGGTGGAGGTTAAGTATGCAACTCAAGAAGATCCTCTATTTGTAAATAAAGATTCAGGAAATAAAAATTGACTGCACCCTATGTGAAAGCACAAGACTTGATGGCTTTTGAGGGAGAGAAGAAAAAGGGCAGGATTTGCTTGCTTCAATATAGATGAATGTCTCCTGATAAGTTTTGTGCTTGTTTCCTGATGAATGGGCTCATAGCAAGGGATTAACTAGCCCTGAAAGAATTAAATACTGATCCGTCTCATGTGGTTGTTTCTAATTAATGGCCAATCACAGTCAGCTGGCTCAGACTCTCTGTCCGAGACAGAGCTTTTGTTATCATTCTTTATTATTCTATTCTTAGCCAGCCTTCTGATGAAATCCTTCCTTCTATTCCTTTAGTATAGTTTTAATGTAATATATATCATAAGATAATAAATCAAGGCTTCTGAAACATGGAGTCAGATCCTCGTCTCTTCCCTCAACCTGAGACCCCTGTGAACACTGTCACAAAAAACAAGTTTAATAGGCACAAAATTTTGCTGTGTCTGTGGTATATGACAACTCAGACTGTGAACTGGAGTTTGTGATGGGTCACAAGAAGTACTGGCTCCAAAAATTCAAAAGGACATTTGTGCATAGTTATAGATGCAGAAGATTCTCCTCTGGAGAAGAAACAACTCTTGTATTTTGAGGGGAAGTGGGGTTTTTTCCCTTCTTTAGTCCTTATATGGCATATAACCCCTTTGGCAGAAGGTACAGGATTTATTATTGGGTATTTTATAAAATATTATTAGGTATTTTATAAAATATTAGGTATTTTAACTCCCGTGGGTGCAGAAGACGGAGGAAAAGATGGAGAAAGCCTTTGGGCATCCTGACTTTGCTGTGTGTTTCTTTTCAGTGCCTTCCTAGCAGATAAAAAGTCACAACTGATAAAAAAATACCTTACACCTTCAGGTATTCTTACCAGCTGTTGTGTCAAGGGCACAGAAATTTGGCAGAAAATAATTCCCCCCTTGCTTTCCAGCTGGTCCTCAGAGATCAGAGGGGCTGGGTATGGCTGGGCTTAATTTCTGATTATAAACAACTTGGCACAGAGAGTCTGGTCATATCCACTGAGAGCTGTCACAGGCAGAAATTCACAAATACAGTGAATTTGTAGTGGTTTACCAGTTAATCCTGTAGATCTGGCTGAGTTCAATCAGTGTTTGCATGACCCAGATCCACCAACAGTGCAGGTTATTGAGGTGACAGGAAAGCAGCTACAGGATAAATGCACTTTCTGCAGAGTGTTGATAGGCGTCATGACAGAAAATAGAGTGACAGGGATCTATTTGTGACACATGGACAGACAGAAATATCATGTAATAACATAAATGGATATTCCTGAGTGTGCTCCAAGGCAGCTGGAGGTGCCAAGCTCACCTAAAGCTGTCCTTTTGTTGTTGTATCAAAAGAAAAAAACATTTGCAGAAGTATTAAAATGCAAAGGTTTCTACATTTCTCCATCCTACCATTTCATTAAAATATTAAATTTCCACCATTTTTGTAAGCGTAACAAATTATCATATCTAACACATATTGTCCAATTAGAAGAGCAGTTGTTTAGGTAATTTTTCCCCCAAAACAACTGCCCCATTGGAATTGGTCCAAAGCTTCTTATTATGTCTTCTTGTAGGTGCTCCACTCAAAAATAAGGCTAAACAGTATTTCAGGAACGTGTTAGAAAGTTACATTATTGCTCTAAAATCCAAGAGAAAGGGTAGGAAAAAAATATCGGGAGCTACATAACCACATGTTGAAGTTCTAAAAGTTACAAATATATCAAAAATACATTAAAAAACCAGAAATCTTTAGGCATCACCTTCAAAAGAAGAGGAGAGACACAGTCCATTGACTGATTCCAAGGCGGCAGAGGCTCCCACTGTCACCTCATTGCAAAAACCCATTAAAAAAATCCGTGTTTCGAAGGAAATGGAGTCGACTTTTTTTGTCTTCTACTGCCATAAGTGAAGTACACCCACACGGAGGGCTTGAAATGTGTGTTGTACTCTCTGAAGGCTTGCACTGGGGAAGAAACAAAAAACAAAACAAAACAAAACAAAAAAGGAGAAAACAAACAAACAAACAAACCAAAAACCAAAAAAAACAGCAAAAAAATAATCCAGAGTCTGGATTTATGGGACCACAGCAGAAAGAATTGCCTGCACATTTAACATATGTAAAAGGGATTTTTCAGCTGGAGGAGCCTGGCAGGGGACGGGGGGTAATTTCTGATGCACCACATAATGGAAAAGAACGTCTCAGATGCTGGACCAGGACCATGCAGTCCAGGGACAGCTGGTGGGACAGGCATTCCTGCCTCTGTGCGTGTGCACACTCCACATGTGCACACCTGCACGTATGTAGGCTGATTTTAATTACATAAGACAGAAAATATGCTTGCCTTTCCATACTTTTTGAATATGTACTGTCTTTCTTAGGACTGGCAGGGCAAAATAGATGTTGAAGTGTAATCTTGAATAAGAAAAATGCCTGAAAAAGCAAAACTGGCTATCATGATTCATGGGGAAAAGGGTTACTAAAGAATGCTATGCTAGGAGAAGGAAAAAATAGACATTAAAGGTAGAGAGGAAACATATTTTTGGTACAAATCCGTTATTCCTTCTCTTCAGTTCCCCCTTCCCATCCTTTTTTCAACACCTCAGTTTTAATTTTCACCCTGTGTGTAGCCTGTGAATCAGCTGAAATGGAACAATGCATTTTGTTTTCTCTCCTCCTCCCCATTCATTAAGAAATGTCATCATCCTTCATCTTTTTTTTTTTATGGAGTACTTCTTTGATACTTTCCAATTAATTATACGTAAGATTCTAGTAGAGGTAAAAATTCAATTGAGGGCTAAAAATTTATAATTAGCAATTTTGTTGGAATATCCTTCCAGTGTCTGGCTCCTCTTCCCTATCAGGAAGAGGAAACAGCATTCAGGCACCCTTAGGAAACGGGACAGCAATGATGGGAAATCCCAGCCCTGGTGAAATCAGTGGGACCAGAATTTGCTTCTCCCTGTTTCTTTTGCACCAAGCATTTCTACCCTTCTCTTACCTATGATTGAAAAAAAAAATTAAAAAGTTGTATTTTTTATTGCATCTCACACTGAACAAGAGCAGAAAAATCACTTCTTCACCGGGAATTATGTGAATTTTACTTGTAACATACAAAGCCTGAGAGCAAAACCATTAAAGTCATTGCTTAGGGTAGCTTTTTTTAGGTGCACTAGAAACAAGGCATGGAGGGGGGAAAATTCCAGTTTTTTGCAGTTGTTATGGTCTGATGCCTGTCCTGGGCTGCCTGGAATAGGAATCAGCCCCTGGAACATCATGTGCTCCTCATGGCATGGTGGACACGTGTGATCACAGCCTGTCCTTGTCACCATGCCAGAGAGGTTAAGCCATGCAGGAATGTCTTCCAGACCACCAGAATTAAAAAAATATATATAATAAAAGTCATATTCTGCAGAGGCTTCATATTCTCCCCATCCTCTCTGGCTTGGTTATTTCATTTTGTTTTTTAAAACTTCTTAAAACCCTGCATGTCAGACAGGACAGCAAATTTAGCGTAACAAATTACAGGCTTAAAAAAAATGACAGACTGGCTAGGAGAGGTGGGGATAGCTTCTCTTCAAGTCATTCTTCCTCAATTAGCCCAAATTTCAGGCAGGGGATTGCCTGGATGGTACAAGGGAGGCAATTTGAGAAGAGAGGATCCCTCTCAGCTCTAATGATGCGATGTAACTTAAATTTTTGCTTTGTGCTGTTTGTTTGTACCTTTAGGAGAAGAAATGTCTGCTTAGATTGTCAAACATCTGGCTGCCAGTGCTAACTTTCCCCACTGAAAATATCCCATAATTAGGACAAACTGCAGCAATGAGCCCTGATTCCTTCAGACCCAGTCCCAGCAGATGCTGAGCACCTCCTGTGAATTAAACAGCACCAGGAACCAACAGCACCAGGTGGTTTTTGTATGAGGCTCTGTCCTTTCCTGGGTAAATGAAGATGCCATTCAGCCTTAAAAATATATATTAACTGCCTCTCTGGTCGTTAGGAAGAAGTTAGGAAGAATGGTGTTTCCCGGATCATAATACCTAAAAGGAGCAAGGGTTTTGAGAAAACAGCAGGAAGGAGGTTCGTGTGTGAGCATGTGAAAGGGATCAGGATTTTTTAAGACAAACTGTGTAGGTCTTTTCTTCATCCTTTCAGTAGGTGCAGAGAATTTACCACCTGTTACACAGATTTTCAGTACTACAGGAGGTGCAGGGTGTGCTCTGTCCATGAAAACCCTGCAAGGCATCCTAAAACACAGGAGCCTAAACTTTAATCTCTGCAGGCCAACAAGCCAATACTTTCCTAACTGCAAGTGGCCCACCCTCCACTTTGTTTTACATTTAGGGTGCATTCTGCAGGCCTAAAAAACTGACATTTTTCTTTTCTAAATGTACATTTTCTTTAATAAGGAAACAAGTTCGAGATTCTGCCAAGAAGACATTAAAGCAGTTTTGGTGTTCTCCCTGTCCTGCCCATGCCCCAGCAGATCATTAGACAGATATCCATCTCTCTGAGATTAATTAGAAGTTAAATAGCTGAACAGCCTAAGGATGATGTCCTCAGTTGTGCAGCGAAGCAATCAGGAATTATTGTCCTGGTTTCCACCCTGTTGAAGCCTGTCTGTCTTGAGGTGGCAAATCCAGTATTTTCCACCCTGCTAAATTGCTCTTTTGTTTCTTTTCCCACACAGGTTGTAAAGATTGAAAAGGTTTTCTCTAAGGAAGACATTTTGACCTTCATTATCACTCATTCCTGCTGTTCAGACCTAATAGAGTGCCTGTGAAAACCGGGATGATCAGAACAGCAGAATAAATATTTTCTCTACATATTTTCTGCTAAGACGCCTGTGAAGCAGTCTCATGCTAATTCTGAGTTTTTGAAATGGAAGTTCAGATGTGTATAACTCCAGGAGGGAGGAAAAAAACCCAAAGCAATATGGTTTTTTATGACTGAGTGTGGAATAATCTTATGAAATCTTCATCATTATCAAAGGAAAACAGAGTGTCTGAAGCTGGAATTCAGAGAACTATTTATTTTGCTTGCTTTTATAAATGTGTCTCTCTTGAAACCCTGAACTGAGGAGGAGCATTGTTTTTTCCTGTTTGATTATTGTTTGACACATTTGAAAAAAAGAAACTCGCTGTGTGGGAGTGATTCACAGGCTGAAAGACAGGCATGTATTGAAATATACACTGGCATATGTGAGAGGAACCATAAATATATTGAATTTGCACACAGAAGTCCTTTTTGAGGCCCAATGTCACACACTGGTCGTCATGCAGCTTCAGCAGGCTTGCTGGTAAGGGTGGAGTCCTGCCAAAATTTGAATTATCACTGCAGATTAACTGCTTGAATGTCAAGATTTCACTCTTAACTGAGATTTTTTTTTTTTTGGTGAAAACTTATTTATAAATTGCGTCTTCTCACAATGTGAAGACTGCTGATTTCTTCCAAGACAATCTAACTCTGTTGAAAGGGCTGTGCAGCACCAATATGCCATCAGCAGGTCAGGCTGGTTTCTGTCTCCAGGAGCTGGATAAATGGATAGATTTCTCTAGGAGCTCCATAAATGTGAAAAACCTTATTCCCACGAGCTCTGCTGTTCTTTCCACACTGACCTCTCTTGCTCTTCTGAAATTTGCTGTGGATTTTGCACAAGGGTGCCCACGAAGCAAGAGAAACAGAAAGGGGGTGGGAGGGGGAAAGGGGGAAGGTCAGGGCCTCTCTGAAATGGTGACACCAGCTAGATTTTGCAAGCCAGGGGTGGCCTCCCTCTGTCTGCAAAACCTTCTGCTGTGTTATGTGACACAGGCCAAGGAGGAGCACAGAGTGACAAGGGCAGGGGGGTCCCCAAATGTCCCAGCTGCTGCCAGTGTCATCCCAGGGCCACCCACTCATAACTTCACACTTATTGGTCACAGAAGACAGGCAAAGTGCTTATTGGAACAGGCTTGGTTGCAGGTTTGTTATTTTTCCTTCTTTCTTTTTTTGGTTTCTATGTCAACCACCTTGGTAGAAAATTCTTTCGGGGCAAACATGGATCCTTTTATAAAGTCACAGAATTTGACTCCAAGTTCTCAGAAGGCTGATAATATAATGTCATATCATATATATTAAATATATATATATTTATAATGTATATTAAAATATATATTAATAATAAATATTAAATAAATATATTTATACTATATATTATATTATATACTATAATATTTCTACATATATTTCTATATGTATTTATAAATATATTTATATATTATAAATATATAAACATAAATGGATATATATGATATATATTATAAATATACATTATAAATATATATTATAAATATATTATTATGTATATATATATATTATAAATATATTATTATGTATATGTATATATTGTATATATTATATTATATTATATTATATTATATTATATTATATTATATTATATTATATTATATTATATTATATTACATTATATTACATTATATTATATTATATTATATTACATTATATTACATTACATTACATTACATTACATTACATTACATTACATTATATTATATTATATTATATTATATTATATTATATTATATTGTATTTATTATAACTGCTATACTAAAACTATACTAAAAAGAATAGAGAAAATATGCATCAGAAGACTAGACAAGAATGCATAATAAAAACCCATGACAGACTTAGAGAGTCCAACACGGCTAGAGTAGGATTGGTCATTAATTTAGGATTGGTAATTAATTAAAATCAATCCACATGGAACCAATCAAAGAGGCACCTGTTGGTAAGCAACCTCCAGACCACATTCCCAAGCAATCAGATAATTATTGTTTACATTTCATTCCTGAGGCTTCTGAGCTTCTCAGGAGAAAAATCCTGGCGAAGGGATTTTTCAGAAAACGTCACGGTGACAGCCCAGGGTGGACACGACCTGGGGAGTAAAAAGAGTGGGCAAAAGGAGGGGTGAGGGGGCAAAAGGAGGGGTAAGGGGGCAAAGAAAGAGCTGGCAGCAGCTGGCTGGCAGGCACAGTTGTGAGCCATGCCCTGCATCCAGCCAGCTGAGTCCTGCTCACCCGAGTCCTTCCCCTGTCACTGGCAGCTCCCTGCGCGTCCCCGTCCTTGGGGTCTGGCCTCGAGGGCTCTGTGGCTCTGTGCCAGTGCAGCCGGACTCCTCACCCTTGAAATGGGCACAAAAAACCCTCAAACAACACCCTGTTTTGCAAGCTGTCAGTGGTGGGCATCGTGGGCTGCTTTTGGTGTTGAGTCGTGCCAAAACCACTCTGGCTCACCAAGCCCGAATTAACCGCTGGATAGTGAGGCAAAGGTTTGGTAGATAAGGTGCCAAGCTGGCTGGGAGACGTGTGTCTTGCAGTTATGTCACTTTGCACTGTAAAAGTCCAAATTCACTTTCATTTATCAGGTTCTTTAAGTATTTTCCTCCTTGGAGTGTGTGTGTGGAGTTTTCTCCCTTGGGAAGGGGACACCACTCCAAGGATCCACCTCGAGGTCAGGAGAAAGAGATTTCCCCACAGGTTTTGATTGGTAACTTGCATCAATCTCTACTCACCATTTTTAAATAGCATTTTTTAGCGTTTTTAAATAGCATTTTTAAAGCATATGATGGCTTTAATGTAATTGTTTTGACCTGGTGCGCTGTACTACACAACACACTGCTGGTAATTTTAGCTTTTATACCACGTATCTAAAAATTCAGATTAAAAGTTTTAGTCTAATAATTTTGTCACGACAAATAATTTGTTTTATGTAAAAACCATCTGATTTGCCATCTTCAAATCCTGCTGGACAAAATTCCTTAATACTGGCAAAGTCTGGGGCTGAGGTTGGATCCAGCCGCCCCCAGGCTCCTCTCTGGGAGGGATTGCAAGGGGGTCCTTGTGACAGGGCTTCTCTAATTTCCCCCTTGGATCTCTGTGGATGTATTTTCCCCTTAATGTTTCCAGCAGACTCACATTTTGTTTTCTTCTCTGGGACTGGAATGTCACAGGCTCGGGCAGAGGGGAAGTAACAACATCCTTGGAGGAACATTATTTGCACCAAAACATGGATACAAATAGCCAGGTAATAATAATTTTCACATCGCTTTTGCAAGATGTGTTTTCTCCAGTAAAAAAAAAAAAAAAAAATCTATGCCTTTCTTAACTGCAACATGAATGATTCCATGTATATGCATTTTGGAGCCAGTTAAGGCTTTAAATTCTATTTTTTTTTAATATCGTAAATATAGATCATTATTTATACACATTTATTTTTCCGGAAGATGGTTAGCAATGCCTTGCCATCATCATCATTTTGTCAAAGGTAAATATTAATGTTTTTTCCTCAGCTGAGACACTGTCTCCCTCTTCTGCTAAGCAGAAAGTTTGGTCCTTTGCATCACATTACAGAGGCCAGTCTAACAAGTATTTTAGCAATATATTTTCTTTACTGAATGGGGTTTGAGCAGCAGTTCTGTTAGCAAACTCTGTCTGTCTCCTTTTATTGTGTCTTCCAGGCTTGCTGCTCACTCTAAAATATAAATCCACTATGACAAATACCTTACACTTTCATTTTTGTCGCATCACCAAAACTGGCTGTACAGCAGATTTTTTTGACGTTTGATAGAAATTTCTAAAGGCAAAGCTCACCTTTTCCAACCTTTGCACAAAATTCTTCTCAGCATGTGCCTAAGGTGTGCCCACACCTTCATTTAGGTGTACATCAAAATTTAGGTGTTCATCAGAATTTAGGTTTTCATCAAAAGTGTTCATGACAGCTGTTTATTTCTCAGGGTGTTGGAGGTCTGTGCAGCTCAGGTAGTGGTCATTAATAAAATTAATATTAAAATTAATATAATTATTAAATTTAATAAAATTCAAAGGGTCAGTTTTGGGTTTATGACGTCCCCATGACATGAATGCTCCATGGTAATGTGTTAGATTGCTCTGAAGTTAGTGCTTGAAACCATGAAATAGAGATTTTCATAAGCTAGACAGGGGCTTCAGTATCAAAAATCAGTATCTGCACTATCCTCTCTGATTATAAGTCTTCTTACTAGAATTTTAAAGCAAAATGTCCTAATTCTATGATAACACATCTGGGATACTGAACACCACACTTTCTCTCATAGGAAAAATAACCTGTAATTTTACAAATTTATTAAGTTTCACTTGATTTTTCCCAAAATCAAAATATCAAAACCAGACTTAAAGCTCAATGAATAACCAAAGCAACCTTTAAAAAAGTTCCTGAAATGAGGAATAAAAATGTCATTATTTAACAAAATAATCAGTGACTTTTTCCCTATGTGTCTACAGACATGGATACAGAGAATGCACTGTCAGGAGAGACTGCTAATTGGTTTTTCTTAATTTCTGGAGGTTTTAATGCTCTCTTCAACCAAAACTTCTCAAAGAACAGCAAAACTTCAATCAAATCTACTCTGGAGTATTCTCTGCTCCGGAATATTATTAATTTCCAAACCAGAAAATAAATTATTTCTTAAATAGCAAGGCTTCTGTGGGACTTGGTGAGGCGACGTGCCCATGCATATTTTTATGTTTACATACACACAAATATCTATGCATGTATTTTCAACTTCTGGTAAGAATTCCTTTCATATCTTCTGTACATGGGCAACAGATGTTCCAGATTAACTCAAGCTCCTGGAATTCAGATGCACTTGACAGGAATTGGACTCCTCACCAAGTGATCAGCCACAGTTCTGTGTTTGGAAGTCATTTCACATCTGCTGCTTATCATGTGCTACAGCATGACTCAAACAGAGCTGCAGAAATTGGGCTTGCAGCCTAAATTACTTAATTTGATTTCTTTTTCCCCCCACTATTTGCAAGTCAGCCTTACTCCATTTAATAAGAAATGGCTACGCTCACATTCAGCCATGCAGCAAAAAGCAGTGACAGCCAACTCAGAAAAGACCCTTTTTTCTTCCCATTAGATAAGAAAGTGCAGCTGAAAAAATAGAAAAAAAAATGACATTTCAGGTTCTGGATTAGGACATGTCTGTTTTCTGATGGGATCTTCAGAATCATGGGCAAGTAGAATTGTTTTCCTCTTCCTCCCCAGAATGAAAGCAGTGACATTTTTCTCTTTGGAAGTTTCTATGCAGCCCTTCAAAACCAGCTGCAAAATGTGGACCTTTGGAAATAAATGATTTGCCATTTGAAGAAACCCACAGCCCTGAATCTCTGTGTTGTTAGTTTGCTACACTTTATCAGAAAAAAAAATTTATTGAGTTTCTTGTCTTAAAGAGTGTTGATCTGAGTGTTGTTCATCTGAATTCATGCAATCCATGAAAAGAAGTCTTCTTCCCCTGCCAAGTGAGATTTATTTTCCCATTTCTACACTTTCAGCTTTCCAATCTCAATAGTTTAAAAAGCGCATTATTTCCAAGGCGCTCCTTTTCTTTCTCACTCTCTCTCTTTTTACTGCACCACCTGTCATGGACAGGCGCTAAAGCCATAGGAAAAACAAGCATTTAAACCAACCACTATCTCTGCTTGTGCACAGCACTGAGAGAGAGAAAACGGGGAGAAAAAAAGGAAGATAAATCCTCCCACTGCTTTGACTTTCATCAGTAATTCAGGCTGCTAAAACGATTCTATCTAGACCTTGTGTATTTGTTAGGTAAGCCTTGTAAGCCCAGTGTCACACCTTTTTCTTGCTGCCTGACACCTTATTACCTTCAACAAGAAATACGGGACGGCTCCCCAGGCAAGGGAAGGGAAGATTAATAATGACTTACATTGAAGGCATTATTTTTCTGCCATTCATCTTTTGCCCCACTCAATTTTCATATTAAAAGTGAAAAAACAAACACAAGGGCTGAGGAGTTTTCAACGTTTTTTTCCCTGCAGTCTCTGTGGATTGCTGGACATTTCTCAGAGGTGAAGCTCCTCTGGCATCAAAAACATTTGATCCCAAAATTTTACCCTGAATGATCTTCCGCATCAATAGAAGAAATGAATTAAAATATAATTTACATGTGGGTAAATTTATAATTTACCTGCATGTAAATTATAAATTCCTACCAGGACATGATTTAATAAATCAGAGCCTTTGGGCTGGAAATCCTGTGCCAATGGGCTCACAGTTCATGTGCTCCTAATGTGGTGAAAAAAACAAAATAATTCTTCCACAATTTCTGCTTTTTAAAATGGATTAATATATCAGTGTATTTACAATCAGTGCAAGTAATACTTACTTTATTTTTAGGTTAACAGCTAGGCTTTTAAAGTATGTGTTTAACTCCTCTCACAGCCAAATTAATGAGTCTTAATTGCTTTTCTGCATTAGCATGAGAGAAATGTCAGCTGTGTATTTTAATTGTACTTTAAGAGTGAAAATTTGTGGCTCAGGTCTTGTTATAAATCCATTTTAAGTCCTGTAAGAAAGAATTTTTAATTTTTTTTTAAATAAGCCATACATAGTAATATATTGCAAGCCACAGTTACCACAATGCAGGTTATACCATAAAGGTAAGTAAACAGCTGTGGAAGTACTAATATTAGGAAAAACAGTACTATCCCACAATTAAATGCTGTTTATGTAATGACAGTACCAAGCAAATAATTTGTAACGCCATTATTTTTCAGTATAGATTTTATATTGGTAGGACTTCTAAATAAGATGAGAAATGTTATCTCTGGGAAGTGGTGGCTGAAATAAAATAAACCTAAGAGCACAGGAGCACTAAGTATTGCCAGGTGGAGAATTTATTTTCTATAATAATTTTAATTAAAATTGGTCATTTGGGGGCATGGGGGGGCAGTTCCAGAAAGGGCTCACTGAAGAAAAGCTCTTAGTAAAATGAACGTAACAAAGATGTGAAGGCAAATTACAACGAAATTTTGTTATTCTCTCTCTCTCAAGGATGCCTGCCCCTACATTGTTTGATGAATAAAGGGAAGGGGAAAATTCTCAAACTGTCACTTTAAAGAGAAACTTACCCTTGTTGAATCGTGTCACCTCTGTCAGACAAACAACACAAGCAGTAACAATGGGACCTACTGAGAATATGAAGTGTTAAACCTTTGCTCTCCTTCCACCAGAACTGATTTAAACTCGTGGGTGGGTGGGGGGAGAATTTAATTATTGGTTTCTGTAGAAAAAGTAATATATTAATGAGGAAAGTAGATTCTATCACTGCAACTGACATGGACCACGAGAGAGATGTGAGAAGTGCCAGGAATTCAGCTCTGAAAATGCAGCATGAAGGGTGATGCTTCACCACTTGATGTCACTGTAGCATTTAATGTCAGTAATTCCTTGCCCATTTTTAATAGCTGCTGTTGCCTCCGTAATTTTTTTTTTAATTATTATTTTTATTGTGGCCATTGCTGCTGTTTTTCATCAAGAATGAAAGGTAGCCCTCAAATCTAGCAATTAATCTTGTTGAGTATGAAACAAACAGCATAAAGCCTTGGGCAGCAAACTGTAACGAGCTGATTCAGGGGTGGGTAGAACTTGCACAGTTCAAGGTCTGGAAATCTGTCAAATCAATTGGTGAAATTGATCAAGTTTCAATCCTCTTCCCTTTACATGCACACCTTCTTCCCCCTTCCTGAAATCGGTACATCCTGATGCTGAGGCCCCTGTGCAGATCTTTCTCTCAGTGACACGGGCAGCAGTCCACATTTTACATAAAAACAGTTTTATTTGACAACTATTCAGAAAACAAACTCATTTCAGGCAGTGGTTGCCTCCGTGCTGTGTACACAGAATATCAGATGAGAGTTTCTGTGTGTCTTGTTGCCCCCAGGTATTAGGAAAAAGTGCGAAATAGAGAAAGAGGGGAGGAGGAAAGGAAAGGAAAGGAAAGGAAAGGAAAGGAAAGGAAAGGAAAGGAAAGGAAAGGAAAGGAAAGGAAAGGAAAGGAAAGGAAAGGGAAAGGAAAGGAAAAGGAAAAGGAAAGGAAAGGAAAGGAAAGGGAAAGGAAAGGAAAAGGAAAAGGAAGAAAGGAAAGGAAAGGAAAGGAAAGGAAAGGAAAGGAAAGGAAAGGAAAGGAAAGGAAAGGAAAGGAAAGGAAAGGAAAGGAAAGGAAAGGAAAGGAAGGCTCTAAAATTATAGTATCTTGACACTGAGGCTAGCAGATGAAAGCGTGCAGTACCAGCCAGACAAAACACACATCCCTTGATGCCCATGTGTAGCTAGCTGCAAAACTCCTTATGCAAAGGCTGCAGCCACACAAGTGTCTCAGAGTGATTCTTTAACAGGTCTGTCTCTGCTCCTTCCCTGGCTGCCTCTCCAGGGCTGCTGTGGTGGGCGACCTTGGCGCTCAGCGAGCCACCCTCTCGCTCCCCCGCCTCCTTCAGCAAGTCAGCCGGGGGAAAATAAGATTAGAAGCTCACAGGTTATAAGGACAAGGAGATTACTCACTGGGCAAAACATGCAGAAGATTAATTTAATTTATTGCCAGTTAATAGCAGAGGAGGATAAAACACCTTCCCATACGCTACTAAGAACTGCTCTGGTGGGAATCCCTTCCATGAGGTGCCATTCCTTCAGGAGCTCCACTGTGGGTCCCCACGGGCCAGGACCCCTCCAGGGGCTGTAATTTCCTTCAGGACGCATTTCCCTGTTCTTGCCTGGGCTCCCCCAGGAGCTGCAGGGGCATCTCTGTTCCCCTGTTGTTGCAGACATCTTTCATGGAAAATCCTTTCCTTAGGATTTTTCCTCCTGAGAAGCTGAGAGGCCTCAGGAACAAAATGTAAACATTGATTATCTGCTGCTGTGGAATGCAACGGGTGGATCTGTGATTGTTGCTAATTAATGGCCAATCACAGTGAGCTGGCTCAGACTCTGTCCGGAGACAAGCCTTTGTTATCATTCTTTATTATTCTATTCTTACCTAGCCTTCTGATGAAATCCTTTCTTCTATTCTTCTAGTATAGTTTTAATGTAATGTATATCATGAAATAATAAATCAAGCCTTCTGAACCATGGAGTCAGATCCTCGTCTCTTCCCTCATCCAAAAACCCCTGTGAACACGGTCACACCCCATTCCCTTCCATGGGCTGCAGGGCCCAGGGCGCTGAGCTGCCCCAGGGGAATCTCAGCTCCAGCACCCACAGCAGCTCCTGCCCCTCCTCCTGTGCTGCCCTGTCTGTTTTTCTCACATTTGTCCCACTCCTGTGTCTCACAGCTGCTGAGCAGTGTTTTCCACCCTCTCCCTCACATGTTGCCACACGCGCTTTCCCCCACAGCTGCTCCGTTCTGGAGCTGTCTGGCACAGGGGCATCCCCCAGTCCCATCTGACAGGAGCCACCCCTGCAGCCCACTCACTACCAAAACCATCTGTCTTTCTGGCCTCCAGTGCTTGCTGAGCACACATGGCTTTGTACTTCGTCCCCAGTGATCTCCAACTAAAATACAGAAATGGAGGCTCAAGCTGAAATTTGTGTTGCACGGATTGTGTGAGCAAAGTTTCCTTACACATAATTTTCATCATTTCAATTTTCCCTTTTAACTTTGGCAGTGCTCTGTTAAATTCTGACATTCACCCCCGTGCAAGGGAGGCCTGAAGGCCAGCAAGGTGGCTGCTGTTCAATTCTAGCGTTCATTTTAGTCCAATTTCTAAATAAGTGAGTTCAACGCAGCACTGGCCAAGATACAGCCTCTGTGAAACTGGTCAAATGGTCACAAACAGAAATAATTAATGTTCATAATTACCTTGCACTGCTGTATTGAGCCAATTAATATCCATCCCAAGCCGGGTTAAGGGAAGTTACTTTTACTGAGGAAATTTGTCTATTTCACTTAATCTGTAAAACTACTTCAGGGTTTTAAATTAAATACAAAATCCAGCCTCTTTGCCTCTGTTTTAGTGTGTTCAGGATGTGGTTTTTTTGCTTTTACTCTTAAACTTGTGTGCTAGCTGAGGCCACGATATCTTTGTGCAAATAAGTGGGAGAATTAAAATGCTGATGGGAAAATGCATTTCTTTCTTTCTTTTCTTTCTTTCTTTCTTTCTTTCTTTCTTTCTTTCTTTCTTTCTTTCTTTCTTTCTTTCTTTCTTTCTTTCTTTCTTTCTTTCTTTCTTTCTTTCTTTCTTTCTTTCTTTCTTTCTTTCTTTCTTTCTTTCTTTCTTTCTTTCTTTCCTTTCTTTCCTTCCTTCCTTCCTTCCTTCCTTCCTTCCTTCCTTCCTTCCTTCCTTCCTTCCTTCCTTCCTTCCTTCCTTCCTTCCTTCCTTCCTTCCTTCCTTCCTTCCTTCCTTCCTTCTCTCTTTCTCTCTTTCTTTCTTTCTTCCTCTCTTTCTTTCTTCCTTTCTTTTCTTTCTTCCTTTCTTTTCTTTCTTCTTTTCTTTTCTTTTCTTTTCTTTTCTTTTCTTTTCTTTTCTTTTCTTTTCTTTTCTTTTCTTTTCTTTTCTTTTCTTTTCTTTTCTTTTTTTTTTTTTTTTCTTTTCTTTTCTTTTCTTTTCTTTTCTTTTCTTTTCTTTTCTTTTCTTTTCTTTTCTTTTCTTTTCTTTTCTTTTCTTTTCTTTTCTTTTCTTTTCTTTTCTTTTCTTTTCTTTTCTTTTCTTTTCTTTCTTTTCTGTCTTTCTTTTCTCTCTCTCTTCCTCTCTTTCTTTCTTTCTCTTTATTTTAGCAGTATCAGATGAAGGCAATGGATCAAGACTCTAAGCCACATCAGGCATTCCTGACTCTCAGAGCAGAGTCTGTGAGAATAATGTGTGCAGCTGTGACCTCTGAAAGCACCTCCTGAATCCTGCAGGGAGCTACAGTGCTGTGGTGAGGTATTTCTCTGAGGAAATGCAAGTTTGGCTAAGCTCCTTCTGGGTTTCTAACTCTCTGCTGTAAATTACTTTCATACAGAACCCAAAATGCGGTGCTCAGCCTGGGAACCTCGTTTTTTTTGCCAAGACCTTTTCAAGACAGACTTTTTTATTATTACTATGCACAGATTTGGAGCTTTTCCTTGTGAGAGGCCTCCCTGCTGTGTGACAAATGTGTGCTTGTTCAGCTGCAGGTAATGCCACACCACCCTCAGCAGAGTGCAGGCTTTGCATTTCACCCTCTCCAGACCAAGGCTTTTTCTGACCATTTCTGACAGTTTTCCATGCAGTTCTGCAATTAAAAACCTGGCCATTATGCTCTCTGGTGCAACTCCAAGTTATCAATCATAAAAGCTAATTTTTTTCTTTTTCTTTTGGTTTTTTTTTTTTAATCCTGTCTTTTGTGAAGCATTTGGGTAGATTGAGTCTTTTGGGTGCTGCGAATGACACTAACTAGAGAACAGGAAGGATTGGTGAGATAAAGGTCTAAATCTCTTATTTCAGGATATGATGCTTTTTTTTTAATGTGTTAGACCTCTTGAGTCTCTGTAGGCCAGGAGTGGATGATAATTCAGGCTAATGCAGGGGCTCATTCTGGAAAGCAACTGACCTAAAAAGTGTCAGGAGTATTTTGCAAAAACCTCTTTGTGCCTGCAACCAGTGTTTTTGACAATGGTGTAGAAGTCTGCAACAACAAATCAATAGATCAAAAAATCAACAAATCAACAAATAAATAAATAAATAAATATTATTTATTCATATTGCTATTTTGAATAAATGAATGAATGAATAAATTAATAAATAAATATTATTTATCCAGATTACTATTTTTTCCTCCGCACATGCTGCACCAATAAATAAATAAATAAATGTTATTTATTCAGATTACTATTTTAAATAAATAAATAAATAAATATTATTTATTCAGATGACTAATTTTTTTTTCCTCCTCACATGCTGCACCAAGGCAGAGAAGCTAACAAATTACATGAAAATTGTCATTGGTATCTCCCATTTAAAAAAAATAAAAAGGTTGAAAAGTCCCAAAAAGGCATCCAAACTTCAGCTCTGTGAGTAGTCCTACTGATAACAGAAGTGAGTGGTATTGTTTACTGACCAAAAACTCTTTAGATTTATATCTTTTCTCTAAAGATGAAATCATTCTCAAAAATGTAAAAGTGGGAGCTTATTTATTTTGCCAGGCATTCACTGTATTGAGAAAATGAGCACCAGCCTGGCATTTCTGTTTACAAGTTTTGTTCATTCACTATGGGAACTTTGTGTGTTTATTATGCCTAAACTTCAGGCCTGCCATTCTAACCTGAGACTGATGAAACTTGGCTGTGAGTGGTACTAAAGCCCAAATTTTTGCTGCAAGGAAAAGTAGCACGAAGAAAAATTCATTTTTCTGGGAATTCCTTTCAAATGGATAATAACTTAGGTTTGTGGCATTCGTGTGAAAACTGGGAACACACAAACAACAAAAAACCCTGCTATAAAACATGTTTTATTTATGAACTGGTATCTTTTTATTACATTGTTTATAAACAGAAGAGATAAATCTGTGCAGCTAAAAGCTGTGTGATTATGCCACACTGTTTTCTGCTACTTGATTTCAGTTCACCCACCACCTCACACATACACAGAAAACCTGTGAGATAAAATGTCTGCATTTCTCCAACATAAAACCCCTTTTAAAGTTCCGTTGCACATGCAGACATTCCAGGGGACACAGGATGCGTGTGTTCTGCCTTTCTGTGTGGCATGGCTGTGTAAAATCCTGTGTGGAAGCAAATGGGCTAAATGCTGCTCTGAAACCAAGCAGGTCTGTGCATACAAGGAGATCCCAGAAACTCTCTGCTTTGCAGGAAAACCTGGGAACTACACACAGGTTGTGTCCTGAAAGCCTTGGGAGCTGAAGTGACAACATTTCAAAGTTGGGAATTATTGGAATCAGTAGGCATGGATTTGCAGTAATTTGCTTGCCATGGTTTGATTAAAACATTAAAATTTAAAAATAAATCACTCATTTGACGTACCCATTGTTATAAGGGGATATTTGAACTCAGACATCTGCACTTTGCTTGGAGATTTGCTTTATGAATACTGGAAAATTTCTTTGAAAATGAGGATGGTACAACTGAATTTTTTCAGGTACAACTTCCATAACTATGAGTTAGTCATGAGCAATTGAGTTAGTCAGTTGTCATGAGCAATTTTGGTTAAAAAAATTTTCATGAACATCTCCTACACATCCTTTTCTGTTTTACCTAGGGAAAGTACTTTGGGAATTTAGTACTCCCTGGCTATTCTTGTCTTATCCAGATCTGAACTATGCATTTCACCCCCTTAGGTCAGTGCAAAATGTACATCCTCCCACCCTCCTTCATTCTTTGTCCTGAAGCAAAAAAAAATAAGGTAGAAAGCACCAAACACTAAATGCATCTATTTAGGGAATTTGTGACTAAAAGTGTTTCCTCTTTCCAGCTACTTAAACCTTATGAGCAGGTTGTATATTTCTTTTCAAGCTGCATAAACATACCAGGTAGGCAAGACTGTTGGACTGCTCAATTTTTGTGTAAAACAGAGATGGTGGAAGATCAGTGCAAAAATGAACCTGACTGGACAGAAAGTTATATCTCACTTAGCCAGGAGTTTGGTGATTTTTTTTAAATAAATATCTATGTCTAATTAGTTAAGAAATTTTTGACTGTGATTTCAGCTGGTTTTGATTTAGATCTGTGTTGGCTGAGTGTCAGTAGAAAATCCTGATAAATTACCTCACTGCACATTCAGAAAGGAGCTCCAAGGACCCATAGCCCTTAGAACTCAATCAATAGCTGAAGAACAAAATTCAGTAAAGAATGTTTTAATGATTATCATATAACCAAAGATTAATGAGATGTCGTAAAACAGGAAAGGTATCTTGAGTTGAGGAGTTGAAGGCTTATGCACCCCAGAAAACCTGATCAATACATTGCAGGTGCAATAGGGGAACCACTTCATGGGTTTGTACACCACAGAAAACTTAATTGATGGTCTAAGCAGGACAGCAAATTTACTGTTTATCTGGGTAAACTTGGGGTATCCATCAAACAAAGATACGTAGGATGTTCTGGTGGTAATTAAAAGAAGCAAAACACCTGTACCATGATGCAATACAATGGGCAGACCTTTGGTAGCGTCTATGAAAAATCTTGCATGTTTTACTGCAAATAAATGCCTGAAAATTGTTGGGTTTTTGAAAATGTCTACAGTGAATAAATTCCCAATTTTAACTCAATTTTTTTTAATTAGGAAGGTTCATCTAACAGCTTTTTGCTGTGAGATTTAAAACTCTTTGTTTCAGACGTCTCACTCAGCTGCCTCCTCTGACTGCAGTCTCCGACAGAAATAACAAAAACTTATGAAGAGATGAATAAATTAAAGGGAGTAGCACAATCTTTCTTTCTCTCCAACAATCAAAATATTTATATTCTGATCATCAAGCTCTGCAGTTCATGCGAGGACATTACCCTGCTTGACACTGGAAATGTTCTTATTTCTCACCCATACCTTTGAGGAAATCATGCTGCTGTGCCTGTAAAAGTGGCAGCTCATTTACCAGAGCTCCTGATGTCCTCACCTCAAGGCCAGCTCCAAGCAACATCTGCTCCTGTGAGCACACTTAATAATGATTGAGAGATCCAAGACCCCGACATGAACAAAGCTGCTTTTTTCCCCCTTTTTACAGCCCTGGAAGATGGCATTCTGTACAGCAGGCCTTGCACAGGAACTGCCCTTCACCTCAAGCTGCCAGGCAGATCAGAGGAGGGGAGCAGAACAACAACTGCAGATGTGATGTTTTTGCCTTATAACTCATCCCAAACTAGGATGAAAACAGGTGGAGAGGAAAAAAAAACTATAACAGATGTTAACGTATTTACTTATTTGTTTGTATGCATTGCAAAATCACCTTTTGCTGCTGTTGCCTTTCACATCAGAGCAGCAGTGAGTGCACAATTAGCCCCTCCTGGTTTACCCCAAAAAATCCTGCATGGAGAGCCCAATAATGGGGAAAATGGTTTAATAGAGATAACTAAACTTTCACTTCTGAATAGCTCTGACCAGCCAGACTGGTTTTGTTGGTGAATATACAATAAGTAGATTTGATTGTCCATGGCTAGGATGGAGAAAAAAATTCTGTTTGGGTCAATATATTGTACTTAGAATTAATCTCAATTAATTAGAAAAAGAAATTGTAGTACTACACTATTATTATAATAATTTTTATTCTTATTTTCATCATCATTATTATTATTTTCGTTATTATTCATTATCATCATCATTATCAAAAGAAGTATTCCAGTATAAAGTAAGATGTATAGCTGGAAAACCAATAAAAACTTCCTTTTTCTTTTCCCCTTTCACTGAGAATGCATTCTTTTGGGAGGAAAAAAAAATGAAAAAAAAAGTGTTGAAAGAGAACAGAAGTCTACAAACTTTTCATTGTCCCTAAAATCCTTACTTCAAGATCTTACAATCTACAGCAGTTAAGTTTTTTGTACATGCACAGAAATATGAGCTGTGGAATTATTATTTCTCAGTGACAAAATCTCAGCAGACCATTTCTTTTCATAAAAATAAATTTTACTGACAAAATTTAAACACAGACATTCATTCTCTAATCGCACTGGAGTAGAAAATAATGGAGATTACAATTTTCTTTCAAGGGGTGTAATACTTTACCTTCGTGATTCATTTTTCTGTTCCAGAGGGAGACAAAAGTCAACTACAGGTTCTTCTCAGAGACTCACCTCATCATGGAACAACTGGATGTGATATATGTATGAAAATACATTTTCACAACTGGAAATCCATGGAACAGCCCTGTTACCTTCCTGATGTTACAGCCCAGTGTCAGCTTCTAGCTTAGATCAGACTTTGTGGCTTGGGCAGTCTGAAATACTCCTAAATATGAAGCACCAGAAATCCACATCAGCATTTATCTCATGAGCAATTGACACAAAACATAACAAAATCCTCCAACATTTTCAAGTTCACCTAATGGTTTTACAGTTACTGGAATGCACTGGAAAAAAATTAAATATTTTGGCACTTTACAATCTGTTTCCTGTTGGATCTCTTTCATCTAAATGTGGAACATCTCAACAGCCTTTGTGAGCATTGTTACAAGTTCTGTTTAATGAGTTAATAATTGTCTATTTCCAAGTGCAAAGGTTTAATCCATTTTTAACATGCTACAACAATTGTACTAATGCCTGTGAAACTGTTTGACAGAGTGACAAGGCTCATTTTGCCTTCCTGCTCACATATTTTTTATCAGTTAGCAATTAACCTTTACTAACTCTTTACTGAAACCAAACACTTACTTGTGAGAGCAAATTTGAAGTGAAAAAGTTTTTCCAGAACTTCTTTCTATTTCATAAAACTTTTCAATTAAACTCTTTTTTTGTGCAGCCTTTGGGTCACAAAGGACAGCAATGCTGTGAATAATAATAAAAGATGTGCTAGGAAGAAAATATTGAATGCAAATAGAAAAACTGCCAATTGCTGATTAAGTAAGAGTTCTAAGTGAGATTAGGACTGAGACTGATATCTGTGGTTGGTTGACCTTTGCTGGCTCCCAAGTGCTCTATCACTTCCACAGGAAGGACAGGTGAGGAAAATAGAAAAAAATTAAGACGGAGACAGATATTTATCTACTTTACTGGCAAAACAGGCTTGACTTGGTGGAATTAATTAAATTTCCTGCAAATTAATTGTAACTGAGTAGGAGAGTCAGAAACAAAAAAAAAAAACCCCAACCAAACAAAAACCCACAAACATCAACAGCAATACCAACAGCAACAACAAAACACCCCCTCCCCCCAAAAAAACAATTTAAAAGACCCCACACACACACCAAAAAGCCACTGCACATTCAAACACCTCTACCCCTCTGTACCTAAAACCCTGAAAACTCTCCTTATGAAAACCCAGGAGATGGCTTCACATGCACCTCTTGTGCCTGTGCGCATATTCATCTCCTTCAGTTTATGACCGCTTTAAAGGATTAAATTTTCACTGGGATTTCACAGTTGCATATTACAAATGCATTAGAAAGGTTTAATTTTCACTAACTGGCATTGTAAAAGCCTTCTCTTAACAGAGGTATTTGTTACTGATATTTGTAGGTTTGTGTATTTCTTTTTTTTTTTTTAAGTGTTTTGACTAGCTGCATAAACCAAGAAGTATTTAATTGAACAAATCCTATTGCAAAAGGAAGCACTGAGAACATTTTTGCTGCTCTGTTTCAAAGCCACATTGAGGATGTTAACACCCTGGCACGCCGCCTACATCTCAGGAATTCATGGCTTTTAAAAACAGGTATTTGCAGTGCTGGAGTCAGAGTGGGAGGATGAACACTTATGACACAGAGCTGTGATTATCTGAAAAGTTTCTGCATTTTTTCTTCAGGTAAAGTAAACCTATCTTTCATCCAGTGGAAGCACAGATGAAAAGGATCAGGTTGCTGAACACCTCCTTGAGGTTTAGCTCCATCCTAAGGAGCACAAGTGTTCTGGAATGATGCCCTTTCCAAGTGAACATCCTGCTGGGCTTGGGACGTACTGTGCCTGCTGAACAGATTGTTTAGTTTTATCACCACCAACTGGATTCTTTAAAAAAAAATCCTGGAGGAGGTAATAGCAATTTCTCTTGTGAATTCAGTTTGTGATGAGGTAAAGAAGCCATGACGACCTTGGTTGCTTTAATTAAACATACACCTTGAAATAAATATTCTCCATCTGTTTGACTTGCTCACCAGGGCAGGAAAAACAGAATGGATTTCACAAACAAATTAGGTGACATTTTCTGAAATTTGTGCACACTATCTGTGCAGCCAGTAAATGGTAAACTGGTATTGTAATGAGTCACAACTGCAAGAAGTATGGAATCATCCACTGGAGCAGGGAGGGAGTAATTTCCCACAATTTATTCAACCTGGTTTTAAAAATGCTGCACATTTTGTTTCCATAGACATGAAATGAGCTTGCTACAAACTCAGCAGGACTCTGTCTTCTCAGAATGAAGCTTCTGCAATCAGAGATGGATTTTCTGAGCCTTATTTGGACCTACAGTGATGAGGCTCCACTCACACAACTGCAGTAACACAACTGAGAGCAGCTGCAGGCTGGCATAAACCACTCGATTATCTGATTTTTGAGTCTATTTATTATATGATAATATGATATAATAGATCATATTATTTTTGGAGGTGACATTTTGAAGGTGATATGCTCAATCAAAGGGTGTTTTTTAAGCTTTCTCTGTCAGCTTTGTTGGTTTTGGTAAGGGGAAAACTGAAGGTGTGCAAAAAAGGACATCCAGGAGACCATGACTGAAATTAGTGTTTAACCAAGAATTTCTCTGCTCTTTCCCAAGGTCTTCCCTACTATGCCTGAAGTGAGAAAACAAAATCTTTACAGCTTTATTAAAGATGCAGATGGGAATACATGTCTCAATACAGAATATTCATTTTGGAACTCCAGATATGAGGTTGTGAATCAGAGGCTTTTTTTTTTTTTTATTGATGTTTTGTTGTTGTTTCTACTTTGGTGTGTGGTTTTTTTTTTTTTGTGTTTTGTTGTTGTTGTTGTTTTTGTTTTGTTGTTTTTTTTTAGTAAATTCTACTGTTATCTGATTTATCTTACTGGGCCTGCTTCTGGATATTTTAAGAAGTGTCCAAATGAATTACTCTTCTGAAGCCAAACTGAAAGTTGTGGTGGCTTTTTTGTGTTTTTTCTCAGTGCCACGTACAGGTTATGCTGACATAGAGAACTCCTTCATGTGAGTTACTGGAGGATTACATTTTCCCTGCTCCACAGTTCCCCTTAACTTCAGCCCAGGAACTCCCTGTAACCCAGTGAAATCCCACAGATATGATTTAATTGCAAGTAAGATGAAAAACAACTTTTTGAGAGAAGAGGATGCGACCAGTGCTATGCACCATTAAATGCAATGGAAAATGAGGTGAGAACAGCACAGAAAGAAGCACACTATAATTTATCTCATTTTCACTGGGTCTCTTGAATAATTGTGAAGCACTGCAACATGAGTGTCCTGAGGGACGAAACAGGGAAGGAGCTTTAACTGTTCCTGCTCTTTCTTCAACTTTGTGCTTTTCAAGACAATAGGAAATTTAAGTCCAGGAGCGACTTCAAAGTACCTATCCTAAGGTGCAGAAAAATGTCAAGCAGGGTTTTCAAAGGCCTGACTGGATAACCGATAATGAGGATGGCTAATTGATAATGAGAAGTAGCTTCCAGTGATTTCAACTGCAGTTAAGTGTCCAAGTACTGAAAATCCAATTAGACCGCAACACGGATTTTGAATGAGGCACTGATGGTGTGCAGTCCTCAGGTAAGAGAGTCTAAAATGCATAAAGGAAAAACAGTGTGCATGCATGGGCCTGGATTAATGGTAGGAAGTGAAAAACTGCACTCTTAAATATATTGGGTGTTCAGGGCCACATCACCAAGACCATAAATGCCCAGCTGTGATGTAACTCTTCACAGGAAAACCAAAGCTATGTTTATTGTCCTGGAGTCAAGATATTTTCAGTGGAAGAAATTTATCAACTGTGCTGTTTTATTTTTGTTAAAATGTACCTATCCAGCAGCTGGTATGTGCTGAAGAATCGTGAGGCATCTGCTTGGATTTGTTTTTTTTCTGTTTTTTCTCTCAATCAGTAATTAATAATACTCGAGCACTGGTATTACCATGCAGTAATACCATCAGCTTAAAGCTTCTTAGCTCCCAGATGTCCTTGAGTGGGGGATGCTAAGTCCTCTTTGTTCTTCTAAAACAGAAACACAGAATGGTTGGGGCTGGAAGGGATCTCTGGAGCTCATCCAGCCCAAACCCCTGCCCAGGCTGGGTCACCAGGTGACACAGGAACACATCCAGGTGGATTTGGGGTGCTTCCAGAGGGGGATAGTCCACAACCTTCCTGGGAAGCCAGTCCAGTGCTCTGCACCTCCAAGGAAAGAATTCTTTCCTCCTGTTGTGGTTTAGTTTATTGCTCTTTGTCTTGTCACTGGGCACCACTGAGCAGAGCCTGGCACCACCCCCTCAGGAACTGCCTTGGACACATTTATACACACTAATTAATTCCTTCATAGCCTTGTCTTCTCCTCACCTTTATTTACCACACCCTTCAAGCTTGTCAGTTCCAGGATGCCCCTGACTACAGGATGCATCCTCTGCCCATGCCACTGACAAGAATGAACCTCCTTTCTTCTGATCTGGCTTGAAAGCACATTGATGTGACAAACGCCAATCACTTGCTGTTAAAATTTTAGAAGTTTAATAGTGTGAAAAACGCCAATCACTTGTTTTCAAAATTTTAAAAGTTTAATAGTAACAAAATGGTTATAAAAATAGTAATACAATTAGAGTAATAATAATTTGGACAATTTGAATTAGGACAATATGAGACAACAAAAACAAAGAGTTATGGACGTCCGGGTACCTTTTTCTGGGCAGCACGAGCCCGAAAAAGGACCCACGTTAACAGAGGATTAACCCTTAAAAACATTAGCCCGTTGCATATTCAATACAACTCATACATGATGCATAAATTCCATTCAAACACAGGATTCTGTCTGGTCATTGTCAGCTTCTTCCTCTGAATCCTAATGGCGTCATCCTGGCTGAGCGAGGTGGGAAGAAGTTTTTTCTTCTGATAATGGGGCAATAAATTCTCTTTCTCTGGAAGATTTAGGTGTCCTGTGGCTGCTATCTCAGTGCGAGTCCTTTCTTTAGAAAAAAAGTATTTTACATAGCACAGTTTCTATTTTAACCTTTTGTTATAAGCTAAATCTATATTTACCACACTATTTAAAGAGAATTAATACACCATTACTAACACAACACATACAATATTCATTTTAACATTAGCGAAAAGCCAATCACAAAATATGCGTTTTTCACACCGAGATTCCACCCCAAAGAACACTCGCCTTGAGGCAAACTCGCCACATCCCACACCCTGCAACACTTGTGCCAAGCACCCCAGAGCCCCACCAGCAGCCTGGGGTACGCCGTAAGGCTGATAACACCCTGCCTCCTTCCACCATGAGGTGTGGGAATCCACAAAATCAGAGGGTTTTGGGAAAGCTGCAGAAGGCAGGCCTCAGAGGCAGTAGAACTGTGATTGGAGCTAAGCAGCAGCCATGAGATAGGTCGGCAGAAAAATTATTTAAAAAGTACAACAGCAAGGACAAATAGAACAATGGTCTGTGTATTAACACTTGTCTAGAATAACTCCCTAAGCTACAGAAAAGTTTATCTAGCAAGGTATTAGGAAGTTCTAAGCTTAATAATGGAGCTCTGTGCATTGTGTTTTAAGGCTCACAAGCAGGTATTGTATTTGAAATAAGCAGACATTGTTTAACCAAAGGTACCTGTGCTTATAGTGGTTGGATAGAACTACTGTCAATGCGCTTTTGCTTTGTGTGATTGGTCAAAAAACTTTTAAAGTAAGTTGTAACATTAAGTTCTGGGTCTGCTGCCTGAGATGTGAGCTGCTGGCATCTTCCCATTGTCATAACCATGGAATGAGACTGATGCTGGAAAATAAAACAGCTCAAGGCACGTTCCACAGCAGCCCCATCCCGTTTGTGATTTGTACATAGACCCTGGTCGGTGATGAGGCACTTCTGTAAGAGCCAAAATGAGAGATGTGGGACTCCAGGGGCTCTCCAAAATGCAGTTTATTCCATCCAAGAGGTTACAGCAGTCCAGGGTGGTGGGTGACAGAGCTGTGCCCACAGCTGTCAGCTCCAGCTGCAGGCAGGCCTGGAGACCCTTTGGGTTTGGTTACAGTGCATTACAGACTTTTATTTTCTGAGCATCTTAATACAGTAGAACCAATCTATACCTTAACTTTTATCTCTAGCCTATCATAACTCCTATAATTACCATATTCATGTTACTGTTCTCCAATCACTAAAAGTCAGTACATTACAGTTTAAGCCAGAAGTTGTTTTTCAGTTTTCTTGCAGTGGGAAATTCTGAGACCTTTTTTCTACTTGCAACTTTGCTGACTTGTTTGTCTGTGCTATCTTTCTGCTTGGTAAAAAGATCTTCTTGTTTGAGGCGGGTTTATCCTTTGCTCTAAGCCATAAAAACCCCTTCTAACTAACACACCCTTTGCCTCCTTGGTTAGCCAGTAAGACTGGCTCAGCAATTCTTCTCTTCCATATCAAAACTTGCTTCCATCTCTATATTCCTTCATCAGACTCCACATTTAAAAATCTTTCTGCCAGGCATACATATCTGTGAGACTTTCTTGTCAAACTCTCATCCTTCCCAACACACTTCCACAGGGCAGGAGCCGGGCAGGAGGAGCCGCGGCCGGCCCGGCCCCGGATGGACGCGCTGTCCCGCCCCGCCGCCGCGCTCCTCCCTTCCGCCGGGATATGGCGCAGGAGCTGCGGGGCATGGACGGCGACGTGGAGGACGGCGAGCTCTCGGGCTCCGACTCGGACATGCCCGGCGCCGGCTCCCCTGGACAGGTGAGGGCGGGCAGCGGCCGGAGCGCCGGGCCGGGGAGCGCCGGGCCGGGGGGCTGCGGGGCGGGAAGGCCGCGGAGGCCGCGCCTCAGGGGGTTTTGCCGGCGTGGGGCGCTCGTTCCTGAGCCCGTGGCTTCTCCCGGGGCTTGGTGGCCTCTCCAGGAGCTGCTGGCTTGGCTGTCGCTGTGTTGGTGGCTGTCCCCGCGTTGGTGGCTGTCCCTCCCAGTACCGCCGGGGCCTCCCCGCGTGGTGCGCGGGAACAATGGGCGCAGCGGCGACCGTGAGGGCGAGCGGCCGGGTGACCGCGCAGCAGAGCCCCGAGAGCTGCCGGCTGCCAGCACCAGCACCCCGCGGCTCTCCGTGTCTGGGTAGAGAGGCCAGCGCTGTCCCCGTGTCTCTCTGTGTCCACTTATGTCCCCTCCCTCCGAAGTCCCCAGCCCAGCAAGGAGCTGGAGCTGCTGCAGCCAGGCCACAGGAGGCTCCAGCATGGGCACAGGCATGGAGCAGCTCTGCTGGCAGCAAAGGCTGCCACAGCTGCCATTGCTCACCTGGGCAGGAGAAGCTTTGGCCTGAGCTCAGGGTGGCCTTGCGGGGCCTCAAGGGGCTGCAGCAAAGATGGACACAGACAATTGCCAAGGGCTGCGGGGACAGCAGCCAGGGAATGGCTGCCAGTGCCAGAGGGCAGGGCTGGCTGGGATCTTGGCAATGAGGAATTGTTCCCTGGCAGGGTGGGCAGGCCCTGGCACAGGGTGCCCAGAACAGCTGGGGCTGCCCCTGCATCCCTGGCAGTGCCCAAGGCCAGGCTGCACACTGGCACAGTGGGAGGTGTCCCTGCCATGGCTGGGGTGACACTGAATGGGATTTAAGGTCCCTTCCCACCCAAACCCGTCTGTGATTCTCAGAGGATATGAGAAACTTATTCTGTGAGGAATTTGTAATGAGAGTATGAGGTATTCACAGACCAAGCAGTGTACAGACCAAGGAAGATTTCAAAGATCAGTGTGTGACACTGTATGTGTAACGAGTTTTATTTTCTCCAGTAATTTTGATCTTTGCAGTATAGTTCTGAGAAATGAAGCGCAAAAGAAGTTTTTTACAGAAATGTTCAGTCTTTTAGTATTTATACTGTGTTTGGGGTTTTTGCATTACACTTGAAGTTAAAAGTTTGTGTTTCATAATGTGGTAAGTTGAATACTTCCCTTTTCTGTGTGGAGAAAAGAAACAGCACCATGTCGATGAAAACAGTAAGACTAAAGAAAAAATTTTCATTTCACCTGAATGTGAAGGAAGAGACCTTATTTTTAAAGATAATGGGACAGCATATATGATAGGAAATCAGTCACAGAATAACTGGAATTAGGAGTAAAAACATTTCTTCAGTATTTGTATATCAGTGGAATGATTTTTTTGTGTGTGGGGGGGGTATTCTAATTCATTAGACATAGTTAATCCATGGTGTCTTGTTGGTTTAAAGGAGGGAAAATGGGTGGTTCTTTTAAGGTGATTCTGCTGTCCCCAAGCTGATCATGT
This sequence comes from Camarhynchus parvulus, assembly GCF_901933205.1. Classification (NCBI taxonomy): domain Eukaryota; kingdom Metazoa; phylum Chordata; class Aves; order Passeriformes; family Thraupidae; genus Camarhynchus; species Camarhynchus parvulus. The sequence goes on from NC_044601.1 coordinate 4,245,670, forward strand.
GCTGTCCTGACTGAGCCAGGATCACAGTACACTCTTGGTCTGAGCACCGTCCCAGTTTTGTGGGTTTGGTTTTGGGGTTTATTTTTGGTCATTTGGTCTTCACACTTGAAACTGCAGAAAGATTATTAACTTCTCTGATGTTACACAAAGCTCCGGCAGGTTGCTGTGTTGTTCTGGTATTTTCCTGTTCTTAGAGCCTGCTGTGCATCTTGCCCAGTTCGTGCATATTTACCACTTTTCCACTTCTGTAATAATTTTTGCTCAGCAAAGGTTGCCCTAAGAGGAAGAGCACCTCCTGACATTTTTCTGTGTCAGCCATGCTCTACTTCATGCTCATACACTCAAAATGCAGGAGTTCCAAAGGTGCTGTGGCCCAGGAGATGCTCATGGAGATCTGCATGGGCACAAGGACCAGAATTATGTATTTTAGCTAATCAACGACTTGATAGCTCTTCTAATTTTCATTAATAATGGGTTTCAATTTGCTTTTTAATTGCAGAAGCTGCACGCTGGCAGTGATTCCTGCAGGCCCTTCCAGAGCAGCCTGTCATCCTGTGCTCCCAGTGTTCCTTACAGGACCACCAAGAGCCTGGACTCCAGCGAGGAGAGCTGCTCCGACTCCGACGACGACAGCTGCCTGTGGAAGAGAAAGAGGCAGAAATGCTTCAACTTCTCCCCTGCCAAACCTGAGCCCTTCCAGCTCAGCCAGAGCCACCAAAAACAGACTGCTGTGCGCGGGAAGAAGGTCAACAACATCTGGGGCGCCGTGCTCCAGGAGCAGAACCAGGATGCGGTGGCGACTGAGCTTGGGATTCTGGGCATGGACGGTTCAATTGACAGGAGCAGGCAGTCTGAGACTTACAACTACCTGCTGGCTAAAAAGCTGATGAAGGAGGCCCAGCAGAAGGAGGCAGAGACTTTGGACAAGGAGCTGGATGAATACATGCACGATGACAAGAAGACATGTCCAGCAGAGGAGGAGAACGGGCAGGGCTTCCTCAAACGGAAGCGGCCTGTGAAAGACAGACTGGGGGAAAGGCAGGAGATGAAATACAAGGGAAGGTATGAGATCACAGAGGAAGATTCAGAGGAAAAAGTGGCAGATGAAATTGCTTATCGGTGAGTTTAATAATAGTGCATCTTCACTAAGCATTGGTGGTTGCTAGAAAGAAGTGGGGGGAAAGTTCCCCTGCTGCTAAATGAGGTGTCAAACCAGATTGATGCCTCAGGTTTTAGCTTTTATATTTTTCAGATTCTGTACTGCTTTAGTGTGTTCTTCTGAGCCTCATATTATGGGATGGTGAGCTCTCTGCACAGAGCAGGGAGACAAAACAATTCCTGCTCCAGCCGGGCACCAAGGACAAATGATCCAAATCTCAGCCCCAAGAGCACAAACAACGTGGGCTGGAGAGAGAAAAACAAGGATGAGTCTTCATGGACTAAAGCTGTAATTGGACAATCGCCTCTAATGTGCAAATGGAGCAGAGCTTATAAAAGTGAGAGACCCCATGACTGGTTGTCCATTTTTGTGACCATTTTGGGTTCACCTGGGGTGTGGCCCTGGCTGGGCTCTTGTGCTGCCCAAGGTGGATCCATGGAGGCCTTTTAATAAATCCCTACTTTATTCTTTAGTTCTGTCTAGACTCTCTTCTAGGTCAGCCTTTTCAAGGCATAAAGATGACAAAACGCATTTCCAGAATCCTGGGATAAAAATGCATCACTGTGGCTGGTGATCTTGCAGAAACATCCCAAAAATACTGCCTGTTTCTTCGAATTTCTATGTTTTTATTTACAGAGCCACTAGGGTAGTTTGTTGTTTGGGAACAGGGCAAGGAAAAATAGTGCTTCTCGTTATACAGATTTAGTAGTGGCTTCTTTTGGGAAATACCCAGTGGTTGTTTTTAGTTTGACACTAATGCACACATGCTGTGGTCACCACAAAAATCTGTTCTAAACCTTTGAAACTGTAGATAACTTGGACAGTGCAGTGTTTTGGATGGAGTTAAACTGCCACACTCCTCTTTAAGTGGTGCAAGGAAAGAAAATTATGTTAAATGGGAAACAAGGCTTAGAAGACTTACTGGCACTTAGCTTGGCATTTAAATAAAACTTGAGTTTGTTGGTCATGGATGTTTTTACACGTGGTATTACTTCATAATCTGGTAATACTACAGCAATTGGTTATTAATGCTGCTAATAGTTCTGGGTACTTCCTCATTTGTTAATTTGAAAAGTTTAAACATATTTCTTGCAATAAACTCATTTTTGTTTTATTAAGCTTCATTGAAATAGACCAAAATTTTTCTTCTGCAAATAGAAAATTAGAATTGTTCTAATTGTAGCGGCAGTGGCACTGAGCTGTATCAGTAGGGTTCTGGTTGTAGTGTATAATTTTTTTGTTGTTTTGTTTGCTTTTTATAGACTATCATAGATCAGTCAATAAACCGATTTCTTCTTTTTTATGTAGGTTTGACTGAAATGGCACATGATACAGGGGAGCTTTTATACTTCCTGTTTTCTCCAGTTGCTGCTTTAACTGTAAAAAGTTAATATTAACTGTTAAATGCACAAGAAGCTTTTATATTTTGATTTCAGAGGTTTATGCAGGTCTTTGCAGTTTCGTATTTGGTTTGATATTTCACACACCAATAGAAGGAAAATAACCATTCAAGGCATTTTCATTGAAACAAGCTTTCAAAATGCATGCTTCAGGGAAAAAAAATGCTTCAGAAGCTCAGTATTTTGAAATCTGATTCAGTAAACCATTTAAACACATTTGAACGCATAGACTCTTCAGCACAAAATGAATTATTCATTGTGGAACTTCCACTCTCAGTTATACTCAAGGAATTATCCTGACAATAAATGTTCCTCTTTTTTTTCCCCCCTCTCTGTTCAGACTTTGTGAGCCAAAGAAAGACTTAATTGCTCGAGTAGTGAAAATAATTGGGAAGAGAAAAGCCATCGAGCTGCTGATGGAAACAGCTGAAGTAGAGCAGAATGGTGGACTGTTCATCGTGGTAAGGAAAATGTCATCCTGTGGGTTTGCCAGGGATGGGCAACTGCTCTTTTCTTGCAGAATTTTCACACAAGTCTCTCATGCTGGACTTGTTCTCCTGGAGTTTTATGGCCTTCCCTTGCTGTGAGACTCCCCTAATAAATATAAAAAAATAATCTGTGTAACCCCTAAAAAATGATCTGTGTAACCTTCCAGCAGGATAACTCCCAAAAGGAAAATTGTTAGCTTTATTAGGGAACCACTGGCTTGTGTACCAGCAGAGCAAAACTGAGCACTGATTTCTGTTAAAAATAACGTTAAAAAACCCTCTATTCCTTGGTTAGATTGTACATTTTTGGTCTGTTATTGTTCTTGTTAAATAATGATCCTCAGTGCAAAAAACTCAGTGGGTGAGGAAAAAGTGGGTGAGAATGAGGAATTGCTTTCACTTGATTACAATTTTTAAGTACCATCACCTGGAAGTAGAGAGTAGGCAAAAAACAAGTAGGGGAACACAATCTAAAATAAAAAAAAAACCCAAATAAATTAAAAAAACAAAACCCTCCTTCAAAGAAGAAAAGGCATCAAATTCCAGCTAGCTAGTTGTGTTAGAAGCATTCTGTTGTCTTGAAATTAAAAAGTGTTTAACAGAGGAGATGAAGAGACATAGCTGCTGGTGGCAGAGGTTGCTCTGGGAGCAGATCAGGGTACACTCTTTGAAAGAAGGCAGATCACAAAAGGCACCATGAAATGCAAGTGATAAAAAAATGTTCACATGTGCTGTTTCAAAAGCCTACTTAAAACCTGACCATCCCTCTTCTTGGAATTTTTAGATTATAAGTACATTATTTATCAGAAAAGTATCACACTTTGCACCAGTATCATCCAGTTTTTACTGGAGTAACAGTAGTGTTTTGTATACTGCAAATTTTAATTGAATAATAATAATAATAATTAGCACTTGTAATTTACAGAGGTTTCAAAGCTGAGTCCCTTCCATGCACTGCTGTTGGTGCACTGAAAACTTCTGGGTCAAACGTGGTGGGGTGGAATTTTAAAGTACAGGTTGTGTTTCCTGTCCTTTCAACAGAAATGCAAAATCCTGCAGAATTTTGAAAGTTGTAGCATTTCTGAGCACAGAAAATTATAAAAAAATTATAAAAAAAAAGGGATGAACATAATTTTGTTAGATTTGTTTTAGACATTTTATTGAGCTTATGTGTTAGGAATGCTCTTAGTGTTTAAACTAGTGCATAACTTGTTGCAGAGAGCTGTGAGAGTAGTTAAGATATTATTTGTATTTTGTTTCTTCTCTGCCAAAATCAGGTTTAGTGTGTAGTTTTAACAACTGAATATTATATTCTAAGGGAATTCTTTTTGTAACTTCATTATTTTCCTGTCCAGATTTAGCAGGCTGATTGTTGACCTTCATATGACTAATTCAGTCACAAATAAGAAACAGCCAAGGTTATTTTCATTTGGTATTTGACACACCAGAACTTAAATTGGCTTTATTTTGCCTCAACACTGAGTGTTGCCTTAGAGGCTATTTTTTTTCCTAACACTTAGCATTAAGCTTGCTATTCCTAATTTCCTCTCTCCCTGTTAAGAATGGCACCAGGAGAAGAACACCTGGGGGTGTTTATTTAAACCTGCTGAAGAACACACCGAGCATCAAAGAAGAAAAAATCAAGGTAAAAATGTCAGGAGTTCAAATGTACATTCTCATTTGGGTTTTTTCTTCCTACTAGAAATGTCATGACTGAAAGTCTCTAACTTCTAACAAATGTAACTGTGTATTCCATTAAAACCAGGCTTTCACATTCAAAAGACAGGCAAAAGACAAAAGACCTACCCAAAAATTATTGAATTGCCATTAACTCTAAGCAGAGAGAACTCACTTTTGCGTGTTGGCAGTCACAAAAACCTCTTGAGGAATATGAGGTTGTATAGTCTGGCAGAGGTAAATGTTAGATTTTCCTGGTTTGTTGATTTGTATTCTTCACAGCAAAGCTGTCCACATTGTGTTTCTCCCCTTGGAGCTTTGTGTCATTGTGCATGGATTGAATGCAGGTCTCCCAGTAGAATATTTTTGTCCTGTATAGCTCCAGCTATGGCACCAGGCAGAATTTCTCATTAAAGCAGCTGATGGTCTGCATCTAATCTGAATTGCTCACTGGGCTCATCTGTGGTGCTCTTTAAATCAGTTTTGTAAGCTTGTAAATATTATTTCTCTGAGATCTTTTAACTTAGTGAAGAAAATACCAACTTTTTTTTGATGTCATATGCTACTTTATTAAAAAAGTTTTCATTGGAGTTTTTATTTTGCTTATAGGTGGGTACAGGTAATTCTGTAAATCCTTCTAGATTCTGGTACTGGGAATTGAGAAGAAAGTCAACTTTGTGTCAACATTGAGATTGTTTGAAGAAAAAAAAGAGGAAAATAAAACTCCAACATCCTTTCATAGCTTGCAGTGGTCAGAAAAAATTTTTAAAAGTTGCAAGGCTGATCACTTTACACTATTAGAAAGTAAATTTTCTGTTCTATTCCTCTTTGTTAAGTGCAGTCTTTTCTCATGGTTCTGCTCTCAATAACAAGTAGCTTAGTTAAATATTGACAGTATTTGTAGTATTTTCTTTTTATTACTTCACTTTTTTTTTTTTAAGGAAATACCAGTAAAATGAATATGTAATAATGTTTTGTTGTTTACTTGTTTTCTTTCAAGGAAATATTCTATCTGGAAAACCAGAAGGAGTATGAAAACAAGAAAGCTGCCAAGAAGAGGAGGATACAAGTTCTGGGGAAGAAGATGAAGAAGGCCATCAAGGGGCTTAACCTGCAGGAATATGATGATGCATCTCGTGAGACTTTTGCCAGTGACACAAACGAGGCTCTGGCTTCCCTGGAGGACCTGCAGGAAGGGCACCACGAGGCAAAGATGGAACCTGAGGATACTATTGAAATTGATAATGCTCACGATTTGGAGATCTTTTAGTCACTAAATATTCTTGATAGCAGAGTCTCTATAAAAACATGTTAAATGAGCCTTTCTTGTAATCCCGTGGCTTCTTGTTTTCAGAGCATGGGGAATACTTGATGCTGAAGAACAGGAGGTAATTCTTAGCTAAATTTAACAGCATGAAAGACTTTTAATTGTCCTGTTACTTGTTTGCTGAGTCCTCAGAGACTGTTAAGATTTTTCTAGATAAGAGCCCTACGTCACCTTAGGAAGTGTTTTTAGTCACATGTTAGTTTTAGGAGTTAAGGCTATGTTTTAACCAAATACTTCTCTTTTAATTTGCTGAAGTACACAAAGTCATCAGGTGAGCAATGCTCTTTACTGCAGATGAACAGAAAAAACAGAATAATTTTAGTCTTAATATAGATGATCATATAGTCTTAATGTGGCAGTGTATTGACAAAAACAGTATTTATAGGATTAAGACCTGTAAAAACAGATTGGTTTGTGAAATAATTTGAGTGGTCAGTGACCTTTGAATAATGACCTTGAGCAATGTATGCTTCAGAATTCTGCATTATTTTTAATCTTTTATTCCAATAGTGACTTGAGCTTCCAATCTGTTCTGTCTAAACATTTTCTGTTATTAGACACACACCTAAGTTCCACAGATCTCTTTGTTTGCAGACAAATGTAACTGAAAGCCTTCAGAGTAGTGAGATTTTACTGAGTTTTGTTCCCTCCAAGGGTCTGTAGATTGTACATGCAGATATAAACCTTTTACCTTGCAGTTCTTGTTTCTGTCCTCCTGTGTGCAGTGAGATAATGTGCAGCTTGCAGAAGATCTGGAGTTTTTCTGTGCTGACTCTTGCAGGGGATATTTTTTTTTTATTATTATTTACTTGATGCCGGAGACTGTTGTGTAGTTTGTTAGTTCAGCTGAAAACAATTTTTATGTTGAGTATTGTTTTTAATATAGCCGAAGAACATGTGCAGCACTGATATCTATGTCTAAAGTATTTTGTCACTAATAAGTTGTGGCTTTTTTTGTGAGTAGACACTATTCAGCCCAATTTTTGCCCATAAATTTTGTTCACTTTTGAGTCCTTGAGTTTTAGAAGGAAGGTGTGTCACTAAAACGCATAATCTGTTTATAAGATTGAACAATTCAGTACTGCCAAGAGCTGGCATTTGAAGGATTGCAGCATTTGAAGGAACATTTCTTACACATAACAGCACATTCCATTACCTGCCTTACTAAACCTGGGTTTTGACTTTTCTGCTTTTATCTGTTCACACGTCAGAGCTCCTAATTGTTAAAAAGTTAATCAGATGTGCAGCATGCCTTTGCTGGTAGTAGTTGCTCGTGCTGAAGTAACAAAAATTCTTATTTTTTCATTAATTTTCCTAACCAGTGATGGTCAGAGTAAACTGGTAACTCCTGTATGGGAAACAGAATTTTGTGCTGTTTAATTGCTTTGGGACTGTACCATTTCATCCTGGTTTTGGGAACTGCTTGGGGATATGTCTTAACTCTTTTCTGGATAGAATCAGCAAATTGTAACACTGGTTTAAGCAACTTTTTTATCATTATGTAATTTGCACTGTGTATTTTTTTAATGTTAATATTTCTAACGTTGATTTCCCAGGCAAGGGGTACTGAAATGGTGTGTAAAGTGTTGTCTTTAACAAAAGGGTGATCAGGGCATTAAGCAATTGGAGAGGGCAGTGAGGATGGGGAGGGGTCTGGAGAGGGGGCCTAGGGTCTGAGGGCACTTTGAGGGTCTGTTCAGCTGGAGGAGACTGAGGGGAAACTCATTGGGGTCTTCAAAGTCTTCAGGAGGGGAAGAGGAGGGGCAGGCACTGATCTTTTCACTCTGCTGACCAGTGACAGGACCTGAAGCCTGAAGCTGGTCAGGGTTTTCAGGTTTAGTTTGGGTGTCAGGAAAAGGTTCTTCCCCCAGAGTGTGGTTGGGCACTGGAAGAGGTTTCCCAGGGCAGTGGTAACAACACCAAACCTGACAGAGTTCAGGGAGTGTTTGGACACTGCTCTGGTCAGGCACAGGGTGGGATTGTTGGGGTCAGGAGCTGGACTGGATGGTCCCTTCCAATTCAGTAGATTCCATGGTGCAGTCACTGTTACCACTACTACATCTGCAGTTTATTTTCATGAGAATGCTATATTGTTGTCAATAAGAACTACTTTGAAGGAACATCAGGTTCCAGGACAGATAGAGAGCAGGAGGTCTTTTCCATGTGCCTCTGAAGAAGAAAAACAGATACTTTTATAACAACCTTTATTTAATCTTCTAGTTTAATGCTTATCAAGATGTGTCCAAGAGACACATCCAAGTGGCGTGATCAGATAAGACTGTACTGCAGGCATTTCTCAGGAGAGAGCCTCCAGCCCAGCCATGGTATATTCCTCAGATCCATGGCACTTTTCCATACCTGATTCCCACTCTTTCCATGACTGTTAGAATCATTCCACAGTGGAGTCCTTCCAAAAGCCAAGCCAGTTCAGAATGATGAGTAGCCAGGCTTGGTCCACCAGCAGTCTTGTGTTTGGTATCAAACAGGTTGCATTAAACAGCACCAGTTTCTGTGTGGTGCTGCAGTTGAGACAGAATTGCTCTCTCAGCTCCTAATTAATCACCTTCAGTCTTCCTGGGCTGATCCCTGCACAGGGACCTTGTTTTTTGTCTGGGAGCAGATCTGTGTAGATTTTGGTAGCTGATGTTCTGCAGGCAAAAATGCAAGCAACATTTGGGTTGGGGTTTGAGCTCTTCAGGTTTCTCTGATGAGCACAAGGTTGAGGCATTATTTTTTCTGGAAATAAAGACTCTGTACTGCTGGTATAGACATCACCCTCCATCCCATAAACTATACCAGCATAATGAGCCATCTCTGTTATACCCAAAGAAGATGCTGAAAAAATGAGGGAAATGTGCTTTGGTCTGAAAACACAAAGCTTGTTTATAACCAAAGACCTTTTCCTACCTTGCATCCAAAATTCCAGTGATTTTTGGTACGACTGGAAAAAATAGTTTATTAATGATTCAGTTTAACTGTGGATCTTGAAAGGATCATTTGAAGTATAATTGCAATTTTACAGATTCTCCTTCCCCTTCCAATTAGGTGATCTCATTAAGATGTTCTTGTGCTCTCTGGGCTTATTAACTGCTGTTCACCAAAATTCTCAACCAAGCATGGAATGACACAGTTCAGGGTATAAAGGTGATGGGAAAAGGAGATGATTGTATTAATTATGACATTTTGAATTTCTTGTATTTTTTCAGAGTAAAGATGAAGTCATAGACTGAGTAATAAAGACAGTTCTTGAGGGTTTTTTTTTTAAATTGGAGTTTTTATCAGTCATAAAACTTTAGTATGACAATGTTCATTATTTATCCCCTTAACTCAGACCATCCTATGACTCAGGCAAGTCTGTCACAGGCAATATTTTTAAAAAATACAGTCATTTCAATGTACAGAGGAGAATTTATGGCTCCAGTGCATAGAGGCTTACTTGGTGCCCTGCTCCTGCAGCATCTCAGAGATCCAAGCCTTTTTCTGAACCACTCTGGGGCTTCAGTGGATCTGGGAATATCCATCCACTCTTGGAGCTTTGGCATCACAATTTCCTCAAGGGATTCCAGGAATGTGGCAGAGACAACGAGTGCAATTTCCTGGCACCACCTTCTGGATTCAGCAGGCAGCTGGAAAACATGAGGCAACCTTTGCAACAGCTGTGACCTCTTGGTGATTCTGCACCTCATGCATCTCACCTTACTCGTGACCTGCCAGACCTAAGAATTTCTTGCAGGATTTCTTCTTTTATTTAAAAATTACAGATTTGAAGGTTTCTTGTCTCCCCATCTGCAATGCTGATGGACGCCACTTTTTCAGAGCTCTGAGAGGAACACTCAGCTGTGATACATTTAATATTGCCCAGCCAAATGCATTTCTAGAATCACAAACATCTGGACCTAAATACTGACAAAAATGAGGAATGTGTATCTGAAGGGAGCCTCTACACACAATATAGCTATTCTAGACACCTCTCTTGTTGTTTGGGTTCTTATGTCTTTTTTTGTTTGACCAGAAAGATTTATTTAGTTATTTAAAGAAACAAAAAAACCAAACCAACAATTTTGTATCATTAAATACATAGAGAAAAAAATCTTTATTTTGTAAACTTTTCCCCAAAATAGAATGCTTTATTAATTGAAAACTTACTAGTGACTCAGTATATCAGCATTGTTGTTTAAGACATAATCCCTTTGAAAGGTATTTGCACGTTTCTGCGGAAGTTGCACTTTTTTAGTTTGCCATCTGAATTTTTCATTGTTCTATTGCTGATTAATGGTGTTTGGGTTTTGGTTTTTTCCCCCAATGGACAGTACAGCTATTTACAGTCATTCTTTTACATTTGATGTTTAGTTACCACTGATGAGTTTTGTACTGATACCATTTCAGCCACTAAGATATCTTTATTCAACAAGCAGAACTGGAGGAAATACATCCTGGAAGACCATTCTGTCTTGGAGCCCCAGGAGAGACCTTGCCATGGAGATGAAAGAAATACCTCAAAAAAAAAATTTGAGAAGTTTTAATTAATATCCTCACTCATTCCCATTTCCAGATGTTGGGCAACTGTGATTGCTTTTCCATTTGGAAAACTCATGAGCTGCTTTTTCCTCTTAGAAAACAAACTGGGACAGAATAGTATGTAATGTTTAAAAGGCATACAAAACTGCACCAAACTGTTGTGTGGACTGCTTTCTTTATAAAGAAAAATAATTTTAAAACCCCACCAATTTGCTGTTATGTTGACACGCTTTCCTTTGTAAAGAATATGACAACCTAAAATATTTAGTACTCAGGGGTTTGGTGGAAAATCAGAATGTCTGTGTAGATGTACAGGAGCTATGTAGTCTTATTTTTCCCTAAGTAGTATCAAATCTAAAAAACAAGTTGCATTTACATTTACTTAGGAAAATATATAAAATTTATCTTGGACTTTGTTGCTCCTCCGTTAAGAACCTCTGTCATGGTGGATGAAGATCTATGGTTGACACAACCTTCTTTTCTACAGAATTTACTTACAATACTATTTCCATGCTTTAAGAACAGGTACCACCTTCTGGTGAACCTTATTTAATATATCAGCATTATTTGGTTTTTATTTTTCATCTTATTCCTCTGAGCTGTTTTGTGCAAACTGCCTGGTTTCTTACCCAGATACTCCCCAGTGAAAGGCACTGAAGATGAGTTTCTGTGCCAGAACATCCCCACTACCTCTCAAAGGACTGGAGCTTTTTGCAGGCTTGGATGTCCCAATTAAGCCAAAAGAATGTAGAGCAGATGAATTCCTGAGCACCACAGCTGGAAAGTGCAAAAAGCTGCAGTTTGAAGAATGATGGAATGAAAAGATCAGGGAGCAAAGCAGGTAAAGAAGGGTCTGGTCGTCAGGATTCCTTACCTTGAAGATTTATTTTCCTGGGTTTTGCCTGCCCTGACTGACTGCCTGAGCTCTCAGGAACACCCTGCTGAGCAGCCAGCTCTGGCAGTGACCTTCACCAGGAGTTTCCTGTAGATAGGTCCAGAAGCATTTATGGGATAAGCTCTATGCCAAGGGCCCTGGCCCCTCGGGACACCACTTCCTCTCCTCTCTCCCTTCCTCCCTGCTGCAGGTTTGTTTACTCCCTTCACAAATGAAAAGAGGGAGTGAGATGTGAACCTGCTGCAATTTTCTCAGCACAGCAACCCCTGCAGAGAATGGAGGGGTGTGTGCATGTCAGACAAGACATAAGATAATTCTTAGAGTCATCTCAGCTGTTATATGAGAAGTTAAACAGATGAGATTAAAGCAGGCATGAAAGAGGTTGTTCATGTAATTAACACATCACTCTGCTGCTATCTACAAAACCAAAGTCCCTGTCCAAGAGATAGCTAAGAGAGAAATCAACAGGTCCCTCCAGCAAGCCCTTTAAAAATGGGGAATTAGAATAGAAATAGAAATAACAGAAATAGAAAGAAATAGAAATAGAAATAGAAATAGAAATAGAAATAGAAATAGAAATAGAAATAGAAATAGAAATAGAAATAGAAATAGAAATAGAAATAGAAATAGAAATATTCCTATGAAAATCATCTAGTTCAACTGCCTGACCATTCCAGAGCTGAGAAAATTTAAAATCTTTTATTAAGGCTATTGTCCAGATAATTTGTTTTAAGGCAGGGTATCCATCACCTCTGTAGGAATTCTGTTCCTGAGCCTCCTCTGAAACAGCTCTGAGCCATTCCCACCCATCCTGTCACTGGATCCCAGGGAGTTCTGTACTCCCCCTCCACATCCCCTCCTCAGGAAGCCTCGGAGAACCACGAGGCCATCCCTCCAAGCAGGACAAACCCAAATTCCTCAGCTGTTCTTCATGGGACATGGAACTCTGGATGCATTCCAGTACCTTAATATGCTGCTTAAACTGTGCCCAGCACTACACACAGAAAACCCCACAATGCTCCTTTGGACTTTTGGGAGTGTTTAAGAGCTGCCAGTTTTATGTAGGGAAATTTAAGCCTCCCAGCAGTGAACAGGAATTTATAACGATGCTAAACCACCTCTGTGAAATTACTTGATTTCAGATATAAAGTAATAAAATAATTAGGATGGTTTTATTTTTAAGAGGAAATGAGAAGTAATTTCACTTGAGATATTTCACCCCTACTCAGGGCACGGGAAGAGGGTTTTAAGAGCAACATGTCAGAAAGTGTCACCTGTAATTTCCCTAATCCTTGCAAAGGGATTTCTGCATGCCCACAACTCCCTCCAAAATATTTCTTTTTAGCTCTGTGATTGTCCATAATTCCTCTTCCCCACGGAAGTACAGCAGAGCATTTGCCCCAGTTGTCTCTAAGGATGATCAGACTTCACGAGCAGCATGCAGACCCCTGGGCTATCCTAAATATTTCAAGGCTATCAGAGCAATGGTTTCTACACTGTTTATTGTGCAGTATTTTGGAGAAAGAGAGTTAGACCTTCCAGGAGGTGGAACTCAGCCTCACCTGGGAGTGAGCTTCCTCCCCATTACTGGAAAAAAGGGAAATTTTTGAAAATTGGAAATTTTTCAGAGATAGTTCAGGAGAACTGAGAGAAATTGGCTGAAAAGACAAATAGGAAAGAGTTATGTTCAGTGACTGGTGGTTCAAGCTGAAGATGTGGGAATGGCACCAAACTGAGCAGTTGCACCCCTGAAGGAAATCCTGTGCAGGTGCTGGATAATGTCTGTGAATCAGGAATGTGAGGGGAGGAAATCTGGTGTGCGCTGGGAGGACAGGCTCCCCCAGAGGAAGAGTAAATGAAGGAAACAGCAGTTTGAGAAGTTAAGGAGGTGTTATCAGCAGGATCTGGAGCCAAACTCAGCAAGCCCCATCATCTTAAGTCCTAAAATCCAAATGAAGGCACCCACCATATCCTTGCCTCAGCATGGGCAGGAAAAATAATTTTATTTGTACATATTTATTTAGTTATATCAAAAACTAATTTTAAAAAATTCTGACAAAGTGTGCCCTCTCTGCCTTCCTCTAAGTGTCGCTCCTGCCCAAGCATTCCCTAGAGGAGGACAGGCACTAAAATAGCTTTTTGTCAAAAGGAGCTGGCTGTGGGGTTGTTTGTGCTGCTTGAATGTGCTTATCAGAGACCAACAGTAGTTACTCTTAAGAATAATGATAATAAAAATGATAACACGTTACCACTGCTTTCTGTTTCCAAGCCACTTTGAAGGTAGTTTTATTATGTTTGTCTGTAGAGCTACAGTTGTCACCTTTATAGCTCAGCCAGGTAATTACAAAGAATTACCAGGGGAGGAGGAAGGAATAATGAATTTTCTATCCTAAAGCATGCAAACACTACTTCCAAGTGAAAAAGTTTATAGCAAATAAATCAACTGATTATTAAAGGAAAATATTAATTAGATTTTTTGTGAGTAGGATAGTCCTTTTCTACTTGGACTTGGCAGTTGATTCAGAGTGAAGCATGAAGTTTATCATGCCGGCTGGATAAAAAAATAAATTACTTCCTTATTCTTTCTTGGTTATTTCTATACCCTATATTTCTCCAGCAAAATATCCTTCCTTATTGGTACACGCAAGAGGAAGTGGTATTTTGACAGGGCACATTTAGGGGAAATCACAGGCAAGAAAAATTAGTTACATCCTGAAAAGAAAGGCAGGGCAGAAATAAACAGATTTTGTTGCTTTAAGTCTTTATCCCAGAACTTTGGAGATGACATCTTGCAAGTCCACTATTGCCTATCTGCATGCATATTTTCAGAACTAAGTAATCTCTGCAAGATGTTCAAGCAATCTTTGGCACGAGGCCTGAAATAATTATTCAGATATCTTTAAACTTTGGAACCAGCAGAGTACTGTTTGAGCCTTCGAGAAGTCTGGGAGATGATGAACAGATTCTCAGAGTTCTAGAAAGCACAGGAGTTTTCTTTTGTAGCCAGCACATCAGAATCTTAGCTATTACCTTGTTTGCATTACATTACTTTCTTTGTAATATAGGAAGTGCATCATCCTTTAAAAGCACTGTTGTCAAAAGTTGTTTTTCCCACTCACAGGCTACTACAAGGCAGAGCACCTCTCATTCATGAGATAAGGTTTCTGTCTGCTAATTCCAAAGTGGTCTTTTATCAGGAAGAATATTAGCTCAAGGTCTTTTTGGTGCCCTTGGCAGCATTTAACATTGTTTGCCATTTCAACAGTGCCCAAGAGAAGCATAAAGTGTTCACTTTTGCAAATGGGTACAGAATCAAATAAGAGCCTTCTGTGAAATCCTGTCCTCTGCTGAGCAGAGCAGATCACATTAAAGTTGGCATGGATGAGCAGTCATGTATCCCTGGGTGGAATTTGGCCCTTTGTGAGATGCCATTTGGAATTAATACCTAAATCTCTTAAACCATGAGGAACTAAGCTTCAGGATTCCAAAAATTCTTCATATGCAAGGCAGCCAATTATCAGTGTAAAATAATTTTATGTATTACTGTAAAATAGTTTTACAATGATGCAATTTTAAAAATATGGCCCTGTCGAAAATTAACAGAAGGCCTGAAACTTACAAAGGTGCGACTTAACAATATTGATCCTCCTCTCATCCTCCTTAGAGAAATTTCTAAAGGTAGTGTGATTTTAAATGTGGTTTCTTGCAGTTTAAGCAAGAAGCACTGTAGTGATCAAGAAGCACATGTGCCCTCAATGCCCTCAGTGCAAAAATGAAGCTGATTTTGGGAAATTGCTGCAAACATTGTCCATCTGGCGACAGCTAAGGCCAAAATTCGCAATGAGACGCTCATAGATCATGGAAAATCATATATTTGGAGCCTTATCTGACAGAAAAAAAATGAAATAAAATAAAGGAGCATGAATCTACAAGTATACCTATAGAGCTGAAAATAGTTGCAGGTAAAAAAATAATAAAATAACAAAATTATTCTTGTTATAGAAAAAATAATCCTATCTTTAGTCCGTGCTTTGTTAATTTAGTAGCTGAGGGGACTGCTAAAGTTTTCCCCTCCCATCCCCACCACAGTAATTGTGGTCCTCAAGCTGAGAGATCAGATTTTGTGGTGTTGGACCTTAGTTTATCTCACCTTAATTCCTTAATTCATGCTGAGGCAGTGAGCTGATCTTTCAGAGAACTTGCTAGCTGAATATTAGAGGCAAACACAGCACATTACTTTAGCCACTGAAGCCAAGTGGAAATAAAAAACTTTTAATTTTCTGTAGTTAATTCCAGGGTGCTCTTGCACCATTTGTAACAGATGTAGGAGAACTTCAAGAAGTGTTGTTCTATCAGCAAATTTATTCTGTTAAAGGCAGTTATTAATGAAAATTATAGGGTGAAATCAGTTTTGCTGAAGTAGCCAGGATCTGTACAATAAAGCTGTGCACCCTGGTATAGATCCTTCTTTCTGAATAATTAATCTTGCACATACCTGTGCACTGAAAAATGCTTATAATGATGTTACTGGTAATTTAAAAGCTAAGAACCTGCCAGTAATGTGCATTTCCCTTCAGAAGTAAGAAGCAGCATGGCAAAATTAAATAGAACCATAGCTAAAAAGTAGTAAAAAATAAAATCATAAAAAAATAAAACCTCTTAAACTTGCAGAACTGAAATTCTCCTCTACTTGTGGATACAATGCTGTATTCATAAAGCCCAGAACTAGAAACTTATAACCAAATACACATTGAAACTTCCTTCTCAAGTTTTGGCAAATCTTTACATTTGTTCTCAAAGGATTTTTTTTCTGAAATGACTATTTTAGTGCTTGTACAGTTTTCTGGGGATCCACAGTCCCACCTAACCTAGGGCCACAAATAGCTGGGCTGTGAAAAGACACTGCTATGGCAGTTTTGAAATTGTAATGTTTTTCCTCTGCCAAACGAGATTTTGGACAGTTCGACAGATACAGCTAAAGCAACACTTAAAATGAAGAGTTTTCAACTATCAACGTCAGCAGGCTGAGCAAGTCTCCTTTATTCCGAATCTTCAGAGAACTCATAAAAAACACACACTGAATTTCCACTGGAGAGATACTGTAAGGCAGTCTTAAATATCTAAGAAATGAAGTTTTCTTCTGGGCTTAGGAGGAAGACTCGCCTTAATTGCACTGAAATTGCTTTGTGGCTTACAATATTTTCCTTATGTCAGTCCTCTGCATCAGAAATCCCTTGACAGGTTGAAGTCATCAAAGTTCCTAACTCTGAAACAACATTCACAAGGCTTCTTCAGGAACGTGACTTTTAAAGAACAACTCTGCAGCCAAGATGCCAAACTTTCAAATCATAATTAGTACGTTGCTAACTCATTTAACAAAACCGTAAGGCCTTTGTACGCCCCTGTGTCCTCAAAGTATGAAAACTGGTATTTCCAATGCCTGCAACACCCCTAGAACAAACTCTGACACTCCTTATCTTTGCAGCCATGTAGAAGAGGCTATTGGAATGAAACTAAATATAAGGGCATGCCTGGACCAGAAATCTGCTGCATGTTTATTGTATTTAATTTGCACTGCACCCACAGCAACTCCTGTAGGAGCAGACAGACTGTCCACATTCTAAGATTATAGTGTTTTCATGGTCTCAAAAAGCAGCCTAGCCTACCCCAGCTCATTCCAACAGCTCTGCAGGTGGGGTCTCACCTGAGCAGGGCAGAGGGGCAGAATCCTCCCCTCCCCTGCTGCCCACACTGGGGGATCAGTCCAAGGCACGTTTGGCCTTTTGGGCTGCCAAATAAATAATTTGTGTTACCTCTGTAAATAGAGTTGGTTTGCCAGCCTGAGTCCTGTGAGGCTCAATGACACCTGTGTGATGCTTTAGACGTAAATTGCTGACCAGCCCTGGGGCTGGGGTTGGACCGTCTCCTCTCTGAGAAGGATTCAGGAAGCCTGGAGGTAATTTTTGCTACTCATGACACTGCAGGTGTGTTGCCCTGATTTTTTCAGATTTTCTAAGCCTTCTGATGTTTACATTCTTGTAGAAAATTTTCTCACACAATTTCTGTAATTAACTTACTGTTTCACATTCTTTTATGGAGGAGAAATTTGATGACTGTTGGTTTGTCCAGTGTCATTGGAGAGGTGACGCTTTCACCGTCCAATCCACTGTCTCTTTTAGAAAACTATAAATGTTGGAATCAGAAAATAAACTTTCGTTTTTCTTCACCTTGAGAGCAGCGGTGTGTGCGCTGGTGTTGTTTCGTGTCCTACAGTGACACAGGTGGGTGTCTGATAAAGAAGGTTGTGGCTTTGATCCCTGTATGCGCCATTCACTTAAAAGCAGGATTCTGACAATGCTTCTGCATCCCTTTCAACTCAGAATTCGGTGCTTTCTGTGAAACCTTGTCCGAAGCTCCCACCCAGGTGCAGTGGCAGCAGCACAGCACCCACAGGGAGCGTCCTGGTCTGTGCTGCTTCCTTGGGCTCCGCAGGATCCGGGCAGTCCGAGCTGCCAGGCGAGACATGGTGGGATGGAGGTGCACCTCCAGGGGCGGGAGGGCTGTGACCCAAAGAAACAGAGCCCAGATCAGCCTCCGTGTTTGCAGAGCCGCCCTCAGCCCTCGCTCCGCACTCGGCTGCAGATCGGAGCCGGCTTCTCCTCAGCCGGGCCCCTCGGTTCGGTGCGGCCATCCCCGGGCTCGGAACTCCGTCAGCTCCCCCGGCTCTGCCCGCAGCTCCCCGGCTCTGCCCTCGCCCCTCGGCGGGCCTGGTCCCGGCGACCACCACCACCACCACCACCACCCGCAGCAGCCCGGGCGCGGCGCTGGCCCAGGTGCCCGCCGAGCCCGGCTGTGAGGGCAGGAGGGGCAGGGGGAGCCCCAGGCCCTGCCCAGTGCGTCCCCTGGGCCTGGGGGGACGGAGCCCGGCTGCCCAAGAGGGACCCCGGGAATGGCCTCACCAGCGAACCCGAGCCTCTCACATGGGCCCGAGGGCCCTGCAGGTACCCGGGGCTCTGTTCAGCCCTCCTCCCGTCCCTCGGCAGCCCAGAGAGCTCAGGGGCACGGGCACGTCCCAGAGGCCTCAGCCGGCCAGAGCAGTCCGTGCTGCCGGAGCTCCCCTGCCCCCGCCGCTGGCCGGAGACCTTCCCCTGCTCGGTGGGACAGGGCAGAGGGGCTCCGGACATGGCAGAAGGGTTCTGGACATGGCAGAGGGGCTCCAGACGGGGCAGAGGGGCTCTGGACAGGGCAGATGGGCTCTGGACAGGGCAGAGGGGCTCCGGACAGGGCAGATGGGCTCCGGACCTGGCAGAAGGGTTCTGGACAGGGCAGAGGGGCTCCGGACCTGGCAGAGGGGCTCCGGACGGGGCAGAGGAGCTCCGGACGGGGCAGAGGAGCTCCGGACATGACAGAGGGGCTCCGGACAGGGCAGAGGGGCTCCGGACGGGGCAGAGGGGCTCCGGACCTGGCAGAGGGGCTCCGGACATGGCAGAGGGGCTCCGGACCTGGCAGAAGGGTTCTGGACAGGGCAGAGGGGCTCCGGACAGGGCAGAGGGGCTCCGGACGGGGCAGAGGGGCTCCGGACCTGGCAGAGGGGCTCCGGACATGGCAGAGGGGCTCCGGACAGGGCAGAGGGGCTCCAGACCTGGCAGAAGGGTTCTGGACAGGGCAGAGGGGCTCCGGACAGGGCAGAGGGGCTCCGGACGGGGCAGAGGGGCTCCGGACCTGGCAGAGGGGCTCCGGACATGGCAGAGGGGCTCCGGACAGGGCAGAGGGGCTCCGGAGCCCTCGGGGGTTGTGCTGTCCAGGGCAGGACCGAGGGCACGGCTCTGCGGCTGCAGCAGGGCAGTGGGAGCAGAGGGAAGGGGCAGCCCTGGCCCAGCCTGGCCCTGGGGCTCATCCCCACCGAGCACCCGCCGATCCCCCCCGGCTGCCCCAGGAGCTCCGGCTCCTTCCACGTGAGGAGCTCTGCAGCAGCCGGGAGCGCTTCCCTGGAGAGCTGCGGCCCAGCAGAGGCTGGGAGACGGCGACAGGGCCCAGGGAAGGAGGGCTCGGGGCTTTGCTCCGGGCCGGTCCCGCCCTTACGGATCCCGGCTGCGCTGTGCTCCCACCCAAGTGTCTGGGGCTCTCTTGGGGACAGGGACTGAGGATCAAAGCCCTGACCTCCCACACCGGTGGGAACAGCGGGGAAGCCTCTGGGGACACCGGTGTTCAGCCTCTGTGGCCGGGGGCTGCTGCCAGGCCCTGGGCAGGTGCTGGAAATGGCCGTGCCAGCTTCTCTACCCCTGCTCGATCTGCAGGGACCGTTCTCTTGGGCTGGGCTGGGACAACACTGCCAGCAGCCCTTGCCCCAACACCTGGGACCACCAGGAGGTGTCAGTCCTCTCTCCTGAACCCCCACCCCATGCCCCCATGCATCCTTCTGGCATGTGTGAAAGGAAGCTTCTATTCTGTGAGAAGCTCCAAGACTGGCTCCAGGCAGGGAGGGTGTTTGGAGCAGTCACCCCAACTCCTGACTCCAGCTCAGGCCAAGCCGGCTCCTTCCCCGTGGCCACAGGGCCCGGCTGCCAGCACAGCTGCCCTGACACTGCCCTGCCCAACATCTCAGCTCTCTCCAACAGCATCATGAGGCCCCCGAGCAGCAGGGAGAGCAGACCACTGCTCTCAAGGCTTTGTACTGCAGAGTGGACTCCTCTTTCTCATGGTGAGAGGCCAGCAAGCGGACAGGACCCCAGCAGTGAGATCCCAGCAGAGCGAGGCTGCCTGCACTGTGCAGCTCCTGGTTCCCAGCACCACCTTTGGGGTCACTGAGGCTTCTCCTGCTGACTCACAGCCAAGGCGATGAGGTGTCCTCCTCCTTAGTGTGGAAGAGCCCTTTGTGCCCAAGCTGGATGTGCAGGACCTTCTCCAGAGTCTGAGGTGTGAAGAACATCCACTCCCACAGTCTGAGGCTGTCCCTGCTAAGGGATGTCCTGCACCATTCCTTGGGTCTGGCAGCCAGAGAGCCTCAGGATCCCTCTGCCCACAGGGAACAAGCCCTTGGGGCTGTTGGGGCTGATCGCTCTTATTTTCTGCCTCAAAGGTCAAAATTCTGTGGGCCAGTTTCCTGGGGTACTCGTGAGCCAGCATTACAGGCAGGGCACCCAGGCTCTCCCCAGCTGACACTGCATCGGTGTGCTCCAGGTTTTCTTGGCTGCTGTCCACAATTTCTGGGACCTGGAAGGGCCACAGATGAGGGTGGTGCAGCCTCTGGAGCGCAGCCTTGTCCTCAGCTGCCCTTGCCATCCCTGTCTGATGGTGTAAGGTGGTTTCAGGTGTACCTGGGCTTGGGAGACAGGCTGGGCTCATGGGCCCTGCAGACACCCAGGGCTTGCTGGTGGGCATGACTGGAGCTGTGCTGGGACACCAGAGGGTCCCCTGCTCAGGGACAGCAGGAATCCTCCAGGGACAGCCCTGCCCTGTTTAGATTGTGCTGGGTGGGAGCTCTCTGTGGGGGTGACACAGGTGACACTGCAGCACAGGGACACAAGGCCAGCCCCGTGTCCAGTGACCCCATGCAGGCAGCAGGGTGGGGAGAGGTGTGTGTGTAAACTGTCAGGGTTCCCTAAACCCTCTGGGTTCACCCCACAGCCATCCACTCTCCAAGACCTGCTGGAGAATGTTGGCTTTCCACCCCTACTACTATTTTTGGGTGTGCAAACATAACAAAAATAGTTGTGCTTAGTAATTATTTAGTAGTTGATAATGACAATCTTCCAGATGTGGGTGAGTGGAAATGAGATATTTTCACTCCAGAAAGCGCTAAATTATTTTCTAGAGGAGCAGCTGTGGAAGTTAAAACCCTCCAGAGCCCCAAACTCTCTATATCTCTGTGAAAACAGAAGAGAGGCTCCCTGACTGGCAGGCAAGCAGTATGTGTGAAAGACAATCAGGCTGCTAAAATCTGGTTTTCTGAAATTCTGTGTGCTACACTTGCCCAGAGATGTGGAGCACATCATCTTCACAAGCCCTCACCTTAACTCAGAGAATGTGGGAAACTCACCATGCCTGCTGTTACCTGTCACATGCCAGATTAGACTTAGGGCAAGTGTTTAATTTTCTTTAAGATGTTTAATTTTGCACTGACTCACACAACAGGTTTGCTTTTCTCCCCTGCCTCTAAGGGGTCAAGGATCTGTTAAGACTTTGAGTTGTGATTAATCTGACAAGTTCATATAACTAGCCTTTGAAAACAAAGCTGACAGTTTCATAAAACTAATTACAAAGTCTCAGAAGATGGCAATAATTGATGTCTTCCCTAACCATGCACTTACAATGTGAATTAAAGTTGTCCTGTCACATGACCAGCCACAGCAACACACTCTCATGTACTAGTAGGGTTAATACCTCTGTAACTTCATGGCAAAAACCTTTTTTTAACCAAAAACTAGTACTTCTCTATAAGCATTAGCCATCTGTGCTAACAACTGGGTTCTTCAGCAAGGAGATTCTGCATTTACACTAGCCTGTTCTGGAGAAATGCAACTTTTCCAGTTTTGCATGGTCTTTTTTAAAGTGAGCCTAACCTGACCTTCATGTGGCACTGTGCGATTACGAGTTTCTGCTTCTCCTTTACCTTCCACAGCTTCTCCCCCTCTCTCTCTCTCTCTCTCTCTCAGTGTTTTGCAATCACTGTGGGGAGTGATTCCAACCACAACTAACAGCCATATCACTGCTTCTCCCCTGTGGGTAGCTCTGCAGTGCGGGTATAAAACTCCCTGGGCCGTTCTCCAAACGCCCACCCCATGTGTTTATCTTTTCAAACACATATCCCTGCATGGCTCAGCATCTGCCTAGGCAAGGCAAGCTGGAGGGTGGTGGTTTAGATGATGATTTAGATGATGAAAATCAGAGCAGGGCAGTTCTTGTGATGGTTCTTTCTGCTTCTGTTTCTCCTGCTCTGCTTGCCCTGCCTCAGCACTCCTTGATCTTCCAGACTGTCACAGGCAAACGTTGTGTGTCCGTGTCCCAAATGTGTTTATTCATCTTATTTTGGCTTTTCCTGGAGAAAGGGACGCTGCAGAACACTAAACAAAGTTTTCTAAGAAAGTTTTCATTGTGAAAGATTCAGCAGAAATTAAAAACAGGCTTTCCATTCTACCTGAAACACCAGTTTAAAAAGTTGCAGATTTTTTTTTAAACGTCATTTGTTTGTTTTCATTTCATTTAGCTCAAACAATATTGATAGCTCTCTTTGAATCCTGGTAAGACACAGTGCTAAATTAATATTTTAAAGTGGTTTTTTTAGGAAAGGGTTCAAGTTCTGCACGAGGGAACCTACAAAGTGCAGTGTAGTCATACTTAAGTTATTGCTATACAGAGCAGCAATAAGAATTTGCACAGGGACCATGCAGCAGTCACAGTTATCATTTTCACATTGCTGAAGCCAAAAACCAGGGAGGAGTATTACTATTACACCATGTGCTTATGTGAGGAGTCTCCAGATTTTGCTCTCTTTCTAAACAGCTGCAGACACCCCCGTGCTCTCTCCTCCTGCCATGGCTGTTACAGAAAAAAAAAATTCTATTCATTTTTTTGTTGTTTTGCTTGGTTTCTTGAAAGCCCAGACTGAAGCAAATTCTCTTTCTGACTTTTCTTTAGCAGATATTCCCCAGGTGGAAACAAACAAATGGTATTTTCTCATAAGTACTCAGGTTAGGTGATATAAACTTTAATATTTTTATATTGTTCTTCTTTAGGAGAACAATATCTGAATCACTGAGGTAACCCTCAGACTATGGATACATATGCAGAATGTATTCACTGTGTCAACTTTAAAAGTAAATATGGTATAAATACAAATTATTATATATACATATAAAATCTGTTTAGCAATACAAAGTTGGCAACAGCAAAAATTGGCTCATTTACTAGGAATTACAGGATCTCTGCAAATTTCCCAAAACTTAAATCGGTGTACAGAGAAAACCTTTGCTACTAAATGGTGCATGTTGGAAGGCTTTTGTTTTGTAAAAATGTCTCAGATATTGAAATGCTTTCCACATTTTGAAGAGGTGAGTTCAAGAGGTGCAGTCTGTTGGATCTGTAAGTTGTGTACAAGCCCCATATACACAATTTATGCTGACTGCAAAAAAAAAAAAATTAAAATTAATAAATTGCAGCTGCAGTGGCATTTTGAACCTGTGTGGCAAGTACTTGTGATGTATTTTAGAGGTGTGTTTTAGAGGCAGGGCTGAGTCACACGGGTAAACCACATTCCTTTTTTTTTTGTTTGTTTGGAGCTGCCCTGAGTAGAGAGGAACAGTGCTGATATTCAGTTTCATCAGCCCAGGCACAGTGTGAAGACCCATCATTTACTCATTTCCCTTTTCAGACTAATCCGGCAGGAAAAATTCAATCACACAAGCACCAGAAAGAAATCTCAGATATAAAGAAAATTGCGGGGAAATCTGACAGCAGCAATGATTACTTATTTCTTTATGGAAGCTAGTCTTGCTGTTTAAACAAACACAAGTTTATAATTTTTTTGAATAATGAGATATTAATAGACTCAACTATTATAATTTTATGTGCATAGGAAGTGCTACATCTTTTTTTTTTTATTAGGTGGAAGCAGCAACCTGAAAACACAGACTGGTGAAAAATAAGCATGGAATAGGCAAGATCAACATTTAGTTTTTCCACTGGGTAAATACAACAAGAAGACTGATCTGGCCAGCTGCTTCCACTACAATATTTGTTTCCATTAATACTTTTTTATAGTATTAGCCAATCTTGTCTGCTAAATAAGCACGATTTATTTTAATCTCATGTGGTAGACCAGGAAGCTAAAATGCAGTGATTTCAACAACAAAAAGGAAAATCTTGTGGCTTCTGAGGGGGAAAGGAAGGCCTCCTTACAAATAGTTTGGATTTTTAATACATTCTTTTGATTTGGGAGGTGAAATAGAACACATCACACCCATACCTCCGTCAGGAGAGAAAAGTGCTTTGCTTCAGGCAGACAAATGTAGTGGGGTGGGGAAGGGATGATACCACAATTTTTTATAACAAACTGAAAACTCCTTGATTTCAAACCAAGCACCAAACTAAATTCTGGAAGTAGACAGAACCAAAGCCAGCACTAAACACCTGCAGAGGGCTCAGTTTGTCCAACAATAAAACCTCCCAAACTTTGTCTCTTGTACTGCCTGTGAACACAGATCCTTTCACAGCAGTGCCAGCTGCAGTGTAAAATTACCCTGGGTTATAATCCTACTGTGCTGACAATTTTATGTTCCAGCAGGTGCTGTAGAATTTTTTTACCAGCTGCTATCACTCTTGTACCCCAGCTTTTCTATTTTTCCAGTGGAAAAGGAGGAAATTCTAGTAAATGGCAGGGAAGGAAAAACCAGAGATAAACCAGGTTTGTGTCAGCGAAGGCACCATGTGGGAAAAGCAGGACCTCCCACCTATGACTTAATTACTGTAGCTATATACACCCCTGTGACTGGAATATATTCTTTTTGCAGTTTGAAGGGCTGACACCTAGCAGTGAAAATTTTCAAAAGGATTCCCGTTTTTCCTGAAGAATTAATGTTCAACCTGAAAGTGAGTGCCTCTCACTGGCAGCAAAACTTCAGGGAGCCACACTGACATCAGCCAAGGAAAACGAAAATGGAGACTCCAAAGTTGGGCTGACTCCACCTGAGGAATTGCATTCCGAGTCCTGAAACTTGCAGAATCTTGGAATCAGTTAGATGGGAAATGAGCTCTGAGATCATCAAGCCCAGCCCGTGACTGAACACCACCTTGTCACCCAGACCATGGCACTGAGCGCCACTTCCAGTCTTTCCTTAAACACCTCCCTGGACAGCTCCTTCTGCCCTCTCATCCTGTAGCTGGGAGATCCCTGGATACCAAATTCCTTCAAAGCAGCCCCACACTGGGTGCTCATGCAGCAGCAGGAGCCAACGTTGTGCTTTAAACCACAGCGAGCAGCCTGTGGGTGAGGGAGACATAAATTCTGGGTAGGAAACATTTGGCACAGCAAAAGTCCTTATTTATGAGGGGTTTATAGCTGCAGCTGGGCACAGCCCAGGGGTGCCCAGGGGGCCGAGAGGCCGATGGCCCCCGCGCTGTGCCAGCCGTGGGGCGGCGGCAGGAGCGGGGCAGGGCCCGGCCCTGTGCCGGCCCTGCTGAGGCCACACCTCGAGGGCTGCGGCACCTCTGGGCCCTCACACGGGGAATGGAGGGGCTGCAGCGTGGCCAGGGCAGGGAACGGAGCTGGGAAGGGAATGGAGCCCCGGGAGAGGCTGGGGGAGCTGGGAAGGGGCTCAGCCTGGAGCAAAGGAGGCTCAGGGGGCCCTTGTGGCTCTGCACAGCTCCTGCCAGGAGGGGACAGCTGGGGGTCGGGCTGTGCTCCAGGGAACAAGGGCAAGAGGAAATGGCTTGAATCTGTGCTGGGGGGAGTTAGGTTGGACATCAGAAGGAATTTCTTCGTAGAACGAGTGGCCAGGCACTGGAATGGGCTGTCCAGGGACGTACTGGAGTTAGTGTCCCCGGAGGTGCTGACGGAAAGCCTGCACGGCGCTCAGTGCCATGCTCTTGTTGACAGGGTGGTGTCCGGTCGTGCGCTGGGCTCCATCACCCCCGTCTGATTTATCCCGCCATTCTGTAATTTACAGCCACACCGCCAAACCACTGCCTCCCCCGGGAACGCTCGGCCAGCCGAGGGGCGCTGCGGGCGGCCCGTGCGGGGACCCCCGGGTGCGGCGGCGGGAGGGGACGCGGGGACCGGGTCCCTTTGTCCGGAGCCATGGGCGGGAACGGGGGGCGGGAATGAGGGGCGGGAACGCGCGAGGGGCGTGGGAGTGGCCCGGCGGGGCGTGGCCTCAGTGGCGCGCCCGCCAGCCGTTGGCGGGTTTTGAATTTAGCCCGCGGCAGAAGGCGGGTCGCGATTGGCTGGCGCGCGGTCACGTGGGCGGAGGGCCGCGAGCGCGGTCCGGCGGGGCGGGCGCGCGGCCATATTGGATCGGTGCGGAGCCGGCGGAGTAGGAGGCGACGGCGGTCGGTCTGTCCGTCCGCGCGTCTGCCTGTCCGTTGCTCCCCGCCCGCTTCTTGCCCTGCCGGTGTCCTCCCGCCCAGCCCGCGCTCCATGGCCGAGCCCACGCCGCCGCGGGCCCGCGGCCCAGCCGTCGCCGCGATGCCGCAGAGCCCGACGCGCATCTCCCGCCTGCAGGAGAAGGAGGAGCTGCGGCAGCTGAACGACCGCCTGGCCGTGTACATCGACAAGGTGCGGAGCCTGGAGACGGAGAACAGCGCGCTGCAGCTGCAGGTGACCCAGCGGGAGGAGGTGCGGGGCCGCGAGGTCACCGGGCTCAAGGCGATCTACGAGGCGGAGCTGGCGGACGCGCGGCGGGCGCTGGACGACACGGCGCGGGAGCGCGCCAAGCTGCAGATCGAGCTGGGCAAGCTGCGCGCCGAGCACGAGCAGCTGCTGGGCAGGTGCGGGAGAAAAGGGCCGGGAAGCACCGGTGTCACGGCGGGATGGAGATGGGGGTGCGGGCGGAGCGGCGGAGGAGGCACCGGCGGGGCGCACCCCGCCCGTCCCGCCGGCGCTCGGCCGGGGCTGCGCGGCCGGCGATGAATGGGGGAATGAATGAGGAGGCACGGGCAGCGCTGCCGCCGCTCCGCCCCGGCGGGAAGAGCCGGCCCCGAGCGCCGCCCATGCCGGGTGCGAGTGCCCCGGCCCCCGCAGCATCCGCGGGATGCTCCGGTGCGGACGGAAAAAGGGGGGAGTTTTGGTTAGACAGGTTGGATGTTAGGCAGGAGTTGCTTACTGTGCGCTGGAACAGGTTGTACAGGGAGACTGGCGCGTAAGAAATGAGGAGAAGTGCTCTGGCTGCTCGCCGGAGTAAAGGAGACCTTAGAGCACCTTCCTGTAACTAAAGGAGGCTGCGGAGAGATTTCTGACAAGGGCGCGGAGTGATAGGACAAGGTGGGAACGGCTTTAAACTGAAGAAGGGCAGGTTTACGTGGGATATCAGGCAGAAATGCTTGGCTGTGAGTGAGGTGATGTCCTGGCACAGGTTGCCCGGGGAGGTTGTGGATGCTCCTATCCCTGGAAGTGTTCCAGGCCAGGCTTGATGGAGCTCGGAGCGGTCTGCCTTAGTCTGGGAACTTGGGCCTGGAAGGGCTTTAGAGTCCATTCCAGTCCCTTAGCACTGTGGTTCCATGACTGTTCACCTCCCCCTGCACGGACAGAGGGGCTGTCTTTAAGGCTCAGGCTGCTTCGGGGTGAAAGAGGGAACCTTTCTGAAACAGATTAAATGCATAATATGGAAGTCCTGACTAGATAATAAATGGATCGTACATAAAACCAAAGGGGACTGTTATTTCTGTGTGCCCTCTTCAGATGTTACATGTTACAAAAGGTAGAATTTGTGTCCACACATCCCCCAGATTGACAGCTTTAGGGGCACAGTGCCAAAATCCCCGCTCTTGCCACGAACTGATTTTGTGACACTGGATTTTGCTTCTTAAACACTCGACTCGATTCATTTGTTTATTTGGTTCCTTGTTTGTGTTTACCTTCAATTTGATTTTTGTGACTGCTGCAGTTTTAGGCGTTCACTCTTTAGTCTTGGAATCACAAGGTGTGACAATATTGGGATGGGGGAAAACCTCCAGAGTTGTTATTCTTCCTCTGCTACTGTGTCTTAAATGCCCTCTCAGCCCTGTTTTTCCTGATTAGAAAGATACTTCATGTGTAATCCAGCATATTGATGTTCTCCCGCATCTGCAGACTGCTCTGATATCTTTTGGACTCTGTTATTTAAAAAAATCAAATCCGTGAGCTTCTAATTAGTGAGAGTGGTTGTTCTTGAGGTTCTCTCTTGGTGCCTTATGAAAGTCTTAAATCAAAGTAGTCATTGACAGTGATAGGGGAAAGCCAGGTGTGGCTGCTGACAGGCACCAACATTACTTGGCTCCGGGGTCAAGCCAGGAATTTCCATCTCTTAGTGATTTTATTGAGGAAGACACACTCTTGTGCCAGCTTCTCGCAGGACTCCATGTGTGGGG
The DNA here is from genome assembly GCF_901933205.1 of Camarhynchus parvulus. Taxonomy (NCBI): domain Eukaryota; kingdom Metazoa; phylum Chordata; class Aves; order Passeriformes; family Thraupidae; genus Camarhynchus; species Camarhynchus parvulus. The sequence goes on from NC_044601.1 coordinate 4,274,195, forward strand.
CTGGGATCTAAGTGCAGTCTGTGGTGGATTCCCTTTTTGTGGCTGGAGCTGAGGCTTTAATAACATGGACACGGGCATCTGCATATTCTGTCTTGCATTTGCCTGTGATACTTGGCAAAAACCTGTTTTGTCGGGGCTGGGGTGTTGGTTGCCAAGAACTCCTGGAGGTTTTAGTAAAACAAACACTCAGTGCTGTTTGGGGCTCCTGGGTTCCGCTTGTTTGTGGCTCTTTGGTGTTGTTTGGTGCTGCCAGACCTCACGATGGGCGTGCAGTTTCTTAGTCGTCTTTGAGTGCTAAGATGGTTATCTTGGGGATATCTAAGCTTATCTGTAATTCTGTTTGCAAAGCCTTAGAAAGGAGCAGAGGGGTTTTTCGCTTGAACTGGAGCGCGCTCCTTCATGGCTTCTTAAAGCTGTTAAATCACATTGTAACCTGACAAAAAATGCTCTTAAAAGCACTTTACACAAGTGTGCGCAGGAGTTCTGTAAAGGTTTGCAAGGTAAGATGAGGATGTGTGCTCTCAGCAGGATTTTCCCTTGCCCTCTCTGAAAGCTGAACTGCAGTGTGCTGTATGCACTGGCTTTAGATAAAATGTGAGTGTGTATTAGTTTGGATCTAACAGAGCTGGTTGGGGGCAAAAAAAAAAAAAAGAAAAGTTACCTGGCACATTTGGTTTGTGTGGTTTAGGCATTCTGGTAGCTATAAAATTCAAATTATTGATGGCTTTGTTTCCTTAGAGAGCCTAGTGGAGGAGAAATGGCTCTCCAGGTGTTCTGGGTCTGTGGAGGGAGCAAAGATGATTTGGCACTTGATTATCTGAAGCTGGGCAATACCATTCATGGTCTAGCTGGCCTTCTTGTGTTACTTGAATATTTTTGCAGGTGTTATTCTTGTGCAACTCTGTTTCCTCTGGTTAGCAGGGCATCCTTCTTAATTGCTTGGTCCATTTTATTCCAGTCATCTTTCAGTCACTCTTAGTGCCTCAAACTCAAGCTTCTGGTTACTCTCAAAGTGCTGTGGGACTTCTCTTTTCTTCACAAAAATTAAAGCTCCAGTCACCTGTTTGTTGGATTTGCTGACTTCAGTGCCTTCTGTATGGGGGGATGCACCAAAAACCTTGCTCTGCTCATGCTTCAAATCTCTCAAGAAAACTGCATTTTTTTACTATTTGTTTACACTCCTATATTTAGCAGAATTGTTGAATGCTCTCCTAGAGTGCTTGCCATGCAGCCATGGGTTCTGCTCTAGCAAAAATATGAAGGTTTCCCTTGATACTTAAAATCTCTGAAGAACTAAGCAGGGAAAAAGTGAGATTTAAAAAAATGAGCTTCCCTATTTTTGTCCTGGAGAGGGGATGGGAAAGTGATGCTCATAGTTGTGTAAGTAGGAAGCTTGTGGTGGGCAGAATGGAGATAAAGGAAAACAAATCTCTGTGTTTTAAGAGTTGGGGGAAAAAACATGTAATTTGAGTTTGGGTGTATAGAATTCTTGGAGGCCTCTTGGGAGTGGAGGAGAGGGAGATCTCTCTTCCATAGTTTGAGGAAGAGTTGAGAGACAGCACAAATTTCACAGTATTTCCAATTTATTTTCTCGTTAGTGATTAGACAAGACTCTACTCTATGCTTTGCCGTTGGTGTTGGCTGTTGTAGAGACTTCCTCTACTTCTATCCTTTAAATAAATAGTGTAATTAATTGTGACTGCTGCAGTTTTGCCAGTCAAGGGCTGTGGCAGACACCAGCAGTAGCTCCACAGAAAAAATGTCTGTGCATATTGATTTCCAGCTGCTGGGCTTGCTCATGAGCAATAAAGGTGAAAGGTTGCCTGTAGGTAGCGGCACCATGAGGTCTCAAAATGTGTGATGATACAATTAGCAACAAATTACTTTGGGGTAATAACTGTTACTTCTAGTTAAGAGCGTACTTCCTACAACAGAGCAGCGATGCCTGTTGGCTGGGAGTTCAGATTGCTGCAAGTTCCATGTTTCTTGAGAAAATAATTAAATAGACAAGACACTACAAATCAGTGAAGGATGTCATCCTTGGGCGTGTCATAATGCCATCATTTAAGCAGCAGGTCCCAATCGCTTCATCACGTCCTACAAGACAAAGCTTGTGCTTTTTTGAGGGGAAACGTGTCATGGGTTCATCATTTGCCACAAGCGCACACCAGGGAGAACTGCTGGGCCAGGATGGTCGGGGGGGAAAGGTCTCGTGTGTCACTGGAGGCAATTAACTTAACAAGGGTGCACATTGTGAATTTTGGCACAGCTGTGTCACCAAGTCCTGCTGAACAAGGGCTGTTCAGAAAGCCAAGGCTGGCTGCTGCGTTGTGTGGCTCTGCTGATGGCTCAGGTTTCAGCACAGTTTTCCACTGGTGGAAATGGTTTCCAAGATAAAGAAAATTTATTTCGAAGAATGTTTGCGACGGGGACTGAATTCAGCATTCAGCAGGTCAGAAATCCCCGGCTGGACTTGCCCATCTTGGTCGTGTGAGGAAACTGTGTTCTTTAGGAGGTGTAAGCTGGTGTTAACTCTAGTTAATTTAGGAAACCCATTGTTTGCATTTGTCTTTGGCAGGCTGGGGTTTCACTGTGGCAGTTTGCCAGTGTTGAGGGACATCTGCTCTCCTGGAAGAGGAGAGACAATGTGATTAAAGTAACTTTTAAGGAAATTGTGTGTTTTATTGAAGGTGCTGGTAAAGGACTTAAACTTCCTTTATTGTCTTCAGGTGTTTCATCGAGTGCATTAATAGCAAATGAAATTGTGGCAAGGAGCTAAACTTGAATTTTAAATATCAAAGAGATAATTTATCTGTCTGGCTGGCTTTGCATCTCCAGTTGGCCTTCCTTCCCATCTACACTCTGAAGTACCTTTCTGCACTGAGATTAGGCAGTAAAATAAATATCAGGAGCAGCTTCCCATCAGCCTGTGGCTTGAATTACTGTGCAAGTGTGTGGCACTCTGCAGCTGGTACCCTGAGCAGCTACACAGAACCGTGTGGTGTTGGTGCAGGCAAAGATGTGACACCTGTTCCAGGCTTTTCCAGGGTGCATATGTACTGTGAGGAGCTGGAAAGGAAGCTCACTTGAATTTTTTTTTAGGCATATTTTTTGTAATTATAGGTGATCTTGAAAAGTGAGGCAAAGATTGGAACTTCAGAGCTTTAATCTGAAATCTGCCGCTGTTTGGATATGTACCATGGAGCACCCAGAGGGGGGAGGAGTGGGGTGGTTGACTTGTTGCAAAATCATTCAAGCCACTGAATTGTAAGAATTTATGTTTTGAAGTCAGCATGTCTTCTGTGCAGTGTGGGACATAAATATTTGGTCTCAAATACATGGAAAAGTAGTGATGACAGGGTGGTGGGCAGTGGTTTGTGTGTGTAATTTCTGCTTAAAATGGAGTTATGGGGCTCACACAGATGACCATGAGCTTCAGGTTGGATTTGTGACTTCAAGCAAGATCACAGCCGAACAATATGTGACCAGAGATGATGTGTTGTTGGTTACAAATGCTGCATTTAAATAAAATGGGTGACATGAGACAAGGTTGAAACAACATTACGTATATTTATTTACAGGAAAGCCAAACTCGTCCAGTTACTCTTATTTTCATGTTGGTCTCCATTCAAAAATTTGAATGCTCTTAGGTGCTTCTTATGTCATTTTAAGTCACTTTCTTGCAAAATACAGCCTTGGCATTTTGCTTGCCATGGGGGCAAAATGTGGGAAACTGACTGCTAGCTGAATAAAACACAGAAAACTCATGGCTGTAGTTGGGGCTTTTTAAAATTATTTTCATATTTCTCTACAAGTGGAGTAGAAAACCAACCCACTGTGCAGTAAATGTAATTTTATATGGGTCTAAATATAGGTTGCATTATCAGGAATTGCAACACGTGTGTATCTATGTCACGACTTGGCTGAAAGCCCATGCTTTTCGAGGAGGGTTTGGTTAATGCTGGTAATGCTTAGCTTGGTGATCAGGCTCTTAAGTAGCTGCAGAAAGGAGTGAGTGGGGTGTGGGAGGTGAGAAGAATCTGCTGTAGGCTGGTGGCATCCTGCACTTGGTCAGTTTCGAACGAAGTTTTGAGTTACACCTCCCAAGGTCTGGCTGCTGACTGCTTGCCTTGCATTAGGTGTGTGGTTTGTCTGGCTCCAGATGGTCAGTTCATCTAGAAAATTATTTCTTTGGGGTTTTTGTTTAGTTGAGGGCTTTTTTGTATGGCTTTTCTATTAACTTAGCAAGAAGTTTAAGGAGATGACGGGAAGTTCTAGGTTGTTGTAAACAATTCCATGGATAAGAAGATCCACGTGCTTTGAAGTCAAAAGAGAGAAAACCAAACTGCTTCTTTGAAAAAGATGCAAGTCAGCAATTACTTGTTTGCTTTTATTTTCCTTTCATGAGTCAAACTACTTAAAAAGGAGCACAGTTCTAGGTAATTTCTGAACACTGCAACAGGAAGGTGTTTGAGGTTTTTTCATCTGCTGTATTCAGATGTAGCTTTGGCTCTCTGGGGAGGAAGAAGCCAGCTATTGTCAAGAGGCTGAAGATCTTCCTGGTCAAAAATTAATGGATGTAAGGGTGAAGTATGTGTTGTATACATTAGTGTTTGTTTTTATAAATTGCAGAGGCTTTTCTGATCTTTTCCTCCTTTCCTGAATTCCCTCTAGGGCTGGGTTGGCACTGTTGAGGTGCTGAGATTTCATCTGGCTTCCAGTGTTTGAAGTGTTGAGCTCCAGTTTCTGTTTTCTCTCTGAGAATGTGTTCAGATGAGCTGTCTCATAGTTAGACAGCTCATGTCACTAACAACTAATAGTGCTTAATTTTAATTTTCCACCTACCCACCACCCCCCTGCTGTGGCTTTTGTTGCATTAAATTATAGTGTGGCTTCACAGACAGTCTTGTTGCAAACAAGCCAGAAAGGGCTGATCTAACTGGTAATACTTTTTGTGGTACAGGTACTACACTGGGTTTTAGTCATGTTGTTGTTGTTAGTCTATTTTATTATATTAATGTTTTTTCTCTGGTGATGCATGGCAAGAATGCTCTTCTCAGCTGCCTTTCAGTCTGTAAATGCATTACAAAGGTATTTGTATTAAAATAATTTAAGATCCAAGCAGTTTTAGGTATCCACCCCCTTGGATAGTGGCACATTTTGGGGAATCTCTCTGTTTCAGAGTCCGGGATAATTTGGGGAGCAGCACACTGTTTGTAGTTCTGCAGCTTTCTCATTTCAGGGTCTGACTTGGTAGGCTTGGTTTCAGCATGGGAAAAGCAGTTTCTTCATGTTTTGATTAAAGCTTTTTTTCCCAGAAGTGATCAAGCAAGAAATGTATGCTGTGGACCCTCATACTTCCTCATAGGGGATGGAGAGATTGGGGTTTTCTTACAGATGTGTTTTTGTACAGATGTGCAACATCCCTTCCCTTCCTTCTTTTACCTCTTCTGCTGCGCACTTTCCTTGCATGCTGAAGTTCCCACAGGCCTGGGTGTAAGAGGAAGGACGGGACAGAACCTCTAGGGAGTAATGCAGAGAGCTGGAAGCAGGAATGCCCAAACCCTAAACCCTGTGTTTTTGTCTGAGCGCTGGATCTGGCTTTGGGTCTGAGGAGTGAAATACCACTAAGGCAGCTGAGCAGGAGGAAGCAGCTGAGTGCAGAAGAGAGTGTTTGTGTGTGTCTCAGGGGCTCCCAGCCTGGCCCTTGCATGCCGAGGGGGGAGCAGGTGCTAATCCCACGGGATGGGGATTAAGGAGCGCTAAGTCTGTTGCGTAAAGCCTGCCATGTGGTGTGGCTGTGGTGCTGAAACCCCCAGACAGGCATTCCATCCCTGCATCCCTCTGTGTGCATGCGCCTCTCCTGAGCGTGATAAGCGCAGGTAATCTTGGGGGAAAAAAAGGATTTTTTTAAAGCTGAGGGTGTCTCCTTTGAAAATTGTGTTGATTTTGTGTTAGGTCTCATTTTGTCGAGATGCATTGCAGTTGGTGTCTCATAAACCTTACAGTGACTAAAAAGAGCAGTGGATGTATTCTGAATCTATCAATTTTTAATTTAATTTCAATTTATCCAATTTTCTGCACATCATCTTGTTAATTCTGGGAGTTTTTTGTTGTGTTGTTTTTGGTTTTTTGGGTTTTTTTCACGTCTGGAAAGAAAAGCATAAGAACTGAAGAAGGATATGCCAGCTGTCGTGTTATTGAGCCTAAATCTGTCCATTCCTGTAAAACATTCATAAATTCAGTTAAAACTATCTAGGACTTCTGCATGCTGCTGCCCTTGATAGACAAATGTTGATGTCCCAGGCAGAAAATAATGAACTCCAAGGCTGAAGAACTACTTACACATTTAATGGCTGCTTGTGCCATCTAAGGACAAGAAACACTTTGATTTATGAATAGAGGTTTCCTTTCTCCTGTTTTTGATAGTAGCCTGTTACAGTATTATTTGTGGATTATAAACTTGTGTTTATGTGACATTACTTTCCCCCCCATTTGATTTCTCTGTTTGAATATGCTGGTTTAGGAGATAAACACCTAGAAAATGCTTGACTGCTTGTCTAGACACAAAAGCTAATTTGAAGGTAATTTGAAAATCTTCTGTGCTTGCCTTCATAAAGAAATCACCTCTGCACCAGTGTAATTTCTGTGATGGCAGATATTGTATAGACAGGATTTGGGTCTGTGGAGCTTTGCCATTTTTGAAGGTTGCTGCTAAGCCCAGTAAATTTAGCTAACACAAAACGTTTTTGAGAGGTGTTTCTCAAGGTCAAGATTCAGATTGCTTTATTGGCCTGCTGTCTATTTTGGGGGCATTTCTAGATTTTCTTGCAGCCTTTTCTAGGCATTTCTAGGTTTTCTTGCAACCACTTTCTCTGGTTTGTTCCAGCTATGCAAAAAAGGAATCTGACCTCAGTGGAGCCCAGGTCAAACTTCGTGAGTTTGAAGCAGCCCTGAATTCCAAAGAAGCTGCACTGGCCACAGCCCTTGGTGATAAGAAAAGTCTGGAGGGAGAAATTGAAGATTTGAAAGATCAAATTAGAGAGGTGAGAAGAAAAGAATATCTAACCATCAGGTTCTCTTAGCGAATGAGGTGCTTTTCTGTATTATGAGCTGCCAATCTGATGAAATACAACTTTGTAACCAAAAAAAAGGATGAAAACCTGTCAATTTTAAGAGCTGAGAGAGCTCTTAAAATTGAAGATGCTAAAATTATGAGGGATGTTACTTAGGGGGAAGAAAGCATGTCAAGATTCAAAGTACACTTGACACTTTTCAGAAGTGTTTTGGGGGGCAGATTGACTTCACAAGAACAGATAATAAGTGACAAATAACAATTTCTTTCTGCCCCCCTTTTGTTTCTGCCTCTGGTTCTGCATGTTCTGCTGGAACAATGAGGAGGAAAACCTCTTGTCCTAGTTTTGTTAGCCTTTAGATTTTTAATTTTGAGCATCACCACCTCAAGAAGACAAGTTGTGGAGGCAAGGAAACTGGTGTTTTCCATGTATTAAAAATTGATTTGTTAGGAAAATTATTAGGTAGCAGTTTTAATGCCAGTTACTAATGTGAAATATATAGGACTCACTTGTGTAAGCAACTGCAAGAGTGCCCATGTGTGATATGTAATATTAGTGGGGTAAATATTGGGATTTCATTGTGAAGTTAAACCTTAACTTGTGTGGTCAGCTGTAGTTCTTGTAAGGCTTTGGCCATCGTGTGAGTTCTGCTGCTTAATTTTTTGTTGATTCTTTTTATTTCTTAAAGCTTGAAGCTTCTTTAGCTGCTGCCAAGGACCAGCTTATAAACGAAACCTTGCAGAAAGTGGACCTTGAGAACCGTTGTCAGAGCCTCATTGAGGACCTGGAATTCCGTAAAAATATGTATGAGGAGGTAAATCTAGCCTCAAGAACTGACATTTTTAAAAAGAAGGCGGCAACTGGTGTGGGAAATTCTAGAACAGGAAAATAATTTAGGTTGGGAGGTACATCTGCAAGTTGTCTGAACTCCTACTCAGAATAGGGTTTACCTCTGTTCTAGCATGAAGATTTCTAACTTCCTTTTTCTAGGAAAAATTATTTTAACTCTGAATTCTTGTGGTAAAATAGCTTCATGTATCATATTGCTTCATCTTAAATTCTGATCATGGTATGCAATGCGCATGTCTTTTTTTATTAAGGAGAAAGTAGGTTAGTAATTTCCCACATCATCCCATTGTAAGAAATGGAGGGAGACTCAAACAGGTGCTCTGGACCTGCAATGTTATTAATTTCAAACCTTTCTAATAGGATGCTTTTGAATAATGGAAGCAAAAGTGGAGGAATAGTTGTCTCTTAGAACTTTATTTTGCCACCCTCCCTTTCACCTGTGGCATTTGAGTCTTTCCAGGAGGAACCTTAGGGCAGTAACAAATGTACTTGACCATACTGTCTTTTTTTCCATGTGTGCTTTTTCTTGCTAGAAAGAAATTATAATTAATTATATTATAATTAAACTTTGTTTCATATTGTTGGAATCCCTTTCTTTCCAGAGAAAGCACAGGCAAGCACACAAGTAAATGGGGAGAGTGGGATGACTGTTATTTCACAGCAATTTGGTTTGGTTGAAGCACAGAAGATACCTCAGGAAAGGAGGGATACATTTCCAAAATGTGATGATGCTGAGGTGTATTTGTTGAAAGTTTAGAGAACTCTCAGGAAAAAAAAATGCTGATGGTATCCTAGCTCTTATTTTAATGACTGGCTATTGCAAAATAAGACTGGGTACACCATTTCTACTAAAAGCTTCATGCCAAAATAATCTGATAGTAGAACCTGCATTACTCCCCACTCAGCAGGAGAGCCTCCTGAAACCTTTTGTCCTGTATTTCCCGAGTGTTAGCTTGTTTCTCTGGCTCTCGCAGGAGATCAATGAGACAAGAAGGAAGCATGAAACCCGCCTGGTGGAGGTTGATTCTGGGCGCCAGATTGAGTACGAGCACAAGCTGGCCCAGGCCCTGCACGAGATCAGAGAGCAGCACGATGCACAAGTGAAGCTCTACAAGGAAGAGCTCGAAGAGACTTACCATTCCAAAGTGAGGACAATGTTTTCACACAGCTGTTTGATGTTACTTTGTTTTTGTTTGGCTTAATGGCATAATTGCTGGCAGCTCGGAGGGGTTTATTAGGGAGCTGGGTTTGAAATTAGCATGTGTTTGGGTGTGGATTTGCATTTTCACATCTCGATTTGGGAGCAGGTTTAATCCTCATCAGGTACAGCAACAGAAGGGAAGGAAGCAATATGTGAAGGTGGTCTGGGGGGAAAAGTGATTAATGCTGGGATTGCTGTGAATTCAGGGAAAGTTTGTGCATTGTTTAGCGTGATACTGAGCAGTGATCATTAAGGTGTCCCATGTTTTGTATACAAATTCACAATGGGGCTTGCTGAGAAGAGAGGAAATAGAGTCCTCTGAGCCTGTACAAAACATGGGGAAGCTTTACAATGCCCTGTAACTTCTGTTTTTCGCTCATCTAGGCAGAAATCTGAAATCAGTTAGACTTCATCATTTCCTTCCTCTGCTGTTACTCAGCATTTATGTCAGGAGGCACTCTGATGTCTCAACTGAACCTGGTTTCTGTGGCTGTACTTGTTGCAGTTTTTTTCTGTCTGTACTTGTTGCAGTATTTTTTTAAAAGCAAATTTGGATTTTACATCAGAAAAGTTTATATAAACTGAATTTATTAGCATTGGTTTTGATCTTTTCAGCCTGCTTATCTCCAGGCCTTCAATCTGGTTTGGAAAAGATTATTTAAAATGTGATCTAGCCAAAAATGCAACCTCTCATTTCTTCCTTGGTCTTTATCATCAGGTATACTTCTCGGTATTTTTGGAAACTTTGTTAAAAAAAATTAGATTGCTTTGCATTGTCATCAAGTTCAATAAATCTACGGTGCAGCTCAAGTGTGTGTGGTAATGTTGAGCAGAAACAATTTAGTTACTTTATAAAAGTAAAACTGTTCAAGTTTGAAGTGATAGAATGAAACAATAGTGGTTTAGGACACTAGTACTGATTGCCTAAAAGTTAACAAGTTTGCCTGTTTTTAGAGAATGTAAACTAATTTCAGTTCAGCTTCTTCACTAAGAAGAAGCTAAAGCGTATTAAATAAACATTTAAGTGTATTAAATAAACTTCAGCCAGCATGAAAATGGAGCTCAGTAGCTCAATTTCAGTAATGTCTACAAGGGAAGGTTTTAATTCTAAAGCAAATATTCAGAGAATTGGAATTCCAGGCAGGGCAGTCCAACATGGCAACCACATTTTAGCCCTAAAGAAAGAAAAGTTTCAGCATGTTGGAGCTGCAGAGAGGAACTCGGGTGGCTTAGCGTGGCCTGTGGGTTTTTGGTGATTCATTCCCTCTTCTGGTGAAAGTTACTCTGAAAGTGATGTCTTCACTTTGGTGCCCTGCAGCTGGAGAGTGCCAGGCTGTCCTCAGAGATGAGCAGCTCTGCAGCCAACACCATCCGGGAGCAGCTGAACGAGAGCCGCATGCGCATCGACAGCCTGTCCTCCCACATCACCAGCCTCCAGAAAGAGGTATCCAGCTCTGCCTCCTTGCTCCTGCTATTTACACGTTGTCTTTTGTATTAAAGGGCTTTTCTTCCCGTTACATTTGTTGGTTTTTGTATTAAAGGTGTGGTTTTCACTAAGTTTGTTCAGTGTCGTGACCGGAGTTTGTCTTCTCTTCTCCTGCTCTGTGCTTTTTCAAATTCATTAATATCTCCTCTTGACAAACTTTATTTTCTTTTTCTGTGTGTAGTATTCTGCTGTAGAGCCAATGTTTGAAATGGGGTACTGTTAACTGGCTTTTGTGAAAATTTTTGTGGAGAGATGAGGCAATTTTAGACAAATGTTTATTCAATGTTCTTGACACTCTGAGCAGTTTAGTACTGACTGGACCGGCCTAGTGTAGAATTCTACAAAGCAACATTCAAAGCCAGAACTGGAATTTGGAGGCTCTTTTCATCCTAGATCCAGACATCTAAAAAAGCCAAAACTAATGACAAGATCTGGCCCAGATTAGGAATTTGAGATTGAGTAAAAACATCAAATAACTGTGCTTAAGCATCTGTAGGGCAGGACCTCGAGCAGAAATTGGTAATTCCTAGATCACAGAGGGCATAGATCAAACCCAGAGAAGTATGACATAATGTATGACAAGTGATATGTTCAGTACTGGCCTGTTTGTAACATTGTGTGCACTGTGGTGGGAAATCCACAGTGAAAATCAGAAGTATTAGGAGTAGGTTTTGCAGTAAGCTTTTCTAACTCTCCTGAAAATGCAACAAAACATTTAAACATTTTTATTAATATAAAATAGTAGTACTGTTCGATCCTTTCCGTGATACACTTTGAGTTTTATTCCTCTTGTACAGTAGACTCTAACATGACATCAAAATTTTGTGTATTTCCAGTGAAAAATATAAATGTGGGGGATATTATTTCCTAATTTTCCAAATAAATTGGCAGATACTAGTAAGAGTCTTCCTAGTTTTCCTTTTATCTAGACAGGTTAGTCTTTGGAAAAGATCAGGTGATGTAATGAATGTGCATGAGGTTCCACAGGAATTGGATGGAAAATTTTGGCCACTTGGATCTTATTTTTGCCTTTAGATTACCATAATCTTTTGGGGGTTCAGTCAACAGGTTTTTTAAGTTAATTGCCTCTGTTCTGTGACTTCAGGAGTGACAGCTTGGTTCAGAGGACTTGCTTCTGAACTGGCAGAAGAGTTCATTGCTAATTTCAGGGCATTCAGCTTCAGGGAAAATCAACTTCTGTCATTTTGACCATGATTTTCCACCAAAGAAACCATTTTGCTGTGGTTTTGGGGTGGTTTTTTATGGTAGCATTAGTGAAGTCAGCCAGGACACTTTTGTTTTCCACTTTACTAGCATTAAGTTAAGCTTTATTTTCTTGGAGATCTCTTTTCCCTGATGCTGGTCTGGTTTGAGTTGCCAGCACTGAGCTCTGTAGTAGACTCCACTGTGATCTTCCACGTGACACAAAACTCCATTTATTAAATTCCTTATCTGGCTCTTAGCATTGACAACCAGTTATACTGGTCCCTTGTGTCAGACATGGAGACTCCCTCTCCTCTCTGTCTCTGGAATATGTGGTGACTTCCTAAATTTGGATGCATGCATAATAAACTTTGTGATTATGGGGCATCGGTTCGTCTGTCTGCTCCTTAACTAAAAAAAAAAATTGAATCTCAAGGGGCTGTGAAACAGAAGAAAGCATGCAAACAGAAGAAAGCATCGTTTTGGGCTTTCTTTGATAAGCATTCCATTCTGGATGTACACTTTTAAGATCTGCTGACCTGATGGAATTTTTGAAGCAGGAGACAAATCAGATTTCTTCAAGGGGTGCTTATCACCACACTCTGAGCAAGCCTTGGAGGCTTTGGGGATAGGCAGGCAGGTTTGCACTGACAACAACCCCTGTTCCTTTAGGGGAGCTGCCTCCCAGAATTCAGGATTAGCCAGCACCAAGCCAAAGCACAAAGCAGACACCTGGAAACTACAGAGCACTGAAACACCTCCAGGGGTGGTGGTTCCTCCACTTGGGCAGCCCATTCCAATATCTAAGCACCCTTTTGGTGAAGAAATCTGTCCTAATGTCCAGATTAAACCTTCCATTGGTGCAGCTTAGGACTGCGTTCCCGTGTCCTGTCTAGAATGTGTTAAAGTCTTAAGCTCAATTTTTCTTTTCCTGAGTAAATCCAAGTGCTGTAGCATATTGTCAGACCTCAGAAAAACAGAGAAAAGTAGTTGTTTTCCCAAGGATGTTGCAAGTTTCACTGGAATTTGAGGTGTTTAGATTTGTAGTAGGTGAGCTGGAGAGGAAGAAGTTGAACACATGGGTGAGTTTGAACTCAGGGGAGGACGTAACTTCTGTGTTTTGAATTTCATGTTGCCTGAACAGCAGAGCACGTGGAAGCTTGGCTGGGCTTTCCTCTGCACCACCACTGATGTTTTCAATGCTTTTCCTCTAGTCCAGAGCGTGGCAGGACAGAGCACAGGAGCTGGAGAGCAGCTTGGCCCAGGAGCAGGAAAACTGCCGCAAAACGCTGGCGGAGAAGGAGAAGGAAATTGCAGAGATAAGAAATCAGATGCAGGAGCAGCTGACTGACTACGAGCAACTCCTGGATGTTAAACTGGCACTTGACATGGAGATCAATGCATACCGGAAATTGCTGGAGGGTGAAGAGGAGAGGTAGGGAAGGACATGGCACAGAGGTGGTGTCTCTGTTATCTCTGTGCTTTTCTTGTCTTTCTCTCTGTTAAAAAGCAGGTTTTAGTGGTGCTTGACTGCTTTCCAAGGCACTGGTTTTGCCCCCTCCTGTCTAACGCAGTTCTAAGTCACCCAGAGACCGAACACACTGATTATCAGATCAGCTCTCAAGGCAGCAAACACCCTTTTTCTTTTTATTTTTTTAACCTTTAAAAATCTTTTTTTAATCTTCTTTTTAATCTATCTTTTTTATCTTTTTCTATATTTTTAAATTTTTTCCTTTCCCTTCCCTTTTTTTTCTGTTAAGGTCCAGCAGAGAAGAAGTAATGAACTGTCATCTGTATGCCTGTTTGGTGTCGTGCTTAATAGTCTTCTTCAAAATTAATTGCCGGGTTAATTAATTGTTACCCAAATTCCTCTAAGTACAGAATAATTTTAATAAAGTCATAGCCATTGTGATTGCCCAGCTCATCAACCAGCTGCATTTTCCACATCTGGCCTCAGAGTTCTTCCAGTGCTGAGAATTTTCACCTCTGTCACAACTGTCATTTAAAGCAGTTTTGTTCTTCCCTGTGTTCTGAGCTGCTCTCTGCTGATTCCTCTCAACTGTGGGGATGGAGCAGCCAAAGCTTTTATGCCGCTGTGTTTTTGCATTAATTTCCCACAGTGGCTTAAGTCTCCCTCCCTAGGGTTTTTGTTTCTTTGTAGTCTCCAACAAATGCACAGAAATGCTTTTATGCTCTTAATGTAGTAATCCATCAGTATTCTGTGCTCCAGGAGCATTAATCATCTGTTTGACAACATTTTATTCGCCTCTTCAGTACTTCAGCCTTCACTTCTTCATGTAACTTACTTTGTTTACTAGCTGCTGTATAAATCTATGGGAAGAAGAGGAGATGGAAGGAAGTTTATTTTAGAAGAAAGGTGGAAAAAGTGAAACTAAATCATGGAATCATTAAGGCTGGGAAAGATTTGAAACCCTCTCTTGACCCAGCGCTGCCGTGGTCAGCGCTAAGCCCAAGTTCCCCAGTGTCCCCAAGTGCCACATCCACATGTTTCCGACACATGGATGTTGGATGTTTGGATGATGATTCCACCGTGTCCCTGGGCAAAGCCTGACTGCATTTTCAGTGAAGAAATTCCTCCTGATACCCAGTGCACACCATCCCATGTGTCCCAGCTCCAGCTGTTCCCTCTCACTCTGTCCTGCGTTCCCCACAAGCACAGCCCGACCCCCAACTCACTTCACCCTCCTGCCAGCAAGTTGTGGAGGGCAAGGAGGTCCCTCCCTGAGCCTCCTTTTCCCTGATGTGATGTGTGTGTGTGTTTTCTCCCTTGCCCACACCAGGCTGAAGCTGTCCCCCAGCCCCTCCTCCCGGGTGACCGTCTCGCGCGCCTCGTCCAGCCGCAGCGTCCGCACTGCCGGCGGCAAGAGGAAGAGGATTGATGTGGAGGAGTCCGAAGCCAGCAGCAGCGTGACCATTTCCCACTCTGCCTCTGCCACGGGGAACGTGTCCATCGAGGAGATAGACGTGGATGGGAAGTTCATCCGTTTGAAGAACACCTCTGAGCAGGTTTGGGAGTGACCACGTGTGTTCGTGAGTTGGGGCGCCCGGGGCATCCTTGGCACCCTCGCAGCTCCCAGGCTGCACTTTGACCCCAGAGCTTGTGGCATTAAGGAACTGGTGTGTCCCAAAGAAAGCTTTCACACACTGCTCTGGATTGATGGTGACTTTTCCCCAGGGATTTTTGGTGCTTTTGTTTTGCTGCAAGGTGGCCCGTCCATCAAATCATTACCTCGCACTTCTGCGTTCTGCCTTGCAAGTAATGCACCTGTAAAACTTTACAGATGACATTGTTCCTGATCAGAAATGCTGCAAGCAGACACCAGGCTGCTTTAGAAACCTTTCCATCATTTTCTCTGCCTTAAAAAGGCTCACAATAGATAAACAGATATGCAGAATAAAGGTCTAGGTGAAATTAACTGCCCATATCCCTTGTATCTGCATAGAGCTTTCCTAAATCATGGTTTTCCTTCTTCCTTGGCTGCACCCACAATTTTATGAGCCCTAAGTTTCCATGCCAAAGCCACTGTTACAGTGACCACTGAGATTATATGATTCAATGTGAATACATTGGAATTTATATTGGAAGGGTACACACATCTACCCAAATTAAGAACCCTTTGATAAATAATAACCACTTCCTTATTTTGCCCTCAAAATGATGCTGTTACATACAGCACATTTCCCTCCTTTATCTTCACTAAAAGGCAGCCTGTTGTGATGGGCTGGCCTGGTTCCAAGTGTCCCAGTCCCCTCTAATCAGTGAGGATATGGACAGGCTCCTCCAGACAGTGATAATGTGGGTTTTAATCACCTGTAATTACCACACCTGGGGAGCAATGGTTTTGTTTAGTGAATTCAAGAAACCTTGACATTTCTCTTGGTCTAGACACTGCATTATGTAGATGACTCAATTCAGCAAGGTGAAAAACTATTTCTGGTGAGTCAGAATCAGCCCTTTTGTTGCTTTTTTGAGGGTTTTTTTGAGTTTCCCCCCACACGTATACTTGTTTAACGCATAGATTTCCCCCCCACCTTTTATTTAATTTTATTTAACTTCCCTGCACATCCCTTGTTTCGTAAGGAAGGAGAAGCATCAGTTTTGTTCCCAGTAACCATGGGTGGTTCATGTTTTTAGCACTTTTCTAGGGGGTCTAGATATTTGAGCAACTCCCTGTAGTGCAGTGTAATAAACTGTACTTGAGGAATATTCATGAGTGTTTTGACAGTTTATATAAATAAATAGATTTTAAAGATTTATAAAATCCTGTCTAAGTATGCTATGTCGTGGTGCAATGACAAACTGAATGTCAGCATCCATTGAATTATATAAGATTGTTTATTTTAGATAATTTTAACTGACAGTGGGAGCTGTTGAATGATCAGAACCTGTGTTTGTGGGAGAGCTGAAAAAATGCTTGTTTTGAATTTAAAAAAATACTTACTCTTGTTTTGAAGCAGTCATTCTGTGAAGATGCCTGTATATGATTTGTTAATGCTTTTCAAGTAGTTGATAGGAAAAAAAGCAATATAGGGATTATGTGGTGGCAAGTGTGCATATGTAAAACTATTTCAAGAATACTAACAGAAATATTTTGTTTTCTAGGAAGCCTGCTTGCCATTCTGTGCTTCAAAAAACAATAAAAATTTGTAAGGGGACTTTAATATTTAATACCTATTACTAATATGTATTTCTCTGGACCAAGTGATAACAAAACTGATGCAAATCATAAACATTAGTTAACATCAGAACTTTAAAAGCAAACTTTAAAAGAATGTATTAAGCTTTAACTTCAAATAAGAGGTAAGATAAATTAACATAAAATTATCCTAATTCCATGCTGAAGATCAAGTGATAATAAACCCTTTCACTGAAGTTTTATGTGTGTCACAACCTTAAAGATAAAATACACTACATGCGTAGCAGAAAATGAATGCTGGTGGAACCACTAATTTTTTTTTCTTCTTCCTCTCTCTTTTTTTAGGATCAACCTATGGGAGGTTGGGAGATGATCCGAAAAATAGGAGACACTTCTGCAAGTTACAGATATACCTCAAGATATGTACTAAAGGCAGGCCAGACTGTTACAGTAAGTGGTCAAGTTTCACTTGAAATGGACTTCAGGCCAACTTCTGTGGGTGAAAAAGACAAAAGGATTTTTAGTTTTGTCCTTCCTCTGTGTGTTTTCAGGAAGTTGTCACCTGTGTTTGTGTTGGGCATTTGTTGTGTTAATTACTGGGATAATTAATGGAGATGTTTTTCAGAATTTTCTGCATGAAGCACTAATTTTCACCATGTACAGGTGAAAATTTTACATTATATTACATATTTTAAAGTCCCTGCATTAAAAACACATGTGTTTTATTGTACAAAAATTTGGGATTTGCTTGGTTTTCCTCACCGGAAGGATTCACAGTGAAACGAAATACATTGAAATACTGCTAAACAAAACACATTAGCTGAATTTGGAAACGTGGTAAGACTGGCAAAAAAAATGTTCCTGTGTGACTTCTGTTGTCAGATCTGGGCTGCAAATGCTGGAGTAACTGCGAGCCCTCCCACTGACCTCATCTGGAAGAACCAGAATTCCTGGGGCACCGGTGAAGATGTGAAAGTTGTGCTGAAAAATTCTCAGGGAGAGGTAAAGAGCCTCAGATCTGTGTGAGATTTTTTCTCTCTAGGTGGCAGCACCTGCAAGGATTCAGATAAGTGCTCCATACCGGAATGCCACTGCAGTGGTTTTTGGGTAAAGTTTTCTCCCTTTGGAGAGCTAGCTGCAGTTTAGAAATGCCTCTAGTGAACCCTGTGATTCTATTTTTTTTACTCTGTATTGAGTCTGAATAGTGAAAAAATTACATGTTCAGGCACCTTCCTCATGGCAGGAGCTGGGCAGTGCCTTAGAACACGCCTTGAAAATAAAGTTTTGGTAATTCTTGAGTGATTTGTCTTCTAAATCAGTTTTTCTTAAGCCTGTGAGCTTATGAGGAGTGGGGAATCACACAGTGAAATCCACGTGAAGCAATGAGGGTATGGTAAAACTTGGGGTGGGATAGTTGCTGTGACATGCTGCAAATGAAAGAAAATATTTAAATATATATGGAAAAAAATCAGATTTTGGAAGAACCTGATGACTGTGTTGTCAGAAACAGTCCTTCTAATCATTAAGACATTTAAAACTAAGCTGCTTATGATCAATACTTGAGAAGTGTACAAACAAAATGAGTACAAGTAGTTTTCCCAGCAGCTGGAGCTTTCATTTCTCAAAGTCTTGAGCAGGTGAGAAACAGGAGATTTTTTTTTGTTGTTGTTTTTTTGAAGAGTTCAAGTCTTAAAACTGTCTTGCAGGAGGTTGCTCAGAGAAGCACTGTGTTCAAAACAACAGCACGTAAAGGGGAAGATGAAGAAGTTGAGGAAGAAGCAGCTGAAGCTCTGGATGAGGAAGACATTTACCGTCAGCAGGTATTTTCTTTTAGGGCTAGCAAGATTGTTTATGTTGAAAAAAACTGAGATTTAAGTCATGAATTTTAAAAAAAAACTTAAAAATTGAGTGCAGATGTTCTTTTATTTTATTTTTTTTTAATCAGTAATTAATGAAAACATGGAGCTGTCTTTTTGAAAATATTGCCTAATATATCCTCTTGCAGGGAAGTACATTTTTTTTTAAGTTTAAGATATGGGGATTTTTTTTTCCCCCTTAAACTCCATTCCTCTTAAGATTCCCCCCCATGCCAATTTATAGTAAAGCTTGGCTTCAGCAGCTGAATTTACTGAAAGTTTTCAGAATTTAAATCTCTTTATCTCTGATAGAGAAAATCATGTTAGTGTCTTATATTCAAATATTTTCTCTGATAAAGAGAGATACTCGCATATTTTCTCTGATTGAGATAATGTGAGATTTGAAAACTTTTTGAGAGAAAATGTGCCTGGCATGATGAAAAAATGAAGTTCTGATGATCAAAATTAAAAAAAAAAAAAAAGGACTGTGGTGGAAATCAGCAATGTTATATTTATTGCATACAACTTCACAAGGTTCTTCTTCATGCTCCCTCTATCACATATAGCAATTATTTGTATTTTTCTGTTGCCTGGCCTCTGTTACTCCTCAATAGGAAAGGACCTGTAACATGTTTTAAATTCCAGGGTGAAACAGGTTGTACAGCTTTGCTGACTCTTGTTTGTACCATGCCAGGGCAATAATTTCATATATTAAAAAGTGTGTGTGTGTGTATATGTATATATATGTATATATGCGTGTATATATATGTATGTATGTGCATATATGTATATATACATTCAATTATATATTAAATATAATTAAATGTTTAAATATATAATTGATTGTATGTAAATAGATAATTAATGTATGTTTGATAGATAATTAATATATAATGAATATTAAATCAATATAGAATATGTATTATAATTAATGTATACTTCCTATAAAATTAATATATACTTATTTAATACTATATATTAAAAAGCACATTAGATTCTTTTGAGTAGAAAAGCATTTTGAGCATTTTGCTGCTGGGTGATTTGTTGGTTTTTTGGGTTTTTTTCTGGGCTTTTTTTTGTTTTAAATGGTTCTCCCTGTTCTCAACAGGCAGAGCAAAGGGCATCCAACAGAAGCTGTGTGGTCATGTGAAATTTCAGCCACTCCAGGCTCCTCCAGCCGTGGTAATCCCTGCCTGCAGAACAGAGCCTTCTGAGAAGCACAACGTTATTTTCCTGTCTGTGAATTTTTAAAGCTGCGAGTCTGATGGCCTTAAACTTCCTCTGCCACTGAAAAAAAAAAAAAGCAAAAACAAAAAAAAAAGGAAAAAAAAAAAACAACAGCAAAGGAAAAAGGAAGGTTTGTCACAAGCATCTCGACTTCCTCGCAGGATGTGAGCTGGTAGCTCCTGACAAGGAGAGTTCAGCTGATGCTCCTGTCTCTCTCTCAGATTTATACACCAGTCTCTCTTCATTGAAACCTTGCTGGAGTAGGAATATTCCAGTGTGTTTTGGGGATCGATTTTTTTTAGATTATACCACTCTAGACTAGTTGCTACGACCTCTTTGTATTTTAGGTGCTGTTGGGGATTGGTTTAGAGTTCTTAATTCTGGAAGAGGATTCATGTTACACCTTGTAGTTGTGTTGTTAAGATAGTGTTACCAGCTTAAATTTTCTTATGTGGTTTTTTTCTAACAAATTAGAAAGCTGTTTTAATACGAATTGCCTTACTTGTTTACAATTTTTAGTAACAAAACAAAGTCTCTAGAGGTCTAGTCTACATTTGTATGGGAAACAGTTGTAATTTTGCCAATGCTGAAAGTTTTTCTGTCCTTTTCACATTATTCCAATGTCTGAAAAACATTTTAATAAAGTATGTCTGTGCTGCAGAGTAAAGTTTTTGGAATTTGTTTCTTCCTAGAGCTGAGCTAAAAGTTGAATGAGCGTTGAATCCTTGAAATTTGATGGGCTTTGAAGCTGAAGAAACATCCATTAAATGGAACAGTGGCATTTGAGGTGCTAAGATTTCTTCTGAATAATGACTGATACTGCTTCACATTTGGAAAATCAATTCTTTAGGGCTTTATTCACACTCTGTTTCATTTGTGCTCATCTTGGCTCATGGTTCTGTTCTTACTGGACTGGCTTTTATTGCATCCTGCAAGTACCAGGTTAAGCAATGTGAGCAAGCACAGTAGCATAAAGAGAAATTCAGTAAAATACTAAAATAGTTGTCTTTGACACAGCCTGAATTTATTGTTTCAAATGCACAGCCAGAATTTTGGAAGTTGATTGGAATTTTTTTTTAATTGACTGGACTTTTTTTTCATGGCAAAATTAAGATTTTGTTTTTACATGTCTTTCACCTTGGATGAGCCCTTTTCTGGTGGAATTTCAACCATGTGCCAGCAGAAGGTAGAAAGGGATGAGTTGATGTACAAATCTTAAGTTATGGTAGGAACCTTCCTGCATGATCAGATTCTTGGTTACAGCTTTTGTAGAGCCTGTTCTTCGATGACAATGGGAGAAATGCGGATTTTAGAATAGTTCTTCCTTTTTTTCATTGCTGTGGCAGGAATTACTGTAAATTAGAAGAAGGGAGTGTTGGGGAACACCACTGTGAAACGTGCTGCCACAAGGTGGAGGTCTTGTTTTGCTTGGTTTTTTTAAATACTTGTACAGCAGCACTCCCTGCACTTCCCTGCAACTTCCACACCTCGATTATCATTGGTTCTGGCATTAGGTACAAATTGCATCCTCCTGCAGGTGAAAACTCTTTAGCAATTTACTGCTTGTAGCTGGATAAGCACTTTACCAGAAATGTTTCTGCTCAAATACACTCACTCCTGTAAGAGACAGATTAGGAATTTAGGAAACAAGTGGTTTGACCTGTGCAGCAAACCAGTGAACTGCATTCTTTTTTTCCAGTGTTCATTATAAAAGCCCCAGTGTAGTCAAAACTGGTGCAAATTAGTTTATGGTGCTGTTGACAGCAGTTTTGTGCTAAAAATTGGTTTTTGCTTTGTATTTCCTCGTTCATGATTTTACATCACATATGTCCAAGCAGACAGCAAAATATGGACAGAGGAATTAGTGAGTAAATTCTGTTCAACAGATGCTAATTATTCATTTCCTTCTATAAATTATGCAATTTTAAATGCTGGTCTTAGTTTAAATTTTTTCCATGAAAATTTATCTTATCAGTGTATCATTTTGGTACTAATTTGGGGGTTTCTGGATTGAAAAGGATGGGTTTTATCTCTGAAACACTGCATTTCATATTCATATTGCACTGTAAGCTGTATCTGTACTTCAAGTTAAATGCTGCTGCTTGTACAGGAATGGCCACGTGAAAACTATGAAGGATTTTTCTCTAGGCAAAGAAATCAAGTAGTTGATGGAGAATAAAAGCTCTTAAAGACCCTGTCCCAAAGAGGACAAGTGGTAATAGCTGGTGGTTTTTAGAAAGGGAGTGGAGGCTGAATGTGATGGATGTGAATGCTTATTCAGCCTTTCCTGGACATCAAGGAAAGGCTGGGACAGTTAATTATTTATAATACTCAACTAGCTCCATCACAGGATTATGGCAGAAGTTTGCTATTTTATCTCAGGTTTTGCTTGGTGTGCATTTATTGCTCAGAGCCTTTTGCTGATCTCCTGGTTTCTTTTTAGCAGGTTTGCATAAATACAGAATTCCTGTGTGATAAAAACACTGTGATTAACCCCAAAGAAAAGCTGCATTTGGGGCATCAATAAGGCACATTACAGCTTAAGATGATTGACTGATAGAATTTTTCTACGATTAAAAATTAACTCTTGGATGTGAGGTTTCATAGCTGTTCTGCACTTTCAGAACAAAAAAATATTCTTTTTGGCAAGCAAGTCTTACTTTCTGCATAATAATAGAAGCTATGGAGTTAAACTGTGACATTGATTTCCCCTGCAGCTGCAGCATCTTGTTTTTGAGGGTGGTGTGTTTTGTTGTTGCTCCTGAGGGCATTGTGTACATAGGATATCAACATTTGTCCTCTATTTTGACAAGTTTTATTGGGAAAGTATTTGGTACACTTAGATTAAAGAAAATTCCTTTTGGTTTTGTAACCTCTCAACACCAAAGGGAGGACAAGTGTTTTGTAGCCTTGCCACAAGTAAATGTGGAGGAGAGGCTGTCAGCAAAAGATGTAATACCTGAAAGCAGGTTAAGACATATAACCTGCTTTAAGATGTAACCCTTGATTTTTAAAAAAGCTGTTTCATTTGGAAATACTCATGAAACTAAGTTTGAAATGTGGAGTAACACAGTGGATCAGTGTGGTGTCACCATCAGTGTTGGGACGAGCTCTGGTTATTGTTTATCTTCATTGATCTGGAGTGTTCCCTAAGTAAATTTGGAGATAACACTAAACTGGAGTTCTGGATAACACTAAATTGCATCTGCTGGAGGGCAGGAGGGCTCTGCAGAGGGCTCTGGACAGGCTGGATCCATGGGATGAGGGACAGCCAGGGGAAATGCTGGGTCCTGCCCTTGGGTCACAACAATCCCCTGGAGCTCCAGGCAAGGTTCAAACAGGATATTAGGAAAAGTTTCTTCACTGAAGGGGTGGAATGGGCTGCCTAGGGAAGTGGTGGAATCATCATCCCTGTGAGTGTTCAACGAAACCTGTGGATGTGGCACCTGGGGACATGGTTTGTGGTCAGCATGGTGATGCTGGATCAGTGGTTGGGCTTAATGCATCATCTTTTCCAACCTTAAAAATTGTGTGGTTCTATGAGTTGGCATTGTAGTTTTAAAGATGCTTTTGAATTCCCTATAACTGGCAGTAAAGAGGCAGGGCACAGTTCTGCTTGCAAGGAAAATGCTTCTTTAATTAACCAGTTCTGTATTAAATGAAGCGCCATCTCACAAAAGGTAGCAAATAAAAATGTTTAATTATTAACAGGGTTTTTTTTTTTTTGTTTGTTTCAAAGGGAGAGCTTCTTTAGCTCTCTTAGTGCCTGAGTCTATCCCAGTATCTGTTCTCAAACCTCTTTCTGGTGGTACCCATTGCATCAAAGGCCAGTTGCATTTATTGGCTCTGGGTTCCTTTTTGCAGAGTTGTCACTTTGCCCTGTGTGACTTTGTACTGGTGCAAAGCTGGTTTAAATAAGTGAAATGTAAATGACATTTTGAGGTCTCAGTCTGGCAGAACTGTTCAGTTGAGTAACGAAAAAGAAAACCCCAAACAACACCAAAAACTGAAGTATCTTTAGCAACTGCTTCTGTTGTGACTTCCTTCCAGCTGAACAGAGAGCTGGGGTAATTCTCAATCTTTATGTAATGTGATAGGCAAGTCCTGCAGGGAAAAAACGATATTTAAAAAGTAAAACTTCCTCATTGTACATTGCATTCATCACACTGAATCAGAGCAGGCTGCTTTTATCATTTGCAACTGAAAATATTGGCTCAAATACTGTTGAATACTGTTCCTTCCATGTAACTTCTTATCTGGAAAAGGAATGTAAATGACAAGGTCCAGCTGCATGAGAAGAAAGCATAAAGTTGCTAAGAGAGAAGTTGAATGACATTTTTAAAATATAAACAGGTGGTCACTCATCCTGTCTTTAATTATGTTCTTTAATTAATTTTGTTTTCTAAGGAGGGCATAACACAGGTGTCATTGTACTGCCAGGAGATTTGCTGGCTGTGGCTTCTGCTGTGGTTAATTTTGTCTTTCACTTCTATCAAGACAGAAATGGGTGTTGCTGCTATTGTAGAAAATATTCTGTAATAATCTCTTTTTAGTAATCTGCTGTAATAGTCTAGTTTTTTATGGAAATTTGGGCTTGGTGTGACATCTACAGCATCAACTCGTGGAAGAAAAATCAGTTCCCATCTGGGAGATCCTTCTGTCTGTAAATCTCTAGAGCAGAAGTGAGATTAAGAAGTAGAATCTCTCACCTCCCAGCTCTTATGTTTTAGGAAAAACAAGGAAGAGTGCTTTTCCCCATGGGTTTAATGCAATGTTAAGTGTCTGACTGGATTTTTCCTGCCACTTTTTTTTGCCTCAAGAAAATCCATGGGACACTACTGTGACTTCACCAGGCAGTTCTGCTGTGCTGCTGCATCAAGCACAGAAACTGGGTTAATTTTTCCTCTCTGTCTGCTTCAATATGCCTTCTTCAGGTAAGTAAAGGTGTTTTTACACCAAAAAAAAAAATCCAAACAAAAAACCAAAACCAAAAAACTAATTAAAAAAAAAATTGAAATCACACAGATGAGCTGGCCCAACCCACTGTGCTGATCTCTGTGCATGGACCTTGCAGCTTCACTTGAATAGAAGTTTCCCTGAATGATTTGCCACTTAATTCCCTATCCACCCTGATTTTTGGTTTCATGAGGCAAAGCGAAGAATAGCACTCATTAAGAATAACAATTCTTTCAAAGAATTCGAGAGCAGTAATAAAGTTCTGAACAAAACTTACCTAAAGTGTGTGTTGTAGGCATCAAAACACTGACAGCATCCTGACCCAGCTAGATTTGCTTTATTTCTTTGCCCCTGGCCAGCAGATATTTATTTAAAATCTGGAATTCTGCATTAGTGTTCAGTCTTCATTCCAAATAATTTTTGCCATTGGGAAGAGGTATTAAAAAAGAATAAAATAAAGCACTACAGGTTTTAGGTTATCACAGAGACTGTGATATCCTTATCTTCAGAGCCTTGTTTAGTTTTCACAGGAAGAGAAGCATTTATTCACAGCCAAACATGAGCAGCCCCAGCCTTGTCAGACAGATGAGTACAGATCTGCAGGTTCATGGCTTTCCTACACATCTTGACTCGTTGTGTAAGTGCCTTTCTGTTGGAATGAGGCTGTTATTGCTTTATATCCCCATGATTCTCCTATCCCCATGACTGACAGTCACAAAGAACATTGTTAAATAACATGCTCACAGCTAGACTGGTCCACAGAGAGAATAAAGAAATTTAACAGATTTGGCTTTGTGTACTAAGCTTTTTCACCCCCACAGAGCACACACAAAACATCAAGTAACTTCTTGTCTGATGGTAAATACCCATAATACCTTGAACTTTATGAATAACAAATTATTAGCCTTCCTGCTATGTCCTCCTTTTGATTTTCAGTTCCTGCAGTTTTTGGAAAACAAAGCACATGGTGGTACTGCCATCCGTGCACAATTCTAAGAAATTCATCTGTTCAGAGGGGCTCTGTATCAATTTCTAATCCTAGCAGCATTTGGCAATGAGATTTTGTGTAGTTATTTAAAATAAGTGTGTCTCTTCTGGGAGTGAAGGATTGCTGAATGAATTAGGCATAAAACCAAGGGGAAGCAGATAAAGTCACCCAGGAATAAGGTCTGATTTTACACTCCAAATTCAACTTGGTCACCACAGAAAACTGTGTATTAAATATTTTTAATTTTTTTTTGTCTCAGTGCTACCATGAGAGGTCAGGGTTTGCATACACTCTGCAAAATCCTACCTGTCAAGCTGGAGTTTCTGCTGCTTTAAAATAATGCTGTTCTTCATGCAAGATGAGTGCCTGCTTCCTAAAACTTATCTGATGATCTCATTCATTATGTATGCAGAGCTTTCCCTACACAAAAGTAAGCTGTAGAGTTAAATTCAGCCTGGTATAAATGCAGGATATGTTCGCTAAGTTTGAATTCACACCAGCAGAATGTGCACTTCACTGAAGAATATGGTGGTGCTTCTTCATGGAAAAGTAGAATATCTTTTTTTTTTCCTGAGTGCTATGTACTATAATATTTTTGACAGGAAGATTATTGCAATTTGTGTAATTTTTCTCTTGCGCATGCTAGAGTCATAACTGAAGAATCT
The DNA here is from genome assembly GCF_901933205.1 of Camarhynchus parvulus. Lineage (NCBI taxonomy): Eukaryota > Metazoa > Chordata > Aves > Passeriformes > Thraupidae > Camarhynchus > Camarhynchus parvulus. The sequence goes on from NC_044601.1 coordinate 4,300,360, forward strand.
TCCTGTCAGACCTTCCCTGCCAAATAGGAAACGGGTAATACAATTTTCCAATCACTTTGTAGCATTTAAATAATGTGCCAATTTGTAGAGCTCGTTGCACACAGATTTTAATAATCAAAACATTGGTATAATGGACCTGGAGATAAAATCAAATGAGGAAATGCCATTGCTGCGCTTTAGGAAGCAGAAATAAATACTGGTTACTGTCCAGCTGCCTAAAGAAACAGTACTGCAGGAGCGAGAAATCATAAAAACAAAGCACTTTTAAAACCTGTTTTGCATTGTTAATTACCATAGTTTAATACTTTAAACAATAAAAAAAGTTTGCATCACTCGATGACGCAACAATTAACATATTTGCAGAATCCATAGGGTCCCTGCTCACTGAACACGTTTGGCAGCTTAGCAAATGCCACAGGATGATTGCAGCATCCATGACTTAGAATTCTGACTGTGGTTTATCCCTCTGCACTCAGTCTGTAAATCCAAATTGCACATTCCTGGGTGCTGGGTGCCCGACCCCGATGGGTCTGAGGAAAAACAAACCTCCTGTAGTGTGCAGCTGCACCCCAAATCACACGATTGTCTCCTTGGAGCTCCTTTTGAGGGGCTGCAGGCCCAGCAGGGACTGCTGGGTGGAGGGGACGTTGGCAGATTTTGGGATGAGGAGCATCACCCGCTGATTGTTCCGACGCCACTCGTGGTACAGCCGGCAGTGGTACCTGAAGGACACCTGGGGACACAAGGGACACGAGCTGCCTTCAGTGACTGGCACCCTGCAAGGGCCCAGCTGGGGCTCCAAAGGCCTCCCAGTGGGACAAAATGGGTGAGAACTGGTGAAAAGAGAGACCCACCATGCCCCAAGCTACCAAAGCACATGAGAAAAACAGCCTGTGACTGTTTTACCTGTCATTCCCCTTTTTTCACAGCCTGAAAAATCAGACATCCTGCCTCTGCCTTTCCCAAGAGATGTTGGCACTGATGGAATAAGAATTGGGGATATCTTCTCTTGCTTCAGGTTGTTAAATTGACAAAGAATGTTTGCAGGCAGACGAACACAGGTATGTTCTACCTTGTAATATTTTACCGCTGAATGCCTCAAAGTTGGGCTTGCACAGAGTCAATGAGCTGGCAACGTGTGTGTCTCAATTTAAATTGTCTCTGGAATTTTGTTGTTGTTGTTGTTGTTGTTATCAGGTGTTTCAACCTTTATGTGGAAATGTGATTGCTGTGGAGATGCAAGACAGCTCGGCCTCATGTTTTTAAAAAATGGTTTACAACTTGTTTTAGTGGCAGCCAAGCATTGTGGGAGTTGAAGCTGTGTAAGAGGATGTGTATGTGCAGTTATAAAAAAAACCACACACACAAAAAAACCCCCAAAAACCAAAAAACAAAACCAAAAACCAAACCAAACCAAAACAAAAAGAACAAACTGTAAATTTTGAGAGAAATGTGTCAAGTGATGATTGTTTTCTTCTTGAGCTGTGGGCAGGAGTTGACCTATGCACTGTAACCTTTCCATACCGCAAAAAGAACTAAAGAAATGTACCTTCTAACTAAAGAAATGTACCTTTCAATGATGTCCTACAAGGGCTAAAAAATACTTCTTTTTTTCTTTTTCTTTTTTTAATTAGACCTTTTCACAGCTGTCTGAGGAAAACCTATAAAGCTTTGGTTTACTGAGCAGTTTTTTTTGCAAAGACATCTCTTCAGATTGATCCCCCCAACTTTCAACCTCCTTTCCCTGAAGGAAAGCATCCTGCATCTTCTGTTTCTGTGGAGCAGTGTGTGTGAAGGAATATGAGAAATCTCTTCTCAAAAGACACCGCAGGAGGAGCAGAAATCACTTGGAGTAGTGAGAAGGGTGAAAACACCCGAACACCTGCAAAGGAATGCCCGGTAAAATTCAGTGACAGGTTCAGGAAAGTGAGCTGGAGTTCAGGTTGGGTTTTCAAGCAGCACAACATGAGGTTCTTTGACTAATAGCTGCAGTGTTAAACTAGGTCTGTATGTTATACAAGCGAAAGCAAAGTTTTAAAATTAAAACTAAAATTTATATTTAAATTAAATTAGTTTTTAGATTTAGATTTAAATTTAAATTTAAATTCTTAGTTTAAGTAACAATCCCCTTTTTGTGTCTGGAGCTTTCTTCTTGTGAGGACCAAGTGCCTTTTTTGGTGTGCATGTGTGTGTTAAAAATACAGAGTAAAAAGCAACAGTGTTTTATGGATAACTTGTCTGTTTTAGAGGGAGGGATAAAACAGCTTCTGGGATGCTAAAAATAACATCCCTGCTGCTCACTGCTCACTGGGATAACTGTGGTGTGTAAATAATCTGTATGCCAGCCTTTGCCTCCAGAGAAGGAAGGCTGATTTACTGGAATTAAAGCAAAGTTTCAGTTCTCTTCATTTCCCCAGGACCTAAAGGAATATTGTGTCATCCTGTGTGTCATTTACCCTGCAGCTCTGAACCTATTCCCTGCACAGCCATAGCTATGTAACAGGATTCTCCCACTCCTGAAAATGACAAGGCATGTGCTGCTGAAGAATTCAATGAAATTTACACTTCTGTGTGTGTGGGACCATTCCTTCCTGCACACAAGGGGAGTCTGGAGCCCTCCCCGAGGCAAACCCAGGCTGGGGCTTTCCTTCCTCACTGAAAGGAGGGTTATTTTGCCTCCCAGCTTCAATCATTTGGTGATTCACTCCCCTAAAGACCTTCCTGCCTTGCCCTTCTCGAGTGAACACAGTGCTCCCCTAGCCCATCCATCTCCTACTGCCCCAAATGACAATTTAAAATGGAATTACAGCTGTCCACAACTGAGCGAGCATCAAAGATACTGAATTTTGATTAAATCAACCAAGGTATGCATTTATATAAGGTTCATTACCACTAGCATGTTCTCCAAGAGCCAATAGCACATTTCCCTGTGTGCTTTGGAAGGGGTAAAATTTATAAAGTGAATATAAGGGATTTTTGCCTCTTACTCTGTAAATGCAACACCCAGGGATAAGCACCAAAGTTGGGATGCTGCAGTAGTCTTAATAAACAAGATTGTGTCATGGCTAATTAAATCCACCTGAAAAAAATGCCTTTTACCCCTTCCAGCAATTTGGTGATGGTGAATTAAGTATGTTAGGTAAATTGTTCAGCATTTTGGTTTCCAAGACAGCCACACACAAAGCAAATTTGAACAATATTTGCTAGCATACCTGCCAGGCACATCGACACCCAGCACAGCAGGAAAAACAAGTGTGGCCTCACTGCTGGAGTACATGGCCTGTCTCAGGAGACTGCTGCTGCCTCACAGAAAAGCAGAAAACAACAAAAAAGATGAACTGCACGAGGCTGAGGCAAAACTCTGAGCTTTTCCTCCTGCCTGCATCCCTCAGGGTTCACAAATGTGCAGATGAGATTTCCCTTTCACAGCTTTCTTGGAGATACTCGTGAGGAAGTATGGGGGTTTTTGTGCTCTCCTCACACCCCCTTTTCCTCAGGGCTCAGCACAAGGGGGAGTTTCTCACTCCACCAATGCAGTTTTTTTTAAAAGTGCCACCTCCTCAGCAGCTTACACAGGCCCAAATCTTCTTGAAGGGGTCTGGGATAGAGTGTGGCCATAACCAGAGGGGGCAGAGCTGTGTGCTGGCCCTGTGGGATGTGGCCATGCCACAGAGTCCTGGCTTGACTATATGATGCTTTTATCGCCAGTTGTCTCATTTTGTTTATGCTGAATAACAAGTTTTGCACCTTTAAGACTTGTTCCAAGAGTGAAGGGACGGAGAGAAGAAGCACGGAGTTTCTTTTCAGGCACTGCACTCACTCCTCCACATTCCTGCTCCTGGACTGTGCTGTCTGTGGATGGACAGACAGCGGGACAGAGCTCTCCTTTGCTTTTAGTTAGTTTTAGCTAGCTGAGGCAAAGAAGTTCCCTGGACTGTGGGTTTTCCCCCTTTCTCTGGACCTGTTCAGACCTTCTCCAGACTGAACACTAGAAGACCATTGGCAGCTCACACCTGTGGCCCACCGGGCCGGGCCCGGCCTGTGACATTTCCAGCACCACAGGGACTGATCAGAGACTGCGTGAGCTGAGCTGCAGCCCGGGGAGGGCACTTTGTGAGTTTGTCTCTCTTTTGAAGCATCAAGAAGTTTTATTGTTTAATATTGTTTAACTTTTATTGCTTAATAAATAGTTTTTTTTACTTTTCTCCAAGGGGGTGTTTTCTCCTGGCTCGGCTGGGAGACAGGCCACTGTGATTCTGCTTTCCTAGAGGAGGCCCTTTGAGGGGTTCTCTCCCAAATTTGCCCTCAAACAGGACACACACATGGGCAGGTTGGGCTTTTCCTGCCCCAGCAGCACAGCCTGGCACCATCTGAGTGCATTGCTGTGAGTGCTACCCCTCTGCACCCACCCTGCTCTTCCCACGGCACAAAAAGAGGTGTGAAATGTCAAATACAGCATTACACTGGGCTTCTCAGTGAGCTGCTACACCATGGCTTGATGAACACCCATTTTGGCGGCTGTCCCCTGTGTTCCTCTCATTTCTGCTGGGCCAGCTGGCTGCCAGTGCACTGGGGCCACTAAATTATCTCAATTCAACAACTTGAGAGCACAAGTGGCTCTCAGGATGGATTGCCATGAGAGTGACTCGTGCTGGGGTGCAGGATGCAATTTAACCTGCACTGGAAAAGCAGCTCTGTTTTTACAGACCTGGGCACGTGTGCGTTCTGACTTCCCCCACATCCAATACTTTTGAATTGTAAAATTGGCAAGACGGTGCATTAGAATAAAATCTGAATCCTCTGTGGCAGCCAAGTTGTTCACCTAAATCTTTTTTTGTGTGTATGTGTGCTGTGTCTTCACCCTTTGCACATCACATTTGGTGAAACTCCCTCCTGTAGTGTGGATTCTTTGGGGTTTTAATGTTAAGGTTGGCATTAAATGTGCCACACAGTATTTTTTGTTCAGACTCAGATGTTTATTAGTTTTTTTCTATATTACAGTTCCACAAATTGAGAGTTCTACAGTACTTCACTCTAACAAACTAAAAGTGGAGCTGTATCTCTCTCTTTACAAGGTTTTTTTAAGGATAAACTCTCTAATTATGAAATGACATTTATATTATTTTTACTTTTAACTTAATAGCTAACTACTTGTGGCCCGCAATGTGGACTTTTTTATCTAATTACACAATACTACCTGAACTCATGAAGAAGAAGGTGAAGAGGAAGGACAAGTCTTCACCCTAAAATCTCTATCTGGTTTTATATATATATTACTATATTCTAAAACTTTACGTTTTCTGCTATGAGATATTACACACTTTTATTCATATTATACACACATAATCCCAGTTCTATCATTCCATTTTGGAAGCCTTTTCCATGGTCTCAGGTCAAACGCGGTGTGCTCCTGGGGGTCAGTGCCTGTCAGCACAGAAAGTCCAAAATTCTCAGCATCCAGGGTCCCAGCACTGCAGCATCTGTCTTGAACTCCCCCGTGCTGCTTCCCTGCCTCCCTCCTGCTGTCCCCACTGGTGTTTGGGATTTGGGAATCCTTACCCCGGAGCAAACTGCCTTTCTGGTGTCCCAGGGAGCTTGAATGGTGTGGAAATAAGAGGTTTCTTGCAGGTGCACTCTGCCCTCACCAGCACAGGAGGCAAACAGAAGCAAAGCTCTGTGCCATCACCTAGAGCGCTCTGTGCGATTCATTTTCCCGTTTCTGCCCTTTCCCTTTCCCCCTGTGATTTACACAAAACCCCTGACACTTACCAGGGTCCAAAAGAGGTAAATAGTGAAGAGTGCCACAGTGAGTGCAATGAGGCCAACAGCTTCCAGCCTACTGCTAAAGTGCAGGTGGTCCACAGCTCCTCGCAGGCACAGCCAGCCGGAGACGGTGGCCAGCGGGGTGATGAACAAGAAGCACACCATGTCCCCAAAGAGAGTCCTCTTCTCGTGCTGGGGGCCTGGGTTCCTCAGCCACTGCACAGGCACAACACAGCCAAGGCAGGTGTCAGCACAGGGAGGATTTTTTTACCCCCAGCTCAAAGCACAAACCCACCCCTTGTAGGACTGAACGCGGACGTGGCTTTTGTTGTTCCCCTGGGATGCCTCTCATGGATCTGTAGGTTTTTAATGTATAGCTCTATAGTACTTTTCTATAGCTCCTCCAGAACTTCACACTGATATATATACTAAGAATTTAGAAAGCAAATCAAATTGCATCAAATTTGATCCCTTGCCCTCCTGAACCACCCTTGGAACCCCAAGAACTGGAGTTCCTGCGTTCTCTGGAATTGGATTTTTATGTTAATTTTATATACAGTGGAAGAAATCAGTCTAAAACTTTTTAACTTTTTAAAACTTTCTCCCTATCACCCTGTGTAAAAGAATCAAACCTTTTGGTACAATTACACTTCTGGCAGCCTTTCAAAATCCAGTAATCCTGCCATCAGGAATGTTTTTAGTTTATAAAGATCTAGCCTGAGCCTTTCAGTGGCTGGAGTTTTTAACTAAAAGATTCTTTTCAGGATAGGTATGTATGTGATAATTGTATTAATCATTATACCTTTCAATCTGTGCATACATTAATGAATAAGGCAATTAAAGGAGTGGTTTTGGTTGAAAAGGAAGGGGGAGATGTTGAGGGACATAGACAGATGATGGACTTTGGACCTGGTTAACATAAGAGATTTGATAACATCATGCTTTGGCAAAAGCAAACAGAACTTTGAGGATTGCAAGAGGATTCAATCAGATGGGTTTACCAGAAAAAGAAAATTATACCAAACTTCTGCAAGCAAGACATGTTTAAAATGCGTAAGTTTTTTAATGTGATTTTTGACCCAATCATTACTAGCCTCCTTAAAATAGTATATAAGTGTTTGTATCCCACAATAAATCAGATTCTGATCACCAAATCACTCTTTCTCGTCTTTCTCCGTCACTGACACTTTTTCTGCCCTCTCTCACATTTCAGAATAAGAAGCCAACCCTTTCTAACAGGTTCTTGGAATTCTGTTTAGCCTCACTCTCAAGAAGAGGACTTCTAACCAGGAAACCTTGTTTTTCACCAGAATTTGAGAAGCATAACAAAATGTAGGGCAAACAACATCCTGGACCAACTCCAAGGGACAGACCCTGGGGAAACAAGTCCCTTACTGCATGTACCTGCTAAATATACTAATTAATCAACATTATTATAATTAATACTAATTAATTTTTTAAATTGTAGAAATCCCATATCACTCACTTGCATACCTACACTTTGTGCACCTGAAAGCTTTAATTAAAGAACTGTTTTTTACCTTACCACTCTTAATATTAAGGTTTTCCTTTGTTTTTTAGGCAACACAAGAGATCTGAATTTCTCCCCCTTGCCTCTTGCTGGTGTCCACCTTTATCTGTACCCACCATGACATTTATTCAGCTATGGTAAAGGCTGCCTTGAGAAATGTTTTATGTAGTGCTGCCCCTACTTTTTGCCCACTGGCTTCTTTGAAAAACTCCCTTCTTAATATGTAAACGTGCAGAAAATATTTTAACATTTTCCATGCTATTTTAGGGATTTCTTTTTTAGCATTCTGCTAATAACATTTGCAGAGCCATTTTCAACTTGTTTTCAGATACCCCCACGTTTGAGCAGAGTTCAATGCACACAAGGTTATTTTTATTAAGAGGGTATTAATCTTGAGAAACAGAGTGCCTGAAAGTCAGCTGCTGAAGCAAAGGTTAGGGTTGAACAGCTATCAAACCCACACACCCACATTTCTATAAACAGGATTTGAGATAGCAGAGGTGAAAGAAGTTCCTACAACAGCACATTGAGGTTTTTTAATTAAAAAAAAATAAAGTAAACCAAGCCAAACCTCATCACACAAGTCAATATTTGAACAGGAAAACTACCCAGCCCTGTACTTTTTGCCAATGTGGGCTGTAGGGTTTGGTCAAACCTGTTCTGCAGCATCATTTTATGAGTTTTTGGGGCCAGTAGAACCAGATGAGGCTCATGCACCCCTAAACACTTTGGTCCTCTTAATTCTGCAAGTGTGTTACACATTGGCAGTAGAAATCCTGTCTCATGTACAACTCAGGAATTTACAACACAAAAAATATGTTAATAAACTTTTTTTTTTTCAGGATGTAGGCTTTTAACTTGCTTGAACACTTCTGAAATGCTAAGGAAGTGCAAAGCACTTTAAACCAGCTACATATTACTGTAAGCAAGAAGTTGTAAGGGAAGATGCCAATTAAAGAGGGAGGCTCAAAACTGGTTTTTTCCCTCTCCCTAACCAGGAAAGATGGTAACCAACTGTGGTCAGTTTACCCCAAGAAGCAGCTAAGCCCCAACACAGCCATTTCCTCACCCTCCATCCCATCAATATGAGGGGGAGAACAGCAAAAAGCTGCAAGCAGAGTTTTTTTCAGCAGAGCTTGTGCAAAATAAGGGGACACATATTCATATTTGAACATATTTTTCTTTTACTGTAGCTTTAAAGGGAATGCTAAAAAGTGAGTAAAATTCTCTCACTACTTTCCTAGGAGTTTTCAATCCATTTATTTAAAAACAGCCCCAAGGGTTTATGCACAACAGCTCCAGGTTATATCTGGTTGCTTCTGAAAAGACTGCAGCCTTCCCCTTGTTTTCCATTTCCTGTAGTCCCTGCAATTTCCAGGAGTCCCTGAAACCACCAAAAAACCAAGAGGAGCTGAAAACACTTGATAACAGAGATTGTGCTTTTAAAGGTTTTAAAGAAAGACGGCAAAAAAAAAAAAAAAAAAAAGGGTTTGTGAAAAGCACTTGTTTGAAAGGTGACCTGGAAGAGAAATGGTGGTCAATCGTACACTTCTCCTCGACCTCTACAGGAACTGCAGATGTTCACCACTTTCCCAGGACAGACTTCAAAGTTTTGACACCCGTGCAGCTCAGATAGTGCAAGAAATAGTTCCCAGTTCAGAGCAAGGAGGAAGAACATCAGGAATGCAGGGAGGGAGCACAAATGTCAAGGTATGTGCTGTTATCCCCACCCTGTGACTGTCACTACACACAGTGCAGTGCACCTGAATTAAGACAGCATTTCTCACTGTGCCATCAAACCTGACTGAAAGTTTGAGCAGATTAAAAAGGTGTGGAGCTGCTTCACAGGCTGATGGCTGCCTGCTCCCAATGCCCTGTGGCACACGAACAAAGAGTCAAACCCAAGCAATTCAAATATTAGATGAGGTTGTGACAGGCAAGAGTAGTATTAAATAATAAATAAAGCCATCACAATTCTACAGTCTAACCTCAAAAAGCCGGAAGGATTTTGTTAGCTAGCTCTGAAGTACAAGTCAAAAGCACAGATTAAGCAATTTCAGTGGTTGTACAGATTTCAGTCACAGCACTTATTTTTCTCCTGAAGCAGTGCACACCTGCTTCTAAATCTGCTTCTGTTTCTAGGTCTCAGTCATTTGTTTTTGGAATGGAATGGGCACTGTCAAGCTACTTTATAGCTAAAAAGCCAAGTCAGCAGATCCTTTTGTGAAACTCATACCCACACAGGGATCCTAACAAAGCCCTGAGCTGATTAATTACTGTGGCAGTATGGTATGGACTACCCTGCTGGCCAAGAACGAGATGTAAGGCCAGATGAAGCTGTCAGATCTGCACTGTGACACCCTGAAATCTGTCTTATTAAAATGTGTCAACGTGCCCAATTATTTCTGCAATAAATCCAGACTCTCAGAGTGATAATTTCCATTTAGGGGAGCAGGGGAAGGAAAAAAAAAAAAGGAGGTAGAAAAAGGGTCGTGTTTGAAGTAAAATGCTGGCCTGCCTGGATTTTTGTGAAGAGAAATCTTAAAGTGATCATTGTTCCCTGCTCCTGATCCACTGGTAACTGGAGCTGGAGTAACAACACATGAAATGACTTCAGCTATGGCAGGAAAAATTATTTCAAGAACTTAAAGCAGAGTGCCTGATGCAAAACCCAATCTTGTCTTGTGACTGAGACAAGCCAAGAAACTCTTTGAGACTCCAGAACCTCAGAGAGATGGGGGTTAACATTCATCTCAACAAAGTTACTCTCTAAATGCATCTTGGGGAAAGCCAGAAGGGAGAACTGAAGGGGGCCATCAGTGAAGTTAAAGTGCTGCTTAAGGTGAGGGACAAGGTTGGCCTAAGAATAGATGGATAACTGTTGTCCCCAAATAAATTTAGGATAAGAATCAAAAAAAGCATCCTCATCCTTCAGAGTATCCTGCTCTACAGCAGCCTCCCAGGAAGAGCAGCTTAGGCTAAAACCCTTAAAAGCTGACAGAGTTCTGAGAAGGAGGTTGCTTACATACAGAAAGAGATTTTTGTTGTACTGCATCTGACTTGACAAAACGCTGTGAACACACCTGGGGCTCCACCACCCCACACACAGAAAGATTTGCTGCAGTCACTTCACAAAGCAGGGTTGGAATTGGAGGAGGAAATCATTGGAGCAAGCAGCAGCCAAGGACCAGAACACCTGGAGAGGCTCAGGCTCCCTGAATTTATCTATCCTAACAAAAACGAGCTGCCAGCAGAGTGCTGCTGTAAAACACCTCCACCATTCTGAGCTGCCTCAACACTGCCAAAGGCCAAATCCTGGAAGTACTCATCTCTGCAGGTCTAACTTCAATTAGATGACTCACAAATGTGAAAGCAAAGTGTGTGCGCAGTGTTTTTCCTGATCAGGTCCTAGGGCTACCATCTCTTTCTGCTGGAGAGCCCCTTCTGGTTCAGGATTTTTAAACATTTCTGGAGTTTCTGGGTGCAGAGGAAGGAATTATCTCTCCTAAATGCATTGTCCTTTGAGCCAAAAATAACTTGTTGCACATCAAAACTTATCAGTTCATTTTGTCGTTTTCATGCTGATGGCTCAGCAGTGAGTCCTGGTGGAAGCAGGCTGTACACAAGCTGAAGAGATGGAAATTACTGTGTTTTCTGGTTTCTGCCACCAATGGGACCATTTTGCCTTGGGCTTTGAGCAGAGAAAGGCTGATATTCCCTCTTATTTTCAAAGAATAGTTCTCTGGAATGAAGAACATTTTTAAAGACCAGGAGGACCATTTATTGCTCCTCCTCCTCCCATTTATTGCCCATTCCCAAATACTGCATCTGAGTATTTTTTTTTTTCTGACACTATTTTTACTTGAAATATCCATTTTAACATTTTTTCAGTGAAATGTTTTGAAACCTGGCTTAACTACATGCAACTGAAAAATAAAAGGTCCCAGACTAGAATGGTATATATGCTTGTTTTCAGTGTCATGAAAGATTTTGTGTGGCTTGAAACTTTCCTAGGTTAATGTTTTGCCTAGGAAAACACACATTTGACAGTTACTCTTTGGTAGAAAAAATATTTTTCTCCAGTTTTTTTGTCTCCTCATATCAAACATTCTGTTACTGACAGTGATATTGTCTCTAGTAGGTGCCTTTAGAAAGCTCACAGAGGTGTTTCTTCGGTCTTAAAGAGTGTACTTGAGAGTTGGAATCAAAATTATTTGATCTCTGTAATGTTATTGCGCCAATATTGTGGCCTCTTTGCAAATGAGTCTGCTCTTATTTATGTTTAACCCCTACTTTAACTCAAATTGCAGAAAATATTTTAAATGTGGATATCTCAATGAGCCAATGCTTCTTTTTGAAATAGCAAATAAATTTTGCATTAATCTGCGTGTTTCTGAAAGGGGAACGATTACATTTTCTGTTGTAAGGATGGTTTATGATAAAACTTTAATTTTTGTTTTGTTTTGTTTTCTGGAAAGGGTAAATCACAGCACAGACAGCTACACCTGGGGTTGGTTCCTCAGAGTGAGGACATCACCACAGGCTGTGGCTGCTGTCACACCACAACTCAATTTTCAATTTAGACCTGGGGTCACTTGTCCTGAAAAACAGGAGCAAGAAATTGGGCAGGGAAGGCAAGAGACCAGCATGGGTCAGTGGGGACCTGCTGGCCAAAGGAAAGAAGCAAATAAATGCACAGGCAGTGAGAGCAAGGACAGGTTTCCTGGGAAGAGTTCAGAGATTAAATTCTCTAAGAGGTTGTGGAGGGTTGGGGTCAGGAGGGCCAAGGTGAAGCTGGAACTGAAGCTGGAAAGGGAGAAAGAATACCAGGACATTCTAGAGCTTCATTAAACACAACAGGAAGGTTACAGGGGGTGGTTTCCCCACTCCAAGCAGCACTGGCAGACGTGTGACAGGGATGGGGAGAAGCCTGAGGTACCCAACAGCTTTTCTGCCCCAGCCTCCAAAGGGAGCCTCTCCTCCCAGCCCTCCAGGTGATGGAGAGCAGGATGGGCCCTGGGGAGCAAAGGCTCTGCCCTGGGAGGGAAGATCCTGCTCAGGGCCAGCTGAGGAACCTGGAAATGCTCAGCTCTGTGGGATGTGATGGGATGGAGCCCAGGGTCCCCAGGGAATTGGCTGGGGGAGCTGCCAAGCACTGTCCATGACACTGGAAATGTCCTGGCAGTCAGGTGAGACCCCAGGGGGCTGGGAAAGGGGAAATATTGCACCTGTCTTCAGAAAGAGTGGGAAGGAAGAGCCTGGGAGCACCCAGCTGAATTCCCCTCTGTGCCTAGGGAGCTGATGGGACAGACTCTCTGGAAGCTCTGCTGAGGCTCCTGGAGCTCAGGGAGGGGAACTGGGGCAGCCAGCCCAGCCTCACCAGGGGCAAGTCCTGCTTGACCAGCCCAGTGACCTTTTCTGATGGGGTGGCCACACCAGTGGATAAGGGAAGGGCTACAGATGGAATTTACCCGGATTTCTGCAAAAAGAGTCTCCCAGAACAGCCTTCTGTCCAAACTGGGGAGGGATGGATTTGATCATGGGCTGCTGGAAGTGTTCCAGGCCAGGACTGATGGGGCTGGGAGCAGCCTGGGACAGTGGAAGGTGGCCCTGCCATGGCAGGGGTGGCACTGGATGAGCTTTAAGGTCCCTTCCAGCCCAAACCACCCCAGGATTCTGATACACAAAGCCCCACCAAGCAGCATTAATACAGTAGTTCATAGATGTGGTTTCATGTTTCTGGATTACACACACTCAGCTTCTTAAAAGGGTTAGTAATTCTCTGGCAGTGAAAACAAATAGCAGAGCTTGCTAAATGGCACTGTAGAAATCTATGGAATGTCTTGCAGGGCCAATTACACAATAGTATATATTTTTAACATTAGTCTGGCTTGCTGCTGTTCTGTTTTCCTACTAACCACTTTTAATTTACAGTTCTGGAGATGGTTGTATCAGTTAAACGATTTCGGGATGTGTCAAGAAGGAAAAGATTTTGTGGAACTATGGGAAAAGCTGTGTGTCCTTCTATCTGTGTTTGCAATGCTCTCATTCTGTTTTGGATGACTGTATTCCCAGTTAGGCATTCAAGAAAGTCAACAAAAATCACATTTCACATTTTAAAATAAAAGCAAAGCAGATTTGCTACTGGCAAAACTTATGTCAAGAAATTGTAAATGTCCTGATCTACAAGCTCAAATATATGAGAAGCAAAGACATGATAGGTAATAAACACTTGATAGGTCTACAAATAAAGACAGATGCAGTAAATCTTACCACTTCTATTTTCCTAGAAAATGTAAACTTTGACTGGCTCCTGTCAGGGCTGGGAAATGCTGCTGGTAGGAAGGACAGAGATAGATGACAACTGGGCAGTTCAGGACTGTTTTACAGGACCATGATGTCCAAAGAAAAGTCACCAAACCCATTATCTGAAACAAAAGAAGCTGTGCCTTTGGAAACTCCAGCATCTTTCCCCCATCTTGCTCATTCTTGAAGGAAATATGATTGTTCGGTTACTTTCTCCTGGGAACTTTCCTCGAGTATTTTTTGCCCTTGACTGTTATAAATTTAGGGATGAGCAGTTACAGATGTGATGGTTTGAACTAGTCTGTTCACTGACAAATAGTTTAAATTTTTATTTTTTTACGGGGAGTGGGTTGCTGTTATTTGCGCTCTTGCTGCCAGTACTATAAGAAAGATTTGTGCATTGTAGCAAATCCTTGCTGCAGGGAACATAAAACAGCTACCTAATTTCTCTTTAAAGGAGAAAGAGCATTCTGGTTTGGTCTCTGGATTTTGCTCCATTAGGAATAAATAGATCAAAAAAAAAAGCATCTTGGAGAGTTTATGGTTTTAAATCCATGCTGGGGAGTTTATTCCTTTTTTTTTTTTTAAATACCTGCTTTAACTCAGACATACTTCTACTGAAAATCTACATGGCTGCTTCCAATTCTCCCTGTGTGCGTTGGTCTTATGGGGATTATTTTCACAGCCAAAGATAACTAGGTACAAAAATGTCTCTATCACCTTGCCCTTTTAATCTGCCCTTTTTGGGTCAAGAAAGGAAGGAGGACAGACACACCTTAATTATCTGCTCCCAGCCCTAATATGCTTATGGACAGCTGCAGTTCCTCCAAACTTTGATTTATGAAAGTTTTCCTGGTAGGTAACTGTGCTGAGGAACCATTTATCCTCCTTCTGGCTTTAGGTGTGATCCTTTTATAAACTACCTGCATCAAATCTGGTGTCTGTTCATTACAGTAATTTAATGCTAATGGCTTGCTTCACTGAACAGTGGAGAGGAAAAAAAGTAAAAATAATCCAAACAGATAAAAATGTCGTGACTCAAAGTCTTGCACAGGAAATGAATTCATATTTCAGTGTAAGGCTTCGTGAGGTTTTAATTTATAATGTAAGCTCATCTTAAATACCTCATGCATAGGTGTACATTTTAGAGGGTTTTTTAATTTATTTTACCTTACTCATGTAGGCTCTATAGCCAGCAACACAGCAGGGAAAAACTGAAGTTAATTTCTGCCCAATATTGCTGTAATTATCCTGACTTTATTTTTTCTCCTAGTCATGCTGTTTTGCTTATGAGCTTTGTATTGTTAATTAAGTGCTTTCTGTTTGTTTGCAAAAAAAAAAAGTCAACCAACAGATACCAAATCCTGGCTGGTTTAAAACACGTAAGTAACTTACAAGCAATACAAGCCTGACTTATATGGTCACATAATACTCTTATACCATTTTTATTTTGTAGCTGGCTGTTCCCTAACATTTTATTATTGCACATAAATATATTTGTACTGCTGCATTTCGTGCCTGCTTCTGCACTGAGCCAAGTGGAAGCAACACAGATGCAATGTGGAAATTGAAAATGAAGATGATACATAATACTTACATAAAGCTTGACTAATCTTTATGCTGAAACACAGCAAAAGCAGCCACATGAATAATACCACACATTCCTAATGCAGATTTTTTTTTCTGTGGATTGGCTGCATTAAAAAGGCAGCTTATATAGAGCTGGAAGGTCCATAAAAGTCAGTAATGGAATTACTGCAGTTTGAGATTTCACTGTGCTGGTTTTGAGGTCCCTGGCTGGCTTGTCACAAGGAATATCAGCTCTGTGCATATCAGCCACCATATTATAGATTTCTCTTTCCTTTGTCGCAGGGTGGGAGGGCTGGGTTCAGAGACCTTGACTCCTTTCACTGAATTCTGCACCACTGTGAACGCTGAAGGAGGGTTTTAATCACCACCATAGTCCCTGATTCACATTCCCAGTGTGAAAACACAATTTTTGGGGAGAATAATGTGAGTTCACAAAAAGAAATGAACAAAGAAGCATCACAAAATCATTGTTGAGGGGCTGGATCTGCCTGACAGGCTGCACCACCATTGCCTGCTGCTCTGGTTGGGTTTTGGGCATCAAATTGTGCATTTCCAGAGAGAAGATTCTCCCTCAAGACAAAAATACACATCCTGTGGCAGAGACAAAGCAGAAGCACAGAGTTGTGTCTGGTCAACTCCTCTGCTGCTCCCACAAGGTTGGACAAAAGGAAAGAAGGAATTTGGCTGAGCCACCAACCACACCACTTGTTCCATTCCAATCTCACTGCTGCTGCAGCCTCTCCTGCTAACAGCAGGAATAAATTCACATATGACATTTCTGGATACAACTAGGAAAGTGCATCAATTTGTTCACACTGAAACAGGTTTTTTCCACACCCATGCCTAAGCCACCAGGAGACAGTGATCAATATAGTGAAAGGCTGAGGAGAAAACATAATAGCATGGTTAATTTTTGTTTTGTTGGGGTTGTTTTGTTCTGCTGCTTTTTTTGGGGGGCTTTTAGGTGGAGTTTTTGGTGTCTGTTTTATTTTGTTTTGTTTTAGTTTGATTTTGTGGTTTTGTTGGTTTCGTGTCTTTTGGTTTGTTTTTTTTTTTTTGGGGGGTGGTTTTGGAAGTTTTTTTGGTTGTTATTTTGGGGTGGGTTTTTTTTTTTTTTGTTTTGTTTTGGGGGTTTTTTTGGGTTTTTGTGGTTTGTTTGTTTGTTTGTTTGTTGTTTTTTTTTTTTTTTTTTTTTTTTTTGTTTGGTTTTGGGTTTGGTGGTTTTTTTGGTTTTTGTTTTGTTTTGTTTTGTTTTGGGTTTTTTTTTGTTTTGTTTTGTTTTCTTGATGTGGTTTTTTTTTTGGCCCTTTGAAAAAGAGTATAATACATTTTGGAATAGTCAAAAATACATTTTTTCCCCTCCTGGTGGAAGACCCCTTGCAGAAAAGATCAATATGGTGACTGATTGCTTTGAGCATTTCTTCGCTACCTGTCACTGATCCCTGGATGGGATGCATTCACTCTGTGAGACAGGGCCTGTTGAGGAGTTACTGGATAGGTTTTTTAGAGTCTGTGCTCTATAAATCACTTTATGAGCACAATAGCCCCTCTTGGTAAAACTCATCATTCACCTCTAGTGAGAGGAGGACCATTTTACTCCTTCCATTATCTAGGTCAGGGGAATCTTTGGAGAGCTAATCACCTCACTGCTAAATGAAGAGAGCTTTGACTCCCCACCCCAAAACCTACATGCCCTGTGGTGTTAAAAGCAGGTGGCCACTTTGGCTTGTCATTCATCCAAATTTTACAGCAGGGTTTTTGTGAGGAAAGGTCCTACTACACTTGATAAACCTCCTGCCATGTCCTTACACCTTAGGTAACAGAGAGACAGGCAGGAAGGTGCTTCTAGGACACAGAAGATGAGGGAATCTGGCAACTTGCATCTGCTTTAGTCCTGCTTTGGGAAGTTTCAGATTTTTGCTGCAATTTATTTTTATTTATTTATTATTTGCATGGGGAGGTCACTGCATTTCAAAACACTGTGTATTAAATAAGTAGAAATGTCCAGGACAAACTTAAATTACACTGACAGAAATCAAGAAGTTTGATTATCTTTCTGCCTTATTTTCCCCCTGGCATACAGCTCATTTTATTTACTCTTTGTCTCTGCGGCTCTCAGCTTTGAAAGTACATCTTCATTTTCCTTCTAAACTGAAAACATATTCCCTTTATAAGATCACAAAGGACTGGGGGTTTTTATGACCTTTCCTGCAACTGCACCCAACTGTTGATTTCCTCACTAAAATACTGTGGGTGTAAGCAGCTGAAAATAATGAGTAATAAAGATAAAAACACTTCACTATGTTTCAAAAATTTTCTTGCTCAGGGTTTTCGTTTGTCCTCAGCAAACAGAAACAACTGGCAGGTTTACCATTATTACTCTAACTATCACTGCTGCAGTTTCTACTACTTATTACTGCTTTTGCCAAAAAGAAGCCTCATTTTATCAAGGAACAACCAAGCAACCACCGTGCCCCATCCCACACAGGATCAGCTTTGCTTTCAGCTCCTTCCATCATCAGCAGCTCTGAGCAGTACCACATCCAATTTGTGCAGCACAAACGTCACCAGGAGCCATCACAAAGGGAACAATTTCCAGAAGCTGGGCTCTAAAATCAAACTGTGATGCCTCAGCATTGCTTGTCTTTCTTCTCAGAGGGCGTATTCAGAGTGGCATCGCTCTTGCACCAAAAACTGAGAGGAGATCCAGAAGCAACCCAGAGGGACCCAATCCCAGCTGGCCAGGACCTGCTGTGGGTGTAGGACTTGTGCTAAAAGCCATGTCATGTACCTTTTGTGGGGGGATCCTGATGAAGAAGGAAGATATCCTTAGGCTCAGGCACAAAATGGGCATGCCCATCTCAATTAAAGCAATTTTGGTAATGTTGAACTGCTCATCCCCTGACCCACCTCCCAGCAGTCAATTCTGTCCTGTCCGCTCTTATCTGTGAGCAATAGAGAGACAAAATGCTGCTTCCCCCTACCCATTTTTAATACTCTACCTCCCTCCACCAGTTCTGACACAGTTTAAAGGAACAATTAAGATGCACAGGAAAGACATTTTGTCCTGAAGCCAAGCTCTGCATGTAGGTGCCTGTGTGACCAACAGATACAAAATGCTTCTTCTCATTCATTTTGCCAAAATGTTGCTTGTATTTCACTTTTGATTTGAAAAGAAACCCTACCTTTGCTTCACCTTTTCCCAAAATTAAATAAAGGAGGAAAAAGGCCATTAGCAGGGTCAAGAGATTGAACTTGTTTTGGTTTCTTTTCCTGAGGACCAAAAGCACCCTAAAACCCAGAAAACTTAATGAAGCTGCTATCTATATGTGGCAGAAACTGAATTTTCATTGATAAGGGAGAAACAATTGTCCAGTTCACTTTTGAGTCTGGCGCATTGGCAAGAATAGGCCAAAAGGTGACTCACAAATGTCTAAACACGTCAGATGCTCAACGAGAACCATTCCTTCTTGTGGGCTTGACAGGTAAACTGGGTTTCCAAGGCTCCTAAGATTGTTACCTCTCAAAAACAGGAAGAAATAGATAAATTTCTGACCTATATTTAATGTTCTGAGTCCAGAGACTTTCTCCACCTTCCACAGAAACTTCAACTTACCTCTCTTCCACCCGCAGCCGAGCTGGCTGGCATCCCAGGAATTTGCTGCAAAAAAACCCCCGCTCATGTTTGCAGTGAAGCAAACCCACTGATCCTAAAAATTTGCATTTGATTCCCTCCAAAATCAGAGGTTCTGCCCCATCCCACCCTTTCCCTGAGCTCCCACCCTCACATTGCCCAGCCCCACTGGAACCACAGAGCCTTTGTGATGCCTGCATGGAAGCAGGCAGGATTTTTTTTTCCGGCCGAAATGAAGATTTCAGGGTTGCACTGACCTCCACCAGGGGCCTGGGCTTGCGCTCCACCGCAAACCTGAAGTGGCAGAGCTCACAGTAGCTGGTGTTGGAGGAGGACAGCCAGCGCTCCAGGCAGCTGCGGTGAATGGTCCCCAAGGTCCCCGTGCACTCACAGGGGGACAGCAGCTCCTCGTGGCTGCTGCCCTCGTGGCAGATCCTGCAGATGGGCCGGTCATTGAAGGGGCTGCTGCAGGACAGGGAGGGAAAAATGCTGGTCAGTGCTGGAGGGTTGTGGTGACAGGTTAGGGGGAAGGGCCAATTGAATCTGCTTTCCTAGAGGAGCCCCTTTGGGAGGTTCTCTCCAAAATGTACCCTGAACCAGGACGAATACATCCAGTGGCTCCCAACATGAGGCTTCTCTGTCGTGAGCTAGAAATATTTGCATTGCTTTGCCCTCTAATTAGTAATCCAAGCTAGTGGACTAGTGATTTAAGGCATTTTGGTTTTCTTGCTTAAAATGCCTATTTTATTGGGGGTGGGGGGAAGTTTAAACTGAAAAACATCAGAGTGGCAAATGAGAGGTGGAAGACCAAGTCCTTTCGTATTTTGTATTTTCCAGCTCTTCACAAAGCAGCAGCGCAGTCACCTCAGGAAGTCCCAAAATCCATCAGGGACGTTGTAAATCTGCCTCAGCTGGGCACTTCTTGGTGATCCTCTGGCATAAATGTAGCGACATTTCTCCTCACAGAGAAAAGCAAGGCACAATTTTTCCCAAGAATATTTCTGGGTTTCACATTCTCTGAACCTCAGAGAAATAATTCTTATCTTATTTACTGTGCCTGTGTTTGTGCTAAAGTTGAATGCGATATGGAGATTGTTTACCCAGAGGGATGGTGTTTTGTTTCCTTGGCCTATCAGGGCCAAGTGTGTGTGTGTGTTGGGGCTGTTGGGTGACAGCCAGGAAATTTTGTGGAGTTAGAGTGCAGTGGTGTGCAGAGCCGAATGCTTAGCAGATTCAGTTTAGATGTAATGTAACATGATGTAATATAGTATAGAATAATATAGTATAATAAAGTAATTAATTAGCCTTCTGATGAGCTGGAAGTGACCTCATCATTCCTCCCTGCCACAGGGATTGTCCTGTTTCGATACATAAATGTTATTTTCACTGGCCAACAGTAAAGGACTGCTGAAAGAGCAGCACCTTGCCCTGTAGCCCCCAAAGGCAGGGCCATGACTTCAGAAAAGCACATGGAGGCAGAAACATCCTCTCCCTGGAAAGGGTTTCCCTCTCTCTGGGACAGCCCACAGGCAGGTCAAGGAGGGATACAAACAGATGTGTGCCAAACACATCCCTGCTGTGGGGCTGCAGGTGGGTATTTCTTCTGCAGCGCTTTAAGATCCATGAAGTCTTTCCAGCTCACCACCACCAGCAAAGACAAATTTGATTTTGACCCAAGCATCAAGCCTGGATAAGGCCAAGCACATCAGAATGCCCTTTCTTGCTTCTAATGAGAACAAAGCCAGCCTGAAGCACACTTCAAAGGCATAGATTAACAATATATTTCACCTCTAATCCGCCTCTCTAAACCAGCAGCAAGAAGGAAGGTCAATCCCTCGGACAACGACAGAAGCTGCAACACTGGTGCTAGAAACAGCTTGTGTGGCTGCTCAGCACACCAGGGGCTGGTGAAGTGTTTAGGAAGCATGATGCCTTCTGCAGCATGATCCTTGTGATGATGGAGTGGGGGTTTAACCACACACCACATGGGAAGGGAGCCTGTCCCTCCCTCTGCCCAGCACCTACCTCTGCACGGCCAGGGTCCGCACCACGGAGGAGAGCAGCTGCCCATCCTTGGAGGACACCTGCATGACATACTGGGGACAGCTGGTGGCCAGGCCCCCGCTGCTGCCAGGCAGGCTCTTTCCATCGGGGGCTGGAGGGTGTGGATGGGCTGGAGGCACTCCAGGCAGGTGGCTGCAGCGGTTGGTCCTCATGGCGCTGGGCAGCGGGTCCCCATCTAGGCAGGAACGGGGACAGGGAGGTGCTGTGGGGCACATCCCTCCCTGTCTGACCAACAGCAGGCGTGAGAAGGAGCATCCCTCACTGCCCACCCCAGGTTTATGAAGCCCACTCAGCAGGGAAAGGGGGTTTGCAACATGGGGTGTCACAGAATAAAACAGTCTGCACATCCCACAAGCAGCAAGGCAGCAACCTTGCCTTCTTCTCTCTGCAGACTCCTGAAGTCATGAGTGATAAACAGAGAGGCTGAAGCTTTTGTCACTCCCCCTCCAAGTGTTTCAAAGGTATATACAGTCTGTGCACTTTCAAATTTAAAGGCTGCCACTCTCCGCCAAGGGGGAAAGTTATGTTCTGGAGGAGAAAATGCTTGATTGGCTTCAAATCCCCTTTGAAAACACTTCCATGCTGCTTAGTGTCTTCTATCACCACCCACAGCAGAGCACAGACCTGGCAATTAATCCTGTACAGGGTTTTAGTCACACAAACCTGCTTAATCACAGCCTGCACAGCAGTAATTTATGCCACAAGGTGAGGCAGAAATCACAGCCTGCCCGTGCCTCCCTCCTCTGCTTTGCTCTCTCTCACATCACTGTGAGTGTGTTCTGCACAGGGCTTTCACACATGGCACTTGGGAAGGAAGGGTTGTGCTGGGAACAAGTGTGATAATCCACTTGTGGGGAATTTTGTAAGGAATTTGAGATGGGACTTTTGAGTTTGTTTTGATGATGGGATTTATTTTTCTTATCTTCTGCATAGGTAAGAAGGGTGAATTTGGCTCACATCTTCACCCTACGGTTCAGAAGGTTACAAGACTCCTAATTACAAGACCTTTTAAGGAGTTGTTGACAAATAAAACACTGCCAACAAGGGTATTTATGTTTTTGACCCAATCCTTAAATATTTCATCTTCTGGACCCAGCTACAGTGTAAGCTTTCTTAGCCAATCATGTTATGACACACAAACCCACCGCACTGCATTCTAAACTCCTTGTTTACCTCTGAAACTACTTTAATTTTTATATCTTAAACTCTAAAACTCTAAACTTTCTTCCACTTAACGAAGTCTGCTCTAAACTACAAATCCACATTCTCACTTCTAGCAGCTCAGTTTGGAAGCCTTTTCCAAGGCCTCTGATCAAATTTTTGTTGAATTCTAAGCATTGGCTTACAGGCCCAAAGTTCTGAGAGTTCCCTGCATTTTGGATCCCAACCAGAAGGATCCAAAGTGTGTGTGCCTGAGTGTGTAAATTCCTGATGCCTCTCCAAGGATTTTGGAGAAACCCCGTGTTTTGGCTCTGTTGGATTTGAGGAAGAGCAGCACCAACCTTGGGAAGCCCCCTGAAGGGATGGCCTTGGCAGTAAGATTTTGGGGCATGTGAAGACTGGTGTGGGTGCTGGACCACTTGCACCACACAAGTTTTCTCGCAGGGACTCATATTCTTAGAAAGGCGTCTAAAATAGGAAAATAGGTTTGTTTTGCAGGGTGACTTCAGCTGTTTTCAGACCACACATCCCCCAGGGAAAGAGCTGGAGGCTGATGAGACAGCTTACAGGGCAGAGAGTGTCCAGGGAATGGGGCAGGGAATTGGACTCTGGGCCCCATTTACAATGAAAATGGAGCAAATGGCTGATGTCAAAACCATTAACATATAAAAGATGCAGACATTTCAAGAGAATAAGAGCCACAGACTCTCCAAGGAGACCATGGTGTTCAGTTTTAGTTTTAAAATCCATGCTGAGACTGTTTAACAAGAACGTTCAGCTGCTGAGTAGCTGCTTCATTAAACTTAAAAAGCCTAAGAAGTATCATGCTTACAGACTCACGCTGCAGAATTATGTATTTTTATCCTGATTGCTTCACTGACCCCATTTTGTACAACAGTGGTTTTATAATTTCATATATAATGGCCATCCAGGCCTTTACAAAACACATCCCTCAGTCACTTGATGAGTTTGGAGCATCAGAAGATGCAACTAAATGCAAAGCTTTAAAGCACACAGGAAATTATCTGGCTGTATCTCAGGAATGTTAATTCAAATTTCTGCCTACAGCACTGCATTGATATCCCACTTTGGCAGAGCAGATGCAGGTAATCCCTTTTCTACTTTTTTTTAAAAAAAGAAGGAAGGTTCAGGTAATCGCTTTCTGCTTTTTTTAAAAGGAAGCTGAAAGCTGCAACACATTTTTCTGAATTCAGAAGGACCGTTTTCACACAAAATCAGTGCATGTGCCTGAAAAGTGATACAATTTTAGAATTAAATGATGTGTGCTTTAATACTGAACCCCATGGTAAATAATGGAGATTAGTTGTCCTGAGAAGCACAGAGATCCTAAGCAAATCCTAAGGTAAAGCTGGCATTAGGGAATTGTAAATTTTAACAGCCACAAACCCCCAAAGTCAGTATTTTCCATATGTATGCATTATGTAAAGAAGTTTTTTACCTGAAACAAGCGGAAATCTATCAAAAACTCCACAATAAAAGAGAAAATAAAGAACAAATCCAGGAAGATGTATTTAGGTGGTATTTATGAAGAGAAGCAATATTACCTTGGGGAAGACAGAATATCAATATTTATTCCAGACACCAGAAAATTCTGAGAAAAGTGGCTGAATGGGGCATGGTGAATGTATGGTAGTATTTAGCTCTTTGTTTTTTCTTTTCTGTGTTGTCACTAGTTGTAGTTTTTCATTTATATATACATATATATAAAATATATTAAAAATATATATATTTATATATTTATATAAATGATATATATATATGATATATATCATTTATATATACATATATAAATATAAAATTAGATATCTTTTTATATATATGTACATATCTATATATATGTATGTATGTATGTATATGGTTTTATGGGTATCAGAGTAAAAGTAAAGGTGTTGCAGATATTTTCTTTATGCAGTAAGTGTAAAAAACAACGACAAACCAACCAATAAACTCAAGCAAAGTATCTGAGAGCTTGTTGAAGCTAGGTAGAAGATCCAAGTGCAGAAGACATCCTATGCCCCATAATAACTTACAGGATGGTATATTCCTATTTAAGAGATTTATACCTTCTGAAGCAAAAAATCTACAAGGCTCAACAAGCGAGCAAGGCACTGCCACTCCAATTTAGTTGCACTCAAATAAGAAGTTAAAAACCAGAATCACTGCCCTGAAATGGAATTCAAAGGCAAAGCCACCTGCAGACCTGGAAGCACAGCTGGAATCCCTGCTGCACTCTCTCTGACATGAGTTCACCCCAGTTCTGAGACCCACAAAGCATCATCAGGGTGACGAGTCAAATTATCACAGCTGAGCTTTTTAAAGCAGCGCTGTTTCCCTGCTGGAGCTGTGAGTGGCTGGGATTGACACAAGCCAAAATGATCTTTACACTTCGAGCAGTGGGTTGCAAATGTTGAACAAATACTCGTGGAGTTGCTCCCTTTTCTTTTTTTTTTTTTTTTTTTTCCCCAGCACTTCTGCTAAGAATAGCACTTATTCCACCTCTCAGTCATGGTTTCAAACTTGGAAACCCTTTCAACTTTCTTATTCCACGTTCCCACAAGTTCACCCTACTAGCTTCAAGAAATGCGACGTGTGCTTGCATCAATCAGTTTCAACGCTTAAAAATATGCATGAAAAGCCACCAGCACCCCATCTGGAGACATTTTCCCAAGAAATACTGGGTTATTTTAAAAAGACAGCCAAAATACTGATGCTAATATTAATAATAATTATAACAAAAACAGCAAACCAAGCCAAAACCAAACAAACTGTCACACCAGCAGAAAAATCCCAAATACATACCCACAAAGAGAAATAATTTTTTAAGAATTGCAAAGAAATAAAAAAACCACTATGAACAATACTAAAAAACCAAAAAATTGCCCTCCAGTTTTCAGAAGCTTTCAGAGATCTTTTTTCTTCATTTATTATTTATTTCTATTTATATTAATATTATTATAATATTATACTATATTATAATATTAGAATTACATATACGTATATAAAATTATATAAAATATATAATTATAGTATAATATTATAATTATATTATAATATTATACTATACTATATTATAATATATATTATATTAAATAATATTATAATTTATATTATTTATTTATATACTGATTGTTATTTATTATTTATTTCTTTATACTATTTATGTAATTTCACATAATTTTGTGCAGTTTACTCGAGATTTTTGGATCCCAGTGATGTGTGTACAGTTTTTTACCTGGGACAGGTCAGCAGATCTGGAGCACACACAGAATTCTCCACCTCACTGCAAACTGGAAGAATGGTGCAAATCGTGGAGGAGCATCTCCCAACTTCTTTTCTGCTATCAATCCTGGCTGGCTGCTCAGAATGCAAATTGCTGCATTCTAAGTAATAAATAAACGTTTCAAATAAATGTTTCAAAATTTCAAAATGTTTTTGCCAGCAAAGCAGTTGTCAGAGGCTGGGTAAAAAAGGTGTTCAGTGTTCTCCACTGGCTCAAGTGTTACCTTTGTTTCTAGAAAAAGGGAACAGCAACTCACCTTTCCCTCACTGAGGTTTAGACAATAATTTTATGCCACACTTCAGGATGGCCCAGAGACCAAAGCAGGCATTGCACTTGCTGGATCACACACAGCTGCTGGGTGATCCCTGTTTCCCCTTCCCACCAAAAAAATGCAGAAGAAGAACAAAAATTCTCCACTCCAGAGCACTCTGGAACCTCCTAGATTTTTGCCCACTAACAAACAAGGCAGGGTACTGTGAAGGTGGAACGGACAGATCACTTCTTTAAAAATAAGAACCCCTGGGACACCTGAAAATCGTATTTTAGTGTAAAAAAACCGAGTTTTATGCATGTCCTTTCTTGGAAACTCACATCTGGAATAGTTTGAAATGTTTCTTGGCTCCACCACAGAGCTTCAAGGGCGCCCTCCTGGTTTCAAACACACAAATATTGAGTGAAGAAGTTGGTGGGGTAACTGGCAATTCCAGTTGAAGCACCACAACACGCCTCAAGTCCCCCAGAGTGAAAAATTAATCTCTCTAAATTGAGAAGACCAATTCCTATATTTGATAATGACATGTGGCTCAGCACGAGGAGAGGGAAAAAAAAAACAAACCAAAAAATGCTGCCTGACCTGTTCATTTTGGAGCTCTAAAGGCATCGGGGAGAGAGGACACGGCAGTTCTGGGACACGGTGGCAGGAGAGCAAGGCTGGAGAAAATTTTGTTTTGGTCAACAGCATCCAGTTTGCTGCATCACACACCACCTTTTAAGGAGCTCTGAGAGACCACTGAAAGGTGCAAGAGGAAGATGTGGCAATTGTTCCCCAGCTGAGGAGGGCAGATTTCAAACTAAGGTGTTTCGACACACAGAAAGTGGGACAGCACAAACCCAGATGACATTGGGCAATTTTACTCTGTTTCAGCCCAAGTTTTACTGATTTTTTCAAAGCTGTAAACAGCATTTCCCATTCTTCTGGTCTGACTGCAGGGAGCTGCAGGGGCTTTTAAAAGCTGCCACACTGTAGGCTGCATTGAAAGTGCAATTTTATAAACAAGCACTTCAAAAAAAACCCGAGTGCTCATTTGAGGCAGCAGCACAAAGCAGTTCAGCATAAGCAGTCCTTAAGAGTCTGACCATGCATTTAAAACCTCAGTGCCCACCCATAAATCATTGTTATTTTGTTAGGTACTGAACCTTGAGCCACTTTCCATGAGAGCAACACACTCCCTCCTTGGCACTGTGAACTTTTTAATAAATTGCTTTATATGCCTGCACAGCCAGGCTTGGGTCATTTGCTTAGATTTGTATCCTTGTGTTGGTTGTTGAAATGCAATTTTTCAGATGACAATAAATACCAGAAGTACTTGTGGTGGGTGGTGGCATTTTAGCTTTGCATTACTAAGAAAAAAAAAGCCAGAAGACAAAAATTCAGTTTACAACTGATCTGGAAATAGAATTTTTTTCCCCCAAGGTATAAGAAAATATGTATGTTTTCTTTCCTTGTACTACTTTTTTTCTAGCAGAAATGTCTTTCCTCGCAGGTTACAAAGACACCTATTTTAACATGTTCCTAAATTCCCTTTTCTTTCATTGCCACATCTGATTCAGACCCCCACTCCCCTATTTCCTGTCCACAAAATTCCTTCTTATACCCCAGAAAATGGCTTAAACCACAATTGTTTACACACTTAGGCACCAAAATGCAGTGAAAGAATTAGTATTTGCTCATATACTCAAAGATTGCATAATAAAAGCCCCAGAAGTTTGGGGTTTTTTGCACTAGAAAGCTCTGGAATCTCTTTCCTCTTCCAAATTAGGTCACCTTATACAAATGAGTCAAGCATTTCTTGGCCTAAAACGTGAAAGATGAGAATTTAATTTGCTCTCAGCAGCTATCAAAGGCCAAAGAACTCCATGTCAGTCCTTAAAGCTGGGCTTCATCTCTAAAAATCACTTTATCCTGGAGAGTGACTGTATTTTTTTGCACGCTGTGTTTTACTGCCGAGGCACTTCGTTCGTCATGGGAACTGCAAAACTTTCAGCCAAATTCTCTGCAAGCACCTCGGATTTCATCAGAAAACCTGTCTTTTGCAATTTCCAAATTTTATTATTTTGTTTTTTCAGTTTTAACTGCATCATCCAGTGCCTCTGCACTCTGACCTCTGCTCCCTTTAGGTGCTTCATTCCTGCTGCTTGTCCTGTCAGAAAAATGAAAATCTGAGAGCGCAGGATGCTCACCCCACCCCTGAGACTCACACAGCACCAAAAAATTGAACAGAAATCACACCCTGATGTTTTCAACTATTCCTTCAGCAGATGGGGAGGATGGGGACAGCGTGAGGACCAGTGTTTCTGTCAAATATGAAGTCTTGAAGTCTTTCTTAAATACAAGGTCTTAGGAGAGAAAATTGAGTCAGATCTGATCCAAATGTGCTGCATTTGATGGAACTGCCACTATTGACCTCCCCCACATTTAGGCAGGACTCAGAGCTACTGTCCCACGGTTCTGGGATGGAGCTCAGGGGAAAACACTCAAAAGTTAAATATTCATGTACTCCCAAGGCCACGTTTTCACATTTAAAAATAGCTCTCCCCATTTCCACTGCAAGGCTGAAAGGGGGGCTGCCAGCATCACACAGATCATTGCCCTGCCCCATGTAAAAAATCACTAATTTGGCTTCTTTTGTGTGCTCACACAGGTAAACATCAGCTGAATCCAACTGATTTCGCCTGGCCAGGCAAGGCCAAGCTGAAAATTACTCATTTAAACTGCAAATGGTGTAAATAGTTAATACCTGAGGGTTTGGTAATGAACTCCAGTTCATGTAAATCTTGTGTAAATTAACTCTTTGACAAATAACTCTTAAATTATGATTTTACCTGGCTCACAGCGGCCAAATCCACACAGATTTTGAAGCTGTGACCAAGAAATTAAGAAATTTGTTTGCAGAAGAGTTTGAGCAACAGAGAGCACAGAGGGTGCTGGCAGGTGATGGAGGCAAGAGCTTGAAAACTGCGGGGCAAAAAGAGCCAGCAAAAGAACAAAATGTTTTTAACTACTTATGGGGGATACTTGGAGAAATGTGGTCATGGTAATTCTACAGACAGCTTAAGAAAAATGCTAATTCTTCTGTTCATCATTGCTAAGTTAATTATTTGACTGATTTTAGTACATTTCATTCTTCCAGCTCCTGCAGTCAATACTGCACACGAATATGATCCTATTTCAATTATTGCATTTATACTTCTCACTATTGATGGCAAAACATCTCAATGAATGAGACTTAGAAAAGATACTAAACCCTCTTTCAAATTAAAGTAAGTAGAAAATTGAAAACATTTCTCTTTTTAATAGCTTTATATTTTAATTCCAGAGTTGGGCAATATTGGCTGCATCAGTCTTGCATTTGAGAAAAGCTTCATTAGAAGCTCAATGAGCACAACTTGTCTTTGAGACTCCAGTTTTGAGACAAAGATTATTATCATACCCTGCATACCTCAGTCTTGATGCATTGTAATTTAACCTGAAATCGTTCTGGTGCCTTCATATTAATTTCTTTTCTTTCTTAGTCTTCACCTGCATAAAAATTTAATATTTAGTTCCTCCACAGAGGACTTCTCTCCTTTCCATATGATGCATCCCTAACATCTCACTGCTTGCAAGGTACCTGCATTACTAGAAATCTTGTCTGGTGCTCTGCACTGAAGCCCACATGCACCAAGTACATTCAGAAGACCTTTTCCTTCTTCCCTAGGCACTGTGTCTGTCACTTCTACAACAAGACTGAAAACCCCACGGGGTGGATTAAATTCTCATGTTTTATTCAGCAATGAATCACCTGGATGGCAGTCTGCAAATACCTGAAATTTGGCTTCTGTGTGATGCTTTGCAAAGCGTGTCCCAAACTAATATATTTACACATGGAATATGTGCTTTCGCTTGTTCTCTGGCTGTGGGATCACCCCAGCTGTTTCTGGAGGTGCCATCCAACAAGCCACTTTCCTTCCCTGAAGAGAATTTACTCTGCATGATTTTATCTTGCTGTGTTTCAGCTGGCGGCAGCAGCTGAGTGTTTGATGTTTAGCAATGGGGGGAATTATTCTTCCAAACATCTTGTTTGAAAAAAGAGGAAAACACTTTAAAAAGCAAAATGCCTCCAAACGCAGGTCTATTCCTCTCCCTTTTCCCTTTCTACCCTTCAGTCAGAAGCAGCTAAAAATATTCTTGCTGCATTTTCCTTCACATGGGAAGATAAACCCTCCCTGTTCCCATATCAGTCTATTTCTCTCAGCAGGAGCGAAGTGTGGACTCCATGGGTTCCTGCAATATTTACATAAAAGATTTCCCTCTGAACTTCAGTTTGGGGGAGGGAAAAGAGTTTTTCACCAAACTCCAAGACTTGCACTGCAGTCCAGAATGAGACAAACACATGGGGATAGTGTGAGTTAGTTAAAATCACTGATAATTCCCTACAGCAGCTGGTTTTACATGGGTTTGTGGTGTGTTATATAAAACTCTATGCTGTGGGGACTGAACAGCTCCATTTCTTTTCCAGTAACAAGCACACCAAGAATGCTTTTAGTCGTTGTCGCATGAAGTTGGCATTGGTCAAACAAATCAGATCTGACGTGCAGACCTGGAAAGGAAAAGTTATTGCTGCAAAATAAAGCACAGAAAATTCAATTTCTCTTCAGTAATCTTCAAGTCAATTACTGAAATGCTGCACTAGTGAATCAAAACTACAAGACAGAACTAAATCAAAATGGCAGAGGTGAAATTTTACTGGACAACATTATTGTCCTTATCAAATCCAAGAGAAATATCAACAAGAGAAATAACAAGAGTTAGAAGTGAACTAGCTATTAGCCTTATTTCTATGAGAAATAAAGTCAGTGGAAGCCTGGAGTGGGTTAGAGCTGATCTCAGCTGGGATTTTACTCTGTGTGTTATTGTGACTTCTTCTGAAATCAACCCTGACATGCAGCTTTGCTTGCATACCCAAGACAAGCTTGGTATAGGACTATTAGAACTTTGCAGAGCAGCAGTGAGCCAGACTAATGTTAAAAATATATACTATTGTGTAATTGGCCCTGCAAGACATTTCATAGATTTCTATAGTGCCATTTAGCAAGCTCTGCTATTTGTTTTCCCTGCCAGAGAATTACTAACCCTTTCTAAGAAGCTGAGTGTGTGTAACTCAGAAACATGAAACCTCATCTATGAACTACTGTATTAATGCTGCTTGGTGGGGCTTTGTGTATTAGAATCCTGGGATGGTTTGGGCAGGAAGGGATCTTAAAGACCATTTTGTTCCACCCCTGCCATGGCAGGGACACCTCCCACTGTCCCAGTGTCCAGCCTGGCCTTGGGCACTGCCAGGGATCCAGGGCAGCCCCTGTGGGAATTCTATTCCAGGGCCTGCCCACCCTCACAGGGAAGAATTTATCCCTAATATCTGATTTAAACCTACTCTCTGTTAGTTTGAAGCCATTAACCCTTGTCCTGCCACTGCAGACCCTTACAAACAGTCTCCATCTCTCCTGCAGCCTCCCTCCTGCATCAAAATGGTCACAATCAGGTCCTGAAACCTTCCCTTCCCCAGGCTGATATCCCTGGAGCTGCCCCAAACACTCCCAAGAGGCCTGAGAACATGATGATCGTGATTTTCTTTCAACCACACTTTTAAAGCATTCATTAAAGATTCACTTGTATCTCACCAAAATGTTTGCGCGTCTTTGTGCCGCCTTGCACATCCTCAGACATCAATGATGGCACAAAAATCATCCAGAAGCGTGGAAATTCTAAAACTTGGCTGGACACTTTGGCTCTGTTGCAGAAGAATCTGTGTGAAGTTAGCTGTTGCCAAAGGGCAAAGCAATTAAACATCTCCAAGATGTACCCTGGGGGCTGCAAAATCCTGGAGTTTCTGGAGATGTTGTGAACAGCCAGAAGTAAGGAGGAAGATAAAACACTTATTTGCTTTCAGCAATGTGTTTTACCAGCCTACTTCATCCTCCAAAAAAACTATTTTTTCTTAGTAAACAAGCAAGTAAAATATTTCTCCTCCAAGACTTGCCTTCCTGCTGCTGAGGCAGGTGAAAAGGGAAACCCTGCTGGAAGTTTAGCACACAGGTTTTCCACAAACTCTTGATTGAGTGATTTATACCTTACACACTGCAAGGATTTGTGGGTCTCTCTCCTCTCCACTACTTTAAACTTTTAGGGTCAGGCAGCTTTATCTCACTGTAGTGCTGTGGAAATTTCTAGAATCTGCTCGCCTTCCTTCTTGATCCTTGTGGTGCAACGGCTGCAACAGCAACTGAGGAGAGTTCAGGTAGAAGCAATCACCAATGAAACCTAAAAATGGAAACTTTAACAACCCTAAAAACCAGCCCTAGTACTCCAGCTCCATCTCTTAATCAAGAGCAATTTATATTTACACAGCCCATGAAATGTAAAGTTTGAGGATCCTCTGCTATTTAGTAGAATAAGTCAGCACGGCACGTTTTTCACAAGGAGCACTTCCCTTGGTTCAGCTGGTGCTCAGGACTTTCAAAGCACACTTCAGGGCAATCCAGGCCTGGTGAGCAAACCCACAGGACCAAATGCCCAGCTCCCAACTCTGCCTGCCTGTTTGGCCCCTGATGAGCGCAGAGTTCTGCTCCGTGCGACAGAGGGAAGATGGCACTCCTCCTCCCTCGAGGCCTCCACGCAGAGATGTCTCACAACACGGTGGTAAATTGAGTATACAGGTGATTCTGCTGCTTCTGGCAACCAGAAAGAAAGCAGAAATACTATTTTTAGCATGGCACTTCATTACCAGTTTAATGGTATCCCAAGGTTTAGCAGCCTGTCAGGTCAGGAAGAAATTACACCTTGTTAGAGAAAAGCACTGAAACAAATTTCCTCATTAAGTGCCATGTCTCCCAGCTTTTGCCTGTTGCTGGAAACATAATTTTTCACCCTGTAAAAAATTGGATAAGTAATATTCAATCATTTTTTTGTTTTATGTTGGGCTATCTCCATCACTTTTATCTTCCTTGCCATTGACTAGTGAGATTTTAAGTGGGTTTTCTGGCTCTTTAATTAAAAATTATTAGAATACCTCCACAAGTATTTTATAATAACATTGATGCTGAAGTTGAAAAACTGATCCCTTTATGTACAAACACCTTAATAAACTAGTGGATCTCAGTGAATTTCTTTATCATCATTTTGAGAACTGCTGCATTTGCCAAAGGTTAATTACATTTCCCATGCCATCTGGGCATTGTTCTCAGCTGGTCATACTAGTCCTAAAGTTTGTTCATTTTTGCCATCAAATGAATCCCCAGTGTTTTTCTGAGGAAGCTGACATCCTCCAAAGGCTCTTCTTCCTTTCTAACTCCTGGTTTATCTCCTACCACAGCTACAGTGGAAGCAGAATGAATCCCTGATATCCCATCATTCTATAAAATATATCTTAATAGTCTTGCCTATGTAACATCCTGCAGGCACACAACGAATTTGTAGCCCTAATGAAGAACAGTGAGTTAAAAGAGTGACAAGAAATTAGCTTAAAGTGAGCCAAAGCCTTGTTCAAACCCCTCCTCAGTGCAGCCCATCTCCAAAGCTGAACAGCCCATATAATAACTGCAATTATTTTCTTCCAATATTTGTGACATCTGTCCTTTCTGGCAGTCACTATCTGTTTCAAGCACATTACACTCCTGGCTGCTGATACATGTAGAGGATAAATTAATTATGGATAGGAATTTGTGACCAAGTGTTTCCAGAAACTCGGACTATCTGTCTCACTGCACACAGCCATCGGCTCTCAGCTGCCAAGCAGGACTGAAATAAGCAAAACAGAGACAGGAAATTCACTGCCTCAGCCCCAAAATACTCAACAATCTTGGCCCAGGCCAGAGCACGCTCATCTTTTGTCAAAAGCAAAACAACAGAAGCCTAATGATCAACAAAGGCAATTCATTGCAACAGGCCAGCACTGGAGGAGGTGAGGGAGTCCAGGTGGTAAAAAATTTCACTTGGATTTTTGGGGATGGATTTTTTTGTGTGTCCAGATGGGAGGTGGCAACAGATTCATTGCCTTTTGAGCTTTCAGGGAGGAGAGACAAAAATTACACGTTGCACACCCCTGAGCAGGTTGTGCACAGGCAAAGGGTGAAGGTCTGGCAGCCACAACCCAAGTGAGCTGGGATGGAATTGCTCTTGTGGCTTCAACACAGATTTATACAAAACGTGGGGGAACTGAGCCGTAGTTGCTCTCATTTTTTCATTTTTCCATCTGACATTTCATTATTTAATATGATTTAGTTGATAGAAGCTTTTAAATCAAACTCTGTCTGGAATCTGTTTGAGTGGGTCGAGAGCCAAGCAAGCACAAGCAACCTGTACATATATAAAATATTTCAGACTGAGAGACTTGTCTCTAATTTCTAAACCTCAGTGGCAGCAGAGCCTGATTGCAGCAGCAACGTCCAGTGAAGGACTCTCAGTTGTTCTTCTCCATTGCAGTTTTTTCAGTCTTTATAAACCCCTGGCAGTGTCAAGCAGCACAAACGGAATAGCAGGCAGTCCATCAGCAGCCAGAAATTAACTCTGAGCTGTGTGTCACAGCTGAGAGCCCACACCAGCCTGGCAGCTGCCAATTCCTGCCAGCCCAAGACGTGTCCTTAAAAGCAGGATTGTCACAGAACACTGAAGTCACAAAAACAGAGCCACCAACCTCTGCTGCACAATGAAATCAGCTTACAGGCAAGGAGCTGGCTTTGAGGGCTCCATCAGGGATGAGTTCCTCTTGTGCTGGTGGGAATACCCTGATCTCCTGGGTTTCAGAACATGTCTAAATTTAAAATAAGCTGCTGCGAGGGGAAACTCTGTTTTTATGCTGCACGGATTGGAAAGTTATGGGCACAAGTAGGAGGGCAGGAATGGGCAGGTTAGGGCTGCCACGTTCATTTTCCTGCCTGTCCTGGCACTAAGTCAGAGAAACCACCACTTCCAGCAGCTGTGAAAAAGTGGAGCTGCAGTTTGAGAGGAGGAGAAAAGAGAGGTGGGATTCGGTTTCCAGCTCCTGATGGTCTTCAGGGAGTGGTCCCTGAAAACAAAGCTTAAACAAAGTGTGTTATTGATACTCCCATGTGAATTAATCACTCCTCCCTCAGGCCCCTCAGACATGGCTTGGCACCTCAGGAAGGAGCAGCCTGAGGATTTCTGAAACACAAAGTTCATAACTTTATGTTACAGAACATGAAGTGGCACCCAGTGGCATCCACAGGAGCTATTTCATTCCGTTTCACAGAGATCTTAAGGACTAAAATGGGGGGCAAAAATCCCAGAAGATGAAGGTGTAAACCTGTCCTCATGTGGAGATACCAAGAGTTTAAACCAGGCCTTTATGTTCCAGCTACAGCCATGAAATGCTACACGGTTTTATTTCCAAGCATTTTAGAGATAAATGCATTTGATGCCTCTCATAAACAGCCTGGAGCAGATAAGCAAAGAACCAACACTGACCTCGTGTCAGATTTACAATTTTTATTTTTTAAGCCCTCGGAAAACCAATTACCTCAACCATAAGCTAGTTTTGGAGAAAACTAATCTCCCCAGTGCTCAGCCCAGCGAGGCTTGTAAAGCACCCAGCTCACACGGAGGTAGGAAAAAAACAGGTGGGAAAAAAATAAGAAAGGGTTGCAGACTCTGACCCTGCCTCATGCTTCTCATGCTCTCTCTCTTTTTGAGGTAAAGCAGTGATTGCAATGAGAGCTGGGGCAGCAGAGACCAGACTTGATGATGAAAAAATCCCCCCCAAAAAAATAACAAAAAAAAGGAACACAAACAAAACAAACAAAAAACCTAACAACCAATCAACCAAACAAAAAAAAAAACAAACAAACAAAAAAAAACAAACAAAAAACCCCCAAAAAACCCCCGAAAACAAAAAAACCCCAAAAACTAAAACACAAAGCAAACAAAAAAACCCCACACAATAAACCCCAAAAAACAAAACAAAACAAAACAAACAAAAACAAAACAAAAAACAAAACAAAAAACCCCACAAAAAACCCAAAACTAAACAAAAAAAAAACCCACACAAGAATCCCCTTTTAATAAAGCACCAACTCTAAAAAGCTTCAGACTGCCTGGGTTGTAACAGCTTCACAACAGTATTTATTCATTTGTGTTTACTGTCACATCCCAATAAATATCACAGTCAGTAAAAGCTTTATGCCAGTTGCCTGTATCCTTTGGTTAACCTTCTGCAAAATTCACCTATTCATCATGACTCTCATCATCAAACCAGAGAGAGAGTTTTCTTCTGCTAGTGTTGTTTTGGGTTTATTTTTTTCCCCTGTGTGCTTTAACACAGACATGCCTTTGCAAATTTTATGTGTTAATTTTTTAATAGTTTGCTTAGTACAATTATATACTTACAACACTTGCTGTAATGTTTAGGCAGCCTAATATAAGTGTGTGACAGAATAATAAAAAAACCAAATAATTAAAATCATAATAATTTTAATAATAATATAATAAATAAATTGTTTATTATATTTGTTATATTATATATAATATAATATATATTATATATATCTATTATATATATCTGTTATCTATTATCTATATATATCTATATATATTTATATATATCTATTTTATATATATATAAAATGGAATATATTTATTATATATAATATATATTTATTATATTTATTATATATATATAATTTTTATTTAATAATATAATAGATAAATAAACAAATAAATAATAAAAAACCCCCATCTCTATCTAGCAGGGTTTTACCTAAATTTCAAGTGGCCATCTCCACTGCTCTTTTATGCCAGGAAGAAAAGCATGGCTTCTACCTTCTTAAAATTATTCCTTCTGAAAAGACACCCAACATTTGAGCAGCAGTTTGTCAAGGTCCTCTGGCAAGCTTCGTGAACCACAGATTTATTTCGTGGCTTTGACTATTTCCCCTCATTCTAGCAATCCCCAGTCTTGCAGAGACTGCCCTGAGGGCATGACATGTCTCCACATCCCCCACAGAACACCCAAATTAAAAAAAAAAAAACAGTAAAACTGAGTGGAAGTAAAAGAGTTTTGTCCCAGTCAGTGTGCTCTATCCAAGCCAATGTGCTTCTCTGCGTGAAGCCATAACAGTCAGAAAAGAAAATTTTGTCCTCAAAATTCAGCAGTTTTGTGTTACAAGTAGAACCATTAAATACTAAAAAAAATATGAATAGAACCATTGAATATTAAAAAAAAAATAAAAGCAAAAGATGTTAAAAGAAAAACCTTCTCACTCCACTTTCACTCAGTACAAGCTGCAACAGGGGACATTTAGGTGGGACTAGAGGAGGAATTTCTTCACACAGGTGAAGAAATTGATTGATGATTGGTGAAATTGATTGGAAATTGACTGGTGATTGGTGATTGGAAGGGAGGTGGTGGAGTCTCAGTCCCTGGAGGGGTTTAAGGAATTAAACCAGGCACCGAGTGCTCTGCTCTGGTTGACAGGTTGGACCCAGAGCTCTTTTCCAACCTAATTGATTCTGTGGTTCCGTGTGATTTCCACAAAACAAAACTTAGTAAAGATCTGCACAAATCAAAGGAAAAGCATCCAAGATCTGTCTTGAGCATTTAGAGGGTTTTTTTTTACAGTGTTAGACTAAATATTTTGTCTCTGCTTTAGCAGTGCCAGCAATGATTCATCCCTACAAAATACTGTTGAATAATTAAAAGTAGATGATATCTCTGTTCTCTCTTAATAACATTTTTTCCCCTACTCCCAATTTTTTTCCTTTGAAACAAATGTCTACCAGTCAGTTAATTAACATTCATTTTTCTAGGATCTGCTCAGCACAGGAATACACTAACTCTTCAGGTGAAAGTCATTTATAGACTACATTATCCAAAGTTATTTGCCATTCCTTTGTCCTTGGCAGAGCAGCGTTGCAAAGACAACCAGCATCTTAGAGCAGAACACATTAACAAGATTGTTAATTTCCTGATCCTGCTAATGAAAAAAAAAACACCCTCAC
Source organism: Camarhynchus parvulus (assembly GCF_901933205.1). Lineage (NCBI taxonomy): Eukaryota > Metazoa > Chordata > Aves > Passeriformes > Thraupidae > Camarhynchus > Camarhynchus parvulus. The sequence continues at coordinate 4,337,981 of NC_044601.1, forward strand.
CACTCCATTAAATAAAAATGAATGGCAATTATTACCAATTTTATTATTTTTCCACAAAGAACAGAGGGCGAAATCCTCAGTCCAGCAAGATGTTAATTACTCCAAAAGGATAAATCCCAGATCCATGAAGCTTCTTATTCTCTGTATTGTGGGGCTTTTTTAGATAATGCTGCTGTGAAAAAAAAAAAGAAACCTCTATTCTGAGGCAGATTAAGAGGGCACCTCAGCCACTCATCATAATTATCAGGGAGCTCCTTGGCCATGCAACCACAGAAAAAAAAACATTTACAGAGGGAAAATGTTGGGTCCCTCCCATAAAATTTAAGATTTTCTCACCAGCTGACACAACCTGTTACCCATTTCTGGGGCCCAGCACACACTGTCCAAGCTGATTATCCCATTGGTTTTGGGGTGCAATGAGCTGCATTTGGGACTTCACCACAGCCAGGGGGATTTTCTGGACCTCTCTGTGCAGCACAGCCACCCCCAGTGCCTTGTGCCTCACTTGGTGGAAATTAACATTGTGTTCCAGCTACAGGAGGAGCAGAGTGAGAAAGGCAGTTTTCTCAAGTTGTTTTTTTCTCGAGTTTTCCCAAACTGTCATGCTTAATTTTCAGGACTTCTTAAAAGCACTTACAGCTAAATTGCGAGGAAAAACGTGATGCAAAACTACGAGTTTTGGTCACGTTGAAGTGATGCCTATGTTGATGCTATTTTTTTTTTTTTTAAAGGTAGGCTTTTCTGGAAAACTTGGGATAATCTGGGAGAGCTGGGGACGCGACTGTTTCACCAAGTTTAGAAGACTTTCCTGGAATTATTTTGTGTTAGGTTTTATGAAACCATGAAGCATTTTGGGTTTGCATGCCTGTCTGCATGCTTAAAAAGCAGAAAAAGCAGTTGGGCTGTAACTGATCACATATTTTCCTTTTATACCTGATAAGGAGTAACAGGATTTATTCCACCAGCGGTAAGCATGGCACCTTAGTGGTCATTCTTATTAAGAAGGATTTTATCTTTTCAAGGAGTTTACTTCCTCCTCTTTTGGGAGGCTTTCAATGTGTACAAGGAGTTTGAGTGGATTTTAGGGTGTGTTGAGATTCAAATTGGCTGTGGGTAAAGTAAAAGTGGCTGTGAGTGAGATCTGGGCAGCTGCTCGCTGCTCCAAAATTCACCCAGTCACTCACGATGCCACAGGCACAAGGGACAATATTTCAAGGCTCTGGGAATTAATGTTTTGTTGTAGCTTAATGCACCATCAGACCTGCAGATGGAAAAGAGGTTTCCGCGAGATGCATCGCCCTGGCAAGCTCCAAGTGACTTCAGCACGAGGCTGATCTCTGGCTCAGCTGGCCACCCTTTTCCTGTCGAAGCTTTAATGCAAGATGTGAAAAATGGGTATTTTATGGTTGGCTTTTCACAAATATTACAATGAATATAATATGTGTTGTGTCAGAAAGTAATGCTGCGTTAATTTTCTTAAGTAGTGTGCTAAATAGAGTTTTAGGTTACAACATAAGGTTAAAATAGAAACTATGCTATGTAGGATACTTTTTTTCCTAAAGAAAAGATTCACTGCAAGATAGCAGCCACAGGACATCTAAATCTTTCAGAGAAAAAGGATTTACTGTCCCATTATCAGAAGAAATGAACTTATTCCTGCCTTGCTCAGCCATGAAGACACCTTAGGATTCAGAGGAAGAAGTTGACGATGACCAGACAGAATCCTGTATTTAAATAGAATTTATGCATCATGTATGAGGTGTATGAATATGCAACAGGCTATTGTTTTTAAGGGTTAATCCTCTGTTAACAGGTGTCCTTTTTCAGGCTTCTATTGCCCAGAAAAAGGTACCCAGACCATCCGTAACTCTCTGTCTTTATTGTCTCATATTGTCCTAATCCAAATTGTCCAAAATATTATTACTCTAATTATATTGCTATTTGTATAACCATTTTATTACTATTAAACTTTTAAAATTTTAGAACACAGGTGATTGGCATTTTTCACACAAGAAAAGCTGGCATGCAGGTCCATTACAGCCAGGTTGGCTTGGGAACTGTAACCCAGCTCCAGAACAGCATCAGCATCTCTGGGCAGCATGGTTTTTTGAGCCACAGCCCAGGTAAAAGGCAGAGATGACTTTAAGCTTTTCAGTGCCCCTCTCTAGGGATGTTCTGCTTTACCAGGACTCAGTTCTGCAGACGCAGGAGGGCATTCAGGTGTGTGATGCCAAAGGAAGCACCAGGTGCTCACAGCCCATTTGATTGCTCCTTGCCCTGATCAGCAGCTTCTCTATAAACTTGTGGCAGTAAAAATCAAAAGATTATTTGTTCAGGGAGATCTTGCTGGCTAAACATAGCCAAGCTGCTTGACAATTCCCTGTGGACAGGGGCTGCCTTCCAAGGGCTGCTGCTCCCACCAGCTGAGTTCCAAGCACTCACACAGAGCTTTTAGTCCCACAATATGTGTTTAATTATTTACCAAAACCGATTACAATGCATTTGTGAGACTTTTATGGCCATCCCAAACATATTCAGAAGCACTGAGTTTGTATCTTTAGCCAGTCATTCACACTAACACTGAACAAACACTTCCTTTGGTTTTCCATAACTTTGAAGACACCCCACATGCCCCCAATCTTGTTTTCTTGAGATTTTAGGGACAAATAAAGAGTTCTATTTCTGTCATGAACACATAAATAATTGTTCACTGTACAAAGTTCAAACCCATCTTCTCCTAACTTTTCTCCCGATTTCTTATGGGAGAAAAGCTTCAGGAGCCTTTAAAACACAATAATTAGATTGCATATCTTTAAAACACAATAATTAGATTATATATCCAAATGTACCCCAGGTTATCCATCCTCTTTGATTTGTGTACCTGGTCTTCAACTCTCAGTTTCAAAATCACATCTCAAATGTCGTACAGTTATCCATGACTGTGATTTCTGCCTTTTAAAGCTACTATAGTTACTTCCACGTTATTTTGTCACACCTGGCAGAAAAACTTCACAAGAAGATTCCAAAGCTTAGCTTGCCCAAAAAAGGAGCATTTTCCACTCCCAGAAACATATTCCTGTTCTCTCCCACATATCTTAGTAGACTGTGTGAAAGTAATTTTCTTTGATATGGGGAAGTTTTTAAAAGAACAAAAATACAAATCCTGTGTACAAATCCCTTCCTCTCCAAACCACAGTCACAAATATCAACATCTGAAGACCAAGGTGTGCAGAGAAAATGAAGAAGCAGGCTTCATTTCCCTGGATATATTTTCCTTCCTCTCCTCCAAACCCAGAATGACAATTCCAGGGCTCCAACTCCCTGTGCACCTTTGGATGGCACTTCCGAAGCAAACAGATAATTTTTCTTTATTTTTAAAATTTCTCCACGCTGATTTGTAGATTAACCACTTTAAAAACTTGGGGAAATGTACCCATGAAACCTCTGCAATGCCTAATTTTGCATGTGCACCATCCAAACTTTTCTCCACACGGGTATTCAACTGGAGAAAAACTAATTAATTGTGAAACGCATCACTCTTCAAAAAAAATCCTCAGGATTTTGGAAGAGCTGACTGCCAGGTAACTTCTAGCTCACAGATACATTAACAGCTCAGTGGTTAAAAGTGGTTAAAAGTGGTTAAAATGGTTTAAAAGGTGACCATGGAAGGACAGAACTGACAGAGCCGAGCCCTTCCACTCCTCTTTATTCTACTTTGCGCTTGGATTTAAAAAATAAATAAATCAAATAAGAACCCACACTTACGGCAAAAGGAGCACAAGTTCCTTTTACACAATACAATCTCGTTGTATTTCATTAAATGCTTTAAAATTTTGTTTTCCTTTCCCACCCTTGCAGACTTCCCATCCTTTCAGCAGAGGCACAGCCGCCTGGGCAGTGCAGCTGCCTCCCCCAGGGTTCCTGAGTCCTCTCCTCCTCTCCCTGACTCCTTCCTTAGTCATTAATGCTGAAATGCTTCTTTCAGCTAAAAGGATCAGGCACGTGGCTCCATTAAGGAAACTGCATGGCCAGGAGGAGTGCTATAAAAAGGCCAAAGGCAAATGCAGCATTCTTTGTCCTAGAGAGAGTAAGTGCGCCTCTGACAGCTCTTTCTGTAGAGACGGGTTATCTTCCTTCCTACCAAGAAACAGAATAATGAAAGGAAAAAAAAATAATTTAAAAGTTTAAAAAAGAAAGCCCTTCCACCACTGGTTGTTCTGCACAGTCATCCCACACCCAAAATATGACACCAGAACTGTGCATGTCACACCGCCCCAACGGAGCAGGCCATGCTGGACAGTCCAAAGGCAAACTAAAACTGGTCCTCTCTGCTTTGTCTCACAGTGGGGTTTTTTTAGCTGTTCATAATTCACCCCCAAAGCCTCACAACCCGTGATACCCTCCTGTTTATGTTTACCTTCTCTGTTCCTGAAGCAGCAAGCAAGGGGTTCTCTCATGCCATGTGCGTGCCACACAGAGGGCTGCACGTCAGCTCCAAGATACAAAATTAAAAGCAATGTGAAGCTATTTGGCTCTTTTAATAATAATATTACTATTATTGTTGTTATTTTTATTTTTATTTTATTTTTATTTTATTATTTTATTATTTCATTATTTTATTATTCCTTTAACTGAGGCCACAGAAGATGCATTCCAGCAGACAGAGAGACTTCCTGGGGTGTGGAGTTCACCTGAACATGCACGGCAGCATCACATCCAGAGAATGATGTTTTTAAACACGCGGGATATGATGGATGGTGAGAGGAATTATGGCAGTTTTACCAGAAATAGTCACTTTGCCAGGTCACTTAAAAAAACAAACTCAAACAAACCACACAAAACAGTGAGCGGTTACTGTTGTGGGACAAAGACTTTTTCCCCATAGCAGTTTTTAAATTTTCATATTATTTTTAATCTGTAATTTAGACAGAAATTTTACATGCCACAGTTTGTCTTGAGGACTACAGCAGGTATAGCACACTTTTAAATTTCCTACCCACTGCCAAGAATTGCAAAAGCTGCTCATGAGCAAGTAGCAATGGCTTTCTCTGAGATGGCTACTTCATTTAAAAAATGTACAGAGGGTAAGTGAACAGGATGTTATACCTTCTTATGAGAAGACTATACCATAAAACAAGATATAATCCTCATTTGTGTCTCTCTGTTCTTTCCCCTCCTTTAAAAAGGAGAGAAAAGTCCCAGCTATGAAGCAAAAAAAGGTTTTTGCTTTTATTTTTAATGTGCTAAGCAGGCACAGCTTTATCTTCCCTGATTTTGACAGGCCAGCATCTGGTAAGGGGAAAGGACTTAAAACCAACCAAAATTGTTGTCAGCAATAAAATACAGAGGATTAGCTGGCACTGGGGCCAATGAATGACTTGTGGACTCGTGACCCCTTTTCCAACCTGCTGTAAAATTATCTCAGCTGGGGCAGCCCCTGCTGCCCTTCCTATCAGCACCTTCCCTGCTCTGCATTTAACAGCCAAAAGCCTGTGAAAGAATTTCAGGTTTAACATGTTCTTTGGAAGCATGCAGATCAAATCACTTCTTCCTTGAAATAAGAGAGAGATAAGTAATTTATACTGTGACTCCTGGGGTTGTTTTTTTCTTCTTTTTTTTTTTTTTTTTTTTTTTTTTTAATTTAAATTTTGTTTGAGTTTGCAGTGCCTTTTCCTCAGTGGAATTCATTGTGTTTAATCTTTTCCTTTCAGATATACACACTTTTCTCCCTTCAACTCCTGCATCTCAGCCTTAAGCTTTGTCTCCCTGTGCTAAAACTCCTTTTTGCTGGGTAAATTCTCTTTCCCCTCTTCACCCAGCTGCTCTCTCCTCCTACATCTGTACAAGATGTAAACAGAAGGCCTGCAATGAGTGGCATCTAAAAATTAAGGAGGCCAATGGACAAAACTAATGAGAAAACAGAGGTTTGCAAATGTTTGTAAAGCTAAGTCTCTTTCCCAGCCCTCTGGGAAAAGAGCAGGACACTGCATTTTCACTGCATGCATTTTTTTGTTATTATTATTTCTGCAGAAACCTCTTTCACATAAGCCTCCAGCTAGGAGGAAACATTTCCTAGGATGTAAAAAAAAATAAAATTAAACCTCTTCATTTATTGTTGCTGAGTTAATGTCTTACAGAGGGGCTGGGGAGAAATGAGCTGGGCTCAGAGGCTGCCTGACCTTGTCACACGAGAGGAGCAGCCTCTGCAAACACAGAAAGCAAATATTCTGGCAAATATTTGTGTGTTGGAACGTTAAATTACGCACACAACCTCTGCTTTCCTGTTGCAAAAGCTGCCTGGGAAAGTCAGAAAATTTTTTAACAGCACTGAAAGACTCTGTTCCTTTTCACAATGATGAGAAATGGTAATTCTTCCAAGGAAAACAGAGTTTAGGCAAGATTGAAATTACACAGGCTTAGGGCTGACACACAAGGCTGCCAATATGGATTTTTGCCCATTAAAAAGATCCACAAATGACAGGAAAATGTGTTGGTGCTCTCAGTCTCCCTTTTCACATGAAGACACAGCTTTATCACCCTGAAAGTATTTCTCTCTGCTTTTAGGAGTATAATAGATATAATATTTAGGAATATAAGAGATCTGACTTCTCTGTTTCTGAAGCAGGAGACTTCATCAGACTAAAAAAATCCCTCTATTTTGACTGTAATATTTTAAAGCAAGAGATGAAACAAGTAAGAGAGGAAATATTTAAAACACTGGGTGTGGGTTTGTTAAATCTGACTGGCTTCTAATAAGAAGTAAAGGACAGAGAGAACTCTGTGAAAGACTCTGCTCTTTTATTGCAAGCAGAGCCTGACCAAACTCTCACTCCAATTTATGTATATTCCAATGAACCCTCAAGCAAGAAGAAAAAGCAGAAGAGGAACTTGGAACAGCACATCTACAACCCAAAGGTTTAGTCAAAATATTTCCAGGCAGAGAACTTGAGGACACACAAAACACATGGGTTTATTTCTCTTTTGAGCGCTGTGTCTCTGCGTAAGGAAAATCCTAATTTATTTTTGGTAGCATGTACTCAAAAGCTGCTGCTCTCTCCCACCCAGCTGCTTCCCCCACCCTCCACCCCTACCCCCAGAAAAGGCTGAATGTTTTTTCAATACTCTGAAAATGTGGGATTTTTTAATGCCTTTTTTTTTCCCAGTACTCTGAAGGCATCCTGTAAATCAGCTTCAAGTGTTTTAATGCCTGTCTTAAATATAAATATGTGTGTGTGTGTGTACACACAAAGTTTATAGTGACATCCTAGAGTACTGGGAGGAAATTGGGCTACTGATTCTTCCCAAACACAAGAAACATGAGCTATTAAAAGGTAACCTGTTAAAAAAAAATTAAAAAAAAATCAAAGTTTTCCCTTAAAAAAGCAGTAAAAACCAAATTAACAGAGTAGATTCCAGCTCAGATCATATCTAAGTTATGTGTAGTACTAAGTCCCAAGACCCTGCTTTAGGCTTTTCATGACTTTTTATGACTAATATAATTATTTTTTATTTAATAACAAGACACTGAGAAACTCAGCCACTGCTGCAAATGTCAGGAAATGACTGCTCGCTAAATACTGTAATTTGTGCAAAAAGAACAAATCAACAGCACAGTAGCTGTGGTTTGGCACAGCTTAATTTTGGCTGCTTCTCCTGGATGGAGCCCAGAGTTTAAGGACCTGCCAGGAGCCCTTAAAAAGTGAACCAAGCTATAAAATGTAACACACTGGGGAAGAAAAAGAAATTATTCTGGCCAGGAAAATGCTGCTGGCAAGAGCACAACATCCTTGCGCTCACTTTTAAACGCCCCTGTATTGTTGCATGACACTTTGAAAATCTTTAAAGTGGTGTAAAAATGTCTTTCAGAAATAACAGGATTAAACTCCCAGCCAGAGATCCACAATCAGGTGTAACCATCCCATAAACTCTCCTGGTCATCCCAAAAGCCCAGGAATTTGTGGATTTTATTCTTGTTCCTGCGAACAACTTGCAGAAATTCAAGAGTGTTCTTGCCTCCCCCTTTTGGTAATCTGCAAAATACTTCAATGATTTGTGCTGAGTGGCCATAAATCATAAATCCAGAGGCAAGTAGGAGCCAAAAGGCTTCTGGTCACGCCTGCTTGGGCAGGAAAGTGAGGGCAGAGGGTTCTGCCCCCGTGCCCTCTGCACTGGAGTCAGCACCACCACAGTGGCACGAGACAAGGGGCACACAAGGGTTGAAACCCAGGGCTTGGTTCATCGCCTAAAAAAGTCTTATTTTCATTGATCTGCGTCCAAAAAGCAGTGAGGAAGTACTGCCCTTGAAAAGGTGATAAATAATAAACCAGTATTTCCATTTGCTGTTTACAGCTGGGTGATGAATTTAATAGAAGCAACCTCCTGCAGGTGGCTGGAGTTTTACACATGGAATTCGTGGATCCACAGGGAATTCTCCGTGGATCCAGGACCAAATGAAGCAGACATTGTGCTTTATCTTTCTACCGCTCTATCTGGGAAGGATCCCCAAATCCATAAATGGAGTTTAGCAGAAGCAGACATCTGCAGAGGATAATTATTTCCCCCAGTGGTTAATGAAATAGATTTTGCTGCTTCTGATGGGACGAGGCACCAGCACACAGTGCAAAAAAGGTTTGGTCATCAACTTTGGAATGTCTCAGTGGGTGAGTGCCATGTTCACCTGGAAAACATCCTTGTCAGCATGGAAAATGCAGTGCAAAGGGACTTTTGTCCCAGAAATTGTGCAGCCAACACAAATAACAACAGGAATTACAGGATTTGGAACTGAGAGGTGCTGGTGGCTCCTGCTGCTGGGAAGCCCTGAGGGGTGGGGGGACCACCAAGGATAAGAGAGAAGAAAGAGACGAGGGGAAGCGGAAGAGAAAGGCAACAAACCAAGGCAGAGGGAAAATGAAGACAGAGAAATGGTAATCAACCAGCAGTAACTCATCAATGGCACAACACAACACAAAAATTCAGGCAAAAAAAAACAACCCCTAAACAAAAAATCCCGGCCACAACAAACCCAACCAATAAACAAAATTCAAAGCTTTTCCTGGAAGGGGGAATACATCTGTGCAGCTACAAAAAATGAACTGACTGGCAAGGTTTAAAAGTTAAGAAATGCTATTCTGTCCTTTTTAAATGACCTCTTCAAGCTCCTTTCTGAAGTGTAGCCTTGATCACAATCATTTCGTGCAGAAGGCTGAGCCAACCTTGGAGCAGAATGAACCACGTAACTTCTTCAGCACAGGGAAGGGAAATGCAAAGCTGAGGAAAGACAAATCACTCCTGCCTTTGGCTATCACTCATTCCCTACCATTACGGAAAACCCAGTGATTGATGAGCACTGCTGAAAGGGGTAATAATCTCCAAACAGAAGGAAGACAGCGTGTCTGGCTGGTGCTGCTTTAGAAGATGTCCTGAAGGGTTTGACCACTACAGATAAACAAATCCTGCTATTGTCACTTTGCTGAAGTTATGGGCAGCATGCAAGGCCGCTACAACCCTTCTAAGCCAAGTGGACCCATATTGAAATATGAAACCGTCACTTTCAGGCAGCCATATTCATCCTACAAATAATAAAACCGAGGTGGAAGGCCTGGATTTCTCCCACTTGCCGTGGCAGGAATAGGCTGGCAAATTTCCCTTTTCTCTCTCCAGAGGCCACGGCAGCAATATCCACTACAAACGAAGTGTAAAAGGTGGTGAGTTTACAGAATAGCAGGGTTCTGTGGGACAATTTTCCGTCACTTTCTCAAAGCACCACGCAGCCTGAGATGTGCTCTGAGCAACACAGCCACAAGTGAGCACATTAAGGTCAGCTGTGGAGCAAATGCCACACAAATTCCAAAGCACCTCCAGGCAGAGCCTTGTTTTCCACCTTGCGCTGAGCACAGTCCACGCTCCCATTCCAGTCTGCCCGTACACGCTCCCTCAGATTCCATTTTGGGGATGAAGCTATTGGTTTGGCCCTGAAAACTGCCAGATGTTCATTCTGAGAAGGTCTGTGTGACCACACAGAGATTCATTCAGACATGAGAAATGCCAGAAAATATCAGAAACCACCCAAAGCTCTCGTCTACAAGGGAGGTGCAGTTTCGGAGCCGAGAGAGGAACAGAAAGGGGAAAACACCTCTGTGGAGGAGGAGATTTGCAAAGATTTATATTCAGTCCTGCTAAATTCATTTGCCACTGAGAGAGGAAGGGAGAGACGTTGAGAATATTTGTGTTTACCAGAAGTTAGTGGAGAAACACTAAGCTTTGTTGATCCCCACAAAACATTTATACAGCCACAACAAATCATGGGGATGATCAGAGCGAGCCAGAATTTAACTTTTCCTTAAAGAAGACAGCATTTTGTTCACAGCATCTCTTCCTGTACTAATTTACAGTTTTCTGAAAGACTGTTCCCATTCAAGGTTTTGTGTCCTGCTTTAAAACCCCACGTTTTCTCTGCTCTTAGACTCTCTGCTGGCTGCTCCATCATGATGCAGAGAAACTAAGAAACATGAAAAGGGAGGAATTTCAGCTTTTGCTTAGTAGACCAACTGGATCACACAACAGACAAAACTGCTTTTTTTTAAAAAATTAGGTCAGACACACAGGTCTGTTTGCATTGCAGTTTGTGGTTGCTGTGTCTGTAAATCCAATTTATCTGTAACTCTGGCCTTAAACTGGTCCTTCCACAGATTCAAGGGTGCTGCTGAAATTTTTTTTCCCTGAAATTCTTATGTATGTCTCCACTGCAAACTGCCTAAGTGAGATGAAAGAGCACTCTGCTCTGCCCAATTTACAAATGCCCAGAAAACCCTTGAACAAAACCCTTGGCAACACTGATTGCAGTCTGGCAAAGGTGAAGCTCTAGAAGTTGTCTGGGATCGACTGTTCGAACAAGAGCCAGAGGATAATCCAAGTTTCCTTTAGCTTCGTGCCTGCAACTGAGAAATGTGTTAAATCCTAGCACCGTTACTAAGATTTTATTCTTAAGGATTCCCTTAAAAAATTAATTTAGTCACAAGCAGCATCCAGACAGAATTGGTTTTGATTTTACTTGTTAAGTTCAGAAAGGAAGGGAGATAGATTTTCAAAAAAAGTTGTGTTCACATAATTACAGATTAATATGTAATTATTGCACAGGATATGCACAGGATAGAGAATATTCACACTACAACTGATCACCTACAGACACCATGAGTCTATAAACTCCCTCAGTGAACACATTTAAAGTATCCCCACCCTTTTGAAGGGCAGTTATTGAACACAGACTCCTGGGAAGGTCAACAGCACAGCCTTCAAATCTGTATTTCTAAGCACTGCTGTGCTTCTATTGTTGTTCTGTGCTGTTTAAATACCTTGAACACTACAGGGACTAATCAGCAGCTCAGAGATAGATAAATAATTCCTTTTTTTTTTTTTGGTTGAATGAGACCCCACCATTTCTACAATCAAAAACCTTAAGGTAGGACTTACACATTTACCACATCCTCATTACAACAACAATTTTTCATATATCCAGAGAGCAAAGAGCAAACCACCACTTGCAAAAGTGCACATCAGCCTTTGTCAGCTCTGGAAATCCTCTTGGGTTTGGTGAAGACAGAGTCTCAAAATGCCCCCGTGGTCTGGGGCAGCCTGTTTGGTGACAGCAGGATGGGTGAGAGTGCATGTGCTGTGGAATTTCAGCCTCAGTTAGGGCTGAGGTTTCATTTTGGCTCTCCAGAATCTCATGGACAGATGGACACCACGTGCAGACTTGCAGCAACACTCCTGTGGAAGGCCACAGCCATGAAGTGGTAGTTTCACTGCACCCAAAAAATCATTTTCCGCTAATTTCTTAATGGTTGTGTTAATAGATAAAATATTTTCCAAACAGGAACAATAAGTAAAGTCCTCAGCCTAGAGCACTTGTAATCCAAACACAATGAAGCAGCAGGGTGTAAATTAGAGGGGAATGTGACAGCTTATTTAGGCAAATGGTGCTCACATCTAGATAATTCCCCTTTTGTAGTGCTACAGGAATTAATGATGAGATAGGTCTGGAGCTTAACTAAAATGGACAGTCAGCTCTAATGATACATATCTAATATATTAAATGTCTATCTATCTAATACATATACCTAATGCTGAAAACTACAGAGTGAGGGGTCGAGGACAGCTCTTCACAGGAAGGCTGAGGTTGGAAGGGACCTCCAGAACTCCCCTTGTCCATCTCCACTGCACCAGCAAGAACGTTCAGGTGACAGCACCATCAACAGCTTCCCCCGTGTGGCAGCACAAATGAAAACACAGAGATGGTGAAAAGAGACTCAAAGGATAAAGTGAGGCAGGCCTGAGTGGTCAGAGAGATGATTCAAGTGGACACAACACGCTGCAGAAGAGAGGGGTCAAGCAGGCAGAGTCATGTGGGACTTTGAAGAGGATTTTAATTCAGTTCCGTGGAGGAATCCAGGGAGAAGGTGACAAATCAGTGTCAAGGACTGCTGTGGCCAGTGGGAAAAACAAGGTTGGAGCAACCTGCAGTTAATTGCCTGTAGGGCAGCGTTCAAATTCACTGCTGGTTATCCATTACCTCACTTAACAGAACAGAAACAGGCCTCAGCTTTAGTGGTGGCACTCACAGCAAAGGAAAAAACAAGGATTTGTTTTGCCACCACATTCCCAGGGTGACCCTCAGCTCTGTGGGCAGGACTCAGCAGTTTAATAGGTGAAACATGAAGATAATCTGGAGCGGGAGCTTCAGGGAGAAGCAAAAGGAATGATGGAGATGGTCCCAGTGGGGACTGGCAGCAAATGCACGGTGCCATAACCTGATCACTGGATAAAAGGTAAAATGTTGGATGAAATATGGTACAGCTCTTTTTCTATACAAGCTTTTTACAAATGATCAATTCTAAAATGCTTCAGACTGCCTGGGTGGTAACAGCTTCACAACAGTATTTATTTATGCGTTTGTGTTTATAAATATCACAGCCAATGAAAGCTTTATGCCAGCTGTGGGGCAGGACCCCCAGTCCCCCTCCCCCTACCCAAGGTTTCATTGCTGGGCATGACAACACATTCTGTGGAAAACCCTTTGGCCACCCCCCAAAAACCTGCAACGTGCTCTCTGTGGGGGCAGGGGAGGCACCGAGCGCAAAAACCTTGACAACACAGTCCAGGAAAACCCAAAATCTCAGCAATTTATGGGCTTCCACTAAAGGGAATTATCTCCACCCAGCCAGACCCAGCCCAGCCTGGCTGGGCAGCCACAGATGTGTTTGCAGCTGCCTCTCCCAGGATGAATCTGGACAGCCAGACCACAAACTCCTTCCAGCATTCAGAACACAAACCCACAGCTTCCAAATCCATTCCTTCCCTTGAAAAGGGAGGGAGTCCCAGGTCGTGCCCACAGGACCTCGTGATCAGATCCATAACAAAATGAAGATTATGGATCTGAAACTTTATTAAAACCTCCCCTTCTGGCTCACATGTCAGTTTGTAATCCTTTATTGATACTAAATACACGAATACCTTTTAGCAAGGATTTCCGCTGAAAATATTAATATAAAATATTCATTTAAAATTTTAATCTTAGAGAAAAAAAAATCTGAATAGCCACTGGTGTGTTCTGTGACTACACTGAGAGCAAACAAAACACTGGCAAATTACTTGAAGTGATCAAATTCAATTTAAACAGGAGCCAAATATTTGGATTGGGCAACAGACACCTAACAGCCAAGATTAACTAAGTAAAACAGAATGTAAATAGAAATTTCAGTAAAAGTAGCTACCTATGTTTCACATGATTGCATGTAAGTGTTTTTCCCCTTGAGGCTGTATTTCTCCCTTTTCATTAGGAGTAGATTAAATTAAAAACTGTTCCTAACAGAGGCACTGAGTTATTTCAGATTATAATGCTATGCATTTCAAAAGTGTCTTGCCTCCCATGCCTCAGCGAATCCCCCCTAAATGTATTTTCAGATGAGAATACCAAGACTCAGCCACTCCACGAGGAAACAGAGGCAGAGATGAGGAGACTCAAAAATCAGAGAAGGCCCAGTGAAGATCCTGCTGCAAAGATTTGGTCAGCAGCAGAAAAACCCACAGCACTCTCAATTTTCCCCACTATGGAAATAACTCCTCTGCAGAAAATGGGGAATGACTAAAGAAAAAGTTCTTCTGAAGCAGAAAAAATCATGGTTGATTTCAGATGAGCGCCAAAGGACAACAGCAAAGGTCACAAAATGCACTGGTTTGGCTTCCAAAGGCTGTGACATTTCCTCTCCCATTTCATACCACTAAATCACCTCCTCATTCCATTTTTTGGTAGGATTTTCAAAGCTTAAATAGCAGGTATTAAATGTGAAAACTGCATTTTTCATCTTTCTAGCCAGAAACTCACCATGACTAATATGAGCAGAATAAAATAAATGAGATATTGGAAGTTCTCCAGTAATTTGCTTTTGCATTACTGAAACTTTGGGGATATAAATTATGCTCAATAATCACATTGAATATTATTTCTTATTGTTTACAGTTTTCTTTTAAGACATAGAATGAATGATCCTTTGCCATTAATAAAAGTTTTATAGGATGGGAGAGGAAAATAACTCGTTAGTGATAAAATTTTTCAACAGCAGGGAAAAAAAAACCTTTTCAAAAAGACAATTTCCTCAACTTATTATTCAAGTTTTTTACAGTGGCTTAGAAACATAGAAACCAATTAGTTTTAATCTCCATTTAATTTTATGGAATGCCTCCAGAAGAGCTCTTAACACAAAGCTAAGACTCCAGTAAGGACAGTGCAAAGATGATGAGAACTCTGCTAATATTATCCTCACAGAGATAGCAGAATTGCAGTTCTTATGTGTTTGTGATAAAAAGTATTATGGCCATAGTGTTCAAAACTCTCCAGAAATTGCTCTTTGAATTTACATTGGCAGTGGCTGCACGAGAGCAAATTTCCTCACTGAGGTGCCGGCAGCAGAATTCAATCCAAAAAGGGGCAGAAGTACAAGGAAAAGTCACTTGCAAGGCTGGAAAGCAAAATGAAAACATAAAACCTCATTTTGAATAATCACTAAGACTAAAATACTGTGTTAAAGTGTCATTACTTTAAAATCATAGGTACAAGAATTTAGAAATATCTCTCTCCTTTTAAATACCTGTTTAAATGAAAATTACCTGTCTGAAGACTGGCTGGAGTTATACTGATTATTTATCTTATTATTTATAATACTTATAGTTTATAAGTATTATATTTTATATATATATATATGTATGTATATATATATATATATATATAACTTATATATATAAGTTATACTTATTATTTATCATTATTAAAGCCCATTGAAATCTCTGGTGTTTTTTGCTACCTCTGACCTGTAAGTGACCTGAGAAAGGAAATTCTCTGTGAATTAGTAACAGCTCTGCGCCTCCCCTGCCACTGCTGCCCAAAACCCTGCTCTCCCAAACCTCCAAAATGAGGTGAAAGCAGCTTTACACCCACTTAGGGGTGGTTCAGAAACTCTTAGGAAATGACATTTTAAAAACTGTTTACGCAACACATTTAATAAGTGGAGATTGTTAAAAATTGATGGAGGCAATCTTTAAAATTTAATACAGATACCTTACACTGGTAGCTTCAGTGCTGGGGACCAAATAATAATTTACAAAAAAAAAAAAACCAGAAGAGCATTTCAAACGAGACAAAAGATAAACAGGTATTCATGCATATTACCACATTGTAATATCAGGGATAGATTTGTTCATCATTTCAATTAAATATTGAATTTAAAGACAGGTAATTTGTAGGCTCCACTGCCATCACTTCTTTCAAGTAGTGCCTCATTTTCTTCATCACTTCATACAGGCTACAAGCTTTTTGCCTGTTTTAGAAATAGTCCCCTCATCCTTTCTGTGTATTTTGAGATACCAGGGTGTCAAGCACTGGGTTTCACCAGCAGGAATCATTCTGATATTGCTAATCTGTGGCATAAAAATCAAACTGAGTGACAACTCCAAGAGGAAGCTGGTTGTTAGGAAAGAAGTGTGCTAGTGATCATCGTTTCTCAGAACAGAGCATAACAAATGCACTGCTGTTAGATGGGAATTCCTTACAACATCCACGTACCAAGAAAAATAAGGATGGGAAGGTGCAGCTTTCAGTTCAGGGAGGGTCCAAAGATCAGGAATTTATGAGGTGATATTCAGCCCACATTAGTCAAATTTCATCAGTGTCACTGCTACATTCCCTTTAATCCTGGTGCTGGTCCTTGTTCCCTCCTTTCCCCTGGTAACTCCCAGATCTGGGTGCTGAATTATCCCCCAGACTGGTCCCATATAAATCCATATAAACCCAACGAGCAGTTTTCCATTGGCACGCCTCTCTGAGACATGATCAAAGAAATACCACTGTGATCACCACGCCGGTGTCCAAGCATGGGGGGCAAACACAGAAGGGAAAACCTGACTGAAATCCTCGTCCTGAGCTGCTCAGAGCGCCCAGGCTGACGCCGAACAGAGAGAACACAAAATGCAGAGTGAAGATGCTGGAAAATCCACTGGTTCTGCCAGCTGCATTTTAGCAGGGAAAGGCCGTCGTGGAGAGAAAAACTCTGAGGTGAATACTGGCAAAAATTGTGGGGAAAAAAGGGAAAGTGCAAGAGCTTAATGCAAAAAAAGGTGAAGACAAGGAAGTGTGGAAGGATGGTAAAGTGCCAAGGCATGGACACACTCCAGGTTAGAAACAGACATGTCTGAGGCAGATCTAACAGAAATTTTATTATAATTAATAAAAATAGAATAAATATGTTATACATTTCAATATTTAACATATTGCTATAATTACTATATTAATCATATTAATATAATTATATTAAAAAGGCCTTCTAAAACTGTCTGGAATGAATGAGTGTCACACAAAACCCAGAGGGTTTTTATTTCAGGGTGAAAACGAGTACCAAGACACCAGAATTTTTATCACACAAGAATCCCCATTTGGAAGGTTTACCCAGAAGAGCTTGGCCAAGTTGTGTAAGGCTTCAGGAATAAACAGCTTCTTCCCTTCTCCCCCCTCTCTCCTCTTCCCTCAAAACCATGAAAAAAAATCACAACAATTTCGGCTGCCATCAGGAAAGAGAGAATTTTATATCAAACAATTGCCCTGGGCCACCCTGGGCACTCAGCTGAATTAAGTCAAAGGGACTGCTGGCAGGCTTAAAATAGGCTTGTGTTTAAGAGCTTTCCTGGCTTTGTTGCTGCAGTGGAAAATAAAAAAAAAAATGAAGCTGCAATGCATAAATTTGAAATTGAAAATATCATCAATATCTCCAAGACACAAAGTATAATTAGAATTAGTAATTAATTCTGGTCTACACTGCCTTGCACGAAGCTTAAATGAGAGCAAAGTGAGAGAGAGTATGCCAGATACTCTCTTTCCCTCCCTGTTGCTTTGTATTGCTCTGAAAACAGGTTCAGTCATCACCAGAAAGAGAGATGTGGGATTCTTTGCTGTGTGGAGGGGTGCACCATAGCAAGGACACTAAAAAATATATTTAGCACATCACCAAGGGGGCTGGCACAGCGAGGGTGGCACAGGAGCAGTGCAGGAACCCCTTGATAGGTGTTCACATGATCACTTTGGTGGTTCTCAGCAATTTGATTTTGTGACAAATCTTCCTGCTCTGTGTCACAAATTATTCCCCTCCCTTTCAGGCTGTGGTTTTTAAGCAGCAGCAGCAACATTTCTTCCTGCCAGGTTCCATAAGGAAAGCAGGACACACTCCTGGCAGCAGAAATCTGCTGTGACCACTTTTATGATGTTCACAGATACTTTTCACTGGTCTGTAGTCTGCTTTATTTTAAGGGAAGGATGCCCACAGTGGCTCTTCTGGGCCTGCTCCAACCAGCTGGAGTCATCTTTAGGGTAATATTGTTTTCTGGGCAATGCTGGTCTGAGGATGAATCCGTTCAGAACACCATTCAGAAACAGCCCCCCCCCCTAAAATTTGTGCCAAGAGACCCTGCAGGATTGCAAAGAACATGCTAGGCAGGCGTGTTTGCAAATGCAGGTGAAGTTTCTGCTACTACAGAAAGTACACACATCCCTTTGCATCTGCTGCAGAGAAGGAGGATATATACAAATCCAAAGTGGCTCTGCCAACGCCAGCGCCACAACAACCACAGCTACCCTGACGTGTTTTAACAGGCATTATTTGCAAAAACATGCATCTTGATAGATCAAAACAGCTCTCTCAGCCCAGTTACAGCCATTTTAGGCGGACGATGGTGTTACTCACCCTTTCAGAGCTCAAGCCTGTGAGCCCCCAGGCAGTGGCTCAGACATCCTTGGAGCCCTGGCATGGATGGAGCCTGTCCATAGGGGCTCGTGGAGACCTCACAGAAGCCGTGGGCTCGATGCAGAACTTATCTGTGAAATCCTGCGCAGCCTGTGATAAGCAAGAGATCAGGAAAGGTATCGGGAAAAGTCCCTTCAGAGCGGGAAATCCGCTGCTCCCAGGTGAGTCTGGCGCCCCACACACGAGCGCCCCACACCTGGGAGTTTCAGGGCAGACGCCGCACACCCCGAGGTGCCGCCACAAATAAATAATTACTGCAGAAGGACGGGCTGCAATTTGCCTCATCAGCCGCACAAACAGCAGCAGGCTCAGCCATTAGCAATTAATTAAAGATCAATGGCATGTAAAACCCCAGGGAGCACACGTGCAATTAGCAAATGTATTTAAAGCGAGACACAAACCCGCAGGTTTTTTTGTCTGACACCACTCACCGAGACCATTATTGTCTTTTTTTTTTTTGTTAAAAACCTCATCCCACTCCCTTTCACAAGCCAAGGGGGCTGAGGGAGGGTTACCCACAGAGTTGCACTTGGCAAAGCACATGTCCAACACCCTGCGCTGGTCCAAAGCCCATGAGTCATCCTCGGTGAGTTTTCCTGTTTATTCCCACGGACCTCGGATGGCCTGTAAACATCCTTGCCGAAACAAGTGATCTCTAACAGACAAATTAATTCATTTACATGCTCTGCTTTCACTGGTTTGATGGCTCGGGGATGCCCTGCACCGTCCAAAGTTGAGACAGGACTTGGTAAAACATCCTGCACGCATCACCAGCAGCCCCAGAAGGGACAACACAGGGTTAAATTTAAGTTTAAACAATTGCTTTGCGTTGAAAGTTAAACTCGTCTGACAGGGGCAGGTACATTGCTGAGTAGTTTCATAACCCTTTGTATCTGCAAAGAGCCCTATGATACCCGGCAATTAGAAGGAAAAATAATTTTAAAAAAATAACAAAAAGGAAAAAGGATTTGTAATTCCTAGGCTGAATCCCAGAAATGGCTACAGTTTGTCACAGCCTCTGGAACAGACAGAAACTGTATTTCTCTCCTCCCCGAAGTCCCGAAGGTAATTCTGCCCCAAAGAGCCTCCAGCCAGATCGCTCCACGCTGGGCATTACCACTCCCCACACGGATTTCCTTCCTTTTCTTTAATGAAAGAGTTAAACCCCAAACCCCAGCTGAACCGCTGGAGAACGCTGATGACGATGACAATAATATTAGGAAGAAGAAGAACAACCAGAAGAAGAAAGAAGCAGCAATTTACCGCCGCACAGAAAACGCAAGGACGGCGGATTTTCACTCCCGTCTCACACTCACCTCCTCCTCCCGGACCCTGAAGCCGTTCCTTCCAAAAACAGGGATGGAGCGGCCAAACCCACGGCAGAGAGCCGGGAGCAGCAGCCTCCGGCTCGGCTGTCGCCACAGGACCTCTCTCCATCAACCCCTCCTTCTTCTCCTCCTTCTTCTCCTCCTCCTCCTCCTCCCCTGGCGGTACCCGCGGAGCAGCAGCGACACAAAGGAGCGCCCGGGTAGCGACAGCTCCGTGCCAGCCTGGAACAGCACGAGGAATCAAGGAATTTCTTCTTGTCATCTTGTTTCCTTGTCTTTTTTTTTTTTTTTTTTTTTGGTGTTCAAAACCTCACAAGAGCCCTGTTGTCCAGGGTCCGAGAAGGGGAGAAGCTTTCCCGGAGCTGCCTCGGTGCTGAAAGCTCTAGAGTTGCTGACACTCAGCTGAAGCTGCATCCAAAAATGATGCTGCCCCAAGTTCCAAAGATAAACCACCCCCAGGCTAATGTTTTTGCTTGCCCAACCACGGTTCTCCATTCCGCTGCCTCTGTCACTCTTGCTTTGTTCGGAAATAAAAGGATTCTTGCAGAGCTGAGACGGTGTTTCATGACATTGCTGGGTTCCCTGAATACAGCTGTTAAAGCTGCAAGATGCACTAAAATTTTACTAGAAGGCAAAATTTTCACAGGGGCAGGGAGGAGCTGTCCTTGGCTGGCTTTCCAAAAAAATGCCCACCAATATTTGCACCTGCATGTTCACCTCCCCAGCAGCACAGCTGCACCTCCAGGTGGAGCTGGAAACAGCACACAGGTGATACCTGTGTGTATTAAAATAAAAAGGGAGAGCCTGGCATGCCCAAGTTACTCAGCCCACCTCAGCAGGAAAGGTAAATTAAGTAGAAATTTAGGTGTTCAATGCAGTGGGGACATCAGTGAGGTTGCCTGGATCCCAGCCTTGCAAACAGATTTGCAGCTTCAGCTCCTGGCAACGTGGAGATCCTGGAGAAATGGATGTCTCACCTGCTGGAGAAGAAGCTTGAATTGGTGCCTGATGTACAAATCAGACCTGTGTGTGGTTTGGTGGTTTGATTCACTGTGCTTTTCTCCACTGGATGGAGAGGTAGGTGCCACCTTTCTGGGGGCAGATCTCCAGGGAATGTACAGGGAATGTCATACTGAAGAAGGAAGCCCAACCTAATTCAAAACAAAACAAAAACCAAACCCAAAACCAAACATAAAAAAAAACAAATAAAAAACCAAAACCACCAAAACAAAAAAACCCAAACAAACAAAAAACCCCCAAAACTAACAAACAAACAAAAAAACCACAAAAAACCAAAACCCACCAAACAAAAAAAAATGCAGCACCAGAACCCTCAAGGAAAGAACCCATCTGTATCACCTTGTATCAGTTCCTGGGGTAAATATTCCTGGGAAGGACTCAGGAAGGGGAGAAAAGAAAGGAAAGGTTTGGACTGACTGACAATTACGTGGTCCAAGTCTCATTTCTTCATGTGGCAGGCTGAAACTACCTGGGCTGCAGCAAGACCCTGA
This sequence comes from Camarhynchus parvulus, assembly GCF_901933205.1. Taxonomy (NCBI): domain Eukaryota; kingdom Metazoa; phylum Chordata; class Aves; order Passeriformes; family Thraupidae; genus Camarhynchus; species Camarhynchus parvulus. Next base: position 4,359,161 of record NC_044601.1, read on the forward strand.
ATTTTGCACACCCTGACCTCGTGTCTAGGTGCGTTCCAGCGATCCACATCACACAGTCCACATCTTCTGCCTTCCCCCCAGGAGAAGGGAGTGGATGCAGGGAGTGTCTCATTTCAGTGAGATTTGTGTATGACTGGCAGGGATTCAGTTTTTATCCTTGTAATCAACCATATGTGCCCCAGAAAGCAGCACTGGGGGAAAATGAGGAAGGTCTGGAGTGCCCTCAGTCCCTGCAGCCCATTCCATGGACAAGCAAAGAGTATTTTTCTCCTGCAGGAACTCATTTTACTCTTTGGATGGCCTGGTCATATGTCATTTATCTCTGGAAGATCCAGACCAAGAACCAGCTTTTGATCTCAAATGCTACAAGAGGTGAGGAGAGAGGAAAGAGAACAAATTTTGTTGTTCTTACCATGATTTTTTTGCCAAAGCAGCTGAAGCTATTACTCAGAGGGAGTTCCCTAACTGGAAACTGTTCTGTTCTCACAGCTCCAGCCATGACTTTCAAGAAACTCAGGTTTGGGTCTACAAGGCAAAGCAGTTCCACAGGAATGGGATGCAGCCTTCTTGCCAGCAGGGCATGATGGAAAAGGAGAGAGAAGAGAGATGTTATTGGTAGACTATAAAGCAAAACTGCCTGGAAAGTGACATTGCCACTGAAATTAAAAAAAAAAAAAAAAGAAGAAGAAGAAGAAAAAAAGAAAGAAAACAGATCTTGTAAACACTTGCACATTGGGCTGTGTTTACTTCCATGTGCAGTTAATCCAGATGGCCATGTGATTACAGCTAAATATGAGATTATGTACCACAGGGCACTTTGAACAGGAAGACACTGTGCCTGGAGTGCTGTGCCTAAAAGAAAACGAGACATTTTCTTCCATGTCTTGCATACAATTTAAAGACACAAAGAAAGAGTCAGAGAAGCAGAACACAGAAGAAAGTAAGCCCAGTGGGTGTTTGGCTTTTTATAGTTACTGGAAGAAGATGGGACATTGTCTGTGTGCTTTTTAATTGGCCGGGAATAGAAAATAAATCCATCTTGTATTCATTTTCCTTTTACTACAGAGATAGTGCATTACAAGGTTTTGCACTCCTGCCAATACTCACTGCCAAAAGAGTAAACTGCCAGTTTTCACAAAGTTGCACATTGCTCCATAAATACATATTCAGCAGGGGAAAATACCTTCTCCTTTTAATACCTGCGTTATACTTAAACACATTTGATTAGAGAGACGCATGTGCTGAGAGACAGCTCCATTTCTTACATTCAAGAAGAAGGGGAAAAAAACCCCTCAAATTTATGTAGGACGCATCATTTCTTGCTTTTGGAAAATGAAGGTGAGGCTGTGCCACCAACACTCCCTGTTGACACATTCCCACCTCCTATCCCTGTGTCCAAACTGATGAGAAGAGGGTTCCCACTCTCTTAAAAGTGCACAACAGTAAAGCCACTGGAAGGTTTTTGGCAGCACAGCCCTAATGGAAAAGCTCAATCTCGCTCATAAAAGCTATGCAATGGACAGAAGCTATTATGGAAACACTGTTATCATTAACTTTACAAAATAAATGGGGGAAAAAGCATCTGGCAGTGGCTACAGAGGAAACTCTCCACAGTCTGACACAAAAAGGAACAAGGGATTCATCAACTCTAAAATTATTAAGAAGTTTGGTTTTGGCTTCCTCTTTTCTTTTTTCCTTCCCAAAACAGACCTTACTAAAATAAAACAAAGGCAAAAACCTCTCTGAGAGCTCTGCCAGTCTCTGTCAGTTATGTATTTTGGGAAGTGGGGTGAGTCCACATGAATTCTGCTGTCCCTATCTTTGAGATAATGCTGTTGGATTTTAGAAGAGCACTTGAGCTATGGTTGACAAGTGCTCTGAGTTTTCTTATCACAAAACCTCAGTAAGGAAAAAACCTGGGCCCTCTGAAACCATCTCAAATCATAAAAGAAAGGCAAGTGGCACTTGCTGATACGGAAATAATTAAAACCTTTTATTTAACAAATAAAAATATCTTTTATTTTCCATGGAACAGTCATAATTTTGACTGTAGCATCATGAAACTGCAGAAAGTATAGGAGATTTTGTCTCTAGAGCCCTGTTCTTCTGCTAATGGCGATGAAAACCTCTGTGGATCCATGATCTGGCTGAACTTACCTCGAGTTCTCTGCTATCAAAATGTCACAGCTCTCCCTCCTGGGAAACCTTGGATAGTTTCAGACCCCAGCCTGAGTGGACTGAAGCTGCTAAGCTGGAGGAAAGTTTTAATTTCTTACTCCCTCCTCCCCAGAAATTTTTAATCTTGGGGAATACATCAAAACTAGACTGCAAATTATTTGTCAAATGCTAAAGACACTGCAGGATGAGGCCATGAAGCCCATTTTCACATCAGCTGACTTCTTATTAAACCACACTCTAAAACTTAAGAGTCTTTCTTGAATCCTGCTGTATTTCAGCTTGCTGTTCCAGCCAGGCCTGGATTCTTCCCTCTGTGAAGATACATCTGTCAAGTGAACCTGCTTGAATTCCTAGTGAGAAGAAAAGAGTGAGTATCACCATAAGAAGAACAAAAATGCAGCAGGTAGGGATTAGTCTCTGTGTTAAAGAATCTATTAAATACATCAAAAATGCCAGCAACTTTCTGCAGTCTGTTACAGATTATTTAACTTAAAATGGTTGTCTTTTCCCGAATCTGTCATTCTCTACTTCCTGAATATATGTTTAAGTTGGGCATTCTGTCTCCTTCACAGGCCTGCATTGCCTATGTAACCAATGTAGCTGCAGCAATCCTTGAAAAAATGGCCACATTCTTGCCACATGATAAATGGATTTGCAGCTGTGCGGCAGAACTGAAACGTTAAAAAAAACAATTCAGTGTGAGGTGTTGGCAATAACTGTATCAAATTGTGATGATCATTTTACAGACACAATTCCACGAGAGTGCGTGGTCTTTAATCAAGTGCCCTTTTAACTTAACATAAATGCCCTACTTTCTATTTTGAATTACCATTTAGGATGGGCTCCTGGACTTCCTCAAGGCATTCTCCTACACATCTACAGTCTAATCTACATCTACACGGGCGAATCATCTTTTAAACACTGATCCTGGCTGGGCGCCACACACCCACAGAAGTCACCCCATAGTCCCTTCACCAGCTGGAAAATACAATAAAAGGCTCATGGGTTGAGATGAGAACACAGAAAGAGGAGACTTAGGGAAATTAGTTTATTACCAATCAAATCACAGCAGGATAAAGACAAAGGAAAATAAATCTTTAAAACTCCTTTATCCCACCCTTCCCTTCTTCCCAGGCTTAACTTCACTCCCAATTTTCTCTTCCTCCTTCCCCTCAGTGGTTCAGGGAGATGGAGAACAGGGTTTGTGGTCATTTTATTAAACATTCTCCCCTTCCTCCTCCTCACCGCTGATGGTCTCAGACGTGGCCAGAGGATCCATCCTGGAGCTGGTTGGCTCATCTGGACACAGGGGAAGCTTCCAGCTGCTTCTCAGAGAAAACACCCCTGTACCACCCCCCACTACCCAAACCTGGCCATGCCCACCCCACACAAACAGAGTTTACTTTATCTGCTGTTGTGGAGCAGCTTTTATTCTGTCAGTGAAAAAAAAAAACGCCCATGAAAGCAGCAAATGAACAGCACAGAAAAGGTGGCTCCTGGTGCAGCTGGGCTGGGTGATTAATACAAAACTGAACACAAGCCACTCAAGTTTTTCACACTTGTATGTCCTAAGAAATTTAAGGCCAGTTAATGAATATGAGGTTGTTTTTTTTTTTCCCCACAAAGTTCTTTTCACCTTTGAGACCTGCCTCAGAGCAGCTGCATTCTCTTCATTGGTTTCCCTCACTTTGCAGCTCCAGCTTCCTAAGCCGGTCCTCAAACTTTGGAATGTCGACTCGGTGCTTCATTAGGAACTTCCCATTTAAGTGAAAAACAGGTATGTCATATTTGTATTTATCATACCAGGCCGAGTTCTCTGGAAGGGTAATATCCACCTCCTGCAGAATGAACTGTGGCAGAGAAGAGACATGTCAGTTCCTACTGGACACTGTAAAACAAAACCTGCTTGTCTTCTGATCAGTGCTTTCCTCAGAAATGCAAGGCTGTTTTCCTGAAGCTTGTGGGTTTATTCTTTGCATTGTAGCCTGGTTTTTTTGAGTACAAAATTTATGTAGCCACAACTCTTGGCTGCCTCTCCACAAGGGATTCCCTCCTTAGAACAGAATATTCTTGTTCCACTCTCCTATGGGCAGCAACCTCAACAAACACACAGCTGGGACCAAAACAGGCAGCAGAGTGCAACAGCTCTCAATCCTTCCATTAAAAGTTTCATCCTTCAACAGAGACATCAAAACCTGGTTGAAAAACTGCAAAAATTGCAGCCACATAGTTCAAACATTCAAAACCCCACTTAGTTACATCCTTCCCAAATTACATCCTGGCTCATAAAAGTTGCAAACCCCTCCTTCAGACAAGGCAACAGTATTTGCAAAAGGAGTATTTTCAAGAACTCGTCTAACAAGGTTTATATTGGTTTAGTTTGCTAATACTTATTTGAGTAGCATTATCACAAAATGCTTTTGGATAATGAGTTTTATGTAAATTGGTGCTGAAATTGTCTTGAAGAGGTCATCCATGAAAGAATAACAGATGCAAATAAATCCAAGCAATTTTCTTTTTACAAAGAAAGAATCCTGATTAACTGTTCCTTCCACATAGAAAACATATACAGAATTTCCATACATTACCCTTCTCTTGTATGGCTCAAGAACTTCTTTTGCTTCATCACACAGAGGGCATGGTTTCTAAATGAAAACATTCAGAGTAGCTTAAAGCATGCAGTATAACACAAAAGTTGTTTGTACTGTGAAATAACACACACAGACATTACATTCATTACTGTAAATTCAGGTTCCCTTCCCTGCACCAAGCACCCTGTCTTAGGGCTTTCTAAAAATTTACTTATCAGTGCAGTATGGATGAAAAAAAAAAAAAACCAACAGACTATCCAGCCACTGAATTTAATTATTTTACATTTGCTATTGCATTTCTCATGGGGCAAATTTTACAGTTTTCTACAAGTTGATCCAAGGGAATGATCAGAAAGCACTGTCATCACCCAATGAAGACAGCTGCAGGTACCACTCCTGCTAAAAGAGGAATGAGAAAGCCACACAAGTAACTTCCAGCCTGTCTCAGATCAAGACACATGCCTCAGCTCAAATGGGAAAAGAAGGCAATTTAAGATTGGGTGGCTTCCCTGGAAGAAATTAAGCAGGATCCTCCAAACTGCAGAGCTGGAAGGAGAGTAACCTCCAGCAGGGAGAACTGGCAAACAGCTTCAATGTCTTAACCTGTGATGAGGTCAAAAAACCCTCACATTTCTGAAAACTCCCCCGAGTTCTGCTGACCACCCAGGCTGTAACTGGAGAAGTAATTCATATGAAAGCAAGCTGCTCCAATGTTTGCAACAGCAGAATTTGGCCCATAATTCATGTGGCAAAGTATATGGAGAGAACATGACTGCTCTGTCCCTCTGCCCCAAAACACCTTCCACAGCTGGAAAAGACCTTCTTCTCTTTCTCCCACTGAAAAGTCTTCCTTGAGCCTGCTTAAATGTGAAGTTAACCTGCAACAACTACTTTTTATTTCCTGCAATGTGAAATTTCCAGTAATGTGAATTACTTCGAGTGAAACACCCAGTTTTTATTTAGATCTAACCTAAACTGCCTTTCCCACATGGACAAATCCTTGTGCTCTGAAAACCTATGCAGGACACTGAAGTGCTGTGTTCTTCACAGTCCTGGTGGCTTTTGGTTTAGCAGATACTGGTGACTGAAAGGAACTGACCCAGAACCCTGCACATCAGTTTTGTAACACACACAAAAAAAAACCCAAAAACAACTCCACCCCTTTAAACCAGGACACACTTGGCTCCTCTAGGCCTGTGGAGAGCTTCCCAACATACCAGGCACATAAATGCTTTTGGTAAAGATGGCTAAACTAATTTTTTTTAGGAAAAAATATAGTTTTATTCTCGTGGCAAACTTAAGCACTAGGTGGTACTGGCTTAAAATCAGAAGTGAATTATTTTAACAAACAGTGAAATCTTTTCTAAAAGTAGATTTATATAAGCAAATGTTGCTGGGGTGGTCAGAAAAGGGGACTGCAAGGGGAAACCCATTGGGTAGTTTCTACCAGTTTGATCCAGAAGTCATAACTCCCTTCTGCTTTCTACTCCTCTTTTCTCCTTATTAAAAATAAGAAGGAGGCAAACAAGGGATCATTTAGCATAAGATAACAGTGTAGATTAGATTTTTTTCAATAGACTGCACCTTTCTTTGCAATTGCCAGTGAACATTTAAAGTTAACAGTAAACATTTAGAGTCAAAAAACACCTTCAACAAATGGCCATTTTAGAGAAGTGCTGGAAATCTGCTACTAAAAACTTTGATTTCACACAGTGCCTTACTAGTAAGGAATTTTAAGACACACTTTAATTTTAAAAAGTTAAATTTTTTCCAATTTTTAACCCAAAGGTAAGAGCATTATTCCCTACTTTATCCCATTTGAATTATGAATTAGTTGAGGCTGAACTGGGCATGGGGAGAGAAAGCTGCAACTTTAAAGTATAGTTCTGATTATTAAATGGATGCTGACCTATTATTTTTAACCTATTCATTTGTCACACAGTTTCAACACTCCTGTATGGATACAGATGGAATGAAAAAACACTGTGCAGGAGGAGGAAATTATTTTAATCAAATCTAAAACCACCACACTGATGTCAGCACTCTCAGTGCTTTGCATTTGTAGTTATTCCCCTCTTAAAAGCTGCAACAACCACATAGATTCAGCATAACCCACCCTGTGCCATCCTTTATAAAACTGCAGAACTGTGCAGGTAATAATTGAAAACAATTCATGGAAAGTGACACTCCACAAATTACCCTTCGTGCTCATCTCATCTGTTTTTTAAATAAGCCTAGGAATTCTACACCCATTTTTCTGCTGCCAATAAAGTAAAAAAGAGGGTAAAAGAAAATCTACTTTTCCCTCACGTGCTCCCAACACTAATTGGATACATTTTACAGTCTCACAGGTGGTGCTGAAATTAAACATGAGCACTTTGAAGAGCTTGCTTTGACTGCTGATGCTTGTGGTTGGCAGATTGTGTATAACATTTCATCTCTGCTCTCCATTTCAGGGTGAAACTCTGGCAGCTGGGCCAAATCTTCAACTAGTAAATGAACCATAGAGTCACAGAGGCAAAACTGTGCTGAAATATTTGCTGATTGCTAATCGTTGATTGCTAATTCTTACAACGAGAGCAGGACTGTGCAGGAAAGCCTTGTGTGCAGAAACCCACTAAGTAAAAGGCCCAACACTACTTTGGAGGGCGGAAAATAAAGGGCAAGGACAAGCCATTTAATCTGTAATTCTGTGTTTCAGAGTGGCAAACATACAGTCTTGCCCAGCTTTATTGTGTGAACAGTTCTTACCTTGGTGAATAAAGTCAAGATTGGTTTATTCGTGCTGGCTGAACAGAGTTGTCTCCCCAGTGGGCTGGGTGAATGCCTGGCTCGTGGAAGGGCTCTGCTCAGGAAACAGAGCACCATCATCCTGTTTCAAGCAGAAAAAAAATTAAAAACCTCTGAGTTGTTCCAAGTTATAGCTCATGAAATTTAATGTCAGGATAAACGCAACGCTTCTGTGGCGGCTCTAAATCACACACAGCCAAAACATTCATCCCAGGGTTTTTATGCTCACACTATCAACACATTCATCAGGGAGGTGGGTTTACTGTGTGACAGGCCAGAAACATTGTGCAGCTCAAAAACCAGCAGTTCCATTAAAAAAAAAGAAGAAAAGAACAACAAAACACCTACGTTTTCTTGTTGAAATGCCTCTTTTAAATTCCCTAACACAAATGCTGACATAAATGCACTGTGCTGTTCCAGCTCCACAGATGCCAGCTGGAATTACATATTTAAAAATGCAAAGTGCTGTGCTTTGAACCTCTGTAATCTTGCTGCAGCGTTTGACATAGTCTACTTACCCGAATTATTCCATCAAAAAAACTAATCTGTGCCTAATCAGAATATTAATACAATGCGTTCTGCAGTGAGTAAAAAGCTGTAGCCAAGATGATTTAACTTGGTAATATTAAAAGCATTCACAGCGCCCAAAGTCCTCCCTGCAACAGCAGATTAATTGATGGGTTTGTGATTCCTTTGAGAGAGTTTGAATAAGTTAAGTGTTATTGAACGGTGCCACGTTGGCGTCTTGAAGTCACCTGTTCATAATGTCATTAACAGCAACACTGCTTTCTCCAAAATTTTTGTCTTAATGTGACCTCTACAAGACTGAGGGACAAAGAAGGAAGCCAAAGGGAGTCTGCATGGTCATTATCAGCAGACATGACACCTGATACCAGAATTTACACTGGGAAAACCAAACTGAATCCCTTTTACCCAAAGCCAAACTGCTTCTGCTCAGTTTCAGGCCTGACTTACCTGTAGCTCTATTATCTAAAGCTAAACACACAACGTGATGTCACAATTTCAAGCAGCTAAAGAGTGAGGAGGATCTCATTGCAGCTTCTAGGCACAGTTTGGGATATTTAGTCAAAAAGAACCCAGTGCTCTTCTGCTTCACTGGATCCCTCAGTACTGATATCACAAAGCTTTTTTCTAAGAGGAAAGTTTATCCAGAATAACCACTAAGGAAGAAGAGTCCACTGAGGTGGACTCTAAACTTCAAATGCTGTATTTCTAAGCCACAACCACAAGAAAAAAAATCAAATGGGTGACAGGGCACTGCTCCACCAATCTTCCTGCACAGCCAAAAGACAGCAGCTATTAGTAAGAGTCAGCTGCAAGGGGCAGAACAGTAAAATCCCTGTCACTGAGCAGCGACTGGCACAGCACACACTGCCAAAGGTCACAGTCCTTGGCAGCTACTGCATTTGTTTCACTAAGCAAGGTGGAAATGGAACTGCCTGGGATTTTTCATGTTAAATGCATGGGCAAGCTGGAACCTTTTGGAAATATGCAGATCTGGATGGCAGGAAGAGCCTCAGTCAGTTGTGGAAAATTTTTAAAGCCACAACAAATGGAAGACCAGAACAGATGCAGTTTTGGCATGAGGTGTTTACAGCATGTTGGCCTGCTCACATGCAAGATAAAAAATGGGGGCAAAGAAAAGGGTCTGCTTGCTGACAAGTTTTTTAAGAATACTTTTGTTGCCAGCCTAGCAAGCCTTCCAAATGAGGAAGATGCTCTCAAACTGTTTTGTGGATAGTAGAATGAAAAAAGCACAGATTTCCATAGATCACATTCTCCTTTCCACACATATATGTGCACAAAACAGCTCCAGTTCAGTCCTACATAGCCCCTTTTTGATCCCTTCATGCTCTGCTGTCCTGAGGACAACAACTACCAAAACATCAGCTGAAGAGGAACGAATAAAACAGTTTCAGTACCCAAGCTTTGATACCCCACAAAAACAAACAAAACAAAAATCAGCCAGCAGTGCCTTAATTTCTTTATCAATTTTATGTAATTACAAGAAATTCTACCTTCAGAATCCAGCAGCAAATCTTCACTGACCAGAAGAATCTGCTGTTTCCAGGGCTAACACGAGTCTGGCTGGCTGTTTTTACAATAACCTGAAAAAAACAGAGTTCTGTCTGTCTATTTATTCACCTAAGCAAAATGATACCAAAGACACTAAAATGCACAAAACTTCCCATATCATTATTCTGGATCTCTCTCTAGACTACACCCAATTACAAAGATTTGCTTGAGGGAAAAAAATGAATACATAAATGCAAAGAAGGATGCTTGCAAACTTGAGAATTTACCCTCCCCTGAACCACATTGCTACAGATTTAACAAATTATTCTTTTGAGTCTGGGCTTGGCCCAAGCTTTATTTTGCAAAGCCAAGTTGGACTCAATTCCCATTAACAGAATTTACATCACCCAATAAATCCTCATCTGCAGGAAAAGTAAGTTGTGACACTAAAACCATCCATTATTTAGATGAGGTAAGTATCTGTATAAACTTAATCTCAGCATCAATCAAGGAAAGACAAGCATGGATTTTTTTTTTTCCTTGAAGTATTTGTCTTTTGAGTAACAGCTGAAAGAGAATGGGGGGAGAAAGTAGGCGCAAATAACAGAATGCATGTTGATGGCATTTAAAACACCTATCTCCTCTTGTCCCTCATTCAAAACCGGCTATGGTCATCAAGGAAACTAAATTTTCTGGCAGTCTGCATTTGATTACCTATGAAGGAGACGCTGAACAGGAAAACAGGTGACACAGACCAGGGAGCCCACATGAGTGGGGACAGCAAACCCTGCAGCTGTGGAGATCCCCACGCAGCTTTTACCCCATCAGACATTCAAAGGAGGCCTGCAAAACACAAGCAAATATTTTAAATATTTTTGCATGTGCTCATAACTCTAGAAGTCTTTTGGGGAGAATCAGGTTCTTGCAGCAGCTCGAAATTCAAAGGTATCATCAGCAATACCAGCTGTGTCTGTTGGGTCATGCTATGCATCAATCAGTGCATGTTTCCATGCATTTTCTCCTACAGTAACCTGGGGAAAATGCCACAAAGACACTGCATTCCATCCCAGAAAAGATGGAAGTGTCAGATTTGTCAACACATTTTGCTCAGTAAGCCCTCCAGCAGCGTGCATCCTAGAATCTGGTCCAGGGCCACACTCCAAACCCCAGACAATTTAAATTACACCCAACAGGTTGCTGTAATGGCCTGTTCTAAATACTGTGCAGAACTTGCACAAAACAACTCGCTGCTACGATAATGTAAAGTTTGTGAAGGAGCTTAAAAGATAATAGTAATAATCACAAAATAGAGGATAATATATACGCCATATATATTATAGAACACAGCATGGAATATTTTATATATAACCGTGTATCTCATGAAATTATATTAATATCTTAGATGCTACACATCCTATAACGTCATCATATTAACAAATATAGCAATAATATTAAAATATTAGGATAATGCTGATATAATACATATTAATATTTATATAGGTCATATTAAGGTCATATTAATATGTCATTAATACACAATTAATATTGGTTTGGTGTATTGTATGAATAATTATATTAATGCCACTGTATAATAGATATAATATTTATATAATGATACTGTATATTATGTATATAATGATATTGTATAATATATTGATATATATCAACATATTGATATGTATATATTTTATTTATATGTAAAGCTTGTATGTTTTAAGTATACACATATATACCCATATAAGTACATACCTATATATACATATTCATACAAATATACAAATATTTTCATGAGTATATATATGTATACAAATTTATATATATGTATACAAATTTATGTTAATATATGTGTACATAAAATATACACATATATTAACATAAATTGTATATATATATAATTCTGACACTATACATATATGCATATATGTATACATTATGCATTATATATACACATATATGCATACATCCATATACACATACACATATAGATATATACCTACAGATATGCATATAAATATGTAAAATAGACAATAATATGAAATATAGTATAAATAATGTTTACATATAAGATAGACATTTGTGTGCCTATACATATAACAATACATACATATAAGATATGTATTTTTGTGTGTGTATATGTGAAAAATAAATCTGAAAATATATTATAGATATAAATGAGTATAAAAATTATAAAATAAATGATAATTTATACATATGTATATATATGTGTGTGTGTATATATAGATGTATATGTATATGTACAGTCTGGTGGGGCTTGGATGGTTTCGCTCAAAAGTTTCCAAATAGAAATGTTTAAAAGTGTTATTATGTTATATATCTATAATGTATATAATGCCTACATATATGTATATGTGCCTATAATGTATATGCATATAATGCATATATGTATATAATGTATATATGCCTATATATATACACATATATATGTATGTGTATATATATGTGTGTATATATATACATATACATATATATACATAGATTCATGTATGTATATACACTCATATATATACATATACACATATTAATAGATACATATATGTATATATACACACATATATATACACATTTACATACATATATATATGCATATATACACACATATATATTCATATATACATATACATACATACACATATATGTGCATGTATATACATATATATGCACATATATACGTATATATACACATATATACACATATATGCGTATATATACACATATATACATTTACACACATACATATATGTATATACACTCACATATATATACATATACATACATACATATATGTATATAGACACATATATATACATATACATACGCCCATATATATGTGTGTGTGTGTATATATATATATGTAGCTGCATGTATATGTAGGAATTTCATACATTATAGACATGTAACATAATAAGACTTTTAAACATTTCCTTTTGGAAACTTCTGAGCGAAACACCCCGCCCGCCCAGCAGGGTACAGTGTATCCAGAGTCCTCCTCCCTCTCTCCCGCAAGAAGCCGGCCCGGCAGGGGATGCCGACACTCGCAAACCTGTACCCGGACCCTCCGCGGCCACACGGAGCCGGGGCACCGCATCCCGGGGGAGCCGCATCCCGGGGGAGCTGCATCCCGGGGGAGCCGCATCCCGGGGGAGCCGCATCCCGAAAAGCCGCACCCCGAGGAAGCAAACCCCGAGGCAGGAAGCCCCGAGAAGCCAAGCCGGTCCTGCACGCACCTGCGGGCGCTCGGCCGGGCCGCGGGCGGGGCGGCAGCGCCGGCTGTGACGTGCCCGCGCCACGGGAAGGAAGCGGCACCGGCTCGGGAAGCGCTCCCGGGGCACACAGGGAGCGGCCGAGGTCCGCAAGAGAAAGCAAAATGCGAATAAGTAGTAAGAATGGGGATAGTAGTGTGAAAAAGGGCAAATCGCTTGGTTTTAGAATTTTAGAAGTTTAATAGCGATTAAATGGTCATTAAAATAGTAATATATTTGGAGTAATTAAAATTTGGATAATTAGGATTTAGGACGATAGGAGACAATAAAAACAAAGAGTTGCGGATGGTCCGGGTACCTTTTTCTGGGCAACATAAACCCGAAAAAGGACTCCCGTTAGCAGAGTAAGATTAACCCTTAAAAGCAACAGCCTGTTGCATATTCATACACCTCATAAATGATGCATAAATTCCATTCAAACACAGGATTCTGTCTGGTCAGTGTCAACTTCTTCCTCTGAATCCTGACGGCATCTTCAGGGCTGAGCGAGGCGGGAAGAACTCAAAAAGAGACCAATAAATTCTTTTTCTCTGAAAGATTTAGGTGTCCTGCGGCTGCTATCTCAGTGTGAGTCCTCTTTTTTTTCAAAAAAGGTATCTTACTTAGCATAGTTTCTATTTTAACCTTATGTTATAATCTAAAACTATGTTTAACACACTACTTCAGAAAATTAACACAGCATAACTTTCTAACATAACACACATAATATTCATTTTAATATTTGTGAAAAACCAATCATAAAATATGCATTTTTCACAATAGTAATGCAATAGCAATAATAGCAATGCAATAAAAATAACAGTAATGTAGAATAGAAATAGCAAGAGTAATAGTAGTAATTACTCTATTGCGAAGTTTTGTTAGTAAGTTGGAGACTATCCATAAAAATTGGTGTGTTAGTCCCTGAGGTACTGCTGTGAGTGCATGGAGGTTTTGGGTTTGGATAAAAGGGGTAGGGTGAAAGGTAGGGGAGAAAAATAAGGGAAATTAAAGATGGAAAAAAAGCAGGGGGAGGGCGGGAAGTTCAGGAAAGTTCAGGGAAGGGGAAGTTCAGGGAAGTTCAGGGAAGTTCAGGGAAGTTCAGGGAAGGGAAGGGAAGGGAAGGGAAGGGAAGGGAAGGGAAGGGAAGGGAATTCAGTCCAGATGATGACCCCCAGGGTCCTGGGGGCTCTCAGGGTCTTCCATGGTCCTTATCCCCCCTGCAAATCAACTTTTGGCTATCACTTCACACCCACTTCCATGATGATGCTGCCTTTCATTTGTTGTGTCCTAGAACAAGGATTTTTGTCCCAAAAAAGTGCTGCCTTGCCTTTACATGGTCCCTTTTCCGTTCACATCTTGCTTTTTCTCAGTGTGTTGGGAACAAGCCTTGGTTGGCTCCACAGCCATCAGGCTGCCCACAGCCAGCACTGCTCCAGTTCTGCCCCCAGAGCACAATCCTGGCTGGTAGCTCCCCACATTCTCTTCACTTCACTTTGATATGTACCAGAAAGTGGGCAGCAGCCTCAAAATCTTCTCCTCCATCCTCCTGAAACATGGAATTTGGGCACTCTCTCAGGTGGGTATACTGTGTAATGGGAAAAAATCAACATTATTGGAGGGTATCACTGGAGCACAAAGGGTCACAACAACGAAAGCACTCAGGGAAAGAGCTGGGCCTTTCTAGAGGTGACTGAGATGGGATCTTATTAGTGCATATAAAATCTCCAGGACTGGTGCTAGGAGGATGCCCTTGATGCTCCATTTGACTACTCTGAGGTGTTTCAGTCATCAGGTGCGTTAATTTTGCTTTCCCCAGAAAAGTTTTAAGTAAAAAATAGCAAATGTCCACTGCTGGGCAGCTAAAGCTGCAGGCTCATGTTTACATACTGTAAATGCCTACTGTATTTCTGTCAGGATTTTGGTTTTGCTGTAGTAGCTTGTTGGGAAGGATGAAAGTTTGACCAGAAAGTCTCACAGATATGTGTGCTTAGCAGAAAGATTTTTAAATGTAGAGTCTGATGAAGGAATAGAGATGGAAGCACGTTTATGATATAGAAGAAAAGAATTGCTCAGCCAGTCTTATTGGCTAACCAAGGAGGCAAAGGATGTGTCAGTTAGAAGGGGTTTTTATGGCTTAGAGCAAAGGATAAACCCACCTCAAACAAGGAGATGTTTTTACCAAGTAGAAAGAGAGCACAGGCAAACAAGTCAGCAAAGTTGCAAGTAGAAAAAAGGTCTCAGAATTTCCCACTGCAAGAAAACTGAAAAACAGCTTCTAGCTTAAACTGTAATGTACTGACTTTTAGTGATTGGAGAACAGTAACGTGAATATGGTAATTACAGTAGTTATGATAGGCTAGAGATAAAAGTTAAGGTATAGATTGGTTCTACTGTATTAAGATGCTCAGCAAAGAAAAGTCTGTAATGCACTGTAACCAAACCCAAAGGGTCTCCAGGCCTGCCTGCAGCTGGAGCTGACAGCTGTGGGCACAGCTCTGTCACCCACCACCCTGGGCTGCTGTAACCTCTTGGATGGAATAAACTGCATTTTGGAGAGCTGCCTGGAGTCCCACATCTCCCATTTAGGCTCTTACAGCAGTCCCTAGGCCAAGAGTAGGAGACAAATCTTTAGGGTAGAGGCTCAAGTCAGCTTCTTCTCTTCATCTGTGCTTTGAGAAGCACAACAGCACTCAGGGGAAAGGCTCTCCAGGGCTGTAATCCTACCCTGCTGGTGTGATACGTGTAATTAACCAGCATTTAAATTAACACGAGGGAGAGTCAGCTCTGGATCTTAGTGACTCCTTTTCAGACACTCTCTTAATCCCTGCTGCTGAACAAGAGATACAATGCTGGCAAGCTGGCACTTGCTGCTCTCTTTTTTTTGTTGTTGTTTCCCAGCATCACAAAATCCAGTGTCAGGGTTTGGTGTTTGGCACTGCTATAGGACAGACCTGACAAGCCTCACACAAGGGAAATGCTGAGCTGGCTCTCACCTAGATTTTACTTTCTCAGAAAAGGTGGGAGGCTATCCAAAAAGAGGGCAGAGGCAGGTTGGAAAGCAGGTTTAAATAAAGAGAGCAGCATGCTCTTGACATCTCAGGTCTCAGATTAATTTTATCCCTCTTGCTCCCAAAGCAAGTCTATCCTTCTCTGGGACATGTGTCTAAAATTCCCAGAGGAACCTGGAGGACAGAATTCCCAAAACTGGTCAGTTTATTTAAACAAAATTGCTGCTGAAGGCAAGAAGTGATCTGGCTGTTTTCCTTTCCTGGTTTCAGCAGGATTGTCATGTTGCCTAACACAGTTCAATTAACCAAACCACTGACTGGTCCTGCCAAATCAGAATTTCTTACACTGCCAGATATGTTTATTACTGTACACTCAGGTATAGACAGGTTTTACCCTTAAATCAGATTGTTTATAATACAGTATATAAGTAAGGGGAAAAAAAAGGTTGTAAAAAGATGTAAAAAGATGGAAAAAACATTTTTTTAAAAAAAGGTTTTCTTATGCTGCAAACATCTGCTTTGCAATTAACCAGTTTTGCTTTGGCAGGTTTTTGATACACCACTGTAGATATCTCAGCACAAAATTAGCTTTGGTCTTAATCCAGTATTTATGAGATGAATCTTCTTAATCTTCATAGTGACAGATGCAGAAAGAATTATTACTTAGAGTATGTCTCACTATCACAGTGCCTAGGAACGAGATGGATTGCTGTAAAGTTTGGTATTTAAAAATGTGTTCTGACATCTGAAAGAAGTGCAACTCCACTCTATTCTTCATTATGGCACAAAGGACATCTTTAAATTTCAAGGGCAGCTAGGACTCAATGGTTAAATTTGCTGCATAGGTACCATGCTATGATGCACAAGTCTTCCTTTTTATTTTTTCTTTATATCTTTCAATAAAGTGTGGACATGGTTTCACAATCTGAACTAAAAAGAACTCATGCTCTGATGGATCTCATTCAATCTGGTTCTCCTCCAGATTTCTATTCTATTTCTCTATGTTATTTTGATTTGGAATCACAGAAGGATTTGGGTTGGAAGGGACCTTTAAGCTCACCCAGTGTCACCCCTGCCATGGCAGGGACACCTCCCACTGTCCCAGGCTGCTCCAGCCCCAGTGTCCAGCCTGGCCTTGGGCACTGCCAGGGATCCAGGGGCAGCCCCAGCTGCTCTGGGCACCCTGTGCCAGGGCTGCCCACCCTGCCAGGGAAAGATTTGTTCCTAATAACTGGGCTAAATATACCCTTTTTCACCTTAAAGCCATTCCACACCTCAAATACTGGGGACAGTTTTGAGCACTTCACTCCAAGTAGTCTCATGGCTACTGCTTAGCTCTAATCACAGTTCCGCTGTCTCTGAGGCCTGCCTTCTGCAGCTTTCCCAAACCCCTCTGATTGTATGGATTCCCACAGGAAAGGGCCCTGGGGTGCTGTGCCAGCAGCTGGGCACAGCCCAGGGGTGCCCAGGGGGCCGAGAGGCCGATGGCCCCCGCGCTGTGCCAGCCGTGGGGCGGCGGCAGGAGCGGGGCAGGGCCCGGCCCTGTGCCGGCCCTGCTGAGGCCACACCTCGAGGGCTGCGGCACCTCTGGGCCCTCACACGGGGAATGGAGGGGCTGCAGCGTGGCCAGGGCAGGGAACGGAGCTGGGAAGGGAATGGAGCCCCGGGAGAGGCTGGGGGAGCTGGGAAGGGGCTCAGCCTGGAGCAAAGGAGGCTCAGGGGGCCCCTTGTGGCTCTGCACAGCTCCTGCCAGGAGGGCACAGCCGGGGGGTCGGGCTGTGCTCCAGGGAACGGGGACAGGAGCAGAGGGAACGGCCTCAGGCTGGGCCAGGGCAGGTTTAGGATATTAAGTTTAAAAAAACTCTTCACTGAAAGGATTACCAAGCATTGGAACAGGCTGCCCGGGGGAAGGAGCCATTTTGTGAAAAGTGAAATTCTTAATGCTCAAGTAAGTTGAGTATGGAAAAGGTGACAAATCGAAAAAATAATCACAGCATCACATATTCAGTAACTTCAATAAGGAGCAGAGGCACATCAGGAAAATGTATTAGAGAATTTGATTCTAATATAAGACAAATTTTTTTTTTCTGTAAAAAAACCAGCTTTTAGAGATCCTAGCCTGAGGAAAAGCACCTTGAGGAATATGCTTTTAAAAAAACCTCCTAATGTGTTCTTTACTGCTGAATGCCAGTGGAGGAGCATTTTCATTTGCCTAAATGACCTGCAGAAGGGAGGGGACTGCCTGCCCATGAACTTTTCACTGTCTGCCAGTCCAAGGATCATCTAAGCACTGAACATGGTGACACGTTAATTGACACACTGTGTAACAGCAATTTGAGCAGCATTTTGAATTTAATTTTGTATCTTATGTTTTCAATTGGACCATTGCCATGGTGACACATGGTATCCAAAAATTAATTTACTGAGCACCAAGAGAGCACTGGGTTCCAGGCTAAGGCAGAGCCTATTGGAAATCAATGCTGTTCTTTCTCTTCCCTTTAAAAAGCCTTGGGTCAGGCCATTCTTTTGCATGCAGCATAGAAAATAATTTGTGGTATGTTTGCTCTCAGTGCTAGGACCAAGTTGTGTTTAGCAGCTTTTTTAATAGTGGAATTTACTTTACATAAATTCCACCTCCAGTGGAGAGTATTTGAGGGAGAAGATCGGCGTTTTTATGGGATCTGGGATAAACACTAATTTCCAAACAAGTTAAGGCTGCTCTGGTAGCAGTGTCAAACACCAAACCCTGACACTGGATTTTGTGATGCTGGGAAACAAATGCCCTACTCCCCTCATCTCTGAGATGATACAGTTAAGAATAACAGGACAGTGAAATAATGTGTATAACTTCGGGCCATGTAAATTATGTGAGTGTTGCAGCAGTCCCTTTGCTGACCAAAATTTTCCCATCACATGCTCACTATCCCTTTGCTCATAAGTGACACGTGAACCAACAGCATTTGTTTGGCATTACAAAGTGAACAGCAGAAATTTCATTTTACTCCTATATATTCATACCTTCTTCCTGCAAGTATCTCCCTGTGCTTTGTCTCTCAAGGCAAAAAGAGCTTCTCCTTGTAACATCCTGCAAGCCTCATCACTTGAAAAAACATTTACAAACATTTAGTTTGAAAGAAAATGAGGGAAAAGACTGAGTGTGAGGCTCTGCTGCGGTCTTCAAATAAAGAACTTTTTCAGGCTAACAATGCAATGATGTGTTAAGTAATGAAGTACTACATTAACTAATTAATATAAAAAGTAGGGTTTTTTATTTTCTCTCACATAATATGGGTTATTTAAGGAAATGGATCTTATTCTAATACCTTACATTCTTAACATTTTTTTTCAAATTAACACAAAATGTAGTTACTATCATGCAAAAGTTGATTTTTGCTGTTATTCCTAATTGATTACTTTACAGTGAAACACAAGTCATATTCTGCCCCTTTGCTAAAAAGCTAACAAGAAGTGTTAAAATGTTAAAACCCTATATTTTGAAGTCCACCAGAATAGAAAAGCTGTGTCTTTACGTTTGAAATTACAGTTGTTTTAAACTTAGCTATCTGATTAAAGTCAGCAGGTGGCACAAAAATTCTATTCACATGAATTTTTTTTTTTTTTTTTTTTGTGGGCATATTTTGTTTCTTTCTGCTGTTTCCCCATTTGCTACCTAGTAAATAACTGACTGACATAACAGCATAATCTGTTATAACCCGTTCCCTTTAATGCCATGGTCATTTTTTGCTAAGTGTTTTGTGTTTTGCTAATTGTAACAGCAGCAGTGTTGCATTTTGTGTTGATTTGAAATCAGTTATAAAATTATTTCAAAGTTAAAACTGAGAGGTGCATTTGACTCTGATATAAGAAAATGCTCACAGTGGTTCAGCTGCAGAGGATTTTCCAGGCCTAGGGATGTGACGAGTGATTTGTATGATAAAATTTTTCTTATATCAGTGAGATGGAAGATGAACAAAGGCAAATGGGTGCAGCCTCAAAATTCATATAGAGCCTGTCTCCTGAAGAGGACTTTTCCAAAGCAAAGCATGGGAATTACTTCCTTGTGGATTGACTGTTCTTTTCTTAAACAAGAACCTAAAGTCATGAAAAAATATCTTCATTTGCTGACAGACCTTTACCTGGGTTGTTTTTCTGCCCAGAATGAGATATAGCACAATGTGATGTTAATATGACTCTTTTTTCCCCCACAAATGAGCTGATTTTCAGTATAAAACATTTTATTACCGAAAAAAAAAAAAAAAAGTATTGAGCTATAGATTATCCTTGCCTAAACATCTCAAGAACTTCATTTGACAGCAGTAAAAATCAACTGTGGAGTGGAGTGTGGATCTCTGAGTGGGGCTGATCTCAAGCCCTATTCAGAGCTAAGCTTCTAATAATGATTTTTTTTTTACTGCGGAGAGATACATGATGGGCTAACTCCTGCCTGGGGTGCTGCTGTAATTATGATCCCACAGCAGAAAAGTTGTAACAGACAATGATATAAAGTGTCTCATCATACTTTATCGACTGCTCTGAGATCTACGTGAAATAAACAGCCGGAAAGGATGGCAACTTTATTGCAGCAGCATTTCCAATTAAAGCGATCCTGTTGTAACTTGCGCACAGGTGCTATAAAATATGAACTCTTCATTTTATTCCTAATCAATGCAGCTACATCACCCTACTCACCCCCTCTGCTCCTTCTGTTTGATTTAATTTCAGGATATTTCATTCAGTACTTCACTGAAGATTCAACAATTTCCTGCAGAGGTTACACTGGAGTTCCCACAATTTAAATAAGCAGGATGCGGGCGTTTTGTTCTTTCTACCCAAAAGTCAATTTTTAATCTGGAAGAAACATTTAACAACACTGTGTAGCTTTCAGTAGGCATACATCAGAAAGAATTTATTGTTTTCTAATGACTCCTTTATTTCCTGATCAGCTCTCTCTCTGTGCAGGTGTGTGGATTACTGGGTTGAAAACAGCTAAAAGGAGGGAGGATTCCAGAATATTCACCTCTTTTCTTTCTCAGAACTTCCTCTGTCAGTGAATGAATCCTCAAACGCGGGTTCAGCTGCTGGTATAAGCTGAAAATTCCATAGTCTACACATTTCTACTGCCCAAATGAAAATGTAGTTAAGTACCTTTTTTCCTTCTTCTTCTCTTTTTTCCTCCTGTTTGTTTAGTTTCCAGTTCTGCCTCCCTTTGGGTTCTCCATTGCCACCTTGTTTTATTCTGTCACTGTGGAGTATCACCGCAGAGTGTCTTGTCATGCTCGCAACTGGGCAAACCCTTAAACTCATCCCCATTTTTCACTGGTTTCTTCTTTGGTCTACCTAGATCTTGTCATACTACATTTCTAAACAATTTTTAATGTTTTTTTTATCACTGATTTATTTATAAATAAATGTATTGACTATATATTTATGCATCTAAGATTCTTGTCTGCAATGCTTCAGCTCATTAGAAAGACTTTCTGCTACTTTCTGTTTGTGTTGGAGACAGCTATTTTCAGTATTTCAGAAACTGAAATGGGACACAGAACAGGCAGTCAGTTGGTACCTTTACTGTTTACTATATATATTCACCCGACTTTCTGTGATTTTCTTCTACTTCCACTGTTGTTTCATATTCAAGAAAAGAAAAAAGACCCTGCTGTCTGGCAGCCTGTAGCTTCAAGAGAAGTTATTGTTCATGAAACATATCTGGAATGTGACTGCATGCTGCCCAGGCATTGAAATAATACAGAAGATACTCAACAAAATGGATTTTTGACAACACCTGCAGAGGCTTTTTTGCAGTTACACTTCAACGTTTTGTGTCAGTGTCGTGTGATGCACGAATTTGTTTCTTTGGTGAGATAAAGAGAAAGACACTGAGACAGTTGTTCTGAACAAGGTAAAAAGATATCTAAGTAGGCAAGAATATTTAATGAACTCTGGGTTAGTACTGCCATGCAAAGGATGAGGTAACTTTTATCTGAGAAATACAAGCAGAAAGTTTTAGAAGAAAAGGAAGAACTCATATTTTGGGTTCACTGGAATTCTGTGAGTCAGCCTACATGGAAAAGGAGCCCCATCATAGCTTCCTTGTAAAGAAATTATTTTCTTTTCCTGATTTATGTGATTTATTAATATCTCAGTCTTGCTGCAAAACTTATTCCTTAGGGTGCAATCTTGGGCAAAAGGTGAAGAACTACAGTCCTATTTTTTACTGCCTTTCTGTTTACTAGTACAAAACTATTATTTTTGGGAAAACGGTGTTAAGAGTTCATGCGGCTTTACAGATTTTTAATTCAGAGCTGGGTGCTAAGAAAAGTGCATAAGCACTTCATCAATGCAATATTACTGTAAACAATATAACAGATAAGGTAATAAATCTGCATTGATGCTGATGATGATAAAGTGCAGTGTTAGCAGTAATTTATTTATTTTAACTGGAGAACAAAATTAAACTGGCATGACTGAGATACAGCATTTGGGGTCTCTTTTTACAAGTTTTTCCTTAGATTTCATAGAAGTCCAGTTTCAAAGCTGTGATGTCCCTTTGGTTTGAGCTAAGTGGAGTCTTGTCAGGAGACAAAACTGAGGCTCAAAAATTGCGTGTAATTATCTGTTCAAGGACTTAGGGTTTGTCACAAGAGAACAATAACCACAACTCAAAGTTTATATGCAGTATAGGTCTAATTCTTTAAAATGTGCCTAGAATTCTTCAGCCAAACAGCATAAATCTATCAAGGAATCACACTTTGTAGTTGTAATATGTAATTTTATTTAGCAGATCATCAGTCTAATGAGCATCCAAATGTTCCTTGCATTTGCTGAGTTTTCATATAACCATGTGAAGTTTTAAGTACCTTAAATTTTAGGTTTAATCATAACCATGGTGCTCTAGCATGGGTACAGAATGACATCAGGCTTGCAGACATTTTCCTTGGTTGTAAATTAACATTGTCTGAAAAACTGGTTAATTAAATAATTGGAAAAACATTTTTCTCACTGTCTTTTCATCTCTGATTACTTTCAGTGGCTGAAATTGTGTGCCCATAGAATCTATAATGGCCTGTTATTGCTACATTTTTTATTTTTAGTAGTACTGCTCTAACATTTGCCTACAAGTTTTGGAGGGGTGGGGGATTTTGCATAATTTTATGGAATTATACAAGAAATACTGCATGTTATTGAATACAAACAAAATCTTTCTTAATGATATTTATGTTTAATTGTGCAGACAGGTGGGAAGTTCACCAAGAAGATAATTATATATTTAAATAGGAATAAGTGTAAGATTAAAGTAATTTTATCTGTTTATGCTTCAATTCTTATTCTAGTGTTTGCCACTCCTCAAGTTTTAACTCCCAAATACCACATAGGTGGTTCTGGTATGTTTTAGCCCAGGTAATCCCAGTCCCTTGCACTCTATGACTTCTTCCTAGCAGCTGTTTTGGAAGTAAATATTGCAGTGTTTTACCCATAGTAAAGTTACTTGAAATGTAATTTTTTAAATTCAAAAATAAAAAAAAATGCCATGATGAGGTGCTGAGGCCTGATTTCCATTCCTATTTTAGAGCCTCAGTAAAAGGTATGGGAGGTAGGTTCCAGTTCTTATCTGAGAAGTGTAAACAACAGAAATTAATAAATCAAAAAAATTTAGCTGAACTGCAGTGAGCTGAGGTAGGACACTCTTCTATTTGTCATATTTTTACAGCGGATTATGGAAAAGTAATTACACTCTCCTCAGCAAGGTAGCTATTAAAAAGCAGGAGAATCTGCAATTCCTGAAAATTATCACTGCAAGGCATTACAAAATCAGTATAAAGATGAGGAAGCACTTCATCACTTCAGGGTTACTACAAGAAGCAACTGCAAGGCAGCACAATTTCCCTAACAGGTACTTGCAACTTTTGGTTATAGAGCAATAGAATAAATAATTTCTGTTGACCAAGGAGAGTCAATCTCTGCCAAGGCCATTTCAATACAGATTTACTTAGTCAGTGCAGACCAGTTTTTCTTGAAGCAATGCTGGGAAGAGTCATTTACTACTTAACCTCATCTCTGTCCCAGGTACAGAAGGACAAGGGTGCCAAAAAAGGCATTTGCATCTCAGGAATTAGGCAGATTTTAAATTAGGAACTCTCTGCAAAACACCAGAACAGGTGGAGCTTCAAGATTTTGGGGGGGTCGACTTCAAAATGTGAGGAGCCTGTCTAAATACAGCACACACTAATTAAACCGCAGACTAAAGCGTCTGATCAGAATTTTGTGTGGTGTTAAGAGCAGAAAGGAAGAGTTGTTTGGAGCTTGTCTGGCTCTGCCTCTGCGTTTTACTCCCTTCTGTCGTTCTGCTCACGCCGAATTTCACTCCTCATTTTAATCATTTCACTGATTGCACTGAAGCAGCCGTACTACACCCCGTAATTACTCGAGGGGAGTCATCGGGATGCAAAAATCGCCCCTCAGCTCTTCCGAGGTTATCACCGCAACTCTTCTGTTGTCCCAAATTCACCGGGCAAGTAAAATGCAGGAAATGTTCGTTATTTGGCAGAATAGCGGCACCCTGTGGCTCGCGCTCGACTTTGCTTTGAAATACTTAAAATCCTTCCAACTTCCTCTCTTGCATGCTGCTTATTATTGTAACACAAGCTAGAAGTTATTTTAGCCCACGAAAGGTAGCAGATTTCTCTTTAGAGATCTTGATGCCCTACATATGAGATAAGAAAGAGTGCACTGGGGGCAAGAATATGATTCTATCTTCAAAATGCTATTAAAACCAAATTTTGTGCGTATTTATTTTCATTATTCACAGAACACCACAAAGCCATCTCTGAGGTATTTACAGGCAATTATATGTCCTACAGTATGGAGTGAAATAAGTCAAACTGACCTGGACCTCAAGTGGTGCCTTGGGAAGGGCTTTGTGAACTTGATACCCTAATGTTTAGAAATCTGTTATTTCAATTTATTTCTCAAATAAGTAGCCTGCTGCTAATTTATGCAGGCCCTGTGTTCTGCTGGTGCAAAGGACTCTCAAAAATGAGGCAGTGATCCGACCACCTTCCAGCATCACACCTCCTGTGCCCCCTGGACACCTCTGAGTGTCACTGTCACTCACAGCATCTTCAAAAAATCCTGCCACACCTGCCAAAAAAAGTGAGGCAGTGACACAAAATAAGCCACAAAAGAAGTTTGAACTCTTATTGCTCTACGGTTTAATTAATTCTTTGTTAAGCAACCCTAATATCACTATAATTTCTTCCACAGCCTCTGTGATTAAACTTCTTTAATAATAAATCTCTGCAGAGGTTAGTGCTCTACTTGGAAAGAAGTGAAAATAATGTTGATGTGTTTCTGTTTTTTGCTGGCCACCAAATTTTCAGCACTCAGCAGGGCTCAGCAGAAGTCCCAGGTGATGGGTTTTGCTCCAGCAGCACAGACATGTGCCTTGGCCGTGCAATAAAAGCAATAATCAGCACTTCTAGAAGAGTAAATTACAACTAAACCACACGGAGAAGTATAAAGGATTTCTACTGCATTTTGGGTGGAATTTCAGTGGTGTAGGGCAAAACAGGGCTTTACTAA
Source organism: Camarhynchus parvulus (assembly GCF_901933205.1). Classification (NCBI taxonomy): domain Eukaryota; kingdom Metazoa; phylum Chordata; class Aves; order Passeriformes; family Thraupidae; genus Camarhynchus; species Camarhynchus parvulus. The sequence goes on from NC_044601.1 coordinate 4,384,607, forward strand.
GGCCATGCTGCCCAGAACCAGACCAGCCTGTGAATCTCTTCTATCTGCAGGTTGTTACGTAACTTATATGTGCTCATTTCATGTGCTCCATCCTGATTTTGCACCTGTATTTCAGGGTTTTGTCTCAGACACTGAAGCAGCAGCTGAACAGCCCCTGCTAGCAGACATTTTTTTATCAGATATATTGAAATGAGAATCACAGTTCCAGAACAGCAATTGCCCCTTCACTTGTGGCTGGGGTGGAGGCAAAACGACTAAGGCAAGAAATCCCAGAGCAACATGATAACAAATACAAGAAAAAAACAAGGAGGAAAAGTGTGGACAGAGTGGCTGGTGGGTTTACAACTGTGTAAGGGAGAAGAAAGAAGATCCTTTTATTTTGTTTTTCTTTTTTGACTCTGGTTTTCTTTTTTTTTTTTTGAACCTGAAGTAATCAGATTATGCAGAAAAATGAGAGCAAACTGTGAAGATACCTGACTTGCTTTAAAATTACTGCACTGGATCTGTAGCAGGTGAGATAAAACATTGCAAAGCTCAGGGGGTAATTTTCCCTAATGACAAGTTAATTGGCATGTTTAAATACTAACAGCTGCTGATGTTGGTACCAGTATTTACTCACGGGTTCGTATTTTCAATAATCAATGATGCCAATAACACCTTTCAGGTTTGAGCTGCTGGATATTCCATCAGAGGCTTAGGAAACAACTCCAGGACAGGAAATTTACTGAAGAGGTGCTGAAAAATAAATGTCATTCTCCTGAATTTTCAAGTGGGGTTGTGAAAGAAAGGCATGACTTTCAAATAAACATCAGGTTCCATAAGTTCATTTGCAACCATTTATCCACTTAAGGTTCTAGTGCAGAACAGAAATAATGATTTTGACACATTAAAAGAAAGCACAGTGAAATCTGAAAACTGAAATCTGTCAGTATGACATTTCAGTAACTGTGCTCCATCCTGTCTGAAGATAATGTGGGATCATTAACAGTTCAAAACTCTCTATATTTAGGTCCTCTGAATGTACACCAATAGTCTGAAAAGGGTGTAGAAGAAGATTTTTAGGTCAAATCTGCTTGCATTTAATGTGAAATGTACAAAGGTGATAATGAAGTAACAATCAAAAATAACTCCAAATATTCAAAATACAGTACATAGTATATATATTTTCTGGGTTTTTTTCAAAATTAAAAGTTATATTTTACGTTAAAATATATTTTACCACTAGCAAGCATGTAGATAGAGTTTTCTGTGTTGTGCAGCATATAAGGGGTAACAGGTAGACAGGCTGGCTAGGTTATTATGAAAATTGTTGGAAACTTAAATGAAGATTCCTCCAGTGTCTAAAACATAAAGATTCTTTTGGGGGGGGGGGGGAGAAAGAAAAAAAAGGAAAAAAATTAATTATAAACTGATTTATATATGTAGATGTGTTTGTATTAATCTCATATATCTAATAACTGCTTTGTAACCATCAAGTGTTTAATAAAAGAAAAACCCAACTTTAAATTTACTCTGATTTATATGTTCTCTCTGAAAACTTCCTGATTAATAAGACTGAAGAAGTGTTGCTTTGTCTTCCTTAATAATATTTTTATGGGTTTTTTTAAACATGTTATTCCATGGAAAAAATATTGAGGTATGTAAAGTACCACAATTTCACCAGTTCAGTTGTAAAAATATGTATTGTTATTGGAGTCATATGTATTATAACTGGAAGAAACCTAATTATAATCTGTGGAAAGTAGCTCACATTCAAGCCTGGACATTCAGTTTAAGGAAAGCTAATAATGAGAGATTGATCTTTCATGAGGACTCAGCTAAAGCACAGAAACCTTATAGGCAAAAGCACTTTTTATTTTTGGAAATGAAAAAATCCCCTTTTATCCCCTCCTTTTCTGAAGGAGGGGAATACAACTCCTTAAACTCTGGCAGCTTGGAAAATTCTTGTCCTAATTTGAAAAATGACTCCTCAAGAATTCTACTAAGTAGAAGTCTGCACTTCATTAATAAATAAATAAATGTGAATAGCTGCTTAACATAATATAATTTTATCTACAGATATCTCTGCTATACTATAACAGTGGTTATTATATTTATGTAATAAAAATTAGTATCTAATAATATCTAATTAATGTATTTAACAATAATAATATTCTGTTCATAGACTTTTGCAGAGAATAAAGACTAAAGCTGTACAAGAATCCTTTTGCTGTAAAAACCACTAAGAAATGTCTTTCAAAACAAGAACTCTTCCTCTTAAATATCTTTTTTTTTCACCTAGACTTCTCCATGAGACAGGAATGTCTGTTTAGAGTGTATTTTGGAAGCCATACTCCTGCTTTCATCCAGAGCCCTCTGAACTGTGCACTGCAAGCACAGAGGGAAGCAGTTTCAGCCTAAAATCTGGCTGCCACTGCCGCACCTGGAGCTAAAAATCAACACAGAGGTGCACAGGTTGATGTTATTTCCTCTGTTAGACTTGTTTACTGCAGCCTTGGGGAGGAACTGGTGTTTTCTACGTAACAGCCTTGACTCCCCTTCACCTGGAGAAACTACCCAAAGAGTCTCCCTTGCCTCTAAATGGTTTCCATGAATTTTGGTTGTTGTGTGTACTTTTATGCATTACAGCACCTGGAGTGGCTGCAGTCCTTCCTGAGACAGCATATACACAAATACACAAAAAAGTACCATGCAAGTGTTCCCATTCTGTTTTATTTTATCTTTTCTGGTTGTGGATCTGTAAGGCACCACATCAGCTTCTGCATTCTTCAGATGCTTAAGTGTAAAAATAATTAGTAATTTCTGCTTTATTTTGTGGGAAAAAGCAAAGGTGATAGCCTAATTTCCAGAGTGACGTGAGCATAATACATAATTGAAAAAAAATATAGGGTTAAATAAATAAACAAACAAACCTCTATGGGTAATAAATAAAGTTATAAATTAATATTGACCTGTTGAGTCCAGACACACACACTCTGTGCCTGATCTATTGCCCCCAAGAGCACGGTGATTTTGTTATCAAGAGTGCATAGCTGTAAATATAATTGCCTTATTGGTTTTTCTCCCCTTAGGTACCAATGTGAACAGCAGCAGAGGACAGCTGTGCTAAGCACAGGCACATCTGGCAAAGCCTCAGATTTCCAGGCAGCATCTTCACATTTTCCCTGCAATCCTATTTCCATGAGCTCTGAGAAAAAGCAAAGCTGTGGCAGCCAATAACCTGTGGCACCTAAGTGAACTTCAGGCTACTGAATTACAGTGCAAGGAATGTGGCAGTATTTCCTACTTCTGCTTTTCTAGCCTGGCAGGCATTTCTAGTCTTTCAGACTTTCAGCTGTGCCAGAAAATGTAGCTGCTAATGCACACCAGTTGTGTTAAATTGGAAGAACATCCCCTAAAGTGCTTAAGCTGAATTCAAAATGCAAAAGAAGCAATCCCAAACCCCAATTATTTTTTAAAAAGTAAATAAGAAAGCACTAAATCCTTGATGGGGGTTGGTTAAATCCTCCACCCTTTTAAATGCTAAAGGATGTAATATTTAAACTGTGAGCTGAACACATGAGGGATCTCTGATGATTCCCAGCACAGCTGGCAGGGCAGCATTTGGGGACAGGTAGGTGTAACAGGGAATGGAGTGCTTTTTGTGGAAGGCTGGAACACCTTTATATTTCTTGTAACTTGTACCAACTTTTAAGTTGTATAACTGTTCATGCACTTTGGCCACCATGAGTTCGCCCTATTCAGACATCTCTTCAGGGAAGCTGATTGCTGAGGTCCAGATCTGGATTTTTAAGTCTAGCAGTTTAATTCCTGGTTTTGTGGCTTATTTATTTTCTAGATGCCTGAAATGGTGCAATGCAGGCTGCAGAAGAACCAGATATGGTGTGATATGTGCGAACTGTCATAGAGTCATCAGGAGGCAGAGGTAGTTTCTGCCAGCACGCAGGAACACTGCCCAGGAGTCAGAGGAGGGTTTTCCACATTAATTGAGGTGGTAGAGGTTGGCTTTAAGTCTTACCATGACCCCTGTGTTTTATAACTTGATAGGAGTTTGACCTTTGGCAAAAACTAATGTCTGTCTTTAGTCTGTACAAAACTGCCAGTTATACGGGAACAGCAAAATTCCACAAATATGGAGTTTGGTTAGAGAATCAGACTCCAGTCTGCTCCTTGAGATGCAGAAATTCAGCAAAATTACACTGCTAGGTAATAAATGCAAAAACATTTCTCTCAATTCCAAAATTACTATGCATTTTCTGCCAGATGTTGAATTGAAGCTAGTGAAAAGCTGCTTTTCTGTAATGGTCAACGCTCACTGTAAAATTATACATGTAGCTTTTTAGGTAAAAACTGACAATACTTTTGTACTACTTCTGCACATTAAAAGTTTAAATTGGTTAAAAAGGAATGTTTTAGAATCGTGCTTTTAGCAGACTGGATGTTTTATGAATAAAAACACCCTGTCCTGAGGTGTTTGTCATGAAGGGAGGAAGAAAGAAAGAAGAAGGAAAGAAGAAAGAAGAAGAAAAGGCTGTGGTTCCTGCTGCTGCTGCCTGGGACATTGGACTCTGCCAGGGGACAACTGCTGCTGCTGCTGTTGTTCCTGCACAGAACCTGGGACTCCATGCCAGGGACTCTATGCCAGAGAGCAGCTGTTGCAGCTGCAGCCTTTGCTCCATACCAGAAAATTTTTAGCACAGAGTTTAATACTTAGAACTCTTTCCCTTCAAGACTGATGTATTCACGTAATAAACAACTTTACAGCAACTGCTCTTGCCTCTTTGAAGACCCTGGATGCAATGACAGCCTTGACAGGAAAGTAACAAAGAGTATGAAAACACCTCATGCTTGTCCATAGGAGCTGAGATCACTTTTACTGTCATTGCTAATACCTGAAGGTGTGTGAAGAAAATGATATTCCATTTCCTTTTAGATGTCTGTGCTAAGGCAGCTGTGGCTGCCTTGCTGGGGCCCTTGAGGGCAGCTTTGTGCCAAGGGTGAGGCATAACTCACTCTCACTGAGCTAAGGAGCTGCAGGCCTTTGCTCCAGTTGGTGGCTAGTGTGATTGTGGTGGATGAGAGCTTGAACAGCTTTTAGGTGTGGGACAGCAAGCACACAATGCTGGAGGCAGCCAGGAAGGGTGGGAGGATGTTTCAAGAGCAGGAGCTTTGCTGTAGAATCGTGCTGCCACAATTCACACTGTGGTTGCACACTGGGACAGGGAGAACTGGGAGAACTGGGGAACAGGCTGTTGGAATATGGTTGTTTTCTCTCCCCAAATTTGGATTTTAAGATTGTTCTAACTTGGAGACTCCAGAAAGTCAGTTTAGAAAAGGATGAATCCCCTGACATGCCCAATTCTGTTAATTTATTACCAACTAAATCCCAAAAATGAATGTCATGAATTTGTTCAGGGGACACCTCGGGGAAGTGAGGAAACAAGCATCGGACAAGCTGTTTCAATTCCCTTTTTGAATAACGAACTACCCCCCCCGAAATGATTCCCACAATTTGGTTTAAAACTCCTTTTTGAGCTGCTGACAGCCTAGCACCCATGGCCAAGGTAACAAATTCAGCAGCTCAAACCAACCCACTGTCCCTGAAAAACCAAAAATGAAGCAGAACACCACTGCCAGTTCCCCATGAGAAAGAGGAAAAGCTGCGTAGCAAAAAGAGAGAGATCCTGGCTCCAAACCTAAAGGAGCACAAGGACAGGTTCCCTTAGAAATAGGGGACCTATATAAATGGCAGGGAAAGTAAGGAGGAAGGAACCTCACTCCACAAAAGGGGAGGAAAGAGGATTCCTTACCTGTCTGGCAAGTGGAAAAGTCTGGAAGCGATGGCTCCTACCACGGAATGACTCCTGTGGTGCTTCAGGAGCTGCCATTCCAGTCCCCCAGGAGCACCACCCGCTAAAATGGGGTCTGCTCCCACTGGGGGTAGCTTGCCGGCCAAGAAACCTGGGAGGGCACTCCAAGGTACAAAGTCCAGGGAAGCACCCAAGGTCTTGCCGGCAGGGTCTGTTGCTGGTCTCAGGCCGCACGTTGGGCGCCAAACTCTCACTGTGCCCATCCAAGTGAGCGGTGGGAGTCACCCCGGCTTGCTCTGGCACAGCAAGTGGTGGGGTGTAGGAGCGCAAGCAAGTGGTCAGGGGGTAGGACGGTCAGGGCAGACGGAGACGAGAGGTCTCTGAAGCCAGATTGTGGAACTTGCGGTTTATTGCAAAGGGCCTGGGTGCAGGGCCCTGCTGGGAGCTGCCAGGCACAGCTCAGAGCAGGCCCGAGAGAAGAGAGGGGTAGAGAGGATGAGAGGGTGAGAGAGTATAAGCGTGTAAGGGAGTAAAAAGGGTAAGAGAGTGAGATTCCCATTACAATATAATAAATCTTCTTGTGTGTTGAATATTCTGATTCTCACTAACCAATCTAGTACAATATACAAATCTTATAACATTTACATACAGCCTATAAGAATCATTACATTACCATATTGTGTTACATTTTAAACCCTAAAAACTCCTCTTTGGACCCCTTTTGCCAAGCTGTAGGGTCTGCTCTGACCCTTGGGCCTGTCTGCAAGCAGAGGGTATTGTTCCATCAAAAGGGGATCACCTTCAGCCAGCCACACCATTGTTTTCCAGTTGTTCAGTAACTAAAGTATCTCAAAGCTTGCTTTCATTTCAGTCTTGCTTATAGTTTCTACATTTTCAAAATTTTTTGCCAGACAATCATATTTATAAGGCTTTCCTGCTTCATTTTCCCCAACAGTGGGGGACACTCTCCCGTTCATTAGGAGGCCGGGAGAGCGGCTGAGGCTTTTGCTTTGCAGACGAGACACCAATGTGATGTAGGTAGAGCAAGAGTGGACTCCAGGTGGGGGCAAAGTCCAGGTTTATTATGGATCTCCAAGGAGATCTGCAACCCAGGGAATCCAGCCAACCAAAGACCCAGAACGGGGGAGTGCGAGGCGTTATAAAGGGGGGAGTGAACAAGGGAGGGGTTTGCCCACCTGCCAATGGGGATACAGGAGGGCGTGGGCATCAGGCAAATAGGCAGATAGGAGGACCAATAAGGCAATTCAAAGGTGGGGCCCTGGTGCCTGAACCTATCACTCGATGCCCTTGGTACAAGTTTCTAAAGGAGGGGGGATGGGCCGTCGAGCAATGGACAGGACAAGGGGGAGAGGTTGAGGGAATGACTCAGCAACTTTTAGGGAATGGGGGGAGGAGGCAGGGAGATTGACATCAAAAAGGAGGGAGGAGGCAACACGGGCAGAACCATTTTAACAGGGGGAATGTGGGATAAACTGGGGTACAGCTTAAGGCAAATAAAACATATAAGAACACAACACAACACTACCCCACATTCACACTATGATTGCACCAAATCTTCACTCCCATTGAGTCTCCCTTTTGTACATCCTGTCTCCACCTCCAGCTGCATCTCCCTTGCTGCTATGTCTGCATCCCAACTACCATGCTGCCCATCCGGGGCCTCAGCAAGGACACATCGCCTTCCACCTGCAGCTCACACATGACCTCTGCCACCAGCTGCTGCCCGTTCCTGGGGATACAGCACTCAGCACTTGATCTTCAAATGGGGACTCACAAGCCAGCTCTCCATCTCAGGGCCATTGGGGTCACCAGGCTGCACTGTGTCCCACAGTCCCCAGTGACCGTCTGGCCTCAGAAGAGCTCCCAGCCCTGCGAGAAATCTCAGGGACCCCCAGCCCCTTAACACCAGTAGAGGACCCACAACCTGACAGCCACAGGGCATCAGCAGCTGCCGCCCCGCCTGCTCATCCTGCAGGTGTGGGCACTCCCATTTTGCAGCAAACGAAGCAGCACTGGAGACACCACAGCGGCCCCTCAGCAGCACGCTCGGGGCTGCGTGGCCACCCCACGGCTCTGCACTGGGGCAGGGATGGGGCACTGCCACAGCACAGCCCCAAACCCGCCTTGCGCCCCAAGGTTTGCCTCTGTGCACCACAGTGTCGCTGTGCCTCTCCCAAGTACCCACTTGCAGTGTCCCGGCTCGCTCCGGCACAGCGGATGGCAGAGGACACTCTCCTGTTCCCTCTGGAGGCCAGGAGGGCGGCTAAGGCTCTCATCTTGCATGGATCAGACACTGAACAATGCTGGTGGAAGTAAAGGAGACGACTCCTGTCGGGATTCATTTCAGGTTTATTGTAGGATGGTATCAAAAGAATCCACAACCCAGCAGAGCCAACTGACAGAAGACCCAGAGCTGGGCAGCGCCAACAGTTTATAAACTGGGGAGGATGCAGGGGAGGGGCTTGTCCATCTACCAATGAGAGTATACGAGGGTGTGAAAATAGAAAATAGGGAAACAGACAGCTGGGAGAACCAATAAAGGTAACTCAGGGGAGGGACGCCAGTGCTCAAACCTATCACTCAACGCCCCTGGTAGAAGTTTCTAGAGGGAAGGGATGGGCTGCCCAGTAATGGACAGGACACCAGGGAGGGGTTGGAGGCACTTTCCAGGGTGCAGGGGTGGAGGCAATGAGATTGAACAGGGAGGAGGAAGGAGGAGGCAACAGGGGCAGAACCATTCCAACAGGGGGAAACCGGAACAAACCAAAGTACAAAACATTACAACAGGACATAAATGAACACAAAACAACATGGACTGGGGGCAGGGAAAGGGGCACTGCCACAGCACAGCCAAAACCCACCTGGTGCCCCAAGGTTTGCCTGCGCCACAGCCTCTGTGCGCCACAGTTTTTCACCCCATTTCCCTCTGGGTCTTGCAGAACTCTTTATGTTGGTAGGAGAAGGGCTCCCAGCTAGGGTACGCTCCCTATGATTGTAAGGAACTGGGGTGGCCAGAAGAAAGGCCTCCTGGTTCCGGGTTCCAGGGCCTGTCACATCCAGTTCCAGTGACGAACCAGAATGAGGGGTGTGGGAAATGGAAGTCAGAAGAGGATATGCGGAGCTGCAGGCACGGGAAGGAGACATGGGTGGGATTACAACAGGAAAAGGAGGGACAAAACACATTGCGGGAGGGGCTGAAGGAGGAGCCCACATGAAGGGAGGTACCCCATGGGTGGGAGGACTCAACGGACAGGAAGGGGTCAGATGAATGGGAGAGGGTAAGGAGAAAGGGATTTTGGGAAGAAGAAGAACAAGGGGGGGGCCATGCCATGTGGCCACTGCCATCATGCGTCCTAGAGGGGCCATCTTGGGGATCAGGGAATAAACCACTTTGGGGAACAGTTTGGGGACTATTAACTGGGAAACAGGGAACAGATTGGAGGATCAGGCCAAGGGTCCCTGACAGCTGGAGCCCTGCTGCCAGGGAAAGGATGCCAAGGAGAGCCAGGGAATTGAAAGCTGCACTGTGCCTCTTTGCAGTCTGCTCCCCACAGACTCCCCCAGTGTAGGGGATAGGGTTGTAGGATAATGGGATGGGGAAAGAGGGACAGGGGGATTAACTAGGGACAACTGTGCTGGCTGTTCCATCATTTTCCCTTGATCTTTCACTGCTGACCAAATTAATATGAACAACAGAAGAAAGTTGGCAGGATTTCTCCTCCCCATGAGGGAATTCCTGGGCAGGTGCGGTCAGAGCAACCTCCTCGGGATTCAAGGGAGCAGCCCTCCCAGCCCACCTTGCACTCAGGCCCAGATGGATAGTGTTCTGTCTGACCAGATGTAGAAGGAGGGCTCAAGACACTGCTTGAGGGTCCAGCTTGGTTTATTATAGGAGAGTCAGAGGGTCCGGGAAGGGAGAGGAGCAGGGACACCACCACAGCTGAAGGGGAGCCAGTGGCAGAGCCCAGAACAGGGGTGGGGCCAGGGTTTATAACAGTTGGAAGGTGGGCGAGGCCAGGATACAAAACAACCAACAGGGAGAGGGATCAGAGGAGGAGTCAAGGTGGGGTGATAAAGAGTACATCAATGGGAGTGGGGGGAGAGGGTGGTCTCACAGCACAACCCAATGAGGAAATGAGGGATAGAGAACCTTCTGGAAATGGGGGAGGGGCCACAGCTGATTGACAGTCAGAGTGGCGAGTCCTCCCAAGGCATCTCTGCCCCATTCTCCGTGTGGTCCCCTCCCACATCTCCCACTTTTTTGTTTACTAAAAAAGCCTCACCTACAGTCTTTTGGACAGCTTTCTTGAGACAGGTGATGGCGACTACAACAACTGCAATGATAATAAAAATCCACAGAAGGCCTCTTAAAATGGAGGCGGCCCACTCGGGAATTCCCCAATGTCCAAAAAGTCTGTCCAGGCAGTCGGCTGCCTTTTTCTCAGATTGAATGTCCTTCACCTGATCTTGAAGTCCCTTGATGTTTGCTTGGATAGAGGTGCTGTGGGAGGACAGATTAAAGCAATAGAGTCCTTCTAAAATCCTCACACCCATGGCCATGGGCGAGCAGCAAGAAGTCGATCGCTGCTTGGTTTTGTAGCGTGGTGTGTCTGGTGGTCTCTCTTCACCCGCCAACAGTCCGACAGTGCAGCAGACGTAGTGTTGGTCTGCTTACTAAGCCAGCACCCCAGGTGAGAAAGCTCACTGAGAGCCTTCGCGGCGGCAACCCAAGGTAAGAAGCTAGATATCGCAACCTTTCGGTAGTTCTCCAATTATAAATTTATCTATCACAATTTGGGTCTAATTCTTCAAAAGACCTCTTCTGGCAGGCCGATTTGGTGTTCTGTATCCAATCTTGTAATAGAGTGGTATTTGCGGTGAGGGTAGTCAGCTGGCCAAGGCTGCAGGGACCCCCTTTGATGTTGGAGGAGATTCCTGCCCACATCCTATCACCACAGATTAGAAACACCCCCCGCGGGAGCACTCTGGGGTATGGCATGGACTCGATGGTGTGGTGCTGGTGTAGTTGTACCATTTGGCCACATTGTACCGCCTATCATTCAGCGAGACATCTTTAGGGATGTTACTTTGTGATTTTGTTGTGTAATGCCAATTGGATCTCGCCTTATACTCAAAATTGACACAATATTTCACTCTAGTGGGACCCAGCAGGTCTAATTCTTGGGGTTCCTGTGAGGCATGTGGGAGAATCCTCGTCCATTCATCCCAGGTGTCCACAGGGTTGGGTTTCTTACCTAGGAAAGGGTAGTTGTTCTCTGATAGAGGGATTCCCACCAGACACATAGACAGTGGATCGTCCACGCTTCCCATGGCCATGCAAAAATTGTCTTGTTGCAGGGACTTCGTCAGGGTGACCCAGACATTCTGCTTTGGCTGGAGAATGATCCAGCCTGAGGTCACCTGGACGGTCACGAGGGCACAGATGAAGGCGGTGGCGCTGGCAGCGTTGTTGGGGATTCCCGGGATTGTTCCAAGGGGGGTCATGGCTCTCCACTCTCTCTCCTGATGTACCTTGATTTAAGAAAAGACACACGTCAATCATACAGCTTGCCATTCTTTCCCCTATACGTCTCTCTGAAACCTCCCCCTTCTTTTTCCAATGGGAAGGAGGACAGGCAGGGAAGAGGTAAAGGGGCTAGGGGAGGGAAGGACAGTGGTGGGGGTTACTGATAACAATAACGTGGAAAAGGCAGGGGTATGTCTGTAACTGAGGTAGCTGTGCAGTCTGTGGAAGGGATGTATCTGCGTGTTATCAATAGTCTTGTGACAATGTTTGGATACGTCCATTTCTTTTTCCTTCTTCTCCAAGGGAAGGCGGTCTCAGGGGTGTGGTGCGTAATGAGATGGACTTGTTGTTCATCGGCTGGTTGGTCCTCTGGCGCACGGTCGAGGTAGGGTTTGACAGACTTTCCTGGGATCCATCTGGGTCCTGTGCCTGTGAAGACACAAGCAAATCCTCTCCCCCATGTAATGGGTGGGTAGGGCCCTTCAATTATTCTAGATTCTGGATCAGAGACAAGCACTGGGGGTTATTCTTTGAGATGGGCATGTGTGGTGTTGTGGAAATGCCTGAGAATAAGAGGGTTGGGCTCCTTTTGGGAGCAATTCATAAAATTCAGCATTTATAATGCTCTGCACAATTTCTCAGAAGGCGAAGAGGTTATGGCTGCACCATGTTGCTGTTCCAGCAACCTTTTGATTTCTTTGTGTGCTCGTTCTACGATAGATTGTCCTGTAGGATTGTGGGGAATGCCAGTAGTATGGGCAATTCCCCATTGCTGTGTGAAGTCTTTAAAATGTCTGGACGTGAAGGCAGGACCATTATCTGTTTTTATGTTTTTGGGGACTCCCAGGGTTGCAAAGGCCACATAAAAATGTTTGATGATGTCTTTTGCCTTTTCCCCGTGCGTGTGCTGATGCAAACACCACCCCTGAAAAAGTGCCTATTGACATGTGTACATATTTTAATCTCCCAAATGGAGCATAATGTGTAATGTCTGTTTGCCAGAGCTCGAGGGCTCCTAAGCCTCTTGGGTTGACGCCAACTGGCATCAAAGGTAGTGAAAAAGCTTGGCAGTTGGGGCACATCGCTAAAATTGTTCTGGCTTGTTCGATGGAAAGTTTGAATTGCCGCCGCCAGGCAGGGGCATTTTGGTGGTAGAAACAGTGGTTCAGTTGAGCTTATTGAAAAATGTCTGGTGCAGTGTGAAGAGTGGGGTCAGAGCAAACTGACATAGCCAGAAGGGTCTGCTCTCTGGTTGTCTTCAGTGATGGGGCCAGGCAGGCCTGTGTGAGACCGGACATGCATGATATGGTAGGGTTGCTCTCGTTGGGAGAGTAGCCAAATGAGTTCCAAGAGCAAGGTGAAGAATTTTTTGTTTTGAACTTCCTTGAGCAAGGCATGTGCTGCCTGCTCAACTATCCCGGCAACATAAGCTGAATCAGTGACCACATTCAGAGGTTGTTGGGGTGCATGTTGTTTTATTACTGTTTTAAGGTTGAGAAGTTGGGTTTTATTAAGTTGTATAAATTAATTCCATAGAAATATATTGAGTCAAGATGGCGTCTAGTAGGGGATTTCCCGGGCTCCCTCCCCCCTCCCACGGTGTTCGTTTCTTGTCAATCAGCCGGGTCCACCTTGCTTTATGTTAATCTTAGTATCAATCTGTGTTCCCCCTCCTCAGTTTCCCCGGCAACCCCCCTGTCCATCACCTCACCCCACTCCCAGGGTCTAGAGAGTTCCTTGGGTCTGAGTGGTGATTGGGCCAGGGTGGGGGGCCACACCTTTGTGTTAATTCCATTCGCTGGGACGCTGTCTGTTGTGTACTGTCTTGTATATCTATTGGTTCTGTACTGTTTCTCCCTCCCCCTGGGGTGGCTTTATATGGCTTGACTAGGGGGAGGTTCTTGGTCAGTTCTTCGTGACCCCTATCCCTGTTCGTGTCTCTCCTATCCTCAATAAACCCTCGTCCTCCCACGAAGAATTGGCTGATTCGCGTCTTCCTTCTCTGGCTCCACCACCTTCATCCTTGCCGCTGCCTGGTGCACCCTGCCTCGCTGGGACGCATCCTCTGGCTATAACACCGAGGGGTCCCAGGTTGCTAGGGAACTGCTCTGCCTCTGGCAGCCAGCAGTTCTCCGGCTAGGACAGACTGCGGCCGCTCGCGACCTCATCTCCTGAGTCTCTGCTCTGTGGAGCGCCGCCGGGTTCCTTCCAGCGAGCGACGGCAGTTACTGGCGCCCAGCGTGGGGCGACCTTTGGGACTTCATCTCGACGATCGGACGACGAGACCCATCGCCCCTCGCTTTCCCGTGGATTTACAATTATCCGCCTTGGGCGCGGCAACGCCTCCCGTTGAGTGTGTGCCTGGGACACTCAGGAGCCGCTCCGGGAGGATCTACGCGGCGAAGACCCCTCGACGCCCCGAGGCGCCGCGTTGGTGGAGCCCTGCCAGCCGAATCCCTGCCCTCCTCCCGGACCGAGGTGCTGGTGAGCTCTTTCACCCCCCCGTTTTTATCGACCCCCCCCGGTGTCGCGACCCTGGCGTAGGGAAGGACCCGGGGTGCCCCTGATTCCCAAGGGAGAGGGGGTTCAGGTCGTTCGTGCGACCCTCGCTTCATAGGGAAGGCGATCGGGGTGCGGTTCAGGAGATCCCTAACTCGTTTTTGCTAGTGCCTCTTTTCTGTTGAGTTTGCTCTCCGTCGGTTTCACGCGGTGTCCCCAATCTCCTTAGCAGGGTGAGTGTTGCCAGGCGTCGCATGGGCTGGCAGAGGGCGGCTCTTTGTATCTCCTGTTTAGTTGCCGTGGTCCCCCGAGTGGCGCCGGCAGGACTCGCGGCTCCCCTCCCTGATTTCGTTGTCGGTTTTCGCTCCTCCTCCTTGATTTATTTGTGGCTGGTTGGTGAAGTCTGTGCAGTCACTGTAACATCACAACCATGGGTGCTCGGTTGTCGACTGCACAGCGCGAATCTGTTCATTTGTGTTACGCTTTTCTTGTTGACGCGGAGCTCCCGCTCAAGGAGCGGAGATCAAAAGCTTAATTTGCTGGGTCTCCTCCGAATTCAAGGACTTTTCCCCCGAGCACTGCAAGGACCTCCAATTTTGGGAGGGGGTTCTTAGAAAATTATCAGATTTGGCCCGCTCGGAGGAAACTGATATCACCAAAAGACTCAAATTGGCCAGACACCTGCATTGGGTGGCGCAGTTGATATCCGCGTTGAAGATAAAAAAGGCTAGAGAATTGGGAGGACGCTCAGCCGCTGCCGGTGCTCCGGATGCCCGGCAGCGATCCCTTCGTTCGCGCGCCGCGGTTGAAAGTTCTACGGTTCCCCCCAGTTCAGCCCCTGTGTGTGCTCCTACCCCTCAGCCCTCTCCCTCTACCCCGAAAAGAGCTGGGATCCTGAGGCGGGCAGCCCCGAGCCACAGACGGCCTCAGCAAACACCATCTGAGGGCCCTCCTCAGGCTTCCCAATCCCCCTGCCGCCATCGACCAACGGCCGGGTCACAGTCGGCTTCTCCCTGTCCCTCGCCTTCCCCGAGCCCGAAATTCCGAGTTGTAAAATCCCCAAGTTTAAAATCAAAATTGCGTTCCGTGGTTCCCGCACAAGATGGCTCCCATGGAGCACAAGATGGCGGGGACCACGAGGCGCCGTGGGAGGACTCCCTTTCCCAAAATCCCTTTGGCCGTCCATCGCCAAACCCCTTCCTCCTGCCTCCCAACCCTTTCCTCCTGGACACCCCGCCCAGTTATTTCTCCTCCCATGCTGCCCACCCACCGGTTGCTCCACCCTCAGCTCCGCCTGCTCCCACGCTCGACCACCTGGCCCCACCCCCGTCTGTCGTCACCTCCCAGCCCCTCCCACCGGGTTCCGGTTCCCACGCCCCCACTTCCGTTTCCCATGACCCACCATCTTGTTTTTCGGAGTCGGGGTGGGGGAAATTCCGGCCCTGGTCTGCCGAGTCCCATCACGGCAGCCCCGGTGACATTTCACCGGTGGAGGGGGGGACAGTGGGACGTGCGATAGACGCCCGTTCCCAGGTCGGTAATTCGCGAGCTCTGCAAGGCCCAGAAGGAATTCGGGTCTTGCAGCGAGTTTTTCAAGGGGCTCCTGAACGCTTCCCTCCGGGAATCTGAGCTCGTTCCGAGTGATGTGCGGCAGATTTTTGCCTGCCTCCTCAACGAGTCCCAGTATTCCCGGTGGGAAGTGGGATGGAAGCAAGCAGTTGCCGACCTTCTCCCGTCGATATTGGCCCAGCCTAATATCGCACGGGATGGGAATGAGAATCCCCTAACCGTAGACCATCTATGCGGTTTGGGGGATTGGGAGAAGGGTCAGCAGGCGGCGGAGCTGATCCCCTCCGAAGCCCTGGAGAAAGCAACTCAAGCAGCTTCTCAAGAATTCTTTAAAATCGTAGCAGGGGTGCCTCCTGTCCCAGTGTTCTCCATCCATCAGGGGCAGGAGGAGGGTTTCGATGATTTTGTTATGCATTTGAAATCTGCTGCAAAATTCGAGGATGTCTCTGAAGACACTCGAAAAGAAATGGTCAGGGCCATCGCAGCCGCCAACTCTAACCCGGCCTGCAAGGCCGTGATTCTTAAGTCTCCCCCTGCAGCCTCCGCCCACCCTCGAGGACATGCTGGTGGTCTGTGCCAGAAAGGTGCCAGCGCTCCGGCAGGCGAGCGGCGCGAAAACACCAGTCACCACCAGACGTGTCGCCCTCCTCGAGGGCCCCGAAGTCTACATGTACCATCCTGAAGACCTGGTAGAGGCTGCAGCAGCGCAGAGACCTGGCCCGGGGACACCCAAAGCGCAGCGCGGAACCCACTGTCACCTCTGTCTGCAGGAGGGCCACTGGATGCCGGACTGCCCCCTGCGGAAAGAGTTTTACCAATTCCGCAGGGACAAGCAGACCGGTCATCCCGCCGGGGGGACCGCTCCCTCTTCAAAAAACTAGAGGGAGAGTGCAGCAAGCCCCTGCGTGACGACACAAATGCGGGCGGGTCAACACCATCCACACAGTGCAGGGGAGGGGGAGAGCAGGGAGGAAACCCGCCGCCAGCACCCCCCACACCATCGGGGGAAGTGACAAAACTTAATCCCGGATTTGACATTTCCTTTCACAGATTTGACATGCCACCGATTTTGACTTTTGGGGAGACAGCCTGCCTTGGCTGTGCGGTTCCGTCTCCCCCACCAGAACCAGTGCTGACGACCAATTCTCGATCTTCTCCTTACAGGTTGTCGACGCTGGAGGACCTTTATCTGCAGGACTCAGATTTGAGATTTTTGTCCGTGCAACCCGACGCCTCAGGTACCTGGAGCCGGCTGGACCACCACTACGTCATCGTGGGGGACACCAAATTGACACCGCTGGAATTGCAGGTTTTTCCAGCCTTGGTGTCCTCGGACCAGCACCGGTTCGTCGTCGCTGTAGCGTGCCTTCATTCTCCAATGTTCCTTCCCAAGGGCACTGTCATCGCCCAAGCCATCCCAGTCCCGGCCATCGATGATATCGTGGTCGGTGACTGGGACCCAGACTGTCCAGGCCAACGCTCCAGCATCCCCCGCTGTCGTTTGCGGAGGGAGGAAGAACTGCACAAGATCCCCACAGTGGCCTGGGCACAGAAGCTGGAGGCTGCGAAACCAAGACTTGAATGCAGCCTGGCGCAGGGAAGGGACACGATCAACATCAGGGATGTTGGACACGGGGGCGGACGTGACGATCATTCCCGCTCGGGAATGGCCGTCACACTGGGAGTTCAAAGCGTTGCTGGGCACATACAAGGTGTTGGGGGCTTTCAATTGGCCAAACAATCTCGGAGCTTCGTAAAAATTATGGGGCCGGATAGGCAATTGGCTCGTGTACGCCCATTCGTTTTGGATTACAGCGAGCCTCTCGGGGGGAGAGACACCCTCGAGCAATGGGGAGCCAAAATTGACCTCCCGGCTCCTCACCAGTTTTTCAGGTAGCGGTCGCTGAAGAGCGCGTCACCTGGAAGCTTAATTGGTGTTCCGACATTCCAGTACAGGTGAAACAGTGGCCGCTAAACAAACAAAAATTACAAGTGCTCAACGAACTCGTGCAGGAGCAGCTCCTGAAAGGCAACCTAGTTGAGACTACCTCGCCATGGCATTTGCCCGTTTTTGTTATCAAAAAAGCATCAGGAAAATGGAGGCTTCTGCACGACCTTCGCCAAATTAACGCAGTTATCGAAGATATGGGTGCCCTCCAGCCAGGGATGCCATCCCCAACGATGCTCCCCCGAAACTGGAATCTGGCAGTTATAGATATCAAAGATTGTTTTTTTCAAATTCCCCTCCACCCTGATGATGCCCCTCGCTTTGCTTTTACGGTTCCTTCCTTGAATCGGCAAGCTCCCGGTAAACGTTATCACTGGCGAGTCCTCCTGCAAGGGATGAAGAACTCTCCTGTTATCTGCCAGTGGTACGTTGCCGCCCTCCTCGCGCCCATCCGCGAGGCCTACAGTGACGTCGTGATCCATCACTATATGGATGACGTGCTGATCTGTGCCCGCGACGACGACCAGCTGGCGCACGTGCTCTCCCGAGTCAGCGATTGTCTAATCTCTGCAGGGTTTGAGTTGCAGGAAGAGCAGATTCAAAAGATGCCGCCCTGGAAATATCTGGGCCTCGAAATTACTAAGCGGACCATTGTTCCGCAAAAATTGGCTATCCACCTACGGGTGGAAACCTTGGCAGATGCTCATCAATTGTGTGGAGCATTGAACTGGGTGAGGCCTTGGCTGGGCATTACAACCAAGGACCTGGCCCCCCTCTTCAAATTGCTTGAAGGGGGAGAGGCGCTGTGTTCGCCTAGGGACCTCACCCCAGAGGCCAAAGCGGCATTGGAGAAGATCAGTGGGCTGCTTGAGGCAAGGCAAGCTCACCGGTATGATCCAGACCTGCCTTTCAAATTCATCGTATTAGGCCGACTGCCACACCTCCACGGTCTCATGTACCAGTGGGACCAGTCCCGCATGTCAACGAAGGGACGGGGCAAGGACCAGGGCACTGGCGACCCCCTCTTGATCATAGAGTGGGTGTTCCTCAGTTGCCATTGGTCCAAAAGGATCACTCAGCCACACGAGCTGGTGGCGGAACTGATTCGGAAAGCTCGCTTCCGAATCAGGGAGCTGGCAGGAGAAGACTTTGCATGCATTCACCTTCCATTAGAACTTAAATCAGGCAAGTTTCAAATCAAATTACTTAATGAACTTCTCATGGAGAACGAAGTCCTCCAATTTGCGCTTGCAGGCTACACCGGGCAGATCGACGTTGCGCGGCCCTCTCATCCGTTGTTCAACGTCGGTCTGCAATTCAAATTCTCAAGCAAAAGGTTAATGAGCCGGAAACCCCTGGAAGCCCTGACAGTTTTCACTGACGCGTCCGGAGGGTCCCACAAGGAAAGCAGGCTGGCTAAGTCTGCTATGACTTGGAGGGATCCTCAAACTCGGCGTTGGGAGATCGAAGTTAGGAGGGTGGAAGGATCCCCCCAGGTCGCCGAGTTGGACGCAGTCGTCCAGGCATTTGAGAACTTCCAGGACCGACCATTCAATTTGGTAACAGACTCGGCCTACGTAGCCGGTGTAGTTGCGAGGGCGGAGAATGCAGTTCTCCAAGAAGTTCAGAATTCGGCCTTGTATCGTCTGCTTTCAAAACTTGTCAAGCTCATCTCCCAGAGAAAGCAGGCATACTATGTGATGCACACAAGGTCTCACACAGACCTGCCAGGGTTTATCGCGGAAGGGAACCGCCGGGCAGATGCCTTGGCGGGGAACGACTGCGATGAGCCCGAGTGGGCCCTGGCTGCCACCGTTGCATGGGCCCCACTCCCGGATGTGTTCAAGCAAGCAAAGCTTAGCCACCAGTTGTTCCACCAAAATGCGCCTGGTCTGGTCCGCCAGTTCCATCTGACGCGTGACCAGGCCAGGGCCATTGTGGCGACATGCCCCCAGTGCCAGCAGAGTCAGCCTCCATCCCTGCCTGCTGGTGCTAACCCGAGGGGCTTAGCGAGCTGCGAGGTGTGGCAAACCGACATCACAAAAATCCCATCATTCGGCCGCCTCAAGTACGTCCACGTGTCGGTAGACACCTTCTCTGGTGCCACCTTTGCTTCTGCCCACACAGGGGAGAGGACTCTGGATGTGCAGAAACATCTGCTCCAGGCCTTCTCCATGTTGGGCATCCCCAAGGAAATAAAAACTGACAATGGCCCAGCATATGTTTCCAGGGAGCTCCGCGCTTTCCTGCAGAGGTGGGGAATAGGACATAAGACCGGCATCCCCTATTTCCCCTACGGGACAAGCTGTGGTGGAGAGGTCCCATCAGAGCCTTAAGAGGGTACTTAGTCATCTGACCCCGGCTATGAAGATGGAATCTCCCCACATCCAGGTATCACGGGCCCTTTATACCCTAAATTTCCTAAATTGCTCCTTCGACAATCTAGAGCCTCCCATTGTGAGGCACTTTGGGGGGCACGACAACCTCCGGATAAAGGAGAAGCCTCCGGTCCTGGTGAGGGACCCGGAGACTTACCGGCAGGAGGGCCCATTCCAGCTTGTGACCTGGGGGAGAGGATACGCCTGCGTGTCCACTCCCTCAGGCCCCAGGTGGGTCCCTTCCCGGTGGGTCCGGCCCTATGTGCCCCGCACACCAACGCGGGCCAAAGGACCCCCGCAAGTCAAGGTGGCCAGCTGGCGGCGGAAGAGGCGGGAGCTCTTCCCCATAAGAGAACTTCCAGAGTCTCCCTCATGGCTCGACCGGGAAGAGCCTGAGGCAAACCTGCCCTTGTGGCTCTGGGAGTCCTTTTCCCCTCCTCTGCAGTGACCCCTGTGTTTTTCCCTCGGGGCCTTTACCCCTGCTTAAGACGCCACTCTCTTCTTTACTTTTAGCCCGCATGATGGCCAGTGTACCCAGCCTGTCCCTCCCGACCTGGTGGGCCCTCATCGTGACCCTTGCCGTGGGGACAGCATGGCCAATCCAGCAGCCATCCGAGAATATATGGAAGATGCTAGCTAAGTCCCTCGGCAAGGACGATCTCTGCCTGGACACGGGCGCCTCAGAGAGCCCTTTGGGAACAAGCCTGGTTGGGATCCCAACGCCCATCAGCCAGTTGCCATCCTTGTGGGCGCTGGCATTCAAGAGGTGGGAAAACCCCCGGGTGATTGCTCCCAGGGCAAACAGCAGTCCTAGAGTTACTTGGGAGAGGGAAATGTCCCGCCTCCGCAAGGGTAAGCTTGGGGAACCCCCTCTTGAATTTCACTTGCTCGGCGCCGCCAAGGCTTCATTTTGTCTTCTGTTTGCCCCAAATTACGATGTCCCACTTACCCCTTATGTTACCCTCCTCCCTAAACCTAAACCTCAGTTTGCGGCGAAAGGCTGGTGCGAGACAACCATCAATGTCGCAGCCCCCGCCACCCTTGATTACTTCCCTCGTATACTCCCTAAGGGTTTGTTTATGATTTGCGGCGACCGGGCTTGGGCTGGCATCCCCTCTCAGCTGGTAGGGGGCCCTTGTACCCTGGGTCGGCTGACCCTGTTTACACCCAACATGAACCAAATTTCTGATTGGCAGAACGAAAACAAAACAGGGTACGTAATCAGATCTAAAACGCACACTGAACAGATTGGCTCGGACTGTGACTCAAAAATTGAACACTGGCCCAAGTCGAAAAGAGTTGCAATGTCCGTTCTACTGCCCTGGGTCGCTGTTGCCAAGGCCCTAGGAGAATTGGGAGAGTTGGAATGTTGGGCTGCTAAACAGGCAAATTTAACGTCAGCTGCACTAACAGACCTCCTGGCAGAAGAGAGAATTACGAGGCAGGCAGTTCTCCAGAACAGGGCGGCCCTGGACTTCCTGCTTTTGAAACACCATTACAATTGCAGGGAGTTCCAGGGCCTGTGTTGCTTTGATCTAAAAAGCAAAGCCGAGGATGTCCGGGCAAAGGTCCACCAGATTCAGCAGAATATCGCTGACATTCGGGAGGAGACCGCTGACTGGATTTACCATCTTTTTCCAGAGTCGGGGCTCTCGGGCTGGGTCACCTCGCTTCTTAAAGATCTAAGTTATGTTGGGTTTGCTATCATTGTTGTCCTTTTCAGTTCCTTGGCCCTTTGGACCTGTTTAAAATGTCTGATCCAAAGACTCACCTCGACACCCTCAGCCAATGCTGTCCTGGCTCCGCCCCCTCCGCCTCCAACTCCGGACATGTCAGCGTATGTGGACATGGCTGCGCCAACTATCAGCGGGGAAGAAGAGAAGGAGGAAGGAGAAGATGAAGACCCCCAGCCCGCAGGAGACATCAGCGGGAGCTATGAGGACGTCGAGGAAGTCTGAAGGGCCAGAGATTTTTGCTTTGGGCTTTTCAATGACTTTGTTTTCGAGTTTCCCGAAGACTTTGTTTCGGACTCTGAGTTTCAAGAGACTGTTCTGTAGTTAAGTTTCACTGTTCTTCGTTGGCCCCTCGTCTCCCCCATTCCTTTTCGCTTTGTTTAGTTTAAAAAAGGGGGAGAGCGAAATCAGGGAGGGGAGCCGCGAGTCCCACCGGCGCCACTCGGGGGACCACGGCAACTAAACAGGAGATACAAAGAGCCGCCCTCTGCCAGCCCATGCGACACCTGGCAACCCTCACCCTGCTAAGGAGATTGGGGACACCGCGTGAAACCGACGGAGAGCAAACTCAACAGAAAAGAGGCACTAGCAAAAACGAGTTAGGGATCTCCTGAACCGCACCCCGATCGCCTTCCCTATGAAGCGAGGGTCGCACGAACGACCTGAACCCCCTCTCCCTTGGGAATCAGGGGCACCCCGGGTCCTTCCCTACGCCAGGGTCGCAACACCGGGGGGGTCGATAAAACCGGGGGGGTGAAAGAGCTCACCAGCACCTCGGTCCGGGAGGAGGGCAGGGATCTGGCTGGCAGGGCTCCACCAACGTGGCGCCTCGGGGCGTCGAGGGGTCTTCGCCGTGTAGATCCTCCCGGAGCGGCTCCTGAGTGTCCCAGGCACACACTCAACGGGAGGCGTTGCCGCGCCCAAGGCGGATAATTGTAAATCCACGGGAAAGCGAGGGGCGATGGGTCTCGTCGTCCGATCGTCGAGATGAAGTCCCAAAGGTCGCCCCACGTTGGGCGCCAGCAACTGCCGTCGCTCGCTGGAAGGAGCCCGGCGGCGCCCACAGAGCAGAGACTCAGGAGATGAGGTCGCAGCGGCCGCAGTCTGTCCTAGCCGGAGAACTGCTGGCTGCCAGAGGCAGAGCAGTTCCCTAGCAACCTGGGACCCCTCGGCGTTACAGCCAGAGGATGCGTCCCAGCGAGGCAGGGTGCACCAGGCAGCGGCAAGGATGAAGGTGGTGGAGCCAGAGAAGGAAGACGCGAATCAGCCAATTCTTCGTGGGAGGACGAGGGTTTATTGAGGATAGGAGAGACACGAACAGGGATAGGGGTCACGAAGAACTGACCAAGAACCTCCCCCTAGTCAAGCCATATAAAGCCACCCCAGGGGGAGGGAGAAACAGTACAGAACCAATAGATATACAAGACAGTACACAACAGACAGCGTCCCAGCGAATGGAATTAACTCAAAGGTGTGGCCCCCCACCCTGGCCCAATCACCACTCAGACCCAAGGAACTCTCTAGACCCTGGGAGTGGGGTGAGGGTGATGGACAGGGGGGTTGCCGGGGAAACTGAGGAGGGGGAACACAGATTGACACTAAGATTAACATAAAGCAAGGTGGACCCGGCTGATTGACAAGAAACGAACACCGTGGGAGGGGGGAGGGAGCCCGGGAAATCCCCTACTAGACGCCATCTTGACTCAATATATTTCTATGGAATTAATTTATACAACTTAATAAAACCCAACTTCTCAACCTTAAAACAGTAATAAAACAACATGCACCCCAACAAGAGGTTTTTGAAATTTCCTGAATGCTCTCATGACTGCAGTAAGTTCTGCAATCTGAGGAGACCCTTCAACAATTTGGACATTGGATTCCCACCTTCCAGTGTCGGTGTTTCTCCAAGTGATCACTGACTTGTGGACTTCCCAGACACGTCAGTGAACACTGTGAGAGCATCTTTGATGAGTGTGGTGCTTTTGAATGTCCTTGGTGCCAAATGTTTATCTTTAAAGAAGATGTAAATCTTTAAAGAATTTGTGTTTTGGGCGGTGTGGAAAGTTGGCCGGGGTAGCTATCTAACGCAATTTGGAGGTGTTCATTTGTCTGTAAAAGAGTGTCTAAATACTCTAATGTGAATGGTATGTAAATGCACGCCGGCTCACACCCTGCAAGGTTCGGAAGGCGACCTCTACCTTTGATTATTAATTGTGCGACCAACTCTTGTGGGGGTGTTACGGTTTTTTGGCTGGTGCGGAAAGAATAGCCACACAATGACAATCAGTGACTCTTTAGAGCTACTGTCCCACTGAAAGATCAAAGCGTGAAAATGTAGTGCCTTACCTAGGACTGCCACATCCAAGGGAAAGGACCAGTCCCCACGGTGGGCTTGACAGGACACTACAGCAGCTGCAACTGTCCCCAGGGCCTTTCAAGCTTCAGGGGTCAGGGTGCAAGGAGAGGTGAGGTCACAGTCACCACGTAAGAGATTAAAGAGTGGAGCCAACTCCTCAGTGGCGAGATCCAGAGAAGGCCGGATCCAGGTGATGATTCCGCAGATCTGCTGCAGGTCGTGTAGGGTGCATGGATCTTCTTGGATGGTGAGGCTCTGGGGTGTGACGATCCTTCCAGTGACGAGGAAGCCAAGGACTTCCATGAGCTGGAGATTTGGATTTTGTCTGCTGTGATTTGGAGGCCTGCGTGTTCGATGGCAGCTAAGGTCTTCTCCAGTGCAGTTTTTAGGTAGGCTTCAGTGGGCGCACACACCAGGATGTCGTCCATGTAATGATGAAACACTGGTTCAGGGAAAAAGCCTTCTGACTGGAGGAAGCACTTGTGCCATGAAAGTCTGGCAGACCACAGGGCTGCTTTTCATTCCCTGAGGCAAAGTGACCCAGCAGTACCACTTCTATGGTTCTTTTCAGTTGACGGATGGCACTGAAAAGGCGAACCTGGGAGGTCTCCTGGGTGCAACGGGATGTTGAAAAAGCAGTCCTTGCTGTCAAGGACTGCGAGTGGCCAGTCTCTCAGGAGCATAGAGGGGTAGGGGAGGCCGGGTTGAAGGGGGCCCATGTCTTGGATGACCTCATTTATTTTCATTGAGCGCTTTTAATTTTTTATCAGGGAGGGGCCACTGCTCCACCCACACTGGATCATGGGATTTGCAGGTGAGAGGTGGGGTGGTGCGCTCTGCAGTGGCCCAAGCTAAAAATCCCGTTTGACATCAGGAATGTCTAACCGAGCCCCCCATTGTGATAAAATGTCCCTGCCTAGTAATGCAATGTCACAGGCGGTGACAAAAGGTCTTACCATGGCAATTTGCCCCTCGGGTCCCTCTATGGTGATCAGGTGCTTGCTCCTGAGGGAGTTGACTGCTCCTCCAATGCCAGAGACCATGCCGCAAGGAGATACCAACTCCCAGTTGCAGGGCCACTTTGCTCTTGGGATAATGGTGACGTCTGCTCCTGTGTCTGCCATCATTAAGAGATGAAAACATTTCTCCTTCCAGGAGATGGTGACTGAGATGTTAGGTCTTTCCCTGGTTAGGGTCAGAGTAAAGTAAACGTCATAGTTAGATGAATCATAGTCTTGCCCCGGAAGCACGTACATCTGTGCGAACGGGGAATGCTTGCACAGAGTGTACGGTGGCGTGGTACAGGAAATGGTAACAGTGATTTCATTGAAAGCTGTATGGCGATGACCTCGGGTGCTGCAGTGAATCCCAAACCCGGCCGGCAAACAGCACTGCCAGCAGCAGTTTGGGGCACCGACCCACTCGCAGGAGCGCTTCGCTCACGATGGAGCCTGGCTCAAGGGTTGGCACCTAGGGAGACCTGTGAGGAGGCATCTCCCCTGGGCTGGATTGGAATCCTCAGCGGCCAAGAAGAAAGAGAGAAGCGTCTCTTGGCTGTGGCAAGTCTTTCGTTTGCTGTAAATCCAAAGAAAGGCACACAAACAAGAGCCCCCAGGGGCAGGTGCAGTGAGGTTATAAAGGGTACAGAGAGAAAGGGTGGCACCTGTCCTCGGACCAATCAAATGCACAGAACAAATGATAGGCATATCAGAAAAACCAACAAAAACACAGTTGGGGAAGGGCTCCAGCCCCCAAGCCAATCACTCTCCGCCCTGGGTAGAAGGTTCTAGGGAAAGGGCAGGGAGAGAGAGTGATGGACAGGGGACTGGGAGGAGAAAACCAACTTGTTGCTGTGGGAACCAGGGAGGGGCACAGGAATAACCATGACAACGGGATGACTGACACATACTGGAGACAGGGCAGGGGCAGGAAAGAGAACTAGGGCAGAACCATCAACTGAACAAAGGAGGGGGAACTAGAACAAACCATTGCACGCACCGTAACACTCGGGCATGACAGTTATTTCAAAAGGCTTATGTTTTGTCCCCGACAAGGAGAACTTTGATGGTCCTATCGTGAAAAGGAGCCTCCATGTAGCCTGCCAGGACTCTGACGAAGTCCTCATCTGGCAGCATGATGTGGATGGAGCTGTGGAGGACTCGGCATAGGCTGTTGTCTAATTGTCCTGTCCGCCAGAAGGACTGGAGGCAGCCCTCAGGGCTCCGAGCCTCGGAAATGATCCATCTGGGAACTGATTCTCCTGGATGGTCGGAAGCTGCTGCGGCCTGCCACTTGATGTTGTCACACAGGGCCAGGGCGTGCTCTACCATTCATTTCCTGGACACCAAGGAGGCTGCTGGAACCATGGTGGACGAGGAGCAACGGAAGAAGACAATCTCATGGAGGATGCTAAGAATGAAATGCAGCCGTCAGGAGAGGGGGTAGGGACAGTTGGTATAAATATGACCAAATTGTTTACAGTTAAAACACTGGATGTTGTTCAGTGTGACCATTGCCTCCCCAACACCCTTGCTCACCACAACTGCAACAGTCTACTCGATGGATGTAGCTTTCGCGCAGGCGGT
The DNA here is from genome assembly GCF_901933205.1 of Camarhynchus parvulus. Classification (NCBI taxonomy): domain Eukaryota; kingdom Metazoa; phylum Chordata; class Aves; order Passeriformes; family Thraupidae; genus Camarhynchus; species Camarhynchus parvulus. Next base: position 4,411,036 of record NC_044601.1, read on the forward strand.
TACCATCTGGCTGATGGAAGGCTCAGGGTCTTGAAGAAGGGCCTTGAGTACCTTCTTGGTGTCGGGGTTGGTGTTGGTCATGGCCATTTTACGGAGCAGCTCGTCCCTGGCCTCCACGTTGTTGATCTGCCTTTCGATAGCTTCTCAAAGGCGGTCCATGAATTTAATGAAGGGCTCATCGACTCCCTGGTGCATGGTGGAGAAGCTCTGCAAGGGGGTGGAGCCGTCCATGATCTTCAAAAGGGTTGTTTTGGCGGCTAGTTTAATGTCGACTAGTACATCTACTGGCAGAGCGGCCTGGTCCTCAGGCCTGTCGAAAACCCCGTCGCCTGAGAAAGTGTTCATTGCATCATCACCCAGCCCATCTACCTGGTGCTTCTCCACCAGAGGTTTTAATAGTTTTTTCCCCTGAGCCTCCCAAAAGAGAAACTCAGTGGGGGACAACAAGGCCGTCATAACATATCGCAAATCATGGGGGATTCAAGTATGTCCGGTGAAGGTTAGGACAAGTAAGTTTTTAAAATAGAGGGAATACCTCCCATAGTCCTTGGCTGCCTTTTGCAGCTCTTTGATCTCTGTGTACGGGATCTGCTCCCACCGCATGTCACCATTCCGGCTCAGGACGACTGGAGTGACCAACTGGTCGAGGTCCCTAGCCAACTCTAGATCCCCGTCCCTTACCACCTCCTCCCAAATCTGCACCCAGTTACTGCCCAGCTTGATGTTACGGGCTGGGAGTGCAGCAAATCTCATTGTCCTTGGAGGATGAGACCACGCAGGGTAGGGTGTGGGGTCTCCAGCTGACCAGTGGGGCCTGATTGCTGGGGTGCGAACCCAAAGCCCTGGCTAGCTGACAGCACTGGCCAGTAGTCTGGCAGGGTGGCAGCTTATGTGCAGGAGCGGCTGCTCGAAGACAGAGGCTGGCTCGCACAAGCTGCCACCTAGGGCGACCTCCCCACAGCTAGTGGTGAGGAGGCTTCACCCTTGGAAGGGGCTAGGAGAACTCCAGCTGGACACCAAGAAGAAGAGACAAGCACTTGTCTGCAGCAAATGGTGGGTTTATTAGACCAATGCAGGAGCAGGTGGGCAAATGCCCCGAGGTAGGGGTGCAGGGCAGTTATAAAGGGAGACAGAAAGGGAGGGGTCACCCATCCTCGGGCAAATCATGATACGAAGAGAAATGATAGACAGGATATATGAGCAAATGAAAACCCGGCTGGGGAGGAGCCCCAGTTCCTGATCCAATCACTCTCAGCCCTGGGTAGAAGCTTCCAGGGAAAGGGTGGTGGCAGAGAGTGACGGACAGGGGACTGGGAGGGGAGAACAGAACTGTTGTTATGGGAACCGGGGAGGGGTTTGGATGAAACCATGGCAACAGGGGAGGAGACAAATAATTGACACGAAAAGGACACATCTGTAGCGGGAAAGGGAGCCCTGGGCAGAACCGTATCAGCTGAAAGGCAGGGGAGAACAGAACATACCAACTGTACAGAACTGGAACATTCAACTCGAACAGAACGAAACTTGAAATAGAAAACCAAATGCACCCCAACAACTCCCCCTTCTTTACATAAAAAAAAATGAAAGGGAGGAAATTATAAAGTTAACATCCTGACATGCTGGTGTTCGTCCCCAAATTTCCCGGCTAGCAGGGGACAGCACACAGCCAGCAGTCCTCAGGGGGCAGCGGTCAGCGGCGCTGGGCAGCAGCTCAGAGTGAGAGTCAGGCCCAGCTGGACCGCAGCCTAAGGCAACGACCCCCCACGGCAAAGGTGGGAGGCTTCGCTCCTTGACCCTCGGAAAGAGGGAAATCAGGCCACCAACAGACTCCAGAGAGAAGCAGCAGGCACTCTCAGTAGGGAAAGGTCAGGTTTATTCAGGGAGACGAAGGGTCGAGTAACCGGGAAGGGTGCAGAGAGTGTCTGCCAGGGAAGGGTACAGAGAGTGTCTGCCAGGGACTGCAGGGCGCAGCCTGCTTAAATACCACAGGGGTGGAACTGAGGGGTACAGTGTTAATTGGATGGGCAGACTGATGGGCAGAACATAGAACCATTGAATCCTCTCTGGGGGAGGGACTCGGGTGTGGCCGAGCCCAAGGAACCAGTCACGGCCCGGCCAGAGAAGAACCCTCTGGAACCAGGGCCGGACTGGGGGGAAGACGGGCAGTGAGGAGGGGGATGGCCAACGGAGCAAGAGGGGCTATAATTGGCTCTGGCGAGGAGAGAGAGGGAGACTGGCAGCAGGGCCTTGGGCGCCCAAGGGAGGGACCAACTGGGGACAGAACCATCAAAAACAAATAGGGGGGGGGTAGAACATACCAAACAGAGTACAAAGAACCAAACCCGTACAATACAAGTCAACCTAAAAAACGCACACGCCGCAACACTGACAAATAGATATTCAAACTTCAACTTCTTTTCTGCACTTGAACGACCAGCTTGAGAGGCAAATCTGGTATTGTCTGGGAGCATGGCCATCTCTTCATAGATTTGCTCCTCTACAGGTCTTGTGGTTGCAAAGGCTGCCTGGTTAACACTTGGCATTGAAGCTAGTTTTTGAAGAAGTCTCTTAACTGAAGCCCAAATGATTGCACAACCAAAGAACACAGCTAATAAAACGAAGATCACATACAATACAGTCTTCAAAAGTGACCCAGCCCAACCTGACAGTCCCAGTTCAGAAAACAAGACCCCCAGCCAATCTCAAGTCTCTTGCTTTATTTGATGTATCATGTCCTGCATCTTATTGACGGTGGTTTTCATGTCCTCGGCCTTGGAGGACAGGTTAAAACAGCAGAGACCCTCAAACTCCTGACAGCTGTGATGGTGTAACAGTAAAAGATAATTGATCGCTGCACGGTTTTAGAGTGTTGCCTTCCTGGTGGTTTTCTCGTCAGAAAGGAGGTCTGCTAATGCCATTGATGTAAGGTTCACTTGCTTCATCACCCAACACTCAAGCTTGCCCAATTCGCCAATAGCCTTCCCGGCTGAAATCCCTGGCAAAAACAAAGAGATTGTGATTTTTTTCAGTTGTGACCAACGTGAAATTTTGGAATCACAATCTGAATCGAAATCTCTTAAATCTCTTTTGGTTCAGGTCATATTTGCTGAAACTCTTTTGGAACGCCAATTATTAATTTGGGTTGTGTTGGGTGTGAACAGCGTCAACTGACCCAAGGTGCAAGGCCCTCCGACTACGAGAGGGGATGCCTGCCCATGCTCGGTCACCACAAATAAAAAAGATACCTTTGGGTAGGGTACAGGGTAGGTTATTCATGGTAGACGGGCCGGCAATGGTCACCGTTGTTTCACACCACTGCATGGCTTGCAATTCTTTCTTTGTTTGCAGCACTGTCACCAGATTTGGGGAAGGGCCAACAGTGTAGGGAGGGCTGAACTGAAAGCAAACTGAGGCGTTGGATGAACCGAGCAGGTCGAATTCAATGGGTTCATTATCAGAAAATGGTGTGTGCATGATCCCCCTCTCCCAGATGATTCTGGGGCTTGGGGTTACTTTCCTTATGCCGATCCACCGGGTAAAGGCTGAGTTTAGGGGAAAGGGAAGGATATCTGGAGGGAGAGGGATCCCCACCAGGCAGGACGACAAAGGATTCTCTGCTGATCCTGTATCCAGGCAGATGTTGTCCTGGCTGAGGGAACGTGCGAGCAGTTTCCATACATTTTCTTTTGGCTGGGGGACAATCCATGGAGTGGTTGATGACAGGATGACTCCAAGGACTAGGATGATTCTGAGCGGGCCTGGGCAGGTTGAAGCCATGGATCCGGTTTGGGTGACTGAAATGATAAAAGGATAGAATTAAACAAATTGAAAATAAGGTTCTGGTTCTGCCTCAGGAGGGAGGAACGATATCTAAGTTGAACTGGAAAGGCTTCCGCCGCCGCCGCCAGCTGGCTACTGTGACCTGAGGGACTGCAGTGACTCTCTTTTCGACCTTTGGAAGGAAGGGCCGGACTAATTTTGATGGAATCCATCTGAGACCCGAAGGAGTGGATATGCAAGCGTACCCACGCCCCCAGGTCACCAGGTTGAAGGGCCCTTCTAACTTCCAGGTTTCTGGGTTTTACACAAGAACAGGTGGTTTTGCCCTCAGGTGCAGCTCTTCATGGCGCCCAAAATGTCTAATTATGGGGGGGTTAGGGTTCTCAAAGGAACAATTTAGGAAATTGATGGTAAAGAGTGCCCTAGATAATCGGGACTGAGGGGACTCCACCTTCACAGCCAATCTTTGATGTTCTAAAATCTTGAGGCTCTGGTGGGTCCTTTTGACCACGGCCTGACCTGTTGGGGAATAGGGGATGCCGATTTTATTTTCTATTCCCCATTGCTGCAGGAAGTTCCTGAGCTCCCTGGACTTGTACGCAGGGCCATTGTCCGTTTTGAGGACCCTGGGGATGCCCAACACAGAGAAAGCCTGGATGAGATGTTTCTGAACATCCGCGACTTTCTCTCCTCTGTTGGCAGAGGCGTAGACTGCACCAGAGAAAGCGTCCACTGACACATGGACATACTTGAGGCAGCCCAGTTGGGGAACATGAGTGACATCAGTCTAGCACACCTCACAGCTAGAAAGCCCACAGGGACTGGCACCAGCGGGCAGCGATGGAAGCTGGTCCCGCTGGCACTGGGGACATGTGGCCACAATCGCCTTGGCCTGGTCACGGGTCAGGTGGAACTGGCAAACCAGGCCAGGAGCGTTCTGGTGATGGAGCTGGTGGCTGATCTTAGCCTGCCAGAACACATCCGGGAGTGGGGCCATCTGGGCTGGGGCTGCAAGGGCACTGGCCCTGCGGTTGCCCTCCGCAATGAACCCTGGCAGGTCTGTGTGCGATCTCACATGCATGACATAGTAAGGTTGCTCTCGGTGGGAGATCAGTGCAACAAGTCTCGAGAGCAAATTAAATAAGGCCAGATTCTGAACTTCCTGCAGGACAGTGTTCTCTGCCCTAGACACTACACCTGCAACGTAAGCCAATTTGGTAACCAAACTGAAGGGTCTATCTTTGAATTTCTCGAACACCCTGACGACTGCGTCCAACTCAGCAATCTGAGGGGAACCCTCAATCTTTACAACATCTGTCTCCCACTGCTGAGTTTGAGGGTCTTTCCAAGTCATCACGGATTTGTGAGACCCTCCAGACACATCTGTGAAAATTGTCAAGGCATTGAGAGGGACCCGACTTTCAATTCTTTTTAAAGACAATTTAAACTGAACACCTTGATTGAAAAGCTCGTGGGCCAGGTGGCCAACGTCCACCCAACCTGTGTAGCTATCCAGAGTGAACTATAACATTTCATTCTGTGCAAGAAGTTTGTTTAAAGTTTTAATTTTAAATTTGCCAGATTTTAACTCAATTGGTATATGTATGCACGTGAAATCGCATTGTGCCAGCTCCCTGATCTCCAATCTTGCTTCGTGGATCAGTTCTGCCACCAACTCCTGTGGCTGTGTCATTCTTTTGGATTAATGGTGGCTGAGGAATACCCACTCTATAATTAAGAGGGAGTCGCTCGAGCCGTGATCCTTCCCCTTCTTACCCTTAGATGTTTTCTAGGTTTTTGGGGGTTTGTCCCATTGAAAAATCATCCCATGGAGATGTGGCAGATTCCCCATGATGATAAATCTGAATGGCAATCCCGGGATGTACCGATGGGGGGCTTGCCTTGCCTCCATGGATTTCTGAATTTTCTCTAGTGCCATGTAGCCACTGCCGTTCTTGTGCCCTTCGGGGACCATCTTGGGGATCAGGGAATAAACCACTTTGGGGAATAGTTTGGGAACTATTAACTGGGAAACAAGGAACAGACTGGAGGATCAGGCAAGGGTCCCTGACAGCTGGAGCCCTGCTGCCAGGGAAAGGATGCCAAAGAGGCTGAGGAGAGCCAAGGAGTTGATAGCTGCACTGTGCCTCTTTGCAGTCTGCTCCCCACAGACTCCCCCAGTGTAGGGGATAGGGTTGTAGGATAATGGGATGGGGAAAGAGGGACAGGGGGATTAACTAGGGACAACTGTGCTGGCTGTCCCATCATTTTCCCTTGATCTCTCACTGCCAACCAAATTAATATGAACAACAAAACAAACTCTGCTGTTCTGAAGTCTCTGTGGTTCATCAAATCAGTTAATTTTCTACTAAAAGTGTCCCAAAAGGAGATAGTCTGAACATCCTGAGCAGATGCACCAGAAAATGTAGGAACAGCCAAGGAAAAAAACCACTTGAACAAATGCCTTGAAAACTTCTTCCCACCTCCTACCAGGGAACCCACACCTTGGACATAAACCTCCCTCTGCTGTACTGAGAGTCACACACCCATGCTTGTCTGCACAGCAGCAATACGCCCTCCCCTGCAGTAAAATGCAAACACAAAACGAAACGGCGCAGGGACCAGTCTGGGCTGCTACGTGCAGCTAACTACGTTGCAGCCTGTCGCTTCACGGTTCCTATCCCTGTGAGCAGTGTAACTGCATCCCCTCCAAAAACTCACCACAGTCAGCCCTTGGATCTAAAAGCTGCACGAGAGGTCCTCTGTCCCCAAGTGATCCTCCTGGGCATTGGAGAGCTGCCGCTTCACCCCTGGGAGCACCACCAAGCAGGAAGTGCTGTGCTCACATGCAGGACGCTGACGTTCCCAAAGGCTCAAATCCCAATAAATCCAGGAACAGCCTCTCTCTTTTCGGGTCCCGAGGGGCTGCATGTTGGGCGCCAGCTGCCGTGCTGCCGGAGAGTGCCTGCCAGCTCATGGCAACCTGTCGAGAATGGCCACTCTCTGACCAAGACTGGTCTGAGCAGCTGCAGAGCAGAGCCTGCTCTCTACAACACACTGATATCTTCAAGCGCTGAGAGCAGAGGCAAGGATGATGAGAGAAGTATTTTTGGTGAGATTTTCAAAGGGGTTTAGTCTCAGGAAAGGTCAGGGGACGAAAGACGAAGAACACAAGGGTGAAGGGGTTTATATACAATGGTGGTACCAGGGGCAGGCACAATTCTTTAACCAATAGGGAGGAGATGGAGAAGGAACAGAAGGCAGGACTTACACTACTTAAGCCACTGAGGAGACACAGGCAAGGGCAACAGTTTAAATGCTTGAATGTTTTGTCTAGAAAAAATAATATTCCATTCCCTTTCAGACCTACACTTACACTACGGTTGCACCAAATCATCACTCCCGTTCAGTCTCCCTTACATACATTCTGTCTCCAACTCCAGCTGCACCTCCCTTCCTGCTACGTCTGCACCTCAACTACCACTCTGTCCCTCCAGGGTCTCAGCAAGGACACATCGCCTTCCACCTGCAGCTCACACCATGACCTCTGCCACCAGCTGCTGCCCGCTCCTGGGGATACAGCACTCAGCACTTGATCTTCAAATGGGGACTCACAAGCCAGCTCTCCATCTCAGGGCCATTGGGGTCACCAGGCTGCACTGTGTCCCACAGTCCCCAGTGACCATCTGGCCTCAGAAGAGCTCCCAGCCCTGCGAGAAATCTCAGGGAACCCCAGCCCCTTAACACCAGTAGAGGACCCACAACCTGACAGCCACAGGGCATCAGCAGCTGCCGCCCCACCCGCTCATCCTGCAGGTGTGGGCACTCCCATTTTGCAGCAAACAAAGCAGCACTGGAGACACCACAGTGGCCCCTCAGCAGCACGCTCGGGGCTGCGTGGCCACCCCACGGCTCTGCACTGGGGCAGGGATGGGGCACTGCCAGAGCACAGCCCCAAACTCACCTGGTGCCCCTGGATCCCTCTTGACCCAAAGCTTCAGGGAGCACAATGAGACTTCACCTGGCAGGAGGTGTGGCCACAGCGCTTGTTCCTCATGGCTGTGCACCCACAAATACCCAGATCCTCCCCCTCACCAATACATCAACACAAACTGGAGACACACAGAAAGTAACAGAGCCATTGCAACAGGCATGAGCCCCTCTACGGGGATGGGCAAGTGTCCATGCAGGATCACCCACAGGCCCTCCTCTGTCCATGCCAAGCTGGCTCAATGGCACAACAAAATACCCACATATGACCCAGCAGGTGCCCATAGCACAGCCTGCCCACACTGGACCCACAGAGGCGACTCATGGAGCCCAAGCCTGGTACGCAGGATGCCCACAGTGCCTGGGGACAGCACCCTCTGCACTTCATGAGCATGGGGACAACTCAGCATGGGCACTTTATGGGGCCTGTCACGGTTTGACACTTGCACAATGCCAGTGCCCCATGAAAATATACTCCATCGCAGGCAGGCTGTGCTGCAAACACGATATCAACTCTTCAAGGCCACAGCACATTCCTGGGCACAGAGCACCGGCTTCCTCTCTCCCGTCTCCCGGTGGGGGCGGTGCCCATTCCCTCCCGGTGCTTCTCTGTCTCTCTGTCTCTTGGGGGCACGTTTGCTCGATGTCTCTCTTTGCTCCTCCACCCTTCCATCCTGGGGGGCCTTCAACACCCTCTCTGTCCAAGGCCCGGCCTACCTCAAGGCCACATGGCTTTTCCCCTCCCCTGCTCAGCTGGGGGAGGAGATGCTGCTGCTGGAACCTTCCACCATGTGCCCTACAGGTCCACAACACCTCTCAGCCAGGCCCCAAAACCACCAACACACACAAGCCCAGAAGCACATCTGCAACATCCAGCAGGCAGGAGCAGCCTCACTGGCTCCCCTGTGCAGCTCAGCATCAGCACAGCAGCACTTCCTAGGACAAGCAAACCAGGGACTGGCTGTGAGCACTAAGTGCCCCAACTAAGATGTGCCTCAGCTGGGCCCTTCTGCTCTGACTCTCCTCCCCAAGCTCCTGGGTAAACACAGAGTCTGTGTACAGCCCAGCATTGCTGCTCTGGCATTTCAGCTCTCTCCCTCCTTCTCCTCACTGCCTCCCGGGCACAGGCACGTGCCAGCATTGCCCCGGCCATGCCTCTGACCTCCCAGTGCCTGGCCTCGGGCCTTCTCCCAGGATGGGGCTCTGCTGGACAACGAGGGGACAACCAGCCTTCAGTGCCCCATCAACACCCAGAGGCAGGCACTGCCTGCTCCTCTGACCACCCCCTTTCAACGTGCTCCATGCAGAGGAGCACAAGACCGTCAGTACAGAAGGCAGCAGGGCCTGGGCTGACACTGCCCTTGTGCCTGATACCTGACCGCTTGGAAGAAAAACAATCCAAGCTCTTGGAGAGTTGGATCCCCACGGTGAGCACTGCCCAAACCAACCCGCTCCTTCTGCTGCTGGCATGGCCCAGAGAAAATGCAAGAATGCAGAGCCTGTCCCTGGCTGCAGCTCCAATGGAACCAGGCATCAACATGTGCTGGGCACACCATGGTTTAGAAAGAGCTTGCATTGCCCACTAGCTTCAGGTAGATGATGCACGTCCTCTCCTGCTCTGGCCAGGCCTGCACCCGCTGCTGAGAATGCAGCTCCCAGCACAAGAACCTCCAGGCACACAGAAAGGAAGGACAAGTGCCAAGGTCTCTGGCACTTGGCCCTGCCATGCCCAGGAGAACACAGACGCTGTCCAGGAGCCATGGCCTGCCAACAGGATCTCATATCACTTTTAACATCATGTTGATATTTTGATGTTTTGTCTAGAAAAAATGATATTCCATTCCCTTTCAGACCTACACTTACACTACGGTTGCACCAAATCATCACTCCTGTTCAGTCTCCCTTACATACATCCTGTCTCCAACTCCAGCTGCACCTCCCTTCCTGCTATGTCTGCACCTCAACTACCATTCTGTCCCTCCAGGGTCTCAGCAAGGACACATCGCCTTCCACCTGCAGCTCACACCATGACCTCTGCCACCAGCTGCTGCCCGCTCCTGGGGATACAGCACTCAGCACTTGATCTTCAAATGGGGACTCACAAGCCAGCTCTCCATCTCAGGGCCATTGGGGTCACCAGGCTGCACTGTGTCCCACAGTCCCCAGTGACCGTCTGGCCTCAGAAGAGCTCCCAGCCCTGCGAGAAATCTCAGGGAACCCCAGCCCCTTAACACCAGTAGAGGACCCACAACCTGACAGCCGCAGGGCAGCAGCAGCTGCCGCCCCACCCGCTCATCCTGCAGGTGTGGGCACTCCCATTTTGCAGCAAACAAAGCAGCACTGGAGACACCACAGCGGCCCCTCAGCAGCACGCTCAGGGGCTGCGTGGCCACCCCACGGCTCTGCACTGGGGCAGGGATGGGGCACTGCCACAGCACAGCCCCAAACTCACCTGGTGCCCCTGGCTCCCTCTTCACCCAAAGCTTCAGGGAGTGCCGTGAGAATCCACCTGGCAGGAGGTGTGACCACAGAGCTTCTTCCTCATGGCTGTGCACCCAAAAATATCCACACACACCTCTTCCCCCACCAATACATCACACAAACTGGAGACACACAGAAAAGTAACAGAGCCAATGCCACAGGCATGAGCCTTTCTGCAGAGATGGGCAAGTGTCCATGCAGGATCACCCACAGGCCCTCCTCTGTCCATGCCAAGCTGGCTCAAGGGCACAGGAAAATACCCATAGATGACCCAGCAGGTGCCCACAGCACAGCCTGCCCACACTGGACCCACAGAGGTGACTCATGGAACCCAAGCCTGGCAGCCCACAGTGCCTGGGGACAGCACCCTCTGCACTTCATGAGCATGGGGACAACTCAGTATGGGCACTTTATGGGGCCACATTTTGCTTGTGTGGGGAAATACAGACCTCATTCCTTTCAGATGCTGCTGCTGGAACCTTCCACCATGTGCCCTACAGGTCCACAACACCTCTCAGCCAGGCCCCAAAACCACCAACACACACAAGCCCAGAAGCACATCTGCAACATCCAGCAGGCAGGAGCAGCCTCACTGGCTCCCCTGTGCAGCTCAGCATCAGCACAGCAGCACTTCCTAGGACAAGCAAACCAGGGACTGGCTGTGAGCACTAAGTGCCCCAACTAAGATGTGCCTCAGCTGGGCCCTTCTGCTCTGACTTTCCTCCCCAAGCTCCTGGGTAAACACAGAGTCTGTGTACAGCCCAGCATTGCTGCTCTGGCATTTCAGCTCTCTCCCTCCTTCTCCTCACTGCCTCCCGGGCACAGGCACGTGCCAGCATTGCCCCGGCCATGCCTCTGACCTCCCAGTGCCTGGCCTCGGGCCTTCTCCCAGGATGGGGCTCTGCTGGACAACGAGGGGACAACCAGCCTTCAGTGCCCCATCAACACCCAGAGGCAGGCACTGCCTGCTCCTCTGACCACCCCCTTTCCACCTGCTCCATGCAGAGGAGCACAAGAGCGTCAGTACAGAAGGCAGCAGGGCCTGGGCTGACACTGCCCTTGTGCCTGATACCTGACCGCTTGGAAGAAAAACAATCCAAGCTCTTGGAGAGTTGGATCCCCACGGTGAGCACTGCCCAAACCAACCCGCTCCTTCTGCTGCTGGCATGGCCCAGAGAAAATGCAAGAATGCAGAGCCTGTCCCTGGCTGCAGCTCCAATGGAACCAGGCATCAACATGTGCTGGGCACACCATGGTTTAGAAAGAGCTTGCATTGCCCACTAGCTTCAGGTAGATGATGCACGTCCTCTCCTGCTCTGACCAGGCCTGCACCCGCTGCTGAGAATGCAGCTCCCAGCACAAGAACCTCCAGGCACACAGAAAGGAAGGACAAGTGCCAAGGTCTCTGGCACTTGGCCCTGCCATGCCCAGGAGAACACAGACGCTGTCCAGGAGCCATGGCCTGCCAACAGGATCTCATATCACTTTTAACATCATGTTGATGTTTTGATGTTTTGTCTAGAAAAAATGATATTCCATTCCCTTTCAGACCTACACTTACACTACGGTTGCACCAAATCATCACTCCTGTTCAGTCTCCCTTACATACATCCTGTCTCCAACTCCAGCTGCACCTCCCTTTCTGCTACGTCTGCACCTCAACTACCATTCTGTCCCTCCAGGGTCTCAGCAAGGACACATCGCCTTCCACCTGCAGCTCACACCATGACCTCTGCCACCAGCTGCTGCCCGCTCCTGGGGATACAGCACTCAGCACTTGATCTTCAAATGGGGACTCACAAGCCAGCTCTCCATCTCAGGGCCATTGGGGTCACCAGGCTGCACTGTGTCCCACAGTCCCCAGTGACCGTCTGGCCTCAGAAGAGCTCCCAGCCCTGCGAGAAATCTCAGGGAACCCCAGCCCCTTAACACCAGTAGAGGACCCACAACCTGACAGCCGCAGGGCAGCAGCAGCTGCCGCCCCGCCTGCTCATCCTGCAGCTGTGGGCACTCCCATTTTGCAGCAAACAAAGCAGCACTGGAGACACCACAGCGGCCCCTCAGCAGCACGCTCGGGGCTGCGTGGCCACCCCACGGCTCTGCACTGGGGCAGGGATGGGGCACTGCCACAGCACAGCCCCAAACTCACCTGGTGCCCCTGGATCCCTCTTGACCCAAAGCTTCAGGGAGCACAATGAGACTTCACCTGGCAGGAGGTGTGGCCACAGCGCTTGTTCCTCATGGCTGTGCACCCACAAATACCCAGATCCTCCCCCTCACCAATACATCAACACAAACTGGAGACACACAGAAAGTAACAGAGCCATTGCAACAGGCATGAGCCCCTCTACGGGGATGGGCAAGTGTCCATGCAGGATCACCCACAGGCCCTCCTCTGTCCATGCCAAGCTGGCTCAATGGCACAACAAAATACCCACATATGACCCAGCAGGTGCCCATAGCACAGCCTGCCCACACTGGACCCACAGAGGCGACTCATGGAGCCCAAGCCTGGTACGCAGGATGCCCACAGTGCCTGGGGACAGCACCCTCTGCACTTCATGAGCATGGGGACAACTCAGCATGGGCACTTTATGGGGCCTGTCACGGTTTGACACTTGCACAATGCCAGTGCCCCATGAAAATATACTCCATCGCAGGCAGGCTGTGCTGCAAACACGATATCAACTCTTCAAGGCCACAGCACATTCCTGGGCACAGAGCACCGGCTTCCTCTCCCGTCTCCCGGTGGGGGCGGTGCCCATTCCCCCCCGGTGCTTCTCTGTCTCTCTGTCTCTTGGGGGCACGTTTGCTCGATGTCTCTCTTTGCTCCTCCACCCTTCCCATCCTGGGGGCCTTCAACACCCTCTCTGTCCAAGGCCCGGCCTACCTCAAGGCCACATGGCTTTTCCCTCCCCTGCTCAGCTGGGGAGGAGATGCTGCTGCTGGAACCTTCCACCATGTGCCCTACAGGTCCACAACACCTCTCAACCAGGCCCCAAAACCACCAACACACACAAGCCCAGAAGCACATCTGCAACATCCAGCAGGCAGGAGCAGCCTCACTGGCTCCCCTGTGCAGCTCAGCATCAGCACAGCAGCACTTCCTAGGACAAGCAAACCAGGGACTGGCTGTGAGCACTAAGTGCCCCAACCAAGACGTGCCTCAGCTGGGCCCTTCTGCTCTGACTCTCCTCCCCAAGCTCCTGGGTAAACACAGAGTCTGTGTACAGCCCAGCATTGCTGCTCTGGCATTTCAGCTCTCTCCCTCCTTCTCCTCACTGCCTCCCGGGCACAGGCACGTGCCAGCATTGCCCCGGCCATGCCTCTGACCTCCCAGTGCCTGGCCTCGGGCCTTCTCCCAGGATGGGGCTCTGCTGGACAACGAGGGGACAACCAGCCTTCAGTGCCCCATCAACACCCAGAGGCAGGCACTGCCTGCTCCTCTGACCACCCCCTTTCCACCTGCTCCATGCAGAGGAGCACAAGAGCGTCAGTACAGAAGGCAGCAGGGCCTGGGCTGACACTGCCCTTGTGCCTGATACCTGACCGCTTGGAAGAAAAACAATCCAAGCTCTTGGAGAGTTGGATCCCCACGGTGAGCACTGCCCAAACCAACCCGCTCCTTCTGCTGCTGGCATGGCCCAGAGAAAATGCAAGAATGCAGAGCCTGTCCCTGGCTGCAGCTCCAATGGAACCAGGCATCAACATGTGCTGGGCACACCATGGTTTAGAAAGAGCTTGCATTGCCCACTAGCTTCAGGTAGATGATGCACGTCCTCTCCTGCTCTGGCCAGGCCTGCACCCGCTGCTGAGAATGCAGCTCCCAGCACAAGAACCTCCAGGCACACAGAAAGGAAGGACAAGTGCCAAGGTCTCTGGCACTTGGCCCTGCCATGCCCAGGAGAACATAGACGCTGTCCAGGAGCCATGGCCTGCCAACAGGATCTCATATCACTTTTAACATCATGTTGATGTTTTGATGTCTAGAAAAAATGATATTCCATTCCCTTTCAGACCTACACTTACACTACGGTTGCACCAAATCATCACTCCCGTTCAGTTTCCCTTACATACATCCTGTCTCCAACTCCAGCTGCACCTCCCTTTCTGCTACGTCTGCACCTCAACTACCACTCTGTCCCTCCAGGGTCTCAGCAAGGACACATCGCCTTCCACCTGCAGCTCACACCATGACCTCTGCCACCAGCTGCTGCCCGTTCCTGGGGATACAGCACTCAGCACTTGATCTTCAAATGGGGACTCACAAGCCAGCTCTCCATCTCAGGGCCATTGGGGTCACCAGGCTGCACTGTGTCCCACAGTCCCCAGTGACCGTCTGGCCTCAGAAGAGCTCCCAGCCCTGCGAGAAATCTCAGGGACCCCCAGCCCCTTGACACCAGTAGAGGACCCACAACCTGACAGCCGCAGGGCAGCAGCAGCTGCCGCCCCACCCGCTCATCCTGCAGGTGTGGGCACTCCCATTTTGCAGCAAACAAAGCAGCACTGCAGACACCACAGCGGCCCCTCAGCAGCACACTCGGGGCTGCGTGGCCACCCCACGGCTCTGCACTGGGGCAGGGATGGGGCACTGCCACAGCACAGCCCCAAACCCCCCTGGTGCCCCTGGATCCCTCTTGACCCAAAGCTTCAGGGAGCACAATGAGACTTCACCTGGCAGGAGGTGTGGCCACAGCGCTTGTTCCTCATGGCTGTGCACCCACAAATACCCAGATGCTCCCCCTCACCAATATGTCACACAAACTGGAGACACACAGAAAGTAACAGAGCCATTGCTATCGGCATGAGTCCCTCTGCAGGGCTGACCAAACGTCCATGCAGGATCATCCCACAACTCTGCTCTCTCTGACATGCTGGCTTAGGGCAGAGCAAGGCAGCCACAGATAGCCCTGCAGGTGCCCACAGCCCAGCCTGTCCCCACTGCTTCCACACAGTATGCACACTGACCCCACTTGACTCACTTTACACCTGAGATACACAGGAACACCCACAAAACCCTGCCATCTTTCCCAAATGTAGCACCAGCCAACAGACCCGCAACTTGTCAGCCACCAAACCTACAAAGACCCACAAACCCATCTCTGACATCCAACAGTGCCCCATGGTCTTAAAAGAATCGCCACATAGATCCCCAAACCAGAAATAACACCAAGCCAGCAACAAAGGAGCAAAATGCTGCTCAGCGCTTTGCTCCAGGCTGGTCTCACACAGTACTCTGATGCTGAACCCAAAATGGGCCTGGTGAGCACACGAAAAGGGGACACCTAAACATGGAAGAGCTGCCAGTTACAGTGGGGCCGTGAACACAGCAAATGGAGGTGGAGGACCTCAAAGCAGAGGGAGGACCCTTCAAATGGGGGGGAGGCACCCCTGCTGCCGTGTCCTCTTTGTGACCATCTGGTCACTCCTGATCATCCCTGACACGATGAATGGCAGGGGACACTCTCCTGCACCCACAGGGTACAGAAGGGTGGCTAGGGTTGTGAGCCACAAGTCAGAGGAGGCACTGGCAGATGATGGTGGAGGAGGAAGGAACTGACTCTTCACAAGGTTTATTGGGAACTCCAGGGGAAGCCCCATGCCTCAGGGTGACCAGGTAGGAAGAGCGCAGACTGAGCTCTTACAAGAACTTTTAAAGGGTAGTGGAAACAAAGGAGGGATTAATACAAGAACCAATGGGGAAAACTGGGGGTGTTGGAAACAGGGAGATAGATAGGACGAGACACAAATTGGAAAGAACCTTGAGGGAGGGCCCTGACCTCTGACCAATCATTCGATGCCCCTGATGGAAGGTTCTGGAAAGAGGAGATGGGGGGGCCAAGTGACTGACAGAGGCCCAAGGAGGCGATCGGGGAATGAATTCAGCAGAAAATTGGAGGTGGTAGGTGGGGAGTAGAGAGGCTTGACATAGGGGGCGAGGGAAGCAACTTGGCATAAACCATCTTTGAGAGACAACAGGGGTACATAGATGAAACCATTACAAACTGAAATAAAGGCAATAAAACCACAATACAACACACACAACTCTGACTGCCATACAAACTAATGTAATTTAATTAAAACCTTAAAGGCTGATGCAAAACCATGGTTATAAAAGGTGGAACAGCCATTTTCTGGACAAGCCTCCCAGCACTGTCCCTTTTGCTTCGCTGACTTTTTGTCAGTTCTCAATAAAACCTTTGCAACTTACTCTCACTTGGTGCCCAAGTAATTTAAAACAGTAATGCTATACAAGAGTCAGTGTTATTCTCAGGATAGAAATCCATCAGAAATGGACACTGGGGATGCAGCAGTCACCCCTTGATCTGCAAACATGACTCACAGTCCCCAATGACACTTAGCTCAGAAAAGCTCCCCAACCTTGCAAGGAATCTTGAAGACCCACAACCCCTTTACACCTACATGGGACCTACAACCTGCTTCAGAAGACTCTGCTCAACATCCCTGTGTCCCTGCAATCCCCTCAAAATGCAGGACACTTCAGTGCCAACTGAACCCCACAGCCATCCCAAACCCATGCAGTCCCTCTGGCCACTTGGTGTCCCCACACCTCTATGGTGCAGCTGCCATCATCTCCTTTGACACCACATCAGCTAATTCTGTCTCAGATAAGCTCCTGAGAGCTGCTGCAGGCTCAGCCCGCTGGTTCACACCCTGGCACCAGAAAGGAGCATCCAACCCCTTTGTTGTTTGGCTGCCTACTCAGGTTAGAATGACGACGTTAGCAACTAGGGTTCAGAATAATATTTGTGATAGAGGGCGGGAAGTTATTGATAGCAGTTTTGATGTATGTAGTAATGGAGTGAGGAATAGGACAAGGATCGAGGCAGGTAGGGCTAGTACGCCTCCTAGCTTGTTTGGGATGGATCAGAGAATGGCGTAGGCGAATAGGAAGTATCATTCGGGCTTGATGCGGTTTGCCCCCAGCACCAGCCATGGACAGCTGCAGCTCTTTCAGGCACCTCTGCACACCGTGAGCTCCCGCCATGGGGACTGACTCCCACTGCCGGAGTCCCCCTTGAGCAGGCCCGCCTGGAGCTCAAGGGCCATCTCTGATTCCCGCCTGTGCCTCCTCTCCTCCTGCCCCATGCAGCTGCGAGCAGTGCCCACCGACAGCCCGAAGGGGACGGGGACCGTGAGCGGCAGCCGAGCCCAGGCAGCTGCCCAGCGGACACTCGCAGCCCCGAGGCAGCGCCCACAGACGCGGGCACTCGGCCTCCCCACAGCCCGGGCTGGGGCAAACCCGGCTCCCAGGAACCCACAGCGCCTGGGGACACCGCCCTCAGCACCCCCACGCCTCATGGGCGTGGGGGAAAAGCTGTATGGGGCGGCATGGTCGGGTTTAACAGCGTGAGGTCTGGTTTAACATCTCAGCTTCTCCGCGAAGGTGCTGGAATGTTCCTCCCTGTCCCGCAGAGCTAATGGCGCCGGCTCCAGGACGGGCCCGCCGCTGGCCAAGACTGAGCCAAGCAGCGACTCTACTAACGCCTCTGCCAACACTACGCTCGAATATGGAAAAAATAAACCAAAAAAGAAGCAATACTTTTTGCAAAATAAAAATCTTCAAAATACTCGAATACATTTTAGAGAAAAAGTCACCATGCCCTTCCTCTCCGTAGCAGCTCTAGAGAAGAGCACATGACGTTTCCTTTTCTGTAAAAATGCGTCTCCTGAGGGGGCTGAGGATCAGCCCCTCATTGCGGGACCTAAGCATTCAGTCGTTTGAAAACACGATTTCTCTCCTCGATCGTCTGCTAGGTAGGTCCTATCTATCTTTCAGTAGCCCGAACAGAACGAACTCTGAGGTCCCTATGTAGCTCGCATTTGGCCCGCAAGTGAGTGAAAGGCGGCGAGTCCAACACTGACGGAAGCCACCGTCCGCTCACCCCCGCGCCCGGAGCGAGAGTGGCGCTGGGAACGCGGGTAAGTGGTTAAAAATGTCTGCGGGTCTGCCCGGGGGCGGTCCGGGGCAGGCGGAGGTGGGGCTGATCCCCGCCAGCCCCGCCGGTCACACCGCCCCTCGCTCAACTCCCGGCGGCGGCGGCAGCTCCCGGCGGCGGCGGCGGCTCCCGGCGGCCGGTCGGACGGGGAGGGCGCCCGCGGGTCAGGTAGGCACTGATCGGACTCGTCCCGTCCCGTCCCGTCCCGTCCCGTCCCGTCCCCCGTCCCGTCCCGTCCCGTCCCGTGCAGCAGGTGCCGGGTGCGGCAGCCTCGGGGAAGAAGCGGGGGTGAGGCGGCGTCGCTCCCTCCCGGAGCGGGGATTGCCCTCGGCAGAAGCGTCCTCCGGGGAGCCGCTGGGATGCGGGGCCGCCCGCGGTGCCTCCGCCTTTGCGGAGCATCCCGGCGTGTTTGTCCCCGCGTTGGTGCGGGGCGACCGGGATGGTGGGGCGGGATGCGGGAGCGCTCCTGCCTTCCCGAGTCCGAGCGAGTCGGTTCAAGCTCTCTCAGAGCACTTCTATTTATTTATTTATTTACTTTCTGCAAAGTGCCTGTTTTTAAAGGTCATCCTTTTTCTTGGAAGGCTTTTGGCAGTCCTGAGCAGAGACAGGAGCAAATGTACACACTGGAATAGAGGGATGCTGGTGTATAGATGTAAATTAGCGTGACCTGCACGTGAAAATGCACATCTGTTTAATACCTTGATTTCGTTCCAGCATATGTCCCTCAGCAGAAGCTGCCTAGAGAAATTCTCAGTTGTGTGGTATCCTGCACAGATTTTCTTTTGGCGACAGTAGTAGTAGCGTAAACATTTCCTATTTTGTCTTTCAGCCAAGGAGTAGGTTCAGTCTGGAAATGTAGGCACAAATCAATTAGGAAAAATATGCAGCTGCTTTTCCTAGAATGAGCTGGGAATGGACAACTTTTAGTAATCTTATTAATTACTTAAATGTTGCTGCCAGTCTTTGAGTACTGAAGTGTAGTCAAATTGAGCATGCATCTGCTAGAATCACGTACAGCTCTGAAGTTTTTCCAAAGTACCAGCTTCTCACTATAGAGTGAGTTTAAAACCTCACTTGGAATGTGTCTTTGGTATAGAAGATGCTTCATAGATTATTTTATCAAGTTGGTAACTGAGCTTTGGCAGCAGTGTTTTAGAAAGCTGATTAACATAATGATTCTGTATAGGAAAAATGTTTTATTCCAGCATCTTGGAAGAACAAAGGAAAAAAATCTGAAAAGACAAGTCTGGAGAGTAACATTTGTTTCCTAGCAGATAAGCTGCAGACCTTTGCTGAAAAGTCTTAGATTCTTTGATTGAGCAGCATGTCTGATGTGAGACTGAAACTGAAAGCTGGCTTCAGTTGCCTTGTCAACATCTCTAAATGGTATTTGTCCCCAACTGCACAGTAGTTGGAAGAAAGCATATGTAATTAGGTATGTGTGTTCTTCTTGAAGTGGAGGGAGTGGGGGTGCAGCTATCTGAGCTGGAGAATTTAGCCAAATAACTATTTAGGCCAAATAACTATTGCTTGCTAGTTGCTGGCCCTGCAAATGAAGTAGTATTAGCATGTCTAGTTTGATTTCCCATCTCAAATCAGAAAATCCAGCTGGGCAGATGTGCTCCAGATTTTTAATAAGCTGGACAAACTCTAATTTAGGACCAGGTTTCTACTTGTTTGCCTGTGTAAGTCATGCACCTGTGCAGCATCAATATATGGCGCCCTATGTAATAAACTTTATTTAAATTTTCTTACAGAGCCAACCATGTGGCCTTGTCATGCAATCAAATTCAAGCGTGTGTTGCTCCCACAGGGGGTGAATCAGTGCCATCATATTAATAGTGGTTGTTAATATGCTGTGGAGGTGCCATGGCTTTGTGTGTGGTTTAGAATCTGGAGTGTTACGAGTCTCTGACAGAGCCGTTCACAGGACAGGCTATGAAATTTGTGTTCTTGCTCACTGATTATAGTCCATACCTGGCAAAAAAAAAAAAAAATTCTAAACTGCAGGCAGTTCAGTGACCTGTGTGAAGTCAGCTGGCTGTGTCTATCCCTGGAAATAGAGTTCCCATTTTCTGGTGTATCAGGTGGTAAAACGGTCCAGAGGTGGCACAGCTGTCCAGGGGCAGGGCTGTGCATGCCAGGTTTGAGTCCGCACAGATGGAAACTGATGCCTTAGCCGTTTGTATATAAATTTCAGCATTTAGTTGTCTACTTAAAACTGGGATAGCTAATGCCATCATTTTGAATGCGAGTGGAAGGGTGGGAGTGGGCACGTGGAGGACCTGTCCAAAGGGTTTCAGTGTTAAATGAGCTGTTCTGAGGTGAGCAGAAGGGTTTCACCAAGTGAACAGTCCTTTGGTGGCTTGCACAAGCATGTTTTCCACAATCAGCTGTTCAGCTGCACGGGTACAGGCACCCCCTCCTAAGGAAGCAAGTGCAGTTAACAAAAGCAATTAATTCATCTATGCAAAGAACACAGGAACTGTGCATTACCATACTTAAGTTTGATTAACATCTAGCAGAGTTTGGAGTGGGCTTTTGACTGCAGCTGGTAAGGATCCATTGAATTTATATTCAGATTACTTGGCAGGAGTTTTGCATGGTTTCTGTATGTTGCTTTTTCTTGTCTAGGCATTTTCATTTCTCGTTAGGGAGAGCAAGTGGCTTTTGAGGAAGGTAAAAACCAGCTTCTTTGTGTACATGCCACAGTTTTAGTCTAACCAAAGATGTGTTGGTTTAAAAAACCTAAAGTTATGTAGATAGCACTGTAAGATGGATGTGATCCTATTTTTTAAAAAAATTATTTTAATGGAGCACAGTGTAGATGAGTAGTATTTCTTTCAGTATGGACAGGAATGGTGTAGTGAAATGACAAAGTTCTTATATCCTTACTCCTGTTAAGTGGTGTCTTCCTTGATGAATGATGCCAGTGGAATCAGATTTCAGTAGGTAGTAGTTATGTTACTGACTCACTGCCAGGAATTTGATCCTGATTTTTAATACTAACAGATTAGTTTGTCAGTAATTAGTACTGACTTCATATGCTCCAGTCAGCATAGCATAAACGTAGATATAAGTGCAGTATTTTTTCATCTGTGAGAAAAATCTGTGTCTTGATATTCCAAATGCTGGGGTTTTTTTTTACTTGTGAAGAGAGTATGTATCATCTAAAGCCATCTGTCAGAAAACTAGGAGAAATATTCTGGGGTGGGATTTGCTTTACTGGAATAGCTTTATTGATTGTGTCAGCATTCATGTTAATTAACCCATTGCAACTGTCTGGTCTATAATTGATGTTTTGCCTGTGTAAGGATTTGTGGTTCATGCCTTTGGATGTACACGTTAAGTTTCTATTAAAATGTGGACAGCCATCTCTTCCAGTTTTATCAGTGTTTTGTATCTGATCGTCAGAGAAATTAGCCTATAGTCAGCAGTGAGATACCAATTCTGAGCTCTTTTGATGTGCAAGACAATGAAAACATAATTTTAACTTTGAGATTGACCTGCTGTGTGACCTCAGAAAAGAAATGTAATAATTTTTCTGTTGCTGTAAAAGAACACCCTTTTTAGCCTACCAGATAATTTTTGTTGAACACACAGAGATGTAAGTGTGTGCAAAATTTTTTTTTCAAAGAAAAGTAAAGACTTCATGTTACTGTGTCATTTTAGACTTAGGATCACTGGCACAAAGAGCTGCAGCTTCTATGGCTCTAATGTCCACCACTGCAGCCATAAGAGATGTACAACAGCACAAGAACAATAGCAAAAAAAATCTTTCCTTTTATAATCCACACCCAAGACAAAAAGCAAGAGGAAGTAAGGAGAGACAATGAAATAATGAAGACAGATGTCAAGCTAAAGTCATGTTATTTTGCATCAAAAGTCAACTGAAATTCATACATTTAAAGGAATTAATAATAGCTGTTTTTTAGATGAATCTTTAAATAGAAGAAAGTGAAGAACTATTTCTCTGTAATACCCGTATATTGCCAATGATGGCTGGAACCAAGGCCTCACCAAACAAAGGGCCAATGTCTTGTAAAGTACTGGGAATGCTGGGCATGGGAAGAGGCCGTGAAAGGCAAGGGCATCTTAGGATGATGCAGAGAGGGAATTTGTCAGGCTGGACAAGAGGGGACCAGCAGGGGTTTATGGCCTGGGTAGAATTGTCCAGGAAAGAGCCAGGGTGGCCACGACCCATCGTGGTGGCTTTTCTCAGCTGGAAAGGTCTGCTCAAAGCAGCAGGGGAGGGTGTAGAGAAGGAAGAAGGCTGGCTCAGGCTGCCTAATAAAAATTATCCAGAGGAGAGTAGTATGTGTTTAAGGCACATTTATGAGCAGTACCAGGGTGGAACACCAAAACAGGTCTCAGAAGAGGTCACATTACTTTGATGGACGGCAAAGGAAAGAAGAATGAACAGGACAGGAGATGGTATGTGAGCTGGAAGTTTGCTGTTCCATGCACAACCCCATTTCTTTTGGGAAGAAGCCACTGCTTCCTAAAGTTCTCTGCACATCACAGGCATTATGTCATGAATTCTTCCCACACAATGCCTGTTTCTTCAGGGGTAGGTCCTGTAAGTCCCCTTCAGAGTGAGTAGTGCTGTATTTCAAGAGTAGTATGAGAAAAAAATTATTCAACAGACAGTATGGGCAGGAGGATGTTTTTCTTAATATGGTTTGGTCTTAGCCCTGTGAGACTACTTTTCATTAATGAAAACAGAGACATCCATACAGGGTTTCAATGAGTTCAGCATGCATAAAGCAACTTTTGAAATTTCTCCTATACAGAAGTCTTCTCTATCTATTTTTCAGAATATTTTGTTGGCAGGGGAAGGGTTGGGTGTTCTTGGTGAATTTTTAAAAAATTTACAGAGCAAGTAGTAAAATAACATTGTCACCTGGCAAGTTACTTGTCTTTTGGAAATGTTTCTATTTTATCTTGCCGACAAATATCCAAGGTGGAGATAACTTGGACTTGTGATTTTTTTTTTACCCATCTCACACTTGTATTTGGAGCACAATTCTCTGCTGTCATAGGGCTTAGGAAAAGTGATTTAAAGTGATGTAAATAAATGATGGCTATGTTACATTACTTACCCCGCTCTTCATGTGGTCCATAGAGAAGCTTCATAATCGGTTGATTTGGATGAGAGCTTTTGAATCCTGACTTTTAAAGTTTCAGCGTTGCTGGGCTGATTAACTAAAGAGCAGCGAAAGGGTTTGGATTGCAGGGCTCTGCCAAAAGGAGCCCCCAAAGTGAGTGTTTTGTGTGAAAGCATGCCTTGCAGTTTGAGCCCAGAGTGACAATGATTGTAACACAATGCTGCTCATGTGACAGTGAGACAAAGAGGCCATTATGCACGGCTGACTGGCATCAGATCCTCCAAAAGCCAATAGTCAGACCAAGCTTGATCACCCTGAGAATGTGAACACGCTGGAAGCACTTGCATGTTAAAAAAAAAAAAAAAGTAGAAAAGGACATGTGTGTTTGTGTGTGTGCACGCCAAGGCCTGGTTGAGTTTTAAGTACAAAATGGCATAATTGGTTTGTTTATGTTTTTTTGGAAGCTGCTGTCAGTAATCAGCAAAATCATGTAACATAGCATTGAGAGCAGACATAGTGGGAATACGATGGAGTATGCCAACAGCCCAAGTGGATCTTCCACTTCCTTTGCCTCTTTGCTCCATTGCTTCCTTCTGTGTGCTTTTGAGCATGTCTAGCTGAGTTTTCGTTTCCTCTGAAGTGTTTACAAAATTTTGGACCACATTGGTCTGTCAATACACACATCTCACGGCCGCTGGAATTTAAGCACAAATAATGACTATGTGTGTTTGTGGGAAGCATCTGTTTGGTGTCTTATAAACCCTCTTCAAAGGGCTTGAGAGCACTTGATACATCAAGAAATGACCCTGATGAGTTGTGAGCTGTGGCAGTCTTGGTCCCAAAGGCAGCAGGGCTGGAAATCTACTGAGTAAATAGGATACAGCAGCTGGAGTGGAGAGCTCTTCAATTAGAGAGGTATTTGTTTAAAAACAACTGGTTTGCCTTTGCAACCCTGAGGGATGGATTGACTTCTCCAGCACATCGATCACATGGGAGGTGGCACCTGATGATGGCCAGAGTTACTGGTGATCACACCCTGCAGAGAGGTTTGGCCTTATTCCCTGACTACTGCTGTATGTCACTTTTCCTTTTTACTGTTTTCCTACCATAAGAAAAATTTAACAATCTGCACAGGCTGCCTGAATCCATCACTCTGTCACCACCAAAAATCCGAGGCTGCCTCTTTCATATCCTCTTCTTGCCTGTGAAAACCCCACTTAACTCTCTGGTCTCCTCCCCTCCCAACTTCCTCCTGCTTAGACAGTGAAAGTATGAAAGCAGAATGATGATTTGGGGCCCTTTTTTCCAGAGCTGTGTGTGGGCTCCTCCGGATCTGGGGAAGCCCTCTCGGGAGGGAGCGCTGGACAGGATATTTACCAGCAGCTCCCCCGTTTAACTCGTGGCTGTGCTCGCTCCGTAATGGAGCTTTCCTGCCTTTTTAATCCGCGCCACATGCGGGTGACCCGAGCAAACCCTGTGGGAAGACAGAAGCCCTGTTGTGTGTTTGTAGAGCAGTTGCTCGGAAGCCGATGTACAGCTGTGGCCGGGCTTGTTTGGAAGTGAAGAGTAACTTGATCTTTTAATCTTTTTTTTTTTTCCTTCGTCTTTTTTTTTTTTCCTCCCCCCTCCCCAGACTGATATTGCAGATAACAACTGTTTCTGAAGGGTACCTGCCAATGAAATGTGTATTTTAAATTGAGGGGTAGAGTTCATGAAGATTTTATCAGTCTGCAAAGTATGTCATTTCTGTTTGGGTTGTTTGTTGTTTTTTTTTTTAAATAATTTTACCTAGTTTCATTTCTTTTAAAATAAAAGGCGTAACTGTAGAGAGGCTGACAGTCCAGTTTTCTTACTTGCATTGAGTAAACCAGGAGTGACTCAAGTGAGATCAGAGTAGCTGAGGTGAAGTTCATGATGCCAGACCCATTGTTTGTGCATTTTAGGATCTGTGAAGACACACACATCTGTGTCATCCAAATATACCAAAGCTGCCTCCACCAAAGCCAGAACAACTGGCTTCTTTTAATAGATAATTAAATTTTCTTTTAGAAAAAAGCGGAACTGCCAGCGCTGTGATGGACTCTGGTGAGAGTGCATGGGGTGCTCTCTGTGCTTTGGGGTTGGTTTGGATTAAAGGTTCCACGCATTGCAGGTTCTGCTGTGCAGGTATGCACTTATCACTTTAAAAGAGAAGATGGTCCTGAAGAAAAAAAATGACTACTTCCAGGGAACTTGTTTACACTCTGAGCCCACAAAAGACTGCATTTTTAATTATTGAATAAGAAGATAGGGTGCGTAGTTGTTGAAAGAGTAAAACAAAAACACAGCAAGAGAAAAGCTTCCTTGTTTTAAGTATCCCCACTGCTTGTCAGTAGATTTTTCAATCTCCATAACCCATTTCAGGGAGCTGTGAGACTTAATCTGATCTCTGGAACAATATTGTTCTTCTGCAACTTTAATGCACTTTTTAGAAATGCTCCATTCTTTCTTGCTGAACACTAGTTCATGCCAATTTGCATTATGTATGAATGACAGCCAGGATATGCATTCATAGTAAGTGAACCTCAAAGGATGCAGTGGTTTGGGGTTCTGGTCTGCACCACTAATATGCAGGAGAAGATTTTTTTTTGTGCTTTTGCAGATTGCCAAACTTTCTGTGCATATTTTGACAGTGTATGACGTTCAGAAGAGAGATTTTTGTTCGGCTTATTTGCTGAAGTGGTGTGGGGATGTAGGGAGGAAATGCCCTTTCTCATCCAGCAATGAGGCAAGTTGTAAAGAAACCTTGAGGTTGCTGCTGCTGCCTCTTGGTCTGTGCAAGGGGCCTTTTTGGAATTAAGTAGAAATCCATTGCACTCACTCCAAAAATGTCCAGTGCCACTGAGTAATGTTTCTGGAGCCTACCTTCTTGATACACACTTTAAACTTTTATCTTCTTCTCTTGTGGGAGTCTCTCCATAGACTTCTGAAAATTACCCTGCTTTGCATTTCATGGCCTATCTTCAGGGAAATAGCAAAGCTTTAGTACACTGATGTTTTCTCTTAGGCATGTGTGTGTGTTTTTTCTTCATTGCTGTTTCCAACAGGAACACCAGTGGGAAAAACAAGCAAAAAACCGGACCGATGAGAGGGCATTATTGGCCTCTTCAGAGATGACCCAAATCTGTAAAAAAAATTTCTCTTTGTCGTGACATTGGGTGTGGTGGTTCCTTTGTAAATGTTTAGGACCCAAAGTCTCCGTTTCATGATGTGCTACAGCCAGTTAGTACCATAAGCACAATGCTCATGTCATTGCCATCATGGCAGGATATCAAACTGGAGGCATGGATCTCAGGTGTGGGTTGGAAGTGGAGACTAGCAGACCTGAATTTTGTTTTCAGCCCTGCTGTTGACTTGTTTTGTGAAACAAGATTAAACACTTAGACAGACTGGAGCCAAATTCTTTCCATGTACAGTGGTTAATAAGAGTAGCCTCAAGAATAAAAGGCTAGTGTTAGAAGAAGTGTTGTAGATCTTATGGGGAATTATGTCAATGAAAATACTGTATGTCAGATTATTACATAATGTGTATCTTAAATAAATGTGCGTAAATGAGTGCTATATTTTGTTGTGTTCACTAGGTTGAGGGAAGACAGATATTTGCAAAAGAAAAGAGATCTCAAAGTAGAGTGCCATGTGGAAACTTTCTGGACTCCCATGTGGCGTGGAGTAGCCTTGAACTGCTGAGAGTACAACAAAAACCTTCAAACATTGACAAAGAGCATCTGCCCTGGCTTGTCTCACCCACTGGGGCAGACTCCTTCCAAAAAACAGTCACTTGCTCTCCTGGAGGGGGAGAACCAGTGTGTCCCAATCTGCCCTCCAGAGAGAAGATTTATAGATGGATTAGTTCAGTGGGCAGCTGACAGGTTGGGTCAGGCGGAGTGCCCATTGCTTGCCCAGCCCATGGTGGACAGCTTTGCTTCAGCTTCCAGCACAGAACCATCCTTCTGCCTTTCAGGAGTGGATGCTATGGGTATTGGTGCATTTTTTGTTGCTCTTACACGCATACTTTTACCTTTCTTTGCACACTCTGGAGCAGCAGAGAAAATTGGTAAGGAAGGTCTAATAATCCCTTGTTGTTTATTGGATGAAGTGGATGAAAAGTAGTTTTCAGCAATACTGCAGCTGGCCTGTCTGTCTTCATGCTTACAATAGCAACATACATTTCTGTGCTCTTGGTAGAAAGCCTGTGTGAAATTGGAAAGAAGAAATTAGCTGAGGGAGAAAGTGTCATTTTGCTATGTCAGGACAGTAGATGCTAAGGGTTTGGGTTCTAGAGCCAAAAGAAAATCAGCTGGTCATAAAACCAGTTATTGGCCAGTTCAGGGTAGGTGGGATTTTCACCAGGTGTCATGATCTGTGGATTTCAGAGAAAGGCAGTTCCCGAGCTCAGGTTTCATCCCAAGTTTCCATGCAGATCAGAGAAGAGTGTCCATTCCATTTTTGCTCTTCCCTCACTGTGATTGCCCAGTCCCTTTGCAAATGCCGTGCTGTTTGTCACTGTCCCCTCAGCCCTTTGCTCATCTGCTGGCAAAATAAGGCAGCAGATGCACCACTTCATGTGAAATTTCACTGGGTGCAATTTCCAAATTCTGGGTTGCTCTGATCCATTAATGAGAAATGACACATTCACACATAGAGGTAACCACTGCTCTTCCTTCTGAAAATGGAGACTGCTTTTAATTTATCTTTAAGAAAGGAAAAAAAAAAAAAGAAAAAAAGGAGGCACAATTTGCAATACTTACTTTAATTTTAATGAATGACTGAACCAAGGCCAACGTTCCTGTAGTTTTAACTGAGAGGCAGCAGAAGCTGTAACAGAGATGCTGCTAGTGCCAGTTGGGCTATAAGTTATAAGTCTACTTTACAAAGTTTGCCTGTTTTCTGGCACAGTCTCTGACACATACACTCCAGTCAATCAAAGTAAAGTGCCTAATAACAGATGTGGCAATTAAGCTGAAGAATTCTGTCTCTCTCGTTTAATTTTTATTACAGAGAATAACAGAGTACCTCATTAAACCCAGCATCATAGAGTTGGGGTTTTTTTTTTTGATTTGGCATACAAATGTCTGCAAAAATTACATCTCTGAATGGGGTGCCTTGTTACGAAAGGTGCTTTGTCTGACAATGATATGGACAGACCATTTTTGTATGACAAATATGTGCTTGTGCTGCTGCTGCCCTTTTGCACACTGCAGAGGTACAGGCTTAAAGAAGTCAACATGTGTCCGGAGGGGTGATATTTTGTGGGATTTAGGGCCTTGTATTCAAGTTGATAAAAACACAGTCTTGATTTTTCTGGGTTCAAATCACGCTGCCCTCAACTGAAATCAGCAGCAGGCACTTAAAAAGATTTCAGATAATCTCTAACGCAAGTAAATTAACATATTAAAGTAAGAGAAATTTTCTTGATGAACAGTATTAATTGCAACCTGAAAAAGTTGTCTTCTGATTGTTGGAGCTTCGAAGGCATTTGCCATCATTAGTTTCTTCTACTGATGTGTTGGGCACTCTTTAAAAAGGCCTCTGATTCATCATTAGACGAAGTTAATTAAAGAATTTAATGACTTGAGGTGCTCTAAAATTTATGGTTAGACAAGACTGATACTGATATAAATCAGAACAGGAAGCTTTGTTAT
This sequence comes from Camarhynchus parvulus, assembly GCF_901933205.1. Classification (NCBI taxonomy): domain Eukaryota; kingdom Metazoa; phylum Chordata; class Aves; order Passeriformes; family Thraupidae; genus Camarhynchus; species Camarhynchus parvulus. Next base: position 4,440,037 of record NC_044601.1, read on the forward strand.
GAGATTACTCTGCTTGTATGAAAAGCATAAAATTACAAAGTTGTTTACTCAGTCATTCTTAGAAAGAATCTGCTTTTTTACTGCCTGCCACAAGTGTTGGTAGCAGTTTTATTTATTCACTGAAGCACAGCATCTTGTCCTACAGCTGCAGCTGGTACTCTAGGGGTGTATTGAACCAGTTTGTGCCTGTGTGCATTCTTTGTCTTTTTTACATTCTACATATAAACGTGCATGTTTGTATATCCTCAGTGTGCAGAAAACTTGCAGACACCACCGGCACCTGGCAAAGTTGAGTTTCTCCCCAGGAATTATTTTTTCTTCCGCTGGCAGATAGGGAGTACCTAGTGCAAAGTGTACTAGAATTACACTTTTAAATTTGTATTAAAATTTGTTTTAAATTTGTATTAATGTTTAAATTAATGGATGTAAACATTAGAGGATGTAATGTGTTCAAGCCAGTTTACCATGAAAACCGCATATTTTGCATGTCACTCACTCTATAGGCCTCTTGAGGTTGTGTTGTAATCTCTGTGAAAGTTCTTCGAGGCAGAAGTTCTTCAAGACTTAAAGATAGGATTTATCCGTTTAATTGTGGGTTTGTTAGAAAACTAGAATTAACCAGTCACTTTCAGTTTTGAATTATGTTCTTCCATTTTCCCCTTTGAGTGCAGGAGTGCTACATCCATTCCAACCTCTGCAAATCACCAAAATAAAAGATGGAACTGAGTGAATGAACTGTCAGAGGAAATGCTTTTGCCTTCCCCATTCTTCTGCTAAAGTGTTTTGAATTTTCTTTGTAGGGTGGTGGTTGTGGTGACATGTGAGGCTTTGTGCTGTGAATCACAGATGCTTTGATTGCTGGGGGTAGAAAAACTGATCCATAATGCATTGAAATGTTTCAGAAGCTGTTAAGGGGAAGTGGCATCAAAATTAATTAATTTTGGTCATTTGTAACATGAAGTTTTTAAGCTGTGATAAAGATTTACAGAAGTGTAATGCTTGATGTAAATCATGAAAACAGGAACTAGCTGGAAAGACAACTTTATTTTCTTCTGCATGTTACATGCAAAATGGCATTTCACTGGATGATTTATAAGGACAAAGGTGCTGAAACAGAGTTGCAGCAAATTTTTTTTTCACAAATTATAGCATCTTGTTAGCATCTAGAAGTTGTAAACAAATGCAGGAGTTCATATGTCTGATTCTCATTATGAGAGGGTCCAGTGAAAGGCTGTGACAAGTGCAGGGAACTGCAGACTAAAGAATTTTGCCAGTGATAACAGAGGCTGTGTCTAGGAAAGGAGATAATCTAATGTATGGTGAAAATGTATGTGGAAAAATAGAAAGTGCATGTCATGGGGGAGGGAAGGAAACAGAGGCTGTCTTTGAAGAGGGCTGGAAAGCAGAAGACTTTTAAAGGAAGGTGGGAATATTTGAAATTGATCCTAAATTGCATAGGAAGCTAAAGTAATTATCTGAGTCCTTTGACTGTGCTCTTTTGTATCCCGGCAATAAACTGGAAGTGACACAGTGTCTGGAAGGCTGGTAATAGGAAAAGAGGGGTCACAGAAACTTTGTTCAAGAGAGGGTAAAACCATGAATGATAATTTCCACAGCGGTGGAACCAGGGCATTGGTGTATTTAGGCAACCACAGGATTGTCCCAGGCAACTTGTCAGCAACCACAAAGTTTTCACAGTTACGTCCATGAGTGCAATGGCCTTTTTTTTATGATTAGCATTAGGAAATTAAAAAAAGAAAAAAGAAATCTATATGCTATATGGCCAAGAGACTATGACCGAAGTTTAATACAGATATCTTTGTTGGGTAACTCAGTAATAAAGCGTTCATGCATGCTAGTAATACCTAATTTCAGAAATAATTCTCCTTAAACGCATGCATTTAGCCATTTTTACTTAATCCTATAGTCTTCTAACCCTGTACTATTGAAATAGACTTGGGGTTAAAATAGAGAGATGTTTCAGTGAGGAATACATTATTTGAAAAAAACATTTTAAAATATATTAATTTTAAAAAAGAAGGAGGGGGAAGCAGAGGGAGATATGATTTTTGTCTCAAGCCTATGCTGCATAGACTCTATTAAATGATGTTATTTGCCTTTTCTGCCGAGAACTAACTATTAACTCCCAGCATCCACTCTGGGAAAGATGCCTAAGGCTGAGAGGTGCCATCTGTGTATGGACCTGACATAGTTTTTCATGTTTCACCTGAAATGTCTTGTGTCAAACAGGCAAATCAGGATTTATGTTCAAGGTACTGTTTCATCTTCTCAAAGTGTGCTTTTCAGAAACTTTGGTTTGCATTCTACACAGTTTTAACTGTCTTTATTTGGTAAATTTTCATCTGGGTGGGAAAAAAAAAGCAGCATATTTAGTCAAAAGATTTTTGTTAACAGCTCATCCTACTGGCTACCTGTGGAAATAATCTTTAAACATACAAGACCATGGGCTATAGGTAACCTTAATGGTTCAACACCTGTACTTGTTATCTGTCTGAAAAAAAAGGAAATACTTTCAAGTGAAAGGGCCCTAATTTATCAGACAACGACAGCTACAGTGAAATGACCCCATGTTTGTGATGTTTGGCAGCCTTCCTCTGAGGAATAATAATGGGTCCATCTGCAAAGTATCTGGCATGCTGGCATTTGTCTTTACCATGCCTCCTTGCCTCGTGCAGACTTGACTTGCACTGAACTGTCTTTCCCTGCCCTTTTAATGCCAATTTGAGGGAGAAGAGGACTGATAAGTGGATATACGGTCCCTTCCAGCTTAGCAGCTTCAGAAACTCTCACTGAATGGCAGTGAGTGAAGTCAGCAGGCCAAAGACAATCTTGCTTTTCAAGAGTACAGTGTCTAGAGGAAACTCTTATGATCTTTTGCAGTAAGAACAGATCTTGTAAAAGATGCTGCTGAGTGTTCTGCAGGGAAGGACAGCGTGCTTGAGGACCTTGTTGCAATATTCCCATACTTTTGGGTCTGTGCTGCAGCATGATCCATGCTATCCACCACCCATTGCATCTGGAACCATGTGGCTTTACTAGTGCAAATCCACATATTTGCTGGGTGGTAAAGTTTCCTGCTTCCTCCCATGTTTGCCTTTACCTTATTTTATTCTACATCATTTTACATCTGTGCTTGTAATTACAATGCAAGAGGTTGTTTGGTGCTTACGTGCAGTGTGGCAGTTCCAACCTCTCCAGAAAATGTTTAAGAAGGCAAAATAAAAATTAAGTTTAACTCCAAAACTTACTCCAGTTTACATTTTTAATGTAGTTTGAAGGCTGCTCTCTGTTACTTAAGATCAGGTCGTATATTGTTGCATTTATATTTAGTAGGAATGGTAGAGAGATACATTCTGTGAAATTATAGCATTACCATGAAATAAAGGACTGTGATGCTGTAGCTTTCAAAACTGGTAATTCCATCACTTAGGGACAAATAATGCCTGATCTCCTCCAGACTTGCGCATTATCACTGGATTGTCTGGAACTCCACAATTCAAGACTTCTTCCCCTCTCTTGCTTTGCGTGACCGATAAATTTACAAGTTATTGGGCCTGAGGCCAGAGCACACAGACAAACACTGTGATTACATAAACCTCATTTTCTTAGAAGCCTCTGATAATTAAAGAGAGACTGAAAAATAAGAATGACCTAATCTAATAACCAAAGAAAAATGGTCATTGATTACTGATTTATTTTTCTTTGCAACGTAACTTGAAAAAAGTAGCAGCATATCTGTCTCCATCAAGGAGACTTGTTCCAGCTCACTCAGCCTTTGATTTGGTTATTCTTCAGACTAACCAAATCAGTCTAAATGAATTGTTTTTCCCACATCCGTGCTTAGCCCATCTTCAACATCTTTGGACTCTCCAAATGTGTCAGTCTGCTTCACAGTGAGGTTTGAAAGTAAAGCAGCCCAGGTGAAGAGGGTCAGATCTGATTAGGCTGCATCAAGAAGGGCTCTTGCCATCTCTGACCATGGAGGGTGTGAAAGTTTAGGGCCCTTCAGTGTAGGGCACTATTGGGTTATATCCTTTAGCAAACTCTCATGCTGGCTGTGAAGATCCCACACATTTTCTGTCAGCCCTGCCAGCTTGGTCTGTCCTGAGCTCCCCGTGACAGTGGCAATCAATGCTGCCTTTGGAGTGATATGTTTTGAGGATTTGGGAAAAAAAGACCAGTCAGTTTTCATTTGCTGTGACTGTACATCTTCAGCCAGCCTAGGGTGTGTGTGATAATGCTCCTAATTCAGGTTATTTTGTATTTGCTTTATGAGTGAGATTTCATGTGACAAGGTGTCAAACTGATTTACTGATTTCCAAAGGGAAAATGCCTTCTGCTCTTCATCCATTAATTCTCTAATGTAATCGATAAAAGCAATCAGTTGTGGATTTTTTCTTTCACAGAAGTTAACACAGGATTAATCATCATTGACAAGATTAGGTCAGATTCAAATTTTGCTCTGCCTGACATTAGTTGTGAGAGAGATGTTTTTATAAGCAAATTGTGTCCCTGGTAGAGGAGCTGAGCCTCAGGAGTGAAGAGTGTTACGGAAAAGACTCTGTAGGAAGTGAAAGACCAAACAATTCTTCACTCAAAAATGCTTAGAAAAACTCTTTTCTCTCATGTGGAGCTGTAATTTCCAGCTGTAGTCACCAAGTCTGTGTGAGGTGCTCTGCAGAGAGTGAGGGCAAGGACACCTGCACAGGGCTCTGCACGGATGACTGTGTTGTTTACAATCCAGTCTGAAATTTGAAGAAACCTATGATTAGAAGATTTATTTTGAAGTAGCACTTGCTGTACATGCAGGTTGATGCCATGTCAGTGCAATTAAGAATAGCCCATGGGTTTGCAGCTCAGAAAACATTTTGATGTCCCTGTGCCCTACCACTGCAGAAAGGCAGGACTGAGTACTGTAAAACCTTTGAGATGCCGCAACAGAGTACGAAAGGCTCTCACTGCTCTGGAGTTTGTCTTCTAACTAAATGGCCCATTCCTGCTGCATTTTTCATGTTTCAATGGTAAAAATGCTTTTGCAACAGTAATGGGAAGGCTGCATCAGCATTTCCCTTGGTCTTGGGTCCATTGTGTCATGTTAGCAACTGTGTCGTACTATTCTCTGTTGCTCATGCAGTTCTAATCCTGGTTAATTCCCTGGCAGCACTCGATTTTGCTGACCAAAAAACATTTGTTTGCAGCCTTGAGCAACCTTTGCTTCTTTTACAGTGTCCATCCTACCTTCCCCTGCCCCCCTCAGCTCTACCTGTATTTATTTACCTTTTATTACAAGAAATCTGTGCATCCTCAGCTTTGCCTGTGGCTCTGCTCTGGGTGGGTGGAGACATTAATTTGTAAGCATGTTGTAATTTTCACCTCATAAAGAAGAACAGGTTTTTTGCTTCCTTTTTTTAGTTATCTGTTCTTTCTCTGGTTTTGATCCTGAAATCTCCATGGGGGAAAAAAAATCTCAAACCAAATAAAAACTGTCAACACAGTTACTAGTGGCAGAGAAAGTGCCTAAAAATCTCAGATATTGGGTATTAATGGTTAACTTTCTGTGTTTATATACTGCACATAGAGGATTTTTCATCAGTTTACTAGTGAGACAAATGCAATTTATGTAATTGCTCAGGTTTAAATTTCAGGAGAGTACCTGTAATTTATGGGAGTATATTTTGTACTCTTTTTATACCATTTTAAAATGAGCTTGTTAGTAGTTATAATAAACCTTGGGGTGATCAGGTTTATTTTTTAAAATGACTGTTACTGATTATCTGATTTTTTTATAAAATAAATATAAAGCTAGTTTAATTTCCTTAATTAGTTTACAGAGATTAAGAGAAGTGCCCTACAGTTGTTTTGTGCAGCTGCACTGCTTTCCTGTTGAAATTTTTAAATCGTGGGCATGGATTAAAGTTGAGGGAAACAGAGAAGTCTGACCTGAATAGACACTGGTACTGCCTTAAAGTTCCTGCCTGAAATAGGAATAAAGATACAGCTTTGTCAACAAGAGATTTTGCCTCAAATGTTGTAGAAAAACTAACAGGCAATAAGATTTCTGTTGTGGAAGGAAGTCCTGGTGGTGAAACACCAAGGATTATCTTAAATTTGTTGGGATTTTTTCCCTGTCTTGTGTATGTACTAATTTGCACAGGGAAGGCATTCCTCAAAATGAGCATTTTCAGTACTTAAACTACAGGTTCTGTGTACGTGTAGATAATTGAAATACTCATGTGTTATTGGGTGAGATAATTTGAGCAATATATGGTATGAAAAGTGAATCTCTGAACAGTTGTTCTTGGTGCAAACTGTAGGCAGCAAGAATTAAATGAGTCATCTACATCTTTTATTGCTAATATCAACACTTCAGCAATGCTAATCAGCTGTACTGATTTTCTGTTTTGATTTTCCTTAATAATTAAGCAAAAGATCTGGAATGCAATCAAGTTTTACTCTAGGGGGTTCATGCAAATTTTTTTTTTTTAATTTTAAATTTTGTTAAATGTATCCAGCAAAAGGAAAGTTGCTGAAGTTGAGAATGAAAGAAAGAAAAAAGGTAAAATACCATTTGCAGTCTGCTTAATCAGAGTGAATATTTTCAATGAAATCACAACTTCACTGCAATTATTAGGTGAAAATACAGCTGCTGTTGAAATAACTGCACATTGACTGCTTTGCTGCCTGCAGAGAAATAGTTACAGACCATGAAATACCTTTCAGCAGCCTGACTTTTCAAGAACAATTCAGCAAAATAGGATCATCTCTGTATCCTCCAATACCTTAAATATAATAGTTTCATGTTGTGAATTTTTTTATGTTGACTTCTGAAGTAAGAGTTAAGTAAAGTAAGACTATTTTGTCTCTTTTTTTCCCGTGGTCCTATGGTCTTCTTTCTCATATAATAAAATGATTGACTTATAACTTGCTTTACTCTGTTCCATAATATTTAAAGTAACAAATTGCTATTTCTGCCTTAATTTACTGTGTTAGAAGTATTTTTATTAAATCAAACATATTTATTAGAAATTATTTTCTCATTATACTACAGATTAGACTCAAGGAACTCATTTTTTTGTTACCTCTGTAGCCACATAATGTTAGAATCAGTGTGTAAGTGAGGAAATAAGGTCAAATGTTCACTGAAACAGAAATGTAGCTTAAGTCATTACAAATAAATTACATGTTAATAGCCTTCATTCTGGCATTTGTGGATTAATGACCAGTTGGATTAAGAGTGTTTCAGCATGCAAATTAAAATAATTTGCTTAGTAAAAGTGTTAGGATAATCTTTTCAGACCTTCATGTTACTACAACAGCTTTCCTTAATGAATGTTTATTCTGTTTGGAAGCTGTACAGCCAGCTGAGGAGGGGGAATTAAATTTTGGGGAATTCTAGTTCAAAGAGCAGTGACAGTGCAGGGTGACACGTGAGGCTGTGCTGGCCATGGGGAGGCACAAGCCCTCCTGTAAACGAGGGGCGTGTGGGGCTCCTGGTGCTGTGTCACAGCTGAGCATCTCCACTCTTGTGGTCTTGAGCAAGTGCCAGCCTTTATTCCAGACCTCAGCTCTGGCTCTGGGAGTGGGCAGAGCCTGGCTGAGCACCCCCAGCCTGGGTGGCTGCAGCTGGAGGGGGCAGCAGGACCTCTGAGGTGCAGTTTGCCACCAGCTGACCTCGTGGGAAACGGCTCTATTTGGACTCCCCTTCCAAAATGGGCATGGTGTTGCTGCTGCCGGGCAAGCAGTGTGTGTTCCTTGAAGTGCCCCTTGCTTTAGATTGATCATAGGTGGGTCAACATTATTAGCTACTTTATATTCTGTATGGTATTACTAATGTACTTTTTTTTTTTTTTCCCTCACAGTCATCTCTTTGGAAAGATGGTTCTTCATTTCAACTCCCTTTTTGGCTTCCCTGTCATACTCCTGTACCACTGGATTGGTTCAGCTGTGTCTTTGAATCTGGAAGATCCCAATGTGTGTAGCCACTGGGAAAGGTAATGCTTTCCTTTTGGAAAAATAAGTGATGTAAATTCTGATTTACGTAATAATTTTGCTTTGCTTTGCTTGGCATGCTTCAAATTATTGAAGGCTTTTGGCTGACTTTAAAAACAAGGGAAAATAATTCATTTTCCTGCATGGGCAGGTGAGTTCATGGATAAGTAAAAGCCTATTTAAAAGTGGGCTGAAATGCATCTTTGCATTGGGGTTAGGATGCAAAGAACCACTGCAGTGGTACTAGCAATGTTACACAACCATCTGGGTACTAGAAATGAGTAAAAATAGCTCTTTCCAATTTGGGTGAAAAGAAGTTTTACATATGCAAAATATAATTAACTATATTGGAATTTGGCCAAATTTGATTATGCTGATTCCTTCCTATTCAGCACTCACAGGATCTGAATTAAGATTTGTTGTTTAATTATTTTGATGAGGTTCAAAAATTTATAACATGCAAAATGAAATTCATCATCAATGTAGTTGGTCTGTTTGTTCATCCAATTTCATGTGAATTGCAAAAAGCCGCAGTGAGTTGGGAGAGGTTGAGCCCCAAGCATCTGCTGAACTTCTTTCCCTGTGTGAAGGTTATGATAGTGAAAACAAGACTTCTGGTCTCATTATAACTGTTGTGCCTGTAATTGATCAGCTGGTCCATGAGAAAGTCTTAATTTTCGCAGTGCACTTGAGGACGTCAGTATTTCCTGCGCTTGATGTAAACTGTGTTGTATGCTTAGTCATGGGAAGTGCTGCTGAGCCACTGTACATTTATTTGTGATTCTTATGGCTGAGTCTTTACAAAGAAAATTGAAACTTGTATTTACTTTTTTATAAAGTCTCTCTATTAAAAAAACAAACCCAACATGTAAGAACATTCCTTGGGAATTTACCTCAGCTTCATGTAAAGGATTTGGCGCCTCTGCCTTAGCTGCTGTGTGTAGTTCATGCAACAATGTGTATATGAAATAGTCACCATATTAAATACCTGTTCATAGTAGTCAGGAATCTGTCTACAGTGTTATTGGGTACTGTCCTATATTGTGTGTGCATTGGTTACAGTTTTTGTAGATAGAAGTGGTTTTGGGGGAAGCTACAACATAGTGAAAACAAAATGGGAAAAAAAGCCCAAATATAACTATTTACACTGCATAATATAATTTAAAACTAGCCAATCAAAGTCTGCAGAAGGAAAAATATACCCAAAAATGCATTTAGCAAGCATGCCCACTTTGTTGCATGAACTTTTTTTCCTTCTTGTGCTATCTCACAACCCGGGCAGAGCTCCAGATAAACTCAGTGAAACGTTCACGCTGCTGCCCAAAGCAGGTGACAAAGGGACTGAAGTATGAAAGGGCAAAGCCCCAGACAGAAGCTCTTGACTGCCGCTGTCACTGATGTATGCTTTAAATGAAAAACAGACCTCAGTCAGTACTAAAATGGTGAGAAGGGGTAGAGAGTGCCCTGCCTCAGGGTAAGAGCGCAGAACCTCAGGCAAGCGCCAGCATCCCACTGGTATTTTTTTGGGCTGGGACAGCTGGGTGGATTAGGGCTGCTAATTCCTGCTTTGCCTTCTTGCAGGAAAACGGGGAGTAGGGTGTGTGCATTTAGGGGTGAGTGCTCTGGATGTGGTTCCCCTTGGCATAGATGGTGACAGCAGGATGAGGAGACTGTGGCTGTCACCCTGCAGTGGGGGCTCAGGGCTCAGAGAGGGTGTGAGTGGAAGAGAGGGAGAGCTGGGTGAGCTGTTCAGTGTTTTGGCTGGTCCTGGGAATCAGTCCTGCTGCAGGAGCTTGCCACGCATTCCTGTATTTTCAAGCTCCCTTGCGCAATCCAGGACTGGCTGCCAGCACAAACAGCCTCTCAAAGAGTTTTCTAGGATGATTCAATATTTTCCTCTTTTGAGACAGGGCTCTGCTCCTCTTGTGTCCTACTGACAGCTTTGGAAGCTCTCAGCATGGATTTGTTTCTAGGACACTGTATAATTGTGTAATTTGGCAAAAAATAATAGTAGGATTTTGTATAGTATTTCTGGGGGTGTAGTGTGGTGTGGGTGGTTCTCTGTTAAATATTATCCAGTAAGCAAAAGAAATTATTATTATTTTATTTAATTATTTAATTAATTATTTAAATTATTAATAATTATTTAAATTATTATTCTTTTGTTATTCTATTATGCTGAAATTTACTATTCATTAATTTTTGATTGCTGAATAGCTGAAACAGCTAGAATTGCTGTTTGGTGATGTATCTGTAATGTTACTTTTCAGTAATTACTACTCAGGTGTATTTCTGTGTTAACATTCACTTAGTATATAAGTTCACTGGATGTATTCCTATAGGCCCAGTTTTTTTCTTGTAAAAACTTGATCCCTATAGGATCAAGTTTTTACAAGAATTTTCTCAGAAAGTCCTTTTTCTTTTCTATTTTGAGTGATAATAGAAGAAACTTCATTTTCTGTCTCCTTTACTAGTTGTTCAGTTATCGAGTTCATTAGTAAAAATTTCTACAGGAGAACACCTAATATGCACTACTTCCATTTGCTGCCTTTTTGAGTTACAGCTGTTCTCATTTTTAAAAAAGTTAGGCTGACATTACATTTCTTTGAATGTCGAGTAGTGGAATTTCATCAAATGTGTTACACTGTATAGACATGATGACTCTCTGCATGCTTATTTTTCTTTGCAAGCTTTCTGTGTCATTTTTTTAGATGTATTTTGTTATATTTTTTCCATTCTGTAACAGGATTCTGTAAAAGGCCTAATTAAATGAGACTGTACTAAAAGGATTTGCTTTATGATCTCCCTTTTTTCTTTCTGTCTCTCCCCAGTTACTCAGTTACAGTGCAAGAGTCATATCCACATCCTTTTGATCAGATTTACTACACCAGTTGTACTGACATCCTAAACTGGTTCAAGTGCACACGACACAGGTGATGTATAAATCCTAATATTGTCAATTTGCTGATAATTGTTAAGAATCTTGACTCAAAATCAAGCATCATATGTAGGATTTTATAGTTGTAGTGTCCACCCTGTCTAACTGCTGTTATCTGTGTCAGCTGGAAAATGCCTGTCCAAGCAATGTCACATAATTTTTATTAGCAGGTTTTTTGGGTGTACCATCCCATGGAGTGCTAACAGAAAGCAAACAGCTTGGGAAAAACTAAATCCTCCAGACCTTGCAAGGTGTATTTGTTCAGAAATATCACAGGGAACCCTTGTAGCTTGCAGTGTTGTGTTCTGGGGGAAGTGAGTGTATGCTGCTTGAAAGAAAAGTAAAAGGATTTGTTACAGGAAACTTCCTGTGCAAGCAGAAAGCAAGCAAGGATTGAATGATTAAAAACTGGTGACATCTGTAAAGGGCATTTTCCTCAGAGGAATATGCCCATAAGTATGAACCATCACAAGTGAACAAGTCCCCATTCTTTTCCTGTTTTTTGACCATCCATGAACCTAAGGCATGTCAGGAAACCCCTTGGACTCTTAAAATCAGCAACAGATAAATCAAGACAACTTGGAGCACTTTTTTTCTTTTCTTATGACACCTGAATGTTTTTTAAGATGTGTAAGAACACATTGTGTCTTGCCTCTGAACCAAGGTATGTGACAAACACTCCTTCCTCTCTTTAGGATCAGTTACCGCACTGCCTACAGACATGGCGAGAAAACGATGTACAGGCGCAAATCCCAGTGCTGCCCTGGATTCTATGAGAGCAGGGAAATGTGTGTCCGTAAGTTCCGCTTTTTATTATCATTTTTTGGCTTTGAAACTCCTTCACTGTGCTGGTGGGACTCCCCTCTGATGGGTGGCTTGTGGAGGCTGGGTTGCAGGAGCTCAGTTACTCACCAGTGATGCATTTGCAGCTCTCGTTGGAGCCAGCTGGGGCTGAGCAGATGCAGGTGACAGGATGGACGGATTTCAGATTTCTAAGTGGCCAGCCAGCCTTCATGTTCTGGCTAATGATCATGTGGAAAATGCACTGTGCAGACATCAGTGTTTTAAACACAAGGTTTAAAACAAGGGAATTGGAAGTCTTTTCTCCTTGGAACAGACCCCAGCAGATCCTCATGCTGAACCTCTCTTGGGCATACAGAGGTCTGTAACAACTCTTTGGAGGTCTCAGCACCTTTTTTTTGGGTGGCACACACCTCTGTCTCCTCATCTAACCCAAAATTGGGAATATTTGTGTCTGGGGAGTCTGGAGGCAACCTTGGCTCAGTTCTTTCTCTCTCATTTGGCCTTGTGCAGACCTAGGGAGGTCTTAAAATGGTGTTTGATAAGAATATGTTTTATGTCCTGGAATCTGAAAAAAAAAAGCTTTTATCCAAAACATTTTCTGCTTGTGCAAAAGCAAGGTCAAAATATTTTTTAGAAAACTAATCTATCTGATATCAGATTGGCAATTATTTCAGCTTTTTTTTTTTTGTAATATGTGTACATTAAACTTACAAGAACCAATTTCTGACTACATTTGGTTATTATACAGCATGTGTGAATAATGATACTTAATTTTTTTATGAGGTAGAATACTTTTTGAAGTGTGTTACAGTTTGACTCGTGATGTGATGACAGGTGTGATGGTGATTCTCTTACGTGACAACAGCTTTTACACAGCTATAGCATATGTAGTAAATTCATTGTGTTAACACAATGATATTCAGAACCTGAAAAGTTCAAATACCATTGGACATACTAATTTTTTCAGTTACTACATTAAAATATGCCTGATAATGATACTCAGGACATATCTGCTCTGACTTCTGAAGTGATTGTGGAATGCCTTAGACTTTAAATGATGTGAAAATACAGATCCTTCAGTGTAGCTGAGTTTGCATTTATTTGACCTTGGAAGAAAGAGAGAGGCCTTCAGTCTTCATGATCTCCAGCTGGAGCGTTTCCATTGCTGCAATTTTATTTCCATGCTGGGTGGATTATTTTGTTCACCTAGTGGAAGGATGTAGGATGCCTCTAAAAGGCTAAAATCCTTGTGTTGTTGTTGATATTTTGTTGTTTTTTTGTTCCTTTATTTGACTTCTCAATTTAGAAAGGTAAATTAGAAAAGTCTCCTGCTAGATGGTTTTGGTATGACTCAGCATTGGGTGAATTGAAAGTTCATTGCTGCTTCTCAAAAATAATAGTAATCTGTGTTTTACTAGTTGTGCCATTTCATTTCTTCCTGTGGGTTGACAAGAAATTGTATTTTAATTTTAAACCCAACATTATATGCAGTCAGTACTCGGACAGTTTTGTAAGAGTGTAGTAAGTACCAATTCACTTTCACTAAAAGAATGTGCTTTGTGCTGTCCTCATGAAACTCCTGTTTACAGAGGATATAAATAATGCACAAATTTCTCCACTACTGCCAGCACTTCTGTAGAACAGTAGGTTAACTGGAATTCAATCTGTTATTTTACTCTTATGTTTAGACCTGATGCACTTTCTGAGATAATCTAAGTGCAGTTTATGTGCAGATACAAAGGCAGAACAGTAATTCTGTGAAGTTCTGTTAAGGAGCTGACTCCTGGCAGCTCCACCCCAGGCTGAGTGATTGGCTAAATTTCTTATTTATTCCAACAAATTTCCTGCCACTTGTCTGCTACTATCAGTGGCAATCCCCATGAGATTTGGCATGTGAATACTAGGCTTAGCTACAGACTAGAAACTTTTTCAAAAAGTATAATATTTTTTTTAGCATGTTTCTGAAAAGGAAGATTTCAAAGGTTTTAAGACATTTTCCAGTGGCTTTCTTGAGGATGGGCACAAAAGCAAAGTTTGATTGTTCCTGACACCTTGAACATTTACCTCACTTAGTTTCTAACATTGTCATACATTTCTAAGAACCTTAATGGAGAACTATGCCTGTTGAATTTCCTCAAAACATGAAATAGAAAATGCACCATCCATCCTAAGGTATAACTGGATATCGCTTACTTTACTAGCAATTAGCCATCAAACACAGGAAACAAGGATCAAACAAGGGGTATGTTCTAGTGTACAGTGTAAGAGTGAAGGATTTATTTGAAAAAAATATGTTTATAATGTAGTTTAACAGATAATTTATTTTTTCCCACGACAAATGCTCGTTTCAATTAATTTGGAGGAAGTTGGTGTTAAACCTTGCAGTCATTTAATTTATGTGCATAATCACATCCAAAGTATTTCAATTTTATGTTAACTGGTTTATGGCTGGCTTTTCGAAGTGAAAAAGCAACAGATCCTAAAATGCATGCATAAACTTACATCAAAGATAAAAATACATTTTTTCAAGTTTTCTTTTAGCATCAGATAATGAAGGCAAGAGTGTAGAAAAGATCTTGAAAAAACAATAAGGCACAAAAAAAAAAAGGCAAATAAGATGTAAAAGCCAACATGCAGGAGTAAATCCAGATTGCTTTTCATACAATAATTGAGCTTTCCCCTTCAAAAAAAAAGAAGATAGGGCAATTGCTGCCAGGGAGTTTTTGGTGCTTCTTTACACTGGTCAGTAAAAAAAGAAAACCCTTAACATAAAGTTTTTCACCTGCACCTGCATGAAAGTATTTTTTTTAATGCCATGCCAAACAATTCCATAGAAAACCAAGAGAAAGTAGTTCATCTCTTCCTGGTGTTATTTATGTCTTTTCAGCTTCTTCTGGATGATTTTTATGTTGTCCTCACCTCTTTGTAGTTCTGTGTAGTAAGTTTTGGTTCTCTTATCCCCGTGTCCACTGCATTATTTTTTTTTTGACATACGCTGTCTCTTACTGATGTAGGATTCACTTTCCAAGAATCAGTTAGCCCAGAAGGTGTCTGGAGAATAATTTCTTCTGCATAGGGAATAGGTTTTTATGTATATCCAGAATGTGGATCCGTGTTCTGACCGTGGCATGGGGGGCAGTGCAAGGAGCTAGGTCTCGTTTCTTGCAACTTCTTTATTTTTCTGTTCTGCTCCAGCTGTCTCATAGAGGAGGTGGTGGAGCATTGCCTCATTGTATTTAAGGCTCAGTGCTCAGAAATTTGGGCTGGGGATGTTTGCATTCCCTGGGTTATTCCTACAAGTGCTCACACTGCATGTTTACAGTGACCTGCTGTTGCCTCACGGCTTACTGGCAAGGTTTTTCACACATTTGGTTTGTGGAGAGCCTCAGTGCCCAAGGCAGCACTAACTAGGAGGGAATCTTCAAATATACAAGTGAATCACGTCAAGTTACAAGACTAATGGAAAATTGTGATGTATTATTTAAACTCAGTCTTTCCATAGCACATAAATAGGCAACAATGCTCTGTGTTAATGCCTTGCTTCATCAAATGTTTAAAAATTATTATTGTCCCTGTTGATTTCTAATGAAGATCATTTTAATGCACATCTAAAAAGTAGCTTGTTAGAAATAGTTGAGAATGAAAACCAAAGGCAGTAAAAATAAGCAGTTAGTGGCTGGGATCCCATATAATCAAATTTTTTTATTTTATTGATCTTTGTGTGGTTTTCCTTTTTCTTGGACACACTGAATGTAAAGATGACCAATGTGCTTCATCATCTTTAATTGAGAAAAACCCAGAAGTTGCAAGTGTTTTACCTTAATACCTAATTACTCTAGAACATTTTCAATCATTCAGAACCACCGTGATTCATATGTAGCCCCATTAAACTTATTTTTAGCATCTGCTTTGTCTTTTTCCCTGTGATAACTTTATATACATTTATATAGCAGTCAGATTTCCAGTTTCTCTGGAAATGTTGGTACAAAGAAAAATCTCATCCTGTGCACATGTTCTAAGTTTTATTGTTGTTTAAAGTGGAAGGAAATTATTACAGCACATGTATTTTGGAAAATTAGGGGTACTTTGTGATTAATGTGATGACAGCAAATTGTTGCTGGTCAGAGATTTTTCCTCTGAGGTGTATTATGTTCTCTCATTGATAATGCTGGATATCAAAGTCATTTCAGTTTTTTCTTTAGATGTTTCAAACAAAAGGTCTGTTTCAAAGGAAGACTTATCTTAGAAACGTGTTAGCGAATCATAAGAAAAAAAGAAAATAAGTGCACCCTGTTTGGCACTCAGAATAAAGGTTGCAGTGATTCATGAGGTTTATATGTCATGCTTTACTTCAATCACTGCCACTGTTTGTTTATTCTTCAATTGAACTGTGCAATCATTTGGAAAAGTTGATACTAAAATATCGGTGTGTTGCAAATCTTATTTTATCCATGCTGTTCCAAAAGAGCATTTCTTTGGATGCCTGCTGAAGTTCCCCTCTTTTTTCTTGGCATGAGGGTTTGCTGCAGAGTCAGAGGATGGTTGAGGTTGGAAGGGACCTGTTGGAAGTCATCCCATCAGGCAGGGCCAACCAGAGCCTCTTGCCCAGGACCATGGTCAGATGGGTTCCCAACCTGGATCATGCTTTGACTCTTTTTTCATTAAATTTGGACCATTTACTCAGAAGTGTTTGAGTAACACTAACACATTTTTAGCTGGAATCTTCAAACTTAGGAGAAATGGAATAGACTGAAGCAAAATATATTTTTAATAGACGCCACCAAATACACTGGTATTTATTTTGCTTTTGAGAGGTACTTGAGACACAAAAGAACGGGGTTAGGACTATTTTAGAGTATTTTAAAGAACGTTTTTCCTAGTGGTAGGAGTTCTGTAATTGTTTTGTTTTATTCCCTTCTCTGACAGCTCACTGTGCTGATAAATGTGTCCATGGCCGTTGCATTGCTCCCAACACCTGTCAGTGTGAGCCGGGCTGGGGAGGACCCAACTGCTCCAGTGGTGAGTTTTCACCTGCTTCTGCCTGTCTTGTACTCTTTCCATGGTGTTGTCCTCTCTTTTAGACAGATAATCATCAGTTCTGTGCTTGGGCTTTTGCCCTCTGATCAGGGCTTTTTTCTGAGTTATCAGGTTACTCTCTGTAACCTGATTTTCCTTCATTTACTTGCAAACACTGTTCCCACGTAGCAGCACTAATGAGCTTTTTTTTTTTTTTTTGCTCAGAGACATGCAGATTGCACAGTATCTGGAGTAAAGACATAGTTTTATTTTACATGTAAGAAAACCTCACAGTTTTCCTTTTACTAATGTGTGAAATTTGATGGTGCCAAGTCACATTTAAAAGCTATGAGGAAAGCCTTCCTAGCAACTCTGTCCTCCTTTTTCACTCTGACACTGACTCAACCATTTTTCCCTGCGCTCTTCACTCCCTGAACTCTCAATGTCTTTGCATTGTACTCTGGTCAAATTTCTCCTACTTCCTTCTCCTTTCCCTTTGCATGTGAAGGAGATGAGGAGAGTAGTATTGTGCAGAACACAAATCATTATCTTTTCTTGCCTTTGGCTGAAATACAGTTTCTCAGAGTAATTTCCCAATTAATTATAATTCTTTATTTATTCCAGCCTTATGGATATCTTTTTGAGGTCTTTAAAAATGTATTTTTGAGGCTAACATAAAACCACATATTTTTTTACAATCAAGCTCAAGGTGGGTCTCTGCTAGTGATTGAGCAGTTGAAAGAAATGTATTTTAGCCAACAATAAAAACAACTGTATTTACAAGTTAAAGTCCCTAGACCTTGTAAATCTCTAACCAACAAATTGCAAAGATACTACACTGCTAATTTACTTGGTACATGATTCCTATAAAATTAACAACTCTCATTTATCTTCCTTAAAAAAAGGAAATCTTTTTCTCTTCAGTTTTTAAACATGTTGCTATCATAATTCATCTGGAACTGATCTGTTGTTCCAGCAGCATATTTGTTGGCACGAGGAAGAATTTAACTATTTTTAAATTAACTACTACATTTGTTGTGTAGTTTTTGTGTGTTCTTACATAGGATTCATATATAGCTCCAAAGAAACACCCAAGTTTTGCATAAGGCATAAAACTGAAAGAGCCATTGTTCTTTCACAACAGAGTGTTGCTGTAAGACTGGTCTTAATCTGATGTACTGAATTGTCAAAATAAATTGTCAAAACATGCTATCTTTCTTTCTGAAAACCTTACGCATTAAGCTCTTCTGTAACTAATCAAACATGCAGAAGAAATGTGAATCATTAGACAGCACAGATTGCAAAAATACTGTTATTTACTGAGATTTTTCAAGCCTGAAAGTGTGCTTTAGATGAGACAGGAACCTCTAAATCTGTCTTTGGAAGTAACCCTTCCTCTCACAGGATTTCTGTCTGGTATCATTCACTCTGAGGACATGTGCAGCTCTTTTCCTCTGCTTCTTCCTCAGCTGGTTGCTTTTTGTGTACCTTTGAACAGCGACCTCTGGAGAGGCTGGTGATCCTCTGAAGGCTCCTGGGTTACCTGGAACTGCCCAAATTTGTTTGGGATTACTGGTGTAGCCATAGGAGAAGGGGGGTAGGCTGAGGAAGGGGATATTTCTGTGCACGGGCTACAGGAACATTTGTCCTGGGATTTATCCCCTTCTGCGTGGACAAACCTAAGAAAGTTGCTGATTTCAGTCGTTTGTCCTTCTGAGCTTGAGAGCTGATGTTTGCTGCTATCTGTCCATGATTTCCTTGTCTGAAGAGCAACAGCACAGGTCAAACTGAATTGAGGAATAATGGATAGTGTTGGAAATAACAGAAAGTGAGAGGGGCTTGGCTTTCTGAGCTTTCTTGTTGCCCTATGTAAAAGATTTTGATGCTCTGCTTTTAGTTGTATTTTCTGTATGATCCCCAACTTAGTTTTAAGTTTTAGTCGCAGAAAGGTACAATGATAAAAATAAAGATCTTTGCTTTTTTAAAATATTTTTTTTATATAGCAAGTTATTAATTCAGTAGGAATATATGCATGTTGCCCTACTGTAATAATGTCCATCAAATAATAATTTTCATTACTTAACTAAGTGGTGGAACCATATTTGAAAGACAGGCCATTGTCTTTGTAAGGCAGAGGTTCAGGGATTTTATGGCTGCTGATGACCAGATAAAATGCCCTGTCTGAAAAGGAGATATTATTCTCAAAGGGTGAGGTATTAGGCCAACTTCCAGATGCAGTTGTCTGTTCTTTTTCATGGATTCACACATATGGGAAGGAACTGTTCTACCTAGGGACCAAACATTTTGTAAAACTGCAAAATGAAACATTTTCTTCCAAATTGCTGTCCTATCTGTATTGGAATTGTTTATTCTCCTTACAAAGGAATTTTATCTGCAAGTATCTGAGGGCAGATTTAGTCCTGTTACAGCATCTGCCAACCCCCAAACTGATTTTTATCTGTTGTTTCTCAGGAGGGAATAAATTTTTTGGGTGACTCCCATTTCCTTTTGTAGCAAATATTACCTCCTTATTGCTATGACTCCTTGCCAGTTCCTGAATGGTTTAGGTTAGTGGCTGCTCTCAGTTTAGGGAGAGGAGGCCTTAGGTTTGACCAGAGTGCTGAGCCTGTCTTTTTTCAGTGCTCAGTTCTAACCCAGACTATAACTCTGCTCCTCACCACATCCTCTGCCTTTCTGAAAAAATTACATCCCAGCTGAGTGGGAAGCAGGATTGGATCTGTTCTTCAGCAAGGAAAACCTGAGTTGTGGCCTAGCAGTTTTGTTAATTAAATAACGTATCCTTGGGGAACATTTCCTGCATAAGGTGTAATTTTTCTTCAGTTGTTTTCTTTTTATTTAAAGGGAATAGAGTGTATTAGACAGTGAAAGTCAGTGTGAGGTGGTCAAGAAAGTGATAATGTGGATTTATCTGAGAGGAAGCACCACTTGGATCAAGAGATCATTCCTTTGTAGAACATTGCATTCTGGTGGGAGAGATGACAGTCATGCAAAACAATTTATTCTAAAGCAGATTTATTGACTGAACACAATAGTCAGGACAAGGGGGTGGACAGAAGATGTGTTGAGTGAGAGAAGCAAGTCAGTCAGAACAAAATCCATAAGTTATCAGTCCCCCTTTGAAGAAATACTTGTGAATTCCAGGAATATAAATTGGACAGTTCTGGGCTAGGGACAAGTGCAGTATAAACAAAAGTGCACAGAGTACTAAATGTAGGTTAAACAAATAGATTTTATTGAAGAACAAACAAACTGACGCAACTTTTCCCTCCCAAACTAAATTACTGTTTTCTCAAATTTTTAACTGGCACGTGTCTGATTGGGTTGTTTTTAAGAATGCTTTTGAGTACAGGTTGAGAATAGAATAGTCTTCTGAAGAAGTTGTGCTAATAGTTGAATTATCTGCTAATGTCTGTGTAGATGTGGAGGTGATCAAACCCTATTGTACATTTGTAATTTATGTTTTTCTGCCTGTTTTCTGCTCACACTCATACAACACTACTTTATATCTATTTATAAATGTTATTTATTTATATAGTTTATATATATATGATATTATTTATATTATTATCCATATTATAATGGATAATACATGAACCTGGTTGTCAGTTTTGGGTGAGTGGGCAGTTCAGATGGGTGTCCTTTATATCTATTTATAATTTTTATTTATTTATAGATATGAGATATTATTTATATTTATATTATTATCTACATTATAATGGATAATACGTGGACCTGATTGTCAGTTTTGAGTGGGTGTGCAGTTCAGTGGGTGTCCCATCCACAACCAGGACATCCATTTTGTTTTTCTTCTCATGCCTAGCAGTCTGCAGATAATTCCTTCAAAATCAATAGGACACTTTCTGGATAAGCTGGAGCAGAGGCAAAAATCAATATTACACTGACTAGTCTGAAATTGTTATAGCCTTGTGATCCCCTCCAGCTGGCATGAGTGGTAAAGCAAAAAAGGAAGTGACATGTCTTTGGTTTGTGACAATGGGAGTGGGATTCTTCCATTTTTATTGTGCTGAAGTAATCTTGATACTTGTTTGAATCACTGGGATTCAATTTGTAATTTGATTCTGTTGGTGATTAGCAGAGCTTTATTGGGACTATAGTCTGAAGTCACGGGAGTAGAAAAAGTGGCATGAAGACATAATTTGTCTCTGGGGTTTTGTGAAGCATGAGAAGAAAATTGGATTTTTTCCTTAATACATTAAGCTGCAGGTCTTGGGCTTGCACCTCAGAGAAACCTTTACCTTGAAATGGGTTTTATTAAGGTAACTTTTAAACCACAGTAGCTCTGCTACTATCAGATTTCCTTCACAGCCGTGGGTGTTTTGTAAAGTTCGCAAATTCCGTGAAAATCTCGCTGTTTTCTTCATGGGACTTGGCAGATGCAGGCCACGGCAGAAACTGGATCCCTTGGCACTGCTGTGTGTGAGACACTCACGTGAGCCACGGGCAGTGCCAGTTTCCCAGTGCAGCCTGGATTTCCTTTAACCCTGCAGAGGTGGATGTGTGACTTTCCCAAGTGAGGCAGCCCCCGTGGAACCTGCCTGGAACCACCTTGCACACTTTGATGGCACAGAGTCCTCCTAAACTGAGCTTTTTCTGCTCCAGGGCATTGCTTTCCCTTTTATTTTTCCTTTTTTTTTTTCTTTTCTTTTTTTTTTTTTTTTGACTAACGCAGCTTGCAAGATACGCTTAGGGAGTTAGCTCATCCCTGAGTTTTCCAGGCCATCCAGCAGGCTGCAGAAATAAGTTCTGGTTTTAACCACATCCTTGCATTAGGAAGGCTTGGTTCCCAGAACTGGGGAGCTGGTAAACACACAGGCAAAACTGCAGAGTGTCCTGGCAGACAGCTATTTTACTTTTATGGAAAGTGTGGAGAAATAGCTTGTTCAAGTAGTGCAGAGCTGCCCCCAGCCCAGCGCCCAAGCAAAAGTGCCAGCAGGTCACAGACAATCTTAAATTTGACCTGTTAGTATTTAATGTGTCTTCCCTATGTTCACTGCCCATAATTCTTCTGTAATTATTGCTGCTGTAACTTCCCTGACTGACTTCTCCTCAGTTTTTCCAGCTGAACACATCATTTTCCCCTTTAAGGAGGCTGAATACCTTTGAGTTGAGAAACTAATGCACCAGCAAGTCAGATGAGGTGCAAATAGGAAAACCAGATATTAATGGAAGTTGCCATCACCTTCAATTTTAACAGTCACTGCAGTGTCACTGTGGTAGGTGGCATCAAAATTTCCAGGACTACATAGAACCTCTGCTTGCCTGGATGTTCAGTACAGCTATGCATTTGAAATAATAATATTCTTATGTTTAGTATGTCTTTGGTGCTATGAACCATTTTGGTTTGGAGGCCCTAAGGAAATTAATAAGTTTTATGGCGATGTGTCAGAATTTTGCTTGATTACAGTATCACTCTTTAAGCAAAAGTAGAAACAAAAAAATTGCTTTCTACAAAACAGAGTTACTAAATTTACTTAGATTGAGATTTACTTAAAGGAAGGCATTCCAGTAAATGGTGATAGTTTTATTGCTTTGTAAAATTTTTTCTGGACCAGAGAAACTTTTCATTTCTGCTTTTCAACGTTTTGGAAACCCAGTAATTCATACTGTTTGCATAAGCTGATTTTTTGACTAAGGTCTGTGTTGGTTGTTTTTTTCCCTACTAACGGTGCCTAAGTATTTTAAGTGCTGATTTCATTTCAATCTGCCTTATATATTGGTGAACTTATATATTTTCAGTGGCTCGCTTAGTAGGTTTTCAGGGATGTGAGGGATACCATTTGTGGCCAATTAAAAAAAATTTAAGATGACCTTCAAGTCATTGCAAAAAAAAAAAAAAAAAAAAGGAAAGAAAAAAAACTAACTTATGGTTCTACAAGGATATCTGTGCAAAATCAGGTCATGGGAAGGATGTAGTACAAACAGGTTCTTAAAAATTTTCCTGTAATAATAATTATTTTTAACAGGTTTTATCTCAGTAACATGATAAAATGAACACCAACAACCATCTGTGTGTGTTTTCCTTATCAATTATCCATCCTTGTGTTCTGCTGTCCAAAGCACTTTAAAGAGTCTTGGAAATTTATGGCATGTGAAAGGCATATAGTTCCAGTCTTTCATAAGATCTGAAAAACACATTTTCATTGTTCTTCCACTTCACGGATCAAAAGGCTTTTATAAAGTAAACAAGAAAAAAACCCTGAATTAAGTTTAAGCTTAGCGTTTTGAATAAAAATCCTTTCTTATACACAAAACAAAAAGTAACAATGAAAAATATGCCACAGGCTAAAAGGCCTACAGTATTAACAAATGCAATCAGAGAGAAACAAAGGACTGAAAGAAAATTCCAGATCCAATAGAAATGGCATTCTGGAAAAAAAAATTCCATGCATTTTTGTGTCTGGGATGTAGGTAAAGTAGGTCTTTTACTAAAAGACATTGGTATTTTATAATTAGTATGAATGATTCTGTGAAGGAAAAATAGAAGTTTTTATTAATATGCATGTGTCATTTTCATAGCATTTTGAAATTACTAGAACAGAGCAAAATAAAAAAAATTATATGGAGAATAATCCATGGTTTTATGAAATAACACGTTGAAGGTTTTCAACAGGATGTTTTTATTCTAGTTTTCAGAGTAGCTGGCTTTGTTTCCTGGCTTTTTTGACTCATCTCTGAAGTTTCTGTTTGCCATGTTCCACATTTGCTGTACAGGCTGACAGACAGGCTGATGTCACCAAGATGTTAATGCATCTGGTCAAATTTCAAACACACTTTGAATATTTATAGCTTTCAAAATCAGCAGGAATTTACTTTTACTCAGATTAAATTCCAGTTGGGAGAATTATTATCTGTTTCCTACCCTGCAGAATTATCCTAAGGGAAACAAGAGCAATCCATTTAGATCTGCAGATGGAAATAGCAGAGAGTAGTTTCAAGAGCACTCTCTAAACTTTCCAGTAGGTGTTATGTGAGTATGATCAGTGATAACATCCATATTTTTGTCTTTTTTTTCCTTACAAAATCAACAGATTTCCCTTCTGTTGGCTCTTGGAAGTCACACCTTGGGGCATGCCCAGGGATTAGCAATCTTGTTTGTAGTAAAGAGACTCCCAGTGGAGTGCTCCTTTGGATAAATCAAAGTTTTCTCAATATTGTTCTTTTTTTACTCACACTGTCTATGGTTGGCCATCTGTGACGGAAGGGAAGAACAGGGAAGGATGTTGAAGCTGTGGGCAGCTCCAGTTTGTTTTACATGCTGAAACAAGGGAAATCACCTTTCCCTTACTAAAAGCTGTAATTGCTTGAAACTTTCTGAAGGATCTGTGTTGGAAGTTTTGAGGGCAGAGAGACAGGAATATGTATTTGTGCCAGTGTTAGGTTACTTTAAATTTATACTTCACAATATTGCATTCCAAGGGAGGGAGTATTTACTCCCTGCTGTCTGTGGTGGGGAGTTTTGTTTTCAGTTTTTTTAAAAGGCCATAAAAATACATAAGCCTAATGAAGTGATAAGAATCTCCTCTGTTTTCAAACAGTGGTATGTATTTCCAGGAACACACTGCAATGTGTCTTGTGTAAAGATGGGTAAGATAGACTAAAATCTCATTTAGTTGTCTTGGTACTACATATGAGAGACCTGCAAGAAACTGACAGCAAGGGCTGTAAATCTTAGTTTTGCTGTAGTTCTTCTCCCTCCCCAATGGTAGAAAAAGAAGTGATCTTTAAACATAGCATTGCAATAAACATTGTCTGGCTTGACTATGAAATTATAAGAGGTCTTTCTTCTGAACTGTTCTTTGGCTTGATCTGATAGCCTTATTTGTGTATTATAGGTCAGCCTTTAGAGAAGTGCAGAGTTTTAGGTGATCAAGGTGGGTTTATCAGGATGAACTGGGAATTGTTTGAAGTTTTTTTGTTGCCCTTTAATGAAATCAACATTTTTAAGAAGCAGGAAAAAACCTTACAAGCATGTGACCATATTTAGTTAAAAGTGTTTTTTGTTTATAAAGACCAATAAAGTAGTTGCCAAATTCTACCCATGTGTTCCAGATTGTTAGGAAAAAATCATCTACAAAGATAAATTAAAATATCAGAGCTCCAGACACCCCAGTTTGTAAATTACAAAAACCGTTTGCACAAAACCACATTTAACCCAGCACAATAACAATGTGCATTACAGTTATTTTACAAGGAAATCATTTGCTATGCAGGACAACTTTACGTCTTCAAAGATGCTACAAAAGGCCCCAAATTGGTAGCAGTTTCCATCACAGTTTTCAGTTTTTTCTCAAAGATTGTTCTTTTACCATTGACTCCTTAAGCGTCTCCCTATTTCTCGAATCACTTGGCCCTCAGTGTCAGCAAGAATTTTTATTCTGGTAGACCTGCATAGTCTTGGAGATTCTTACCACAGTGCTCATGTTAAATAGAATTTATGCAATGCAGTGCTCTTATTCCAATTCCTGCTTTTGCTCAACAAAGCAGAGAGCAAAGTTCTCCTTTGGTGTCTGTGGCATTGTGTGATGTGCACAGTGCATACTGTGGTGACAAAAAAAAAGATATTCCCAGATGAATAATAAAAGGAAAATATTATAAGAGGATGTGACATTAATACCGCAGTGTTAAAAGTGGTGTTTATGTGTATTTTGTTTTTTCCCCTACAGCATAAGGTGAAGGCAGAAAGGACCCTGTGAATATGATACAAAAGCTGACAGAGAGACTAACTAATTCTTCTGTTTAAAACATAAAAAATACCTGAGGGTGAATATAATGTGTGAAAGGCAATGAGCGCCTTTTGTAAAGCAGGTGTTCTGTGTAAGACAGAGCAACAATAAGCCAGTTCTGTAGGATCAACACAGAAAATTAATACTGGTTTCCTGGCTGGGTTTGGCACCTCTGAGTGGTTCAGGCTTTGATTGGGGCTGAGATACACCAGCCCTGTGCTGAAATAAATCTGAACATTCCCTTGTCTCTGTGCTTTGCTCCCCTTTCCCCTTTTGCTGACAGAGATGGTATCACAGCTCTGCATCTGTTAGAAAATCGGTGTATGAGGATTTTGCAGGTGCCCGCTTGTGGTGTGTGCCTGTGACCTGGGTGCAGCCAGCACAGCTCTGCTCATTAAACTACTGCTGACACTCTGTAACATGGCAATAGTCATTAACTAACTCCAGGAATATCCAATTCCACCAAATTAGCAGATATATGTGACTTTCAGACCAGCTTTCTCAGCGTTTGAATCCTAGAACTAGTCTGATGTAATAATTGTATAAAAGTAATCCAGACTTGCCACAGGAAATATTTCTACCTTTTGCCTTTTTTTGTAGTAATAAACTGAGCATCAGTTTCTGACAAATCACTCTGATTTCCTATGGAGAATTTTATTGATGATCAGTCAGGGGAAATAGAGGTAAAAAGACCTGATTTATCCATCTCATTCAGTATTATTATTTATTCCCCTTAATCCTGCACATTTCTCCACAGTTCTGCCCATAAGTCACAGGTGGATGGAAAGCTGGTGACAGACCTTGTGTGAAGGGTTGTGGCAAAACTGCACCGTGCTGGGGCCACCACTGGAATGTAATGAAAGATTGAAAAGTCAATGTTTGTTATTCACCTGATCATTGCCGGGAGAGTGGTCCTGAGGCTGGGTGTTTGCCAGCCATAGGATGTGCTTTTATTTTAATGATTTCCTGCAAACATAGTGAGAAGGTCATGCCAGGAAACTAATTAATGGTTATGCACTGGGCAGTGCATCCTGCCCAAGTGAGGCTGGGTGCTGGATGAAGGGGCAGATGCTTGGTAGGAGCAGTTGCTGGGCCCTGTGGCTCTCAGACTCGTTGCACTGAGTGTTCAGGAAGCTGCAAAAATACTGCTGGCTGCACCAAATACCCCATTCCCAGCAGCTGGTGAAAGAACACCACCTCTCACTTACCAGCCAAGAATAAATCTCTTGCCAGTCCCTTCTTTGTAGCAAGGGCATGTTCTGGCTGCCTCCATCCTTGCCTGAGCTCTGCCCTGGAACAGTTGTGGTGTAGCAATCAGTCTGAATTCTGCTGTTTATCAGATGTGTCTGGAGAGGGCCTTTTGGGTTTTGGTTGTTTTTTAAAAAAATAAATTATTACTATTACTTGTTTTATTTATTAATTAATATTTCCATGGGGAATGGCAACATTTGAAATTTTGCCTGAAATGAAGACTTTCATCTGAATGTAGACTAATGTGTTAAAAAAATATATAGATATAAAAATTTAGGGGTTTCTGCTCTGTCATGATAGAACCCATGACTGTCTCAGGCGTCTTGACAGCCATACATGTATTTTTTATACCCAAAATAGCTAGTTTCCTGCCCGGTTGAGCAGGAGGATTACATGTTCTACTCTATACAGACATGTTGAAAATGTTTAAAGTTATCATGGGGCAAAAGGCAATTTGAGAGATGCAGTGTGCTGTTGGCAGCAGTGTTTCACAGAGCTGTTGTAGGCCTGTTGTTTGTCCGCAGCAAAACCCACACATCTTTAAGGACAGAAGCCAGTAATAAGATGGGCAGTTGTCCTTACAGCCCAGCAGCATTGCTGGATGTTTATAATACATAACACCGCTTTCTGTTGCTCTCTGTTTTATTGTGTGTAAGTGCTCACAGTATCTCCATTTATGGATGCATGTTCTAGTGACCTATACTGGGGGTGGGGGGGGGAAAACCAACCTTAAGGAGTGGATTCTTGAAAAGACCCTAATTCCTTTTTGTTAGTGTAGCCTGGGTGAACAGCTCTTACAGCTGAATAATTCCTACCCCGAGGAGCATTCTTGAATTACTTTGCATTAGTCTAGGAAAGTGTGGCTGTTCTCTGCCTGGCTTTTTTGCCCCAGGAGAAGACTGGGAGAACAATGGTTGTCAGTCTCCAAGAGGAGAGCCTGGGCTTACAGTCGCTGCAATTGAAGCTTTCCCATTGTGCTGCTGTTATCAACAGAACATAAAAATAAAATCAGATCATTTGACCATATGATTAACACATTCCTGTTGAACTCCAGGTGACCCTAATCTCCTGGCTCTTTACAGAACCTCCTGTGTTTCTTAGGATAAAATTTCTTCCTTAACATTGAGTTCTTCTTTTGATGCTGAAATACCCTCTGAATGGTTTGCTTATAGGGCTTTAATGGGATGCATTGGGGCAGACAAGAAAAGATGGATTTGAGTGATCATAAAGACGCATTGGATAATCAAATTTGTAACATCCAGATGAAGTTTAACCACATACTTGTTAATTTCCTATTGCTTGGTGAAGTGCTTCTTGTGTTTTCTTTTGCCCTGTCAGTGTATTTGAAGATTGCAAAGGAAATATTTGCAATTACATGAACAAGTAGGAATTCTTTGATTTGCCCAAAATCATAAGTCTACCCTGAGCAAGCTTTGCAACTTCCTTGTGGGATTAAGAGAGTTGTTGGTGGATTTTGACTACATTTTTTAAGTTAGCTAGGCTTCCCTCTGTAAAGGGAAGCTCATGGCTTGATGGTGGAGAGTTATAGTGAAGTGTCACAGACATGTTTTATGGAAAATCCTTTCCTTAGGATTTTTCCTCCTGAGAAGCTGAAAGGCCTCAGGAACAAAATGTAAGCATTGATTATCTGCTGCTGTGGAATGCAACAGGTGGATCTGTCATTGGTCTCATGTGGTTGTTTCTAATTAATGGCCAATCACATTCAGCTGGCTTGGACTCGCTGTCTGAGACACAAGCTTTTGTTATCATTCTTTATTATTCTATTCTTAGCTAGCCTTCTGATGAAATCCTTTCTTCTAATCTTTTAGTATAGTTTTAATATGATATATATCATAAAATAATAAATCAAGCCTTCTGAAACATGGAGTCAGATCCTCGTCTCTTCCCTCATCCTCGGACCCCTGTGAACACTGTCACAGTGAAGAGCTTTGAGAATTAAGAGATTTGAACTTGTATTTAGTTTTCAGCCTCGTGTTTATAATGTTGGCTTTTCTCGAGAAGAATAAATTGCATAAATCACAGAAACAAAGTCTGATCTGCCTGCCACAATCCTTAAGTCTTGGGTAAATGGTTGTTAATTGCTGCCCCGAGATGTGCAGGATGTCTCTGTTTCAGCCCGTGCGGCTGAAGACCAAGTCAGAGCTCTTCACTTTTCGGTCTTGAGGTTATTTATTAATTCTTATCTATAAAATTTTCTTTCTGCCCAGCTGACGTCTGCTTAGCAAGGCAGCCACAGGCACTCTGACTGCCCCTGAGGCGGTGTTGTCTTTTTATACTACAAACTGCTTACAACATATTTACAATTACTTTCCAATACCTATCACCTATGTTAGACAGGTTCTACTCTAAACCAATCCCAAAATGCCAACATCACTGCAGAAAATGCAGAACAAGAACAAGAAGAAGAACAAAAAGAAGAAGAAGAACAAAAAGAAGAAGAAGAAGAAAGGCTAGACATGCCCAGATTCCTCCATCTTGTCCCCATAACCCCCATACCAAAAATCCTAAAATTCCACATTTTCACCCTGTGATAATTTTATTATTACACCATTCAAACCTCTGTGACTTTCATGTCCTCATGCAAAGCTGGTAACTTGCTCCACGGGTCATAATCAAACCCATAGGTGTTCTGGGCTGCATGCCAGGGTCTCTGAGCCCCCCAGTGGGGACCTCAGCAACTCTGGACACCCGGAGGGATGTACTGAGTTCCGACACTTAAGGACCAAGAAGTAGAAACCATTCCCCTTCCATAACTTCTTTCTTATTGCTGCCCAGCCAACTCACTGCGCTGTCACCACAAAAACTCGTTCTAAAACTTTTCTCCCTCTGCCTGTTTAGCGTGCGACAGCGACCACTGGGGACCTCACTGCAGCAGCCGCTGCCAGTGCAAGAACGGGGCCCTGTGCAACCCCATCACGGGGGCCTGCCACTGCTCTGCAGGCTTCAAGGGCTGGCGCTGCGAGGAGCGCTGCGACCCCGGCTCCTACGGCAACGACTGCCACCAGAAGTGCCAGTGCCAGAACAGAGCCGCCTGCGACCACGTCACCGGCGAGTGCCGGTGTCCCCCCGGATACACCGGCGCCTTGTAAGCAGTGCCCGTGTTGTGGGTTTTTTTGGGGTGTTGGAGAGTTTAGATTCCATTTAGATTCTCCATTCTGAGCTGGGAGGTTTGGGCAAAGCCATGTTGCAGGGTGCGTTTAGGTGTGCGGCCAAGAGGAAAAAAACCCTTGATCCAGATGGGTAAAAACGCACAAACAGGAGCAGCAGAGGGTTCTTTGTGGCTGTCAGTCGGGCCACAGGTTTGGGAAATGGCATTGAATTATGGAGTTGTTTGGCCTTGGTCATTCCAGACCTGTGTGAGCAGCAGGGAATGAGTGCCAAACTGTGTGTAAAGAGGTGCCTTGGGAAGGAGTAATTCCTAGAATGCCAGGTCTGTTTCCTTAGATCCGTTGTGTGGGTGCCGCACAACGCCCGGGGCGCATCTCTCTGCTCTGTGCTCCGCGCTTTTTGGCTGGAAGAGCTGATGATGATAGCACTGGAAACAAAGCTGGGGCCTGTGGTAACGGGTGTCTGTGCTGTCCCCACCCTGTGCACAGCTGTGAGGACCTGTGTCCCCCCGGGAAGCACGGCCCACAGTGCGAGGAGAGGTGCCCGTGCCAGAACGGAGGCGTCTGTCACCACATCACCGGGGAGTGCTCCTGCCCGCCGGGATGGATGGTAAAAAAAATGCTCCCTGAAACCCCCACAGCCCCCCCAGAACTTCCATATTTGTACATCTCGACAGGGGGAAAAAAAAACAGGGTAGCAAACGAGGATAGCAAATGTGGTCTGCTTGTAGCCAGGAGTAATGAGAAACATATTTTAGCATAGGGGACTGAAATAAAATGCTTGCGAAACCATCTGTTACCGAAAACGCTCCAGTTCTGCACTGCCTTTTTAACTGTATCAGATTCTGGGAAGCAAAAGACATGAATTGTGATGTGACAAGGCAATATCCTTTAGATCTTGCCTGGGAGTCTTTGGTTTCTGTTTGTAGGTTGATATTACAGGGAGATGACATCATTTTGTTTATTAATAGTGCAGTTTATGCCTGTTTTTTATGTCCAATGTGCAAGGAAAAAAGCCCAAAACCTCTGCTAGTGTGTTCACTGTTGGGGAGGAGATGGGACATCAGATCTTTGACATTATCTTTAGGCTTCCTTCCCTTTTATCAAAGGGTAGGGAATTAAGACCTGACCTTGCAACTGCAAATTACCTTCACTTGCTATCAAGCTGCCTGCTCTGAGTTGGAAAATAATGCAATTTGAAGGTGATCAAGGCCCAAATAAATTCTTTAAGTGCATTTGCTGATAATATTGATCATGAGCATTTGACAATACTTTCCATTTGAATGTTTCTTTTGTGTGAAAATTCATATTTACTGATAATTTAATTACATATTATATTATACTGAGAATAAGCTGTGGCAGAGGCCAGTTTTTCTCCAAGTAGAGAGCATGCTGTAAAATACAATCTCTGGTTGTGAGATTCAGTAGTGCACCTGACTACCCAGCTTGGAATATGGCCATTTTTACTTTCTATTGCATTTCATGCTAGAAGAGCAAAATTATTGGTCATGGAATACAAATGTTTGCATAAATTCTTGACTCCCCTTTATCTGCCTAAACAGAGCTACTAAAAATGAAGCAGTGAGGAAAACTTGATACTCCTAGTGTGTGTGTTAATTAATACATGACTGTTTAGACCTTTGACTAATTTTCCATTCCAAGTAATTATTTAAGTATAAGTTTTCATTTTAGAAGTTTCAGTTTCGTGAAACACTGTTTTGTCAGTGTAACCTTTTTTTTTTTTTTTTTTTTGTAGGGGAGGTTTAAGGTAGCCAGGTGCAAATTCTGCGGTGTCTTACATTAGATGAAATACCTGGGTGTCTTTTGTCTGATGAATTGCCTGTAAATACCTTTTTCTTGAAATGGTTTCTTAAAAGTCTTGGGTTCTGATGTTTCCCTCACCACCCAGGTGCAATTAATTCCAAGGATGTAAAAGGCAGTGCAGAAATTCAAAACCCATTGAAAGGAGCAATCATGCTACTTAAGCTTTTAGGATGTGCTGCTTTAAGTGAAATTGCAAACAGCTTTTTCATTCATCAAAAAAAAAACCCAAAAACTTACCATAAAGTAGAATAATTGGGGCATTAGAGCAGCTGCTGATTCTTACACCTCTATTCACTGGAGGGCATTCCTGGGTATATTGATATATAGTACTCCTGGTAAATAAATTGGGAAGAGATTGACATCAGTTAGTCTTTTATGTGTCAGTGTTTTCACAGGTGCTTAGAGAGAGTGTTTTTTATGAATGTTTTACTTCCAACATGGAAATCCTAGAAGATTATTCCTCCAGTGCTGGAACATGCCCCACATTTAAAGCTGGAGAAGGGTCTGGCATTTCCAAGATCAGCACTGGGAGAGTAATACAGCATGTCCTTGATCTTCCTTCACTTCTTCCTTGTCCATTCAAGCTTCAGTCCCAACCCTAAGACTTCTCTTCTGCGCTCCCAGGGCATGGTCTGCGGTCAGCCTTGTCCTGAGGGTCGTTTTGGGAAGAACTGCTCCCAGGAGTGCCAGTGCCACAACGGAGGCACCTGCGACTCGGCGACGGGCCACTGCCACTGCAGCCCAGGCTACACGGGGGAACGGTAAGGAAAACCCATTCCTGCCAGGCTGCTCAGCCTGGAGGGCTCTGCTACAGCAGGGCAACTTCAGAAGCTGGTAGGAGGAGCAGTGGAAGCATCTGAGATATGATTGAAAATGCTGATTTTGGTGATGAAATGTTTGCTGCCTCACTCAGCTGAGGCCGGGTTGCAAGTTGAAAGTCCATGTGAAAGAACACTTCCTGTGAAGGAGCTGCTGGGCTTCACTGTTTGCCTGGCACTTCTTGTGAGTCTTCCTCCCTTGGAGTGTCGTGCAGAATGGTGCAGCCTGCGCTGTGGTGGAGGGGTGAGGAGGGAGGCTCGTGGGTTTGTGCAGATGTCTGGCACTCACGGCAGCGAGGGAGGCTCGTTCAATCCCTCTTCAAAGGCTGCAGGCTGGAGGGTTGTCTCCTAAAAATGCCCTGCTCAAATGAGATGAAACATTTCATTTTCTGATGGCTGTTAAGTCAGCTTTGGCAGATTGGAAAGATAGTAGAGTGAGACATCACTTTTGAAGGCAGTGGAAAGTGATGAAAGAACATTTTCCTGCGTGTATTTTAAGCAGCACACAACTCATTTTCAGGAGTCAGCAGCAGCCTGATCACTGGGGTCAGTCCAGGGGATCCCTGCCAGCAGCTGTGGGCTTTGTAACCGTGTGCACTCCTCACACCAGCGTTCACAGGACGTGAGAAGTGCTCTGCCAGATATAATGTGGAAAAAGGCCTCAAGAAGAAGAGGAATAATTAGCCCAGAGACATTTGCATGCCAAAGTTATATTTGTGTCTGTGGAGAAACAGTGCAGAAGGTGGTAGATGTATTTAGGCTGACATAGACAGGGGCTCCAGGGAAAATCAAAGGAGTAACCACACAAGTGTCTACACACTGGTGTTTCTAAAAGTAATTAAATTTTTCGTATTGTAATAATTTAAATCTGACTTTCATCTGAAATGCCTTACAGTTTGCAGCATTTTGATCACTTTTGCAGATCTGAGCCTCCTTCTTTTCCTGCAAAAGAGGCTGTATTTTCAATTCTTTCATTTTTCGAGATGGTTCCAAGGGCAGGAAGGAGTCAGTGGCAAGGTTATTATTTAAATAAGGACCTGGTCCTTATTTCATGTCAGAGAGCTGCATGGGCACTGTCTGAGTAGCCCATACACACCTCCTCCAAAGAGATGGGTTTTGCAAGTTAAATTAAAAAAAAAAAAATCTGGGTTAAATTTTTTCTGCTTTGGCTGAGGTTCCTGGTTGCCATTTGAAGAAAATTCTTTCATAGCTTTATTTGTATAACTTCATCAGGACACATTGATGCAGGATAATTAGCTCTATTATTATGCTGTTAGTTCAACTATTATACTACACCTCAGGAGGAAAGAAGATTTTATTGATAAAAAGTTAGGACAGAGTTACAAATACCTTGAAACTTCTGGGTATCAGCCTCAGATTGAGAAAAGTACTGCGGAAGCATGAAACAAACATGTCTACTCATTTTACTTCAGTCAGAGGGCTTTGCTAATTTCTGTTACATTTTGCAGTTCCTTGTATCATGTGTCTTTGAAATTCTCATGTAATGAGAAAACAAACCAAAACAAAAAATGTTTGTAAGATTTATAAGAAAATTTATAAGAAAAACAGAAAAAGAAAATAAATAAAACTATTAATAATGTGTTATATTATCAAGTAGTATTTTTTACAACCTGTAACTTGACTGGCATTCAGAATTTAACAATTCCTTTTTAGAACACATGAAAGACAAAGCTGAAAACATCAAACTCATAAGACATAGAGAAATGAAATTGGTATCCAGAAGATCATTAGTTTATGATCTTGCAAATTTGAGAAGCAGGATACTGAAATTTTATTTTCTAGTAGTCAGATTAAAGATAGAGACTGATCTTTAGGTTAAACAATGTGTTCCATCTATGAAAAATTAAGGAAATTAGTCTTTTGGCTGAACAGATTAATTTATGTCTGTTGTCTATCTTCTCAAAACTCTGTGAATGAGAAAGGAAAAGTTTGGTGAAGTCTCTTTCTTAAGATGTATTTTCCTTAAGCAGCAACAAAAAACACTGCTACTTCCCCATGTGGGTTAAACTCAAATCTTTACTGATTTTCATTTTCATCTGTCAGA
Source organism: Camarhynchus parvulus (assembly GCF_901933205.1). NCBI lineage: Eukaryota > Metazoa > Chordata > Aves > Passeriformes > Thraupidae > Camarhynchus > Camarhynchus parvulus. The sequence goes on from NC_044601.1 coordinate 4,474,656, forward strand.
AAAATGAGATGAAAAGAAGGGGTTTGATCTCCTGAAGGTTTCTCCAAGTTACACAGATTCTTTCTCTTATTTAAGTGGCACTTTTGACCGTAGAAGACATTCCTCATAAACCAAATTTCCTTTGAACTTCCAGAAGCTGTCATTTATGGGAAATATAACAAATGTTTTGTTTGTTTATTGTTTGTTTGTTTGTTTTACCTCACAGGTGCCAGGATGAGTGCCCAGTGGGGAGCTACGGGCTGCTTTGTGCAGAGACCTGCAAGTGTGTGAATGGTGGGAAGTGCTACCACATCAGTGGTGCCTGCCTCTGTGAGCCAGGCTACACGGGGCAGCACTGTGAAACCAGGCTCTGCCCCGAGGGGATTTATGGCCTCAAGTGTGATAAAAAGTGTCCCTGCCACATGCCCAACACCTGGAGGTAGGCTTTGCACCCTCTACCCTGCTTTGGTTTTTTTTGTTCCTAAACAGAACACAGAAATCCAAATATAACCTGAAAAGGGGTATTTCCTGATTTTTCTAATACTTTCATGCAAACTGAAGCTGCTAAAAGCTTGTAAGTATTTGGTATTCTCTGACTGCAATGAGAAAGAAAATACCATCCCAAAAGATGCTTTGAATTTTCACTTGCAAGCGTGTTTGATCGCAATATTCACGGCTGTGTTTGGTCTCTGACCCATGAAATAAATATTAAGACAAAGCATGACCTTTATCTATGTTTGCCACCTGAATAAATCATTATGTTGTTCACTGTGACTGAATAAAATCAGTGCACATGGGCTGCCTCTTATATACTCTGGTTTGCTGTAGATGAGAAATAACTGGATTTAAATCAATGGATGTTTAAGGTCTTCTGGTGAGGACATGAGAAGCTTGGACATTTCTCTCAGTCTCTTTGTATAAGAATTTCTGTGGGTGAGACTTATTTTAGCACAAAATTTCAAAAGCCTTACCTATTGTAAATCTGGGAAAAGTACATTTTTGTCGTTTAAGAGCTTTTTTGAGTGAGCAGGTAAAATCCAATCTGTGGAAATCAAATTAAAATAATTTTCCCATTAGCTTAGCTTTTACACATCTCTCCTCATTCAGGAAGTGGATGAGCCCTGTTTTTTGAGTTTTTGTGGATTTTGACAGCATTTGAGCATATTGTTACGAAAATATAAAAACTAGTTATTTGCAGACAGAGTTTCAGCTGTGAGGGAGGGATGTCAGATGTCAGTTGAGGCGAGCCAGCATATTTATAGAACAATTGTGGACAGCTTTCTCTTGTTACAAAACAGTTCTTCTGATTAGATACTGTGGTCATTGTGCATTCACTTCCACTTAATTGCATTACTAATAACAGTACCTTGGAGAAGGGTCGTGAGCACAATTTAAATTTTTGCTATTGAAAGTGGCTGTGAGGGTAATTTGCAGGAACTACTGAGTGTCACATAGAATGCTGCTCTACATTAATATAAGAGGCACTTTTTCTCATAGACAAAATAAAACCCTTTAGTTAGAATTTAGCAGTGATGTTAAATCCATGCGTGGAAATAGCTACTCTGTTAATTCTTTGTGAAAAATTATTTTGTGTTTTGTTGAAATTGTCCAACATAACTTTTGTTGAGACAAACTGAATAATTTTCCCCTTCCAGTCCTATAATTTTACAATTGGGTATTTGTGCTTTTGTTCATCCCATTTGCCTGAAATACCTTGAAAAAAATACAGAGTTGTTTTAATATAAAATCAAGCAATTTTTTATTTGGGCAGTGTGTTCGGAAATAAATGGCATTATAACCCAGGGCCCTCCTGCTCTCAGATTAGGCTAGCACACCAAACACTATTGTATTGTGAATTATAGTTAGCTACTTCCCTGCAGAAAATCTGTCTGCAGACTGTTGCAGCAGCCTGGTTTGACAGGAATGCATTGCACTGTATACCATTTCTAATATTACAGGGATTACTTCTGATTCATGTCCCACACAGCTGTTCCTTCATTTATACCACTGGAAGAGACAGCTCGTGGTCAAATCAGATCACAAATGTTCACAAGTAAACAACAGCATTTGGCTGGTCTTTTTTTTTTTTTTGGACATTTTTCCCCATGAATGACAAATCCAAAGACACTTGAAGGTGCTGGAGCATATTTGCCAGAGCATCATGATGTGTGAGAAAAACAAATATTTTCATTGCTTCACAAGTATATTTTACATATGTGTAAGTTCCTTCCCCTTGGGTCAGGATGAGCCCAAGACCATAAATACCAGGAATCGGGGTAATGATGTAGAAGACAAAATTCCCTGTGGGCACTTGAGGCTTTTGAGTATCTTTTGAAAATCTTTTTGGAAGCCAGTTGTGCCTGGTTGTCCTCATTTCTTGATGTCAGTCAGCCACGAGGAAACTCTTTAATCATGTCAGGGAATATCCTCAACCCTCTCTTGCCTGCCACAAGCGCTGCACTAATTCATTTAGCAGCAAAGTAATCTCAGGGCATGCCAAAAAAAAAAAAAAAGGGGTGAAATTCCTTCTGCAAATAAACTTTGTGTGTCTCTAGGTCTGGGGTCCAGTTTTGAGGGCCCTTGATACTATAACAGCTTTTTTCATCTGGGTGTGATCACTGGTTTAGATATTATCAAAGAGAAGCTGTTGGTAGGCTTAGAGCTCTAGGTTATTGGTATTAATCAATACAGAAATGAGCAGAAAGGTTAATTAAAAAAAAATGTTTAGCTCCAAAAAATAAAAGAAAGTGCTCTAAAGAAAGTGTGCATAAGTTCCAGAATACAACTGTTTTCTTCACATATTTCTCCACATACATAGTTAAAAAATGCACATTCTTTGTTTTTTATTACTGTTTCATGATTGCCAAAAAACTTCATCAAAACAGCGCTGACAATAATTCATTATTTGCATCTTGGGTAGGCTGAGCTGTAGGGATTTTGCTGCTGCTGTTGGTTGATGGCAGCTCCTGGAGATGAAAGGCAAGCCCTTCCTTGCTCTTGGTTGTACCAGCAGCCTTTATTAAATGCTCTGTAGAGCATAAAAATAGCTATACTTGAGAGATTTTAATCTGTTTGAGGGGCCCAGAGGACAGCAACAGGTAGAGGCCTTCTTGTACCAACACCCTTGGTGCAGTTCAGCCTGCAATTAAGAGTTATTCATGACATGAGCACTAGTGGGGTTTTTTTCCTTGTCTCATGCCCTTTCTGAGATATCTGTGTAGGATTGGTTGGTGGAATTAATGTTTGGTTCATGTAGTTTCACTCTGTTTTTAAAGTAAAGATAAGGGCTTTTAAAATTTCCATATTTCTAATAGGCCTGTATGTACAGGTGCAAGAGCTTTTAATGGATTTTTTAAATTTATTCATATTTATGTTTATATTTATTTTTTTAGAGTACTGCACAATTTGGTTGGATACTTTAAAAGCAAAGCACATAAATGAAGCATATAAAAATCATTATTTTCACCTAAGTCCTTCAAATACATAATATCAACTACCCACAGTAAATTTTTTTTGTCTCTGTACAGAGTAGAGTTGTATTTCCAGCAAGTGTGAACAGACAACCAGGAATAAAAAAGGATATACTGCCAGTATCTCCCAGCATCTCTTTATATCCCTACCTTAATATTTAAACATTATTGCCAATTAAGATAACTGCGTGAGAACCCATCAGAAACCTCCAGAAGTGCTTTGGCTTCCTACATCTAATTACAAATCACGGAATACTAATTTCAGCACCAATCAATACGTGGGCAAGGGCGCCTCAGTGACACTCACTGGGGGGCACAGAATATCAATGCCTCTGCCTCATATCCAGTGCTTCCTCATGCGTGTGGGCTCCCCCTCTCCTGGGAGGGGAAAAAAAGAAAAAAAGCCCAACAACAAACCACACTTCCAATCAGGAATTTACAGGATTCCGTGATTGCTGGGTTTGTCGTCGTAAAGTGCCACTGCTACTGAATTTATGTTATGGGTATATTCTGGTTCTTATCCTAACAGCTATCTAGTTGTGAATTTATTTTTTTTTTATCTTCCCTGCTCTGTATTCTTCGACTAGTGAGAGCTCTGGGGTCCTACAGGAATTTAAGATAGGAGACAAACCTGATTATCTTGCTGCATCTGTCTTCATAATTTTGCCCGTGTTTTATATGAGAATATCTCCATTTCATCTTGTTTCATGGCTGGCATGCACATAACTTAACAAATAACCAGGGCTGTTCAGTATGAACACCATGAGTTTTGAACCATTTCTGGAGGAAAAGGCCTTTCCTCTCACTTTATGCCAACACTGACAAAGGTATTTTAATATCCTGAAGACACACAAATTTTTATGGTGCCATAGTGTGTGCATTAAATATGCAGAAAGCAAAATACATGGTGATGTTCCAACTCTCACAATCCTTGCCTTCCCTGATTAGCAATGGTTGTTTTCAGCAATTTTAAATTCTTGCTTGGACAAGAGCAGCCCTCAAGTCCAAAAGCAGTTGTAACTAATGTTGTGTTCCCGTGTTACACTGCAGTTCTTTCAGAGATTGTTGTTGTAGTGTTATAAACATGCAGCAGGTATTTTTTCAGACTTTCAAATGGTCAGAAAAATACTCAGTTTCCAAAACACCCCCACACACAAAGTCAGCAAGTCTTGCAAAACCAGGCTCTTGTCATGGGTCATTTAATTTGTCTGGAGGAAGGCTTTTCTTTTTTTTTTTCTTCTTTTTTTTTGGTCCTTCCAGCACTCTTAAAGGAGCTTCACTTCAATCAGTGGGAGGCAAATATCTCCAAACAGTCTTCCCATTGTAAATGTATTGGATTTGGATACTAAGGCTTTCCTTTGGTGAGAATTAAGCAAATGCTTTGTCTGCCAGAGTGCTACAGAGCACCCCATTGTGTCCCCTCTCCCAGCCTATATATCCCTGCACAGCTGATGATGTCCATTTGTTACCAGGCAGCAGCTGCCTGCGTGGCCCTTCAATGAAACTGCTGTTCCAGGTATAGAGGCAGCTGCTCTGCCACCAGGTATGGCCAGCAGAGAGGGGAGATACTCCCCAAAAGGTCACTGCTCTCATGCTATAGCTGGCTTCTGCCCAGTGCTGGTGGTTTTTTACCATTCTCAGTTGCCCTCTTCCAAACTAGTTTGATGAGGAGAACGTTCTTGCTCTGCTGATGGGGTGCTGTGTTTTTTATTTCCTGTTGGATGCCATGCTATTTTTCTTGATCATGTTTCTCAGACAATATGCTGCTGAGCTTCTGCAGGGTTAGGAAAATGGTCTTGTTAGAGTGGGAATGTAACAACAAATGTTGGGGAGTTTAATGGTTTCATCCTCTTAGTATTTGTATCCGTGGATATCTGTCTTATGGTAAAAAACTGTGTTTCAGCAAGGTTTCTGCTCAAATAGAAATTATACCCTGTATTTCTTTCCATGTCATCCCAAAATGTCTGTATGTTGTATAATACTGCATTTCCTATCTTAATTGGAACATATTTTTATATAAATACACCAAACTGTGTTGTGGGAAGTAAAATCATCTCACGCAAGGCCCTTCACACAACCCATCTGCAACAGGGGGGTTTTGGAGGTGTTTTTTTTTTGTTTTGTTGGGTTTTTTTTTTTGTTTTGGTTTGGTTTTTTGTTTGTTTGTTTGGGGTTTTGGGTTTTTTGGGTTTTTTGTTTTTTGTTTTTTGTTTTGTTTTTGTTTTTGGGGGGGTTTGGGGAGTTTTTGGGGGTTTTTTTTGGTCCTATGTAAAGAAAACAATAAAACAATACTTATGCCATGCTTAGTCCTGAATTACTGAGTTAACCTTTCATCCCCCTGCCGTGGCAGCTGTCACCCCATGTCTGGGGAATGCTCCTGCAAGCCAGGCTGGTCTGGGCTGTACTGCAACGAGACGTGTTCGCCGGGCTTCTACGGGGAGTCGTGTCAGCAGATCTGCAGCTGCCAGAACGGGGCTGACTGCGACAGCGTCACTGGGACCTGCACCTGTGCCCCTGGATTTAAGGTAAAAGAGGTCTCACTTTCACGGTTTCACAGTTTTCAGCCCCAGTTGTGCAGCAAATTCTTCAGGGTGCCACCTCGTCCCTTCCTCCTCCGCTGCGGTACAAGGGCAGTGAGGGTGTTTGTGTAGCACAGTTTGTGCTGTAGGACCCTGAAAAAATCAGCATTTCTGGTGGGTTCTCACTGCTGAAATGAAGGCATTTTTAGAAGAAGTTATTTGCTTTATAAGATGTTGGTGAGAACATTTTTAGAAGGAGAAGTTAGTTGCTTTATAAGATGTTGGTAAGAATGAGGGCGTGCTGTTGAGGTGTAAGTGAAGGCAGGAATGATGGGTTTCAGTCATCAACTCCTCACGCTCCATCCACAGAAACTCCAGCCAAAAGCACTTCTTTTTATACTTCAGGACAGATTATTCTGCAACTTTTACACACATTGCTGTTACATGTGCTTTGGATGCTAATCTAACATTTTACAGTATGACTGTTCTTGTGAAAGTAATAACTGAAAACGTCAGCCAAATTAGCTCTTAAAAATATTTTACATACCCACATAATTTACCATTAGACTTCTTTCTTACTGTGTTTTGACTTCATAAAGAGCTTCTTTATTATTGTCCACTGATCCACCTGATCTAACCAGGTGCTATGTGACCTGAGCTCTCAGAGCAAACAATAGAAAACTAATACTTACTGAAAATGACTTTAAAATACTTCAAAAGCATGAGAAGTGTCCCTCTCCCCTAAATTAAAGATAATTTAGTGACAGCTTAGGACATGCATGGGCTGTGGTTTTTCTGGCTTTTGTATCATTTGAGTCAGTTGTATTTTCTGAGCCTCCTCAGTTGGTTTTTAGACTCTTTTTAGACTCTTCTTTTATAATTCAGGGTTCATCTTGTGGTACCCCTTGTCTCCCTGGGACGTATGGTGTGAACTGCTCCTCCGTGTGCAGCTGCAAAAACGGGGCCACCTGTTCACCCGTGGATGGCTCTTGTGCCTGCAAAGCAGGTAAGTGTCTCCTCAGATGGATTTCATTTCCCTGTAACTGTAAAATGAAATTGGGTTTTTGAAGCAGAGAAGAGGAAGCTTAATGAGAAGCAGACACCTGATGCTTCTGCTGCTCTGGGAGGTGAAAACAAGGGAAATGTATTCTCAGGGAAGAAAACTCTCTGCTCTGTGGGAGGGCTGTACCCTTTATCTGATGTCAGCATTCCTAATCAAAATCATATAGAATCCCAGAACGGTTTTGTTGGAATTACATAACTTTCCTATTTTTTTTTAATTAATGGTTTTCATTAACTTTTAATAATTTGTTTTTAATTAATCATAACCCATATGTTGACTATAAGCAGTGTGTTGGTTTTGAATCACTTTTAGCCACAATTTAGCAAAGTTTGTCATAAGCAGCTGTTGTGGGAATACTTGGGAAAAGAAACTTCAAGTTTTCCTTAGCTAATTTTGAAATGCTTCAATGGACAAAGCCTGGGGGAGAGGGAGAGAGAGAGATGTGTTGTTTAAAATGAATACAAGAAGTGCAGAATTTATGGGCTACAAAGACATTTTGCAGAAACCAGAAGATGAGGAAGACAACAAGATAACTAAGACTCCATATGTGTGTGTTGGAAGCTCCCTACCTGTGGAAAAGATAATAAAAAGAGTAAAAAATACAGATTAATTCCTGAGAAGTGAGGAATCTATTACCAATAGAGGATAGAATGCTATGTAGTGAAAGAGAATTACATCATTTAGAACCAATGAATAATAATTTCTTTGTTTGCTAAAAATGGATAAATAAGTGAAAAAGTTTTGTGTCTGCATCTGTGTGGAGGCCAGACACACACAGACCCTGACCAGGAACAAACCAATGCCCGACTTGCTGACGCAGAAAAGACAGTGTTAGAGGGGTTTATTTATACCAAGGATTTTGGAGGATTTGGTAACAGTTTGGGTTGGAAAGGACCTTAAAGATCATTTTGTTCCACCCCCTGCCATGGCAGGGACACCTCCCACTGTCCCAGGCTGCTCCAAGCCCCAGTGTCCAGCCTGGCCTTGGGCACTGCCAGGGATCCAGGGGCAGCCACAGGGCCAGGGCCTGCCCACCCTGCCAAGGAACAATTCCTAATTCCCAACATCCCATCTAAATAGAGTTTGATAGACAAATAGCCACTAAATTTTTCAGGGACTGACACTGTTAAATCAGTTACGCAGCAAATGTGGAACTTCTGCTCTTTCCAGAGACAGTATGGCTAATTTAACCCTGTTCAGGTTGATACTGCAAAGCTCACGAGGATAAAAATATTTCTTTGGGCAATGCAGAATCCTTTCTTCCTGTACCCCATGCAGTTTTAATCACACTACAGTGAAAGAGGACAGCAAAAAGTAAAATTGAACTGAACCTAGGTACTTGTCATTTAAACAGAGGAGGATAATAAATCCCTGGAAGACAGCTGAGGGAAAACGTCTCGATTTCCTAGTCAAATTACAAAAGCTACATTTTTTCCTGAAGTGACCCCTGAATTTGAAGTTATCAATGAAGCACGAGGCAGCCTGATTGCTGTGCATGTGTTTTGCATAGCCTATTGATCAGTCTCAGTGCAGAATTATTTTTCCCTCCACTTACTGTAAACAAGGTACAAAATTAGAAACTTGGCCTGTGTCACTGGTGATGGTAATATGTGACTGACTGCCTCACACTGTTCCTCTTGAATCTGATGGATGATCACATTTTAAAAAATCTATTAACATCTCAGTCTATCCAGTCTGCAAACCATTGCTATCAGGCATGATCAGTGGTGAATGCTGCATTTTACAGCTATTTTCCATTACATTTCCTTTTGTATTTGGGGAGAAGTACAGAAATGCTCTAAAAGGTCTTCTGTGTTTCCTCAGAGGATCCAGTTTATGCAATACTTTTATTTTTTCTCTTTTTTTTTTTTGGTTAGATACATGTTAAAACCATATTACAGGGCTGTTTGAGTTGAATACTGGTGGAACAATTATGAAAGCAGCAGCTTGAGCCTAGGGAAAATATTCCTAATTGTTTTCAGGCTACACCTTAACACTCTCACTGTAGTTTAGAGCTTCTCAGTGAAGTATCAAGGTGTCTCTATTTCCATTTCAGATCTTCCATCAGTCTCTTTTGCTTGTTGGCACCCATCTGCAGATGTGTGCTGTGCACAGATGTTACAAGGTGCCCTTGAACACCTTTGTTCCAACCTGGACAGGCCCTCAGCTGAAGCAGCTGATAAATCCTGCAGTGAATTTTACCCCAGTATTGCCCATCTCAGAGACATGAAACATCCTCTGAGAGGAATGGGGGAAAACCTGATTAATTTCTGACTTTAATCCCATTTTTTTTTTTTTTTTTGGCAGGTTGGCATGGTGTGGATTGCTCCATAAATTGCCCCAGTGGCACGTGGGGACTGGGCTGTAACCTGACCTGCCAGTGTCTTAATGGAGGGGCTTGCAATGCTCTGGATGGAACCTGTACCTGTGCCCCAGGATGGAGGGGAGAGAAATGTGAACTCCCTTGCCAGGTAGTTTAATAATTCCACTGAATTTTGAGGTTTTTGTAGGAGAATATTGGGCAGGGAGGGGCATCTGTCATTCTTTGTCTCCATGGGGATGAGTCCCTTTGGAGCACACAGAATGGGGTGCTGGGTCAGGGACAGGCACCAAAAATTCTTCTAACATTTCTTCATCAAATGCTATCAAACTGCTACTTTTAAGTGCAAATAATGAGAGAAAAATACAAAAAATACACCCCAAATCAAGTAGTGTTATTTAAATTACTTTTTTCCTTATGTCTGTGAACAAAGAATTTTTATTCCTTCTCAGTCAAAAGTGAAAAGCTACTCTTACACCCAGTTCCATCACAGGTCTCTGCTTTTCTGCTGGGGCTTTGGCTTCTACTCTCTCCCAGACTTTGGAAAATCAGAAATCATTGTGAGGACAGTGGCATGCTCCTTACCAATTCTGTTTCACTTTGGAATCTGCAGCTTTGGGGAAATAAAATGCATAAATTCAAATAAAATTCATAAATTCAAATTTCAGAGGTTTTTAAATCATAAAATTCCAAGGGGATTTGTTTGTTGTGTAACTTTTTTGTTTCAATTATATTTTATACACTGAAAAGAAGTATTTAATAAAAAGTGGATTTTTCCAGGGTCCACTGTTTTCAGTGATAGGCGTCAATTTGCTGGGGAACTTTTAACAAAACTTATTATTAAAATAAATGCTCTCTGCCCTTCTTTTCCCTTCCCCTGTCAATTGTTAACTTTTGCAATGTATCTGCAGATCAGGTTGTTGGTTTGATATAACTACAAAGGAATCACCTGAAGGGAACACACACACGCTGTAAATATCACATTTAAGCTTCTTTCAGTTTGGACAAGCTCTACTGAGCAATGACATGATGGGAGTAGCTGATCTACAGCAGAAAACTGGAAATCACCTCATTTTCAATGAAATTTTTTTCTGCTGAACTGCACTAGGAACGCTCAGGAGTGATTTTTTGGGTCTCTGCTTTTGGTTTTAAGATGAAGCACTCCTGTAGTGAGTAAAGTGGCAAAGAAAATGGAATATATTCTGGAAAGCTGATGGCAGTACCACCTGTGCAGTGTTTCCAGCAATGCATCTCCATCAGAAGACTGATTTTTCTGTTTCCTCAAGCAGCTTTGTTTATCACTTAGTGCCTGATTCTGAAGGGTGATGAGATCTCCCAAGCTGCATTAGCTCTTCCAAAACTGACATTTTAAAAATACATCATTTCAGAGCAATTGCATCACTATCCCAAAGTCAGTAAAATAAAGCTTAAAAGTATTTCTGTATCAGATAATTCAGCATGCCCAATGCTCATTGTCTTCCTCTCCCTCTCTCCATCTGTATCAAACAATGTCCATAAGCATTTACCTATTTCAAAAGCAAATTCTGCTTCAAAATTCCAGAGCAGAGGAATAAACAGAAATTGTTTATTCAAATAATAATAAATATAATAATTTATTTAAAAAATAGTTCAAATACTTCCAGTTGTCTAAAATGTTTTTCATGTCTGAGCAGAGACTTTATTTAAATCAATGTATTTCAGTTTGTTTCGGTAACTTCAGAACATTATTATCACTGCTCAGATTGTTGCTCAAGATTTGAACTACAGTTTGGACTTCACTCCAAGTACATAGCAGGCTAAAAATACTGCTTTTCAACAGCATATTTGAGGATTTCCTTTCATTCCAAATCTGATTATATGCAAAGGAAATGCTTAATCTTTTCTTTTTCTGTAAATAAAAATGTATTGTTGAGATGAGTGAAAGGCTCCTAACACTGAAGTAATGTAAGATTTTGTTCTACTTTAGACTTGAAAGACTGGCAGTTGAATAGCTAAATCCTGTGGCACTCAGCTGAAATGTATGCATGAACATCAAAGAACAGCAGATTAATTTTCATATAGGTTTTATTCAGATTTTTAATGTGACTGACACCAATTTTTAGCTTTGAATGTAAATTATTGGGGTTTAAACCTGACATGATTTTTTTCCTTTTTGCCTTTGCTGTGGGTAACCCTGAAGTATTACTGTAAATTATACTGGCTTTTTTTCCATGCTCTTTTTTTTTAATTTGGTTCTGCCACTTTTTATTCAAGATCAGTTGACTGCTATACTTTTCCTTGTTTGGAGATAGTAAAGAATCTGCTCTTCTCAGTTTCTTGGGTTGATTTTGTGTGAAATTATCCACAAATCTGTGTGCCAGCTTCTATGGAAGAAGCAGAAAAGCAAAATCAAATGTATAGATGTTTCCCATGAAAAAATAAATACACCAACAGGGTGATTCAACTTGTGACTTTAATCTCTTGTTGGTTCAAAAACTGTTGCATGGATAAAAATAAAAGTTCTATTTTGTGCACTGTTCCATAGCCAAAGATTATCTCTTTTTGATGGAGTGTATTGTAGTGCAGAGAGAAATGTTTTTCATCAAGAGAAATGTTTCTAATCAAAAGAAAGTGATTGTTTGCTTTATTTATGCAGTGAACCTCACACTGAAGGTATCTTGTAATTTAATGGGTTTCACTCATTTCCTTTAAAATTATACCTCTGCGTGGGACCCATTTTGACCCATAAGCAGAGATCTCAGAGTTTGATGCAGAAGGGAGACTTAATTCCTTTAGTCTGGTATTTTTCAAGAGAGCATAATTCATTCTTTATCTTCCCCCCTTTAATGAAAGAATGAAAGTGTAGGATGCTGACATGTTCCAAACGCCACAAATATTTTACATTATTAACAGCCTGGAGATTCAGGAGAGGTCTGTGGCTGCTTTTTGAGGCTGGGCTGACCCTAACTTGTCTCTCCTCTAACTCCCAGCTGCCCTCATCTCCAGGGTGTTGTGTTTTTTGTTGCCACAGGATGGTACCTACGGCCTGGACTGCGCTGAGCGCTGTGACTGCAGCCACGCCGACGGCTGCCACCCCACCACGGGCTACTGCCGCTGCCTCCCGGGATGGTCAGGTACAGCACACACCCTTGGGAAGCACAAAAACAGTGTGTCCCCCCAGGGGGACTTGGTTTTGTGGGCAAAGGAGGAGTTTGTGAGGTTGGAAGGGGAAAGAGCCCCCGTTCTGTGGCCGCTGTGTCCCTCCTGTGACTCACGGGTGGGGAAGTTTTTGTCCAGTGTGATCTGCAGAAAACTGGGCATGGAAAGGGAAACTTTAAAGCTTGGGCACCTTCACTACACACTTCCTTACAAAAGTGGTGATGAGCTGTAAATATCCAAGGTTGTTGTGGCAGCTTTGGGGTAAAGCATCATGTATAGGAGCTCAGGAAGCTTCGTTCAGGCAGCCAAGAAGAGGATGAACCATTGTCCCAACTTGTCAACCTCCTAACTTGTCTCAAACCAAGACAACTGTGCTGCCATTTGTGTCTCAACCATGTTTAAGTTTCTCTGCAGATATTTTGTCCTCTACAAAATTTTTCTCACAATTTTTATTTTTTTTTTAACATTATGATTTTAAGGACTATTGTCAGTGGAATCATTCACCAAAATTTTTGTTGAGCACTGTTTTTGTACCCTCCTGCTAGTGGAGAGCAAGATTTTTTTTTTTGAAAATGTGGTGGAACTGTGCAGAAAGGCAGCTATCATGAAATGTTCCCTTTATATCTCTAGGAGGGAGTTTTAGGTCTCACAAGGATTTCTAAGCTTTAAATTTGGAAGAGCTCTTTGATCTTCTGTAAAGTTTAATTAACACTGTAAGTTTGCCCTTCTTGGAGTGTTCCAGCTGCCTCTCTGTGATGCTGCAATGTTGCAAGGGTCAGATCTCACATCACCTGTCTGTGTGAGCTCCTTCCATTTAATAATGAGAAATCAGCATGAAAAACAAACCTTAAATGAGCAAAGCATGTTTGTGCTCTGAAGATCAGTGATTTGTGTTTTATTTGTGAATTTAGACATATTCCACTCTTCTATAAACGAATGTTTAGCCTGACTTGTAGGTTCATGATGGAATTGTTTTCTTTTTTTCTCTGGTGCTTTTAGACAAAGGAGGTGGAGGTGAGCTTATAATCTCCTCAGATAGGTACAGTCTTGCTATTGTTTTTTCCCAAACCTTTATTTTTCTGTGCTCTTTCTTCCTAGCTCTGTGGATGGATTGCCAGCATCTTGTTTGAAGCACATAATACTTGGTGGCTACTATTCAGGTTGATTAACTGTAGCTGATTACAGCCTACCTGCTGTGTTTTCTACTTTCTGTTTAGATGAACACGACTTTTATGATTACTGGGAGTAGAAAGTGGAAATCTCTAGGGGATACAGATACACAGGCACACAAAGAGCTCCTGCTTTGCTCTGGAAGACCAAACTTCTCTGTTATTTACTCATTTTTTCTGTTTATTTTCTCTTTGAGAAGGTCTGTCTCACCATTTCCTCTCAGTGAGAGGAGCTTTAAGAGCCAGCACTCACCTAACTGAGGCAGGAATTCTTTTGGTTCAGTTCTCTTCCCCACAGGCTGCAGTGTGACTTGCCATCAGCCACTCAGATGCCTCAGGAGTGCAGAAAATAGTAGAAGCTACCTGAGTGAATTACAAAAAAATACTATTAGCCTTATTCCAGCTGTTGCTGTTTTGCCTGACACTATTTTCTGTTTGTTTTGTTATGTCCTTAACTTTCAGGTAGTTTTCAGGTAACTGTGTGTGTGTGTTTGGACACATTTCCACAAACTTACATTTGAATCTGCTCAAAATGCGATCTCATAAATTACTAAATGTATTAATCAAAGAATACCCACCATAAAAACATGTGAAGAGTTGCTGATCCTTAATGGTGCAGGTAGGTTCACAAGTCCTAAGGGCACAGCTTGAAGTACCTTCTGTGAGTCTTCTAAAATTGAGACAGTCAAAATGTGTTAATGAATGGGTCCAGGTCAAAACAGGCAGTTTTGAAAGGCCAGATTAAAAACCTAGCAGCATTTTTTATAACAGGTTATAAGAATTACCTGGCCAGTGTGATATAACTAACCCAGGGTGTGACAGAGGCTTCAAGTGCACCTTGACTGTGCTTGGATTCAGGTATGGGAAAGCATAATATATCAATAATGTAGATTATATAATATATAATAAGATAAAGACATAATATAGTAATTTTGTGTAGTGAAATCTTACTTCACCTTTATTCTTAAAAGGAAAAATACTTCACAAGAAAGAGACTTGAGGCCTAATTATTGATAAAATGGAGCCCCCCATCCCTGGATGATGTCACCAGAACAGCATGTGTGTGACAGACTAGTTTTGACATGTTGGTGATGTCTAGACACACTTTACAACATCCACAGCATAGCTCACTTTATACTCAGTGTCTGAAAAAAAAAAAATAATCCTCCTCCCACACTTCGCATGTCAGAGCAATACCCAGAGAGGAATCCAGGCTTTGTGCAGATGCTTATATTTGGAATGATTAAAAAAAAAGGAGGGAATGCTTCAGGAAAGGGCTCTCAAATAGCTGTGCTGTAACAGTGCATTGCAGGAATAGCAGAAGATTGTAGGATTAAGGAGGGAGGTTGTGCACAGGGTTGTGTAGAGAAGCAGGTGGAGGGTGTGTGGAAAATACAGGAGCTTCTAAAATGAAAGAACTTACGTGGCTTGGCCTTTGTTTTGGTTTTGGTGTTGGATTTGTGAAAGTAACCATCAGACATATGGGCATACTAGTTTTGGGTGGGTAGTGTTGCCTACCTAGTTGAAAAACAAAGAGAGGGAAAAACATATTTTGGATCAGTTTAATGCTTATCTAACCCAAATGAAGAATTTAGTTGCTTAAAACCGTTGGTGTTAAACCACTTTTAAAAAGAAATATATTTTGAGGAAGCTTAAAAATGTGAACCTGTGAGTATTTTTTGGTTTTAAGCACAAATAAATCCATGACGCCCAGGTAAACTTCCCAAAATGTTCTGATGCCATCAAAATAACACAGATTTTCCAAGAAGGTGCTTTAAACGCAGCATTTTCCTCAGCCCTATGAACAGAACAGCTATCTGCACTTACCCCAGGGAATTTCATCAGAGGGAATAGTTTATGTAACTTTTTAGAAGCAAATGAAGGAGTGACACAGTTGTCCCACAAGGCTGGGGAGCAGGAAACGCTGCATGGGGAGGGTGGGTTGGTGACCTTGGGGTGTGAGGGAGCTCTGGGCTGCTGACGTGGGCACGAGGGCTTGGCCTCAGCCCCCAGACAGAGCTGCAGCTCCCCACTGGGTCAGCACTGAGATGCTCTAAGGTTTAGTTTTCTTAAGTAGTTTTTAGTTACTTTTTGAGCATGCCCCAGGGTGTTCTCTTCTCCTTAGTACGTTCTGCTTAGGAATAAAAGTTCAGTTTTTGACATATCTATTTTTTCTTACAATAGTTTTAACACTATTATTATGTTAAAAGAGTCAAGAAACAGTTAAAATTACCTTTCATTAGATCTCTGTTTTTATTTGGGGTTGCTGGTTTTCATTGGGGTTCTGTTTCGCGCTAAACAGAAGCGACTTCGGTTTACAGGACCCCTGTTAGAAATCCTGTGCTCTTTTGTAGTTTGCAAAATGTTTTCCCTCTGCAGCAGCTTGATTCTGCTTAGGGAAGGAAGAGTTAAGGGTGGTGTTTTTTTCCTGGCAGCCTGACCATTCCGTCACGTTCCAGGAGCCACATGACAGGATGGCACAAATGAGAAACATCCGCCCACACAGAGGATGATGTCTGCCCCAAACTCCCTCATCCCTTGACATTTTCACTGTATCTTATAAATAACTATTTTTTCATTTGGAGGGAAAATTCTTTTTCATTTCTCAGTAGCCAGAGAGTGGAAAAGAGCGAGAACTATTAAAATGGAAAACAGAAGAAACACACAGAAAATATACTTTCCTGATAGGTAATGATAATTCTATTAAATGATACCAAAACTTTTGGTTAACTTCCACTATAAAGGTATATCCAACACTTCTCTCAACAAGCAAACCAGCAAGCACCGTGATAGTTTCATCCCTTAATCTTATCTGTTCTGCAAGCAGCTGTCAAATTTCTCCCAAATCTCCTGAAAGATTAGGGAACTCATATTCTTGCAAACAGAGGTTCCGCATTAAAGCATTAATCAATTAAGTAAAGCAATATGATTAATTAATTAAAATGGCAAAAGCTTTTTCCCTCCAGACAGTTTATTAGTGTAATTGCAGTGATGTGGGTGTTCCTGATCAGACATCACTGCTCTGCTTCCCCTGGTGCAGCACCTTTGCATTTGCGAGGAGACGTCAGGGTGGCGCGACATTTGTTACTCTCAAAATCGATTTAAAGGCTATGTGATGCCAGGGATTATGAAATACCACCAGTCTGCTATCTAGTACCAAAACAATGGCAGTGGTTTGTGGAAAAGACAGATGCAGTAATACCAGCCCACATTTCACCAGCGGGCAGAGCGTTCACCCACAGGCTGCAGCAGGAGGGGTGTCGGTGACTTTTTCTGTGCTGGACACCTGCTGGCATTACTCAGCTCACCCATCACCAGATGTGTTGCTTCTGTGTCCTTCCATGTGCCTCTGACAGTATTTCTGAGAGGCACATTTGTTGCTGGATTATATAGGGGAGGTCTGCCATCTGACACCCACCCTGCTGGTGGAAACACCCAGGTCTGCAGCTCTGCCTTCACCCTCAGCTTTCCATGAGTATGCATTTTTCCCCATCCTACAAAGCAAAAAAACAGAATTGGAAGGGCTCTGTCTCACCTTTGGAGCAAAAACGAGCTGCTGCTGTAGCACCAGTGCACCCAAGCCAAGATTCTCTTGTAAAAACAGTTCTCCCTCCACTGCCACCAGTTCCACCTGGCCTCCTGAAGGATGAGGCCCCATTGGGAGGTATACTCAGTGAGCTGCAAAATGAAATTATTTCTGGGCACTCTCTCATGATAAGTGACAAATTTGCTTTTCAAGCTTGGGGAGAGAGGAATTCTCCAATAAGAGGTTGGGTTCCACCCTACATCTGGGAATCACTGTGTCCATGTGTCTGTTCTCTGAGCGCTGGTGGATTTCTATGTGGAAGAAATACCACCCTTTTAGAAAAAAAAAATAGCTTTAAATCACTGGTTAGGTGTGCCTGTTTTCTGCCTAGAAGAAGTTTAAAAAGGGAAAATCTTATTTCATGGTGGCTGCCCAGGGATTGATAGATGAAAAGAAGAGCACCTCTGGAGTGGATAACAGTATGTAGGAAGAGTGTGGCCTTCAGAAGGATACTAAAAATACTTCAAAAGGAATTCTGCTACTAAAATTTGCAGATAAGGATTTCTGCCTTCAAACTCAGATGTCCTTGTTGACAGCCTTGTCTAGCTAGCTTCCTACCAAAATTTCCAGCCATGACTCTCCTGCTGCTGCAGGGAAGCAGCTGAAATCTGAACTTCTGCAGAAATATCTCTGATCCTCTCATTAGCTCCTCAGTTTGGGACACTTAAATTAATTCCTCTTGATACCTTCAGCAGTGGAGTAAGGTACCAGCCTCCCTGAAAGACAGTGAGAGTACTTTAAAATAATGCCTGTGACATTTTTCACCACCTCCCTTTCTTTGGGCTGCCCGTTATTTGGCAGAGAAATTAGGGAAGTAATTCTCACCATCAGAGGTTGCAGCTGCCTGTAACAGAAACGTTAGTTTTTCTCAAATATGAAGGGCAAGGTCTTGGACAATAATGAGAAAGCATCATTAGCTTTAATGACACCAGGGTTCCTCCAGCCTTTGAAAGTCTTGTTCCTTCTTTAGTTTGGGCTGCTACATACCCAGTTTTGCACTGGCACAAGGGAGGTACACCAGTATATAAACAGTTTTTAATGCTGAGGGGTTATACTGGAAAGTTCCATGTGTGTTCTCGTAAATTGCACTGCAAATACAAGTTCTTTACAAAAAAATAATACTCTTCTTAAAGTTTGGATAACCTTCTATCAGACCAATGGAAACATAATAAGGTGTAAAACAGCACTTACTCCAATAGTAAATTTGCCTGGGAAGATAGTAAGAAATAATTGGTAATTTTTTTCCCTCGCTTCAAGTGCTAAAACAAATCAGCTCTTTGTTGGTCTGACTCGGGTGTATCACTGAGTCTCAACTTAAAAATACAGCACAGGGAGTGTGCAAATGCTCTGCTAGCATGGGCAGAAGGAGTGGTATCCCTAAAGAATTCTTCACTTCATTCATGCAATTACGAATGCTGGGGGAATGCTGATTTGGATGTGAGGCCCCCAGCATAAAGCACTGGGCATTAAATGCACGAGCATTTCTTCAGAGCAGCTTAGCTGAAGTTTATCATGACCATTCAGCTATTGCCTAGCAACTTGTGAAGGCCATCAAAGAGCTCTTTGTCCATAGCTCTGGCAAAAACATTTTCTCGCAGATATCCTTATCAGTATCAGAACCAACACGAAAACTTAATAAAAACAATTTTATTGTGTCAGAGATTAATACTTGCACGAAACTGTGGCAGTCATCAGCCAGTTGGTAACACTGTTGTAAAAAGTGAGTCTAATCTTGCTTTGAAAGTTCTAGTAAAAATGCTTTTTCTTTCCTGAATAATTTCTGGCTTTTCTATCAAAGCATAGCTTTCTTTGCCGAAATTTCATAAAAAGCATCCCTCTGGAAAATAATTTTTAATTTTTTAAAATCCCTTTAATATTTCTGACCTGTTCTTTCTCAAAAATACACATTTGGTTTTTACAACCATAAGATACGAAACTCACCTTGTTATTTTTAAGTGCCTTGTGAACTTACCTAAATAAGTAAATAGTGAGTGAGACTGAAAACTATTTTAATAAGTAGAGGTGCAGTAAATAACTAAATGATTTCAGCCTTGCTGCATTGGTTTGTTACACTCAGAGGACTAAAACTGATTTTCCTAATGATCAAGAGTGAATATAATAAAAATTACAGTGGAACAGAATTGTGTTCAGCAGTCTTTCAGTGTGTTATGTTGTCATCACTGTTACCCAGTGACATTTAGTGCACACTGTTTATTTGCTAAGCATAATGATGCCATTCTTCACCTCCTCATAAGGGATGAGAGTGGGAGATAAAAAGCAGGTTTTTTCAGTTTCCCTAAGGGATGGTTTTCCCTGGTGTGTACTGAAGGAGCCTTTTTTCCCCCTTTTTTTGGTTTTTAGTGGTATTTTCTGTCTGCTTTAAGCCCCATGGCTCTGTGCAGCATGGGACCCATTGTCTTCCCCATCCCAGCGTGCCCGCATCACCCTCGGACACTCTGCTGTCATAAAGCATCCTCTGTGCACAGATCAAGGCAGTATAATTGAGCCTGGTGTTATTGTATGTCACTGGTCTACATAATCTCAGATAATGCACTTTGGTAGCTCTTGGCAACCACTGGCTTGTTAATAGTGACCATTATACACTGAGCACCGCTGACACCCATTGAGGCTGTGAAAAATGTCTTTTCTGCAGCAGGGTGCACTGAGTGCAGCTATGTGTGATATGGCACATAACCCTCTGAGGGGCTCTGCCTGTGTTTTCACAGACTTGGAGACCCACATTCTCAAGTTTGGGAGCACCAGGAAAAGCAGCAGCTGGAAGAAGTGGTCTTGTTTCTGGAAAAAAAAATGTATTAAATGCAGTGATGTCATGCTCCTCTTGTGCACCAGCATCTGTCAGAATCAAACATCTCTCTTTAATTTGCTTAAATGAGTTGTTGAAAAGTTTGAACTAGACTGCTGAGAACCAAGTCAGCACTGACTCTCAAATGTAGATGGAGACAGGAGAACGACACCATCTAGGCAGGCAGAAAGAGAAAAAGGAGTGATGTAAGCAGCCTTCCATTTTCTGATAATAGGTTTGTTTTAGGTCAGTTCTGATGACCCTTGTGCATTTAGGGCTTTGAGGTGGCCTGGGTACCGTCTGTCAGTATCTGGATTTTTAAAGTCAGGTGTTCTGTCATGCTGGCACAGGTTGGTGCAATCTGTTGAAACGCATATTTGATTCTTCAATCTGTTGATTGTCCTGCAGAGAAAAACAGTTCAAGAGTCTGGAGTTCTACCTTTCCTCTAATTGGAGAGTTGGTTTTTAGATATGGGCAGCTTTGCAAGGCACATGCTGGGGGTGATGAGGAATCACCTCAGTCTGATCTATCAGCAAACCATGTAACTATTTCTCAGGATTTTTACAAGCAGTAGGTTCAAAGTTAAAAGTTGTTTTTTTTTTCCTTGTCACATGTAAAACTGTTTTGGTTTTTTTAGGACCCTGGCAGCCATTGAACCTGTGGCATATTTTGCTGGAAATACTTACAAAGCAAGACATGCTTGTGGTTGGATCCAGTCCACTTTTCCCTTAGTGGAGGGTTCATTCAGTGGAGGCGTTACAATAAAACTTGGTTGTTAATGCAAAGTGCTGCAGACACAATAGGGTCTGAGTTCCACGGTGGTGCCTGCTGGCATTTAACATGCACAGTGCTTCTTAAAAAGCAGGGAAATTATATTTAATGCTCCTGCATTGTGAAGAAAAATGACAAGCAAACAAAGAAAAGAACCCAGCAGCCTGTGATTGGATGCTCGTAATGGGTGGTTTGTATTAGGATCTATGTGTAGAGATTCAGGTTGTGGCCATTTTACAATCAGTTTTATACTGAGACAGGTTAAACAAAGCACTGACTGACCAGCATCCTTAACACTGTGGCAGCTCAGCATTTTGGAATGCTCACATGGTGTGTTTGGAAACCCTTTGTGTGCACTGCATTTTTCCGTTCAGTACGAGGCTGAGCAGTAATCAGCTCACCACTAATTAGAAATCATTGCATGTCCCGCACCCCATTATTATACACAAGTTATATCAGACACAAAGAATGCTCAGAGGGAAAAGTTCCTGCAGTACCTTCTGTCGTGCATTTCCCAAACATAAAATCTGAAACCAAAAACCTTCTGCTGTTTTGAAACAGCCATTATGGAGGAAGCAAAAGCCATTTATGTGCCTCTCACCAAAACTGGAATATGAGGGAAATTCACTGTTCTGGGGAAGGCAGGAACAGAGATGCAGGTTTATCTTATCATATTAGTGATGTTTTGATAAACAGGTTGTGTGAGCTGTGTTTTAAAGTTCAGCAAACGTTTAACCTAACTGTGCACAAGAGCTCTTTGCAGATGTTTTGTTTGTTTGTGGTTGCAGGTATTCACTGTGACAGTGTGTGTGCTGAGGGACAGTGGGGTCCAAACTGCTCCTTGCCTTGTTACTGCAAAAATGGAGCATCCTGCTCTCCAGATGATGGGATCTGTGAGTGTGCACCAGGATACAGAGGCACCACTTGCCAGAGAAGTAAGGATAACATAAATACTTTAAAAATCTCTGTTTCTCCCTCAGTTGCTTGGAAAATATATCATACAACATCCTAATGCTTTGCTAATTGCAGTCTGAAAGGCTAGGAAACACTCCTTGATTGGACATTTTGTCAAAACACATGAATATTCAGGGAAAAAAAAGGGTTACCTGAAATGAACAAATGTTTCATCTAGTAGTGCTCTTCTTGTTATGGTACAGCCTTTTATTCACTGTCCTGTGGCACTGTTATGAACATGACTTTCCAAGGCATGTCATAGGGGATTCCATTCTAAAGCATTTCCAAATGTGATTGACGAGTGTTAAGTTTGTAATACAGGTAAATAAAACATACTTGAGTTTCAGAAACTAAAAGCCTTCCCATTGTCTGCTAGGGACCATTAGCTTAGTTAATATTTGGGGCTTTAGCAGTTGTTTTGTAAGAGTAGTCAGTGGGATCAGGCCCCACAATAAGCAGAGACTGTCAAATGTACCTATGGCTCCTTTTGGAAAACTCGTCTGGGCAAAATACAAATTTCACAAAGAGAGATAGAGATGAACTAAGGAAAATCATGCCAGAATTAGGGAGGTAAAATAATAAGTCTGCCCTCCCAAAATTTGTCACAGTTTGCCAGCAGTCCAGCTGTCTTCAGTTTGAATCACTGAAGCTGTGAGGGAAAGGTGTTCAGGGAAGAGAAATGTGTGATTTGTCTGGAACTGGACGGGAGCCCAGTTTCCAGGGTAGGTCTCCCAGAAACAGGATCCAGGAGCAGGTGGGTTAAGGACAAGCAAAGATGCTCCTGGCTCTTCCAAAAGAGGCTTAAAAGGCAGGAGATGACGTGAAATGGTCGCTGTCAGGGAGATGGAGAACCAGAGGAAGGTGAAGTTCTGTCAGTTTAGGAATAGCAGTGTTTCCAGCTGAAGGCTGTGTCATGGCACTGCTAAATCCCACATCAGTATGGCATTAGTATTCCTTGAGCATTCCTGACTGTGAGCACTAATTGTTCTCACTATCTAATCTGTGAGAGCCCTGCAGTCAATCAGTGCATCCCAAGTGTAACACTGCCACGTAAAAATGTTCCCTGGTGTTTTGGAACTCTGCCTATAACCTGGACAAGGGGCTCCCAGTCCAGTGCCCCTCTGAGGCACGGTCTGCAGGCTGGGAAGACAAAGGTCATAGGAATAATTTGGATCCTGGTCAGAAACAGCCTTTTCAGTAAACAGGAAGACCTTTTGGCACTGTTTCACTTGGAGAAGTTAATCTCTCTGGAGAGATCCTGGCCATATAACTTGTATCAAGTGTGTAATTAAAAGACTGAATCTTGAATGAAATTGAAATATTGAAAAGATTCCAAGGTAGTTTAGTCAGTGCTAATTGCAGCTGTTCAGGTATTTCTCTTGCTCTCTTACCTAATATTCTAATTTATCAGGAAATAAATGCCAAAAGGGATTAGATCAACAAAGAAGGAGAAGCAGCCTTTTTTCCTCCCCTTTTTTTCTTTTTCTTCTTGAGAAACTCGTGCTTTTAGCATCACAATTAACTGCACAACTCTGTATTTCTGGTCTCAGGTTCCCTGAAAGTTAGAGTGACTCTGTACCATGTAAAAGAAAGGCTGACTGGAAAACATCTGTGCTTTTTATCCAGTGAAGTTGTGGCTATTTGAATTCCAAGCTAGAAAACACATCAGGAATCAAGGTCTAAGATGACCTTACTCATCTGGAGATAAAACTAATCTCTCTGTTACTTCAGATGTGCTTCAAAAGATGTCCCTGTTTAGCCAAATTAAAAAAAAAGTATGTATGCATTCCAAACATTATCCAAGTTCAGGGTGGCCTGACATGGAATGTCAACAAAGTCGCGATGAGCCAGAATTACACCAAATCCTTGAGGAGAGGGAGCAGATCTTGTTTTGGGAGTCTAAATCACTGAGCTGCACAGATAACCACGACCACTTCTGGGGCTGGAAAGCAGAGAGCCAGCTCCAAGCCAGGCCTGCAGGGTGGCTGATGGCAGGAGAGCAGCAGTGACAGCTTGTCCTCTCTGGTTTTCCAGTCTGCTCGCCGGGGTTCTACGGCCACCGCTGCAGCCAGACCTGCCCCCAGTGCGTGCACAGCAGTGGGCCCTGCCACCACATCACTGGCCTGTGTGACTGCCTGCCTGGATTCACAGGAGCCCTCTGCAATGAAGGTACAGCTGGCCATAAAGAGCCCCGTGGGATGGTTTCCATTCCATCACCTGGGGGCTGTCAAACCGAAGACACTTTCTGTTGTGGAGTGTTCAGTTTATAAATCAGAAGTCTTACGTTGTTTCATCCTTCAGTGTGAAACCCTCTGTACTCTAAATTGCATTGTTTGTGTAGTGAATATGGATATTGTGTTCACTGTAATTTATCATACCTCACTTTACCCTTATACCTCTCTCAATCCAAATACTAGTAGTTTTCTCCTGAAATGCAGCAAATGAAATCTTGTTCTGATCACTAAGGAGTTCTAATAATGACAATGTCTTCTCAGTATGTCCCAGTGGCAGATTTGGGAAGAACTGTGCTGGAATATGCACCTGCACCAACAATGGGACTTGTAATCCTATTGATAGATCCTGTCAGTGCTACCCTGGATGGATTGGTAGTGACTGCTCTCAGCGTAAGTACCCGGGGGTTTTTTCACCTTTAATTTTAGAACAAATAATCAGGGTGCAGCTATTTAAAATACCCTCTTTTTTTTTTTTTTTTTTTTTTTTTTTTAAACAAACACTGTCTTAAGTCAGAAATTAGGACTTCATGGTAAATAATGGAGAGATAAATAATCCTAAACTTCTCTGGCCAGGCCAAGAACAAAGTTGAAATTTTCTCAGGCACAGGTTAGTGCTCTGGCCGCACAACCATCCTTATTCTCACTAAGCATTTGAAAACATTTTGTTAAGAAATTTTTCACTATGCCTTTTTTTTAAGTGCTTGTAACTCTGTGATGCATTTTTCTCTTTCTTCCTTTTATAAGTGTTTTCACAGATAGACATTTTTAGTGTCATTATGCCTCAATGAGTATTGTCTTCCTGGGCTGAACTCACTGCACTCTTCATTACTGCCTAAAAAGGGAGAAGGGAAGGTCCTAATTCTACTGTTTTTTGTAAAGTTACTTTATTAAGTAGTCACTCCCCATATGCCTGGATGGGTCTATGAGATTTACTAATTGAGTAAAGAATTGTTTTAAGGAAGACTCTCACAAGAAGCATATCCAATCCCATAAGGTGCTAAAATCCACGCAGTCTGAAACACACACTTGCCAAAATTTCACTCAACCCACTTTTGTGACTAAAAGAAGCTGCACCATACCCTGAAATGTCAGACATTGTGCTGGAGTTTCCAGGGAAGTGCATTTTTTAATAACATGGCTCATTGGTTTATATCATTTACGGTTTGACTGGCCCAGGTTACCAGGCTCTGCACAAGTGCAGGGTAACATCTGGTCAGTTTGGGAAAAGAACCCGAAAAACAACTTTCCTGGCTAAATTCTGTGAAGTGATTAGCATGCACAGCCCAGTATGATACCAAAATAAATCTCGGGCCCATTCCTGTGGAAGCCAGTGGCTACAAAGGTCCCTGTTTTTATGGTGAAATAAGTAGGTAGTTGGGAGAGTAGCAGAATAGGGGTATTTAGGAAGAGGAGGGACTTAGTCAGCGCATCAATATCAAGAAAATGGTGCCAGCAATATGAATGGAAGTGTTTATTGAGGCTGTGCTCAGAGACCATAACAGAGGAAGTTTATTTGCTTTGTATAAAGGCCTTTCGTTCACATGGAAAATAATGATTCCATTAATTTCTTTCAGAACCAGCGACCTTTTTTAAACTTCTAACCTTTTGCCTGTATGTGATTTACATTCCTTCCTAGCTGACCACTAATTTCAAACACAAAACAATAACAAAAAAAATTACAAGGCACAACTGAAGTGATAGTAATAAAAAAACAAGCTTAGTGGGTTTTTAAAAATTATAATATAATTTTTAATGAACTGAAATTCGGGAAAAAAGCGATACTTTGGAAAAGTACAGCTCACTTATGCACAAATCATTATGCAAATGTTTAAAGGATTCAACAGTTTTACTGGTCTCAGGCAACTAGATCAGTACAAAACTATGAGGAGTTACCCTTTTAAATTTACACAGGAATAAAACCAAGGCTTCAGTGTCTGACCTCCTGCTTCTCTCCTACAAAGCACTGACATTGTACTTCCATAAAACTATTTTTAAAGTACTAAAGAATTATTTCTTTTACTATTTATTTTTAAAATACTAACTACTACTTAAAGTACTTTGCTTTCTTTACTGAAGGAAAAAACTCCTCAAGATGAGAATCTACTCAACAGAAAGAGTCTATTCTTAGAGTACCCTCTTCACTTAGTGATATTCTACCATGAAGAAAATTATCTTTTGCTCTCTCTGAATAGTAATTAGTATTTTGGAACCACTTCACAGTTCTAGTGGCAGCACATAGCATCAGATTTATCCATCATGACATTTCCAAAGCAGCCAGTAAATTCTGTCTCATAATCAGTCTACATGATTGCGCAAAAAATAATCTCCATTCTATGGATAATTACTTGGTGTTTAGAAATATTATATTGATTATTGGATAATTACTTGGTGTTTAAAAATAAATTGATTATTGGACCCATGGTAGCAACTGAGTTAACCAGATTAAGGTACAGACCTGATTATCTTCCCCACATTTAGGCAAATACATGAAATTTAACAGTGGAAGCACAAGAAGCAGCCTTTGTATTGTATCTAAAGCTCTAGGCTTTCCACCTTCTCTGTTTTCCTTCACTTTTTGAGGTATAAAAGCTGTTCCACCTTGACTGTTTGCAGGGTAAAAAACAAGTGGAGAAAGGAAATCTAATGGCTTTTTCTGTGAGAAAGCTGCTGTGAATGCCCTATTTACTAAGTATTGAGTATGCATTTTTTGCCCATTTAATATTTTTAAGGACTTTTTACCTGGAGTAAAAATGATTCCTTAGCTGAAATAAATGAATAAATCTATGGCTGTTTGCTCAGAACAGAGCAGCCCAAACCATGAACTCGGGAGAAAAACAGCAAACAAAGCAGTGCTCATGTGTGAATGGAAGCAGCTCTATTCATGTGCATCAAGGAACCTTTGTCATCTGAGGTTAATTAATTGCTCTGGGTTGTTGCAGCTTGCCCACCTTCCCACTGGGGACCAAACTGCATCCACACGTGCAACTGCCACAATGGAGCTTTCTGCAGTGCCTACGATGGGGAGTGCAAGTGCACCCCGGGCTGGACTGGCCTTTACTGCACACAGAGTAAGTGAATTTTGTGCTCATCCTTAGTCTGAACATCAGTGACACAATTACCCTCCAGAACAGCTTGAACCTGGAATTCGAGTACTGATACAGAAGCTGTTTCTATTTAGAACCTTGAAAGATTATTTCACTATACTGTAACATCATAATTTCTTTTGGAATTTTCTTCATGTAATAATACATTAGTACTGATTTTTTTTTCCCCTAAGCGCTTTTTGTTAAAGTAAAATAGCTGTGCAGTGACTGGGTGTAGGTATTCGTCATTCATTACGTGCAGGCTAAGAGCTCATATAAAGTTTGAGAAATAAACATTTGTTAGAAGTAAATATGAGTAAAGCTGACGTCTTATCTTTTTTGCATTACACTTTCAGTTTGGTTTACCTTCAATTCAGGTTGCCATCACTGACTGTGATCCTTGCCACAACCCCTGCATTTAACTTCAAGAAAAATTGGACTGCTGACTTTATTTTGCATTCAGTGTTCAAATACATGTTTTTCATAAAATCAGAACTTTGCTGTTTCAAATGAGTAATGTCATAGTGGCAGGAAATAACAGATACATTACAGGACCATATGGATGCAGTTCTGGGAGACATTCACTATGCTGGTTCAGCTGTCAGCTATCAGGGGTTTTTTGCTTCCTGCTGGTGAATAATGATCTCTTTGCAGTGGTGTGTCTTCTTCATACTGAAATGGTTTCTTTGTGAGTAGCTCAGGTACAATATGTTGTTGTTTTGGCTTTTTTAATGCTTCAGTACAAACCATGAAGGAAATATGGCCAGAGAGTCACTGACTGATGGGCAGACTTCCAAAGTGCCCTCAAATCTCTTTGGAAGCCCATTTCTTCAAGGACCTGTCTTTTCAGAACCTCTGCTGCCAGCACCATTTCCCAAATTCAATTTTGCCTGATGTGTGTTTTAAACCACTCCACACGAGGCAGGTCTTGGTGCCTTGCGCTGACACAGCTCTCCATTTCAGGAGCTGCAGGATCAATCCTCAGCAACACACCAAATCAGAATGCCTTCCACTCCCAAAGCAGCTGTTTCACCCCTCTCCCCCCTCCCTCTGCTTGTGTTGCAGGGTGTCCCCTGGGCTTTTTTGGGAAGGACTGTGCCTTGATCTGCCAGTGCCAGAACGGAGCCGACTGCGACCACATCAGCGGGCAGTGCACGTGCCGGACGGGCTTCATGGGGCGGCACTGCGAGCACAGTGAGCACACCCCTCCCTCTGCCTTGGGACACAGCCTCTGGCCTCCAGAGCCACTTCTGATGGGCACAGGGCTGGCCACAGGCTTTTCCAAACCGTTTAAAACCCCACAGAATTAAGCTGTCACAATCGTGGTTTCTGTTTCTTTGCACTGCGTTTTAGTCAGTTTGGGTGTAACGCTAAAGGAACACCCAGTTACTCCATCGTGTAAAAGAAACAAAATGAATCCAAGGAATTGTCATTAGAATCCTGTGAAAGTAATGAAATGTATCCATTAGGACAAACCACAGTGACAGCTAATAGTTGGAAAACTGGAAGCAGGAACTAACACATCAGTGCTGGTGGATGAAATTAACCTTCGCAGTGTGGGTTTACAGCGCGGCTGGTTTGTAGAAGTGTTGTAGGTGGCATTTTGTTTTCATGTTTTCACACACACACACGTGTGGTTCTCTCCTCAGGAAGATCAGGGATAACACCACTGACATCACTGGTGGTGTAATGTTGTGCACCATTAAAAGAATAATCAGGCTTGTGAGCACAGGACTGTTTGTCCAACCTTTGCTGACTTTACGGGGCTCTGCTTCCAAATTTGTGCATTCAAATGACATCTGTG
Source organism: Camarhynchus parvulus (assembly GCF_901933205.1). Taxonomy (NCBI): domain Eukaryota; kingdom Metazoa; phylum Chordata; class Aves; order Passeriformes; family Thraupidae; genus Camarhynchus; species Camarhynchus parvulus. The sequence goes on from NC_044601.1 coordinate 4,503,550, forward strand.
TTCTCCTCAAAACATCACTAATGTTCAGGAGAAGATAACTTTTTAAGATAGTCTCTTGATGTCAAAACATCACTTTGAATAATTTGGCAAATCTAACTCTGTTACAGATTTTGCATTTTATCCTACAAGTTGATAATAATGATTTAGCAGCGTCTAGCTACGTGTTTTGGTGTTCATTCTAACTCAGATCTTGAAATGCAAAAATACATTGTGACATGATGGGTTTTGGCCACCCATTTACCTCAGTATTTATAATCTTGTTTATTGAGTGTAATCAAGAGAAGGAGGAGGTACATAAACATGAATTTTTTCACTTGAGTGGGGATTTGTCAAGACTGCAAGACCATTCTCTGGCACACTTTGTGCTACTTTATTTTTTTAATTACTCCAAATTAGGAATGCATGAAAGATGAGTTAGATTCTTTTAAAAAGACAAAAGGAAATAAATATAGGTGCAGAACTCTCAAGAAATTACAGAAAAAGTCAAGAAACATTACACTTCCTAAAACCATCAGATCTACTATAATGCGCCAGACCACGCAGTACCAAGAGGTGGCAGTATAAAAGAAAAAAAATTTATCAGTATAGGGTAATTCTCTACTAGGATACTTACATGAGGTAGGAGACACTTTGATCCGTAATTAAGTGTTACATTCAAGTAATTCAAATAATGAAGTACAACTTCCCCAGTTACCTTATTCTCCATAATTTAGCATTTTTCTCCTGTCAGTAGTTTCTCAGTGTATACATTGCAGTATCAGAGCATGCAATGGGCAGCAGTTACATTTCTCTGTAAATGTGTGGTGCATTTTGGACTCACTGTTAGGGCCCTTTCCTTTTGCTGTTTTACACCAGCACATCTGTCACACCACAGGACACCATCCAGGTGTCTGGCTCCACCTGTATGATAATGAGATTTTTCAGGCAGTGGGATCTGAGTCTTCTGGCTCTTTATTCACACCTTGCCCATTTCTTCACTGCCTTCTAATTTCTAAAAATTTGTCTTTTCTGGCCTTTTTTCCTCCCCCCTGATTCCTCACTGCCCTGCCTTGGTGGCATTGCAGGTGAAGCATGAATACACATCTGAGCACAGTTTCTCTCCCTCCTGCACACCGAGGAGGATGCTCCTCTTAGGAGCATCTCCAGGAGAGATCTGATGCTGATGACACATTGCCACCTGCTGCCCAGGGACAGGAACGCGTGGGGTTGGACTCCTGTGGTGCTGCAGGCCTGGAACCCCAAACTTTAATGAGATTTTTCTTGCTTTTTGTCCTGTGCAGAGTGTCCCCAGGGCACGTACGGGTATGGATGCCGCCAGATCTGTGACTGCCTGAACAACTCCACCTGTGACCACATCACAGGGACCTGCTACTGCAGCCCAGGCTGGAAAGGAGCCAGGTGTGATCAAGGTAAAGCCCAGACATAATCAAATTTATTGTCATCTTTTCACACAGAAACTGGCTTCACCTATTGAACACCATCTCTGCGTCATTCATTAAATAAATCTGACAGGTGGTTTTGGTTTTATTTTGAGTAACCCATTCTTTTAATTCATGTACGTTTTTGAGGCTTTAAATTAGATTAGTGATAATTAAATGGAGCAAAGTAAGTGGAGCGTGGATTTGCATGAAATTACAGGGCAGTGCTGCTCAAAGGTGCTGATGGAGCATGGGCTTTACTAGCCCTGTTCCTTTGCCCAAAGAATGTTCTTACTTTTTCAAATTCATGAAAACATCTCATTTTCTGTGAAAATTCTGAGTGTTTTTCCTTTCTGTGAAGATTCTAAGTGTTCTTCCTTAAATTTAGGATTGGTTCCTGACAGAGTTCTATTCTATCCTTACTAAATACAGTTAGATTTAGAAGTGAAATTTTGTCTCCTGCTCCTGACACGTGACCCCCTCTGGGTTTTTGCCATTTATTTTCATTTCTTCTTCCATTCCAGCTGGTGTAATTATAGTGGGGAACCTGAACAGCCTGAGCCGTACCAGCACTGCCCTCCCTGCTGACTCCTACCAGATAGGAGCCATAGCTGGCATCATCATTCTTGTCCTGGTTGTGCTCTTCCTGCTGGTGCTGTTCATCATTTACAGGCAGAAGCAGAAAGGGAAGGAGACACACATGCCCACTGTGACCTACACCCCTGCTATGAGGGTCATCAATGCAGATTACACCATTTCAGGTTTGTCATGTTTAGAATACTTTTGTTTTCCCCCCTCCGTCTCTTGTCTTTGTGCTCAGATCTGCCCCTAACAGGGCTTGAATTCACATATTTCTGCTTTTTGAGACCATGAAGGGGGCACACCCTGGCAAGATGTCTTAATTCTAAAGAAAAGTGACCATGTACCTCGCTTTCCTGTGCAACATTTTACACCCTCAAACTTTTTTTGTGCATTAAACATGGACATTTCTATCTTCTGTGCCTGCTTTTATACATATCCAGGTGGAATGTGGCAAAATCTGATTTCTACAACGGACTTTTAAATTCAATGCCAACAGCTTGACTAGAGGAAGAGCATAGAAAATCAGGATTTCATTCTATCTGTAACAACATTCTGCAGAGAAACAGACAGCAAAAGGCTTGAAACTGACTAAGGGAAGGAGCAATGAAGCAAACAAGAGTTTTTGACCTATTATAGTGCCTGTGAGCTGGGATTCAAGGGTACATGAAACTTGAGGCAATTGTGCCTTCTGAACACCACTGTCAAGGAAAGCAGCAGCTGAACAAGGCACCAGGAAGACTTGTTTGAGTTAAGGAAAAGCAAATCAGCCAAGGTCCTGGTGTTCTTGGAGCACTAGAAAATGTTGGTGCAGACTTGCAGTGACTGTAATAATGAAGGAAAAACAGAGCAAGGGACCACAGCAGAGAGAGGAGTTAAGTTAGCAGGTTACATTTGTGAATGCTCCTTGCTAAAAGCAAGGACATGACTTGTCACTCACTGCCCTGCATCTCTCATTTCCTGGAATGAATAAAAAATACTTAGTTTTGTGTTTGTTGGGTTTATTTTTTTAAGAAACTCTAGGTCAGATTTGTAAATCAGTGCAGCACTCTCAAAAATGTATCTTAAGAAAGAAATCCCGTGGTTTTGTTCATTTTCCTTTCTTCTTCTTTCCAGAAACCATCCCTCATACCAATGGTGGAAATGTCAACAGCCACTATTTCTCAAACCCCAGTTACCATACTCTGACCCAGTGCTCCAGCCCACCTCATGTCACCAACATGGAGAGACTGACCTTGGCAAAGGTAAAGCAGGAAAACATGGACATTTCTGGCAGTCTTTAGTTTATTTTACACTGTTCCCTCATCTCTCCTATTTGGCTTATTTTTGCTCTTCCTGATTGCCACCTGGAAATTCAGCATCTTCCCTGCAGTTTCAGTTCTGTTGCCTCTCTTTCTTTGGAATAGGCAAAAACCAGCCAGCTGTTTGTGAACCTGAAGAATATGGAGCCTGGCAAACGAAGTGCTGTCATGGACTACACAGGAACACTGCCAGCAGACTGGAAACACGGTGGCTACCTCAATGAGCTTGGTAAAAATAAAAAAAAAAGAAAGAAGGAGAATGGGAATGTTATTCACTGTATGTGGGATGCATCCCTTAAGGCAGGAAGAGATTAAAAAGTGACCCCTTGTGAGGAATGGTGGAACAGTTTTTGATGCCCAGTGCAGACATGATGTGTAAAATATCACATTTTTATTAAAATATTTGCTTATTCACTAGTTTCATGGAGCAATGGGGGTCTGCTTGGACAAAATTACAAATTCCTATTAAATAAGTGAAAGGTTGCATATATTCTTTTTTTTTAATCACCACAAGATGCAATCAGTGGTTTCAAATGTACTTTTTCATTACTTGAGCCACTTCAGGTGTAAATAGTAGATCTTCCCAGCAAAGCCTCCTGTTTGCTAAAAGAGCATTGCCTTTAAGAAGAGAAATTCCCAAGAAATGGTGAGAGTTGCTGTATCCTGCTTTTCACCCTTTTCCACTCCCATGCATTCCAAAAAGGCTGGACTGCACTGCCCAGTGAAAGCCTTAAAAAGGACCTTCAGTGGCAGTATAATTCAGAAAATTTAATTACCTTCATTTCTGGTACTGATATGTATCAAACCCTGGGATTCAGAACAACAGTATGCAGCACTGTTTGGTTTTTTTTCACTGCTCTTCCCCAGCCTTGGTCAAACCACAATTCTGGCTCAGATCCGTTGTGTTTGGTTTGGGATTTGGTTTTTTTTGTTGGTTTTTTTTTTTCAGGAAAGGATTTCAGTCATAATGCTCAGCATTCAGCTTTATATTTTCTTAGAGCATTTGAACTTGCACTAAATGCTCCCGAGTGACACTTGCTGTGGTTAACCCAAGGCAGGAGATCTTGAGCAACAGGGAGGTTCCAGAGGACTGGATGAATGCTGATATTGTGTCTGTTTGCTAGAAAATAAAATAGAATTACTTGGGTAACTCGAGGCTGGTGACCTGAGCGTTAAACTTGTGAAAACAACAGCACAGGTGACATGAGATCTAGTAAATAAAGATGGGGTAGGAGTAAATTAATTATATTTAGGTCTCCTTAGAATAATACCACTTATCTCTTGAAAACTACTCATTTTGTTTAGATAGTGCATGGATAAAACCATTTCGGGCTTTTATAATGCTTCTAGCATAGTACCACAATACAGCCTAATTAAAAATGAGCTCTCCACAAAATCAATGAAAGCTCTTTCAGTAGATCAGTAACCAGGAAAGTGCCAGGTCTCTGAAGACAGCTGTTGTGCTCAGCTGTTTACTTTTATTGAGGGAAATCAGTAACAGGTAATTGCAGAGCTGTAGGTTCAGGTGCAAGGTGTTCAGGCCACTGACCCTGATTTGGGAGTGATTAAATTTGGAAGCAGAGAAATGAGAATTGGAGCAAGCTCTGCACACCCTGAGATTTTCCGGTCAAGGTGGGATGCCCTTCTGGTAGGTAGGGTTTATCCAGATTAAAAAAAACAAAACAAAACAAAAACAAATAAAGCTTTAGTCCCACAGAACTTACTGGGATTGTTCAACAGTGAGTAACTGGTGTTATGTGAGGTCAAACTTTAGATAATTTAATGGTCCCTCATGACCCACCTCCCCTGTTCCTGCTGGAAAATGTGGAAGCAAATAGTACAAGTGTTTCTTTACCCCCATCCTGGGCAGTTCCAGAGCCCTTATGAAAGAATTATTCAGCTAGGGCAGAAATGAGTCCCAAGGCAATTCCTAAACATTTACAAGCTGTTGCCTAATCACTTTTGTTTTCTTTGGTTTTAAAACTACTCTTTTTTTTTGTATCATTTTCTCCTCAGGTGCTTTTGGACTTGATAGGGGATATGTGGGGAAGTCCCTGAAAGGTGAGGTTGTTTTCTGATGTATTTAGATGGAACTACATAGACATGCCTTTTATTCTTCCCAAATTACTGTTGGTTTCTAGGTGATGAAAATATAAAAAAATCATTCTGGAACTAAATTTTTCCTAGGCACTGAATCAATGCATGATTGGTTTGTTTGCTGATGTGGGGTTTTTATCTTTTTTTGAAATGAGATTGTTGGATTTTTTTTTTAAACCAACAAAACCACAAACCAAGCCATTTTAAGTCTCCTGTGTGTCACATACACCAAATGGTTTTTGTCATTCTTGAGTCACCACACAGCTCAATTCTAGACTGCAGAACACATGCTGCCTCTGCTGAAAGGCTTTAAAAGGCAATTCCAACTGCAGCTGGTCGTGGTCTGCATGACCACAAACCTTCACCACATCCACTGCAGGCCCTTGGAAAGGATATCGAAATACAGACACACAGGCAGGAATTAGAAGCTTCCAAAATTCAGGGTGGTGGTGATCTGGTATTTTGATCTTCTGAATTATCCAGTTTTCTCACAAGACTTTACATTGTACCACCCTGCTGGCATTTGGCACTTAGGAATGCGGTTAAGTGATGGATTTGGCAGTGTTGCAGAAATGGTTGGACTCAGTGATCTGAAAGATCTTTTACAACCTAAACAATTCTACACTTCTGTGATTACAGAAAGCCCAGTTCAAATGAGTCACAAAATCATGAGCACCCATCCACTGACAGGTCCACCAGGGCAGCCTCATGTTGGATATGGAGTCAGGAATGAGCTAAGAAGTCTCATGTTAAATAACATAACACAAAGCAACACAGAGAACAAACTAACACAAACACCACAAAATCACTTCCCAGCACAAGCAAATACATCTCTGAAACCAGTTATTGATCCTCCAATTAAATCCTGACATCACAAGGCACCTGATGTTTCCTTGGCAGTTTTCCTGCATGTGCCTTACAGATACTTAGAAGAAGCTGGTTATGCTTTTTGTGTACTCAGATACTCAAACTTTGCACCACCCAAGCCATCCCTAGAAATAAATCATGCCATTTGCCATTTGCCCAGACATTGCCCTTGGGAACAGTCTCAGATTTTAAGTGTCCTGAGTTCAGCACCTGGAGGGGCAGGAAGTGTTCTGAAGTGCTTGTTAAAAATGGATTCTTCAGCTTATCTCTATCATTATCCCCATATAGTGCTAGGCACTATTTTAACCAAATTTGAACATGCTTGAATTTTGAAACAGTAATTTGCTGGTGGCAAGATGAAGTCCATTAACGAGAATAGCAACTGAGGGGCTTTCATTGATTGTTGCAAATAATTTTGAGGTGTTACAACTGGTTTCCATTTAAATCTTCACTTCTGAGTGACTTTTTAGAGCTCAGCATGAAACAAAACCCTTTTTTTTTTTGGTAGCCACTTCCATAGCACGCAGCAATGCTCGAGACAGTAACATGTTCTTCTTTTTGCAGATCTGGTGAAGAACTCGGAGTACAATTTAAGTAACTGCTCACTGAGCAGCTCTGAGAACCCCTATGCTACTATCAAAGACCCACCAGCTCTGGTGCCAAAGAGTTCAGAATGTGGCTACGTGGAAATGAAGTCCCCGGCACGCCGCGACTCCCCCTACGCCGAGATCGCCGGCTCTGCCACAGCCAGCAAGAACGTGTATGAAGTTGGTAGGTACAAAATCCACCTCTGGGTGCTGGGGGTTAGGAACAAAGAGCACAGGGCTTTTCAGTCTTTGCTTCAGTTTCATCAAAACATGTGTAAGCCACTGGGAAAACAAAATTACGCGTTCAGATTCCGTGTTCTGCCCAAAAGCTGTAACAAAAGCGTTTTTACTAATTTGGTGTAATTCACACAAACAGGGTTTGAAGTACCTTCAGCTCTGTTCTGTCACCTACAGGTACCTCTGAATTACTCTGGTGTGGAAGTTTTCCTTTAACCAACAGCATAAGATAAGTTTAGCATTTGATTGCAATGTAGTTCAGCTCTAGGTTAGACTGAATGCAGCTGGAGTTATGCATGGGAGGGTTGAAATTCTGTTTCCTTCTCTTGATCAGAATAACATAGCATCTTTACCCACAGACACAGTATTCCACTATGGGCCCTACCTAGTTCCTGTATTTCTATATTTCTTTGTGGTCCTGTGGAGTGGTAGCTATCCTGATCATCACTGGGCTGTAATAAATTGTGTCCAGTGTCACAGGATGTATGTATTTTCCTTTTCTGCATGCAATTAGAGAACACTGAACTCCATCAACATACCCATTCTGCTTTTAAGGACTGTTACAAAGTCTTGATTGAAACCCTCAAATTCAGGTTGTTGTTTGGTTTGGGTTTTTTTAATTTGCTCAAATGAAAGACACATAAAGAAGAGATGTTGTCTTGTTTCTGTCAGTAAAGACACTCATGGCAGGGCCCTGAAGCAAAAACACCAACCTGTGTTTCTACAGCTGCATTTCAGGACTCAGCTCGATGAGGAATCTTCCTAGTGAAGCAGAAACTGAAATAGAGTATCAGTGTTTTCCCCGGAGCTGAGTGCATGCTCTCTCTCCTCACAGAGCCCACGGTGAGCGTTGTCCAGGGCGCGTTTGGCAGCGGCGGCGGGCGCCTCGGCCAGGATCCCTACGACCTCCCAAAAAACAGCCACATTCCCTGCCACTACGACCTGCTCCCCGTCAGAGAGAGCCCCACGCCCTCCACAGAGGGGGTCAGCAGCAAATGACCCCGCAAAGAGCTGATGCCTGCAGCCCTGGGACTCTCAAGGGGCAGATGGCACAGTCGTGCTCCTCCCTCTCTCGTTTACCATCGCTCTCGGCTCCTGATCTGTCCTGCAGATAACTGCTGTACCTTAAGCAGAATCTCAGCACGAGGTCTGTATTGGGTATACAAGTGACAGATGGACAAATGCCACACTCTGGGGATCCTGATTTTACTACTTTTTTTTTTTTTTTTCATGGCAGTAAATTTTATAGAAACAGGTATGCAACACATTTATACTGTAATATACTGGCTTAAAAAAATAGTAGTTTGCAGATTAGTATTGATAACATCACATTTTAGCAACTTCAAATATAGGCTTCATGTCATGTTCCAGAGTAGTAATACTCCCAGGACAGTGCAATTTACCAAATACCACTTTGTACAGGTGATCTGATTCACCAGTCACTCACTCGTAGAAGGAAAACTGCCTTGCCAAATTTTACCCTCCATTCTTATCTTTAGTCAAGACATATTACAAGAAACAAGATCTGATGGGGATAAGGAAGCACAATGTTGCAGTTGTTTGGGAAATCCACCAACAGGCTTTGCTGTCTCCATTGCAGGTGGTGGATGTACTTGGCTTGAATAGTTCTGGAGAGAAAATGATTGCATACATCAATATTTACATGATGCTTCAAGATCTCTTAGTACTGTAGACCCAGCACCAGTCTTCAACAAGTATTTTGCTACAGTTCAGCTTCACACATTGCAGTTCTGACCACTGTTTCTGCCACACACAAACTAAATAATCCACAACATATCAGTTATTACTTCAAAAAAAGATGTAAATTGAATCAGTTTATTTTTGTCACCACGGACTGATTACGTAAGGAGTGGACAAAGGTGATGACTTCTGTAAATCTTAACTGCAAGGAAGGGTTTACATTTTATAAAAAGGTAGTAATAATTACTGTAATATAGGATAAAGATAGTCAAGTGTTCTTTTTTTTTTTCTTTGAAATAACTAAGCAAACTCTGTGCATACTTGCTAAAAAGGCACCTTTTCTTTTTTTATAGTTGATGTAGGGAAACACATGCTTAAGCTGGTCTTTTGCATTGCTAATAATGTGACACATGTACCCCCCTCACCCTCATTAACTTCTCTCTCCATTTTTACGCTGTGTGTCTGTGTTTTTAGTGGGCTAGCTTGTAACTGAAAAAATATTCTAGTGTGTGTGTGTGTCCATTTCTTTTGCATTTTTGCCAACTGGCCTTTTGTTTGTCCGGTTCAAGGGACCTCTGGGCAGAGCAAGAGGATCAAAGTAAGAATTCACAGTGATGTCAATCAGGGGTGATTAAAAAATACCTAACAGTTCACACTGATTCATTAATTCAGAGGAAGAAAATCAAGGTGTTTTTTGTTGAGAATGACAACAAGAACGCAGAAGAAAAGTAAAAAAACAGTTCCTCCTTAAAGTTTCGCTTATTCTGTTGATCATGTGGATGGAGATAATCTTCCCAAAACAGCCCCTTTTTCCCAAAAGAGCCTTTCAGTCCTTCCAAAATAATCTATTATGAGCTGCACGATTCAGTGGAAATTAAATTCACCAAGAATTTTCCCCAAACACATCAACCTGAAGATAACATGGTTGTTATAGATTAGATAACCTCTCTCAGTGAAAAGATATTTTTAGGAAGCTCAGAGTGAGGTGCCAGCATTTAACATGACCTGGCAGTGCCTCTGCTGCACCTGGTCCTGAGGGTTGGTGTGTCACTGATGGATGGGGAGAAGGATCCTGGCTGTTCTGCAGTTCCCTGGGCACTTCTGGTACATCCTTGGAATAAAGAATTCCATTACCTTTGGATTTGGGAAGTACAGGTATTAGCTAGGAGATTTCTAAGGCTCCTTGCCATTTAATCCCTGTCTAAAATGAGGTATTGATTGGGTTTGTATGCATCTAGATAAAATGTAGAGCTACTGGTATATACATTTTTTTTGTATTGTGTGAAACAGATTTTAAAATAAAACCTTTCTTCTCTAAAGCCGTGAATACAAAATGCTGCATTTAACAACTGGGAGTTCACAAAAACTTCTTGCTCTTTTTGAAGACCACTAGGTAAATTATCTTCATCATACAAACAGTTCTTTTAACATGGAAAAGGGAAGAGCTGAATTAATGTTGGGATGTTTTTTAAATTTCCAGCATGTCACATATCCTCAAGTGAAATACTCAGTCAAATATTCATGAAAATAGATGGGTTTACTGTCATTTTGCTTATTGTGTGTGTTCTAAATGCACACATGACTGAGGCCTGCCTTCCTGTGTGTGGGTGAAACTCCTGCTGTGTAGCCAGCAGGAGCAACGTCTGCATAAACCTGAGCTGGATCTGCAGTACATGCAGGGCAAGCAAATGAATTTACTTCAGAGGGTGATGCCTGGTGAGGTGCTCAGAACACTGATTGCCTGGAGGGCACTCTGCTCTCAGCTCCAGAGACCCCCAGCTCAGTCCTCTTCCTGTAGATCCCACTGTGCTCCTCACACAATCCAAACGCTTCTGGAGGTGCACTCTGTAGGGTGGAGGAGACTGAATGGCTCAGGGGATGGAGCAATTTCAGCCAGCACTCAGAGAACTGGCTTCACTTCACCACAGACAGCAAAGGAAAGGGATGCCTTGCCTCTGGATATTCACATTTCAATAGGGACAAAATGTAGCACTGAAAACGGAGGTAGCTCTCCCCTAGCAACGTGTCACCATTTCAATAAAAAGCTACACCAAGTTAATCGCTGACTTTAAAGTAGCAAGTATAAACTTTAGGCTTTAAATACTGTAGGCATTATTAATTCAGGCCACTTAGAAGCGTAACAAACCCCACAGCTTTCTGCTATGTCCAAGATTTTAATCACAACACACCGTTACACATAAAATCTGTCCTTATCTTGATCTACCCAGAGAACTTCCATTAACTTTAATTGGAGAAGCAGATTACAGGAAGGAAGATTTCATTGTGCTCACACTTTCTGCTGAGACAATCTGCAGGTTCATACTGAAGTGAAGTTAGGATAAAATCAAAAGCAAGGAATGTGTTACTCTAAATATCTTGGGTTTTCAAGTAAACTAACAGCAATTTTTTATCCAGTATGTGTCCAAATAGTAATTCTTACACTGAAGCTCCAAAGTCCAGACTGAAGATCACAGAGCTAGTTTTGACAAAAAATGCTTTATATTAAAGATTGTATATACAGTATCTGAAATTACTGAAAACAAATGAGTGTATGTTTATCAGTTACTGTAGAGAAAACCTTGTCATTTGATACACTCATCCTAGTGCTAGAGCACTGAACATAACTTTGCAGTTTTTTAGCCCACAAGACTTCACTTTGATATGATTGAACTGTATTATATTTTTAGAGAAAACCTATCAAGTATGCCTGGCTTTTTTTTTTTCTTAGTTGTGACAAAAAAAGTGTTTTGTTGTGAAAACATATATATATTTTCCAAAGATGACTGATGTTCATCATTCTCCCTTTCACTACCATATATTTCACTTCACATCACATCCCTGTAGGTTAATACAATAAAGTTTCTAATGAAAGATGAGAAGTGCTTTGATTTTTTTTTTACTTTGTTTTTCATTTGCCTACAGGAGATCTTGAAATAGCACAGGCAATGTATGAAATGTCATTTTTGCTCTCATGGTTTAATCCCAGCTGGCAGCTGGGTACCATGTGGATACCAGGGAGGAGTAGAGGAAACAAAACTCCGTGTGTTGAAATAAGAACAGTTTAGTAACTGGAAGAAAATAAAGTAAATTACTGATTGTAATACTAAAACAGAAAAAATCATCATAGAGGGCTAATGTTTCAGATTTAAAAAGCAACAATCCAGTATTGTAAAGTATTGTTTCACTTTCCAAGCTTTTCTGTGCAAATCTGAGAAACTCAGTATTCCTTCAATGCAGTTGAAAGGTGGCTTAATCCTAAATAATTGACTTGTTTTACATTCAAATGGCCATCTTATTAGTAAAAAAGTTTCAAAGACTGATCCTGTTTAACTACATAGGGCAAATGATCATTGGTTATAAATTCGTGTTCTTCATAAAGAGTCTACATTATTCCATGTAAGGAAAAAAAGGGTTGGGACATTTCACAGAATCACAGAATCAATCAGGTTGGGAAAGACCTTGGAGATCACCCAGTCCCAGGCCGTGACCTAACACCACCTTATCAATTAAATTATCTTTATCCTAAATTGAGGGGCCTGGAACTGGACACAGCACTCGAGGTGTGACCCCACAAGTGCCCAGTGCAGGGGCAGAATCACCTCCCTGCTCCTGCTGGCCACACCATTCCTGATCCAGGCCTGGAGCCTTTGGCCTTCTTGGCCACCAGGGCACTCTGCTGGCTCATGTCCAGCCTGCTGTCCCTCAGTGCCCCCAGGTCCCTTTCTGCCTGGGCACTGCCCAGCCACACCGTCCCCAGCCCAGAGCATTGCAGGGGTTATTGTGGCCAAAGTGCAGAACTGGGCACTTGGATTTATTAAATTTCATCTCATGGACTCTGCCCATCCATCCAGCTGTTCCAGGTCTCCTTGCAGAGCCCTCCTGCCCTCCAACAGATGGACACAGCTCCCAGCTCAGTGTCCTCTGCAGATTAACTGATGAAAGGCTCAATCCCCTCATCCATGGCATCAATGCAAACACTGAACAGAGCTGGTCCCAGCCCAGGGCCCTGAGGAACACCCCTGGTGCCTGGCCCCAGCTGGATGCAGCACCATCCCCACCACTCTGGGCCATGCAGCCAGGTCTGAGCCCTGCACAGAGGGCTCCTGTCCCAGCCCTGGGCTGCAGCTTTTCCAGGAGGGAGCTGTGGGACACAGTGCCAAAGGCCTTGCTGGAGCCAGACAGACACATCCACAGCCTTTCCTGCACCCACCAGCAGGGTCACCTGCTTATGGAAGGAGACCAGGCTGGTCAGACACGACCTACCCCTCCTAAATCCAGGCTGGCTGGGTCTCATCCCTCAGCAATCCTGGGGGTGCCCTGTGATGGCCAACATGCCACATAAAAAACACACTACAACAAACTGTTCCTCAAAACCCATGGGAATACAGCTTAGAGCAATTGCTCTGCAGCACTGATCACGAAGCATCGAGGGGAGAGGCAAAGACGAGGGAGGGGTCTTTTGTGTAGGTTCCAAAGAGTTTCATCTCTGGAGGATTTGAGACAAAAGACACTGAACAAAGGTATACATGGACTTATATACAGGGGATGTCTCAGAGGGAGGGTACAATTCTTAACCAATAGGGAAAGGGATGGGGAGGAGCAACAGGCAGGGTTTATAATACTTAAGCCAATGGGGAGTCACGGGGAAGGGAAAGAGTTCAAATAAACAAATGGGGCCTCAAGGATTAGGGGATTTCCAAAGGGGTGGTCCAAGCAGGGGGTTGGCACAAGGAGGGATTGACAGCTGGGTAGGTGCACTGACAGGGAACATTTGAGAACAGAGGGCAGGACTGGGACAAGATTGACAGTTGAGGAGGAGGATACAACTTAGGAGTGAACTAACAATATAGGGTGAAAGGAACAAACCATTTAAGAAAAAAATACACTGCAACAGGGAGCATGCAGGGCACCACAGACTCTCTTTTAGTAGTTAGATCGAAAAGCATTATCCCCACCGAGTCCCAGAAATCTGTTGAAAAGATGTTAGTTTCTATAGTGTAGGGGAAATGATGAAAAATCCACTTTAAGATAGTTTTAAGTTCCTGCTTCTGAACTTCTTTCCCATGATTAACTAAAATACTTAAAACTGTCCATATATGTCCCTCTGCATTTGGAAACACCCTCAAAGCCATTTTTTTCTCCTGCCAATTAATGAGCATTGCTATCCATGCGGCAAATCAAATCGTAGCTTCAGTTTTTGGGTACTCTGATAAACCCATAAACGATAAGATGAAAACTTGTGCCACCCTTTTGTAAAACCCAATAATGATGGGTCAATGTCCCCACTTTCCATTAACCTGCCGCCTGTCACAGGTGCTTTTCCTCATCAAATTCTCCCCTTTTGGTCGAGGTATGCCACTGTTGCCAGGCCTGGCTTCCCAAATTCCAGCTTTGGAAAGGGATGGTCTACTGGTCAGCACTTCTTGCTGATCTGATCCAAACAGTACCCTGAATATCAGTGTCCCTGTTCAGGCGCCACTTGCCATAAACAGGAGTGGCAAAATGAAATAGGGATGGAAATGATGTGAGTAGCCCAGAAAAACAAACTTTAAAAATGAGCAAACAAAAGGAAATAAGCCGCACACAATACAGGGTTTCCTCCAAAGACCCCAAAATATGGGAAACACAGCAACATATACACTCCGATCTGAGGGCAGGAAACCAATCATCAGCTGAGCCATCAGCTCCTGAAGTATAGTGATGATTTTGACAGGTTGGTGGGACTGGAACACCCACTCTATTTTAAGGAGCTGGTCTTTCTGAGTGGGGTCGCACTGAAAGAGAAGTCCATGAAAGCTGGGTAACTTACCTAAGACAGCAAACTGACAAGGCAGAGTCAGGCCAGCATGGTGGGCTTGCCTCGTGTGTCGCAGTAAACTAAGTCCCGGCTAGATGATAAAGGGGAGGGAGACAGGGCCCCCTCTTTCCGAGCTCTACAAACTCCCAGATACCAGTGGAGGTTTGGCGCAGAAACAGGCAGCAGCACGGGCCTGGGGTGGCACTGGGGTTACTTTATTTGATGGTAGAACTCCCCAAGTCCAGGGTCCCAGGCCCTGAACTGGGGGCAAACAACAGCTTATAAACTGGGCAGGAGGTCTCAGGGGAGGATACAATCTCTAGCTAATCAGGAGAGCTGGGGGTGAAACACAAGGGAGGGAATACAACGTGTAAACCAATGAAAGATTTCAAGGGAGGTCAACAGCTTGGGACAGGGGGAGTCAACAACTAGATAGAGAGGAAGGGGTTTGAAACTTGGCAGGGAATAGCTAAGTAACAAACAGATAACCTGACACCTAGCCCAAATGAATAACAAAAGCAGGTCTTGTGTCACTCTAAAAATGGGGACAAAAACACAGACCACAAAGTCACAAATCAAACAATAAACATGCCAAATAAAAAACACACTACAACACTCATGGACAATCCTTCTGAAACCCTTTTGATAGCTACCCTGGCCTCCAGCATGATGGCTTGTGGCGAGTCGAGGTCCTCACCGCCTCATAGGAGGTTCAAGAGCAGTGCAAGGTCCTCAACTTTGATTCCCAGAAGCAGATGGACCCAGCTGATGCTTCCACATAATTAATGAAGATCCCTGAGGGTCTTCAGGTCATCTCTGATGGTGAGCTGCTGGGGCAAAATGGTTCGCTTGCCAATCTGGAGTCCAAGGTAGGTCCACAGGCTGGATCTTTTCAGTTGCTATTTCAAATCCTGCTCCTTCAATGACTTGGATGGTGTTCTCAAACAAGGTTTTTAAACAGGAGTCAAAATACATATTACAGTATCATCTGTATAATGGCGTATTACAGTGTCAGAAAATCTCCTCCAAATGGGTTAAAGAACATGGGTGCCAAATAATTGGCCAACAGGTGGAGAGTTTTTCATTCCTTCCAGGAGAACACGCCAGTGGGACCACTTAGGAGGGCAGAGCTGCTCAGGGATGGGACTGAGAACGCAAACTTTTGGGGCATCTCTGGGATGGAAAGGAATGTTAAAAAAGCAGTCTTTAATATCGATCACCGCCAGTCTCCAGTGAGGAGCATAGAGGGCGAGGGCAGCTCAGGCTGCAGGGCACCCATGTCCTCAATGACCTCACTGATCTTAAGAGAGGTTGTGCAGGAGCTGCCACCTGTCCTTGTTGGGTTTTTTAATGACAAAGACAGAGGTGTTCCAAGAGCTATGAGATGGTAAAATGTGGCCCTTGGACATTTGCTCCTGTGTGAAGGACTCAAGCACCCTTAACTTTACTTCTGGCAGGGGCCACTAACCCACCCAGACTGTTTCATTGGTCTTCCATGTGAGTGGGAGGGTTGCATGCTAAGGTGATTCCAGACACACAACCTTAAGAGTGATTTCATCCCTTGCTCCTACAGTCTGGACTTCTGGGAGTACATGTCAATTGTCCAGTCCATTGAGAGAATGTCCAGTGATTAAAATGTCTCTCGGCCCATCAGAAGATCCAAATTTCCCTGTTGGTATTGATACACACACTCGTCATCAAATTGGATAGAAAGGACACTTACCAGCAAGTGTCAGGTCCCCACCAGGGCCTGTTGGTAACCTTTGGAGAGTTGGTGCTTGTTGCAGTTTGTGTTTTATATTTTATTAAATTGATTGTTAAATGGTCCGTTCTGTTATTTCCCATGTTTTCCCCAAGTTGGTTTCTTCCTAAGTTGTGCCCTCCCTTCCAGCTGTCCCTCAAGGTGTCCCTCCCCTTGTTCCAAACCCTTCCCTGCCTACCAAGGCAAGCCTGCCCCTTGTTCTGGAACACTCCCTGCCATTCATTCCCTGAACCAATCCCTAACTGAACCTTCTCTCCTCCCCCCATTCCGGTTGGTTGTTACCCCAAAACTCCACCTTGATTGGAGGATAACCCTAATGGTTATCCCCTTTGTATCCATCCCGTTTTGCTATGCTTTAAAACGCCGTGCACTGAGATGCTCAGGGCTCTCCTCATCCTTGCCCCTCCGACCTCATTGAAGATTTCCTTTTGGTGCGGGTGTGGGTGAACGGTTGTGTGGCAGAAAATGGGTTGAGCTGCTCTATTTATCATCTCAGCCATGGGTGCTAGGCTGTCAGCAGCTCAAAAAGGAGTTTTTGTTCAAGATGCGGGTGTCCTGGCAGGGGGAAGAGTTCCATATTTGAAAAAGGAGTTAAAGCAGCTTGTCAGGTGGCTGTTTTCTCATTTCTCTGAAGTATCTCCTGAACAAATTTTTGATTTGCATTTCTGGGATTTGGTTGGAAATAAGTTAGCAGAATTAGGCAAATCAGGGAACTCGTCTCTATCCAAAATAACATTTTGGAGTTTTCAAATTAGAACTGTTCTAAAATCCACCGTGAGAGTGAGGAAACAGCCATCCTCTGACAACCTGTTCCCCAGTTCTCCCTGTCCTAGCCCTCTTCCCTCACCCGCTCCCCCTCAAACTGGGATCTTGCGAGGAGCAGCCCGTTCCTGCTCAGCGCGGGGTGTCCACCGTCTCCCTGGCTCCCCTCAATGCCCCCAAACCCCCCGCCTGAGGAGTCCATGCCTGACTTCTCGGGATCCTTCCCCTAACCCTACTCAGTTAGTAGAAACCTGTCCCGAAAATCGTCTGTTCGGTTCGATCTCTGTCCCCAACTCCCCCCAAAATGGCTCCCATGAAGCTCAAAATAGCGGAGGCCACACAGCTTTTCCCACCTTTTTCCCTTCTTCTTCCCACAATCCCTTTTGTCAGCCTACCAACCCTTTCCTATCCCCACACCCCTGCCATGGAACCCTCCTCTTCCTATGTTCCTCCTCCTCCTTCAGCTCCTCCCACGACCTGCCTCCTGACCAAGCCCCAAAGTTAGGGACCTGTCCATCAATTTCCCAGTCACTCCTCTTCCCCTTCAACTTTCAGTTTCCGTGCTTCGGTGGCTGGGGGCGGGGCGGAGGGATCAGGGGATTGGAATCAAGGGCCCATTTCCACACTGTCTGCGGCTCTGGGCACGTATAATCCAGAGAGGAAAGGGACAGGGCAGGCCCAGTGGACCCCATTCCCTTACCACATGACTAAGGAGTTCTGTAAAGCCCAGAAAGAGTTTTCCAGGGAGAGTGAATACTTCTGGGGGCTCCTGAGGGCAATATTATCAGCGTCAGAGGTCACCCCAGCTGATTTAAAACAATTATTTTCATGCCTGCTCTCCCCCATAGAATTCCTAATGTGGGAAGCAGCATGGAAAAAAGAACTGAAGGGAATTCTCCCATCGTTATGGGACAACCCTGGCAAGGCCTCTGATGTCAATGGCGATGACATCTCCATAGATCATCTTTGTGGGCAGGAGGAATGGGAAGATGGTGCCAAGCAGGCACAGGCAATTCCTAGGGAGGTACTGAAGGAAAGCACCAAAGCAACAGAGAAAGTTTTTATCACCTTGCGACCCAAGGCACCAGTTTGTAGCTACACCAAAATTACACAAACACCAACCGAATATTTTCTAACTTTTGATGAGAAACTCCACAGAGCAATTGAGTTGCAGGTGTAGAGCGAGGCTGAACATCCTCACAGAAGTGGCACTGGCCAATGCTAATGCAAAATGCAAAGCTGCTATCTCCTGAGTCTGCCCCTGAATCCTGCTCTGACTCTGCAGCACAGGTTAGAAGTCCGTGCTTGTAAAGTCACTACCACCCCAGAGGAACATGACAGGAAGATTCGGCTGCCTTGGAGGGTCACCACTGTCAACTCTGCTGCTGGTCCAACTCCAACACCAGCCGCACATCAGCCTTGCGTCCCAAAACCTTCCAGGAAACCCACAGACCCAGACAAGCTATGCCACTTGTACGGGAACAAGGGACACTGGATGCCTGATGGCCCACTGAGGCAACAATTTTTGCACTTTAAAAGGGGGCAGAAGGCTCCTGTGGAGGCCCAAGAAAAAAGCTAACTAAAGAGCGCAGCCCCTCCCTGTGCCATGATATAAATGAGGTGGGCTCATTAACACTACAGGGGGGAGTGGAGGAGAAAACCTTAAGAAGCAGAGGCTACCTGCAACAACTTCACTGGCCTTGTCTCACTTTACACCTATGAAACACAGACCCATTTTGTCCACTCTAATTTTGAACCTTTCAGGTTGCAACTGGTGGAGCCACTCCATCTGCAGAATTCCGACTGCCATTTCGTGCTGGTGTGCCCCAAATCTCAAGGTACTTGGAACCGGATCTGATACAAGTGCGTTGTCATCACAGCTCAGCAGTGGGAGGCGGATGTTACTGAGCTGGATGTCACCTCAAGTTGCTGAGTTGGCCACTGTTGTCAGGGACTTCGAGAGGTTCTGTAAACCATTTAATCTGGTCACTGATTGGGCTTGTGTAGCAGTGTAGTATCCCGAGAAGAAAATGCAGTACTGCAGAAGATTTCCAAGATGCCTCTTTTCAAGTGGCTCTCAAAACCAGAAACCCTAGTCTCCCACCAAAAGCAACCATTCTATGTGATGTCAGGTCGCACAGAGACCTGCCGGGGTTCATCATGGAGGGCAATCGCAGAGCCAATGCCCTTGCTGCTCCTGTCGAGATGGCCCTGGTCCCCGACGTATTCCAGCAGGCAAACATCGGTCACCAGCTCTTTCCACCAAAATGCACCTGGCCTAGAGTTCAGCAGTTCCACCTGAAAACAGGCCAGGGTGATTGTAGCCACATGCCCTTCATGCCAGTTCCATGAGTTGCCACCTCTAAGCTGGGGCACGAACCCCTGCACGCTGCAAAGCTGCGAGGTACAGCAAACAGACGTCACCCACATCCCCTCTTTCAGCAGAGTCACCTACGTCCACGTCTCAGCAGAAACTTTCTCTGGTGCTGTATATGCCCTCAGCCCATGCAGGGGAGAAAGCAGCTGACATGAAAAAACACCTCGTGCAAGCTTTCTCCATGTTGGGTGTCCCCAAGGTGATCAAAACGGACAATGGGCCTGTGTACAAGTCCAGCGAGTTCCAGAGCTTCCGGCAGCAATGGGGAACTGAACATAAGACCGCCATCCCCTGGTCCCCAATGGAGTAAGCCATGGTTGAGACGGCCCACCAGAGTCTCAGAGGAACCCTCCAACAGCAACAACAGACAATGAAGGTGGAATCCCCTCAGATCCAGCTCTCCAAAGCACTTTTCACTTTAAACTTTTTAAACTGCACTTTCGACAACCTAAATCCGCCCCCTATCCAGCACTTTAAACAAAATTCTCAGTTGCACCTGAAGGCCAGGCCTCCGGTCCTGGTGAAAGATCCAGGGTCTTGGAAGACAGAGGGGCCCTACGATCTAGTTGCCTGGGGGAGGGGGTATCCACCCCCTCAGGAATGAAGTGGGTCCCCTCCAAATGGGTCAAACCATACCTCTCTAAGAAACAGCCTGAAATTGGAGTTGGGGTGCAGGTAGAAGAGGCCTGCTGGAGAAGGAGGCACAAACCCTAACCCCTTGAAGCAGTGGCAGAACCAAGTCCTTTTAGGTTACCCTTCTAACTTACTATGCTTTCTTCTAGTGACCCAAGCCCAATGCCCTGATCTGAATGATGGAATTCACCCTTGCGGTTATCCTGTGGTCCATTATCCACCCTAGGGACCAATGGATTGTTCCCCAGACAAAGGCCAATGTCTGGAGGATTTTTTGCACAAGTCCTTTGCCAGGACCACATTTACCTCACTACCGCCTCTGCAGAAGACCCTATGTTGACCTGCCTTGTGGGGACCCCTTTTAAACCGAATGAGTTTCCGCCTTTTTTAGCCGATTCCCTGACTCCCTAGTCCTAGGAAGAGGAAATAACAAGGAAGGCAACTTTGCAAAATAGGGCTGCTATTGACTTTCTTCTCCTACTGCACAAGCATTGGTGCGAGGAGTTTGAAGCTCTTTGTTGTCTAAACCTGACCACCAAGGCTGAGAACGTGCGAAAGATGATTGACAAAATGCAAGACATGGTCCGAGACTTGAAACAAGAGACTGCAGAATGGCTGGGGAACATCTTCTCCGCATGGGGTGTTGTGGTGTGTGCGGTGTTTGTTTTGCACAGTTTTTACACAGTTCTATGTTGTATTTGTTCGATTTTTATAAGTTGTTCTATTCGTTCAAAATGGCTTCCCCAGAGTTCTGTTTTAGGGTCTCCCTCTGTTGTGGTGCAGGCGCGAGTTTTGTTCGTGTAAATTTTACTTAGTTCTAACATCAAGAAGAAAAGAAGGGTAATTGTTGTAGGTGATTCCCTTCTGAAGGGAACTGAGGGCCCCATATGTCGACCAGACCCATCCCACAGGGAGGTCTGTTGCCTCCCTGGGGCTCAGGTACAAAATATCACTGAGAGACTGCCTGGGCTGATTCAGCCCTCTGATTATTACCCAGTGCTGATACTCCAGGCTGGCAGTGATGAAATTGAAAAGAGGAGTGTCAAGGCAATTAGAAAGGACTTCAGGGTACTGGGTCAAGTAGTGTTCTGCTCAGTCCCTTTGGTAGCGGAGGAAAATTATGAAAGAAATAGGAGAATCCGCATCATCAACAAGTGGCTTAAGGGTTGGTGTCATCGGCATAATTTTGGATTCTTTGATCATGGGGAAACTTTTACAGCATCTGCTCTGCTGGAACCAGATGGGGTACATCTCTCAGTTAAGGGCAAAAGGTTTTTAGCTCATGAACTGGCAGACCTCATTGAGAGGGCTATAAACTAGGTTTGAAGGGGGAAGGGGAAGCAGCTGAGCTATCTGTAAGCAGACCCAAGGGTTGCAAGGCTAAGTTAGGGGTGAAGCCCAGCTGAGATGCATGTATACCAATGCACGCAGCTTGGGCAACAAACAAGAAGAACTGGAGGCCATAGTGCAACTGCAGAGCTATGATGTAGTTGCTATCACGGAAACATGGTGGGATGACTCACATAGCTGGAGTACTGCACTGGATGGATACAAGCTCTTCAGAAGAGACAGGAAAGGAAGAAGAGGTGGAGGGGTGGCCCTTTATATTAAGCAGACTTTCAATGCTGTAGAAATTGGAACTAAGGAAGATGGAGTTGAATGTCTATGGGTAAGAATTAAGGGGAAGGCCAACAAGGCTGACACCCTACTGGGAGTCTGTTATCGTCCACCCAACCAGGAAGAAGAGGTAGATGACTTATTTTATAAGCAGCTAGATAATGTTTCAAGATCATCAGCCCTTGTTCTTGTGGGTGACTTCAACCTACCAGACATCTGCTGGGAATTTAATACAGCAGTAAAGAGTCAGTCCAGGAAATTCCTAGAATGTATGGAGGACTGTCGCGGTGCGCGCGGTTTGTTCTAAGAAGTTTTACAGTTATTCTGGTTCATTATTCAGTTCAGTTCTGTGGAAATTTTACGGTTTTGTAAGTTACTTTAATTGTTCAAAGATGGCGATTTTTTCAGGGCTCCCCCTCCCTCCCCCCTTCTTCCCCATACGGGCCAACTGTCACTCACCTTATCACCATAGTTACTCCCGCCCTTTTTGTATCAATTCCTCTGTCCATCAGTTGTCCCCTCCTCTGTTGCCCCGGTGACCCCCCTGTCCATCACCCTCTCCCCACTCCTTGTCCCTAGAATCTTCCACCAGGGGCTGAGCGTGATTGGTGCAGGGTGGGAAGCCACTCCTTTGTTATGTTCCTATTTGCTGCTGTGCCTTGCTTATCATCTGTACTTTTGTTCTCATTGGTTGTTTGTGCCTTCCCCCTCCCCTCGGAGTTCCTTTATCTGCCCCCTCCGAGGGGCGGGCGGGGGGCAGTTGCTCGCACTCCCTACTCGACCTGCTATTCCCTTTCCCTAAATAAACCCAGTTCCTGCTGCGAGCTTCTGCCTTGCTGCGTGTTCCTTGCCTCGCTACTTTGTTGCTGCTGAGCGCCTCTCCTTCTTCAGCCTTCTCAGGGACGCCTTTCCCTGCCTTGACGCAGGGAAGGTCCCTGGCAGCCAGCCTCTTCCCCAGCCGCCTCTCCGGAGCCAGTGCTGTTGCGGACAAGGGGTTGGCCCGACCAGGCTGTGTGCTGCGGGACGCTTGTGGCCGCTAGCCGGGGCCAGACGCCCGCGCAGCTGCAGAGGACAACTTTTTGTTGCAGCTGGTGGGTGAACCTACCAGGGAAGGGACTATGTTAGATCTGCTATTTGCAAATAGAGATGGGCTGGTGGGAGATGTGGTGGTTGGAGGTCGCTTGGGGCAGAGTGATCATGAAATAAGAGAGTTCTCAATATTTGGTGAAGTCAGGAGGAGCACCAGTAAGACCCTTGCATTAGACTTCCGGAGGGCAGACTTTGGCCTGTTTAGGAGACTTACTCAGAGAGTCCCTTGGGAAGCAGCTCTTAAAAACCAAGGAGTTCAGGAAAGCTGGGCATGCCTCAAAACAGAGATCTTGAGGGCACAGGAACAGACTGTCCCTGTGTGCCGGAAGATCAGCCAACGGGGTAAACGTCCAGCCTGGCTGGGCAAGGAGGTTTTGGAGGAACTTAGGAATAAAAAGAGGATGTATCAGCATTGGAAGGAGGGTCAGGTCTCTAAGGAAGTATTCAAGAAGGCTGCTAGGTATGCAGAAAAAAAATTAGGGAGGCCAAAGGTCAGTTTGAATTTAGAATGGCGACTTCTGTAAAGGATAATAAAAAATGTTTTTACAAATACATTAATGCTAGAAGGAAGGGTAAGACCAGCCTTTGTTCTTTATTGGACAAGGGAGGGAACCTAGTATCTGGAGATGAGGAGAAGGCAGAAGTGCTTAATGCCTACTTTGCCTCAGTTTTTAGTGAGAAGATGACGTGCCCTGAAGACACCTGCCCGCCTGGGCTGGTAGATGGTGTCAGGGAGCAGAATGGTCCCCTCATTATCCAAGAGGAGGCAGTCAAAGAACTACTGAAATGCTTGGATGTTCATAAATGTATGGGACCAGACGAGATCCACCCCAGGGTAATGAGAGAGCTGGCAAATGAGCTTGCAAAGCCACTCTCCATCATTTACCAACAGTCCTGGCTCACTGGTGAGGTTCCGGATGACTGGAAACTGGCCAATGTGATACCCATTCACAAAAAGGGTGCAAAGGAAGATCCTGGTAATTCTAGACCAGTCAGCCTGACCTCAGTACCTGGCAAAATAATGGAACAGTTTATATTAAGTGCCATCACAAAGAATTTACAGGATGGCCAGGGTATCAGACCCAGTCAGCATGGATTTAGGAGAGGTAGGTCATGTTTAACCAACTTGGTCACCTCTTATGACCAGGTAACCCGCCTAGCGGATGCAGGAAAGGCTGCAGATGTTGTTTATTTGGATTTCAGCAAGGCCTTGGACACTGTCTCCCACAGCATACTCCTAGACAAGCTGGCAGCCCGTGGCTTGGACAGGAGCACTCTTTGCTGGGTTAGGAACTGGCTGCATGGCCAGGCCCAGAGAGTGCTGGTGAATGGTGCTGCATCCAGCCGGCAGCCAGTCACCAGTGGTGTCCCTCAAGGGTCGGTGCTGGGGCCAGTTCTGTTTAATATTTTTATCGATGACATGGATGAGGGTTTAGAGTCTTTCATTAGCAAATTTGCAGATGACACTAAGCTGGGAGCATGTGTTGATCTATTAGGGGGACAGAGGGCTTTGCAGAGGGACTTGGAACGGTTGGATGGATGGGCAGAATCTAATGGGATGAAGTTCAGTAAGTCCAAGCGCCGAGTTCTGCACTTTGGCCACAATAACCCCCTGCAATGTTATAGGCTGAGGACGGTGTGGCTGGACAGTGCTCAGGTGGAAAGGGACCTGGGGGTGCTGGTTGACAGTCGGCTGAACATGAGCCAGCAGTGTGCCCAGGTGGCCAAGAAGGCCAATGGCATCCTGGCCTGGATCAGGAATGGTGTGGCCAGCAGAAGCAGGGAGGTCATTCTTCCCCTGTACTCGGCACTGGTGAGGCCACACCTTGAGTATTGCGTCCAATTCTGGGCCCCTCAGTTTAGGAAGGACGTTGAGATGCTTGAGCGTGTCCAAAGAAGAGCAACGAGGCTGGTGAGGGGCTTGGAACACAAGCCGTGTGAAGAACGACTGAGGGAGCTGGGGTTGTTCAGCCTGGAGAAAAGGAGACTCAGAGGTGACCTTATCACTCTCTTCAACTTCCTGAAGGGTGGCTGTGGTGAGCTGGGCATCGGTCTCTTTCGCCGGGCAACAACAGACAGAACAAGAGGACACAGTCTCAAACTGTGCCAAGGGAGGTACAGGCTAGAATTAAGGAGGAAGTTTTTCACAGAAAGAGTGATCAAATACTGGAATCATCTACCCAGGGAGGTGGTGGAGTCGCCATCCCTCGATGTGTTTAAAAAAAGACTGGATCTGGCACTTGGTGCCATGATCTAGTTGAGGTGTTAGAAGATGGGTTGGACTCGATGATCTTAAAGGTCTCTTCCAACCTAGAAATTCTGTGATTCTGTGATATAAGTTGGTTGTTTCATAAGTACTTAAGATGGCGTTTTCAGGTGCTGTTTGTAGGGCTCCCTCCCCCTTCTTCCCCAGTCAGTTAAGTGCCAATCATAGACTACCATGGCAACTCCTGCCTTTTTGTTTCACGTTTACTGTCCATCCACGCAACCCCTCCCCATTTATCTCATTACTTCAGTCTTCCCCTCTCCTGTTTCCCCGGCAACCCCCCTGTCCGTCACTCTCTGCCCACTCCCCAGCCCTAGAAGCTTCTTCCAGGGGTGGAGGGTTGTAGGAATCTATAAAGTTAGAGGGTTTCAGGTTTGTGGGAAAACAGACAGGCTTCAGTGTAGTAGAGTTATAGATATTGCTGATGCATTTTGTTAAGTTGTGAAGAATAGAACAATAGAGCTATGTATTAGCGATTCGGAATAACTTTCTAAGTTGCAAAAAGTTTCTATAGCAAGGTTGAAATTATGAATAGAGTTTTATGCTTTGTCTTCTTATAAATGAACAAGCAAGTATTGTTTTAACTTTAGCTACATGTGTTTATGTTGATTGGATAGAATCACTGTCAATATGCTTTCTCTCTGTGTAATTGGCTAAGATGAGTATTTGGTGACTTGTAACAAGTGAGTTTCTTTGGCTTGCTGCTTAGATGTGAACTGTCAAGATCTTTGCATAGACAAAACTATGTATTATAAAGATTCTAGAAAATAAACAGTTCCGACACATCCACAGTAGTCTCGTCTTGTTCGTGCTTGTATATAAACTGCTGGCGCAAATGGTGCTCCTCGTGTGAGGACAAAAAGTTAAACTAGAAATAAAAAAGAAAATTCTGCAACAGTTCAGCGTCAGAGACCCAAAGTGTTAAACAAAGAGTTAGTTCATCCCCTTCGTCTACTGCTGCAACGTATCTTTGTAAGTAACTTTTTAATAAAAGCCCTTGAGTGACTATAAAAAATCACTTGTCTAAATCAGAATAAAATGTTTTTTACCAGCTTGACACAATTTTACAAAAAAAGAGACGTTCTAATATCTCAAAAACTGAACTAAAAGACTTATTAGTCTGAGTAAAAGCGAACACTCAAAATATTGACTTGCAGACTGCTTTTACCTTTGAATTTTGAGATCAGATAAATTAGAAGATATATAATTTGTTTTCTCTTAAAAAGACATTATATAAGCTAATTCCTGTTTCTCGAGTTATATTAGACTGCTTTAAACAAAATGACTGTAACACAAAATTTTCCAGACAACAAAACAAAACATCTTGCTCAAAGCCTTTAAATCCAAGCAATACCAAAACAGCGTCACCTTCTGTGAGAATTTCGAGTTCTCCGAGAAGTCAGTTTTCTTCCAGTAAGTTCAGTATCTCTCCAAATAAAACTGAAAGTGTCGTATCTCCTAAAAGCTGTGAACCAAATCAGCTTTCAGCTCAAGTTGTGCCTTCTGTTCCTTCTGAGTTTCCCTGCATCCCTGTTTCTTCTGTCCAGCTCCCACAAGTTCCTCCACAAAAAAATGAACTTTTGCCATGTCAAGAAAAGTGCTCAGAGTTTTCGTTGCGTTCCGAAAATGTGATTAATGCTAAAATGTGTTCAAGAAAGTGTGTAAACTGTGCTAGCAAAAGAAATGAGAGTTTGCAGAAGTTTTGTGATAAAAAAACTATAGATTCTAAAAGTGCACAAGCAGAAACAGTTGAAAAAAGTTTAAAATCTGATTTGTCTGTTCAAAAAACTAAGAGTGAACTTGCCTCTGCTTCCCTTCCTTTAAAAGATACGTCCTCGACTGTAGTTCAAGAAGACAAGTTGCTTTGCAATTCTAAAAATCCTTTTTTAGTAAATTGTCCTAATCTCCCTAAGTTTGTTAAATGCTCAGATACAGAGTCTTTTGTCGTAAATAGAGATTCTTTTCCTATGTTACGCATTGGTCCTGAAGCTAGTAAAACTAAAATTGCTCAGTCCAAAAAAAGAGTTGCGAGTAAAGCAAGGAAATATAAAAAGACTTCTGTATCAACACAAACTGATGATTCTAGAATCTTAAAACCTAATTCTGTTTTTACTGAAAGAAAAATTAGCCTTTTGAACTCACAGCTTAATGCTAGCAATTTTCCAACTGAGTCTCCCCAGTCAAAAATGTGATGTGTAACTTGTAAAAATGCTTTAAAAAGTGTCACAAAAACCAAATCGAAATCTAAAACTCAAAAACAGTCCAATTTGTCTAAATTTAATAATACTTATTCCAATAACAGTGAAGAAAATGACTCAGATCCGAGCTTGCTGCCAAAGCCCTTAAAGCAAAAAGCCAGCAACTCCTCTGTCTCTCTTAGCAGAGATCCTAAAGAAGCTTGTCCCTCCAATAGTAGCCCAGCCCAAATATCAGAGTCATTTGCTCCCGCCCCAACTAGCAAAAATCCTAAAAAAGTTAGTTGTTATAACAACACCTCTGCCAAAAGCTCTAAAGTTAGCAAAAGTCCCAAAACGAAAACTTTCACTGAAACTGTCTGTTCTTCCAAGCCAAAAAAAGCAGAAAAAAAAAAAATCTCAAAACCACCATTGATTTGACCTAACTAGTCCAATATTAATCAAAATTTAAAAAAATATTTTAATTCCCAAAAGCCACTTCTTACTTTACCAGTAAAATATAGTCGTCACAACGCTAACCCCAAATATGAAAGTCTCACTTATCATGATATAAAAGAATTACGTCAAGCTCTAAAAAAAAGCGAATTTTCTTCTCCTTATTTTGATAATGTGTTAAAATGTGTTTTTAATTCATTTAATTTAGTTCCTGCAAATTGTCAAAATGTAGCTTCCCTAATTTTAACCAATTCACAGTATCTTTTATGAAAATTGCAAAAGAAAAAACTCTGTTTGCACTGTGCTGTTAAATTCTGATGAACAAACTTGTTACTTTGCTTATGTTAAACCAAGTCACTTTTTAAAAAGAATTGTCATATGAAAACATTCCAACTAAAACAACTTTCTATCTGAGTGTCACAATATATATGATTTGCTAATGTCTTGTTGTACAAGTCTTTTCTTCAGTTAGACAAAATTTTCCAAAATTCAAAATTCTACACTACATAGATGACTTCCTCATCGCAGCTCCTCCAAAGACAAAAATAAAGCCAACCTGTACTAGTATTGTAACTAAAATCCAAGATGCTAAACTTGACATTTCTACAAAAAAACCCAAAGCTGTAACATCAACTCTTCAAAGAAAAAAAGCTCATCGCTGTGTTCCAAACAAACCTTTCTTTTTTGCAATTTTAAGAAAAAAAATGCAACTTTGTAGCCTCATTTTCCAGTAAAACCCTTCTGAAACAGATCCTTTGTTAATAATAAAATAGATTTTTCTTCCCTACAAGTTTCCAAAAACAATTTTCACAGTTTTAAAAATAATTGCACAAATTGTAATTAAAGCCAAAACCAAACTTTTAACTTTAATCAGCCTAAAATTTGCAATTATCTATTTGCCATTAAAAAAAGATTACCTTGATTAAGCAATACAAAATTCTGATAATTTGCAATATGCATTGTTGAACTTCCCAAGTGTGTGTTCTATTCATTACCCAACTCACAAATTACTACAATCTAAATTGAGTTTTAGAGAGAAACCTAAATTGAGTGAAAAACCTTTAAATGCCATAACCCTCTTCACTAATAGTTCTAGCAAAAGTCATAAATCAGCTGTAACTTAGTTAAATCAAAAAACTAATGCTTAAGAATCAAACATTCAATTAATAAAAAAATCTCCTCAAATTGTTGAACTTGCTACTGTAGTTCATACTTTTCAACTCTTTCCACAACCTTTCAATTTAATCACTGATTCTGCTTATGTTGCTAATGTAGTTAAGAAAATAGAAAACTCAGTTTTAAAAAATGTTAGTAATAATACTTTATACCGTTAGCTTTCATGTCTTTATACAACTTTGCAATATAGAACTAACCTATATTTTGTTTCTCACATCAGAGCTCATTCTTCGCTTCCTAGATTTTTAGTAGAAAGAAACGCGAGAGCAGACAAACTGACAATAGTTATTTCAAACACTTTGCCAAACATTTTTGAACAAGCAAAATTGAGTCATACCTTTTTTCACCAAAACGCACAAGCACTCGTGCAAATGTTTCAAATTTCCAAAAAATAAGACTAAAGCAATCATCAGTGCTTGCCCTGACTGTCAGCTTGTGCAGCCTCCTATTTCTACAAGAACAGTCAACCCACAAAGTTTGCAAAGTCTGCAGTTATAGCAAACAGATGTCACAAAATACCCTTCTTTTAGCAAATACAAAAATATTCATGTTTCAGTAAACACGTTCTCTAGTGCAATTTTTACTTCTCTTCACACAAGTAAAACAAGCAATCATACCTGCCATCATTTTTTGCAAACTTTTGCTTCATTAAGTGTGCCCCAAAAAGTAAAAACTAACAATAGTCCTGCATATATATCTCAAAAATTAGCCACATTTTTAAAAAAATGAAGTGTTCGTCACATCTTTAGTATTCCTCACTCTCCCACAAACCAAGCAATCATTGAAAAGACACATCAAACATTCAAACGCATTCTAAATCAACAAAAAAAAAGAGTAGAGGTCACACCACAGATGAGACTGAACAAAGCTTTGTATGTTTTTAATTTTTTAAACAGTTCGGTTGCAGAACCAGACCCACCAATTTTTAGGCATTTTTCAAATAGCTCTCAGGCAAAACTGAAAGAAAATCCTCCTGTCTTAATTAGAAACCCTGAATCTGGTCAAATTGAAAGTCCTTTCCGATTAATCACCTAGGGCAAAGGGTATGCTTCTGTCTCTACAAGTGCTGGAATTAAGTGAGTTCCTGCCAAAAACGTCAAACCATATCGCACCTCAGAACGTGTCGACGAGTCCAGAACCGAGGAAGCAAGTACGCAGACGTGAGCCGAGTAGAAGGATCCCGAGTCACGCCTGACGTTCCTTGTGCATCGGTGGAATCTGCAAACTTTGATTTTTGTGTCAACGAATGTTATTTATAATTGTGTTAGTTGTATGTCAAATTATTGTTTAGTAGAGCTGACTTTTGGTAAAATTGTAGGTTTTTTGCTTTTGATAAGATATAGATTCTTTATTGGATCTTCAAGGGAAAATCTTTTTTAAAGCTACGATCAAAGTTTCAAAAATTGGTATAAATGTGAAGATTTTGCCAAAATTTAGCTCATGAGCAGAATGGAGCAAATGCATGTTGTATGTTAGTTTTGGTGTGTTTTAATTGTTTTTTGTCGTGCAGATTTTCCTGTGGAACAACCAAAAACGAATGTATAGGTGACCTTAGCCAAGGCAGCCAGCTCAGATACTATATGTTTGTCTAATTCGGAACCAGAAAAACCTTTCTCAACCTGTCTGGTTGGTGTGCCAGTAAAAGAATTGCCTTTAGTCAAAAAGCAATCCAATGGTAAGCCAAGTCAAATTGACAATAGGAATGATCCCACACTGAATTAGAACGTTTGAGCCAAAAAATTTTCCAGAGCTGCATCTGAACCCCAAGAATTGGAAATCCTTGGTTCTTTAACCATAGATTTTTGCTTTACCTTTACCTCTAGTAGTTAGCGAAAAAGTGACCCTCCAAAATACAATGTTACTCCTTATTATTTTGCATACAGAAATTTAAGTTTTTGGTGTAATTCTTCAAACAGTTAGAATGTGCGTTCCGAAGCTGACCAATATCCAAGACAATTGCCCAAAAGATATTAGTTCATTTGTAGAGATAAAGCTTAGCAAAGCATTCCAGCTCACCTAGAAAGCAGCCCATGTAGCATTGAGATGCTCACTGTAATTGCGCCCACAGCCAAAGAAGTCATGAAAAAGAAACAAAAGAGAACAAAATCTGTTCGTCATTATGATGAGAACTGTAGAAGTGATTTCATGCCTTAGAAAACAACAAGAAAAGTTTCTGCAAGTATATTTCTACCCCAATAGACTTCAGCAGTGGCACTGAAACAATTAGATCGGGTTAGATGTTAGCTGAGTAAACAAACAAATGCCACGTCCTCTGCAATTAGTGATATGTTAACCAAAGTTGATAGTGTTAGACATGCTACTCTTCAAAACAGAGCAGCAATCGATTTTCTTTTACTAGCACAAAGACACAGTTGTGAAGAATTTGAAAGATTGTGTTGCATGAATTTGTCAGATCATTCTGAATCCATTCACAAAAGTATACAAAAATTGAAAGATTTAACAGCCCAAATTAAAGAAGATGGCAAGTCCTAGATAGATGACTTGTTCCAAAGATAGTGTTGCACCTTAGCTAAGGCAACTCTGCAAGATAAGTCTCTATGTATTGAGTGTTCTAGTTGTGATTTTAATAGTGATCCCCTGCATACTTCATTGTGTGCGTCGAATGATGAACAAAACAGTCACAGAAATTTTTGTTATACAAGAAAGAGAATTAAGAAGTAGAATCACAGAAAGTGTTCGAAATCTCACTGAAAATGTAGATGAAAGTATAGAAATAGAAGAAAGATTTGAATTAAGACCCTAGAATCGACAAGAGTTTTTTGAACAATGACTTATAACTATTGCCAAATGTAATTTTTATCTTTTACACTGACTGAGCCTTCACAGCATTAATTTGCTGTGTTGTAATATAGCAATGCTTAGAAGCAACAAGAACAAGTCTTAAGCAGATAGTAAGCAAAAATAGTATAGCTATGAAACGCAAGTAGTAAGCGACAAAGTTTTAAAAGTTTCTTCTTAAGTCAAGAGAGAGGGGGAAATGTAGGAATCCATAAAGTTAGAGGGTTTCAGGTTTGTGGGAAAACAGACAGGCCTCAGTGCAGCAGAGTTATAGATATTGCTGATGCATTTTGTTAAGTTGTAGCAAAGACATGAAGAATAGAACAATAGAGCTATGTATTAGCGATTCGGAATAACTTTCTAAGTTGCAAAAAGTTTCTATAGCAAGGTTGAAATTATGAATAGAGTTTTATGCTTTGTCTTCTTATA
This sequence comes from Camarhynchus parvulus, assembly GCF_901933205.1. Lineage (NCBI taxonomy): Eukaryota > Metazoa > Chordata > Aves > Passeriformes > Thraupidae > Camarhynchus > Camarhynchus parvulus. Next base: position 4,535,674 of record NC_044601.1, read on the forward strand.
AATGAACAAGCAAGTATTGTTTTAACCCCAGCTACATGTGTTTATGTTGATTGGATAGAATCATTGTCAATATGCTTTCTCTCTGTGTAATTGGCTAAGATGAGTATTTGGTGACTTGTAACAAGTGAGTTTCTTTGGCTTGCTGCCTAGATGTGAACTGTCAAGATCTTTGCATAGACAAAACTATGTATTATAAAGATTCTAGAAAAAAAACAGTTCCGACACATCCACAGTAGTCCCGTCCCGTTCGTGCTTGTATATAAACTGCCGGCGCAGAGGGTGATTGGGCCAGGGTGGGAAGCCACTCCCATGTAATGTTATGATTTGGTCTTGTATTACGTCTGTTATTATGTTCTGTATTGTCATTGGTCGTGTATGATTTTCCCCTCCCCTCGGGGTTTCTATAACTGCCCCAACCGAGGGGCGGGGGATTGGGCAGTTATCTGCAGTTCCCCTCCTGTCTGTACCCTTCCCTGCCTCCAATAAACCCACCCCCGATGCGGATATCTGCTCGCTTCTCGTTTCCTCCGTGCTCCACCGCTCTCTTCGCTGCTGCCGTGCGTCGAGTTTGCCTCTCTGGGTCGCCTTCCTCTGCCTTGACGCAGAGGAGGACCCAGGAAGCCGGCTGATCGCCCTACACGTTGTAGTGGCCACATCAGCTGGCCCCACCAGGCTGACGGCTGCGCCTTCTCCCTGCTGTGGAGGTCGCCGGGCTCTTCAGTACGCAACCGCAGCTGCTGGCGCCCAACGTGAGGCGGATTGGATACGTCGGACCCTGGGCTTGACGTCCGCCCTGCAGCGCGAAGATTTCTGCATCTTCACTGGGCATGACAGCACCTCCTGAGAGCAGACCCCAGGGCGCTTGGGGTGGTGCTCTGGGAGGATCCAGCAATCGGAGACCCCTCTGCACCCGGAGGCGATCGCTTCGGCGGAGACCCGACACCCGGATCTTCCCCTCCCGGTCAAGTTTTGGTGAGTCGCTCCTCTACTCACCCCCCCCGTCTTTTATTGACCCCCCTGGCGTCACAACTCTTAGGCGTCGGGGTGCCCCCTGTCTTTCGTGGCGGGGGGGGGTGCAGTTGCTTCGCCCGGTGTCGGAACTCTTGGGTGTCGGGCGATCCCCGGTCATAATTCTGGGGCCGGGGCGACGGGGTGCTGGCTGGGAGTCCCTCATTCATTTTTGCTTAATCCTCGTGTGCTTCGCAATTCCCCTGGTGGCAGCGGTGGGATCGTGGCTCGTTTCCCTTTTGCGTTTCACGAGTTTCTCCCCTCCCCTCTTTTCGGTTGCGGGTGTCGATGTGAGTTGTGTGGCATTTTAACATCCGAGAGCAATGGGTGCCAGGCTCTCTGCCGCACAGCGAGAAGCTGTTCATGTTTGTTATGCGTTGATTGTGGGTGCAAAAGCTTAGTTCAATGGGTCTGCTCTCAGTATCGTGACTTTTCCGCTGACTGTTGTCGAGACCTCCGATTTTGGGACGAGGTCTCTCGTAAATTGTCGAATTTGGCCAGGTCAGTGGAAATTGACATCGCAAAAAGAATTAAATTGGCTCGACACCTGCATTGGGTGGCGCAGCTAATCGCTGCGTTATGAATTAAGCAAGCAAGAGAGCTGAGAGGACACCCTCAAATCGCCGGTGCTTGGGTTGCCCGGCAAAGTTCTGTTTGTTCGAGTTCTGCTGTTTGTGGTTCGAGTTCAGTCCCCAGTTCTACCCCTCAAATTGCCCCTACCCTGCTTTCCTCCCCCGCTGTCCCTAATAGACCTGGGATCCTGAGGCGGGCAGAACCTGACCACAGCAGGCAGGAGCCCCAACATTGCCCTGGTCCTCCTCAGGAGCCCCTGTCCCCCAGTGGTAGACGACAAAGGGCCCAGTCGCCTTCCACCTCTCCCGCGCCCTCTCTGTCCCCGAACCCCCGATTCCGCTTGTTAAAGTCCCCCAAGTTAAACTCCAAAGTGCGTTTCAAAGTCCCTGCCCAAGATGGCCCCCATGGGGCTCAAGATGGCGGGGACCATGAGGCGTCGTGGAGGGAACCCTTTTCTCCTCCCCAGAATCCTTTCCTCCTCCCGTCACGCAACCCTTTCCTTCCCTCACCCAACCCCTTCCTTTTTCAGGATCCCGTCTCTTTTCCCAGCGAAGCTCCTCCCTAATACCATCCCACTGCTCCTCCTTTTTCCCTGCCCTTAGCTCCTCCTGCAGCACCACCCCCCGCCCCGTTCGTTGCCCCTCCTTCTACCACACCCGCTCCTGTAGCCGCACCTCCTAGCTCCTCCCTGGGGGGTGGGTGATCTCACGCCATCGGGCCCCACCTCCAGTTCCCATGCCACCTCCCGGCCCCTCCCCCTGAGTTCCGGTTCCCATGCTCCCCCTTCCGGTTCCCACGGGCAGCCATTTTTGTTTTCGGCACCAGGTACGGAGGGGGTGAGCGTGGGAAATGCGGGACCCGGGGCGCCTGACGCCATCACGGCAGCCCCGGTGACTTTTCACCGGAGGCGAGGGGGGCACTGCGATGTGAAGTGGGCTCCCGTGTCCCGATCAGTGATCCGCGAACTGTGCAAAGCCCAACGCGAGTTTGGAGTCAACAGTGAATTTTTTAAGGGCCTTCTAGATGCTTCCCTGATGGAGACTGAGCTCGTTCCACCTGATATTTGGCAAATTTTTAAATGTCTTTTGAACGAGTCTCAGTTCTCCAGATGGGAGGCAGGCTGGAAACAAGCGGTCACTGATTTCCTCCCTGAGTTGTTGGAGAACCACAACATAGGGAGGGACGGGAACGATTTGACTTTAGACCACCTGTGTGGCTTAGGAGATTGGGCAAAGGGGCAAAAGGCCGCCGAGTTAATCCCTTCAGATGCTCTCACAATGACCACCCAGGCGGCTGCCCAAGAATTTTATAAAATCGTGGCAGGGGTGCCGGCGGTCCCTGTGTTTTCTATTTTCCAGGGGCCAGACGAACCGATTTCGTCATGCGGCTGAAAGTGGCAGCAAAGCATGAGGATGTGGAAGAGGGAGCGAGGCACGAAATGGTGAAAGCATTGTGGCGGCCAATGCCAATTCGCTCTGCAAAGCCGCCATCTTAAGCCTGCCCCTCCAGCCACGTCCGACCCTCGAGGACTTTCTGGTAGTCTGCACCCGCAAAGTGCCATCACTGCGGAGAACCGGCGACGCGAGAACTGCTCCATCGTCCCAACGCGTCGCCGTGGCGGACTATCCAGAGGACCTCGAGGCTGCTGCCACCGCCGCTCAGCGTTCGGCCCCAGGGACCCCGAGGGCTAGCCGGCAGGGTCCTTGTCACCTTTGCGCGCAAGAGGGCCATTGGATGCCGGACTGCCCCCTCTGCAAAGAATTTTATCAGTTTAGGAGGGACAAGCAGTCCGGGTGTCCCAGTGGAGGAGCCCCTCCACAAAAAAACTAATTAAAGAGTGCAGTGGCCCCCTGCGCACTGACACAAATCAAAGCGGGCTGTTGCCATCAAGCCGCAGGGGGAGGGAGGAGTCCAAAGGGAGCCCGCCACCAAGCCCACCGACACCACCTGGGTGGGACACATTGCCTTTTTTCAATTGCAACTTCACTACCAGACTTGACTTAAAACCTGATGTGACACCGAGGGAAGCAGCCTGCCTTCTCTGCATGGACCTGACTCCCTCACCAGAACCGTCACTGACCACATTCTCTCTTTTATCTCTTTTTAGGTTAGTGATGACGGAGGACCTTCGTCTTAGGAACACAGACTTTCAGTTCCTCACCGTGCACCCCAACGCCCCAGGTAACTGGAGTCAGCTCGACCATCAGTTCGTCGTCGTGGGAGACACCAAGTTTACACCGCTGGAACTGCAAGTATACCCGGCCTTGGTGTCTTCAGACCAGCACCGTTTCAAAGTCACCATATCGTGTCTACGTCCCCCGTTGTATCTCCCCAAAGGCACGGTCATTGCCCAGGCAATCCCAGTCCCAGAGATTGATCACATCATGATCGGGGACTGGGACCCTGACTGCCCTGGGCAACGCTCCTCTCTCCCCAGTCGCCGTATCCAGCGGGAGAGAGTGCTCAAGGTCGTGTCAACTGTAGCGTGGGGGCAGAAGTTGGGGTCGTCTAAGCCCCGCCTCAAGTGTCAGCTCACGCAAGAGGGAAATACCATTAACATCCGGGGGATGTTAGACACGGGGGCAGACGTGATGATCATTCCCGCTCAGGAATGGCCGTCACACTGGGAGCTGCAAAACGTGGCAGGACACATCCAGGGTGTAGGGGGGACACAATTGGCTCAACAAAGCAGGAGCATAGTGAAAATTACGGGGCTGGATGGGCAATTGGCTCGTGTACGCCCATTTGTTTTGAATTACACTGAGCCTCTCTGGGGGAGAGACACCCTCGCACAGTGGGGAGCCAAAATTGACCTCCCGGCTCCCCGCCCGGTTTTTTGGGTAGCGGCCGCTGAGGAGCGCGTCACCTGGAAGCTGAATTGGCGTTCTGATAAACCAGTCCAGGTGAAACAGTGGCTGCTAAACAAACAAAAATTAAAAGTGCTCACCGAACTCGTGGAGGAGCAAGTCCGCAAGGGCAACCTGATGGAGACCATGTTCGCATGGAACTCCCCAGTGTTTGTCATCAAGAAGTCATCTGGCAAGTGGAGGCTCCTACATGACCTTCGGAAAATTAATGAAATTATCAAAGATATGGGTGTCCTCCAGCTAGGGATGCCATCCCCCTCGATGCTCCCCCGAAATTGGAATTTGGCAATTATCGATCTCAAAGATTGTTTTTTCCAAATTCCCCTACATCCAGATGATGCCCCACGGTTTGCTTTCACGGTTCCTTCTTTGAACCGTGAAGCTCCCGGTAAACATTACCACTGGCGTGTTCTTCCACAAGGAATGAAATGTAGTCCAATCATCTGCCAATGGTACGTTGCTGCCCTCCTCGCGCCCATCCGCGAGAGGTATGGTGAGGTCATCATCCACCATTATATGGATGATGTGCTGATCTGTGCCTGTGACGACGATCTGCTGGTCCACGTGCTCTCCTGCGTAACCGACTGTTTAATTGCTGCAGGGTTCGAGCTCCAGACTGAGCCAAAGGATGCCACCCTGGAAGTACCTGGGCCCGGAGATCACCAAGCGGACCATTGTTCCGCAAAAATTGGCCATTCACCCAAAGGTGAACACTTTGGCGGATGCCCACCAACTGTGTGGGGCGTTGAACTGGGTGAGACCCTGGCTGGGCATCACAACGGAAGACCTGGCCCCCCTTTTCAAGTTATTGGAAGGGGGAGAGGCGCTCTGTTCGCCGAGGGACCTCACCCCAGAGGCCAAAGCATCGCTGGAAAAGATCCGTGAGTCAATCGAGGCAAGGCAGGCACACCGGTACAATCCGGACCTGCCATTCAAATTCATAATATTAGGCCAACTGCCACACCTCCACGGTCTCATTTTTCAATGGGACCGATCCCTCATAACACCTAAGGGAAAGGGCAAGGACCAGGGCTTGAGCGACCCCCTCTTAATCATAGAGTGGGTGTTCCTCAGCTGCCACAAGTCCAAAAGAATTACACAGCCACATGAGCTGGTGGCGGAACTGATCCGCAAGGCTCACCTGCGGATCAGGGAGCTGGCAGGAGTGGACTTTGGTTGCATTCAGATCCCATTGGAATTAAAATCGAGCAAATTTAGAATGAAAATGCTAAACGAACTTCTTACAGAAAGCGAAGTTTTACAATTTGCATTGGCGAACTACACCGGGCAGATCGATGTTGGGCGTCCCGTCCACCCTCTTTTTAGTGATGATCTGCACTTCAAATTTTCCACAAAGAGAGTTCCAAGCTGCGTCCCACTCGACGCCCTGACTCTGTTCACAGATGCATCTGGGGGGTCCCACAAGTCAATGATGACTTGGAAAGACCCCCAAACTCAGCGTTGGGAGGTGAATGTTAATATAGTTGAGGGTTCCCCTCAAGTCGCGGAGTTAGATGCAGTCGTCGGGGTGTCCAAAAAATTCCAGGACCGGCCCTTTAACTTGGTAACAGATTTGGCTTATGTAGCCAGTGTAGTCGCCAGAGCAGAGAATGCTATTCTGCAGGAAGTTCCCAATTTGGCCTTGTACAATCTGCTCTCAAAACTCATTCAACTCATCTCCCATAGAGAGCAGATGTACTATGTGATGCATACCAGGTCGCACACAGATCTGCCCAGGTTCACTGTGGAGGGCAACCGCAGGGCTGATGCCATTTCAGCCCCTGCCAAGATTGAACCCGAGTGGGCCCTTGCTGCATCAGTTAAGGTGGCCCCGCTCCCAGATGTGTTCCAACAAGCTAAGATCAGCCACCAGCTTTTCCATCAAAATGCGCCTGGCCTGGTTCGCCAGTTCCATCTTACGCGTGACCAGGCCAAGGCCATTGTGGCCACATGCCCTCAGTGCCAGCAGAGCCAGCTACCATTGCTGCCTGCTGGCGCGGATCCCATGGGAGTTTCAAGTTGCGAGGTGTGGCAAACTGACATCACCAAAATTCCTCAATTCGGCCGCCTCAAATACGTCCATGTTTCTGTGGAGACCTTTTCCAGCCCTGTTTTCGCCTCTGCCCACACAGGGGAGAAAGCTTCGGATGTTCAAAAACATCTCATCCAGGCTTTCTCTGTGTTGGGCATCCCCAGAGTGCAAAAACAGATAACGGGCCCGGGTACATTTCCAGGGAGTTCAAGAGCTTCCTGCAGCGATGGGGAAGAGAACACAAGACCAGCATCCCCTATTCCCCCACAGGACAAGCAGTGATCAAGAGGACCCATCAGAGCCTCAAAAGAGTTCACAGTCACCAGACCCCAGCTGGAGTCCCCTCAGACCCAGTTATCTCGGGCACTCTATACCATCAATTTTCTAAATTGTTCATTTGAAAATTTAAATCCTCCCATTGTGAGGCATTTCAGGGGGCATGGTGATCTTCAGATGAAGGAAAAACCCCAAGTTTTGGTGAGGGACCCGGAGACCTGGCGGCAGGAGGGGCCCTTTGAACTTGTGACCTGGGGGCGGGGATACGCTTGCGTGTCCACCCCCTCGGGTCCCAGGTGGGTTCCTTCCCGCTGGGTCCGGCCTTTTGTCCCCCATGCAAAGAAGACATCCAAGCCAGTCCCTACGGTAGCGGTCACAAGTTGGCGGCGGCGGCAGAGGTCTAGCTCCCTTTCTTCCGATTCCACTTCTTCAGATCTCTCCCCATCTGAAATTACTTTCCACCTCGATCCTGACCTTCCCCCTGAAGCTGAACTCTAACTCACAGCCTTTTGTTTCTCTGTTGTAGTAAACTGCACCACCACGATGCCCAAAAGCCGGATCCTGAGGAGCCTTCTGGCCATGGCAGTCCTCCTTCCATTTGTGACTCCATGGCCAATGCAGCAGCTGGATCATAACATCTGGAAGATGCTCGCACGCTCCCTCGGCAGAGAAGACATTTGCCTAGACACCGGCACAGCAGAGAGCCCTCTTGGAACTTGCCTGGGAGTTCCAGGGACTCTGCTGTTTCGACTTGAAGTTGAAAGCCGAGGACGTGCGGGCCAAGATCAGTGAAATCGAGCATCATGTCGCCGAGATCCAGCAAGAGTCATCGGACTGGCTCAATCACTTGTTCTCAGGATCCGGACTCTCAGGATGGGCAGCATCAGTTATTAAAGACATTGGTTATTGCCGTCGCTCGCTGTGCTGAACCCGGCGGCGCTCCACAGAACAGGGACTCTGGGGGAGAGTGTGCGAGCGGCCGCAGTCTGTCTTGACTAGAGAGCCACTGGCTGCCGAAGGCAGAGCGGCCCCCCAGCCACCTGGAACCCCTCGGCGGCAGTGGCCAGAGGTTGCGTCCCAGAGAGGCAGACAGTTCGCCTGGCAGCGGCAATGGAGAATGCGGTGAGGTCGCGAGGGAAGAACCACGAACCAGCCAATCTTCCGGGGGAGGACGAGGGTTTATTTGGGATAGGAGAGGTACACGAAGGGATAGGAGTCCCAAAAGACTGACCAACAGCCCTCCCCTAGGTAAGCCTTATGAAGCCACCCCTAAAGGAGGGAAAGATTATACAGAACGAATAGGAACACGTACATGAAACGATAGACTTGCCCGACAGCAAATGATATTAACATGAAGGTGTGGCCCCCCACCCTAGCCCAATCACCACCCGAACTCCGGGGAACTTTCCAGACCCCGGGAGGAGGACGAGGGTGATGGGCAGGGGGGTTGCCGGGGAAACTGAGAAGGGGGAACATTGACTGACAAACCGATTTGCATAAAATAAGGAGGGTCTGACTTGACAGACATATAACGAACACTGCAGGAGGAGGGAGGGAGCCCTGGAAATCCCCTACCCGACGCCATTTTGACTCAATATAACCTTATGGAATTAATTTTTACAACTTAACCTAACCTTTAACCTCAAAACATTACCAAAACAACACGCACCCCAACATCTCCCCCTTTTTTAAACTAAACGAAACAAAAGGGAATGGGGGAGGTGAGGGGCATAACGAAGAACTGGGTAATTCAACAGTGGAACAGTCTTTAAAACTCTGAGTCTAAAACAAAGTCCAACATAAAGTCTTTGAAAAGTTCAAAACGATGCCTCTGGCCCTTCCTCGACATCTTCATAGCTCCCGCTGATGTCGTCTGCGGGCTGGGGCTCTTCACTCTCTCTTCCTTCTTCTCCGCTGGTGGTTCGTGCGGCCATGTCCATGTATTCTGACATGTCTGGTGGAGGAGGCGGAGGAAGTGGAGCTAAGACGGCATTTGCCGAAGGCGTCGAGGTAAGTCGGTGTAACAACCTTTTCAGAAGGGTCCAGAGGGCCAGAGAACTGAAAAGAACAACAAAAATGACAAAGCCCACATAACATATATCTTTTATGAGGGAAGTGGCCCAGCCTGGGAGCCCGGACTCTGGGATAAGATGATAAATCCAGTCTGAGGTTTCTTCCCGGATATCAGCGATGTTCTGCTGAATTTGGCGGACCTTCGCCCGGACATCCTCTGCTTTTGACTTTAGGTCAAAACAGCACAAGCCCTGGAACTCCATGCAGTCATGGTGATGCTTCAACAGCAGGAAGTCCAGGGCCGCCCTGTTCTGGAGGACGGCTTGCCTGGTGATTCTCTCTTCTGTTAGGAGGTCCAACAGTGCAGCTGATGTTAAATTGGCCTGTTTAGCAGCCCAACATTCTAATTCGCCTAATTCTCCCAGGGCTTTGGCAGCAGCAACCCAGGGCAGTAGAACGGACATTGCGACTCTTTTAGACTTGGGCCAATGTTCAATTTCGGAGTCACAGTCCGAGCCGAATTGTTTTGTGTGTCTCTTGGGCCTGATCGCGTACCCTGTATTATTTCCGCTCTGCCAATCTGAAATTTGGGTGGTGTTGGGTGAAAACAGGGTCAGCTGACCCAGGGTACAAGGGCCTCCTATCATGAGAGCGGGTATCCCTGCCCAAGCTCGGTCTCTGCAAATAAAAAACAATCCTATGGGCAAAACACGGGGGAATTCTTCGTAGGTGGAGGTGGAGGCTATGGTGACAACTATGTTGCACCATGCCCCCGCCTCAAACTGAAGCTTGGTAGGTTTTAATACGGTAACATAAATGGAACGGGAAACGTCGTGGAGAGGTGAAAACATCAAACAAAGAGGGGCTTTCGTGGAGCCGAGCAGCTGGAATTCAAGAGGGGGCTCCCCAGGCTTGCTTTTCGGGAGTCGAGCTATTTCCCTTTCCCAGACTGCTCTAGCGCTGGGGCTCGCTCCCGGGGCAATCGCCCGGGGGTTCTCCCAGCTCTTGAAGGCCAGCGCCATCATAGGTGGTAACTGGCTGACCGGTGAAGGGTACCCGACCAGGCTCGTCCCACATAACCTAACTTTTAACCTCAAAACATTACCAAAACAACACGCACCCCAACAGGTTATGTTCTGTTAGTCTTCATTTTTATCGTTATAAGTTCTGCAGTATTATGGACATGTTTGAAGAAGCTCACCCAAAGACTAACTGCGGTGCCTCAAGCCAATTTAGTTCTTGCTCCTGTTCTACCACTGCCGGATGCTTCCTCCTATGTGGACATGGCCAGCCAAACCATCCCGGTTTGAGGAACTCCTCGCCAGACATGGAACAAGTTGAAATTTATGAGGACGTTCGACTCCTCGAGTGGGAAACATGAACAGTTTAAACTAAAATGTTTAAGTTAGAACTCCCCCCACATGTTCTTTTTCGTTTTGTTTAGAAAAGGGGGAGATGTTGTGGTGTGTGCGGTGTTTGTTTTGCACGGTTTTTACACAGTTCTATGTTGTATTTGTTCGATTTTTATAAGTTGTTCTATTCGTTCAAAATGACTTCCCCAGATTCTGTTTTAGGGTCTCCCTCCCCTTCTTCCCCAAGCAGGTTAACTGTCAATCACAGGTTCCCATAGCAACTCCCGCCCTTTTGTATCCACTCCCCCATCAATTTGTATAACCCCTCCTTGTTTTTCTCATTATCTTGGTTTTCTCCTCCCATGATTCCCTGGCAACCCTCCTGTCCGTCACCTCCTGCCCACACCCCAGTCCTAGAAATTTCTACCCGGGGCAGGGGGTGATTGGAGCAGGATGGGAAGCCACTCCCTTGTTGTGTTGTTACTGGTCATTGTCTCATGCTCATCATCTCATTCTGTATCGCTATTGGTTTTACTGTGGTTTGCTCTTCCCCTCGGGGATCCTATAACTGCCCTACCCGAGGGGCGGATCTTGGGCAGTTGCCTGCAGTTTCCCACTTCCTGTGTATCTCCCTGTCCTTAATAAACCCATCCCCCACTGCGGACAGCTGCCTGCCTCGCGTGGTCCTTCGCCTCGCCGCCTTTCGCACTACTGCCGCCCACTCCGCTCTGCCTCTCGGGGACGCCTTCTCCCGCCTCCGCCATGAGAGAAGACCCTGGAAGCCGGGCGTTTGCCCCAGCTGCTCCTTGCCTGGAGCCGAGGCTAACGCGGCTACAGGGCCGGCCCGACCAGGCTGTGGCTGTGCCTTTTGTGGGGCTAGCTGGGCTCAGTTTGCGCGCAGCTGCATGGGGTTTGTCAGGATGGCCTGCAGGAGAACACTGCCACTGAGAGCCAGTGGACCTGTCACCAGGTCCCAAACAAGACCAAGCCTGACAAGCAAAGCTCCTGAAACTCCCTCCCCATCCGAATTCCAAATCTCAGTGCTATAATACCCTTTCTCCCAATTCAGCATTCCTCTGTGGGGCTTTCCTGTTTCTGAGGAGGCTGTAATCTGATATTAAGACTCCTCCCATGGGACACCTGATGAAACCCCCACCACGGGTCTGCTTTGCTCTCTTTTCTCCCTGCTCTCTGGGACTCTGCTCGGGCTCCCAGGCCTCAGCCTCCTGCCTCCCTCCTCCCCCAGCATGGGGTGGGGGGAGGGAAATAAAATGGAAACTTGTCTCATCTGTTTCTCCTGCAGTCGGCTGTGGCTTCCCTGGACACGAACTCATCATTGTAGCCACACACTGCTACATTCCTCATTCACAGAGTCACAGTTATTACCCTCCCTATCTTATCCTCTTTGTCTTCTTTCTCCTCTAGTCTCTCATTACTTCATCCACCAATGGATGATGCCAATGCACCTTAATGGAAACCATTTTCAAGCTGCAACAGCCGATGCTTGACTATATGCCCCCACTGCACAAAATGGTCACACCGGCCATCATCTACCTCATTAATTGTTATCCTATTGCTAACATCGGGTTTTACTCCATTATAAATTTATAAAAGAAGGGAGGAGGATGGGAGAGTTGAATGTAGGAGCCCCCCCCCCCCCGTCAAGACTAACTTTGCTTTTGTTAAAAACTGTTGTAGTGTGTTTTTATACTCTGTAATACTTTGAAGTAGCTTCATTTTTTCATCGCAGTATTTTTCCCAAATGGTTTATCCCAGATTATACCTCACTCCCTTTACCTATGCAATCCCTCTCCCTTGCTGAGATCATCCCCAAATCCCCACCCTGGCTCTCTGTCAATCACGCCATCTAGAAGCTTTGGTCCAGGACATCGAGCGATTAGCCACAGGCTAGCAGTAAGCCCCCCCAAGCCTTGCCCCACGTGCTGTCCTAAATGTCTATCCCCGTATCCATCCCTTAGGGTCACCTATTGGTTAGCAAAATATTATCTATCAGTTTCCACCTCCCTGTAATGTAACCTTGGCACATCTCCCAGGGCTCTCAGCTGGAGGCCCCCTGAGGTCCAGGAGCTCCCCAGAGCCCCTGAATAAAACCTTGGGTTAACCCCTGCTAAGAGTCGGCCCTTTATCTTCTACCGATGTCTCTAGTGTCTCTTCTGCAGCAAAGGCGACTGGCCTAGCTGCCCTCAGTACCCTCGGGGCACGAGACACTGTCTCCCCACTGTCAGCCATGTTGGGGTTTCCCCCCTGCTGTCTGCCAACTCGGGGCTGGCCAGGTTCCTGAGAGGCTCCCAGAGGGACAAACAACCCTTCCCCAGATGACCCAACTACTCAGTACCATGGAAAACAGAGCCCATCCGCAGTTCCAAACCCACTGGATGCTTCTCATGATGGCAATCATGGATGCCTGGCTAGTAGCACAGCCCAAGGAGAACGTATGGATCACTCTTGCAAAGTCTCTCCAAGAGAACGACATGTGCTTGTCCATGGGCAGTGCCACCATTTCCCTCGCATCATGCCTGGTAGGTGTTGTATGTGCTTTTTTTATTTGGCATGTTTATTGTTTGATTTGTGGTTTTGTAGTCTGTGTTTTTCTCCTCGTTTTTAGAGTGACACAGACCTGCCTTTGTTATTTGAGCCAGGTGTTGGTTTATCTGTTTGTTACTTAGCTACTTCCTTGCCAACTTTCAAACCCCCTTCCCTCCTATCCAGTTGTTAACCCCTCCTATCCCGACTGTTCCCCTCCCCTGAAATCCTTCATTGGTTTACACGTTGTATGCCTTGCTGTGTGTTTCACTCCCAGCTCTCCTGATTAGCTAGAAATTGTATCCTCCCCTGAGACCTCCCCCTAGTTTATCAGCTGGTTTTTGCCCCCAGTTTGTCACCTGGGACCCTGGACTCGGGGAGTTTTACCATCAAATAAAGTAACCCTAGTGCCACCCCAGGCCCGTGCTGCTGTCCTTTTGTTCCGCGCTGCGCCTCCACTGGTTGCTGGGATTCTGCGGAGCCCAAGAGAGGGGGACTGTTGCCCCCCCCCCATCACCATCTAGCCGGGACATGTGACAGGTAGGGATTCCCCTGAAGCCCAGTGAGTATCCCTTCACAGGGACGGAGCCCAATCTGGTGGACACACTGGGCAAGTGGATGAGGATTTTGCCACATGCACCAGAAGAGCCCCTAGAATTGGAGCATTTGGGGTCCTCCAAGGCCACATATTGTATTAAGTTTTACTACTGCCCGCCAGGTAAGCCATGGCCTGCTGCAGAATATAAAAAATCTATTTATATGAGAGATGAGTCACCAAATGACAAAACATATCATCATTTAATTGGTGCAATTACACCAGCAGCACACTTTCTGTCTCCACCCCATCATTCCAGAGTGTTACCCCGGTGCATGTTCCGGATCTGTGGGGACAGAGTGTGGGCCAGCATTCCCTCCCTCCTGCAAGGAGGTCCTTGCATGCTTGGCCAGCTTACCATCCCCTCACTCCGAACTCCACAACTATTACTGATTGGACGAAAAAGAACTAATTGTCCCGCCAAGAACGAGAGCTCACTCAATTAGATGAAAATTGTGACAGCAAAATTAGTGATTGGTTGTACATATTGGTGGTGATCTCCATTTTTCTAATTTGTGTTTCTGCCGCCAAAGCCCTCACTGAGCTTTCTCATCTGGAGTGCTGGCTTGGTAAGCAAGTCAACTTAACATCTGCTGTGTTAAGTGACCTCCTGACCAACGAGGAGACCACCCATCATGCGATGCTTCAAAATCATGCTGCGATCAAGTTTTACTTCTTGCCCACAGACATGGCTGCAAGGAATTCAACAGGCTGTGCTTCTTCAATCTATCTAGCCACAGCAAAGGTATCCATGCCTGCATCCAAAAGATGCAGGACATGGTCAAAGAACTCAACGAGAAAGAACCCCAGTGGTCCGAGAGCTTCTCTGGAAGCTTGGGACTCAAGGGTTGGGTTGGTTCCCTCCTTCAAAACGTTTTCTGGTTTTTCTTAGTCATCCTTATTTCTATGTATGTATGGACATTTTAAAAGACTGCTTAACAAGTCTCTAGGAGATGCTTTTGTACTAAATAAAGAAAGGGGAGTTGTGGGGGCTGAGGAACCAGCCAGCAAGAGAGTGATTGCTCTCCCCTGGAGAGCCAACCCTTGAATGAAGCACACAACAATTAGAGTGAGGAAACCCTCCTGCCCATAATCCTTTACAGTTCTATGTTAATGCATTGTATCCTATTGGTTTCTCCTCTGTCACTCTTCCAAGTTGCACATATCCCCATTCATTCCTTGTTTCTCCCCGCCCTTCCTGTTTACTATATAAACTCCTGTATTCGCCTGTGAGGCACGAGCTGTTGGCCCTGGCTCCCTCCAGAGAAGCCCTTCTCTAATAAAGGTCTCCACTCTGTGGAACCTGCCACAGAGTGCTCGAGTCTCTTTCTCCGCGTCACTGGCACCGCCACCAGGCTGAGAGCTGAGAAATAACTCAGCTGCCAGGATTGTGCCTGTGCCCCTGGGACATCCTTCACAAAGGCGCTTCTTCAAGAAGGTCACGGCACTCCAGCCATTGACATTGCCGTGGCAGCCTAGTGCAGAAAAGGGCTCAGCTTGAAATGAAGGGACTAGGAAGAATCCCAGCAACACAACACTGCAAAGCATCTGAGTACTCTGTCTGAGCAGGACCAAAGACAAGCTGTGTTCAACCACACCAGGATCGTGGCTGCAACTCTCATGGCTTGCCCTGCCTGTGTGAACTGCACAGAGCATGGTTCCCAGGGCTGGGGAGGGGAAAGAACGGGCTCGGTCCTCCCAGTGTGGCAGAAGCCCAGAGCGGCTCTTGGGACACTTCCAGGTGCTCCAGGTTCCTGTTCCCTCCCAGCCAGATGTGCTCAGAACATGCCTTACTTGGGTTTGGCACAGTGCAGAAAAGGGCTCAGGTTGAAATGAAGGGACTAGGAAGAATCCCAGCAACACAACACTGCAAAGCATCTGAGTACTCTCTCTGAGCAGGACCACAGACAAGCTGTGTTCAACCACACCAGGAGCATGGCTGCAACTCTGCTGGCTTGCCCTGCCTGTGTGAACTGCACAGAGCATGGTTCCCAGTGGTTAGGATTTCCCGGCCAATGCACCCATGGTCAGCACGGGCATCACCCGGCGTGCGAGCAGCGCAGCATCCACTTGGCGCAAAGAGCTCAAACGTGCGTCACTTGGGTTGGCACAGTGCAGAAAACTGCTCAGGATGAAATGAAGGGACAAGGAAGAATCCCAGCAACGCAACACTGCAAAGCATCTGAGTACTCTGTCTGAGCAGGACCAAAGACAAGCTGTGTTCAACCACACCAGGAGCATGGCTGCAACTCTCATGGCTTGCCCTGCCTGTGTGAACTGCACAGAGTATGGCTCCCAGGGCTACGGGCGGGAAAAAACAGGGGCTCGGTCCTCCCAGTGTGGCAGAAGCCCAGAGCGGCTCTTGGGACATTTCCAGGTGCCTCAGGCTCCTGTTCCCTCCAACCTCCAAGCCAGATGTGCTCAGCCCTCTTTCTCCAACCAGGCCATGTCTCCAACACTGGCCTTCATCCTGGCCCTGTTAGCCACTCATACCGGGCTGAAGGTGTGTCATAGTTTTATTTCAACTTGACAAGGATGAAGTTGAGCAGATGCAGGAGTACCAGGAATATCTCCATGATTTCTACATCAGTTTTAGTTAGGATTTCCTGGCCAATGCACCCATGGTCAGCACGGGTATCACCCGGCATGCGAGCAGCACAGCGTCCACTTGGTGCAAAGAGCTCAGAACGTGCCTCACTTGGGCTGGCGCAGCGCAGAAAAGGGCTCAGCTTGAAATGAAGGGACGAGGAAGAATCCCAGCAACGCAACACTGCAAAGCATCTAAGTACTCTGTCTGAGCAGGACCAAAGACAAGCTGTGTTCAACCACACCAGGAGCATGGCTGCAACTCTCATGGCTTGCCCTGCCTGTGTGAACTGCACAGAGCATGGTTCCCAGGGCTGGGGGAGAAAGAACAGGGGCTCGGTCCTCCCAGTGTGGCAGAAGCCCAGAGCGGCTCTTGGGACATTTCCAGGTGCCCCAGCTCCCTGCTCCCACCCAGCCAGATGTACTCAGAACGTGCCTCACTTGGATTTGGCACAGTACAGAAAAGGCCTCAGGTTGAAATGAAGGGACCAAGAACAATCCCAGCAACACAACACTGCAAAGCATCTGAGTACTCTCTGTGAGTAGGACCAAAGACAAGCTGTGTTCAACCACACCAGCAGTCTCTGAGATGAGATCGTTTGGGTCTATGTTCTTGAGGTTGCAGGGAGAAATCAGAGAAAGTCTGAGATAGGTTGAGGTTGCACGGGTCCATGCTCTGACGAAGAAGTCCAGTGCATTTTACACCTGTCCAGTGAACATGAGATATCACCAATCGAGGTTTTATATGTGCCTATCAACGCACAAAGAAGGCTCCACTATGAGCCCCGTATAGTAAGGGATTTGGGTTCACTGGAAAGCATAGAAATCTCATGCAGTGCCTGTGTGTCTCTAAGAGTGGTGACGGGGAAGAACGGACTCATTTTACAGTAAGTGCGCATTTCCCAAAACAGGTAATTGTGGGAGATCAGGGACTGGCTGCAGGGTAGCATGATGTTATGGGCAGACAAAACCCCTCCCCTTTTCCCCGTTACTTAGCCCCGTGTGTTGTTAACCGTTAACCCCTGTTATAAATGACCCTGTCCAACTGTTAATAAATGCCATTTACCGTCCACCACATTGGTGCATGTGAGTACTTGGACCGAGCGGCAAGAGGGTTGCCGCTGTGCCGCTCCCGATCCAGGTTGCCATGCCCCAAGTAGAGGCAACAGGTAATGAAAAAGAATGGTCTTTGTTTTTCTGAAAGGACAGGTACACCTTGTACAGATGAAGAGAGGAGAGGAACACGTCCATGATCGCAACAATCCCGGGAATCCCCATCAATGCAGCCAATGTCACCACCTTCGCCTGTGTCCTCGCACCCATCCAGGTGACCCAGGCTGGATCATCCCCCAGCCCAAGAAAATGTCTGGGTTCCTTGGCCAAGTCCCTACAGCAGGACAACTTTTGTATGGCCACGGGAAGTGTGGACGATCCGTTATCCACATGTCTGGTGGGAATCCCCCTATCTGAAAACGACTACCCATTTGTATGTAAGAAACCCAACCCTGGGGACTCCTGGGAAGAATGGACGAGGATTCTCCCACATGCCTCACAAGAGCCCCAAGAATTAGACCTGCTGGGCTCCACTAGGTCAATGTACTGTGTTAACTTTGAGCATAAGGCGAGACCCAACTGGCAATACATGACAAAGACACAAAGCAAAGATGTCTCGCCAAATGACAAACGGTACAATACAGCTGAATGGTGCAATTACACTAACACCACATCATCCGAGTCCATGCCATATCCCAGAGTGCTCCCACAGGAGGTGTTTCTTATCTGCAGCGATAGGGTGTGGGCAGGAATCCCCTCCAGCATCAAAGGGGGTCCCTGCAGCCTTGGCCAGCTGACTACCCTCACCCCAAACACCACCCTATTGCACAATTGGAAGCAGAATAACAAATTGACGTGCCAAAAGAGATCCTTTGAACAATTCGATCCAGATTGCGATAGCCAAATTTAGAATTGGGGAACGACAAAGAGGGTTGCGGTATCCATTTTTCTGCCTTGGGTTGCTGCTGCGAAGGCCCTCAGTGAGCTTTCTCACCTGGGGTAATGTGGGAGATTGGGGACCAGCAAGATATTGCGATGTCACTGTCAGACGGAGCCCCTCCCCTTCTACCGTTAAACCATTAGCCCGTGTTATAAATTACCCTACCCTGCCGTTAATAAACGCCGTTTACTGTTGACCACATTGGTGTTGTTAGTAATTGGACCGAGCAGGCAAAGAGGGTTGCCACCGTGCCGTTCCTGACCCAGGACGCCACGTGTCAAGCGGAGGCAACAGGTGTTGGCTTAGTAAAACAGGCCAACGCGACGTCCGCTGCATTGTCCAATTTACTAGCGGACGAGATCACCAGATGTGCCACGCTGCAAAACAGGGCTGCCGTCGACTTCTACTACTCTCCCATGGCCATGGGTGCGAAGACTTTGAGGGACTTTGCTGCTTCAACCTATCCTCACACAGCAGCTCGATCCAGGCGAACATAGAAGGACTATTAGACCAAATAAAGGACATTAAAACTGAGAAGGCGGCGGCCGACTGGGTGGACAAACTGTTTGAACAATGGGGGATTCCTGAGAGGGCCTCCTCTACTTTAAGAGGCCTGCTGTGGATTTTCATCATAATTGGATCATTGCAATTCCCACCTTGTGCCTCAAGAAAGCTGTCTTAAAGATGGTAGGCGAGGCCTCTTTAATAAACAGAAAAGGGGGAGACGTGGGAGGAGGGGATAGGGAAGATGAGGCAGAGGCGCCCTGGGAGAATTCTAATACCAATCATCTGTAATTCACTATCTCTTCTGGAACATTCCCTGTTCTTCACTCCCCCATTGGACCTCGTCACAAGACCACCGTCTCCCCACATTCTTACAGGTGTACCCCCCAATCACCCCACCTTGTCCCCTCCTCTGAGCCCTCTCCCCACTCGTTGATTGGATCCTGCCTACCTTACCCTGCCTACCTTATCCCCTTTATAAACCCCAGTCCCACCCCAGTTCAGGGCTCCAGCTCACCCTGACACCATCTCCCTTTGACTGTGGTTGTACCCCTGCTTTCCCTCCCTCCTTGAACCCTTGGACTCTCCACAAATAAACCCAGTTGGATCTGCACCGGTGCCTCGAGTCCTCCTCCACCCTGGTCGTGCGAGAGATACCCATCTGGCACAGTACGCACAGTGGACGGGGAGGAGCCGCTCCTCCGGGACCCACGAAGGAGTGACCTGCCCACACCTGCCCTGGAGATCCCCCGTTACGAGGACAATCTCACAGTCCTTGCTTCTTTTCCTACCCCCGTTTCCCCGACATCAGGTAGACAAGGGAGAGCAACCCATCTGCAGTGGACACAGGGTTGCTACCGTCTCCCTGGCTCCCCCCAGGGTCCCCTTGGTACCTTCACCCTGACAGTGGCGGCCACACTCTCAGGGAATCTGTTCCTAAACCTTTTCCCAACTCCTTTGTCCCCGTAGCTAATCCCAAGAATATTCAAGGTTGCTTTATTCCTCAAAACCCATTCCTCGCACATTCCAGAGAAGTGCCACAAGATGGCCACCACCTCATGGCAGCCACCCCGACACCCCAAAATGGCCACCACCTCATGGCAGCCGCTCCCGCGCCACAAAAGGG
This sequence comes from Camarhynchus parvulus, assembly GCF_901933205.1. NCBI lineage: Eukaryota > Metazoa > Chordata > Aves > Passeriformes > Thraupidae > Camarhynchus > Camarhynchus parvulus. The sequence continues at coordinate 4,555,143 of NC_044601.1, forward strand.
CTGCCACCTCGTGGCAGAGATTTCTCATCCCCAGAATCCCTTCCTTCCCACATGACCCCACCACCTTTCCCCCCTCCTCTTGCCCTGCATCAAGGCTGAGGACGTTTTTTGTCACTGGATTAACAGAGTTTTGGGAAAGTCAGAGATCACGGAAAAGCTTCAGCTTTTGTTCACCCTCTTAATTCTTGTTTTTCTATCATTTTTTAAAATTATCGCTGCATGTTTTATGTATTCCTTAACAAAGCATATAATTAAATCATTAGTCACAAATAGCTCATCGTTCTCATTGATACAAAGCAATGCGCATCAACATATCAGGCAAGCATTTACAAAAAAACTGAAGGCATGTATTCCTTCTGCTTCTCTAACTGCTAATATCCCCTGCTTATCTCTGTTCTCTTGGTTAACATCCTTGGTCTTGTTCCTTTCAATGGGGGCTTCCAACTAGCTTGTTTTACCATAGTCTAGAGGCACAAAAGATTGCTATTTTCTCCCGCAGACATCTCCAGGCACACACAGCATGAGAGTACATTGACTCTAGAAGCACTTCACTCACAGCATCCCTCTAACAAGGAATTCTAAATTATTAACTACATCTGGGAACATATTGAAGAGCTAACGCACTTGAACTTTTAATCCAATTGGATTTGAGCACAGCAAAGAATTCTGGCAGTATTTTGATGTGTGTTTGTTTCTCTCAGGAGTGTAGTGAGTGTAGAAATTTATTCTCCATCATGACACAGCTTCAAGTGTGTATTACAGCCTCTGGGTGCTCAAATACTCTGCTGTTTTCCAAGCAAAATGTAAAATACCATCACGGCTGAGGACATTTTTTGTCGCTGGAATAGCAGAGTTTTGGCAAAGTCAGAGGGCACAGAAAATCTGCAGCTTTTGTTCCTCACTTAGATTCCCTCTTAACCCATGTCTCTAACCTTAAATTCTACTGTGAAATGCAGATACCACAAAGAGAGAAAACCACCTCCTAAGAAAAAAATCTTGAAATCTAATTTAAGAATACTTAGCTTTGCTGAATTTTCCTTAATAGCATATGCAGATTCAATAGAGTGTATCTGTTGAGTCTTATTTTTCAGGCCTTAAATGAGATACACTCCAAATTCCTGCATTAGCTGCAATGGGAGCCTAATAAGAGTGTCAAGCCTGCACGGCTTAATTAACCATGTAATTTTTTCTTCTCTTTCAGGCAGGGAAGGACACCAGACAGGCTGTTCATGTCCACGGTGCTGCTGATGCCCAGGGAACCGAGAAAGCCGATGGCCCCCGCGCTGTGCCAGCCGTGGGGCGGCGGCAGGAGCGGGGCAGGGCCCGGCCCTGTGCCGGCCCTGCTGAGGCCACACCGCGAGGGCTGCGGCACCTCTGGGCCCTCACACGGGGAATGGAGGGGCTGCAGCGTGGCCAGGGCAGGGAACGGAGCTGGGAAGGGAATGGAGCCCCAGGAGAGGCTGAGGGAGCTGGTCACAGGCTCGACTCCATAACCTCAGAAGCCTTTCCCATCCTAATTCACTCTGTGAACTCAAATCACTTCAGTCGAGACGTACTTCAAATCTCTACAATTAGAGATCTACACAGGCTGCCCGACTGCGCCTTAAGGCTGTCCTTTTAAAGCTGAGGTCTAAAGGCACTACGTAATTGAACACCCATTCCCTCACGCCGCCAACGTGGAGCTGCCGAGAGCCCGCCCGCGCCGCCGTTTTTATATGCCGGCGGAGCGAACCAAGCTGAGGGCGCAAGACAGGGGTGCGACCCCCCCGCGGGGCCGTTGAACCCGGCCGTGAGAGACGTGGCATGGCGCGGCGGCGGCGGCGCGGAGAATGCTGGGAGTTGAAGTCCGAGGCGGCGCCGGCTGCGGCCTCCTTCCGTGTATCCCTGGGACGGGAAAGGCCGGTAAGAGACAACACGGGAGCGGGGGATCTGTCTCGGTGAGGGCTTTTGGCGGCGGGAGGAGGCGCCGCGTTGTGACCCGTGGCTCCCGGCGGCGGGGAGGAGCGGCCGGAGGGCTGCGCCGGGCGGTGCCGGGGCCCGGAGCGGCTGCGGGCGGTGCGGGGTTCGCTCCTCGTGCTCTGACCCGGCGCGTCCTTGCGGGGCTGCGGCGGCTCCTGCGCTCCGAGGGCTGCCAGCAGCGCCGGGCTCCGAGGCTCGCTGTGAGGTGAGGTGAGGGGTCGGGGAGCAGCACTGCACAGAATTCCCAGTGTGATTTATCCCGGTGATTCCTTGGGTTGCCGGTGCCGTCGTGCTCCTGCCTCAGGCCGGGTTTCCTCCTGCGTGGGGAGTCTGGGTGCCGGGTTGTTCGGAGCCTCGGGGCACCGAATCCCAGCCCCGCAGCGAGGAATGGGACTGCAGGTCCTGGTAAAATGCCTGCAGGTTCATCCTCACTTTTGTTAATGCCGGAGGGAAATGGTGCTTCAGGAACCCTACTGGTTTATTGTGCTGTCTCTGTAGGCATAATCTGCTCTTTGTATGATTTATTTGATTTTATTACCGCATTAAAAAACCCCACATTATTTCTTTCGGGAGAATAGCTCTGAAAGTGCTGGAGCTGTTGCATCATGCCCTGTGATATCCGTACCCTGGAAAAACGATGTGAGTGTGTTGTTGGAATGGGCTGGGTCTGGCTCTCTTTCTTTGGTGCTGTTATTTCACGGTGTTATGCAGTTCAAGATGTAGTTCTCCTGCTGCAGCCATCACTGGTGTGTGAGGTTTTGAGAGGGTTTTGTGACACTGAAATATTTGATAGCAAAGGGAGGAGGCGGGGCGGGGGGTTGTTGTTTGCTGCAAATCCTGAGGGTTGGCAGTGGCGTGAAAAATTTGAAATAATGGACATTCTAATGATTCTGATAAGGTCAGGCAGCCTTTGGAAAAATGGAGCTTGCTGGGTTTATGGTGCCTGTGGACTCTGCCAGCACTAGTGACAAGGGAAGGTCAACAGCCCTTGCTGTCATGCCTGGTGTTTCCAGCTGTCCTGGTGTGTGTTAGTTCTCATGCACACTGGTGAAAAGGCTGCTTTGGTGTTGCTTTTTTTGGTTTCTTTTAAGGTGAAAAGGTTATGCTGTTGTTGTGGTTAACATGATTTATGTGGTGAATATGGAATCACAGAATGGTTTGGGTTGGAAGGGGCCTTAAAGATCGCTTTGTTCCATCCCCTGCCATGGGCAGGGACACTTTGCACTATACCAAGTTACTCCAAGCCCTGTCCATCCTGGCCTTGGACACTTCCAGGGATCCAGGGCAGCCCCAGCTTCTCTGGGCACCCTGTGCCAGAGCCTCACTACCCTCACGGTCAAGGATTTCTTCCTAATATCTGATCTAAACCTACTCTCTTTCAGTGTGAATATTTTTCAGTATCTACTGATAGTTCAATACACCAGATTCTGCATTAAGCTATACCACAAAACATGTAAACTAGCACATTGCACAGTTATTTCATTTATGGATTTTCTAGCTTATGTCACATCTTTGAAGTGCCCATGTTAACTTGGAGGAAGCACAACTTAAACAGAGCCCCAAAATAATAAGTGCACAGTACTGTTTACCTGGTGCAACCAGCTTCATTATGAACTGGGAGGAAAGTTGACTTAGCTTCAGTTTCCTCCTCTAAAGGCCTTGATCATGAAAAGTTATCTGCCACCTCAGTTTGAAGTCAAAGGATCACCTCACACTGGGGTACATTGTCAGAGGTATGACATCAGTGAAGAGCCCAAAGTCTCAGAAATCAGGTATAGGAGAGTTCTGGGGGGTTGGTTTGTTGGGGTTTTTTTTTTTGTGTTGTTTGTCCCCTCTCCCGATTGCCTCTCTTTAAGACTTTGGAACAAGCCGTTCACACGAGGTGATTGAACTGACGGCCTCTCTGTGCGCTTTCTTTGCACAGAGAAAAGTGATCTCCTCAGTGCTCTCCCTTTCTAAAGTGAGAGGGGGGAAAAAAAAAACCAAACCACGAGAAACTTTTCAGGCGCAAGTTTTAAATGTACTCAGGGTCCAGTTTGGTTTGGTTTGGTTTCATTTTTTGAAGAGTGTTGTCATTTGCTTGGTGCATTAGCTGCACCTCATTCCGGGCAGTTGTCAGCGTGTGTTTAGCCACGAGCAGTGCCTGCAGCATGTGGAAAACTTAATCAAAAGTTATGCTTATTGTGATTAAAGTCAAAGTGTTTAGTGACATTTAAATTTAGTGTTCCAGCTTACTGGTTATGTTTCATTTTAGGCTCTATGTGGAGAGCAGTTTCCTCTCTTAGTGTGCTTAAATATATTGTGGTTTCTTTTTGTGGGTTTTATGGGAGGGTTGTTTTTTGTTTTTGTTTGGGATTTTTGCTTTTTTTATTAGCAGGAACACCTACTGAAACAGAAGAAGGGACCAATTAAAGATGACTGAAAATACACCTCATTATAAACTCTGAAGTATAGCTGATTCTAGATGATGTGTTTTTATCCACATGAAATTTGCTAATCTCCATTTGTAGGTAATCTTACCATTAGCTGTGAATGTCTGTGTTTTAGAGTAATAACCTGAAGAATGCTTTTGAAGTGTGGTTAAGTCGTTAAGATGATTGCAAAATATTAGCACAAATGTAATTACTTTCTATTAAACTAAAGTGAAAAGATTAATAACTTGCCATTCTAGTCTCTAAATCAAATTATTTACTTCCTGCTTTTAGCACAAGCCCTGTAAAAAATTTCAGTCAAAGAGTTTGAGTCTGGTTTTGTGTTCAGTATACACAGACTAATTACCTAGTTTGAGGATTAGGTTAATGGCTGAGATTTTGTTTTAGATTAATGGATGAGGTTCAGCTGGTGAGAATCAGTTCTTGAGACAGACTTTGTGGGTGTACTGTATTTCCTTTGTGTAATATGAGCATTTAGTATCATCCTTACAGTGTTTTCATTGTACTGAAAAGGGTTTTTTTTTAAGAAAATAATTGGTCAAACAAAATTCATGCTTCTACTTCCTAAAGGGTTTGTTTTAAGGATGACTGATCACTGGAAATACATTTTTCCTGTATTTCTCATCACCTTATCCCTACTTTATAATTTCCATATAAAAACAGACCAGGATTTCCTTCTAGGAAGACGTGGCATTATCGAATTTGCAGTTTCTGGTCACAAATCACCAGATGGCAGTACTGATACTGTTTTCACTTAAATTCCATGTGCTTCACTTTGCCTGTCTCTGGGTTTCTCCTTTGCCCCTTCAGTTTCGTACACCAAAATGTTCTGGTTTGCAAAAAAGCACACAAGTCACTTCCTTAAGAAGTTAGGCTGAGTTTCCAGGTGCTCCCTGTTGCAAATTGTGTGTTTCTGGCTTGGATTATGAAGAGTTATTATTACAGATTTTGGGTTTTTTCTCAAGTCACTGAAAAGACAGTCCTTAAGGAATGGTAGGCTCATCCTGCTGGGAAACTTTTTCCCTGCATCTCCCCTGAGGGAAGTTGGGAACCCTCTCTGGAATTTTTGATTGAGTCCTTTTTTTCATGGTTTTCTCCTTCCCCCCATTCCTCTCACACTGCTGGGTTTGGGTATGCCAAAAGTTATGTTCATAAATACCCTGTAGGATCATTTTAATAATCTGTGGTGCTCGGTTATTTCAACACTGTGAGCTATTAGCTTTAAGTTACCCATTGTGCTTTCTGCTTTCCTTTTGCCTGTTCCTGTGCCTGATCTTTACCCTTAATTTTTTTCTTTAAATTATTCACTTTCTTCTTAATGCAGTACCTGGAAACCACAAGTGGATCATGTTGAAAAATCAGTGTACATAAAGCTGCTGTTCGTGCAGGCTCCATATTAGTCAAGACATCATTTAAGTCAGTTCCATATGGGATTTTTATCATATTTCAGCAGCTGACATGATTTTTTGCACATTTGGAATTACTGTTTCTGTCCTTAATCTTTCCTCTTGCGAAGTTAATAGCAAAGAACAGCTACAGAGTTATTTGTATTTCTACTAATTCCTGATTTTCCAGATGTCAGGTGGCTTTTTGGGGAGTTCTTCTACCCCCCAAGCACCACCTCTGTAATAGATTTCTGAAAATTTGAAAAATACTTGCACAGAGTTTTTGGAAAGTTGCTCTGTGGAACTTTACCAGGCATTCTGCATGACCACAGAATTTATTTTAAGTAGTAAGCACCTCTCAGCAGCTTTTAATCATGGAATTGGGTGAAATCAAGCAGCATATTGGAAGAGCTTCAAAAAATGTTTCTAGGTTTTGGTCAGTGATTACTTTAATTGCACAGTGGAAAATTCTTCATCTTTGCAGTGTATAACTGGAAGAATAATTTAAGAAATACCTCTGTGCAGAGGAATGTAAACTCCTGTAGACTGATTAAAAGACAAAAATCATAAATGTCAAGTTCCTGCCCTTAGTGAAGTTTAATGGAAGAGTTTGCATTTCTTTTTTATGGGATGATGAGATGTACTTTGCAAGGACAGTCTGTTCCCCACCAGGAAGTTACTGACCCCTTCATCCCACCTGAAGAGAAGCCTTTAAGTGAATTAGAGATGCTCAGAACCCAAAATCCATCTGTCATAAGAATTTGTTGAAGAGTGCTGCACATCAGCCACGTTGACTTGCTTTCCGTGGCTGGTCTGAAGCATTTAATCCTGAATCACTTAATGCAGATCATACCAATTTTACAGAGGGTCTGTGGCTTCTACTGTGTGATTTTGATGCTCTCGTTTGTTTTGGAAACTCCTAGTGCACTTGCCAAGACTGACATTGATGTCCTGCTCTCTGGATTTTTCAGTTTGGTAATAATAGTAATTTTTCCTTCGGATTAAACTAAGAGTTGTATATAGCTTTGAAACAACGATGACAGAATGAGGAATTTTTATTTTTGTTTTTTAAACAGAGGAAAGCCCCTGTGTTTTTGTAAGTGGAGCTCTTTTTTATATATATGTATTTTTATTCAACATATTATCTAAGCCTTTTCCTCTGCGAATTCTGAAAGGGAATAAGCTGGCAGTCTTCAGTAGCCACTGGTGTAATGGATATGGTGGAAAATGTCTTGAGCCTGTATGTATTTTGTATATATAATTACTTTATACAAGACTTTCATTTCAGTAAAAGTTCCCTAAGGACTGCTGCCTCAGGGAGTGGTACAGGTAGTTTACCAGACTTGTGAAGAAGCAGGACTTTTTGTAAGCTGCTGCTGCGCTGAAGCATGGGAAATCTCCTCATGTTCAAGAAATGCTGGGGTTGCTCTGGAAAGCCCGGTTGAAAACAGCACTTCCAGCAGTCCTCAGGGGCAAAGGCTTGCAGGCTGAGCAGCTGGCTCCCGAAACCTTCACCTAGGACAGTGCCTCCCCATGGCTAAGGTGGGAGAGCTTCACCGCCTTAACCCTCGAATGAGGGAAATCCAGCCAGCCAACGAAGGCCGACGGGAAGAAAGGAGGCAGCAGGCACTCTCTGCAGGAAAACATCGCTTTAATCCAACAAAGAATCAGCAAAAAGCAACGCACCGCAACAATGAAAATCTTATTTTTTCCATTTTTCTAAGACCTTTTACATTAATACTCTTAATTTTTTTAGAAGTTGTACATCTTAAAGGTTTATTCAAATATGTCAAAAAATTCTTATGGCCTTCAAAATAAAAAACCAAAGCCTTCAATTACTTCCACTTCTGTTAACATCACCAGAGAAGTGTGGTTTATGGATTTTACAGGAGTTGGCTATACTGGAAAACTTGGTGTCAGTATAATTTTAATCATCATGCTGGAAGTAACAGGGTGTGGTTTGCATTATTACAGCTCAACAATGCAGCAGAATTGTTCCCTGTAGTTAAGTTTTTCTTGCAATGGGGTATGGGGTTTGTGATGTGTCATTACTTCTGAATTATTATTCTTCCAAGTACCACCAGTATATTTTAGAAGCAGTAGCTGGGCAGGCACAGTAAGGCTTTTAGAAAGAGTCTGGGAGTTTGAGGTATTATCACAGTGCTAAAAATAAAGGGAAGATACAGGAGAAGGGGGACAAACTGTATAATTTTGTACTTGAGACAAGTCTGTGGTTTTGTTTTTTTTTTTTTCCTAGAGTTCGTATTTGAATTACCTGCTCTGTTCAGGAATGTAAATAACTGTGTTGTGGCCTTTGTATTCGAATTTAAAATCTTCTTTTCTTATTTCTCAAGATACTTTATATATATATTTTTTTTTTTCCCTCGCAGCTTTTTGTAGCTGAAGGAAGATGATGGAAGAGAGTGGGATAGAGACGACTCCGCCTGGCACGCCCCCTCCGAGCACAGCAGGGGAGGCTGCTGCTGCTGCTGCTACGCCTGTCACTTTAGGTACAGAAACCTTTACTCAGTCTTTTGAAGCACTACAAAACCAGCTGCAATCAGCATAATTGCAGTTCTCTTCTCCAGGCTAATTGGAAGGGTTCAAATTGTTTCTTAATCATGGAAGTGGGCTCCTTATCTGTAATGCGTCTGATACCGCACAGAATATTTTTAGCTTTTTTTTTTTTAAATTCTTGAAACTGTTATAGGAAGTGATGTGGATGCACTTGTATTTTTTAAGGATGCAAGGCTAGGGAAATAATACTTTCCACTACAGGTCAGAGTTGGATGAGCAGTATAAAAGGGAGTTAAAACAGACTTGCAGTCCTCTAGGGGATAGTGGTAAACCTGAATAATCACTTGTGTTTTAATACTGATAGAATCCCAGAATGGTTTGGGTGGAAAAGGACTCGAAGACTATTTTGTTCCACCTGTGCCATGGCAGGGACACCTTCCACTGTCCCAGGCTGCTCCAAGCTCTATCCAACCTTGGGCACTGCCAGGGATGCAGGGGCAGCAGGTGGGCCTGCCCACCCTGCCAGGGAACAATTCTTCCTAATACCTGCCCTAAATCTGCCCTCATCCAGTTTAAAGCCATTCCCCCTGTCCTGTCACTCCACCTCTTTGTAAAAAATCCCTCCAGCTCTCTTGCAGCCCCTTTAGGTACTGGAAGGTGCTGTAAGGCCTCACTTTTGAGGGATAATCAGAGTGATTTTTCTGATTTTTTACAAGATTCTGAACACCACGTTTGAATACTAGATACTGAATTTTTTGGCAGATGTGGCATTGTTAAATCAGACTTGTGCAGTATGTTTTGTCAGATGCTAAAGGAGGAATATACTAACAAGATCTCAGCCCGCAACATTAAATGAGTTGTATAATAAAAGCAATTTTTTTAAAATGAAAACTGTGGAAATGTAACCTATGATGGAGCAGTTGCTGTTGCTAGGATGAAAATGGTTTCTGGAGTAGGCTTGCCAGAGATGTTACCACACGTGTCATGTACTCACTGTCGCATTCATACACAAGCAAAGAAATCAGAGCCAGAAGTGCATGAAGTGTGCTTCAGGATGTCATCAATAAAGTTAATTTTATAAAAATAATCTTTAAATAGTATGTTTTTGGCAGTATTTTCTACTTACATAGGGAGTTACCATGAAAGATTTAATTTTTTCATGTGGCAGAGGTTTGCTGGCCACCAGTGGCAAGGTCTGTTAAAAGAGTTGTTGAAATTAATGTGGGCATGAACTTTTTTTAACAAAAAGTCTCAGATTTGCTGGTGTTTTCTGTGATGACAAGAGGCTTTCAGCAGTGCACTACCTAGGTGATATTTTCAAAAAAATATGCACTTGTAATTTGTCCCATCCAGGTAAAGGTGACATTTCAACAAGGAGTGATGCAGGAAATACTTTTGTAAAAAAGTCATGTTTTTGAGAAGCCGTTTCCAAAACTAATATTTTGAAATAACTTCCATCATTATTCATTCCTGCTGCCAAAACCGATGCAAGTGTTGCATAAAAACTGTCAGATCTGTAGACATCAACCTGCAAAGAGGATTTCCTGACCTGTGTGAACATCTTCCATACTGTTTCTGTGGGATTTGAACATGCTCAAAACAAAACAAAAATTTAAAATTTTTTAAAATTTATAAAATTAAAAATAAAATTAAAATACAAAAATGCAGCATGTTCATCTTGCAAGGGGGGAAGATGAGAATTTGCCAGCTAAATTCCAAGGAAATGCATGGTTTATGGGTGGAAGTGGGAAATGAATAGCATGGTACAGAACCAACAAGGCAATTCCTCCATGTGGATCTCTGTGAGGTGTTTTTTTCAGCCCTTAAACCCAAGCATCAGAATAGTCTGAATGTAGAACCAGACCTTTAAATTCCCACACCATGAGGTGTTAAAACAAGATGTAAAAATTACTGAGGTTTCTTCCGTTGCACTGCTCACCCTAAAAAGTTACTATCAATGATTGTATTATATAATATCATAACCATTATTAATTAACTATATTATTATATTGATAGTATAGTATCAAAACAATTGCCAGTGTAAACAGAAAATGTTTTGTACTCCTAAGAATTTTTTTTCATTTTTGTTTACCTCATAATTTTTGAATTTTTGTTATGTATGTTTTGTAGTATACATGACATAGTGGTACAGTGGTACATGTAAACAGTATATAAATAGATTTTACATGAGGGAATGGATGATCAGTTTTTTTACTGATGGGTGTGTGTGACCAAGTTTCAAGACCATGGCATTAGTGTGATTTGCATATGATTTGACTGTGGTGTTTAGGCTGAGGCCAGTGAGATGCTTCAGCTGGTTTAGCATGTTACTGCTATCAATAAAAGGCAATTTCTGTTTTTCTGACTTAATTTCCTGGCTTAATTTGGTTATAGACAGGAAAATTGGCTTATCCAAGGATCAGCTGAAGCAGGGAAAGCAGAGGGATCAGGGAGATGAGTGCCAGAGAAGAGAGAGCTGCCTGAGGTTCAGTCCATTTTCCAGTGCCACACCTCTAAAACAGCTCCCACTCTCCCAAATATTAGGAGTGTGTGTTTTATTCCTGAAGATGAGCACTTCCTGCATCCTCAGTTGATGCAGCAGTCACTCAGGAATAACAGAGCTAGCTTGAAATTTCTGAGGCAGGTTTCGGATGCTGTAAATTCAGTAGCCAAATGCTGACTTGTCTCTTTAAGCTAATGACAAGTAGGGTCATGCAGGAAGAGATGTGTCCTACAAGATGCTGTCACCAAGGATTAAGTGCCATTGGTGCTGTGTGAAAACCCAAGCAGAAGTTTCAAGTTCACTTCAAATGAAAAAAAAAACCCTGACTGGTTAAAAAAGTATTTGTGAAATGACTGAACAATTATATAACTGAATCTCTGAGATCAAGGCTTCTAAAATTATTTTTTTCTCTCTTTTTTTTCCCCCCCTTATTTTTGTAGCTTTTTCCAGCCTCCTTGCCACACCAAGCATGCCATCTTCTCCTGCCTACTCACCGCCCTTGCCAGCTGGAGTGTCCCCAGTTCCTCCTCCCATGATGACCTCAGCCTCTCTTCCACTTGTGCCTTCTGCCACTGTTTCTGCAATTGCACCACCCCAGAGCCCCGTCCCACCTCCTGCTGCCCCTGCAGCTTTCAGCACCCCCGTGTCCCAGTTCTCTGCTCCTCCTCCTCCTCTGAGCTCTGCTGCTGGCCCTGGCCTTCCTGCACCTCCCACTGGTCCCCCCATTTCAGGGTTTTCCATGTCTTCCACCTATGATATCACCAGAGGTCACGCTGGTCGAGCGCCTCAGAGCCCACTGATGCCTTCATTCTCTGCACCTCCAGTCACAGGTAACTCTCTGTTTACTGCTGAGGATCTCCTTGGTGGCTTATTATTCTTTTGGGTAAACTTAACTAATTAGTTGTTCTTAGAAGGGATAATACTCTTAATTAATTAGCTATACTCAGAAGAAGGTATAATCGCCTTTAAAATACACTCGTGGCCCAGGACAGAGTCTGTGTTAAGTTTTGGTGGCATTCAGGTTCACAGGCAAATCTTTTGTTTGAGAACTTTTATTTTTGTTACCTTGCACACCAAAGCCCAGCTTTCCTTCAGCTCAGAGAGCCACCTTCAACCATTATGTTTCCCCAGAATGACAATAAACTCATAATTTTCAGGGTTTTGTTCTGAAAATCTGTCTCTTGACAAGCTGTCTGTCACATGACACTTCTTTTTTTTTTTTTTTTTTTTTTGTTTTGGTTTTTTTGGGTTTTTTTTTTGTTTCCAGCCACGAAATTGCATTGGGATAGCTAAAAATACATAATAATACATACCTTCCATGCAGGCGGTTGCTGTGGTTGCTGAACTGATGTCATTTTCAGCTTGTGGAGTGGAAACTTCGCAGCTGCAGTTGGGCCAAGCTTTTATTATTACTGGTGATATCTCTTTTAAGTAATCTGTATTAGGAGGATGTTTAAAAAGAGCTATCAGTTGTATAAAAACGAAATAAAAATAACTCTCAGTTAAGGCTAGTGTTGGAAAACCTTGAGTAATAGAGCAAATTATCTGACTTTGTTTTTCTACTGTTTTAGTTTCTTTTGTTTTCCTTCAAAATATGTAAAGCTTTCATCCTTTTTCTACTACTATTGGTTTCCAGCACTTGGTGTTAGAAAATTTACTTTTCCTATTGTATGAAAACATTCCTGTGCCTTTGTTCAGAGACTAACACTTGTACCTCTCTTTACTGAGAGTTTATTATGAAAATTTGAATACAATAAAAAGAATGGCTTTTAAATTAGTGTGATAAGAGAAAGAATAATTGTTTAACTTCATACATAATGTGCAAGCAGTCTCAATTTTCTTAGCAGATATAATTGCATTCATTAGATCTGCTAGCCTTTAACAAGCAGAATTGTTCTTGTGCCTCTAAGAAGTGAGGTGAATTTGCCTGGAATTGTTTTATTCTTCCTGCTGTTTTTCCTGTTAAACAATTGCACGTTGCTTCAATATAACAAATCAAACCCTTGTGTTTTATATTTCTCTCTTACAGGTGTTTTGGCAGATCCCATTACTCAACAGGCAACTTTCTCTTCATCTTTGTCTCCTGGGGCTGGTTCTGCAATCACTTTTCCTGAGGAGCATGAAGATCCCAGGGTATCTACTGCCCAAAGTGGAGCACCTGCTGGTGGAATCTGGGGGTTTATAAAGGTAGGGGATTTGTCTGTTACCTTCATGAGGAATTACCAACTTGTACTGACTACAGGAAGACATGTTGCACTCTTCAAGTGCATGCTACTATAAGTAATTTTTTTTCCCCAGCTGTCACAGACATTTCTTTTATGAAAAATCCTCTCTTAGGATTTTCCTGCTGAAGCTGAGAAGTTCAGCAACCAGACATAAACAATAGGTTATCTGCTTCTGTGGAATGCAGCAGGTCAGTTCTGGATTGGCCCAGATTGAGTGTTTGGAGGTAATGGCCAATCCGGAACTGAGCTCTCTCGGACACAGTCCGAGAGAGCAAGGTTTGTTATTCATTCTTTACTTTCTATTCTTAGGTAGCTAGCAGCTTCTGGAAACTCTCCTTTTCTTTTTCTTTTTAGTATAGTTATAATAGATGTATATATCATAACTTAATAAATCAAGCTTTCTGATCATGGAGCCCATCTCGTCTCTTCCTTCACCCCGAAAACCTTGTGGCCAACCGGGCGACAATTGGTGACCTCGTGTTTCTGAGGACATTTATCACTTGGTGAGACCCCAGAGGGAGCATTGCTGCATTTGGGTAAACCCCGAATATGTGGCATTGATGGTCATCTCACAGGTGACCACAGAAGTGGATTTAGCCAGGAGCTGAAGAACCGAAGATCCAGATTTGGACAGAGTTCACAGCAAGGCTGACCACAAAAAGGACCTTTTGAAGCCTCCAGGAAGATGCCCAGAGAGCCTTTCAGCCTCGAACAGGAGCTGGCTAGAGAGTGCTGGATTCTCTCAGAAGGTACTATTGGGTTTTCCCTTCCTGAAGATGCTGCCCTGCAATGGTGGTGGCTGGAAAAGTGGACGAATTTTCCCACTGAAACAGAGGTCCATATCTCTCCGTCAGAGGAGAGACAAATTTCCCTCTGGCAAAAATGGGGTAAGGAGGATGGAATTCTCCTGTTGACAAAAGATTTATATGACTTTTTTCGATGGGCAAAGTTCTTTGGATTCTTTACTAATGTTCTATATGCATTGGATTCGTATGTATGGGAATGCATGCAATTTGTCTGCCAAGCTGTTTGGGGTCGGACTTCCCGTGTTCCTCGCGTTTATCCCGTCTTCATGGCTTTGTTCCCGGTTTTGAAACGAAAAGCAGCTGCCTTTCCTGGATCGCGCGAGCGGGGCGGGCGCCGTTCCCCCGACTCACGGGGGACGACCCTTCGGAGGGGGACAAACGGCTGCTTCCCAGCCCCCCCGTCCCAGCGGGGGGGGCGAAGTTTCGCCTGGAGCTGCAGGTTTTTTTCCTCCGTCCTCGGTGCATGTGCAGATGGGGCCACCTTCTCCCTCCCCCCGCCGCTCTCAGCGGGGGCAGCCAGCGCTGCCGGCCCCGCTCCGGCCGGTTCCGTGGGCTCCGCCCTGCCCAGAGGTGCGGGCGGCACCGTCCACGAGGGCCACGCCTGCCGAGGCGAGCAGGGCCGCCACAGCCGCGCCCCCCGCGGGCCCCCGGGGCGGCGCAGCACCAGCCGCGGCACCGGCCATGGCTCGCCCCGTAGCCCGCGTCGCTTGGTGACGACGGAGACGCGGGCGGCTGCTTCCGTCCCGGCGGGGCACGAGCTCCCGCCGCCCCCAGAGCCTCCAGCGGCTCCGCTTTTGCCCGCAGCACCGAGGTCGGAGGTTCCACCTGAGAAGAGCGACCCGCCGCCCCCTCCGGCCCCTTCCGGGCCGGCCCCACCACCTTCTGCGGCTGAACCAGACCCCCCAGCAGCCCAACCGTCTGCCGCCGAGTCGGTTCCAGTCCAGGATGATGCCGAGTGCGGCGATGAGCCCGCGGGACCGGCTTCAGAGCTGCCCACGCCAGAGGTTCTGGCACCTTCGGAGGCCCCGTCCCCTGCACCCAGCGTGGCTTCCACCCCGAGTTTTTCGGGCTGTCCCAGGGCCGTTCCTGCCGGGGGAGCTGGGACAAGGGAAGAGGGCTTCAGCCTCCCTTTCCGTGGAGCAGGTGTTGCTCGTCAGCTGAATGCTGGTGTAGCCAAGATCCCTGCCTTCAAAATTAGCGTTTTTGGGGGTTTGGGGGTCCTTCCTTGGAAATTGTCATCTCTGCCGCCCCTCATGCGCCCCAGTGGCGGGGGGGTGGTCCCAAAGGGTCTGCCTTTGGTCTGCAGCCCAAAGGGGGTGTTTGGTCGTTTTTTCCCCTTGGGGCGCGGATCCTGCGCGCCCCTCACTGCGCCCAGTGGCGAGCTGGGGGTGGATCTCGAAAGTTCTGCCTCCGGTCCCCAGTCCGGAGAGGATGGGGGTGATGCGAGGGGGCAGAGGAGAACAACACCCTCTGCATCTGCATGGCAGAAGCAGGAGGGACAACGGAAAGCCATCATGGCTCGTTTGCTTTGGGGAACAAATGTTCCCAAACGCGAGATGGAATTTCTCGGGGTGCTTCTATTCCCTCACTGCTGGCATGTGTCAGTGGTTTTAGGGAATGGAGGCCTTTGGTCACCCCTTCTGCCAAACTGGCAGCAGGGTGCTGGCCTGTGTTAATGCAGAGCTTGCCTGAGGGGCCTGGCCCCCCCAGGGTCTCTCTCAGGCCCCTCTGCTGCTTGCTGTTTTTAAAAAAAAAAAAAAAAATTATTAAAAAGGGTTGAAATACCTGCAGCAGCAGCTCAAAAGCATTGAAGGGCCAAAACCTAGCTTCAGCCCAAGTTGTTCAATAAGGGCTGTGTCAAAGACATTTTAGAAACTTTTTAAAAAATTGTTTGGAACTGTTTAACTATTGATGGATTCTCTGCAGCAAGTCTGTTTCAGGACCAAAAGAGACTTTCAGATATGGCAAAGAAGAACATCTTCAGTCCATGGACTTTTTCCTGAAACTCAGCTGTTGGGACTTGGACTTTGTGTTTGCATTGTTTTTGCATTTTCTTATATTGTAAGGTTGTTTTAGTGATATCATAGAATTTTATGTTTTATAGGGGAAGAAATTCCCTGTTCATCCCACAGAAGCACTTGATTGAGTTTGATTGGCAACAGATAACCTGTCAGGTGTTTGTTCTTTTCTCTGCATGACTCAGCAGAGAAAATTACAAACATTTTTCTTTTTAATTTAATTAAATAAAAAAGAGTCAGATGTCACAGACATTTCTTTTATGAAAAATCCTCTCTTAGGATTTTCCTGCTGAAGCTGAGAAGTTCAGCAACCAGACATAAACAATAGGTTATCTGCTTCTGTGGAATGCAGCAGGTCAGTTCTGGATTGGCCCAGATTGCGTGTTTGGAGGTAATGGCCAATCCGGAACTGAGCTCTCTCGGACACAGTCCGAGAGAGCAAGGTTTGTTATCATTCTTTACTTTCTATTCTTAGGTAGCTAGCAGCTTCTGGAAACTCTCCTTTTCTTTTTCTTTTTAGTATAGTTATAATAGATGTATATATCATAACTTAATAAATCAAGCCTTCTGATCATGGAGCCCATCTCGTCTCTTCCTTCACCCCGAAAACCTTGTGGCCAACCGGCGACACCCAGCCTCATGTGCAAGGTGGCTGTTTTTAACAGTGCTGTTTGCTGAAACTATGCTTTTACCTTTTCTCTGTATAGAAGAGAGGGGACTGTACAAATGCAGGTGTTCTAGGTTAGTTTTGATTGCTGTGATATGCAATCAAACTTGTGATAAAGCCTGTTCCATATGGTATGTTCTTAAACCAGACAAAATTCTAGAACCTTAAAGATCTGAAAGGTATTTTTTACTTCACAAAGACTGTATGCAGAAAAAGATGTCTGTTTTACCTTACTTGAATGCTTTGCATATCCCATTTATAACTTCCTAATTAACTGAGTTTGATTCCTGTGGGATGCGAATCATGCTTGTTCTGTAACAATCAAGTTATATTTTGTCTTTTTTCAAGGACAGACAAGCTACATATTTTTTCAATCACAGAGAAGCATCTAAGGTATTTTGTAAGATTAGTCTGCTGGAAGGCATGGAATGTACAGTGCAGAACAGATACTCCTTGTGATGCCATCTAATCAGACAGAGGAAAAAAGCAGCAACATCAGCTAGTAGAATTTCATTAGCCTGTAACCTTTCAGGAGCTGTAAGGGAGGCTACATTTAAGTGGCATCATGAAGATTGTGGAAGGAAGGTCTGAGGGCTGCACATCAACACTGAGCTGTCTTCAAGAGCAGCACCACATACTGTCCCATCTCACACTGAATATGAAGGAAGAATAAAGGAGATTATTGTCCCAATGCACTTGAAGAATTTTGGTTTTCAATCCCTTTTAAGCATGAAAACCTGGCAGAAGAAGTTGTGTGTGACATGGCAGACTGAACCCTTTGTGTCTCCAGTGACACAGCCTTAACGAGGAAGATTAATTCTCCCATCAGTACACTGAGAGCAGAGTGGTCATGCTGCCATTTTCAGGGAGAAATGTCTTCTCACGATCATAAAAACACATTTTCCTTCTTTCTTTAAGTAACAATGTTTTCCTTTCAGTCCTTACATTCCTCCTAATAGTTGCAGTAGGTGGCAGTGTGCTAGAAGAGAACATTTTACTTGTAACATGATTCTTCAGCCTTTCTTAGAGCACCAGAGCTTTCAATTGCAAATTAATTGAAAAGCCAATCTCATCCACATTTTAATGCTGCCACTAGGATCCAGAAGGTGTCCTGTTTCTGTTTGTGGAGCAAGTCTGTATTACTGATTCCAGTAAAAAGATTTTGGTTGAAGTATCAAGCATTCCATGAGCTCTGTTTGTTCAGTAACCACTTTTTGAGAATTTCTTGAGTGAAAGAATGAGAATCATTAGTTATACTGAAACCATCAAGTCCATGATGTATGTAAGCTCACATCAGAGTATGTGCTTTTTAAAGGTGAGCTAGAATCTGGGACATGTGGTGGTAATTTTTACAGAAATGCATCCTGAATTGAGGAGCTCATGCAGTAGTTACCACACTTACCTTTATTTCTGTTGTTGAAGTAATTTGATACACTCTTTTTCCTCTGGTGTTGTTAAGAAATCATACACCTTCCTTTCAGATTTCCTTCAAGCTCAGTAATATGAAAACTATGACAATCTTAAAATTGACAGATCAATGGTTTGGAATCAAGTGGGACTATTCCAGTTTCTTCAGTCATTCAAAGATGCCTGAGCAGTCCCATTGTAGTTCCAAGACTGATTTCCACATAATTGTTGCAATAACCTAATGTTTGGGATTGGTATAAAAATATGGATTATTTCACCCTGTTTGTGCTAGGCGGATGAACACATAAAGGCATCTTCTACAGGTAGAAGCAGTCTCAGTGTTCAGGAACCATCTGTATAATGACTTCTTGTTAGTTAGGCAGCCAGGATGCTACCTGCCTGGAAACTGCAAGGGCTGTTTCTGCATTAATGAGGAAGGTAATATTTAAACTTGAGGTAGTAACAGAAAAGCCATGAACTGATAGTCCTATCCTGCAGTGTTAGTGCTGAGTAATGCACAGCAGATGTTACAGAGCAGCTTAATATTTAGTTGTTTTTTTAATTGTAACATTTTGAATTTCTTGAGGAGGAAAAAAATAAACCAACCCAGGAAAATAATATGGAAATGTATTTGCTTACATTTAGGGTGTAGCTGAGAATCCCATGGTGAAGTCTGTTCTCGATAAAACCAAGCATTCAGTGGAGACCATGATCACAACGCTGGATCCTGGCATGGTTCCATATATCAGTGAGTGTTTATGATAAAACATCAAATATTGCCCATAAATCCTGGAGAAGCTTCTGCAATAGCCATTATTCGTACACTTGAAGTGTAAAAGCATTTCAGTTACAGCTTGAAAATTAACAGGAAAACAAGAAAGAAAAGCTTTGTGTTACTCACCATTTTTTATTTTATTGGAGGACACTGTAGCTGACCTGAGTAAAATAAGCAAGCAAAAGGCACCAGTTGTCCAGGGTGGTGGTTTGGTTTTGGTTTTTTTTGGAATGGCTTTTTTTCTTCTAGGAGTCTGATAAGCAGCTCTCCCTCCTAGGTGTGCCAGTACTGACCTTGTTCTGCCTATGAAAAAAGCTGGTCAGGAAACAGCTAAGACTGAGAAGAAACCATTACAATTATTTCTTTATTATTTTGTTTTCCTGAGATTTTTTTTTTCAGCTGAACCTTTTAGGCGACGCAGCTAACTACTGCTGCACTTTTGTACTAGTGCAAAGGACAGGGGAAGATGACTTAATTATTGAGTAGTAGTTAATTGTCTTGCATTTATGGGAAAATTTCCCAACAGCTGTCTAGTGAGGAGAGAGTGGGAATAAAACCAGTGAGGCCAGCCAGCAATGCCTTCTAAAGGTATTTGAGAAGAGTAGCAGGATGCAGGGCAAAGCTACGGTAAATGTTGATTTATGCACAATTTGACAAAGTGTATTTAAGGTTTCTATTGCAGTCATCACTGTCCCTTTTTAGAAACAGGATCTGTTGGTATCCTGGATAGTTTGACCCAGGGTTTATTGACAGAACAACTTTATCTGGAGGAGGAAGTCATACTAATAAAATGCTTGGTTTGTAGGATTTAGGTTGAGTAAACTAAGTCAGTGGTTACCTCAAAGCTCTCTAAAGTCCTGTTGGAAGAGGGAGTGTCTGTATACATCTTGGCCATTTATGTACTTCATTGTTTTGTAGGTTCAGGTTGTGAAAATGGGGCAGAGGTTTGTAAAATTAGCCTGTACTTCCTTGTAGAAATGTATTCTACAAAAACCATGTCCTCAACAATAGCCCCACTTCTCTCTGCTCTCTGTCCATTACTGCAATGCCAAAGGTATTTCATGTTCCTCACTGCCAAAACCTGAAATAACCAAAGTTTCTGGATGAGGTGGTTGAAATAGTTTTTTTCCCCCTCATCTGAACAAACAGTATTTCTGTAATCTCTTTCTTGAAAAGAGCTGAACTGTTTTCATTGGCAGAGGGTGAAAATGTTATCTAAGCTGCACTCCTGGAACAGACAATTTCTATCTAGACAGGAAATGGGTCACCTCATAAGCATAAACAACAGTACTTTTACAACAAAAGACAGCAGGGAATCTTAAATTAAATATGGAACTGTAATTTCAGTTTATAATGCACAAGGTACAATGAAATTTCACATTCAGGTGTCAGAGCTTAACTTGATATAAGAGTTCTGCCCCTGAATTTACCAGGGTGCATCTAGTTCTTACATTTTAGGTTTCCATTTTACTAGATTTTGTCACAAATGTTTTCTTTTAGCCCATGCAATATCTTTCATTTCAGCTCTGTAGTATCTCTGATGAAAAAATAGATGGCTTTGATATTTGATGATCCATAATACAAAAGAACATATTCTGTGTTCTGCAACTAGATGTGAGGCACATTGCCATTCTTAAAACTGCTAGGTAGTAATTTGCTAGGTATGTTATGGATTAGTTTTTAACTTCATTAAAAGCTGTTGAACAGTATTTCTGTTCCTGAGCAGTCAGGCAAGGCTAACTTCAGTAAAAGCCTGCAGTCAATGTTAAGCACTTGTTTAATTATGTTAAATTGATTTATATCAAGAAGGAATCAATGAAAAAAGATTCTCTCAATTACTTTTAGCCCAGTAGTTGCACAGCATTTAAAACAATTGCTCAAAGTTCAGTGATCTGTACACCTAATTGCATTCAGCAAAGCAATTGATAAATAAAATGATAAAAAATTACCTTAAGCTCCACAAATAGTAGGTTTTATTACAAGGTTCTAGCCTATCTGGTGATTATTCATAAAAATAAGATGATTCCTGTAACTGAGGTCTGCTGAGAAATATGACCCAAAAAGTTAATTGTTTTTTTCATTAAAATTTAAGCTTTGGGTTTACCCTTATCAGTGGAGGAACTTTTCTTGAATCAGGATAAACACTGCAAACTCTGTAAGCTCGTGTGGTTGATGCAGTTTACTTAGGCAGCTCTCTCTGATGTCATATTACACTTTTGAGGAAAGATTTATCTGTTCTTGAGAAGGCTTCTCACAGCAGGGATGAGTTTTGTGATGTGTTTCTGCACAATAAAAGTGATCCAGCTGTGACAGACAGATGTGAGGTGTGACTCTTCTCTTTAATTTTAGATTTCTTTTAACTGTGTTTTGTTTCATTCTGAAAAAGTTTTGTGAAAGCTCATGCTTCTTTATGGAGATACAACCCTACAGGAAATGTTTAGAACTCTGTACAAGCTTTTTGGTTCCATAGGCATTTAAAATGTAAAAAGAGCAATAAAATGACACTGAAGTTCACATTCCAAGGACAGCTAAAAAGTAATGGGAGCTTTTCTTTTAAATCTTGTGTAATTTGGCAGCTGTTCACTGGATTTTATGACCTGCATCAGTGTTCTTGAACCCATTCATGAGAGTTTGCAATATTCCTTGATGCTTCACAGGACACCAGAACATCCTTGGAAAAGGATGTCTTTGAGTTGTTTTTCTAAAGCTCTGTGAATTGTCACCTTGAATGAGTGGTATGATTTTTTTTTTTGGGCGCTGAACCTGAAAATAGGTCAGTTCCTGCTGCCTGTCTTTCACCCTTGTATCCCTTAGTTATTCATCTGAATTTCAGTTCCTAACTTAAATAACTACTTCTTCATGGAAGAATTATTGTCCAGTGCATGAGAAAGAAAAAAAGCAGCTGGAGAAGGTGTAGAACTGTGTTTGAACTATGCTGCCGTGGGAAGGAGGAACATTCCATGCGTGGATGTATTTTTTACAGATCACTTTACAAAATTATTTTGCAGGAACTGGCGGAGAGCTGGACATAGTGGTCACTTCCAATAAAGAGGTGAAAGTTGCAGCAATTCGGGATGCTTTTCAAGAAGTCTTTGGGATGGCTGTTGTGACTGGAGAGGCTGCACAGTCCAACATTGCACCACAGCCTGTGGGCTATGCTGCAGGCTTAAAGGCAAGTTGATATATAGTAGCGCCAAATAAAAACTCACACAAAATCATCTCATTTTCTGTAAAGTGAAGGTCAGTTTCTGGGATGGGTAAAAATTTTCTTTGGGGATATTCTTTGTGTTTTGGTTTTGTTTGTTGGGGTGTTTTTGTTTGGGGTTTTTTTGTTTTGTTTTGTTTAGTTTTTTGTTTTGTTCAGGTTTGAGGGGTTTTTCTGTTGGTTCATTGGTTTTGTTATTTTGTGGATTAAGGGGTTTGGCAGTTTTTTGTCTTTTTTTCCTCAATTTGGATCATTTGATCCAAAGCTCTCTCTCTGAAATACTTTCAAGGTTTCTTGCAAACACATTTGCAGAAAGTGAAGAGTACCTATGTCAGTGTATGATGCCATTTATGTCAATTTCTTTGTACTGTCATTGATTGCCATCATATCTTGCATACATCGTGCTATTACTGTGGCTTCCAAGTATATTAGGTATTTTTTGAATAGTCTGTTACCAGCACATCATGTTGGAAATGTTATAAATTAAAAGTCTCCAAGACTGATTTTTCTCCCCACTGATTCTGTAGATCAAAGACAATCTGATCAGCATTTGATCTTTCTGAACAGATCTGTGTTCTCTTTGAAAAATAAGAATTCCCTGTGCAGCCTTGCAAACTGCTGTGCCACTCTAGAGGAGGGCTTAGCAAAGGTTGTTTCACCAGTTCTGGCCAATAAGGGAAAATCCTGAAAACAGCTGTTTCATACTCTATTTACTAAATATAAGCAAAAATTCATGAAAAAGGAAGGCTTTCCCCCTAACTATTGTGGCAGTGTTTGCAGACTAAAGCCTGTCCTCATAGCAGTGTATTATCTGATGCAATTGAGATAAAGCAGAATAATGTGCATGTTCCTTTATTTGTTTATCTCCTGCAGTGTATTGTATATTTCTGTTACAACTTTAGAGTGATAACGGTTTTCAGGGGAATAATTCCTGTGTGTTAGTTGGATATGTAACACAACAAATGGATTCTTTCCCTTGCCCTTACAAAGTTGGTCCAAAGCTCTTAAACACTCTAAATCCAAGAAGTTTTAAGTGGTAGAAATGTCAAAGTAACACAAATATACACTGATGCTTTAAGTGAGAGTTAAAACCATCAAAGGTTAGGAATTCTTTGCATGCTACCCTGGGTATTTTTCTTGGAATGTAAAAAAACCTAAAAAAAAATTTAATTAGCTTTATCATAGGTTTTGTTACTGTTTGAGATTCCTGGCCTTTCACTAGTTTGGGTTGTTGGGTTTTTTTCCTATTGAGTCATTTTGAAAACTTTGTTCTGGGGTTCTTTTGGGATTGGTCTGCAAGCACAGCACTAAGCTGTGGTTCAGAGTTTTGCCTAACAGCTTGTGTTGCCACTCAGGGAGCCCAGGAGAGGATAGACAGCCTGCGCCGGACAGGAGTCATCCACGAGAAGCAGCCTGCTGTGTCAGTGGAAAACTTCATCGAGGAGCTGCTTCCGGACAAGTGAGAGCCTTGCATTTATTCCAGGAGGGTGGGGACACGTTGGGAATATTCCTTGTAAGGAGCTGGTGGCAGTTTGAGAGGGAGAGGGAGAAGGAGAAAGAAGAAGGAGGAAGACAGAGGAGGGCGAAAGAAGGAGAAGGAGAGTAAGGAGAAGAAAGAAGAAAAGGAGAATAAGAAGGAGAATAAGGAGAAGGAGAAAGAGAATTAGAAGGAGAAGGAGAATGAGACTGAGAAGGAGAAGGAGAATGAGACTGAGAAGGAGAAAGAAGAAGGAGAAAGAGAATGGGAAGGAGAAAGAGAATGGGAAGGAGAAAGAGAAGAAGGAGAAGGAGACTGAGAAGGAGAATGAGGAGAAAGAGAAGAAGGAGAAAGAAGGAGAATGAGAAGGACAAAGAAGGAGAATGAGAAGGACAAAGAAGGAGAATGAGAAGGACAAAGAAGGAGAATGAGAAGGACAAGGAAGGAGAATGAGAAGGACAAAGAAGGAGAAGGAGAAGGACAAAGAAGGAGAAGGAGAAGGACAAAGAAGGAGAAGGAGAAGGACAAAGAAGGAGAAGGAGAAGGACAAAGAAGGAGAAGGAGAAGGACAAAGAAGGAGAAGGAGAAAAAGAAGGGAAAGGAGAAGGAGAAAGAATGAGAAGATTTGTCTGAAGTATTTTGGCAGGCTTGGTTTTGGTGATGGCGTTCAGCTTTTTGTCCAGGCTTCTTGAGACCTTAATATAAAGAAATCCTTGTCAGGTTTTGTAGATTGACAATGTAAAAACACAGTGAAATGAGCTGAAAAAAATAAGGAGTGGTAAAATTTGGAATTTGGCTAATAGTTTGTGCATTGGGGTGTGCATCCTCCCTTCTCTCTCTGAAATTGTGTCAGAACAGATATTGGGAGATATTCTGGCATTTAGAACAATATGATTTTATCAAATAATGTATTTTATGTTTTCCTTTCACTGAGAATATATTATTGCATGTAACTTGCACTGCACAGACACAAAAATGCTGCTTCAAAATGCATTGAAACTTGATTTTGTAACATAGTTTGACTGGTAGTTCTTGAAGCAGCTTTATAATTGAATGCCAAAACATTGGGGACAATGCTGTTTTCTTAATGCAAACTTAAATAGTTTTCTTCTAGTGTTGACCATGCTTGTACATGTCCAAAAGAGAGGAGTTTCAAGAAATTACCCACACTACTAATAATGTATGTCATAGTTAATCCTCTTTGAGAAGACAATAAAACATCTAAATCAGACTAGATGGAAATAAACGCTAAACAAAAATTAAAACTTCTCCCTACTCCTATTTACTTTAGAAAATTCCTCAATCATATTGCACTAAAAATACTAAATGAAAGAATAGAGCAAAAGGAGAGTACCTGTCAAAAAAATAAATAAAAGCCCATCACATGGATAAAAATGCAAGCATTAGAAGACAAGAAAATATCAGCAACTTAATTATTAATTGGAAGCAAGTTATATTTAACCATGAGGCTTTCTCAGCAGTCTTTAATAGTTGCCAGTCAAAGCATTCCAGTGCTCTATTCCCTGCTACAAAGATGATGGAACTGCTTCTTCCTGTCTGGCTCCACTAAACGCTTACCATGAGGTTTATGTGGCCCAGACAGGCAGAAATGTTTCCCTGAATAAATGATTTAAATTATTGCTATAGCATTAGACTTCCCAAAAAATCTTCTGAATGTAGAACATGAATGATAAATAGACAATTTTCTTTAAAATTGTTAGGGAAGGTTATTTTAATGAGAAATGTTCTTTGAAAGATTGAATGAAAACTGTAGCAGAGTATCTGTGGCCAAGGGATTATGTCTGCCAGCTCTCATTTTTTCTTTGATTTGTAAGTTTCATGTAATTTATATTTCTGTGTATTTTATGCATTTTACATGCATATACGTGCACTATTATGAGGGATGGATGGATGGATGGATGGTTGGATGGATGGATGGATGGATGGATGGATGGATGGATGGATGGATGAAAAGTGACATATGCAAATTTCACTTAGCAAAATACCACAACAGTTTGATGAGTTTCATTTTTAAATTATTACTGCAATTGTAATAGAGCTTGTAAAATGTTCATAATTCAACTTCTAGCATGTTGGTTTTCACCAGAGTGATCCTAAGGACTCAGAAATAAAACAATTTGCACATCACTGCAGGTGGTTTGACATTGGATGTCTGATTATTGAGGATCCAATCCATGGAATTCACCTGGAAGCATTCACCCAAGCAACACCAGTGCCTTTGCAATATGTTCAGCAGGTGAGAACATATTTTCAATTTTTCCATTTTTCAGTTTTCTTACCAGTTAACAGCTGAGACATAAGGCTGAAGTTTTAATTTTAGTTATGATGTTAGTTCTTACTGGAAGTTATTACACTTAAATGTTTTCATTTATGGATTGAGGATATTTTTGCATCATGTTAATGAATTAATCTTTAGACATTTATAGTAAAGCTTTTCTTAGTCAAGAGTCTCATTCTGCAATATCTGTCACTTTGGATATTTGCAATATCTATCACAAGTTTTATTCTTCTGTTTAAGAAGAAATACTAACCAAGCAGGCAGCATGCTGTACTCTCTGAAAACTCATTCCTAAAAACAAGATTCCCATTTTTGAGATCAATACTTGGACTTAAGTCCCCTGTGAATACACAGAGTCCCAGCTAAAAGACAAGACTGATTTCAAATGTGCTATTTTGGCAAGGATGTACAATTCTGAAATCAGAATATTTAAATATTGGAAATACCATGGTTCATTTGAGTGGAAATAATGGGATGAACTGCAGTAGTGTGCAGTTCTGAAATACCACCAAAAGAAGTTTATTTGGAGGTGGTTTATTTTTGTTTGGGCACTGACTGGGAATTACTCCAGTCACTGCATGTTGCCTGACAGCAGCTATGAGTCATACTTCAGTTAACTCTGGCCTGAAAATAATTTTAAAATAAATGTTTCCATGAAGAATTTATAACCAGAACTGTTTGGGGTTTGATCCTCAGATGTTGTTTTGGGAGAGCAAACAGTAACTTTGGGGCTTTTTTCAGTGGCACCAATTTCAGAATAGCTGAAATTTGTGTGGTGGTGTTCACAGGGGTCCCAGGACGAGGGAAGAGACAGGAATGTTGACTCCATGCTTCAGAAGGCTGATTTATTATTTTATAATATGTATTGTATTAAAAGAAAATGATACATTAAACCTATACTAAAAGAATAGAAAAAAGGATTTCATCAGAGTGTTTGAAAGGAATAGAAAGGAATGGAATGAGTAATAAAATCTTGTGACTGACCAGAGAGTCTGAGACAGCTGGACTGTGATTGGCCATTAATTAAAAGCAACCACATGAGACCAATCACAGATCCACCTGTTGCATTCCACAGCAGCAGATAATTATTGTTTACATTTTGTTTGTGAGGCCTCTCAGCTTCTCAGGAGAAAAATCCTACCAAAAGGATTTTTTCATAAAATATGCCCATGACAAATTTGCTTCTCACACCCTTTAATTTTCCACATAGGTCTGTTGATACAAGAATGATTCTTGCCAAAGTCGCTTAAATCCGACAACAGATGCAAATCTACTAATTCCAGACTGTTTCAGTAACCACTTCTCAAACTTTCACATGCAGGCCAAGAGCCTCACCCCTCAGGACTACAGCCTGAGGTGGTCAGGGCTGCTGGTGACAGTGGGCGAGGTGCTGGAGAAGAGCGTGCTGAACGCGAGCAGGACGGACTGGCACGCCATGTTCACGGGCATGTCGCGCCGGCAGATGATCTACAGCGCAGCCAAGGCCCTGGCAGGGATGTACAAACAGCAGCTGCCACCCAGGACCGTGTGACAGCAGGGACACCCTCAGGCCAGGAACGCTGGGTTTGATTCTAGGGTCGAAGTGGAAGCCCTGTGTTCCCGTCCTCAGCAACGCCAGATTTGTGATTTTAACTCTAAACCGTCTCTGCTTGTTGAGAAGTGATGGTGATTTCCAGGAGTGGAAGTGAGCAATTGCAGTTTTTAGCTAATGTGTGATTTCCAGTATGATTCATAAAACAAACATGTATTTATGACTGCTACAGGCAGCATTGCAGTTTTTTAACTTAGATGTGCTGTGGTGTGACACCTTACCAGCCATTTGCTGAGACGGTTAGTTATTATTCTTCAAAAGGGGATATTTGTTTAGCTGTTTCTATTATATTAGTAATATAAACATGTTGACAGCATAACATATATGTTATATATGGATTTCAATCCAGAGAGACTACCTTCTGTATTACATGTGGGTTTTGGGGCATGTGTTTAGGGGATACTTATCACCTCCTTGGGTTGGAGTCTGTATGTAGTTCTCAGGAGTGATGCCAGGTAGTCTCTACAGCACCTAAGAGTGAGCTGCTGAAGAAGAGCACAAATCCATGCCCTTGTTAGTTGAAGTCGTTGCTAAATAATTCTGAATTTTCATTTTCTATGCTGCATCCTTCTGCTTTTTATGTAACAGTAATTGAATTCATGGCCAGCTGAAGAACCACAGACAAAATTTCAAGTTGCTTCAGTGGGTTTTAGATCAGGTACTGCACTCCCCACATGAAATCATCTCAGCAGTTTCAATAACATGATTTACTCCAGTGCTTCCAGATGTCATCTGTTATATGTAATTATGTAATTTTTGCTATGTATTTACAGTTGTCAGTAATTTGATATGGAAAACGGTCATGTGTGTATCACTTGCTTTGCTATTCTGGGGTTTCTAAACACTTTTAAGTCTAAAAGCTTTCATGATGTCATGAGTTCACTGTTTCTCATGTAAGTTTTGAGTGGTGTCTGAGGGGTTTTTTTGTGGCTATAAATATCTTCCATCCATGCTCACACAATCTTAAATCTTTACTTAGAAATATGGATGTAATTGTGAAGAAATATTTTGGTAATACTTTTTTAAGAAACAAAGAATAAACAAATACTTTTTGTTTGCCTTAAATAAGCAATTTTTCAGCTTGTATTGCTCAGCCTTTACCTTTCTTAGATGCTTTCAAAGAACATTTTGTATACAGTATACTGTTAAGCCAGCTCATATTTGTACCCAGTGAAAGCCTGTCTATTTCCAAGTAATATATTTGGCCTTAATTGGCTTCCTCTGTAAAGCAGTTGAATAAATGTTTTCCCTAGAGAATTGCATCTATTTTTTAAAGGCTTGTTTTTTATTACAGATGATGAACATCTTTATTGAAGTTGTATTTGCATGGTCAGTTTGCAGATTTGTCACATGCTGAACAAGCAAACAAGATCCAGCTCTCAATCTTGAGGTCCCTCATTGAGACTTCTTTCGCTGTTAAATCAAACAGGTTATACAGAGTTTTCTTTGTCATTATGCAGCAAAGGCATCTTTGAATTTACTGTAATTTCAATTTGCAGTAGATAATAAATTGAATGCTGCTGTTTTACCTGCTGCTTGCAGCATCTGTGATGCAAAGGAGGAGGGCATGAAGTCATCAGTAGATTTCAGTGCCCTGGCATGGCTTAAAATTTAAACTGAAAAGGAACAACCCTTTTCTTTCTCCTTTTCCTGTCCCTGGCCTTCACTTTTTTAAGAGGTGAGAGGAGTAGAGGAAGACAATGTGGTCAAGTGAAATGTTTTTTCTCTGGCTCATGAAGGTCTCGTGATTTACTTTTGACAGCTCCCAGAAGAATTAAAGTTATGTAGCTTTGCAAATCCCTCTTAGTTCTTTCCCTTTGGGGAGCATTATTTGGTCGTGTATTGAAAAGTAACATCCTCACATGAACACCACAAGCTCAGCTTCTTCCCTGAGAGGCCAAGGGAAGGAAAAATGTCTGGACTGTGATCTGAGAGGCTAAGAAGTTGGAAATTGCTTCCTGCATTTTTCTGGAGGCCTTGCTCAGGCTCTGAGTTACATGGATAAATTCTGAACCGTATTATGGAGACCGTTCAGCTTTTTACCAGCCCCAGGGTTGTGTTGTGGCCAATAATAAGAGAGAAAGCTCAACAAGGGGCATTAAATTTATACACAGATCGACTTAGAAAAGCAGAGACACTTGGGACATGTAACTTTTGTTACAACTCTCAACTGCCACATCTTGGCAGGGGGTGACTTGTAGATGCAGCTGCAGAAGCCATTTCTGCCAAGTTTCCTCCAATGTGAGTATCAGAAGAAATCATAGAAACTACTAAATGTATTACTATTATACTACCATTTTAAACTGTGTTCCACATTAAAAAAACCAGCCAAACTCTTTGAGTTTGCATTACATGAAGATCTATGGTCCTTAAACTGAGATTCTTTAAAATGCTGGGAAAAGCTCTGCACTTGTTGCTGCTTTTGTGGAGAAGTTACTGCTCTGTTCCTGGCCTCAGTTTTTCATCACAGCACTGCCCAGAACAGCATGGCTCTGAGATGAGAAAAATGGTGGGAAAATGATGAGAAAAACCATGGATATAAAAATTCCCCACACATTTCTGTTGAAATTAGTCTGATAGCTTTCACCCAGCTGCCTCTCTCAAGATTGTCCCTAAATTCTGTGAAGGGATGGGGGCGTGTGGGGTCTAATGGAGCAGCAGTTACAGCTTGGTGGCACATCTTGGTCCAAAATCAGGAACAAAACATCCTCAATAACTGCTGATACACCTTCCAGAGTGTTCTCCTCATTTTAGAAATAATAATACCAGTCACCCTTTTTAGATCCCCGCTCAATTTGGGCAAGATAGTGAGGAGCGGCAGAAGAGGGCAAAGGAAAGAACAGAGTGTGGAAGGATGTGAAAGCAATCAGGGGAGTGCCAGAGAAATAGGAACATCTGCTGAGTCCTGAATGCAGGAGGTGGTAAAGGGTAATTGAGAAATCAGGAATATGGAATAACTTGTGTCTGATTGTCAATTTTGGCCAGCTTTAGAAGAGCACAAACATGCAAACCTTGCAGCAGAGACACTTTGCACAGATGTGATTCTGTACCTTTGTCCGATGAAGTTTACAAGCTGCTTTTGATGTTTACCCCTCCATGCAGCATAGGGGAGTTTTTTCAGGGGGTGTTTTTCAAGTGGGAGATTTCTGAAGGATTTCTGTAAGTATAAACCCATGAAAATGAGACTTTTTGTAACAATTCTTAAGGATATTTGTAAAAGTATCCCCTTTTTCTTCATAATAGTAAACTTTGCAGATGAAAGTAAGGAATTTCACTGAATAGTGTTCACTACAACATAGAACTGTGTGTTTAGTTTGCAATTACATTTAATGATTTTGAGCAAATTTTTAAAAAGAAAAAAAAAGCTTTTGTTTATTTCCTACTGTTAGCAGACACAGGAACAAGTATTAAATTAGAACATTCTGTATCCCATTAAAAGTTGTTAACAGCCTTAAAAGCAAGGGTAAAATAGCTTCAAACTTGATTAATTTTCTGATGTGGATTTTAACTTCAACACTTCCGTCTGTAACCTCAAGAAGTCATGTTTTGAAATCCTGAATTTTGGAATCATTTGGCTTTGACTTTATGGCTTTGTTCCATCCATAGTTACATAATTCAGGAAAAAAAAGTTATAAAACTAAGGGTGAATGGATTTCAAGTTCCTAAAAGAAAAAGGGGCCAATTGGTTTGATTTATCATCTCATTGTGCAGAATTCTGTCAAATCTTTGGATACTCCAGCCAGCTGATTCTGCTGGCCAGACTATGGCCTGTCAGCAAAATTGGGAATACACAGAGGAATAACAGGTCCAAAACCACTCAGCAGCTGCTTCTGAGCTAACACAGGGGGTTTTCATGTACTGGATTAAAAGGAGATGTAGCTTTAAGATGACAGGAAAAATAAAATATTTCGTGTTGAGAAAGTGATTTTCAGCTGTCTTGGTATTTTACATGTGTGAGCAAATGTAGCTGTGTAAAAAATAGGGAAGTACCTCACAGAAGTAAAGGAGAAAGCAGGTTTTTCCCAGATTATGTTGGCTGTTTTAATACAAAGTCACAGGGAATTCTGTGTTATGCCTGGGCTTTTTTGGTGTTGACCACAAAAACATGCTTCCTGTTAAAGAATGCTCCATGACACAAGTGAATGTGATTTTTTTAAAATAAAAAAATCTGGTATTGGAACTCATACACCAAAACTTTCAAACGTGTTTTAATCTTTGTTGTCAGGTCAGTGCAACCAGCAGCCTGTGTTTGATAAAGATCAAACTAAAAATTAGCTACTGCTGTAGTTTTGTTGTGAATAATGCATTGAATCACTCAGTCAAGTACCCTTTCTCAGCTTGGTTTTGTATTCCATCAAGAGTTCTCTGAATTTTGAAAGTTTTCACTTGCCTTAGCTTGAATATCTGTGTATTCATGCCTTGCAGTTGAGTTCACCGCTGTGAGAGGGACCCTAATTTCTTTTTTCCTCAAGTATCACCTGCTTTCTCTGCTTTTACAATAACACTTCGAATGCACAGTACCCAGGGGTCGTTTGCATTGTGTAATCCTTACACTTGCAGGAGCAGCCATTGCAAAGTAAGTGCTGAATGCTCTGCAGGTTCTTGGAAAAGTGCAGTTTTGTGTGACTGTCTTGACCAGTAGTGGGATTCTGAATAGCTGTGCCATCCAACAAGAGGTGAAAAACAGTTTCTGGCACAGCAGCAGGCTTAGAAAGAATTCCCAGGCAGACCAGTTATGTAATAACACTAACAGTATGCTATAATATATACTATAGTATATAAATAAAAAAATAATAGTATCTATATAATATAATCTGTATTATATAATATATAGTATATTATATAATTGTTACTAACATCATTCCTAATTATGCTATTAATAGTGGTGGACCTGAGATGTTGCTCTTGGATTATAATGCTCTTTTAATAATCTGGTGTGAATAAAACAGAAAATAATGATATTTCAGTGCACATATGTTTTCAAGTTTGTGTAGTAGGAGGGTAGGAGTAGGAGTAATTCTGTTTACCAAGCCTGTGTCTTGGTAAACCGAATTACATATGCAAGGCAGAAACTGAAATTAGTTATTTTGATAAAATGCATTAAAACTTAAAATCAACAAACCTGTGTCTGAAAAGGAAAGGCCAGGAGAACATTTTTAACACAATGGGAGTTGCTGTAATAAGTAATTGCACTGTTACCTGGTTCTTTATTTCTGTGGGTCTCAGGGTATTTATATCAGAATATATATCAGTATATATATGAGAAGTCAACATCCCAATATTTAGAAAGTTGTAATCGTGATAAAATAAGCATTGTAGGATTTGTCCCATTATCTGATACATGTGAAGCAGTATTGGCAAAGTCCATAAATTAATTGCACAAAGTCATTAATTGCACTTTTAGAAAAAGGAAGCAGAAGGAGTGCTGCCTCTCCTTAGATTGATTTCTAGTAGTGAAGTTTCTCCTGCTATGAAAGTTTTATCATTTTGCCCACAGAAGACCTCTGTTGCATTTTTGAATTACCTGTTTAATTTACTCTGCTAATTTTAGTTTCCTCTCAGTGCAGGCTGTTTATATTCCATATACACAGTTTGCTCTCTGTTTTCTTCATAACGAAGAATTCTTTCCTCATAAAGAATCACATCTCACTTTTTTTGTTGACTGAAACATGACTGGTTTTAGTCAAAGTCCCAGTCCTAGTTTAAATCAGTGTTTAAACAGCAGTTCATGTGGGGTGATAAGGTAGCTCCACCTTTTCATTATTTTATTTCATTTAAAGACAGTAGAGGTCATGAGAGATTTTTTTTCTAAGATCTGCAGAACTGTCTAACATCAAATCATTGCTCCCATACACTTAATTGAATAAGGAAGAAAGAGTGTTTTCTTCACAGTTTGTTTTGACTTCTGAGTCATGGCAAAACAAACAAACTGGGTTTGAATCCACTTCTTAAAAAAAAAAGTTTAATAAAGCCCACAGAAAACTAAGATTGCAGATTTCTCTTAGTTTTGAGAACTGAGAGTTTAGATTTCCCCAGAAATTAATCTGTCTGCTCATTGGCTGTGACCAAACCCACCCTGCTTCTTGGTGCTGGATGAACTCATCTGGAAGTGGAAGAATAGTGAATAAACACTATTCTGTAAGAGCAGATCCTTCCAGTGAGTGTTGACACACGTTTTCAGGATGGACTTGAGCAGAATGTCCTGCCTCTGCTGCATCCTTCCAACTGTGAAGTTGCCTAATAACTAACTTGTAAATTTAATTTTTTGATGAAAGGCATGTTGTTGCTGAGAGTTTTTTGAAACCATTCAAAGTACCTACTCAGAAAATTCCTGCTTGTATGGGGAAATTCTAGCAAATTTTAATAATCTGGTGTGAATATAACAGATAAAATAATGATATTTCAGAGCAGATCTTTTTCTGAAATTTGTATAGTAGGAAAGAAATGTTTCTTGGCAAAGGATGTAACTGTGTCTTCTACACATCTTCCTTCTGTGCTTGCACTTAGCACTATTCATAATCAGCTTTAGTGCTGTAATTCTGTATTAATTTTATGGGTTGCATATGCCATGTGCTGGGCCAAAAGCATTTTGGCATTTTACATTCTGGATGCGTAATCCTCGAGTGTGTGTTTTCTTCTGTGTGCTCCTCTGAAAGGGAGATGAGCTACCCTGAAAACCATCCTGTAATTACCCACTTGAGGGATACCAAGGCCAAAAAACAAGAAAGGGAAATCACAAGAGGTGCCAGACTCCTGTGTGAGGGGTTGCAGATACAACAGCTGCCTGTGTCTGGTGTCTCTCTCTCTCTCTACTGAGCACAAACACCTGCATAAATCTGCTGTGTCCTCCTTCAGCCGAAGCCAAAGGCATTTATTTTGCCATTGCACAAGCAGAACTGATGAAAATCTAAAAATTAAAAAAAAAAAAAACCAAACCACAAGACGTGTGATACCTGTAGATAACAGGGGAACATGGTGACTTAAAACTTCCTTGCACTGGGGGTGGTGGATCCAAGACTTCCTCAGGAAGCCTGTTCCAATGCCTGACAACCTTTTGGCGAAGAAATTTCCCCTAAATTCCAGTCTAAACCTGCCCTGGCCCAGCCTGAGGCCGTTCCCTCTGCTCCTGTCCCCGTTCCCTGGAGCACAGCCCGACCCCCCGGCTGTGCTGTTGTGAGGGTCCCCAGGATGAGGTGAGAGATGAGAATTGACTCCAAGTTCTCAGAAGGCTGATTTATTATATTATGATATGTTAAAAGAAAATTATATACTAAAACTATACTAAAGAAAGAGAGACATCAGAAAGCTAGAAAAGAATGAATAATAAAAACCCGTGAGAGACTCAGAGTCTGACACAGTTGGCTGTGATTGGCCATTAACTAAAACCAATTCACATGCTGGGTAAACAATTCTCCAAATCACATTCCAGAGCAGCAAAACATGGAGAAGGTGATGCTTCCCAGCTTCTCAGGAGAAAAAAATCCTGCTGAGGGGATTTTTCAGAAAATGTCACGGTGACACCCCCCGGCTGTGCCCTCCTGGCAGGAGCTGTGCAGAGCCACAAGGGCCCCCTGAGCCTCCTTTGCTCCAGGCTGAGCCCCTTCCCAGCTCCCCCAGCCTCTCCTGGGGCTCCATTCCCTTCCCAGCTCCGTTCCCTGCCCTGGCCACGCTGCAGCCCCTCCATTCCCCGTGTGAGGGCCCAGAGGTGCCGCAGCCCTCGAGGTGTGGCCTCAGCAGGGCCGGCACAGGGCCGGGCCCTGCCCCGCTCCTGCCGCCGCCCCACGGCTGGCACAGCGCGGGGGCCATCGGCCTCTCGGCCCCCTGGGCACCCCTGGGCTGTGCCCAGCTGCTGGCACAGCACCCCAGGGCCCTTTCCTGTGGGAATCCATACAATCAGAGGGGTTTGGGAAAGCTGCAGAAGGCAGGCCTCAGAGACAGCGGAACTGTGATTAGAGCTAAGCAGTAGCCATGAGATAGGTCAGCAGAAAAATTATGTAAGAATAAAAGTAAGACAAAGAAATGAAAGGACAAATAGAACAATGGTGTATGTATTAACACTTGTCTAGAATAAATCCCTTAGCTACAGAAAAGTTTATCTAGAGAGCTATTAGGAAGCTCTAAGCTTAATAATGGAGCTCTGTGCATTGTGTTTGAAGGCTCACAAGCAGGTATTGTATTTGAAATAAGCAAGCATTGTTTAACCAAAGGTATGTGTGCTTATAGTGGTTGGATAGAACTACTGTCAATGTGCTTTTGCTTTGTGTGATTGGTCAAAAAACTTTTAAAGTGAGTTGTGACATTAAGTTCTTGGTCTGCTACCTGAGACGTGAGCTGCTGGCATCTTCCCATTGTCATAACCATGTAATGAGACTGATGCTGGAAAATAAAACAGCTCAAGGCACGTTCCTCAGCAGTCCCATCCTGTTTGTGATTTGTACATAGACCCTGGTCAGTGATATTTTCCAGCCCCTTTCCCCCATCCTGGAGCTGCAGGTGGTTGTTGTGACCCAAGGGCAGGATCCAACACCTCACACTGTTGTCCCTCACCCCACTGGCGTGTACGTGATCCCCCTGATCCTCCTTCTGGGCCTCTTGGACGTGGGTAATGCATTTGATGTGAAAAAAGACAGTCATTTGTTTTTAAAATTTTTAAAGTTTGATAGTAATAAAGTGGTTATAAAAATAGTAATACAATTAGAGTAATAATAATTTGGACAATTTGGATTAGGACAATATGAGACAATAGAAACAAAGAGTTATGGACGTCCGGGTACCTTTTTCTGGGCAGCACAAGCCCAAAAAAGGACCCACGTTAACAGAGGATTAACCCTTAAAAACAACAGCCTGTTGCATATTCATACCTCTCATATATGATGCATGAATTCCATTCAAACACAGGGTTCTGTCTGGTCGGTGTCATCGTCCTGCCTGAGCAAGACAGGAAGAAGTTCGTTTCTTCTGATAAGAGAGTAATGAATTCTCTTTCTCTGAAAGATTTAGGTGTCCTGTGGCTGCTATCTCGCTGCAAGTCCTTTCTTTAAAAAAAAAATCTTACTTAGCATAGTTTCTATTTTAACATTTTGTTATAACCTAAAACTATATTTAACACATTACTTCAGAAAATTAAGACAGCATAACTTTCTAACATAACACATATAATATTCATTTTAATATTTGTGGAAAGCAGTGACACCTCTGAGTATGCTCTGCTTGAGCCTCTTCCTCAGCTCTGCTTGTTGGCTGATTAGAGTGCTGCCCAGAGGCTACTTTACTGATGCTTCTTTGACAAAGAATCCTCCTGGTTTATTCACCATGGACACAGTCCTGAGCACCTGGTAATTACTGGCCTGGTTTAAACTGGCCCTGTTTAAACTGGCCCACCAAATGAAGAGGCTGTAGTTGCCCTACCTATAAAAGCTTAGGCAGAACAGGGCAGAAATTGTACTCTCATCAAGAAGTCTGGCTGGTTTTTTACTATGGTCACGTGTATATATGTGTATTAACTTATATATGCATGATCATTAAAAAACTTTAATGTATTTTCTATAGTATATTAAAAAGTATATGTATAAAGAAGGCAAATCAGCATCCTCATTTGAATGTTTTGCCTTTTTTTCCCTTCTAAAGTATAAGAGCTGTGTAGAAAGGACTGTATCGCAAGAACAGTTCCAAGCTGTAACACACAACCATTCATGGTGCCATGGGCTTCAAGAAGAAAAGTTTCTGCACAAGAGAAAGAAAGCTGGCTTTGCTGTGATTTTCTTTTGCTAATCCAGATTTGTAAAGGGTTTTTTGGCACAGCAAGTCCTTAAAAGTGTCACAGTGGTTTGATTAGGACTTTACTGTATGGGGTGATAACCTGTTTGCTTCAGACCTGAGAGATGCTGTCAAATGCTTCCATGCCTGAGGCAGAGTAAGACAAATATATTTTTATGGATTTTTTTGTGTGTGTGTACATATATTTGTATAAGAATGGAAGATAAAACTTTGATTTCTTTTTTCTTCTCAAGGGAGGAATCTGTCCCTTTGTCCTTGAGGAAAGACAGTGAAAATTTTAGCACCAAAAAATAAACTCCAGTGAGTGATGCTTTCACACCATTTTAGAAGATTAGAGCAGAAGAGATTCTGCCTGTGTTTTAGAAAAGGTTCTTTTATTTTAATACTAGGAGAAGTCATGGCAGCTAGCAGTACAGATCTGAGGCATTAAGGAGGCTCTTAACAGCCAAGGAAATTTTAACTGCCAAACACCTTATTGATGTGCTTTTTTTTCCCCCAGAAAAATAGTTTCATTATTGTAAATACCGGATTTTAAGTGAATGTAATTGTTTGTCCCTAGAAAAAGCTCCTCTGAGGCATCCAGAGAGTAACAAATTGTCTCCACATGGTGGCACTGGATGTCAGGGAGAGTGGACTGGACAAGCGTCCAGCCCTGTGAGGAAAAAATTACTTTAATTAGCCAGCGTTAGGGAGATAATCTGCCTGCCATGTGACACAGAAATATTAGGCATGGCTTGAAAACTTGAGCTCTCCTGATCAATCATGAATCTGAATGGAAGAGCTCAGTAATTGTAATAAAAAAAAGCCACATTTAGCTGCTTTCAGCTTTAGCAGTGCAGTAACTTCTGCCTCAAAGATTTTGTTGTGTTCCAAAAATTGTTTCCCACTGGAAGTGTTGCCCTTAAGACAATACCTCAGAGATAACTCAGGTTATTACTGCTTCCTGTAGCTCGGTCAACTCCTTGTAAAAAAATACTCTTGCAGTTTGATGGGACTGCTGTACAATCCTGTTGAATGTTTCTCTTAAATTGATGGGAAATGTTCAAAAAGTAAGTTTTGGACCAAGGAGGCATGAAAATACTGGAAGTATTTGGACAGGTAATTTTAATCTGGCTGCAGAGGTATCATAAGCAAAATTGGCTCAGTCCATTTTGCTTATAAATAAACAAACAAAAAAAAGTCTAATAAAAAAATCAAAATAATCATTACCCTGAGATGATGCACCCTTCCCATCTGCAGGAAACATCTCAACCTCTTATCCTTCCTGCTGTTTCTGAAGATATTTCTTTAATTGAAACATTCATTTCTTTTCAAGGCCTCAGAAATATCTTGCTGCTTTTTTTTTTTCTTCTTGGATTTTTTAGCATGTAGTGCCAAAGAAAGGAAAACCCACTGTATCAACAGTGGTAGACAGGTACTTTTAAACTGAAGAAATAAATTAAAATTTATAATTAAAACTGTTTTTAACAGTCCTCTGTGTTTCACATGTAACCCACCCCTTGGAGATCCTTGGGTAGTTTAAATGCATGTGAAAATTGGGGAAGCATAATTAATTCCAGCAGTATTTAGCCAATTGTTTTAGGCTTCTGGAGGAAATGCTGGAAATAATGCTTTCTGAATAAAAGGTCTTCAATAGAAGCTGTGGCAGATAAAATTCATGACCATAACTTCCACTAGCCATATTTATAAGTATCATCTCTCTCTGTTCCAACTGCGACTCCAAACTACATCAATGTCAGCCTTGCTGCATTGGTAGTGCTTCTTCTCCTATAAGTTAAATAATTTGCAGAAATCTTTTTCCTCTTATACAGCAGAGGCCTCCTATTCTTGGATTTTCAGCTAAATGGAAAATACAATTTTTCAGCATTTTAAAAAAGTAAATATACATGAGAAAACACAAGCCTGTTAAGTATCTCCGCGCTGTGGATCTTTGCAAAGACCTTTATATAATAGTGTGCATTTGACCTGAATGTTTCACTTGATTAGATGTAGGTGGTGATGTTTGTCAGAGCTCAGCCATCAGCCCTGGCTGTTTTCTCTGCTAATGAAAAAGCAAATGTCAGGTTTCTTTCTGTCCTTATTAACCCCATGCTTATTCCTGCTCAGGAATGCATGCCTGGATACAAAACCTCCACTTCCTCCAGAGAGGGCAGGAACTCTTAGGAAACAAGACCAAAAAAAACCCCTCAAAAAACAAGAACAACAAAAAAACCCAAACAAAACCAAACCAAGAAAACAAAACAAAACCAAAAGAACAAAACAAACAACAAACAAACAAACAAAAAACCCAAACAAACAAACAAAAAAAAATCCCAAAGCAAAACAAAAAAGGGGAAAAAAATAACAAAAAAACCAAACCCAACAACAACAACAAAACAACAACAAAAAAAAACAAACCAAAAAAAGGGAAAAAAGGGGGGGGGGGAAGAAAAACAAAAAGGGAAAAAAAAGGACATTTCAGACTCTCTCTGTGCCATTTACTCCCATCCTGTTACTGCTGTGGAAATACAAGTTGTGGCTCACAAACCACAGTGCAGCCACTGAAACAAGAGGAAGCACCTGGGTCCCAGCACAGCCAGCAAGGAAACGTGTGCCTCGTGTCCACTCCAGTGAATGCTGAGAGGCTGCCTGACCTCAGGGTGAGGAAACCCTGTTCCTACCACCATCCTTACAGGAAAAATGTCAGTGATCACCCGCTTGGGAACAAATTTCACCCGTGCCCACCAATCCAGCACGTTCACAGTGCCAAATTTTCATCTCTCCTTCACTGACTGCTGTAAGGAGTTATAAAGTTAGAATAATGCACTATCCTGCACCTTAAATTTTATGTTGTCTTACTTTTTGCATATTACTATAAAACAAGATGAACTTCAACCAGTTTTGTAGGTAAAAGCTGGGAAAAATCAGACTAAGTAGTTTGTTAAGCAGAGGCACCTGGGATAGACTGTGGGAACCAGAGAGGATGGTTTTCTTCTGATGTTAAAGTTGTGCTTGCACTTCTTTATTACATTAGAGCCATGTAGAGCCATGTTTACACTCAGTCATCTTGTGTTTTCCCAGGGCTGCCTGGACATTCTGCCAAAGTGGCAAATAATGAAAAATCAGTGTGGCATCTGACAAGACTTAGTAGTGCACAGCTTTTTCTGGTTGCTTGTTTAAAGTCTTTTTCCCCACAGAAATTAGTAAGGATTTAATAAGAAAATAATAAGGATTTAATGCTATTGTTCACATAAATATCTGATCTTTTGTTGCTGGGCCCACCCATGACCAACAAGGGCTTATGAACTCAGAGTTTCCTCTGTGGTCTCTAGAGATGGAGAGCCATTTGAAGGCACATCAAATTAATCTAATTTAAGTGCTCCAAGTCATTATCTGGAGTACTTGTACTCATCTTGTGGTCAGATGCATACTTTCACGTCTTTCCCTTCACTTTTTAGTCAATTCTCAGCTCGAAACAGAATTTTTCCATTTGACCCTCTGTGCATAGCAGGGGTCTCTATTTTAAAATTAAATCAGGTTTGTGTCCTCAAGTTTACTCACTTCCTATTTGACAAGGTGTTCTCTTCTCACAAATATCTTTGTGCTTTACCTCTCCTATTTTATTTTGTAAGTGTATTCAAACTTTTCTGTCTTCACAGTTTCTCTTCCCTGTAAGGACTGGAGAAAAAAGTATCAGCATGCTCAAGTTATTCCTAGGGCTGATGTCCAGATTTATTCTTTACCAAACACTATGACAGCAAAAGGCCACTGTACTCGCTCTTGTCTTGGCTAAGGGCATAAACTGAAAACAGAAAATCACAGTAGATTTTTTCTGGGCTCTTCTTCCAGATCTTTCAGCTAAGTTTGAGACTTAAGGAGTCACATAGTCCACCCATTGAGAAGGTAAAACTTAACCACCAGACACATATTCTGTTGCGCTTCTTTCAGCTCTTTTTCCTCCAGAAAAAGAGCTCTTTTTTCCTTTCAGCTCTTTTTCCTTCTAAAGTATAAGAGCTGTGTAGAAGGGACTGTACTGCAAGACAAGTTCTAAGCTGTAACACACAACCATTCACGGTGCCATGGGCTTCAAGAAGAAAAGTTTCTGCAAAAAGGAAAGAAAGCTGGCTTTGCTGTGATTTTCTTTTGCTAATCCAGATTTGTAAAAGGTTTTTTGGCACAGCAAGTCCTTAAAAGTGTCCTCTTTTAAGTGTAACTCTTAAAAGTTCTCCCTCTCCTCCAGGGAGAAAATTCCGTGCCTTGGAGATAATCTTCTTCGTCAGTCCTCCACAACACACGTAGGCTTGGCACAATCTGCTGTAGCAGTAGGGCTCTAAAGTCCTCTTTGTTAAAAGGCCATTTTGTGTTGTGCTCCCTCTTAAACCTTTTCCTGCTCAGTTCCTATTTTCTTGAGTCCTAATCTCCGTTTTGTCAAAATCATGGGATCATGGAGTTGAAGGATCATGAAATGGTTTGGTT
Organism: Camarhynchus parvulus; assembly: GCF_901933205.1. Lineage (NCBI taxonomy): Eukaryota > Metazoa > Chordata > Aves > Passeriformes > Thraupidae > Camarhynchus > Camarhynchus parvulus. Next base: position 4,596,641 of record NC_044601.1, read on the forward strand.
TGGAGGGGCCTTAAATCCCATCCAAAATGGGATGGGATTTTGGATCCCATCCAAAATGGGACCATGGCAGGGACACCTTCCACTGCCCCAGGGTGCTCCAAGCCCCAGTGTCCAACCTGGCCTTGGGCACTGCCAGGGACCAGGGGCAGCCACAGCTGCTCTGGGAATTCCATCCCAGCCCCTGCCCACCCTGCCAGGGAACAATTCCCATTCCCAAGATCCCAGCCAGCCCTGCCCTCTGGCAGTGGGAAACACTTCCCCCTTGTGCTGCTACTACATCTTCTTATTAAAAAGTGCCTCTCCAGCTCTCCTGGAGCCCCCTTAGGCCCTGCAAGGGGGTCTGAGCTCTCCCTGGAGCCTTTTCCTCTCCAGGTGGACACCCCCAGCTCTCCCAGCCTGGCTCCAGCCCTCAGAGCATTTTTGGCCTCCTCTGGACCCACTCCAGGAACTCCACACCTTTCTTGCACTTGCATCTTTCTTGCAGTTGAGTGTCATAATTTTCTCCATCACACCTTCAAGCCCATATCCTGTTTGCTGCTGACTCCAGTTATATTTGTGGTCACACCTGAGCCTCTGATAGTACTTTATCTTATTCAATATGCTTATATGGACAATCAGTTTTATCAGGTACCTCTTTGTCTTGTGCTGCCCCATCCTTACTAGGGCTTTTTTTGCCCTGATTCCCAAGAACCTGTGGCATTGTCTTTAAAGATTATACATTTTCACAATCATAGTTATTTTCTTTTATAATAGTTACTTTTGTTCATAAGGACACTGGGAGAACACAGAGCCCATCCACAAATGTCTGGCAGATATTTTAGCAGGGAAAACACAGCCTTTTTCATCACAGCATTACAACTGCACCTTAAAGTCAGTCAGCCAGTCACAGATTCAGTGATTTGTGGGCAGCTGTGCACAGTTCTTATTTAAACATTTCTGTAAAGTTTTTATTTGTACTGTGAGGGGCATTTGATGTGGAGTTCAAAGCATTTCCAAACAAACCTGTGCCAGGAGAAGGGATGTAAGAAAGTCCCACAACATGGTGCCTGTTTTTCTTGGTAGCTAAGGATAGAAATGACAGTGATTTATGACACTTCTGAAAACCAGTTGAGCCCCAGGACTGCCAAATTAGAATAATGTGCACAGAGAAGCTCTCAAAACAATGTCGTGTGTTTTCCCTTTGTGTGAGTCAGAGCTCCACTTGAGAGCCTCCAGCTACTCAAAAACTCACCCGCTTTTCTCTCTCAGCAAGTTCAGGGGGTGCTGCCAGCTCCAGAAATTCAATTATGGCCATTTGATGCTTTACTTAAAACCCAGTTCCTACTGGCTTGTGACCACGTGAGAACCTCAGCTTCCATTTAGAGAAAAATTAAGATTCTGGCCTTCAAAAGGCAGGATTTAAGGGCAAGTGGGACCTAAACACACACAACCATCTCACAAAATGAAGGAGGAGGAGGAGGAGAAGAAGGAGAAACATTATTTGTTGGACGTCAGACAAACATCTACTGGAGTAATTCTGCTGTAATTGGTTTTGCCCAGGGAAAAACTCATGTTGGCTCCAAATAGTGCACTGAAAAAACATTGATTTCAAGTTTTTGTTTGTAATGACAAGAAAAGGCTGTGAATGGGACAATGAGATTTTTCATCACTGTTTTTATGTTTTAAAGAAGACGTCATTTAGTCATTTAATATGAAACTTTCTGGAGAATTTTCAGAGAAATGCCTTTCATTGGAAAATGCAGTATCTGCAGGATCAAAATCCTCTGCAGGGGACCACATTTTTTCTGAAACAAAAGCAAACTCAGAGAATCTTTTACACAATTAAGAGTTTACCATAAATATCTATCAAAAGAGAGTGTCTTTTCTTTCTCAGTGAAGAAGCCCTCTATGCTTAAGAGGTTGTGCAGAAAAATGAAATCAGTTAAGTCTACCAGCACACCAGGTTCTTCTGAACTGGAAAAAATCAGAGAGCATGATATTTTGCCCCCTCTATTGTGATGAAGAACCAGGTGGATGCTGATGACAGTAAATTTAGGCCAAAATATTCATGTGACCATTTAGAATTCTCTGAAATTAAATATACTTAGACAAGCAGCATATGAAGGGGAGAAATAGCTCATTTTGCAGCTGTTCCTGATGTTATTGCAGCAGTGACAGAGCAAGGCTGTGCCTTGTGGTGTGAGGGCACTGCCTTGCTGAAAATCCAGCATTCCAGGCACCCTCAGTGCCCTGCAGATGTGGATGCAGTGCTGATCAGCAGGGACTGATCAATTGTTTAAGGATGGGTTGGCTGCTCTCTGTGAAGCCAGGGTGTCTTGGAGAAGTGACTCAAGTGCAGCTCTTTGGCACAGGTCCCTGGTAGATGCCCAGATGAGAGGATGCTGAGGTTTTGATGCCAGCTGGGGTCCAAGTACAAATCACAAACGGGATGGGACTGCTAAGGAACGTGCCTTGAGCTGTTTTATTTTCCAGCATCAGTCTCATTACATGGTTATGACAATGGGAAGATGCCAGCAGCTCACATCCCAGACAGCAGACCCAGAACTTAATGTTACAACTCACTTTAAAAGTTTTTTGACCAATCACACAAAGCAAAAGCACATTGACAGTAGTTCTATCCAACCACTATAAGCACAGGTACCTTTGGTTAAACAATGCTTGCTTATTTCAAATACAATACCTGCTTGTGAGCCTTAAAACACAATGCACAGAGCTCCATTATTAAGCTTCAAACTTCCTAATATCTCACTAGATAAACTTTTCTGTAGCTTAGGGAGTTATTCTAGACAAGTGTTAATACACAGACCATTGTTCTATTTGTCCTTGCTTTTCTACTTTTTAAATAATTTTTCTGCCGACCTATCTCATGGCTGCTGCTTAGCTCCAATCACAGTTCCACTGTCTCTGAGGCCTGCCTTCTGCAGCTTTCCCAAAACCCTCTGATTTTGAGGATTCCCACAAGGTGTCTCTGCTGACTGCAGAGGGTGAAAGGCTGCAGAGGGTGACAGCTCCTGATGGGACCTGTGCCCGGCAGGGCTTCTGAGGTGGCAGGAGAGGTGGGACAGCAGGGTCAGACAGGGAGATCTGTGCATCCAGATTGTCAGAATGGCTGGGCATGGAGAGGAAGAGGTAAATGTGTGTGTTGTTTTGAATGAGCAATTGCCAAATCCTTGGAGGGCTGATCGCAGGGCAGGTCTACTGAAGAGGAGGAAGCTCTGCCCCGCAGGAGAAGAGGCTGTGGCACATCACCAGGCACTGCTGGGCTGGGAGTTTTTATTGCTCACCCCTTCAAAAGGAAGCATTTCAAATAATGTCTGTCAGAAGGTAAAAGGTAAACCGGATTTGTTAAATAAACTCTCTGACCAGGGCTAACAGCAGTATTGGCTTGCCGTGTATTTCTTTGTGGTATATACCCCAATTAATTTTTTTTTTAATTAAAAAGCCTGAGGCCTCTGTTTGAAGTCAAGTGAGGGTTTTGAACAATAACTCTTTTGTCTTACAGTTGACTGGCAATAAAGGAGTGAATTAATGAATCAATATTAGCTCCCACCAAACCAGAACAAAGTTTCCTGGGCAGGCAACAGGGAAAAGATCTGTCATACCACTGAAAAGCCTGAAAAACAAAAATGAGGAGTCTCCAGTTCTGATAAGCCATCTTCTCTCTTAAATTTCACAAGTGTTTCAGTATTATGTTATATCTTAGTTTTTGCATGCATTTCATGTGAAATTTGGTTTCATAATGTGGAAAGCCTTAAGAGCTACTAAGATGTAACACCATCAGGAAGGTTTATTGATAAATAACCTTGTGCTGGCAAAAGCAATGACCCCCCCATCCCCCCAATCTGGTAACATTTTCAGTGTTCGTTGCTGCAGCCTTTAGTTAGAAATCACCCCAGTTCCTTTCCTGAACCTGCCTTCAACAAGGCTGAATGAAATACTGGAAGGAGGTTTGAAAACCAGTGTTTGAGATTAATGAGAACCATTTAGGAGTAATGAAAACATTTTTTCCTCTTTATGGTGTTTAACGAGACTTCCCAGAGCAACGCTTATTGATCCTCTCTTTTTAAATTTTGACAAATCAGATATATCAAACGAGTCACAGAATCACAGGATAGACCAGGCTGGAAGATCCCTTTTGTGGAAAAGCAGCATCAAGGGGATTATCCAGCACCTTGTCCAATCCCACTTGAAAACCTCCAGTGATGGAGACCCCACCACGTCTGCAGGGAGTTTGTTCCAGTGTTTGATTATCCTCTCCATGAAAAAAAGGTCTTATTTCAAGATGAAATGGTTGCCATTTCTTATTAAAATAATTTGAGAAGGATAGATAACACAAGGAAGATGTTTAAATAGTCCTTTTATTTTCTTAAAGTGTTTAAACCATTAAAGTGGTTAACCATTTAAAGCTTTAGCTTTATCACATTAAGTTTAAAAACACTACAATCACACTTTTCAACATGCAAGTAAGTGATAGCTAAATGATCCCCCAGAATTCGGGCCCTGGAGTTTTCCCCTTGTTTTGTCTCACGGTCTCACAACAAGAACATAAGAAAGGTGACTGCTGGTGGTGTCAGGGGGTGTACAATGAGTGTAAAGAAGTGTGGCTATGGATGGCTGAGACTCTTGCAGTTTGCCATTAATAATCTGCTCCTTTACCAGATATGCCTTTGGTTTATGGCGTGATTACAACCTTTAACACCTTAATATGTGTCTCCAAGTATGCACACACCCTCTGAGCTGGTCTTTTCTTGTGCTTTCTTCCCAGGTGTTTTGATATGCAGGAAACTTCTGCTCCTTCCTTTCAGTCATTACACTTTTCTCCTACTCTCACGTGCACTTAAATGAAACCATGGTTTTGCAATTCTCTGTCCCCCAAGTCTTCTCTGCCTTCAGCCTTTTTTCCTACAGCTTCTCCCAATCCCCTCTCACAGCTGCTTTCCCTTTCTCTCCAGGCTCACAAACTGCTGCAATCGGTGTTTGTCTGCTCCCTTTTACCCTTGCTGTGCTCCTGTCCTGCTGCAGGTGTGGTTCCCACAGCTCTGCCACACCCTTGGGTCCTCCCCTCTGTCCTAAACTCTTTGTTTCTAAGAAGAGGTGACTGCACAGTCATTTTCTGTAAGAGCCTAAATGGGAGATGTGGGACTCCAGGCAGCTCTCCAAAATGCAGTTTATTCCATCCAAGAGGTTACAGCAGCCCAGGGTGGTGGGTGACAGAGCTGTGCCCAGAGCTGTCAGCTCCAGCTGCAGGCAGGCCTGGAGACCCTTTGGGTTTTGGTTACAGTGCATTACAGACTTTTATTTTCTGAGCATCTTAATACAGTAGAACCAATCTATACCTTAACTATTATCTATAGCCTATCATAACTACTATAATTACCATATTCATGTTGCTGTTCTCCAATCACTAAAAGTCAGTACATTACAGTTTAAGCCAGAAGTTGTTTTTCAGTTTTCTTGCAGTGGGAAATTCTGAGACCTTTTTTCTACTTGCAACTTTGCTGACTTGTTTGCCTGTGCTATCTTTCTGCTTGGTAAAAACATCTTGTTTGGGGTGGGTTTATCCTTTGCTCTAAGCCATAAAAACCCCTTCTAACTAACACACCCTTTACGTCCTTGGCTAGCCAGTAAGACTGGCTCAGCAATTCTTTTCTTCTATATCAAAACTTGCTTCCATCTCTATTCCTTCATCAGACTCTACATTCAAAAAATCTTTCTGCTAAGCACACGCATCTATGAGACTTTCTTGTCAAACTTCCATCCTTCCCAACAATTTTCCTCCCCACCTCTGCACCAAGGCTTAGGATGCACTTTCAATCTGCAGCCTAAAGCCAATTTAATCATCAGCTGCTCTGCTGGAAGAGGCAGCCCTGGTGCTCTGTCTTCAGTTTCCCCTCTCTCTGCCCATCTCTTGAGATGCTAACTGGTCTGATGACAATGTCTTTGTTTTTCTTCACTTTTCTTCACTTTTAATTCCTCAGGTGAATTTTCTACACCTGATTTATGCTGCAGTTGCGTAACAGCTGTGTCTGATGCAAAGGGAGTGGTGGCAGCCTGTGGGGCTGGAAGGTGGGGTGGGGGTGAGTTTGCCTGTTTCTGTCACACACAGTGACTTTGTTGGACTGTGAAAAGCCTCTCTCAAAGCAAGAATCAGGGAGGTGGATGGTTGGCTGCAGACTTTTCCAGCAGAAAAGGTCCTCAGTTCCTTGGTGGAAGCACCAAGATATGGACAACCTGGAGGAGGTTGGAGGAGGGAGTAGAAATGGAAGGGAACTTCTCACTGCTCCCTGTCCAAAAGCATTCCACAGTAGCTTAGGTTCTCTTTGTTGGCTTGGTGATTTTTCATTAATGCTTCAAAGCAAAGGAAAAAAGGCTGAAAAAATGGTGTTATTTGAGACCATTGCTGATTTTTGAAATATCAGGCTAGAGAAAGTGAGGGCTGTATTAACCAATTGCTTCTCAAAACAGGAATGTAGATGAACTTTATTGACCTATAATATGATTCAAGTTAATAAAGATTTTTTTACACAGAAAAATGTAGTAATTCACAGTGAAGCTTTGCTGCTTTTGAAATATCTTTTTCAAACTATGTAAAAGTATGTCCCTTGTTTGTCACAGTTCAAGAGTGTGCTCCATTTAGTACAGAATCCTTCAGATTAATCTTAATTAATGTGTTGTGGGCCTTTCAAATAAAACCCATTACATTTGTTATTACCTTTTAAAACAGAATTAAGTCATTTGCCCCAGTCATGGAAAATGTGAGCTGATCTTGAATGTAAATTAACTGCAGTAGTAAATAGCTTTGTCTGTGTGTGTTTCCTTATGTGGACTCACATGCTTTTATCTTTAATTAAGGACACTAATTTTACTTTTGGAGAATTATAAATTCCATGAGTCAGAACATTAAGTGGTTAGCATTAAGATATGCTAGTTACTATTCTATTTGGAAAAGAGAATTGCATAACTGATCTTTTGTCACATGAAATCTTAATGCTCTCCGTTGAAATGTTTGCAGCCTTTGTTCAGGTAGTATTCTTTACACTGAATAACTGCTTTTATGACCATTTTCCTAAATTACTGTACATTATACTCAGTTATTTCCTGCTCTAAATGCAGTGTATGACATTAGATCAGTGGCAACAGCAAACTGTGGGGGGAGAAGTCCCAGTTTGGCTGCATCAATGTGAGCTGTTGCATTGCTGGGCGTGTAAAACATTCAACATGGAATTTCCATGGGTTTCTCTGAGAAAGCACTGCCACCTTTGTCATCTCTGGATTAGCCAGAAGGATGACTTTAATTTCTTTAAAGACCAAATTTAACCAAAACAGTGAGTAACAATCACTTGGGCGGTACCAGCTTCCTCATCTGGGATTCTGCAGCACATTGTGTAGAAATTTTAGCTGTGTGGGCTTACTTAAGGGAGCTACCTCTTCCTTTCATGACACACTCTCAAAGGATGACATCATTGTGAGAAGGGGCACTTTTTTTGTAAAGGAAGCAGGATTCTTGAAAGGGAAGAACATACTCACCATTCCAAATTGCTCTGAAGGTCAGCAATTGTGTCCCAACCTTTCTGCTGAGACAATCCTGCCTCACTTCTCAGCAGCAGCTCTCAGCTCTGCAAAGTTGTTGAAAATCAAGGCAAAATCAAACTGCAGGAAAGCCAGCAGCCTGCTCATTAAGCTTTCACATATCTCTTCATCCTCATTATTCCAAAGGGCTTTATGTTATTTCGAGATGACTTTTAAGGCAAGCTAACTAATGTGGGTTAGGTAGTGGTTATAATTCCTTGCTAAAATCTGTTCAGTGATGTTATTCTGGGGTTATTTTAATGAGAGTTGGACATAAAATGTGTCTTGGTTGGCATTACTGAACTGCATCACATCAAATCACAATTCCTACATAATGCCTTTTGTAAGGCATCCTTCTTTAATCTTCAGAATTATAGCAATAAAATTGCACATTACTTGTTTAATTACCAGTAAGCCTATGGATTAAACATAGATCTATCTGGCCACTCTTATTCTGCTCTATCCGTGCAAAGTATAAGTTTAAATCAGTGTTTTTCTGGAGCTGCCAGCCACCAGATATCTAGCAATCTCTTATTTGCACACACCACCCAAATTTTACCCAGCTGTCTGCATAAACCTGCTGAAGGAAGAGAAGCAGAATCTTTTACAAACATTTATATTTTTGGCAGCAGAATTTCTGTCATGTTATGCTAGTTTCACATCTAGGCTGTACTGAGGCAAAATTGGGAAGTAGAGGAAAATATGGAGAAAGTAAATTAACTCTGAAATCTTGGCTTTTTTGGTAAGTTATGTAAATGATGTTAGGGCTGTTTTTGGTATTGTCACAGTGCACACTAAAGAATACAAATGAAGGAAAAATAAATCAGTATGAGTGCAGGATAATTTGCAAACTACTTCTGCATCCAATGCCATCTCTGGGTTAAGATGATTTAAAGCTGCCTGTGTCATACTGATGGTTTGAAAAGATGTTGTCACCCCAAAACTTATCCTTATTTCTTTTTCTCCCTTCCTTCTGCAGACAGACAAAACAGCCTTCTCTGCCCCAAAATTTACTGTTTTCACCTTGTTCTTAGGCAGATTTTAGGAGTCTCCTTAGGCTGAGACCGTATAAACACACATCAGTGTTGCCCATCAGATTATGAATTATATTTACACTGAGTGCAAAACAAAATCTCTCACATCTTCCTCTGGCCATGCCAGGATTGCAGGCTCTCTGCTTTGTGCACAGGCTGAGGCAAAGTTACAGCAGTGGATGCAAAAGTGAGAAAATCACTTATGTTAGGGCAGGAGAGAAGGGAAGCTACGATCTCCAAAGTAAACCGTATTTATGGTGTGACTGTTCCTTCAGATTTCTGAACATTTTTAATCTCCCCAATACTTTATCTTTCTCACTTTGCCCTGGCAGCGATACGTATTTCCTGTCCAGGCTGAGCCTTTCTTTAAAAATGCTCCATTTTTTAAAATGTTTTCAGTTTTACACTGTCCCATAAAAAAAAAAAAAAAAAAAAAAATCTGGTAAACTGAACATAAGTGGGAGAGCACAAGCAATTGTTGTGGAAAATGCTGGCTGATATGTGGATCACAGGATGAAATTCCAATGTAGAAGTGTGCTGAGTAGGTAGAGAAAGAGGTTGTGCCATTTCAAGGTTTTCTTCTGAGGTTACCACAGGGGAGCCAGGTGTGCTTCAGACAGTGCTACAAATGAGAAGTCAGGAGTCCTGCTGCTTGCTTACTACCCTCAGATAATGTCTAAATTACATTTTGAATGGTTTCTATTAAGGCAGATATTTCACACACCTGCCAAAGGAAACATTCCTGAACCAGGAAATGCATCAGTGAGAGGAACCTCGGCAGGAAAAAATCAGGTTTGCATGGTCCTTTCCCCTCTGAGTGGGGTGGCAGAGGACCTGCAAGAGGGACACCTGGGTACAGAGTGTGTGGCACACTGCTGCCCGTTCTTCTTGGGGGAGCAGCAATTCAGGGCCCCCACCTCCAGCACCCAAATGTAAGTAACAGATTCTGTGGGCAGACAAAAATAGAAGCACACTAACAAGCTGGTAGGAGCATCTCTTGAGTTGCAGTGAATGTCTCAGTACTGCAGTTATGGATTTAAATCAAAATTAGTTGTTGTTTTTGGGGGGTTCTTTTGGTGTTTTGTTTTTTTTTTTTTTTCCCTGAAAGGCTGCCTATATTTACACTGTTTGAAATGGATGTAGAGTTTGGAACTGAAGCACACATAAATATTAAACCTAATTATCTTCATGCCTCCATTTTCAAAAAGGGTAAGATACAGCTTCATAGCAAAGCGAGTCAAGGCTATGGAAAATATTTTAATGACATTGGCTCAGAAAAAAGTTTTCTTTGAAGGGCAATGAAGGAACTTTTCTGTTAAATACCCGGAGATGCAAATTCACCCCATTACCAGTGCTGTAGGAAATTACTTGAAATACCAATGTTTTATGGTATTTATTGAAGAACTTTACATTATTTTCATTCAGAGGCATCTGTGAAGCATAATATTTTCAAATCAAATAAGAGTCTTGGAGTTTGCCATGTCTGGGGGTGGAAGCCAGGATATGATGCACTCATTTCAAGCCCTACTAGAACTGACCCTATAGCATCTGCAAAACCCATAATCACACCCAAAAACTTTAGGTGTCCAAAGCAACGTTAAGGGCACTATATGAATGTAACCCTGAAATCCCAAACCCTCCCTGGCTAATGACTGCTGGAACTCACAGGACTGTTTTCCTGACTCCCAGCTTGGTCAGAGGCACCTCAGGGTTTTTCCTTCTTATTTCTTGGCTCCTGCTTTGACCTTACTGGGACCAGGTCCTGGCAGAAACACTGCCTCCTCTGAGCTCACTGTGTGGCAGCAGCATCCAGCTTTTACGTACTCATAAAATGTCTCCTGGGATTATTTCTGGTTCTTTTTTTTTTTTAATCCAATAGTTACTTGATATAAAATGCATATAAAGTGATAGAAGCAAACCTCCCCTTCCTTAGGAGTTCCTTAATTTATAGGATTTATGAATTTATAGATTCTCACTGTTGCATGATATTTTTTCCTCTAAGAGAGTAACCATTCATTTTGTTTTTGCAGACATGCTGGGTTTCTTAGAGCCGAGTGGATAACAACCTTTTTTCACAATGAGGATTGTTTAAAGGGAAGTGTGTGATGACGAGTTTCTTCCTGGCAAAAAGGTACTCCCAGGAAGAACACCAGCTTGCCTGGATCACAGAGCAGCAGCACTGCAGGAATTTGTTACTGAGTCTGTAACACCTTGTGTGATCTGAGGGTACTTAAAGGCAAAATACAAAGCTTCTGTCCAATATTATGAAACCTCTATGTCAGAGATCTTCTGGGAATGCAGTTCAGCATCTTTTGTCAAGTCTCATCATGAATCTTCCAGACAAGGAGAGGTTTCTAATCCTTGTGAATTACCCTTGCAGAAGTTGCTTCCTGTAGCAATCGGGCCCTGGGACACCCTTTGTGAAGCTCATCTAGAGAAACAGATCCCGAGGAAGGAGAACAAGGAGCTGAAAAACCCTTCCTGAAACATTTTCCTGCGGGGGTATACCGTGATGTGAGATTAATGGATTCATAGAGCAGACAGCCTTGTGATTTTACTGAGGTGTGTTCTCGTGTAAATGCTCTGCAAAGAGATGTGCAGGCAGCTGAAATAATGGTCACATTCCCTCAGAGAGTGTGCCAGGCCTACGTCCCTGGATTGCTCTGGATACCTGCAAAGGATAAGGTTTAAGGGAGGCTTGTATGGAGATTTTTATGTGACAGCAGGAGGAGATGCTTTCCTCCTTCTTTATATTTGTGTATGACACCTTGAAGTGGCTGCCTAGAACAGAGGCAAGACAGAGTTAAGAGAATAAAGTGGGTATTTATTAAAGGCCTTCAATAGCTACACCTCAGGCAGTGCAAAATCCTTGCAGAAGCTACACCCAAGATGGTCATGAGTTTTTCACACAATTATAAGTTTGGTCCATTTGCATATCTGGGTTAATTCTCCAGTTACAGCTTCAGGTAATCACATTCAGGAAATCACATTCCCCCAGTTTGCTCCTCTCTGATTCACTTTTGTTTATACTTTTTGGGGCCTGAAACAGAGGCTGACCTTGGTTCTCAGGCCTGGAAGGATTGTTGTGTCTGACCCAAATGTGAAGACAGCCTACTAACACTCTACATGGAGTTCAGAGCTATACACTAATGCAGCACAGGACTTGAAAAATATAAAAACTAAAATGTGAGGGCACCACGTAAAAGCATGAGAAGCCAGCTGGTGAACGATCCCAAGCCAGGCCACCCCCAGGGTGCACAGGGGTGTCCCCAGAATGACAATCTGTGCACTGTGGTGACCTGGGTGGCAGCTCTGCATCATCTCTGCAGGCACAGTTTGTCCTGCTGCGTGCACAAAACCGCGGTCCCACGCTCCGCCTGCCTGACCCTGACAACCACAGCGCAGCTGACACAGTTGATGTTTAAAAATAAAAGATGCCTCCACGGGAAAAATCCTCATGGGTCAGAAAAAGGAAGATAGTTCTGGTGAGCTTCAAATCTATTGTCCGTAGGAGAAGTCTGAAAGAAATATGGGAGAAGAATAATATCCCATATTCTTTCTCTGGTCCGTGAAAATATGGAATATCTGAAAAGTGAACTTCCCTGTAAGAGGAGAAAGCAAATGACCAACCTAAAATGGTTTGGGGTCTCTGTGTGAGAATATACCTATTTGCTTTTAAGTAGAAACTCTCAGTTAAAAAAAAAAACCAAAAAAACAAAAAAACATTTTTTAATCACTCAATCTGACTGACATTCTAGAACTGACTTCATTTTTCTCATGGGAAAGGGAAACAGGGACCTTTTCACTTTCGTCATGTATTTTCCCCTCAAAATAAAAAGCAGCTAGATCAAGGGCAGCTTTAGGACACGGAAATGAGCAAAGCTCCCAGGGCAAAAACACCTAGAGAGAAGTTCAGGAGTTAAGCAGCAAATGTTACTGACTGTACCTCTCCCATTGCATGGTCAGATAATTTTCTAAATAAAGTACACACTGGCATCCTATCATCCGCTATATTTTAAGGCAAGGGATTGGGGAATTTCTCTGAAGACCATAAATTGTCGTCAGTATTCAGAATGACTGATACCTGTCTGTTTAATTGCAATTAAACAGACAGATTGCTACCAATAATCAATAGAGCAGAAGAGAGAAGCATATTTTTTGCTCTGATTTTACAGAGATATGAGAATACTCTGTTGGGTTTTTCAAATATTTTTTTTGGTGGTGGGTTTGGAGGTTTTTTTGGTACACCTTTTGAATGTTAATATTCTGCTGAAGAATGTTTCAGACAGGGTGGCTGCTGTACTCAGCCAAACAGGATTCTCTGCAAAGCTTCAGGGCTGAAATTATAGCCTTGCTTTAAGAAAACAACAGCACTGTGAGCTAATTGCTTCTTAGACAGAAAGAGGATTTTCAGTTGAGTTTGTGGGCTTTTTTCATGCAAAATTCTGAGCCTTAAAAATGCAGATTTTTAACTTGTGTATTCACCATTCCTTTGACAGTCCCTGATAATTTATGTTTAGAAATACAAGTGCAGAAGAATGGAAATTAAAGATTATTGTAACTACCTCTAACTGATGTGGGAAATGGTTCAACTTCCTTCACAACTAGATGAAGGTATCTCCTTTCAGGGAAGTTGTCCAATTTTCTTCATTTATTTAATAAAGCTGTAACTGTCTATTATGTCCTATATAGCAAGATATCAGTGAAAGCCTAGTGTAAAACCAATGTATTGACATTTTCAGCTGCAAATATTGTTTTGGTGTGGATCTATGGCTGGTAAGATAACAAGTTTTCCACTTGCTGATTCATCTGCATGTCAGCCATATTGGTGCCTCTAAAAGATTTAGCATTTTGGTTATGTTATTACAAGTACACATTTAAGGTATTTGCTGTGGAGAAGACTTGCAGGGCTGGTGTCTGTTGTACCTGCAAATGCAGTGAGTAATTCAGGCTTTTAGGATAACTTTCTATGTGTAAATCATCCTCACGCACCTTACGTAGATGAATTGAAAATATTTTGTGTGCACATTTACACATTAAAGGGGAGTTTGCATTTTAAACATTCCACAGTGCATTAAGTAAAACTGTATTGGGGAGGGTCTACAGAAAAAAACAGATCAATTTCTAGCACTGTTTTATTGTTGAAATTAAACCCATCAACCTCTTTAGCAACGCCAACAGCTGAACAGTGCACCAAGAGACTCTTTTTGCACAGAGTTTTGTCTTTAAAAGCTGTTCAAAGAAGGGGAATATGTGCCTGCAAGAGGAGGGCAATTTCAGCCTGATATCAAATTTTCAAGAAGAAAAGGACAAAGCACCAGTGAAAAGGGCAGTGCTGGTGTATCCATTTAGACTACACAGAAAACTACAGTGCAGGATACCTTATGGAGGGCTGTAATTTAATTTGTTAGCCTGGTGTTTTCTGTAATCAAGTTTTGTTTGGTTAAGGTAGGTTTAAAATGTCAGTCACAGCAACGGAGGTGTGAGTGAATGGAAACATCTTTGCCCAAAGAGTTTGTGTACAGATGTTTGAGCCTGAAGAAACTTGCCGTGTGTTTTTGTAGCTAAGGAAGTGAGTAATCAGTGAAACTAGTATGGGTGGTATAGGAAAATCATGCACATGGTCTTGGCACAGCTGTGTGCTTGCTACATTCCATCATATATTTCATAATGGAAAACCAATTGCTGCACTAATATAGGATACCTGCATATCAGGATTGTGCTGTGGAGCACCCGGGGATGTCACAGGACTGGACAGATCCCTCCAGTCCATCTCAGGTGGAAGAGAAGGGCCAAAGAAGTCCCCAGGCCTTAACTTAGAGAGAAGAAGATCTTCTTGGGTGTGTTTGTTGCTTAATTGCAATTTTTATCTGCCAAATTTTGAACGGCCAAAAAGGGTAAGTGGTTGCTAAGTCAGCAGAGCTATACAAATACCTGCAGTGGTAGAATATTTGAGTTTGCTTAGCAAAAGTGCAGGCCCCAGTGCCTCAAATGGTTTTCTGCTGACCACATTCCTCCTTTGAACTTCCTTGTTTCAGAGGCTTATCTATATTTTGCATGTAATTTACACAGAACATTGTGCAGTGAATGCCCTATCAAGAAATAGCAGTAAGTCGGTGCTGCCAGTCCATTGTAAACATTTCTAGTTAAAATATTTGCTTTGAATTCATGCACACATACATTGTGTGTGTCACATTTCTACCTGGATGCCTTCAACAGTTTCTGGAGCGACCAGTATCTCACTATTGCTAATCTGTGTGTACCTCTGATTATACTGGGGTAATTTATGGCAGCTGAAGGTCAGCCCCAGAGCTTCTGTGTCTCAGAGAAATATGTGGTGTGTTGCAGCAACGTGGCTGGAGTGATACACAAGTATTAATAGCTATTATCCCCATCAGGTGTTTAGCCTGATTCCAAAAGGAAAATAACAGACTGCATGTGCTTATCACTGAGTCATTAACTAATTTTATCTTTTTAAAATCAGGTTTCTTCAAAACTGGAAAGATATTGTGTGTACAGAACTTTGTCTATTCTAAGTTTTGCCATTTAAAACCAGTGCATCAAAAGCTGATCTTTCCTGGCACTCACAGATTTTCCATGTGCTGCACTTTTCTCCCATGGTTGTTAACTGCATTCAGATAATGCCTAGAAAAAAAATGCCAGGAAAACCTTTTCTGAAACAGCTTGGTCAGTGAAAGCAAGCACAGTTACTGTGTTGTGTGACTGCAGCTTCAAGAAAGGCCTCTAACTGTGCATGATGTGTGC
This sequence comes from Camarhynchus parvulus, assembly GCF_901933205.1. Lineage (NCBI taxonomy): Eukaryota > Metazoa > Chordata > Aves > Passeriformes > Thraupidae > Camarhynchus > Camarhynchus parvulus. Next base: position 4,612,009 of record NC_044601.1, read on the forward strand.
ATAATGCTTAAATAACATTAAAGGCTGGGACATAATGTGTGTGCTGAAAAGCTTCCTGTGGCCAGAATACCAGAAGTCCTTTAGAACTGGGCACCACCACCTTTGGCCACAGTGGTACACTGTCTCACTTTATATCTTTCTTTTTTTTAATAACGATGTTATTTATCACCAGAATTCTGTGTTTCCTTCACCAGGTGACCAAGTCCTCAGGGGAAAAAAAAAAGAAAAAAAAGAAAAACCAAACAACAACAACCACCAAAAAAACCCCAAACAAACAAACAAAAAAAACCCAAACCAAACCAAAACACAAAACAACTCAAACCAAAAACCAAAAAACCAAACCAAACCAAACCAAACCAAAAAAACCCCAACAAAAAACCTTTATCAAACTGGTTATCCGTAAAGTTTTATCTACTTCTATTAGTCAATCCTCTGTAATTTTATCAGCTGGTGGCTGAGACACTGTTACTGAGGTTTACAAATCTTTACTGTCCCCAGTCCAGTGAAAGAGTGGTTGTAATCCTGTGAACACTTCACCTGTCCATCCTTCAGTCTGCTTTGTGTTCTATTTCTTTTCGTTCCTCCCACCCCTAAGACAATGCTCAGCTGACTTAGCCCTGTTCTTCGACCACTTTTGAGGAATTTCTTTCCCTGGAAATACTTTGCAGGTAATTTCAGAGGTGCCAATGACCAGGCCTAGACTGCCTGTGGCATCCAGCAGTGCTTCTTTCCTGCTGGAGAGAAGATCCAATGTGCAGGGGAGAAAGTAAATGTGGGCAGACACCCAGACAGACATTTTAGGGAGCAGACATGCCAGGCAGGCAGTAGCACAGCATATGCTCCGTTCTCTAGAAACAGCCAAGTTGAATCCCAAATCCTGGCAATTCTCTTGATGTGGCAGATCTGGTGACATAAAAAATATTTTCTTGCTAACTGTGTCTGTAAGCCTGACTCTGGTTTTAAGTAAGAAGAGGAAACCTTTGACCTTGAACTAGACTACTACTTGACTTATTTCAGGCTTCCTTCCAAAATCTTTTCTCATTTCAAACACAAGTTATTTATGCCTCTGGATAAATTCTGCAGTGCTGCAGGCACTGAGTGGCTGCTGCCTTCCATCCTGGGGGGCACATGAATTTTGTCAGCCTGCAGCAGATCCTGGTCCATCCCACATCCAAACATTTTTGGTCATTGTGTATGAAACCATGGATACATTTGCTTTTTTAGCCTCTCCTCCCCAGCTTAGAGGATGTTCAGCCATCCTGCAGCAATGCTCTTGCTTAAAGACTAGAATTATGGAGGTTCATTTAGCACCCTGATAAAGAAATATCCCAGGATGTCTCATTATTTTTTTTCTGTTTCACGTTTTTCCAAATATTGCAGGAGTTGCAATGTACAAATACGCACAAAATTATTTTAATTAAATACAAAAGCAAATCAAGTTCTTGAAAGTAGATTAATGAATATTCTCACTGTGAAAAACCTAAAAGTTTGTGTTAGCAAAATATTTCAGAACTCATTGGAATAATATGCTCTGTATATGATCTTTACAAAAAGCTAAGAGACACTAGAGTACATAATATCTTTTTACACTAACAAGAGTTTGTAGAGAAAGGTATAATTTCGCTTTTCAAGCCCCACAAGGCGCTTCTTACTCTATATCCAAATACAAGTGAGGAAGTGTCCCATTCCATAAGATTGAAAGGTCAAGAAGACTTCCAGAAAAAATTCTGTTTTCCCATGTATTCAATAAAATGCTCTTTCTTAGTATTAAGCAGTGATTGATATTAGCAAATCACTGTAATCTTTGGTGCAAGTAAGATATATAATTATTTTGGCCTATCTTTGTCTTTTTCTGCCCAAACTGTTTTCTACTAAAATAGATTTTTTGCTTTGTTCTTGCAAAACCATATGCAAATGAATTTCAGCCTTGCGTGTGTTTCAAACCCTGTGTTTTCACCAGTCTGTTTATTTGGTGAACTCAGTCTGTTTATATGACTGAAACATTGGTGCTAAGAATCCACAAATAGCCACCACCCACCTTTATTTATAAAAGTTTTTGAAAGCATTTCTACAAGGAAGATCCATTCCTGGAAGTCAATGTAAACAAAAAACTGTCTGCAGGACAGGTCAGGGAAGGAAAGGTTTCAAAGATTCCTTAAAATTTAGTAGATCTACTTGCAGTCCAAGTGAGTATTTGCAAGAATTGTTGAGCAGCATTGGAACACTATAGCAGTAACAGCATCTCTTGTCCTGCCAGAAGGGAGAAAAAACCACACTCTGCACACAGATGAGTCTTGAAGAAGCTCCCAGTGATGCCAGGCTTCTTAAACATCGTGAAGAGGGAGGGAAGGCACATGCTGCCTGTTTTCAGGCAAAGTTTTGGATTTCACTCATCCCCTAATAACGCCAAGCAGTTGGGAGGTTTTCCTTTGTGCTTTGGCTGGCAGTCTGCAAGGGGAGAATCACAGCCAGCCCTGTAGCTGGTACAGCTGGGGCTGTGCTGACTCATCCCAGCCGAGGCTCTGGCTCTAGCTGTGGCACTTGGAGTTATTTATTTTCCCTTTGCTGCATGTCCTGTCCATGGGGTAAAGGTTGCTGCTATTTGTGGCAGAGCCAGTGGAAGGAGGGGTGGCTCTCACCGATGGCTATCACAGTTCACAGCAGGGCAACCAGACCCCAAACACAGCTCCACGACGAGCTCACATAAAGGAGCTGGGCTGTGACTTGTCACTGCTGAAATTCGAGCACAGCTCGTTGCGGGGGTGATAACCTTTGGCAGGAGGCAACCTGGGCAGGAGGGGACAAGAACACAGCCACCTTCTCAAGGAGCCAGGAGGTACTGGCACCATCTGCATCTCCGTTGGTGCCAGGGTGCCCAGATCATAGCAAAGCCAAGCTTTCAGATGATTTCCCAAAGGCAGTGACAGTGTGGTGTACAAGAAATGTTCCTGTTGGCACACTAAACCCTGCCTAAAGCCATGTGTTGACAATATTTATGAAGGAGCAGTAACAGCGTTTCTCCCACTCGCCTGGGATTTCTCTCCTGTGTCAGATTCTGTTTATTTGAGGGCTCCATAAATGTTTTCTTTTAAAAGAGAAAGACATTTCCTTATAATATCACCCCAAAGGGGGAGGTGGTGACTCGGATCGAGGAGATGTGGAACAAGTGGAACAAATGGCCAAGTGAAGCAATTTGATTCTTACGTGGAGTATGGAAGTTGCTAACTGAGGACTGTTTTGGAGAACTTGGCTGGCCAGCATCTCTGGTATGTTTGGAAGCATCCTAAGGAGATATTTTTGTAAACTACTGGGATAAGGCAGTCTATTAAGGGTAATTTAATACTGCTGGGCAGTCACTTCAAGCCAGTGTATCTGTGGATAATGCTAAATTGACTGTAGCAAAGATAGGAAATTCACACCAGTTCCCCCACTGCAGCAAAGAAATTTTCCATCACACTCCCAAAGTCTAGCAGAAGCTTTCTGAAAACATGATGGTGATTCAGTCTCATGACACTTCACTTTCTCTTTTCTCTTCTTGAGAAACCAGACCAGACTTTGAATAGAAAGATTATTATTCCAGCCCTCAGAGGAGTCTCTGGCACATCATTACGTCTCACAAGGATATGTATTAGCTTGGAAAGACTGAAATATTAATAAGATTGGAAAGGGAGGGCTTTTGTGCTAATGCAGCTGTGCTCAGGCAGCTCTGCATCACTCTGCTATGGGCTTTTGTTTATTCTATCAATTTCTGTAGAAAATCCTGTGCAACCTTTAAAAATTCTTTTTGGAATTAAAATTTCTTGATGTAATTAAAGCAAAAATGCTGCAGAATTGGAGGGAATGTGTGTTATATTTTTATTTATTTCTTTTTTAAATGCCACATTTATGTTAAGTTTCCTCTGTGTCAGTACAAGGAGTTCAAGTGAAAGGGTTACACTCACCCTGGAGAGATAAGGCCAAATAAGGACAGGCTAAAACTCTTTATTGGAAGGCACCAGGGAGCAAAGCTCTTTTACTCCAGTGAGGATTTCAAGAGTTTTATATCTCAGCCATGACCTTTAAATGAAAGTGCTGGACTGACAGCAGGGAGCTGAGAGGGGATTGTGTTCTCAGTGACGTCTGGGGGGTGTGTGTGGGAACAGCCCTGATGCTGCCTCTGTGCTGCAGTCAGTGTTGTCCCAAAAATGGGTTGTACCCAGAGTGCAAGAATATAAGTAGATAGATAAAGATAGATAGATAGATAGATAGATAGATAGATAGATAGATAGATAGATAGATAGATAGATAGATAGATAGATAGATAGATAGATAGATAGATGGATAATACATTGATGAAGAAGAAATATTTGTTTACTCCCTGCTCAGAGATGTGTGCTGGGGTAAATCCACAGAGCAGCCCCCTCTCTGCATGCCACCTCCCCACTTTTACACCCTTCAAACAGTGACTGATCAACATCTCCCCTGCAGAGAACAATATTAAACTGCATTCATTGGCTAAATATTTTCTCACCTTCATTTAAATAGTACTGACTTTAGCCTTCATGCTTTGTCTGGAAGGGGATTATGTGACTAAGGAGCATCTACAGCCAGTGGGTGTGAGCTTGGCTGTGACAATGGCTACAGGTTAGCACAAAAGTTCAACCCAAATTCTTGCTTGTTCTTATCAACAGCCTTTTCCTGCTTTATCTCCTTTCTTGGTGGATTTATGGTGCCATCCTCCTCCGCTTCTCACTTTTTTGGTAGATTTATGGCATTGTCTTGTTCTCAGGTGTCCTCACAAGGACCTTGACCCATGGTTCCGTATTTCTCTCCTGCAGAGAGAGCAATTTGATTTTTCTCTGTCTCACACACAACGAGAGGTCTGGGTACAACGTGTGTGGGCATGAGCCGACTCCAGAGCAGCTCACGTGCCAGGAATGACACACAGAAATCCACATCTCCCTGCCAGAACCACGCAGGGATTACTGATGGGCAGGTGTTGGACCTTCAGGGAAGTGCACCCACCCTTTGCCACACAACTGGCAGGATCTGAGCTCTCTGTTAAAGCAAGGATCCATCATTAACAGCTGACTGGGAGAGAAAAATAACCCATCAGTCGACTGATGCAGCTGTCAGCAAGGCAAACTTCTCTAGAAACCAGAGACGGGGTTTGTGAGGTTGAATGGGCTTAAATAATGTTTCCAAAAAGAGTTTTTTTTGTGAATTAAAGGAAATATTAATCAAAAATGTGTCTTATTTGTATTTTTTGTGAACTTATTTGTCTTATTTGGGGTTTTTTTGTGAATTTTTCTGATGTGAACTTTGAGACAATGTGTAATGCTTAATTTTGACAAAGTGGCCCATGAAGCATTATGATCTTTTGATCAATTTATGATCAAATTAATGATCTTTTACCACATACAGCCACCAAAGGAGGCCTGGAGGTACCTGAAGTGTGGCTGCCTGGCCTGTGAGCCCATTGGGATGGGCACACAAGGATTTTGCAGATTCAGAGCCCCACAGAGAGGTATTAGACCTACCCACATGAGTTGTGATCTCATGGGGTAATTTCAAGGAGTCTAGCTAAGGAATTGTAACTTCTTCTCTGATCTGGAGACTGTTTGGTAGGACTTTATATTAAATTTGGCTCAAAAATCAGCAAACTTGCCCATGTCAATGACCACAGAGAAGCAGCCCACAGACCCCCACAAACTGCATAGAAGGAGACAAAAACCTTTGATCTACAGCAAGACTAGGATTGTGGCAGTGACCTGAATTTTCTTCAACACAGAATCTAATTTTTTTCTACCCTTGTTTATTTAAATATGCTTAGTCATATGTCTGTGCTTATGGCAAGTGTTCTATTCACACTGATGTTGTCTGTGTTAAAATAAAGCTATTGGTTTTCCACCTTGCACATCCTGTTTTCAGTGCTTCTGGAGTTCTGCTGCAGAGTTTTGGATTCTTTTAATGGACAGATTTGGTGAAATTTCTGCAGCATTGACATGTGAAGCTGCCAGGGCTCCTCTTCTTTTCTGGCATAGCTCTAAAGCAGCTGACACCAAAGCAATTTCTCTATTTTCCCCTCTTGGCGCATCAATGAACAATCCCCATCATGCCCTTAAACATCTGCATCGTCATCTTCATGGTGGAGAAGGAGCAGCAAGGAGTGAAAGGTCTTTCTCAAGGCAGCAGAGACAAAGAAGACTTATAATCATTTCTATGGTCAATTTTTAATTTTTTATCTCTTTTTTATTTTAGGAGCAATGTCACTGGTTGTTAAGCTCTAACAGTTCCTATAAATGCCAGAGTTGCCATGGTGACAGTATGCTTTTACAAGCTTTCAGATTTAGCAGAATATATCTTTATTCATGATGTTTGGCTGCTCCTTTAGTCTCATAAAGCAGGCATTACCATTGATACCACCACTTCTGTATTCTATCACTATTTTGATTAGGCTTTGCAACCGAATGAGATGGTTGGATTTTTTGCTTTGCTTTTTTTATTTATTCTTGCTTTGGACAGGTTTTCTACAACTTGAAAATTATCCTTTTTTCTATAGAATCTCAATTTGAGGTTTTTGGAACATTTTTATTAATGCTTTCTAATCAATTTGGATAGATTAAAAAAAAATCTCACTTGTGCAAAATTTAACCACCTCAAAAAACATCTTGCTGGTATTTTCTGTGTTTTGTCTTTTATGGTGAACAGCAAAGTTGCATAACCAGAAAGCAGTGACCACAAAGCATTACTGTGCATGGGGCAGTTGTGTAAAAAAGAGATTCCTCCTCTGTTTACTATCTGGATTTCCTGATGCCAGATATCCAATGTGCCTGTGCACTGCACATTGCTGCTTTTCTTTCTTAAACATGATTGGCACAAAGCAACTTTTTTTCTCCTCTTACCCTGTCATTTCAGCGTGTTTTGCCTCAGGTAGAGTTTTATGTCTTAGCACTTTTTTTTTCCCTGTAGTTTTTTCTTCTGTTTAGGGTTCCAAGTTCTATCTGCCTGTTGCCAAAGCTTTTCTTCTCCCAGGAAGGGTCATTGTCAGATGTAATCAAGCAAGAAGGCATACTGCCATGGCCCAAGTAACAAAATATAAAATCAGAGCTTTAAATCTGTTGAGGAGCTGTGATTTTCATGTCATCTTTCATTTCCCCTGTAGTTTACAGGCTACCTGATCAAGATTATTATTTTTAGTCATTGTAGTTCTTACTGTAAACATGGAAAAATCACTTCCTTTAATGTGAAATCACATCCATTAATCCACCCTGAGTGAGTTTTGCACAAAAATGCAGCTTATTTCCCTGAGGTACTCTGGTGTGTTGGCCCTACATATCTCACTGGCAATTATTTTAATACAGTGTAAATTTACCGTATAATGCAATGCTCTCAGCTTTTCTGAGCTTCTCTCTGGACTGTATAGAAAATGGGTGTTATTAAAGTAGCATAATGCTTGTGTACAGATTAATGAAAATGAAAGGTTTGAGTTGAGCACAATATAAAGTTCTGGGGAATTTCAGTGATCGATGTGTGTGTTGCTGGTTACACAGCAGCAGGCACACAAATAATAAACAGAAGCACAATTTGCTAAATATATCCTCAAGATCAACACAGATGGAGAAACTTCTTGCCTGAAAGAAAAGGATAAAGCAGAAATGCCATCTACAGCAGTATATCAAGACCAGGATGTCTCCAATGTGTTTAGGAAATAATTATTTACAACTAAAATGTGGAGTAACAAGATTTCTAGTAGCCCAGGTACAGCATGTTTTGTCTCAGCTCTGAATACTTGTCCTTGTTAGGCTCCTTGTCAGACGCTTGGTACTGATATCCAAGATACAGAGTTCACACTCAAATTTTATAAACTGGGAGACAAAAATCTCCCTGTAGCACTTGTCACGGCCCATGTAACTCTCAGAGTAAAAAGTCCTTGCTCCTAATTCTCTTGGGAGGTGTCTGGGAAGTGTGTGTTATACTAGCATTACAAGGATGCATCAACATTAGAGGTGAATACAGGATTTTTTTTCTGTCTGCACATTAGTATCAGCATTAGTAGAGGTTGTCGATAAACACATCAAGTCACTCAGCTCACCAGATTTGCTCTCCCCAGTGCTGAGCAGAGAATTCTCCCTGGACCTGCATGAGGGCCCAGGATGTGCTTGGCTGCCTTCACCACAAGGGCACACTGCTGGCTTGATGGTTTTTTCTTCACAGCAACACTACTCAGTCATTCCAAGTGCATTTTCTTGCAATCACACTGGAAGCAGATCAGCTGCCTGAAGTCTGCCCTCACGGAGGTTAATTTCTGGGGGGTTTCTTTCACATGGGCCGATTTAATATAGTAGGGGGATTGTCTCTTTGAAATTTTCATCTGCAGATTTTCAAATTAAAAAAACAGAGAGCTGATTGCAGGTAGCCTAATTTTCTTGTTTTTTTCTTTTTGTGGAGAAGTATAAGAAGAATAATTTGATGATTGAGTAATGGAAGATAGGACAATAGGAAAATGATATATTTCCTTTTATTTAAAGCCCCTTTCAAATCCTCTTTTTAGTCATTATCTGTTCCAAACTCTACCCTGACAAAAAAAAAAAAAAAAAGAAAGAAAGAAAAAAAAGAAAAAAAAATCAGACAGAAATACAGGGCCAGAATAAAAAGCCCTTTTCTGCAATCAATTTCAATGGTTCCTTGGGCATGCAAGAATAGTTCTTTTCTTAATACTGGAAGGATACTGATCTACAGTTCACTTCCCCTTCATAAAGCCATCTGGTAAATTTTTTCAAATTACCTGAATTACTAACTATATTCCTCATACTACTATAGCTTATTACTTCTCCCTATACTCTGCCTGATGTGTTTAGACCATTTTGTCTCCAACAACATTAAAGCTATAAAATGCCAAGGTATTATGTAGCAACCCATGGCAGAACTGACCTTTTCCACAGCACAACAGGACAGTCTCCCATGTCCTGGTTTGATGAGTGTTGCCTCCACACCTTTTCATTTCAGGAGCCAGCTTTTGAGAGCAAGGATTAGTGACAAATCATTGTGGCTGCTGCAATGCAAACCCACCCAGAAGTAATAATGAAGCTGTTTTCCTCACTCTGTCTGATATCTATTTCAAATACTGAGTATACCAGAGACTTTTGGACAGGTTTCCTGGTTTTATTTATCTAGATATAGGGTTTCAGCTCATCCACTCTGCTTACATTGTATTGCTTTAGGTCAGGTCCACATACCTCAGTTTTTAGAGAACTCATGTTTTTTCTTTTCCCTATACAGATCCCCAGTATTCTTTTCCTTTGTTTTTTTTTTCTTCCTCTCTTGTTGCAGAGAAAACAAGAACATATAGAAATATTTTTTTAAAAGCTGTCATTTTCTGTTATTTTTCTTTCAGCAATTTGGAATAGGATGGGAAGAGAAAGAGGTGCCTATTTCTCAAACCATTCCCAAATTCGAGAGCAGGGTCAAAGGAAGTTGTCTCAGTTAGGACTCACTTCTGTCTCATTACTTGTGAAAAGTAATTATTTCTCTGGGAAAGTTATTTTGCAATCTATAAGCCCTCCATAGAAAAGAAAATCTCATATCAGTAGAATGATGATACAGGAAGATGAATAGCCAAACAAATACACTGCAAAGCAGAAGTTGCTAAGAGAATGTTGTTTGTTCATGACGTGTGAGCTGTTGATGTATGTAATTCAATTAAGTTTATTTTGTTTTTATTGATCCAGAACAATTTCATAGCTTTCAAATTGCAAAATCAAGACAAGCACGTAGGATCTGTACTTTGACTTTGCTTCTTCCAGGCCCACATCTGATTTTCACTGGTACATTATGGGTAGAGTAAATTCACCTAAGGTCAGTTCTGTGCAGCTGAGTCTGAGTATCCTCAGCTTCAGGCTCTGCCACACTGAATGCAAAATATGTTTTTAGAGATTGCAATCCCATTGGGGGTTGGGGGTGTGGAGGTGAGAGCACATAAGGGAATTTTCACAGAGTGGTTAGCAGACAAAATGCACCTCCTGCCCACTGAAACCCTGTCTCCTGTCGATTCAGAGCTGAACATGCTGGGCATTACAAACCCAAAAGTCATAGCATGTACAAAACCTAAGAGGGAACCTATGAAAGCACCACTTTTCTTTCAAATAGAATTGCCTGCCTTCTCAAAAATGGTCAAGAGTTGCTCTTAGTAGTGCCAAAATGTTTATCATGGAGGGCTTTTGTATGGTGAGGCAACCAGTGTGTTTTCTACTGAGGTTATCACAGAGATGTGATCACTGACACTCTTCTTTTTGTCCACACATCTGTTCCTTTGGATTGTGCACAATAAAACAAAATTTGACTCTGTGCTCGATGAAGAATCCAAGGACAGTACAAACTGATGGCTTGCAACAATGGGTGCTTGATAATTAAAACTAGGGTTTTGTGTAACTTGGAAGAAGTTGAGCGCTATTGTTAGGACAAAAAAACATTTCTTCCAACTTTAAAGACCAGATCAAGCAAGCTCTTTTGCACCTTGTAAAATGTAAAGAAGCAATTACTTGGTTGTTTGTTTTTACTAGCTGTATATAAATAAACTGCAGACAGGTTCATAGATCTACCAGAGAGTGACACACAGTACAAACTGCCAACTTAAGTCAAAATCTATCAGAAGCAGCATGAATCAAAAAGAGAAATACTTTGGGAAAGAAACAAAAAACCTAATCTGGCATGTGCATGTAGCAATGATAAAAACAGAGCCAGAGGCAAATACTGACTCTTGTGCTCTGCATACAGTGTTCATCACAGAGGGGTGAAGTGGCAGGGAGCAACTGCAGACATTCAGTGTGAGACCCTAACCCAGAAAAAGTGAACCAGTTTGCTCTTATCTGACCTAAGCCTGCAGGAACATAGAGCTGCCCTTGATGCTTCATTGCAATGCTAAATTGAATGTAAGATGAAAAAAACCTAAAAAATTAAAGAAGCAGCTATTTCTATTTTGTCTTTAATTAGTGGACTTAATCCAGATGCAGCAGAGACCCTTTCAGGCAATTCATCTGCATCTTTCAGTATGCCAGTAAAAATCATACAGGGAAAAAAGCTCATCATTTGTGGAAATTGTTCTTGTCTAACATACCAAGAGCTATTCAGTTCAGAGTACAGCTTGTTTTTCCTCTGACCCTCTTCTGATGCATCACCCTTATTTATCATATCTGGTTCAGCTGAAGTACAGTATAAAATTAACTCCAAGCTGAACATTTTCTACTGTAATAATTCTGCCTGGAAAGTGTGTGGGGCAGATGAAAAGCATTCTGTGTGATCAGCCACAATGAGACATTTCAGGTGGCTCAGATGGGATGGTCATGGCTTGAACGTGAAGTGTTCATTTATCCCTGGGGTTTCTGCTGATGGACTGGCAGCAGGAGAGTCTCAGCTCCTTCACCATTAGATGACTCTGTTTGATTATACAGTTTTCAGAAGACTTTTAAGAAGATCTGTCATAAAAATAAAGCCAAATTGGTCAAAGCCCTTGGGAGAGAAGAATGGCCTGGAAGGATGATGGGAAAAATGGATTTTTTTCATACTGTATTGATAACCTATTTATGTCCCAAAAGCTGGTAGCTCCACAATGTAAGCAGGATAATAACTGTGACCTTTTGTGAGTACTTGTATGAACATTGATTTAATTTCTGCATGTGAGGTTTTAAAAACTGTAATAAAGTGTTTAGTTAGTGAAGTGTTTTTTCTCCTCCGCTCCCACTAAAAATAGAATTAAATCTGTGTATTACAAGTAATGGGCAGACATACTGCAGTACTTGAAGTGTTTACTATAATTTCCCTATAAGTATTAAACTTTTGGTAACCTCATTATTAGTAATATTCAGGCAGTTACTTTGAGTTATTTTGTATACCCAAGAATCTGCTTTTTCCTACTTTTAAAAAGTTATAAATAAACAGATCTTTTGACATTCATGGTAACTTGGAAAACAAGATGTAAAAATTTCCAGTGTATCTGATCCATTTATCTACTTCATCTTGTGCTGTAGATTTAATTCATGTGTTTCTTCTCCACATTATAATGATAATAATTGACATCTGCAAGATATGAGGGTGCTAGATATACCCATAATAATCAGATAATGTAAAATTGAAACTGAAATTAACCAATAAGCTCAGTGAGGGGAGTTTTGTGTTATTAATGTCTATATTTAGAATATTGTATAAGGACTGAAAAATATAATCACTAGCCTATAAATTTGGTAAGTTGCCCAACTTTCAGTCATCACAATGCTAGATTTAAAAATTTTACAAATTATTCTGACTTTGGGACTATATTTGGGATTGCAGCAGGCTTTGATAAAACCAAATACACAGTGTTAACATATGTGAGACTGCTTCAACTATTTCCCAGCTGATTCCTGAGGAAGTGCTCACCTCACTTGGTATAAATGTCAGAGACTGTTCTGTGACCTTGTTATGACATGGCTGACTCCTTACCAGGATATATAAACAACTCAAGATTTATCCTCTAGAGCCAGAAGTATTTTAAGACATATATTTGGATCCCTGCTGGCTTCCCTTTTCTTTTCTACCACAACATCTGGCTAAGGAGTTCCTGAGCCTGCTTTTTAATGCTTACCACAGTTCGAACTGAACCTGAGGTGGATAACATTGCTTATGTAAGACTTGTTTTGCATCTTCCCAATAGTGTGACCCACTGGTGTCAACTCTGGTGGACAGAAATGCAGCTAGACTGGCTCGATTTCTCCACAGCTCTTTAGAGCCCCGAGGAGCAGTTTTATCTGTCAGTAGCTGACACATCCTATGCAACGCTGCATCAGCTGTGCCAGGCACACACCTTCCTCTCGAGGCTATGAGGAAAATGCTGAGAGCCTGCACGCCTGCTTAATCCTCCTGAGCCCAGGAAGCGCCATGAATCAAACATGTCAGGCCTGGATCAGGCCCAGGAGGCTCACAGTTGTTATCACAGTCATGCTCCTCAGTGCCCATTGCTAGTGGAAGGATGAGCTTGAAAACAAGGCCCAGAGAGTGGGAGGGAAGGCCTGCAGGGACAGGTCAGGATTACTCAGGTGGGGACTGAGCAAAGGCAGACCAAGTGCAGTTCAACAAGGGAAGGTTTGGGATTGTGCCCCTGGGATGGTGCAAGCCCGGATGCATGAACAGACTGGGGAATGAGAGGCTGGGAAGCAGTGCCAGGGAAAGGGACAGGGGTTCTGGTTGGTGGCAGTGCCCTGGAGCCAGCAGGGACATCCCTGTCCTGGGGACACCAGGCCCAGCATGGCCGGCCGGGCATTGTCCTGCTCTGCTCTGGGCCGGGGCGGCCTCACCTGGAATATTGGTGCAGTTCCAGCACCACAACATTAAAAAGGCATTAAACTGTCAGAGTGTGCAAAGGAGGCCATGGGGATGGTGCAGGGCCTTGAGGGGAAGCTCCATGAGGAGCAGCTGAGGGCACTGGGTCTGTTGAGATGGAGGAGAGTGAGGGGAGGCCTCAGTGCAGCTCTGCAGCTTCCTCATGAGGGGAACAGGAGGGGCAGGCACTGATCTGTGCTCTGTGGTGACCAAGGAATAGCCGAAGTTGTGTCAGGAAAAGTTTAGATTGGATATTAGGAGAAGGTTCTTCCCCCAGAGGGTGTTTGGCCACTGGAACAGGCTCCCCAGGGAAGTGGTCCCAGCACCAGTCTGACACGAGTTCAAGAAGCTTCTGCACAATGTTTTTGGGCACGTGGGGATTCTTGGGGATGCAGGGTCAGGAGCTGGACTCAAGGATCCTTGTGGCTCTCCTCCAACCCAGTATATTCTGTGGTTCTGTGACAGGACACCAAAGCAGCCAGGAGGACAAGGCAGGCACTTCACTCCTGCCACTGACCTCAGGAGGGAGGAGAGCTGTGCCGTGGAAAATAGCTTTGGTTCAGCACTTTCTCTGAACATTCATTTCCTGTAATCGGAGTTCATGCTGGGCTTTCTATTGTCTTTTTAAGCTTTATTGAGGATGAGGTAAAACAAAATTCTTGAAGGGGAACCTTGGTGTCAGGGACAAAGGTAGCTGCTGCAACAGTTAAGTACACTGTCCAGGATGGTAGGGTTGTATATGTGCTATTACTGGGAGATTTCTCCTCATGATCTCCCTGGTTTTCAGCCTCTCCTTACAGTGTAAAACAAATCATGGCACATCTGGACTGCAGCTATAGGCTATTTAATGCTCCCATACAGATAGAATTTCTTTGCCAGCTTTTGACATTTACAAGACTAACTAAACTTCAGTCTTTCCTGAGCAGAAAATTCCATATTCAAGCCCAAACTATTACATCAGAAGTGTGGCAATTTCAGTAAATGCAGTAAATCTGGCTTTATTTACCATTCAGTTCAAGGTTTCGATAATGAATGAGACCAAAAAAAAAATATACTGGTGTAAACTGGTGCAGTTGCTTACCAGAGTAACTCTGACCTAAATTACTCTTGGCAGTAGGCTGAACATGGAAGGGATGTAGGAAAAAGTCTTTGGCTCATGCAGATTGGTTTGATCACCCTTCCTGGCAGTCCTACTCATGTAGTGATGATAAAGGTGGCTTAGTTCATCATTAATTAATGAATTAAAATATAATGATAATCATGTCAGTTACACTTCAGAAACATGTATTTCTGCTAAAGAGTGAAAAGCTGACCACTTAGGCTATGGAAGAGTTGCATGGCAGTGTGCAAAGCCAATTTGTGTGTGGTGGCAGCAGGCTGCTTGATTTGAAACCACACATTTTACTGGGTGCAAAATGTAAGGAGCAGTACATGATTGCCACAGGTCTCTCCCTGACTGGGTAGTGTGTACTGGATCTCCCTGAAGAGGCCCTCTGCTCAAAGATGCTTTTAGGAATAGGGTTAATTCTCTGTCATGAGAAAAAAATGCAACAGAAAGACAGGGAAGCATAGCCAGAAAGAAAGAAACGAGAAATTATCAATTTCACACATACTAACAGAAGTATGACATGCCCACACACAAAAAAACCAAGAGTGAGGAGTAACAGAGCAACCTCAACAAGAAGAAACCACATGAAACCACGCGGTTACACTGAGAGATCTCCTCCATCACTGAAAAAAAATTTACTTTTGATTACCAGAAACCTGCCAGTGCCTAAGCAGCATTTTAAGCTCCACCTGCTCTTGTAAAATGGAAGCTCAGCATAAGTAGAGTTGCTGGTTATTTATATTTTTGATAAAAAACTGCAAGGTACTGAAGTGACAGAAGTCCTGCACTGTCTCGTGTAGAACAGGCTGTTTTAGAAAGAATAGAGGTTGCTTCCTATTTCTTTGGGTGTATCCTTTCAGTGGAGGAGAGACTGTTTCCTGCTCTTTTTGTTACAGAAGAGTTTAAGCTAACCAAGCACTCTTTAGAGTGTATACCAGCTTTTAAAACACAAGCCTGTGAGATTGTTAGATGTTTTTCATACCACAGATGGTTATTTGGATTGGGTTTTGTGGGGTTTTCTTCTGTGGTAGCAGTTTCTGGCACACCCTGTCTGCAGTGGTGATGACAGAGAATGCACAAGGTGCACAACACTGCCTGTGCCATGTTAGTAAGAAGGGATGCTAAGCCTCTTACATTAAAGGTTTATCTTAAGGAAAAGTTCCCACTGGGAGTTAGGAACTGCCACCCAACCACTTTATGACATCAGTAAGTGCATTTTCTTCCCTGCAAACATTTTATCTCAAGTGGCACATCTTGGAATTAGAGACTCATGGAATTGTCAAGATTGGAAAAGACCATTAACTCAGCATTACCATTTTCACCACTAAATTGTATCCGCAAGTGCCCCATCTATGTGTTTTAAACATTTCCAGAAATGGTGATTCCCCAGGCAGCATGTTCCAATGCCTCACCACACTTTCAGCAAAGAAATTTCCCCTAATTATCCAATCTAAACCTGCCCTGGCCCAGCCTGAGGCCGTTCCCTCTGCTCCTGTCCCTGTTCCTGGAGCACAGCCCGACCCCCCGGCTGTGCCCTCCTGGCAGGAGCTGTGCAGAGCCACAAGGGCCCCCTGAGCCTCCTTTGCTCCAGGCTGAGCCCCTTCCCAGCTCCCCCAGCCCCTCCCGGGGCTCCATTCCCTTCCCAGCTCCGTTCCCTGCCCTGGCCACGCTGCAGCCCCTCCATTCCCCGTGTGAGGGCCCAGAGGTGCCGCAGCCCTCGAGGTGTGGCCTCAGCAGGGCCGGCACAGGGCCGGGCCCTGCCCCGCTCCTGCCGCCGCGCCAATCCCCTCACCCTGGTCCTCAATGAAGGAATTAAACAGGGCTGGCCCAAGTACAAACTCCGGAGGAGCCCCAGGGGTGCCCAGTCCCTGCTGGATGTCGCTCAGCTCCCCACCACTCTCCCGCCCAACCATCCAGATAGTTCTTTACCCAGAGAACACTTGAGCTCTCCAAGTCATGAGCAGCCAATTTCTCCATAAGAATCCTGTGGGAAAAGGTGCCAAAGACTTTAATAAAACCTCCAGAGCCTCTCCCTCACCGCCTAGGTGGATCATATTGTCATAGGAGACCAGATGAGTTGAGCAGGACCCACCTGCCATAAATCCAAGCTGTCTGGGCCTCATCCCCTGGTTGGCCTGCCTATGTTAGCACTCAAGCTGATTTTAGCAGCCGCTAGTCAGAAAAGTGTTAAAAGACAGACCCAGGTGACACAAAGGGTTTTTAATAAAAAACAAAGCATGCTCAAATAGAGGGTAAGATACGCCATTATCCAGCTGGGAGGAAGGGAGATGTGTGGGTGGCAGGGAAACACTGACTGACTGACTGACTGACCCCATGTGAGGTTCCCCAGAGCTGGGAGAGTTTCTGTGAGATGATGAGGGTTAGTTAGGAAATCTGAGAGAAGGGCATAAGAAGGAAGTATCCTCTAGTAAACTGGAGGATATGAGAGCTCACCACCACTGCTGCAATGGGCTGTGGCTGGCCAAAGTCTTTGACTCACAGCAGAATTGCTGTTTTTAAACTGGGACAACATCAGATGTCTCTGACTCTTAGCAGAACATCTTTAATCCTGGAAGGACAGAGGGAAACATGGATGGCATGGGCAGATACCTGCGTGTAAACTGAAATTTTGGGTGGTCTGGTTCTTTGTTCATGGAACTACCCACTCAAAGTAGGCAGTTGAGGAGAAGAAAAGTTGTTTTGGGATGTTCACTGCTTTTAAGAGAGAATCTTCTTAAGACATGCAGAAGTGGTTTACAGTTGCTTGGTTGTTTGATTTTTTTTTTCCATAACATCAACAGAAGAGGCTCTAGGAGAAATTACAGTCCCAAATTTGCTGCAGCTTAAGGGTGATGAAGGTCACAGAAAATGGTGCCTTGTGGTAGAGACCAGTCAAGGCCCAGCTCTTGGAAGAAAAACGCTCTGGGGTCTTGAGATCTGGTGGGGTTTGCATGGTGTTAGGACACTGCATGTATGAAGGAAGACACCAAACTGAATATAGAGATCCCGTGGGATATGTACCACTAAACAGAACCAGGCTTTGCCCAGCTGGAGATGAAAAGTACTGCCCTATATCTCACAAACTCTTACAAAAAGTCTGCTGTGCTCTAAGTCTACGTACAGCTAGAGCTGGTAGAGCTGATCTGCTGACTGCCTCACTGGGACCTGTGTTTGGCTGTTCTTTTGCCTAATCATTTCAGGTTTGTTTGCCGCCCACTTCTGTGTGCTTCACACTTAATTTACAAGTGGCTAAAAGCCAGTTCCTGTGAGAACTTAGTCCCTTTGCAGACGTTGTCAATTATTTATGCCTTTCTTCAACAGTGAGTCTATTGTTCTTTTGCCCTGTCTGCAATGAATCCTTGTCTCCTCTGTGTGAGGAGTATTCTCTGTTATACAAGGATGCTCCATTATTTTTTTGCAATAGCTGGTCTCAAATTACCACGAAGCTAGACAGTTTTTGTAGGTGATGATTTAAAGAGATATTATTTGGAGCACACAACTATGATGCAGTGGGCAGAGTAATAACTTTTACAGGAAAGAACGTACATGGGGGAAAGGAGTGACTGATGCCCCACTAAGCTGCAAACAGTTGCTAGATTATTCATAGAAAATGAATATAGTGGTGCAAATCCCAGTTGTTTTAGGGATAGAAATGATGAATCTGTTTTCTGTATGCAGTAGCTGTTTTCACTTATCCTCATAATATTCTCCACAGGTGACTAGGTCTCTACCTTTCTTAATTGCTTTAATTAATGTGTTTTCCTTCCCCTGTCTTGAAAAATGTTGAGTTTTGTTAAGCATGAGGCCATTCTGCCTATGCCTACTAGCAGACAAGTTTATTATTGATCACACATGGTGCTTCTGCTGTGCCTTTTTCTCAGAATTGTCTGTTGAGATTTTTGCTTGATCCTGTTCAGCATTGATTGCTACAGTGTGCTCCAGTTAAATGTAGAACATTCCTCTTAGCTGTTGTATTACAACTTCTCCCATTTCATTCTTCTTTCAAAATAGTTCTTTTAGTCTTACCTGTCTCATTCAATCTGGTTTCCTTGCTTGTCTTCAGATAACTTCCCTCAGCTGCTTTTTAGCTTTTGTTACAATTTCTATGAAATGTCTTCTTTGTGATTGAAACATTTATGCAAATTCTCTACTCTGTTCACATTGAGTCCTTATCTAACCAAACCATCCTTCCTTCTCTTGTCTTTCTCAGACTGAAAACTGAGGGAGAAAAAAACTTAACAGGACATCCGTTTTTTCACAAAGGATGAAAAAAAAAAAAAGGAAAAAATCAATGCATGTCCTACTGGACAATGCTGAAGGTCATCCTAAGAGAGCTTTAGGCAAGGAATAGTGATACAGATGGCAGAAAGTACAACAGGATGGTAAAGGGGCACAAATATATTTTAAGTCAAATGTTATCTTTCCCTTTACATTCTTAATTTTATTTAGTGAACTATTTGTAGTTATCTAACCATTTCTAGCAGAGAACCTTGTATTTGATGAATTCTGCATATTCTTCAAGGCAGTGTGCTCTGTATGGGTCTCTTGCTGGCTACGCCTTCTGTCTTTAAATCTCTAAAATTAATTATGAGACCATCCTTTTTCTGCAGCTATTACTAAGTTAAGTGAGTCTTACAGAGATAAAGCAGAAGGGGAAAATCATTATTTTGTCCACAGTCATCAAAACCAGGCAGAATTTTTGGCACATATGTATACACATGCTTAATAATAGAGTTTGGGGGGGGAAGTATGGTTCTTGCAGCTTTTGAAGCCAGTAAAATTGTCCCAGAAGCAAACTTGGTTCAATCCTAGTGTGGCTAAGATGGAAATTCTCCATCCTAGCATTCTCAGTTTGCTTATTTTGCCACGTGGAGGGATGAAACTGGTGAATTTGAGTAAGGATATATATGGGTTAGGTACCTTGGCCTTCTTCTGTGCCAAAGCACAAAATTAAAATGAAGAGTCAAAGCACCTTGGAGTAAAAAAACAATCAGAAATCATGTTGGGATTCTTCTCTAAGAGTTTGACTATTTATTTCTCAAGATTGGCATATGGGTGGACAAACTTAAAAATCTCTGCTCTGTTTGCAAAAAACAGGTGACAATTTTGAATTACAGTGTCCCTACATATACAACCTGGTGTAGCAGAACCCATAACTTTCTAAACACTTCAATATTTTTTTACTTTCTAAAAGCAGTGATGCTTGACTGCAATATAATTCCTTCTGGGACCTCTGCCTGTTGAAATTAGCAACAGTTTTTGGTGATTTCTTTTAACCTTCATGCAGGGTGGTTCTCTCACTGCCCATCTATGGGCCTGTAATGTGTTGGTGCTTTGCAAAGGTGTGTTTACAGTTTTCATAAATACACTTGTTAGTGAAATGGAAGAGCAGTGACTGCTCTTCAGCTGTGTCTGAATAGGAGACTGTTCATAGGAAAAACCTTGCCCACTGGTGAAATTACTGTGTCAAAAATGTTTTCAAAGGTTGAAAAGGCACTAATATCAGTGCTGTAAAAGCACTGATACTGATGTATGGTATTTTCTTGCCCACAGCCAATGAATTTTGAACTTTCTGTGGTAGGCTTAGTCTGTTTTGCAGCTGTAAACTGTTGTTTTTTAGCTGCTGAAAACCTCATAGTGAAAAGTTCATGACGTGATGACATTAAAAAAAGAGGAAGGAGGTGAGTGTTGCTTTGTCCTAAGTAAGTGAATCAGAAAGTTTCTTCTTCTGCATCACTAGATTTTAGTGGTTTTATTACTTTATTTCTTTCTAGTCATTTAGGAAACTTGGCTATGAAAACAAGGAATTTAAAAGCTGTGATGTTTTTTCCCTATAATCTGGGTAAAAGCACTGATCCTTTTTAGCTCAGACTGTATATTTGCTTCAACTGCCGTAAAAAGAAGCCTGCATGCTAGGAACCTTGAGATTCCTGTGTTACAGGAGGTCAGGAAAGCAAAGTGACCAAAAGAACTCCAGACTCAGACACTAGCTCTTCATAAAATTATATAAATTGCCCAGGTTTCATGCATCTTCTGTTATGTAATTCTCTGTTTTGAAAATGAACTTCAGCCTTGTTGCCTTGAATCTGGGGGAAGAAAACATTAATTAGCAAGAACAATGTAGTACAGTTTAACAATGTAGAAGTCAGTGAGGTATTAATTCATTGAAATCCAAACAAAACCCCTGTAAAGTCAACCAAAAAGGGGTGGAAATGGGTGGGAAAGGGTGGAAAACAAGGCAATTATTTATTCTTATAATTTGCAGTGAAGACATGGAAAAATACCATGCCCAGCACACGCACTCAGCAGAAATCTCTCTTTAGAGAGAGACACAGGGGAAAAAATGTTGTCTGCTGAGCTAACACATTGCTTAATCAAGATTTCACAAGCAGAATTCCTCCTTGCCACTTGGAGAGCGATTAAATTTTGGCTGAACACATCTGACTGTTGTAGAAACCTAAGCTAAGAAACTAAGCTTCTGCAATTATGTGACCTGTCTCTCTTGGTTGTTAAGACATTTTAAGCTTTCCATGGATTTCAAAATGGGGACAAGAATCTCATCGATGAGTTTCCACATAGGCAGAAGGTAGAAGAAAGCAAGCATGCTAATTATGATATCCCATTTAACACCACATCAATTTGAGTTATTTTCTACATAGCCATCAGCAAGAGTTAATCACAGGTATGTCCATCAGAGAGATGTAGATCATTTAGATCAACACTTCCTTACTGTCTTTTCATCTGGGAAGGGAAGTCTCTGAAGGCAAAAAAATAAAATAATCAGAAAATGCTGGTGGGCAGTAGAGAGTTATGAGTTGGAATTCCTGAGGTACAAGTAAAAAGGAGAAGTAATGATGGCTCACTTAGTTTTGCTGTCTCAAAGACACATCTATTAAACTCAGTTTTTTGTGTGTAAAAACAATTTACAGATGTCTTTGTAGGTTTTAAACTGCTAAAAGTACTTTAAACCTGACTTTGGAGTCACTTTTGGCCTATTTGATCTCATTAAATTATGACCCACAGCCCATGTGTTCTCAGCTGGAGCCTCCTCAGTGAAAACAGACAGCACTGGAAGATCAAAATTAAGAAATAATGAGTTTCACTCATGACAGAAATCCTAGCAATTGTCCTTTATTTTCTAGGTTCACAGAGAAAATTTGCACTCTCTCTCTAAATCAAGTGGGAAGGGGAGCACTTTGAAAACAGTCAGTTTCTCATTGCTAACATCATAAATAACAGCAAAAATGAAAGTTCTTTAGCCTTTGCTCATATATCACCTGTAGAAACATAACCCGAGCTTAAGAAAATACCTGGATTAATTAATTAGAGAAATAGAATTCATTTATTGGAAAAACGAACTAGGGTATACAGCCCTGAGCAACACATTTGTCAGACACAAAATTAATTAATATAGCCATAATTTTTGAGAATAAAAGAGTCTGAGATGTAACTATTTCATTAATGTTCCGGACCTAAAACTGCAGATGCTCAGAATGGATTCCATAGCAGGTTAGCTGTTTTTCTAATATTTAAAAGTACAGCTTCCAGTGAAGTCAGTGAAACTCTTTAGTTACTTCAACCATATCTGTACTCTTCATGAATTTTTGGATTTTCCTGTGTCATTTTTTATTTGGGAGGTCAAGATAAATTTTGCGTGCATCTTGATTTATGTGCTCAAGTATAGTTTAGATGTGTAAGCAAAATCTGAAAGTTTCCATTGTCTCTCAGCCATCTCTCTGTGTTTAGTCAGAGGAAGCTAAATAATCCAGATTTTACAGTACTGCTGTAATTTTGTAGTAGTGCTCATTGTGCTGATTCAAACACAGCAAGGTTGGAAAAAAACATGTTTGTAAGCTAATATGTTGTAAGTAAATATGTTTGTAATGTAATAGGGCTAATAGTGAACTTTCTGTGAAAAAGTTTCATCAGAGATGCTAAAGAGACTTGATGGATGATGCTTCTAGGCTCTAAATGCCATTTACAATGCCAGTCTTGAGCTTACAGCTGATCTGCTTGTCTCCTGTGAGCCACAGATTGTGCCAGTATGTCACAGATACCATCTCATGTCAGAGCTGGGATCATTATTGGCTCTTGTCAGGTGGTTTGCATCTCGTGTCCCTGATAAGTGAAAGGGCTTATCAGTTCTGGTAGCATTCTCTTGATAGAAATTGATCAAAACACTGTGAATAGTGGGTGCTGCTTTGGACATTTGGGATCTATTTTAGAGCATCATGATGATCAGCTCGGGCAGACCACTAAAACTTTTGTGAGAGGACATTCCTGAAGGAAAACTTCCCTTCCTTTCTGTGGAAGTGGAGCTATAACTGCACCGAAAGACTCTTTGGTATGACAGTAAAGATACACCAGAATCCCCCAGACAAGCTTGGAACAAGCATAAAAAGGTGCCAGAGGAAAGCAGGGATAATAAATATTGAAAGCTCTGACATCTGCAGCTCATTGTGTCCCATGAAAACAAGGCTAATCTCTTCACCAGAGAAGCCACAAAAACTGGATTCCAGCGTGTTGAATTGATGGGAGATTTCATCACTGCATTCACTGGGAAGAACAATATTGCTGAGGGCTTGCAGTCTGTTAGCATCCCTCTGTTTCTGTCCAAATGTGCTTGGTGGAGCTCAGGTGATATGGGCAGGCATAAGGAATATTCCAAGGGGCATGTGGGCTTGCAGCCTCAAGTGGAAAAGTTAAGACTTTACTGTCTCTGCCAGGATTTTGATAAGTGACTCACCTCAGGAGAGCCTGAGGGCACGGTAAAGTCTTCTGTTGCAAGTTTACAGTTACATCTTGTTGAACATCAAAAATATTAGACACCAATTTTGCCTCATCTATGGATTTTTAGTGATGCTACTGAATTAGTAATAAATTAATAAACCCACGTGAATTCTCTGTGGGTTTTGAATCCCTTTTGTGTAGGATTCATAGAATCCTTTGATGGAACAGAGGCTCTGTGCACTCATACTGCTGTATGTTGTTTGATTTCAAGGCTATGAATTTGTCAGCCTGTTTATTAAATGTCAAAAAGTGCCTCATGAAATAGTTTTCTTAATATGCTGTCACTTCAGATTCCTGACAGAAATTATGAGACTGTGGGAGGGAAGTCTATTATCTCACAATTCACCTTTGTTTGGCAATGTCAGTGTTGATCCATCACAGAATACTTATTTTGAAACCCTGAGGTTTTTGAAAAGCATAATCAATTTCAAAATGCTGGGTACTCAGCAGTTTTCTAGGTTGTGATATCTTTTACTTGATTTTTTAACAAACTGCACTTCTACCTATGACTTATGAAATGTGAAAATCATTTTGATTTTCTGGGAATTTGGAAGACTGGGATACCCTTATGTAGGACTTCAAACCCAGTCGATTCAAAATTATAGATAACGATATGACGTTGCAAGTGCAAAATTTAAATTTGGAGCCTGTGATCAAATCCAATTGCACAGAGAGACATTCCTTTCCAAATTTGGTTTCCATGTAGGCACTGTCCTGCTGAAAGTGAGCTGTGAATCTCCAGGGCCTCAGCAAACTCTGGCACTATGCCCTCCATTGCCACACTAATTATGACTTACTCCTTTTAGTATTCATTTGTGTCATGTTTAACATAGGTGTGGCATGTAGGTCAGCAGAACTGCCTTGCTTGTGGGGCCCAGTAATATATTTTTTCCTCAAAAACAGCCTTTTGTTTGTTTGTTTGTTTGTTTTTTGTTTGTTTTTTAGGATAAACTGATTGCGTAAGATTTGTCTCAAAAATGGTGGGAAAACAACTTAACAGTAAGGTAAAATTTTGGGCTAGTCTTTTTCAGCCAGTAGCCAAACAATTTTTAAAAATATATTCAGGCAAGAGAGGTTTGAATTACTTATGAATGGTAAGAAATAGTTTTTCAAAGCAGAAAATATTAAGAAAAAAATACCACCATGCTCCCCAGTCCTATACTAAGTTAACACACATCTATAATATATTATTATTATATATATCTATAGTATTCATTTTGAGGAGGTAATATAACAGGGTTGAAATGAAAAATTTTATTTTGAATAAACATATATTGCCTTTTCATTCTGATCTGCTTTTAGAATTGTTGTGCTGCAGACCAGTGGCTGAATCAAATGGAAAGACACATGCCTCTGATCAGCCAAAAAGGAGGCTGCACTCATTAAATATTCAATTCCAAGTAGACTCTCCCCGAAAGCAAAATAATATAATACTGGAGCTGAATGTGTTCACCAGCTTTGCCAGCTATGAGTGAGTGTGGGCTGAATCATGACAGTTCTCCTCATTGTTATGAAAGCTCAAAACATTTCTGAAGAACTGTTTTCCGTCATGAAAATTGATGTTCCCTCAGTGTCTTCTGTTGGCAAACCATCACTTCTGGAGTATTGTTTCCCATGGGTTAAATTTTAAATAAATCATGACACTTTGTCAGCTGGCATCAGCCTTGCTTGCAGGGTGCTTGTTTGGAGCTGCATTTCTGACTCCTCATCCCTTTTCTCCCAGGTTTTTACCTGCAGGATGTACTCCACAGAGATGTGATGCCTCTTGTTTCTGCTCATCTTTCTGATTCATTTCCACCAAACAGAACAGAACTTGGTTTTTGTTACCTGGCAAGAACAAAAATATCTTTCCTTAACTGGCCTAGCTATTGTGATCATGTCCTTAGCAATGCATGGGAGATGGAGAGGAGCTGAGACATCTGTGAGGCTGAAAGCCACAGCCTGAAGTGATTCCCTCCTGCTTGTGAACAGATGGGAGGTGGTTTCTGTGCAGGCTCACAGAGCAAAGATTCACACAAGATGTCTAATATTAGAGAGCTTCTTTTAAAAATCATAGTTCTTTTTAAATCGTAATTCTCATAAAATCATTACTCTTTCAAATTCATAATCACATCTTCTTTTAAAATCTCAGTGACAACATAATTGTCCACAGTGGGATTGTGAGTGTATTTGCAGTGAGTGTAAAAATTGCACTATTTTGTGAGAAATAAAGCAGACTATTCACCTTCAGGAGCCACTTTGATTAGGAGAACAAGCACTGGGCATGGAAATAATATTTTAAATTTTTTTGTGTGTGTGTGTGTGTGTAGGGAAGGAATACTGAGGCTAATAGTGCAGTGAAAGACAGTTTTCTTGCTAAATGTTTCATTATTAAGAGGTAGAGCCTTGTTTTGGCTGCATAACAGTTGCTGTCTCTTCTTAGGGGCTGTCAAGAGATAAAAAACTGCCATGAGGCTCTAAAATTATATTGGAAGAAAAGGTGGTCTGTTAACCAGGCAGGTCTGGCAGCAGCAGCATGTTACAACCGTGGGAGCTGCAGTTCCAGTGTGGACAGGCTGTAGGTGACACCCACATCAAAAGGAAAGGAATTATAAAAGGGTGGAAAAAAGGGATTATAAAGTGGTTAAAGGGTGCGCTAACAATGATGCATCTACTCTAGTCACTAGAATTGGCACCCCTGCTAAGGGCATTGTGCATGAAAGATGTTGCTGATCAAATTGTTAGATATGGTTATTTTAAATAAATGTATAAATATAAATATATAAATATATAAAATATATAAATATATATTCACATTTATATTCACATTCATATTTATATTCACACTTACATCTACTTTATATTTACTGAATAGTTATATTCATAGTTATAGTTATAGTTACTTTATATTTATATTTTATTTTTTATTTTTATTTTTTATATATAGTTATATATTAAACCATAATTTTATATATAAGTATGTCTATATATAGTTATAATATAAAATAGCATAATTTTAATGTGCTGCAGAAGACCCAAGAGAGAAAGGATTATCCTAGACACCTCTGATGTACACACAAGGTGCTGTGCCGAAAATCAGTCTGGGCTAAACAGTTGGGCTTTAATTCCATTGGGTATTGCCATGCCATGAGGATCTGAGCACTCATAAAATGATTTTTCAAAGCATCCATTATGTTTCACATAATCTAAAATATCTTTCTAATAAAATAGATATTTACAATTTTTTTTCCCCTTTTGGTTGTGACACTGCAAAAGACCATTGGTTTTATGAGATATCTAGGTTTTTTTGAAACAGGCTGTGAGATTGTCCAGCTAACTGTGTGCTTTACCAAACCCATCCCACTGGGTGTAATATTTCTCATTTACCTCATGGGCAGAAGGCTTCTGTGACTGTAACTGTACTATTCTGGGACACAGAAGTTTTATTTTTAAATGCATATGAAAAGAAGTAGAACACTCTTTATAATTATCCCTTCAAAACCTGAAATTACATCTTTGTCAGCTTTCACTTTTCTTTCACAGGAGACACAAAAACAATCATTAAAACAATTTCCATGAGAAGATTACAATTCCTGGATTTAGTAACTGAATTTCAGGTGAGAAAAGAAATTACTTTCATGGTGATAGCAAAATGTAGAAATAGAACCAAAAAAATCTAAGTCCCTGAAATTTGGGTCAGCATAAGCAGAAATATAGAAGCCTCACAATCCTTAATTTAGTAGATGGGAGCATTTTATTTTAATTATTTTCTTGTGCTGTTTTGTACCAGTGTAAAATCAAGAATTGAGAACTCAGTAGGAAAATAACTTTTGGATCAAGACTATACATTTACATTACAGATTTTATAGAAAATGGGAATGTAAACATTTCATGCACAATTTTTATTTCTAATACTTCTCCCTTTTTTTGTTACTAATGCCCCCAGAATTGACATTCAGAAGAATTTTTTGAGAGGGGGGAATTATTTATGAATTAATTGCACAGTACTTACATGGCATGGTTTTGTTTAAAAACATATTCAAAGAGGTAAATTCTTGATATCTCTAAGGTATAATTGCAGTTCATATGAATTTGTTCATTCAGAGATGAGAAAATAACATGTTGAGGAAGTTTAGGATGTCTTTGTGGATTTCAATTTGTGAAGAGAAATTAAATAAATAAATTTAAATTAAATTTCCTCAGGCACCTCATTCATGCTTACACTGGGCACCACCAAGTGCAATATATATCTGAGTTCCTGTAGCATTATCTTGAGGGACAGTGTGGTTTTGGATTAACAAAATTTATTTGGATACAAAACCAGTGGAATGTGGCTGAGTGTTTGTGCAGATATATATATCTATATATATATAGATAGATATAGATATAGATATAGATATAGATATAGATATAGATATAGATATAGATATAGATATAGATATAGATATAGATATAGATATGTATTCACACACATAAATTACACTTTGGAATATGTAGTTCTGATTTAGGTAGAAATTTTGCCCTCTCTGAAAGCAATGGAGCTTTTTGTGTTGATTTCAAGAGAAGCAGAACTGAGTCCATCTAAACTAATATATCTCTTTACAATAGAGCATGTGGGAGTCTGTAGGGGTTTAGCAAGACAAAAAGGTTGACCAATTTGTAATGGTAAACAAGTATGATTTTAATTATCTGTTTGTTGAGGTTGTGGGCGGATATTTTGGTCTTGCATTCCTCCTTTTCTCTTCAGGCATTAGCCACATTTCAAAGGGGCTATTGTTTAAGTATATTCGTGATGCAGTTGCTGACAAAAGGAACGCTGTATTTCACTATTTCTGTGCTTATTTACACTCTATGTAAGCATATTTTCGTCCTAGCTGTGGCATGCCAGGTCAGTTAAATAGGAATTTCAGGGTCTGCCTGGAGGTGGAAAGCATAATGACCAATCATCATCCCGTGTGCCTTCCACTTGCTCTGGGAGCTCAATTGCACACTTAGTGCTGTGCTGTCATTGGCAGCTGCAAAGACAAAACCTCCCCCTCTCCCAGGCAATTCTACCCCCTCCCCCCAAAGCTGTGTAATTATTTATTGCAATTAAAACCTTGATCTGGGACTCCCAGTAAGGCCCAGGTTTTACCCAGGTTTCCTTAATGTGGAAACCCTAATGTGGTGACCAAATCCCAGGTACCTGTCTGTCTTAAAAATCTCTTATTCCAGAATGTAAAGAGAAGGGTAAATCTGTGCAAAAATTCAGTCCCACATTTGTGACTGGCCCTTTTAGGAGCTTTGGTTGGTGGGTGTTTACAGATATCCATATTTCAGGGAAAGTGCCAGGTGATTTTCTTTAAGCTTGGTCTGAGCTGTAGAGCAAGATTCTCTAAGGTTCTGTATCCCAGCCCCAGGTTTACCTTAAGTGCAATTGAGGCAGTCCAATTAAGCACAATTTAAGTGCATCTTTGTAGATCCTGGCAGCTTTTTAATGCATTGTATTTAGCATAATGGAACATTGTATAATTTCACCTCTTTAACCCGAGGGCTGCTTGAAGGAAAGAGAATTACTTTCACTGCAGCATCTGCCAAATTCTATTTGGGGAAAAGAACAGAGATCTGTGTGATGGCTCTAAATAGACCTTGGTGTTTACAAGCAAAGAGAATTCTGCTCCTGTCCACCACCTCTGTGTGGAGAGTAAACCCAGCTAAAGGAGCTCAGCAACCTCCTAGTTCCATACCACTTCTGCAGTAATTAAAGTAGCTTACAAATAATTTCCTTAGTACCTTCTCTTGTAGGAGGTCTGCCACAGTACATGGAGCATATTTGTGAGAGAGGAAAATACTTACCATGCCCTGGTAATTAAATTAAACAGGAATTAAATGTCTGCAAGGTGCTGCAAAGATGCCACTGCTATTCTTGTTTTTGAAAGGGAAAGATGGGGCTATATATGATCTGCTGTCTTCCTGCAAGACATGGATCAATCCAGTACTGGGAATATGTATTTTGATTAGCACTAAGGGCATTTTGGTTGTTGTAGAAGAGATTTTGAGGACTAGATTTTTAATTGGACACATTTAACTCCTTCCTTTCTTACTATTGTCTTCCATTTCTCTTCTGAGAACATGATTTCATTTGAAATTTGTAGATTCTACATGAATAAAGAAAATGGCTTAATAACTTTGAAATAGTCCACACTGGCCAACTGTGCACAATATCATAAGGATGTGGGTTTTAGGAAACAAAACCGAAACTAAACAAATACAAATTTATGATGGAGGGAAGTGTATTATGGATTGATCACCTGCAAAAAGTCACAGTTTTAGCTTAAAATGATAAACTTATGTTGAGTACCTGAAAGGAAACTGTGACTCGTGCCTTAATGTGGAAATGAAACACAAGGAAAAATCAGTTTCGGGTGTGGAATATTTGCAAACTACCTGTTCACCCATTAACTGCACCAATTATACCCAAGAAAGAACTTGTCTCCTTTTAGCATTACTTTGATCAGGCTATAAATTTAAACAAGGGCCTGAAATCAAGCAAGTTCCCATGTCATATCCAGTTCCCTTGACTCACACCAGCACAATTATTCCTAAACTGCTAGGGACTTATTCAGAAGGCTCACAGAAGTGTGGTGGCTTGGAAGGTACTTTTTACAAACTGTGCCTCCAGCAAAAATGTCCCACTAACTTAACTTAATTTTTTATTGAAGATAAGAATAGTTTAGGTATAATCCTGCCTAGGGGCAGGGATAAAGGAAAAAAAACATCTCTCGAGGCCTTATTTTTACCTGTGATTCAGTTATTAAGATGTCCAGGTTTTACTGGAATTCAGTATGCATATTAAGATGCAAACAACCCAAAGCCTAAATGCTCATTTTACAGCAGCTCAGACTTTGAGGTGTTATTCACTCAGGTCTCAGAGGAAAATGGCAAGATGTGCTAGAGCAGTTCAAGTACACGTTGTGCAGATTCAGGGTTAATAGAGAACTACATTGATTTATTTTAAGAAAATATGAAAGAAAAATATGTTTAGGCTTTCCTATGACAGCATAAGAAACATTCAACAACGATTTTTTTTCCAGCTAAGGCATCCTGCTTCCAGTAATTCTGTTGGGGGAAATAAGTGCAAGGGGTAATATATCAGAGGAAAAATTCTGAGAAGGGTTGTGAAGTGTTCAACAAATTTGTTAATGTCTTGTTTAAATTAGCAACACTCCAGAGTCACTACTAAAATAACACAAACAGAAACAAAAAGCTGCATCCCTGGACTATGCTGACTTTCTGAGAGCAGTGTTGTGTTCTTGTTCCATTCTAAACTGATGCATCATTTAATTTTCTACCACCAAATAAAACAAAAAAACCCCAAAAAACCAACCAACCAACCAAACAAACAAACAAAAAAAACCCCGAACAACCAACAACACAAAAAAACCCCACCCCTAGTTAATAAGTCACAGGCAATCTGCAGCAGAGCTTTTGCAGGATTACAGTCTTCAAAAACTCTCAGCCAGAGAGTGCTTCATAAGGTTAGAATAAATTAACACAGCCAGTATTTATGTAATGATTAGATAATGGATTGATAAGATTTGTGCTTGAAAGAGGAAGCAAGTCAGAGCATGCAAGTGGCTGCTGGAGCAGTAAATTTTTAGCAAACAGCCATGAGATGCAGCAATGTTCTGCTAAAGCCGTATGGTCGTTGAACCCCCAGAAGACCATGGGAAACAATATTTCACTGGCATTCATGCCAGTGCCACTCTATTGTCTTCAGATTTTCCCACAGACCATCAGCAGAGCAAAAAACCCTTAAAAGTTTCAAGATTTTTCTCTTCTTCTTTTCCCCACCAGCCCATTAGAGCAGTGAAAAGATGTCCAAGGAAGGCCTCTAAACCTAAGGGATGAAAAATCTTGGGAATAATTCTGAACTCCCCAAATGTGCAGCTGCTCTGAAAGCTTCTTCTTTTCTGGTTTGCTGAAAGCTGAACAGCTGTACTCTGAGGGACAATTAGGCCATGGAAACAAACTGTGGAGGCCTCTGTGCTCTCTGACCCTTTGATTCATTTGGGACATTTCAAGTCTTTATCTGAGCCTGAAATTTTAGATCAGAGTGTTTCTTTTACTTACTCCTTTCAGAGTGGTTACTGCTTTATGCATAGGCAAGACAAGTTTAGCTCATGTTCATGAATATGAAATATCACCTCATAGTGCCTTCACTCACCACCTTTTAATTTGGCATATGACCTTTCTAATAATTTATAATTAGGAAATAGTATCCTAGATACCTGAAGCGATCAGGCTACTCAACAATGGAAAAGAATTTGGTTGAGACTCTTTCTTTGGACTGCAAATGCTGCTGATCACATGACAATGAGTGTCTATAACTCTCATTTGATCTAAATTGAGTCAAGGTTGATTCTAGCTTGGAAAGTAATTTTGGAGAAGCGATGGAATTATGCTGAAGAAAGATTCATCCTAATCCACCGCTCATAACAATTGGGTTTTTCAGGGCTGAACAGAGGCTGTAGGATTGCTTCAGATTTTGAAAGTGCATATTACATGAGGTGAAATATTTTCATCCACTTCAAAAGTGCCAAACCTGAATTTTCCTCTTGAATACTCAATGGGCTATTGCATGTAGGTATGAAGGGTAGCCTTACATTTTTATGCTGGAAGCTCAATTGCTAAATCAGGGTTGGCAGTTACTGTACATTGGCAGAGGTAATATTTTAAATTTTATAAAGTCACTGAAATTCCAGAAAACAACATGAATAAATTCTGATAGTCACTACAAATTGTCGGCCAAAACTTATTAAAAAATACCTAATTGGACTGACATGTGGAATTGACTTAGCTTTAAAAGCAGGGAGCTCATGGGATGGAGATTTGCTGCATTTTGGAGTCTTGTGCTCTATTCACGTAGTTAAGAATGGAAATGGTATTCAGCTGCTAAAGGAAAGTCCCCTCACTTAAAGCCATGTGGTCCTGGCAGGACACCTTTGTCCTGAAGAGTGATCCTGCCCTTCTCCAACATGGATAACAAGTCCAGGCCAGTGATTCTGCTGCAGCAGTCACTGTGAGAGAGACAAAAATAACAGGACATATGTTCAGCGTATGACATTTGAGACTTTGAAAAGTCACTTGTCTTATTTCACACTTCACAGCCTGTAACTTATTTAAGAACTGCCTTCTGGCACCTCTTCTCTGCTTTCTCATCATTTGAAAATGAACATTCCCTTCTGAGGGCAGTGACTGCTCACATCCTCTGTGAGCCGGGCTGAAATGCTGTCCTGCCTGGTAAACAATCTGCAAAAATGAATTGTTCTCATGGGAAAAAGTCAAGCTGGACAGCTCTGTGACAGACTTCTGGAGGTTATAGGAAATCTAGGTTTTAATGTGTTACTAAACATTTCATCTTGTCCCTTTGCTGCTGCAGAGCTGACATAGTTCTGTTGACTTCTGGAGGACAGAACTGATTGACATAGCTGAAATTCCTACCTTTAATTTTCCTTACACTGTAATCCCCTGCCTTAATCAGCTTTAAAACTATCGTGTGATTTTCAGACCAATGAAATACCAGAATCTGTGTGTTTGGAACAGCATTTTCTGTTTCTACTCATCATGACCCCTGTTGCTTCTTGAGTGAAATTTGCTCCTCATAGGGGGAGGAAAGATATGGGAGCATAAAACAACCTGACTTTCATCAAGGCAGCTCTTTGCCTCCTGCATCTAAACAATAAATACATCCAAGTATCAGGCCCAGCTTGC
Organism: Camarhynchus parvulus; assembly: GCF_901933205.1. Taxonomy (NCBI): domain Eukaryota; kingdom Metazoa; phylum Chordata; class Aves; order Passeriformes; family Thraupidae; genus Camarhynchus; species Camarhynchus parvulus. The sequence goes on from NC_044601.1 coordinate 4,644,971, forward strand.
CTGTTATGGGTGCATTATGTAACCTAGACTGGGTTGCTGTAGAAATTTTGACTGCATTTTATTGTCATGTCAAGTGGCTGGTTTTCAAGGGCTTTGTTTGTTTTATCAGTAGAGATTCTACGAATCAGTTGTGCAACACCACTTGTACAGCTTTTCTAGGCTAATATTCTGTTGAATTTTAAATTTCACTCACTGTTTTCATTGTAGCACTTGGGTTTGCTGTTAGGAGCACTTTACTTTGAAGCCTAAAAAACAAGAAAATTGAGAAAGATTGAAAAAATAACCATCAGAGAAATACTCCAGGAAGTTCAGAGATCAGTGAATACACAGTGAATGTTGTATTCATGTACTTCAGGGTGGCATTTCAAAGGTGAGCAAAAAGTGAGCACAAATGAAAAAGAATGGAGAGGAATCTAAATCCTCTGGCAGGGAGAGTTACTTGCTCAAAAGTGGTAGCAGAAATACAACAGAGTGCCCGTTCATTGCCCTACTTTTCTGGAACCTGAAGATACAAGCCCCAATCACTACCAGGATTAAAGTAGGCTGAGTTTTTCTCTCAGGCCAACTGTTTCTCATCAGGGAAGCAAGAAGGGCAGAAACTGGGGGAAAAAATAGAGTTTTTGGTTGTAAGTGTCAATTTCTTTGATTGACCCCCATTTTTCCTTTTATTATTCTTTTTTCTCTTATATACACTTCTCTGGAAATTGTGTATTCGCTGTGCTTTGTTATCTTAAAGGGGTTTTTTTTCAGTTATGTTTTAAATTATGTCTTATTTCACACTTTTCACTTACCTGAGGAACATTTTATAGATATGAAGTTCAAATGTAGCAGAATCTAACATACAAAAGGAAGATGCCAACAAATAATTTAACACAGCAAGTCTGGCTTTGATAGTGTAACCCTGGGTATATCAATATATTATAAACGCTTGCTCAATAAATGACATTGTAGTCACGGAATGAATAAGCTAAATACTCTTTCCACCATAAAAATAATGTGTTAGAGGAGATCTGATCTTTGCTAAAATTAATTATGAAGCTTTGCTATTATTAATCATAAAATGTCATTAACTGTATTCTTTCAGGAAACAGTGGTAAGTGTGCTTCAGGAATGAAAGTCTAGTAATAATCACATGAACACAATGGAAATCTAACTAAATCTAGGATATCTAAGTAAAATAGTTTAGTGCCCATCTTAAAAAGGAATTATGGCACCAGTAGAAATTTAGTTTCCTAAATTAGTTTCAGATGCTTTAGTTTCCTCTTTAGCTTCAGATGCTAACCAAAGCAAGACAATACAGAAAAAACCCCATTTCATTTGTCTAGGGGACCGACAGATTTCATTCAAAACCTGTGGAAGATAAGTAAACTATTTCACTGAGGTTTATTGGCTTTGGGCAATGGCTGTTGGAAATTAATCTTTGTCACTCAATCTCACTATTGACTTTTTTCTATATGGTACTTGAGAGCAAAAATTTTTTCTGGTTGTTCTAAATTCTCTGAAAAAAAAATTACTCAGGAACTCCTTGGCAGTGTGATAGATGCTGTAAAATAAATGGTTTTGTGCTTAATATTCTTCAAGGCAATGTACTTAAAACACACAGATTTCCAGAATTAAATTACTGTTCTGTCGTGCTCAAATACATCACATGGTGGCAGAACCTTGAGGCTGCAGAGTCACCGTGGGTGCACCCTCCTGTTGTTCTAGGTGGTATTAAAGTAATTTCTTGTCTAGGTTTGACGCAGTGCAGGCTGTTCCTAGTCACTGGCTCAGCTTCAATTTTGGTGAATTGAGCCGGTGGGGTTACAGTAGGAGAGTGCCAAACCAGGCAAAATGGGAAATTAGTCCATCCCTAAATCAATGGCTTTCAGCTGCTGTATTTGTTCTGCATACAAGAGTGTGCAGACAGATTTTTGACATTTGAAAGACATTTCCTTTGTTGGCATAAGGAGAAGAAATGGATTTTAAAGGAATATCAGCTGTGTCTCCTTGCAGATGACACAGCTAAGTATTACAGATAAAGTTTGAAATCTCCTTAACTATGTTCTTCCAGTACTTCCAGATCAGGTCAAAATTCCTCCTTCACAAATCATACTGCTTATCAAAAAATAATCCTGCCATATGATTTCCAAAAGTTAAAAAGAGTCATTAGTTTCCACAAAGCAGTGCTAACTTTTCAGCTTACTGGGTTCTGTGAGGTGTGTCATATGTAACTGACACACAGCTGTGGAAAAAATGTGCAAGTGGAACAATAAGTAAGTATAGACCTTCAATATCTCAAATTACATTAGCTGTCCATTTGCACTTTGGGTTTGCCAGGAACATTTTCTCAGAAAGTAAAGGCTCGATTTTTCAGTTCCAGCCAAACCCTTAATCATTTATGTATATAATAGCAGGGAGGAAAGGGATTTAACAAAGATGTTTGCATCAACTAAGCATACAAAACCTTTACTTTCCTCCTCCTTTGGATGCTTTTCCCCTTAGATACTTGAAAGGGGTGGATCTGCTCCAGAAATTAGATCCCTGTGCCCTTTGCTAGACCAAAAGGCAAACACATGACAAAACATGTCCTTGCCCTGTGCTCTTGGAAAAGATTCCAGGTGCAATTTTGTGTGTGCTGACTGTGTCAGCAGTTGCCTGCAGTTTGGTTATATGAGATGAATAGGAGAGCAACAGGGCAGGGAAGGAGAGCAGCAGGGATTAGTATGCCAGAAATGCTTCTGTGTCCTGATTCTGGCTGGATGTGAGCATCTGAGTGACCTTTAGCAAAGAAAAAGGGCAAGAAAGAAGACAGGGAACAAGTTTTGCCTGTCTGGAGGTTGGATAGTATTTGGCCACTATCCATCTGTAACTTTCTTTTTTTTTTTTTTTTTTTTTTTTTTTTTACATTCTACTTTTAAACATTTGTCACTACCATAATATTTAGGATAATGTATCTGGCCTACTACTCCATGCAGTCTAATATAACATTGGTGTTTGTCTAAATTTAATTTCATCTGATAAAAAACCATAACAATTTATGATGTGTCTTTAAAAGCATAGATTAAAAAAGAAAAAAAAAAGAAAGTTGGATGTTTGCGTGATTTTGAATGGAGATAGAGTAAAAATAGGCAAGTTGAGGTAAGAGCAAAAGGAAAACATTACATAAAATACATGTCAGGAAATGTAAATAGCTAGATGAAGCACTCCAGACTGTTACAGCCAAGTTGGGAAAGTCAGGGAGAGAGCACAGTAAACTGAAGAAGTACATTGTGTGAAGGCAGGAATTGTCTTGGGAATTACAAGCCAATGAGCTTACTTACCCAGAAATACACTGGGAAGATATGAATCAGTGTACAAGGGTCTGGAGAATAATAAAAACATTAAAAATGGACAACACACTTGTATCAAAGTGAAAAATCATACCCAGTGCTTTTCTTAGGCAGCATATCTGCTAAAGACAGGAGAAAAATTGCCTGGATTTCAGGAAGACTTTTTAACAGTTCTCTGTGAAATTTTCCTGATAAACTAGGCAGATAATTCTTCTTGAAACTACAATAAGGCAGAATCACATCTGATTGTAAAGCAGCATTTAAGTCAATTTTTAATAATTTTTTGTCAGATTAGGCCACATCCCAGGTTTATGGAGGTCTATGGAAGATTTGGGGACAGTCTGATCAGCTGGAAGACAACCTGGTCTTTTCCAGGAGTTGTTCACATTGTTGCTAAATGCTGTAATGACAGAGGAATGCATTTTTGTTGTATGAGCAGTTATGTGGAGAGTCAGAAATCAACAACAAATTGCTGTAAAATCAGGCAGATGAAACTCATATAACAAAAGTTGTGTGCCTATGCATAATAAAATTATAATAAGGAAGCAAAATTTGAATAACTGCCTGGGAGTTTTGCAGGCAGTAGTAAATTTAAAAAAAATAAATTTAAAAATTAAAAAAAAAAAGTAACAGAAAGGGAAGAAATGTTTCAAAAGTGTTGGGTAAAGGCAGAAAACCTTCCCCATGTATTAAGAGTGTTGCTACATGGAAGGGTTACCACATTTTGTTCTGGAAATGCCTTTGGTAGGTGCAGTGTCCAGCTTAAAACATTAAATAAAGGGGCTTGTCATGGAGGAGATTTGGGCTTGGTAGTGTCAGAAGTGATTTGGAACATGCATTTTTGAAAGAATTGAGTTTTCCTGGCCCAGGCAAGAGAAAGCAGATTAAAAGAATAAGCTTCTCTGTGGCTCTGATGACTGCGGAACTGAGAAGTTCATTGCAGAGACAATAATTAGTTCTCCATTATCCAGGACAGGCAGGGACACAGGTAACTGGCAGAGCAGAAGGATATGGATAATTACATGATAGGCACTCAATTGTGCAAGCCCTGCACAGGCCTTTTGTCATCAGACTTGTAAATTGGAGCAGTGGGAAGCACAGGGGAGAGATTCTCCAATTTTCCAGATTTCTGGCCTTGGGTGTTTCTTAATTAATTAGTATTCTAAAAATTGTAATTAGTATGATGGGAGAAGTTCTTTGCCTGAATTTCTTATTATCAGAGGACCTTTCTTAAAAATAAGCAGTACCCATACAAGCATGTTTGTACCACATTGCTCTTCTGCTGAGGGCATAATGGATTCAGTATGATATAAAGCAGTTTATGTCCCTAGTCCCCAAATATAGAAATTTTCTATTTTACTGTATGAAAAGAACAGCTACATGACAGACAGAGTCTATCAACAAAAAAAAAATCTGGTTAATTGTGGGGAAATTTAGCAGCAGTCCCAAGACAATTTATGTCTAAATCCTAACAGAACCATTCTCAATAGTAAATTGTTCATTAACAATGAAGTTATATTAATGTGGTATGTTCCATCTCTGTATTATTCAGGACATGTTATATTATTAGACTGCTTTGTAATATTAGGTTGAATAGCTTTTCAAATTTAAAGTATCACCATCAGGAGGCTGAAACATCTGCTGTCAGCATTTTTATCAAACAGTCAATTTGTCAAACAAACATGGAAATTTTTTCCTTCTTTTTCTTTTCTTGTGGCAGGGAAAATAGCCTATGACTGCACTGCTGATATTATTTAGTAAGGTAGACAATATTCCAGTGTATGGAAGGGGAAGAACTAGGAAGGGAAAGAGTGAGAGGGACAAAAATTGAGAAATCCTGAGAAGAAGAATGAGGAATGATACAAAAGACTTCCAGCATATTTGTTGAAGGAGTTACAGAGGTTAATGAAGGAGCATTGGAGGATCCCCACTTTTTGATTGAAATGAGGCTTCTCACTCCCAGTGGAAGCCTTCTTAGTCACAGAGCACACACAACAGTTCTGCTTCTTCGTTTCTGTTTCATTTCTGAATCTTTCTTCTTTTCCCAGGTCATCATTTTTCCAAATATGTTGTGACTCACAAATGCATACTTTCTATTTTTTTCTCTTTTTTTCTTGCTTTCTTCATTTCCCTAATCCAAATCTCCTTCACCATGCCCTACCAAGCACAAGGAATCTCAGGCTTTATAATTTTAGGCACACATAAAAATGGATATTTGCTCTTTGACAACATTGGTGTGTATTTCTACATACTGAGTTATCCCAGCTCTGTGTAAAACATGACTAACAGGAAAACAATGCTGGAACAATATGCAATAATATGCAACAACTCAATTTTAATCACTTGGATGCTTTGATTTTGTCCATAACCTGCAAACACACTAAATTTAACTCCACTTTAAATCATAAAGAAAATATGATTTCTTTACAGAAACAGAGTTACCTGGTGTGGCCTTCAAATGCAACCAAATTTTTTCACCTTAGCTGACGTCCAGATCACCAGAATTTCTTTGTTGTGAAAGTATCATTTCCTGCCTCTTTTGCCCAAATTGCTGATGCCAGTACCATTCCCATTTCTACTAGTCATAGTAGCTTTGAAGACCAAGACTGAAAATCTGAAATTTTCCTTTAAAAGAGACTACAAGCAGACATATGCACAAAAGCACACAACTGAACTGGACTCATTTCTGAAACTGCAATTCAGTTGCCTAATTGAGTTTCCTGAAACATTCCATTCAAAACTTGAGAGTTAGATGACAAGGTCTTGATAGCTTTTTTTTTTTTTTTTTTAAGATATGTTTCCAAAGCAGAAACTGAAAATCTGGTGGTTAAGAGTTACTTGGCAATTCCCTCCCCCCAGAAAAGGTGGCATGTTATCCCTTGCCTGTATTCCAGGCTCTTCTCCACTCCTCTAAGAAACAGTGTCAAGGAACATGAACTGCATGAAGCAGAACTTGGAAAAAACTTAAATAAGGATGGATTTAAAATTTAATCAAACTCTGTTAGTAATCACCCATTGCTGACAGATCTACAGCCAGTGAAAGGTCTGTTTTATCTTCCTGCTAATGCTGATTAGTCCTTTTTAAGCTCTTTCAAGCATTTTCATCAGCACCAAGCCCTGGGGCTTTCAGCCTGTGTCTTATTTGCCACTATAGATTAAAATATTGCTGAATGTGAATTTGCTCCAGATTCATCAATTCAGGCAGCCTCCATATTTAATTTAATTTAATTTATTCTTTGTTCCAACAGTATGAATCATAGCCACTAAATTTTTAAGTACTATATTAATGACCCAAGTCTAATCTGATTGACCTTCAGAATCACAGAGGCTCTCTCTTTTTGGGATAAATGCTAAATTAAAATTATTAAAAAGACCGTTTCACTGTTACAAATTTTCAGCTGGCCACTCTGCTCAGCACTGACCTTAGAGATGTAAGGTTTCCTAGTTCAGATAGCACTTGGTTTGGTTAATGAACATATTTTCAAATACAGATTTGCTGATTTGCCAGCTCTGGTGTATTTATTCTGCCCAGTACTGATGGAGAAGTATTTCCTACATTTGCTGAATCTACCTTAAAAATGAGAGATCTGAACAACCCAGGCCTGACCTGAACATCTCAAACATGGGATGTTTCTAACTGTCAGTGCATGTGTTTCTGGATAGTTGATGAATTTAAACTTTGAAACACCCATTCTTGTTTATTTTATCAATATAGATGCTTCAAAGCTGAGGCAATTTATTAATTTAAACTCAAAAACTTAGCCGTGAAAAAACCAGTCTTTCGATTTTTCTTAGTTTCAAAGAAAAATAAAGTTAATGTATATCATGTACTCCTATTGAACACATCTCCTGTGGGAAAAAAGGGTGAGAGAATTGCACTAAAAAGAGAAGGCTCTGGGGAGACGTTATTATGGCCTTCTTATATATAAGGATTGCTGAAGAAGAAGGTAGAGACTTTTTACCAGGATCTGAGGTGACAGGACGAGGGGCAGTGGATTAAAATTGAAAGAGGGTACATTTAGATTGGACATAAGGAAGACATTTTCTATTATGAAACACTGGAACAGATTTTTCCAGAGAAGTTGTGGATGACCTGGAAAATGTTCAAGGTCATGGATGAGGCTTTGAGTGATCTGACCTAAAGACAAATGTAGGAAGGGATGGGGCAGTTGGAACAAATGATCTCTGAGTGTCCCTTCCAAGAAAACACCTTCTATAACTTTATGATTGTGTGATCCTAACCCTAGTAACTGATGAAATTCACATTTCAAGTATATTATTCAATTATTTCATTATTATTATTAATTTACCATTATATATTAATTTTTGTTATTTATTTTATTATTTCATATTTTTATTATTTCATATTTTTATTATTAATAACTGCATATTATTCAGTTATTTTTAAAGCACAACCCTTGCATTTATCCAGATTTAAGAAAATCAACATTTTCACAGTGAAGTTAGTTGTAAAACAGCAAAGAAATCAACATTATTGTATGTGTTCCCAGAAGACCATTCTCTAATATTTAATGCTGTAACTATTTTTAAAACTCATATATTTTTTTATATTCCTTCAGAAATATGAATATGATATGCTAATTATTTCTGGGGAAAAGCTGTGAGCTCTTAGACTGTATATATATCCAGAAGGCATTTTGAAGATTTGTAAAAAACCCCAATATCTAAATCTTTAGTCCCGTTGAAGCAAGGCAGCGGCGTTTGGAGAATTAGCAGGGTTTTCTGGATATGCTGCTTTTGGCCAAGTGAATCTCTCTGTCCATGAGAAATTTGCTGGGTTGGACATGAACACTTTACAGCAGCCTTAGACTGATAATTCTGGCATGAGTTAACTTACACTTGCACGAGATTATGAATTTTAGACTGTGAATGAACCTAATTTTGTTTGTTCTTAACCAGATTGTAGCAGTTGAGGTCAACAGCACTGCTTTTTAACCAGCTGCCAGCACAGTTACCTGGCTTGTGGTGTTCTGAGCAGTGGAGTAACAGACATTGTGCACACCTGTAGCTCTGTGAAGGTGAAAAATCAGGTTTTAACAGGCTGTGATTGCAAAGACATAAGTGACATACCACTTCTTACCAAAAACAGGTGTTTTCCTTATCTCCTATTTTTCTTCCTGTGTAGAAAGTAAGTCTTTCAGGGAAGCAATGTCAGAACTAATGCTCTGTCTGCTCTGCAGAATATAGCAGCACGTGGAATATTAGGCAGAAAATGTTACTATAGGTTAGCAGTTTAGAAGTATTTGCCTTACTTACTAACATATAATCAAAATTGCCAAAGCCACAGCTGATATCAAGATATTGCCAAGGAAAGGAAATCAGGTAAAAGCTGGATCTACTAATTTGCTACTGGTCTACTCATTCAGTGAAGACTTATTCATGAGGGCCCAAAAAATTTCATTGCAGGGTTTTAACAAACAGCTGGACCTCCATTTCTGAAAATTCTCCAGAATTTAAAGACTGTCTTTATTATCGATCAGCTACAAAAATACTCAATCATTCAAAAATAATCAGTCAGATGTTTTAGAATACTGGCTTTATAAAAAAGAAAGCAAAATATGCAACAGTGTGCTATTCCTTTTGCTAAAGGAAGTCTGCCCTCTAAATTCTTGATGGTGCAGCTACTCAGGCAGCTGTCTGCTCCCCTCCTCCTCTTCTAGTAAGGCTCCAGTTTCAAAACGTGGGTATCAAATCCCAGGGCACCTTTATCCATCTTGCTGGATGGCAGAGGATCAAAGAAGCTGCCTCTGACCCAGTGCTATGGGCTGTCATGTGTCCAGCTCTTCTTCCCTGGTTTCAGTCCTGCAGGGTGAACCCTGAGGCTGCACTGTGCTGGTGTGCATTATTTCTGGGAATACTTTTCCCCCTGATAGAATGGATAATTTGCCCCGAAACCTTTACCCACAATTTCAACAATATAGCTTTCTACATGTTATTCCCCATGTCTGCGACCGTGACAGAAAATAAAATTAAATATTAGCTACCTTTGTTTCTGATCATTTAAGTTACAGCTCTTAACCAAAGGCCAGACAGTTTTTCCTGGATTTCCATCAGCCTGAAGCTTTTAGCTCCAGGATTTCTCATTTGCTTCAGGTCTCAGGCCCATACTTATCCTGCAGCCCTGAGAACCATGCTCGAGTGTGACAGGACCACCTTAGGTTTCGGAAACCTCGAGGCCTTCACAGCAGTTTTATAGGATATCCATAGGTTAAAAACAAAGCAAAGTCTGTCAATGTGATGTGGCATTAGCTTTGAACTGCTCATCCAGATAAATTGCTTTAATTACCTCTGGTAATTGTGGCCTGAGAGACTTAAGCCCTTGTAATGATTCCTGCTGGAGATTCAGGAATTTGCAGGGGCTGTGGATCATTCCAAAGGAGGGGTTTGCTTGCAGTCCCTGTGTTTTGGAGGCTGAAGGATTGAACAGTATGTAGAAACCTTCCCTTGCTAACTTGTTTTATCATGAGATAACAGCCCTGGCCATGTATAAGCTACTTGTAGAGATGCAGCATTAATATTATGGCCAAGAAGCCAAACATGTAGACAACGAGTATTTCCTGCAGTAAGAAACAGTAAGGAAAAAATAAGTAGGTAACATTCAAGAGAAATCTGGCTAGGGTACACAACTGAGACAGACCAAAGAACAATCTGAAGCATTTTCTAAGTGACTAGCAAATACATATAATTTGGGTTGAATAATTAATAACCTGGGATATGAATGGGTGCCAAAGAGGGTTTTTATGAAAAAAAAATCACGCTGTTACAAGAAGCTGCACCCTTTTTTTTTTAACAGCTCTTTGCAAGATTGAAAATTTGAGGTAGAAAAAAAAGAAGTGGAAGCTGCCATTCTGCTGGAATAAGTGAGAGCATGTTCACCATTTATTTATTGCAATAAGGTGAAAGATAAAAGGTCTCTATGTGCACTTGCACATTCATCTTACAATAATTGCTAGCATTTCATTAGGACATAGTTCCTTTGACTGCTGCAGAAATGGCATAACCATTAATCAAGGAGGGTTACCTAAAGCACTTTACATGAAGTGATTTGGTTTTTATAAAGTGAAATTATTTTTCTTTTTTTATTTCCTTTTAAATCAACATTATAATTAGACAGTAATTATAAAGCCCAAATTTTACATTATGAATTACAGTGTGTGGGTGTATGTATACTATTTTATAATAGATGTATAATGTCCGTATATCCTTTGTGTAAACTAGACTGTATATTATATATGGTCATCCACTCAAAAAATTAAGGAAACGATCTTTCAGGAGAACTTACTTTGCAAAGAAAAAGCAAATCACCACTGGGTGCCACTGTTCTTCCTTCTAGCCTGTCTCATCTATCACTGCAGAATGATTTTAGCAGTGAAGGCGATGATCCAGAGCCCATTCAGACAGTGATAATGCCCACAAAGACTTCAGCAGGACGTGATGAGAATCTAAAAGAACTCGGCCCCTCAACAGAAATGTGCCTGTTGCATAAGGAATTATAAAATATGGAACCTGTTTGTGCAACAAAAACTCTCTGGAATTTTATTCTGCTGCTGTGCATGGGTTTTTGATGGCAGCAGCTTCCAGGAGATGAGTTAGTAAGCTGCTCCTGAATTCCTGAGAAGGCTGGGATAAATCTCTCATGCTCACTTCAGCAGAATCATGGGCAGGCCCCACTCTTCAGGCATCCAGTTCTTCACTTCCAGAGAGCTGCTCACTTCAGAGCACCCATGAGGAGCTGCAATCCTGTTTTCCGTCCTTTCTAAACTGCATAATTTGCTGTGCAGTAGCACCAGCACCCCCCTCAAGGAGGACAAACTGTGGCTGCAATTTAAGGATGCTGGCATTATTCTTCTCTTGGCTTCACTCTCCAATGGTAATATTGTTGATTTATGAAAGACTCAGAGTACTTAGATAAGCTATTTCCTGGCTCTGTGCCTTCCCTTTCTGTCTCTATAGAGCCCCAAGTTATGAAAGAGAAAGGGAGAGCGCTGTCCCAAGCTTTTCAAAGTCAGGTGAATGCTAAATGCCTTTGGCATTTGAGAGATCTTTTCTGAATCCAATATTATCAAATGGTACAGCAAAGCTAGAAAGACAATGCTCAGAAGGACCTTAAGTAACCAAGGAATATCAGGCCAGGCTTGTAAAGATTTTTATGTGTTTGATAATCAAACAGCAGGAATTTTAAATGCTTGAAGGTCACTGGGAGGTAGATATATCCAGAGCTTCCTGGGCATTGGTGGGTTCAGCACTGGGGGCTCCTGTGTTTAAAGGAATTACCTACCACAAGCTAGATACATAAATATCCCTGACAAACACAGGAAGGAGTCTTCACTTTAGAATGGTATTCAGGAAAGCCAATAAACTGAGTGGAAGTTTACTTAAATTCATCTTTGGGAAAAGCTGATAAAAGCTCTCAACCCCTAAAACTGCATGCCTCAACCAACTGAAGCATAACTGTTTATATAAAGCAAGGTATTATTCTTTTAGAACAAGTGTTTTTATTGCTGGGCTATGTTTCAGCACCTAACTGCACTTGCTCTGATTTGTACAAAAGGAATACCAATTGAAAGAGACACTTTCTGTATCCTCTGTCCTGTCTCCTTAAATCACAGAATTGTTAAGGTTGGAAAACAACTCTAAGATCAACAAGATCAACCATTAACACAGCACTGCCACATTCACCACTACCCCATGTCCTCAAGTGCCACATCCATGGTTTTTGAACATTTCCAGGGATGGTGATTCCACCACTTCACCAGGCAGTTCCATCCAAAGCGTCACCATCTTTCAACTGAAGAAATTTTTCCTGATATCCAGTCTAATCCTCCCTGGCCCAGCCTGAGGCTGTTCCCTCTGCTCCTGTCCCTGTTCCCTGGAGCACAGCCCGACCCCCCGGCTGTGCCCTCCTGGCAGGAGCTGTGCAGAGCCACAAGGGCCCCCTGAGCCTCCTTTGCTCCAGGCTGAGCCCCTTCCCAGCTCCCCCAGCCTCTCCTGGGGCTCCATTCCCTTCCCAGCTCCGTTCCCTGCCCTGGCCACGCTGCAGCCCCTCAATCTCAGGGTCTCTAGCTGGTCAGAGTGACCCCAAGAAACATTGGAAAGTCTCTTTTCCCAGCCTGGAGGTCAAAGAAAGAGTCAGAGCTCTTCACTTCTCATTCTCAAGGTTGTTTATTGTACCTTATCTATAAAATTCTTTCTCCTGTCCTGACGAGGTCCACTCAGCACTTGGGACAGTGTTATGTTTTTATACTAAAAACCACATGTACAATATTTACAATTACTTTCCGATACCTATCACCTTGGTTACACAGTGAGCTTCTACTCTAAACCAATCTAAAAGTGCTAACATCACAGCAGAAGATGGAGGCCAAGAACAAGAAGAAGGAAAGGCTGGACATGCCTAGATTCCTCCATCTTGCCCCCTGAACCTCCATTCCAAAAACCCCAAAAATCTATTTTGTCACTCCATGATAAATTCATTATCATTCTACTTAAACTTTTTTGGCTTGTAATTCTTCATATAAGGCTGGTAATTGTTTTTTCCAAGGGCTAAATCAAAGGCACAGGGCTCCTGGGCTCTGTGCCAGGGTCTCTGAGTCCTCTGACAGGGTCTCGAGTCCTCCAGGGCAGCCAGAGGAATTTCCTGGGTCCCCATACCTCAATGTCCCTTTTACCACAAGGTCCCCTCTTGCTTACTGAGGTTTAGAGCAGAAGTCTGGTGGGATTGGATGTTTGGGGAAGTTTTGTACATTCCACCCAGAGACACAAGGACATGAGATTTAAAATGTGAGTGTAAGGGATTTCATAGTTTTTGGTGGCATTGAACTGTAGGACACAGATAATTTCATTCCATTCCATTCTTTTAAATATAAGATAGTTTTGAACTGAGCATTTAGTACAAAAAATATGGTTTAGTCTTTCAAGGATGAGACACACAAAAAAAATATTTTTATGTATGTCTTGTGTTAAAATGTGTCTCTGGAGAGTGATTGGAGTCTATGTGTCTGATAAATGTCTGCAAATAGGAATGTACTTTTGGCTTTTCTGAAAATATCTTCCATATACTTGTTTCTGTGTTTCCCAAAGCAGGGTATCTCCTCAGTACTGTCCAGATCAAACACAATTCAGATGCATTTCAATGCCTTCTTTTTCTAATTCTTAATTTGTCCCATCATTAAGTCTATGGGAGCCAGGTTACTCCTTGCACTATAGCAGAAGCTGAAGGCTCAGCTGTATTTATTTCAAGCCTGGTGTAATTAGCCTGATATAATTCATAAGAATCCTCATCTCTTCTCTTGAACACAATAGTAGATGCAGTTATGCAGAACTGATTCACATAAAATGTGGGAGAAAGCAGTAATTGTAAGGCAAAAAGAAAACAAGAAAGTATTGTTCTAGGTTGATAGAGGGGAGAAAAGGACAAAACTATACATAGTAAGGCTAACATAAGGTTAAATATTGCAGAGGCTGTTAATTTTGTATGACTAAATTATACTAGTGAGACAGAGACAAAAAGATGTGTTTCAAACAGCAGAAAGAAAACTCCATAAAAAATTATAACTCTGTACTTGAAATTTTCAAGTGTCACAGGATCAAAGAGGATTTTTTAAAATTATCATAATAAATAATCTGCAACCTGAATTTCAGATACTCAGATCATTCACTTAATTTAATTTTAATGCATTGTGCCTGGATTTTCCCTCCTTTGTTTAGATGGGCAAACTTTAAGTCAGGCAGAGTGGTTTGGTTGGTTTTTATTTAAAAATAAACCTGTGAGCTATTTAATCTGAGAGGATATTTGTTGAGTATTAATGTATTCAAATATACATTTGCCGTTGGAGACGGATAGAACCGCCTGTCTTCGCCTTGCAATCCTTGGTGTCACTTGAACTACTCATGTGACAGCACTCTAATATGAGAGGAGACAATAGGCATTGTTGGCCTCACATATTAATAAATAAGAGCCACAGTGTGTGCAAACAAAGGCTGCTTCCTGGAACACTGTGTCACATGATTCCCAGGGTCAATCCTGATGGCTTTGCTCTGCTGACATCAATGGGCCCCATTCTCCTGGCATTAATTTCACACCGCTGCAGAGACGTTGCTGGTGCACGGTCCCAAATTCTGACCTCAGCTCTGCTGGTGTCACTCAGATCAGAAGTGACCTACTGATCTGAGAGCCGTGTCCAGCATCAGCCCTGGGCTCCCTGACCAGGCTGGTGTGGGCAGGGAGAACAGACCCACTGGGCATCTTGGCAGAGCTGTAATTAGACAGTAAAATCTGTGTGAATCATCACAGAAATGGTGGCAGAAGAGCTCTGGAGGGTTATAAGCAAGTGTCCCATTTTTCTACTGAGCAGGGAATTAATGAAAAGAATAAATATTACGTGACTCTGTGGGGATTACTACCCCCGTTCTTTTTCTCTAAACTTAGATTTAAGTCACACTGAAGATGAGTGTTTGGCTTTTTCGCTTGTTTGCTTTTGAGTGTTCTTATTGCCAAAAGGGATCCCTGGCTCTTTGGATTGCTAAGTTATAGATGGGAAAAGGTTATCATAAAAAGAACACCAGAAATAGGACAGTTTTCTTAGAAACAGCGGGCAACCTGAGGTTTGCACCCTTAGCTGGTATTTGCCACTTTCTTAATTTTTCTGATGTTTATTTCTAGACTGCTAATGAACACACACGAGCATTATTCCTCAAAAAAAAAACAAAAAAAAAAAACCAAACCAAACAAAAAAAAAACCCCAAAACAAAACAAACAAAAAAACCCACAAAACAAACAAAAAAAAAATACCCAAACCAAAACCCCAAAACCCAAACCAAAACAAAGCAACCCAAAAAATCCCCCCACAAAACCCAAAAAAACAAAACAAAGAGAAACAAAGTTGAAAGTCTTTGATTGCATACCTATTATGTCGGAAAACCTTCCATAACATGGTCAACCAGGTTTTGTTCTTTTTGGAGAGGTTGGAATAGATGATCTTTGAAGGTCCCTTCCAACCTAAATCATTCTTAAAATGGGTGTGTGCTTTTAGGAGGAGTGCAAGTGTGTGTATGATTCTACACCAAAACCAGTTTTTTAAACTTTCAGTATTAGTCTCTCCTCCATTACTCATCCATGTACCCTGTTTTAGCACTACCCCACAACTTCCTCATGTTATTTGCACATGAATTCAATAGAGAGTGCAGCACTGCCCCAGGAGACATTTTCCACTTAAAATCAGTTTGGTGAGAAAAGTAGTCAGAGCCTCTAATCTTGACGGACAACCTGAGGAGAAAAACAAAGGGAATATCACTTTGGGAGATTTTACCAGGAAGGAGGAAGCCTGGGATAAACCAAATCCTGGCCCTGAAATCCCCCTGGGGTTCTGTATTCATAAAACTCTGCCAAAATATATAGTACAGGTTGCAACTAAAATACACCATGCTTTGCAGATGGCTGGTACTGACTAAACAGTACGTGTTAATTAATTGATCTGCAGTCAGTATTAATTAACATTAAAATTTATGACAATGTCCAGACAATTTAATTAAAAGTGGTGGTGGGGGGTTGTTTTGTTTTGTTTTGTTCTTTAAATACATCACTATCTAGTTAGGGCAAGAAAATAAAAGAATAAGAGGAAGCAGTCTTTTACCAAGATTCTTATCCTTCTTCAGAATACTAAATAGCATGGGTTTCCATCATCTGCTTTATCTCCAACCTCTGTCTCTAATGGATCTGAGCAAACTGTCCAAGTTCCAAAAAATTCTGTTGCTCTTGAGAGCCTCAGAAAGTACATCCCAGAAGGTTTGTTTCCTTTTGGTCTTTGACCACTGTCAAACAGACAAGATTAATGCTAGGAAGAGTTGCAACACAATCTTCCTTATCTCTGATTTTATAATGAATTTAGAACTGCCTGTGTGTCCATCAGGCTTCTGAAGATCCAAACAAGACCCTGGCACAGAGTAACAGACACAAGTTGAAAAAACAAAAATATTTATACATACATACATATACATATATATATATATATATATACACACACACACATATATATGCAAATTTATGCAATTAATTAAAGTTTATCTCTATGACCAGATGCATGTATATTATCAGAATGATAACCAGAGGCCATATTTTTCTAGGTCTGCTTGTCTATTGTGTCTTTTCCCATATCCTTGGAAAAGCTTTCAATGTACTGCTGATACAAGTATATACAAGCCCAAAGAAAAGGAGAAAGCTGCATATTCACTAGTAACATGAAAACTGACTGATTTGTGAGTTGTCCAGCTGATTTTTCCTCTGAGTTATGTTGACTCCTCTCTCTATATAAGTACAAACAATTATGAAGATCAAGGTCAACTCCACACTAACATTTGAGTAGCACCTTTCTTTCCTCCTCTTTTGCTCCTCTGAGTTCATGGCATAATTTTATTTTTTAAGAAAATAAAGACAACTCTAACAAGTTTACCTCCACATTTCAGGCCACTGTCTCTCCCAGACCTCAGTAAGTGATTTTCAGGTGATTATGGAATACTCATAAATACAAACCAACCATATTTTTCATTAAATGCTGAAGGCCTAAGCTCATGCCATATTCCTGCCCTGCTGTACTGGCCCTGACAAGGAAGATTACTGAGAATACCTTGGATACTTCATGAAATTGTGTAATGGCTCCAGAATACTTGATATAAACAAAGATTAGTGCTTGGCTGTGGCAGTATCCTATTTAGGCCAGTGCCCATTTAGACTGTTTTCCCTCTATTTCTTTGTGAGTTCAGGTCTACAAAAGCAAAACAGTATTTCAGCTGGTGCATTTCTAGGGGATTATTGCTCTTGACGGGTGGTTAAACATCATTCAATGCATGCAATGATTGCCCAAATATGCACTGCCTATTGTGCTTTAGTGTTTAAATAGAGCACTGTGAGGATAAATTTGTTTGAAGTAAGGTAGTCTTAGCAGCAGTGTTTATATGTGAAAGTGCATAAACACCATTATTTCTGTGGAGCCAGAAGTGGAATTCCTTCTCTAGAGCTGGTTCTGCCTGAACACGCGCTTAAGTTTTGTGTCATACCCATCTGATCACAGAATCATGAAATTGTAATTATTAGTGACAGAGAAACCTATTAGGTAAGTCCCGTGGGGACCAGCAACAGACCCACTGACAGTAATCTCTCAGAATAAATGTAGTTATACAGCTAATGTAAGTAATTGGAACTTTCTATCTCTCTATCCAGTTAATTCTGCCTGAATGCAGGCTTACGTTTTGTATTATACCCAGATGATCAGAGAATCCCAAAATCAGAATTATTAGTGATAGAAAAACCCATTACGTAAGTCTCCAAGGGAGATGCATGGCATCATTGACACAGTAATCTCTCATGATAAATGCAGTTATACAGCTAATTTTAGCAACTGGGTCTTCCTTCAAACAAATTTGTTACTTCTGAGCGCATTTGTATCTGATGTCACTACAAGAGAATTGTTCTGCAGCATGACTTCAGCTTTGTTAGTGAGGAAGGAACACGAACACTGGTACAGCAGTGCTGTATTTGGAGCAGAATATTGGCTTAAAGAGAATGGCAAAGATATAACAAATCAGCTTTTGTTCTTGTTTTTCCAGGCAGGATGTTTGCCTCTGCTAACTAATTACATAACCAATGGCTTTGCTTAGTCTTAAATGTCATGCTCTTGGTGGTGTGAATGGTGTACACAGCTACACTTGTGCCTTCAACACACAATATCTTTTGTGTTTCTTCCTCTTTTCCTGTGGATTTTTAGGGTTGGGCAAATCATATTTCGTGTTCCACCTGAAACTCTCCAAGGACATGTGTAGGCTATATCTCCGCTGGGAAATAATCACAGGTGAAATGATTGACAGTGTTTATGTGCAGAAATCCAACCTGCAGCTAGAGAGCCACACTTAAATCAGTGTGTGAGTGCCATGCACACACAGGCCTGTCCCTGGGTATGATCAGTACAACAAGCAGCTTATCTCAGGATTTCTCAACCTGGAAATCATTGTCTCATTCCACACATTTCTGCGGAAAACGATGGGCTCAGTGCCCTGCCAAGTCACTAAAGAAGCAAATGCTCCAGAGCAGGATGGCTCTGCTCCTGACAGCCAAAGGTGCCTGCACCCCTGATGTAAAACTCCAGTTCCCCGTGGCACAGTTAAGTTCAGTCTGGAATCCCATGAGCAACAAGATTTTGCCTCTCTCAGAATAGAAACAGGAAGGCATTCCACCTGCCTAAACAGCATTTTCCTACTCCTCTGGCTGAAAAGTGGAGGCAACCAAACAAAAGGCTAAAGCTGACCCTCAGGTTGTACGCTGACTGAGTCCAGACTGAAAATCTAGCGTGACCATGTTCTGTTGAATGCTGACAGTGGGGTTCTGTTCCTCCCCAAACGACTGAGAGCTGCCAGACTTCTAAACAGCAATTATCTGATTGTGCCTCTGGTGTGAACAGGGCTGCATCTGCATGGTCTTTTTGGTAGTGACCATAGAGGAGACCCCAGGGACACCTCTGGAGCTGTCCACGTTGACCAGGTTGCCAGAAAAAGGCAGACCTGCCTGGTGACACCTGATTTCTTACAGTTATCCTTGGCCTTTCCATCAGCTCTGTGCATTGCCAGCTGGTTTGCTTGATCCTGTTACCAGTTCCTGCTGCTCCAACTCAGCTCTGTGCAGCAGAGTTTCCCTGTGGGAGATTAAAGCCCTCATATAAAGCCAGTGAGGAGCCTAGATTCTGATGCAATCCTCCTTCAGGTGTGAAAAAAACAGATTAATCACTTTTTTTTTTAATTGAGGCTGAAGGTGTGTGATCTGTTTTATTTAATACCAGATAGAGGAGTGCAAGTAGAGGAACTGACAGCTTGGAGAAGCTTATGGAAGGGGTGGGAGGAAAATGAGGTGTCAGGTTTTGAGATTGTCATGTCTGCACGTTTTCACTGTGATTATCTTTTGTTATCAGTGTTCAGAAAGAGTAATTTGAGGTCTGTCCTAGACCTCAGGGCATGGTGTCTATGTTGACATGCATGATTTCAAGGTAAAAGGCTGTAGAAAAAGCAGAATACTAAAAATACTAAATAGTAAAAATAATAAAACTACTATCCTCATAACACTTGCAAGAATTATATGTCTCTTTGCTGTGGGCAGTCATCAAATCAGTGTGCAAGCTAGACAATAGCAACTGTTAATTGGATGATTTTAGTAGGTAGATGAAGAGGAGACCAAGATTTACACACACAAATTTTATAGTGATGAAAAGTGAGACCTTCAAGTCTCATTAAATAATAAAGGCCTTGGGTTTCCTGTTGTTCTAAAAGATAACCTAGAGCATGACATCGTAATACGTTCAATAAATGGTGATTTAGCTAAAATTTCAGAATAATGTAACTTTTTTTGGTTTTTTTGTTTGCTTGTGCTGGATGACTTCCATCCCGCACAAGTTCTTTAAGGTTATTGCACCTCAGAAATCTTAACATATACACACATGGCCTATATAGGGACTAAAATGCAAGTCATAAGCGCCCAACTGATCCACATAGATGAGTTTTGTCAAGTCAGTCTAACTATATATAGTAATCTGAAATAAAATAATTAAAAACCAAAAACCAAACCAACCAAAAAAACCAAAAATAAAACCAAAAATCAAGCTGGTTATATTAAAAACGGTTTACAAATTTAAAGAAAATAGGGAGTGCGAGTACTTCTTCTAGTTTAAAAAACTGCCTAGTTCACAGAGAAAATAATTAATACAGTGTCACATAGCTGTAGATAGATATTAGAGTTCATGTTATCAGTGGAGGCTCTATCTCCAGCCAGCTAAAGGATACAGAGGAGCCAGAGGTCTGCTTATCTAGTTCTGCTACCAGTGTCTAGGAACTGTCCTTGTTTTTCACAAACAGAGACAAAATTTGATGAGTGAGAATAACAATACGCACAGATTCCAAAACTGTGATAGCAAAGAACAGAAAATAATTAGATAAAGGACAAGCAAACCTAGTTTGTTTTTTTTTAATGAGCTGTAAAAGGAATGTATACAATATTTCAGGAAGATGATGCAGGTTCAAACAGTGGCAATATTAATGTTTTTGACCACTGTCATCTTCTGGCCTGGTGCAAATAAAGGAAAGGATGTATTTAAAGCCTGATGTAAGAGATGGCCTTGTTTCCACAGGGGTGAATTTGTGAACTTCAGGTAAATCTAAGATAGAGATAGAGTATGCTTGAGGATATAATGCAGATTTGCCACATTCACCATTAAAAATAGTTTGCCAAAAGACCTTTTTTTGTAATGAGAAGCCTTTAGAGATTTCCATGCATAAAAGATCATACTTAAAACACAAAAAGACACAATCATGGAAGAAGAACATTTAGCAAAGAAGACAGGCCTGTGGGGTAAATAAAATGGAAAATTAGGATGGCAGTTAAAGCCTTTTATTAAATATCATATAAATAACATATCCTGTAACAACAACAACAACAAAAAAGCCTTTTATTTGAAATAATCCTAGTGGAGAAGGCATACAGAAGATCTTGTCTTCACTTAATCAGTTTCTAAATCCTGGCATTTTTGTTTCCTGGTGCAGACAGTGACTAAAAGTTTTATTATGCCTCTCAGAGGTGTAGCTCAAAGGATGGTAGGTACAAAAATAGTTTCCACAAAGATTCTCTGGCATGTTCAGGCCCAAATGCCACCATTATTCAGCTATTCAGTGGAATTAATGGAAGCTGTGGTAGCTTTTCGTGATACTTTGTCCTTTTTGACTTTGAAGCACTGCAATGTAAAATCCCTAGAAAATTAAAAGCAGCTTGTTGTGGAAAGAAAGTGAGGAGGAAGACATGGGGAAGGAGGGGAAACTTCTATGCCTGGAAATACCTGTTCTAGATGGGGGTTCAGGGAGTATTTTAAAAATTCTTTTTTGAGTCACACTGTCAGCCCTGGATGGGATTTGTGAACTCTGTATGATTTATATGAGACTTGTATTTGTCTCAAAAGTCACGCCCTCCCTCCCTGTGGTGGAACATTTCCCAGACTTGCCTGGAGCTTTATCTTTATCTGATATTGTAAGCAGTGCAGATTGCATCTTTGTCTGCTGACAAATGAAGAAAATTATCAGAATTGCTTCATGAAATGGAAAGCAACATGATACATGATTATTCTTCTTGGTTGCTTAATTATTTGGTCATCCTTTCTTCAGCACTGACATCTACAGACTCCTAGCATTGTGCAGATCACAGGGTCTATAAATATTTAACAGTTTATCACATTAAGCTGTAGCAACGTCTCCAAAATTAGAGGAAAAATGAGAAAATATACCCTGTTTGTCATTTCTGAGCAACTCTGTGCTTCACTAGCTAATTAATTTATCACTTTTCAGGTCAATTGTTTTTATTATTCTCAAATCAAACACTTTTTTGAATAGAAATTGATATGTTTGTCTGATTATAGCACTGAGGTTTTTTTAAACCTAAGGAAACATGGAAATTGAATCCAAAATGATGGCTGAATTTTGTGAATTAAAGCTCAATTCATGAGGCCAACACATTCTTTAACTCATAAACCCCATTAAGTGTTGCTAAAATCCTCCTTCTGTCTCGGGCAGTTTTTTCCTTTGCTTTTTAAGAGCACTTAAACAAACTCTGCTTGGTTTGTCCCACTAACAGACAAGTCAAAATTCCTGTAAAAGTCTCCTCTGAAGATTTTTTTTGCCCAAATATGTTTTTTGGAGGAAAAAAAATCAAAATTTAAAATTTAAGTGGATTATTACAACTTTTAATTAGATGACACCAAATCTGGGACATGAGTCAATGTGCTCAAGGACAGGACTGCCAACTAGAGAGACCTAAAGGAGTGGAAGGAATAAACCAACAGGAACCTCATGAAATTCAAGAAAAACAAATACACAGTCCTGATTTGGGATTGAATAACCTGGTCTGATCATGCCTGTGAGCTGCACATTGTATCAGGGATTTCTGAAGCTCCCTCTTGCTAGGAATTGTCCTAATATCTTATCAATTGAGATTAATTTTATTCCTTAAACACATTAATGATCTTAAATAAACAAGTTTTAATATTTTTTTTTCATTAAATTTCTTTTTTTTTTTAGATATCTGACAAGCCTTGTGGTAGAACGTCCTAATTTTAAGTCCCATATGACCTAGTTTTCCTTGTTGATTATGTTTGATCTCTCAGTCCCTTTATCTGAGGTGGTATATGAAAGTATCTTGGTTCTGGCTGTGCAGACTGAGAAAGCCAAGGTCGTGCTCTTGTTTTCTCTCCCCATCTCTCCTCTGATGCAAAGGCTTTATTAACTGCCTGGACTGCTGCAGTTAGCTAATATTCACCAAACCAGTTTTCACTGCAAGCCAGACATAAAAGGAAAATCACATTCAGGGAAGCTTTCTCAGATTTATCAGTCAAACCTGAGCCAAGGGACCGTGCGGCCTTCTCTGTCCCTGCTGTGTCCGGCTGCCATTAATCAAGTCAGGCCAAACTCACAAACCATAGAGAAAACCAGCTGACAGCAGCCTGACCACACTAGAAAGCTGCTAAGGCACTTTGGGCGGATGCTGTGATTAAACAGGTGAAGAATTTGGAGCAGATACAGAGTGGTTGTGCAGGCCGTGACACTGCCAGTGCTGACAGGAGCAGCGGGGTAATGGCGTCACCTCCCTCACTTCAGCATCGCTGCTGCTGCCGCCTTGGTGCTGCCTTTCCCACAAGGGTTACCAGCTGGGAACAGCCATCTCCGTTTTGTTTTTCTTGGTGTCACTGTTTATTGCTCGGAACCTGCTGTGTTCCTACCCAGGGGTGCAGCTTGGAAGCAGGAGAGGCCTCAGATTTCCCCTGTCCTTGCTGGGAAGGATGGACAGCCCATGATGGAACAGGAGGCCAAGTCCTTCCCAACAAGGAACCCCTGGAAAGTGGTTAACAGCTATTTTATTAAAGACTTTTAAAATTAAAGACTATTTGATTAAACAGCTATTTAAAATTAAAGAGTTGCCCAAGTATCAAGGACTGAATCCCTGAGAGGAGGAGGCATACCTCCAGCAGGTTGTGTGCACAGCATGTTTCCATTTAAATAAAGAAGCCCATTTTAAGGAATTGCGTGGAGCTGCCGTTCCACAATAGTGGAAATTTGCATGAATATCCAAGACTCAGTTTTGCACAGTTTCACACCTTTGTGTAAGAGGAAAACACCTTGGGAAGAGGAGAAGCAGCCTATTGGACCCCAACAGCAGCATCTCTAGGCCAAATTCTGTACGGGGATGATTAAAAAAAAAAAACACCACCCCACAAAAACCCAAACAAACAAACAAAAATCCCCCCCAAAAACAACAACCAAAAAAACCTAACAAACAAACAAACAACGCACAAATAAACCCCAAAACAAAACAAAAACCCCCAAATTAAACCCCCCCCCCAAAAATACTGATGCAAAGCCGAGCCTCAGGTTAAACTTAAAAAGTATCATATGGTCCTCAAAAAAGAGAGGCTTAGCATGGGTGAAATTGTGTTTTGCTCAGTAATGAATCCACAGACAGCAGAGCACCAGAAACAGATCCTTCTGCAGCTGCACTGTCTCCCAGCTCCATGGATGAGCAGGGGGATCTGTGCTTGTGCCTCATCTGACAGAGAACTTCGTAGGGTAATGCAGAACCACTTCTGCAGCCCACTAAATCCATGAAAAAAAAAAATTGCTGCCATATTTAACTGCAAATAATGCCCAGTGACAGTCTGTGTGGGTGCAGGCAATCACTGTGCTCTCTGCATGGTGTGAATTCCCCCTGTCACCGAGGGCTGCAAAACTGAGTGTGAAGCAAATCTTACCTGGAAGCCAGGTTTTTATGGGATGCAGAGTAGAATTCATGGGGTGGAAATAAAAAAAAAAAACACAACTCATTCGAATAAACCTTAATTTTTAAAGAGGATCTATGTGGGGAAAAAATAATATTATTAATCCTAATATCAGTTCTTCATGCAGAACAGGCGCATTTCCATTTTGATTTACTGAGAAGTGATTTCAGCAGATTTTAAAAGAAAATAAATGTTGTGGATGTGGTTCCTGATTTTTTTTTCCTTTTAAAAATGCTTTATATAAAACTAAAATGTCAATTATAATCTTAGCCTGCTAGCTCTAATCAGACAGATTTACAAGACCAAGTGTCACAAAGAATATTTGTAAATAGCTGTCATTAAAGGAAAATCTTTGAAACAGTAATATATGCCAGAAATCAGGCATGTTCTAGAATAGCATAAAAGAACCAAGATCTCAGGCCTTGAAAGCCCCAAGAGCTGTGAATAAGTCTCATCTATGGTAGCTACAGTAAAATAGAAGATATTTGTGCCAAGCCATTTTGCCTGAGCTACATGTAGTCATTTAAGGACAGCGTTGCAAAACCTAAATATTTGTCTTCCTTGAGACAAGTTATGTGATATTTCCTGCAGAACATTTGCACAAAGAATCTAAAGATTCAGTATGAGCAGGAAAAAAACCTGACATAAATCCAACACATGCAGCTCTTTTTTACCCAGGAAAAATCTTTCAAAATGTTGAAGTAACATTTCATAGCTGCAGATACAACTATTTAGCCAAGTTCCAAGGAAGACTAAATTAAACACTGACAAGAAAAAAAAATTGAAGAAACTGTGCTCTAAGCAGAGTTCACAACCTGGGAAAGATCGCCAGGCCGCATTTGAGAACAGATTAATTTATCCTTAGCTAATTACCCTGCAAGGTTCAGCTGAGCTGCCAGCACCACTAACAGTCAAGACATATCACAATGGATTGTTCTGTCTGTTTGATAAACTCATTCACTGAACACATTGATTTCTGGCCGTGCATGTACAATAAAACCTACGCGCTCCACAGAGCTACTACTCATCTCATTCAGATAATTTTCTGACTTTTTGTTATGGCTCATTATTTTCAACCCAGTTTTTGCATCATTCTTTCTAGTTTGGGGACAATTCTGGCAGTCAAGACCAGTGTGTTCTAGTTCTTGCTCTGCTGCTCATTATCTCTGCAGTTTTAACAGCTCTGTCTTCAGCTGGCCCTGAATCTGCAAAACTTGAATAGTATTTAAAAGTCTCTGGGGGTCTTTTAAAATATAAAGTAATTCCCACAGTGAAATGCACATACATTGCACAGGGACATAAAACTGTAACATCCCAGAGTGTATTAATTTAGTTGTAATACCCTACAGCAAGCACACTGTTTGATTTTGATCTGAAATATGCACAGAAAATAAAAAATCCAGGAAAGTCATCATTCAGCAAGAAGTCAGTGCTTTCTTTAGTCTTTTCAGGATATAGAGACATCAAAAGAACCGAAAATTTCATTAGAAGAGTGTGAAGATCACACAAGTTTCTTTTTTTTTTTTTTTTTTTTTTTTAGTTACTTAATAATGTACACATAAATATGGGGGGAAATTGAAGTAATTAAACTTAGTGTAACTTCTTTGACTTAGCAATGAATAAATTACACTCTCACTAAAAGTACTGCTTTCTGCAAAATCAGTGAGTGCTTTCACCATCAACCAGTTATTGTGACCGACATCAACAAGAATCAAATCCTTTATCAGGATTTGAATCAGGTCCTTTATCCTGAAATCTTAACAGTTTGCTGAATTTTAGTTGAAATATGTTGATGGCTTGCTTTGAGTGAAGCTACACAGTGAAGTCTAATTTAAATATTATTTCCTAAAAAGCCAATCCTTACATTCAGAGAAGTTTTCATTTTCATTTCTGTTTTCATTAAATAGTAAGACCTTAAAGAAAAGCCTGAGATAAAATGTATCTTGCTACCTGCAGAATAACGTACTTTCTTTTAAGGAGTATAACAAAACTAGAAAGTAAACATGCTTCTTATTTTAAGCAAGTAAAGAAGTATAGTGTTCATTAGATTACACCAAAAAGGAAACTTCAAAAATTTTAAAAATTCTATGTGTTTTAGACTGTCCTCTGACTGCTACTCTATAGAAGAAAAATAATAATCAGAATAAATAATCTGTAACACCCCCAAACTCCACGACATGTTGTTGTTGGGTGTGTCAGCAACAACTCTGAGTTACTACTTGACTACTATTGCACCAAATTTCTTACTTATTGAGGCACAGCAGAAATATCAAAGTCCCTCTGGTGTTGTGGTAACATCAGTCATAAAAAGTATATAATTACAGGGATTAAAAGTCACTGGTTTGGCTCAAATTATGGTGAGAGTGTTTGGTGACATTTTAGAAGACAATGTGCAAAGTTCCTGCCTTTACATTGCTGGAGGCTAGTGCTGGTTGTTTTGATACAATCTTAAGAGCAGAAAAGCATTGGTTTATGGCATGAAGGGACAATAACAGCCTTCATCTGGCCTCTGAAACCATCACCCATTCTGTTGACATTATCTTTTGGCTGTCTGCAATTGATTTAAAATCAAACAATGGTGTTACATAATGTGTACTCTACATAAAAATACTGTCTCGTTATTAAAGTTCTCAGCTGACCTTGCCTGTGTATGCAGCCACTTTGTAGCTGGTCTAGAGAGAGACCTCAGATGAAGTTTTCACCCAGTTCTCAAGGGCTACATCTTCATTTCTACATTAATTAAGCTGATCTGACACTGAGTTTGGGCATCTGTGGTCTCACACCTTGAGAAGCTCTAGGGATGCTGCTGTGTCCTCAGTGGTGCTGTTGCCACTCTGTTAGGACAAAATGTGTCTGCATCCTAAGTTAACACAGATTTTTCCAACCTAGATGTCCTTGCTTTAGTCAAACATGGAGATATTTGGGAAAATTATAACAGCATATTTTAGTCTGTAGTCATAATTCTCCAATATTTCCAAGCAAGCATTGAGAGTGGGCTCAGGAGTCTTTTGTTCAGGTGCACCATTAAAAGATGTTATATTTTTATTTAATAGTCCTTAGGAGATATTTCCTGGGAATTAGTTTAATCTCTTTCAGACTAGGTTTTGGGGATTTTTTTTGAGGGGCAGGATGCACAACATCCTGTGGCAATGAGTTCTGCAGCTTGACTGCATTTTGTGTGTAAAATCCACCTTCTTTGCCTCATAAGTGCAATTAATGCATATTCATTCTTAAATTGGGCAAGACAGTAAATAACCCTCTTCTATTTGCCTTTTTGATTTTTTGTTTCATTCATGGTTTTAAAGTCTTTAATTTTGTCTCTCCTTAGCCATTTGTTTTCCAGGCTGAGATGTGTGTACAGGAAAACTAGTCCATGTCTTTGCCAATCTTTTGCCCATGTCTCCATAATCTTTGGTTCTACTATATCCTTTTAACATAGGTAAAATCTTAAAATCATAAGAAATAATGCAACTTCCAAATTCATGCAATATTCAATGTCATATGTAACAACGCTGTGTTATGTATGGTAAAACAGAGAGATTTTCTTTTCTGTTCCTTTTCTATTCTGTTCCATGCTTTCTTTAAGTGTTAACAAGAATGGAGATAGTGTTTTCCCAGAAACAGATAAACTATCATTAACTTAAAGTACTGACCCTGGTCGTTATTTCTCAACTTGGAGTCACTTGCTGCACGTGTACATTTAGGATAATTTTTTTCCCCCTGTGCTTTTATCTACACCGCATGTTCTGAGTTATTTTATTGACCACCCTTTTTCCTTCTCTGCTTCCTTATGGCTTGTTTTTACTGACCTCAATTACTTCAATTTCAAGAGAAAACTGCCACTCTGCTATCACTGTGTTTCTTAAATAATTTATTAACATGCTGAACAGCCTGTCCCATGCCATTAGGACATATTCCTTATTTTCATACAACTGTGAACCACCTGTAACCACATTTTGAGCTCTCAGCAGGGAAAGGTCTGGAAATTCTCTCAGCACCAAAGACAACTTGTTTTTGGTCTTTGCAAACTGAGCAGTTACCAAATCCAGCTGAGGTTGCATGGCCCAAAACTGACAATTTTTTTCTTGTCTTAAGTACTTCTGAATGTAAAGGAAGGTTCACAAGAGCTGAGGCCTTATCTAGCCACCACAATCTGTCATATTATCACTGTAATGGCTCTGGGAATCACTCTGCCCATAAAACACTGGCATAATTCAAACAGCCTTAAGTGTTCAGGTGTTTGATGCAAAACACACTTTGAAGTTTAATCATGACCATAAACACTTATTGCTTCCGCAACGGTGCATGTGTTCAAAGATCACATATTCTGTGTGCAGTTCAATGTATGAAGGGACCAGGATAGGAGGGTTTTCCTCATATTTTTATCTCATCTATGTCCTGCAAAGATTTCCTGCCTTAATAGGTCGTACTGATTTATTTTTGAGTGTTGTACCCTTAAATAAGTAGAATCCTGTAGAATTTGTCATCTAGAAATCTTAGTGGTACTGGAAACTAAAAGCTTTAAAGGTGACTACAGTGCAGAGGGAGGGCAGGAGAACCAGGGAGGAAGTGGTAATTTTACAATAATAAGTTAAACACTTTTAAAAATCTTTAAAACTTGTAATAGTCCAATATAATGCATATAATTACACAGAAATTATATTGCAGTTACAATGTGTATAATTGTGTTGTAATTGCATAAATAAGGAAAGTTTAGACCACTGAATAAGTATTTTAAAAGTTTGCTTTTTCAAATTATTTAAACCCAACACAGGAACTGCAAAGAACTGCCTTCTCTCAAAGATTTTAATATGTGTTATAAATTAGGAGTCTTTAAAGTTCATGAATACAGTGGAATTGCATTTTCAACTTGAACTAAGTATTCAAATTATTTTTTCTATTTTTCTAGGTCTGGTGTGGTAACAAGCTGGTAGCTAAAGCATGTGAGCAGAAAAAAAACCCCACAAAATTTGTAAGTTTTTACTAAACCTTAAGAGTAGAAAATTATCTACCTATTCACACCACCATGTATTTGTTTTTCTTTACAAAAAGAAAACCTGGCTCAGGGCTCAGATTTGGAAGGTGGGCAACCAGGATGCCATCAGACCAATACGGAACATATATAAAATCTGGGAGGCTTATGTTTTATTACAGAGTGTAGAATTATGCATATCTGTAGTTTTCAAATTATCATAATTGATATTAAGTCCTACTTATTGATGTTATTTTTTAATATACGGGAAGTTAGAATTGGAAAATTTAATTCTTTTTTGTGTTTGCAATCTACTGATGCAGTTGCTAAAATTTATTTGAAGTCTGAGGACAAACTCACTAACTGACTGCATATCAGCTCAAAATAATGAATTTTTGTTTTCCTTACATTCCCTTTTCTGAAGCTTCTTCTTCTGAAGAGCTGTATATGCAGTCAGCTCTTCTGGGTCATCAGGAATTTAGTGAAATCATGAACCCTTTAGAAATTTTAAGCTAAATTTAACAGGTGCTAAGCCAAAGCCATGGAATAAGTTAGTATAACATGAGGGTAGCACACACTTTTAAAATTCTATCACATAGAAATTAATAAATAAAATATTTGTTGTTTCCTACATGAAAAGCATCACAGTGGGTGGCAGGGGTTTTTAATACAAATTATACAGGTCGTCTCTGTATTCCTCCTGAAAGGCATGTATTCCACGGGCTATTAATCCAGGAGATAACTGAAAGTGTGCCATTCTGAGCTACAAAGATGGAACTTTCCACAGAAAACCTCACTTCAGAAAGAAGAAGATATTCTGGCTGAGAAGGATGACATTTTGATATACTTGTACCTGCATGGTCCTCCTTCACACATAAAATTCCTCCAAGGTCCTGAAGGCAAATTCCTCTTTTGTCTTAGGAGCAAATGAGCTGCACATTTTTCACTGAGTGTTCAATAAGCAGAGCTGTAATAGGATCCCCAGAGCTGTGCAGGTCTGGAGTACAAGTGACAAAGTTTTCATGAGAATGGCATCAAAAATGTCCTCTGAAAAATCCCCCCAGTGTGTTCTCTGTGTGGCTTTTGCTCTCACTGCTGTGCATTTTTAGCTGATCTCTCTTTGTGTGGCACAGCTCACGAGGGAAGAGACGGGTCAGGAGCATCACCATAAGAGAGAATATGAAAATATAGAATTTGAACTACTTTCTGCCAGAAGCACATTAGAAGCTCCTGCAGAGACACAATGATGTCAAAACTGGAACAAAGGACCTTCATTTCAGCACCTTCCATATCAACAAATATTACTTTTGTCAGTGTCAAAAAGCCCCAAACTCCACTATCTGCTGCTGCTTCTTCATCTCTACCCTCTCAAGTGGAAAGCTTAGACTACCAAAAGTTACTTTTTTGGGGAAACAAGCCTACTTTGCATCCAGAGGTCATTCTCACTTTTCTGTGGGATCTCTAAAGACCTGGATATTGTTTCAATTGCCTATAAATAAAATCTGGTTTATTTGCATTGAATATATCGCATTACATGCATTAAACATATTAGCAATGCATGTGGAAATTCGTGGGCTAATGACATTCAGATTTCAGGCTCCTAGCAACGTGCTTTTCTCAGCCCCTCTTCTTTGAAGGTTAAGTGTCTCTGCAGCACTATTTTATACTTCTTGTGGATTTGTGGGAAGGAAAGCTTTTAGCCACTTTTAACCACTCCTTTAAGTAGCAGTGCTTGAAACCACGGCCATTCTTTTCAGTGTCAAAAATGAGTAAGTGCTGACAAATAGACCCTTTTGTTTCCTTTAGGACATCTGTGCACAATAGGTTCTATATTTGTTTTCATACTGTGATGTTTTGCATACATAGTGTTTATGCCATGCTTTTGCTCTTTTTTTACAGGGTGTGGCTGGTGCAACTGATCCAATGTTGATCTTGTAACTTCATGGAGTGGACAAAGTTATTCCCAAGCATTTTCCAAAGTCTGGAAGCCCTGGTGGACGGGGTTGCCCATCTCATTCATACCCAAAGGGCAAGACCCAGATTGTCGGGAAACATCCTGAAATTTTGGGCACTAATTTATAAACTGGATTCAGCTGCAGCCAAAGGAACTCAGACCAGCACGCAGTAAAAATTTTGCACTGAATTACTTCAAAAAAGGGGGAATGTTGCTTTTGGAACAGAGGGCCATTAAAACTGTGCCAGTTAGAAAGCTGGATTTTGCATTTCTTTTTGTGTTTTAGTGAGTAACATCTTACGAGTTTAGAGGGGCTGAATGCAGGGTCATATGTAAATTAGGCAAATGTTTTTTTGGGTTTGGTTTTTTTTTTCCCCCCCACATAATAGCTTTTTTAGCTTGGACCAGACACCCTGAAACCACTTTCTTGTCCATGGACACAATCTGTAAATTTTCCGGCTGTAATTTATGTAGGTGCATGATTTTGGTTCTGCTTTTGTGTAGTTCCACAGTCATAGTCAAGGTTAAACACTGTGACTTTAACACAAGACTAAGACTAAATAATAAAACTAAAATCCAGTGTGAGTATACAAACTGGGTCTTCAAGCTCCTTTGGCCTGCTCTGACCAAGAACACTTAGAAGGCAGAAGTCAGAGCTGTGCTGGACTCTGAAAAGCCATTATTGGCTTTTGTGACTTCACTTTAAGGACATTTAGAACAAAAGGAAAGCAAACAAACTATTTCCAAAACATGTAAAAGTAGGGAGTGAATGCATCCTGCAATGGGGACTCTTGTGGAGGAGATGGTGATATTCTTCCTTCTCACTATTTCCTGTTATACATTAAACATCTATATTGTTTAGACAGGGGAAAAAATGGAAAGAAAAATATTGGTATATATCTTAGCAAAAGATCCAGATAATTATCTTCCTTACTGAAAAGCCCATCAATTTTTTATTGTTTGAATTGCTTTGGCCTGCAAATATTTCCAAAGTATACATGCTCCTAGAGAAAGGAAGGTTTGTGTATTAGATCAGCATGTTTTAAAATTAATTTTCTTCTGATGACATAATTTACATGAATTACTAAAATCCACTAGAATTTTTCTGGAGATGCAACACTGCCACTTTCATCTTGGTGTAAATAGACAATTTCAGCTTTAGAAAGAGAATGTCTGCACTAAGTGTTGAGCTGGTTTGTCTATAAATTTGGCAGCTTTCCTTCCATAAATCCCCCTTTGGGAGAAAAAAAACCCTGAATTTTAGCTTGTGATAAACCTCCTGGAGAAAAAAGTATGGAATATATTCCAGTGCTAGATTTTCTGACTTCAGGCTTCAGGATGTGTACTTTCCTCATTCCTCACACACACCATTTTTAGCCCAAGAGCTTGAACTAAAAATTCTGTTTGCTTTCAGAATGTGGGACTGTACCCCACGGCTTGATAAATATAAAGAGCCGTGATGCTGCAGCAAGGAAATTCCAACGAGCCTGCTCTGGCTGCCAGGGTGTTGCCATGCCACTTCTGTGTTGCTGGAAGGTGCCATTGTAAAACATTCATATTACACAGGCTTCTAGCACTGCTGGCATTTGATTTGGAACAACAGCTTGTGAGAGTTTGGAGGGGCTGAGTAGCACACACAGCTTTTCCCCCAGCCCTGCATCATTTGACACAGAGGTTGCCCAAATGCAACCTAATCGCTGCAATAAATATTCACCTGTTTACCAGTGGATATTGAAGCTCTGCACTCTGTGTGTTTGAATGCTTCTCCAAGCAGTTACTGCTCAGTTTTGCTCAGCTGTAAATTACAGAAAAGCCTCTGAGTTATCAGATTATGTAATTTCCTCTAATGCACTGCGCTACAGTGTCTGCAATATGGTGCAGAGGTCTATGCTTTAGTAAGATGATGATTTTGTCATTCTTCTTTTTTTTTTTTTTTTTTTTTTTTTTTTTTTCTTTTGTGCTGTTGAAGAGAGGGAAATTGTGGGAAAAATCTGTTCTGAGTGATCTGCCCTGTATCTTTACTGCACATTTGGCTGAGTTAAAGCAGATTCTTGCCACGGTATTGTACATCCAGTGAGACAAGTTAGCCCAGTTTGCAGTGCCACTTCACCTGGATATGAGGGTTTTATTGGACAGGGCAAAGACAAAAGGGCAGGATCTCTGACAATACCACCAGAATGAGAAAAGCTATTCTCATAGCCTCTCCTGGGACCACAGATTACAACTGCTGTATTTGATATAGCAATCAAATATATTTGACATAACCTGCACCACAGCTGAGCAAGCAGTGAGCAAAGTGAGCAGCAGGAAATCTTTATCAAGCAGCAGCTTTAGCCACAGCTTGGTTCTCCCAGTGCCGGGAAGGAAGATGGTGGAAGAAAACAATTTCCCAGATATAGCTGCTACAGGTTTTGACATAAAATTAATTGCTGTGCAGATACAGTGATGCTTAAACCAATTTCTCTGTGACTGCATATAGGATATATTGATTTATGTAAATGTGGGCACTTCACCTACGGCAGGGGCAAGCCCCACATTACAATGAAAAGCTAGAACTAAGCTCTGTTTGTGCAGGAGACTGCAGGAGACTATGGTAAGGAAGTTGTGAGCTTTACAAAGTGTAAGGGTGACAAAAATTATTTTTATATGTAACACCAAACATAGGGAGATTCTGAATTTTTGAATTTAACTTTGTGGCGATTATTCTAAGCAAACCAAGCCAGATCTAACATCTCATGTGAGTGAGTTTATATGCACAGGACATAATCCTAGCTGCTTCCTTTGTGGTGGCAAAGATGCTTTGGTTCATCTCAGTCAGGTTCCTGCAGTGCTGGTGCAGTATCTGACACTCTGTCCCTAAGCACTGCTTTTTCTGTGAGGTTTCTCTTTGGCAGACACTCAACAGCATTGCCAGGATCCCTGAAACCCTTCAAAAGCAACAAAACCATAGAGGCAGCCTGAACTGATCCCATGGTGTAACAGCACATGTGGGGGATTAAAAAACAAAATCAAACTGTACCATTTCAGGGAAAATCTTGACCCTGATCCATTTGAAATCATTAAGGCTCTTCTGCAGATGTCACTTGGAGGTAATTTGCTACCAGGAAGAGATAATTGGAAGGGTTGTTTTTTTTTAAAGTTGTCCAACTGCTAAATCATGTCCCCTTTTATTCCCCCATTTTTTCTTGTGTTCCTGAATCCTTCTTCTATAATGCCTATCGTATAATTATTATATATTCAATTTTTGTCTGTTACCCTTTTTTCAGTAGAGATGACCATAACTTTGTCTTTACTTAAGAATTCTTGTTTTCTATTCCCAAAACAAAATAATTCAATTGCTTTGAGCACAACTTCGTACCACAGTTAAAAGTGTACAG
This sequence comes from Camarhynchus parvulus, assembly GCF_901933205.1. NCBI lineage: Eukaryota > Metazoa > Chordata > Aves > Passeriformes > Thraupidae > Camarhynchus > Camarhynchus parvulus. Next base: position 4,679,452 of record NC_044601.1, read on the forward strand.
GAAATTGCATAGGGTATTTTTTTATAGTGTTATGTCAACACTACTTGGATTGAAACCTTCTATTGCAAGCAAAAATATGTTTATTGAACTTACAGATATCATTTTATGTGTAGTTTATATTAAACACATACATGACTTTTCCATTACTTTTGACTTTCGTGTGAGTGTGGCCTCTTTGCTGTTTGAGACCATCGAAACTTCTCTCTTTTTGCCAGCAGGACAAAGAACCAATATCTTCTCTACTCCAGCTTGTGCATTCATGTCATCTGAAGAATGCAAGTTCCATCAAATCAAACTATTTACCTTCCTAAAGTGCTACACTGTGCTAAAGTGCTTTACTGGCGGGTGTGTAATTACCTTTGATCTCTGCTAACTTAAAGGAAAAAGCAAAGAATCTATCCCCCATGCATTCCAGAAAAAAATATCCAAAAAGTGACCAGCACTCTTCCATTTGAAACTCTGCTTGCTGCTCTTCCTTTTTTAGGAACAGGAATTTCTTTAGTCTGAAAGAAATCAGGAATAAATCAGATTGAAGCCCTTTTTTTTCTTGTGCCATTAGACTAAAACCCTGCCACTCACAAATTATTACATGTCTTCATCAGTGCTTACTGTATTTAAAAATTGCATTCAAACTTTTGTCAGTAGTCAGAAAGCTGAAAAAAAATTGTGAGGGAAATGAGTAAAATGGTCGTTTCTGCGTCACTCTGCTCTATCCACCATGATTAAAGACAGACAGAGCTGCACCTTTATGGAAGGTTTGGGGAAGCTGTTCTACACTTACATGGTTAAGGGGTTTGTTATGTAACGTTAATAAAAAATTTGTGGTTTTCTGCTAACCCAAGCCCATTCTAAGATGGTTCTTTGCCACAGCAGAGCACAGCAATCCTTCCACAGCTCTATTTCACACAGTGCAATAACACTCAGCCCAACAAAACAAACCCAAATAACATGGAAGTTCTTAATTAGCCACATCAATAGTAAAATCTAGGTGTCACTGAGAGGCTGCCTTAGGTGTGACTTATTTGTCAGTCTGATGAGGAACTAGACTTTGAATTCCTTGAGCCTCAAGAAATCTTTACAATGTGATGTAGATGGGAAAGGGTTACAGAGACAGTTGATATCCAACCCTCCTGCTCCTAAAAATTTAATCACTGTGAAGGAATTAGGTGAGGCTTGAAGAACTTGTTTGGCTGCAAAGTGCCATCAACACAGCCTGAATTGTTACTTTTTTGTGCTGGACCCAGACAAGCAGAGGTAGATGAAATCTTTCATTAGAACAGGAATGCATATAATTATGCAACAGCTTCTGTCAGTGACCTGACCTTTTCAGCTTGGTTTCTGTCTTCAGCTCAAAAGGTATTAGAAGTTTTCAACCTATACATTAATGTGCCATTTTATACTCATTGTGGGTCTTCAGCTGTTTGCCCTCTGGATAATTAATGTGGTGGCCTGGCTGTGGTCTGTGAGCATGGGGGAGTTTGAGTAAAAAACTGAATAAAAATGGTAGCTCTGGAGCTGGTCACAGTTTATTATGAACTGAAGAGATTAATTTATAGCTATTTTCTGTCCTTCCTACTTAAAAATCAAAGTGAACATAAGAGGAAAAAAATAATGAACCATCCAATTAACCAACCAATAGCAAACCTAACAAAAAACCAAACCAACAATCAAAAAGCCCAAAAAAGAACAATGAAAAACAAAACAAAACCAACAAAACCCAAAATGAAAAACCCCTCACCAAACAAACAAACAAACACAAGAAAAGAATGTGAACTGTAACAATAATTATTCTATATAGTGTATATATGTGGTATAGGTTAAACCGTATGTCAATTGGTTCTGGTTTCTTTTCCTCCAATTCACCACTCACTGAATTATTTCTTAACTTTTTTTTTCAGAAAAAAAAATTGCAATGTTTTTGGTTGTCTAAGTAAAACAGATTCAGGGATTCACAGTGGTTATACCACCTCTTTCTATCTCAAGAGTTGAATTTTTTGACACGACAGCCCCTTCAATGAGGTTTCAATTAACTTGAGCCACATTCATATCCCTCAACCAGTACAAAAATGAAATTATGACTCTACCGACGAAGGACTTTGTGTTTCTTGGAAAAAAAACACCAACTCTCTCATCAGTGTAAGAAGCCTTAAAAGTGAAACTCTCTGGTGATGCCACAGTAATGGCCTGGAAGGACTGATTTACATGTTAAATGCACCCAAAATATTTTGCTAAGGAGAAAGAATATGTTTTGCTGCCTGTAGGGTCTAAATCTGTGTAAATCATTGGAGAAAAGAGGAGCCACCCCGAGTGCTAAAATTTTGGAGGCCTTGATTCTTGCTCGCTACCTTTGGGAAATACACAATTCCACAACAAATTCTGTAGGAATTTCCCCTTTTTTCTGAAGAGTTGTAGAAGTGGCTCAAATGTGTTACTGCAGCACAGCAAACAAATTGCCAGAAGCAGGAGGAACTGAGCTAGTATTTGCAAAGATGCACTGGGTACATTCTCATATTACATATTATCTGGTTCTTCACAGATCTCACTATCAACTACATTCCTACCCAGTGTTAGTCTTTGTTTCAGCAATTTCTGTCATTTACACTGTCATTTAATCAACTAATCTACTACATTTATTACTGCTTAATGACTGTTTTGCTAGCGCTTAATGCTTGCCCAAAATGGTACTTTTTCTTCACTGTAAAACCCCTGAAATTGGTGCCAAGTTCAGTGTGCTGCATGGTTCAACCTTTGTTTCATCTCCTAATTCTCCTTCTCCCATTGTACACCTGCAAACAAAATCAGCTGTCCAAAGGGATGTTCTAGACATATGAATTCATGCTTAGCAATTTGGTTAATAAATCGTCAGTTTCAAGATCTGGCCATTAAAAAAAAATTGAAGGACAACGTGTATTTTCACAATTTTAGTTGCAGTTACAATTCACAGTTCCCTTTTGGCAGGCTGGTGAGGACCTAAATTGACAGATTTCTTGGTTATTTTTCTTCCAAGAAAAATTGAGGCATCTTGCCATAGTTGCCCCCGAAATCATGGATCTTCGGTGCTGAGTTTTTATTTTATGTAATATCACATCCTGTTCCATTTTCATGCCACAGGGCTGCATTTGCTTCAGAAACACCACATTTTCTTTGCTTTTTTGCTGAAAAGCTGGAACACCAGCAATGTTTTCTTGGGCTGAAAGGAGAGCTGAATATTTGCTGAGGATCCTTTCACAGACTTTTCCCCAGTACAGAGGTCTTCTTCCAAGCTTAAGGACTGAGTTTGACATTTGGGTGTGAAGGTTGAAACAGGTTTTAAAACACTTGACTAAACCAGGTCTAGTCTAAACTGTGCATTCAGCTGTTCCCTGCTCCACTCAACAGCTGCTTGGCCCTGTAATGCTGCTGTTTAGCTTCTTGATTCCTTCTTTCTACCTTTATTTGGGTAATAAAATACTTTTTTGATAATTCTGCAGCCTCCAAATTGAGTCTTCAACCTCAGGCCTACCACAGAAAGGCCTGGAAGCTGCCAGGTATTGACATTTTAAATACTCAGTTTTGCTGTCCACAAAGCTCTTCTGCTGTAATCACTGTCCTGAATGGTGGTTCCTTCATCAAGCTTCTGATTCCACACACAGGAAATTAAAGTCATGGCCACGTGCCACTGCTGTGGAAGAGAAAATCTAATAGACTCCTGTCAGAAATGGGTGATGGGGGAGAATCTTTCAGAGTCTTTGTGTGCCATAAAAACTGCACATGTGACATGTATTTAAACGTTTTTGTGGTGTTCAAGGTGTGCCTGGGAGAGAGGAGAAAAATTGTTTTCTTTCTTCATTGAAAGAAAACTGTTTGTTTGTGGCAGTTTCTGAATCACTCATCCTCCAGGATCACTGCTGGCACAAAACAATGAAGGAAGCAAAGTGGCTGCCCGAGGAGTAAGACACACAAAGAGCAGCAATTCCGTGTGCACTCTGCAGAAGTTTACCTCACTTGATAAATAAATATATATGAAATCAGTATTTAAAATATATAAAACAAGTTTGTTTGCTTTCTTCATTGTGAATAAGCACAAGAAAACTAAAAAAAAATCCATGCAAAATCAATTGCAAATATTGCTTTTATATATTTATGTTAAATACCGTGTTCACCTGTCCCCAAGTGCCACATCCACACATTTGGGGGTTTTTAAGATTTCCAGGGATGATAACCACAATGCTTCCCCAGGCAGCCTCTTCCAAGGCCTCACCATCATTTCAGTGAAGAAATTTCTCCCAGTGTCCAGTCTAAATCTCCCTTGGCACGAGGAAAGATCATTTCCTCTCATTCTGGTTCCACTCTCCTGTCAGCGAGCTGTAAAGAACCAAAATTACCCCTGAGCCTCCTTTTCTCCATGTCAAATAATGGGATGGGGAGGAAAAAAGGGGCTCAAGACTTGCCATGTGTGATGCTACCATTTTGCACTCCCCAGAACAGATTAAAAACACAGGATACCTTTCTTTGCCCTGGTTATCAGAAGACCTTTTGCTTTTTGCTACACGCACCTTCAGAAACCTCAGAAAATATTTTTCCCTAAGTGGAATGTTGACTTTGGAAAGAACCAGAGTGGGAGTATCCATTAAAAGTCTCTGCAATTTAGAGCTATATTTGTATTTCTAATTGTGCTAAACTCTTGGCTAATAAAATAATTATGAAAATACAGCATACTCAAACATACTCTTGAATTAAATTACATAAGTAAACACACATTCATTATTACTTAATTTTCTTGTTTATCCAGCCAAACTCATCAGATAGCTTACAAAGACAAGACAAACAGAAAGCAGACTATATGGTGTAGGCTTTACTTTTTTTTTTTACTTAAAAATGTTTATAGAACTACTCCTGCCTAAAGTGGTACTAAATGTTTTTACCTTTCATCATTTTAAATTAACAGCAAGCATCTTGAATTTAAATTAATTTGAATAAATTTTTTAAATTACTCTAAAGCTCTTAAAAATTAACAGTGAAAAAAGTGAAGTAAAACAGCATCAAACCAGAAATTGAAATGGATGAAAATTTTCCATACATGCAGGAAAATTTTTACTTGCAGTGTGAGACACAGATGACATCTCTAGCATGTATTGCAACACTCGGTGAAGAAGAAAACATTTAATACAGTAATTTCATGGTTTTTAATGTGATAATTTTAACTGCTATGGCTTTTCTGCTTATGTAATTTCTTTTTCATCAGACACCCCCATATAAAGGTTACCTCACCTAAATAACCCCCTAATTAATGTCCTGTATTAATTAGATGGTAATTGAAGCGCTCATTCTGAGTCATCTCTAGAATGCTAACAGCAATGGCTTTTCTTTTTCTCTTTATTTTTAGCTTTTTCAATAGAAAGTCCTTCAAGGTGATTTTGCAATTCTGGGGTTTTCCTCTCTGCTGCCATCATCTTCCCAGTGCATCAGTAAACAACTCTGCTGACACAGAAATTACAGCGAGGGAGGTGGAAGAGAAACGAGATTTATTTGGGAAATTTCTTCAATGTGACAGGGACAACTCCTGCTAAAAAAAATCATAATCCATTCTATAGCATTTGTTCCTCACAGCAATTCACTCTGAATGTGAAAAGAGCAGAAGAGGCCAGGAAAACTTTTCCACAAGGACAAAATGACCTCACAGAGATTCTGCAGCAGAGAAAGAAAACTCAGTTCCTTCTCATGTGCTCACCCCCACCCAGAAGCTTCTTATTAATCCTGATTTTGATGCTGATTTATCACAGAAACTTCAGTAGGGATCTGGAGCACCCAGTTTGCAGTAAATTGCATCTTCAGTTGGCTGACAGTTCATATTTCATTGAAGCCCTGTACAGCTGAGGAACATCCGCATTTTAAAATAGACCATAGGACTTTGAAATAGACTTTACAGATTTTTTTTAATTAATTTTTTAATAATTTTCAAAATGGACCAATCTAACTTAAAAGTTTCTAGTACTGTAACTTTTAGCAAAAGAGGGGAAGCCTCCTTGCTGCTTATCAGGGTAAGAATTGGGGTTTTGACCTAATTTTCTTGATTTTCATCCCTAAACAGTGCTGGTCCTTTCTAACAACAACAACAAAAAATTGTCAGAAGTTTGAATATATAAGCATGTAATAATTAGTTTTAAGGCTTTGGCCTACAGAGCAGGTAAGATAAATAATATTTTTCTTAGCTGAGGCCTCTTTTTTTTTTTTTTTTGCATGTACAATAAGATGAGACAGGTCCTGATAGCTAAGTGGAAAAATGTCTTTAAAGTTAACAAGAAAAAAAAAGAATGAAAAGGGAAAATAACATCTGTGCGTTTCTGTGAATGGAATTTAAGCTGATATGGGAAAGAATTCCATGGTACTTGTGATGTTTTCTTTGGCTACCATCACAGAAAATATTTCAGTGGTGAAACCAAAGGTTAAATGCAACCGGCAGGAAGTTATAAAGGTGAATTGCATAAGATGTTTCTGAATAACAGGAGTTTACAACTCCAGCTATTGCTTCTGTTCAGAGTGCTTGGAAGCGTTGTACAGCAGTAGGGGTACATAAAATGCAAATTTTAGGGCTTAGGGTGATAAGTTTTTCGGGTTGAGATGGTACACATTTATAGGATTTAATTTAATTAATAAATTAAATGTTATATGACACACTTCTACCATTATATTTATAAATCATTATACAATATAATTGTAATACACTATATAATTGTAATCATAATTAATATAATGATATAATATAGTAATATAATTAATATAATATAAATTATGGCATTTCATCAGCTACAACAGTGAAATATTATATGCTGCTTTTTCTTTTGCTAGACCTTCTTTTTGAGTTCCTGCTGTTGAAGCAGTTTGGGAAGAAGCTAAGGGAACTTGTATATGGTTATTACACTTGTTTGGAACAGCAGAATGACATGGCAAAGTGAATTTATTGACACTTCTCTACCTCTGCAGTTTCCATGGTGAGCACACAGCAGTGCTGCTTCTTCTTTGCTTTCTGCCCAAACCATTCCAGAGTTCACCTGCCACTAATTTAACTACCCAGCTTTAGAGATGTGAGCAGCGCTTCAAAAACACCCAGAATCGTTGCTTTTACTAATGCAATAAATGTAATAATGTGAGTTCAGATGGGAGGCTTTCCTTCCAACGTGCCCATAGGCAGAGTACCCAGTGAGCTGAGGCTTTTGATATTTAATGTACATTAAATATCAAACTGGGTGTATTCCATGCAGCTCTGTCCAGCACATGAGATATTTCTGGGGGTGACCAAGGTGACAAGCAGTGGCAGGATGAAAAAGCCACATCTCTGAGCCTGTGAGAAGGGTATTAAGCTTGCATGACAAGGTAATTTTAAAAATAAATGAGATCCAGGAGTCACACTGGCCACAAGGAATGCCTTTCAACACTGTGAAATGCAAAATTGCACATGCTGAGGTGTGTGACAGCTATTCAACACCTTAAAGGAGTAAGGGAATTTTTTCCCACTGAAATTGGTGGGGGGAGTTCCATCAAGCAGATTCAGCTTATTTCCTGGCCATCTGCAAACATAAATAAATAAATATATTATCACCACATACTAGATGATGTTTACTGTAAATGGCAAGGAAGTAGTTTTAACTCTCTAATAATTTCTAACATTTGGCTTAATTCTGACTATCACAGGCAGCTTTTCTCTGTTGTCTTTAACACCTTTTCATTGCTAAGATCTTGCAGCTCCTCCAGCAGAAGAGTGAGAGAATCCTTCTTGTCATGACAGATCACACTGAAATTATACTGAGATTAATGAGGTGTAACCATGCAGATATCACATTTCCTATGGCATTTTCCTTTCAAATACAAGGCTCACTGGGTTTTCTACTTTGCCCTGAGTCTAACAGGGACTTGGCAAAATTTGGACATCATTTTAAAATGAATAAGCACAAGGAAACTAAAAAAACAAAATCCAGGCACAATCAATTGTAAATATTGCTTTTATATATTTATTTTAAATACTGATTTTATGTATATTTATTTATCAAATCTTAAATTTTATATAAATATCAAAGCCTGCCAAGACATGGTGGTCTCACAAGTGTTGGTTCAAGGGCACCATAACTTTAAATATCCTTTGATATATAAATTTATCTGTAGATATAGTTATACATATATAAATTTCACATGGGCTGAATGAAACTGAGATTCTTGTCAGTTCCAGTGAAGATACTGCCATAGCTGCACTGGCAGAAATTCCAATTTTAATTAGCAAGCTCAGATTCCCTTTCCAAGTTCCAAAGAGAGGAACTTTTATTTAGAAATGACATGCTGGACAGAACTGTATTTAGAATGCCACATTTGTCTCCTGATAGAATTATTTCCTATTAATTTATTTAAAGGTTAAAAAAAAAAAGGGCTCTTTCCCCAGAGGATGCTGAGGCACTGCCCAGGCTCCCCAGGGAATGGATGCAGCCCCAAGGCTCCAGAGCTCCAGGAATGTTTGGACAATGCTCTCAGGGGTGCACAGGGTGGGATTTTGGGAAGTCTGTGCAGGCCCAGAACATGGATCAATGATCCCTGTGGGTCCCATCCAGCTCAGGACATTCTGTGACTTAATGGTTCCAGACGAGCTGCAGAAAGAATGCCCACAGCACCAGGCATTTTGCAATTAATATGGCACATACAATGAAATAATTCTCAAGATTGGGCATTTTTTCTGTTACTAATTTTGATGTTCTATATGTGCAAATCCTTGAGATGAATTTGCCCAGCTTCGTTCAGAGCTGGATTTGTCAACAGCCACTAACTAGAAGAGTTGGTCAATAAGTGTTTGCCACAAAGAACTCTGCTTACGTAGCACAGTGTGGCATATGAAAATATAGTTAACTAACCAAACAAAACTGGTATTTATCACATTGTGTATTTGGCATACAAATACTATCTAAAATGGTTTTATTGTCTGTTATAATTACAAGGCGTTGTTCTTTACTGTGTTTTATTCCATTATCAACTGACAACTGCCTTTTAGTTTTATATAAAATAATAGCTCATTTTACCATGTGAAGCTGTGAAAATGCACATTTTTTTCATTTAGCTCTGGAGGCTTTGTCAGCGAGAATGGCTTTCAAGCTGTTCATTAAATAGATGATGCTTATTACTACTTCCAATCTGGACCACAGCAACACAGGGAATTGGTTTAAAGCAGCACCTAGCAACCTAATTTTTAGAACCACTCACTAAATTCCTCTTACATTAGCAGAAAGAGTACTTTTTACTACTGCTGACCATGGAGAAGTGGTAATTATATTGCTGCATTTCAGTCCATCCATCATGTGGACATTCTGCAAATGAGTCTCTTTGAGCCCAAGTGTAACAACACCAGCTCTGGGTTTGGATTTTGTTTGTGTGTGTTGTTTGTATTTTTGGTGGGTTTTTTCCAATTTGCTAAGTTGGTCCAACATATTACAGAATCCAGACAGAATTATTTCTTCTGCAGAACTTTTCAGCTCAGGAAATATCATTTTTGTACTTAGATATTTACCTTTTCTTCATTGAAGCCAGGCTGTTGCAGAGCAGCTCTCTAACAGAGACTCCCAAACTTGACAACACCAATAATAATAATTTCATAGGAGCCCTATTATTTCTGGGAATGAAACTCCACCTCTTTTTCTTAAAAGAACCATCCACCCCATTCATAGGATGATGTGGGGAACCTGTGAGAGATTTTGCTTCCCTGGGCATCTCTTCAGTAAGATATTCTGCCAAAAAGATGCACAGGACTGGAGCTTGTTTTGAGAACTTGTAATAACAGATAAAGGACGATTGAGAATGATTCTGAAATTCAAAGGCTATGATTTAAAATGGGTGGAGGCAGCTGCATAAAAACCTTGGTGTCTGATAAGAAGAAATCATATTTGTCACAGAGGTGCTGGCCTGTGTGGAATTATTGCTCGTGCTTTGCTCGCCTGCTATCAGTGGGCCTTGTTTGCAGTGAAAAAAAACAAAAGATAAGGAATTGCCAGCCATGCAGGTCTGGGGCCTAAACCACCCCAAGGGTAATATTTCCAGACACAAAATAGTTCCAGACAGAGAACCAGCCAGAGGATTCAGGGGCAGGACAGGAAAAAGCTGTGAAAATACAGGCCTCCAATGAAATTATACAAGAAAATTAGGTATACAAAGTCTACATGGGACTGAGGGAAACAGAAGCGAAATTCAAAGCAATTTTAAAAGAAACTGAAGGAGGAAGACCAGGAATTTGAACCTGGTGAGCAAAGCAAGACATGTCCAGTCCTTGACTGGAATCCAGCATTCCTCTCCAGGTGTAATATTTTCTGATGTTGCTGCCTGAGGCTGTCTGACATGCAATTTATAAAACAGCTAGGAGTTCTATCTTACTACCATTGTAAATTAAAATTTAGCTGACAGCTAAGAGCCACCTGGTTGTTGCCCTTTATTTCAATTTTGCCAGTTTAAGTTGTTCTTTTAGGGTTCTTTTATGTTATTTTTCGATACTATGTCTAGTTCTGTTGACAGCTGACACAGCTTTTTGCAATTCACCTTCAATTCAGATGAATTGAATTAGGATTTTGCATCTTCCAGCTATGGATTTCATAATTGTCTGGTCATTCCAGATGCATAAGAAAAAGCAGAAATTTTGAGTATTTTGAGGGGAGTATTTTGGGGGAACGAACCGGTCTGCTTTTCCAAATTTAGATTGTAATTTTTTGGTGTCTGTAAGGAGAACATTTAAGAATAGCATTGCTCATTGTATTTTTAAGACATTTCACTGTCAGGCCTTGAAATTATTCCAAATTTGTCCAAGCCTTTCCTCACCTCTGAAGCAGTGTTGAATCTTACCAGGCGCCCAGAAACCTGCACCTGTGTGATTTTCTATCTTGTCACTTGTGTGTTCATTTTTGTGGGGCTCTTTTTGTTTTTGTTTTTGGTTGGCTGGTTTTTTGTTGTTTGGTGGTTTTTTTGTTTTTTGGTTTTTTTTTTTTAGAGAAATTTAAATGTGGGGAAAAAAACAAAAAGTGAGAACATGGCATCACTGGGAGAACTGAGGAGAGAACTGGCCTTGCCATCCTGTAGTTAAGGACCCTGTGGTGGAAAGCAAACCCCTAGAGGTCACTGTAATCATAAACATTCACAGAAAAGATCCAGATTTGAGTAATGTCACGATTAAAACGAGCCATCTACAGAAAGGAGCTTACCGTCAGATTTCTGGCCCGTCCTGAAGCGACCCCTCCAAAGCCATGGAGGTCACGGGCGATGGTTTGGCAGCACAATCCATCACTCCACATCAGGGCACTGCATCAAATGGTCAGAATTTACCAGGGCAGGGCTGGGATTTGTCCTTGTGAGGGAAGGAGGGTGGTGTGGAGGGGAAGGGCAGGCTGGCTGTGGAGAGGGAAAACAGAAAATAAGCGAAGAAGAATCCGTGCTTGCCACAGTGGCTTGGGGAAGATGGCAAAACTTGCTGAGCATAATGGGCCAGCAACCCATGTTAAAGGGGTGAAGGCTTCACATTAGTGTCTGCAGATACCCCTTCCCCCAGACACTGTTTGGTCTGTGAAATGCAAACACTGACTCAAAAGAGGCTTTCTGATACATTAAATGGGAACAGATCACTTGGAAGTGATCATTCAGAAAAAGTGGAGTAAAAGATCCTAAAACTCGTAACAAATGCTACAGCAAGGGCGAAATAAATGTTAGATGATCTGTCCAAAACAGAAAAAAAAGGTATGTTTTACAGCATAAACTGAATTGTTCAATGTCTCGTTTTAATTTATAATCATTCCACACTACATATAGTTGAGAAGCTGTTTATGGTGCTGTGCACTAATCTTGAACATGTTGATGGAAACAAAATCCTGTTGATACCTGTATTCAGTGACTGTATCTGTAAAACCCAGATTAATTCCCTACCAACCAATTCACTCTGACATGAAACAGAAGCAACTTTGCAGATGTCACAGGGGCTGTATCTAATTATGCAGCAGTTTATTTGGAGTTCTGGCTTATACCTGGTTCTCTAAGGATCCACAAAATAATTGTGTTTATCTCCAGGGGAATGTGCTATAATTTGAAAGCCAAGAGAAGAAAGCATGTGGCATAAAGGTGCTGGGAGATCACTGGTTTCATGTTTATGCTTTGCAAACCATGTAAAATTCATATAGACAATTTTCCAGTATATTGAAGCCTTTAAAGGGTGTGTCCTTATCAACAAAGCATAGAGCTGATTTTTTTTTTCTCTGGTGATGACAAGAGATGGAATACACAGACAGGTCTTGATTCAACTGGCTGAACAAAACTCCCCCATGTCATTTCAGACACTGGAGAATTTGCAGAGTCCTGTCAGATATGACACCCCAAGAAAGCAAGGATTTCTGGATTTGCATATGAATGCCACGTGAGAAATCCTAGGGTATCCCAAATGTTACTGGATGCATTTGTTTGGACAACTGAATCAGACTTCCACTGTTCATACATTCCCTTAACACTGATGCTCACTGGCAGCATATGAAATAATTAATTTTTGTCCCTTGTGTTGGTATGGACTTATCTCATTACCTCATTACAGTAGTTCTTTGTGTTAACTTCATTAAGTTTTCAACACGACTTCTGAAAACAATGAAAATTCCAAAACAAATTGTATAAGATCTTAGATAACAATGGCTTCAAAAGACAGCATTAATCAAGACCTAGCCCCTGGTGCCTGAATAACATTCAAAAGGAAACTACAGTGTTTGTTTTGCTATTTTTTTTTCCTTGATTCAGACTGTCCAAACTGAACTTAAGCCTGGGGCAAAATGAGCTGAAAGGGGAAAAGAATGGAAACTGAGTTTTAAAACAAAAGAAAGAGAAAAAGGAAGAAGGAAAGAAAAAGAATATATATGTAATACAATATCTCAATCAAAAGGAGCAAGAAGGCCCACACCAGATCCCATCCCAGCTTCACAATGCTGCAATGACATGGAATTCTGGAGGATTGTGCTGATCCAGCTGAGAGCAGAACTGGCCCAGTGCATGATTCTGGAAAAGCCACTGAATTTATTTCAGAGGCATTTTTTTAAATATAAAATTTTAAAATATCCTAATGTCTGGCTTTGGAAATACATTGCTGACAGTACAAATGAAAGGAAACTTCTGTGTTTTGAAACTTCCTGTCCTCTTTCCCATTTTTTGTGATTGAAATAAAAGTATTACTCTTGTTATGGCATGACACTTGTTTCGAAAGCAACTCCACATGATTTCTATAAGAGAGACTCAACACTTTAACCAAGGGAATAAACAGGTAGAAACAGGGCAATAAAACTGATTAGACTGAAATAATACTTAGTATGGGTAGAGGGCCCTTTCTATATACAGACATTTATGCAGGGGAACAGTGATTATTTTAGATCCTCTGGCTGGGCTGCCTGGTGAAATGGAATGAAAGACATTGATTAAAATCTTTAATTCTTCACTCGGAATTTGAGTTATCAAAGAGCACAAAGAATCTTTTCTAATATCTGCCTGTAAACAGCTATTTTATGTTACTAGCTAATAAACTACAGGGTGCTTGCTGAGAATCATTATATACAAAATAAATACACCTAATAATATTGTAACAACATGATATATTTCAAAAGATATAGAATTTTTTCACTGACACTTTTAAGTCATGTGCTGAGCTCCCCTCTATCAAAAAACACCTTTTTTTTTTAAATGAGAGCTAGCATTATCTTGACTCTGCCTTGTTTTTCTTAATAATTATTACTGTATATAACAATTTATATATATATATACATATAATTGCCCCATTCTATTAGGGGAGGATCTAGAATAAAGCATGCAAATAAAATGGCACGAAAAGCTGATACCAGTGAACTACAAATTTCAGTTTGGACAAGGATCTAACAGGCAGTGGTAGAAGTCAATCTGCTCTTGATATGTCAACACAAAAAACTGTGTGCCAGGCAGCAGAGTCTGTATTCCCATTATTTAGGTCCTGGCTTTCCCCAGGTGATTTCCTCTTTGCATGAAGCCCGTCTTCTTTGCAGGTTTCTGCTTCCAAGAATATTGAAATTTAGACAGACAATTCCCTAAGTCTACTTAGATCATAATTTATCTCAAAACCTCCTATTTTATTACAAAAACTTCTTTTTTAGTTTTTCTTTAATGGAATAAAATAAAAAAATTGTCTTGACTATCTTCAGCAATCTTATAGGGTTTAAAAACTAGTTGTTCTTGGCATTTATCAGGTAAATGTACATGATCCCACTCAGATATGATCAGATTGCACAGACAGGGAGAAGAAGCAGGCAGGCAAAGCTCTCTGTCACATTTCTCCATGGGCAGCTTGCAAACTCACAGCTGAGACCCATTCCAGTTGTCTGCTTTCCCCTCTAGTATCAGAATGCACTTTTTCCCCTTCATTTTTCTTTTTCCCCCCACACAGTCGCACGAACACAATTTTCCATACACACGATTCCTGCGGAAATCCCTTTCTCCCGCGCGCGTCTCCCCGGTGCTTTGCCTCCGTTACTTCACAGGGAGTTTCTCCCTTCGCAGGGAGAAGGGAATTGACAGGAAGCAGAACAACTGAAAACAGATGCACGAAAACTGAGTTTGCTGCTCGCCCCCGTGAAGGTCAGTGACAGCCACAGCGCCTGGGAGAGCCCATTCCCAGGCAGGACATTGGGTGACACTTCCCACAGCCCGTGGAGCTGGATCAGAGCTCATGGAGTCACTGGGAATACTGCAGCCATCTCCCCCCCGTGCCCTGGGACAACTGCTCCCTTGGTGGTTGTGGGGTTTTATTTTGCTAGAAGGGGGAGAGAGGTTTTGTTGATTCACACAGGGCGATCCGGCCAGCATGTGACAGTGGCGAGGTGCCAGGAGGATTTCGGGGGCACCTGCTGCTCCTGCCACTTCTCCTGAGCCTGTGACCTCAGCTGTGGCAGGGAGACAGCTGAGTGCCTTCTGCTCTGTTTAATTTATCTGTACCATCTCTTCTGCCCTCAACCCAGCTCGCTCTTAGTTAAATAATGTAAAGACTGTGGAGGCTTCCTCATGGTGAACCTGCGCTCATCACGGTTTTCCTGCACTACTGCTGCAGCATCAGGATTTCATTAGCCAGATTGGGTAGGCTGATATTTTTTTCATATTTGTCCGTACCTACACCATGGAGGAGTGGCAAATCCAAAGCACTTTTCTCATCTCAGCACTGATGGTTCTGCTTAGAAAGAAGCAGCAGAATTTCAGGAGTTCCCTACTGAGGATTTGTCACGTCCCCTCACTGCAGCCACAGACAATGTTTGGAGAGAAAAAAAGAAGAAATCAAGACAGAAGAATTTGCTGATTACTCTCAAACAGACATGTGTTTGCACTGTCAGTTTGCACAAACCTCTCTCCACTTCTTTTGAGAGGAAAGATGGAGCTCTCCCTTGAGCACAAGCGGAACAATTGGTTCAAAAAACATTTATTTAGTAGCACAGCTATGGAGGCCCTGATGCTGCAAGAATCTGAGGCAGAACAAACTTTGTGAGGTAGTATATTCCATTAGGCCAGCTCTTCAGTACATTTAGAAAAATACAACAAACTTGTGAGCACACAAGGTTTGCCCCAGGTTTAAAACTGCAGTCTTGACTTGAGCTCTTTCCTGTGCCTATGAATTGTCCTTAAGCCACACTGAACCAGGCCTTGAATTTTAGAATATTTGTATGTCCCCTACCTGTTCTCTTTAACTATCATTCCATGACTGGTTATGAAGGGTTTCCTCTCTGAAACACAGATTTTACTTTGTTATATAGTCAAAATAAAGCCCAGAAGTATCATTATATACTTGAAGATGCTTAGTCTTGGTTTTGGTTTGGGATTTTCGTTCTTTGCTTTATTAGAAGGGTTTTGTTGGTTGGTTTTTGGGGGTTTGAAGGGGTGGTTCCTTTCCTTTCCTTTCCTTTCCTTTCCTTTCCTTTCCTTTCCTTTCCTTTCCTTTCCTTTCCTTTCCTTTCCTTTCCTTTCCTTTCCTTTCCTTTCCTTTCCTTTCCTTTCCTTTCCTTTCCTTTCCTTTCCTTTCCTTTCCTTTCCTTTCCTTTCCTTTCTTTCCTTTCCTTCCCTTCCCTTCCCTTCCCTTCCCTTCCCTTCCCTTCCCTTCCCTTCCCTTCCCTTCCCTTCCCTTCCCTTCCCCCTTCCCTTCCCCTTCCCTTCCCTTCCCTTCCCTTCCCTTCCTTCCTTCCCTTCCCCTTCCCTTTCCCCCTTCCCTTCCCTTCCTTCCTTCCTTCCCTTCCTTCCCTTTTTTTTTCCCCTTTCCCCTTTCCTCTTTTTTTTTCTTTTTTCCTTTCCTCTCCTTTCCTTTCCCCTTTCCCCTTTCCCCTTTCCATTTTCCATTTTTTCTGATTTTTTCCTTGGGACTCCTACAGAGTTGAATGGTGTTATAAACGGCTTCCTCCGGGGTTCAGTGTTAATTGGTTCAGGGATAAAAAAATCTCATCTCTTAATTATTTAGGACATTGTGCAGATATTTAACTGGACAGAAAGCTCAGGCAGATGGGAGGACTGACTGCTCAGCTCAGAGTCCTGAGGTACCTGTAAAGATTAAAAATTTGGACAAGCAGAATTCCCTCAGCCCCTGAACCAGCCTGCTGGATGGTGCTGTGGGGGTTTTTTTGCCCCCTCTCAGTTTTCTTTTTGCTGAGGCAATCCTGCTTGTGTTATACCTGTTTTAAGGCAAAAATTCTTCACACAGGCTGGAAATCCCTGAAGTGATAATTATGCTCTTACAATGACTGCAAACAGCTGTTGAAATAGGACAGAGAACAGGTGAGGGTGCATGACATATAAGATTCTTGAGCTTGCTATCTTGCTATTCCTCCGAGCAGAAGAAATGTTACAGCCCTGGGTTTGTGGGGTTTTCTTTCCTTTCTTGTATTTTTTTCTCTTTTTTTTCCCTTTTCTTGTATGTTTTGTTGTTGTTGTTGTTTTTAATAGAAGCTGAATTTCTTGCTCTTGTTTTTCCAGTTTTTTTAGGAGCTCTCCCAGAGGAAAAGCGTGGGCTGTATAAATCCCCATCTGCCCCAGCTGTGATAACCTTCCTGCAGGCACACACCAGCACAGGACGAGAGCTGGGGACCAGGGAAGGCATTTGAAATCCTGCCAATTCAGCCAGTTGCCTCCTGCTCCAGAATTAAGCTGCAATTCTGTCAATCGAGGAGCTAGACAGCAGTGCAGGAAACTGGGATCCAGGCAAGAAACTGATGAATCTACTTTAGATTATTTGATTTGCACAGGACAGCAATTCTTTTTGCCAACTTTATTGGGTTGATTTTATATAGGAGCGGAGGGACTTAAAAAAACCCCTCAGCTTTTGAGTCATCTAACTTAATCCTCCAAAACAATAATTCTCAAGCCCTGAAGAAATGTAAAAGCACTGAGCTCCAAAGTTTGGGTCTCAGTTTCCACCAGATAATGGGACGAGGAGGAGGGAGAAGCTGATTCCTTCACCAGGAAAGACAGCAAATATTGAAGAAACAAGTCTCCTTTCTCCAAAATATTCTTTTCTTCGGGGGAAAAAATCCAAAAACCAAAACAAAACAACCAAACACAATTACAAAAAGAAATCCACCAAAACCCCCAAAAACAAACAAACAAAAAAAACCAAACCCACCCCAAAAAATAAAAAGCAAACAAAAAAAAACCTAAAGGCAAACAACCCCGACCCACTTCATGTTTACTGCTGAAATAATATTTCAAAAATTCAGACAGCATCCAAGTGCCTATTACTATAGAGTCTGGTGAAGTAAAGTCGGCTTTTAAGTTACTCCTATTCAGAAGTACAAAATTATTATGGACATCTTTTGCTACCTCTATTTTCTTGATGCTGAAAATGAAGCAGAGTGTGATTGCTTCATGTAAGTCTCAAGTCCATAATTTGAGTAGGCAGGGCAGGGTTTGGAGTTTCAGTTGACAGATGCTCAAAAATCTGAGATCTGAGTTAAAAACTTGACAGAGACAGAAGCTTGTTAAGATTTTTCAGGGTTTTCTGTCTTCATGTGAAGTGGAAAAGAAATTTTTTTCATGTCTGTTCCCATTTTATAAAAAACATAATAGGTTACCTTCCTCTTCTTTGAGCTTTAAATTAATGCTCTGCCTTTTGGATTGAACCTTCTTCAGGCTGGCTTTCATTTCAAAAGATCTGCTATTCTTTTTTTGAATTTAATTCCAATCTTGAAAATATTCCAATCAATGTAATAGCTAGATCACACCAACATGTGAAACTGTTCTCTTTCACAGAGAAGAAGAAAACAGCATGATTTTATTAGCTCTATAATTTATTGAATTTCACAAATTATTCCAAGGTAATTCTGTTGTGAAGAAAGGAGAAATTAGATAATGTCCTTGTAAAATTGGCACAAGAAATAATTTATAAAAATCCTCAGTTCTGTCTGACACCTAAATAAGTAATCACAATTTTTTCTCTGATCGGACATTTTATATCTAGAAGTGACATGTGAAAATTGATTTCAATTTTTTTTTTTTAATGGAAGAACTGTGGAGATTTTGATGTAATTTAGGTGTCTGGCTGTCTTCCCACTTGCTTTCTTGAAGAAAGAATAGAAAGACAGGTGCAGAGCTTCTGAGGTAAATGAGGTTGTAACTGAAGTAGGTGAAGCTGAACCACAACAATGTGGTTCTTGGCCTGTGGTAACCATAACAGACAATAATGTAAAAGCTGATAGAATCATGTAGATTTACCTTTGGTGCCTGATAAATGCCAAGAACAATTATTTTTAGAACCCTATAAGATTGCTAGATATAGACAGAATAATTTTTTTATTATTATTCTATAAAAAAAAGGGGGAGAAAGGTTTTTGTAATAAAATAAAGAAGGAGATTTTGAGAGAAATTATGATCTAAGTATACTTAGGGAATTGTCTGTCTAAATCTCAGCAGTAAAACAGACAAATAATTGTGAATTTTTTTTTTTTTAACAAAACAGGCATCTAACTAAAGATGTCTCAACATAACCTTGTTTTGGTAGAGAAATGGGCTAAAAAGAATCACAGCATCACTTGAATAAGCAGTGTCAGTTTTGAACCCGTATTTGAGGATAGTAATTGAAAAATATGGGCTCAGAAATCCTATATTCCAAGTCCTGGACTCACTGTAGGATTCGGGAACAGCTTAAATGGAGCTGTGAAGTGCAAATACTAAAAGACAGTGGTCGTATTACCAATATTATAAATCTCCAGTTCATATCTGGCAATCAGAACTTATTTTTGAGCCAGCAAAATCTGGCCCTGATTAGCTGAACCCGTCACCAATTTTGAGACTTTGGTCACGGTGGGAAAGGATTAAATGTGTTTTCCTTTGTGACAAAGACTAATGATGCCTCACCCAACCCAAATTCAAGAGGGAGATAAGCAAAGAGGTGAGAAGAGGAAAGCTGGGGTGATTTGAGCAGGCCTGAGGCAAAGAGGCCCTGGGGGCATTTAGGCCTGGCATATATTAATTAGTTTTTGAACAAAGAGCCCTAGGAAAGGGGCATGGCAGTGTTGAAAGTCACCGTGGGTGTGACTTATCAAGACAAGTCTCTATTTTGCACTTATTTTAGTGGCATTTTAACAGATGCTTCAATGTTTTCTTTAATATTGGCAGTTTCCTAAAGCAGGGGCTTTGGTACCTTTACTTTAGGAACATTTGGGGAAGAAGGGAGCAAGTTCATTTTTGACGGAAAACATTCACCTCTGAGAAAGGAAAAAAAAAAAAAAAGGCAAACTTGCTCCTGACATTGAGTAAAGGGCTTAAAAAGCTATTTCATGAACATTTGCTCCAGGAGTCCTGGGTTGCATTTTTTTAAGGCTGCCTTGACCTTTAGAAGTTCTTCAAGACCTGAGTTCTGAACACCTTGTCCCTAGAGGCAGCCAGTGGGAAAGCTTCTGGAGCAGGGGGGAGTCTGGGGTGAGTAGATGGCATCAACAGGAAAAAAGAGTTTTATCAAGAAAAGCGTTTTTCTGTGGAATTTGGTGTTTAGTTAGTTGGTCGAAAATCACAGAGACGTGGAATGGTTTGGGTGGGAAAGGACCTGAAATTCCCATCTTGTCCAAGACCTTCCGCCAGACCTTGGTTTCTCCAAGTCCTGGCCTTGAACCAGGCCAGGCAAGGCTTAAAAATAACCTGAACGTGGTGAAGAAATAATTCTTGCTGCTGTCAAAATGGAGAGTTGGGAAGTTCTCAGAAAATTCCCCTTGCCTGGACCTCCTGAGTGAACTTGTGGGCGCTGAGGATCCTTGAGGTTATCCTGCTCAGGACTGAACTTGAGGAAGAATAACAGTCTTATCAAGCAGAAATACTTAAGGGTAAAAAGTTCACAAAGCAGAAGAAATTAATGGCTGTTTGTCCAAGCACTCCTGGGAACTGCTTTTTATAAGTGAATTTAAAAAATCAGATGGCAGCAGATGACAGTAAACAAACACAAATGCTCTCACAACAGCCAGGGATTGTATTCTTCCCTATGATGGTTGAAAGTGTCCAAACAGCACTGCAGATGTTGCTAAAATGATGCCATTGAAAAGGGTGATAACATTATTGTTATTGTTACTGTCACTATATTACTATTGCTATTATTATTATTATTTATTATTATTAATGCAAAGTTTCAAAGCACTGCATTGCATTGTTTAACAAATGTTTCTCTAGAATTTTCAGGAGAACAACATCAGGAAAGGATCTGCACTGGTCAAAATAACTAAAATTAATTTGGGTATCACAGGCAAATTCTCATATTGGTTGCATGAGAGTTCAAGGAGAGCTCCATTACAAAAGATGATCCTGACTGTAAAATGTTTTTACCTTCTGAGTTGTTGAGGATGAAGGACTAGGGTCCACTGACTAAAGAATTATTGCTGAGGTCATTAAATAACACGTGGTTTCTTTTAGAAAGGAAGAGAAGGCTGAAAAAAAAATAACCAAAGGTTAGTACTTAAACTTTAAAAATTTAAGGGACAGCTTTTTCTTTGTATACATGAAAAGAATATTCTCCGATGTGGTAGCCATTAACCAGTGATTTCTGATTCTGATTGTTTTGTATTTGAGTAAAAGGATGACTTCATTTTGAAGAGTCATATCCTAAAGTCTTTACTCATTATTCCCCAGAAATCAGTATGCATTGAAGCACTGGCATGTTAAAAGGGTAAAAAATTGGTGGAAGAAGAAGCAGAGAGATCTGAAAAAATTAAACCCCAAAGTACTGAACAATTTATTCAGTTTATTTTCCACTTTTTCAAATGCTGTTCACATTTCATTTGTTTACATTGACACTCCCTGGTGGACTCCAAACTCCACCAACTCCCCCCCCTGAATTTATGACATTTTATCCTCCCAAAACTCATCAAATTTGTCCCTGAGAGCTGCAGATGCTGCGTGACACACGGCTGGGCTGTGTCACACCACTCAGCACCACCTCTGTGTACATGAAAACCCCTTTATCTTGGAAAGGAAGGGGTGATAAGATTAAATGTCCTTCACAGAGGTCTAGAAAAGGTGTCTTTTCTGAGCTTTCTGAGGCCTGCTCCGGGACTTGGCCCTTTCAGGTATCCAGACAGTGAACCTCTCTCCTTGGCGCGTTGGATGTGCAAGTTCCAGACAATAATTGAACAAAAGCATGCAATTATTGTATTCTCTGAAGAGTTATGCAATGAACCATCAATTTCAGAGTTCACAGGAAAGGTCTGAGGACATCTCCACTAACACACAATGACATCAGAGACAAATTGGATTTATTTATTTTTTGTCCCCTAAATCACAGCAGCACGTGGTGTGTTGGATGTTGGATGTTGGTGCAGAATCTTAGTGCAGTTTCCTCAAGAGGCATTTTTTTCAAAAAGTAACGGCTGTAAGAGGAAAGGAGTACCTTGTTTTGGAGCAAAAACTGTGTAAATGTTGCTTTTTCAGATGTCTGGAGCACTGTGGGGCGCAGCTGCTCTTGCCACAGGGATTTCTGCTCTGTTCCCTGGACTGCAGGCCGGTAGATTTGCATCTTAAGAGTGGTGGAAACTATTTCTTAATAGAATTTTACATCAGGAATGATGGTTCACATCAGCTGGACTGTTTTATTGTGTGAATGAGATGGCAGGAGATCCTCTCAAGGGCTAATTCTTATCCTAGGTTTGCCAGCCGCTGTATGGATTATATGTTTCATGTAAACATGCAGGGGTAAGTGTACCTAAACACACAATATATATATAAACATATATTCACTGAAAATATATAAACATTTATGCACTGAAAATGGGAACAGGCTGCCTAGGGGAGTGTTTGAGTCACCATTCCTGGGAGTGCTCCAAAAGCCTGCAGATCTGGCACCTGGGGATGTGTTTTAGTGCTGGATGTGGCAGCGCTGGGTTGGTGGCTGCACTCGATGAATCCAGAGGTCTTTCCCAGCCCAATCCACTCCACGGTTCTCTGGAAAGCACACAGTCACACAAGTGTGCAATTATTATATTGTATTTTGTATTTAAATCATATAGATCATGTCTATTTTAAAATTAAACACACATACATGCAAGGCCTCATCCAGTTGTCTTTATTTAAATAAAACCTGGCTTATTCTAAGCAGGAAAAGAACTTTTTCTACAGTGAAGATAAATAATTTTTGAGTTTCATGGATGACAAATATTTACTAAGTGTGAATGGGAAGAGCAAGATACAATGCTTAGAGCACCACAGTAATTTCTTTCAGAGAGGGGTGTCACCAATTGAAAATTTCCCTATTCCAGGTTCCTACAGGCTGACTACATTATTCACTTTATTCTTTAAAAATAATGCATAATTCATAACAACGCTTTGAAATCTGCTTTAATCTGCATTTATGAGATGAAGTATATGCAGCTGTGAACAGTCTTTCATTTAGCTTCAAAATAATCTGGCATTAAGCAATAGTTTGCAGGGGTTTATTAACAGAAGTTACAGATGACTTTGATCAATTTGTTTGTCTGTTTATTACACAGTATTTCTTTACTCCTGTACTGTGTTATTTTCTTCTTTCTTTCTTCTGCGCCAGGTGCAGAATTAAATCAAATAGCACATACAAAAATAAATTAAAAAAAAAAAAAATTAAAAAAATTAAAATCTGCTTGTCTTCCTTCATTGCTGCTTTCTTCCCCAGTCAGCACTGCCTTATTTGAACAAGTTTGGTCTGGTTAAAATCTTCCACTAGTGCAGTGTGAGAGTAATTCATGGCTGAACACTCTTGGTGTAACTTTACACCAGAATTCACAGGCCTTTTGTTTGTTGTGGTTTTGAGCAGCAGTGGGAGCACAACTAAACCAACATCCCCATAATTTATTCCTTGGTTCTGGAGAAATGATGAAACATCTGAGCTCTGGGGAGAATGAGATTAGGTTTTTATTGTTAAAGATGCAGGAAGAGATGAAGAAGTCTGCTAGTGATCAGAATGTTATATTAAAATCAAAGGTTTTCACTGGGAGAGAGAAAACCCTTGAAAGACTAAAATCAGTTACTAAGATGATTCCCTACTGAACATTACATTATTTGATTACTATTTACTATTTATTTATTATTTATTTACCATTTACTATTTATTATTTGATTTCTAATTACAATATTCCTTCCCCACATCTAAGTTCATCTAAGAAGTGATGGGGTTTAAGGCTTCATCTGTGGATATCCATGGAAACAATTTTAACCATTCCTGATGTTCAGAGCACACATTCTGGGCAAATACCTTATGTTCTCCCCTCTCCTCCTAAACCCTTGCTGAGACTGAACCTCCTGTGCTATGTTTCCAGTAAAAATAACACTTTATGATTTTCCTAGCCAAAACCAGAGAATAACACCCTTGTCTTCAGCACTGCAGCTTCACCTCTGCTGTGTCTTTCAAAAGCGACATTCTCATTTAATTGGGCTGATATTTGCACGTACTGTGTGCTTTTCACCAGTAATGTTCCTTCCTATTATGACTGGATGAAAAATCTGCCACGAATTTTCCGCGGTTTCTCGGTGGAAAAAGGATTTCCGATTTGTTTTTTTTTTCGAAAAATCCTGCTGCTCGTGAAAACATTCCAGTATCAAACTGCAGAAGTTCACGGAGCTCCTGGCAAGTGCCTGAGTTTCACCTTCAATAATCATCTTGATCTTCCTGCTGGCTGGGCTCCCTAACCTGACTCCACAGCCTTCAGACCACCAGAACCATTTCCCCAAGAAGAAAGACCAAAGTGAGGATTCACAGATGAAAACCCAAGTTGTCTTTAGGGAAAGAAGCGGGAAAGTTCAGCCTCTGAGCTAAAAATGCTGCATGGAGCACTGAAAAAGCCTGCTTTGGAGTTTTCCAGCCCAAGCTGGAGATTTTCACTGCAGAGAAATGGGGAAGCAGAGAGGCACGCCCTGTCCTGCTCCCACCTCATCCTCTCACAGACAATATCACCACATTTAATTTCCAGCAGCACTGCTGAACAAAGGCAGACTGGGGAGAATGTGTGAAAGTTTCTTCATTTTGGTCCATTTGCTCTAACAAATCCCACGCATTCTGCAGTCATCAGTGCAAATGTTAGCCCCATACCTTCGAGAGAACATTCCAATCTCCGTTCCATAGATTAGCCTGTTTGAGAAGAGATATCTTTACCTGTCCTCTCAAGGGTCAAGCAGGGGCAGATGAAGGGCACTGGAGAGGCAGCTAACAAACTCTTCATTCATAAACCAAGCCTTTCTGAGACAGGTTAAGGAGAAATAACGCAGACAGCAGCCCCAAGCCTGGTTTGGGGGCTTTTTCGAGACTTTTCAAGGCAGAACACCGGTAGGGAATGTTACAAGACATATCCTATGCTCCTGTGGCTAGGGCATAGCCATGACATCACAGTAATGTTAAATCTTTAATCTGTGTACACAAATGTGCCTGGCTGGAACACCCAGATGTGATTTCTGCACTTCTCACACCTCATTTTGGGGAAGGGACATAAACTTTTGAGTTATGCTCCTGAAATCCCCTGCTTTGGGGACTTTCACAAGGACTGGGGGCCATTTGAGTTCTGAGTTGGAAATAACTATTGATGAGCCATTCTGAGGCTGAGTAAAGGGAATTTTGTCTCCTTTTCTCAGGCACAGAGCTGAGCACGGACTGGCCCTGTGGCACTCAGGCATGACGGAGCCTGCAGTGAGCTCCAGGCAGGCAGCAGGTCTGGCCTGGGAGGTCTGGCTGCTTCAGATTGCTCATTCCTGATGAGTTTTGCTGCGCTCTGCTTTCCCCATCAGTCGGATTTGTGATGCACAAACCGAGCTGACTCAAGCAAACCTCACAGCTGTGCTCCCCACACTCACACAGAGACACCTGAGAAGATGGAGAGAAGCAGAGTGGGGGAAGCTCGGCCACTAGTGCAGACCTAGATTACATCTGGGCATTTGTGTTTGGAACATTATTGCCTTCTTCAGCATTTTAGAGAGTTTCATCACTGCTTCCTTCTGATTAACACGATATGGTCACTTTCCAAGGGACAGAGCAGTGATTCCATTGGAATGTACCACAGCATGACAAGGAATTAAGGCAAGGCATGTATTTTTCAAGTGTACATTTGGTTTGGGGTTGGTTGGTTTTTTTTTTCCATTGTATTTTCTTCTAGAAAGTTTTCTCCTATCCCACAGTCTGGTGTGCAACTGATTTTTATCTGATTTTCCAACCTTTGCTTCATGAGCAATGGTGAGTAAACCATCAAATTTCTTTACTGCCCTGTCTGGACCACAGACAGTGATAAAGATCTCTTATTGTGAAGATATCTCTCGCAGGGCAGCTGCTCTCCTTCGCTGTGAAATCTGCCATGCATTCCTCCCCAACTGCATCCACTGGATGATTAATAATGTTTGATGCCTGGCCGTCGAATCTACACCTTGGACATATGTCCCTCTCACCATCTTTTTTCTCTTTCACGCTCTTTGGACAGCATCAGCAAAAATGTTTTACAATCTCCTGTGTCACTTACCTTACACTCTTAAAATAAAAGTATTGTCCACGTGCTTCTTTTCTCTGTTGCTTCTTTCTGCCTCTCTGCTGGATTTGGGGTTGGGAATTTGGTTTGGAGCTTTCTGCCATTCCCAGTCAGACCTTTAAGTATACTAAATGATATTTTTTTACGTTTTTGTCACTGCATATCCTCGTTCCACACCACTCTTGATGGCTGTCAGCCCAGGCAGTTTTATTTTTTGGTGACTTTTCTATCGAAAGGATGACTATGCAGTGGGAGCCTGGTACAGCCACTGTCATACAGCTTCTGAGGGATTAAAGCTGTCCATTTACACTTTACATCCAGAGTTTTCACTAAAGCCCCCATTCTCTGGGGCTAAATTCACAAAAATGTGAATTTTCATCTGCTGCATGTTCACAGTTATGAAATAGAAGCTTGGACCATGAAGGAGTGTAAAGACTGTGATTTTTGTTAAAACTTTGGGGTTGAGAGCTCTGTTTCTGAAGGCATCTGACAATGCCTTTGTCCTTGACAGAGGTTTCTGGAGGCCACCTGGCAGCCCAAGCACAGCAAATCTTGTCTGTGACCGTTCCTGACACTGGTGCCTGAGGACCTCAAAGAAAAAAATATCAAGGTATGTAAATAAATCGCAGGAGCCAAGGGTTTAGATTAAAAAAAAAAAATTGTACAATATAATAACGCCTTTCTCTCGTGAGTGACGGGGCCCTTTCACACTTTATCCTCCTGAACTCCTGGTTAAAAGAGTAGCTGGGCCTCAGAAACATATCATGTACTTCCCTTCCCTTCCCTTCCCTTGTTCTTCATTAATGAAAATATTTAGATAAAAAGGGGTCCTTATTTCCTAACAGTTCATCCGCCTCTCCTGTTTATTCTCTACCTGGTGTCACAGTCCTCTGAGCTTTGGCAGTGTAATAATTTCCACAGCGGCCCTGCTGGGATGTCACAAGCAGAGGATTAGGATTTCAGACTCTTAATAAGTTAAAAAAGAAAGATGAATGCTTAAACAAAGGCTCCGTCTTCAAGTAAATATCCTCAATAATGTACAATAAGGAAAGAAAAACAGGGGAAATGTCTAATACCTAAGCAGAGCTGTACAAGAACAGTTTAGCTCATTCAAACTTTTCCACAAACTCCCAGATGGGCTTCAGGAATGCAATTGCCTTTTGTCTTCACTCTCCATCAGAAAGCTGCCTCTGTATTTTTTTTGGGCAGAAGAAACTGCTTGGAAAAGTTTCAGACTGGCCTGAATAAAATTTTAATGACCATTTTTTCTTGCACAGCTAAATGGCAGGATCCCACCTAAAACAAAGGCCTGGATTCCCAAAACAAACAGAGAGGATTCCTGCGAGATGGAGGCAGAGCAAGGTGGGTATGGGACGGGCTGGGGAGAGCCAGGCTGTGCTGCTGTTACTCAAATTGAGGGCTTGGGGCTGTGACAAAAACATCAGATGTGGTTCTGAAGGGGGCCCTCAGGAGTTTTTTTAGTGTTATTGTCACCTGCATGGTGGATCACACCAAAACAGGTGGGTGGGTTAGCACAAAAATAACTTGAGCTCGTAAGATTTTAATTCCAAGCACTGCGAAGCCTACAAAGCAATTAGAGAAATTTGAATTTGAAACCATGAACACAAACCTCCAGGTGTAGCTCACCTACCCCAGAAGCAGGCTAAAGTAATCCCTAAGGGGCCAGATTGTGCCATCAGGATTCCCATGAGGAAGTTGTTTGTTCTCCAAGTAAATCTCTTTGAAACCCATCCTGTTCAGAACAGCAAAATCTGCTGTAAAATGGGTACCAGTGAATGGCCGTGTGGCAAAAAAGAATCCTATGAAAAATTATGCTTCCACGTCTAAGTTGTCTGACAGAGTTACTAAAATAAGGCTTTAAATGTATTTTTACTGTTACCAGAATAATATTTCAGTGATAGCTCTCCAAGTCACAGCATTCCAAGTCTTCGTAGGATGGTACAACCACAGTCCTCGGAAAACCTTCATCTTTTTTCTGAGACGAAATCATACTGATGTAAACCCCAAAATTCTGAGACCTTAAAAAAAAATAATGTCCTGTTTTCCATGGAGCATGTTCCACTGCAATTCTGCACACCCTGCAGGCCGATGATGTTATGCTCTGGCTTAAAGAAGCAACACAGTTCTTACATTATATTTTGTTTTCCAACAATGGTAATGTCTTAGGTTAAACACTTCTCTCCAAAGCACTGCATTGCTTACCTATCTGTCTCTGAGGAAGTCCTAAATTCCTGAAAATAAAGCCCTGAAAATTCCTGAAAATAAAGAAATTCCTGAAAATAAATAAATTACTGAAAATAAAATAAAGAAATAAAAAGTGGCCCTTGAGTACACTGGATAAAAGGCCTGCTATGCTCTTGTTCCAGCAGGTTTTCAGGAGTGCATTTGCATTTCATGTGTGTGTTACATGGACCAATTAGTAATACTCTGATGAGTTTTCTTTTACGTGCCTGTAGCAAAACATTGTGTAATTTGTTCAAGCTGTGGTTTCATTTGCACATGCAGTCATTACAGCTATATTTGCAAATTAAGCATGTATTCATGTACACACGTGGGATAACCATAGACACTAATTTCTTTCATTGTTTGGACTATATTTGTACTTTCAGGTCAGCATTTATCCAGTTTGCACAAGTCCTCCTTCTGGATGGGAGCAATTGTAGCCTGCAAAGCACCTACCTACCCCAGAAAATGAGTTTGCTGGCTTTTTTACAGCTCCATCTCTACACCAAGTTGTGGAATATTGTGATGTCAAAAAACTCTCTGCACTGCAAGTGCATTTCCTGGTGGTTGGAGAGCAAAGCCCTCCAGGGCTGAGCTATTCCCTCAGTTTACCTGTTGCAGCATTGTCTAATCAACCACACATTTCCACAGCTTTTGAGGTGGATTTCTGGATTTCTGAATTCTGCTGGTGTAGGTGGATTTGCAATGGGTTTTACTACAAGCTGAAAGCTACCCCCCTTTTCCCCTACCCCGTGCTAATCATTACACACACACAGACAGCCAGGAAAATCAGGAAAAATGAGGATTTAATGCCACAGGGGGCATTTCGGGATTTGGATGGGTTTCTTTGGGTGGGGTGTTTTCTGGGTTGTGGTTTGAGTTGGGTTTTTTTCCTTCTTTTACAAGAAATTGTGAGAAATTAATTTATCGCTGCGTCAAAGGCAAGAGGAGGAACGACAGGTGGGGTGAATAAGTAACTCCAAATTGTTTTCCCCTGCGCTGTGCCAGAGTGGAACAATCTGTCGCCTGTAGTTCAATTACACCTTGGCAAGTGGTGGCAGGTTCCAACTGCAGGTATGTGGCCTTAAATAATGTTTTTGCACTTAATAAGTGTAAAAACACTCTGTGCAGGCACCGCCTGCGGATGAATTGTGTGTCACTTGTGCACTCCCAGGGCTTTCAGGTGCATGACCACCACTCATGCATTACCCAAAGCATGCTGTGAAATCCCTGGTGTGAAAAAAACTCCTTGGGTTTGTTTCACTGGGGGAAATTTGGTGAAGAACTCGAGTTTTTTGGTGGGTTTTTTTTTTTTGTTCACAGCATCCAAATCCAGGCAGCAGTAAACACTTCAAAGCCCCCAGCCCTTCCAGAATCAGTCCTGGGAAACAGGATATGGGACTTAGCATGCTGAGTAGTGAAAAAAAACCCCACCACTTTTATGTAGACAGCGTTAAAATAACAGGAAAGCCAACTTCTTGTAGAGCCAAGGATCCCCAAGGACTTTAAACAGGAATTGTCCTTCTGCAGTTGCACATCTGCAGGTGCAGATGGAAACATCTTTGAGTAGGAGCCACAGAGTGGATTTTTCTCAGCTATGGGTGATGGAAAAATGTGTGTTTTGAAAGTCAGAGGAACTCCCATAGGATTTTAGGGTGTTCCTTTTTTAAGGTGGATAAACCTGCTACCACAAAATCCTGTCCAATTCAGGATTCATTTAATTTCTTCTTCCTGAGAGATTGGGCTTCAAAACTACTGCTTATGTCTCTGTGAGGCTGATGGGCTACAGGGAACACAAAATCAGTTTAAAATCCCTTTGCAGGTGTGCAAGGAGCTGCAAAGGTGCTAACAGGGAATGCAGCTGCGAGGATAGAATTGCTACACCTTTTTAAAAATCCATTATGAAAACAATCTAGGAATTCCACAGCTTTATGATGGAAATATGCACCCCAAACTGAACTTTGCCTGCACCTTCCACTGAGGAAGCAGGCTCAGAAGTGCACAGAGAGGGGGATTCAGAGAGCAGGAATTTCCTTTTGGAAGGTAAAATGGAGTTGTTGCACTGGACAAAGTTGGGAAGTTCTTTATTTTCTGACTGAAGAGTAAATCCTTGGATGGCCAAAGGAGCTGGATTTAGGCTAGGAATTACAATAACAGCCCCTCTGACAGCTCATTTTGGAACATGGTTTGGGTTTTTGTTTGTTTTTTGAGGGTTTTTTTGGTGGTTTTTTTTGTTGTTGTTGTTAGTTTGGTTTGGTTTTGGGGGGTTTTTTGTTGTTGTTTTCTGTTGTTGTTTTTTGTTTGGCTGGTTTTGATTTCTTTTAGTTGCAATGGATTAGAGAGAGAAAAACCAAAACCATGACCTGGCAGAAGAGAATTTATCTGGTGAGGGCACAGTGATGCTGTGGTTTCTGACATTGTTGTATTTTTTTTCATCAGGCAACTCCTCCTGCTCTCTCATCTCCATGAAATCCCATATTGGGATGGCACTGGAAATGCAGCACCCCCTCTGTAATGGCTGGGTGGCTTTCATGTCTTTTTCCTTGCTCATTACTCATTTCTTCTGTGAATCATTACCATAATTTTGTTCTGGGCATATTCGGGGTTAAAAAAGAAAGTATTTGTGTCTAAAAATCAGAATACTGCGGACCTTCAGAATGTCAGGTTTACTCTCTTTTATTTTAGGAGAATAAACTTTTTGGTGGGGGGGGGGTGGTTGGTTTTTTTGTTTGTTTGGGGTTTTTTTTTTGTTTTGGTTGGGATTTTTTGTTTGTTTGTTTGTTTGTTTAGATGAATGAAAGATAATCAGGGTTCTTACATTTTTAGGACTCACTCACTGTTGTAGACCACAAGTTAATTTCTAGGACACACAAATATTATTTTATTTTCAAGCTTTTACCAAATGCATTGCATTTATCAAATGCATTGCAAATGATCAACCAATTTATTATCTTTACCATAGGAAATGAATGGCCCCTCATTTGCAGCCTCAAACTTTCATGAAAAAGTATTGGATAATTTGTGGATCAATATAACCCCATCCTAAGCCATTTCACGGAATATTTTCATGAAACAGATAGATGTGAGATAAACACTTTTACAAAAACATTTTCTGTTGTTCTCCTTGGTGCAGACAATAAAATGTTTCAGCACTGTGCTGAGGAATTAGAAAACAAATTGAAATGTTCTGTTTTCATTTATGAAGATGCAAGGGAAGTCGAAGGACATTTCTGTCAAATGATAGAAATAGCTGTTCAATTTGTCATGTATGCTTTCTTTTAAATTATCAGCTGTAGAAGATACAGCTTTTTTAGGGCTCATGGGATGCATCTGGATTCAAATCTCACCTGCTGAGCTCAGGGGAATATTTAATTTTGTAGGGACAGGATCTGTTGCTACTCAGAAGAGAGACATCATGAGTTTAGAGGTGGTTGGGGGTTCTTCTGTAGTGTGCAGGCATTTCAGCTGATCTGAAACATCTAAAAATTACTAGAAAGACACTAAATATACTAGAAATTTGTAGCTTGGCATTATCTTGTTTGGTTTTTTTTATTTGTGTGATTGATAGTTGCTAATTTAATGCACTGTAATTCTTCAATTATTTTCTGCATTACCCTGCAATAAAGTGAAATTATGAAATGTGGCCAATATTAAAAATCCTTGAAATATGAACAGCAATTCATAGCATGCAACTTGCCCTTACACATAGAAGATCAAAAGAGAAAAAAATCTTGAAATAGATTGAAAGACAAAGAGAAAAAAGATCTTCATGCATTGAAGATTGAAAGAGAAAAAACATTCATGCATGTTCAATTATTCTTTTTTCCTGTAGAAAGTTTTATATGGATCTATTCAGACTGAGGCCTTCTGAGGCATTGTAATTTTTTGCTTTCACAAATAAACAAAATTAATGTATTAAGAATTCAGATCAGAATGTCAGTGGGGTTTGGTGAGTTACCCATATATCCAAATACCAGTCAATTAAAGGCTTCACAGTGCGGTAAGAAAAAAAAATATGTCTTTAATAACAAAAATTTTGCAGTACAGGAATTAATATTTTTATTAAAAGGAGCCAGCAAGAATACTAGACCTCTAAAGATGTTTTTTTTTTTTGTCAAAGGCAGAGTGTGTCTGTCAGTTATTTACTTCAGAGTTGCCTACAGCAATGACATTTTTAAAGTGTTTATTAAATTTTAAATTAATTTTTAAATTCATTTAATATATTAAACATTTTAAGTGTTTATTAAATCTGCTCTGGAGGGACTGCTGATGTTAGTAATGAATTAAGCTAGAGGAGGTGCAAATGACCTCTGTGTGCTGATCAAGCTGTGATGGGGGCCCAAACACTTGTCTAACACTGCTGGCAACCTAAATGAAACACCATATATTGGTTTATCATCACCAGCAGACATGCAGGAGCTTGTCACACACTGCTTTGCTTCCCAAGCACTGTGAAGCTGTGCCAGAAAGAGAATTCCTTACATTGCCCCTTTAATCTGAACTCCAACATTTTCTTTCTCCTCATGTTTGCATTCTAATATCTTCAATGAAAAACTGGTTTTTTTATCTTGGAACTCTCAGGTGCTCTAATAATGCAAATAACAATATAGTGGAGCAGTAATTATCTAATTTGTCTAAAAAGAGGGGGAAAGGGATGAAAGGCTGTTAAAAAAACTGCTTTAGCACACCAAGGAAAATGGAGAAAGACTTTTTGCCAGGGCTGTAGTGACAGGGAAAGCGGCACAGTTTTAAGCTGAGAGATTTAGACTGGGTGTGAGCAATGCATTTTTGTGGGATGACGGTGGTGAGACACCAGGACAAGACTCCAGGTAGTCTGTGGATGGATGCTCCATCACTGGATGTGCTCAGTGTCAGGATGGAGTGGCCTTTCACAACCTGGTGAAAAATATCCCTGCCCGTGCTGGTGGGGGTGGACCAGATGATCTCCAAGAATCCCCTCTAAACTAAGCCATAACATAAATTAACTTTCTTTTCCTATGGCAGCTCCCTGATTCTCCATTCACAAGATCCAAACACCCTCCAGTTCTGATCCCCTCTTTGCTCTCCCATAAATTTTGGGAAAATGCCTTGACCTGGAAAGGCTCAGGTGAGTTACTGCTGCTGAGGAACAAGGTGGTTTGCCAGGGCATGCTGCAAGAAGGTGCATTTTTTTATTTATTCCATTGATTGTCTGAATCATGAGCAGGCTGAAGCAATCAGGTGCTCACCCAGCAGCGCTGAACAACAGGAACATTGAGTGCGTTTCCAATGTAAAACACCACCTGAGGTTTCCTTGCCTTCTAACAAAACTTATCACAGACTCCAAAATAAAATAAAATGTCTATTGACCTTTTTTTTTCCCCCCTGGCCCCAAAGAATGTTGAATTGCACAGGTGAAATAAAACATGCATTTGACTTTGAGATTGTACTGAAACATGATATTGCTGCAACCTTCTTTTGCACTCATTGCTAAGAGGGGAAATTGCACACAAAGAAGAAAGCTTCTAGAACAGTTTACTGCTACACAAATTTGATTCCATCTAAACAGGAAATGTTTGCCACATAGGGAAGGTGGCATGTTGATATGTTTACTATGAAGGTCTCAGTGCATATGGTGGGAAGGACAGAGGTTTGCAGCTCGGGGAAAGCCAGTTCCTTCTGGCAGGGCCTGGAGCTTTCTAGGAGATTTTACAGCACTGACCTTTATTTATGGTTTGTGGCCTTGTGTGGTGAAACGTTCAGCATTTCTTATCTGAAGCTCTGCTTCAACTATTATGCTAGAAAGAAAATTTCACACAGACAGGTAAATTGCACATGTAATTGATTGAGTAGTGAGTCTTTTTTGAGTTTACCACTGAAGCCAGGTTAAAGGGTAGATATAGCGAGGGTTTTTCAGTTGGTATTAAAAAACCCAAAGCATTAGTGAACCACATTGTTAAATAGTGAAGTCTACCATAATTGAATGATAGAAGTAATTGCATAACAGAAATATAGGAGTAAAATATCTGGTACACTGAGGGAAACTGTACTTCTGTAGGGACTTGAAGATTATTTTTTATTTCCATGTGACTATTGCAGTAGCCTGTGACTTCAAAAATTGGGTAGTAATCTGGATTACGTTTTCTTCTTGTTGTGATTTTCTGGTTTTAAGCTCCCCCAAGCATTTGCATTTCTGCCCTAGGTGTGTGAAACCTGTGACTAGTTCAAATATATCAGCACTGTTGTGGATTATCCAGCCCTGTCCTGGCTGAAACAAACTGTGATCTCACAGCGATGTGGCAGGTTCATGGGACACTTCAGCACTAACTAGTTCCACTAGATCCACAGCATTCTTGTGCTCAGACACGAGGCTGCTCTGAAGAGCCTCCGAGTCAGAACTGGTTTCTTCACCCTTTTTTATGGTTTTTTTTTCAGGCAACAAACTTGTTTTAAAACAAGCAGGGAAGTCAAAACTTCAGAAATCCCAAGCACCAACCAATAAAGGAACTCACAAAACCTGCTATGATAGGGACCATTCTTCAAGGTGATTCAGGTCAAGGTGGCAGCTAAAAAATTGTGTTACCCTCACTGGTTTAGGTGTTTAAGTCCCTTTAAAAATCTGGCTTTGACCCACATGTATTGTACTTAGACATCAGAACACTGGCAGTGATTCTTTTACAACTTACAACTTACTTTACTTTCATAAACTTTTTGTTTCTGAAGTTTTTTTGAATGCATGATTTCTGTGAACCCTATACTGACCGTATTTCATGTGCTTTCCTTCCTGCTGGGCTTCCCCTTTTTGTTCCTTAACTTTCCTCTAGGAAAAGAGTATGGAAAAAAAAATGTTGGATACTGGATTTGAAAAGCTTAAACCTTTGTCATTGTTTAAGAAGCCAATAAATCATCAAATATTCAACCTCATTCTATGGTAGACTTTAAAGGTTCAATATCTCTTCCAAATTCCTCTCTCTCAGCATCATTGCAATTGTCAGCTGTTTGCAGCAGTGATAACAATCTGTCTTCACATAAGAATTATGGGTAAAAGATAATTAGAACTCTTCAGACACAGCTGCTCTAAGTTTTAACTTAAGTTTTCCAGCAGGAACCCACACTTGTCAGCTTCAATTGCAGCTCTTTAACCTGGGTTGGGATTTTTTTTTTTTTAACTTTTCTAGGAATATGAGTAGCAAAGTCACCAGAGGAAAAGGAAATTTCTCACTTACGCCAAGTGAAATGGAACAGACCTGTTTTTCTTAAAGTTTATTTTAAAGGAAAGCCTGCCAGAATAAGTCTGTAGAGATCTCGGACTGGTCAGGGAGAGACATTAGACTTTGTTTCCCTCTGCTGTCATTTTACTCAGGTTTCACTGCAGCTTTAGGAGAGAAAGCAACTGGAACAAACTTCAGATGAAAGTGAAGAGAAGATGCAGCAGCTGGTAGCAGATTTGGAGTCCAAGGCTGTTCACCTTGCTGAAATCTGTTAGAAATATTTATCAGATGTACCAAATGGTAATAAGGTCAGGCTAAATCTCACTGAAACTTCTGGGAAACTGGGGCTTCTTAGCTGAAAGTACCCAGTTTATCAAGCCAGATAATGTTCACAGAGCTGTCAGAAGCAAAATATTCAGTAGTTATTGTATGCTGCATTCAGCAATAAACAGAAGTTCTTCTGCTTAATTGTATCATTTAGAAATAGAAAATGGGCAAATTTCGAAGCCAAATCAGGAAGCTGAGGCTTAATAATAAGTTTATTCATACAATTAGCAAGGTATGAATAACCTTGGGTGAGAGAGACATGGTATCAGTTAAACTGGAAGAAATTCAGGCACCACAGTCATTAGGGAAAGCACTGAAAAACAAACAGAAATTCTGGAGCTCAAAGTTACTAAGCAACTGCCTTAAAGGAAGAAATATAAGACTATGCATTTATCCTTGTTTGTCCTACTTATTGAACTCCCTGCAAAATTATTGCTAAGCAATAAACTAACCCGGGAAATTTCTTAGGTATTATCTCCATTTTATCCCCAGTGCTTTTTATTTGCCTGGAGTGCATTTCATTAACACTTTGTAAATGTTTATGACACTAAAAAAGACAGCCTAGGCAAACTGTGGTGGGATAATTCCAGTCAAGTGGGCAAATTCCCTAAGGATGTGAAGACTACAATGCTGCAAGAAAAAAACACAAGATCTGTACTTTCTCTCACGTCTGCAGCTGGCTAAAAAAAGGAAATGGAAATACCAATTACTGTTCTACCTCGCTCAGACAGCATGGTGGGAGTAACACTTGGGGAGGGGGACAGTTTTTTTGAAAGAGGAATTTCAATAAATCCAGAACCACGCTGTGTGTGACCTGGGTGGAGAACTGAGGCACTGAGATGACCAAGAGCCTCACAAATGCGATGGATCAGTCAGAGCTGCTGTCTGAGCACTTTCCTTCTTTTCCTCAGGTGATTTAAATCCCACAGGATGGACAGAGGTATGGTCCTGACCACAGCTCATCAGCAGGAAAAAAGGGGAGGGATGTTACTCCTTGCAAATCCATAGAAATTTTTGGTGGGCTCAGGGAAAACTTTTGATTGTTGTTTCTACATTTTCATGGCTGAGTATAAAACTTCTTACAACATGAAATCTCATTCATTCTCTGCAGTCTCTAAGGACAACTTTTATCTCCGGGAGAGCAACCCTTCCTCATGACAGCAGTAGTCTTTCTGCTGTACATTTAATTTAGACTCTCCCACAGACTCCACAGTCTCTCCTAGAGACTGAATTTGTGTCTCCCAGCTCCTACTTGTGATCATATTTACATCTTTTTTACTGACATACAAGCTCTTTAAGATCCATAACTTCTTTCATTTAGTCACACAGTTTGGTGAGGGAAATCTAGGCAGACTTTGTGTCATTTTAGGACACAGAAATTCAGTTGTGTGAAGAAGGACATTATGAGATATTAAAACACTGAATGGACCCCATTCAAGTGACAGTGTAATTTTGTCACATGCCATGAGATGATATATCCAATTGGCCCTCTCTGGACTTTAGGAGGCTGCTGAGACTGTACAGCATCAAATTGAAGGTTGGTAGAAAAATGATGTAATTGATTTTCCACTAGAGAAAGCTGCTGTGACAGAAACTTCTTTGTTAAAGAAATCATAGCACTTTTGCTCTTTTGTTTTTTCATAAAAATAAATATTGGAAAATGTTGAAAAGTATCCAAAGGCCCATTTTTATATTTTAAATGTATGTTTTATTGATAATTTCAAAATAAGTATTTGCTTTTGGATTCTTGCAGGGTTTCAAAGGAATTTGAATTCCAAACAAAATGTTTTGCTTTTATTAAAGTAAAATACTTATGTTGATTCAGTTTGGTCTTTCCAGACATGTGAAAGTATTCATGAGCTTAAAAATAAATTTTCTGGCAAGTCATAACTAAGATTATGGCAGAAAATATGAATTCATATATAATAATATAATAATTAGCAAGATCAATAATTTCACATAAAGCTGTGAGTCACTTCAGTTAGTCAAAAAACAAATACCCTGTGGCCATGTAAAAATTTAGTAAATTCGCAGTAAAGTATGTTCAAAACAAGCTTACTTTTACAGGAAAGTAAAAGGTATTTCAGAGTCAGTCCTTCTGGAGTGAAAAATCATCATTTTCAAAGCCAACACCATCAGTTATACTCAAATGGTGATAGTCACAAAAGGCTGTGAACTACAACTTCATTTGTTGGGTCTTGCATTGATTTCACCTTGAGTCTGGAAAAACTGAGGCCCAAAACAGGTGAAATGTACAGTGCAAAGAGACTTTTAGATTTCTGTGTATTTTAGAGGCGAGCAAGCATGCATGTTCTTGTTTGAAAGACACAAGAGATGTGACTCCAATGTGGTGACACTGAGAGCTGAGACACAGCTCTGGGAGGAGCTGCTCTGAAAGCCCTGACTTCCCACCAGAAAAGAGGGCAGCTGAGGAACTGTCCAGAACAGCCTGTGTGGGTTTGGTACAGCAACCCCACAAAAACCCCAAAGCGCAATATTTAAATTTTTTAGAATGGATTATTGCTACTTATCGCCTAGGCCCTGATGGAGCACAGAGCTTAAGCATCATCTAATCCCTCTGCCTTGAATGAGCTTTGAGTCAGTCACTTTTTTGTGTTCATGCCCTTTATTGTAAGTGTTTTCTGATGCAAAGCAGAGCCCAAGTTGGTTGTATTGCCTACTTGCATACAAATGCTGTGGTTGTTGTTTCATATGGTTAGCTACCAAATCCTGAAGCAGGCAACCCGTCCAAAGATTCCAAAGCAGCATCATATCACCCTCCTTATTGGCCAGCATCCCTTGTACACAGCATAATATATGTGGAAATGTGATCCTGTAAGGAATTTGGTGCTCTAAAACTTCCCTTACTCTTTGGAGCATCACTTACCCTTTGAAATCTCTTCTGAGCAATTACACAAAAGAAACATCCTACCTAAACAACAACAAAAAAATGTTCATTCTGTTCATTTCCTGTGATTAAAAAAAAAAAAAATAATGTGTAGGTTTGTGACTGGGATTGCTTCATCAGCAGAGTCCAGAGTACTGTTTGCCTCATTGAGGAAAAATTCAGAAGGTTAAGCTAAATGTTTAGTCAAGTCAAATGGTTAAAAAACAACAAAACAAAACCACACAAACCCACCCCTCTGTCTGTAGAGTTCCTGTGTAGGACATCTAGAAAATATCTGCAAAAAGAATTCATAAGAAATATAAAAGTTAATTTGAGCATTTCTGCAGGTCTAGCACTATTTTATTTCACAGTCACAACCAGCTGAACACAAAACATGAGGTTTTCTCTGTTTAGAATAAACAATTGTTCTGATTGTACCCTACTCTTAATAATTTTTCCTCTTTGTGCAGTGTGAAATGAGATCATCCCATACATACAGACATGCTAATGACTCATTTCAACACTTGAAGGAAGAAAAGCTCAAATGAAAGCATTGCACAAAGAGACTTTGGCAGTAGGTCTGAACCACAGCAATGCAGCTATGAACATAATTTTGGGGGAGGAAAAACCCTTTTAATCAATATTTGGCTTATGATTGGAATGTTTTTCTCATTGATTTCATTCCTACAGGTTTACAAGGCAGTGAGAGCAAAAGTGAGAATGGTGGGGTTCTCTCAGTAACCTTGGAAAATTAGACAAGTTATAAACTTGACAACTATTTCTTTCTACTTAATCGTGATGGAAAAGTACCAATTCCCAAAGATGTAGCCAAATAAATGGTATGCAGAGGGGGTATATGGGAAAGGCAGCTGAGATACACAAGCAAATATAAATGACTTTGCCAAACTTACAAAGTGCTGTCTGAGTTGAAAAATTAGTGTTGTCATTAATACTGAAGTACTAAGTAAGTTTGCCAGATCAGTGTGAGAACCACGGAGAAAGTAAATTATTAAGCTTTTCCTGATCCCTGAATAAAAGAACTGTTCATTTTTAAAGAATATGTCCCTGAAAGGATATGTTTGCACAAGGGGACAAACAGCCTTACACTTTGCTTTGTTTTGTTTCCTCTGAAGAAAGTATATGTCCATTGTGAGAAAACAGAAAAAAAGCAACACAGGAAGGAAGAAGAGACCCAAAAATTGCTTTCATGTGTGTAAAATGATCTGTTTGTATAACAAAAGAAAGCAAGTCCAGAAGAGGACCACAAAGGGGATCAGAGGGCTGGGGGGACAGGCTGGGAGAGCTGGGGGTCGTCCAGCCTGGAGAGAAGAAGGATCCAGGGAAACCTCAGAGTCCCTTGCAGGGCCTAAAGGGGCTCCAGGAGAGCTGGAGAGGGACTGGGGACAAGGGATGGAGGGACAGCACCCAGGGAATGGCTTCACCCAGAGAGAGGGTAGATTTAGACTGGATGTTAGAATATTAGGAGGAAATGGTTCCCTATGGGATTGCTGAGGCCCACAGCTGGGGCTGCCCCTGGATCCCTGGCAGTGCCCAAGGCCAGGTTGGACACTGGGGTTGGAGCAGCCTGGGACAGTGGGAGGTGTCCCTGCCATGGCTGGGGGTGGAACCACAGGAGCTTTAAGGCCTTTTCCAACTCAAACCATTACATGATCCCTTGGAAACACCAGATTCATATGGGTGGGTCTCTGCTGACCACCAATGGTACTTTTTTATCCATTATTTATTCATATTTATGTGTTTAAATTAAAGAAAATGGGGCCTGATCTTAGGAATTTTGGAAATTATGCAGTCTTCCCCTTTTGTTTTGTGTTCACTGGATTCATCCTATGGAGGGTAGAAGAACAAATAAGGGAAAAAAGCCTTGATTATGGACTCTCTTCCAGACCCTTTTCAACTTGTTTTGGAGATTTGCATGCTCTTCTGGAGGCAAGGGTTTGCAATAGTTTTCCATAGGTGTAGTTTCCTCACTGTTGTGTGCACAAAAGTGCATCTCTTGCAGAACTCACAATGGAAAAACCAAGATACAGTGTCTTAAATTACCCTTAAATGCTTTAGCCATCTCTATTGCTGTTTTTCTTTGAAGGCAACTATCACCTAAGCATGCTGCAGTTTTGTTTTAAGTCATTGAAGAAAAGCAAGATGAGGACAGAAATCTCAGTGTGACTTTCGAAAGTTGACATTTATCTTTAAATTAATTAGATGTGCGGGGGGGGGTTGCAAATTTTGTGTAGGTGTATAATTTTTAGATAATTTTTAGATACCCTTAAAACCCTAAATACCAGTACCTTGATAAATACCAGTGTTGGTTTTCAGGGACATCCTTCCAGGAAGTAATAAGCTCTCCTTGTAGAACAAAATTAATTTCTATCTGACATTTATTGCACGTGCTCGCTGGTTTAAAGAAATAGGTTATTTCAGGCTACAAAGTGGGAAAAACAAAGAAGTTTGTAGGATTGCCACACAGATTATGTAGGAAATAAAAACATATTTCAGAGATGATTAAACATCTAAGCACTTAAGCCCTACTATCACATGTAAATTATTGAAATATGTATGCTGCCATTCGTTCAAATTAAAGCAATGCATGGAGAATATACAGATTAAGTTTTATTTTTTTAACTCTTGCAAGAAGAGGGGCTCAGGCAGATGTTTTTGCCAGATGTAGAATGGAATAGGATAATAAATAAGGATAAACAAAGAGCTCCACTGAGAACTTTAGTCCTGCTTGCCATCTCCATGGGTCTTTCAGCTCTCAGGACACCTTGTCTGTCTCTCTCTCTCTCTGTAAATCCCTCCCCACATGAGGTCCAATGAGTGATGTGATTTCTACTGATTGTGTTCTGAACATGCAAGCACCACAGCACCTGGGACCAGTGACCATTTTCCACTTTACCTCCAACACCTGTGAGATTATTTTCATTTCAGCCAGCCACTGGTGTCACACAGCTGTAAGCCAGTAAAGACACTTCCCTCTTGTATTCCCTCTTGCCCACACCAAGGCAATAGGTCCCTCTCTCTTTCCCTTCTCAGCCCAAGGCATGGGAATTTCCACACAGCTTCCATCCCCAAGAGACCACCCTTCCCAGTTGCTGACAACATTTATGAGATACTGTGCATTTCCCAAAGAGGAATGAAGCCACATTCTTTGACCTTTAATTCAGCTCTCACAGCAGCTTTGTTCCACTGACAATGCTCGGTCCTGCCTAGCTGGGTTCTGCAAGACTGGCTGTAAAACCAGTTTTAAGGGTGGGTGTTTACAAGTGGCATTGCTTTCTCGCTCATTAACTTCTCAAACAGCCAGAATCCAGGAACTGAGTATCACAGTTATGAGTTTAAAAATAAACAGTTGGGATTGTTGTCCTGTTCACCCCTGCCCTCCATCCCCTCTGTGTCCACCAAAAGCATCGTGGTGCCACAGTGTGAAGCCAGGAGCTGCCACATCCTGAACTCTGCACGCAGCTCTGAGTGCTTCATATTGAAAAGCAGCAGGATGAGGAAAGGCTGACATAGTCCAGATAAAGGATAAGATCCATGAACACGAGTGGCTGGGAAGTGGGAACATACACACTGAAGCTCCTCAGGCAGCAGACCATAAAAATCACAGGGAACATGTAGGTAGGCAATGGCTTGATTGTTTCTTCAAATAAGACAGGTAGGAAACATCCAGCGATACACCTAACAAAACTACAGCTTTGCAGGTTCAGCTAAAGCAAAAAAAAGATGTATGAAAATTGTCGAAAAGTGACCATAAAAGCTTAATGGAAGAACAATCCAGCAAGAGCTATTAAATATAGTGGAGAAGACTTTGGAGGGGCAATTACTGGAGATTGTGACTTTTCTGGGAAAGTACTTGTCCTCGGTTGTTATTTTAGGTATCCAGTGTTGAGGGCCATTTCCTTTATTACTCCAGTTATTTTTGGGTTTTTCTGCAGATTTTGAAAACAAACCATGACATTGTTTGCTGCTGTCATATCTTTTTTCCTTTTTTTTAAAATTCCACAAGTATCACTGCATCTATCATGGTGATTGCTGCCCTGTCACTGCAGAGACACTACCACACTCTTTCCCAAAGACAAGAGATTTACAGCACTGCAGGTTTAATTCACTCAGGTCCTTTGGCAACAACCATCTTTGTCCCTCTGGATAATTGGGAAGTCCCCATCTCTCTCCTCCATTTTGCTACACTGGTCATATTTTATATCTGACTTCTTTGTGCTTATGTGGCAAAATCAGTGAAGCAAACCCCACAGACAAGAACTCCCAGTCATGGAACAGCTTCCCTTCACAATAAATCATTGCATTTCTTTAGCATATTTATTCTTACACATTTTGGGGCTTATTAAAGACTCCATTCAAGCAGCCATTTCTTCAAACACCTTACACAGCCCATTTCCTCCTGTTTGCAGGTAGAGTGTAGCCAGAACTCATCTCCTTCCTCCCTGGGCAAGTTCCACTCCCCACAGACTGGAGAAAAGCAGATTGAGGGGCTACCATGGAATCCACTCCAATCAAACTCGATATTTAGTATGATCCTACTAATTTACAGTGCCAGGAAGGTCAAGTGAGAAACTTTACAAAGAGTGTGTGACTTAGGAGTTGTCAGAAAAAAAAATCTGCCTGGTGGTGGTGGTGGCTTCGCCTGAGTGGAGCCTTGGATCCAATGGAAAGAGGAAAGCCCCAAGAGGATTAAACAGAGTGGCAAAATAAGCAAATTAGGTGGAAAAATAAGCAAGTTAGGTGTCTTACACAGCAGAGTCTTCAGCACTTATACCCACACACCAAAAACTATTGACTGCAAAGCCTGAAAGGAGAAACTCGCAGATTTTTTTCTGAGCTTCCCTGCAAAAAACTAAGGAAAGACTTCTGGATCTGTGTCCAAGGTGAGACCAGAGAGGGTCTGTTTTTTTCAGCACAGCATGTGCACTCCCTACCCTGTGCCAGCCTGTGGTATGTGGAGTACTGGTGGCCATCTATAGACTGATCTGAAAGTTTTCTTGCCTGAAGAAAAGTACAGAAATAAATCACACATTTAATGTTAACTCCTAATCTACTTCCCAGTAGCTATTTTCCCATTTAAAAATGGGAAAATGGGTTTTTTTCATCTGCTGTGAACGTAGTAATAGAGCTTTTCACATTGTATTTGTGCTTTTTGCATTCCCTAAGGACCCAAGAAAAAATGCACCAGCTTACTGACTTAAAAGAGTGAGCCATTTACTTTACCTGCCAGGTACAAAGACAGAAAAGTCTCCTCACACTTTTTTTAGCTTTGAAAGAGATCAATTATTTTTATTTTTTTCCATTCCTGTAAACTGAGAGTGGTAGCAATCCCATATTTAATGAAATGGGCACAAAGAAATATCCAATGGTTAGACTGAGACCAACCTCCTGCTTCGACTTTGACTTGGCAATCTTGCTCAAACTAACAGCAAACACTGAAAAACCTTCTCACCAACCTTCTTCTACTTTGATAAACCCTCATATACATAAATACACAAAAACTTCACCACCGTCCATAGGAGCAGCTTTAGGACTCCAAAAGCAGCCGCACACAGACCTTGTGGGGCAGGCACATTCCCTGGAGGACTGGAACAAAATTCCTACCGTGTGCTCACAAATTGTGTCACTCCTCAGAGTATCCCCCTTCCCTGCAGAACTCTTTGTTTCAGCCCTGCTCCCTCGTTGAGATACCCAGCCATGGGAAACGGGCGATTAAAATCCTCCTCCTAACACACTGCGGGAAGAATCCTTTCAGTTGCTGCCATGGCCACAAGACATAAGCCAAGGTCATTGTTTGTTATGATTGTAGCTGAGCCTGGGTTTTTTGGGATTTTTTGGGGGTTTTTGAGGGTTTTTTTTAGTTGTTGGTTTGTTTTTTTTTTAATCAACAGCTGTTGCATATCAGAGAAATTAAATCATGCTTGAGGCAGATATAAAATGTAGGATTTTTCTAATTCAGGTGAGCCATGCTGGTATTTTTGTCTTCTCTGTGGTGCAAT
The DNA here is from genome assembly GCF_901933205.1 of Camarhynchus parvulus. Lineage (NCBI taxonomy): Eukaryota > Metazoa > Chordata > Aves > Passeriformes > Thraupidae > Camarhynchus > Camarhynchus parvulus. The sequence continues at coordinate 4,724,081 of NC_044601.1, forward strand.
GTCTGATCTCCATTATCTCCACGCTTTAAACACAGAATAACACACCTAATTGTGCTGCACCACAAAAAGGGTATCAGAGTAAGTAACTTCACATGAATAGCTTGAAATAAACTGGTAGTTACAGAAGTGAGTCAAGTCTGCATGCTTGCAAACTTTGACATTTTACAGACGCGTTTTCTAAAACTAATGACATTGCTGGCAATCTGCACTTGTGCTTTATTTAAGTCGCATTATCCTCTGAATTAATCAGATTTATCAGATTTATTCTCTGTGGATTTAGTATCAGTTGCTCACAAGCAACTTCAAAAACAAGATCAACAAAGAGACATGGTGTAAAAAATAAGGACCCCTCTCTTTATGGCTGCTAGGTCGATTTGGCTTTTTTTGTGGATATTTCTATTTAAATAAATTACTTCTAAGTATGGACTATAAAAAAATCTTTAAGTGAGACTTCTATCATATCCATGCATGGTGAAACCACACCACAGGATGCAAGAAGCTGGTCCAGAGCCTTCTTCTTGTTTTTTTTTTTCAGGCAAAAACAGAGGTAAAACCAACTGCTAAAGTAATTTAAAACAGATCCCGGATTGCTTTATTGTGTATGAACTGGAATAACTTCCTTAAGTGACTAAATGCAGGTCAAAATTGCTGCAGCAATGTAGCTGGGCTTTGATGCAGAGCAGAAGCCAATGCAGTAAATGTGATATGGTGTGATTCTGGATCCCAGAATAATTCTTCTGGGTAGCTTTTCCTTAGCAAAACACAGAGAGCTAAAATACAAAAGGCACAACAGGTAATGTTCTGATTTTTATTTACTTTCTGTTTTTTAAAGTCCCTTTTCAAGTGTAGCCCTGATCAATGGATAACAATAGTTATTCAGGTATTCATCACAAAAGTGAAATGTTGCCAAGACTTGTATTTCCCTGCAGGAAACTTTCCTTACTTCTGTATTTTCCTTTCAAAAATGGTGTAAAACACAGCGCTTCGCATCTCTAGATGAAATCTGAGTGGCCTCCAAACATCTACTTCCTTTCAAAAAAAAAAAAAATTATGTATATACACCCATATAATCGAAACTGTGCTTATCTCCCATTTCATGTGGCCAGTCATGTAATACGTGTTCTTAAATGCATCCATGACCTCAGTTAAACCTTACAGGGCACGCTCTTATTTTCCATCATTTCCTTTCTGACAGAGCTGACACTAAGCCAAGGGAGCAAGAGAGAATCCCTATCTTGATGAATAAAGAAATAATTAAGGGCATTACTTTGCCAGGGACAAATCATCCCATTTCAGAAAAGCATATGGAATAAAACACTTCAGAAAGGATCTCGGAGCTAATTATCTCTTTGCTTTCAAGACTTAACATATTGCAATATTTCCGAATGTAAACAGACTGAAGGTTTGTTAATAGGGAGAATACTGGATGACAAATTCTTGGGTAAAATTATTTACAGGAAGATAGGAAATGAGTCAGGATTCTCAGGAAAAAATAGCTATCTTACAGGCGTCTGAAAAAATGTCCAAAGGGTTTTTTTAGATGGAGAAAGGAAAGGGAAATGTATCAATAGGAGTTACAAATCACAAATTCCTAGCTTCCTTCTTAGCTGCATACCAACTTTGTCTTAAGTTTTGTCTTAAACTTCTAGTGCTAGGCACCAATGGGCAAAAGAGAGAGATTGTTGGCTTTATTCTGTATATTAAGGACTCCTTGATGCAAGCACCAAATAGAACTTGAATAAGTAATTTGCTCTGCTTCTGAAATTCTTTGGAAATATCAATAGCACTGCACAGAAAAGGTTTCTGAAAGCTGCTTCAGGAGCTTTTGATATGCAATGCAGAATGCATTTTTATATGCTTAGCAGAATAACAGAATAATTAGTATGTGGTGTCTATAGTTTTGCATGCTCAGAAGAATCCAAAACGTTCATGGAGAGAATAAGGAACGTATCAGAGCAAACAATCGCTAAGTGACATTATTTAAACTTTGGTATTTAAAAAAAAAAAAGGCTTTCTGGTTGGGGAAAATAAGACTTCAATAGCGTCATGCATTACATTCTTTGTGGATGACTTGCCATTTCCATGCAGCAGCACATGAGGTGGATGTCTTTCTGCATGCTCAACTCTCTTCCTTGCCTTGCTACCCAAAAATACTGAAGAGTCTGTAAGACTCTCTCTAGGACCAAATGAGTGCATTCTAGTTAGAAACTTCAGGTGGATTAAGGGCAGGGGAATACAGTATATTCCCTTTTATAATACCTTTTATTTTGCTAAGCAATTGAGAAGAATCCCCTCTCGTAAAACGTGAGTTTGAAGGTGACATTGAGTGTGGATCTGCTGCAGAGGGGTCTGGACAGGCTGGATCCATGGGTTGAGGGAAAACCAGGGAAAGTGCTGCGTCCTGCCCTCAGTTCACAACAACCCCACGGAGCTCCAGGCTGGGGAAAAGGGGCTGGAAAATATCACTGACCAGGGTCTATGTACAAATCACAAACACGACAGAACTGCTGAGGAACGTGCCTTGAGCTGTCTGTTTTCCAGCATCAGTCTCATTACATGGTTATGACAATGGGAAGATGCCAGCAGCTCACATCTCAGGCAGCAGACCAAGAACTTAATGTCACAACTCACTTTAAAAGTTTTTTGACCAATCACACAAAGCAAAAGCACACTGACAGTAGTTCTATCCAACCACTATAAGCACACATACCTTTGGTTAAAACAGTGCTGCTTGTAAGCCTTTAAACGCAACACACAGAGCTCCATTATTAAGCTTAAAACTTCCTAATATCGTGCTAGATATACTTTTCTGCAGCTCAGGGATTTATTCTAGACAAGTGTTAATACACACAGCATTGTTCTATTTGTCCTTTCATTTCTTTGTCTTACTTTTATTCTCACATAATTTTTCTGCTGACCTATCTCATGGCTACTGCTTAGCTCTAATCACAGTTCCGCTGTCTCTGAGGCCTGCCTTCTGCAGCTTTCCCAAACCCCTCTGATTGTATGGATTCCCACAGGAAAGGGCCCTGGGGTGCTGTGCCAGCAGCTGGGCACAGCCCAGGGGTGCCCAGGGGGCCGAGAGGCCGATGGCCCCCGCGCTGTGCCAGCCGTGGGGCGGCGGCAGGAGCGGGGCAGGGCCCGGCCCTGTGCCGGCCCTGCTGAGGCCACACCTCGAGGGCTGCGGCACCTCTGGGCCCCTCACACGGGGAATGGAGGGGCTGCAGCGGCGCGCGTGGCCAGGGGCAGGAACGGCTCCTGAGGGGGGAAGGGAATGGAGCCCCGGGAGAGGCTGGGGGAGCTGGGAAGGGGCTCAGCCTGGAGCAATCAGAAGAGGCTCAGGGGTCCCTTGTGGCTCTGCACAGCTCCTGCCAGGGGGGGCACAGCCGGGGGGTCGGGCTGTGCTCCAGGGAACAGGGACAGGAGCAGCGGGAACGGCCTCAGGCTGGGCCAGGGCAGGTTTAGATTGGAATTTAGGAAACTTCTCTTCCCCCAAAGGGTTGTCAGGCCTTGGCACAGGCCGCCCAGAGAAGTGGTTGAGTCACCATCCCTGGAGGGACTTGAAAAAGACGTGTGGATGTGGCGCCTGGGGACACGGTTTAGTGCTGGCCTTGACAGTGCTGGGTCTGCGATTGGACTCAGTGTTTTTAAGGGTTTTTTCCAGCCTAACTGATTCTATGTTTCCAAGAACATGAACCCAGGGAGAAAGGGCTCGCTTTTCCAGGTAGTCTAGTTAAGTTTAAAGAAAACCACATTGTTCAGACAGTTTTTACTGATAGAAGTAGAAGTTGTCACTGCCTGAAAGAAAGTGAGTCAGGATCTCTGTGTAGAGGAGCTTCCATGCTGCACAGAGCAGCTGCTTCCAAGGCCTTTCCCCAGATTTGGAAAATCTGGGTATTTTTCAAGTAAACTGTTGTCATTTGCTTTAAAAATTCACTGTTTAAGATTCACTGTTTAAGATCCAGTCTGTCATTTTTCTTTCGGTTTTAGAAGGTTAGATTATAGCCCTACAACCCGTAAAACCATTCACTTAAGTCAACTGGAAAACATCTTCTCTTAGTCCCAGGAGAGCCCCAACTTCCACAACTCTAAATCACTGTTCTCAAGCTCTTTGAAAAGGTGGTGATTCCCTGGAAAAATAGGTACATGCCAATCAAATCTCACTGACTGAGGCCTTTTTTTTATAGTACCCATAATATAATCTATTACAATCCTCAGGTACACATAATTCAGCAGTAAAAAAGCCAGGCCAAGAGGCTTTAAAGACCAATAAATTTCCATATACTAAGAAAGGCATATGCAGATGATTAATGAAGTTTAGTTGGTGTTTTGTTGGTCATTTGTTTGTTTGTTTGATTGGTTTGGGTTGGGTTTGGGTTTTTTGTTTGGTTGGCTGTTTTTGTTTAACACAGACATGCTTAGGTTAAATTGTTATGATTATATTTGCTGCTGTTCCCCAAAGTGCATGTTTAAATTCAGGACTGCTCCTGCATAAAAATACCTCCAATTTTGACTGTGAGAGATGTATCTTCTCTTGAGTGATGGTCTCAGGTTATGATTTGGCAAAACAGGCAGAAAATCACATAATTGATTCTCTGTACTCTTCTTATACATATATGTTATTCCAGGTTAGGTTGCTTCTTAGCTTAGTTCAGCTTAGATTACTCATTCCCAAAAAGTGCAGAAAAGTATTTTAGGTATGTAACCTGTATTTTAGGTAGTGTGTGTTCCTTTGTAAATATTATTAATTGAAAATAAATGTTTAGGGTATTTTTATAGAGGACAGATCCATCCCTTCTTTTGTAGTTCCCAGAATGGATGATTATGACAAAATAAATATTCAGCCAGTAATTTTAAGCAACCATTTGCATTATTTACTGTCCATCATTGAGATTATATTGCACACACAGAAAGGTTGATTTCCTCCTAGATTTTTTTCTAGTAGTCTCATGATTTTAGGCCATATGATTTCAATATGATTTTTAGTATGATTTCATTACTCTCCAAGGTCCTCTGTCTATCTGCTTTTGCAAGTTTTAAAAATCTCTATTTCATTCTGGGGTACTTACAACCTCATTTCAAAATCCTGAAAAATATTTAAGATATATTTGTATCTAAGTCAGGAAGCCAATGCAAGTGTGTGGAGCCAAAGTGCTGGTCTCTGAAAAATCAGTCCAAGGTGAGTATTTCGTAAGTTTTCCTCCTTAAATTAATGTCACGGATTACGCTGTTCTTTCAGCCATGTGGGCTGAAACAACAATAGGTCTCATTAATTAGTTAATGAGAAGGATAAGAAAGAAAAGAACCAGCTTCTCACAAATACATTCAACAGTTTAGTCATAATAAGGTACTCTTATCACCATGTGACCTTTCAGTATACAGGACTGAGCCAAACAGGCACAGCTTTCTTTATAAAGGTCAGATACTGTTGAAATTTCTCTTCCACAGGAACAGAATTTGTTTTGCCCTCCAATTTCTCACAAGGTGAAACTTGTCAACCAAATTCAGTTTAAATATCTGATTCTAGGCTCCTGGTGTTCCGACATTTTTGCCTTTTTCACTGAGAAAATCTATAAGGATTAGAAAAATTTTTCTAAAGCTCCTCTGAAATTGAGTAATTTTCATTTATAATGATATTTCAGCCCTAGTTCCTACAAGAGCCAGATTTCTCTTTTCACCTTTGAATCAGGAGCATGTTCTGTTTCACCAGTTTGATTTAAAGGCCAGAAAGTTGTTTAAGACTGCTGATCATCCCAAAATCTGGATACAGCTTAAATATGGTGGTGAGAAGGGAGAACAGCTAGTTTTAATCATATTAACAAAGTTTTTTTAATCATCTTGGCTTATGCCAATGGAGTTTTTTTTTCAGTATTATAGCAGCACTTCAGAATTTCAAGAAAGACTTATTCTGTTACTGCAAACACAGTAAAAACCAGTCTGACCTCTGGTCTAACCTGAGACAACAGGAAAACCATGGAGAGAACATGGAAAGTCACTGAAAAAATGTGATATCCAGTTGCTATATAGCCACCTGTTGATTATCTTAATGTGTTTATATACTTCATATTAGCGTTCTTGTTCTTTATTCCCCTTTATATATGGTTATATGTATTGCCCATCTATAATAACCATGTCTGGAGCAGACCTTCTCAGTGTAACAACCTGCACAGAGCTGTCAGACAAACTAACCTGTTTTACAGATAACTAATTTAAAGATCCATACTCATGCTTGTCACAAGAAAAACCACCAAAATCCAAAAAAACCCCCAAAAAAACCCCAACCCCAAAAAAACCCAAGGAAAAAACCGCACACACACGAGAAGAAAAACAACAAACAAACAAACAAATAAATAAAAACAACTCAAAAACAACAACAACAACAAAAAAAACTCAAAAGAAAAAAACTCAACCAAAAAATCCACACAAAACTCCCACAAGCCTGGGAACTTTGAGGGCAGGTTTAAAACCTTGTCTTACCAAGAGTAGTATACCATATGATTTCTGTACCATCCGTTATCAGTGAACTCTCACATTACTGCAGCAGATTCAGTGGAGCATGACAATTTCATTTCTCATGAAAGATAAACCAGACAGACCTGTGCAGCTGGCAAAAATTATAAAAATTAGAAGATGTAAAAAACCCTCAGGTTCATTTTGGCCTTCTGCCTCTTAAGGAGAAAGTGAGTCCAGCAATATAAATTTTCCACAAAATTAGGACTGCAAAATAAGGGAATATATGAATCATGGAAGTTGTACTTAATCTTTTATTATGCTTGCATTTTCCCTCAGGACTGCAAGGCATTGTGCTTCTGGAATTAGGATACTAGACTCAAAAAAGAAAATGAGATATTCTTCCTGACCTCCTGCTCAGGAAGTTACTAGCTTGGTATTTATTTTCAGTGACTAAACCTTGGGTTAACCATGGCCCAGATTAGCAGGGCAAATCACCTCTCCCAACTGAAGGTGTTTTGCTTTACCCTGTAAATAAACAAGCACATTTTTCAACACATAAGAACCTTGAATTGCAGTAATTAATTAATGAGACACCGCAGTTGAAGGAAACGTGTCCCGTTGATTAAATTCTTGGATGGGCATCAATGGATTCATTGCTGGGACGCATTAACTTTTAATTATCATTGCTGTGTGCTCCATTGCAGGGAGGGGATTGCAGGTGGCTGAGTGAGAGGCACCCAGCATCCAGCCACTTGGAATTAACACGGAGTGCTCCCTGAGTCCAGGAGCATGCAGAGGGGAGGAGGAGGGCATGACTGAAGGCCCTGACTCACAGCTGACACTCAGTCTGACCTCTCTTTCTTGTAGCCCGAAATGGAGAGGACAGGCTGGGTGTTCCCCTGGTTTTAGAACTGGTGCTGCTGTGGCAAATTGACAGGCAAAAGGTGATTCAGCCCACGGGAGGAAAAAGGGAGGTGTGGTTTGGTAGTTTTAGAGGAATTGGATGGTTTGACAAAAACTTTTTTCACTGACAAAAGGGAGATATTTAAAAATTGACTGGACATGAATTGTAAGATACATTTCCCTTCTCTCTTCTCTCTCTCCTCTCTCATCCCAGTACTCTCTTCGTCCCACTGAAGACAACATAGTATTTAGAGCTTTTTTTTCCTGTTGCCATTTGAATCCTTTTCAAAGTGAGGGCAGACTGGTAAAAGACACAGATTACTTGTAACATTTTCCTTCAATTTTCATATTTTTATAGTTTGTGAGTGACCTACTCTGCCGCACTGAGCTGGATATTCATTACATTTCCTGAATATATGCATATATGCAAATTCAGTGGACTTATTTGGATATGAGTAGGGGTCTTCTGAGGGTCTTTGGTGATCATTTAGGAACATCCCATTCCCCAAATTTCCCTTTTATGGTTCCAGATCTTCTAATGAATCTTTTCTTCTTGAGAATATCTTGAGTATGTGGGCAGGTGAAGATGTACTTCTGTTACCATTCTTTGCTCTGAGACACAATCCCAAAACTAAGAAGTCTGCTACTACATTTTATCACATATTAATCACTGATGTAGGTACAAAACATTATTGTGTAAAGTTAAAAGAATTTTCCAACATCTTTCCCCAGTGCTGCATAGACTCTTTTTTAAAGAACTTGTTGGGTAACATGAACAATGTTGTTTTTAATGAGTTCCTTGGTTTTGCTTTTTTCCACCGACTTTTTTATCTAAAAATTATTTGTCTCGTGTTATGTTCCTGCTTTCAGTGATTTTCTTCTAAATTTTTTGTTCTGTTAGGAGAAGAAAATCCCAAAACTTCTGAAACAAAGCTAAAATCGGTCAATAGTTGCCATTCAAGAAATTTGCCTGGATCACTGTACACATGTAGCACCTACTGCTGTCCCCATTTGGTATGAGGTTGGTGACAGAAATGTTGTTTAGTCTATTCTGGAAATGGCTCCAAATGACCAAGCAGGAGTCTCCAGGCTCCTGAATGCCCTTCCCTTGGTCAAAGGACAGATTTTCTTATCAGAGCTTTTTCCACCCCATGGTGGGTACAAGAACATGTCTAAGCAATTCCTTAAAAATGTGAGCATATTGTCCCTGGAAAATCCACAGTGTACCTTTTTTAAACTGTTTTTGTAGTAAGATTAGATGAGCAAAGAAAACATTGCATATTTCCTAAAGTTTTTTTTTTTAAATTTCCTCTCCAGAAAACTGCCATTTCTATGACATTCCACACAGATTTCCACTTCCAAGGCCAGAAGGAGTTCTTTTACTTGGCATTATTTGGTATTTTGAGTAGACACGTGGTTACAAATCATTTTTTCTCTAACAAAGGAGGAGCTGGAATCCTGATGTTCAGAATATGCCAGAGTGTTGAAAAGATAAATATCGCTGCTCCATTAACATCTTAATGAACTTATAGAAAAGCCCATCAGATGTCTTAAACTCATATTTCACACATGCTGAACAGCCTTATGTTTCTTTCACATTCCTTTGAAGTCCTTACATGCAGAAGACCATCACAGGATTTGGGGTTTTTGACCTGAAATATTGAGAGTAGTTGCAGGTCTGACTCTGGGCACGGTGCTGACTGCTGATACCTGGCACAGCAGAGAGAAAATAAAGTGCCAGGCCTTTGTCATGAGCACCACCTGCTCCAGACACTGTCAGCCTTGCAAACTCCTGATCCTGCTGCAGACATGGCAGTGAGAAGGAGGAAAGGGAGCTGGGGAAGGACAGAAAGATTTCAAGGCAAAAGCTCTAAAAACAAACTGCAGTTTCCTTCCAGCCCAGGGAGTACACCAGAAACGTCCCTGCCTGAAACAAAGCAGAGGGAGGAAGGGTGAGGTTGAATTTTGTGTTTTACAGTCTATCTCAATTCCACATGAGCATTTGTTATAGATCTGGCCTGGAACATAGCTATTTCTGCAGCAGCACGGAAGAGATCAACTCGTTTCGGCATTTGCTTCACAAAATAGTTTTGCAGTTTCACAGGTACACTCTGAGATGGACCATTTCCAAGGTCCTTTAAATCTGTGAGACATATGACAACTATGAAGGAACACAACTTTCAATCTAAACCCTTCTGGCAGTGATTTTCAAAATTCATTGAAAGACTGAGTGGAAATGTAGTATTAAACTCAAATTTTTAAAAAATGCTTGCATTGTCATTTCAGGAATTGAATTTTGTAATGCTATCAGACTCAGTGTTTAATAAAATGATACGAAGGCATTTAATTTTTCCCAGTTCAGGTGGGGCAATTATCTGTAGGGTGATGATAAAGAAATTGCTCCTCTGTGATGTCAGCATACCACAGCCTAGAAGGCTAAAAACATTTATGGAAATTTTTTCTCCCAACACCAAGTCATGGATCCTGGGAATAATAATACTGTGGACTGACCTTTTTTTTTAAATCAGAACATCCCATGCGTCAAGGGTTGAAAGACATCACCAATATTATTGCCCAGGGCACAGTGGGAGCTGCAGAAAAGGTTTTTCAGGGAGAGCCTTCCACTGAGTCACCACGTGTGGAAGGGACCCCCTGGATTTCTAAACTCCTTCTCAGAGTGAGGCTGGATCCAATCCCAACCCCAGACTCAGCCAACAATTTATGTTTGAACGATTGTATGGGTGTAATTGAACCTTTGGATTAAGGATGGCACACCAGACATATGCATATCAGAGTAAGTTATTTATTATAGTTGCCAGGTGAATAATTGTTTGCACCTGGTGGGTAAATACAATGCTTATTCTTCAAAAATCACTGGCCTATGGAACCACACAATGCTCATTCTGTAGGAAGAAGAAATGGAAAGCAACCAGCCCAAGTGTGCCAAGTTTCACCAGTTCACTGGGCGGTCAGGTGTGACTTGGGGTCACCAACCAGGGACCACCACAGAGACCCCCAGGACAGAAGAATGCATGAGCAGAGGGGAGGGAACACCTCCATGCCAGTGATTTCAGGGAAGTTATTACCATTTGTATGTTTTTCCTGGGAAAACCTATGAATATGTATGTAAAATATAGTGTATAAACAGGAGCTTTTCCTGCGCTCAGTATTTCAGAGGAGATTTTGTGCATCCTGCTGAATAAAGAGTGCTTGCTTCTTAATTCTACATTGGTGTTAAGGAGTTCTTATTTTTACCTATTTTTTGGTAATATTATGATAATGATTGGAATACAACATCTCAATCAGAATTCTTTGCTACACAGTACAGGTAGCTATAGCTACTGTATAGCATAGTGCACTATTTTTGAAATAATATAGAAGCAATTGTAATGAAGCTAGAAAAATCAGTTTTTAAGTAGAGGTTGGTGTTGCTCATCCACACCCAGATGGGGTAAATCTCTGTCTTTACCCTCAAGAGATAACCCGGAGGGGAGTCCCCTCTCCAGGGAGGCATCTCCACACACACTCCAAGAAGGGATGTGTGATAATATCCTGCCTTTAAAAAATGGACTTGGGCTTTTACAGCATCAGTTGATGGACTGTCAGCCAGATGTCCCCAGGCCAGGTGTTGGCTCAGCAGCCTCAGATAAGTTATCAGTAGTATCACTTGTTCCTTTATCAGATGCCTCACCACGCCTGCCATATCCTCACCTCACTCTCAGGATGTTTGACTTTTGCCAGTGATGAGTTGGGCTGATCTCAGCATTGTTCAACACTAAAAACAAGGAGACACCCCTTCTCCATCCACCACCGACAGGGTGTTGTCGAGTTGTTTTATCCCCACTCCAGGCAGAGCATCCTGCTACAATTACTCCTTTACTCCTCACACTTTTTTCCTCTGGAGCACCTTAAGTGCTGGATGTGGGTTGGAATACTTCTCAGAATGTTTTTCCCCTCTCATTCTGATTGTGTGGATGGAGAAGCATTTACAGAGAAGTTGTTTGTTTTGTTGCTTGTGCTTTTTGTGGGGTTTTTTATTTGTTTGTTTGTTTGGTTTTTTTTAAAGGTCCTTATGAGCTGAGAGTTTCCACCTTCAGAAAGCTCAGCCAACTGGAGTGCTTGGATTCTGGGAGAAGAAATAGTTCTGATTTAATTACTTACAATGATATTGTCAATGTGCAAACAGGCTTTCTAACTGAAGACTGTCATACCAGGAAAGCTGCTGGGCAGAATAAAAAATGGTTTCTTAAGGACACTTGTGCTGCTTAAGGTAAAGCAAGTGTTGTAAGGCACAATAGAGACTTTGAAAACCAGTATTGGCTTGTTGTGATTATAATTCAAATTTATGTCACTTCAGTTGTCACAGACTCAGAAAAGCTTTACAAACTTGAGTCATCCTGGGTGGCATCCAAATCTCCTACATACAACCTGTAAAAATGGTCCTTTATAAATATATATCTGAAATATCCTACCCATTTTCTGGAGTGACTGTTTGATATTCTGTTGTCTTTGTGCTGTAAGAGCCTTATGCATGGCAAATAATATGTAATTTCTTACTGCTTTCCTACTAAGACCTTAAAATCCTTGAAACAGGTAGGAGTCAGCTTCCTAATAACACACACACTACCGAGAAATCTAAGTTATTAGGAAGTCACTGCTATTCTGGTACATGGTGCCTCAGACATTCCTGTAGACTGGAATTCAACTTTTTATATAAGCATTGAGTGAATATGAAATATTCTGAAAGTACTTAAAACATCCCAGATTTGCCATCGAGCACTGGACCTCGGGCAATTTCCCATCAGTGACTCCACATGAAAAGTGGGAACCAGAAGAAAATCAAACTCTCAGAACCCTAAGAGCACCCAGTATTGACATTTTAACAGCTGTAGTAGATGTTGAACAATATTTAAAAGGCAGAATTTAGTTTTTGGATCAAAGCTGGAAGAATCTGTGTTTTGCCATCTCTCTACCATTCTTGGGAACATTGCTTTACTAGATGTTATTTAAAATCAGAAATAGAAGCTTTTTGTGTTTCCCTGGTGCATGCCATGGACAATAAATTTGTCACTTGAAATCATTTGAGATCTGACCTGTACAGGACTTAACAGTGTGAGCTTTATATCCCTTTCTGCTCCCTCATCAGGTACCATTCACTGCCAGCCCAGCTTGACACTGAAGGAATTTGGGTTGTTTAAACATCCTGAAAGTTTGTGTTTGTTTTGTTGACATTCAGAGGGTGTTCTGTGCTCAAGTGAAATATGGGACCTTGGTAAAACTCTAACATCCAACCTTATCAGCAGTGTACCAATCTTCTCACGTTGTTTCTGGGTCTTTGAACTCTGAATAAAATGTGCTTTTATAGTATCTAACACACAACTAATCCTCACAGCAGCTTATGAACTGCTGGATTCTTCTAAAAATTATGCTGGCAAATATTTAAGGGGGGAAAGTGTCCTTTCTAGAAACTTGTTTGCTCCCCTACTACATTGTCATAATCTCCCTTTTAATTGCTGTGCATTTATTGGATTCTGACAAGGAGTTGCAAAACACGCCTCTGATGATTGCATACATTCAAACACATTTAGATAGCACTTGCCTCAAGCAATCGGTGCTGTGAATGCAATCCTTATGTGAAAGGGGTGAAAAAACCCTGTAAACTGAAGAGGAGACAATGTTCTGTCATCTTCAGAAACACACAGTCAGTCAAACAATAACACCAACCATGCCAAAACAGTGGAAAAACCCCAAGCATTGTGCGTCAGCATTCCAGTATCTTTCACAAATTATTCTTGCAGCTCTGTGACAAGAAGACACAAGACATCAATCTTCTCCCTATCTGCAACAATAAAATCATATGCCACTTGGGACATGTAATTTATCTTTTCTCTCTCATGTGCAGGAAATGTTTTCTGCATGCACTAAAATGCTCTGAAATGCACACGTTGCAGTGCTGTGCCAATGGAAAAACCTCATTGGTATAGTATCGTAATAGTGATAAGTGAGGAGTAAGGTATGCCAGGGTAGATTTCTCTGCTGTATTTAGACATCTGGAAAAACTATTTGCACAGAGTCATCTAAACAGTTGACTCGGTTGCCTTAATGGGTCATCATTCTTTTCTTCCTGCGAGGAGGTCACCAGCATTCACAGATCACCCTGACGTCACCATTACTATTGGCACCTGGCTCCCTCTGACAGCAGAAGGCACGAAGGAGGTGCCAGTCGTGCCAAGAGGGAAAGCATGAGGGGAAGGAGTGCAGCACAAGTTATAACTCAGGGAAAAGATGGCGGAAGTCGCCAACATGATTAAACCAAAGAATTCCTCAACATAAGAATGTTCAAGGGCCTGCTTCTATCACAAGCATTTGTTAGGACACTGGTGTGTCTCAAAAACACTTCCAGTGCACGGTGGGTTCTGCCTGAAAAACCCATTAAATAACAATATTGGCAAGTGTGTGACTGGCTGCCCAGCAATTCAAACATGTGTCCTCCTCTCCGCATGCCTGCACTGCCTCTTGCTTGAATTTAGTAATGAAGAAGATTAAAGCTGTCAGTTACATATAAGGGTTAAGAACTCCAAAAGGATTTATGATCCCTGTGCAGTCTCCAGGGAGAATAAGCAGACTGCTCCCTGCCAAAACACTCCTAAGCTGCCCTGCAGTGAGGAGCATTACAGGAAAAGTACCAGTTAGACAGGGGAAGGGGGAAAGCTAAGGAATAGGGAAATGCAGCTGTCAGCATCTTACCTGCTGTGTATATTCCCTGTTCTTACTTCACTGTACTTCCTCTTTTCTTTCAAGAAATGTATTTAAATTGACTGAAATTTAATGCAAAGTTTAATTAAATCAAGTTACAGAGTATTAGTACATCCTCTGCTGCATATAGAAACTTCCTCAGAGTAATGAACTTAAGGAACTTAGAAATAATGAACTGCTAAGAATAGTGAACTACTAATGAAGATAGCTCTTTTCTCAATTTGCTTATTCATTGCTTGAACCAATATTAATAGTTTACTACTGATGGGTGAGTCAATTATTATTGTTTTAGCACTCTCCTCGAGAATAGTGTTTATCAAACTGTAATGCAAGGTTACAGTATTTTAGTATCTGAAAATCCCAAAAAATAATTTGCTTTCAGCTCCTCTCCTCTAGGTATTAATAAAAGAAAACCTTCTGGAATTATCACAGGTCAGTTTCTTGTCAAAACATAATCATATCATCTGCCTTTTTGCACAAATCTACCTGTCAGCAGAGGTCTTTCAATCACTTATTTCTCAAAGTCATTGTGAAGGGGTTTTCGAGAGGACAGAAACCCCAGATGAGGAAAAAAAAAAAAAATCTGTGATTTGACTGCAGATCTGCAGCTGAGGCCAACAGCTTATGAGCCGCAGCTGTGTGAAGCCTCCAGCTGGAAGAACACGCATCTCTGCAAATATCAAAACCATCCCTCAACCGTGGTTCACCTCGCCGAGCAGTCCACACTTCCACAGCTGCATCAGACTGTGGCAAAGGTGATGATAAAGGTTTACAAGAGCTTAAGCTCACCCACACGCTTAAATCACGCTGTTCGCATAATTTGGGCTGGCGTTTCTAAAAACTGCCCCGTTGGCACCGAATCTGCTGCACAGGAGCACGGTCAGTAGGGGTCAACCCAACCTTGAACATGTAGCTGGGACAGGGGAGGGGATTGTTTTTTGCTGCACAGCTTTTTCCCCGTTAGTGATGAAGAAGCAGAGTTGTGTCAGCCCCAAAAAAGTGAGGAAAACAAGACAAAGGGAGGGTTTTGCTCTCTGGCACAGGGAAGGGCCATGACGACTGCAGCTGAGTAGCCTTTTCAGGCATAATGTTGCATGTCTTCACTTGTGTAGCAATTTATATCTTGTTTGCATAAGGTGTGTGAATGAGATGCATCTTTCCTGTGAAATGGGAGCATTTCTGAACAGTTATGTAATAAAGGTATTAGCGTGCCTGTCTGCATGCATAATGCCAGAGGAAAGGGAGAATTGTGGCTGAAACTGGAGGAAAAATTAAAAGGCTTCAAACTTCTCTATAAGTCCAAATTTCTGTACATCTTTTGGTCATCTTTTGGACTTCTTCACATCATAGAACACTGGCAAATAGGGAATGCAGTGGGGTGCAAATTGTGCACAAACAACCAACTATGGCTCTGAGCCCCAAGCACTGCCAAAATTGGGTAAGGAGGGCAAAAATTTGATACCTGTGCATATAAGATTGACTCGAAAGCATACATTCCTAGTATATCCTCAGTCTGAAGTAATTTTCTTGCCATTTGATTGGGTATTTTAATCAAATGACCATCCATGTGTACAAAAAACCCAACAGATCACTTAGAGATGCAGCTCTACCTGGACTGTGCACTTCAGCACAGTTTGGGTTAAATTGGCTGCCAGAATGACTCATTGAACCTGGATCATTACATTGGAAAAGAGCTCTTCTGGAAGGAAATTAATGAGCTGAAGGTACAATCTAGCAAGACCCAGGATACCAGTATCAGTTCCAAGGAAAAAAAAGGCGGTTTCTTTATGGAACACGTGTATTTTTGGATAGCACTAAGACAGTGCCATAAGGAACTGTAGGAGGAGAGCAGATTACAAGCCAGGATCTCAGAAAAAGTCAGAGGCAGGAAACAAGCAGAAGAAGCTGTGGGGAGCCTGTCTAGATCCAAAAGTCTCATTGGAAAGACTGAAGTTAGAAACTGAGAAGGCACCGAAAGAGAAAGACAAGTTAATATATCTTCAAATTATATAATGCTTCTATTGTTATCCCCATCCTTTCCATGCCAGAGCTAACAACTTCATAGATCTTACGACCCATTTTTTATCAGGAAATTAACTGAAGCAGTACTTCAGCACCCCCTTTCTCCTTTTAGCTCCAGTGCTGAGCTGCTGTGTCAGTCTTGTCGCTTCCAACAGCTGACTTGTTCCTTTTCCAGGCAAGGCAGGACATTTTAGCCTTGTGTGAATCCTTTTCCAGCATGGTTCTGCCTCCATGTGGCCCAGAAGTCCCAGGCAGATGGCTGACAGCAGTTCACTGCATTTTGTCCCTAGCCACTCACTGAATATGTAAAAAATTCAAAGCAAGAATAAATGCAGTAAAGTGACAACAAAATTATCAGCAATAGAGTTCCTTCCAGCATTCCACTGTTAGACACTAAAATCAGTGTAAAACAAGGAAAAAAATATTTTTGTTTCTTGTTTCCTCAAGGCTCAGGATTTGGTTTTTTGCTTAAGTTTAGCAGTAGTCTCATAGTCAGGTGACAGTAATTCCCTGTAATCCCTGACAAATTCTTCTGAAGTTTCCTGTTCTGGAGTATGTAATTTTGTGGGATTTCTCTCAACTAATTTTACCTGTTGGAAAGTTAGATGTCCTCCATAAGATTTAGGTGGCATCTCCAATGGAAAGACAGGCACTTCCCATCTATCTTACATTTTTATCTTCAGGTGTCTGAATCATCCACTGGAGATGATTATCTCTCTCCATTAGTGCACTGTGAGAATAGGCAGGTAATTTAAAATTGATGTTTAAATTTAGATGGTTAAAAATCAAATAAATCAGTTTGTTAGTGAATAGATTAAAAAAAAAACATTGTGGACAAACAATCTTTATTAAAAGCATTTATCATTAACCCATAAGTGTCCAGAATATATTCAGAGTACACTGACTAGACCATTTTCTTTTTTCTGGTCAATATTAGGTCCATTCTGCCTATGCTGGCAAGAGTGAGAAAGAGGATTGTAATAATTTTTAAATCAAATTATTGGCAGTGCTCCATTCCAGATGCATGACATTAATTTTTCTATGTTGAGATCTGATACTACATTCCCATGTCCCTGTATTTCTATCCTAGGATGCTCTGTTGAATTATGCTGCATTCTGATACTCTGCTGAAATGTACAGGACCCTTGACTATCACAGGAATAACAGCTTCTAGATATCTTCACTTGGCTTTTCAGGATCAGGGGATGCTTTTGAAATCCCTTGAATGATCCTTTGAATGATAATTCGAGGTGATCCCCAAAGAGACCAGCAAACCTAGTAAAAAAGCCTACTCCTTCTTAACTTGCTGTTTATAATAGGAGGTTTTTTCCTGTTTTCTAGGATTAGTTTTCTACCACAAAATTGGAGAATTATAATCACAGAATACCAACACCTTGTGCAGCATGTATTCAAGGCAGCCCTGGATGCACAGATGAAATTCCCAGAGGCATTCACACCTCAGTGTAATATTTGGTTAACTCCCATACTTTACACATTTTCTCCTTTTTTTTTCATTTTTCCCCCCATGAATCATTAACTGAAAGCATTATTTTCTTACCAAAAACACAAAAAGGCTAACAGTATTTGATCATGACCTTGACTCACAACCTTGTCCAGGCGGCAAAATGAAATCTTGGGGCTACATAACTGAAATTGTAGACTGACTCAAGGAACAGAAAACTCCCATGGCTTGATCCCTGCAGAGAGAAAAGCACTGCAGCATCCAGGAAATGCCTGTCTTCCCCAAATTTTGCTTGTTTGTGTTATTTGGAGCTCTCTGCCATCTTGGTGCAAAGTGACTTCATTCCAGAAACTTGCAACCCCTTACAGCCAAGTGTCAAAGAATGCAAGCAGTAAGGCAGAGAGTGTGGAAGTTTAATATTTACTTAGTGTTTTAAAACAGAACTTCTATTCCAACATACGTAGGGGTTCAGATTGCTGTGGAAAAAGCAGAACTCTCATCTGAGGTGCCCCAGCTATTCTTATCCTGTACTTTCCCTCTTGTGCTTTTCAGCTTTAATGAGATTTCACAAGCAATTCTGTTTCCACATCAATTTACACATTGCCATATCCTTGTCAGAGTAATTTTTTGTAGGTTTTTTTTTTTTTTTTTTCTGGAACATTATGGAGAGGAGAGGTAATTGGAGGATGCGTGTAACTTCAAACACTTGCAGATTTTTATAAAGTTTGATCGTTTCTTGTTTATGTTTCCCATGACTTACAGAATTGGGAAACAGGCCCAAATCAATAAGTTAGGGATATGAACTGTGTAAAAATGGTCACACCCCAGTGGGAAGCATTAAGTGGTAGGGGACTGGACACTAGGCAGTTTTTTGTTGATATTTTGCACATCAATATGGCCTGTAAAAAGGATAATTATGTATGTGGCAATCTCATGGCCTGTCTTCAGAAATTAAAGTACTAACATTTAGTAGGTCTTTATTTGTACTTAATCCGTGTAAGTACAGGTTTAGTCTTTTATTATTCAAGATCCTGGCGACAGATATTCAGACACTACTTTCTAAATCCATCCCTTTATCTTCCGAGTTGTAGTTCAGAATAACCCAAGCCCAAAGCATCTCTCAGGCACTGGCATTTTGATATTTCTCTTGGAGCTGGGTACAGTACTGGGAAAGCTGTTTCTCAAAGGAATGGCCTTTCAGAAGACAAAGTGAGCACAAGCTTGAAAGAAAAGCTTAGGAGAGGAGCTTATGACTAATCTGATTCAGCCAGCTGATAGTCATGTCTCTTTCTCAAGATAATCAGCCTTCAATCCTTTCCTGGTCGTAGTAATCATTCAAGAAGCTTAGTTTGGACCTGCTAAACCCCTGTACTTGTCATTCACTGCACTGGCTTCCTCTTGTGTATTCCTTAAATTCCAAGTGTTTTCTGCACCGGTCCCCTGCTGTCTCTCACTATTATGGATCTGTCTTCCCTGATAATCGTTAAGTAATAGTTATCAGGCATGTTGTAAGAGAGCCAGCGATAAGGAAAGGCTGCCCGGGGCTCCTGTTGTGACTATTTCAGCTGTGGCACCCACAACAGTCTGCCTCACATGTGGCTAGACAGAGAACTCCTGATCCTAACCCTGGTAACAAGGTTATCCTGAGAGCCAGCTCCTGGATGTCAGCAGCATCCAGTCCAGCCAACATCCAGGCTAAATCCACTGGAAACTCATGTCATATGCCTCTGACCCCATACAGCTCTTTTTTTTTAGCCTCTCCATATGTTTTCTGGGGTCCAGCCTTTGTGAATTCTTTGAGAGATGGTTTGTAACACCTGGAAGGTTGGTTTAATGAATTCTGCCTTTTCAGCCTAACTAAACAATCCAGTCTGGCGTCCTTGGGACATTTGAAGTTTGGTTTTCCATAATGTTTTAGTGCTGGGGAGGCATACTGTGGTTTCTAAATACTAAAAGGTAGAAAGAAGAATGGTAGAGTCATTTAGGTAATCCTGAGATTTTGTGCAGGGCCAAGATGGGAAAAAACCCATGAAACTGCTATCATAACTTGCATGTCAGCCTCTCTTCATCTATTTATTAATTTTTTTTTTCTCCAGTAATGACTATAAAGTCAGCAGGAACAGGTCCTTGCTTATTGTCGTATAAAATTAAATATACAGAAATATATATTATACATAAATATATATACAGAAATATATATTATACATAAATATATATACAGAAATATATATATTTTATATATATATATATATATAAATATATATAAATATATATTGTTGCTTTTTTGAGTGCTTTATATCTGAAGTATATTTGGAGCCTCTCTGAGGTACATGATGTCCTGCTTGCAGCCAGACAACCAGTAAGAAGATCAAGCGTTCTGTGCTGTGCAAAACTGACATTCTGAGAACATTGCACCTCCTCAACGTTAGCCTGAAAGCAATTTACCAGAGTACAAACCTGCATATCATCAAATAAGAAAGATCTTACTTGTTAATGTGGGAGTAAAGTGATAGGATGATTAGGATAAACTCTAAATGACCAGAATTATTCTGTTTAACAGAGATCAGCCTAATCCAAGTAAACTTCAGGCTTAAAAATGCTCTGTAGCACCTTGTGTGATGCGATGCTTCAGATCCACCTTGTTCATATCAACACCTGAATGATCATCCTGCACTTGAATTTCAACCCTTAAACTTAAAGCACTTGAATTTTCATCCTGCAACAGGATTAAAAAAACCTTCTCACTGCTGCTTAGGAAAATTTTCAGGATATTTGCTTCTATCTCTGCTTTCACCCATTATTTTGTGTTATGAAGACATTTTTATGAAGACATTATTATGTATTATGAAGACGTGTCAAGTAAATTGTTCATATCTGGATCACAGGCATTGGGGTGGCCCTGCCCACGGGGTGAGAAAGAACATGTGGTGCTTGCAAAGCAAAAACAGTGGCACAGGCACAGAAGAACTGATCCTGGCAAAACTCTCCCAGGGAATCACCTGACCAAGGCTCTAAGACAAGGCTCTAAAAACATTTTATTGTCACTATTGCTGTCAAAATAGGAGTGTTTCCAACTCCCTGACTACTGGGCATCTCCAGAATATTTTAGTACCCTCAATATTGCTCACACACAGCTCTGTGAGTTCTCAGAGCCTAAGGGACAGTCTTTTGTCTCCCTCTGTAAATATTTAATTACTGGCTACAAGCATAATACCCAGTTGACATAAGCATGCATACATCCTGGTGTCTACATTTCCATTACCTTACAGTCACACAATATTTGTGTGTATCATGCTTTTTTTTTTTTTAAACGTTATGCATCATGTAAAAATCACCATCATATTGGGTATTTTCACAAAGATATGAGAAAATCCACACATAAACTAATAATGTTTGGTAGTTAAAATTTAATTTAATAATACTGAAAATGTATTCATAGGCATAAGAAAAATACTTTTTAGAAAACTCTCTTAAAATTCAGAGATCTAATTTATAGAAATTGGACTTAGAGAAAATATATTCCTGCATTTTGAAATATAAAAATGCATGAAAATACCTACACTGCATTGTAACTCTAAGCTCTGCTGTAGTATGTAAGATTTTATGAAGACATGTCAAGTAAATTGTTCATATCTGCATCACAGCAATACAGCAAATATAACCCAAGGTTCAAAACACAGCAGAATGCATATAAAATCTCAACAATTCTTCCTGAGAGATATTTGTAAAGAAGTGGTTTGTTTGGATGTGGGATAGCTTGTTCCATGTTTAACATTTTCAATAGAAAACCAGGTGAAAAGAAATGTGAAAGCACCAATCATTTCATGACAGTGTGGAAAAGATGGCACCATCTTTGGCTTTACTGTTATTAAAATCACTGTTTCTGCAGAGAACCACTTAGCCTCCTGGGCAACAAACTTCTCCAGCAAATGCCAGCATTTAGGCACCAACAAATTATATTCCCCATCAACAAAGCATCTAGTCAACTTTGACAGAGTTTAGATTTGTATAAAAATTGTAAGTTTAAGTGTGTGGCTGCTCTTCTGACAAATAATTTTATGTCACATGAATGTAAATACCATAAATTAAACTGGAGCTGATGTCATCCACTTTTAATTTTAACCTTGCTCATGCAACACTTAGTTTGAGGTTATTCTACTGAAATTAAGTTTTGTTATCATGAGGGTTAGATTTAAATTTTAACTTTAAAAAATCCCAACCAACAACATATTTCAAGCCACAGGTAATGGTAGTTTCTAATGCAGATTTCTAACTTTTAACATTATAGAGGATACTGTTTAAATTTAAATTCCACCAAAACTTAGCAAACAGCACACTACAAACAAAAGAAAATGTTGTATTCCTCAAAGTGCAAGTTGTCAAAGTACTTCATAGTTCTAATAATAGCTTTCTGGCATTAACAACCTAGAACACAAATGACATCCGCTGAATATTTGTTAATTGTGTTTTTGAATTGCTTATGGCTACACCAGAGGATATATTCCAGGCTCTGATTTCTATTAATAGATGCCTGCTTTGGAAAGCACAAACCTCCCTCTGTCCTATCCAACCTCTCCAGGGCTAAGGACACCAAGTCCCCATCTTTTAGATCACCTACACTCAATGAAATAAAACAATCTGCTGCTCTCCCATAATATACTGGGAATGTCCACGTGGATGCACACGGTGCAGTTCTGTAGGTTCTGTGAAACACTTTGTGAGCCCTTAAATGCATAGGTTTAATTAATCTGAGCCAGCAGTTGTATTTAATGCTGTCACGGACTCCAGCATTCTGTAATCCTTCAGGAATAGGTGAGGTTCAGTTCAAAGGGATGTTTATCGCAGTTATCTAAATGGATTGAGATTAGCCTCCACTGTAAATAGAATAAAGTGAACTTTCTTACTAGGCATCTATTAATTTCTCTTTTGATCACTCGGAAACAATTCAAGCGCAATCAGAGCCTGAGCCAAAACCTGGGACTGTGGCGTTATGAAGTTTACACAATGTTTTGATAACAAGTGTTGAGTTTCAGAAAGTTCTGACAAAAACTCATGTCTGCATTTTAGCTCTTCAGCTTTATTGAACTGACTGAATCTAAAGGAGGGCCAAAGGTATGTAAGTTTTCTCCCCAGTTTAGGGATCCTACAAATCTGACTGCTAGTCCATATTACAGGAGAACAAATAATCTGTCCCACCATCATTGTTAAATCCCCTTCTGTTTGCATACCCATGAGGCAGAAGACACATAGTGAATTAACTCCTTCCACATGAGGGCTTCCAATAGAAAATACAAGATTTATTTTTAAGTCAGAAGTTGTAAAGAGGGCAACATGATTTTATCCTGAAAATGCCGTGGAATGACCTCCTCAGGAGATGTAATATTGCAGCAACAAAACCAGATCTAAATTTTTTAGTATTTATTAATAAAATATTATAATTATGGTGGCAGTAACAATATTAAATTAATTGCTCTTTTTGTTTAACAAGGAGACAGTCTTTTAATAAGTACTACCCTGTTTTTCCAAAAATGTCCCTGAAAAGTACCTACTGACTGCAGACACAAACATTTACATGTTGCAGCTCGTGGTACAGATAAAAAAAAAATTCCATGAAAACATATTACGTAGGTATTGACAAGTTGGATAAGAATGCAAAGACTGATCCAGGAACATGTATCTGCTACTTTTGGCATGGAATGAGCCTGACATTACACCTGCCCTGGCTAGGTGAAAGATTGCCTAGATATGAAAAGGCAGAACAAACACCAACAATGACGCCTTCATGCGAGAGGCTGGAGAACGTTGTGGTGTGAGGGTAGGGCACACAGAAATGTCTGCTCAAAAGCTCTCCCGGGGCAGAAAATCAAAGCTGCTTAAACACCAGATGAGAGAGAGGCAGTGGGTAATCTACCATTGCAGGTTTTATTGGACAAACAAATATTCTGAATGTCATTGGGGCAGTCGTTTTGTCTTATCCCAAAGCTACAGTTACACACCTTCTGAAAAATCTGTTTTCCTTCCTCTTCACCCTGACCATTGCTGTTCTCTCTGAGAACATGATCTGAGTCCATTGCACATTTTTCTTGGTCAAACCTGCCTCTCTACACCACCTTGGGGTGTAGTAGCCCTACTGCTTTTCAAGAGGGGGAAAAAAATCAGGAAGAAAAATGCACACACTGAATCCAGAAGGAAAGATTCTACTGTCCAGTGGCAGAATCCTGTGTGAAGCAGGTCTCTCCTCACAGAACAGGTGACAAAATCCTGCCCTCTCTCTCCTTGCCTGGCAGCATCAGCAATCCTGAGTTTTGATGCAAACCTCTTGGGTTGCATGCCAGCTGCCCAATTTTGCAAAGTTTAAGAACCTAGCTGGCCAATCTGCTCTGCACAGCCAGCAGAAGGAGTTAGGACCCTCTGGAGGGAGGGCTGGAACAGCCAGTTAGGCTGACTGCCTCTTAGAAGTTCTCCCCCACACCAGTTCCAGGCTGACTCTGGGAAGATGAGGTACTTCAGCTGGACAGAATAATTCATTTCATGTGAACTGAGGCTTCCGTGCAGTAAAACAAATTATTTCCCTCAGAGAATAGGATTGCAAAACTGAAGGGCTCTTAGAGTTAACCTTTAACTGGAGTGGCTAACCCAGTGCTTTGTCTACTGAGGGGAGGCAAGTTCCTAGTGTTCCCATCAGAAGGGGAGGACAAGGTGCTTTGGCACAGCCAGATTGTAGGATGTTGGCACTGGGAGGCAATTCTTGTGGGAGCTCTGGAAGAGGGTGTTCTATTGCTGTCTTCGGGCAATTCCCATCCAAGCCAGTCCTGCAAAAGAGAAATGAGGAATAAAAGCAGCAAATCTATTCACAGAGAGTGGATTTCTGCTGGCTAAAAGTCATGTTCATAGTTGTGGCTCTGTAAGGTGGGGAGCAAAAGAAAGACCTGGCTCTAAGTGACTGTGGGGAGGGAGAGAGAGAAAGCAGAGGAAGAAAAAGAACAGCTGTCATGGTTTGACACTGGCACAATGCCAGTGCCCCATGAAAATATACCTCCCTGGTATTTGCTGTGAGATGTGACCAGGAAATAAGCAAAGCAGGCCTCTACCTTAGAAAAAAAGTTTATTAACTAAACTACAAAAGGAAAACAAACCACACACACACACACACACACACACACACACACACAACACACACCTGGAAAATGAAAACTCCACAAAAAGCATTTCCTCCTCCCCCCCACCACATTTCCAATACATCTTCCAAATTTCAAGTCTCCATCCATCACCCTGTAAATACTCAATTCCAGTCCATCAAGAGGAGAGGAGTCCTTCTTGGGGCCATGGTGACCTCTTCCTTGCATGCCCAGCGCTCTCACCACTGGACAAGGAACAGAGCTGCTTCAAGGGTTATCCTTTTAAGGGTGCTTTGACCAGTTCCAAAAAAAGCACAGTTTTCTCTCATCCCGGGACCTCTTGTCCCCCCCATACTTGTCTACCCCCTGGGGCCGGGGGGTCTCCAAAACTGAACCCTCTCAGTTCTGAGCCATCGCCTCCCCCCTGCATGCAGCCTCTGTGGCGCGAGGAAGCATGGTTCTGTCCATGGCTGTACCAAAAAGAGTCCAGCAAGCAGCTACTCCATCATCTCTTTCCGGCCTCTTCTTTACTCTCCCAGCTTCACTCACTGCTCCGACTGTCATTCACTTGCTCATTTCTTCTTTATCATCCACTCCATCTCCCCTCCGGGAAAGGTCCAAATGCTCTGTGAGGTCTTCATTGTCCAGAAAGGGGTTAACAAACTTCTGCACGCAGCCAGGCTCCTTCCCTGCTGCACTCCCCCCTTCCCCCTCCTTCTTCACAGGCCGATATCACTTCAAGGCCACAGGCCTGTACCAGCTTTCTCTCTCTCATCTTCTGGCTGGGGGGGGGGGCTGCCCAAATCTTCTCGGGGCCTCTCTCCCTCTGTCTCTCCTGGGGGGGCTGCCCAACGCCTCCTGGTGCCCCCACCACCCTTCCATCCTGAGGGGTCAGGCCTACCTCTGCCAGGCCACAGGTTTCCCCTCCCCTGCCCAGCTCGAAGCCGGGCAGGGGAGGCCTTGCCTCTTTGCTGGCCGGAAATCAAAGAGGGAGCCCAAGGGAGTGCTCTGCTTCTAACCCCTGTGTTCTAGAGGCGCATCCACCCTCAGTGGCCAAGCCTGGTGTCAGTTTTAGAATCTGAACACCTATTGGCCTCTGGCCACTCCATTCCCAGAAAACCTGCTTCCTGTAAACCCACGACAACAGCTTTACCCTGGCAGGAGAAGAATGGCAAGAAGGAGAGGGAAGAATTTTCCCTGCATACTTTCCCAAATAGGAACACCACTGAGGAAGCATCTGATTTAGTTGTCCGAAGGTCGTTTGCATCCTCAAATCTTTGGCAATAATTTGACTTTCAAAGTAGCTACTCCTATATTTACCAGCCAAGAAAAAAACAAAGTACAGGATTTCTTTTGCAAGATTAAGAAGACAACAAATTATTGAGACCAAATTAGTCACATGGCTTATAACATTTTTGGCAAATGTCTATATGAACATTCGTAATTTTCTAATATTATACTACCTAAATCAGACTGTCATCATTAATTTATGTTTAACTAAGGAACTCCAGCTTTCCTGTATAATAAATAAATAAATAAATAAATAAACGGGGGTTTGGGTTTTCATTTTTAACAGATTTAATGCAAGAGTAGTAATGCTTTATCTTCCCTATGAATTCATAGTTCCTGTGAATTACTGGGGTACATCTCAGCTGGTGCATGATGAGCCTCAAGAGCTCTTTCTGAAAATTCATTATTTTGAAGAAATGCCACTTTACATTTCGAAAATAATGTTAGGAAAATACAACTGACAGAAAGATACTAACTTACAGGCCCACTGAAACTCAGAACAAGATAAAAGGGTATCTATTACCAAACCTGAAAAGAATTTGAATAAAGGTTACAATATTTCACAGACAAATCAGGACTAAAACAGATTGATAATGTGTTTTGATCTGAGGATTGGTTTGAGGTTTTTTTTAATAATAAGAGTACATTAGCAAAGCATTTAATTTAAATTACTCAATTTTTTTCAATTAGATTTTTAAAAAGCAGCACAACATAAATGTAAGTTAAAGGCAATCTCACTGCAGAACAACGGAAAAATTATCCAGAAGAACCTAAGTTTTTTCTTAGTATTTTGTTTGGCCCTGATATTTGCAGAATAAGTCAACTGGGAAAGAACAGGTCTTGAATTTGACCCATGTCCAAGTCAGAATGAAGGTGAAGAAATCAAGAGTGACTTCAATTTTTTGTGTGAAATGTTTAGTGTTCAATCTGACACTAGCCAGATTAAAAACAAGAATGTTGGTACATCTGGATAGTACAGAAAGAGGGATAGCAACAGCTGCACAAATTTAAAACATACTATGTATCATAACTTTTTGTCCTGGATTTTTAAACTTTCTGCCTTTAGCCCTGACCTTTCCTTCCTGTGCATACTGGATAAACAGAAAACAACATTTTTACTGTGGACTCTCAGGGAATAATATTTGTATTTATGAGTCAGTTATCTTAAAGTCATTAATCCACTAAAATATTATTTATCAAACAAGTAATTCTTTTCCAGAAATAGAAACCCTATATTATGTGAAGTACTCATAGCTAACATAGCAGTTTTAATGTAATTTTATTGTTTTATTTCATTGTTCAAAGTGGTAAAATTATTATATTACATCACGTTTTAAAGTCATCCTGGTTTCTTTGAAAAAAATAATTCCTTCTCTTTGAGAACAAATTTATTTGTTGTAGCTTTCAATTTGTTTTTTGTTTTTTTTTAAGCTGAAATATCAAAAATCTGACTGAAGAGAAGATGCAAACATAAGCAAAATTATTAGATTATGAAGTCAAAGTTGCAGTTTTCACAGAGCACAGTTAAGTATAAGGTTTTAGGTAATCTTATTGGGGAAGGCCTTTCTGGTGTCTTAAATGATATTTAATAATGTCTACACTTTAGTATGAAGATAAAATAGCAATATTTTGCAAATTGACACAACAATTGATTTGTATCTAGTTGCCAAATGCTTGAAATGTCAACACTTCAACCTGTTGAATGAGAATTAAGGAATGAGTGGAGCAACAAGCCTTCCAAAATGCCAGTTTCAGCATTCACCTATTTTGCTCAGTAAAAAAAGAGAACACCTGCTCTCCTGTTAGAACATGAAAATATATATGTCACTATTCTACCTAAACAGACATAATTGTCAGGTTAGCAAAGGAAAGGTGCCATCAATATTGTAATAAAAGTAGGAACTTAGAAAAAATACTCATATTTTTCTACCAACAATTACATTTCTGAAATATATACTTTGCTCCCCATTAAATATGCTGAGTGTTACTTCCTGCAAAAGTTTCCCCCAAACAGCAGGCAGAATTCTTCCTTATATTTAATACAAGAGCATGTTACAATGCTATGGATGGATGACAGTGTGTGCTCACCCAAGGAGCAGGATTAGCGGGGTCAAATGGAAAAGCACAACATGAACCATAAGAGAATCTTTTCTGGGGGTCACTGTCTGTGCCTCTCAACTAGGCTCAGTTGCTAGAAAACTAAATCCAGATAAATTCAATGTAAATATCACTACTCAGTTCTATTCCTATTTCTTATTAAATATACTTCCTAAAAAAAAAGAGAAATAAAAGAAAAAGCAACCAAATTAATAACTTCAGTGACAATATTTAAATATATCCGATGAGAGGGGAAGTGTTCAATCTGGAACTCCAGTCTCCTTGTTAGTGTCTGTATTTTTTACCTCTTTTTTTTTCCCCTTATGCTTCAAACTGCAAAATGAAGGGTTTCTTTCAGCAATCCACCTCTGTTTTGCATGTCTCTCAAACAAACTGCTTGACCTTAGTGGGCCTCAGCAAGTTTAATGCTAAATTCATTTTTCAGTGCCTTGCTAAATAACACAGGAGACAAACTCATGCTTACATAATTTGCCAAGTTGGATGTCTAGCTATATATATAAAACAGCTATTAAACTGAATATACAGTATAGATCATTAAGAATTTTTAAAAATTCAGTGGCCTAGAGTACTGAAAACTTTAATCTGGGATCAGATACCTTTCAACCTGCTAAAGCTCAAGATCTATTGCTGAAAAAGACCAAGAGGAAAGACAGAAGACAAAGAATATAAAACAGGATAGTAGCAATAGCTTTAGGAGAAACAAGCAGATAGGGATTCAGAATTTCTCACATAAATGAGACAAGACAGTGGCAGAATGGAGGCAAATCCTTGTCTAAGGTGAGTCTCTGCTGTGGCAGGTAGCTGGTCACTCAAGGAGCAAGGTTTGTCTTTACAGGGCAAATAGAAGCACAAATGGAATGAAGAATCAGTTATCATTTCCATTACAAAACAGGACAAAAATATTCTTTGAAGAGATCATACCATAAAGGGACAGGAGGAAAAAGTGCTGCTTGCTGACAGAGTAAAGAGATAAGAAAAAGCACTGCCAAAAGACAAAATTAGTTATTTTTGCATTTTGATGCTCTAGTTGAGAAGGATAACCAGATTTCAAAAGTAGAGGATTTTCAAAAGTAGAGGGTGTGCAGAGAGAAATACTGCAGGACAGTATTTCTACTGCATTTTCTTCCAGTCCATGCTGAAGATTAAGGAGTGCCTAGGATATTAATTCCCTTTGACATAAATGGGTGATGACAATAGAATGTGATGTGTGGGGGTGATGTTTGCCATATGTTTTTTGACACTGTTGAAGGAGTTATTTTTGAAACTGGATAAAACAGATTTTACAATATGACAAGTGGGATGGGAATGAGCTATAGTTACAGCAGAAGTTCTCCCTCTTGGTCTGAATGAGCTGCCTAGAGGATGTTTTGAAAATATGAACCAGTAAATCGATCAAAGCAGCAGCAAGTCAGTGTCTGTTTCAATGGTGCTTTAGGTACCTTTCATCAAGGGGAAAGCAAATGATAAAAGAAGATTATCTTTTGAACATTTCTACCAGGATTTGTATCATATTTTGTGCTGCCAGTTCAGTTTCCCAGCATTTAGAAAGGTTCCTGACGTCTACTTTCTCCACCAGATGCCTCTGAGTAGAGTGTTTTCCTAGGAGCAGGAGAACCACATGAGGTAAATTAATGCAAACATCATTTGGAAATCCAGTCTCTGAAGAGACCAGTGCCAGTTGCAAGCATGAGGAAATTCAGATAGCAACTTATACACTGATTTTGAGGAGGAATTCTCTCTAATCCTTGCTAAGAGTTCACATATATTTTGACAGGAAAAGATTAAGAGCTCTAATATTTTCTTCTGCCTGAAAACTGCTGATGTTTTATTGGTCATTTGAATGGCTAGTCCCTTCATCCCACCTACCTAAGTCTATGGCATCTGCAAGCTTATTATGCTGCATGTCATCATTTTTTAACTTAATTGATAGTTCTATTACAGTTGAAAGATTGAGTGCAGCTCCCTATTTTCCCTCTTCCAGTGCCTTACAGCATTTTGCACACATGCATTAAGCTCCTTCCTATTTGAACCATCATAAGAACCACAGCCTTTTTCAGTCTCTCATTTTTCCACTTCTAAGCATTTTACTACTATTTTCTAGAAAACTGGAAATTTTTGTCTATTGTGTTGGTTTTTTTTTAAATGCAGACTAATCAAACTGATGGCTTTTAAATGGAGATGAGTGGCTGATTTATTATTATTACAACAATTTCGTAGAATCATAAAGTAATAGAATCATAGAATGCCTTCAGTTCAAAAGGACCTTTAGGATCACCTCATTCCAACACCAAGGCATGGACAGGGACACCTTCCACTATCCCAGGTTGCTCCAAGCTCTGTCCAACCTGGCCTTTCAGGGTTGGGGCAGCCACAGCTTCTCTGGGCACCTTCTTTCAGGGCCTCAGCACCCTCACAGGTTTCATCCCTTTTTCACCTTTTTGCACCATGATGGGGTTTTCATATTTCTTTTTTTTTTATCCTTTGAAACAATCATGTTTACTTGGAAGTGTCATATACATGTTAGCTACATGCTATCTTTTTCAATTAATTTTCATAAACATTACATTTCCTTACCACTCCCAGGGACCATTCATTCAGGTCACCCTGAACTTATCCTAGGGAAAGAGTTCAAAGACATTTTTAATGATAAGAAGAAAAGCATTTGGATTCTAGCCCTATGAAAAGACATGGCGCTACTTTTTTTTTCTTTCTTTTTTTAATAAAATGTTGGTGTAATGATTTTCAGAGATTAGTGATAAACTCTTTGAAAGGATGCAGGTGAGTCACTATCTGAGCATTCAAAGGCTTCAATAGCACATACAAAAATACCCCAACAAAAAAGAACACTTGACCAAAATACTTAGCATTGTTCAGGAATACAATATACAGCAACTTATCCTGCCAACATATCTTTAAAAGTTACACAAAGGACCTACAGCTAGTATCTGTAATGTAATCTGTATTTCTTAGCCTGAAAGCAAGGGAAAAACAAGCACATTGCTACAAAACTGCGTTTTCAGCTTCCACTGCTTATAAGATTAGAATGGATTTGACTGCCTTCTGTATTAGCAATTTCCCCAATGAATCTGTGGGTGGAACAAAAATGTGGAAATGAAAACTGAGAGGGTATTGTGTGTTCAAAATAATCCACCTCCACTCTCACACAGTAGAGTCGATTCGAGCTGTCATCTCTCTATGCCTCAGTTTTCCCATCTGTGAAATGGCTCAAGTCAGAATATGTTCTTTTACCACTGTATCTTCTCACACCTTGGTTCCTTTGTGCTCCCACACTAATTTCCTGTTCTGGAGACTAAAGGAGAGAATAGTTATTAAAAGTGATTATGAACAAGCTTCCTTGATTTGCTCCCAGTGGCTGCACTCCAAAGGCTGGACACATGCTCCCTGTGCAGACATCCACAGGGATGTGGTAAAGATTCATCTTCCTTGCCTGGTCTCCAAGGATCCCATCCTCTGATGCCAAATATGTACCATGCACATCACAATCATACACCATACTTCCCCAAAGATCTGGATATGAATTAAAGTTAAGGAATAAGAGGTTGCATTGGTGACACACAATAGAAGTAGTGCAATCCTTGTTTCCCATAATCTTAAATTCCTGAACATGTAAACTCTACAAACTCATACATTAACGTGAAAAAAAAAATCTATAAAATACTGGATTAACTACACTTGGTGCTGATGGCATATGGAACACATTTTGTTCATCATATCAGAGGAGGGTATCAAGATTTCCATTCAAACAATTGGACTTTTCCCTCCACCCTGAACCACTCAGTTTTAAGCTGTTACAAGGCAGGACAAAAACAAGGAGTTTTCTAAACACTGAATTAAGTAGGCAAAGTGGAAAAAAAAAAAAAAAAAAAAAAGGATGACTGCAGCATAAATTATTGGTAACTTCCACTCAATTTTGATAATGAATGTTTATAGAATATGAAAAAATAAAAAAATATTAATGGACCGACTGTCATAGTACAAGAAGAATGAAAAGAAAAGGACTAGAAATTAATTGTATGAGTAGAATGTGGTTATCTGGCTTGAGCTTTTGGAAATATAGATATCTGTGGACATTGGTGGGCTGCTGGCCAACATGCCTCCTTTGGCTTCTTTACAGAACGGGTATTTGCTCCACAGGACATGCATTTCAGCAGATAATGAATGGGACACAAAGACATAGAAGCTATTTTATCTTCTGGAAACATAATTAAGTAACTAAACAAAAAAAAAAGAAGGCCCAACCAACCAAAAAAAAAACCCAAAAAACCAGCAACAACAACTAAAAACTTTGAAAAGGAAAAATGAGAAACAGAAATCTTATAGCTAAATCCTTGAAGGGTAACACACTTCCTTATCCCTGTGTTCTGGCTATCTCATGACTATAGGCTACAATCGCCAGAAGTTTTATGTGTGAGCCAACTTCTTGCCTGTAGTTCTAGAGAGCAAAGAGATGAACTGATGAAGGAACTGAAATATGCAAAATGGACTTTGCTCACACAGAGGTGTCAGAAAGAAACTATCAGAACAGGTTCCTAGCTCACAGAGAAATGAAATAGGAGGCTCTCTGGTGATATAGACTGTATGAGCTCTGTCCTGAGCAGCTCAGCTGCTTGGTTTGGAATCAAAATTAGTGCTCTGTAGTCTGGGCTGAAGTTACTGAGTATCCAGGCTGCCCACTTTACATTTCAGTAGCACCTCAGTGATAGCCTGCAGCTTAATCTGTGATAACAATTCCTTAGAGACTGAGACATAGAAAATACTAAAACTTTACAACAAAAGAAACATAACAAAAAAACCAAAATCACAAAGAACATAATTTTATTTTGAAAATACATTATACTGCACAAAAGGTCTGTTTGTTGTCTTATTTCCAGAACTGTTGCATTAAGTTCATGTATATTCTCAAATCATTCCTGATGCATCTGCCTATAGCAGCAGCACTTGAAAATAATTAATTCCATCTCCCTTTCAATAATTTCTTCTTCCTGTGCATGTACGTACACACTGCAATTTTCAAATGCTGGGCAAAAAGAGGAGTGAGTCAGACAATAAGTGCTCTGAATGATATGTGGTAATTGAAGTTTGTAATTATAAGGTCTGTCTTTGCATTTAATCTCCCTGTGTCACATGCACACCTTGGCAGTGGTTTCTAGAGCCTGTAGGCTTTGCTGGTCTCAACCAGACTGTAATGGGCATGGGATGAAAGGCAGTTTCTTGGGTACCAAGACAACCAGAACTTTAAAGATAAACCAGTACCCTAAAACTAGACATGGGAGCTCACACTCAGGGCAGGGAGCAGGTGCTGAATATCCTTCCTCCAGCTACCAAAATCACACAGCATCTTGCAGAAACTTACATTTCTGGATGGACAGGAGATGTACCCTGCACCTCTCTCCTAAGCAAATGCATTGGTGACAGAGTATCGAAGAAGCTATCCAAAATATTATCTTGCACATCAGTCTTCAGATAATGTTAGAAACACTAAAATTTTAGGACTAGCATAATTATGGTGGTGGTCTCACTCCCACCAGGTCTATAAAAGCAAGGACAGTGAAATACTGAAGACACACAGGGACACATCTAAGACATGAACAGAACAAGAAAAGCCCCCTGGAAGAGATTTTCCGGCACCACATCCGGCTGCCAGCAAACGGATTTCATTTCTAAGTGTCTTAATCATAGGATTTATCTGGCAGCCTTTCAAAAGTGTTGCTGCAATTACCTTTTTTTTCTTGTAAGCTAGGATTAGTGTAATACAAATACAGGTAAGTTACCACATGACAATACCGTATTTGTTGGGACTTCATCCAGATTTCTTGGAAAATAAATTATTACTTAAACCTGATTTGGATGAACACCTGTAATAATTATAAAGGACAAAATAAACAGCGCAGTAGGAGAATACAAATGTTAACTCTGCCTCTATTTTCTAAGGAGCAGGAAGGAAAAATAGAAAGAAAGAAATGATATAAAGGAAATGAAGAAAAAAGCAGAACAAAAAATCAGGTTGTGTATGAGCTGAGGAAATAGGGGCCAAGATGCAAAAAACAACCTTTTTACATCGTAATGATGACTGCATTAAGGAACAACTAGGTAGATGACAATACAAGAGGGCAAATACCCTCATTATGGCTCAAGTAGCACATGCACAGAGCTCTAAAACTTTAGCACTGAAGAACTGCACAGAAACAGTGACTTGAGCTTATTCTACAGGAACAAAAAGCACTAAAAAATCCCAAAATCCACCTATGCTCGCTAAAAAAAAAAAAAAAAACAAAAAAAAAAAAAAAAAAACAAAAAAAAAAAAAAAAAAAAAACAAAACAAAAAACCATAAAAACAAAATAAGGAAACTGATCTAAGACAAAGCTCATGCAGAGACTAAACAGAGTTGAACTCTTACAGGTGCCAATTGCTGGGGAAAAAAAATTACGGAGAGATGACAAATTTGTATCATTAATCAAGAATGTCTTGAGAAATGTTGAGAGGAAGTTGGCACAAACAAACATCAGGAATAAGGCAAGTTACTAGAGAAAAACTTTTCCGTGCAAAACCTACAATGTATGAAAACCAAGTCAAAACAGATCATGAGCATGAAATGAATGCCCCAATACAGAAAAATATGCAGAAAAAAAATTAAATTAGCACATAGATCTGGAACAGCAACCTTAACCTCAAGAGCCTAAGGCCAGTGGATGATGATGATGATGATATAAAGAGAAGAAAAGGCCTTATCCTGTTGGCAAAATGAGCTGCTCTCATCTGCTTGCATTTTGGAAGAGGAAGACTGAAAATTACAGCTCTTCTGCTTGGCAAAGAGGCACACAGGAGCGAGATCTAGTCTAAACGACCAGAACAATCATAATGGCATAAAGTGTTTGCATTTTCCAGTGTTTCACCTTAATTATCAAATGAGCCCTATGAAGTATCTGGAAATGGCAAGCTCAAGGCAGAAAAAGTTTGTCAAAAGATACTGAAAACCTCCACAGCTCCTCCCTCCTCTCTTTCTAAAGAAAAAAAAAACCCAATTATTCATGTTCTGTGGTAAACAATCTTGGCCAGAATAGGAGTAATTTACTGCTTGCTTTTATTTAATGTGTTATGCTATTTCCTTTACCAATAACACCCAAACTCTACTGCAGTGCTATTTTAAGCAGTGGTATGTCAGAAACCATTTAATTATGAGCTTAAAGTGAATATTCTTTTATTTTTCCCCTCAAAGTGTATTTCTTACAATCGATGACATTTTAATTGGCAGTTAATGGGAATTTGTGTGCCCTTTATTCTCCCTTACAGCTACAGAATCTCTCACCCTTCTCATGGGTTACATGAAGTCCCACAACTCTGATGAAATCTCGGTTCATTTTCCTCTTGCTGGTGTTGCCAGCTTCTCATACAGTGGTAATTCCTCATCTTTTTGACCCTTTTAATTCTGAGAGGCTTGCATTTTCCTCATCAGTCTTTTCCTCGTGTCCTCCATTCCCTTGTCTTTCTTGGGGGCTGTGGTAGCACCCTCAACTTTTTGTTTTCTTCAAAGCCAGTATTTAGCATTATCTCACATTCATAAAACCATAGAATCACAGAAATGTTAAGAACTGACGCCAGGCAGGCCATGGGCCTTGCAGATGTAGCCAACACACATGCACTCGTCCATGAAGTGTGTCCTTCAAAATATCTAAATATTGCAGTACCATCCCACCATCATCAACTGTATAACATCCATGGGATGTCACTATCTGCTTCTCTCCTCTGCTTTCACATATTTATACAGGGAACTGACAGAAATTGCCATTTCCAAGCCTAAACTGTTTCCAAACATCTTATCACATGACATTCCATGCAGATGTTGATCAAGAACTGTTTATGTCTGCTTATGAAAAATGTACGGTGGATTTTCTTTGCATATCATCTGTTGTTTAGGTGCTGCTTACTTTCAGTTCTGAACAGAAATCTTTCATTTTGACTTGTTCCCTTCCTCATCCATGGTTTCACAAGTCTTTGCACCCTGACAAAAGTAAAAAAAGCTTCACCATGGCCAAATCATTTTCCCCAGCTTGTATAGAGATTTTTTTTCTTTACACTCTGAAAATTTGCCAAATGTTTCAAATATTTTATCTTTTTTTCTTTTTAAATTTGTGAGTCTATCAAATAATGTCTCAAAACCATTTTGAAGTATGATTTTTTCTGTTTTTCCAGAACAGTGTTTAAACAAAGAAGGATCAGTGTACCCATCTTTTTAACCTACTGAGGCATCCTTAGCTTTTTTAGGCATGTACACATCCCTAGAATTGAAATACTTCTTCCTCTAATTGTTATGGAAAAGCTAGCTTTGTTTTATAGTTCCAGTCATTTTCTGTTGGATGACGTCACTAGGTTTGTTGTTAATTGAAATAAAACAGTAGAGATGTGGTGAGCTAGAAAATGGATGTTGGCACTCAGAGTTTGCTAGGCAGAGGGGGAAAATATACAGAACTTCACATCAGGGGGGAAAAAAAAAGATTTGGAACCCAGAAGTACCAACTGAAATGTCACTGACATAAAGAGGTGGCATTGCTCAAGAGGCCAGGCTGAAGTGAATGTTTGCTTGATGATTTTTAGCAACCTAAATAAGGTGAAACTGTTTTGGAGACATAGCCCTCCTCTCGTGAAATTCTGTGAGCTGCTACCTTCAAGTATGAAGACAACAGAAATACATAATGAAAAATCACTGGTGAGCCCCTGTTTAAATTCTGACTATGGAAGCTGAAGTATTTTACTCCCATCTGAGGTTTCTTTTCACAAAGAGCCAACTTCATATGCTTTAATGGATTGTCCAGGCAGTTATGTTCCAGTGAGAGCGAGGAGGCAGAACGACTACACTGTTCAAATTAAAGAACCAGGTATGCTTCTGGAGAAAGAATAAACTTGAAGAGAACAGGGACAAAAAGCTGCAGCAGAGGAGACAGAAAAAGGCATTACTGACATTAGATCTATTATGCAAGTGGTTTTTACAGTGCAATTGGCAGAGGTCCAGAGGCTGGAAGGTAGAAAAGGGGGATCCAGGGGGGTGTGTGAAGGAGTCCAGGGTGAGGTGAGGGGTTCAGGGGGTGTCTTGAGGAACCAGGAGGTGTATGAAGGGGCCCAGGGGTGTGAGGGGTGCAGGGGGTGTGTAAAGAACCAGGGAGTGTGTGAGCAGGTCTGGGGGCAATAAGGATGATGGAGGCACCTGATGAGGACAGGTGAGTGAGCTGGGCCTGCTCAGCCTCGAGAAGAGGCAGCTGAGAAAAAAACCTCATCCTTGTTTATAAATATCGAGACGGGGGTGCCAGGGAGATGGAGCGGGGCTTGGTTTGGTGATGGTCAATCACCAGGGCAAGAGAAAGGGCAGGAACATTCCACCTGAGCATGAAGAACTCCCCTGTGCAGTGACCGAGCACGGGAACAGATTGTCCAGGGAGGGTGTGGAGTCTCTGT
Organism: Camarhynchus parvulus; assembly: GCF_901933205.1. Taxonomy (NCBI): domain Eukaryota; kingdom Metazoa; phylum Chordata; class Aves; order Passeriformes; family Thraupidae; genus Camarhynchus; species Camarhynchus parvulus. The sequence continues at coordinate 4,761,672 of NC_044601.1, forward strand.
CTCTGGAGACATTCCAGAGCCGTATGGTCACAATCCGGTGCCATGTGCTTTGGGATGACCCTGCCGGAGGAGCAGGGAGACCAGACCAGATGACCCCGTGTGGTCCCTTTCAGCCTGACCCAGTCCTGTGGTTCTGTGGGGTGGATGAGGAACTGGGGATGTGAGGGGTTGGTGGGGTGTGTGAAGAACCGGGGGTTTGTTAAAGGATCTGGGGGTGTATGTGAGGGACCAGGGGGTGTATGTGAGCAACAGGAGGGATGTGAGGCGATCTAGGGGTACATGAGGGATCCGAAGGCTGTGTGAGGCACCAAAGCACGTGAGAGCTCTGGGTGTGTGTGTGAGGGGAACTGGGGGTGTCTATGACGGGCCCAGGGGGTGTGTGAGAGGTCCGGGTGTGTGTCTGAAGGGGTTTCTGAGGAGCTCTGGGGGTGTGCATGGGAGGTCCGGGGTAAGTGAGGGCTCCGGGGGTGTCTCAAGGGATCCGGGGGTGTGTATGAGAAGTTGGGGTTGCATGAACGCTCCGGGGGTGTTTGAGGGGATCTGGGGATGTGTCTGGGTCCAACGGTGTCTGTGAGGGACTGGAGGGGCAACTGAGGGGACCTGGGGGTGTGCATGGGAGGTTCGGGGTGCGTGAGAGCTCCGGGGGTGCCTCAGGGGATCTGGGGGTGTGCATGGGAGATTCGGGGTGCGTGAGGGCTCCGGGGTTGTCTGAGGGGATCTGGGGGCGTGCATGCGAGGTCCGGGGCTGTGTGAGGGACCGGGCGGGTGCCTGAAGGGGTCTCGGGGACTCCCGAGGGGTCTGGGCTCTGGGAGGCACCGCGCGGTTCCGAGCGCCCCCACGCTCCTCTCGCGAGACGTGGCGGCGGCCGGCGGGGCTGTGCCGGGCGGGATCGCGCCGCGGCCCCCCAACCCCCCGCCCCTCCCAGCGGCGCCGCGGGGCGGATGCGGCGGGGCCGCCATAGTGCGGGCGGGAGGAGCCGCCGCCGCCCGGCCGGGGACGCGCTCCCGCCGCCCCCTCCGCCGCAGCCGGGAGCGGGCGGAGCCTGCGCGGCGCCGCCGGTTTTTCCCCTCCGCATCCCTCCCGCCGCGCCAGCTGGGGAAGCGACCGCGCTCCTGCCTGGGCTGAGCGGGATCGGGCGGAGAGACCGGAGGCGCCGTCACCTGGCGCTGCGGCGGGGGCGGGGCGCGGCGCTGTGTCTGCGGCAGCCCCGGGGCGCTGCTCGGCCGCTTAAAGCAGCGGAGCCGCCGGCCGGGAGGGGCGTTCGGAGCAGTGGCGGCCGCGGAGCGAGGGGAAGGCATGGAGGGCAAGGATCTGGCAGCGGGGTCCGCGGGGGATGAGGGCTCCAAGGATGCGCTGGGCAAGCCGCTGGGTCCCACGCCGAGCCAGAGCCGCTTCCAGGTGGACCTGGTGGCCGAGGGGCCCCGCAAGTCGTGCGGGGACATCGGCGCGGCGGGTAAGGGAGGCGAGGAAGCCAAGGGCAGGTTTCGGGTGAACTTCGTGGACCCGTCGGCCGGCGGCGAGAGCCCCGGCGAGCCCGGGGGAGGCAGCTCGGAGGGCGGCAACGTGAGCGGCGTCCAGAACGGCGGCGACACGGTGATGAGCGAGGGCAGCCTGCACTCGGGCGGGCACCACCACTACTACTATGATACCCATACCAACACCTACTACCTGCGCACCTTCGGCCACAACACCATGGACGCCGTGCCCCGCATCGATCACTACCGGCACACGGCCGCCGACCTGGGCGAGAAGCTGCTCCGGCCCAGCCTGGCCGAGCTGCACGATGAGCTGGACAAGGTGAGAGCGGCCCCCGGGCTCCCCCGGCGCCGGGGGTGCGGCGGCTTCTCGGAGTGTGTCGGCAGAAAAGCTTAAAAAAAAAAAAAAAAGCCGAAAGCTCGCCGAGCCTCGAGCAGGCGCAAATAGCGCGGGTGCATAGCTTGCGTCTCAGTTCTGTTATATATATCTTTTTTTTGTGTCTTTTCGTGACGCAGTAGTATCCATCCCCCCCCCCACGTGCTTTTGGGAGATGGTCACCCAGTGGGAGAGGTACTTGGAGCCGTAGGTCTGTTCTCCCCGTCACCGAGCGGGGATCTCTTACAGGTTTTCCACTTCCAAATCGCCTCCAGCAGATAGGGTATTGATTCGGATAGATTATTGATTCGGGGGCTCGCCGTGGGGAATCAGTCTGGGAAGGGAAGTGAAAACATTTGGTAGAGACGCTGAAAACAAAAAAAAAAAGTAAATAAATAAGGATGCGCTTGCTTTGGTAGCGGCCGGAGGTTTGTCTCTGCGGCGCCGAGGCAGAGCCCGCTGGATCCGATGGGATCCGGATCGGATGCTGCTGGATCTGCCCAGGCACAGATCCTGAGCGAGCCCTCCCGGTGCCTCCTGCGCCGCCGTCAAGGCTTGAAACATTTCGGAGCTGTGCGTCTGAAGCTTTTTTCTATTTTGGACTACGAGTCCGTGTGTTATTTGAGACGAGTTGACAGTGAGAGCCTTCTTTGCATTGCAGGCTGGCTTGGCTAGAAGACCAGCTTTAGCTGAACGTAGAATTAATTTCCTAGACTTTTTTTTTTGAAACTATCATCACTAAACTAACTCCAGATAAGGATTAACTGCCAGTGCTGTTTTCCTCCATTTGAAAATTGGTGGATGGCTGTGCTCAGGAGCCTGTGTTTTGAGTGAGGTCTTTCTGCTGGGTTTAGGGAAATAAAGAAACGCATGGGCCACATTCCAAGGAAGTGAATATTTTGTTTCCACAACTTTTTTTTGCATCCCACTTTTCACTCCTTATAGGTGGAGTTCCATGAGGAAAGGTGTGTTCTTTCCAGGTTTACTTGTTTCACACCATTATTAGGCTGCTCAGTGCATCAGCACTCATATATGGGGGTTTTTTAGGGAGTGTTGGTGATCGTTTAAGTGTATTTTTGACACTTGACTGTGGAATAGCTCCAGTAGAAATAACTGGTTGGTGTATTGTTTGTGATAGATAGATCACAAACAAGAAAAGATACTTGTTTGTGACATCTGAGATGTGATGTCAGATTTTAATTACTAACCATCACTTCAAATTACTCCTGCCTTCCAGGTCCCCTTTTGTTGGAGCTAAATGATGATCTGTGGTCTGATTCTAAGTTAGTATGACATCGAAATTGACAATTTCTGCAAGTGTTTGGACTTAGGTAAACTATAAATAAAATACATGTATGTGTGCATGTAGTACATGTGAAACCACACTGGTTTTCTGTCCTGTCCTGCTCCCCCAAATTTCTGACTCCTGGTCCATGATGGGATGACCAGGTGTTGGATACTCAGCATTGTAAGCAGAACATTTCTCAAATTTCTAAGGTTGGCAGATGGCATTTTCAGTGCGTTAATGTTGCAGCACTGTGGAAAGCTCTTTGATGCCATTAAGATATTTCAGTGCAGAATATAACATGTTCTGGAACTACAATTTCTAAAATTGTAATTCCTTTATTAAGAAGAAATTAATAGTAAGGAATTTTCTTTGTAGTCTATGGCATAGAGGAGTGGTAGACAACCTAATTGCAGGATCATTATCAAAACTGTTTCATAGTGAGCATTAATTAAGTCAAATTATTAATTTCTTAAGTGTCATTAATTCGTTCTGCAGTGTGGATAGATGTACATGTGAAGATACTTCTTTTTTTAAAGACATGCCCTGTCTGCTCGGGCCCCTCCTCCCATCAGATAAATATTGGGGTGGAATATGGAAATCTGGTTGAATTTGGTATTAAAAAGGTCATGGTATAAACTTCAGAATTTTAAGTTGAAGTTCAGTGGAGTAACTCAAGTTTTCTGTCGCAGGATGTTTTAATGTCCAAAGCAATTAAGGTGTTAGCAGATACTTAGGCTTATAAGAAGAAGGGAACCCATTATTTTTGCTTCCAACTTAGCAAAACACTTTCCAGATAAAGCTGTGAACACAAACGCTTTTAATAAGGGTGTGTTGTGCATGCTAATAGCATTGGATACCTACATTCCTGGCAATCTCATGTCAATCTCACGGGAGTATGAAGTACATCCCATCTCTGATTATGTACTTGTTTTGTGGACACAGAGCCCCGATAACTTTTAAATCAAGACGGTTCTGTACTTTTATGTGGAAGATGTTCTCAAAGCTGTTGTGCTTTTTTTTTTAATGTTGCCAGGGGGCTTTTTGTCTCCGTTCTCTAAGTGACTTCAGTTCCTGCTGACTAGCAGGTCTCTACTGTTGAATAATGCTGTGCATTTGGGAAAGAGACTTGAAGAATTAACCTTGCTCTTTAGCTGTGGGTTTTGTACCAATTTATCAGGTACAGCATGTCTGTGCAAGGCAGCTGGTACATCCTAGCACCCTTACATAAAGTTTGCACAGCCTATTGTTGTGCCTCTGCTCTTGACCCAGTGCATCAAGAGTGGCAGATACTTTCTGTAAAGAGTGATCCAAAGCTGTTAACCAGCGGTATGGTTCACTGCTTTGAATGCAGCTATTTTATCCAGCAGTTAGAGTTCCTGCTATTCCGTTTGCTTTTAATAAGTAGATAAATGTGAGGCAACGTTGGAGTGTTGTTGATGCCAGTGCCCAATATAGAGCAGATTTTTTCTTTTCCTTGAGCTTTGTTTAGAAGCTTCATCTGTCTAACACTGCTACTGATTCTGTTCTCGCAGAAAAGCAGTGTTGGAAGAAGAGTGGCTGTTTGAGGAAGACACACACTTGTACTGGCGGGATCCCATTTCCAAGGGGTTTGTCCTGCAGCCCTGGTGGGATAGGTGTTTGTGTGGTCATTCCAGCAGTGGCTTTTCTCGTGGAAAAGGGATTGTTCTTGAAGCAGGCTGTGGAAACACAGCTGGGTGATGCTGCAGTACTCTGAGGTGGATGAATTGCATAACAGTGCTCTTGGTTGATCATATTGAACTCCAGGTGAGGGCTCTTGTCTTAGTATGTCATTGACTGCAGATAGCTAAGGTGATCAATCTGTTCCTTACCTAGTTGGTATGTATTGATTTCTCTCTGCTTTAGAGAGATGAGAGAGAGAATCTGGTGATGCTGTTGCAGTTGCTGGCTTGTGAAGAGAATGTGTTGCAGGATCTCTGCTCTCCTTAGATGCTGAGGTGAGAGGATGTTTATTAGCAAAAAAGTGGGAGGGAAGTCAGCATACCATGACATGCAGGCTTTTCTTGCAGTGGTGTCCCCTGCCCTCTTGAGGGTGATCTGTCTTCAGACCATGGGAAGATTAAAAGTGTTCTTTTCTTAATTTTTTTTCCCGTCTTACAGCTTTTCTTGGGTCAGCTACATCTCTACATAAAGATACAGCCTGCAGAAATACTGCACATGCCTTTGTGCCTCTCAGTGTATCAATACCATGTCATAATATCACAGACCTTACTGTTCTGACAAGTGTATAATGTTGGGTATTCAGACCTGCACTCTGTAACCCACTGAAATAATTTAGGATTTTTCTGTATAGAATTGAGTGATTTTGGGAGGTTATGTCTTTTTTTTTCCCCTAAGACTAGATCTCGCTGTGTATGAGTGGTTCTGATTGGATCTTTGTGCAGTCCCTCGCAGCTGTGGTGAGTGGATGTGGTGCGAACCAAGCCCTCTGCTGGCAGCTCTGCTCTGCTGTTAAACACTCACCGGGAGCACTGGCAGGGTAAGGTACTGATCTCAGAGGGAGATCCTTACATCACCTTCACCCCATCCCCATCAGGATCAAATTACTAATCAAAACAAAAAGAAATCCCACGGTATTTAAAAACACAAGTGTGCTTTGCTTCTTCCCACACAAAAATCTGTGCACCTGTCATTTGAATTTGGAGACAGGTGTAAGAAAAAAGGCAGTTACTGGTAGTCGTGATACAAATTGAGGGGTTTTTGTTTGTTTGTTTTTGCTCAAGTTGGATGACTCTAATTGTTTTCAGTTGTCTTTCGGGCTTTGTTAAGTATTTTCTCAAATGCTGCAATTTTTTCTCTGACCTGATGACTTCAAATGTTTAACATAAGCACAGTAAAAAGGTCTGTGTATGGCACTGCTTTCTAACAAAAATGTAATCTGTCTTGAGAATGTTGAACAACTCGTGCATCTCTAATATTTGTTTAGTTGTATTTTCTTTCAGTTTGTGGTTTATGTTTGCTTAGCCTGTAATAAAAGCAGAACTCAGCTAAACATGCATAAAAGGCCAAAAGATGATTGTAGGATATCAAGCTAGCTGACCCTGTTATGTAAGAGCTCCTTCCTTCCCTCTCACAGAAGATTGAGACCCTCTTGCAGATGGTTTTTATTGCACCACCTTGCTGAATCTTGTCTACAGTCTCTTTCTTTCTTCAGTCTCTTCAGTTATTTTTAATTTAAATTACATTTCCTTCTTACTGTCCTTCATATATGTGAGCAGAATTTGAATCTTCTTTCTGAAGTTCACTGTACAAAAATTAAACAAGGGAAGCTCTCTTAGTCTTGGTCTCAGTGCTGTTGTGTGTCCCAGAAGCCTATAATTGGTAACTGTTCTTTCATCACTTTTAAACAGCAGTGACCTTAGTGCACCTGTACTCAGTGAGGCTTTACTTGCACCGTGCAGAGGAATGTTTTTATGCTTTTTCAGCCTGTGTCAAGAATCCTCACTTTACTTACCCTGATACCCCACTTAAGCACAACTATTTTTATCAAGGAAAAAATGAGTGTACTGCTCTGTTTGCAGCAGTAAATAATATTAGTGTTCCAGGGGTTGTATTTTATAAAGACCTTGTATAATTTGTATTTTTATGTTGCTTGATGCATGTTTCCTCTTGAATCTTTAATAAGTCTTTAGTCCAGAACACCCATGGAATGATAAAAAACATGACCTGTGTTCAGCAAACTGCTAATATTGTTCTTTCTACCTTTTTTTTCCCCCCATGTCCCGGGGAAGCTGGAAATAACTGAACCTTTAGGAGCTGATATAGCTCACAGCACAAGTGTGGACTGCTGCTGAAAGGAGTGAACTTTTTGCTGTCACAGATCTTAGTTGGATCTGATACAGATCTGATCTGGTTTACAGAAAGTCTACACCCCCTCAGCTGCAAAATCTTGTACTGCATGTGGTGATTCAGTTCCCTGATCCAATACTTAAGGGTTCTCCTCAGTCTTCTCACTGCACACTGGCATCAATAAAAACGTTTGAGTGTGCAGTACTAATATAAATATATTAATTTGCTTTAAAATTTTATATACACGTGCTACTGTACAAATAATGTGTATAGCACAGAGTAAAACTTCAGTAGGGATATAAAGATGAAATTCACACTTCCTTTTTTTCTCTTTATTAGCATTACAAAAAAGTGTCACACTGCCAGTGGACTGTTTCAGAGCTGGTTAAAGAGGAAGGCTGCAGAATTTATATTCAGATTAACTTTTTTCTCTTTTGGTACTGTACTTGATTAGATGTCAAATGATTTTCATTCTTGAAGGACATTCTTGCAGGGGAGGAGCTTGGCAAGATCAGTATCTTGAAGTAATTTTAAACCACTGTACTACATCTTCTATTGAATTCTTCAGATTTTTTCCTAAACCCTCATATAATACTCATTCATGAGCAACCCCAAACCCATTTTCACCACTTCTTGGTATAGATAATAGCAATCACACTATGGTCATTGGTCTCAATTAAGAATTTTTTTAATTAATTGACTTCAAATCATTTGCCTTTCAGAGTTTTGGGAGCTATCCAGTTTTTGCAGTTTAAATCCAGTGTGATCTTTGATTTATTTCTGCACTTCACCCTACTGATTATACCTGACAAACTTACTGACATTTCATTTATGCATAAAAAATAACCTTGGATGTATTGTGCCTTGTAAACGTGACTGATTTAAGGATGAGGTGACAAAAAGAGTAAAGAAATCCTAAAAAAAATTAAAGTTCCATTTTAATAAGAGGGGATATCTCTTGCATCTGCATTTTGTTAGTTAACTTCCCTTCTTTGAATCCACTGCTCCTACTTCAGATGATTAAGTTGTTTGGGTTTTTTTTTTAATTCAAAGAAAGTAGCTGTGTCTGTTTCAGCTGTGAAGGAACTATGATGCCACTCAACTTGGTCTATCAGTCTGCATGACAGAGACTCCTGAGACTATTCTGAGTAATACTGCTTTTGAACTGTAAGCAGTTTGGCAACTTTGGCTAAAATGTGGTGCTGTGCCAGTGAGTGCTTTTCTGTGTGAACATACCAGCCTGCTCACTTCTGGCTCAGGGCTGTGCTGTAGCTGCATTCACCGCTTCAGAAAATTACATTAAAAATTCAGGTGGTACTTTAAATGATTTTTTTTAGGTTTTTTTTTTTTTTAGGGTTACTTCAATGGGCTTTTTAGTCTGTGGTAAGCCAACAGGTAAAATGTAATTTTTCAGGAACTTGCTATGTTGGAGTTAGGCTTCTTAAAGAAATGGGATGTTTTATTAGGGTTTTACTATTGCTGCGTAGAGTCATTTGCTCCTGTTTCCTACTTCTTGAATAGAAAGTGCACCATGTTTTTCAGAAGTAGATGAAAACCCAAAGCTGACAAGAGCGAGAATGCCTCAAATTAACCTTCATTTTGGGGTGGAGAATAGATGACTTGTGTGCTGGTTTTGGCTGAGGTAGAGTTTATTTCCTTCCCAGTAGCTGGTGTGCAGTTCTGTTTTGGATCTGTGCTGGGCACAGGGTTGGTAATTCAGAAATGTTTTTCTTTTTGCTGGGCATGACCTGCACAGAGCCAAGGCCTTTCCTGCTCCTCCTGTGGCCACGCTGGTGAGGAGGCTAGGGGTGCATGGGAGGGGACACAACCAGGACAGTGACCCAGATTGATCCAAGGGATGTTCCAGGCCATGTGACATCGTTCTCAGTATAAAAAGCGGGAGGAGAAGGAGGAAGGGGACATTGGGAGCGATGGTGTTTCTCTTCCCAAGTCACTCTGGTGTCATGGGACCCTGCTCTCCTGGAGGGCGCTGCCCAGCCATGGGAAGCGGGGCATTAATTCCTTGTTTTGCTTTGCTTCTGTGTGTGTGGCTTTTGCTTTCACTGTTGAACTGTCTTCACCTCAACCTGTGAATTTTTACTCTTCATTTCTCTCCCCAGTCCTGCTGGTGGAGGAATGAGTGAGTGGCTGCTTGAGACTGGGCTGCTGGAGTTAAACTATGATGACTTGGAAATCTGATGTGTCCAAAACAACTTCTTGACAAGACTGAAATGGATTCTCTTTTGTACTTAATAGCAGAACATTGTATTTCTTGGACTACACTTGAATATGCTAAACTTCTCTTCAGGAGGCTTCCTAATTGGATTTACTTCAGCTCTTATGCAATCAAGTGCTGCATCTGCTTCATCCTTGGGTGTATCAGGCTTCTGTGTTTCAGATACTCATGTGAAAACTGCCCATGTTCAGAGCCTGGATCCACTTCTCCTGTGAAGTGTGGTTACTCCTTCCAGGACAGTGGATATCCAAAGGAATATTGCAGTCAGTGCACAGTAAGGAATAATTACTTTCGTAGATCATTCAGAGTGCAGTGGTGGTTCTGGGAAGGGTCGTAACATCAGTGCAGAAATGAAGGTGCATTCTTGAGGTGTGAAGTAGACTGCATCCATTTCTTTCCCTTAAACTGAAGGGTTTGGTTGCCCCTACACTTGTGCAGGAATTCATACTTCCTGCAGCTTTCTGTTAACCAGAACTGGAGAGACTGGAAAAGGAAATTTGGGCTTTTTTTTGGGGGGGAAGTTTGGTTTTTTGGCAGGAAGGCCTTATTTTAGCTACAAAATTTCTGGGAGTGCAGACCATAAGCATTTGGGTTTTCCATCCTGCAAAGCTACTGAACAAAGGCATTTTCTCATTTGTTTCTAATTTTCATGATCAGCTTGCCCAGAATTTTCGTACCTTCCTGTGCTTAGGAGGGATGTATGAATCAAGATGTAAAGATGTGGGGAAGTTTTCTTTGTTTTGCAGAGTGCTCTCATTCTTTAATTAACGTTTATGCTAGGGGGGGAAAGCAAATATTATTTATATTTCTGGTACGATACTGGTCTTGCATACCTGTACATGTCAACAAAACTTTGCTGCTTTATCCCATGTCAAAACTGCTTCAGAGGGATGTAGCCTTCACATAATAAGCTTAGAGTTTTGTCAGGAAAACTGTGTTCAAGTAAGACATTAAAGTAGTGCTAATCTTCATAAATAAATCTCTTTATTTGTAATATACCACCTTGAAAGAAAGGATTTACAACTAAGCTGAAATCAATTGCCTGAGTAAGTTTCCTGATTAAGTCTTGCTAACTTAGTTAATACATCATACTACATGGAAGAGCTGGGAGATGAGTGGATGATTATCCCTTTAAAATAATTAAAGTAAAAATGGCTTTTAAAATCATTATATATACAATATATATGTGCACACACATAAAAAACCACACTGTTTAATGTTTCTCTATTAAAAGCAGTGTGCAAGACAGAAATACAAGCTGATGGCAGAGACACATAGCTAATCCTTCAGTTGACATGTTAATTGCAACTATAAATTTCTTCTGTTTAAAATTGCTCTGCTGCAATCACAGTACAACACTCTTTAATTTCAGCTTAAGATAACATTTATGTTCAGTGTTTGATGCAATCTCTTTTAAAATCTCTGAAAGTGGATGCCAAAGGCATTTGCTACTATATTTTAAATGTATAATTGTAGAGAAAGTAATATAGTCAAAGCACTTAAGTTTTGGTCTCTTGGCTGCAAACCTACAAAGGATTTCCTTTGATTGAGGTGAGTAACCAGTGATTGTAAGCTGTTTATGTTTGAATCCATGGAATCCTGAGGTTTAAGAACTGACTGTGTTTCATCTGGGCAATTTATCTCCTGCTGTTCTAGGTAACTTCTGGATGCCATTTAATGGCTTAGTAGGCTTTTTAAAGCTATGCATGTAAAGACACTGGAGTGGGAATTATGGCAAATTTGCTAACAGAATTTATTATTCATTCCTGTTTCATAACCAAGTAGTAAAATACCTAATATGACTGCTGAAATTTCTGAACTGTTGTCAACAGCAATGACTAGTCATTGTTCCCTGATAGTATTCATTTTTTGAGTTAGTTCTTTGAAGAAAGTGCTAAGAAGGTGTTAGGCAGACTTAGATGTCTTGAACATGTCTTTGTGCCATGATTTCTTTTCTGTGTGTTACCTGACTGGGTTTTCTTCCCCCCTGGGAGCAATGATGATCAGACAAGCTTTCCATTAACTCCTGAAAAACCTGAGCATCTGTATCTTTTCATTAGCATGGTTAACTGTTTTTAATAATAAATAATCAGAAATCTGTCAGTTGCTCCAGGTGTTCTGTGGAAGATACTGGCTTTCTGAGTAGCAGTTTCTAAGTGAGGGGTAGCCCTGTCTTAATTACCAAAGATTCAGATTGTTACGTCTGTTTTAGAATTTACACTTTCATTGCTTTCATCAGTATGAGGCCAGTTACAAGGCATTAGTTGAGAGTTGTTCTTAGCTTCCATACCAGACACCATCCTTCTTCCAGCAGAGCAGGACTAGTTTACAAAATACTGACCAGTCAGGTTGTTTTTTAAGAGAACGTTCCATAGAGTGAGATTTTTTTAAAAGTTATTACCAGTGGTACTTCCTCCCTTTGGAGTTGTTTGTTTCCCTTACAGGAATAAAAACCACTTGAAAACTGTCAGACTTGGCAGAGCTGTTTTCCAAGTTTAATGTTAAAAACTCACTGTGATTTGTAGTTTACAAGCAAAGTTAGAAATAGTATCCCTCTTGAGAAGTGGTTTCCTGAAAAAATGGTTACAGACAGTACTGGGTGTCGCTAGCCTGGGTCAAAGACTGGTGAAAACTTCTATTCCCTCCTGTGTATTTAAGTATTTCACTACCTGGAATCTCAGGCAACCAAATTCAAGGCTTTTCTTGATAAAGGACTTATCATAAGACTTGACTGGTGTCCCTGGGCAACAATATGATTAAAACCATTCAGTGGAGCTTTAGGTGTTTTGGAAAGGAAGCTCAGTCCTCTTGATCTCTTTTACAACTGTGTGGATAAAGCAGTAAGAGATAAAAACAGCTTATCAAACTGACTTGTAGACAAAAACTGGGAATTTTATGATTACAAACATTAACATGCTGCAAAAGTAATGTTTAAAGAACAGATGCATTTGGTACGGCTTGGTGTCCTTCAGGCAGCATTTAATACCTAGCTTATTATTTATTCTTTATCAAACAGCATCACACATGTACCAGTACAGACTGTTTTCAAAAGTTCTGTTATATAAGAGGTAAACACCATAGCAGCAGGATTATTCTATTATTCATAGTTATTCTATGCATGAAATACATTTAGCACTTCTAAAGTCTTTTATTCAGCTCCTTGGAAGTGTCACAGGTGGTGGGAGCTGGAGTCCAAAAGTTCATTTGCTCTTTGAAGGAAAAGATCTTTGGTAGTGTTTAAAAATCCTTTGAAGTGTTACCATCATTTGAGGCAAAATGTCTAGTAATTCTTATGTAACTTGGTAGCTTTCTTATTCTGTCATTTTTACTATGTCTGTGCTCTGGCTAAAGTATCCTTTAATTAGGAAAGAAAAAAAACCAAAGCAAATGTTTATGAGCTCTTTATTCATGTATGTTTTGAACTGTGTTAATTTTGAAAAAAATAGGTTTTGTAGCCATAGTCTTAATAGTGTGCAGGACTGGAGTTGGGATATATGGGAGTATAATCTCTCCAAATAATGGTTCTTCCTCTGAGACAGATGGCCTGCTGCATCTGGATCAATACATTTTACTACTTCTTCCCTTCCACAAAATAAGGAGCATCTTAAAATGGCAATGCCTACAAAATTAACCTTTGGGAGATGGAAACAAGAAATGGTGGTTGTAAGGGCTAGTGAACAGGTTGCAGTAGAGCTGTGAGCAACAGTGAAGGACTGCAGAAGATGTATGAGCACAGAATTGTTCTGTCACTACTCTTTGGGCAAAGATGGTTCTCAGGGTAGCTTCCTTTATTTTTTTTTTGTGATCTCAGTAGGCGTGAGAGAACTTACTGAGCTCATTATCAGAATATAGGTATGTAATCAGAATAAAGTATGTATCAGGATATAGTATCAGAATTTGGAATGCAGGTACAAAGCAGTTTTAAGCAGCTTGATTTGATGTAGTGGAAGGCCATTTTTATATTTCTTTGCAGAAGCTGCAGCTTGAAAAGATTAGGCTCTTGATTTTTAGCATTATGATAATATAAACTGTTGAAACCAGCTTCAGTGCTGCGTCCTGCCAAGATGAGAAGAAGCTGCTGTTGTGAAGCCTTTCTAGAGAGATTGTGTGAAAAGAGCCTCATATTACATGGCATGTGCTAAATCTGTAACTGGCCAAACTTGAGGAATGGGAAAAGCAGTTAAATGCTGTAGTCTGAGGTGCTTCTCTGGCCTCCTGTTTTTGCACAGGACTAATAGCAGTGGGAAGGATTAGCTAAAGAAGTCAAGGACTACTCGGAACACACCAAATCAGGCAGTTCACAGTGACAGCAGTCTGCCTGGAGATCCAGAAAATAGTTTTACGTACAGACTTGCTGGTGGTCCTGCCCTTTACTTGTGGCTTCCAAGTTGTGATTCTTGAAAAGAAACAAGACTTCATGTGTGTTTATTCTGGTATTACCTCATACAGTGCAACATAGCCCAACTATGTTGCCATTAAGATGGGATTTGGATAACTTCACCACAAAAAAAAAAAAAATACGCTGCATGACATACACCACTATTAAGAACTCTTAAATAAAGCAATTTTCACCGAACTTTTTGATTCATCAGTGTATTACAGGCTGTTTGTGAAAAATCTCAGATCTCCTCTACCAGAATATCAAGTATTTTCTCATTACTAATCTATGTCTAGTAGATGTGGAGGCTATTCACAGTTTGTCACAAATAACTTATTGTTATGATCCAACACTGGAGATGAAATAGTAGATTATCTGTGTAGGAGCAGAAATTAACTGTTTCTTGTGTGAAGTCCTGTCAGTGTGTGATAGAATTGTCAGCTTGTAAATATACCTTATTTTTCCCTTAACAATGCAAATGAACACCATGACTATTTTTGGATTAATCATTTTGTTTTAAGAATTGCGTTAATAAGGTTGTTTATGGTCTGAAATGCTAAGTCCCCTTTTCTTTCCCCTTCTATTACACCCCCTCCAAATCCACAGTGTGTTAGTGTTTTTTACTGTTTATGAAGATCTTATCGTGCATGTATTGGCTGTTCTAAAATAGTGCTAGGGCAGTTTTTTCCATTCAGTGTCTGACTTGAGTAGAAGCATTGTTTCCTCATGAACACGAGCATGAAAAATACTACGCCTGCTTGATTTACAGCTGAGACCACAGTGGTTCTTTCTTAATATCGCCTTAGAGGGCTGAACTTGGAGCCTTCTGGAGTGAAATTCCATTGTGCCCACACTCTGTAATATCTGTTCTCAGTGCTGCTTTATTGGGCACCCACCAGCACTGATAACCAGGAATAACCTTTCAGTTATTACATTTTTGCTTGTGCCTCAAAATATTTTCCTAAGAAATATTGCACGGTGTGGAGAGACGAGACATACAGAACAAAACTTGCCTGTGTTCACAGTGTGCAGTGTCTTGGAGCTGATCTGGTAACTGATAACTCAGAATACCATTTGTGACCCATTATCTGTCTCCTCCCCAGAACACAGCAGGCTGAGCTGTGGGCTTGTTTGAGCACTACAGGAAAATGTGTAGCTGCCACATGGTGGTTGAGGTTTTGGGATGACATTTGGGGGTCACATTGGTGATGTGTGCAGGTTTTACCAATACTTCGCCTGCCATGCTCACATGATTAAGTATGTGATCCTTTCTTAGACCAGATACAAAGATATTTCTCCACCTTCTTACCAAACCTGAACTTGCAGCAAACTCCAAGCTTGTTCAAAAAAAAAAAAAAAAGGCATTAACCACTTTATTCACATTTCACTATTTTAAGATATGAAGATAAAGATTCCTCCTACCCTTCCTTGATCCTTCCTGAGCAGTCTTCTCAGAGAACAATTTTGTTATTTCTTATTACAGACATGATGCGTGTTGTTGTAATAGCGGAAGATGTTATCTAATGTTGGCAAGTTTTTTTGGCCAAAGCTTAAAAATTGTTTAGATAATTTGAATGTGACTCCTTTATGTAATGGTTTAAAATAGAGTTTGTTCCAAGTATAATGTGGTGGTTTTCTGTGAGGAATAAGAATGGGTTTTATATGAACAAGTAATAAGTGGTTGTACTGTCTCATGCTTGATTGGAGGTTCTGGCACGGTTATGAACATGTTTATAATCTGCCCCTTGTTTTAATGCATCTTTTTTCTCTGTGTTTCCTCCCCACATATGAAAGAAGTCATAAAGGGGTATATTAATGCTTAGAGGGATTTTTACATTTTATTCTGCACTTCTAAGCTATTGGTGCAGGGTAGGTGGTCAGCTCATCCTCTTCTGGCATGAACCTCAGGCTTGAGTAGGAGACATTTTCTTAGTTCTGGTTCAGGCAGGTCAGCATTTCTGAAATGTAGCAGCATTGTAATTCTCTTTTTGGTCCTCGCTGTTCTTCTTACCACTCCAAATGATTACATGCCACTACTTGATTTGGCTTGAGTGCCTGAATACAAATAATCAGCAATCAATAGATTCATCTGGTCAAAGGCTGTGCAAATCTCCCAAGAATTACAGCCCATTAGTTCTACCCAGGAAAGCTGCAGTTCAGCAAACTGGGTAACTCCTGGTCAGGTTTCTATTTGTCCTCTGTTTAGTGTATATAATACAGTATATAATACATATACACACACACACACGAAAAAATATTTTATATATATAAAATACATAAGGTGTCTTTTTTTAAATTGTAATCCCTTCTGGAGGCAATATAATATACACTTTAAGAGAGTAAACTGTTAAAGGTGATGATCTGGAAACTGATCATGATTCTGCATAACAGCAGAAGGCTTGTGCCTTACAGGATCACCAGATGTGTTGCAGGTGTATCTGTTTCTATGAGAATTTAATAATTCCACATCAGTGAGAGAAGCACTGGCATGAGTCTGTGCTACTGACCTTTGGATAAGGTTGACATAATCTGTTTTTAAAAATCTGGTTTGTATACTTACTGCTGATAATAAGAGCTTATGGATGTCACCGTTCATAACAGAAAAAGAAATATTTCCTCTGAACCCTGTGCTGAGGATGTATCTGGTACTAATATATCAAGAGTAGAAAGAATTTGGTAAAATACCTCACCCTAATCTTTATTACTCTTTCCCTGCATACACTTAAAAGCCTTATTTGTGTCCACTCTATTTTGTGTCTTGCTTAGCAGAAGTAGGTTTTGCCCTTTACCTCGTTGGGATTGAATCTCAAATTGTTAAAATGTCTTCTAAGACCTGGGATACAGGCTGCTTCACAGTATGCTGCTTGAGCTGGTTTGTTGAATGTTGTTCAGGGTCTTTCTACTGTATCCATTCTTAATACTTGTTGCCTTGGATAAACTAACATACTTAACTTAGAGTGCTTCTTGCTTTCTTACAGCAAGTGTAGGAAATGTTTGAGTTTAAATGTTCTGGTGCTTGCCTGGCTTGGCAAAACAAAATTGCCTTTTAAGCAAGCATATATGTGTGTGTATACACATATATTTTCAAATTATGTTTAAAGTTGTGGTTTTCTGCATTTTTGAAGTTGAGAGTTGAATTGTAAATAAAAGACATGAGTCGGCCTTTGTCCATGGGGCTGATGTTTTCTCCATGTGTGATCTTTCCCATTTAAATGGAGAGCAGTGTTTGGGAAGAGACTTCTCTTCCCTTCTTTTCCCTGAAACGCCAATCTCCCATCCTTCTTTCTGGCAGCATCACCTTACAAAGAGTAGTAGAATAGTTTTCAGGGAAATGAATAATTTATTTCCTGAAAAATTGATCAAATGACAGCTACATCTGACCGTCAGGAAATGCTACAGCAGAGACAGTACCTTGTGGTAGAGCATTCTATGCTTTCAGATTAAGAAGTAAAATTTCTTGTGCATTTGAAATCTTCCAGCTCTTTTTCTACAGACCGAGTGTTTGAGTTTTTTGGGGATCTGGAGCTAATTCTTGAATATACTTCCCACACTGGCTGTTAACAGTTTGCTCTTGTAAGTTTGTTTTACATTCCTTTAAATCCGAGATGTGCATCATGCAAGGGACATAAAGGAGCAACTCAAAACTTCGGCCATGTCTTGCTTTTTATTTTCTGTAAAAGATGGGGTTTTTTTTTTACGAGTTTCACATGCCCACTCTGCTCTGTCAGTCACCCAAAATACAAACTTTTTTTGTCTTTTCAAAGGAGCCCTTTGAGGATGGCTACGCAAATGGTGAGGAGGGCACACCAGCTGGGGATGCAGCTGCTGCTTACACACCTGACAGCAAAGGGGTGGTCAAGTTTGGCTGGATTAAAGGTGTGCTGGTAAGTTTGATATGTAGTTCTTCAGTTCCTTACAGGTGCTGATCTTTTCTTACAAATCTTTCCAACCACCTTCTTTGTTGGCAGGCATTATGATAGTGTAGTATAAAGATGACATGTATGAGAGGTGTGATAAATGCAATAATTTTAGCAAGGGTTGCTCCTATTTCAACTGAATTTTAAGGCAATAAATACTTCAGGGCTTTAAGTTCTTAAGGGTTTATGGTTTCTTAGCACAGGTTTTAAGAGTTTTTATATTGCATGGTTTCCAAGAAGGAAAAAGATACTGTAGTAGAAAAATGCATGCTGTACTTCTGTGGTTTGGAGAGGTTATCTCCTTTTTTGTAGGATTGATATATTACTCTTTAGGGAAGAGAGAGACCCAAGATCTGTTTTTAGTCTCCTGTCTAAATTCTGAACAAGCAAACTCTATTTTTATTGAGACCTATGAGTTACAAATACAAGAATTAAAAAAAAAAAAATTCCCACCTTTCCATCCTGTTACTGTGCAGATGTGTTTTAAGATACAGAAGTTACAGAAATGCAAACTTGCAGCAGGGTTTTTGTTCTTTTAAGAAGAGTAAGTTATTTAGTAGGATGTTGCTTTAGTGCATGGTTGTTTTTTTTGAGAGAGAGAGAGGTTTGTGGGACATGCAAACTGGGGTTTTAGACCTCACAATCATCATAGACTTCTGTCTTATTTTAAGTCATGTATTCCGTAGCATGGATTATGGATCCTAAGGTTAGGGTCTAAATTATTATTATTGTTTGCTTATGGCATACTGCAAGTGTCAGATATTGAACTACTCTTAATTCTGTGTTTAAGGTAGTAACTTTTTAATCATATTTAAGTCCCTTTTTTTTTAGCCAAACCTAAACTTTTATGATAGCATCATATTTTTGTGAAATAATTTGACAAGTGAGGAAATACAGCAATTTGAAAAGTGAGGAAATACGGCAAGATAATTTCAAGAACGTTAAAAACTGAAAGGAAGAATTAATGAAAATTACTGCAGATGCAGTCTATGTTATATTTCTAATCTATGTTATATTTCTGCTTTATCATAGGTACGATGTATGTTAAATATTTGGGGTGTGATGCTCTTCATCAGACTATCATGGATTGTAGGACAAGCTGGGATAGGTATGGAGACTAATGCTGTAATTTTATTTCAGTGACTTTCAAATGTGATCCCCTAGAGATGTTGATCCTGAGCTTTTACTTTAAACAGGAATAGGAAATTACCTTAATATTGCCAATTTTTATGGTATCAAAAACTTCAACCAGTTACTTAGACTTTTTCATTTAGGTTTAAGGCAAGTACTTTAAACTTGACATTTGTAAGTCTTCAGTGAACTGCAGAGATAAACTTTTGATCTTTAATTATTAAACCCTGCATATAGACTGTGTAGTATATAAGCAAATCTTTTCAAAGACTCAAGTGTTGGATTGATCTCTAGAATACAGCTCTTACCTTGCTGATTAAAAGGAATTTTTGCCCAGTTTTATTTTTATCCTTATGACGAAAGAGGAGGCCTTTTGCTTGAGAGTAAATTTGTGTTCTACTTGCAAGACTTGAGTATTTAAATGAAATTAAGCTGAAGCTTTGTAGTCTTTAATACTGCAGGGCTTACAGTGTTTTCTTTCTCTTTTCCCAAAAGGTCTCTCTGTCTTGGTGATTGGAATGGCCACTGTTGTGACGACTATTACAGGATTGTCTACTTCAGCAATAGCCACAAATGGATTTGTAAGAGGAGGTAATGCTATTTTCATGAAGTTTTTAAAGCTTTCCTCACTCTTGAGTGCACACTTTATTGTTGCTGAAGAGCAAAGCCTTCCTTGTGTTCTGTGTATGATTAAACAGTCATGTAATTAACAAAAAGTCAGTAGGTAGCCTACTAATTAGATTTAAACTAGTACCCTGCTCTTATGCTGTAAAAGGAACTTCATTGGTGTAAATGTTTGTAATACAAACATTTTTAAGGCTACATATCGAGCAATGAGTAGGGTCTTAATATTCTCCTGAGCTGCACTGGTTGGTTAAGAGTGTGCTTGTATGTGTTCATGTCCTGAAATAAACCTTCACAAAAGTAACTCTCCAAACTCTGTTAGCTCCAGCTTTCCCTAGGGTGATGGTTTTCATTCTCTTCCATGGTTTATGTGGTGTTGTCAGCTATTTTTGGAAATGGTTGCTGCCTCTGACACGATCAGACTGCTTCATGACATTACAGGGCAGCTACTGGGGAAAAAATGTGGTGGAATTAAAGTAGGAGGTTATAAAACTATCTTCATTAGGATTAAGAATGAAGAGAAAAGCTTCACTATCACAAAGTAACCAGACCCAATGGGAAAAATCAGCTATGAGTGTTAGCATTATGTCAAGTTTAGTTTCTGAATGCCCTTCTATTTTTTAATTCTATTATGTATATCAGGTTTTCCTATCCATATAGGAGCTTCTTTTCTTTTTTAAGTCACTCTTGAAAAACAGTAAGTACTTCATTAGAAAATTTGAAGTCCTGAATTGGAAGAACTGTAGAATTTCATAGGAACAGTTGTTCCTATGAAAATGTTATATTACAGTAAGATTTTTTTTTTAATGGTACATAAGAAATACAGAGTATGGCCGAGCTGGGTACATATGTAGGATTTCCACAAGAAGTCTAATGCAGTGAAATAAAGCATTTTCTGTTGAAGATTTTTAACATGCACTCAGTTATTTCAGATTGGAGCTGGAGGATTCTAGAAAGCTTAACCTTAAGTTTGAAGAATAAGCCTTTGCTACATTTTCTAAACCTTACCTTCCTCTAATACTCCAGATACTCAGATTTTCATTTGTCATATGGGGTTTGTTGTTTTCATCCAGCTCAAAAGTACAAAGAACAGGCTCTTGAGAGTCCCATTGGAGGACAGAAAATTCATTTAACAACAGAACTTATAGAAACAGGTCTTGGAAATTTGGAACTTCAGTGGGTTTATTGCAGTCTGCCTAGCCAGTTCCTTGATCTTGACTGCACAAGTACTTTGAGGAGTTTGAAGTAAAAAGCCCAGTTATACTGCAGCTTGTGTTCTACAGATTTTTGACCATAGAACTGGTTGCATACCTAATATGCAGTAATATGAGGCGGTGCATGAATGATGGTTATTTCCAACTGGTCTCTTTTCCTAAGAACTTGAAATACATTCCTGAAACTTCAACATGTCTGTCCCTAAAATACTGAGTTAAGGGTTATTTTCCAATACACCAGGGAATAAAGAGTGAGTAGGTTCTGGCTTGTGTAAATGTTAAAGTGCTGATGACTTTATAATGACTGATGGCTTTATATGCTGTTATAAGCTCTATCATGTAGAGGACTTTTTTGTCATTTGTATTTTTTTTTCTTTCAGGAGGAGCATACTACTTAATTTCCAGAAGTCTGGGGCCAGAGTTTGGTGGTGCCATAGGTCTTATTTTTGCATTTGCCAATGCTGTGGCAGTGGCAATGTATGTCGTTGGTTTTGCAGAGACTGTTGTTGAGTTACTCAAGGTACGTGGATGACAGTGCTTATATTGATTATACTTTACAGATAAAGTTTTACACGTCATATAGAATGTTTGAGTATATAAAGTATATACTTTACATATAAAGTTAGAGATTATACTTGGGTTTTGATTCATCTGATCATAAAACGGTGTGGTTTGGAAGAGACATTTCAAGGTCACCTAGTCCATCTCCCATCCAGGCAGAATCACAGAACCGTTTGGGTTGAAAGGGACCCTAAAGACCACCCAGTGCCACCCCCTGCCATGGGCAGGGACCCCTTTCACTATCCCAGGGTGCTCCAAGCCCCATCCAGCCTGGCCTTGGACGCTTCCAGGAATCCAGGCAGCCACAGCTTCTCTGGGCACCCTGTGCCAGGGCCTGCCCACCCTCACTGCAAAATATTTCTTTCTTACTTTAAAACCATTTTTCCTTGTTCTGTCACCACAAGCCCTATCCAAAACTCTGTTCCCATCTTTCTTGCAAGCCTCCTTTAAATATTAAATGATAGCAGTAAAGTCTCCCTGAGCTCCCTTTTCTCCAGGCTGAGCAGCCACTGTGGTTTCCATTTGGAAGATTCATTGATTTAAACACAAGACAAAACCCAGATTACTTGTATCCTTAAAGGGGGTTTACAATCAGTAAATTTGTGGTGTGCAGGTTAACTACTAATAAATTATAGTGAATAGAATGCTGTTGTTTAGGGAAGGTATTTACCTGATGAAGTATATGACTGTGTATTTTTTGTTTGTTTTGTTAGGAAAATGGAACGTTGATGATCGATGAAATGAATGATATCAGAATCATAGGAGCTATCACAGTGGTTATACTGCTGGGCATTTCCATTGCAGGAATGGAGTGGGAAGCAAAAGTAAGGATTTCCCGTCTTTTTTTTTTTTTAATTCTCTGCTTCATAATTTTTATTCCATTTTTGTACCTTAGCTGTCTGATTTATTTTTAGTGTATTCGGTGTATTCAGTATTGCATGATGGTACATTAGAACTCAGTTGACTTTTATGCAGTAGCTCTTGGTCTGGCACTAGCATGTGCAGCTCTGAACAGCATTTCAGATCTTAAAACACTTCACTGGAAGCTTAAGCATCCATGAGAACCTAAACTCCAGCATAATCCACTCTTAATGACATTGTCAAATACATTAATGGTATTTCTTCTGAGCAATTACAGTACAAGAAAAGGTAAGAACTTCAGCACTTTAGGCAGATTCTGAGGATGAAAAACACGGGGCTGGCTTCCCTTCTCTTTCACTCTCTTCTGGTTTGATTTTCACCTGGAAACAGCCAGACAGTGGGATGCATTCACTAGACCCAGCGTGGAGAAGGGTTTTGAACACTGGTGGTGATGAATGTGTAGGAGGGAAAACCTCCTTCCCTCACCTTGTGGCTGCACAGTCTTAGGTCAGCTCTGACTGAAGAGATCTTAACAGAGAAGCTCTTCTGCCTTACCAGTTTTCTGCTTGGCATTATGAGGCACTGTAGCTTGCTCTCTGGTTCCTGCGCCTTGTAGGCTTTCTATGAATATCTGTCCTTAATGTGCTCAAAAAAAAATGGAGAAGAGCCTCTCACTGGGGCTTCTTCCCAATGTATGTTTATATCACAGTAGCTCCTATTTTCTTGACTGAGAGGCAGATGAAGGAACCTCCTCATGAAGTGTTGTTTCTTGTGATCCTGCATCAAGAAGATGATGCTATTTATAATAAAAATGACAGTGTTTGTTTTTTATCGTTGTTGCTTCCAAGAAATAGGGATCCCAGAAGAATTGAGTGAAGATCAAGTGCATTGCTTTGATCTACTGGGGAAAAAAAACTTACAGAAATTGACTTGGGCATGAACTTCTAAATTGAACTTCTGTAGAAACTGTTTACCTTTCTCAAGTAGCCCTTCACTGTCTATAACTTGAATTTGTGATGCTCTCTTTCTACACCCAATTGCAAACAGTGCTGACCTCCTTATTCTGAACTGTTTTGAAAGAATTATTTGTTAATAATCCTCTTGCTGCTGCTACTTGAAGACACAAGGAGTATCTTCATTTTACTATGTAGCTTGAGCAGTTATATAACAATAATTGGCAAGAAAATACCCCTGTTTAATGTTTCTACATCAAACCTGAAATGTGGTATTACTGCAGTGCCATCCTTATTTTGGGGGTAGCTTTCAAAAGTCCTGTCCTCAATGTAAAAGTCGAGACTTGGTTTCTCTGCCATGGAACTAGGCAAGTGGGAGCAATGATTGGCAACTGAACCTGTCAAACAAGCATTTCATGTGGGCTAACACAGAACTCAGCATAGCAAAACACCAGTGCCTCTTGATCTCTGGTCTTCTCCTGTGCCTTAGCCATGTCTTAAATAATGCCTTGGAAAATGGAGCAGTGGAATCTAGAATAATGCCTTTGAACCAGATCTAAAAGTGAGGAGAGACTGGACTTGATTCCAGGGAAGTTTGCTTTAAAAAATGGCTTTTTAGAGTTTGTGGTGTTCCCTACGCAGCTCCTTGTGTTAAGTCTTAGAAGCCCATTCTTTCAGACTTTGGAATTTGAGTAAGGTATTCAGCTTCAACTAGGCTTCTCCTAGTTAGTTACTGGAAAAATCCACCTGTGGCAGTTGCTCTGTGATAACTTCATGTTTATGTTTCTGTCTTACTGAAGAGTTCTGCGAACACCCAGCTGTATCCTCACACCTTTCACCTATTTTTGAGGCATTACCAAGATTTAAATACAGGGCACAAACTGTTTTTCTTCTGGTGTACTTTTAAATCGGTTCCACCCTGTTTTCCTGAGAGGCTGTGTGAGCTGAAAACTTTGTTTTGAAGGCATGAACAATGCTACGGTGATATTGCATATTAACTCCTGATCCTGGGCCTGGAAAAGGTCTGTGAATAGCTTCCCCCAAGCTACTGGCATTCCTTTCTAAGGAATCAAATCACCCAAAAGATAACAGCAGTGTGATTGCTTATTTAAATGGAGGACTTGAATCATCTTTACAGTACCTAGATTTATCTTTGTACACACTTTAGAGGTGTGGGATGGTTTAAAGTACTTCTTGTTCAACTTGTAGGGCTTACAATAGTTCTGCAGAAAAGTGACTAAAAATCTAGGTTGTAATAAAAGAAGTGTCAAAACTAGGAATTAACTAATAATTGTTGCAGTTTGCAGTTTAATTTCCTTTGTATGGATTGGGAACATGAGAATGTAGCAAAATAAACTATTTCCTTGCATAAAATAGGAAACAAGAGCTGTGTCATGCTGGATGTAACAAAATTTTTAGAAAATACCACATACTAAAGTATAAGACAAAGGATTACCATGGCTAGTAATGCAGTAGCATTTGTGTTGCGTTTGGCTATTTTCATGTAAACTTCTTGAATCTCCTCAAAAGCATTCCTTCTGGAAGTCTTATATATAAAGAAATTAGTAATTTTAAGCATTTTGTCTTTACAAGTATAATTTGAGGCATTTAGTAATAAGAAACCTTTTTGATGAGGCATAAAACTTGGAAATTATTCCTATTTCGTAATTAAAAATCCTTGTACAAGTTCTTTCCAGCTTTCCTCATTTTTTTGCAGAGAACATGCTGAGAAGGTGAAGCTGAATTTGGAATCAAGTAAACATTTACATTTTACAGCACAGCACTTGATACTATGAAAAGAACAAGTTCTCCTGTCTGACAGCAGTCATTGTGTTTCAGGCACAGATAGTCCTGCTGGTGATCCTCATTCTTGCTATTGGAGACTTTGTCATAGGAACATTTATTCCTCTGGAGAGCAAGAAGCCCAAAGGTTTCTTTGGTTACAATGGTATGTTGGAACAGTTTACAGTATGGTAAACAATTCCTTCCTCTGCAAAATAAGCTGCTGTTATTAAATTAAACATCTAGTATATGTTATAGTCCTGTTTAACTGTGGAGACTTTTCCTGATTTCTTGTAACTCCTTCAATTGGGTCAAAACTTGAGTATTGCTTAATATTGAATATATATTAAATTTTAAAAAGCTGGATTATACTGTAAGTATTTTTTACATTTTTTACGTTTAACATTTAAATCTGCTTAAGTTTACTGTGTTGACTTTGAGTTGAAGTGATGAATTAGGGCTTAAATGTTCTACATTTAGTTTTTAGAAGGTCCTGTGACTGTCAGCTTTTTTACTGGTCTGATAGTGGCTGGAATGGTTTCATACTTCAGCTTCCATGTGAATATTGACAGACTTAAATCTTCCCCTGCAGCCGACATATTCATGGAGAATTTTGGGCCGGATTTCCGACAAGAGGAAACTTTCTTTTCTGTGTTTGCTATTTTCTTCCCTGCTGCAACTGGCATACTTGCTGGTGCAAATATCTCAGGGGACCTTGCGGTGAGTAGTGAATTAAAGACATTTTTCATGACCACTCAAGTGTGCATTGGCCTCTGTCATCACTGTCCACTGACGTTTTTCTTTCAGGATCCTCAGTCAGCCATACCTAAAGGAACGCTGTTGGCCATCTTAATCACTACATTGGTTTACGCAGGAATTGCAGTATCTGTAGGTAAATAGAGAATGTTTTTAACTTTTATCCTTTCACGTTTGTTCCGAGGATGTGTTTTGATTTGGTTTTATGTAATTTGTTATGCAGAGTCGTTATGTAATTGACTTTCCTGCATGGGAAAGTAATAGCCAAAGATTTCTTGGTTTTGCTGTTGGGAGATTCAGTTTTCAGCTGGTTGTATAATTTTGTGAAATAACTGATGCTTTTCTAAGAAAAGTGACTGCTTCAGACTAAAGATGACAGAAGATTTCTGTCGGTGTTGCCTCATTGTTGCAGTTATTTACATTAAAGGATTTACAGTTTAGCAGTGGGATAATCCCTGGATTAGAAAAGCATGTTTTCAGGAAATACCCACTGAAAAAACACCTGTATTGTTTTGAGGATTATGGTAATCAGCCACATACCTGCAGGGAGCTGTGGGATGATCAGAGAGCACCATGGTGAGGATGTTTGAGCAGTAATTCTCCAGCTGAGGGAGGAGACCAAGAAGGGCCTTCAGGTTCTCATCACCCCACTTTGGACGTGTCACGTTCTTCTGTAAAGAGGAGAAATAATCACAGACTGATCTGAATCTTCTCTTCCCAGTCTTTCCCACCCCACAGTTGTTTGAAATCCTCTGTAGAAGTTGCCCTGGGGTTGATACCAGTCTTGCTGTGGAGCACCAGTGGTTTACTATGTTTTTTTGACACTTGAAGTAATTCTAGTTACTTTAAGATTACAGGATTATAATGGAATCATGCACATTTCTGGCCTGTGATTGGAAAGATTTTTTAGTCATGTCACACAAACTAGTTTCTGACAGCAATAATAACTTTTCTTATATGAAAGACCTTGTTTTATAATAGCTATGGGTGCCTTTTGAATGAAATTCCCATTTCTAAGCGGACATTGATCTTACCACTAATGATACTTCCTTTCCAAAGATACCAATCTTGCTTGTCTGCCTCTGTTGGCTAACGTGGGAGTGTAGCTCTGCCAAATCGTTGCTCTGTAGTGATTGTGCTTTCTGCAGCATAATGAGCTACACTCATTTCCTAATTAGATTGACTGCGTAGACCTCTTGCTACCAAATTTGAATCCTTTGGAACCTCAACCCACACAAGACTGAAATTATTGTTAATACTCGCTTATTAATGGAATACTTTGATCAGCTTCCAAACATGAAAAACGCAGTATAAAAACTGACAAAAGAAGCAGTTTGCAAAACCAACTGGATGTGAAATTGATTCATCAGAAATGTTCTGCCGTGTACTGACTTACGCTTTGAATTCTGCTCGTTAGAAAAAGGCAGCAGGAGTCAGAGATCATGAGTGAAATTCAGCTCCTTTTGAGGCGTTGGATTAGGAGTATGGGACAAACACATATACTTTTATTTCTTTCCCAGAGGAGTGGTAAGCAAGTCACTAGAGATGTGAAGGGGCTAGTAAGTGTTGCAGAGTAGTCACATCTGAGGAGGAGGAAGGTGTTCTGAACTTAACTCACTATTTGTATGCTCTGTAGTAAGTAAGAAGGCTAAACTGAGTAGAAAAGAAAGAAGGAAAACTATTGATCCTGCTGCTGGAGCTAGGCAGCTATTTCAGAAGGATGACTGAGACATTGGTATGCATAATTCAGTTTCATAATTCAGCAAAGGACTGAGGCAGACAAGCAGGTGGCATGAGGAGGCAGATTTCACAGGCAAATTTGCTTAAAAATCTTGGAAGAGACGTTTCAAAGAACTACATTTATCACTTTAAGAACAAGGGAAGCTCTAACAAAAAAAAAAAGCCAAAGTTCTGAGTAGCATTATGACCTGCTTCCTGTAGTTATGAAAGTAAAACTAATTCACAAGAGCCAAACTGTAAGTGTTTGCAGCACTAGTAAAATTGAACACTCTGAACTGCACTCTGAAGGGCTGTGTTACCTCTGGAATTCGTATGTTAAGGAGATAACTTGATAGAGGTGGCTGTAAACTTTCTCATGCTTAAAGCCAGCCAAAGCTCTATTTCACTTTGGCAGGAACATGCTTGTAAATGCCTGTGAGAAGGTGAAATCTTATTTTCACAGCAGGGACGACCTAAAGACTTTTAGGGAAAATGCTGCCAGAATCATATAAATAAATAAAACTTTTCTGTATCAGTCTTAGAAAAAGTAACATTTATTATTGTTACTTTATCTAAGTGTCTTCTGCTGAGAACAGACCCTGCCTCCCTGTTCTACATTCTCTCTCAGTAAGGACCACATTAAGTTTATTCCTACAGCCATGTCTCTTTCTGCCATATTTTGATTGCATGTTTGACAGTCCTGCCAAAGCTGAGTTTGAACTTCGACAAAATGAGGAAGAGGAGGGCTGTGATAGTGCACTGTAGGTATTTAATGAGTTGTTCAGCATAATTGGCCTGCCACTGCAATCTTGTCACCAACAAAATGTTGTATACAAATAGTTCAGCTGAGAAGTGTGTTGTCAAATCCATTATATACTGCTTGAGTGGCTGGGGCAAATGCTTGAATGGTGAAGAAATGGAAATATTTTCCTCTTAACAGAGCTCTTACTCCCAGTTAAACAAGAAAACAACAAAAAAACCTCAGCTCCTACACATACTCACAAGGAAAACCATAAGACAGGTTTGGTGTAGGAAACTTATTGTAATTTCACCAATTAGGCATAATAACTAACTAAAAAAGAAATGAGGAGTGGAAGGATTAATTAATGTCCACCTACTGGGGCCAGGTGTTGTGGTGGGCTGTTCATCAAGGTCTGATGGCTCACAAGAATTTAAATATGGCATAACTAATCAGGAATTAATTTTCCCTGTGGAAGAGAGACAACATACATAGATGCCTGGGAATATTACAGAATAAACTTAAACTTGCAGCAGGTCTCTGCCTTCTTACTTAATTTTTGAAAGTAATTAATTTAGGTCTTAGCTGTCGCAGGGTTTTGTTGCAAGGCAGTTCTTGTCATTCAGATTCCTAAAAGATTAAAGTAAGGGAGTTTTATTGACTCTGTTGACTTTTCCCCACTCCTTATTTAATTCCAGTCCCCAAAGTATTTCCTGGTGTTCAAACAGTTTGATTACCTCTACTATTAGACCACAGAATGTTAAATAATACTTAGTCTTACCTACTTTTTGACATGTATGAGACAAAACCCCCCTTGAAATAAAAGACTTAATGGTCTTTCAGGACTCTTTAGTTTTTCCTAATACTTACAGGCAGAAATACTGTTTCTCCAGCATTTTCTTGACCAGCAAAATTAAAAGTAATCATACATGAAGAAAAGACAGTAGTTAAGGTGATTATTATAAAAGAATGTTGTAGAAATGGTACTCTGTTTCTGTGTTCCACCAAGAAACCACCTGAAAAATACCATGGTCACACAGGAGATGGCTTACTTAAACATTGGGAAATGGCTGGCAACAGGAAACTTATTTTCATGAAACTTATTTTTTTATTGGCTAAGTCATAATGACTGGAAAAAAACCAGCTGCAACAGAATTTATACCTGCCTGCAAACATCTATACACACAAAACAAATCTGCACTCATCTAGGAAAATTGACCAAAAAAGAAAGTATAAAGTCATAAAACTATAAAATGGCTTGGGTTGGAAGGGACCTTGAAGCTCATCCAGTTCCCACCCCAGCCACGGCAGGGACACCTCCCACTGTCTCAGGCTGCTCCCAGCCCCAGTGTCCAGCCTGGCCTTGGGCACTGCCAGGGATACTGCTCTTAAATTTCTGCAAGTCTATTGGCATGGTTTTTCTCTGTGCAAAACTTTCTGTTTCCTCCTACAATCAGATATAATAAAAAAAACTAAAGACTGTTTCAGCCAAGGGAGCAGTTGCTCTGTTTGTATTTATTCTTCATAGTGAAGATGAGCTTAGTACTGTAGTCTGTTAAAAAACTAAATGAAGTATTTTAATGTTGCTTGTGAGATCATGCTTACATAAAAAGGAATTAACACATAGCCTAAATTCAGGTTCAGTTTGCTAATGCTTTCTTTTAATGGTTGTGTCCATTGCAGGTTCCTGTGTAGTTCGAGATGCCACAGGGAACGTTAACGACACCATTGTCAACGAGCTGGCAAACTGCACTAGTGCAGCCTGCAAACTAAACTATGACTTCTCATCCTGTCAGCCTCAGGCAGGGGCAGAGTGTCACTATGGGCTGATGAACAATTTCCAGGTATAAAACTTCCTCCTTAATCTGTACATTGACTTCAGTGTTCAGGTTTTTTTTATTTGGGGGGGGGGGGATTTATTTTTTCTTTTTTTGATTTGGTTTGGGGTTTTTTTGGTGGGGGGGGTGTTTTGGTTGGTTTTGGGTGGATTTTTTTGTGTGATTTTGTTGGTTTTTTGTTTGTTTGTTGTTTTTCGGGGGCTGTGCAGGTTTTTTTGTTTGGTTTTTTTGCTGTTTTTGGGTTTCTGGGTTGGTTTTTTGGGTTGTTTGGGGTTTTTTGTTGCCTGTTCTTTTGGTAGGTCCTGTTTGTTTTTTCCTTGGATTTGTTGGCTTGTGTTTTTTTAGTTGCTTGTCAGGAAAAGTCATAAGCTATATATACTCACCTCCATAAATACAAGTTTAATCTGGAATAGGTGTGTGGTACACTCTAGCTGGTATGCAAAAGAATGAATACATGTTGAAAACTGTTAGGTATTTATACACAGGTGGTATAAATATTTACACTTTTTCTGAGCAAATTGCTTGGATTTAGGTGGCGGTGCTGCAGCTTTCTTTAGGTACCTGAATGTCATCATTCACCAGTGAGGGTAAATGTACTGATTTTTCAGTAATGATGCTGATTAATCATGGGCAGCCTCTCTCAGTAATTTGCTTGCTAAATTTTTAAGGTTTTTTAGAAAATACACTGAAAATTTTAAGACTGTTTTACGTGTTTATCACAGCATCCCCTTTAATGGTAATAAGGTCATGAATTTTCATTAACATGATGTCACAGTATTTAAAAATCCTCTACAAGTTAAGGGGTAATTCATAGTCTTTCACCACAGCCCACTGGGTTGTTCATGAGCTGTTGGTAAGGATTTGAAGGAATCCAAAGAAAATGAATTTACTGCCCAGTGATTCCAGTTTGGTTTATGATAGTCCCATCTTTGGCCAAATGTTTTCTAACGTGTGTACAAAAAGTTGCGTAGAGGTTGAGCTGAAATCTACTAATGAAATTGTTATAGTGGAATAATGTGGGTATCTTGTGTGGTGTTAACTTTGTTCTTGTTCAGAGAAGTCAGAATTGCTGTTGTGCGATTGACAAATTTCCAAAATCTGATGACTTTCAATTGTTTGTTTTAAGCTCAAAAGAACCAAGATATTGTTAAATATCTGAACAGCCTGTAATCAGCTCTGAATAGCCTGTAACTGGTTTCCTTTGTGTCTTTAAGTCATGACTATTGTAAGGTTCTTAACATAAACTTTACTTGTACTTCAGGGTATTTCTGCCTCCCAGATTATTCTTGCCTCTCTCTGTGGAAAAAAGTTTCTGTCAATTAGGAAAAGTCACTTTAAAGGTCAGAGGCAGCACAGAGAATGTGGTGCCCCTCACACCCCCATGCTTTGTTGTAGTTTTGAGAACCTTCTCTGTGAAATTCCATTTTTCTAATACCCAGTGGGAATCTCCCTTGCTGTTTTTTCTCTCACCTGCCCAGCTTTTGCTGTGCATCTCTGAGAAGAGTCTGATTCTGTCTTCTTGGAAGGTGTCAGAAGGAAAATGTTTGTGTGAGAGGCTGTTTATCTAGTGAGACACTTGTCCATTCCATAACTGAACTGCTCACAGTTTTGTATCTCTGATTGTTGGCTGTAAGGAGAGATACTTTTTTTTCATATGTAGAGCATGGTGTGTGTGAGAAGGGGGGTGTCCACACTTGTGCACTTCCCAGGTTCTTTTCTATATGGTAAATAACTGAGAAAAATACTGCACAAACTAAAATTAATCCCTAAGGTGAGGGAATATTGTTGTATTTCACTTCCAGCTAGAAAAGAGGCAGGTTCTGGGGCAGAAAGTGCCAGTTTGTGTTCACAGTGTAATGACTTCCTCACTTCAGGACACTCTGTGCTGCAGTCAGTTGTTTTGGCACAGAATTGATCTGAAGTTTTGCTGGGTCAGCTCAGGGTTTGGGTGTGTTCAGGCAGCAGATGGATGACTTGTAGTATGATTTACCTGTGTAAATCTTAGATTAGAAACTCTAAATGAGGACAGGAGGTGAGACAGGCTGTCAGACCTGCCTAGAAGGACCATCTTTAGTTTCTTTTACAGTGAATTATAGGTCCTCACAGGCTTCTGATATTTCTGTTCAGTGGTTATTCTGTGCCCAGGCTGTCACCTGGTAGAAGAGTGTTTGCAAAAATTTGTTCTGGGCTCTACAGCCTCAGCCTAGAGCTTCCCAACAAAAAGTTACAGCTTTGGGTAATTATTGCGCAGATATTTTTTCAACTTTGGATGAAAGTTGAAAGTAGAATGAAACTCAGTTGTTTTAATACAGCATTTTTGTTTTGCTCCAGAGTGCTGGACCAAGGAGTTGAATAGTCAAAATATGGTATTTCATGGTCCCAAATGTTTGAAATTTAGGAAACTGCCTTAACTGTAAATGCCAGGCAAACATAATGAGGTCCTTATCAGCAGGAACTGTATGTGTCAGCACACCAGTGGTTGCAGGGCCACTCTGCCCTTTTACTCTGCAGGGTTGAAAATTTCAGTGCTATGGGTAGCTGCCTTTGTGGGCTCCTTGGTTCATGGTCAGGAGGTCTGGATTGTGTTGGGGATGGAGGGAGGGGAGTTTAACACCATGACACACTGATTCTGCTGGATCTGGTTCCCCTGTATTCTCCTAGCTTAGAGAAGCTTCCTAAAATCACTTAACCTAAGGCATAACTTGCTAGCTTTTAAAATGCCAATTATTATTTGCATAGGCTTTGCTGGAATATCTCCCAAATTTATAAAACAGGGTAATAGTCAAAAATAGAGAGTGTCAATAATTGGAGGCATTGGACAGAAAGAGAATGTAAAATACGAGTCAGTTGTCAGAAGTAAATAGCAAGTTGAAGCAGGTGTAATAAAGTAAAGGCATCAAAATATTTTACATATAACAAGAAAAGTGAGGGAAACTTGTACACAGAGTTCCCTCTATAATGAGGGAAGATTGATTAAGCCATCCTTGCAGGGAAAAAATTTACATACTGCTTTTATAAAAATTGTGTGCATTTGTTAATTATGTTACAGCAAAAGTTTCTTTCTACAATAGTAGTAAAGCATTTACACCTCTTATATTTTATTCTGTAACATAATGTAGGATTATTAGAAACTACCATTTAAAACTGTAACTTTTCCTGTTGCTTATGAAATTAAATTGAAATGGGGCATAGGAGAGATAGCTTAATAGATGTGTTGTGAGTCTTACTCCTCTATGATTATAGGCCTGGCATGCCTTTTTTTTGTCATAACCTTGCAAGTAAGCTTCAGGAAGTTCTCTCCTTCATTTGTCACACTGCTCTGACAGACCCTTCAGTCTCATTTTTTGCAACCTCCGTTTATTAAATTTCTCTTTCCGAGCAAGCCATGCCTTGGACTGACCTGTGAAACCTGATGTAGTGCCCAGATTCAGCTGACTGAGAGGCCCAGCTGCCACGGTCAGTCTGGTCTGGAGAAATCCACTAAATTTTACCATGAATTTAGCCCTAGTGAACAAAAACTTCATCAGTCATCTATACATTGTGTCTGAGAACATCTGACCTAGTAAGATTTACTTAGACAGCAAGATTTTACAATTTCAGGTGTCAATACCTAAAACAGGAGATTTCTGCATGTTTTTTCTTGCCTTCCTTTGGTTGCTCTCCTGATAATTTAAATGAGATTGCCAGGGTGAAAAAGGCAAGTAAGCAGTGCAAATGATGCAGAACCACATTGTGCTTGAAAAGCACCCTGATGAGTTTGGTCTGTTGACTAAAATTCTTCAGCACTGGCTGTCTTAAAGCAACTTCAGCTTTTTTTCCCTGTAAAGCAAAGTAATCTATTAAACCATGAACATTTTTTTAATTACACAGTTGTGTATCTTAAATGACAGGATAGATGCAAAGCTGCATGCAGCTATGGCACAGATATAATCTGTAGAAAACTGGAGTCATGGACTGGTTTAGGTTGAAAGGGACCTTAAAGATGATCTTCCAATCCACATGCCATGGACAGGGATGGCACTCCGTTTTTATAATCTCCCTCTTTTTTAAGGCCCCTTGAGGTACTGGAAGGTACCAGCTCATCACTCATCTTACATTTGGCTTCTGTCACTGAGATTACAGAGATGTGCTGGGATTTGATCTTGGGGAGATAGGAAGCAAGTTTGTCTGGACCTTCAGGTTTTGACTGGGAAAAAAAAGCCTAATTTAAAATGGTGGAGATTGTGAGGAATGTGGTTTTCACATGTTTTATCACTTGGAGTTTCTGAGACCATGTTAGTTAGCAATAGGTTGGAATATGTAATACATTCCAAAGTATTTCTTCTTCCTTTGCTTCCTTCTGATCTTCTTATGTGCCCATGAAGACTTTTGCCCTTGATAATTTGAGCTTCAAATTATATTGTATGAAAAGCCACCACCTCTTGTCCTGAAATCAGGATACATTTTATATTCCCTGATCTGTCTCTAGCTCATTCATCTATATGAATGCATGATATTCAGACAGCTTTTAAGTGAAGAGTGTGTAGTATTTTTTTTTCTGTTTGTGTAGTTATGATGCCATCTGTTTGTTTAGTGTACATTTTTACATATTTTAAACAAATTATTTTGTTTTTCAGGTCATGAGCATGGTATCAGGATTTGCACCACTGATTACTGCAGGTATTTTCTCAGCCACACTGTCATCTGCATTAGCATCTCTTGTGAGTGCCCCTAAGATCTTCCAGGTAAGTAAGAGAAGAAAATGGTAACATTTTGAAGAATAATTAATTTTGAGTCATGATTTTTGGAAGGGGGCTTTGACATACAGCCGTCATTATCCGTATCAGATGACATCAGTGGATTGTTCTATTTACCTGTTGGTTTGAATGGGAGAACAGTTTGTTACAGTTTGTTTGGGTTCCTGAGTGTATTTTGCTCTGTCTTCTTTTTAACTGTTGAATCTCCTTCTCTGTCTTAATTTGGGTTAAAAGAACTTACGTGGGGAGTCAGTTGTATTGATGCAGAGAACTATTGTGTATATTGGGCAAAGTTTCCACTTCCTGAGGAAATAAAATATGTAAAAAAAGGCTTTTTGTCAAGTAAAATAGACAATTACAGAAAAGCAAATTTGCTTCTTGTAGGTGGACGGTACTTAAGGATAGAAAAGTGGAAATGCAAAATGTCAAGATACAATGACAGTTGAGAATACAGTTAGTGTGTGGTGGTTATAAACTATCCAGAAGTGTTCAGAAATATACTATGCAATGGAAGATGGCATGAGCAAAATGCATGTTGACTCTTGATTTTTTTTCTTTTTCAATTTTTCTCCTTAGGCTTTGTGCAAGGACAGCATTTATCCAGGGTTTCAGATGTTTGCTAAAGGCTATGGGAAGAACAATGAACCACTGAGAGGATATATTCTAACATTTTTAATTGCTCTTGGATTCATACTAATCGGTTAGTTTGAAATTTTAGTAAATCTCAATCCCCTTTTGTCCTTTAGAAAGCATTCCAGTGCATGTTGTGAACTTGATGACAGGGTCCTCGAGATGTAATGCACAGCTTAATTCTAAGTCAGCATTCTAAATCTGGTTATTTTGAGGCTTACTTTGTCCTATCTTGTAGACACAACT
Source organism: Camarhynchus parvulus (assembly GCF_901933205.1). Lineage (NCBI taxonomy): Eukaryota > Metazoa > Chordata > Aves > Passeriformes > Thraupidae > Camarhynchus > Camarhynchus parvulus. The sequence goes on from NC_044601.1 coordinate 4,796,961, forward strand.
CTGTCAAGAGCTGCAGTAAATTTTAACTGCACTTCTCTTGTTAATCACAGGTATCTGTCTTTAGGTGCTACCAGTCAATAGAAATACATCCTTTGCTTGAGACAGTGCTAACATCCTGTAAATATGAAAGTTTATTTCAGATTTTTAATAATGGCAGCTTCAGTAAAATGCAAACTTGCTTGAGCAATATTATTTAAAATGTGCTTTCCTGTTAAGTTATAAATGGTAGAGATGAGTGCTGACACTGCTGTTGCTAAAAGTTCTCAAGGTTATAATTAATTACACATGTTCTCTGTAGGTGGCAAACTAATTGTGCTGTGTCCATCTATGAGTCCTGTGCCAGTGCTTTTAACTTCTTTTCCCAATTTGCTCTGTCCTCCTTCCTCCACATCTGCTTGAGGCAGAGATACACCCTTGGGGTCCCTGCTGAGCCATGCTGACTGGAAGCTTGATTGCAGCTAGAAACTTGCAGACTAGGATGGCACATTCTGCATTTTGATCACTTTTTTTTTTTAAAGATGGTGAGAATACATAAAGATGTTTTGTACCATGCTGCCAAGGAAAGGAGAGAGGATTTTCCCTCTCACTGAAGGGGGTGTAAGCATCACTGTTGTGATGGTGTTGGTCTGTAATATTTCAATCTTCTGGAATTCTTCAGAACCCAGTGTGTTAGTGCACTGTTTCATCCAAGCCCTGCTGGGAATGAAATTTTCTAAATTAATGATCTTGAGAAAGTATGTAGTGCTTCCAGAGTGCTTCTAGAACACTTGGTAGTGCTTATATTTGTGAAGCTGAAAGCTACACTTCCTAACTGTTAAAAAGATAACTTAGTAAATAGGAGATAATTGATATAAAATCTGTCAGCAAAAGGGTAAACTGCATTTTCTTAGAGTATATCAAAAAATGAGATTCTTTGCAGCAGAATTTTTTCACTGTAATCTTCAAAACCATTGGGTGATACCTTCGATAACCCCTTGCTTTCCTGTTTTTTGTTTTTCATTTTACAGCCGAACTGAATGTCATTGCTCCAATTATTTCTAATTTCTTCTTGGCCTCATATGCCTTGATTAACTTCTCTGTATTCCATGCTTCTCTTGCGAAATCTCCAGGTAGGAACTACTCATGGCATTAAAAGCTTAATATGTTGTATTCGTGTGTCTTCTGAAGTTTTGAGAACTGGGTGATCCAGTAGGGCTTGGGGGCTACTGAGTTTGTCATCTTTGCTGAGGGAACACAAGATAATTCAGAGTTTATTTAGAAACTCAGGAAGAAAGCATTTTTGCTCATTCAGTAGCTGGTGCTGGCAAACCACCTTTTGCTGTCTTCAGTTTTTGTTAGTGTGTTTCATATTCCAGACAAGAAGAAACAGGAACTGCCCCATTTTTATAGTCTTTAGTGTGGGTTAAACTACAGGAATAAGCTAAAACTTGGTACCTGCAGAACATATGTACATTATACCCAGTCCACGTGCATTTGTACTGGAATAACTCCCCTAAAAGCTTCTTGAGTTACTGAATGGGTAGATTTATTATTTTTCTTCTCACAGGGTGGGTATAACAGTTTGCATAACAGTTCTAATTTTAATAACTCTATATTTAATACACTTGTTAATCTTGGATGTGTTCATGGAGGTGTGTATACCTGATTTTTGGATAAACTTGTGGCAAATGATGTAAAAACACTGGCAGTTTAGTCCTTGGATGTACCCAAGTTTGTTTGGATATACCTGTCCTTTTCATGTAGTGAGAACTTCTATGTGAAAACAGGAAAAACGGACAACTAAAACCAGTACTTTGTAAGAAATTGAGGTATGAGGTGATGATTTATGCTTTTCTACCTTTTGAAAGGAAAAAAATCAGATGTTGTCAGGCAAAGCTATTGCCCAAAGTTCCCTGAGCCTGGTTCAATAGACATACTGGGACAAGCATCCTCAAACTTCCCTTCTGAGCTGTGCTTTTAGGGGGAAAAATTAGGACCATTTACTTAACTGTGTGAGAAAGCTGGAAATTCATTTGAAAGGTGTTGGAAAATGGAAAGCATGAATGTGCCAGTCTGCATTTCTGAAACTCAGATGTTAACATGTAATGGATGCAGAATACCAGGGAGGGGAGGGGAAAAGTGCAGTGCCTTCCTTCTTTTACATTTTAAATTTAAATTAATTTTCCCCCTCTTTTTTCTACCCTCCAAAATTTTATTTTGACTAGGTTGGCGGCCTGCTTTCAAATACTACAATATGTGGATTTCTCTCATTGGAGCTATTCTGTGCTGCATTGTAATGTTTGTCATTAATTGGTGGGCAGCACTTCTAACCTATGTAATAGTCCTTGGGCTTTACATCTATGTCACTTACAAGAAGCCAGGTATGTACAGGGGCTTCTTTTGGTTCTGGAGAGGGGAAAGAAGGGAAAAAACTATGGCCTTGTCAGGGAAAAACCCCAGCAACTTCTTTCTGTTTGGACTGCTAGATTAAATTTCTGTTTCAGTCTTTCTAGTTGTAATTAAATGGAATTTTGCCTGCATAGTCATTGCTGTTCCCCCTCCTCCCAAATTATGAAGATGCCACTTAAGGATAAATGTCTGAATGATAATTGGAGGAAAAGGTGCATATGGAAAATGGTAAATTCATTGTGGCTATCAAGAGATGTGTGTGGGAGGAAGATGATGATAGTGGAGTCTTCCTTTTCCTCATAAAAATAATAATCTGAAAGGATCTGCTTAATCTAGCAGTTTTCCACTGAAAGTATCTGACTTTGTTTAGGCAATGTTTTGATATTCAGTTTTTTCTTTGCTGTGGTATAAAATAACTCAACAGAGCGTTTTTTCCTCAAGTGATATTCTTTTGACTGAAGTTGCTGTGGTCTTTGAAATGTGGAGATGAAAAAAGCCAGATACTCTCTTCCTTAACTTTTTTGCTTAAACTTCTACAGAAATGTCTTAAAATATAATTGCCTGTTAAACTGTAGGGTTTGTTGACTAGTATTGTATTAAATGTAGCAAGGTGTAGCTTAAATCTGTGGGTTTAGTCAATGTCCAGCATTCATTTTGTGATCATGAAGCTTTACAACAGACAACTGTAAATAACACATTGGAACCTCAAATCTTTGAACAGATGTGAACTGGGGATCCTCGACTCAAGCCTTGACTTACCTGAATGCTCTGCAGCATTCCATCCGGCTCTCAGGAGTGGAAGATCATGTGAAAAACTTCAGGTAACACTCAAAGACAGGAAATTCTCTGTTCACTTGGCTGCTGTCACAAGGTTTGCTGTCAGGGTTTCCATTAAGGCCTTGTTCATCTCCTGTGATTCATCAAATAAATGGAATTACAGATTAAGTGGGATTATGACTACAGGTGCCATCTTCTGAGGTTATGAAGAGCCTGGCAGCAACATGGTTTCAACAAAGCACCCATGAAAATGAAATGGAGCAGCTAAGGAGATTGAGAGAGATTACTTTAGGGGATTCATACGGTATCACCTTTTAATTGTGATGATGATGAAGAGTGATCTCCTGTAATGATTTCTGAAGTTTGGACACTTCCTCTTTTAAAATTGGTTTAAAAGTTGCCTTTGACTTACTTGCACTAGGTTGGCTCTGTCTTCTGAAGGAAGGTAAGGTGAAAAATTAGCAGATGCTGCCAGAATAGCTGCTGGACACAGATGATAAGCTACAAAATGCAAGGGATGTGACTTATCAGTGGGGAAGAAAAACTTAATCCCTCTGACCTAGTCTTGTTTAAAATCTCTTCTTGAACTTTTTAAATGTGTAGGTTTTCAGATTTAATGGGATTATTGAATTTTTATGCAGTTAGTCAGAGATCTGCTGAGAGCTGGGTAACAACTCAACTTCTCTTGATTTAACTTAGTCTTGTAAAAGTGGATGAGGTTATTACATTTGCAGTGATGAATCTGTTGTTATGGCTAATATTTGGAAGAACTTTTTCTGTTACAAAAAACCCCCAGAACTTCAGATTAATTCTAATTCCAATCTTCTTTTTTCCCCCCTCATAATTCTAGACCTCAGTGCTTAATTATGACAGGTGCTCCAAATGCACGTCCAGCTTTGCTTCACCTTGTCCATGCTTTCACCAAGAACGTGGGCTTGATGATCTGTGGCCATGTACATATGGTAAGTTTATTCTGTCTTTCTAGAGTTACCTTGGTGGTGTTTTTCTTCCCTCTGCTTTGTTGTTTGGTTTGGTTTTTTTAATCTGTTTGACTTTGTGGTTCATGTTGAAGTTTTGGTTTGTTTATTTGTTTGGGTGTTTTGAGTTTTTTTTATTTTTAATGAAAGCATCATTAGACATTAAAAAGTGCATGAAGATATTTACTGGTAAGTTTTGCTAATGTATGGGTCATGACTATGCCAGTTAGGTGTACTACAGGGAAATTTGTAAAAAATCAGTACCTCTGATAATTTGATGCTTAAATGCTGAAGGACCTTTTACTTCTAATTGAAGTGAACATTGGGAGATTGATTCCCCTGTAGATTTCTTAAAATGCCTGGAGAAAAGAAACCTTCTTGAGCAGGGAACTCAATATCAGGTTAGTTACTAGTTATCAACAGCTAAAAATTGCTTTTAACCTTCCAAGTACCTTTTAATTCCTTCAGTTATCAGATTAATTTAATTGTCAAGTGTTTCCTCTTCCCTTTCTGACCAACCCCTGCTGTTTCACTAAGTATCCTTGGTTATTTTTGTCGGAATATCAAGTGAGGATGTCTTTGCAGAGGTTCTGCAAGGATATAATTCTAACAGTTCTTACTACTTAGTGTATTACATGGCAGACTTGAGTGGTTTTGTGGTGGTGGGAAGGAAGCAATTTTCAAGTAACTTTTCTTCAGAATCGGCTTGTCATGAGTTGTGTTGATTGAGATACAGGGTTGCTGTCATACAGTGATGTGTACCAAAACTTCCATTTGGCTACAGAGAGGCTGTGGCATCTCTGATAATCTTAGATAAATGCTTTTTGGCGCACTGGAATTGTGTAATTTTGCTTCATATCTTAAGGCCAAACTTCTGTCACATCACTAAGAGCATTTAAGCAAGTGTGTGACTAAGAGATGTAACCCAGGACTGGCACATGTCACCTACCCAGAGTTCTGCAAGGCCTTCAGCACAGTCCTGTGTGACACTGACATCTCCAGACTGAAGAGACCTGGGTTTGAAGGGTGTAGGAGTGAGTGGAGGAGGAGTTGGCTGGATGGACACAGCCAGGGAGTTGTGGTCAGTAGTCAATGATTCCATGTCCAGCTGGAGCCTGGTGAGGAGTGGTGTCCCCCAGGGCTGGGTCCTGGGACTGGGACATCCTTCACAGCTGACATGGACAGGGAGAGCAGGGCCACCCTCAACAGGTTTGCAGCTGACACCAAGCTGAGGGTGCTGGTGACACACCTGAAAGACTTTGAATAAAAACATGGATTACTCTTAAATGTGTTTAAGTTTATTACACTCACCAAGTGTGACTCGCTCCTGATCTAATGAACAGATTAAAGCAAATCAGGTTAATGCAGTTCACATACAGATACTCTGTCTTAAAAAGCTTTACGTTTCTGTCTATATAAACTTAATATTTCAGTGGATATGAAAGGACAAACTGAGGAATGCTAGACACATAATATATCACAGATGCAATCGCTGCCATTTAAAAGTAGGGCTATACAGAAAAGAATAAGCTGGTGTCATCCTTTTTTTAGGAAAGCAACCCTGAAGATTCTTTGGGAGATTCTTTGTTCTTTCCCTATTTAAAATTACTTTCTTACAGGAAGGGTGGCACTGCCTCATTCTTCAGTAGCTTTGACCATTTGGTTGAGTCTGTGTCCTTCTGCAAAAACTGGGCTGCTGTGTTCTTGTCCTGTATTCTGCATTTTGATGTCTAGGAGGAACACAAAAGATTCACCTCAACAGAAATAACATAAAGGAAACACTTAAAGAGGAGGTGACTTTGACTGCAGGATACAAAGACTCCCATAATGTGTAATACTAAGTCATCCTGCATTTGTGAAATTTTTTTTTACAAAGCCCTTTTCTTTTAAAACCATGTTAATGCTTTGGAGGACAAGCTGATTCCCACCCCCTGGGGAAGAGGGTTGTGCTCTGCAGGAACAAGATTGCTAAAGTTTGAGCAGCCCTCTTCCAAAAGATGGTAAAAGTTCTTCAGTTTTTGCTGCTGACCGTGCCTGCTGTTTTGTGGTTTGGGGTGTTGTTGATAGTGTGCAAGCATGTTTTGAGGTTCTCTGAATTTGAATTTGTTTCTAGCAGTGACTAAAAAATTGGGAGGGGCTTTTTTACTCCCATTACTCATATTCCTAATTCTTGTTCCCTCCCCTCTTATTATTTTCTTCTTTTGAAAGGGTCCTCGGAGGCAAGCCATGAAGGAGCTGTCAACTGATTTGGCCAAATATCAGCGATGGCTAATTAAAAACAAGATGAAAGCTTTCTATGCACCAGTGCATGCTGAGGACTTGAGGGATGGAGGACAATACTTAATGCAGGTATTTAAAAAAAGTTCAAAGTGCTGAAGATGCACATCAAAATCAGAAGGGGCTTTATACTTTGAAATACATTCCTTTTGCAAAATTATCTTAAAGCTTTGATGAAAATATTATTCTCTTAAGCAGAAAACAGAACTTTTAGTTGTGTCAGTAACATGTGAATTTGTAAAATCTTTCTTGTTCTTCTTAGGCTGCTGGTTTGGGTAGAATGAGACCTAACACCCTTGTTGTTGGATTTAAGAAAAACTGGAGACAAGGTGATATGAGAGATGTTGAAACCTACATCAATTTATTCCAGTAAGTAGAAAATACAAAGTTTTAGCTGCTATGTTGCATTTCATTATGTTTGGTAGTAAGAAAGTTCTTAGTTACATGAAGTCTCTTTCAAGTGGACGTAGATTTTCAATTCAGCAGTCTTGAACACCTTGGGACTTTTCTGATAGAGAAATTGGTAACGAAATCTGTATAGTTTAAGGAGATTAGAAATCTCCTTAATAACTTTTATGTATCAAAAAAGAGTTGTGGCAGAGGTCTGAGGTTTGAGAGCTACTGTCTGAAAAGGAGGAGAATCACAGAATCACTTTGCTCACAAGATACACAGCACTGCACCCAGGCTAATACAGAAAGGAGAAGGAGAAATCCCAGAGTAACTTGGCAGTATTGAAAGGCAGACCTGTTGTGGCTGAAAAATTTAATAAGAGTAACTTGTGCTGCTACCCAAACACTTAAGGAAAAAAAACAATGCTTATTTTACTTAGAGGTTTTTGTGTTCAGCTGAAGTGCTGGTTAACCCACTTCCTTTGTGCTTTTTATTTCTCATTTTCTGTGCTTTTAAAAGAGAGAGGGGATGGGGCTTTAAGCTTTACAGGCAGGTAATAGGAAAGGACCAAAAAAAGTCATCTCACCTGGGTCTTTAAGAGAAAAGCAGGGGCATCAAATACAGTGGAAAAATAAGGAAACACGTTGGTTAGTTTTTCTTTTTTTTTCCTATTTTATTTTGGGATGGCTTTTGCAGGAAGATCTGTCAAGGTCAGCAAGTCATGTGGTTCTCCACATCCCTAAAGAAACCTCAGGAGGTAATAACTGCAGGTCACATTCTTCTGGAAAACTGGAAGTTTCTGAAGCACACAAAATAGAAACACACATCTAATCTACAAATCTAACACATTAAATAATGAAATTAAAATGTTCACTAATAGACAAAACAAATCTTAAATCAACCTCAATTTTTCTTGCACTTATTATAGAAAATATTGATACTTCAAACATTTCTAATCAAGTCTTACCACCTCTAAAGGAAAGTGTTTAATTAGTGAAATCCTGAGAAATTTCTCTCTGTGGAAATGATACGGGAGGGAGTTCTCTGATTTATGGTTGTTTGTACTGAACAAGGTATTTGTATGTAAAGGATGGTGATTAATGACTAATGCAAGCTGTATGATATGGTTAAGTTCATCTTTTTCTTGTCTTATATTTTGGGGGTGGGGTTGTTACTAATTTTACTCCACTTTTACTCAGCAATTTATTCAGGGTGTTTGCTCTTTTCTACAGTAATGAAGTTCTACCTCTTTATTTTTGGCTGGAGTGAGTTTCAACTTTATCAGATGTAATGGGACTAGGCACATTATAGCTAACTTGCAGCTGATTTGATATTAAATTGCATCATCTTAGGTGTTTTTAATACCCAAACATTTTGGAAAGATGTCAGATCAAAAAGATGTACTCAAATCTCTTTTTTGATGGATGGAGATAAAAATCTAAATTTCTTGGTGGGTCTTAGTACTGTACAGAACTTGAGTGACCTATTCATGATGATTTTATTTAATCACAGTTTACACAGTGGAGAGAGGGAATAGAAGGAATAGGTATCCTTTCTAAATACTGTTTTTCCTAAAATGATGTTCAGTTGGTGTTTTGGAATTGAAACTGACATTCTAAAGCAAATTTATAATTTGGGACTTCCAAAGGCAGTGCTTAATCACTGGGATTTGTTCAGGGAGGGTGCATTTTTCATTTGGAAAAGAAAAATCATTAAAATACTTTAATTTTGTCCTTTTTGTTTAGTGATGCCTTTGATGTTCAGTATGGTGTAGTCGTCATTCGCCTCAAGGAGGGCCTGGACATTTCTCACCTTCAAGCCCAAGGTATGACTTTGTTCCATCTGGTGAATTTGCTGTTCTAATTTCCTTCTAGAACTGCTTTCTGAAAATATTAAAGCTTAGTAAAAAAAATCAACACAACATCACTGCTGTGGTACAATAAAATTCAGTGAAATTAGTAAGTGTGAACTGTAAGGTAGTAGTAACCCATGATCAGCAGGAGAACTTGGATTTTCTGTGTTTCACATTTTTGTATTTGCAAATTGTATGCAACTGCTTCCAGAAGATCTGCTGCTTTCCTGAAACTAATTAGTGGTGCTGGCAAGTTGGCATCAAATATTTGGGGCCCAAGCCCAGAAATTGTAAAATCACAACAAATACTGCACTGTGCAGGGATGCCATTGAGTTTGCTGTGGGTTGCCAACCCCTACACAGAGTACTTCAGGGACTCTGATTCAAATTTGGAAAGGTTTTCTATGTACAAGACTTGGTTGTGCTTTCTGAGTAGTGTTCTTAAGTGGAATGGTGTAATTTTATTTAAATTCCAAGCCTGTGAGCTTTGGTGCAGCGGCCCTGATTTGATCATGTGTAGTTTGTTCATGGCTTGCTCCATGCAATGCTGCTACCATGAGGAGAAATGACAAAAGGAGGTGCATCCCCCTGAAAAAGGAGGTTCCTTCACTGAAAAAGATGGATGTTTTAGTATTTTGAGAGAGTCAGGGGAGCCTGTCACCATGTGCAGCAGGGCAGAGGAGTGTGAGAAATGGCAAGGAGTGAACCTGCAGTGTGGAAACAACACTGCTGAGAAAACTGGGAATGTAACACCAAGGTGTCAGCAGGATCTTGGTGCCCACTGGGGACTGTGTGAGTTTGCATCAGCTCTGACAGCTGCTCCACAAAAGCCAAACTTGAAAAAAAAGGCTTGACAGTGAGACAGACACACTTGGTGTGTGCTGCGCCTGAGGCTCGTCTTCCTCTTGGAGTTAAAAGCAAAAACAGAAAACATTTCACAGAGTGATTTTTTTATAAAAATCATTTTCCAGTTGTAGTTCCACAGTGTTACCTAGCTCTGTTTCTGGGTGGTGTGGGTAAAATTAGCAACCACAACCTGGGAAAGGAACAGAAAATGACAGCTCTGCTCAGGGGAGGAGCCTCTTTGCACTCTGAAGAAGTTCACAGAATATTTTTGTGTTGGTTTTCCCCCTCCTGCCCTCTTGGCTGTGGTCTAACAGTTGCAGCATCATGTAATTAATATTAAACCGACTCAGAACAGGCACATACCTCTGTTGATGCTATTTGTAACAATTCAGTGGTTTCTAATAGGTATTTTGCTTTCACAAAGATTTGCTGTCATCCCAAGAGAAGTCTCCCTGTGCCAAGGATGTCATAGTAAAAGTGGATTATAGCAAGAAGTCTGAGACAGACACTTCCATAGCTTTTGCTCCATCATCCAGTGAAAGGACTCCCACTCCACGCAAAGGTAACTGCTAGTTAGCAATGAACCTTGAATTCTCACTCTTTCCCTCTCTCATTCCTCCTCAGTTCCTCTCTCTCTTTGCCCAGGGATTATTTAGGGGATTTTTTGGTGTGTGGAATAAGAAGACTTATGCATTTATAGATGTTGATGTCCTAATCTCTTAAGTACTTTGTGCCAGATCTTACCAGTATGTAGAATAAATATTTGTTTCAAGTCCCCTAAATAAACCAGGTGGTAGGCAATGACTTAAAATAGATTTTTTTTTGTAACTGAGTGTGAGAGACAGTCAAAAGTGCTTGAGGATTGTGCTCCACATCTTACAAGTGATGGGAAGGCTGCTAAATTTATGCAGGTTTTTTAATCTCAGGCTAGAATATTATGTGCATATTAACAGATACAAATCATTCAAGATACTTTGATATGACAATAAACAACTTTATTATTTTCTTACAAAGCAAAAGCCTTAATAATTAGGTGGGTAGTGGAGGTATATATAGTTTTTTTGAAGTAGAAATGAATCTTAGAATTTGGTAGACTGCATTTGTGTGCTTTTCTCTGTGCAAAAAAACCCTGCTTCATTTCACGTCTTTACTTTCTATTTTTTTTTAAATTTACATTTGTATTGTGTTCATTAATATCACAAAGGAAATTAACCTTTTTATTTTGTATCTTTAAAAACCTTCCAGAGGAGGATGAGGATGGAAAGACTCCAACACAGCCACTGTTGAATAAAGGCAGGCATTTTCCATCTTTTTGTGTTAAATCATTCTTTCACATTGTTGATTTTAGTTTTCCTTTTGTAATTCATTCTACACCTAAGTACCAGAGGGGAAAATACCAACCATGCAATGTTTATTTCTTTCTTCATACCTGCTTTAGGATGTGCTTCATCCTTAGGGACTAGGCTGTGGAAAAAAAAAGCAAAATTGTGCAAATGCCTAGAACAGGTTGCTACTGAGAAAGGATTGTGCATAAGTGTAGGAATTAAAAAAAAAAAAAAAAAAGCTCTTTGGTGAAGTAACATTTGAAATGTATTCATGACCGTCCTGCTTTCTCAGTTCTGTGTCTCAGGTGTCTGTCTGGGTCCTTGCTTGGTTCAGGAGACAGCATCTGATGGTGCAGTGGAAGTGCCCTCACTTTATTCAGTGTACCTTCCATAGTCATGGTTGTTGCTCTGTTATTTGCAAATAGTTCAATATCCTCAAAACCAAGGCTTAGTACACCTACCCAGTGAGGTGAACATGTTGAAATAATGCAAAGTATTCTTTCAAATCAGCATTTTGAGAAATTATCTGAGCAGTTTTCACTAACTTGTTCTGAGTTAATCAGGTATTTTTGCCTTAACTGCAGTTCATCTGAGCTGTTTTGACATTGTCTTCGTAATTTCAGCAGCTAGGGGCTTTTGTGTTGTAATAATGGACAGAGAGATTATATCTTGAAGCACAAGATGGCAGTTTGGAAGAAGTCCCAGTATGCAATAAAGTAGTATATTAATGTAAATCAGTCACAGATGTGCTCTAAATTTAAAAAATTCCTAATAAAATAAGGACAGAGACAAATGTCAGACTCCTGGCTCTTGCTCAGACTGAGGATTTAATTAAGAGAGAGAGGTCAGGGATTTTTTCCTGCAGTTCAAAAATGGGATCTGTATTATTCTAACTGAAAATGCTATTATTGTCTTGATCTCAGTAAATCAAGTAACTTTGTTATGCAAAACAGTACTTTTTGCAAAAGGGCCCAATATGCATAAATAGCTTTTAATTTTACCACATGCTTAAAGAAATCTGGATTTAAGGAGAGAATTACTTAGGACAAAACATTTACTTATAAAATCAGTTACCTGCGTATTTTTAGGGAAGTTCTGTCATTTGCAAGAGGTAGAGTGTGTGGCCTAAAGCTCTGGAACAAAGTTAATTAAATTGTCCAGGCAGGAGTCTGCATGGAGACCTCACACATCCTTTATTTCTCAGATGCCTGCTAAAAGCTGCTGAAATTGAGTCTCTAGACGCCCCTAAATACAGCCAGTTCAGTTTATATCCAATCCATCAAAATTTGGAGTTGGGTTGGGGGGTGTAAAGGAAAATTTTAATTTAAAAGTAGGTATATCACAAAATGTTAAGAGTTGCATTTGATGATTTTCAAATCGATTAAGCAAAGCACTTCAAAACCAAAATTTCACCATATGTCTTTTCCAGATTCAAAGAGCTCCTCCTCTCCTTTAAATGTGACTGACCAAAGACTTCTTGATGCCAGTTCTCAGTTCCAGAAGAAACAAGGGAAGAGTAATATTGATGTCTGGTGGCTCTTTGATGATGGAGGTAATGCGTTTTATCATTTAAAACCTTTAAATGCTGATTAAAAAATACTGGAGTAATTCTGGATTAGTTGTTAATAGATATCTGTCAATCAGTTCATATAAAATCTGTGTAACAAAATACAGTTTTCTAAATTTGTCTGAAATTCTGTTCAAAACACAGGTTTGACACTGTTGATTCCTTACCTTATCACAACCAAGAAGAAGTGGAAGGACTGCAAGATCAGGGTGTTCATTGGTGGAAAAATAAACAGGATTGATCATGACAGAAGAGCGTAAGTTTGCCTTAAAAATTCCATTTCAAATGCTAGTGCAGCACATTACACATTGGATTATTTCTCTTCCTACTTGGTTTATTTCAGTTGTTCTTTGCTGGAGATGTGATCGTATTCTGTTGCCTTTCTGAAAAGGTTTTGTGTCCCCCAGATTGTTTTTGGATGACTTACCTCAAACTAATTTTTCTGCAGTATTATTGACACTATTTCCAAATATTTTCTGAGATTATCTTCAAGAGAGAGCTCTTCTCTTATTTTAAAGCCATAAAATTATTTGGGTTTTTTTTTTCCAAAGCATGTTGTTGATTTATAATCTTATGCCAAGTCAGTTTGATTTTTGTCCTTGTTGCATTTAAGATGCTTTTTTTTTTTGGTTCTTAAACCAATGGTTTTTATTACCAAACAACTGTCTGTTTAACCTGTGAAATAATTAAAATTATGATCATGTATAAAAGCTTGTTTTTCTGATGCAGGATGGCCACTTTGCTCAGCAAATTTCGGATAGACTTCTCAGATATTATGGTCCTTGGGGATATTAATACTAAGCCAAAGAAAGAGAAGTAAGTCTCAAAACACATCTTGTGTGTTCATTGAATTTGTGATTTCTTTAATTTGGAACACTTCATTCTTTCCTACATATGTTATGCTACAGAAGAGCCTTTGTTAATCAGGGTTTCACAAAAATGTGGGAAATTAATTAACAGTAACTCCCATGTCCAAGAATATAGATATCTTTATTTTTTAAATCTCTGGCCCTTAGATTGTAATAATAAATTCAGAAAAATGAAGTTTTGTAAAAAAAAACAAACCTGAATTGTCTGGAGCAATCTTTTTTAAGAGAGATGTTCACCAAAATTTAAATGATCTGAATCTCATAATGTTTTAGTTTAGTGTAACAAAGCCTGGTCTTGAAATAGCCTGATTTGGGTTTTTCTTTTTTTTTCCTTTTCATTTTTTAACTTGCTTGGACTTTCAGCGTATACAGTAATGATCATACATATGATATTTCTTACTTTCAAGTTCAAAAAAGCATTAATTGTAGATGGCTTTCAGCACAAATTTAGAACAGAATGTGTATGATCTAAAAATACCCTCCTTTGCCATCATCCTCCTTTCCCTTCAGGCCTTCTTGAGTATGCTGAAGTTGTAAAAATATCTTTTATTTGGGCATGCATTTATCTGAAAGTCTTGATACACCATGGAAATTGGGAAGTGTTGTTTTAGAACTTGGCTAAATGCTAAAGTTAATGTGAGTTCTGTTGTACCCTTCTTTGTAGTTTTTTCTTAAGTGTATAGAATACATTGAGCAACTAAAACAAAGGGAAACAAAGTATTTCTGGCACTCTGGTGCTTTTGGATGTGCAGTTTCCAGGAGCCTGCTGCTGTGAAAGGTGTAAACTCTGATGGAGGAGCACCCATCTGTGCATCAGAGCTGAGATCCTGGAATCATGTGGAGTTATTTTTGTTTGTTAGAAGTGATCCATGGATTACTTCTGAAAGCATTTTTCTTTCTGTCTCTGTGGATACATCCCCACAACATATCCAGAATATTCCTAAATGCCATTTAGCTATTAACAACGGCTGGGAACCAAGTGGAGGAAGATTAATTTTCAACAGGTGCTGTGCTGTATAATAATGTTTTTATTATTAGATCTGCTTTTTGCTCAGCCAAAGAATAACAGATCACATTTGTTTTCTTTCTTTGGATTAAGATGAAGTCATTGTACAGTAAAGACCACCAAGGGTAGATATAAAAATGTTTTGTTTGTGATGTGGGCATTTCCTGGAGGAAATGTAGGTTAAAAAGTTGGGTAAGGTGGGTTTCCAGCAGAAATTAATTCCTCCTTGATCTTCAGGAGGTTTTATTCTGAAATTCTTGCTCTAAAGTCCTCATAAATCCAAAGTATTCCTATTCTTACAAGTGCAGCAGGAAGACTAAGTTAGATATCTGTGTTTTTTCGTTTGAATGTGGCTCTTGGACTGTACTGGAAAGAGATAAAAGAAACAAAGCAAAAAGATCAAAGCCAGAATCCAAACAGCAATGGCATGAGACCTGATAGCTGATTTTTACTGGAACATGTAAATTCCTCCTCCTTCAAAGTTAGTTCTGAAGAATGTGCTCCTAGATATTGTCCCTTATATAAGGATGGTACTGTTGAGCTTTTAAAATTAGAGGTGAATTTCTGAACTGAGTAAACCTTTTAATTGTATGGGGAATTGTTTGCTGAATCACAACATCTGCGCGTGCAAAAAGCTGATTGGATGTTCTAACTGCAACAGGCAGGGGAAGAGAACTTCAGATCATCTTTCCATTGCAATAAAACTTAATTTCTGACACTGTGAAAGTAATTTTTGATGTGAAGACTCCTATCTGCTCTAATTTTTGCTCATTTGATCCTTCCAGTATTGCAGCTTTTGAGGAAATGATAGAGCCCTTCCGACTTCATGAGGATGATAAAGAACAAGAAGTTGCAGATAAAATGAAGGAGGATGAACCATGGAGGATAACAGATAATGAGCTTGAGCTTTACAAAACAAAGGTTCTGGCTTTTTTAGAATGTTACATCAGTTAAAACTTCCTTCTACTTCATTTGTGGTTGTGATAACAATGAGTTAATTCCTGTTATTCTCTCTCTTACATAGCAGTTTTTTTATGAATAGCAAATAAAAAGTAGCACCTGAAAACCATGGCTCACAAAAGCAGAAAGGTTCTGTATTTGAGTATGAGCAGGGCCAGACTGCTCTCCTACAGTATTTCAGCATTTAGTTCAGAATAATTTCATCTATAGCCAGATGTTTGTAATTTTTTTATTTTAATCAAGCTAATAATTATTATTTTTAAAAAAACACTGCTAAAACCAAGCAACGCTTTGTGGTGCAGAGGAGCAGTTGAAGGTTTGACATCTTTCCCAAGCTATTGTGCAGCACAGAGACACAAAATATTTCTTCTCAGGCATTTCTTTGCATGAGAAAATAAATAGCATCCTGTAATAGGGTAGCACTTGGCTGACTTGCACATTCTGAGCTTGCTGCTTGCTTTTTTCCCAACCTTACAACCATAGGTTTTTTGATAATGAGGAGTTTCCACACTGAGATTGGAAGTATCTGCTTTTTATTTCATTCCAGTTGGTGATAGTGTTTTCCCTTTCTTTATTTTTTTAAAGAATTTTTTGTAGTTTTTAAACAAAAGCTGTTCCTAACAAGTTTGATTTTATTTACAGACTTACCGACAGATCAGGTTAAACGAGTTGCTGAAAGAACATTCAAGTACAGCTAACATAATTGTCATGTAAGTAAATTATTTTAACTTGTGGTGCTACCTGAATTGATATGGAGCTGTAATTCAAAATAGAAATACAGATCAGGAACAGGTCTTTGCCTTGGCATGTTCAAGATTGCAGTCCTGACTGTATTTATTTATTTATTAGAAGTATGGAGCCACCATTCTGCTGAAGAAAAAGGTGCCTTTTTATTGTTGATCATCCAGCTTTAGTTGATCACCTCCACATTTGGGGTGCAGCTCAGGATTCTCACATTCTTTCTAATCCTGTGTGCAGTTACTCCCCTCTTTCTCAAGTGCTTCCTTTGATTTTCTTTTCTGGAGGATCTCTCTAGATAAAATTAAGTCATTATCTTGCTTACAGATTTTTGGGGGATTACTTTGGGTGTGAACAAGCAAGAGGCAGATTTTTTTGTAGGTTGTAGATTTCTTACTGCCATATTTTAAAATGCTGAGGATAAGTAAAATGTCCTCAGCTTAGGAGGGTTCTGCATGAAGCTGCCTGAATATTAAATGGTGTTAACAGGCCAGAAGTGAGGGGAAAATAGATGTAAGTGCCTATGATGTTTCAGATACAAACTTTCATTAATTCTAAGGAGGGTAAAAATTAAAATTAAAAATATTAGGAAATTTGAGTTAACATTTAGATTTTGGTAGAATCATCTGTCATATTTATTACAGTCTGACTTGTAGCTGGCCGGGTGTTTCTGCTCAGTGAAAGTTGTTTCCCTTGTGCCTTGCAGGAGCTTGCCAGTGGCACGGAAAGGGGCAGTTTCCAGTGCACTGTACATGGCCTGGCTGGAAGTCCTCTCTAAAGATCTGCCACCAATCCTGCTGGTTCGTGGGAATCATCAGAGTGTCCTCACCTTCTACTCCTAAGAGTGCTGCCCGTGGCACAGCTGTGATGGAATGGTACTGCAGTGCCCAGGGGAGAGTGACTGCCGTGGTCTACAGCTCATTAACATCACAAAGGCAAAAAGTGACTCTTCTTTCACTATTTCACTGACTTGAAAGCACACAAGGAAAGTCACTGTATTTCTAAAAGTTGTGACATCTTCAGTTTTATTCTATATTTTCTGTAATTTAATCTTGCTTAATGGGGGAGGATTCCTTGTTAGACTGAAGAACAAGACGAGCTTTTTGTTTGCTATTTGAATAGCAGCAATAAAATGTTGTATTTTTGATCAATGAAAGGATTATAGATTTATAAAAGCCTTTTAGCCTTGAGGTGCCTTCTGAAATTAACCAAATCTCACCCATACATCCTATTTTGTAAATTTATATAGAATGTCAAAATCTGCCTTCGACTAAGAGTTTCGATCAGACTTCCTTTAGTTTTTAGTCTATTCCATATTACAATAAAAATGAATGCTGCTTTTCAGTCTTCCATTGAGCTATTAGTTCTTAGTACTGTATGTTTTCTATCGTCAGAAAGTTTTTTTTGGTTTTTTGGTTTTTTGTTTTGTTTTTTTAATTATTGCATCTGTTAGATTTAAAGGTGAGAATTGGGGCAGGTCAATTGAACTAAAGCGAATCCTTGATGTTACTGCCACTAAGTTTTGTAACAGTTAAAATAAAACTAATTCTGCTTGTAGAGAGGGTCCTTTTTCTCAAATTTGACAATGTGTGCTCCTTTGGCAGTAGTCTGAGACAGACAGCTGATTTTATCTACCTTGGCAGAGGGCAGTATCCTCTTAGTCTTAGCTCTGCTGTGAAATCAAGCTCATCTTGCTGGCTGAGGCTTCCTACCTTAACACAAATTGGAAGAAAATAAAAGACCTGTCCTAGTTCTTGGCCTCTTATGTTTTAGTGTCACTTTCAACTTATTTTTGAAACAAAACTCGACTTAAGGCTTGAATGGGGATAATATAAGCAATGTGATGCTATCTAACAGAAAACAGTAAACACTATGTGGAATTGTGCTATCCAGTATGAAATGTAAAAGCTGCAGTTCTCTCGCATTTTTCAACAAATGGTTAAACGGACCACTAAGTTCTTAGGGGAGATGTTTTTAGGTCAATTCATTCAGTTGTCAGAAAATTAATTAAAGTCTTATTAAATAATACTCAGGTTTTATCGTCTAGCAATTTTGATCTATTCCATACATCCTACTTTATACATTTTCTATGTTCAATAAAGAAACTGCCAGTCTTGTGTGCCCTTTCATTGTATATTTTGGAACTTTCATAATTTAGTCTACTGCAAACACCTGCAAAAGAAATTTCACTTGAGCCTTTGTATAAAGGTTAGTAATGTGAACTGTTTTTTAAATTCCTGATATTTTTTTGGATAGAAAGGATTGCCTAAAAACATTTCACAAGCTTTTGATAATAGCATTGGACATGCTACTGGATCAGTTTACCAGTGGGTGAGTGACTTTCATTTAAGGATGCACAGAAAAGGTTTTTTGGTTGGTTTGGTTTTTTTTTTTTTTTTTTTTTTTTTTTGTTATTCATTTGTTTGGTTTGAGGTTTTTTTTGGTTTTTGTTTTTGCTAAATACAGGATCAAATTGAAATGTAACTGTTCCTTTTGAAGGACAAAGTATAATCATTGCGTGGCAAGGTAGAGCTTCAACTTCTTGTGATTAAAGATAAAAATACACTGTGCAGTGTACACTGTTGTCAAGTTCTTGGTAAACTGCTAAAAATCCTTCTTTTTTTTTCCTCTTTTTAAATTTTTTTTTTAATTTTTGCCGTTTCTGTCAATTGGATTTGAGACTATGGAATCATTTCACTTTCTCAAAACTTCTAAAGAAAAACAAACATGCATGTCTCGCTGCTAAGTGTGAGATAACTGATGCCAGCATGAACCCAGCTTGTTATGATAAAACATTGTAAGACAAGACAGACAGTGTGGGGTCAGAGTGATGTTTCCTTCCAGGTGAGGGGATGTGGATCAAACTTACCAACATAAATATCACAGGTTTTACAGTGTTTTGTAGGGGATAAGGTCACATTGTGCATATGGAATCATTGCCACGTTTCTCCTTGTTTTGTGGGTAACATTCTTTTGAGCAGATGGACAGTATGGCATGGACTTAGTGCTGCTATCTTAAAAAAAATTACAAAAACAAAACGTGCACAGGTACACTTATTTAAAAAGGTTTATTTGCCCATTCAGGAAACCATTGCTTGTGATCTGTAAACACAACACAGAAACCAAATGAAGTGTGTGTATACATGCATATATGTGTATAAAATTATATAAAGTATATCTAAATATGCATTATGGGGATAGTTAAGGTCATGTCTGTGAAACACCATAGGATGCTTTTTCACATGCACTCTCAGGAGTCCACTAATGCTATGAATGAGGGCAAGTTCCAAGACTATTTGCTCACCTTAATTTGAACAGTTAATGGTAATTGTCTGCAACAGATGTCAGTTAGTGGCAGTCACTCCAACTCCTGCTTTGATTTTGAAGCCAAATTTTACTTACGTTCCAATCATCATTAATTAAGTGGAAAATTAAATCACTTACACATGGCAATTCATACCTTCTTATAGATTAGGTTCCTTCGTATGGGTTTAGAAAGACAATAATAGCTGGTGAAAATCAATTATTTATTTGTTCACTTGTATTTAGGTTTCCTTTTACATACGTTCTTTTTATATGCTTTTTTTCTGACATTACATATTTAAAAAAAAACAACTAAAAATAATTTAAAAGATCTGAGTGTTAGTGGGTTGTGGCCCACTTGGTTTGAGGATGTAAGATTTGACACTGTACTGTAACTGTCCCACACAAATGCTTTTCTAATGTTTTAACGTAATTATTGCAGTTAATACTTTGTACCAGGGGGATGTCACTGCAATAAAAGAAGTGAATTCAATACAACTCTCTTGTCTAACAAAGCTTTTTTTTTTTCTTTTTTTTTAATGGGATGGGAATAATGTTCATAGTTCAACAGGTTAATGCTGAATTTGGTTCCTGACATGAATATGATTATTGCATCCATCTAAAAATTACTTTTGTAGTGGAATTTGCACAGGACCAGTGGAGCTGAAAGCAGCTCATGTGTCTGGTATAAGACCAAAACCATGTTGTTTTTTGGGGAGGAATGTTTGCCTCTCAAAGGTCTAGAAACAGTAGTTGTTGTATAAGAAATTAACCATGTAAAATTGTAAAACCTTGTAAAATTTGCCATGGCTCGCCAGACAGCACAGACCCGTCCTCAGCCCCTGGTGTGTCTCAGCTGCAGTGGTGGTATCTGAAAATCTGCTCCAATTGATTTTGTCCCTCAATACACACAAGGACTCTCTTAACTCCTCTTTCTCCCATTAAAATAGAAGTCCACTGGGACATGGAATGTGTTGGGATAAGAACTTCTCAGACTGTTGCAAAGTTGCTTTGTAAGCAACTTTGTTGGTCCCTAACTTCAGTACACTCCACTACGAAGTACTGAAAATTTGAAGTTTAAAAGCATGAAGAAGGGGTGAGTTCTTACAGAACACTGAAAAAATTCATAGTCTCATCAGTTTTGGTATTTGATCCCTGCTACAGTCAGAGCTCTTCTGCATATCCATTGTCAGTCATGTTTAAACCTCAGGAGTGAGGTTTGGAGGTCACTGGGCAGGGAAAGCTTGTTAAAAATTCCCTGCCAGCTCCCATGGCATTGGCTCCACCCTGGTTTATTCTGTGAAGAGGTGGAGAAGGTTTGTAGCAGCTTTGTCCTACATCCTTCTGTTTGCTTGGAGCAGCGTGAAGAGGTGGATCTAGTGATGACATTGCCTTGTGGTGAATTCATACCTCAGTGACCTCGAGCATGCGTTTGAACGTAAAAAATGAGGATTTGGTCAAGGTCAACCGCATCATTTTGCGGAAGAGTGAAGGCTCACACTGCAGAGAATGAGTGCTGTGATTTTGTGTTAAAACAGGGAAGCAGCACACCCCTCACCCTGGTGCTTGTTCTTCACCAGCCTCATTAACAATTCTCACACAAACCCCTGTAAATCCCAGAACCTGGTTTGTGTTCAGCTGGGGTGGGAGCCGCACCTCAGGCCAGCGCAGCCACACGGGCAGCGAGTGGAGCGCCTCAAATCCTTGCTGCTGTTCTGCCTTTCTGCCTTGTTAACTGGAAAGCAGAGCAACTTTCCAGAGTTAACTCTGACTTAAAGTTGATGGAGGCTGCTCCCTGTGGTTTTAGGACAGGAGAGCTGATCCAAAGATTTGAGGGAAGGAGAAAATTGTGAAGCACCAGCAGGGAAGATGCTTAATTCTCCAAACAGAGAGGATGTTTCATTCTCCAAACAGCCCCAGGGAAGATGTTTTTCTTGCAGTACAGGAGGCTTCCTACACCCAGAGGAGCGTCTGGTGCTGACGGACTGTGCTCCATCCTTGGGGCTCCTCTGGACTCACTGGCAGCTGCACCAACAGAAGTCACCAAGGGAGCCTGTGCTGGCTCTTTTACCCCCGTCCTTACTGATCTGAGAGCAGAAGGAACCTCAGAGCAATTCCTTTGTCTGTCCTGTGATCTGCCTGCTGTCTCTTCCAGAAAACACTGGCTTTCCATCCCCAGGAACCCTGTCTGCACCCTGCCTGCACAGCTGGCTTTAACTGCACCTCACAACAAAACAGGGAGCAGGGGAAAGGGAATCCCTGAGGATTTAAACTGTCAGGCTGTGTTAAATTAAACTTTTCAACATTCCTTCCCCTAAAGATCTCTCAGCAGTGAGCAATCTACAGAGGGAAAACAGCGAAGGCCTGCAGGGAAATGTCGGCCTGCTCTGCCTTGCTGACAGTGATGTAAAAATAAAAGTAAAGCAGCCTGTCCTGTGCCCTCACAGCCCTCTCACCCCCACTGACAGCAATTAAAGGCAGTAGCCCCTGGCTCTGGGAGATTTTCCTCACAATCCTGCTCCCTGGCATCTGTGGAAACCTCACCCTGCTGAGCTGCAGCCAAAGAAAATTCCAGCATGAGGCTCCATGGCCAGGTGCATCCCCTGGCAGCCCCTGAGATCCGTGCACAGTGATAGTAAAACTCCTGCTATTAGAACATCATTTTTAGTGAGAGAAATCCTAGTCCTGTACCGTTTCTAGGAGTTTCAACTAAAATCCTATCACCAGGTGGCACCACTGCCTTTCAGCATTTCATGGAAAGCCTGAAGCTGCTCTGTCAAACGCAGTCTTCCTGCCCTGTTCCATTGGGTTCATTCCTTAAACAACTTAGTACTTTGTGTGGGAATCCACAAAATCAGAGGGTTTTGGGAAAGCTGCAAAAGGCAGGCCCCAGAGGCAGTAGAACTGTGATTGGAGCTAAGCAGCAGCCATGAGATAGGTCAGCAGAAAAATTATTTAAAAAGTACAATAGCAAGGACAAATAGAACAATGGTCTGTGTATTAACACTTGTCTAGGATAGCTCTCTAAGCTGCAGGAAAGTTTATCTAGCAAGGTATTAGGAAGTTCTAAGCTTAATAATGGAGCTCTGTGTGTTGTGTTTGAAGGCTCACAAGCAGGTATTGTATTTGAAGTAAGCAAGCATTGTTTAACCAAAGGTACCTGTGCTTATAGTGGTTGGATAGAACTACTGTCAATGTGCTTTTGCTTTGTGTGATTGGTCAAAAAACTTTTAAAGTAAGTTGTAACATTAAGTTCTGGGTCTGCTGTCTGGGATGTGAGCTGCTGACATCTTCCCATTGTCATAACCATGTAATGAGACTAATGCTGGAAAATAAAACAGCTCAAGGCACGTTCCACAGCAGCCCCATCCCGTTTGTGATTTGTACAGAGCCCCTGGTCAGTGATACTTTGAATTAACAACAAATATCGGCATAATAACATTGTTTTCTGTATTTTTTTTAATAATTTTGACTCAATTGATGAAGAGTTTAATATTAATTCTGCCAGGCCCTGTTGGGAAAAATACTGTGGTTTTGCTCCTGAGAGATGCAGGTACCTTCGAGCAGAAGCTGCCTGATGAGCTCAAACAGCCTTTTTACCAACCTTGCTTTCCTCAGTGGCTCTTTCCAGCTGTGCTCACCTTAAGAGAGCAGAAGGAGAAATGCTGCAGGCAGAGAGAGAAGAGATGCTAGAACACACTGGCACTTCCCATCTTGGTTTCAGAGTGATCCATGACATTCCAATAGGGCTTTTTACTTCATTAGTAACAAATGACAACTGTCTGCCACTTCCAACTACTAAAAAAACCCCCAAAACCAAAAACCTGGACAAAAGAAAATGCTTTGTGTCACCCTGAAATATTCAGGTACCACTGGCTGCTTAAAGTACTGAAGGAAAGTGAATTGTGTAGCATAAGACACATTTTCAAGTCAACTTGAAAATAACTTTATCACCCTGTTGAACAGTTTTACAGCTACTAAATCTTGGAACATCTCTGCAATTAAATTTGTCTATGCAAAGCAGATGGTAACATAGAGTCAGTCACGAGCAAAGTATTTCCACAGGCTCTGGCTGAAAATCAAAGAGCTGGGATTAGCCTTGAAATATCCTCCCTGTGAGGTTACTCATTTTTTCAGACCAAGCTGTCTGCCTGGATGGTTTAACCACAGCATTGCAAATTACAGGGGACTCTTGAACAATTCCACTGCACTGCTGTTACCAATTGCACAAAACAACATTTACAGTAGTATTAAATATAATTGCACATCAAGTAAGGGGTGGGACACCTGTGCAAAAAAATTATTTTGTAAACCCCGGGGGGCGATTTAATGCAGCTCCTCCCTCATGGGTAGCATGCTGAAGAAAAATTGAATCAAAACCCCTTGATAAGGTGCAAAAATGCCATCACAAAAGTCAGGCTTGTAGTTTAAGCACCTGGAAACCGTGGCAGGCCAAAGCACAGGGCCTGCCAAGAGGAGCAGACAGCAGAGTCAAGCAAGGACAGCTATTTGCAGAATTAACAGGTGAAATCAAGGCTAACCACACACTGGTGTGGGCTTCCACGTGGGGTTTTGGCTAACCTCATGCAGATTTCATTTTATTGAACGTTATTAAGAGTTTTTGTTCTCATTAAAATCTTCCTGTACCCTTCCAGCATTAATAGTAGTAACTCATGGCAGGATTTATGAGGAAAAAGTTCAGCCTTTGGCAAATGCATGACAAACCTTACTGAGCACTCTTTATTCATGATATTTTTATTTTCATTGTATTGCAGGGCTCGGGGGTAGCTTTCATGTTCTTGCCATGTTTGTATGGATCTAGAAAAGTGAGGTTTGATCCTCAGCTGAGACTTGGAAGAGCAAGGTTACGATTCCCTCTCCAGCCAGAACACAGATCTCACTTTTTCCATCCTGTTGGCCAACCCTCAAACCCACCAGTCATTCCAGAAAACCCATCCTGCCCGGGACACAAAACATTCCAGCATTAATTTGTGGGTTTGGAGCCTGTCTTTGCAAATGCACCCGTGTGCCATCACTCCAAATGCATCGCAGGCAAGAAGTTTTCACTTTTCCCAGGATTAAACAAGGGTAGTAATAAAACCAATCTTCTCCTGCTGTAGCTTTGGCTGGATGTAGTCAGTCTCCAAATAAAGGGCAGTGAGCTCTGAGCTGGTAGTTTTGTCATTGTTCTGATAGTAATTAACCATATTCTATGGCAGATTTTACGCCAGGAAACAACTTAGTGGTAGATTTGGAATTCCTTTCATCCTAAAGGATAATTTTTTTTTTTACTTTGGGTGGGTTTTTTTTTGTTTTGTTTTGTTTTTTTTTTAAGTTTGTTTGGTTTTTGTTTATTTTGTTTTGCTGTAAATAATAATACTTTCTCTTTCTTTTAAAGGGAAACACCTAACTTTTTTTTTTTGTCATTTCTTTAAAATAACGCTTTAAAATTACTCTTTGTAATCTACTTTAAACATTCCTGTGGGATAATTAATAGTTTCTGATAAAGAAAAAAAATCAAATACATAAACCAGCTTGTTCCTTCAGTCCCTGAGCATAAGGGAAGATAATTCCCAAATCTAAACAAAAGCAGGCAAAGGTGTGTGTGGTTTCACTGGCTTCACTGCAATATATGTGCAGTCCTTTGGAACTGGCCTGTGGTGTGTGCAGCTTGAAGGAATAACAATGTTCCCCCTAAGATCTCAGATTTTCATGATGGTTTCAGTAAAAGGCTGCTCAGGTTGCATTGTCTGACAGGTTTTGGAAATTGGTGCTGTTTGTCCCCCAGGTGAGCCCCTTTCAGCAGTTTTTGGGGGATAGGCTGCAGTTTTCTAGGAGGCTGCTTGTTGGCTTGTTTTAAGAAACAGAAATATTTCTTTCGCTTAAGAGATGTAGGAGAAATTTGTCCACTCTCCCACTTGTGGGAGCACACACATTTCAGGTGTGTCCTGGGGCACTCGAATCCTCCTGTCAGAACAGAAAGGAATGGAATAGGAATAGAACAGGAACAGTCACCTGCAGAACTGCTGGAGAGATCTCAGGTCTCAGCTTGGGAGCTGAGAGTCATGGAAATTGATGTATCTACCATGAGAGTAGCTGTGAGAGGATCTGGTGGAGTGAACTGGCAAAGATGAATCCCTGAGAACGAGATCCTGTGGTTCTGAGCTTTGCTTTGGAGAGCACATCAAAAGTGCTGTAAGGAAATAACACATCAGGACAAGGAGGGTGCACAAATGCCTCCCCTGCATACTTAATTGTATTTTTTTTAAGCACTTTGTACTATGGAAGGGCTTAAAGTGTTTTGCCTTTTTTTCCTCACTGTTTTTTTTTTTTTTCTCTTTCTTTCAATATAAACCATTTAGTTATGGAATGCTTGATATTTGATCACTGAAAATCTGGGGTTTTGACAGCTTGTGTGGGCCATATTCTAGATTCTGCTTCCTCTTATTTTTAACAAATCGTGGTTTTTGTCTGTGTCAGTTTATCATATTTGTTCTTGGTTGCCTCCATAACCAGTTTCTTTGGTGCAGACTGCATTCTACACCTAAATGCACAGTTCTCTGTATGCTACTGCATGGCTGGAAGTGAAAAATTAGGAAAATAAGTAGGTTTTTTTCAGTAATTAAGTAGCAACACTAAACAAAAGCAAATCTAAGGAGCTTTCTTAGGAAGGTGGTGGTTATTTCACAAGTAAAGGTATTTATATGATACATAAATACTTTCAGTATTTAGTCTGGAGACAAAGAACTTGACAATTAAGAGTGATTTTTTCTCATGTATAGAAAAAAATTCTATTTTATTCATCTTGGAAAGTGTTGTCTGAACAATGGAGAAGGCAGATCTGGCACTGTGGCTGTAACATTTTTAATGTTCTGTGGATAAATAGGCATGACCTCCTTTTCTGTCTGTGCTCATCTTGGAACTCCAGAAACATTTAAAAAAACCACTGCTTTCCACAAAGGACAGGTTTGTTGTTTGTGGTTTTGTTTGTTTTTATTGAGCATGCCAAGTTATATCCATATTTTTATGCCCTTTTCATGCTATCACTTGCTGGGTTTTTCCTGCTCTTGTCAGCACCAGTGTTTTCGTGGGTGTTGAATGTAACTTTAAGGAAACAAAATCTTTTCATGCCTTTGGTTTTTTTTGGGTTTTTTTTTTTTTTTTTTTTTTTTTTTTTTTTTTGTTTTTTGTTTTTGCTGGTGCTCCATTCAAGGTTTGGTTGCTGCGGTTTGTTTTCCTCGGGCCCTTCCTCTGGGCTGTGCATGTCCTGAGGAAGGGCAGCTCAGTTTTTTCCTCTCACTGGAGGAGGCTGGGGAACACAGAGGAGCAGCCGGAATTCCAAACACAAACCCAGGAGCCAGCTCAGGCCGTTTAATCACGTTCTGCTCAGTGCTGCTTCCACCAAGCGTGGCTCCTTCCCATGGGAAAGGAGGTTTGGGCTAAGGAAGTGCTGGGTGCAACTCAGTTCATCCATCAGGGAAAAAAACATCTGTGATTGGCTCCATATTCCACAAACTCTCATATTTTGAAGTGTGTGTGTGTCTTCATAAAATTTACATCTGTGTTGTCAGCAGCTGAGAAGTTGCTTGTAACAATAAAATTTATTTCAGAATAAATCTTCTGCTTCCATCTTGGCTTCGGAACTTGGGTTCCCCGACAGCTGCTGTTTAGCCAAAAAAATAGCTGTTTTGGGACTGTGGATGGAGCACTTAGAAATAGCATTTCTTTGCATCATGTGATAGGAGAGAAGAGGAATTTCAATCATTTGTTTAATTAATGGCATGTCTGGTACACTTGGTATTTTCCATGGGGTGGTATTAATAGATGAGCTACAGCAGGAGCCATCCCCGTGGATCTCAGCTCTAATTCAAGAGCAGCTATTTGAGACCATCACCCTGTGCAAAAATAGTACACAATGTGGGGATTTCACTAAGTTTTAGGCACGCTGAAATTAAAAAAAAAGCCTGAATGTTGTGCCTAAGGATTCAATGAATGATTCAGGAAAGGGTTTTTATACAAATTTCAGAGGCCTGTGGAGAAACACTCTGCACTTTCAGAGGTGTGGGTGCTGCTGGCAGAGCTGTCTGGTGATCAATTTTACTGATCAAGCTGAGGGACAGGGAGCTGAGGTATCTCAGCAGTGAGTTTGGCCTTAAAAATACTGTAATTAGGTTTTTTTTGTTTTCATTTATCTGATCTAAGCTCTGTGAGACACTTGATAGATTTAACAACAGGCACTTCAAGCTCAATCTCCATTCTTAACTACGGGTTTTCAGTCTCCCAGCTGTGTGTTTGAAACAATGCCATGAAAAGAAGGCATCCAGCCAAGCACTGGCTGTCATTTCACAGTACAAAATGTAAAATTGTGACACAGAAATTGTTGAGCTAGTGTTTGGATAATTTATGAGTAATTTAGACGAGGGAGAAAAAGGAACTGTGTGATTATCAAATGGTGTGGGATTGCAGACTTCATTCTAGAGCTGAGGATTGTGATTATCCCTAAAACTAGGGCCTGGGAATGAGGGCAACTTGGATTCAATAGTAGGAGACATTCCAATCTTAGTTGTAAGAAATTAAGAATAAAATATGAAGCTTATACAAGTTTAAAAGCCCATTTGGAAGAGGGAGGAATTGCTGGATTTTGCCAGTTTGTCTCAGAATTACCAGATCTGACTGCTTTTTGACGTTGCTTCTCTCTGGCTGTGCATACACCCAGGTAAAAATATGTGCACAAAATTTTGATCTCAGCTTCCCACCCAATTACAGCACACCAGACGTGTGTTGTATTTTTACCACACAACTTTTCCTCGTTGATGTTAAATGTTTACACCTGACTCAGACCCATTTGTGCCTGCCAGTGCCGTGTGGGAGCAGTTCTTCTCAAATGTCATCCTCACATGCTAAAAACTGCTTTTATTTCTGATCTTTAAGAATTTGTGGTTTTCAGAAATGGGATGTGATTTGGGGAAAACAGCTCCATTACCTTTTAACCTAGTGGGTGAACTACTTGGCAGGGTTTCTATTGAACTGGTAAGTTTTTAGTCGGTTCCTTTCAGCCTTCTGCTGGATGATTTTTCTGGAGCAGACAGAGCAATGGTGAAATTTGTGCCTTTGGGTGTTATGGTTGCTCTGTATGTTGACTTTTACCTTAAAGCTAATGTTTTTTCCAAAAAACTGGATGTTAATCTGAATGCTAGGTCAGATGGTTGTTTGATATTCCCCCTCCCCATCCCGTGTGGGGCTGTCTCCACATGAAGAACAGCAAGGCCTGGAAATAGGAAAATTATTTTACAGAATGCCAAGAGGCCTTTGTATTTCCCTCACTTAGGTACATAAAGAATTCTTTTTGCTAAATAATTAAACTGGGGGTCAAGTCCTGTTGTCTTGAATGCATATTTATTCTTTGGATTCACAATCACAAGCTCATTTTCAGCTGTTAGTTTGGTGATCTGGCCTAAAATCCCAAGTATTCCCAGAATTCAGGTGTAGTGGTGACAGTAATTCCCCATTTCTCATCATTGCAGAGAAGAGGGAGTGTTTGTCCAGCCATGTGCATATTTGTGTTGTTTTGGTTGTGAATGTTGTTTTTTTTCCTTAGTAATCTTGCCCAGGGGCAAATCTCAGTGGCAGCTGACAGGGGTTTTTGAGTCTACATTGTTCAGGAAATGCAAGAGGCTGAAGCAGAGAAATACCAAATATTTCTATAAGTACATGAGCAATACAGAAGTACCAGAATTGGACAAAAATGCAGAAAAGCGTTGCATATTTACTTTAAGTAAAAACATTGCTTGTCACAGGATTTTAAAATTTACCAAAAAACTCCTGCTTGTGTAACAAGTGCTTTTTGAGGCAGCAAAGGGATGGCACACCAGGAGCAGCTCCTGCTGGAATTCTCTGTGTCTGGAGGTCTGCTTTTGGAGTGGAAATGGAAATGCTGTTACTTTCCTAACTAATTTTTAATTAGTTGCTTTAATTAATTGTAAGCAGAGACCACTTTTAGCCAGCACTAGTCAGGTTTCTTCACAGACTCTTATTGTTACTTCAATCATTAAATCACTGACTAACCCTGAAGATACTCAGTAAACAAAACCAAATGGTGTTGAAGATTGGACGTCTGGGATTCTAAATTCATGGCGCTTCAAGGATGTTGGAGTAACCAGAAGATACAGAGGAGATGAAGCCTGAAAAGCTGGTGACTC
Source organism: Camarhynchus parvulus (assembly GCF_901933205.1). Lineage (NCBI taxonomy): Eukaryota > Metazoa > Chordata > Aves > Passeriformes > Thraupidae > Camarhynchus > Camarhynchus parvulus. The sequence continues at coordinate 4,826,436 of NC_044601.1, forward strand.
CCTGTCTGAGAAAAAATGACAAAAGGACTAAAAGTGTGGGCCAAATGAGCATGAAGAGTGAAAAATCAATAACCAGAGAAAAGAGCACTGATTAATGAAGAGAATTATGTCATTTGGAACCAACAATAATTTCAGTGTTTGCAAGAAATGGATAAATGACTGGAAAAGCTTTGCATCAGGCCTCAGTGTGGAGGCTGAAAATCTGACAACCACACTCACAAACCCTGGCCAAGAATAAAGCCAGGCCTGACTTGCTAACACAAAAAAGACAGTGTTAGAGAGGGTCGTATTTTCCCTGACATTTTCATAGGTTTTGGGCAACCACCTCATTTTTGACAAGCCCAGGCAGGGAGGAGGCCTTGGGAGGGTTTAGCTGGTGCTAAAACCATGGCCAAACACAGAGGTGAGACCTCTCTGTGACCACCCATGCCGAGATGGGGCTGGCTTCTTGGAACGTGTGAGAAACCACCTCCTCCACCAGTTCTGCAATTCTGTGGGAGCAAAGAACTCATTTCCTATCTCTGCCACAGGAATCTGGTGTCAAACCTATGAACAGCCACAACAGGGGCCGAGGATTTTCTCACGGGTATGACATGTTGTCCTTCCCTCTCAGGTTTTCATTCCCTCCTGTTGTGGTGTTGTCACCCCAGGATGAGGTGAGAGATGAGGATTTGACTCCAAGTTCTCAGAGGGCTGATTTATTATTTTATAGTATTATATTATATTAAAAGAAATGATATACTAAAACTATACTAAAGAAAGAGAAAGGAGACATCAGAAGGCTAGACAAAAATGAATAATAAAAACTCGTGACTGACCAGAGTCCCAACACAGCTGGACTGGGATTGGTCATTAATTAAAAACAATTCACATGCTGGGTAAACAATTCTCCAAATCACATTCCAGAGAAGCAAAACAGGGAGAAGCTGAAGCAGGAGGAAAAATCCTGGCAAAGGGATTTTTCATAAAGTATCACCTCCTGCTTTATGAAGTGTGAGTATCCACCTCCTCAAAGTGGAGTTCATAAACCCAGCCCTCTTCCTGGATTTAAGGCGTGGCTGTTCTGCAGCTTCAGTTTAGTTTAGGTGTGTAATCCTAATTTATTACACGTGGCAAGAATTAAGAAGCACAGTCAGGGCAGTGAGATTTTTGCTGTATTGAGTTTTGCAGTGCACTGCCCCTCCCGGGTTCTTCCCCAGGTTTAGCACAAGGACCCTTCAGCTGCCATCTGCAGCCTTCTGTCCCAGGTGTGACTGCCAATCCCAAGGCAGCACAGTAATTAAATCCCATATAAGAATCCCTCAGCCCTTTCTAGAATGCCTTAGCTATGCCAACAGTCCGTGATTGTATGGGCCTAATAGAGCCTTTTATACAACTGAGGGATTAAAGATGGCAAAGCACACATATTTATGTGAGTAATATAATTTGCTTTTAATTTATGATGGTAATTAGACTAAAAGATGTTAATAAAACCTGTGTCTGTACTGCAAAGTAGGGACAATTATAATTAAAGTCCCTGCTGCCTAGGCCAAATTTAGATCTTACAAGTAGTAACTAAAATCCTGGTTTCAGTTGCCACAGGATACTGCAGGATCTCTTAAATAGCAAGATTTTCATTTTACTTTTAAAGAAAAGATGTGGGGGCTCTGTAGCTTCCTGTGACACCATGGCTGTGCATGTGCAGTCAGCTTTCTCATAAAAAGAAACTGTAAGAAGGTAGAATTTTGACAAGTGGGTATAGAAATATATGCTGTGACAGGCTGGATGGCAAAGAGGTTTTGGTCTTCTTCCTTGGGATTATTTTTTTCTTTTAGTTCTAGTTATTTTTTCATCTGGATTTGAAGCTGGGAGTGACATTTCTGGGATTGTGCATAACTACCTTGTGGAATTTACCAATTCTGGTGGTAATGCTGCCTTTCTAGAAAAGAGATAACACTTTTTTTGTACCTTGTACTTACTGTATGATTACTTAATGCAGGTGAAACCATCTGATGAGTTTTTTGTTTTTTTTTTAAAGCTACAAAAATGTAACAAGTGTGCACAGCACATGTAGCAAGAAAATCCTCCAGAATTTGTAGCCTCAGAGAAGTCACGGGTGAGTGTTGCTGTTACCTTCTCTCCTGAGAGTCTGACAACAAAGGACAAAATTCTCTGCTGTGTGCAGTCTGATGGCTTTTCCTGCAGGGTTTCCTGGAAAACTCCCATTTTGGAGCAAGAGAAGCCTTTTTCTAAACCACCTATTGCAGTTGTTAAGCCTTTAAGTCAGTGCTGTATGTATTTATCAGACCCCTAGAGGTCTCTTTATTTCTGCAATGTCAGTTATTTTACCCAGAAGCAGCTCTGAATCCTTTGAAACTTGCACAACCATATCTGCAAGCAATGTCAAATAAATGTGGTTCCAGACCCCAGTATTGGCTATTGCTTTAAATCAATCACCAGTTTGACTCTGAATGGAAAAAAGAACAACTAAAAAAAATCCAAAATAAGCTTTATTGCAAGAAAAGTGTTGTCTTACTGATACAAATGTTCAAGAGAAAGCTTTTTTTCTTAAAACTTCTCTTTTCAAAATCCCCAAACTCAACAAAAGAGAAGAAAAATCACTGAGTTTAACTTAGTATAAAGTCTTTGGTCAGCACCTACATGCAACTGGAACAATCCTGGATGTGCTTTGGCTATTTTCACACGTGAGATTCTGTTGCATGGCCAGTGACAGGCACCAGCTGCCACAGAAAGCACCACTGAGACATACACTTAACACATTACAGTACAAAATGTAAAAAGAAAAACAAAACCAAAAAAATCACTACACTAAAAGTCAAGTCACTGTACCATCATCCTTCTTACAGAACAAGCTATGATAAAATGAGGCGTGTATAACTACAGCATTAATGAGACTTCTAACAAATGAAACTTCAAATACATAACTTTCCTCACCTGCTCTGCAATAACTGAGTCTGCAGGTGGGGCAGTCCTGACACAGCACTGAGGGCTCAGGAAATGCAGGGCTGGTTTCGAGCCAGCACCAGAGTGAAGCATTCTCTTCTGAGAGACATTTCCTTCAGCTGCCTGTGGGAATTAATGCCAGTTTGTGGAGCACCCTTTCTGAGAGCATGAGGAGTGGCTGCCTGTCTTGGCTCATGAGGTCACTGAGGGAGGGGCAGCACAGTTTGCTTCTGCAGTTCCAAGGGGATTAAAAACAGTCCAGGTATTTTGCTACAGGGCTTGTACCTCCTGCACCATTTGTGGGTGATTCAGAACACAAACCCACTGAGCTGCTGTGAAATACAATCTCTGCAGAGATTTTTATGGTGATACTTGTCCTCTATGACTTTTTTTCCCTCCTTTTTTTTCTTAGTTCTCATTCTTTAGAATATCCTACTATGTGAACAGTTTACAATCTCCCACTTCAGGATATCCTACTACACTGATCTTTCAGCTCTGATATATTTTAGAATTACTTATAAACTGTATGGATGCTGGTCCAAGTAGAAAAGAAAACATCTTTCAAATCTACTTCTTTTTTCCTTGATTACAAAAGTACCTCTAAAATGTTATAGCTCAAATTTATAAAACTACAGAAAAATGAGCAAGTTTCCCTTTTTGTTTACATAATTTGTTATTTTCTCCATATATTACTGCATTAAAAATAAATAAACTTCTATAATTTTTTTTCATTAGGAATTATAGCAAAATACCCAAAGTGTTACAGACTGCTAACAGGTAAAAAAAAAATAGCTCACATATCTGTGCCATTTAGTGCCATATGATGACTTCTTAAACTTTAGCTTTTTAAATATACTTTAAATCGAGGTTATATAAAAGATACAGTAACCATGATTTGCCCTTGTAAATAGAAGTTTTGGCAGTGGCAGAGTTTTAAGTCGCCCTCCTGAAAGGGCGGTTCTGCAGTCTTGGCAGGATGGAAAGGAAGGGCTCTTCCCCTCTGCCTCCCTCCCCCAAAATACATTTTTTCCAAAGCATATTTGCTTTGAAATATGTTCTTGGGTGTGTAGACACAAAAAGAAGTGGCTGAAGAAGAGCACCACAGCTAATAGAGGCGCACCCACAGCCTCAGCCTGAGGGCCTCTCCCTTCTCCCCTCGCAGGCCGCCGTCCTCATGGCTGCTCCCCAGCTGCTCCATCTCCTTCTCCTCGGGCAGGGCCACGCTGGTGATGTCCAGGGCGTGCAGCCCGGGCGCTGCCCTGCCCCTGACGGCGTGCAGGCGGCTGGCGCCGTCCCTCAGGAGCATCCGGAAGGTTCCGCGCCCGTTGCCGCGGGCGATGGCGTAGCGCGCGGGCGCCTGAGGGCCGGCAGCAGCTCCAGGATGGGCTCCCGGCTGCCCAGCCTGGACATGGCCACCCGCACCTTCAGGGGACTCTCCTTCTCCAGGCTCCCCCAGCTCACCTGCTCCGTCTGCAGGAGGGAAGAGTGTTTAGAGCAGGAATTGTCAGGATAATTAAACAGCTCCTGCCTCCATTCCCCGCGACAGGGCCCATAAAGCCTAAAGGCCTCAAGCAGGCCTTGCAGAGCCTCTGAAGGCTCTGATTTCAGATGATTTTGAGAACCTGTTTAACTTCATGCTTGCAAAGAGGCCATGTAGAGGAGTGTTATGAGCAAGTGTTTGAGATCACTTAAAAAACCATCAGGGTATCAGCAAAGGCCAGATTTAATTTTCAAGGCTGAGGCAAGATGAGGATTTCTCAGATTGCACTACAGCCTAGCAAGGGAGAGGGGGGAATGCACCGCCACAAGGAGAAACCTGTGTTTACACACAATATAATGTTCTTATGACCAACAGAAAAAACAGATAAATGCATTTCACAACACTACATGGAAATTCCCTGACACCTTTGCTGAAAATTCCATAGTGTACCACTATGTAAAGCAACTGAAAAAGCATAGTGAAAATAAGGAAAATTTTAGGACAGGAGCAAGTAATGCAGTCCTTTAAATACTTGAACCTCATAGATTTTGACAGTGATTAAAAATGTTTCTTTTTTCACATAATTTATGGATGTCACTTTTACTGCCTAGAAAGTTTTAGAAACTGAAAAGGTTATTGGTATTTAAAAAGTGTAATAACAAGATGTAACAATTACAAACTAGATATGATTTCCTGTATCTTACCTTTATAAGCCCACAAAATGCAGCAAGAAAAAAATTAAATGTGTAATTCTCTAAAAACTTCATTAATTCTGTGAATATTGGACTTCCATCAGCCAGGTCTAATCCCCCACCTCTATGAGCAACTACGAACAGACACTAAGACTAAAATGATCTTCTGCAAGATCTGTTTAGCTGTCCCAGACCATAAATGCTGTCCAACCTCCTCCTGGCAGTAGAACATGCTGTAGACATGTCCAATTCCCCAGGTCTCTGTAATTAAAGGAGAATTATTCCCCTGAATGTATCTGAGGAATTAGACCACATGTCACACTATAAAGGAATCTTTGCAAGCTTCAGACACTTCATCTTTTCACAGCTGTTGCTGTGTTTCTTATTGTCAAATTATTACTGCCAGCAGGACCTAGGTGAGGCAGGGGGAGAGAAGAGATTTTTGAATGCGACCTGTTTAAAAGATTTCCTCTATTCACTACTGGTGTCCTATCTCTGAAAATACCTCAAGAAACATTACAGTGTTTTTTTTTTTAATCCCGGTACATACATTGTTAGCACTTCTCTTCCTCCTGCTGTCTTTTTTGGAGTAGCCATTGATTTTGCACTCATAACACACTTCAGGGGACAAAGCATTCTCTCCATCAGCATCTCCATCCACTGGCAGGTACTGGCCTTTGTTAAATCCCATCCCTGAGACACAGTGTCTGTGGAATGAAAACATGTTTTAGTCACTCCTTGCAGTTTTATGAGCTGTCCCTGCTAAACAGAGTGTGCGTAATCTGTGCCACAATGTCTGCATCCCCATCCTTGCCCTTTCCTCTGCAGGAGGGCTGTGCAATAATTTCCCTCACACTAGAGTGGCTTACAGAGGGAAATGCAAACGCTGGCTGAAGGCTTTTAGCCTGATCTAATTTTCATTTACAGAGAAAAGTTCTACAGAGAAACCAAACAAAGCCAGCCTGCCCTGTACCAGAACAATCTTAATTTGTGTTTAATGTTCTAGATTAACAAGTGATACTTAAATCCCTTAATTATCTCAGTACACATGGTACCTATCCTTATGCATTATCAATCTCCATTCAGCAGGCCTGTGAAGGACTTCATGTGCTGATGCTGGGGGAGAAAGCAGAACTTGTTTAAGGTTATTTATATGCTGCATTTAAAATTAATGTCGTGTGGCATGCACAGACATTTTATTTTTTTTTCTAGTTTCTGCATACTTAGCCCGAAACTAGAAAGGACTTAGCAGCTTGTCCTTAATTTGCACCTCTGCATCTTCTGAATGCGTCTTTGGTGAAAAGCTGTGCGGAGAAACTCACCCTTGTCCAACTCTGTAATAGCCAGGCGGGCAGCCACAGAGATAACCACCCTCAGTGTTGGAGCAGCCATAATTGCAGGGGTTCTTGGCAGAGGAGCACTCATTCACATCGTGGCAGGCATGGGAGAACTGGTCATAGGAGAACCCTGATGGGCACACACACCTGTAACTCCCCAGGGTGTTGTAGCAAGAAGCAGAACCACACATGTGAGGATTGGAGCATTCGTTTTCATCTGGCAAGCAAACACAAAAATATTGGTGTTTTCTAGTCTGAGAGACAACAGATCAGCAACCTAAGAAATCAGTCCCAGGGCTCTGCTGCATCCCTGACCTCATCATCCCATAGGCAATTGGTTTCTGAAAGAGAAAAGGAGTGTCATCTTCACTTGTGGGTGTTAAAATACAGCAAAGATGACACCTCCAGTCAGTGTGACTTGATTCAGTTTCAGGCCAAAAAAAAAAAAAGGAATGTTGTGGTATGGAAAGTTGTTTTGGTAGCTAGAATCTTGGTTATTTTATTTCTCTCACAAAGGTATTTCTCTAAAACCTGTAGGTTTTCCTCACCAAGTTTTCCTCACCAAGGCCACTAGTGAATGCTTTGCCATTCTTGCCCACAGCCACTTGGAGGGAGATTCTTTCGAGGACTGTGATTTACAGAAACTTCAGCTGGTTTGGGGTTTTGTGGGAGATGTTCATTGTGGGTTCTGTCACTCTTCTCCCAGTCCTTTGCCCTCTTTGCTGAAGAGCAATGTTAAGCCAGGAGTGATCACGGTGATGGGGACTTCAGAGAAACTGGCTGGTGTGCTACTCAGTGTTAAAATGGTTAGAATAAACTAATTTGTATATAGACAATCAGGACAGTAAAGTTAGCCTAAATGACAGTGCTCACAGTCATGTTCTGATTATGATACCATTGACAGAAAATGATGAAAGCAAACATCAAAAGGTAAATATTTTGTATTGGTCTTTGTGAACAGCATGGGATGACATTGTTTCTGTGTATGGTTTATATTAACCAAAAAAATCCCACATTTTGTTTTGTACATGATACAGCTTAGTTCAAGTGATGGATTGAACGAGCTAAATCTAAACAGAACTCCTGAGCTTCCTAATTTGTCCCATTCCCTGCACAAACAACTAATGCTGCCCTTAAGACTGTATTTGGAAGAAGGAAACCCTTAACGGTTTTGTTGATTTTTTTTTTCTCACCATTTGCTTTAGATGCTATTCTGTAGCATTCTTAAATTGCTAATGGTTTTTTATGCTTTTTTGTTTGTTTTTTTTGTGTTTTTTTTGGTGGGTTTTTTTGGTGGGGTTTTTTTACCTTATGACAGGCATGGTTTTATAATGCTTTTTGTCCTCAGCAGAGGTATTTACATTGATACTTTCAGGAATTCAATGAACATTCAATGATGGGGATTTTTCACAGAAGAAACAGGTCAGAATTTAGACCTTTCTAGGAAAGCTAACTGTCACAGGGAGTTTCAAAAGGCTGAGTGTGTTTTCTTGCTACCTCCTATCACTGATTTGCATTGGGAGTAGCACATGTATGGAAAGAGTGGGAGACAGATAAAAAGACTTTTGCTGAACATTCCTAGTTCTGCTCATTCTTGCCCTTGCCTGGTGTTCCTATAAACACTGTGATACATCTGCTGTTTAAATTCTGTGCTGTTTGTTTCCTTACCAACACACTGATTCCACTGGTAGTGCTGGATAAATCCTTGCGGGCACCCACATCTGTATCCACCCAGGATGTTCTGACAGCCATGCTGGCACCTGTGGTTTCCATCACACTCATCCACATCTGTGTGTTCAGGAGGGAAGCAGAGCATGACACAGGATTACACCCACTGCCAAACACTGCTGGATCAGAAGTTTGTTATGACCCAGCCGCGTGGTCTGGCAGCCCAAGAAGCCAAATCTGTGCTGGGCCCAGCCCAGCGTGGGCAGCAGGGCAGGGGCCATTGTGCCCCTGTGCCCCTCAGGCAGAGCCCACCTGCAGAGCTGCCCCAGCCCTGGGCCAGCCCAGCAAGGAGCTGGAGCTGCTGCAGCCAGGCCACAGGAGGCTCCAGCATGGGCACAGGCATGGAGCAGCTCTCCTACAAGGACAGACTGGGAAAGCTGGGAATGTTCAGTCTGGAGTAAAGAAGGTTTCAAGGAGACCCCAGAGGCCCTTCCAGTGCCTAAAGGGGTACAGGAGAGCTGGAAAGGGCAGGTAGGGGTAGGACAAGGAAGAATGGCTTTAAGATGAAGAAGGATATATTTGACCTGGATATTGAGAAGGAATTGTTTCCTGGGAGGGTGGAGGGCCCTGGCACACATTCCCAGAGCAGCTGCCCCTGCATCCCTGGCAGTGCCCAAGGCCAGGCTGGACACTGGGGCTTGGAGCAGCCTGGGACAGTGGGAGGTGTCCCTGCCATGGCTGGGTGGCACTGGGTGAGCTTAAAGGTCCCTTCCAATTCCAGCCATTTTGTGGTTCTATGACTTACGACAGAGGAGCACTGATGTAAGATAGAAGGACCATGAAGGTTTTTCTTTTGGAAAGCCTGGAAGTCAACTAATATCCAGTTCTTTCCATCAATAATCTGATTTTAGTTCTTGAGCCTTTCCAGTACTCAATTTTGGAGAATAAACACTATTCCCAGCAATCCCATGTAGCTGCTTTAGCATAATGCTTAGAATTTGAGGGGTTTTGTAATTTCAGTTTTAAACCAATCACCTAGGGATAAGCTTTCCATTTCCTGAGACATATTTTAGTGTTTCAATGTCAAATTTGGATCTCTTTGCAATTGAAAATAAAAAGCCACGTAAAAAAGTCTCTGAGACAAGCGTTAATAAAAGGTGACAGCCACAACCATCCCACCTTCCAAATTCTAAAAACTCAGACATCCTAAATTGTATCTGCCATAGGAAATAAGTAGATTGTAAGCAATCTAATTTTTAAGGTACAGCATGCAAGTCGAGTAGAAAATAAAAAAATTATTCTTTGTTTTATAGGCACACCAGGACATATGCACTTTATGAGAACAAAGTAAAGTGATAGGAGCTTAGTAAAACTTCTAGCTGCATATATTTCTGGGCTGCTGTTCTAGAAATAGGCTCCAAATACCAATTCCTTTTTTAAATGCTCTATCAAAGTTGTTGGTATTTTGAGAGGTTATAAATTTCTTCATGCATGCTCTTGCATTTTTAATTCTCAGCAGCCAGGTGGCCTTATACTGCTTTTTATTTTCTTCTTTGCTCAATACATGAGGCCCACTGAGAAGTCTGGAGCTCTCAAATAGAGATTTCCTGACTGAGGCTTCCCCTTGGACCAAGAGAGAGAGATAAAGCTCATCAATATTACCTGGTTTTAACTGTTACAATTATCTTTCTGAATGCACTGAATTGGCCATCTCACTGTGTAACTCTGTGGTAGGAGAATTAAGCACAGAATTTAGAATCTAATCTAATTGGAATTAGCCAAAATTAAAATTGTAGAGATTCTGTTTAGACATATGAAGACATCAATGCAAAAAAGCCCCACAACTACTATACTTTTAGATGCATAAACCTATGTAAAGCTGAAAACAACTGTTGAAGAGTTTAACTAAACAGTCACCTTTTTATCCTAATCTCTGTAAAAATTACTCGAGACAGTACATTCTTGCATATGCTTTTGTTATACTTACAATCAGTCCAATACTTTCCAATTTCTTTTTGTAATTACTTTTACTATGGCTAGTGCTCTGTTTTCTCTGTTGTCTTTAACATCAAATGGTTCACTAGAAACTGAAGGATTCACACCATAAAAAGATCTGACTGTTTCTAGTTACCTTCACAGTTTAATCCAGTAGAATCCAGAGAAAATCCCCTTTGACATTCACAGGTAAAACTTCCAGGAGTGTTTTGGCAGATTCCTTTTGATCCACACAGTGATGGATGAGAACCACATTCGTTGTTATCTTCAAAATACAGAGGAAAGAGAAGATTGGTTTACCTTGTGGCATGATGTTGGACATGTTCATGTAACATAAAATCCACAAAGGTGCAGCATTTTATTTTGTACCTTTTCATTTTTAAATGCCAGATGAACTGGAGACTCATGCAGAGCTATGAGTAATTAATAAATTGGAAGTGCTAGTGGTAGTTCAGTTGTGATATGAGTGTGGAATGTAATTGCTGATATTGGAAAAATGCTGCCCTTTTGTGTTAGCTGAACTGAAACAGTTTCAGTAGGCAAGATTTATACATATGCTTAAGATCTGAAGACATCTGTATCAACTAAAAAAAGAAAATGCAGTCTGGTTTTGGTTAACTACATTTTAAATGAGATTTTAATAATTCACCCTTTTGTCTCCATGTGGTTATACTTAGAACATAATAACACGTATTAAATATGTACAACTCTTTACTAACCAAGAAAACAGAAATAGTGGACAGACTGGATAGACTAATTTTTTCTTTAGCTGTAATTGCTGCTTTTCAAAATCTGTTTTCTGCCCTCTTGACACTATTGCTCTGCATAAAGAGCACAAGAGATAGTTGAGAATGTTGTTCTTACAGAAAACCTTATGAAAGAAAACTGGTGTTTTTCTTACCAATACAAGCTGTGTGATGTTGTGTAAAACCAGGTGGACATTTGCATGTGAAGCCTCCAAGGGTGTTGACACAGAGAAACTGACAGTTGTGTTGCTTGGTTTGACATTCATCAAGATCTGAAAGTAAGAGAGGCTGTTGTCTTAAAAAAGTCAACAAAGAGGCACATTTAATCAAATCTGATAAAAATACCACACTTCAAAACCAATTCCTTTTAAGTTAAGTTGTAACCAGATTAAAAGGAACTGTGTATAATTCTCTTACCTTTACATGTCTTTCCATCTTCCTGAAGGACATAGCCCCGGGGACATGAGCACTGATAGCTCCCTTCGGAGTTCTTGCAAATAAAATTGCATGGTCTGGGGGACTGGGAGCACTCATCAAGATCTAATGAGAGGAAAATATTAAGTTATCTTTTGTCCTCATCTCTCTGACAGAAAGATGTTTGCTACACAGCTCAAGGTTTTAGAGAAAAATGCTCACAGAAGAAAGAAAGCCCCCCATTTACATTTGTTCAGGGTTCCTATTCTATTCTCTGTGAATGTGTTGCTGTGGAATTTATGTGGGGCTGCTACTACCACAACAAACTGCCTTGAAGGAGTAATATACTAGAGTGAGAGTGGCATTGGTATTTGCATCTAAGCAACAAATATTTACTTTTTGGTATACTATGGTATATTTGTGCCTGCAAACCAACAAAAAAGTGGGAAAAATGTAGACTGTGAAGTAATGAGCTGGTTTGCCACTTAAAGCAGTTGCACAGCTTTAACCAATTTCAGTGATCATTCCACTGCAAGAATACTGCCAGCAGAGCTTGTTCCTCCATTTCCCCAAATGAAACACAAAACCAGAAATGCATATTAGGAAAAGAAATAGAGAACATGAGATAAATGAGACAAAAAAATGTTTTGCACAAGTGTTTACAAAGGTTGGTACATCACTGTGTAACAGCTAAAAAAGAAAAACTGATGATTATTTCAACTGGTGATTAATTAATGAATCTTACCATTACAAGATGTGCCAGTTATGTCAGTGGTGTAGCCAGCTTTGCAAAAGCACCGGAAGGAGCCCATGGTGTTAATGCACTGCCCATTCCTGCACAGGTTTGGCAGGACCTTACACTCATCAATATCTGTATAGAAATCATTAAATATGTCATGACTCAGTTTTAAATTCTACTTTTTTCTTCTCTTCCACTTTGGCAGTTCCTCATCATCATGCTTCTGACAGGAACTTTCTCCCTTCTCCCTCTTTAAAAATGGATCTGACTCCAAAGCCAAACATCTTTCAAATCTGATTTCTGTTCTTTGCACCAACACCTTCCTGCTGTTTCACTGGGTACTCAGATTCCAGTTTTGCTAATTCCAAATAAAAGCCCATACAAGAGAATTTTCTTATGACTACTTCCTTGTCAAAAATAATCACCAATACTAAAAAAACCACATTACCTACTTTCTGTGTGGAATAGAAGCATTGTGAGATCATTGTTAAATGAGATGGTTGCTGCCTTTGCCATCTGTCCAAATTTTCAGTAATACAAAAGCTTTGGGATCATTGCTAGCTTTTAGTTACTGGTTGGTACTTCCAACCAGATCCTAATTCTGAAAATTCTACCCAGCTGATCTGTTTGCAGCTACTGCCAAATGTGTTTTTAATTTCTGCTCTCTCGGTATTATTTGAAAAATCAAACTCTTTTGTTTAACAGGAAATCCTCCGAAAGAACTTCAAAGAGAATTCTTGCATTTTCTTAAGCATGCGAGCATATGCTTTTCCCCTTTTCCTCCTCTTTTCATCCCTGCCAATACCTCTTCCATCTGTGGTGTAGCCTGATCCGTGTGGGCAGAGTTTCTTGTACTGGGTGGTTCCGGGCAGAGGGCAGAGCCTGCACTGGTTCCCCCAGCCCCGGCCGCCGTCACAGCAGCACTCGGACCTGGTGACAAGGCTCTGGCTGCTGGAAGCCATCTGGCACATGGTCTGCAGAACTTCAGCAAAGCAAAACCCCCGGCGATTATCTGAGAGGGAGAAGGAGAGAGGCTGGAATCAGGAAGGAGATAAAGATCTGCTCCATTAAGCATCTAGTGTATTATTCTGGCTCTCTGTTAATATAGGCAAGCAGCAGAAGGTTATTAGCTACCATCAGGTCCATCTTGATTTAGCCTTTCAGATTTGTTGTGTGTTCTGGTAATATGCTGCCATTCCAAATACATCCAAGACATCTCTAATGTTCAGTGTCTGCATGAGCTGGGTAAGAGTTTTGCTTCTAGGAAAGCTGTGCTCTTAGTAGTAAAACAAGATAAAGGCTGAAGGTAAAACTGAGCTCCCACTTCAGCTGCCCATGTTGTGTTTGCATTTCAATGATTTATTTGGAGTGGGGTAAGAAGTTTGTTTTGTTTGTTTGTTTACCTGGCCCAAATAACATATTTGATCATCTGTAATTATCCTGCTGTGGTTTAAATAAAAATTCCTTACAACTTAAAAGTGTATATGCAACTCAGTACTTTTTCAGTGGTACTCCTAGATTTTGTTGGGAAAAAAAAATGGTATGGCCTTATTGCTGGTATGGCCCTGGCACATTCTATTTTAATTTTTAAACTTTTTGGTTAATACCTATCAATAATGAAAGGGGAGCAAAGTTTTAAAGTCATGGGGCTCCTACAGGTTACCTTCAAACAGGTGAGGGGAAAAGAAATCCCAGTTTCCAGTGCTACTAGAAACTCCAAATCTTGCAGAGATTTTACCTTCTATATAGAAGATAAAATCTCTTCTATCTTCTACGTTACCTGTCTTACCTCTTGAAAACGGAGACATTGTCAATTACTGATCTGAGAATGCTTATGTTTTTAAATGAAGAATTTTCTTTTTTTTCCTCTCAGAGCCAATAGCGATCCCTCAGAATATGTAAATGTATCAATACTCAGCTGACCTTGTATTTTACAGATTAGAAGAATCTGTACATTTCTTACAAGAATTAGGCAAAAGGCAAACTTTGGCTTTAGGAAAGACTTAATTTGTCCACCTGCTAACTTAACTTTTTTACATCAAATTATGACCTGAAGAACACACAAATGCTTTGTCCCCAGTTTGAGCTGTGGAATGAATTTTAAGGTGAGTGGAATATATAGGTTTGCACAATGTATTTAAAACAATGTAATCTGTGACTTAATGCTTGGGCTATAATTCAGAAGAAATTCTGTGTTTCTGCCAGATCCATTTTTTTTATTGTAATTTCTAACCCAGGAAATCCAAAAGGAAAAGTAGCAAAAAGCAAACCTTCCCAAGGCAGAAAATAATAAGAAAATTACATATTAAATATAGAAAAGCAATAATGATCTCTAAACAGGGTATTTCCTTGGCATTAATGACTGGCTGGGGTTAACAGACTGCAGTTTTCCCTTCCCATCTGGTTCTAATCCTCAGGAAATACTCTGCACTTCAGTGTTATTGTTTAGCCATGAGCTCAGCACACTCCTCATGGCAATTTAGAGGGAGCTGGTTTTACAGTAATGGCATAAGATAATTATGGTTTTTTTCATGCAGGAATACATAAATAAATAAATACACCCTTTCAGTACTGTAGGTACACCTGAACACTGGTCAAGAAAAGAAAAATTTTTCCAAGTCTGCTTGACTCCAAAAAAGGAAATTATGAATTTTGTAGTGCAAATGACAAATATGAATAGATCAAAAAGAAAACACAGGTTGATGAACAAAAACCTTTCATCAGCATTTATCTTGCAGGCCTGCCTCAAAAAAAATTCTTACAATTTTCTGGTAAAATCACAGTATTTTATGTCTGAATTAAAGGTGTAGAAATTCAGATGCCTAGTTGCCATATGGTGCTTAAAATCACATTCTGAATAAGCAAACACTCAACTTTACTCTGCATCCATTTTGAATTATCTAAAGGTGACTCAAATTCTCCTCCTTTAAAAATCCCTGTATTTTGCCTACATTTATGTCCTATGAAATTAACAGGCTTCTCATGTGAGGCCTGATTGCTACAAGCTGTTAATTGCTATCATTATCTAATAATATTTAATAATATTATTTAATATTATATCATTATTTAACTAAGAAGTGTAATTATTTAATTTCTGTATATATGAGAGCTGATAGGTTTTCAGAAGCCTAATTTTCTCTCTACATTTACACTGTAATGTGAGATGAAATGTGTACAAGAGAGATATTTACCAAGGCACTCAATGCCTGATGGGCTGGACAGGAATCCTTCATTACATTCACATCTGTAGCTGCCAACAACATTCACACAACGCCCATTTTCACAGACACCTGGCTTGGAGCGGCACTCATTTTCATCTTTATGAAAAAATATAAAAATAACAATTCCAATTACTATTATAATAAAATTATAATAGTAACAGAAAACAATTATAATGGTAACAGTAAACAAAAACCAATAACATAGAATTACATTGACAACAACCACAGCAATTCATTACAAGAAAATAAATCAGAATTTCTAGAATACAATAAATATTCCATGTAGCATTTGAAGATTGTTTTCAAGATGTGGAAAAATCAACTGATTAAGCCTGGAAAGGGCTTTCCAAGGAGCATTATCCTATTCCATTATCCTATCCCATTCCTTCTGTACTTCAACACAGGACAAAAGCTTTAATGCTTCACAGCTTGTAACAAGAAGCAGAAAACGCAGCAGAGCAAGTTGCAGTCACAACATTTAGCTGGTAAATAAAATTTAAATAAAATTGGAACACATGCATGATTTGAGCGACAAATCTTCACTTTGTGATCATCCAGAGTCCCTGAATACACTCAATCTCTCCCACAATAAGTCATATTTTAGTCCAGATAATATTTTCTTGAAAGTTTATAGTCTTAATGCATTTTCTTCCATAACTAATGGCACACATACTGTAACCAATTACACAAATTTTTTTAGATGCTTACAATAAACCTCAGAAAAACCTGAGGTTCTTTAAAGGAAGAATCATACGTCAAAAAAAAAGGACAAAATTCTTGTTAATAGAGATTATTTTCCCTAAAATTAAAAAAAAACATAAAGGTCTATGAAGGAGAGTATTCATTCTCTTCCTGAAGGAACATTTTTATAAAATACTTCTATTAAAAACATTCACTAAGATGGGTGTTTAATTTTTTTTTCCAAGAGAATTTTGGAATAGCCCTTTTTTTTTTTCTATATACCAGAAGAAAGTACAACTTGCTAAAATATATCTATTGTCTTTCCCTCAACTAACTGAGTAAATGATGGAGAAAAGGTATTTGTTTACTTCCAGGATGGGGAATTGTTTTGAATTATGGCAGTTTCCATATTTTTCATCCTTTATGGCTTTTATAGGTGGTTTCAGAATTCTAGGAGTCCTATTTAAAGAAGTGACACATTATTTATACTCATGCTAAAGAAAATGTTGCTTTTTATTTAGGAAAATCTTGCTTCCTACCCATAAACTGAGGTCTCATTTTTTTGGCAAATTAATTTTTTAGGTGTAACAACTGTCTAAAAAACGTCTGGATTTAGCTTTACAGTAATGAAGTTTTTATTCTTATTAGTCAGTTAGAACTCACACTGAAACAAAACAGAAAGTTTGAGTTGCTTGGTATCATTAGATATCTTAGGTGTCCTTCATGAATTGTTATTTTCTGATTTCATATATATAAAATCAGAAAAAACATATATGTACATATATATATAATCAGAAAAAATTATATATATAAAATCAGAAAAAATATACATTTATATGTAAATGTGTATATACATGTACGTATATATATACATATATAAAATTTTTTTTTTTTGCTTTTGTATATTCCATTAGATGCCTCCTTCCCCTTCTAAGCTTTACCTGTGCATCCTTCTCCATCAGGTCTCTGGGTCATCCCAGGAGGACAAATGCACACGAAGGTACCAATCAGATTTTTGCAAATCATGCCTCTTGATTCACAGTCATGGAGACCTTCAGCACACTCATCTAGATCTGGGAAAAAAACATTTTGTGTTTGAACTTTCTTCCAGTAGCTTCAGTTCCTGAAGACAACTTCAATGGAAAGGATGTACAGGCTTCCCTAAGTAAAAGCACTGAAGGAAAAGCCCAAAATCTATGATTATATGCAGTTATCTTGATCCTCATGAGCTGTGTTCATCTTGTCATGTTAAAAATGAAATTCACCACTGTGACACTCTTGGCTTTGCAGCCCCCATCAAGGGTAACAGCTGATGACAAAAACACTAAATATTGCATTTTTCTGAGTTCTGAAAAAGCAAATCATTGCCTGCTGGGCTGTTGGCTACATTCCACTGGAGAGGATGAGCACAAGATGCACAGAAATATCTGGATTATGTGCTGGTGATGGAAGGTGGGGAGAAGTTTATACATCAGTCATTACCTTTGCACATCTTTTGGTCTTCCCTTAGCTCATATCCCACTGGGCAGGTGCACTCATAGAAACCGTAAGTGTTGATACAACGAAAAGCACACAGCAGGGGGTTCTGAGCACACTCATTGATATCTGAGCAGAGAGAAACAAAACAGGCATTCTCTACCATGTTTCAAAATAATCACCAAGAATGTTTCATTACACCTATGTTTCTCTTTTCAGCTAAAATTATCAGAGAGTTAATTCAAACCATTAGCTTTTGAGTAACCTGAGAGAATTCAACAATGCTCTGCTTAAGAATAATGGCATAGTGTATATACATAGAACTACTTGAGCTTAGTATGGCAAGTTAGGGCAGGCCTATTTCAGATTTTTACTATATGCTCATATTTAATGTACTTCTGTGTGATGAGAAATGTCAGCTGCAGAAAGCAAACTAATTATGACTCATAAAATACAACATTTTTGAGAATGCCTCACGTGGGGCATTCCCATTGAGTGAGGGAAAGTCCTGTGATAAACTCAAAGTTCTGCTTAAAGTAATTTGGATTTCTTTTCCAATGACATATTTCAAAGCACAGAAACTTTTTTTTCCCCTGTGTTATTACAGCATGAAAAACATGGCTAATGAAGTAATTTGAATGCTGACAAAAGCTGGACAAAAGCCAAAGGAAAAAAAAAATGAAGAGGACAGTTTACCTTCACAATTCATCATTGGGCCTGGCTCAAATCCTTCGTGACAGCTGCACTCAAAGCTGCCAACCACATTGGAGCACGTTCCGTTTCCACAGGGGTTGCCAATGGAACATTCATCTGTATCTGTTCATAATGAACGAATGCAGAGTGAAGAGAACTGGGACAACTTGTGCTTTAAATTCAAGAGCTCCAATTCCTATAACTGCACCCACCTATGCAATGCACCCCTGTGAAATCCAAGTTGTACCCCATGGGGCACTCGCAGCGGAAGGATCCATCAGTGTTGATGCAGTGACCATTGGAGCAAATCCCTGGGCTTTCAAGACATTCATTAACATCTAAAAAGCAGGAAGATATTAACAGCCACTCAGCTGATGCACTTCAAGTCTCAAAAAAAGCATTCTAAAAAACTTAAGCACCCTATTATGTTTGTCTTGAGCCACGCTCTTCCAGAAGTGTTCTTTTAACATATTTTACAGATCAGCCTCTTGTCACCAGGAGCTGTGAGGAATAAACTGTCACATGCTATAATATCCAAGTATAGTTTTAGGTATTAATATTACTTTTTATATTTAGAAGAGTAGCTACCTTCACGTGTATCATCAATTCCAGGAATAGTTCCATGACCATATGGGCACAGATCCTGAAAAGCAACTGTAGAGATACATTTTCTTTAAAGAAACAGAGCAAGTGAGAGACAGAATCATGACAAATGGTTAAAGTTATCCAAAAAGGAAGTAATCCAAAAAGGACCAAAGTTCAGGTCTCTACAGGGCAAAACCAAGAAATAAGCGTTTTTCTTTGTCTGTGGTTTCTTACATTTAATTTTACTCCTTTTGCTGACTTGAAAAATCATTCTAGAAAAAGCCACCGAGAGCAAATGCCAGAAAGATCTCTCTTTCTAATGAACAAAAAGTCCAACACCAATGTGCTCCTCCTTTTCCCCCAGCAACAAATTTTAAACTCTAAATGTGTACCTTCCTCTTCCTTTGGACAGAGCTCACAAGGATCACCCCATCCTTCTCCTGGCATTTTACTGCAGCAACACTTGGCCTTTGTGGTGTTGAAAGCCTTTGGCACAGAGCACTTCCCATTCTCAAAGTTGGTGAAACAGAAGCTCTGACGAGTATCTAGGAGACGAAAACACAGTTAGGCAGAGATAGAACCTTCTCCCAAATCAGATGATGACTGTCACTGTGATATTTTCTGAAAAATTCCTTCGCAGGATTGCTTGTCCTGGGAAGCTGGGAAGCTTCAGCTTCTCCCTGTTTTGCTTCTATGGAACAAGATTTGGAGAATTGTTTACCCAGCATGTGAATTGTATTTAATTAATGGCCAATCACAGCCAGCTGTGTTGGACTCTGAATCTGTCACGGGTTTTTATTATTCATCCTTGTTTTAGCCTTCTGACGTCTCCTTTACCTTTCTTTAGTATAGTTTTAGTATAATTTTCTTTTAATATAATATCATAAAATAATAAATCAGCCTTCTGAGAACTTGGAGTCAGATTCTCATCTCTCACCTCATCCTGGGGACCCTCACAACACCACAACAGATGACTGTCTGCCCTGAGAGAAATAATGCAAGACCTGTATTTTTCATACTTTCAAAAAAATCACTTAGCAATCCTCGTAAAGATATAAACTGGGAGGGGTTTCCACAGAGTATCTGTAATCTTTTAGACTGAGTTATTACATTCCTTATCCATGAACTCACCAAAGCACCTCCGCCCGTTATCAGACAACACAAAACCTGTGGGACAGATGCACTGGAAACCTCCCGGGGTGTTGGTGCAGGACCCGAAGAGGCAGATGTTGGGATCCTCGTTGCACTCATTAATATCTGTAAAGCAACAGAGAAACCTTCACAACAACCTCACTTGCTGTGAACCCCGTGGTCAAGGAAGATTGTTTTTTACTGATTGATTTAACTGAAGCAGCTTCCAATAAAATGACCAAGAGTTAAAAGCTGTAGGTTTCACTGACTCCTTCATATCAGAGTTTCTCACTGATGTGCTTAAACACTCTCTCTTTTTTTCAATATCAGAGTTTCTCACTGGCATGCGCCTTCTTTTCCAAACACCATTCTCTGCTTTTCATTATACTCAAAATATAAACATTAAACAAATGCTTTCAGAATGTATTTCCCATAGGAACAATACTTTTCTGTAAACAAAAATGTATCCATAAAACATCCAAAGATTATTTTTTAAAATCAGTACGTTGGGAGTTCTTTTAAAGTAAAGGTATACTTTTTTCATGCTTCCTGTCAGATTCTGGGACTGAAACTATAGCTAGTTATTAGTAGAGTGACACCTTTACTTGTATTTACATGCCCAGATTTATATTTAGCAGTCTTTAACTGCCACTCTCATTGTGTTATTTAAAATGTATTCCTGTTCTATTGAATAATCTATAATATATTACTATTACTGAAAGAAGACAGTTAAGATTTATTTTTTAATAACAGTATATCATTAAATATTATATTAAATAATTATCAAAGGCATAAGCCAAATATTAGTATTTAGTGTAAATCTCTAAGTGCCTGTAAAATTGTGCAGCTCAAACAGCATCAGGTGTACATCCCTCACTGTACAGACAACAGGCAAAGCAAGAAAATAATATATTAAAGAGACAATTTCTCATATCTATTATTCAAAACTATATTTTGACTTATCCTATTCTGCAAATACTAAAGTCATACATAAGCTGCCTTGCTAAGGTAATTTTTAAAGGTAATTATAATCTGATAAATTATGAGACGTATTTTAATAATCTTCAAAGTATAAGGCTTTTTGAGTCTTTCATTAAGGAATACTGGAAGAAACATCAGAGAAGCCTGTGGCTATATAAGTATTCTACAATAAAAGCCACACTGAACTTGACCAAAGTATAGGCAGGAACAAGGCTCTCTCCATGAAAATTAACTCCATGGATGTTGAATACTGAAATTTGTAGTGCCATTTTTGCCCATATTTACTGAATTCTCTGCTGTATCAAATTTTAGAAAATTGCCCAGCTAAGAAAATAATGGAAATACAATCTTCATTATTTGGAAAATGTAAGTGGAGTGAAGGAAGAAATCAGGTGGAGTAGATTCTATGATGTAACTTCTGAGAAATACTACCTTGAGTCCCACTTTCAGAAATTGAGCAAACCACTGCAGCACAATCTGGCATTTGGCTGAACTCTGCAGTAGCTTCCCAGATTACTTTCTGTGTGAGGCATTCTAAATCAGCTTATTTCAGAGAGAACAGTAAATAATTTCCCAGTTGCTGTGATAGCTGTTAATACACAAAGCTCAGCAATTCAGCTGCACAGGAAAATTGCTCTTTTGAAGTGCTCATTATTACTGCAAGAATGGCTTGGGGTTGCTAAGGCTGTTTCTGTGGCCACGATGGAGAGGTGACTAGCCAGACTGTGGAAGTAAACAAGTCCTTTCCCCTTTATTCCTTTAAAATGGAAGGGAATATATCACATGGGTAGGTGAAAGCTAAGAATTTTTCTGTGGCCCCAGTTCTGTTTTTTTCTGCATATAATCACCCTGAGCTCACAAAGCAATCAGCCACTGCCAACCTCCACATCACAGACAGCGGTAATGGATTCTCATAAAGCTGTTTGCATGCAACATCAATGGAGAGTAATGGGTAACATCTGCTGCAAGGCCTGTCAAAATATTAATCTAAGTTTTAGTGCAATCACATGTGATAATCTGGCATTTCCTAGGAGATCTAGCTTCAGATTTTCTGGACACGTGGCAGAATGACAAAAGAATGCAAGCAAGCCGCTTTCATTCAATTTGGGCAAAAATCTGTCTGGCAGTCACTGATGTTCTCCAAAACATAGATTCTGAGAAGGTACTAAAGTGGCCATAAACAGTAACATTCCTTGGAAACCAAAAGCTTCCTTTATTTTATATTCATGACTTTAGAACTGTAGGTGATTTGAATTCACCTCAAACATAACTGCTAATATGGAGCCGGCAGCTGCCAAAAGAAATCATGAAGTTGGCAGGCAAACTAAATATTGGTGGCATGATACAAGTGGCTGAGAGAACTCTGGGGCTTAGAAAAATAAATTCTGTTGCTCCAGACAGAAAGTTCAAAATGGTTCCTGTTCCTGCAGCCACACAGATTAGGTGGCAGTAAGTCAAATCTTAAATGCCCAATAAATTCACAGTATCCCATGCTTTGTTGGAAAAGCAACTTGTAATTTGGATTTATTTCTTGCTCTCTGCCACAGCAAATCTTAGTTCAGTGTGTGACATTCAGCTCTTGAATGGCATTCAAGGCTTTAAGTGAGACCTGTATGAACAAGCTAGAACATAAAAATTGATGACTGGTCTGCTGTATCCTCCTTCTCCTCCTGGGAATCTCAGCAATTTAGAGACATTATATAAATAATAACATTGAAATCAGAGAACTATTGTTAGAAGAAACTGACTTAACTGATTGTTCCTATAAGCACCATAATTTTATCAAGACTTTTATACTTCACTTCCCTCAGAAACCAAATGCCTAGTTTATGCATTAGTTGCCAATAATTACCTTCTGTAAAAATTACATAAATACAGTGAGAACACCTCTTACATGAATTATATTTTTTCAAAAGTCACTAAAAGATAAAATAATTCTTTTTTTAAAAGTATTTTTCTTTGCATTAATGAAGACATCAATGTTCAAAATAGAGTACTATACAGTACAAAAGATTCTCCTGCCTTCCTTTTTAAAATCTCTTCCTGAAGACTTTTCATACCTATTCCCTGTCACCTTAAAGTCAGGAAACATTGACAACCATTAGGGTGTACAACTGCTTTCCACCCAATTAGAACCACATGCAGATTCCTAAATTGTTCAGGAGCAACAGTTAGAACTTGCCTTACCAATACAACTTTCACTTTTTACTTCGTATCCTGGTGGACAGATACACCTGAATGAGCCTTCCAAATTCTGGCAGGTACCAGGAGAGCACGAGCCAGGCAGTGCCACACACTCGTTGGTATCTTTGGGGAATGGAGGAAATCAAGAAAGGTTTAGAATATTGTAATTATTATGGTAACAAAACATGAAAAACAATGAAGGGTTCTGTACTAATTTTCTTTTTCTAAGGCAAATAATTGTTTGAAGACCAAAAACTATTTAAAAATCTGTTTTCATTTAAGTCACCATCATTCTCTTTTGATATTTAGATATTCAGACTGTGTTGCTTCCCTCTGCATGGGAGCTATTCAGCTAATTTCAGCTTATTTAAGTTTATTTCAGCTCACCAGTACTTGAACATCATGTGGTTTCATACTTACCAACACAATTCTTGCCATCCAGAGTAAGCTCATATCCTTCATTACACAAACACTTGAAAGAACCAATTTCATTGAAACACCGTCCATTCCTGCACACCTGACCAAAGGAACTGCACTCATCAATATCTGATAAAAAAAAATTAAAAATTTCAAAATTGAAACCAAGAATTGAGAGTTGAGTCCCAGCATACTACATACAGTATGTTATGAACACACTCAAGTTTCAATGCTTAGTATTTCTGTGGAAAAAGTGCATTTTGTAGCAACAAGAAATCAGCCAGAGGAAAGCAACTGTCACTTGAGCATTCAGATGCACATTCTAATTAAACCACACTTTTTTAAATAGGGTATTACAATTTCCAGGCTTCTAGCATTACCTGAATATCTGGAGATATTAAATTGCTACTAAGGGACTGCATGACACCAAGCCTACCAACAGAGGAGAAAATGTTACATGGAATGTTCTGGATTTTATCTGGATCCATATGCACTTGAGTTTCCTCCTAAAAACCTGTCCCTGCTAATCTCAAGTTTTGGACTATGTTATTTGCTTTCCACAGCATGATTTTCTCCTTAGTAGCAGTTCTGAAAATGATTTTTTAAAATCCTTGTTATTTTGCAGGGTTACTTTAGTAATGCAGACTTAAAGGAGCACTGCATAAGGAGAAAATATGGATGAGGAAGAATAAATGAAAAGGATCTTGCATAAGCATCAAGCTGTGAGAAAGACTTGTACTTTGCAGCACATTCTTGTTACTCTAATTGCTTCTTTCCTGGACAAGAAGAGGATTTAAAATGCTTTTAAAAGATGTATTATTTCTTTCCTGAAACTGGAGACTTTGCTGTGTCTTCCTTCTGCAGCAGGAAGGAGTGTAAAGCCTCCCTCTTTTCTTTGCTTCTGCTCTGCACAAAGGAGATTTCCAGGTTTACAGAGTCTGTTTCTCAGTCCAGGAAGGTGTTGGTTGCTTTATCACAAGAACCCAGGAATCAAAGCAGTCCAAATGCATCAGATATTTTGGTATCCTGTACTTTATGAATGTGAAATAGCAATGCCTGTGTCAGCTCTGCATGATTTTGCTCATTTTAGGAGAGCAGATCTGGCAGGTTACAGACCAGCGGTCCTGGCTTTCTTACTGCTGGTCTTCTTTCTCACCCTGTGCAAGAGTCAAGCAAAACAGTGAAATAAAGGAATTGTTTTAAATTTATGAGGCAGCACTGGTGGTGGGATAGAACAAGAGGTTCCTGTGGACTGTGCCTGTAGCCAGAGATGTGCTGTAAATACCAAGGTAGTCTAGATGAGTTCAGAGATGCATTAAAACTTCAGTGAACTGAAAGTTGCCCCAGCAGTCCAGATATTTAGGATAATATTATATTAGTTCAATTGTCTGTAATTAAAAAACACTTTTAATTAGTTTAAGACATGACAGAAAGGATTAATCTCTAGGGCTGGTAACAGCAGAAGCTACTGCACTCAATTAACTTTATTCACACCCTGGCATCTCTTCTTTTTAACTACACACTGTCCTCCTTGGCATGCCAAGCCAGCAGCAATGAACATAAGAGCTTGGATTAGGTCTCTTACCCACACAGTCATTATTACGAGTTAACTCAAATCCTGGATAACACAGGCAGTTGTATGATCCAACTGTGTTCTTGCATGTTCCATTTCCACATGGATACTGTTCACACTCATCAACATCTGCAAGGAGAGACAAATTGCAGGTGGGAACTGGTTTTCCCAGGTATGGGTGATGTGTTGGCTGTGCACAACTGCAGTATCCTAAACTTTGGTCCCTAGTTTAATCTGTCACATTTTGTGTTCATGCTACAGATTTTTGCAGCTTCTCAGTACACAGAGAAAAACATGACATGATGTAATTTTGCGTGTATTTTAAAATAAAAGGAACTGCTACATGTAAAACTAAATGCATATGTGCAATTATCCAAAGGCATTTCATCTCTTTGTTTTCCATACTAACATTTCTTAATTTCTTTAGCATAAACAAGTGATCAAGATTGAGTACAAAGGATTAGGCATCACAGCCCTGAAATGATCAATTGTTATGTACATATTGTACCTCAGAGCCCATGAAAAGCTGTTGAAAATATAATTCCATTTATTTAAGTATCAATATCACATTCAGAATTAGAAAGACTGCTTAAAAACTTTTGCAAACATCCATTTTAAAAGGCACTAAAGTTCAATGTCTCCTGTGTGTTACAGTAATTTCTGGAGTTTCATGAGGATCTGGAAGCTATTGAGATTTTGTCCTGCTAGTTCTTCAAAATTTTGCATTGTCAAATCAGGTCACTTTTCCAAATATCCTCCTCTGACCGTCTGACAAATGTGATTTAGTTTAAATACAAGTAGACTCTAGGCAAATATGAATACGTATTACAACATGAATAGGTTTTAAATATCTGTTTAAAGTTGAAATGCATCACCTTTTCATTTTAAAACCCTGTAGAACTAAACAGATTAAGAACTAAGATTATGAACTAAAAGAACAGGAACATTCTTACTCTTCAATCTTATTTCTTGTATCATCTCTATCATGTCATCGATTTCACATGAAATGAGTATAATGTTACATTAAAAGGAGGATTCTGTTTTTTTAAATGAACTCAATAGATTTAAATCATTGGAAAATGTGTGGTTTTAGCTCCAAGCTCTACCACTCTGTGATACATCCTATAAAACTCTCCGTTGAATAAGCCACTATGATGTATTTCTGTGGAAATATTTCTTCGGTAACATGGAGCTATCTCAGAACACATTGTTTTGTTCTGTTTTTTTCTCAAATTAATTTTTCCCCTCCAAGGACAACTTCACAGACTTTATTCACAAAAAAATACCCCAGAAATGCCTGAATCAGTTTTTTAATGTCAGTATAACCTACTGAAAAAATCAGACTCATCTTCCCTGCTGCAAAGGGTGGGACAGCCAAAAACAATCACACACAGCAAAGTATTTTCTCTCCATACCCATGCACATAGTCTGATCTTGAGATGCCTTGAAGCCATTGTGACATATGCACTGGTAGCTTCCCTGCATGTCCACACACAAGCCATGACTGCAAACGTTAGGAATTTCCAGACATTCATTGCGATCTATAACAAAAACACAAAACAGATGGTGCTAGCTGTTGACCTCCATTATATCCTCGTTTTACACAAATAATGTTTTTACAATACGCTGTTATGATTGAAACCAGATTCAAAATTATCTGTAAGCAAATCTGAATTGTAAGAGAACTTCATTTTACGGGAAGTGCTTGCCGACACACCTTGAGGATAAAACTACTCTCAGGATTTGGCTGATACCTAGAAAATGTCCTTTAAAAATGTCACTCTATCTTTTTCTTTGTTTTTACTGAGAAATGTGGCTATAAAGCAAAACAGCAGAATGCACAAGGTAACAGCAAATAAAAGTCATCTGATTTCTTACCAATGCAGGCACCATTGGGTGACAGTTTAAAGCCAGCAGCACATTCACAGCGGTAGCTCCCAGGGCTGTTGATACAGTCAGCATTTCTCTGGCAGAGGTTGTCCCCATTGCTGCACTCATCAATATCTGAAAAACCAAGAGTTCAGGCATCAGAAACCACTCCTGCCTCAGATTTACTCACCGTCTGTCTGTGGAAGAGGAAACCTCAGTCCTACATAAAGCTCAAGCAGCCTGACCTCCAGCCCTGCGCGCTGGGAATGCACACAAAAAGCAAAATCAACACCATTCACCCATGTCATCCTTTGGATGAAAGAGGATCCCACAAATCCAACTTACCACGCATCAAAGTCACTTTGGAAATCTGCAACATCTGCCTAAAGAAATTTTTGTATTAAAAAAAACTTCCTCTTTGCCTTTGAGCTGAAAGAGTAAGTGGCACAGTTTGCAACTTTTTAGGTTGCTCACGTTAGCACAAAATTCTTGAACAAATGACAAATCTCCTACTGGCTTTACAACACGCAAAACTTTATCAGCTTCCATGAGTATGTCTGTCTCTAAAACTGTAGCAGAAGAGATACAGGTTGGAAAAAAAGAATCCAAGATACTTTTTTTGAGAAATTCTAAGAACGAGAATTAAATTTTCTCCCTAAAATAAAACAAAACAAAAGCATTGACTGCCTACTTAGAGGCTTTACAGAAAACAATTACAAATTTTATTAGGCACATGTGCATCCATAATAAAGACAAGCACTTAAACTGATTTATAACCTTGAGCCCTACAAAAGTCTGTCTCTCAGATTTTGAAAACCACATGAATTAAATGTTCCCCTTCCCTTTAGGATAAGCTTAAGGGGGTTAAGGAGAAAATAACCAAATTTCAAATCACCTTCACAGACCAGGAGCAGGTCATTGTAACTGAATCCAGTGGGGCACTCACAGCGGAAGCTGCCAATCTGATTGATGCAAACTCCATTGGCACAGATTCCTGGGATTTCCTTACATTCATCAATGTCTGAAAGGCAGAGGAGCTACTTTTAAGTACAGTTCATCATGTCTTTACACACTGCAAGGATTCTCACTTTCACTGTGTTCAAAACTGAGTTGAGACGTTCCCTTTAATCCACAGAAATTACACACAGGTTACAAAACCACACATATGCCCATTATGACAGAAAATGGCATGTGAAGTTCAGGAAGTGATCAAAACAGAGCTACACTAAATATTGGCCAAGATGCAAAACTCAAAAATGTGCAGAGAAGCCCCACAGTATTTTTGAAGGCAAAGCTTTTTAACTTCCTGATTAAAACTCAAAATCATGAACTCGAATGGTGGCAGGTGAGCAAAATACCACAACAAAATGTAGAAGTTAAAAACAAGAAGGAAACATTTTACATAAAAATTGGTCGCAATTTGTGCCACCACTGAAACTCCAAAATGAAATTTAACAACTTTAATATATGAAATGCTTATTTTAGTTAACATTATGCAGGCACAAAAACATTATGCAAAACAATTTTAGGATAAAATAAGACTGGTGAAACTTGTAGACTTACCAACAGCTTTTCCAGTATGGATGTCAAAAGTGAAGCCAGGAATATTTCCACATAGGCTCTTGAAATCAACTAGAGCAAAATATAGAGCAATGCATTTTCAGGGAATGCATAAATCTCCCAAGAATTACCTGCAGTCTTCTCAGCTACTCCAGAGCTGTTTTAAGCCAAATCTACTCAGGAGAGCAATTGCCTCTTGTACAGCTTGTACTGAAAATTCAGACTGCCAAAAATTAATTAATTAATGCAAATTGAAATAGCAACATACTTTCCTTAAATCTTTGCAGACTTTGGCACGTGAGTAAATGTCTGATTTGAGAATGCAGTCATTCAATCAGGTTTTAGTTTTATTTTGTTTGGTTGGTTCATTTTTTTAATAGAATTCCTTAAGGTTTAATCCTGTTTTCTAAGCGTCTGTAGTCAGAATCTCCAGCAGCATTTTCAAATTTGAGAAGTAAATGTAATTTAGCAGTACCTGTGCTTCTTTCACAATACTATCTATTTTCTTTTCTGTGGAATTACTGCAGATCAGTTCCTCTGAACTGTTCAGCAGAATGGAGACTGTGCTTTAAAAAGAGATGCTCCAAAAGCCCCACATTTTTTTAATATGCTCCTTCTATATCCTCCTTTTGCATTTGGAGAGTGAGAAATGCTTGGTGTATAAAATAAATTAACTCAAGTTTTCTAGGAATGGTGTTTGAAATTGAGTGGGTTTGCAATATACAAAGAAAAATTTCTAGCATGGATTCTACTAATTTTTGCAGATGAGGTTTTAGTGGCAGAACAGTGCTCCCCAGGCAAAAAGTTATTACACATTTACAGCAATAATTTTTTATCTAGGAAGAAATATAAAAAATGAGAGGCCTACAACTATAAGCATGTCAAAACTGCATACTACTACCAGAGGAATTTGTACTTGTTTGAGAGAAATTAAGCAATTCCAGTGTGAAGACACAACCAGTTTGAATGAACAGTTTGCAAACAATAACCATGCAGCCACTATTCAGCACCTTTTTAGATCCTATCAGCATTCAAGTTATCCAGAAAAAGTATGTTTCAATATTCAGTTTCCAAACTACTGCCAAGGAAGCATTTCAAGGTGTGTGGCAGGTTATTTCTACATTCAGGGCATTAGGCTAATGTGAAATATCCTTCAATTAAAGTGAGTAACATTTACAAAAACATCTGATTGACATAAAATTCAAAGGGTTTCTGGAAGTGTAATATCTGGAGACCTCCATGAGTGCTTGGTCCACTGTTGGTGCTGCTGAGGACTTACAGAAACCTCTTTATCCAAGAGAAGGAAGAGTATAGAGCCTGCCTTGATTTGTCTCTAAACTTGAAATGCTGACAAATTATTGTAGCACCAAAACATGAAAAACAAAGAGCTCCTTCTGTATTCTTGCAAGTAATGCTCTTTAATCTGTAGCAGGTATAGTCTTTACTGGCTGTAGTTTGAGTTTCTTGTCTTCCACATCTTAATGGCAGCTCCTCAGCAGCTCACGATTCTGAAAAGTTTATCTACCATTATAAATTAATAATTCTTGCCTCCTTTACACCAAACATCCCCATTTTTGGCAAATTTAGTTAAGCACTGCTCAGAATGATATTTGGAAAAATCTTTTTCCCACATTCAGACATACTTGGTCATTTCTCTAAGCCAAGCAGGATCCAGTGCATCTGAACACGAGCATTTTCTACTTTCTTCTGTCCCACTCTTTAATGTCTGCTTAATGTTCACCCAGGTTATTCTCTTGCAGTGCAGGGTACAGGGTTACAGAGCTGTCTACCATAGTGCTCTACAATCCAGCAATTTACTGCCCTTTCAGAGATACATGTTTTTAATACATGTTACTATAATAATGTAATACACTAATATATTTTACATACTACTTATGTGTAAGATTTCAGGCTTAGCAACTTAGCTCTTTTCTGCAAGGAGTTTATGCCATTTACTGCTGTTAGTAAGCCTGTCAGTAAATATACCTGACAAAAACAGAGCCCTGTGCTCACTACCCTGTCCTAGTAGGACACCACCTGTGTGATCACCTACTTCCATAATAAAACACATCAGGTCTGGGAGGATGGGGAAGGATCCTCCAAGGATTGCAGGACCTCTTTATTTCTATTATGCTACTTCCATGTTTCACAAATGTCAGTGAATTCAGTTTTTCACACATTTTCCCCCAGTCTTTATTGTGTAGAGAAAGGGTATATAATTAGGTAAGGATTGTATGAAAAATGTCTTTATACAAATTGCCGAAATATCCACATAAAAGCATGCCAGAGATTTACCTTCTGGAAGCTTGGCTTTGCATCAGTGACTTTAAAAATATTTCAAAACCCCATATATTTATAACTATACTATTTTTAGGACAAAAAGATCTGTCACATAACAGGGAAAAAACTGAGATCAGGCACTCCTCAATTTACCAAACCATGGAAGAATTCTGTACATTCTTCATTACCTTGTAACAGTGAAGCAGCTTTCTACACTTTGGGTAAAAAACCAAACAAAAAAGAACTATTATTTCTGGTTAAAGTCTGTATGCTAATAGTTATGATCTGCATAATGTGTAAAACCAAACCAAACAGTCTTTACTACTTAAAGGCATCAGAGACAGATTGCTAAGAATAAACAGAGAAAAAATGAAGAAAGAGCTCTGTTCACCAAAGAAAAAAGACAAATGCATGGTCACGTGAAGTTCACTTACAATCCTCATCAGGGCAGAATAATGCTCTTAATGAGCCACTGGGCCCAGTTTGGTGACGTGGGTAAGGTCAGGGTACCCCAACCCCTGTCTGTGATGTGCAGCCCTCAGATTGCAAAACAACTGATTATAGAACACAAGTGCAGCTATTCAACCATTTCCACTTGGAAGTTGTGTTTGATCCCCCACACAATCCCTTTTCATGGTGAAAAAGGTTCAACCATGCCTGCAAAAACAGTAAAGTCATTTAGAAAAGCTAACAAGGCAACATTGAAATATTTCAGGGAATATTTAAACCCCATAACTGCTTGCACAATACCAAGCAATTTTGGTTTTAACAAATCATTAAAAGCTGCAGGAGTTTTTGAGAATTTAAGTGTCAGAAATCTAAAAGGAGAATTCTTTCTTCCACCCAAGAGCATTAACTGCATGAATCCCTGCTAGCAGTTTGCTGTACTCTTCTCATCATGTTGTCACCACGGTGACAATTTTATGACATTTAGACAAATGACTATGGGAAAGAATTTCGAGAGCTCTCTGTGGCAGCAAACATGTATTTCCTCTCTCAAGCTTATTTCCATTTCCCATTCCTGACTGCTAGGAGCATTCCTTCATTCTCCCTCCTCCTATTTAAGAAGGAAAAGGAAAAGGCAGTTTTCTCTTCTTTTCAGTCCTATTTTCATCCTCTTTACTGTGAGGGAAAATCTTTCTGAAATTATCTGTTGTTTATCTCAAATCACCAGGATAAACCACTTTGAATGGGAGTAATAAATTCTTTACACTAAAATCAGAAATGATACTAAAATCACAGCACCAGAGGCATAGATTAGGTGACACTAAACCAGTAAACCTGGGCCAAGTACATTAAACAACAAACTGTGTTTGTACAAAACAGGCACATGAGTTTTTTAGTTTTATCAAAGCATCTTTTTTCTTTTTTGAAATGGATGTCCTTTTTCTTTTTTCAGTGGATGTCAGGTTTCCCTCTGAGTTGGTGATTCTCCCACCAATGACTTTTCTGAGTTGAGCTTTCAGGGATGTCTTGTTCCAGGAAAACAATTCCATAAACACTGACTGAAAATTAACTGTCCTTCACTATTTCACCTCCATTTATGGAAGAGAATTTTTTACTTCCCGTTGCAATGCTGTACTTACTGGGCAATTTTTTCAAGTTCAGTCACCTTCAGCAGAGGAAATGTAAATGCAACCAAGCAAATCATGGATCAAATGTGAGACACAGCTGAAAAATCTAGAAAGGCTTCCAACACTCAGTACAAAACCCAATCCTGATGTCCTGACAGATTAGGACTACCAAGATAAATGTGTCTCCAACTATCAAGAACTAAATTACACTCTCCTAAATTAATTATCCTGGGGGACAGACTAGACAGGAGGTATCTCTGGTCAGCCAGTATCTTCAACACCAGTATTACTGCTCAGTAAAAGTTCTTTTGGGATGAAATGTTAACTTTAGTTAATAGGTCAAAGCAGCAGATAAGCAAAGAAAGTAACAAAACAGGGTGACCACAGAAGGCTTTACCTGTTCCTGGAGCTGGACACGGCTCACAAGGTTTGTTCCAGGCTTTCCCAATATTGTATGTGCAGCAGCACATCCTTTTGGTCACATTGAAGAGCAGTTCATTCTCACAGGAGGTTCCATTATAGCTCCTGTAGCAAAAGCTTTTCCTCATGTCTGGATGTGAGAAAAGAAGCACTTATGAAGTAACCAACATTATGATAATTGTGATATTATGTAAATATCAACCCCCTACCAAATCAGACAAGATTCATTAACTCAGTTTTCTGAATGCAACATAAACACAGGCATTTAAAAATAATTTAAGGATTGATGTAATCCACAGTCTTTGTTTTAGACTTGTGTGAAATATTTTCTGTTTTGATTTAAAGACACAAGGGGGAAAAAGACAAACTCCTAAGAAATCATAAACTCAGTGTAGATACTCAACAGATCCATTTGTATGGCAAACCCCACCACTTGGAAGTGATCAGCTGGAATAAACCAGTGAACAGTGAGCCCTGTTAGGGAGCAAGAGCCCCTAAATGCTGCAGGCCAATCACAGGGATCTCTTTCCTGACAACACAACACCAGCTGGGAGCTAAAAATAGTCAAAATAAACACAAAGCACAGGGTCTGGCCCTCAAACAACCTGATAATCTTTCAGTTCTAGTAAAGAAGACATTTTGCATACCCATGCAGTTGTGTCCTCCGTTCACCTGCATATATTCAGGTGGGCAAATGCAGGTGTAGTTCCCCAAGGTGTTGTAGCAGGTGCCAGGACCACACACACCAGGGTGTGCAACACACTCATCAATATCTAGAAGAAAAAACACTCCAGTTAAGGAGGGAGAAGAGGTCCAAGGCCAAGCAAATATTTCTGAGAAATACAACCATAATAAACCACGCTAAGATAACAAAAATCCTTCATTTAAAGAATACCTTGAAAAACACAACTCTGATTTTAACCTCTAAGTTAAGCCTTTATTCATTTAAGTGCAAGACAACACACTGAATAAACTCTAAATACTTTAACTTGCCACTGAAATCAGCTTCACAAAAGACATTCACACCTTCTTCTCAGAGCAAGGTTAGTCACTATTTAGGGTCAGTTTACAATTTTGGTTTTAACAGTTATGAAAAATCTCAAACACTAAAGGAAAACCAGTATGAACTTTACTTCATATTGAGTAAATTAAACTGGTACTCTCACATCCAAAATGCAGAGAGCATCATAAAACTTACAGGGTGAGAAGCCAGAAATCATTAATAACTCCTTAGTTTGCTGAATACATGTGGCTGAGGTCTAATATCTAAAATAAACATTAATTTATTGAAATGTTCCATTTCAAGCTTTGAACAATTGTATCCTTGGTGCCAAAGGTAATGGTTTTAGGGAATACTCTAGGTAAGGGTGGGGTGTACCATGCCCACTTATGGATTTAAGGTTAAAAAGTAGTGGTTTTCATAATAACTGCACTGTGACAGAGAAAGAGGCTTTAAAGGACCCAACCTTCGCAGATTCTTGTCTCTTCACTGAGGTAGTAACCTCTTGGGCATTCACACTGGAAGCTGCCAAAAGTGTTGATGCAATTTCCACCTTGGCAGAGGCCTGGCAGCTCCTGACATTCATCAATGTCTGAAAACGGAGGGGGAAAAAAAAAACAACTCACCGTATTTTCATTCCTCAATGAAAAGAAAGAAGAGAATTTAAGTACTGCCCTGAAATTTTGCCAACTAGTAGCGTTGAACTGTCATGTGTGGTTTGTTTTTTTTTTTTTTCTTCTAAATTGCTCTCCAGGAATGCATGGATAAGATACTCATTCTCTTCCATTCAAACAGCCCTTAAGGAGCAGTTTCAGCTTGTTAAGCCCAATGTTCCATTGCTGTTTACAGGATTTTGGCACTTAATTCCTCACTTCTGCCCATTTATTGGAACCAGAGCTGCTCTGCCTGATGAATATTTCCTGACATTTGCACTTTCTGCTGATGAGCTGTAATTTTCATAAATGACTTATCCTTCAGGGCCCAATTTTGAAATCCAGTTAAAGTAAGGAAGCACACAAAAGGTATGCACCAGATTGTTTTCCTACTGAAATGGTGTTGTGCTTCTTCAATATTACTTTGCTGTGTGCCTTTTCATGTTGTTTCCCAATTCACATTGTTTTAGCTTTGCACTAAATATAATGATTTTTGAAAAATGCAGTTCCTCTTCAAAGATGACCCCTTTTTTACTATTATTATTATTATCAATATCAATGATCAAAGTAATTTATAAGAAACTCACCTTCTAAAATAATAGTAATGGGATTTGGTCTGAATCCTTCTCCCCCTGGACAGAGAGTGTTGTATTCAGCTAAAGTAAAATATAACAAGAGACATGTCAGTTTCATAAAAAATAAAATTATGCACCAGAATCATAAAATATCACTTGTGTTTTTAATGGCTGTTCTTCTCTACAGTCATTTGGTTTCTACTTTTTTTGACCTATTCACAGTAAATAAAACACGTGCATTAGATTAACAGAAAACCAATGTAAAATGAGGAGTTCTGCTTTCTTTTATTACCATAATTCAGATACTCTTGAGGCAGGCACAATATTGGCTTTTCCATACTGTGTCCCTACAGAGGCACATAATTTTTGTTTTGATTAGTTCTTTAATATGAAATGTCAGTATGCCACTGATAAAGGTAAGTGTCAAATTTGTAATTCCTATTGTTATGTAAAGAACAACATACCTGACGTTTGTGTTGCAATATTCATTAAAGACCTTCAAAGCTCTACAAAGATGGTAACTATCATTAAGTAATAGTTTTTAAAGTACTCAACAGTGACTTAGACATAAAGAACAATAGTTATCAACACTCTGCTTTGGAGAATAATGAAGCCCTCCAAATTAAAGCCATGATTTGGGTTCTAAGCATAATTAATTTATTTCCTTACCAGCTTGGAGCTGATGTGCATGCCCAGCAGATACATGCACTCTATTTTATTCTTATCTGTAAAGTTCTTACTTAATTTTTTTTAAATAGGAAAAAAGAGCGAAAATAAAATGCCCAACACTTCCTAAAGTATCACCTGGCCTGGTGGGAAGTGCCTCCTAAAGAAAGCACTGATCTATTAGTGTGAGAACAGGCACCAAGTCAGTCACAGAAGACTAAAGGCCAGGTCTGTGATGCTCAGGTCCACACCCCGGTCCCTCTGACAGTGGTAGTGAAATCTGACTCGAATGACCAATGTACAGCAGTAGAGTAAAAGACTGTCAATTCCTTTTCCATCCCTTCTGAAATAAGGCAGCACCAGGAGAACGTGAGGACATTTCCTTACTGCTGTTGACAGGGGGACAGGTCTCACAGGGGTTCCCCCAAGCCTTTCCCAGCGAGCAGCAGCACGAGGAGCGAGTGACTCCAACCCCAATCTCAGTGCTGCAGGACAGGCCCCCGTCCCCTCTCGGCCCAAACTTCAGGTAGCAGCTGCCCACACGGTTATCTGCGTAAAAAACACACGTGGTTACAGCTGCACACCAAGATCCAGGCAAAGAACTGCAGGTATTAATCTGCAATTTCATGCCTAGAAGGAGGAATTCAGGGTAGCATTGTGCTCTTGAAGTCATTGGCACTTCAAGAACATTGATAGTTGTTGATGTTGAGAGAGACAACACTAAAAAACTATGTAACAGGATATGCAGAATTGTGGAATCGTTATTTTTCTATCTTATTTGCATAAAATAAGTGATTTTTAAAGTGATAGTTCAGGAAGCTTTTTACTTACCCACACAACCCACTCCAGTAGGATTCAGCTGGAAGTCTGGAGGACAGTTACACTCGTATCTTCCAGGAGTGTTTACACAAAGACCATTGACACAATTAATGGGGTCAGCACATTCATCAATATCTAAAACAGGAAAATCCACATTCATAAATCTGCTCACTGGACAGGAAAGAATAAGTTTACTTTCTAAGACAACTTAGAAAGTTTCAAATGCAAGTGAATTTTAGCTGAAACTGAAGGAGAGTCTTAAAAATAAGTCAGCAAATGACTACAAATAAACCTTGTTCATCTACATATTTAAGAAGCCACCCTTTTTGCTGATGTATTTCTGAAAAGCAATGACTTACCTGTGCAATTTCCCCCAGTTCTATCCAGTTCATAGCCATCATCACAGATACAACGAAACATTCCTGGGAGATTATTGCAGGTGCCAAACACACAAATATTCTGGAAGGAGCATTCATCCGTGTCTGAAGGAATGCATTAAAATCAGAAAGTTACACAGCTTTACCACATTACTGTTATTATTATTGCTGTTGTTGTTATTATGTGTCACAGCACCATAAAAGCAAAAGGAGACACATGCCAAGTATTTTTAAAACTAACATTTTTGAGTTTGTGTACAATACTACACAAAGTTTCTATTTGTGAATTTGTATCTGCAAAGGAAGTGTAATAAGAAGAAAGTGTGCAGGCATCAACAGTCCTATCTCCTTGGGGGAAGAATACAGGGAAAATAGGAATATAGGAAGTATAAGAATTATCTACGATTTTCTCAAGCCCACATTGAAGTAGTTATGTAGTAACTACACACAGATGAGCTAAAATGCATCTAAAGGACTGCACGCTCATCTAAATTGAAGATGAAATCAAGTTGAAAGACACTGACAGAAAACTGGATGATTTTGTCAGCTGCAGTGTAGAAAGGAGATGAACACTGACACCACAGACTGCAAAGCTATGGCTTTAGGCACAAACTGTAAAAGAGTTCTGAGCTGAAAGTAAGTAGGATAGGAGTGGAAAAAAACCCCCTCCATGTACTGCCAGACAGCAGGACTTTCTAAGTTGCCAGAATAAAGCAGCTGTGGAAAAGGCAAATGCTGTCCTGGCACGTATTAGTGAATTATTTTTAGCACAGTCAGGGAAGTGGAAAGCATTAATATCATTTTACAAAGCACAGCCAAATCTTAATTTGAAATCCTGAGTACAGTGCTCTGTTGATGAACTAATATTGCACAAGATGTGCAAAAGGGTATTAAAATTATTACAGCAATAAAAAATCTACTTTTAACATGGCTGGATTACCTCAGCCAGAGGCTGAGAAGCGATAAAATGCCTCTTTATAGTAATATATGAGAAAGGTTAAATTCTGAGAGACACATTTTTTAGGGAAAATGAATACTCAACATCCAAAAGTCCTGAGTCAATTTCATCTGGAAAATAAAATTTCTAAATACCCTGGAGTACAGCCATGGAATGACCTCCAAATCAGGTCACTGAGAAGCTAATGTACTGACATCTCCAGGGACTTCTGAAGAAAGTGGATTAATAATTTTTATTACCATTATTTCACTAAATCAAGACTGGATTTTGCTTCTTGATTGTAGAAATCAGCAAAAGACTCTTCTTACCATAGTACAGATTAATATATCCACTTCAAAATGATAGAAATAAAAGCTAACTTTTAAGAATTCAGCACCCAGATATTTTAGTTCCCCAACAGCACAATTTAATCAATGGAATGCTTTCAGATCTCTGCTGCAATCACAGTAACATATTAAGCATTTCTCCAAAATCCTTTAATTGTTGGACCTAAATCCTTCAACACACTGACCCAAAATTTAGAATTACATTGTTTTTCAAAACATGGCTTGGCTGGAAGAGATTAGATCTATTTGAGGATTTTTATTAGAGCATTGGCACCACTGTAATACAAATGAGCTGCACCAAGAAATTCAGTAAAGATGACTGACAATACTTGAAAATTACTAACAAATCTGACTGTGGCACAGGTAATTCCTCAGAAGCACCTGAATTATTCTGAAACCTGATTCATACATGTACACCTGAATGTTGGAACATGCCACGCTCTGGACTGAATCTTAGAGATGAAATTTTGAAACCTGCTTATTGAATCTCACCAAGAATTTTAATTTCCAAAGACGTTATGTGGTTTTCACCATTAAATACGAAACAAGTTAAAAGCTTTGGGACACCAGCTAAAATGTTTTCATTTACTGTACAGCCATATTAAATATGAAAAACAAAAGGTAAAAGAACACAATACGGAGTAGAAGCTGAACTGGACTAGAAAGATAACAGAGGATTTTTCACACACTATCTAATAGTGACAAAAAGGAATTAAAAAAAAAATTACAAAATTGCTGAGGCAAACCTCTGCTCTGGGATTTATGGTTGAAAGCCAGGAAAACATCACAAAAAAGATGAAAGCAACCTCCCAACATAATCCACACTGGAGAAATTCCTTGCACGTGAAACGTGTGGTGCTTTCTCTGCTTCCAGGCTGAGGTCCTGTTGGTTGCTCTTTGCTTCAGAGCAGCCAAGCCCAACTCAGAGAGCAGAGCTGAGGCAGCAGCAGCAGCAGCAGCAGCTCACCTTGGCAGGACCTGCTGTCAGAGGCAGGGGTGAAGCCCATCTCGCACTCACAGCGGAAGGCGCCGGGCACGTTCAGGCACTGCCCGTTTTCACACAGCTCCACATCCTCTGCGCACTCATCCACATCTGTGGAAGACAGGAAAACCTCTCTGGAACTACAGGTTTCACCAGCAGAAATGCACATAAATATATCCTGGTGTTCAGAATAATAGCACTGTTGAGAGTTGAAGGTATAAAACAGAACACTTTTACCATCCTGAAGTAAATGGAAAGAATGCAGAAAAGCAAACAGTTTCTAAAATTATTTCTTTCACATTTCCACAATTCCTTACTCCTTGTTTTTCATTAACAGATGAAATATTTTTTAAATAATGTAGGCTTTTAAGATTCAGTTTTGAATAATCTTGACAAAAAAGTTAAATACCTTGCTTAAAACGTCAGAATTTTGCCTCTTGGTATATATTGCTATGCTATTTTGTCAGAAAAAATGTTCAAAAGGTAAATTTTCCTAAATAATACATAGAAAATTATTATCATATTCATTTTAGAAAATATTCTTTGAGGGTGAGGAACATTACAAGTACTGCCTGCACACCAGAAATTCTCCTAGTATGACTTAAAAGAGCTACAAAGAAAGAGAATGGCAAGGGAGGGCATTCACCATTGCAGTCATCATAAGAAGTGATAATTTTGTCAGGTATTGTTATGATTGTCCAAAAAATATTTTACATGCTTCCTTCATTTTATTAGTCCATAATTAGCATTACATCCAATTTTTAGAGAAACCCAGAAGCTCAATATAGGGATAAAACATTGTGCTCATGAACCAAAAACCTGAAATACAAAACCAAGTCACATTTGAAGGTCTTTATTCTCAAATAAAAAACTTCACACTACTAATCAGAAAACCTTGTTTCTAAGTTTTAAATTAATTTTTGTTTGTAATTAGCCAATTAGCCAATAATGAATGCATTCACAGTAGTTTTCTAGGTATTTTACTATGATTAGGATGCATTCTCAGACCTAAATAAGCTGACCAAATACAGGATGTGTTCAAAGTTGAGAGCAGAGATAACACTACATCTCTACCCTGTAAAGTGATAAAGACCAGAGTAACCCAAGACACAGTAATTAGTATTTAATATAAAATCTTAATACTTGATATAATATGTGTCAGCTTATTTTGAGTCACATGCTGTGTGAATAAAAATGTTCATTCTCACTTACAAATTTAAACGCAGAGATCATGGGCAATGTTTTTTAACTGCAGTTTGTTTTTCTGTTTAAAAAGTCATATGTTAATGATCACATCCTGCTCTACTGGGTGATGGAAAAATAGATGATGCTAGAGGAACTGTAATAGAGCTGGCATTTGGTGTCCTTGACTAGAGGCACTGCTACAAGCAGGACATGCATGTTCAAAATAACTGGCATGAAGATGAGGAGGAGGAAGAAGCAGCAGACGAGAACTTCCCCCAAAGAAATGTACCCAGTGGGGCCAACTGGGACACAAACCAAAAGAAAAATCAGGTGCATCAGACACCATTTCTTATACAGGACAGACAGGAAGCATCTTGATCTTAAACTACATTTTCACATTCATTATCTTGCACTGTGGGCTTAGGTGTAATTCACAAAGGTTCCACACAAGAGAAGAACCACCAGGGACAAGTCAGGTGTCACCAAACCCCTTACCAGAGCAGGTGAAGCCATCTCCAGTGAATCCCTCTGCACAGGCACAATGGTAGGAGCCCGGGCTGTTCACACACTGGGCGTTGGTGCTGCACCGCTGGGTCCCGTTGGAGCATTCATCAAGATCTGCACATCGGGGTCAAAAAGTGCAGGCAGCAGCACAGCAATTAGTAAACTGGCTGGTAATTAACTGCCAAGATAACCAGCACCACTGCAAACTTGATTTATGTCTCCATGAATACACATATTTAGTATTAGACGATACAGGGTTAATCTAGAGTGACTCCATTTTAATACGTCTTCCTTTAAATTACAGCAGGTGGGAGTGGGGAAAATGTTTCTGAGTAACAGATGGAATTCAGCTGGCTCATTACTTGGA
The DNA here is from genome assembly GCF_901933205.1 of Camarhynchus parvulus. Lineage (NCBI taxonomy): Eukaryota > Metazoa > Chordata > Aves > Passeriformes > Thraupidae > Camarhynchus > Camarhynchus parvulus. The sequence continues at coordinate 4,867,507 of NC_044601.1, forward strand.
TATAAATGTCCTGTTAATGAGCTTAAAGTTAAAATTAGTTTAAAAAAAAAAGAAACTGAACCAAAGAAATGCAGTGAGGTGAAAAACTGCCACTTATTTAGGAAGTCTCCTCGAGTAATAGAAGAAATTGAAAACAATGCAGTCCCATGAGGGGTGAGGCAAGTTATTCACTTGGATGTTAATATGTATGGAAAAAAAAAAAAAAAGAAGAAGGAAAGAAGGAAAGAAGAAGGAAAGAAGAAGGAAAGAAGAAGGAAAGAAGAAGGAAAGAAGAAGGAAAGAAGAAGGAAAGAAGAAGGAAAGAAGAAGGAAAGAAGAAGGAAAGAAGAAGGAAAGAAGAAGGAAAGAAGAAGGAAAGAAGAAAAAAAGAAGAAAAAAAGAAAAAAAAGAAAAAAAAAAAAAAGAAGAAAAAAAAAAGAAAAAAAAAGAAAAAAAAGAAATCTCATAATATGGTGATTTTTCAGCACATTACATCAGTAAAGCCTTATCTTCCTTAGATCCCAAAATGTTCTGAAAACAAAAAGCAAGTATTACAATCTTTTACCCATCAAACTGAAACAGGAAGGCAAGGGGACATACACAACAACAGCAGCCCAGCAAATGCAGATACATGTTTCCCACCCATCCCATCCTAATCTGGTTTATATCAGGGTCTATAAATCATATAAATTACAAGACATTTACAAAAAAATGTTTGAAGGACTGGAAATATCTGACAGGAAGCAATAAAACGAAATCTATTTAATTTCTGTTTTTTTTGTACATTCTAGTAGCAGTTGTATTTAAACTTTGTAAAATACGTAGTTAATTTGGAAAGATGTTACAGCATCAAGTTTCTGAGATGGTAAATATTTTTTTTCCTTAGAAAACCAAATTTGTGAAACATAAGAATCTTTCATACCCATCTATCCATAGGCTACAGAAGTCAGAAGAATGATTATTTGTTTCCAATGGACTAATCACACAGTCACATTACATGCTTTCAGAAAAAAGAAAAAAAAAGAGTGGGGAGAGGGAAAAAAATCTTTGTTTTCCATGTACTTACCAATACACTTAATGCCATTTCCAACCCAACCTTCTCTGCAGCTGCATTTAAAACTTCCTGGCACATTGACACACGAGGCATGCATGTCACAGTTGTGGGCTGCAATTTCACACTCATTCACATCTACAAGCACAAAACAAACTATCAGTATTTACATCAGAATATTAAAAATCCTGCTCCTTTTACATAATTCCACTGTGAGGGTTTGCAGTCCTTTAAAAAACAAATGTTTAAGAACTTGGAAAAATTCAAGCAAGCTATTTCATATTCCGTATTAGTAAAAAGGAGTGACAATTGCATTTCATTTTTGCTCTTTGTTTGCAAACATGACAATCAGTCCACTTTCCTACAACTGCTTTTCAGCATGAAATTAACACTCTTTTCCAGAAATATGAAATATGCTGATCTTTTTATGTCTAAAACTGGGATGAGGTCTTTGGGTGCACAGCCATATTTCAGTCATAAAAATAATGATACACCCATGGCTGTAGTAGTTATAGAACAGATTCCTAAGCACAAAATTGTAGGAGAAATTCTGTCAGCTTCTTTTGAATGACCTTGGAAGAAAAGGTACTGCTCAAATATCACAGGACTTGTGGAGTGATTATGAGTGGCTACAGAACTTTAAAAATTGTTGGCAAAGCTTGAAGGATTTTTAAACTATTTTTCCCCCCCTCTTGTTCTTTCCTTAGACCACATGGCCATTTCGTGCAGAGCTTGAGTTGAGTTCATCCTCCAGGTACCTGTGAAAAATGAGCACTGATAAAAAACTTCCAACACAACTGCAGCCTTGCCATCCTGAGCCCAGTTCTGTAACATGGATGTTCACACAACCTGTGCTGCCAAAATCTTTAAAATCAGTTTGCAATGGGCTTCCAGCATTGATATGTTGAAGGAACACTCCATTTAAAACTCTGGCACATGCTAGCAGATATGAAACACTCATATATATACAAATATATATACAAATATATACAGATACCAAGCTCTCTCTTGTGTGTGAACACTTGTACATTTATTTTACCTGGAAGCCAACAAAAATATGTAACACATTCACTGGAAATCTGTTTTACCTGTGCACCCTGTGGTTCCTTTCTTGACTGAATACCCAACTTGACAGTGACAAATGAAGGAGCCTTTGGTGTTTTCACACTCCCCAAACATGCAGATGTTGGAATTCAAATCACATTCATTCACATCTGTAGGTGATTATAAATTAATTATTAGTTGGACATTACTGTCATTGTGGAACACTTTATTACAGGTGAAAATACCTGCTATATGAGGTCGTAATATATTTCAGCTGTCCCACTCTGTAAATTCCCTAAAACAAGTAAGGATAAATGTGTAGTACAAATACCACTGTTTTGTGGTAAAACAAAGACCATTTGTTTTCACCTTTCTTTGGAATGCTAATTAAAGGAATATGAAGCAAACTTTTTCTTACAAAAATCACTTAAAATCATTTTCGCAAAACATATTTGTGATCATATTAACTTTCTTCCAGTGAAGAATTTTTGAAGTGCCCCCTTCTGAGCCCCCTCATCTGATCCCTTCTCAGTACACATGTTCCATTATAGTAAAATCACACCAATGTTTTTTAACTATAGGATCTGGTTCATTGTTAAGGAGTTACCAACAGGCATATAGATTATTTTTTCATAATATGCATAATTTTAATATTCACTTTCAAGGATGCAGTAGAAAGAACAGAAAGAAAAAGCTGCAGAATCTTCAAGACTTCCACTAAATTTGGTGCACACAGCTACTTACCAACACAAGCTTTCATGTCTATAGAAACCATAAATCCATCGTAACAGAGACAGCGATATTCCCCTGGGATATTGGTACACTGCCCACCATCACAGATATCTGGATTGTTTTCACATTCATCAATATCTGAGGAGGGGAAAAGAAAACCAAAACAGGTAATAATTCTGTCACTGGCAGGGATGGGCTGGAACACCACTTTGATTTTGGCTGAAAGATAATGATGCTGGAGTTTTTCAGGTGTAAAATCCTACCTGCACAGGTCCTGACATCTGGCATCAGAGCATAGCCATCACTGCAGCTGCACTCATAGCTGCCTTCTGAGTTAGTGCAGTGGGTGTCACAGCCTCCATTCATTATCATACACTCATCAATATCTGGGGAGGCAACATTGGTAGCAGTAAGTCTACTTTAAGAAAAACATCATATTCCCTTTACATTTTACATAAAGAAGTTAATCAGTGGCTTCATTCTGAATTTTTATTCTCATTCTACTGCCTCTGATTTATATTTGGTTCGTTTTTCCCTCTTTCAACTGCTTTTTCATCTGTGGGAGCAAGTTGCTAAGTTAAATGTTTGTTTTGCTCCTCTGTATTGCAAGGGGTGTGTAAAAAAGCTCAAGAAAAAAAGTTTGGGAAGGAAAAAAAGGGAAATGCTGACAAACTTAAAAGCTTGAATGTGGCACAAATTTGCAATTTTGTTAAAGAATAACCATAACAAGCAAATAGAAAAGCCTCTCAGTACTGCTGCTCTCCTTTGCAAGGAGTTGATGTGTTGGGCACTATATAATTCAGTATTATTATACTGAAGGATTAAAGAGAGGCATATGATAAGGAGAAAAAAGTGAAAGACAGACCATCAATGCACAGACCTTTTCCTCCTTGATCAAGAAACCTAGGTGCACTTTCTTCTTGTTAGCTCAAACCTCTGATTTTAATGGAGCAGTACAGGAAGTGTAATTTCAAAGTATTCTCCAGAGTTCACTACAGCAACCATATTTTTATACCCTCTTTATATTCCTTTATACTTCTGTATTCCCACAAGAGCCCACGATAAGCCTCAAAGCACATGAGAAAACAGCCCTGCTGGTTTCCAAAAGGAAGGTGTGAAGTTAAATAAAAGCAAGGACAGATGGAACAATGCAGCTGAAGCACAAAATCCCAGCTGCAGGTGCCCAACACTTGCCTGTGCATCCCTGTCTGTCGGGAGTGGGCTGGTACCCAGAGTCACAGAAGCACTGGTACGTCCCAACCATGTTCACACACTTGCCATTTCTGCAGAGGCTGTCACTCAAGGAGCACTCGTTTACATCTGGGGAAGAATGGTTCAGATCAGTCGTAATTCAGGATATTTAACAGCTTTAACAGCTCAGGTTCCAGGCACAAGGAGAGGGAAATTGCAAACTGGTGGCTTTCAGGTTTGTTAAATTTCTTTCTTGCTCTTGGCATGCTCCACTTCAAGGAATGGAGTTCTGCACGCTGTGTTTAACCTGGTGTCCAAAGATTTATCTTGTCTGACTCAGGTCTGAGAGAATGAATTACAGAGTCTGCTGTGGGCATTAATTACCAAGTCTGCTATTATCCATCAAGAAAATAAGCCAAAGAGATAATATGCTATTTTTTTTTACTTTTTCTTTCCTTTTTTTTTCCTCCATCATTTTGGTGGATTATGTGCTAGAAGGAGAGATGAATTTTAACACAGGACAACACCTTTAAGTGATTGATTAAAGTTGCTCCCATGAGTGGTACAGTCCTTTTAGTTGCTAAATATCCCCTAAGAAGCCTGACAAAACACTCCCCTTTGGAGTCAACAGCATTACTGGCACTGAGGATTTTACAGGCTTCTAGTTTTTTATTAGAAGATACAATTTTTGATATAAAGGAGGAGCATTAATTTGTTGAAGAGATTCCTGAGACCCCACCTATCCCAGGGACTGACCATTCCTCCAACTAAAGATTATTTTCCTGAGTTGAAACTCACCCAAGCATTCCTCCTGGGATGGTGACAGCTCATGCCCCAGGGGACAGTCACAGCGAAAGCTCCCCTCAGTGTTCACACAGGTGCCACCTCTGCACAGCAGAGGGTTGCGTTCACACTCATCTATATCTGCAAAGAAACCACCAAGTGCAGATATAAAACGGACACATATGAGGGGCAACAAAGAGAAGAGCAATTCCCAGTATCTACAAAATAAAAGGATTGTTTCATGGTGGTGTTCCTCTACTCGTGCTGCACAATAGGACCACCAAAAACTATATATTATTATTAACTCTATAGATGGGTATTTTTCCTCTCAACAAAACCAAGCATTCATCATTTAACATTAGACATTCAAGAAAACATGGAACACAAGCAAAGGCAGCAAATTTTTGGATATCGTCCTTTAAAGCAATGTATTAGTGTGATGTATATATATTTTCAAATTGCTTAAGGCAATCAAACACCTGTTCACATAAGCACTGAAATTCCTGCCTGTGAATGCAGTTATGGTGGATGTTTGTGTATCAATTTTTACCTACATGGCTCCTCAGTTTGGTAACTCCTGTGTACGCCATGGTGTGGCTGGGAAATATTCTGGCTACAGCTCATAAAGGCAAAATGAATATTTGACTCACAAAACTGATACAACCAGCTCACACTACAGGTGTGGATGGAGACAAATACAAACAAAAGATATTCAAGGTGGAGGATGGCCTCACACTTCTGGACACCCAGGAAAGTCTAAAAGCATCACAATTTGTAGGAAAACAAGAAAAGGTGACAGAAAGCCTAAGTCAAGATTTTTTACGGTGGCTAGACACCTTTTGGTGTCTCCAGACCTATTCTTACAACTTTAAACAGATTAAAGAGATGTAATTTTTTTTCAGGAAATGATGTGAGAATTCCTTGAGTCCTAGAAAAAGCAATGAAAAGGGATTCACACTGCTTTTGAAACTCCAGCTTTCTATTCCTAGCTTTATCAAATACTTGGGAACCCCATTAGCAGTTTTTAAATGAATTCTGTGAAGAGCTGTTGCCATCCTAAAATCTGTACAGAATAAGTGTCTCTTAAGGGTATAAGTAATTAGTATAATGAACAAGCAAGGCTATATACTTAATTCAGTTATCTGTCTCTATAAACTGCATATCTGACTCATTTGCTCATGAAGCCACAATAATGACACATCTGAAGTGCTCAGCTCAGATAGCAGCCAGGCTTTGCACAGCAAAGGAGACTCCAGGGCATCCTGGCAACACTTACCCATGCAGTTCTTCATCATCATAAATCCACTTTCGTAGCCATCAAAGCACTCACACTCAAAGCTGCCAGGAGTGTTGACACAAGTGCCACTTCCACACAAGTCTGGGGAGATCCTGCACTCATCAATGTCTGTTTCATAGCAGTGGAGAGGTTAGAAAAATCAAACTGGGTTTAAGGTCATCCTGCTTTTCACAGAAAAAAAATGCCACTGTAAATTAAGCCTACAGAAACTATATACAGTATGCAAATCGACAGAGAAAAAAAATTACTTATAGAAGCATCTGATTATATGAAACAGTTAATGAAAGATTTGTAAGGCTGAGTCTTCAGAGCTCTCAGGCTATAGCAAACCATGTAACAAGTTTGCTTCTATAAAGTGTAATTTAAGGTTAGATTCTTAAGGAAATATGTAAGTGTAAGACATTCCAAGATACCATTCTTACAGAGGTATCAACTGACTCCATGACTACAATGCCATTGATTATAATTTGATTAGTATGAAGATATTTATCCAGTAATAGTGTTATAAATCTACATACACCCTTTCCATTAGGAATTAGCTCCTAACAATACCAGATTTACAGTTCACTGGTTGTTTTTTTAGTTAAATTTGAATGAAACCTACTACAGAAAACAACAGCAGAAAAGACAGAAGAGCTCTTTTTAAATCACACTGGTAGTGAGTCAGAAATCTAAAGGGGAATTTTAATAGGGATGTGATCCAGTGAAAAAGGTAAGTGCTGCAGGAGAGGACTTTGTGTCACTGCCCATGGACAGGTTTCTGCTGGGTGATGACACCCAGTCCTCACAGATGTGTGGAGCTGTCAGACCCACATGGTAGATCTGTCACATTACTGAGTATCTGGGCTCCTACAAACTTTATAAAACAATTTCTTGCTGATTTAAAACAAGCAAAAATGTAATCTATTTCAGAAAGCCTGTTTTTCTACAGCTGCTCAGTGGAGTAGTTTCATCACCATAGAATAGAAGGGGGGAAAAAGCTTTTGCAAGGAGTTTTCTGACCTATTCTGGTTAGTTTAGAAATAGAGTTTGTAAAATACATTCTTCACCAATGCAATCACTACAAAAACAAGGAAATCACCAGTTAGGGCAACGTTAGCATCCAGACCAACCTCAGTGAGCATGCCTTACCACCCACACTTCATAGTTATTACTCAGACACACTCATGGACGCCTGTACATTGTAACAAAACCGCCTTCATTTTCAGCACAGAGCCAGCCACCCACAACGCTGGCATCAGAGCTCCCACAGCCACAGAACTGTCAAGCTTATCTTCAGATTTTCCAGACAGTAAAGAACAAAATCCTAAACTTGTAAATTAAACACACGTGTCTGTGTCTTCCTGAGTTAACGTTGCACTGGTGTCAGAATTGCTGAGGTGCCCCTGTGTCTTCTCAGCCATCAAATCTAAATGAAAATTAACTTGCAGTCTCTAAATTCATACAATGACCAGAGAGTAAGAACATAAATTAAGATAATCTCTGAGTTAGAGCATTAGACTTGGTTTTGCTGGTGATCCTTATTGATTTTTCAGGTTGTACAGGTACAGCATGACCTGAGCACCTTAAACGTCAATTATCAATCATCAATTATCACTTTTATAACAAAAATCTAAAAGTGTTGTATTTTTTAAATAATCAGTTTCTGAAAGGAAAATTTGAGACTGTTCGCCATTCTCTCCAAAGACTGAGCTCTTAGAAACTGAAGGAAATTATTGGCATTGGGTTTCCAGATCACCAAGCTATGCCACAAGAGCAAGTCAATTCAAAAAGCCCCAGGGATGTGGTGGAGTCCCCATCACTGAATCTTTCCAAGGTGGACAGGGTGCTAGATAACCTCATCTGGGCTCCCTTTCCCCACAACAGGTTGAAGTTTGGTCTTTCCAGGTCTTTTTCAAGCAGGACTATTCCAATATTCTAGGGAAAACTGTGGAAAATGCAAGGCTTACTCACCTGTACAGTTTCTTTCGTCCATATCTAAAGTGAACCCACTGTTACACCTGCATTTGAAACTTCCAATTGTGTTTCTACATTTACCATTCATGCACATGCCAGGGAACACTTTACATTCATTGATATCTAGGAATAAAAACAAAGGAAGTAATTAAGAAATTCTTAAGCACAAAGATACATGGCATCAACAGGAATTTCCTGTTCCTTCTTACCAATTGCATTGAGCATAAAAGGCAGGGTTTGGGTTAGAGGGGACATCCTTGGAGACCTGACTGGAGGTGAGACATTTCCTAATCTTTTTGGCTATTTTTGGGTTTCTTTGCTTCACAATACCCAAAGCTATAACTTAAAGCTTATACTAATCAGGAGTCAAAGAAATTAAGGGATACTCTCCGAGTTGAAACTCTGGCATGTGTATGGTGTTCAAGTTTGCTTTCTGTCACAATCAATATTCCTGGCATTCCTCAGCCAGTTTGTAAAATATGCAACCATTACCGGGTTGATTTGGTTTGGTTTTCAAATTGGGACTGCCAGAGTTTTATCTGGAGCTGTTTTGAAAATGGTATTTTTTTCTTTTGTAGAGTATCAAGTGAAATGTTTCACCTCCCCTCAATGCTGAGTAACACAAACTGTTAAAGGATCTTGCACAGGACAAGGATGAATGACCTCATACACTCTGTGAAATAATTTGCTGAGGCAATGTCCTGAACTGAGAATCATCTTCAACAAAACAAACATCTATCTCCCACTCATTTCTGTGAGTGGAACACAATAGTGGTCCAAATTAAGAAACAGAAACAGGAAGCCAAACCTCAGAAAAATCTCAGCCTAAGACAAGATTTATGAAATAATTAACTATTTAATTAAACAAATGTTGGTAAAATTATTGTTGCTATTGTTGCCATTGTTATTTTCCTTATTTCTTTACTAAATCACCAACAAAATCCAAGAGCTTTGCCTGAGAGTAACTCAGGCAAAGACTGCTGAAAAGCAGAGCTTATTTATGGTGAAACAGAAGTCTCACCTGTTACAGCTCTCTAAAGCAACTCAAAATATTCCAAGAAAAATGCTTCGGAATATATCCTTAAAAAAAAAAAACCCTAACAAATTTTTGGATCACCTGAGCTTCTGGACACAGAAAACTAGTTTTTCTTCTCAGATTTTAGCCATTTGAAGTAAACCTGGGTCTGGTTTCTTAACACTGTCCAGCCTATTCTGTTTTGTCACTGCTCTATAGGAGGTGAAGCTAGCAAGAACTGGACAAAATACTTTTATTTACTCCTTTATCACTGCATATCCTTGTTGTCACTGCCCTCATGATCATAACACAACAGACACCCTCTCCTTTTAATCACTTACTGATTTTGCAACCCAGATAAAGAATCCATCCTTCTTCAGAGCCTCCCAGACAGCCCTGGTCAAATTTTATTAATATTTTACATTTACATATAAAATAACTCATTTCTCATACTATTTGATGCTCGGCTCATTCCCTGCAAAGCACTACCTTAAAAAATATGCACATTTTGTGCTATTCCAGTAATTCAGAGCTCCTCTCTTTTCAGGAATTTCCTTCTCCTCCTTACCCAATTCAGACTTTTGCACCTTTTGCTCTCAAGCTCCCATGAAAGCAGAGAATCTCCTCACCTGTACCATCAGCTCCTTCAGGCAAATACCTTCATCCCATCTCTCAAGCACACTTAACAAGCAACTGCAAACCCAGGAATTTTCTCAGGATACCCTCTCAGATGCACCCACAATTAATCCTCAGGCACCAGAATTGATGCCTTAGGATTTAGTTTTTATATTTTTCAGTATATATATATATATTTCTTTTTTTCCTGTACTGCTTTTAGTTACTGTGTAACTCTAAAACCCCATAGCCATTGATCTACTGTTCTCCCATTTTATTCAGGCAAAACAATGCTTCCCTAGGCATGAAACTGAAGGACATCTAACTGTCTCAGGCTCCGAGAGACATAAACAAATGTCAAAATTCAGGGGGGCCAAACTTAGAGTAAATTACTTCATTACCTGAAGCTGTAATTGGAGGATTAACCCCTGACACGTAAATGGACCAAACTTTAACTGGGTGAAAAACTCGTGATCGCTTTCTGTCACCGTGATATTTTCTGAGAAATCTCTTTGCCAGGATTTCTTCTCCTGGGAAGATGAGAAGCCTTCAGCTTCTCCATGTTCTGCTCCTCTAGAATGTGATTTGGAGAACTGTTTATCCAGCATCTGAATTGTTTTAACTTAATGACCAATCCCAGACCAGCTGTGTCAGGACTCTGGTCTGTCACGGTTTTTATTCTTCATTCTTGTCTTGCCTTCTTATCTTTCCTTTCTCTTTCTTTAGTATAGTATATAATTTTCTTTTAATATAATATCATAATATAATAAATCAGCCTTCTGACAACTTGGAGTCACAGTCTCATCTCTCACCTCATCCTGGGGACCCTCACAACACTGCAACAGTTTTCCATCTTGGGTGTAACCTCTCTCGGAGACTTCTGACTATTTTGACAAGCTGTACCTATTGAAGACCTTCAATAAATACCCACTTTAATTTTCTTAATCTAGTCTAGCCTCTGTTCTAGGAACACATATTGCTGGCCAGGGTCTATGTACAAATCACAAATGGGATGAGACTGCTGAGGAACGCGCCTTGAGCTGTTTTATTTTCCAGCATCAGTCTCATTACATGGTTATGACAATGGGAAGATGCCAGCAGCTCACATCCCAGGCAGCAGACCAAGAATTTAATGTTACAACTTACTTTAAAAGTTTTTTGACCAATCACACAAAGCAAAAGCACATTGACAGTAGTTCTATCCAACCACTATAAGCACACGTACCTTTGGTTAAACAATGCTTGCTTATTTCAAATACAATACCTGCTTGTGAGCATTAAAACACAACACACAGAGCTCCATTATTAAGCTTAGAACTTCCTAATACCTTGCTAGATAGACGCTTCTGTAGCTTTTTCCTAGTATCTTGCTAGATAGACTTTTCTGTAACTTTTTCCTTAATATCTTGCTAGATAGATTTTTCTGTAGCTTTTCTGCCTGCCTTTTGCAGCTGTCTCAAAACCCTCTAATGTTAGAGATTCCCACAAGACACTCCAAGCCATTAGCACCATCAGCTCTTTCAGGCCTTTATCCATCTCTCAAGCATCAACTCCCTCTGGATTCCCTCTGGGATGCATCCACACTTACCCCTCAGGCACAAGGAGGAAGGCTCACCTTTGTAGAATGGCCTGCCAGTGAGAAGATCCCCCCTGTTGGAGAATCCGGGGCCCCTGGGGCACAGGGCCCGGTGTTCCTGGGAGCCGGGCGTGGGGCAGCGCTGGCACCCGGAGCCCCAGGCGGCCCCCAGGGCACAGCAGCAGGAATCCATCCGGAGCCTGCCGGGCACGGGCTGCAGACATTCCTCCTCCTCCCAGCGCAGGTAGCACTGCTCCGTGCGGATATCTGCACCACACAACAACAAACAGGCATTTATCCCTCTTCTTGGCCGTTACATTGTGAAAAATGCGTATTTTATTATATTTTCGCAAATATTAAAATGAGTATTGTATGTGTTACGTTAGAAAGTAATGTATTAGTTTTCTGAAGTTGTGTGTTAAATACAGTTTTAGGTTATAACAAAATGTTAAAATAGAAACTATGCTATATAGGATACTTTTTTTTCTAAAGGAAGGACTTGCACTGAGATAGCAGCCACAGGACACCTGAATCTTTCAGAGAAAAAGAATTCATTCTCCATTATCAGGAGAAACAAACTTCGTCCTGCCTTGCCCAGCGCTGACAATGCTGTCAGGATTAAGAGGAAGAAGTTGACCCTGACCAGACAGAATCCTGTGTTTGAATGGAATTTATGCATCTTTTATTAAGCGTATGAATATGCAACAGGTTATTGTTTTTAAGGGTTAACCCTCTGTTAACGGGTGTCCTTCTTCAGGCTCGTGCTGCCCAGAAAATGTTACGCGAACCAACCGTAACTCTTTGTTTCTATTGTCTCATATTGTCATTATTGTCTCATGTTGTCCTAATCCAAAGTGTCCAAAATATTTATTACTCTAATTATATTGCTATCTTTATAACGATTTTATTACTATTAAACTTTTAAAATTTTAAAAACAAGTGATTGGAGTTTTTCACATATGTGTTGAGGCCTGAGCAGCAGGCCTGAGTTGGGGTTACTTACAAGATGAATCCTGGGTACTGTGATTAATACCACCAGTATTATTTAGCTAAAAACAGATGTCAAAGATGCTTATGCTAGCTCTGTATAACCTTGTGTAGTTATCTATAACTAATGTATCAATTTAAGAAACTTTCTTAAGTGCTGTTGATGCCTTAGGATTTTACCTTGTATATTTTTCATGTATTTATGTGTTTTTACATCATCCTGCAGTTCTTTAGTGTGTAACTCTAAACTCTATATACAGTGCTAGCTACTGTCTTCAGATTTTGGTCAGACAAAACAATTCCTCTCTAGGCCTTAGAATGAAGGACACCTCATTGCCTCAGGGCCCAGAAATGCAAACAAAAGTGAGCTGGGAGAAGCAAACTTTGGGTGCAAGCCCTGGTAGGGTTTTGTCTGTCTTCAGGAAGTGTACCTGAAGGCCTTTCAATAAATATAACCACTTTTTATTCCCTTAATTTTGTCTGGCCTCTGCTTTTAGGTAGCCCTGGAAAAGGCATCAGATTCTCCATGAATAGAGGCCTGTTTGTGGGGTATTTTAGGGGAAACCCTCCAAGCTGAGGCCTGGGCCCTGGCCAAGCCCCAGCCCTTGCTAGTTGGGACATGTGCCACCAGATCCAGGAGTTTCTGGCTAAAAATATTACCAAGTTGCTTTGACTTGGTGATTTGGGCCTACAAAAGCTGGACTCACTTTTGGGGTGAATTTGGAGATCCCAGCTACAGGTGGATACACCGTGTAGGATTTTCGCAATTGCTGGGAAGGGTTCTCCAGGTCCTTGCTGTGAATGAGGATCTGGATGATGGTAAAGTATTTAGGCAACTGGGGATTAACACAGTTGCCTAAATCACAGTTGCCCTCTTTCACAATCACTACCCTTTTCTCTCACACAGTAATGATTAGGTGCACCACCTTGCTTAGTTTTGGTTGTTGCTAAAGCCAAGCATGTAGTTTTATTGAATGCTTTATTTTACCTTTGTGTTGCCTTTATATTCTTAGTAAAGTGACACCATTCTTTCCATCGGTGTCTGTGTTTTTTAAATCACTCCCGTCAATTGGCAGAACACAAGCACACATTAACACTCAGCTCCTGCTCAAGACTCTGCATTTCTGCACAATGTTCAGCCATTTGAAGTTGCTGATGTTGCACTATAGTTAAATTTCTGGATCTTTCTTGTGCCACATAAAAGTACAAGAATTTATTTTGTTGTCTCCCCATATCAAGATAAATCCTTACCCTTACATCACTGCTTTTTAGGATTCTGTGTGTATTTGACAGGACAGATACATGTATTTCTTTACAGTACCAGGTATTCTCACTTATAAAATGACCCTTTTATTTGATGGGACAGCCACATCTGTAGGGATTCTGACTTATGAAATGACCCTTTTGTGGCTCTTGTGGTTAAAAAAGAAAAACAAACCGGTACATATTTAGTATTAATGTTAATGAATTAATTTATTATATATATATTTATGTTACTGAATTAATTTAATAGTGCAGTGAACACAGATTAAAACCAAAAAAGCTGACTGTTGTTAGGCTTACTGTAAAACCAGGAAAATACAATAAGGTTTCCAGAAAAGTTAACTATGCTTATTACACTCAAGGGTCCATCCCATGAGCAGCAAAGCAGGTCAACCAGAAGACAAATCAACCAAGTGTGCAGGCAAAATCATGTACTTGTGTACCCAAATGTCAGGAAAAGAACCACACACTGGCCTGTGCACTGAAAAAACAAGACTAATTTGCACCAGCATATCTGTGCTCACCATCCATAACCCAGGACATTGCTGCTCCTGAACAGGAGTAAGAGCAGGGACAGCACTTTAGCACAGCCTACTGACTGCACTGAGGGGAAAACAAGCCTCAAAACAAACTCATTCCTCGAAGGAATCAACAGCTCTTCTCTGAACTGGCACAGATACTTGACATCTAAGCAGGCACGTTATCTGGGATAATTCAGAAATAAACCAGGCTTTCTTTCCAGCCCCTTGAAGAACGATTTTGGACAGCTGTGTGACACAGCTGCGAGAGTGGGGTGTGCTCTTACCTAAACACACCCGCCCTGTGCCGTCCAGGGTCAGCCCCTCGGGGCACTCGCAGCGGAAGGAGCCTCTGCCGTTGATGCACCGCCCATTGGGACAAACCCCCGGGAAAACCTCGCACTCGTTTACGTCTGTCGGGGATACAAAGAGTTCAGTTACCTGGTGGCTCCAAGGGGAGAGCTACAGCTTCATGGAGAATTTTAAGTGACAGGAAAGAAATAGCACAGTGAATCCCCTTTCATCACATTTGCAAATGGGGGGAGAAAAAAGTTACGTATTGAGCGTAATATGTGATGCGAGGTAACTCATGCTTATATGAAATATGTATGAAATAAAGTTGTGAACAAAATTGTGTATGTAACAAAAATCCAAAAGCCTGAGATCACTGACACTCAGGAGATAGACTGCCACAGCGAAATTGTGAAACTTCAGATGACAGCGAGGAAAGAAAGCCTAATTAGCAAGCAAAAGGACGTGGGAGCCTTTCCCGGGACTATCCAGGGAACGCTTCAAGAGCATGAACACTTGATAAGCATCTTCAGTCAAGATAACCAGAGTCTCAGGAACACATATCTGAATACCAGGTTCCCATAACTCGATCAAACACCAGCCACCTCCCAGAAACAGCATTGTCCAGCTCTGCGCAGAGAAAAGAGACTTCATACATATGCGGGGTGACAAAAGAAATCGAGGCACCTCTGCCTCACGCAGAAAAAACTCTATAAAACCAGCCCCGACCCAGGGCTCGATGCTGTCTCTGGCTGTGGCTATCGAGGACCACATTTTTGGTCGTGAAAATAAAATCTTTCATTACTATTATTAATACAGCTTTTTCATTTATTACATATAACATTGAGTACAAAGCAAAAACTTCACCTTCACAGGTAACACCCTTTACTCTGGCAAATCCTCTTGAGCAAGCTGTGTCTGGAATCAAGCCAGAAAGATATTGTTACTGCTTTGAGAGGGACAGGCAGGCAGGAGCCGAAAATTTAAAAATACATATATCTTCAGAATTTGCTAATAATTTCACTCTAAGGTGGGGAGTGCTCTAGCCTCCATCAAGAAAAGTATTGACTCATATTTAAACTATTGACTCATGTTTAAGTGAATAGTTGAGGAAATTAATTTTAGACTGTTACTTTCTCATGTGCTTTCCTTAGTGAAATGATCAGCATCTAATCACATCAGTCCCTGCACTCACATGTAGCTAAAAGGTAAAATTCCTTCAAGAGGCCTGAAGATTTAAAACTGTAGTAATGTCAATTTTCAGCTTTTTTTTTCCCCACCAAAGCTTAATAACGGATCTGATCAATGAGCTTACTGGAGGAGATGCATGGAAAATGTAGCATCATGTAATGATTTCAGATCTTGCTGTAATTTTATTAGTTGCAGAATAGGAAATTCAGAGCCCAAAGTCACCCAATCTGAGCTGATTATCTGTCTAGATTGATTAGATTTTGATCAGTTTTACTAGTCTAACCTGACCATCTGATTCCTGAAGTCCAAAGGATTATCTTTGCTGCACAGCACAGTTAAGAGCTCTGCTGGATGCTGCTTGCACTCTGCTGGTTAGGGGGATACATCTGCCCACAGTTACTGTTCCAATTAAAATGAGAAGCTAAAACATCTTGACACCAGTTCAGCTGCCTGTGGCACTTTTCAAACCTTAAGGGGATCGGTATTTTTGCCATAAACTAGAGTACAGTTAGCACTGCTGCTTCCAGCTTCCATAACTAGCCCTGAAATCTAATAGCAGCACTATTTCTGCAGTCAATAATGGTACATGAGCTACATGTTTGAAAAGAGTTGGAAAAAAAAAGTGTTAACAGCCCACACCATAAAAATTAATTTTGCCAGATATTTCACTTTACTGTTTTAGTCCTTTACCTCCCTATCCCAGTCAATACATAGTCCTTGTGGAGATGAAACATATTGTAGCCATTAAGAGGTCTATTCACATGTTATTTCCTGGTATGCTTCAAAGTTATTAGAATGATCCCTGATGGTGCAGATTACAGTCTAAAATAAATAACTTCTTTAGAAGACAACTTCTTTTCATAGGTTTTTGGGAGGGGAGCTGGTTTTGGTGTTTTTTGTTTAGTTTTGTTGGTTGGTTTGTTTTGGTTTTTTTGAGGATTTTTTTTTGTTTGGTTTTTTTAATATACAGAGATGATACGAATCTACCAATGATACATATTCCCTTCTCCCAAAAGATGCAGGATGGTGGAGCATACCCAATTCACAGCGTTCACATGGGCTGCCCCAAGCCGCTCCTAAAGTAGCACAGCACTCAGATTTCAGCGTGGCACCATTGATGTTGACTTCACAGTGGCTGTCTCGGATATTGAGCCAACAAGTCCCCTTCAGGCTGTCTGCAAAAGCAGAAAGCAAAAACAACACAGAATTGTCACAGCCAGAAGAGCAGGCATGCCACATCAGCAGGCAGAGTACCAAGGGAGGACACGCTGTCTTTAAAAAGAAAAAAACTTCCATTAGAGTAATTTTGTACACAGCTTAGTTTAGATAAATAGCGCTATTTATCTAAACTAAATATTTGGCTTTAAGATTTACATGCATTGTATGTGCACAAAGCCAGATATTACCAATACCTCATGCTCAGGAACAATGTGCTTAAGACAGAATCATTCCAAATTATTTTCTTCCAAACAGCTTCAACTTTTCTACCAAATTGTCATCTTAAAAAAAATATGTGGACCACAGGCAGCACAACCTCTCTTTGGTTAAAGCAACAGGAAAAAAACATCACCCAATAATGCGAGTGAAATCAGCCCCAGAAATTGGGCAGGGTATTTCATTAACAGCTAAGTGTTAAACACTTGTATTATTTAGGTTAACATTGGTCTCAGACATGTGGGACGGAGCTCCACATTTGAACAAGTGCATAAATACAGAGCTCAACATTATTTCCTTTTACTTGCCAACTTTCTGGGAGTGAAAAATCAAACCCAGTATCTCAACAATTATTTAAATTCTACAAATTAACAGGTGCTTCAGCTCACACCAGCTGCATCCACACTATCCTGCCAAAGTCTGCTTGTCTTATCCTTTTCAGGCTATTCCTTTATTTCACATCATCTCTTTTGTCCAGGCAAAAATCTTTGGTGAAAGAGTTATTATCCAACATCAAAGCATTCCTTCTGCTGCTCTTATCTCTTTGATTCTGACTTGAAGAAGAATATATGCATAATACAGGCAGATGGCTTGACCCTACTTATTGTGCACTGTATGAACTCCAAAAATCTTAACTAAAATATGTGTAAAAAGCATGTAAAAGAGTGTATTTCAAAAAGCACAAATGGCAGTATCCCTAAGGTATGGGCAGTTCCCAAAATAGCAATGAAACACTTGTTTACTTCAAATATGCTTAAAAAACAATTCCCCTTTTTTTCCCTCCATGAGCATGGTCTTAATATAGCAAAAGCTGCCCATGGGCAAGCAAAGTATGCCACTATCATTGCTGAAAGTTTTTATCTAGTAACTGCTGAACTTACAACCCTCATTTGCTGAAGGTTTGAGCTTAAATCTGAGTGCAAATGACTGCAATTTGAGCAAGGGATTTTTCTTTATCTGCCCAGGAAAGCTCACAGAAAGAGAGAAATGGCTCAAATCTATGCTGAATAATGTGGTACTAATTCTAGTTCTGACATGAGAACAAATTTGAAAGTAAAAAAAATAAACTTGTCAGAATCAAACATTACCTTATTTTGATCATTCCTGCGCAGAACACATAAAATCCTAAACGTCAATACTATCTTATATTTATATTTTTACTATTTCTATTTAGGAATAAGGTATCTGTTGCTACAACAGTGCTTTACAGAAGCAATCTGCTAAAAAAAATAAGACAAATATATTCAAGTTTTTCTCTACAGGGGTACTGGAGGAAAATCAGCTTGAGATTTAAAATGGCATACATTTGATAAGAACACTTCTAAGTTTTTCCACACAGTAAGACACCTGTAATCTCCAGCCCCTCACTCATTTTTCAATAACCCAGCCTGCCCTCTTCTCATTGCTTCCAATGCCAATGAAATTTGGGCCAAGGTGGAAAAACTGGGCTCTAGCAGTAAAAATCTGTATGTCTTGCACCAGCTCTACTTCTGACCCTTTTGTCTTAACATATTCACACTTTTAGTGGAAAAACATGGTTCCTGAGATAGTTTTTGTTAACCTAAAAAACTAATTATTAGGCTCACAGCATGTAGCTGGATCCTGTTCTTCAGTTTTTATCTCACTACTCAGCTAATTTTTTTGTTTATATTTTATGTTATTTGTCACTGCTTTTCCGGCCAAATGGGACCTTGTACTGTAAACAATCCAAGAAAAACCATTTGGAAAGTAAATCCAGAACATTGTTATAATTGGGCTCCTTGTGAACTTGTGGCCCCTTTGGATGTAAGAACACGAGATTAAAAATAAGAGGTACAAAAAGCATATGTTAGCATGGTTATATCAAGAAATCAGCACAACATGAAAATTACAAAAACAACAATAAACTTCACCAGCCAGTAATGCTACAAGGAAATGTAAGAGAAAGCTTAGGCACAAAACTAACATTCACTTAAAAAACACATTAAGGCATGGAAGAATACCATAATTAAATAGGAGCTTGAGTCTTTGCATTCATTTGTCCTCCTTAAGAAAATCCTGACAAGAAAATTTGAAAGAAAAATGCCAAACAAATCCGTATGAAAACAAAAGTAACATTTAAGATTAGCGTCACCCACTTAAGAATGACACCCAGTTATTAATGACACTGCAATACAGCTGGAGCACCACACATATGGAGCACCACACATATCCTACAATAATTTCAATTGTGTTACACAAATAATATGAAACAATGGCAGCTTATAAACACCTGCAAAGTACAGCAGACTACAACCCTTTAGAATTTTCTTAGGAAGCTAAGGGAAAAAAAACCCACATTAATGAATGGCTTTCAAAGATAACGACAATGACATCCTGCAGACAACTGTTGCTGCTTACTCCAATAAAACCTCTGCAGCATTCTGCCTTTTTTCCAAAAGAATCCTTAAAGGATGCTAACATTTTTATATATATGTAGAATATGTGTGTGTGTGTCTGTATAAATAAATAAATATATATATAAAAGGGAAAATAAAAGGAGGAAACACCCACCAATACAAATCAGTCCTGTAGGGTCCAACTTGCTGCCAGATGAACACTCACAGTGGAACGACCCAAGGTTGTTCCTGCAGGCACCATTGACACATGGGCTGCTTTCACATTCGTTTATATCTGTAATCCAGAAACAAAAGGCATTATTAGGACTAAAGAGTGCCTCTGGGAAGTATTCCACGGTAATTTATAGTCTCTAAATGATGTTGGGGCCTGTGAGGGACCAGGACTGCCTGAAATATTTGCCCCTCCTCTCCTACCAGCGAGTCTTGTATGAAAAGATACAGGGACACACAGGTAGGCAGTATTAGGTAGTATTTTGAAGTGCACATATTTTGGAGGTGTTAATTAAATGGCCCTTTTCTACAAGGACAATTAATTTCCAACAGCATGGGCCATAAAGTTCTCCAGCATAAATTACAACTGTCCTGTGAGAAAACAAAACTCTTTGTTCACAGAATGCAAATGCATTCCCAGCCCCACCATGCAGAGAACAAACAAAGCCCTCATTGTTTCTGCCATTTATGGCCCCATGAGAAGAATTAAGAAAACCCTGTCAGAAGCAAAATACCACAATGCTGGGTGCAATTCTCTAGTTATGGAAACACCGAAGAACCAGCTGTAATTGGAATACTGTAAATGGTACTTCTCTTTAGCCCCAAAATCCTGTTTATTATCTCTGTGAGGTTTTAAGCTTGTTCACATGCAAGAATAGAACCCCTGCAGACAGCATTACTTGCTAATTTTTTTCTATTAAGTGGAACGAATTTTAAGATTGAAACAATGCGAACACATTCTCTCCAAGAAGAACTGTTGATGCATATCCACCATTTCTTTCTGAACCCAACCAATTGAATTTTTTTATATGCATTCTGAATCAAGCCATACATTCTGATCCAACCAGTTCCCTTTGGCAGGCCTGAAGGTAAAAGTGTTTAGTGCTTGCTTAGTGCTTTAGTGCTTTGCTAGCAGTGCTTGAGGAATATCTTGTAATAGCTATAAATTAAACCAGTTTCATTTATATTTATTATAAACTAATGTAGTATCTAGCTAAGCACTAGAGATATTAATAGCATCAAGAGATCATTTTCAAGACAAATTGAAATGATCTCTGTATTTTTTTAAAGTTTTCTAAGAGATACAATTTGCTATTTTTTTATGGTGCATCAAGCCTTCATTTCACCAGAGATGTGCATCACAGGACGCAACAGGTATTTAAACATATATAATAATATGAATGTATTAATTAAAAAAAAAAAGAAAACAAGAGAGAGAGAGATAAAAATGCCCAGAATCAGTAAACTTTGGAAACTGTGGTATCTCTCTTCATGCCAAAAGCAAGCACTTACTTTAAAAGCCAGCTTTCACAGATCTTTTACTTAATGGACTTATCTAGAAAGAACAAACAGGACTTGTCTTTGGCTGTCAGCAACTTTCTGAACAATGACAGAGCTTTATGTTTCTGAAGTCTGATTTTAAACTATGGATTGTCCATTTTACAGATTAATCATACACAGATACAGGGACGTAAGATCTAAGAGGCTTTATCAGGTCAGGACAATGCGCCTCATTGTTAATTCTGACAGAAAAAGCTCCAAGTCCCTCTGCATCCAAGCTGGCAACCTGGAGTCCTCACCAGCAATTATCTGCTCTGCACCACGGCCTTCTCCTCCCTGTGGATATATTTTATACTCTATTAACTCAATTTTTATCACCCAGGGAATGCTCCCTGTCTCTTTTGCTTCCCACTCACTGGTTTCCCCCAGCCAGCAATACTTGTTGGTGGGGAGTGTTCTCTGCTGCTTTTGCAGAGAAACCAAAGTGGTTCCTAAAATCATAAATCACTCTGACACAAAAAAAAAAAAAAAGCAACCTTAAGTATCTACTTCATGTCAAATAATCCTCTGAATAGAAATGCTCTGGGACAAAGACACACTTTTGCTTCCTCTCCATCTGCCATCTTGCTTTCAGAAGTTTGTCTAGCTTTAAAAAAAAAGCGAGAAAAAATTGAAAAGACAGGACAAACTAACAAAATGGAAGAGATGTATTCTCCATCCAAACAATCACAAGTGTTCCTCCTTTCTTTAAATAAGTTGCAACTTGAGAGAAATTTCCATGAGGCACCAGGCGTCATCTGTGAAGGTCCTTAAAGCTGAAAATGGGTGATTTTCATGTGAAGTGTCACACTGTTTTAACAGCTGTCAGCTGACCCCACACAGAGGTTTGCACAGACACAACCAACGTGCAAGACAAAGTGAAAAGCAGACAGGTGTCACTGTCCAAATCATCACTTCAAGAAGATACATGAAAGTTAAACTGCTTCACATTTATGGGAGTAATATGAGGTTGTCATGCCTATCTTTGAGTTTCCCTGGCATTTAGCAAGGTAGGATCACAACCAATTTTCTTCTAAGAAGAGACTTCTTTTTGTTTCAAATTTTCAGAGTTTAAATGAAAATCTGACAAAAATAATTGAAGCCAATGTCCCTGAAACTACAACCAAGGGAGTAAGTGGATATAGAGAGGCAAAACCTTTCAACACCTTTTGAAAAGTAGAGTCAGCTCTCTTGGCTTCATGGGCCATGCTCCAGGCCTTTCTACATTTGATATACTTTAGCACTATGCTAAGTAAGAAGAAAAAAAAGAAAGAAAACCCCAAGCCAAATAAATTTGGATAGCAATAGGCTGATAATAGTGCATTGACTACATCCCAAAATCACCATCCAGGAAAGAAAAATAAAATTAAAAGATGATATTAAGTGCATTAGTGCACTGCTGAGTCAAGTGAAAAAGTATCCATGCACAATGTAAACAAACTCCAAAAATTGTTTCCCTACAGCTTCTCATAATAATACTAAATGGTAATTTTTAAAAGAGTAAGCAACAAACCAAATGGATTTTAACACTATTTTGTATGGTAAAATAAAATCTGCTATGTATGAAGATATTAATTGAGGTGTGTTTTAAATTTTTTTTCTCTTAAGTGAAGTGAGTGTACATTGTAAACGTCAGAGAAAGAAAAATTGAAACAGTCCACTGTACATTCCTGGAAATGAACTTCAAAGCACATCTGGTTTACATTTAACTAGTTATGTCACTGGAAACACAAACTAAACCATGGAGCTTGTCATAAAAATCTCAACTTTCACAGACTCTGGTGCTTCAAACAAG
The DNA here is from genome assembly GCF_901933205.1 of Camarhynchus parvulus. Lineage (NCBI taxonomy): Eukaryota > Metazoa > Chordata > Aves > Passeriformes > Thraupidae > Camarhynchus > Camarhynchus parvulus. Next base: position 4,890,133 of record NC_044601.1, read on the forward strand.
TCTACTCCTCACAACAAACTGATAAAAAATTTCAATTGAACTACAAACAAAGCAAGAGTTTTGTTGTTTCTTCAGAGTTGCTGATGAGAGTCACATTAAAAATTCTTGATGACTAATAAGTATCAGAGCATCTTCAGTGCTCAACACAGAGCTCCTGACTACAGCAGGATTTTACAACTAGTGAACTTACAACTCCAAAACGAATTATGAGAAACAGGATTTGGGCAGAAAGAGAGTAATTTCTTTCTCTGCTGCCAACACAGCATTACTACTGCCTAGCCAACGTGAGTAAAACCACAACATTTAATAGTTTTATAGGCACTTTTACACAAAACCCCTCCTGATCAACTTTTTTTACCACACTGGCTAAATTTAGATGTCAATCTAAGGACAAAGACTCAAGATTATTAACCATAATAGTGTTATTACCATTAAGAAATAAATCCAAGTTTACTGTTTGAAAATGCAGATACATTTTATTTCAACAGGATTGGCTGGGTTGTCTGCATTGTGGCTTCTCACCCACCCAGCTTTAGGTCAGTGTTTAGTGCTCTGATGCTCTTGGTAGTGAGCACCTCCCCTCAGCACACTACACCAATTTCTCTGTCTAGAAGATTCCTCAAGAAACATGTGCAGTAAGGGCACACAGTACACTGCTTTCACAGACAGAAGTCTTGCAGTGCACAGACACTAATCACAGAGAGAAACCCTGGAGAATAAATTCCTGAGCACTGTGGGCAGGTAGGCACGGAGACAGCTTGGCACAGAAAGCCAAGGGAAATCCACTAGGGTTGGCACAAGAAAAGCCCCGCTCTGAACAAGTGGTACCAATTTGTAACATGCCAAAAGAGCAAGAACTGACTTCCAAAGGGGTCCTCTGAAACCCACATGTATTAAAACATAAAGGAATGCAATTTCTTTTGCATAGAAGGGGTGAAGATGTTTTGCAACAAAGACTTACAGCTTCCCCATCACTCAAATGCAAAACCATTTACTATAAAAACTTCCTAATGGTTACAAATACTGAGATTTACTGTGGAACTAAACAAAAAATAAAGGAGAAGACCAGAAAAACTGTTCAACTCCTAATACTAATTAAGAGCTGGCACATAAAGTAATGCTTCCAATTTTACTTCTTTTGGTACAGTTTTCCATGCATTTTTTTTAATAATTAGAATTACTCATTAGTTTCTATATGCTATATGACATTTTTGCTGCTTTAACATCTGTAGTAATGCATTAACTAACATTAAAGTACTAACTAACATTAATAGTAATATTACTATTTAGAAAGATTATTTATAAATATTACTATTTATAAAGATTACTATTTATAAATATTACTATTTATGAGGACAGCAATTTTGATTATACTGAAAAAACGAAGGACAATTTTAGTATTACTAGGCAAAAATACCCAGGTGCTGGAATGCGTCACAAATAATAGGATTTGATCTAGAATTAACTATCACCCCAGACTGAAGGGAGAGAAGAAGGGAGAAAAGAAAAAGGAAAGTCTATGATCAAGACAGATGCATTTCCCTAAATGGCAGATGTGATGTTCCTACTGTGTGATCAAAGGCAAGTATGTATTGTAGCTAAGCCAAGGAAAACATTATCACATCAAATTAAATTATTACTTTGAAAGACATTCAGAGCAACACCCAACACACGAAAAAGCAGGGAAATAGAAAGAGAAATGTGAAGATTTATTCAACATCACAACTCTCTCTCTTTTCCTCTGGTGTCTGCCACCACTCCCGTGACGGTTTGGCTTTGACGTGGCAGAATAAACAGCAGATCTGACAGGACGCGCAGACTCCTCACCTTCACAGGTGTCTGTCTCCGAGCTGAACAGGTAACCCCGGGGGCAGGAGCAGCTGTAGCTGCCCGGGGTGTTGCGGCAGAGCCCGTTGTCACACAGCAGCCCGTTCACAAAGCACTCGTCAATGTCTGCAGGGACAGGAGACAGACCGTGACCAAAAATGACACCTCTGGCTTGCAAAGCTCTAACTCACTTTCAGGTTTCTACTGCAAAGATTTCTGTTCTGCCTTTAAAGTTGGTTTTTGGTTTTTTTTTTTTCACTAGCAAACTCAAAAATTAGTTCACAGTTAGGTTTAAAAGAATAATTATGCTTTCCTACAATGACCCTGGTCATTTGAGTTTGGTCAATGACCTTGACCTTGGTCAAATGACAATGAGCTTTGTCATTTCTATGACTACACCATATAAACTAATGGAGGTCTATTTGCTCTGAAAACAGTATTTTAATTATTTCTTTTATTTAAACACAGAAACAGCAGTGTGTTAATTACTGTTCTGTCACAGACGTGTTTTATGAAAAATCCTTTCCTTAGGATTTTTCCTCCTGAGAAGCTGAAAGGCCTCAGGAACAAAATGTAAACAATAATTATCTGCTGCTGTGGAATGCAACAGGTGGATCTGTGATTGGTCTCATGTGGTTGTTTCTAATTAATGGCCAATCACAGTCAGCTGGCTCGGACTCTGTCCAAGACACAAGCCTTTGTTATCCATTCCTTCTTTTTCTATTCTTAGCTAGCCTTCTGATAAAATCCTTTCTTCTATTCTTTTAGTATAGTTTTAATATAATATATATCATAAAATAATAAATCAAGCCTTCTGAAACATGGAGTCAGATCCTCGTCTCTTCCCTCATCCTAAGACCCCTGTGAACACTGTCACACTGTTCTAACTCTCTTTTATAGGCTAAAATTGTTTTTGTTATCCATGAAGTGGATTAAAATCTATCCTGTATGGTTCACACAGCCATCTCAAGAGTACACATACACCTCTCCTCCAGAGGAACACTGTATTTAAAAAAAACTATGATCAAGACCAGGATATCAAGCACGTTGACTAGGTATAGTAACATAATTCCCTGAACTCCCTTTAAACTAACTGAAAATAATTCTAATTAAAAGTAATATGTCTTCCTCATTGCCCTACTATTTATTCTATGAAAGATGAAAAAATATAATTTTAAGCCTTTTCCTATAATGCTCATCACATGTTAAAATAACCTTTGTGTATAAAAGAATATTGATAGGATAAGTCAGGATAAACATGACATTTCATCCTGCTTCAGGTTGTCTCCTCTTTATTGACTGCTTGATTTCCCAAACCTAATATTGCAACTGAAATCTTAAATCGATTTTTGGTGAGTTTTTAAGTTAAAAAATATAGAAGTGAGAATGCAATATAATTACGATCTCGTGAATTTTGGTTTCCCCAACTTCTTCAGATTTTCCAAGCTGTGTTTATTCTTGTAGGATTCAGACAACAAAGCCTGAATTTCCCCAGATGATGAATCCAAGATTTAAGTCTGGCAGCCATAAATTTAAAAAAAGCTCTTCTTTACTGTCTTAATCTAACTTCATCTGATTTCAACCAAATTTGTAAACTGACATTTTCAAGAGAAATTTTGAGCTTGTTGTCATACAATGATTTAGCCCCAGCTGTGCAGTGTGATGAATGCATTATTTCATTAGAATCTCACAGAATAACTTTGAATTTGGACTGTAATCTGTTGGGATAAGCTCTGTAAAAACACTGAACAAGGCAGCTCATGCTTTAAACCCACTCAGACCTGACAAAAATACTGTCTGCATTCTGACTGATGACCATTTTTATTTCCTGGCATCTCATAAACTGTGCCATTAATTATAATCTTTCAACCTTTTATCTGAGTGTTCACACTTAAATTCTTTTATGGAAAAATTCTATCCAAGAATAAACACATCCTCACATTCAGTCAGCTTTATCTTTATTTAAGTAAATGCATAGATTATACTAGCACTTACCTAATCCCAAGAGTAACTAGCTAAATAAAACCACTTCCAATAAAATCCACTTGGAAATGAATACATGAAGCATTTTAAAAATAAAAACACCAATACTTTTCTGCAGCGGTGCTTCTCCTACCGGAAGGTCATGTTTCAGGCTTTAGGAAGTAATAGATGTAAACTTTCTCTATTCAAGCAGATGAAAGGAGACACTTTCTTTACTTTGTGTTTCCTTTGCATCACCAGGAAGGAATGTTTGATATGAAAACTATACTGCAGCTATAGACCAGGTTTTGCCCAGCAAAACTGGTGGAGTTTTGCCAGTGGACAGGTCAGTAAATCTTTAAGTGCAGAGAGCAATAATTTACCAAAATAAAAACAGTACTTAAGGACAATACTTTGGACATCTGATGGTTCCTGACAGATTTCTATTAGCTTTTATTTTAAACAAACTTTGCCTTTCTGCTTAAAATTGCAAGGCTATAAGCAACATGACTGTACAATGCACTTGTGGTGTAACACACTTTTTCTGAATGTAAGAATCCCCAAAAGAAAAAAACAAAAACCCACTGGATTTCATGTATGTTCATGAATAATAAAATTAATTAGATGGAGAGTGAAACCTGCAATGTTACCTCCTGTTTACACATCCCAAACAGCAACACAGTAAAATATACAGCATACAAAAATATACAGTATGCAAAATATACAGGAAGAATAACAATTATCCAGAGACTGAGAAAAGCATCATTCCAGGTTTTTTGCATTTTGATTGTAGCTTGAAGAAGCAGATGTCTTGCAACCTAAATCCTGTCAGGTAAAACCAGCATCAACACAATGATAAATAATTGATCCACAATTAAAAAAAAAACCACCAGAACTTACCCACACAATTGGTTCCAGCAGGATCAGGCTGGTAGCCACTGTTGCAGTTACAGCGATAGCTGCCACGCAGGTTTTCACAAATCCCATTGGAGCAAATATCAGGATCCAAAGCACACTCATTAATATCTGCAGCAGCACGACAACAGAAGACAATCAGGCACTGCCAGGTATGACAAACCTGACTCACTGCATGCTGGGGCTCTCAGCCAGAGCCAAGGCACAGCACAGGTGCAGCCCAAAGGCTGAAAGAGGTGATTATTCTCCTTTGTTTGACACTAGAAGGACAAACCTGGAATATTGCATCCAGTTTTGGGCCACTTCACATGGGCCCACTCCTCAAGCCTCCCATGCACCTGCAGAAGCCTGTCATACTCCTGGCACTCCTTGCTAAACTCAGCCCCAGTGTCCTAGCATTCCCAATCCCATGCCTACACATCTGGGCAGCCTTCCTCTGTTCCTCACAGCATTCTTCCCTGGCTCCACTGACATTGCACTTCCTTCTCACACTTCAGTTTGATCCTTACTCAGCCACGCTGGTCTTTCCCCTCCTTGCCTGATTTCTTACACGTGTGAACAGAGAGCTCTTGTGATCTCAGGAAAACGTCCTCAAAGCTCTGTTCTGCTCCTATAAACCTGAGGGCAGCTTCCAGGGAATCCCATTCAGCAATGCCTTAAGCAACTGGAAGTTCATGCTCATGAAATTCAGGGCGCTCTCTTTACCCTCCACCTGGCCCACACCCCTCAACTCAGCACGAGTTCCAACAGGGCATGATCAGTGCAGTTCAGGCTGCCATCAGTATGGACATCACTAATTAGTTCATTGGTTCATCACTAATTAGCACATCTGTGCTGGTAACCAACAGGTCCAGTAATGCCTCTGCTCTGTTTAAACTATCACTTGGATTAAGAAATTTTCCCTCACAGTGCTCTAAGTGTCTCCTGAACTACACTCAGCTCATGTCAGCGTGGCTAAATTCCCTCGGCAGCATCAGTGCCTGAGGTGTAAGAAGAGGCTGAAGGGACTGGATTTGTTCAGCTGAAAAGAGGGAATATCAGAGGGAACCCTAACAGCACCACCCTGATTTTATCAGATGGTTACAAACAAGATGGAGCCACTTCTTTGAGGTGCACAACGACATGGCAAGAGACAACACTTGCAAGATACAACAGTGGAAATTTAAATTAAACACCAGGAAAACAATTCTTCACCTTGAGTGTGGCTAAGCAGTGGAGGAAGCTGCCCAAAGAGGCTATAGGAACTCTGTCCTTGGAGATTTTCCAAATTCCCCCAGGCAAGGCTTTGAGAAATGGTTTAACTTTGAATATACCCTTGCTCTGAGCAGAAGGTTAAGTTGGATCACCTCCAGATATCCTTTCCAACCTAAACTGACAGGGAACTACGTGTTTTTAACACAAAGCTTGATGCAAAATACCCAGCCTGTGGACCCAGTGCCTGTAGTTTAGGGATCTAGGTAAAAAGTTATAAATTGCTACTTGACACATAAATTTTCCTAACACATAAGTAAAACATAGGTCAAAACTATAGCATGTTCAGTCCTGTAAGTACTTGCTGGAAATTTAAATTTTTTCTCAGACAGACAGGACAGGATGATGGATGAGTTATATACCCTGAATTTACAGTTCCATATAAAATTTCTGCCGTAGTTGGAAAAGTCCAAAATATTCATATGAACTGTAAGAAGAGGAACAGACTAGTTTTAATGCTTCTTGCCTCTGAGGAAGAGAGGGTTTTTCAATATTTTCCTTCTTCTCATATGGTAAGCCCATCACTTTAAATAGTTCCTTTCCCAAACCCTGGAAAGAAAGGGTGCTGGCCTAGCTGTGACTTCATGAAAGGCTTGCTTTATACTTATAGGGCTCAACTTTTTGTAAAGAACATTTCCTCTTTTATCACAGTGCAGTTCAGATACTGATTTAATACATTTAATCATATATGCATTTGGAAAAAACCATGCTACCCCTGGATAAAAACTCAATGCTATGAGATGTCTGAAAAACTTTGTAAGAAAATACGATTTGGCATGCCACTTCAGATTTGTATTTTCTTTAGAGCAAAATGTATTCTGTAGCTCACTAGACATGTCTGGATCTTGGGGACAAGCCACGCAAGGAGTGTACAAGCAGTGACAGGAGCAGAAGCATGAAAATTGGCCGCAGTGCTGCTGTACAAGAGGCACAGAAAACCCTGTGTTTGCTCTAGAAACCTGAACAAAAGAGGACTTCGGTTGAGGCATGAATGATCTTTGTCATGCACTCGGTAGACAGCACAGTTGTTTCAATGTTTTAATGAGAAATTGTATTTTCCATGTGTCCAAAAGGACACATGTACCTCTTCACCAGGCTGCATGCAAATTCTTATGGTAGGATGCTGCTTGTTTTAAGTATGACTGAATACTGACATTACTTCTCTGAGATTTAGAGATTCTTCAAAATTCACTGAAAAGTAAACGGAGAGAATTCATAAACTCCATGGATTTCAAATTACTCATACAAGCTTACAACATGTTAAGCAATGAAGAAAAAAATATGCAGATAGTTAACAGTACTGAACAAAACCAGAATTTCTTTTATTTAAGTGCAATTTTTAAAAGTTATTTAGGCTTTTGCTAAATGTAATGATGGAAGCTCTTATTCTGTTTCTGCTGCATAGAATAGGAGCTTTAATGCTGACAAGGATCATTATTAACACATCAGACAAATACCTAGAAATAAATTTTATGTTCCTATATCCTCCTATTCCTTCTTCAACCCATTTTACTTATCTGGCAGCTGCAGCATGCTTTGCCCCTACTTCAGACCTGGCTCAGCCATTATTTTCTAAAATCCCTGTCTCTGTGGTACGAGGAAAAGGATGTGGAGCTTTACAGTTCCCAATACTAAATGCAAGTGGTCACTTTCAGGACTTTTTTTCATAAGGATATGGTTTTTTCAGTTAAGCTCCCTTCCAATTTTTCACTCCACAGAGATACAATCTGTCCATGGAAATGATCCATGAGTGAACATTGGATCTGGAGTGAAAAACTGCTCTGTTACTATCCCAGCTGACTGAAATTCAACTGCAAATGCAAGTGACTCCTGTCAAATGAGAGAGAACTGTTTTATGCCTGATCTGAAAACATTTCTAATCTCAAAAAAAAAAAAAATCATAGGTCAGAACTCTGAAACAGATTACTTTTTTTTCTTGAGAGGGTCAGGCAAAATCCACTGTTCTACAGAATTAATTCTAGCTTCTTCTCTAGACAACACTCAAATATTGTAGTCTGAGAATTAAAATACTAAAATTAACATATTAATCTTGAAGTTAAAACTCCACTCTAGTATGCTATCATAAAACAGTTCTGAGGATTTTTTTTTAAACTATGAATCATTGTCCTAGGGTGACTTTACGATGCTGAATTGTTAAATTGGTAATCAGTTGTTAAAATTTCTGTAACAACATTTCAACGTTAACAACAAAATGTTGTTACATAAACAATTTTATCCACTCTTCTTGAAAGAAATTTACCTCCTGAACTTCTTGGGGGAGGGGCCACTTAAATTTGCCTTCTAGAAACAAATAATTCAGAAATTTCCTCCCAAAATTTGCCCTAAACCAGGACAATCATATATATTAAAGAAAATATGCAACATACCTCTTCCATCAACAGTAATGCCTATTCCACTGCTACACAGGCCATGGAACTCAGCTGCTCAGTTGAGGTGGAGATGTTGGGAAAAAGAAAATGTTATTTCCAGTATTTCATCTTCCTTCATTCTAAACTAAACCCACAAGATTTTTTTTCCAAAGTAATTTTTCCACAATGTAACTAACGAAATGCCAACGTTCACATGAAATAACCACTTATAGATAATTTAGTTAAATCTATGTAAGGTAGCACTCCATTCTGAACTTTCATATATATATATATACAAAACCAAACTTAGATGACCAGAGTTAAAAACTTGGGTGATTTATTTTTCTTTACAATCTTGACATGATTGTCCTCTCAAGTTACTGCCTTTAATCACACTGTCAGTTTTACTTGGTTTTTTTTTAAATAGTTTTCTGCTACACTATTAATACTAAGTGGAAATTCTGTCCAAGATGCATCACCTCATCTCTGTAGTCAAGAGGGTTTTTTTTTTTTTAATCAATTCCCAGGTTTACTTAAAGAATTGATTGTTATAAAATGAAATATATATTTCTAGAAATAATATGGGCTGCTCTTTTAAGCTGGATTGACTGGACCAGGAAGTCTTCATTGGAGAATTCTGCTTATTCTCTTGCAAGAATATAGCAAACAACTCGGGAACCCAAATTCACCCTGTTCCCTTTTCTTTAGGGCATGAAATAAAAATCAACAATGTGATTTCAACAAGAGTTTTGTTTAAAGTCTGTATGTTCACTGTACCACTCGAAGAAACACAAAAATTTTACCTGAGTTTTTAGCAGGGCAGGGATGGCACGGCTCTCCAAAGCCATAGTCAGGGTTGGCACAGCAGCATTCAGACTTTGTCACGGCACCAGGGAAGGGACGGACACACAGCCCTTTCCTGATGCCCCCATAGCATGTGCTACGCATGTGAGTATCTAAAGAAAAACGACAAGGGGAGAAGTAATTATTTCCTTAGGCTGAAAATTAAATGTATGCATACTATCCCAAAAGCTAAAACCCCTTATTTTTGGTCAACAAAAAGGTCACACTGGCTACATCTGCATTGCCTTAATAATCTTGGTGACACCAAGGCCAATTCTCAGCATAGTTGCCCCCTGGGGCTTTCCCCAAAGCACTTTCAAACCACCTAAACCAGGATTTTGTGACCAAATTCAAAGGCATTCCAAAGGACCCAGCAAAGGCGACCACACCCCAAAGCAGCTTTGTAAATCCATTAACAAATATCCCAGTAAGAAACACAGAACAGCCTGGATCAGCATGTGGTGGCTGATTCTTCCCTTTGGGAAGTAGCACAGACACTTCTGACTTCCAAAACGGTTCCTCAGGTAGGATAACTCACCAGCAGCACAGGCCTGGTAATATGGGATATTATACTGGGATATATATATATATATATGTATGTATGTGTGTGTGTGTATATATATATATATATATCAGAATATAATAGCCCATATTACCCATAATATCCCAAAATAGTATAAATATATATATTGGGATAGACATATTATAATATGGGATATTATACCAGCTTCTGGAAGGAGGAGCATGGTCTCCAGCTGTATTTACAAAATCATGAACAGAAGTACCAGCACACTAAAGAGGCTCCAAAATCTAGCTGAGAACAGGAATCTAGCAAATTTTACACACATCTAGGCAGTGAGGAAAGCAGTGATACTGTCCAGACTATAAGAACCTTCAGGGGGTTTGTGATTAAAACCACACTCTGGAAGCTAAAGTGCCATCCTTGGGGAAAGGCCTGGAAATGGTGGGCTGGATAAACCACCACTTGTCACACAAACAAAACACAGAACACCTGAAAGGTTCTTCAACCCCGAAAACCAGTCCAAAAATTAGACAGCAGAAAAATTATACAGGCCAACCATACACGTGTAAGACTCACCATGTACACACTGTCAATCTTACAGCTGATTTAATCACATAAATCAATTTGACAGCCTTGACCAGTGAGATGCAGGAAGAAGCATCTTCCAAGACACACCTTCCATAACTACCTTTACAGGAATACTCACGTCCCATACTTATCCAAGAACTATGAGAATGTCTCTGAGACTGCTTTTTATGCATTTGTTTGGGGTTTTGTTGTACTTTTCTGGTTTTGGTCTCTCTAAGCTTCAATGCTTTTTCCCATGTTTGCTTACAGGATAGTATTAGACATCTTTGAACAACCATGTGATTGGACAGTCCTTCTAAATATGTGTAGCTGAGAACTGCAGGATAAAGATAATCAGCCTTTACTTTTGACTCTAAAATTCTACAGGAGCTGCAGAAATACTCTTTGTTTCAGGTATGTTTATGGCCCAGAACAGAACATAGCTTTAATTTATGCTCCTTGACAGTCTCCCAGTAAAACCACCATGCACTGTGGCCTGGACATGAGCCTGAATGGACTCAGAAACTGAAACGACTTTGAGGGAATCCAGACAGCTCCTTGCTTGAAGTATGACCCCAAAACAACAAAGAAAAGTTGCATGAGAAGCTTTACAGTGAATGTTGAATATCCAGGGCCAATCCAAATAAGAACTGGCAATTCCTTATGTGTTCTGTCGGCCCTTTGAGTGTTGTAAGCTGGCTCCTGTATAACAGTACTGCCTGCACATAAATGTTTTCTCTTGCTTTTGGTATCCCATGGAACAGATAGTTCTGGAGCTACATATGTCCTAGATTTTAGAGTTTTTTCCTTGCCAAGAATCTAGGTGAAGCCAGTACAACTTGCTTGCACTTGACATCAGGAAAAGATTATGATGCTTGAAAATAGTCGAGGACTTTCACACAAGAAATGTCTGTTCATTTACTTTGCAAAATAATTAGTGGTATCACAAACTTTCCCTCCATCTCAGACAAGCCCAGCTGCCACCCTGACAAGTTCTGCCATGAACAAAGGGGGTAATAATCAACCACTGCCCTGCCACAGAATGGGAGACTACCCCCTAGTAATGTGTCTGTGAGGAAATGGAGAAGCAAGTCAAGGGAAGGAAATGGCACCAAGGGAGACTGCAGAGGGACAGGAGACTGGAAAGTGTGAAAGAAATACTCTGGAGGAAGGTCTTCAAAGATGTGGAGTGGGAAGTAGCTGAAGGAAGCTATAGATGTACTGAGCAGCTGCTCTGCACAAGAGAGCAAGTGCTCTCAGCGCACATCAGTGCTTTTAGAGAAGTGACACAGAGAGCTTGGGGACAATCTCATGCCTAGTTACAGGAAAACAGTCTGATCTACACAGCCAGTGATTCACCAAGCCTGTGAAGGATGAAGAACCAAGCTGCCTCTCCCACAGCAGCTGTGTGACAGGGAGAATACCCCCTTGGGCTGTGCTAAGAGCAAGAATGAGGACAGGCACCTCTTTGTGGATGATTCAATTGCTGCAAGCACCTCACAAAGGATCAAGTTCTCCATTCCACAACAGTTCTGAGTCTGCACTTACTGATGAACCTCTGCTTCTCCCCATGTTTAGTTTGATTAGCCTTTGACTACTCATTCCAGAGCACCAAGAATTTACTTTTTGCCCTGGATCAGAGATTAGCATTGCTGCTGCTGTACCTGTGTACCTGTTTATGGGACTCTCCACTCTGTCCCAAGGCATGGCACTTCTACACTCTTAAATTTGGCAGTGTAGCTCTTCAATACCTACAAAAATTATGATCACCACATTTGTGGTCAATATCAGGTGGACAAGTGCTTGACCCACACTCAGGGCAAGTCACTGCACCCATCCAGGAACCTTAGAAGGACAAATCAGGCTTATGACAAACACTTATCCATTTGGCTCTACAAAATTACCAGGGTAAAATGAAGCTTAGTTACTCTGTCCTGGATGACTCTGGCTCTGGGCAGAGGTAATTAGAAGTGTCTCAGCAGAGAACAAACAACACTTTGTGAAGCTGGAGCCACAGCTCAGCACAAGTTCTGAGGTGATACAGGCTCACACACAGAGCCAGCTCAGGTGTCCAAGCATGGAGCTGCAGCTGGAAGTACAGCCAAACCTAAAAAGCCTGCAAATATTCAAATATTGGAAGTTTGGCTCCAAGAATTTATCTAGCTGTTCCATGACTCTGTAACTGTTCCTTTTCCAAGCATTTGTTCCCCTTTGCTGTACCTTTTTCAAGCTTGTATAAGATTTTGTGATTGACTCAGCCATACCTATAAATACTAAGTAAACCAGAATTTCCTTTCTATGTGTACTCCCACCAGGATCAAGGTCATTATTCAGAAGTAAAATAGGGCCCAGAAAAAGAGGGGGCAGCTGGACTGTGGCCTCTCAGATTTTATATTCCTTGCTGGTTACCTAGCAGACTCGTGGGAATGCTCTCATAAGATTTCCAGCTTAAGTTATTAATTTTCAAACTACCATCATCTAGCAGCCAGAATGTCTGAAAAGTACTATTTCGGTCATGCAATATATGGAATAGAATAGCCAGACAAAGAATTCCTGTACTTAACACAGCATGTGGATTACATATAAACACATATACACAATTCTGAACAGTGGACTGGCTTGGAAATTCTGCTCTCAAGTCATGTGTGAGGATATTTTGTTATGTGGTATTTGAAATTTGCTATGCTACTTTATGGTTGGAATAATTACATCATCTTTTTTTAATGAATTTTCCAACTAGATCATTACTGTGCTTTAAGTTTTTTGTCCTATGTGAAGTGAACTTCCTGTTGAAGATGTAAGCATTTATGGTAAGCCTTAAAGCTGTGCAACACGTGACTTCTAAATAAATGGTGTTCACAGATGATGGCCAACCTGTCAAGCCTTTTGCTGCTAGCACTGTGGCAACATTAGGTAAATGAAAGCACAGAAAATTGAGTACTGTATTGATTCTTTGCAGCTGCATCACTGACAGGGGTAAAGATGAGGCCAACTTGGAACACAAAGAAGGTACTGAACAGCCTGTACTCAAATTTGGTTTTGTTGGTGTGCCACTGAGCAGTGAAATTCCAATATTTAAAACAGTACACCAGGCCTCTTCTCATTGTTTTACTTCTCACTGCTTTTCTCCAAACTTTTAAAAAAACAGAAGAAAACAACTCAGCTACCACACAGGAGGGAACACAACTTGCTTTTGTTGGTTCAATCTTCAGTACAGTTTTGCTTACTAGAACATTTAATTTACTTAAAACAACAAAATTTGTGTTCCAACTGAGAGACTGAGAATGTGTGTTAGCTTTTTTTGAGTCTATGTTTTTAAGACAGCCTCGTTTTTTACCATGCATTTTTAAAGCTGAAGTGGTAACAGAAGGGGCCAGCTTGTGCCGGGACTTGGTAGAAACACTTGTCCTAGATTTTGTTTTGAAGAATTTTGAACTTTAGCACCATCTGAAATGTTATTTGAAATGAGCTGGTAACGGCAACATGAGGATTTAGTATGTCCCATCCCTTTGGTGTGAGAACCTCCAAAGCACTGTGATGCTGTTTTTCCTTATCTGGAAATATGCTGATAAGACAAAGGCAGATACAACATCCATGAGTCCATCAGCAAGAACAGTCATTAATTGTTAATTACCAATTAATAAATATGATTCTTGTGGAGTCTCTGTTCAATAACGTGCCTGGTGACAGACACATGCAGGAGCTGGGGAAGGAGGAATTTCAGGGATATAGAATTGATATTCTGAGACACACAGGGAAAATCCTGTGGATTAAATTAAGGACCTTTGCAAAGTACACACAGTATCATAACTCTCAGAAACCCATGTCAAATATTTATTCCTCTCCTCCCTCCTCATCAGCAACCAGCAGAGACCAAGGGATTGAATACTTCTTGCTCTCCACACTTCTTTTAATTCATCAGCTTGAAAATTATCCACTTTTTGTCCCAGAAGCTCTCTGAGGATATGCTAGAGCTCCTAGCAGAGCTTAGTGAAGAATCTCTTAAATTCCAACTAGTACCATTTGAGAGGTTAAGAGGCTGATTACATGGCAAAATATTATTTTTCATCAGACTAGAAAGGGTATGCCTCAAAACCAAGAGGAGATGCCAGGCAGAGCAGGCACTTCAAGTTTACTTTCATATGAGTAACAGGTAAACAAGAGGTACTGCCTCTCCAATTCCACAGAGGAAATTAATTTCTTGTCTTTTAACAGTAGGACTATGGGATTGCATCTTGTTTGTGGTCTGATGTCAACATTATTTAGAAGGAGATATTTTGATGCATTCGGTAATTAATTAACCTGATAATTCCACTTGTTTTTCTATGAAGAGAAAAGAATAAATCTGACTTACCTACACACACACGACCATCAACTCCAACAACCAAGCCAGGTGGACAATCACACCTAAATGAGCCTTCAGTATTTATGCAATGGCCATTCATGCAAATTCCTGATGTCTGGCATTCATCAATATCTAAGAGGAGGCAAGACACTTCAGCAATGAATCTGTTTTTAAGCAAAGTTACAGCTAATAGTTTCAGAATATTATCAAATTACTTTTTGATAGCGGATAACAGTATCTTTGTTATATTTCTAATAAAAATTTAATCTTGGAATAATCAAAACTCCAGCTGCACAAACAAATAAAATAACCCCAAAACATGCAGAAGAACTTTAGGATTAGAGGTACCTCATTTTCTACATCAAGCAAAATCAATGATAAATTTTCCCCTTTGTCCAGGTCATATTTTAATTTTTCTTTAAAGCATGGCTAAAGAGCAATAGACACAAAATATCCTTATGATGGTTAATTTTAATTTCAAAGAAGTTCTTTGAAATTAAAATTAACCATCATAAGGATATTAAGTGGTCATCAATTTCTAAGCACAACTGCATGTTATTAAGAAAAGCACAACAAGTAGAAATGGTTAAAATTCAAATCAGAAGACTAACAATTTAGATTATTTACTAGAAGTGGCTTAAGTCCAAACATACCTCTGTGGGCAGCAACAGGTATTTTCAATTAGTTTGCTGAAACTGGAGCTAAATCAGACTGTATTCTTAAAACATTTAATAGAAGTTTTTAGTGATTGCACTTGAAGAAGTTTACAATGCTGTGTGACCTGTAAAATGACTCAAGTGCTATGCACTCTGAATTATTAAAAAAATGATGTGGAAAATATGTGTGTGTGGGTGGGGCTCATCAATGCAGAATCTCTCTAACACCTTAAATTTACCATACTGCTGCTCACTTTGCCATTTCACAAAAGGCCTGAATATTTTGATGCATTTACAATGCTCCAAGACTTTTCACAAGGCAATTTATTGATCATTCTGGCTTTCCTAACACTATTAAATACTTCCTTCAGTAAATTAAGGATCTGTTTCCAGGCAGCTAAAGAAATCTACTTTAGTGAGTAGCAAGGTGTTATATATTGAATCAATTCATGTTACCAGACTGCCATTCTTGCAGAGATGAACAGACAGAAAAAGCCTTTTTCCATCAATATCCCCCCAAATTTCACATACCAGTACAGTAACGTCCATCTGGAGCCAGGACAAATCCTGGTTTACAGATGCATTTAAAACTCCCATCCTCATTTATGCACATCCCATTCAGGCACATGTTTGTGGTGGCACACTCATCGTGGTCTACAAGACATTGCAAAGAAAACTGCTTTTAGTTTCTCGCCCTCCAGAAGACAACACAGTGAAAACAATCAGTCAGGACTGGCGTGGCATATTCCTTCACTTGAAGATTAATTTCTGATCATAACTCTGATAAAGTATCTCAAGAGTTTTCACTCCACAGAAAAAGCAGCAATTTCTTTTTTCATGTTGTATATTTCAGCATATTTCAGCAGGCTGTGTATGAAAGGACAGGGTGTGTGTCTTTCTTTCATACATGAGAGGATAAAAAGCTTCCATTCCCTGAGAGAATTAAGCTTGTTGTTCATCTAGCAAGGCTTTTTTTGACACCATGCAGCCAAAGTTAAAAACAGGTATTTTCTTCAGTAATGCTGATTTATGGATCATTTGCTGTGAAGCTTTATGGAAAAACATTATTATCAGGACTCTTGAGTAGAAGTGCAGCTTCAAAAACAAAAATTACCTCAAATTTTCTTTGAGATCATATGGTTCTGTACAATAACTATTTGAATGAAGGGGCCTCTAAGTTCACAGTATTTTGAAGGTAATTGAAGCATAATTTCTAGAACCACCAAGCTAATGCCTGCCCCATTCTTTAGAAGGGTCCTTACCCACACAGTTTCTTCCGTTTGCAGTCAGCTCAAACCCAGCATTGCAAATGCACTGGAAGCTTCCCTCAGTGTTCACACACCTCCCATTTTTACAAAGAACACCATTCTGAACACACTCATCGATATCTAAGGAGAAGAAAAAACAAACCAAGCCAAACAAACGAAATCCTACACAAGCAGAGAACTACAGTTAAGATAAAAATGCATTCAGAGGCAATTAGTGCTTTGCAAAATACTGGCACATCACTTAAACATTACTTAGAAAAAAGTTCAAAAATAAGTTAAGAATTTTGTCTCCTTGCATCAGGGAAAAATAATATTTTTACAGACATGTACAGCAAATGCTACATTTTGTGAAGCTTTGCAATTTCTTCATGAATACTTTTAAAATACGATGAATACTTTCATCTGCATGCATACACAAAAAAGCGCCTGTCATTTAATTTTTTTTTTTTTTTTAGAACTCCTGTCTGGGAAATTCCCCGGATGGATATTCCGGAATAATGGATAAATATTAAAAAACAACAACAAAACAAATGAGGCGGCAGCCCAGATCTAGAACGCCAACCTGATCTAACATTGGGATTTACTGAAATTGCACTCCCGTCTTTCAAATTCAAATGGAGCCTGATGCAAGGGGTCAGAACTTCTGCAATGCCAGCAGACATGGAGCATTTCTTACCAATGCAGGCTTGCTTGGTGGGAGTTCTCTGGAAACCTGTGTGGCACTTGCAGTAATAGGAACCAGGTGTGTTGACACAGTCCCCATTGGAGCAGGGGTTGGATGTGCACTCATCAACATCTGCTGGCAGCACAGAGAAGCATTAGTGACCTCACAAAGTCTACGACTTATTTTTTTTTTTTCCCCCAAATCTGGAAGCTTCTGAGTGAAAAAGTTGGTAACTAGCAGCCAAATGCTAATTACTAAAGCCTGTTCTTGGTGAAAAATCACTGCTTTGCCAGGAACACGGGGCTGTTCTTGGTTCAGCTAGGCAGGCATTTGCAAGAAGTGAAGTGGCACTGCATCACTGCATCATTTGGAAGTATCTTCGGGGCCAACAGAAAAAGAATCTTCTTGAGGATTTTAAGACCTAATGGTTGCCTTAATGGTTGATTTAATACAACCCAGTTTCATTTAACTCAATGGCCATTTATGCTCCTTCACAAGAAAAAACAATATTAATCAAAACGGGCACTTCAAATTGAGAGCAAACCATGGCATCCAAAACCCACCTCTATTATTTTACAGGTTTGCTGTAAAAAACTGAGGAGGGGCTGCACACCAGCAGGAGGGATTCTTAATGAGACCACAGCCAGTGCCCCACATCTCAAATATTTATGCCCCACTGCACCCTCCACCCCAGTCTTTGCACTGAGTGATGCCAGATTTAACCTAACCCTTTTCTATAATGTACCTTACTCTCCTTTCCAAAAGTTTTGGGTATTTGGGTGCAACCAAAAACATTTTAACCAACTGAAATGTCAGCTAACTGCTCAGAAATAACTCTTATTTGACATGGGGCTCTGAAAACTTCCACAGTTCTTTTCAAGAACCCTTTCCCAAATTTGATATCCAGTAGTTACCAGTGAGTCAGAGGTGTCTTTGGCCACGACAGCTATTCCCAGATCTAAAATAACAATTGTTCTTCTGTAAACCCTCCAGGGCCCTGTAATCCACTGGAGCAGAGTGGGTGTTTCCCACTCGTAGGGCAGGACTGCTGGATCAGTCCCTACAGCAGCTCCTAAAGGACGACCTAAGCAGCTGATCTCTGTTAGAGCTCAATTTACAGGTGACAAATGGATCCCTTGATGAAATCCCCCATTTCTTTATCTGCAACTTTTGCTAATTTGACTTTTTTCTCCAGCTAGGCTTTACTTACACGTACTTGTAATTACTCATCTCTTCATTTAGCCAGGCTTTTAACACCACAAACCCAGTGGTGATTTGCAGGAGTTTCTGGCATCTGGCTGAAAGCTGCTGTAAGAAACTCTGAAGCTGATCAGTTCCTAACAATGATGATTTTCCCAAGCATTTTGCAGTGCGTGCTTCCAGAAATACCAGGAAAACCCCAGGGCAATTTTTGTGTTCACTTCCACTCACTCCTTACCAAATCTGGTTCTTGAACTTAGCTCATTACATCTTAAGAATACTGCGATGAGGCAAGAAATTGAAATCATAAGGATGTTTATGTGTACTTTCTAGAAAGTGCTGTTCCACAAATAACTTCTAAAATCACTATAAAAGATGGCAAAAGATTCGTTTTGTTCTAATTTAATCATAAATAAGACCACATATTTAACAGGAATTACTGAGTTAATTAACACAAAGTTTAAACCCAGAGCATCACTGTACAAATAGAATCTGTGTTCACACAAGTCACTGATATAATTGCCTGGTTTACAGCACTCTTGGTGCCCAGATACAATCTGTGTAAACAGCTAAATGAATAAAGGAAAAGCAAATGGAAGAATCAAACACCTCCCCTCACAATTAATTAGCTCAGTCACATTTGCATACCCACTGATCACTGCAGTAAAACCACAGGAATTGAGACAAGATGAAGAAAAGAGGAATTCAGGGTGTTGAATACAGAGGTATTTCACCTGAATACAGAGGTAGTTAACCATGAATTTTTACGTGCCAGTCTGTGTCACTGCAGTAGCCCCCTGCCCTCATGTTTCTCTGCCATGCCTGGGTGTTGGGATCCTCTTTGTCATGAGTGGGGTGATTTTTCACCAGAGGTGATTTTTCCTCAGTGCTCAGCTGATATAGGAAGGGGTCAAGGAGGATTAAACACCACCCCTTCAGAACAAAGTCCTCAGCTACCAAGAGAACATCTGAATCACATCTTGACAATAATTTTTTGTCAAGGGCCCTATAATTCAAATGAATTTACTGTATTTATATCTTGCTTTATTATAAGGGAGCACAGAAGGAACTTACAAATACTTCATGCAGCACTCATCTGTTTTGTTTAGTTTTCCTGCAGAGAATGACATTTAGGACCTTCTCTATTACAGGCTCCACCTTGCTTCAAAAAAAGCCCATGTTCATGCTCCAAAGGATCTGTCTGTAAGTTTATAAAGTCTACAGCAGGAATGCAGAGGTTCTCTATCAAACAGCTGACTTGAGCTTCGAAAATCCTTCCAAAGCCATGTGCATCCTTCATCCACATGACTTCCACATGAAATATGCATCTTAAGATGGTCTTATTTTTATAAGCTCTTGATAACTGGGGGAAATGGCAAATGTATGTTAATATAAAGGAGTTGTTGGCTTTGATTTTGCATTGAAAGCATGCATATTCCAGCAGTATAAACAGGAAACATTTAAGACAGAGATATTTAACCCATTTATTCTGTCTCCCAGCATGCCCCCTTCAAGGTCAAATGTTTGTCTTTCAGCACTTGCCTCACACTCATCTCCACTTTTCAGTTTTTCATTACTAACAATTGTCAGAACTCTATCAGACACAGTGTGAAACTTCCAAAATTCCCTTAAAAGACTTACTGCAATGAGTCTGGAGACAAAGGATAAAATTTTAAATAGGCCTGTTTGTATTGACAAGACAACTAAAATTCAACACAGCACACCTACAGGTTTGCTCCCACTTTTTTAAAAGTCCCCACAGTTTTATCCAAAGTTTTTTTGAAACAAATGAATAAGGAAAGGTAATAAAATTAAAGCTGTCTATTTTGGAGAAAAGGACTGACCATTCAGAGTCAGACCACTTAGGACACTCACGGTCCTTGGCCATGTTCTGTTGTGAAGAACAGCATAATGCAAGTTTAGGTCAGAGACAAATAAGTAACACCATAGTTTTTTGGTTTGGCAGGATTAATCTTGAAACAGAGCTTTTCTTAAACTCTACAGAAAAATATGTAACCATTTCTGGATTTAATTTATTGCTTTGGGAGCAGACAGAGAAGTACAGAAATAGTGTTCATTTATGTGCCATTAACCCTATTACCAATGCCCCAAGACTGTTCTGTCAGTAATAAGATAAATATCAAAATTATAATACAGAAATCTACTATAATTCATATATATATATATATAAATTAGAATATATATCCTGCCTATATCTCCAAGAAACTTTCTGTGTAGTTTGAAGCAACTACTGTTTACAAATCTCAGATTCAGGAGGGAACTTAAGACACTTTGGCTACTTCTTTATAATACAATTAGAAAATAACAGTGAAACAAAGCTGTGCTATTTATAGAGTTGACAGTTATTTACAATTTACAGAGTTCACCCTCTTATAAAACATCTGAATTCAAGCAGCTGCTGAAAGGCAAACCACTGCAGAGCTGAAATTGGTAATGACTGATTTATTTCATGCAATAAAAAAATGGGCAAAATGACACTTAAAATTTTTTGAAGCCATTTTGGAGGTCTTTTCCCATACTTTCCATGTGGGACAGCAGTGTAGCTGGCACTGCACCTTCAGCTTTTGTTAAACCAAATGAAATTTTTGTTTTGATCCCAGTGCATCCAAAATTGTCTCTGCTTTCAGTCTATTCATTCATGCTGAGGTAAGCATTGCAAAGTCAAGATTAAGTTCCTTAAGTGAAGACACATTTTTACTGGGCAAATACCTACAAACTAGATAATTAACCAGGTCAATTTTTTTTCCCCCAGTGCACCTATCAACCTAACCTCACAGTTTTCAGGCACTGGGACCCCAAACTGAAAATCAGATACAACTTCACTAATTATCACAAGCATGGAGTAGAAGGGGAGCTGCCAAGCAAGTGTCCTGCAGGGTGACCCCACAGAAGAGTCAGGGGCAGAATGACAGCCACATTATCAAGAACAGATTGTCTTTTTCTGTCCCAGCACCCAGATAAGTAAAGCCGATGGGCCTTTCAAACCAGAGATTATTGCCATGCTCCAATGACACCTGAAAGACTAAAAAACTGGAGTTCACACAGCTCTACTTGCTACAACCTATGTGCTTCAAATTTATTTTCAACTTGACCCCCGAGTAACAAAAATATTAATACAAGATGTAAACTAGATTTCAAAAAGATCAAGTAGCCCAAGACACCAGATAGTCCTTGAGTGTCAAGGTCCACAGGGTTAAAAATATTACTGATTTCAGTGATGCAAAATCTAGTGCTGTAACAAAGGAGCCAGGGTTCTCCATACTCCTTTTATAAAGAGCAGCCATGCAAGACAAACATCACAAAACTCCTGCTCCCCTCTCATAGTGTCATTATGGCTCCTGAGACCCAAGAATGCAGCAAGAGATAAAGCCCTTTGAACCTCCCAGTCAGAGATCAGAGGTACAGAAAACTCTCACCCAAATAAAAAAGATAAAAAAGATTCCTATATCATAAAGGACAGCTTGGAAGAATAACTATATCAACCTTCAAGTCCAAAAAAGTGACATGAAGAAAGTACTGAACTGCTTTCTTTGTATAGTGAGGATAAGACAAGAAAAAACAAAAGGTGAATCTTTTTGCAAATGTAGTGTTTAAATAAGGCTAGATGTTCTGAAAACTTTCTGGATATTTGACTATGGGAGCAGTGCAACTGCTTGGGGAAGTGGTGGCGTGCCTGTTAACTGAGTTTTCTTAAAATGAGTGTACAGTGGCCAGGAATGGTGCAGGTACAACCAAGCTCTCTGATGCAAGAGAGAACTGAACGAAGAGGAGAGCTGCAATCCACAACACATTAGAAATTGATTCTCAGCCCACACTCACTGTGAGGCAAACCTATTGCTAACAAGCTCTTGTGTGGTATTTTTCAGTCACAGATCTCAATCTCTTTATAAAGACTCAGTAAACAAGTGTTCAATCCAAAATATAACCAAAAATTTTTATTTAGGATCCTATACATTAATCAGTGTATCCTGCATAGAGGGTTCCTCTCCACACAACCGTCCCACAAGAACCCCCAAATCTTATATTTTCTCTGAAATAACTGATGAGTTTTGGACACTGCAAGAGCGAAGTCCACAGGAATTGAATAAAAGTATAGGATCCTAAATTCAGTTCTTGTTATATAAAGTTAGCATTCTGTATTTTCATCTAAATGCTACTTTAACCAGAAGTTAATTAACACAATTTTAAAATTATTTTGTATCTTTCAAATTATCATTAATCCTTATGAGGAGGCAAAACATAAATTCTACCCTTCATCATCTTGATCATAACAATACTACATCCCAAAAGTGGAGCTTTGTCAGCCTAACAAAAGAGAAAATGAAGCAGAACTTACTTTACTGAATGTGACAAAAATGCTCAAGAGCCTTTAACTACAGGAGCAGGAATACTCAACAGCAGTATTTGCAATTCAAGATTTTTTTTCTTGGTAAGAAAACAGATAACTGTCATAGAAAACTGAAATTATTCTTGTGTAACTAATACCATGGTCTTTGCACTCTATCTGAAGAGCATCATCATTAAAATTAATATGATTTCTTTTTGTAAAAAAGCCCAGGTTTTAAGCTGAAGAATATTAGAATAATGGATTTTGAAATGTGCACTCACCAATACAATCCCCATTTTCATCCTGCTTATATCCCATGTTGCATTCACATCTGTAACTAGAGGGGGTTGGTATACAACGTCCATTCAAACAAAGGTTGGGATGGTGCTTGCAGTTGTCTATTGTCTGGTTGAGTATTGCTAATATAAAAAAATCAGAATGAGAGACAAATATTCAGATTTTTAAATGGAAGTAAATATGAATATTATACTTGGCTTCAGAAAGGATGTTGTGAGGTGCACAAACACATTTAAAAAACCTTTTTCAAAGCACTATCTGTTGACCTGACATTAAACTAACAACAACAAACAGCTCTTGGAAATAAAAAAAAATGCATTAGACAAACATTCTTAAATATTATTTACCATTTCTGTCTATAGCCTGATGAGTCTGTTAGTGAACTGAGGGATAAACCACAATTTGTGTGAAAGTCAAAGCAATTTTTGGTGTACCTGTCTTAATAATACTTCTTGCATTTTATGATCTCTATGGTTCTGATGCCAGGGGTGTGTTTACACATGTCATGAGCAATGTTCACATCCATGAGACTTCTGCCAGAAAATTATTCACCTTGGGCTTTCAGCCAAGGCAGTGTTTCTGCAGAGTAAGTAGGTTTTACAGTTGGAAGAGAAAATACAGAAGATGTTTATTTTTAACCTTGGTAGTTTTTGGAAAATACCTAGAAATCTGGAGTTTTATTAGTGCCAACAAAGACACCTCAACAGGCACAACACAGGTGCAGGGACTCTGTAACTGAAGTCGTGCAAAAACCTCTTGCTACATCCTGATGTATCAGCTGAGGTGTTTAAAACATGCTTCAATGGCAAAATCGTTTTTAAGTGTTAAGAACGCCATACTATATCCTGACTGAGCAGTAAAAATAAAGGAAAAACAGAAGGAATCGTGTAAAAAAAAAACAAAAAGCGAAACAAGTCAGAACACGAGCACTTACTCAGCCCTGTAATGATCGGGCCACTTCCAGTGGGGTTGTGACCACCTGCTCCTACCCCTGCTCCGCCCACAGCTGGGGAGAATCCGTTGCTTCCTGGGATGGGGATGAAGCCAGCTCCTCTTGGTCCGAATCCATTCCCATTGCCCCCGGGATGGAAGCCGTTCCCTCCCGCTCCGCTGCGCCGGGAGCCGCCTCGGGCAGGGGCACTGTCCACGCACAGCCTGCGGTGCTCATCTGTCACACAGGGGGGACACACAGCACACACCAGGTCAGCCTCTCACAGCCAGCTCAAAGGGAAGGCACAGCTCTCCCTGTGTGCTACAAAAACCAGGATGGCAACTCCTCCTCTCCGTGATGTCGCGTCTTCCCCCTGCCACTCCAAGCCTCCCTTGGTCGTGGCAGGTGTTGCTCGAGGAAACAATGAAAAGGAACGCTATAATTTAGGAATATTTGTTCAAGTGTTTGTTGAAACTGTCTTCTTGATATGTTGACAGCAGCACTGCAACTCACTGGTTTCTCGGAGGTGTTGATAAAGAAAATACCATTCATCAGGGATGCGCGCTATTCCTCTCCGACCAGAACTGAAAGAACAACTCAAAATTGATGCATTCTAGCTCAAAGTCACCCAAAATGCAATGGAACAAGAAAGGAACTGTTCCTTTAAATCAAAATTAACTAAGAGTAGTTTCCTCTTCAAGCCTGACCGCAAAATCTTTCCCATTTCCCAAAAAACTATTTCCAAAGCCAACAAAAGGACATTAAAAAAACAAGTGCCAAACAACCACGGACCAAAAAGAAAAATGGTTAACAGATGGCAGTATCAGTATTAAAACCACGGAAATTAATAATAATGCAATCCATGACCTTATTTTTTTTCTGTTTAGCCTACATCTTAAAGCAGTTTAAAACACCCTGGTGACCTCCAACCAAAGCAGAATGAGCAGCAAGGAGAAAATAATAGCCAAACAGCCAAAATAACAGCCAATAGCCAAAATGAAAGCCAAACCAAGGGGGCACTCACCAGATCCTCTGGCAGGACACACCTCTGGGCCAGAGGCACTGGCCCAGCAGTGGCCAGACTCACAGCAGCACTGCCTTCTGGTGAACCTCCCGGGCAGCTCCTGGGCGCAGCGGCCGCTCGCAGAGCTGGAGAAACAGCTGCCTGCTCGCTGATCTGGCAGCCAAGGTAAAGACAAAAACCAAGAATGGTGATGCTGATGCTGTTTTGGTTGTACCCTTATTTCTTTTATACATTCTCTTGTGGGGGTCCCAGCTGTCGGTTTTTCTGGGTCTGGACTAAAGGTACTTGAGATCGTAGTTCACGTTCGGACTCGGGTGTTTATTATTTCTTATCAGTAAAACAGTCTCGCCACTGTGAGTTGGGCAGCTTTTCTTCAGAAGGCACAAAATGGCTGTCTCTTGTTTCAAGGTCTTTTAAGACTAAACTATCCAATTAAGAACTGACACCTGGATTATTTTCCCTTTTAACACAATAACTCATCCCAAAGAACCCACAATGCAGACTTTTCTGCCCAGTTACAAAATGCCACCCAAACCCATGAAGAAGGAAGAAGAAGCATGAAGAAGAAACCCAGGACAACACCCTGTGCCCTCCATCTTGCTTCCATCCACAACATACTAAAAATGCCAAATCCTAAATTTCTCACCAAGTGATACACCTACACTACTCTCCATAATCTATTTCACCCTTTTGTGGGTTCCAGTCTATCTTGAAATCTAGGAAACTTTCTCCATGAATGAGGGTCAAAATCAGTGCTCCCCTGGGGGCCAGGGCACCCGAGGGCAGAGAGAGAAGTATTCCCTGTGCCCTGGGTTTCCACATTCTCTGTATCCTTTACACATATACTTGTAGCTTTGTAGCCTCATATCGTAGCTTAGTTTCAACATTTTCCTCAGCAAAAAGACAAAGAAAATTCCAGGATCCCTGTGCTGTCTTGGTTCTCCTTAGAAACCAAGGCTGAAACCAGCATTCCAAGACAGACTTTTGTAAACAGGCCCTGGATCTCATCCTAAGGGGAGAGAATCCAGAAGGTACTAGAACTGGGGGAATTACTGCACCAGGCAGGTTCCTGACTGGGGGGCTCTTGTCAGATATAATGATTTGCAGAATCTATAAAAATTGTACATTCATTACACAGTGGGCGCATCTTTGGCCTTTTCTACCTGATGGATTTGTGTACTTGAGGATCCTCATATAAAAGGTACCCTTTTTATCACCCTAATTGTGTCTGACTCATATTTTTAGGGCCAGAGAAAAAGGCATCAACATGAACTCTCAAACCTACCTTCCCTTGTTCAGCTGAGGTAAGGATGAAATGCTTTACAAGTTGTAATAAAAAAAAAAAAAAGCAAAACCAAGCAAAACCAAACATAAACCCCCACAACACCCAAACTGCACCCAATAATTATCTGACCCATGTATTCCACACTGGATTTACTGCAGGATCACAAAGGTGCAGCGGCATTAGCCTTGCATTAATCCACCATGCAATCCTAAAGTCTGCTCAGTCCCATAAGGAAATATGGAAGATGTGGAAAACACAAAGCAATACAAACAAAAAACTATATATATTTATATATATAAAAACCCTACTATGGCAAAACCTGAGACACTTCATGTAGCAATAGCAGCATCAATAAATTAATTTAATGATTTTTTTTTTCCTTAGCTTAGACGTATCTAACGGGAAAAATGCTATTCAGCCTGCTCTGCTCAGTTGACTGAAAGTACAACAGAATATTTAGTAAGGCTACGTGAAAACTACTCTCCTTCAAGGGCAGATGATGTTTCATTGTCAGATGAGGGCATGTGATTTTTCTGCAGGACTCAGGTTTTGGGAGCTGACTTTAAAAATCAAATTGTAAAACACGCCAAAATCCACAGAAATTTTGATCATATTGGAAATCATAGGTTTTAAGTATTCCTGAGGCTAGCCACAATGTATTTGAAGTTGGCACTCCTCAGATCAACCTGAATAACAGAATGTGGCTACACTGTTAAAAAAATTATTATTTTTAAATCACTTGCAGGTCATGTGCTGCTACTTGCTTACATCATTTATCTGCAAGTCAGAAACCCCTTCAGAATTCCTACCCCTTCCCCAATATGAGAACAGCTTTGAGATATCTAAAGTAAGAAGAACCACATGAGATCTAGAAAATACATTACTGTCAGCAATTGTTAAGGTTTTTTACACATGCTATGCAGTATTTATAAGTTAATTGGCCAAAATGGTTAAATCACATACTTGAAACATATATAAGGAATCAACATGTGTAAATAAGCAAAATGTTTTTTTATAATGTAGGGATAGCTATTAAATAAACTGTCCTGTAAAAGGTGAAATCTAATGAAATCCAACACATGGTTTGCTTCATCTGATTCTGATAAATTAGTGGCACATCAGCATAATCTACTTAATGTCTTTGAGTTTACCTTTGTGCCTTATGTTGGCCACGAAAGGTTAAATTAACCCATGTGAGATGGGATTTGAAGCACCAAGCAGGGATAAATGCTTGCTCCTTTAAAACCAAAGCGAGCTTAACTTTTGGGCTCATCAGACGCAGATTCGAGAAACAAATAAAATTAACAATTCCCATGTTTGCCTGGACAACAGAGTGAGGCCCTGGGGCAGGGGGAAGTGCCAGATGCTGGAGCACCTACCAGGAGTGCAGGATCCATCCACAGACGTGACAAAACCCCGTGGGCAGACGCAGAAATAACTCCCCACAGTGTTGGAGCAAAAGCCACCCTCACAAATCCCTGGGATGATGCTGCATTCATCAATATCTACCCAAAAAGGAAAGGACACGAGATAATTAGCATACTGCATTAAAAGGAGGCAAAGAGAGCTTTTCTGAAATGAAGTTGTTATTCAGCTCTGAATAAAATATTGCTGGCGCTTGCTTGCTGAGAATAGTTTTGTTTGCCACCTGTTGGAGGTTTTCCTTGTACATGCACGGGGTGTTTAACACTTCAAGGCACAGAGTACAGGAGAGCAGGCTGAGATTTCCTCCTCCTGAATGACTCAGCGCCGCCTCTGAGGAGCACAGAACAGTATGGAACAGAATGCCAGAACACACATCCTGCTTTCAGGATGAAGGGAGGAGGATGGCACAGAGGCCAGCCAAGGACATCTCTGGGCTTCCTGCGACCACACAAACATGGCTCATGAGATCTGACTGCTCCCTGGCCCCCCAACTCTCCAGCTGTAAGAAAGAATTTTGGCCAAGCCCTTGCAAATGCAAACGAACCTTTTGATGCATTCCAATACTTCTCCTGACTGAAAGCAGAGGTCCCACTGGAACACCAAGGCAATTTTGTGTGTAAATATGTATAAAGTGAGACGTCACCACGCTGATAAATGAGCTGCTGTGTCTAACCAGGGGCTGCCAGATTCCAAACCAGTGGTCCAGCAGTGCAAAGCCCACCTGTGGCTGGCAAGTTAAAGGCAGATGAAGGAAGTTTTTCACCACCTCTGCAAAGCTGCAGGATGCAGGCCATCCTTCCCAACTGCCTACATCCAAGGCAGTTTAGCACTGCTCAGGGGTCTTGTCCAAGAATGACAGGAAGGTGAGAAGGTAAAAAAGCACCTTCCTGAAACCCAGGCAGTGATCAGAGTGGCAGGAAGACTCCACAGTCTTCTCCATGTGGACAGAAAAACCAATTAACATGGAGAACCCTGGTGGAAGAATAATTTATTATGTTACTGGAGCAGAAATGAGTAATTGGTTTTTTGTTTCACTGGTTTTTGAGCCAAATCTCTGTCTCTCCTTCCCCCTCCCTGGTTCTTGCACGTGCAATTATTTCAAAATATCACTATTTCCTCTGACAGGAAATTCTGAGACTTCATCTCAGGGAGGGCTACTTTTAGTGAGGCTGACTGAATATTTTACTCATTTTCTTCCCTTCTCCTCTCCAAAGTACATAAATTAATGGTCTCAGGGAAAATGCTCCAAATATAAGCAACAGGAAATGCAATATTAAGGGAGAGGAAGACTGGAAGCATGAATGGTTCCAGTGCTGCACAGAGGATGGGACATCCAGCCTCAACGTGAGAAAGAATTTAATTGTATGACAAAAATGTTGCAGATTTAGTACCCAGTGAGTTTCTGCCTAACAGACCCAGCCTAGCTGCCTGCAGTTCAGGATTTTTGACTTTTACTGCCAGGGAATGCAGGGTTTTATAAATAACTGAATTACCAGTACCAGAAATGGGGCTCTCAACTGCCAAATTCTAGGTAAGGACTACCTAAAAGTAGTTCTAGTCTAGAAAATAATATTAGGAATTAGTAATACCTGGTAGGACCAAATCTGAATAGCCTACAGTCTAATGAAATTATACATTGAAGCAGGAAAATCGGAAATAAAACTATTTATTTTAAGGGATTCTTTCCATTTTGGTGGGACTTTTTTTTTTTAAGGCTTTAATCTGTTTCATAAAGTCTTAACCTTTTGATATCAACAGTAGATAGTAACATATCTTTTTGGAAAAGCAGCAGAGGCATCTTACCTCTTTAGAACACCTTAAATTGCAAAGGGTGTCATAACTAACTACATCTATTTAACGAGTATGAGGTACCTGCTATTTGAGAAGAGTGAGTAGAACACATTTATTAGAACCCTGGAACACAATAAGTAATACTCCCCACCTTTTGTAAAGCAGCAATCATAACTCAAAGTTTCTCTACATTTAATTCATTTCTGAATAACCCAAAGATCTAAGTTTCATTAACTGTGGGAGATAACAACATCCTAAAAATGAACAGCATTTAATTTCTAAAAAGTCAGTGAAAACTTAGTGTATTGTAGACCAAAATTTTTAGGCCAAAAAAAAAAAAAAGTGAAGGGTTTGGGGTTTTCTTTTGTTTAACCAAGACACCACATTGGTGGACAGGGTATCTGGAATTTGGTACAATCCCTATAATGGTCTTTCCCAATTTTTTTCAACTATTATGGGTACAAAAAGCACAACATGGACATTCCTGCTTATTCTAACAAGTACTGTTGTTCCCAGGAAGAGCAAAAGGAGAAAAAAAACCCTAAACCACAAAATACCTCTGGATGCTCAGGGGCAGAGGGTATAAAGGGGACCTCAAATCCCTCCTTCTTAAGTAGGAGAATTGCTGTTACAGTAAAGAAGGTCTGAATAATTATGGCAAGGCTCTAGCCTCTGAACACTGGAGCCTTGTCTGTTACTGACTCCAACTTGGATTTTGTCCCTTGTAGCCTGTTAGTAACATTTATCTGCCTTTCCATACCTAAAAGAGGGGAAGGAGCGAGCAGAATACTCCATACCACATCATTCCTACACAATGTTTGTGACAAAAGAAGTCTTTAAATAATGCAGTTTGTACTAAATGATTTCTCTGTACACAGGTTCCGTTGGCTCACAGGACACCAGTTCCTTACATCCTTCCCAATGGCACCACCCACATCCACAGATTCCTAGATATTTATAAATTATGTTACTTCATTCAAATTACCAGCTCTACTAACTGGAAGTGCAATTGTTTGAAGGACTGCCTATAGTATTTTCCTATAAATTTAACCCTGACAGATTAGAAACACTTAATTAAGCCTACAAGTAAAAAAGCCAGACTAGAACCACGGCTTATCTTTCACTCCCTGCTCCACCATTAGAGTAATGTAAGCATGGTATTATCCTGCTATAATTTTGGCATTACCTCCTTGGCTGTGAAGCTTCACAATGTCTTTCCTCCCCCAAAAAGATGGTACAAACTGTGAGGAGAGGGCTGTTATTTGCCTAATTCCCTGCGGGGAATTATCTGACTAGGGAAGCTGTGACCAGGGACTGATTTGTATTTAACTTTAGCCACGGACACAAGTGGCAGGGCTTGAAAGACAAAAAAGCCAGAACCTGTTCTGCAGCAGGCTGCCAACAGGAAATGAAGAGCTGTTGATTAGCAAACCATGAAGTAACAGCAAAATCAGACAGCAGATGATTCTGCACAGTCCCATGAGTACCGCAGCTTTTTAAGATGATCTATGTTAAAAATACATTCACCTTTTCCAGTGGATACCATCAAGGAAAATGTTAAAAAAACATTTTTAAAGATTTAGATTGTTAAAACAGAATGCAAAGAATGCTCTAAGTACTGTTTTCAGAAGAAAGGAAACATTTCTCTGAATACATCCTTTGGCATCAAAAGAACCACAGTTAAGAGAATCAAAAAAAAAAAACAAGAGCACTTCTAACAAAAAAGAATGGATTACAGGCATGGACAGATAGATAAGATAGGTTAAGAGTCTGTGGGTAAAAATCAAGGACTAGACCAATAAAGGACCTCTTGTACTAATCTGTGTAAAAAGCCAACGCAAGGAACTTTTCTTCCCTCTTTCTTTCCTTTTTGCCTTCTTTTTCCTCTTCCTCCCTCCCTCCCCCTTCTCCTTCACCCCGCCCTTTATTTCAAATCCAACCCCCATCTGCCAATAGCAGGAGGTCAGGGACAAACATTACAGTTTCCATGCCAAATGTGTAATTTCCTAATACAATTTGTAAAGTTCTCAGGGACCTTCTGACTTTTGTTGTTCCTTTTCGACCACATGCATCTACATACCTACCTGCTCCATCCCCTTTCAGGTGCTGAGTAAAAACTAAAACTAGTCAACACCAAAAAACCAAATCACAGTAAAACAGAAGAATGTGCAGGGCAGGACCAGAAAATAATATCTTTGGAGTTTTAAAAATTTTCTACTTAGGTTATTACTTGCAACAACACCAGAAGCAACATTTTCACTGAAAAGACATGATTTTTAAACTGACCATATTACTTAATTTTTCTGTGACTATTGTACTGCAGGCAACTCAAAAAAAATGAAGGGACATCCAAAATTGGCAACAAACAATGCATTTGTAACTGAATACTGAGCAAAATGTAATTTGGTACCACAATTAAACTGCCAGCAAATAACAAGTCAAAGCCTTTAAGAACAAAATCCTCTTATCAACAGAACTTAAATATGAAATCACCCACTGGTTAAGGTGAAGTCTGAGAGTTCTGATTCCTTTCAAAGGGATGAAAAAGTCACTGAAATCAGTGAAGTCTTCAGCAGACTCACAAAAACTCAGCAATTTTCTTTCACATTGTTTTAAATTATATGGAATTGCTACTCTTAATTACATCGACACATTTACTGAGTAAATATGGTCTATGTTTATTAAACTACACTTATAAAAGATGGTCTGTGTATTTTTCATTCAAAAGAGAAGGGAATTTCCTTGGTATTTTTCACTTATCCAGACTCATCCAGACATTTGCCTTCACTCTGTGGTCACTAGGCCAAAAATATCTAACTGAACTAGAATATATCTTTGAGAAAACAAAGAAAATCCTAGTAACTCAGCAGCAGTTACAGGGTACTCACACACAAGAGTTTTTATCAAGTGCTAAATTTTCAAAGAAAATAAACACTGTCTTTACCCACAGAAGTCAGACAGAAAAAAATATCTAATGCAAAACAGGAACAGCCAAATAGAAAAGATGGGATGCTGCAAAGTAGAAACAAAAAACACAGTTCAGTGATCCTATGCCTGTCCAGATCAGACACCACAATTGCTTAATAATGTTCATTACCAAAGTGCTCTAATGCTCTGCACAACCCCTTTTGGGGTATGTTCTCCTACAGCATCACTTACCATCACATTTCTGAGTTGC
The DNA here is from genome assembly GCF_901933205.1 of Camarhynchus parvulus. NCBI lineage: Eukaryota > Metazoa > Chordata > Aves > Passeriformes > Thraupidae > Camarhynchus > Camarhynchus parvulus. The sequence continues at coordinate 4,922,802 of NC_044601.1, forward strand.
CTCATTCTGTTTGTGGCCCACAGGACACTTGCACTCGTATGAACCTACTGAATTAATGCAGTTTCCTCCTTGGCAGACTCCAGGGATAGCCTGGCACTCATCAACATCTGCAAACACAAAAAAAGACCCAGATCTGATTATCTACACAAGATATGCAAGTTACTTTCAGTAGCTTCCTGTCCCATTTCAGTAAGTTCTACTTCCACTTCAAATTTTGTTGGGGTTTTTTGTTTGTTTTTGTATTGTTGTTGTTGTTTTTGTGGTTTTTTTTTTTCTTGCCAGCTCTAGTTTGGTTACACATAAACCACTCCATGTTTCTGTACCTTTTTATACAAAACTATCTAATAGGAGATTTTTCCTGGTTAGCTCCCTTAGTAGCTTTACCCTGGAGTTACCATCCTGGTGTTTCAGGAATCTTCTGGAACTGTTTGTTCCAGCTGTGTGGTGCCCCCAGGTAACATCTGGCAAGAATATGAACTCTTTTTCAGGTGGATGATCAAAGCCCTTTTAAGGCACTGAAATTCCACCTGAGTTTGTGGATTTTAGTCCTTCAGTTTTCTATTCCTCCTGGTGCTCGTGCTGTGGATAAACCTATGGTATTTGCCTTGCCCAGTCACCTGCTTTTTAATTTAAGCAAGTATAATTTCTCATAGCTCAGGAAGAAGGCGAGCACTTTTTGCAGAGTTGGGGTTTTTTCTGGTAACCATTGGACTTAAGTTTAAATACATTTGCTGAGAATTCTGCATTCAGCTCCTGAGTCCATGCTGATTCACACAGCACACTGTCATGTCCAAAATGCAACAGTTAAGACTGCAAATGGATTAAGGACTTTATCAAAGGCATAGAATGTATTCATTTTTAATTTTTTTGATATGTTTTTTTTCCCCTCTAAATAACCAGTGCTTGCTGCCTGTTTACCTGGAAATCAAACACTTCATGTCTGAAGTATTTTAAGGAGTGGGGAGCTGGACTGGGTGCTCTCCAGAGATTCCTTCCAACCCTAATTATTCTGTGAACCTTGACATGGCTTAGCAACATCTAGAGAGAAGATGGTTGCAGCATTTATTGATACACAGCCCACCCTGTAGCTCCCTACTGAGTAAAACATGTGGTGTTTGTCTTCTGACCCTGGGGCCTCAAAATGCATTTATCACACACAGTGTGGCTGTGCCTTTTGTCACTTATTAACACTTAAATTAAGTTCTCTGTGTCAGCAGATCAGTTGTTAAAATCCACTCTGTGTGTGATACAGTTTTAGAAGCTGAAGGTGTCAAGGAATAGTGAATTAATGGCAGCAGCAGCAGGCAATAAACACCTCCCAGAAACAGGGAAATATCACTGGAGGCCTGAGGTGAACTAAATTTTAATCTCTATCAATTCCATTAATTTCTTTCAGGTCTTTTAAGATGGCAGATAGATATTGAGCCTTGCTGAAGCCTGAAGAGGCAATCCCAATGATGCAATGCATCACATTTAAGTGCACTTACATCATATTTAATTGTTAAGAAAGCAAGCAGATTCAGCTTTCATCCTAACTTAATGCTAGGAGACTGATTGGGTTTTTTTGTCAGTATTACCTTTTGCTGAAAACCTAAGTTTGTTTTAATATATTATTGGTGTTTTGAGACTGAGAAAAGTCAGGAAGAACAAAAGTATTTTATTAAAAGGGTGTATTTGATCAATGGCTTCATAAATGCTGTTTTAGGATATTTTTTTCCTCAAAATACAAACAAATTGAAATGAGGATTTGGTTTTTTTAGAATCTTTGACAGTTAGGCTAAACCACACTGAAGTTTCAGCATTATTAATTATCCACTTACTCACACTTTTAAACCTCAACCACATTAACACAAGAAACTTTTTACCATAAACAGCAAATTTGACTAATAAGTCTGCAGATACAGTTCTACATAGAAAAGTTCAATATGTTACAGATTAAGCAGAATGTTTCCATGTGTTCATAATCTAATATTTGGTGAGGGAAAAAAGATTTTGTGCTTTTGCAGACTTTTCTCTGCAAAATGCCTGTGGGATTTGCACAGCTAACTTTAAACATGCACCTTCCCTTTCTGATCTGTGGGCTGTTTCTAAAAAAAACTGATAAACCAAAAAAGCTCAGGAAAAATAAATCCACTCAGATGTTAAGACACAAATGTTGGAGAGTTTTTTAGTATAGAGGTGACAAAATTTATCCAAATTAAAAGAAAACTCTCTTTAGTTCTACCTGGAATATGTATGGGGAGTTTCTTTGTAATTGATCTGGCATGTGGGAATAAAAAGTGAATTGCTCATGAATACAATGGGAAGCCGTTGGTTCCTCCTCTGCATCCTATGAAGCAGAAATACTGCACACAACAGAAATATTACCATGCTATTTTTTCCCTGTTTCAGTAATTATTTTCACAACAGCAGGATGTGATCCTGGACAATACTGTCAATATTTTCAGTAACGCAGACACAGTAATACCAAGCACCAGATTACAAAAAGAAATCAACGCTTTTCATTATGACTTTGAACCTTCCCCTGTCTTCTCTCTCTTGTCCAGTTCACCTCAGTGCCTTTAACATTTTAACATCCTACTACAGAACAGATTCTCTTGGATTTTATCTCCTTCATGGATACATGCACATAACCATGTCAGCAGCAGAGGCAGGGAGAAGAACCTTCCTATTTTCAAAATCTACTCAGCCGTGACCACTCTTCTCTCCTTAGAGCAAAAAATTAACTGTCTGCAGGGAAAGGGTGTAGGTGGGAAATGGGACTTTTGAGGAATGCAGGGAGGAACTGAGAGAACACCCAGCACAGGATTTCTGCCATTATGCTTCTCCCAAGGCCATGCAGCAGTGGCAATAAAGCTCATTCAAGCAGAACACTGAAGTTCCTCCTGCCTGAATTCTTGGAATGAGGGATGTCTGAACAGTTACATCCCTTTTTAAGACACGGCTGAATAGAAACTTCCAGGGGGAAAACAGAAAAAAAAAAAAAAAAAAAAAAAAAAGGAAACACAACCAAACAATTTGAATTTTGGATTGGTTTTGCTTCTCTTAGATTTTGTTAAACCTGTTCATAGTAATAATGAAGCTAACAGTACTACTACAATGTATTAGTAGTAATCTACTAATACAAGAACATTATCCAGAAAACATAATTAAGCCTCAAAAGGTCCTGAAGACCCATTTAAGATTGAATCCTGCAAATCCTTTGCAGAGTAGAAGCAACTTCCTACTTGGGAGTGACATCTTGTCAAATTCAGATCTCTAACACCTACTGAGATCATGATTCATTTTCCAGCAGCAAAGCTTGCAAGTTCCACTGATTTGGAGTTGTTCATACCAACTCCCAAACCCAGCTATCTACTGATGCAAGCAATCACTTCAAAAATACCAAACATCTGAAGTGTGGACTGAGTGAGCCTGGTCTCCCTGATACATGACAAAGGTAGTTTTACCGAATACCAAAGGGGTTTGTGTTCCTTATATCAAAGTCTCTGCAAATCTGATGTCCTCAACAGAGAGAAAAGCACTGAAAAGCATGACAGATCCCTCTGTTTGCTTCTAAAACCCTCAGAGAAAACATCTGGTTTCTTCTGAGCTTCCTACTGAGGATGGCAGAGCACCAGAACAGGCTGCCCAGGGAGGTCTGGAGGCATTTCAACCCCACATGGACACACTCCTGTGTCACCTGCTCTGGGTGACTCTGCCCTGGCAGGGGGCTGGACTGGATGATGTCCAGAGGTCTCTTCCATCTCCAACCATTCTGAGATTCTGTGATCTTATTTCAGCAGACTCTGCACTGCAATGTGGAGTTTGGAAAGGCACAAAGTGCCACATCCAGCCCGTTCCTGCATCAAAGTGGGCTGGTAATTCACAAGAGAGACGTGGTGCTACCAACCTGCTCACAGCACAGAGCTCAGGTTACCAGGAGTTACCAGAACTCAGAGCTCAGAAGGAAATGTCTCAACTGCTGGAAGGCAAAGATTCTGTGAAATGAAGAAATTCTGTCTCTCCCTTTTCCCCAAAGAAAGGCCAAGCATTTCTCATCTACGCCTTGCCATCACCTTGTAACATTGTGTGCTAAGCCCAGCTGACATAAATACAATCCAATCTTCCTATTTAGCAACTTTATGTCAAAAATGTAGCAAAAATTACAGCTGTTCAAACTTCCTTTGTTTACCCATCACACGAAGTAGACTACCACATTGTTTCTATGCTCCCCAGCGGAATTTAGCAACTTTGTCAAACGGGTAACTCAAAACTATTTGCCACAGGGAATATACTGCCAGAAAAAGAAAACAAAATTATTGTGGGCATGGGTGCTAAAGAGCACCACTGATCTTTCACATAATTCAAATGAAGCCCCAGAAACTATGCCAGGGCCAGCCTGGCAGAGCAGCTTCAAGGACCCTTTGTACGTGGCCAAGTCATACAATGGAGCTTGACTTGGAGACTGCAACATGCACCCCTTCTGTGGTGCACTGTTTCTGCTCCTGACACTGTTATGAAAAGAGTGTCTAAAACATATTAATCACTTCAAGACGAATGGCAAAACATAAACTGCTGCACGCAGGCAGAGGCCTAGCTCTGACACAGAAGGAAAAACAACATCAAATATTTTTTTCCTTAGTATTGATTAATAATCACTTTTTCCAGGCACTTAAGCTTCGCTCTCTAGGTCCAGCAGCAAAAATCTGGAGGCAGCAGAGCACACCTGCATTTTATCCCAAAACACAGACCACACACGAGGAAAACAGTGACCTTACTGCAAGGTTTCCTCTGATTGTCAGAGGTGAGGGTCGCCACACGGAGAATTCCAGCCAGAGCTCACCTTGGCAGGCCCCAGTGCGGATATTTGGGATGAAGCCGCGGCGGCAGGGCTGGGGCTGGGCAGGGCACATCTCACAGGGGTGGCCCCAGGCCCGTCCCACGGTGGCACAGCACAGGGACTTGGTGCACACAATCCCTGTCAGCTGGCCCTGGCACATCTGCTTGCTCACCTGCGTGAAACACGGGCCTGTCCTGTAATCTGGAGGGGAGAAAAAAAAGGAAAGCTCGCTGAATTATACAAGGCATTGTACTTGTAGCTGTAGAAGGAATTGTATTTTAATCCAGTAGATACCTATATTAAGAAAATTCCATGGAAATTTAAGCTATATTGCGGCTTACAGAAGTTGCATGACACCTTCCATTGAAGGCAGTGACTTTCACGAGGTTACAATTCAATTTATGTCTTTCAAAAAGACACAACTAAATGAAAGGCAGCTGGACACAAAATTGCTCTTGAGCATTGACAATGTATCCATTAAAATCCACAGCAAGCGAAAGAGTTTTAGACACAAACAAGCAAACAAATAAAAGAGAAGATGAGATTAAGCAAACAATGACTGGAAACTGGTTTTCTAGCTTCTAAGCTACTTCATGGCGATTTATAGGAGGGAGCTACAACCCACAGCAGCCACACATTTTTTCACTCCACACTGATCAAGATGCATGCCAGAGACAGTCACAGAATCATCATTCCAGCTGGAATTCCTGTTGCAAAATTGTGCTACCTACAGAGGACTGATTGGCAAACCACCACTTACTTTCAGAAGGGAACCATGAGACAACACAACAAATCCAAGCTGTTTGCAGTACACTGAATAAAGCATAGAAGATACACTTCTAGTAGAATTCCTGTGAAAATTTAGTTCATTAACACTGAACCTGTATAAAGAGAGGTTTTTTTACATTATGAGTCAACACCAACCAGGATCAACAAGTAACTGAAATTCTCTAGGAATAAATAAGAAACATCTTGTTGCTCTAAGCCAGATTTCACATCCTTATGGAAACACTTAAAAAGAGTGAGGGGCAAAAAAAAGAAGAGAATGCAAAGTTTTTACTCAGACTCAGTCACATGAGGGAAGGCAAAACAGTGGGGTTATGGCTGCTCAAGCTGCTGTTCCATCCTCTTTTTTTTCCCTATCAAAAGCAGGCTCCAACACCAATATGTGGATAACACACTGTCTTCCACACACTTTCATTAGGGTGCAGCTGGTCCCACAACCAACATGCAAAACAGACAACCCTTGCTTTCTATAACTTGATACTTTCACCCTGAAAAAGTAAGAGCTTTGACATTTTTGGAAAGCAAAAAAATGGTCTTCCCTGTGAGATTTTATACTAAGCTTCCTGGGCTCTTAAAATGAAAGTTCGAACAGAAGTAAATGTTCTGCTCCCTCTCTTTAGTCAGGGTCACTCAGGTACCAGTCTAGGCAAGACTTCTGCAGTAATTGATGTACACTGGTAGTTGATTTCAGCTGGGATTTTCACTTTAAATAAAGTCAACCAAGTACACAAGTACAGAAATGCCTGATGATAAAAGACGATTAAAAGATCTTACATACTCAGTACGGCCTGTGAACTTTACTATTTCTTGATTATCAATACAAAACATTCTTCAAAGTTACACCCTGAGCTTCTCCTGTGACCACCCCGCCACAAAAATGGCACTTCTAGCAAAATAAATACATGATTAAAAGAAAATCCCGTCCTTGCTCCACACACTGAGAGTTCAGCTCTCCATGGGTGAATGCCCTCTACAGTGAAATCAAATAATGACTTACTGCACACCTTCAAATCCCCGAAACTTGCATTCAGCAGGTCTGAATTCCTTAGCAATCCCAGCTCACCTAGCAATTCCTATTCAGGAAACAAGTATGCTCCTGGCAGTGCTGAATTTTTACAGCAGCAATTCTCCAAGACACAATTTTTCGTAGTACCAATCTTCGAATATCAGGAAGGAATCACAGTAGAAATTCAAACCATGTATTTCTCTGTGTAATGGCTGGTGACAGGCCAAATATCCTGGCCAAAGATATTCTGCATTAAGAAGCTTGGAATTCAATCAGAGGAAATTAACTTGAAATTCAAACTAGAGTTGTGAATTGTATCTGAGTTCCACTACCTTCCAATAAGAAACAAAATGATTGGGTAAACTCTGTCAAAACTAGCAATGAAAAGTTCAGTTTAGAGAGTGTGTTCAGTAGAGAGATTAGAGAATATAACCAGACACCAAAGCATGTTTGTTCAAGAGAATATGAACGAGTCAGGTACAAGGAGGAGTCATGCCAATACACCTATTGCTTACTGTATCCTATCAAATAGAAATACATGCTCTGGAAACCACCTATGCATAGGTGCCCACCCATGCCCTAATGAATAGAATATGCATTGATCTAATACTCAGATTCTATAACCAAACAATTTTTATCAGCATAAGCCTGCTGCATATCTATTCAGATATACACTTTATAATAATATAAGTATTTTAAAATATTATCGTAATTTAATATATTGTTCTTAAAAAGGGCACTCATTTCAAAAATCTTTACTTGTTCAGTTTATCCAGCATGAAGCCCAAAGGTAAAGAGACTGATTAGTGGCTGCTCTTCTATACTAGAGGAAAATATAAGATTTCAAAACACAAAGTGAAGGCAAGCATGTTCAGGTTAATGGCAAAGTTCAGCTGTTTACACAAAGATCTGTAGTCACACAGTGAATTTTACACGTGGGAAGCAAATGCAATAAAAATAGATGCTATTTTGAAGATACTTTGTAGCTTCAAATGAAGCTGTGGATTAGTTTCGCACAGCCAGTCAGATGATATTGTTATAATGGTTGATCAGACCTTAAAAACTCCCATTTATGAATCAGTCATCTTTTCCATATGGGTTTGCTTCTCTTAATTCTTAGGTGGTTCTTCATTTGTTCCTTTGCCAGCACTGCTGATAGAATAATTTTGCCAGAAAGAACGTATGTTGAACGTAAGTTATAAATCATTTGTTACTCCGGAAAGGGTAGCTGCTTTGGTGAAATGAGGTGATCTTCAGCACATGTGTTATACAGTTTTGTTTTCTAACTTCAAAAATTATATTCAATACGCACAGTGACCTGAAGAATGACAACCTTTATCAACAATTCAAGTTGTTAACATAATTAAAGGTAATGAGGAATTTTTTTTTTCCTGGCACCAAGAAAAAAAAATCACACCATGGACTTCAGTATTTAGCTATGCTGCAACATTTCCATTTTGTCATAAAAGTGTATATTTTGTATTCTCAAATGGAACTATTCAACTATTCAGATTTCAGTTCTTGGATTTTTTTTCCATTAGTTCCTTCCCAAAATTCTAATTCTACCTGTAATTTAAGAAGTCTAGTTCACAGGAGCCTGAGACAAGGAGCTGCAACATTGAGATTTCTAATCTTGGTTCAGTGTCCATCTATTTTAGTTTCCTTTCTGTTCCTCTGGCCAAACAAATGTTTCAGATGAAGATGTAAAAAACCTGCTGTAAAGAGATATGGAATAGTCTGTCTGCCACGTGTCCTCTGTGTCTAACACCCACTAGCTAAAAACCTGAAATACAGTAGTTTAACATCCTAAATACCACCTACTGTCACTCAGGACAAAACATTAAAGTACTGTGGTACACATGTAAGGATCCAATTTCTAACTGAATTTTGTCTGCCTGCCCCTAAAAATTTCACCCCTTCCCAGGCAACGTGAAAGAGAAAAAGCGAGGCATGAAGAAAAGTAAAAAGGTAACTACACATGCTGGAATGTCCACTGCAAGAAATCCAGAAGGATATTAAAAATTGAGTTTTCTTTCCTGGGAAAGCAGAGACTGAAATTTTAAATGAAATCTCACAATGTCAAAATACAGTTCCTGTGATAAATCCAACAGGGGTGCAGCACCAGTCTCCTGCACCCAGCCTGCAGAAGAGAAAAGCCCTTTATCTCAAATACTGTATTTCATGTTTGTGAGCACTAGGAAGATTTAGCAGGAAGGAACAGTGAAGTATCTTCCATCTTTTTTACTTTAAAAAAACACACAACCATATCCTAATAAGGAAGTGCATTTGGAAACATGCATTTTTAACTAGAAACCACTTAGAAGATTGATGCTTCTATTACTAAAAACAAATACTGAAAACATTAAGCATGTTCATCAAAATCACATCAGGAGTGAGTAAAGGAAGGTATCTGAGATAGGTCTTCACAGGCCCTGTTAATTAAAGAACAAGACCTAATACTTCATTAATGTGTTTCACTCCCTTACAAAGCAAATTTGCCTTTCATTGGACTTTTTACAGAACCTCACTCCCCTAAGCAAGATTTAGGAAATATTAAGAATTGATGAGAAAATAAGTAAGTTCAACTTCCATCACCTCACTTGCAGACTCAAGGTCAGCAAATTTATTATTATTATTATTGTTGTTGTCTGAAAAATCCATTTCATACAGCAGCATTATTAAATTAACAATCTAATGCATGGGACCTGAATGCTGGAAAGAAGTAAATGCTGCCAGCCTTACCAGGAACTTCACTTTCTCCTGAAAGAAAAATCAGCACAGTGAGTGAAAGCCCAAGAGACTGCACTCTATGTCAGGGAACCTTCAGGGTGGAAACAATAAGTCTGTGCTGGCAAAGACCTGAGGCTGAATTCACCTTGCTAAAAGTTACTCCAACAGGAAACAAGATGGAGAAACAACTGTCTTTATTACAACTCTGATAGGTGGCAAATTCCCCCACAGCTTCTGCTAGCAATCAGAGGTCTCCAGACATCTGAAATTCTTTTTGGCTGCTTGTGGCAGAACTTGTTTGTTGACTATTGAAGAGATTTTTTCAATGGAACTCTCACAATTTCTCCCCTTTGCAATGTGCAATCTTCATGTTTTGATAAATGAAAGTCTAGTGAAGCTTCACCTTCCTGCAAGGGGAAATTCCATGGTATTCCATGGATTCCTACCATGGAACCATCAGGACTGGAAGAGCAAGCCATGCCCAATTCTCCCACTGATTCTGGATAAATGACAGGATTGCCCAAACCTTCCAAAGAAAGGGAAATCAGGGCTTTGCTTGACAAACTGTTCATGGGAGTATGAAAGGGCTGGCAATACTCATTACTGCCCTTGGGTTCAGAGCACAAATCTGTAATTTATGCATATGTAAATATTATTCTTCTTACTCAACTCCAACATCTGCAGATCATAAGTCACAGTAATGCAAAAAGCTATTTAAACATTTTAAAGTGCATATGTTTATTAAATATGATCTAAAATTTATCTTCCTTTAATGTTTTGATCAACTTTATATGGAAATTTGGGGGGCTTTTTCACAGTAAATACTTAGCTGCCAGCACAGAGTGCACAATAAGGGACACTCCAAAGGTATCAAGAAGGTGGGTGAATTGTACTTGATATAAATCAAAAGAATTTTTTTCAAAGGTGACATCCAAAAAGTTATGGTAAAAAAGACTGCTGGCTGGCAATGAACAATGGAATATGAAAGGGAGTTGGCAATGCTATTAATTTTCTTGGAAAAAATAATCTGTGGGCAGCACTGCTATTTAGACTGAGGTTTTCTTACAAACCTGAATAGTAAAATCAAAGCCTCCTTTTCTTGACTTTTTCTAAGAAACTTGTGTGTAAATTTCTCAATTAAGTATCTAATAGCATCACGTTTATTGTCAACATAAATAATGATCACAAAACTCTTTCAAACATTTAAAATTGCTGCTGACTCAAAGCTGGGACACATCCCCAGCAGGTTCTTTAGTCATTACCTGAAGTGGTCTATGAAGTTTATTCTCACATGTAATAGAGAAGAAGAGCAGCTTAGTGGAAAATTGATGTTAAACACATCACGAAGGTTTGGATGTTTTCATACAGCTGACAGCTTTCATTTTCAGGCTGAAATTTTATTACTGCTCTAGTGGTCCCACATGGCCTTTTCTGACCAGCTCCTGTGATGCAAAACTTCCCATCACACAAACTCCTGTGACTGACTGGGTAACTTAACAACACACACTTGACAGCTGAAAAGGAAGTGCAGGGCAGCTGTAAATGAAAGAAAGAAAAGCCACAGGTTCAATGCAGGAATCTGTGTGAGCCTAGCAGCTTTTAGCAAAATTCCAGGTTCCACCAATATTTCTGTCACGTCCATTCTAAGCATATTCTCATTTTCCTCTGGCTGGAACAGCAGCAGCTCTTTTCCAAAAGCAACAACTCCATGTTTCACACAGACAGTTTTATATAATTGGTATTATGATAGTTTTGAGCAAATAAAGTCTTAGTGTAGTAGTAACTTCATATCTTAATACTCTTATTAATTAAAAAGCAATTTGTTCTTGCACACCTAAGCACATTGTGGGGGGAAATAGCAAAGTAGCAGATAAACAACAGTATTTCTGAAATAAAATGTAATATTGTCTAATCGATCTGAACATTGAAGAAAATGCTTCTAATACTTCAGGACACAAAACATTTTGAAAAGTACACACACACACAAAAAAACCAAGAAGCACAGAAATAGAGAAACAGGGAAATACTTCACTTTTGTCATTTATGGAATTCAGCACCTTCCAGAATTCAAGTATTTCCTTAAAAACTTTTTGGAACAAAATGTTTCCACATGTAACTGAAGTATCATACACTGACTGACAGAAAATTTCAAGCACAGAATAAAAGTCAGGAGAGAAGCACTCCTGAATTTTGGTTCCAGCAAGATGTCCAATTTTGGTTTGGTTGGAGCTCCTTGTAAATGTATATATTTCTTTATGCTTCCACCGGGCCTGCTACTACATAGAGATGGCCTGAGGTGGGACTAATGAAATCCCAACACTTAGCACACAGTATGGACACACAATAGAATAACAATCATCAGTCATTGCAGGAAGTTACAGCCTGAATCACCCCTGGGCAAGTAACAGACAAAAAAAAAAAAAAGCAAAATAATCCCTTTTGGTTTTTTCTAAGATTCAGCAGTTTATACCAACTACCCTAATATGATGTTTGTACATGTCATGCTGCTGCTGCTCCTTCCTCTCATGCTTCTCCTCCTAAAATACCTTACTTACCAAAGCTTGGATGCTGGAAATCCAGGTAGATGCACACTTATCTCTTAATTAATTCCTTCACATCCCAGGAATTAAGAAGTCAATACCTTACTCTGTGCATACAAAAATATGCTAATTTCCTCGACCATAAAATGGAAACTTGAATTACACTGTCCACAGGCTTCTGGTTCCCTGCTCCATGAAGTCAGCGCTACCCAGTTCAACCTCAAAGGAACAGAACCCCAGAATCAGTGAAGAGGAAGACTTACATTTTAAGACAGGACACCCTTTTATGAGTATTGCTGAAAAAGAGCACATTCCACCCTCCCCTCCCATTCTGGAGTTCAGTGTCATTCCCCACAGCAAAAGCCAAGGCTTGCAGAATGCACCCATACTCACAAAATGAGGAGGGAAAATATTTCATAACCAACCCCTGTGTAAATTACAAAGGCATGGAAAAAGGCACAAGGCATTCTCAGTAGACCAGAAACCCTAATAAAACCACAGACATTGGAGCTGAAAACAATCTCCCTAATTATTAACCTAAGTAGGAAAAACAACTGTTTCACACATTACCCTTAGAAAAAAAATTAAATATATGTATGTCTATTTAAAGTGCAAGAAACATTTCCTCAGATGACTGTCTAGACTGCTGTGATAATTTGAGTTCATAATAAGCTAAAAACCCAGTCTGCTACTATTTACTAGAGTTCTGTCTGTGTAGAGGCAGAAACACAGTTTCTGCTCTTCACATCTTTTGGGTGTGTTCAGCAAAACCAAAGGGCTTTAGAAATTTACCTCTTGGGCTTATACAAGATTTTCAGGGAGACATTATAAAGCTGAGTATCTTCATGACCAAAATATAGCAAGGAGGATAATTTATATATCCTCTCAATACAGAAATAATTTAATCATGTTTCTCATTTAGCAAGCTATTAGTCTGAGGTGGAACAAACCAGTTTACTTTTGGCACTCCATGGCTTTGCAACCCTGGATGCAATGCGCTCTTGACTGGCTTCAGTAAAGTACTCCAGGTAATACCTGCATTACTCTTTTCCATACATATTTTACTATAGCAACTACAGTTCTTAAGATACTGTATAATTAATGCTTATAAAGACAGATATGGTTGAAAATTTAAAGAAGATCCAATTTACATAATTTTAGGCCTTAACATTTAATTCACTGTAAGGGAGCTCAAAGCATAACAGACATAATGAAAAATATCAGGACGTGCAAAGAACACAGGAGGAGAAAATACAGACAAGAAAATTCCTTCCAAATATCTGTCATCTTTCTAACCTTCAGCCAAAGCCACACAGAGTTTTGGGCTCTCCACACTCATCCTCCTGGCTCAACATTGAGACAGTTTTATAAAACTCCTTTCTTATTAATCAAAACAAGCCTAAGGTGAATGACAATACCCTTTGAGAGAAAAGCAAGTAAAACAACAACAAAAAATATCTTCCCATTTCTTATTTTTCAAACTCAATGTTTCACAAACAACTGTGCAGGTGTCATTGAACAACTTGTACTTTCCCTCTCCTATTTCTTGCTCCAACACTGCAATATTGAAAAAAATACCCAAAACTCTTCTTTCTCTCAGATCTCATATGGAACCTCTGTGTACAAAGAACACATAACCAAGGTAAAATAAAACAATTTGAGACATTCATAACCATTACAGAAATAAGCTTCTGAGGTTCCTGAGCTTCCCAGATAATCTCTCAAGCCTCCTCCACACAATACCTGTAAACTTAAGAGGAAACTTGTCTAACTTATTCTAATACATTTTACAGTCAAAAAAGTGAAAATTTTGATTCTTTCTTCCTCTTTCCAGTACTTCAAAACTGGGTTCTTCAGCTTATTTCTGCTTTTTTCCAATTTTGTCTAGAGCATCTATATAAGCAATATATAACATTAGTACTTGCTGAATTTGACAGAAAGTTTGACTATTTACATGAGTATATTAGATGTTTTGCATTTTCTTTGTTAAAGACACTCCATGTGGGCAAGTGTCTCAACTTCTTCTGATCTCTAACTTTCCTAGATATCCTGAAAATAGATCAAGATTTCTTTTTCCTAGATAGCTTACTAATTAATTAGCTTAATAAAATTAATAATTTTTTAGTTTTCAGAAGAAACAATCTTTTCTTCTGAAACTCTAACAAAGCCATCATGGCCTTGCTCAGCTCTTGTATTTTCTCTCTCCCCACGTAGTTAAAAACAAGAAGGTGACATTTTAATGCATCTGACCAAGAGCAAAATTTTCAGAGGAAGGGAAAAGATAAGACCAGATGGAATTTTTCAAAGGCATCATCTTCCCTCTTCTCTGCAACGTGTTTCTCACTCATGAGTTTTGCTCCACTGCTCTACATTATCAGACCCTTGTTTCACTTTTCAGTGAACAATCCTTAGATGCAGAGTATAAGCTAGTCTAACTCCCACCTAACACATAAAAACCATCGCATTTTATGCTTTCCTAGACTTGTTCCTCCTGTAGGTAAGAGGAAAAAAACCTACTTTTCAAGTGCAGATTTTAAAGAATAGATATATGAAGAAAATATATCTATTGGCTCTAAGTATAACAGTTCTGCTAGTTCTTACTTTCTTTTCACAGTTTAGGGCAGCTCAGCCACACAGCTTCCCTTTTAAATTATTTAAACCAATGAAACATTCCCTGTGCCTGAGCTGCTGCACTCTGGTGAAAACTCTCAAGCCTTTTGAAGAGGCCATTTAAATCCATATTTCCATTTTACTTTTGTAGAGCTACTTTAAAGGCATAAAACCTCTGCTTTTAATTGTAATACAAAGTCCAACAACTTTGGCACTTGCCTTCCTAAGCTTGAACAAATTGAGAAGTTTTGAAGATTTCAAGTGCTTCAAAAGCAGCAACACTGCTGCTTTTAAGGGTTTTTACCTTTTTCTTTTGCTGATGCCAAACAAAGAGTCATTCAAATATTGGGATTTAATTAAAAACTAAAAGAAGGGATAAAGGACAGACACTGACTGGAATCACAGTACTTCCTTCATCACATACTGCAATCAGCATGATCAGCATTACCCGTGTCATTTTTAAAACTGCTAAATGTTGTATCTTCTGCAGACCTAGAAGGGAGAAGGTTTTCCAATGCCAGCTAACAACAAGCAAACACACACTCCGTGCAGCTTTTTCTGGATATTTCCCTCCGAAAACCTTGTTTTAGGCGATAATGATGGATAACAAAAGCAGGGAATGTAGTGCCAGAGCCCTGTAACATCACTAGGTATTGACATCTGAGAGCAGGAAAGCAGCTTTTTGAATCTGCCCTGCTGTGATCCATCAGGGGATGATGTGGGCCAGTATCTACAGGCCAGAACCTGCAGCAGAAAAAGGAGCTTGGTGAGCAGGGACTGCACTTAAATGCGTGTGTTATTAACACCTGACAGCACCTCTAGCCTCAAAAAAACCCTCCAAAATATATAACAAGTTCTTCCAACACAGAAGAACCTATTCAGATACTGGACTTCCTTATTTTCCCCCCCATATTTTAATATATATCTTGACTCAGGTACTTACCTGTCAGAATTTTTTGCCTCTTACTGCTGCAGAATTGCTGCAGGTATTTGCAATTCTTATCTCTACTATTTCCAACAGGAATAGAGGCATGCTTTTTTTTAGTCTAAACTGAAGCTCCTTTTGCTATAAAAAAACATGAGTATTGCAGCATTTTGCTTGCAATCAGCCTTTAGCTAAGCATTGAAAAAGCTGACAGAAACGCTTTCTAAAAGAAAAATTAAAGAGATAAAGGTAGGCAAGAATAGCGAAAGTTGCAAATTTTAGGAAGGTTCACGTTCTACAGTTTTAAACTACTGCTGACTTATTTTTAGGTAATTTTATGAAACGGAACTTAATTTATTTTAGTTAAATTAGGCTTCAAGTTGATGATTTAACACTTGTATTTCCCTCAGTGACCAGGAACATCCCCTCTGAACTGGGCCATGTAGTTTTGAGCATGGTACAGTAAACTAATTAACTTTTTTCTTCACTCAACTTCTTTATGAACTTGTGGAAAATAACCTAAGACCACATGCTGCACTTCCCAAAGGCTAAAATTGGACTGAAGATGAATTAAACTGATGTTTAGCAGGTCAGTCTTTCATTTACTGTATGCTGAAAGAAAAGAAGCAGGAAGACCATAAAAAAACCTCTACTCTGGCTCAGGATGATAGCAGCCATTAATAAATGGAAAAAAAAAACAATATCCCCACACCAAAATTAAAAAGCTATCTTCCCAAGACTCCCACAAAAAGAGAAGAGCTTGCTGATCAAAGAACATTTTTGCTGTTAAGCACCTCGTGGTACTGCTAGCATCAACAGATAGGAAAAGCTGTGTCAAGTTAAGAAATCTTCTAAATACTTGTCAGAAGATGTTTCTTAAGGAATTACATTTTCTGTTGCTTCATTTAGACCTGATCACTGTCACTTAAGCACACACAAGCATCTTCAGCACCACTACAGATTAAATATGTATTTTATTTCTTCTTTATAATAAAATTGTCTTTGAGAAATATGGAGTCCTATACAAATCTGTGTCAGTTTGCTATGCTAGCTTAATTTTAAACACATGCATTATCCCCAAACATCTCCATAACTCCTGTGGCCATCATCTGCCTCAGTGTATGTCCACTTCAGGTCTGTATTATTCTTTACTCTTCTGCCTCAGTTACTACACACTAACAACACTTTAACTGAGGATGCTTTTTGCTTTGTCCCACTTGCTTCTCTGTGCTGTCGATAGCTTTTTTTATCCACTGCCCAGCCTGAAGAAAAACTCTTTATCTCATGTTATATCCATAGAATTTTAGTCTCCCAGTATGGTTTGGGTTGGGAGGGACCTCAAAGCCCATTCAGTGTCACCCCAGCCATGGCAGGGACACCTCCCACTGTCCCAATGTCCAGCCTGGCCTTGGGCACTGTCAGGGATGCAGGGGCAGCCCCAGCTGCTCTGGGCACCCTGTGCCAGGGCCTGCCCACCCTGCCAGGGAACAATTCCTGCTCAAGATCCCAGCCAGCCCTGCACTATGGCAGTTTAAAAGCCATAACCCTTGTCCTAACCCTACCTGCCCCAGTAAAAAATCCCTCTCCAGATCTGTTTTAGGTTCCCTTTAGCTACTGGAAAGCTGCTATTCAAACATTCTACTTCCTTATTTTTCCCTGTTTCTTACCTGTCAAAGCTTGATAACTTTATCTGAAATTCTCTTCCCTCTTCAAATGGATGCTCTTCCTGAGCTATGCATTTCTACTCATTCCAAACCCTTTTGCTTCCCATTATGAGCCATTTAATACGGAGTAAACAAGAACTGTTCTTCCTTCCTCTGTATTGGATGAGGGCAAAGTTACATCAGTGATTTTGCCTTTCTCACTACTTCTTCCCCTTATCCCATGACAAACAAGGAATAAAACATCCTTGCTTTTCCACAGCTTCGTATCACTGAAGATTATCAATTCTTAAAAATGCACACAGACCATGAGCAGTGACACAAGTATCATTTACAGCGCTGAGAAACCAAAAGAATTGGTCATGCTAGGAAAAAATTTGTCCTTTTATGTACAACTGAGAATGAGGCCTCTTTTTCTGTTGCTCTTTCCTTTTTTCTATTCTTTTCACTGGGAAAACTCAACTGCAGAAATTTCAACATCTTTTTTTTTTTCCTTTAAAACACCACACAAAAAACTTGGATCTTGGGTGCTTGCTGACCAAAGACCAGATCTGACAGGACATGTAAGAGGTCAGCATTTGTATCAGAAGAAGCAGGAACTCCCAAACAGGTTTTTCTCTCTTTTTAACCCAGCAGAAAGCCTCAAGTTAAATACTCTGATCATGCCAGTCATCAGTTACTGCTCAGCCTCCTGTCTCCAGCCCGGAAATTAGTCTGCTCAGAGCCCAGATAGCTGAAAAACCAACCACATTTTATCTACAGCTTAGGCTGGGAGGCCAAGCTGAAGGAAACACACACATGTTCTGTATTAGGAAGAAAATACCTAATTTTAAAGAACTTAATTTACAGAACCATAAAAGGCGTGCATTTAAAACACAATGATGTAAATAAAAATTACAAAACAACGTCTCTCATAACTTTGAGGTGATTTACAAGGGAAGTTCACATATCCTTAAACCATAAAATTTTACTCAGAGAGTTATGAACTGCTGCTAAATTCAGTTTAAAAATAAACCACTGAGACACTTCTTGCTGTAAAATATTACAGAGGCAACTACGGCAACCCACAGATGAAGAAACCACTGCATTCTGCTATTTATTGGAAAGCAAAAACTATTACATTAAAAGCATAAATTACAAATTACTGTTGAACTAAATACGCATCTAAGGCATCTTTCACAATACTTTAATGTATTCCACCTCATGTAAAGAATCAACAAAATGACCACTTAGATACTTTTTATAGTTATTATCAAGATATACTGTAGGAGTAATCTTTCTATAACTGAATAATAGTAAAATAAATTAATAACTTCTTTATTTGAATATGCAACACCAAGATTAGGCAAAATTTTACTTAGCCCTGTCACCAGTAAAAACATACTACATTAGATAGTTATTATATATGCAATTATATATCCTATATTTTATTGACAGTAACAGAAGGAAATCTGGCTTACTACCTCCAATTTCAAGCAATAAAATGCAAGCCTCTAATTGAAATAACTCAATTTTCAAATACCCACATAAGGCAGATGAACTCTTGCAGAACAAGAGCACTCTACATAAAATTGAAAACCTAGGACTTTCAAGGAGAGCTGGGAAATATGGACACCAAAACACTGATGTTTAAATTTCTGTGCAGGGCTCGAATTCTGCAGCTAAAGATTTCACACTGAATGGTAAGAAAGAAAACCTAAACCCTTTCAACATCACAAAAGTTAGGCTGCAACACCCAAGTGTCGTAGAATCTTTTAAGCTTTGAAGGTCAAACAATTTAAAGTATAAATATCATTATTAAAAACTCTGAGCCATCATCACAGCTGGAGTCTGTCACATGCATCAATATGATTCCACAGCCCTGAATGTAGTCAGAGAATAGAAGCAAATCTTAACTAGGAATTATTTCTTTTATCTAGGATAAAAAGCAAGCTTACCAATTTGTCTGGCAATAAATAAAAAGCATTTCTGAATGTAATCAACTAAATTAAAAAAAAAAAAGAAATAATTTTGAATAATGGAATTCTATCATGCCATAGTTCAGCTAGAAGTATAATCCACCTTAGAAACTTAGCCCAGACTGCAGAATTTGCAGTGTTACGATCCATTGGAAGCAAGACTCAATCTACAAATTACTCTAACCTTGTCCAATCCCTTGAAAATCCATTCCAAACAGAAAGAGTTGGTAACCTCTTATTTTAGACAGGTATACACTGTGCACAGACACACCTCTGAATGGCTAAAAAACAGCTGTAAGTATTAACAAATATTTCCTATTTCTCCACTAACCAAACTATGTAAGATTTAAGTTCTTGTGCCCGCTTCAGAAGAAATAACTACAGGAAATGGGATAGATAGAAAACTGCAAATCAGGTTTAAGAATGCAAACAACAACAAGCTAGAGACAAACTGATCCTTTACATTCCTCTTACTCTTGTGATACCTAGTGGGTCTATAAACCAGCCTGGAATAGCAAAGAGAAACTCCTGCTTTTTCAGTGTGTGTCTTTTAAGTTCCTTTACCTCCATGGAAATTATTTCCATTTCACAGTAAAAAAATGCTAAAAAAAATTTAAAAACATAAAAAAGGTGCAAGATATTTTTCCAAGATATTTCTCCAAATTTATACACAGCTCTGAGCATTTCACAGCTGATTTTGGAAAAGGGATTTCCACAGGACTCCCTTCAGAAGCCATCTCTGCGATGCATTCTAGAATAAGAATGGATTCAGGAACTGATCCCCGCACTATGGTAATTGGTTATTTTTTTCAGTCCTTCTCTGACTTCTTCCCAACTAACCAGAGCAAATTACTTCCCAATTTCCTCTTATGAAAGAGGTGTTATACAGAAAAAAAAATTATTCAATTATCTAGACTTACACAATCCCAAAACCACCAGCAATTTTTCTGGATTTCATGTAGCAAAAAGCAAAAGACATATAATCTTTTAACTATTGTGTGACAAAATATGCAGCCTAAATGAGCTGAAATTCCTACCAATTAGGCTTTGTACATATAAATTTTTAATGCGTCTGCCAACCAAAAAAGAAAAGACACTTTCTAAAATGACAAATAATAAGTGGTTTACTGGAAGTTTGCTGGCTGAAAATACACAGCATAAAATATGTACACACAGCAATTTTTTGTATACAACTACTCACAGCTTCCTTCCTTAAATTTCTTTTACCTCTTTGGCACTGAGGGCCAGTGAAGCCGTAGACACAAGCGCAGCGGTTGGGTCCGACACACCTTCCTCCATTCTGACAGCCACTCTCACAGACAGCTGCAATTAACAAAACAAACAGACAAAAAGGTTAATAATGCCATGGCAATGACATTTACAGATTAACACATGCGTCATTTTAAAAATACTCATTTTTCTCCCACTGCTCTAAGTCTCTCTAGGCCTGAGGATGAAGCTGATTTCCCTCCTACCACCTCCACCAGCAATGACTGTGCAAACCAAATTCCATCAGCACCTGCTGATATTAACTGCAAACAGCTGCTCAGCACAGATTAGCAGCACATGTTCAACTTCAGTGTGTTTTAATCAGCTGTGCAGCTCTAGTCACTCACGAGAATTATATAATTACTTATTTTCCCTCATTGAAGTTACCTGTCTGTCAAACCTCAAGTATTTTTTGGGCTTATTGTGTTGTTCAGTCACAACAGCAACAAACCTTTTGAGAAGAGAAAGGAGTCCAAGAGAGAGATAAGCATCTCTCAGAGTTGATGCTGCTGGAAGGAGGAGTGATGTTTAGAAGCAAAGGTAAAGAATTACCTGTTTAACTCCTCATTCTTTACTGGAAAAAAACCTGCGTTTCTTAAAAGATCCCAAAAAAAAATTTTTTTTGTGGTGAAGGAGGAAGCAGGGTGGGGTGAAAGGGTTATAAATCCACAGTACATTTAGATGAGAAAGATATTTCACTTGTCGTGAGACTTCAGAGCACCCACTCAAACTCTTTACCAATGGTCTGAATCAAGAACAAAGCTTCCTGCCAGACCACTGAGTTTTTTCAGTTCAAAAGGAAGAGTACTTCAGAGAGGCTGAAAAACCCTATCAAAAGAGTGCCTTAACTAACTCACTTTAGCTCCTTTCTGACTTATTGCTTCAGGTCTTTACTTCAAAATTGTCCAAAATTAGCACATGTTCCAAACTGAAACATTTCAGCTAACAGGACAGGCATAATGTTTTTGAAACTTTCCAATTTTGGTCTCAAAGTCATTAGGCTGCCTTCCTAAAAATGTCTCCTCAATTTGGATGTGGTATTTGTAAGACATTTGAGTATCCAGGGCAAAAGAACCTCAGAAACCTAGAGAAGGTAATAATTTCAAACTGAAAAAAGCTACACATGACTCCTGCATCATAGTGGAGAGCATAAAATATACTGTTGTGTGGAAATGTGATAAAGACTTACTTATTACCAAGAACCACCAAACAGAATTACCTTTTCCTGAGAATGCACACATAAAACTGAAGATACTTTGTTGCACGTGTTACATTACTGAATTAATGGATGACACTTCAGCAAGACAATTAACTTGATTATATGCAATTAAATTTTTCTAAATAGAAATTAAAACATATTTACATTTTTAAGACTGTCTAGAAGACACATATTCACAATCCTGCTTGAAATTTTAACTACATGATACAGTGAAACCAATCTCCAGAGTTTGTTCAGATTTTCTGGATTGCTTCAGGGTCACCACTTGAAAATTCAATCATCTTTTCATTTATTCACTGGAAAGTTGCCTTGTCTGAGAGCATTCCAATGTTGAATATATTAACAATATATTTTAATATATTTTAATAGAAGTAGGGAGAGACCAGCAATCCTTAATACAAAGTTTCACTGTGGTTAGGGTCACAGGTCAGGATTACAACTATTTGCTAAAAATTTTAGGGAGTTTTATCCAGTTAAAGCAAGAACAAGATTGTTTTCCATTTTTTATAAAAATTACTCAGGAAAAAAAATTATCATCCACAATATTCAGCCCATCTGGTTTTTGCAGAGCTGCCCTCTGTCTGTCTCTAGTTCTTTCAGCCTGCTTTATGCAATTAATTTATCTCCTAATTAGTGGTCAGCCGGCCTCAGAATACACGTTTAGTCTTTCTTCATCCCCACAGCCTTTAGGAACTTTTATTGTTTGCTAAATTGCTGCAGCTTGTAAACACTGTGCTGTTATAGGTAAAGCTGGGCAAATAATTCACTTTGTAGTTTGTCTGCCAACCCAAAAAGCTATCCAATAGCTTGAACCATATTCAATCCTTTTTTCCTTAAACTAAGTAGAAAACAGAAGAACATTCTTCAACTCAGCAGTAAGACTATTGTTCTGAGGCAGAGAAAACTTTGTTAAAAGAGAATTAAAGACTAGTCAACATCTGGTATGAAGAGGGGGATGCACAGTGATGCGGCTCCCCCAAGGGTTTCCCAAAATTGCTCAGTGATTCCAATCTGTAACTTGAATTTTAGAGAACACAGAAGCACTTCATGCAGGAAATGACTGCCAGCTAAACACCACACCCCAAAAGAAGCATTTCTTTCAGGGGGTTTCACTGCACTTGAAGCAAACTGGCTGTGACTTACACTGCTCACAGTGGGCACCAGAGAAGCCCTTCTGGCACTGGCACCGCTCATCCACGCACGTCCCACCATTCCTGCAGCTGATGCTGCACTGCTGCGCTGCTGAGAGAGACCCAAAATCAGCCAAAAACACCACAAAGGAATGGCCTTTCACAGCCTTTGAAATGGGACCTGAAGGATGGGCTTTGTACCACCTACGCTACATATTTTAACTGTATACTCACGGAGAGGTTTTCTAGAGTTTTCCACTTGCAACTCAGAACATTTAATTGCATTGGAAACTGTACAATCTTGATTTCTTACCAAAATGGACTCAATGAAAATATCAGTACTACACACATTCCTTTGTAAACTTCCTAATCTCTTTAAGCATATTTTATTTAAACTTGTCACACAGAATAAACAGGCACGTGTGGAATAACAAACTTGAGGTGTCTTACCTAAGCATAATTTACATTTGCGTAATGAGTAATGAGAAGTCATTTTTAAGGAAATTGGCATTTTTGTCACTGAAACTTGAAGAGAATGACTTTGCATGAAATCTCTAATGAAAACACAATGAAGTCCTTACCAGGTCTTGACCCACACGTGGGTGATATCTGCCCACTGGCACAAGTGCACATGTTGGGACGGGAACAAAATCCATCACCACAGCTATTTCTGCAAATTGCTGAGGAAGAACACAGAAAGAGGGTGACAGGGATTAACAGAAACCTGAGGCTTAACAAAAAAAAAACCAACAAAAAAACCCCAACTCTTGAAAACTCACTTCATTGGGACAGCTATTACACATGCAAAAGTAATTTTAAGTTAAATAAAGTGAACTGACTTTTGGCATAATTAGTATCTCTTGGCAAGTTTGAAGACAATCAGAATTAAATCACGCATATTCAAACACTGACCTGACCACTGAAACCAGGTAATAAATTCTTTGCCCAGTTAGAAGTATCAGCCAATTATGCAATCATTAAAAACACATCTTTTAGACCACAAGACCAGTGAGAAAACATTACCAAGAATCCAAGACTGGAAGGAATATAAACAATGCCAATTTATGCTATGGGCTTCACTCTCCTAATCATCATTTCAAAAGCATTTTAGGGTCTTTTTTTCTGTATTCCTAAGATTATCCATCCTTTACCCAAAGCAGTTTTGTGGGAATTCAATGTGCAAATGCTGGACCTTGCAGTGGTGTTTCCCTAAATATAGTTTCCTGTACTCAGGTAGCTCCTACACTTTTATTTAAAACCATAAAAAGCCCAGGAAAGCCTGTCCACCCCACATCTGTGTGTCACATGCCTGACCTTGTGCCATCCCCATGATGACCCAAAGTCCTGCCTTCCCTTCTCACTCACCATCCAGCACAGCTCCAATGAAGAAAGGAGTGACAGAACCACAAAAAAAAAAGAGCTAGAAGTCTAAATTATTCTAAAGCATACCCAAATCAATACACCAAATCCATCTGCTCAAGTAGCAAATAAATCAAAAGAGCCTGAAGCAGTCAGAGCCACTATAGCACAACAGAGGACTTCAAATAGACATAGATTGTGCAACAGACAACTTGTATAGTAAAAAATCCTCAAAAACAAACAAACACCACCACCAAAAAAACCCTAAGAATCACAATTTCTTTGTAAATAGGCCTGGAGTTTTGTGAGAACCAAATAATCTGGCAGCACATCTCCACTGAAGGACTGCAATTAAACAAAAACCTTGACATCACATGCCCCAGCACTCCTTGGGCATCAAAAAGATGCAAAATGCATTGTCTTCATTTATCATTAAATTCTGCTACAATAATGTCCCAAATGTGAAGGCATGAGAAGTCAAAGACTTTATGGGATTTTTCTGTTTAACTGGAATTAGAGACGTGCCATGGACTGACTTAAAATATTATTCCATGAGCCAGGACTTGGATTTGGAGCACTTGACAAGCACAGGAAAAATGGGGATGTTTTTGAATATTCCTATTTAGTCCATCTTTATACACCACAAGGTCAATCTCTTGATAAAGCAAGGTTTACATTTGGTCCATTTCTTAATTTATTATCTGTTAAGGAGTAATTTTTTTACCAACTGAAAGCCCTAGACCTTAAGGCATAGCCTAAATATGCTTTCATCAGAACAGCTTACTCTGTATAACAAAAGAGTAAAAGTAAGCAGACCTTTTAGACCAAGGTCTAAAAACCTTGGTTTTCAGATAAAAGATCACTTTAAATCATAAATGTGGCACAGACCACCACCAACAACCACCACATCATCAGCATGAAACACTGTCAGGTCAGAATGGTTTCTTTTTCAGCTACCACTGGCTCATAGATTTCTCCTCACTGAAATGCCACTTTAAAATCACCACTTACAATATGCATCAATTACAATCAGCACATCTCCAACAAGAAGTTTGATACCTTGTCCAGCATCCTGTGAAGGAGGCTTTTTCCAGGTGAAAAACTCTAGCTAAAGGGAATGTCATCTCCACAGACATTAAATGTCAGCACAGAAATCTGTGCACTTAAACCTTCACCAAAAGCAGAAACAGAGAAGAGTCACAGACAATACTGGTCTGCCAAAGTCATTCACCCTATAAACACGTTAGAAAGTGCAATCTTCTTCTCAATTGCTTACTGCAATTAGAGTGCAGTAAGCAGGCAGGAGCTAAAAGATGTCCCTTGTGCACATAAATTAAAAATAAATCAGATTATTCTGGATGTGGGCAGACCTGAGAGCAAGGCCTTTAAGAGGCATTGAGAGACACAATTTAAAGGATATCTTGTAAGGATTGTTGAAAGCCCCTAAACACATCTGAGCCAGACACACAGCTGAATCTGAAAAGCCTATCAACAGCATAATAGGCAGCCCAAATCCTTCTTAAAATCTCTGCTTTACATTAAAGCAAAGTAGTCAGTATTGAAAGAGTTGATAAACGTGAAAAGAACATTCTGAGGAACTCCTTTTATTCCACAGCAACATTAATAAAAGGATCTTCCTCTGAATGGCACCATAATCCCTTGCTGGGGAATTCTGGGTCAGCTTGAGGTGAAAATAAGTGTTACATGGCACAGTGACCCCCAATATTAGCCAGTGAAGTTTAACCATGTAAAACCAATAGATGTGAACAGGTGAGGGAGGCCTGGAACCATGAAAAAAGGCCACCAAAGGTCAAAAGCTTGGCAGACCTTGGCTTATCACCCTTCCCTTGGCCAGTTTTGTCCTGCATGTCTGCAGTTAATCAGATGGAGAATGTCAAAGACCTCCACTGCTTCCATAAAGAACAGTACGTTCTTGAACATGAATTCTGAAGTTGAGCATACTTATCAACAAAACAGACAGTGACATGCTAGATTAAATGTCAACAGATTAAAAATTTAAGGTCTGAAGGAGGCATTGTCTACTATCAGCTGTTACCTGACACAGAGAAAGCTCAACTTCATTTTCTATTTCATGGTAAACATCCCCAAAGACATCATCCCACCAGAGTACTGAGCACATTCCCCCCTCACACACAACTTTTGTCCTTTTTTTTTTTTTGCCATGCCATGTATGTCAAAAATCACATCTGTCAGCAAAGTACCTACCATGACCAGCCAGTAGCCAGTCTACATGCCTGACAGCCATCAAAACACAACTAAAAATAACAGCCAAGACAGTAAGCATCCCAAATGTAAAGAAGCTTTCTATGTGATTATAATTCCAAGTTTCAGAGAACTTCAAGATCTGATTTGCCTATATCAAAACCTTTTGGCTTTTTTTTTCCCCTGTTACTACAGTTCAATATTTGATTTGACAAAGTTTTGGATTTTTTTCCTGAGCTGCCACAGGTTTTCTTTAAAAACTAGGTGGAGACATGTCTCTTATCAACATACAGCCCTTCAGTTACAAGGAATGTGGACCTGCAATTCCACCTTGGTTTGTTTATTTTTCCTAAAAAAATAAATTATTTTCTAAAAATAACGTGAAACACAGAACTGGAAGCAGCTTTTCTTGTGCTGAAGGAAATGTGTGACTCGTAGAAGAATATTTACTTTCCTTGTTAAGCCTTAAGCAGTAGAAGCAGCCAGACACTTACGAACAATGCATTGATTCCCTCCAGCAAGTGTCCTCCACCCAGGGCAACAGTAGGAGCGAAATCTAGAACCACACACATTTGGCCTGCAACACAGAGAAATCAATAAATGTGAACAGGAAAACAGGAAGCACTCTAAAGAGAATTTAATGTTTTACATACACACACGGGAAGAATCCAGCTGCATAAAACAAACAAAAACTGCATAGCAAAGTTGTCTACAAAAGTATCCTCTCCAAAGGGGAAAAAAGATCTTCCTCCAAGAGATTTTATTTTGGGTTAGTTCAGCTGATTAGTACAAAAGAGGAGCGGCAGATGAGCCAAGGGGGGGCCACATTCATTCTTCTTGCAACAACTGAGGATATGGAAGGGATGAGTTTGATTCTGCTTTCATTCAAAGTCTGAGAAGCACTGCCATAAAAACGAACTTCTTGCTGTCATCTGACACTAGGCAGAAGGGATGCCCGCTCATAAGGATAAACTAACTCAAAATACCAAGAAGTACCTGAAACATCAGAAGAAGAAAACCAAACCGACTCTGCACCATTTCTTTGTAGAAACCACCCCCCCAAAACAGTGAGCGTCAAAGTATCTCAGTATCGGAAGACGCTGCACCAAGGAGCCCAATGGGGTCAATTCATTAGCTGTAATGTAGGCCCCCCACAAGGTCTGCTTTCAATTAAATCGCACTAATTCGGAAGCCAGATTCCACAGGCAAGCACCAAACTCCCAGCTTAGCGAACCGCGAGTCCTCAGCCTCAGGGAGGCGGGAGGGAGAGCGGCATCGGGGGCACACACGGAGACCACCGGCAAGGGGCTCTGCCTGGGGAGATGCCCTGGGGAGCAAGCAGGCGGTGGGGAAGGAGGTTTCAGCCTTGTCCCTACCCTCGGAGCCCGTCGTGCTGTCCTCGCCTGCGGACGCGACCGGCGGCGCCCCCGGCCCCGTCCTCCCGGTGCGCGGCGGTGGCGGCCAAGGGGCCGCCCGCTCCTGAGGGAGCGCGGAGCGCCGGCCGCTGCTGCGGCTGTCGCTGTCTCCCGGCCGCTCCCTGCGCACACAGCACCAGGCAGCCCAGGCACAGCGATAAGAAGCACCAGCGCTGTGCCCAGAGCGCCCGCCGGCTGCCCATACTGCGGCTATTCCGGCGCGAAGCGGGCCGGCGGCCGCGGGCGGGAGCGCGAGTCCCGCGCCGCCCTCAGCGGGCACGGGGCGGCCCCCGGGCGGGGAGAAACTTCAGCCGCGGGAAATGCGCCGTGTGTCCTTCCCAGCCTGCCCGGCCGGTGCCATCAAAGCCCGGGCTCCACTTTGCTCGCAGACAGCCCTCTGCGGAGAGGGGGGGAAGAGGTGAATAAAAGCAGAGTTGGATTTTCTCTCCCGCCCGCCCACTCCGCCGCAACAGGAAATCTAAGGGAAACCTGAATTTTCCCTTTAAAAAAAAAAAAAAAAAAAACCGAACCAGACGCTAATTAACCGCGGCTAAATAAACGTGCTGGGGCAGAGCGAGAGGGGAGCGAAAGCCCCTTTCCAGCGCCAGGGGCGGATTTACAGCGAAAGGAGCCGGAGGAGGAGCCGGTGCCGCCGGGCCGGTGAGGGGCTGGGGTGGGGGAGAGGAAGGGAGGGACGGGGCCGGGAAAAGGGGATGGCAGGAGGGAAGGGGAGAGGAGGAGGGAGTGAGGGCCGGCGGCTGCTGGAGGGAGCGGGGCTCTCGGAGAGCCAGCGGTGCAGGTGGCGCTGGTCCCAAAGCGGGTTCTGAGTATTCCTTCCGTTCTCCCCAACCTTCGGGAATTGCGCCGTGGGACGAACGCAAAAGCCCTCCCTGTGACAGCACACGGGGCTCCCAGAGGTCGCAAGGATGAGCCCGGAGGGGAGGGAGCCCCACGCCCACACCTGCCCCGCCAGCTGGGTCTGGCACAGGAGCGCTGGGCTCCTCCGAGAGCTCCTTCCCCGTTCCTATCACCTCAGCATCGAGGGTCGGTGCTTCTGGAATGTGTGGTGTTGGAATAGCTGGCGCTTCCCTTCAGGAGCAGTTCCCTTCAGGAACAAGCAAATTTTTGCTTGTTCTCTGCTGGCTGTTTCTCCCTACATAACCATCCCAAAAAAAGCCTCTGGCTTAGGAAATTCCCTGCTTGCATTTTAAGGCCGAGAGCACGCATTTACCTAGATGTGCCGAATAGTTAGACACCGGTGAGGAATAAATAAAAGAAGTGAGAACAAAAGCGTGGCCCTGTTGACAGTCCCCAAGCGCTGGGTGCTTGTCATTGCGATAACACGGCTCAATCTGGTTTGGTCGTCTGAGATTTTTATCCCTTTGAGCTGCGCCTCTAGGGGTGAACGCCTCATGCTACAGCCCATGGTTATGCAGGGGCAACCTGGAAACTTCAGGGTTTTTGTCTTTTGCAACAAAACTGGGACATGCCACAGCTTGATTTAGCTCCACGCGCATACTGTCTATCGCTTCTAAGGGTGAGAGGCAGGAGCCAGATTTTGTTATCTCTGAAATAAAATCCAAGAGCCAGATTTTGTTATCTCTGAAATAAAACCCAAGAGCCAGATTTTGTTATCTCTGACATAAAACCCAAGCAGCCAACTCTCTTTTTTCCATTAACTGCCCTCCTTTGATGGTCCTGACAGACCATCAGTGGCTCTGACAGAAGCTCCATTTACTGACCCATGTTCTGACAGAGCAGAAACTGATTTTGCTTAAATTTGTAAATTTAGCAGAAGCAATTTTGCATGAGAGAACCTCAGTCTTTAAAGACCTTAAGAAACTAAAAGTATTTATGAAGACAACTGGGTATAAGAGTTCAGCAACCTCCTGATTGTGGGTGAGATTTTGAATTTCTTTCAAGCAGAAGCTGTTGAACCCGTCATGAATGAAGTGCAGCTGAGAGTCAGGGAAAGAGAAGGATTCCATGCCACTTCGTGTGACTAACTATCTCCAGAAAACACAAGGGATAAATAGATAGGACACAAGGAATCAAAAGGAAAGAAAGAACTGATTTGAGATAAGCTCAGGGTCTTGGATATCAGGAAACACGGTGATAAAGAAGCAATTCAGAAGTTAAACACAGCACATCTGGAAAAAGACAACACTATAAAATCTTGAAGGGGAAAAAAACCCCAAAGAATGAAACAAATAACCAACACCCCAAAAAAGTTTGGCAATTACATAACAAGGGTGGGCTAGCAATTAGAGCATAGGAAAGTTACAATTTAAAGCCAAGAGAGACATAATTTCAAACTGGAAATACTGTGTAGAGTGTCAAAAGCAAAGTCAGCAGCTACCAGTGATTTGTAAAGTGGTTGTAAGACTCCAGAGACCTCCTTGCACTCAAGAAGGCGCTAGCACACAAAACTATAAAACATTCACTGGGCAAGATTGGGCAAGGTGTCTTACTTTTGATGAGTCTGGTCTTTGTAAATATGAATAGAAATCAATACTTCCCAAG
The DNA here is from genome assembly GCF_901933205.1 of Camarhynchus parvulus. NCBI lineage: Eukaryota > Metazoa > Chordata > Aves > Passeriformes > Thraupidae > Camarhynchus > Camarhynchus parvulus. Next base: position 4,952,978 of record NC_044601.1, read on the forward strand.
AAAGCTGTCTTTGTTAGAATGGGCATCATGAATACTCTACAGGTAAAAGACACAGACCAGACATGATATAAAATAATGATTATGTTCTGATAATTCATCTTAGAACTACAGGTTAAATTTGCAATAGCTGCCCAGAAAAGCCATTGCTGTGGTAAAGGAGAGAAAAATCACTGCCAGAAGGCTTGGGTTCTTTAGCTAGCAGCAGCTCTCTTAAAAATATGGGAGAAAATTCATAGAATAAAAAGTGCAACATGATAAATCAAATCAGTACTACAACTAAGAGCTGTGTGGATAAGACAGGAACATAGCTCTGTGTTTGAAAGAGCAGAACCTAAGACTATACGTACTTGTGGCATGAAAATAGATTTTTTTAGGAAAAATACTATACATCTGCTGTGAGTGGCTCCCCTTTATTGCCGGCCAGGGGTCTCTGTACAAATCACAAACGGGATGGGACTGCTGTGGAACGTGCCTTGAGCTGTTTTATTTTCCAGCATCAGTCTCATTCCATGGTTATGGCAATGGGAAGATGTCAGCAGCTCACATCCCAGGCAGCAGACCCAGAACTTAATGTCACAACTTACTTTAAAAGTTTTTTGACCAATCACACAAAGCAAAAGCACATTGACAGTAGTTCTATCCAACCACTATAAGCACAGGTACCTTTGGTTAAACAATGCTTGCTTATTTCAAATACAATACCTGCTTGTGAGCCTTAAAACACAATGCACACAGCTCCATTATTAAGCTTCAAACTTCCTAATATCTTGCTAGATAAACTTTCCTGTACTTTTTACATAATTTTTCTTCTGACCTATCTCATGGCTGCTGCTTAGCTCCAATCACAGTTCTACTGCCTCTGAGGCCTGCCTTTTGCAGCTTTCCCAAAACCCCTCTGATTTTGAGGATTCCCACAATCCAATAGGGACAGGGTCCGTGGGAGGAGCCAGAGTGGAGTGACACAGGCTGGACCAATCAGAGAGAAGTGAGGGAGTGGCCTTCCGGGGAGAGCCAATGGGGAAACTCGGCACACAGAACTTGCCGGAACTGGAGGGTGAGCGACCCTTGGCGGAATTCCATGGCGGTGCGGGGAGCCCTAGGAGAGTGCCTCGCTTCTTCGCCCTGAATTAAACAAGGGTGTTCTCCCAAGGCATCCCAGCCCCGTTTCTGTCTCCCACAGCTTTTGGAAAGCATTTTGTTATGGTCCGATGCTTCTGGAATGCCAGCGTGCCCATGAAAATATGTTCTCCCCAGTGGCTGCTGTGAGAATGTGACCAAAAATAGAGCAAAGCAGGCTCCTGCTTTGGAATAAAGGAAAGAACTTTATTAACTTACAGTATGAAGAAAAGGAACACACAGAACTCAGAATGAAAACCTTCCAAAAGCATTCCTCCTCCTCCTCCCCCCAATTTCCACCACCACACGAAATAGAATCTTAGATTCTCAATCGAGTTACCGCCCCTCAGATAATCAACTCTCAGTTCACCAAGGGAGACAGCAGTCTCTCTTGTACGATAGGCTCCCCAGGAAACACAACTGAAACCTCTTGTGTTTCCGTGTCACACATGCACTGCCTGGAGAACTTCTGCCATCCTGACATCCTCCTTCCATGTACAGTGCTCTCAGCATTGCACGTGGACCAAAACTGCTTATAGGGCTCCTTTTAGGGATGCTTTGCCAAGCACCAAAAAACAACACTTCCTCACTTTTGGGACAACAGTCCCCCCATTCTCACCTCCCCTAGGGCCGAGGGCCTTGAGAGCAGAGATCGCCTTCTTCCCTGAAGAGAGACAGCACCACCACACCCTCCTCAGCTTTCTCTGTTCACTCCTGCACATGGTGTCACTGCAGCATGTCACTCTCTTGGCTCAAGCCATTGCATCTCCCTAAATGCAGTGTCTGTGTTACAGGAAAAATTGGTTCAATCCATGGCTATGCAAGAAGAAGTCCAGCCAAAGGCCACTCCATCATCTCCTTCCACCTAGGATTCTTCCTCCTCTTCTTCTGACATCCTTCACTTGCTCTGACTTTCACCACGCTTGCCCATTTCCTTCTGTTTCATGTCTGCCTCTCTTCTCGTTCAAATCAAGGAGGACTTGCGTTTTGTAAAGTTTCCACTGTCCAAGGAAACAGTTAAAATGTGGGGGGCTTCTCACCACACCCGCCCTGTGCTGCCGGCACATGATACCAAATTTCAAGATGGCACAAGCACAGGCTCTCTCCCTCTCTCTCTCCCGGGGGGCTGCTGTAGGAACCCAGGACATCCCTCTGGCTGTCCAGCATGGCCAAAACCCCTGCCATGGGGCTCAGAGACCCTGGCATGGAGCCCATAACACCTGTGGGTTTGATTATGAGCCATGGAGCAAGTTACCAACCTTATATGAAGATCAGCAAGCCACAACAGTTTAAGTAGAATAATAGTGAAGTTATCACGGGGTGAAAAAGTAGATTTTGGGGTTTCTAGAATGGGGGTTCAGGAGGCAAGATGGAGGAATCTGAGCATGTCCAGCCTTTCTCCTTCTTCTTCTTGGCCTCCACCTTCTGCTGTGATGGTGGCGCTTTTTGGGTTGGTTTAGAGTAGAAGCTCACTGTCTAACATAGGTGATAGGTATTGGAAAGGAATTCTAAACATTATATATGTAGTTTTTAGTATAAAAACATAACACTGCCCTGGGGCAGGCAGAGTGCTTGGACTGTCTTGCTGAGCAGACCTTGGCAGGGCAGGAGAGAGGATTTTACAGATAAGATACAATAAACAACCTTGAGACCGAGAAATGAAGAGTTCTGACTCCTTCTTCGAGTGCTGGGCTGGGAAAAGAGACTTTCCAATGTCATCTTGGGGTCACTCTGAGCAGCTAGAGAGGCCCCGACAGGCTGCCCAATGCCTCTCAGTGTTCCTCCACCCTTCTTGTGTCCTGCAGCTGGGCAGGGGAAGTCTGACATCTTTCACAGATGGAACCAAGAGAGAATTCCCCTGGGAGTGCTCTGCTTTTTAACCCCCTGTTTTTCTCAGAGGTGTATCCCTGTCTTCAGTGGCCACACCAGGTGCCAATACTCAAATCTGAGCGCTGATTGGTCTGAGCACAGCATCCCAAAAAACTTCATACCAACCTAGGACACATTTGGATCTGCTGATCCAAATTCTATTCCCTGAGTGTTATGAAATAAAAAAGCTTCTTTCACAGAGGATGCCATGATGTATTGGCATCATGTAGCTGATACAGAAGGATGACTGATGCCTCTTTTGCTCTTTATGAACTTCCACTTCAAGTCTGGCCAATTCCAATAACAATTGTTCAAAATGTTATATATAGTGAATATTCAGGAAGCATGCAAGTGTACATCTGCATAAATAAAAATTTTCCAGAGAAAAGCTCATAATGCTTTTTGAGATTATTTTTTGATCTGAACTTTTCCCAGGTGATTAAATTTCTTCCCAAACAAGGGTGGGAGATAATTTTAAGTAAAGCCAGTCATATTTTTTGACACTTTGAAACAGAGTAAAAACACAGGCCATAATTTTGCTAATGTAGGATCTCAGTGGGTGTAAATAATTTCTTACAGTGCTGAAAATGATGTTTCTCAATGGCCACATTGATTTGACAAGTAAAAGCATTCTCAGCCCTTCATTACTTGAATCACCAAGAGCACCCAATGGTGGATGTCTAGACCCAGTAGAGGTATTGAAAGTAGAAGTGACAAGACAATGTCAGGACTAATAATTTCTTTTCAGCTGTTCCCTTTTCCCCACTGGACTGAATTCACACGTCTGCATGTTCAGTGAGTGCCCAACCTTCATTTGTTAAATATTTGTTAAATATCATTTGTTAATATTTTTTGATATCTCCGGTACCTTCACCATAGATCTATTTTTAAAGTGTTTTTAGAAAAGACCTAAGAAACTAATTTGATTAAACCTCTCTGCTCTAAAGCAAAATAAAATTGACCATTTAACCTGTACCTTGAGCACAGGAATTCTGCACAGCTGTAGGTGATCTGCTATAGATTACCGTGGTTTTACCACAAAGAAGGATTGAGCTGCATCTTCTTTTTGCTCGTTTGGTTGATTTTTACCTGTGCTTTCTTTTGTTTTTTACCATTTGCATAGTATTTCTGACCATATATCTGACGAATCGTTTTGATTTCTAATCCTGTCCTCCAATGTAATTATGCTCTCTTCAAAGCATCCTTAATCTGTAAATAGAATAAATAATATAAAATGAAATACTTTACTCTAGACTGTAGTTCTTTTCTTACTTAGAAGATGTAATTTGAGACTGTTTCAATAGCATTGCTGAGATTAGGTAATCAACATATTTTTTAAATTTTTTTATTATTCAGCCTGTCTGCTTCATTCTCTGCCTGTGCCTTCCTTGCTTTGGATGAGTATCTTTTGATTAGCTTTGATAATCTTGTTTTCACATACAAACTTGAATTATTTCAATTTTCAGCATTATTTCAGGCCAGGAAATGAGATTAGTTGGTCTAACTTACTTTTCTCCTGTCCTTTAAATATAGGCACTGATTTGGTATGTGCCCATAATTCAGCGAACAAAAAATAAAAGCTAGTAAGAAAGAAGAGCTAAAACTAATTTGCTCCCACTCTTAAGTTTATTTTCAATAAAAAAGAAATAAGTAAAGAGTTATGATCTCCCCTCTCTGTGTGCTTATTTGTAAAACTTCAATGCATATGAAGGGTATTACAGCCATTTAAGAAGCAATTTTGGTTCACATTTTTTTATTAATTCATTTATATATCTATATAAGTGAAGATATTATTCAACATAAAGTCCCTTGCATACGCAACAAATAGATAAATTATTCCACAGTTTCGGTTTTATAACTTATGAAATTCAAAAATATTTTAGTAGTGGTTTCAAAGCCATGCTTTCACTGTAGAAGGGAAAAAAAGGTATATGTTGCCTGAGGCATATTGAAAAGGAACAAAACATTAAGTGGGGCTTAAAAAACAGAAGAGAAAGGTGCTTAAGACACAAGACAGTTTGAAAAAAGCAAAAAAAACCTGTTGAAAGATGTCGTGAGAGAACTGTTCCATGAAGTTGAACAAAAGATCTCTCAATGATGCAAAGCTTCATCTACAAAAGGATTACCCAGCTTGGAATGTCTGATTCTTTACCTTTGTGACACAAATAAAAATGTAAACAAGGCAAGATATTTTAGCACATCATTGCAGAACTGATTTGTGTGTTCTGCCTGTAAGACCGCATTGTAATTTGGGATTTTTTTCTTAGCATAGGAGAAGTTGGGTGGACCACTCTACTGATTTTTCCTTTTTTTTTTAAGTGATAGCAAACAGAAGAACAGAAGTGAAATGTTCCTAATTTAGGCATCTTAACTACCACCAAGCAAATCCTATTTTAGGGTCTGAAATTTGTCATCAAAATGAAGGAGTTGAAAGAGTTAAAAAAAAAAAAAGCATTCTCTTTTCTTCTAGAAAAAGTTAACCAAATTTTATGTGCAAAATTATTAATAGAAATAAGAAATAAAATTAAACAGGAGGTTGAATGTAGACTTCAAACACTTCAGTGTCTATTTAAAATTATTCAAGTTAAACAAGATTAAAACCCCAGTAGAAATTAATGGATATCCTGGTTTTATTTTTTGAAAGAAAACCCCAACATAGCTGCAAGAGTAATTCCCAGGTTAAGAATGTCTATAATTAATAATTAATTTAATTTATCTTATTAGGAAGCTCTACCCTGGGGAGTCTATAGGTGGAGCAGATAAAAGGGCTCAATTACTCAGGAGAAACTTCATCTGGCATTAAACTCAGATAACATGTTTTAACATGTTCTTTAAACACATGAATAATTTTATAGCTGGATGTAGCAGTCATTTTATGCGTTCCTCTAGGCATCATTTTCTGACTCAGCTTCTCTTGAACAGCATATTTAGAAAGATAGGATTCAGCTGTCCTAAAACTCACTGAGATGACATGTTCTCTGATAACCCCTGATTTAAGCAATATAATTATCCTGATACATCTATAGATGTGTTATCCTGATATATCTATATATGTGGTTATTTATGCATTATATAAATAATCCAGAACAAAAGAAATAGTAACAGTTTTCATTTTGTGTTTCTCCTGTCCAGTGAACCCATTGATCTTAGAGGTCTTTTCCAACCTTCACAACTCTGTGATTGCATGATTGGTTTTGCAAAACTAGAACAAAACTTCATTTTTTTGCCAAATTAAAATAAGATTCATATAAATAATAGAAGTAAATATAAGTAAAGATAGACTTTGATTCATTTCATGCTTGTCCTAGGGTGACGTTATGGTGCCTGTAATCACCATCTGTGTGTTCTGGTTATGCTGGATATCATGTTCTGTGCCTTCACGACTGGCTCCAAAGAGGAAATGTTTTATTTTGGTTTTGTTATCAGCCGCTCCCCCACGGCTGGCAGCACACACAGACGGGGCAGTACATGGTGCTGCTTTTGCTTTTTGCTTGGCTTTTCCCTTTGCTTTTGCTCTTGCTTTTTGCTTCTGCTCATTAGTTAGTTTAGCTAAACAGTCCAAATTTCTCCCTGGACTGTTTCTCCTTTCCCTTTTTTGGCCCTATTCGAGCCTGCTCTGGACTGGGGCCTGGCAAGCACCCAGAGTTTGCGCCTTGTGGCTGCAGCAGCTGCCCCAGCACTGGAGGGACTGAGAACAGAGTGACCACCCCCAGAGAGACTTTCTGAATTTGTCATCTTTTTCAGAGTGTTGTCACCTGGTATTGTTCATTTTGTGTGCTGGGGGTGCTGTGCCTCTTAAATAAACAGGTTCTTTCCACTTCTCTCCGAGGAATCCTTCCCAAACTGGTTGTGGGGAGGGGCCGTGTGGATTTACTTTCTGGAGGGTCCCCCTTTTGCAGGTTTTCTCCCAAATTTACCCTAAACCAGGATAGTAAGAGCTGTGCAAATGCTAAGTTCAAGGAATCCCAGAATGGTTCAGGCAAGGGACCACAGTTGGTCCCATCTCCCTGTTCAAGCAGAGAAATAAAATCTGTTCCATATCTTGTATAGAATTCTCGTGTATAATATGTTATAATATCATTATGGAACGTTTAAAACATCTGTGATGGAACTACATACACTAAGAACAATTCAGATTTTGCATTAATGTATTTCAGCAGCTCTAGGCCAGCTTGTTGTAATTATGAAATGTTATGTACAGCATGCCCTTCCCGTAGACTATAGGAAGGAAAAATAATAGGTCATGCACCAGTGCAAATTCCATAAGAAAACTGGAAATGTTTGTCACATGGCTTTCCAGAAAGAAGGATTTTTTGAGTACATTTGAAGCTCCCAAATTCAGCTCCCAAATATTGCCTGCAAATATAGGGATAGGGTTTGGTGTATAGGCTGCTGCACACAGCCCCTTACACACATCTAAAGATAGCTAAAGATTCAAAGCCTTTAAAACAACATGAAACTGCCTGCTTTTATTTTTACTTCCTCAAAAACTTAATTTCAGCCTTTCTAAATATTACACCCTAAGGTGCAATCAGTCCTGATGTTTTTATTAGGTAAAACGAATTGGGACTCAAGATTATGAAGTCTCAGTTTGCAGACACATGAATCTCAATTTTTGAGGGGCAGAAGCCATGCTAATTCCATACAGATGTCCAGACTGAAAAAGAAATGCTGGTTACAGGCCTTTCCCCTTCAGCCTATGGTAGAACATTTCACAGATTGCATATGTGTCTTGCACACAGAGAAAAACAGATCTCTGCTAATTCAAGCTTCATATTTATTTCATACATAGATATTTACATAGATTTCATACCTGTCTATTTCTTTATCGACTATATAGATTGATTTCCCCCACAATTTAAAATACTGGCCTTTGGGATTAAGGTGGGTTTTATCCCAACATGCAAACACACAGAAAAGGGAATATTTTTGTCCTCTTAGATGTTGTCCTTTGTTCAGGAAAAGAGCATATATTTGTATTTTTATAGGTGTGAATGTGAACAAATGTGGTTTTATATATGTAACATGAATATTTTTCAGAATGACTTGGCCCAGGAGAGCTAAAACACCCAAACCTGACATAAAACGTGGCTATTCTTACATAGCCCAGAAGGTGCTTTGCACAAAGTAAGACTTCCATGCTAGAGCTTTCCAGGGCAGCAGCTAAAACCAAGCCATGTTCTCCACTGACTTCCATTGGCACAGAACCTAGAGGAAAATACATGTGAATGTGAAGAAAAAATGTTTTATTTTTCTCCCTAAATCATAGATTGAAGTCTGTTTATCAAGTTCCCTGAGTGCCATTCAAGACCATCTTAACTTTAAAACAATTCTGCTGCTATTTGCAGCTGCTACTCTTTTTTTGTGTGTGTGTGTGTTATTGTACTGACATCTAGGGGTTTTGTTCATGCATTGGGGCTGTTTTCTTGTTTCATGGGATGAACACTGAATTTCTTGATCACAAAATATTGTGATCAGTATAAAAGAGGAGGGAATTGTCTATCAGGAACAGCACAGAGATGCTGGTAAGCTTGGCATGTGGATTCATTGTGCACTTTATGCAGAGCTACTTAAAATTCTAGAGCTCTATCAATGAGAGGGAAAAAAAAGATGCTTTGCAGATACTTTCCAAAAGAGAAAAAGGAAAAAGGCAGAGATATATAAAGTTTTTACATGTCCTTGTCTGTGAGGGTTGGTTCCACAGGCCAGTGAAAGGGAATCTTTTCATCCCAAGAGGGGCAACTGCACAATTCTTACAAAGCAGGGTCACATAACCTGAATTTGATGTAATACAGGATGTGGAATCAGGGAAATATTTTTGTCAGAAGCAAATAAACAAATTATTCCTGGCATTTAGCCTGTCTTTGTGAGCAAATTGCTTCTGGCATTCAGATTACTTATGCAGTGCAGTGATAAGGACTGGTAGAACTCTCAATTTGCAGCTGAAAAGAGTTTACCATAGACCTACAATTTATTTCATTATTTATTGGTTTACTTGTCTGTATTCTCTTGAAGTTAAAATAATGCAATACTATGTCTTTAAAAACCTAAACCCCTGTGATAAAAAAATCAAATCCCCGAAAAAAATGTAACTTAAACTGCCTGGTTGAGACATGCTATAGCAAACATATCAAACTGCATAACACTGCACTACCCATTCCTTCTGTTATCTGACAAGCAACAAATTCCATCACTAACAGTTCTGTAAATACATATTCCTTTTGATACAATATTCCAGGATTGAATAAATAAACCTGGAATTCATAAACTAAGCAAGCCCAGAATTGAAACATGTTATTTATATATATATGAAAATCAATAGTACTGAAAATATTCTGTTTCATCTGTTAAAAAAAAATAATCATTCATTGTAATTTTATTTCTTTCTACCAAGAAAATGCTGGAATAATTATTCAAAACTTCAGAGCAACAAAAAGTGAAGCCTATGCTGTAATTCTCCAGTAAACCACAGGCTCAGTCTCACTTTCTTCATGGGAACTGATCTTGCTGCAGAAATCTGGAGAAACAGTGCCTTGTTTATGACCAGCATGAAGAAAATAAATGACCGAAGCAGGTGGGCAGTGGTGGTGTTTGTGTACATGACTTTATCCCCTCTGCACATAATTGGATGTTGAATGTGGAAGTTATGTGCACTAATGCTGTAGTAGGCTGAAGCAGAGAAGCGTGAATTTAAATAAACTTCAGGAAGTTTTGTAAATTCTTTAAGTGGCTCTGAATTTGTTTCCTGCAAAGGTAGGAATGGTGATTTTTTTTTTTAATGTCCTTCCTCAAGCTGAATTTATAGTCTTTTAACATTGGATTTGTTAAGGCAATGAAATACTAACTTATCCTATAGGGAGCTTTAGATATGAGGATTTTCCTGTATGTTGTTAGTGACTATAAGGCTGGAAAGGCAGGTTATGTGGGTATCACCTTCACCACAATTGATACTTCTGGAAACTTGATTATTGTAAACTCTAAGTGTCAATACTTCAACCTGGCTGCCAGATCCAGCTGTTACCATAAAAACCTCTGTGAAAATTATCAGAATGTGATTTTGTACCCCACAATTGTCACTCGCTCAACTTACACTGGTTTCTTGTGCTGCCTTTGCTGACCTGCTCTATTTACACATTTTGCTTTTATAGACACATATAAAATTAATTTATAGCTCTCAAATATGTGCAGAGGCTTTTCCTACCTAGGCTGACTTTTGGGAAGTCAGGAAAAAGGTGCCAGACATCTGCCAGAATTGTTGGCTCACAGTTCATTTGACAGCAGATCCTGAAGTGATTTCTTGAGGACAGACAGTATTTTACACTTGTTATTGCATGTACCAGTCAAAATATTAAAAATATTTCAATTAAAATAGCCAAAATAATTTGGGGGGGTGATCACTCCTGCCAGTGAGTGTTATCTTGTTAAAAGGCATCTCTTATTAGTCAAGAGAAATTTATATTTTACAGGTTGTCAGTGTTAGTGGTGCAAGGCTGAGGTGGGGGGCAATTTTCAGGATTCATGTGACCACCTCCCACCAAGTATTTATCACTTACAAAACCACAAAATTGTCACCAATGTTGTCATCAATGGTCATAAATTTAGGACTGTTAGCATTATTCTTCACATGCAGCCATTTCTGCTTCAGAGTAAACCTGGTATAAAATTTAGTGCACTAGAATTGAAATGATAGATCTCCTGCTCACCTATTTCTGATTAAAGTTTATCAGTCATTGCTTGAAATAAAAATGCCAGCATAACTCATACCTGTCAGATAGCAGAAAAGTATCTTTAGCATAATAGATCCTGAGAGCCTCTACTTGGCACTCTCCACTAATGAATTCTAAAAATTAAACTTTTCAACATTTGGCAGACTAAAGCAAAGGTTTGAAAATCTCTAGCTACTTCTACATAATTAAAAATGCATTGTTTTTTCAGGTGGGAGATCCACTTTATATCCCAGGACACATCCAATGTTAAAAGACTATAAATTCAGCTAAGGAAGGACATTTTTTAAAAATCACTATTCCTGCATTTGCAGGAAACAATTCAGAGCCACTTGAAGTGCCATTGTGAGAAAAAAGGCCTCTGGAAATTGAGCAGGTTGAGAATTCTTCTTGGCAATGTGTGAAGATCTATCTTTGTTTTTTGGATTTTTTTATTTATTTTTCATTTCTGAAAGTTCCTTTTCAAGACTAGAACTCTATTTGTTGTGGCATAAAGGGTTCAATAGAGCACATAAAATTAGGGATTAGTTATATCCTGGTTTTGTGATGGGAAATTTGTGTCATATCTTCAGTGTTTGGGGATCTCAGGCAATGAGAAATACACAGAATGAGATTTCAGAGTCCATACATTCAATGAAACAGCCTGATAATGATGAAATTCCATATTAATAATACATTGTTAATGACAATCCTGACAATCTGGTGTGTAGCCCACAGTGGAATAATTGACCAAGGCATGCAGCTGACCATACATGGCAGTGGCATGCTTCAATTAGCTAAGTCTATGAAAATGAGGAAACTGGTCTAAAGTTAGCAATTACAGGTTTTCCAGTACTTTACTGGAAATTTCCAGTACTGTTTCCCTGGAGAGCACTGTGAAAAAGAAGTAATGGTTTAATGTTATTGAAACAATAAAACAGCTAGAAATAATCTTCATGAAACCAGCACATTCTCTCCAGGAAACGGTCAGATTTCATGGACTGATCTCACAAAATCACCAAACTCATCTCCAGATTTCATAGGCTGACTGTCAGAAGTGTGTGGTGTCTCTGTTTCTCTGGGATCTGTTTCTCTGGGATCTCTGTTTCTCTGTTTCTCACATTGCTTTTGGCAAAGTCACCTGCTGTTGGTGTTTCTCACAGGTCCAGCCAGCAGCTGTAACCCCAAAAAAGATGAGGACAGCTTTTCTCTAAGTCATCATTTTATGCCTTTGCATTTCTGGGTGAGTCCAGCAGTTTATCCATGGGTGAGGGATCATCAAGGCTGCAACAGCCTCCCTAAGGATATCTGAAACATTTGGAATTCCTACTGTACCATACAGTTGTGCAGCTTCTGATCCCAGCCAATGTAGAAATCATGGATTGCAGTTTGTGTTAGGATGTATTTTTGTCAATTTGTGTCCAGGATGTCTTCCCGGGACATCTGGTAGACTTCCCTTTGGTAGGGGGAAGCTCAGACCCAGTCTCAGCCCAAACACTGGAACCCTCCTGAGTGTGAATTAGTACAACAATTCCTGTCTTCCTGAGAGCTCATCGTGTAATGGAATAATCTTTGGCCCATATACAGGCAAAAAACCCCCACAAAAAACAACAAAACCAACCAAGCAAAAAAAACACCACCAAAAAAACCAAACCAAACCATAACCATAAAAACCCCAAACAAACAAACAAACAAACAAACAAACAAAGAAAACAGCAACAAAAAACAATAACAACAACCAACAAAAAAATGGGGAAAGTCAGAATCCTTTTAATGGCACCGAATGGGGGATTTGGAATGCTGTCTGCAAGCTGTAGGTTGCCAGGTATGGATTTTCATCCTAATTTCCTTGTGAATGGCTTGGGATAACTGAGAAGCTTTGTGAGGTAATGCCCTGTAAATAACAGTGGGTGAAAACAGTTTGAGCAGAAACAGAGAACAAAAGTTCTGGATGTAAATAAGAAGTAAAAGTCCTTCTGTAGCTTAGACAAAATATGTGCAGCCTCACTTTTGGCTTCTCAGAGAATCTTCTTTTTCCTAGAAGAAAGGAATGGGCTACGGCATGTTCCCTGCTTTCCTCTTGTTCCTCTGCTGCAGAAGCCAGCACACGTGCGGCCAGTGCTGGGCTGTGCTTCCCAAGCACCACAGCACTGATGCCAAGCCCTGGAATGCTTTTTCCAGGACTGATGTGTGGGACTGTGGCTGTCTGCCTGGCTGGATTCCCTCGTGCTCCAGGCTGGCCCCACATTTGGCTGCCAAAGCTGCTGAAGGAGTTGCAAACAGGACTGGTGTCAGAATTAGTCTGGTTTGCTGTGCTGGCCTTCAGGATGCTGAGATCTTTCAATTTTCTATTCACATAAGGGGTAAAAAAAACCCTTTTTTTGTGTTTTGGAACAAAATTCTAGAAGTGTAGTTTGGGTTTCTGGTGTTTTTGTTTGTTTTGCTTTTCTTTTTTAAAGGTCCTTTTCAAGTAACTTTTGTGATGGCAGAAGAGAAAATGCCACATTTATTTCAATTGTTAGAACATATACAGAAAACTACAAATGCACAAATTCTGCCCATTTTTCTTTGAGCAGGCCACAGATTTAACAAGTTCCTTCCCAGATTTGCTCATAGCTAAATGGGAGAACCCTACTGCTCTCTGCATTCCTTCAGGATTGGGCATCTTGAATATTTTTACCGTAGCAGCAGGGGAAATGGCTGTTTTAAACACACACTACTTTGTGTGCTTAAAAACAGCATGCAAGGACAAGTTAAGGACATTGTTCAGTTTGTGACTAAAGCAGGAATACAAAACAATACTGAGACAAAACCTCTGTTTGCATCTGGAGCAAATGCACCAATCCAAACTTCCTCCTGAATGTTTTATATGCACCAGATAATGGTGTCACTCCAGCGGGAAGCTGACTGATTTCCACAGCAGAATGAAAGTTGGGAAATGCTTCCATCAGTGAAATTCCTGGAAAAAGAATGTGAAAAACATTAGGAAGCAAAAATGCTCAAAAAATAAAGATCAGGGATGGAGGGAATAGTAAAAAGAAGTAGCAGAAGCTGCTTCAGGGAGGACAAAGTCTAAACCTTGTGGTCTTGAGTCCAGATCACATCACAGGAACATTTCAAAACTTGGGACTGCACTTTGTGCCCCAGAGACCTTAAACCAGGTCTGGAACGAAGCGGTACTTGACATGTATTTGAGGAAAAGGTAAATTTTTATTTTTTTTCAGAGGCAATGGCAAGGAAATTCCAGTGAAAAGTACAAACCCCCACCCTACGATTAATGTAAAGATGATGTAAATTTCATCCATTTGTTACATTTGTTCTTCCAAGGAAAAAGAAAGGATCAAGTGGGATAGGTATTCCAAAAACACCTTCTTATTCTACTTTCTCTTTCTTGTTTGGAGAGGATAAGAAAAATAACTGAACCCTTTATTGATCAAAAAGACTTAAAGTGACATTTAAAAAACTGTGGGGGAGTGGTGACATCTTTGGGGTGGAATAATGGATTAAAACAATCCAAGACGCTTTAAGGAGTTGTGAGGAGAATTCATTGCCATGTCTGGGGCTGGGGCCATGGAAAGTGTGTGTGCTTTGTTGGGTAAACATCAGTAAACTTCTCAAATAAACTCATCAATAAACTTCTGGGAGGTTCTACTGGATGGTTCCAAAAGATCCTTTCCCAAACCAGCCTGGCTGGCAGGGATAGCTCTTCCTGCATTTCACTTCTATTCCCTGTTGCAGTCAAAAATAGGAACCCGAGAGAGGAAAAAATTGCAAACAAAGGGCCACTGTAGCCATTCTGCTAAACAGATGTATTTAACATATCTCCCCAAGAATTACAAAATTGTGATGAAACTTCTGCAGGACAGATGTCAATAAAATGCCATCGAAGCTGTGAAATCTTCACAAAACTGTCAAAAATCTTCACAGAGAGGTCAAGTCTTTTGTCTCCTTGATCTAACATAGGCTCCGCAAGGAAAATAAACAGAAACTCCAAAATAAAAAGTACTAAACTTTTTAAGGGCAACAGTTGAATTTAGCAAGTTCTGAATTCAGAAACAGTATCTTTACAGATTTATAGTTTCAATACTTAAAATAATAATGTGACCACAAAATTAGTCCTGTTCTTTAGTGGTGCAAGATACAGGATGCTGCATTTGGTCTCAAATTAAAAAGCAGGCGCATGAATTTCAAAATTTTAAATGCAGATGTCTGTTGTTACAGAAATGGGAGAGGTTTTATTCTACACCTCTAGTACTTTTATGTGATTTTACTTTGTTTTATTTATCTACAAGGTGGGAGTTAAAGGCACAATCTGTATTTGGAAAACAATCACACTTGAAATTTTGAAAAACGTTTATAGGGAAGTGAGGGAAGCCTGACTTTGCTTTCTTCTAGGAGACAAAGTAAGCAGAGCTCAAGGTTTGAGGCAGGTTCTTGAGTTTTAAATGTCCAGTTTGCTAAGACCTTAATAAAATCCTGCAAATAAAAATACTTTGTGAACATTACCAATGGAATAAGAAAATAGCAATAGTTATATCAAGTTTAAAAAAACTCTCAAATTTTCCTGTCGTTCTGCTAGCTATGGCAAACAAGGAAATGTGAGAAAGGGGAGGAAATGAAAAGAAAAAAAAAGAAGAAGGAATTGCAGTTGAATTTCAATATTTTTTTTGTAAATCTTAATGAATCCAGTGAGAATTTTGGAGATTGTGACTTGGCTTGCATGTTGCACTGTGCACATTTGTGCTGTGCTTTCTGCACTCTGGGCAAATGTGATAATTCACATTTCAGCCTTTTTTAATGAGCCTGTGACCTTCTCAGGTGCTGTGGTTGTAGTTTTGGAGTCCTCAAGTAACAAAAATTCATAAATACTTCAATGGAAATTTACCTCCACTTGAGAACACTGAAGCACTGCATAATTTCAGTGCAGTGTGGCCCAAGTAAACTGGGAATTTGTTGGATGGGGCACATCATCCTTCAGCATCCAGACAGTTTGTATTTAAAGGAAGAAAAATAACAATTTAATTCTTTTCACTGGAGATCCTCTGTCTGCTTTTACCACTCATCATTGATACAATTGTCTTCTAGGCAAAGTCAGAAAACGAAAATCAAAATGCTGCCTTTGGTATGGTGTGGTGATTTTTAATGATTTTTTTTTTTTTAGTGTTTTGGTGTTTGGTTTTTGGTTTTTGTTGTTGTTTTTTAATTTTGTGCTTTGTTTTTTTGGTTTTGGTTTGGTTTTGGTTGGGTTTTTTTTTTGGTGGTGCGATTTTGTGGGGTTTTTTTGTTAGTTCACACACAAATTCCTGCACGTGAGAGAGTAGCTTATATTGTAATTTTTTTCAAAAGCACAGACACACAAAGCATAAAAAGTGTGAATGAAATTTTGAAGGAGAAAAATTTAAATATTTCCCACAGCACTTTCTATTTCTAGAATAAATAAGTCTGACTGTCACAGCTGGATCTCCTTTTCTTCCTGGAGATTTCATGCAGTTGGAAAAAGACAAAACCCAGTAATTCACAATAATTAATATAAACACAATTGTGGATTCTTTGGGACTTTTTGTACTTCTGTTGGCAAATGGAAGGATGAAATATCAGGAACACAGATATTATTAAGTGGTTCTTCAGGCAGTCAGATTATAAGAGACAACATGGACATATTCATAATGAAATTATGAAATTTGTAATAAATTCATAATGAAAAGCTGGACAAGGACAGCAAGCCTTGTGTCTGCACTTCATGGCTCCTGAAGCTGGAAATTTCTTTTTTCCCCTTCTGACCAGGAGGAAGAATCAGTGACAAAATCTTTTGTTCAGAAAAAAGTTGTGGAATCAGAGCAAGGCAGGAAAGCCAAATGCTGTCCACAACAGAAGAGATGTGGGTGGAGAAAAAGGTCTTTATTTGCTACTGGATGTGTCTGGAAAAGGGGAATGGTTGAAGAGGAATTGGGCCAAAATCAAAGTGTTTCCCTGAGAGCTTTGGAGGAGGCAGTCCAGCCATGAAATAAACTCAGCTGACAGCACCAGGCAGATGAAAACAGACAGATAGAATTTGCCTGTGATCTATAACAGTTATTAGGTTCTCTAGGATTTAAAAACCCTATTAAAGAACGGAAATTATAGTAAGTAAATATATATTCCAAAAGGGATGTAAGGATTATAGATTACAGGTAATAAATATGGATCTCTGTGCACAAGATGTGCACCTGAGATGGCTGCCTTCTGCTTTTTGGGTTGTTTTGTTTGGGTTTTATTCTTTTTTCGAAACAGCTGAGTGCAGATTGCTGTCTGAGAGAAATTACAATTACCTTGCTTTCCCATTTTCTATCCACAACAAACAGTGGGGGGAAAAAGGGGGAAAAAAGAGAAATATGCCAGATGTGTTTCTAGCATGTTAATGTGAAGCAAACTGCAACAAATGTTGACATTTTGGCATTGAGAACATGGCTTTGACTAGGGTCTAAGTGGTGGAATGTCAACATTCTTCACTTTCTCCTAGTAAAATATTTGCTTTAAAATGTAAATGAAGACCAAAGAGATTTTCTTCATATTGGCCTGCCAAAACATCTGGATTTGTGTTTACATTCGTTGGCATCACAGGGTTATCCCTCAAAAAAAGATCCTGTTATTATTTTCTCATTTCTAACTGACCCTCTCACACACAAAGTGCTTTTCTGGGTAATGGAGTATTTTCTGACTGTGGGAGTAATCTTACATATAAAGTAAAGCAGTAGCAGCTGAATCAGGAGCAGGTGAAATATGAAATGATACAGAGCAAATGCTATCTCCCTGTGAGGCTCAAAAAACCACTCAAAACCTGGTAATGCTCATGCAGGACTCACTTCATCAGCTGATGATTAATTTTAATGTTAAAAGGAATACATTTAAATTTTTTTTCTGCTGTTGCAGGAAGCAAATCTAGCACTTTTTTTCCTCTTTGTATATTCTGTGTTTTCAAAAAAGCATGGAAAGGACTGCTGCAACTAAATTTGTGTATTGATAATTCTATTTCAGTGATTACAAGAGCTACCAGCTGGTATCCCATACACCTGGTGTGTGTTTACACAGCAGGTAGTGTGACTGAAAATTACTACCAGAAAGCAATAGTAAAAAAGCAGACAAAAATAATTTAGAAAAGCCAAAATTTTCTCGAGTGATTTTCAGCCTCACTCCAAGGTTTATCTGCCTGCAAAATTAGCTAAATGTTAAACCACCAGTGTATTTGTACTTATTCTTTCTCCATCTCTACATTCATTACATCTTAACTGAGCCAAATATTTCTCTTTCATGGCTAGACTTTGTTGGACAATCAGGCTAAACAGGCCTGTAATGGTGACAGTATAAAGTAGTTACTGAATTTTGTTAAAACTTAGACCCTTTAAACTAACCATTAGCCAAACCCAAACAATAAACCCAGTGCTGCAATCCCTCTTTGAAATAAAGTTTATTAGCAAGAAAAAATACACTTTGTGAAAAATCTTTTTTTTTTAGAAAGTAGTTTAACTGACTTATTCATTTAGTGAGTACAAACAGTCATCTGACTACAGAATTGGGGTTTTTTCATCCCCAAGATATTCCTTACATTATTTAAATGTACTTAATGTACATGTGTATACATTCTTATATAAAAATTAGGAATATGCGGCTGGGGTCTGTTAGTCCATCTGTTTATTTTACACATGTGTATTTATACGAGGAATATTTTAGTTATTACACTTCACATCAGTGAAAAATTAACATCCCAGTGCACTTTTAAACTGTTGATCTTCTATTATTTTTACAGTCAGAGAAGGGGCTGTAAAAATGGCTTTGTTTATGAGCATTCCAGTTCCTGTGTGTCTTCAAGTCACTGGGAAGTTACAGTAATGGCTCTATATTTAAGGATTATATTTTACAATCTTTGCCCTGGGGACTCCAGCACCTATTTTTTTTTTCCAGTTTCTAAAATGCTGTATCTTGAAAGAATTTCATAAACCCATGTCTCAGTTTATTAGGAGCACTCTAATCAGCAATAAAAGACACTTGCGAATTTGGGCACCTTGATTCAAAGACAGTGAGATTCACTCCAGCTGCTAACTGGCCCTAAGGCTGTAAAGTCTAGGAGATTATTTTTCTTGCTGTGGAGCGCTCAAGAAGGCAGGTGTGAGAGACACTGGCCTTGATTTGAGGCAAAGAAATTGATCAAGAATTCAAATTAAATCAGAAAAAGCTCATCTGGAATATGGGCTGTAGGCAGGGGTCACACTTTTCTGCAATTCTTTTACTGTGGGTTTTGTGTTGTCCTTGTTGGTGTTCATTTTGGACCCTGGAAATGAGATAAATTTTTTCCTTGCTTAATTCTTGGGTTTTTTTTCCATGTTGGTTTCTTTCTTTCAGAAACTACCATGACATAACTGTTGGACACAAAAACTTTAAGCACACCCTTTGTTTGAATGCATGCAGCAGCAGCTGCAGTGTTTTGAAAGTGATCACAAAGCAGAAGTGACTTTTTTTTTCAAGGTATAGATATAGAATATATCTCCACAAATATCTGTCTGCAGCTCTTTTGCTTCAAAATACCTTGTCAGAAATTACAGCTGGGCATCTTTTAGGAGTTGTTAAGCATTCCACTTTTTTTTGGACTCACCTACTGCAGGCAATACAGGGTCAGCAATCTGATTAGGTGAATCTTTTCTCTGGAGATCAGTGAAGTAATTATTTATCTCTGTACCTCATTGTGCCTTTTTTAGCTCTACCTCACTGTCTGTTTGTTTCTTGTCATGATGCTTGAGGTGAAAGAGTTTCCTCTGATTTCTCTGAGTGTCCTTTCCGTAGAGCACAGATACAATTAGGCTGAAACAAATGCTGAAAGAAATCAACAGTGGCAAAATTAAAAGTGGGTGATGTTAGAGTTATTTCTGTTTATAAACACAGAAACTACAGAATCAAAGGGGAAAATAAAAAAACCCACAACAACAACAACAACAAAACAAAACAAAACAAAAGAACCCCACAAAAAACAAAAAAACCCAAACAGGTGGGGAGAACTGCTCTTTTGATAAAGGAAAATCTAAAGACAAAACTCAACTCCTCACCCCCAGCCACCAGGCCAGAAAAACAGCAGCCCTCAGACCTTACCAGAGCACAGCCTCTCCTCCTCTCTGCATTGTCTCCTCCCTGTCTCCTTGGGACAGGATTGTGTGCTTCAGTATTTAAATTTCCCTTAAAAATGTCATCAGAAGACAGAATACTCAACACGAAATTTCCCTAGATCTCATTAATCAGTACTTTAATGGAAATCCTTGTAGAGATAAATGCTCCCAAATGATTTGTTAAGTGACAGAAAGATTTCCTGGGTAATTTTCGTGTAAGCTGCTGATTAATCTCTCAGCATTTGTGATGCTTGGCCACTTTGTCCCATTCATGAAGCAATTCAACTATTTCTCCCAAGTGAAAGAGTTTCACTATATTAAAAAAATTAGCATCTCTTTATAACCCAAGTGCCCCTTTCTGTGTTTATTTAGTTAATTGCAACACTTTCATCTCAGCAAGTCAAAATCCCTCCTTTTGGTGGCTCCCCCAACATGTTCCCTTATGAAATGCCAGTTTCACAAAGCCCTTTACAAACCAGTCTGTCATAAAAGCAGGTTTGGGGTAAACCTCACCTACACCTTCCATTTAAACCTGCTGTGTGAAGTAGTTACTGCAAGGCTCTTCTACCTACTTTATCTTCCTTTGCCAAGGGCACATCCCTTCAGAAAATGTGATAAATTATCACCAATAAGAGACTTAAAAGGTAACTTTTCAGTTATATACATGTATATATAAATAAAGGGATATTAATATGATACAACAGTGAGGAAAAAATAAGCACAGCACTACAGCTTTTCCAAATTAAACTCTTATCTCTCTTCTATTTTACAGCTCTAAAGATGGAAGGCTTGTAAATGAGATGTATTTCTATGCAATTGCATAAAATGATGCCACTTCAGGCAATTTTAAGTACACAAAGAAAGTGGTCTTGTAAAATTCCCCCTGAATTTTACCCAGTAAAAATCCTCAAGAATATTATCTTTTCTTTCAATTTGAGGTGATGTGGGTGAAGTTATTATTTTCAGTAAGCTACAGGGAAGATGTGTTCAATACTTGTAAAAGTGATCATATCATGCTCTGGAAGCTAAAGAGAGAAATGTTCTGAGGGCCCCCACAAAAAATTTGTCAAAATAAATGAAATGCTGCCCTCTTCTGATTAAATTTGAACATAGAAGAAGCTGCACTTGCAATGGAAGAAGAGGGTTGAAGATTAAAATGAGTTAAAAATAGGGCTTGGCAGGCTACCCCCTCTGCAGGGAATGTTGTGGGGAACCTCTATAATTTTTGTGTGGCAAATAATGTCCCACATCAAAGCAGGAAATATGTGGAGCTTGAATAAAAGCAGCCAGCACTGCACTTGTGTATTTTGGGGTAATTTTGTGATGTGGACTGTAATGCAAGCAGCAGATGGATTAATTAAAGTACACCTGGCATGGTTTTCCCTTAGTTTAGGCATGGAACTTCTTGCTTGTCCAGTTTTGTGCACATGAAGCTTTTTAAATGTCCAAAAAACAATCCAAGCCCCAGAAAAGCAGGTGCAGACCTCTCAAACACAAATACCAAACTGAGCTGCAAACTGCTCAAAGTGTGAGCGTGCTGCAAATATCACATGCCTTCGTTTGATGACCTCTCCTAAATATTTTTTCACTGGTAACTAGCACTGTGTAATTTCTGGCATTTTAAATTATTTTTATTAATTATTTCTCTAATTGCAAAATATGAGTGGGACACTGGTCTTAAGTTAAAGCATTTTGCAGACCTACAAGCATAAAAAGATTTAAAAATCAGATTACAGAGAAATATGGACATGTTGAACCACTTCTCTGACCAGTTTGACTATTTTGGTGGTAACTTCCTTATGGATTATTTCACACCAGACTCCAGCTGTAAATTACCACATCCTCTGAAAATCCATTGAGTGTGGATGCTTCAGTCAAGGTTTCATTTGGCCTTTCTTACCTGGATTCCTTTTTTTTTTAAGGTATTTTAAATACACAACAATATGTCAATGGCATATAGGTACCTAATTTTCTGTTCAAAAATAAATATAAAAGCACTTAGCAGAAGAGCATTTAAGTAAAATATAAAACTCGGTTCTTCACTAATTTACCTTGCACAATGCTTCCGCTTACATGCTTTTAGGCTGAGCAAAATTATCTTTCTGCCCACTGCTGACCCTTTGAGTGTTAGGGCTAGAGTAAAAATACATATAACAGGCTATTTGTAACATGGGGAAGTAATTACAGAACTAAAAATGCACAATTATGGCGCTGCTGTAAGAGCCACTGGGCTGCTTAGAGCTGATACTGCTGCAAGCATTGATCTTGTTGCAGCTTTCTTTCTGTCAGTGGAGGAAACATCTTAAAACACAAAAAGATTATTAAATTAATCACAGAAACAAATGCTTGCAGGCTTTGTGGCTATAAACAGTGGCAGTACTGGAAATAAGTGCAGTCATAACTTCCAGACCATGCCAGGGAAAGAAAGCATCATGAGTATTGTAAATCAGTTTTTCAATCATCTTTCTGCACTTATACAGATCTTTACATACTTCCATGTAACTCACTCAGAGGAAACAAGGGGAATAGTCAACAATTTAAATAACAAATTGCACATCTGCTTACTCTGAAGCATTTCTCGGTATTTGCTCACATTTAAGTTGTGATGGTGGAAAGACCAATGAGTCTTTCCACCAAGTATTCTGGTTGAGCAATAGATTTTGATGAATTTATATTAGATTACATGTCAAAGACCTGCAAAATTTCTTCTAGCATGTTTCCAACAAGGTATGACTCTACCCTGATGAAACAGATGACTGCCCATCTGTCTTAGCCACACTCGCGTTGTTGTTTAAAATCATTCATATTTTAGTAATCTTTACTGTAGAAAAACCAAGGTGCTAAAAAAATAAAAAAACCAGGCACAAACCAAAGAATTACTGCTGGATCTGAAATGTTCTACCATATTATGAGATTTTACATTTTTGTGGAAGGTGTGTGTTTTGCACCCAGAGCTTCTGGTCCTTCCTCATCCCTGTAGGAAGCACAATTGAACTAGGAAGTGGGATTTAAAATGCTGCTTATTAGAGCTTAGAGTATCAAAAGACAGTGTCACAGATAACCCCACACCTCTCCAGGTGCTCTGAGTCCTGAGGGTGTAGCACTGACAAACACAGCATTCCATGCAGACCTCATGCAGAGCAGAGAATCTCCCTTTTTTATTATTTTCTTACAAGGAAACAACCCTTTTCATAATTTCTACGGTTAAGGTGAGCATTATCAATGTTCATGTTGGTCCTGAAAAAGCAGTGCCTGTGTGTCCTTAGTGCTAAATCACCTCAAAAGTTCTGATCTGATTTATTGTTTGTTTGTAGGTGATGGTGAAACTGAAGATGAAGTGACAACTGACTGAGCAGCAAAGGTCTGAGACAGTGACTGTAAAAAGGGGAGGAAAATATTTACACCAAACAATGAGGAGAAAACATGCAAAACATTAAGCCAAGCTTGAATGCAGCCAGTTTCTAGGAACAATTTATTATAGCTCCTGTGGAACACTGTACAGAAATTTATAGAAAGGATTATGCTAATTTACCTTTTAAATAAAGGAGAAATCTCCTCAATGCAAACCAGGTGTTTTTCTGAAAACCAATAAACCTCATTCTCCTTCCAGTGATTTTGGCTGGGAGATTGTTTTGTATTTTTTCTCAGAACTTTGACTGTAATTTACATTGTATCAGTGATACTGGGGAAGATCAGGACAGTAATTTTTAACACTGTAAATGAGTCCTACTGTGTTGTGCAAGGATTGCTCTTAAGGAGAAAAAGAAGGAAAAAAATTAAACTCATTTTTGCAACGATGCTGAATTTAAAAACAGGATCAACCCATGTGATGTACTTGCAAAGTGCACTGGCACTCTCAGGTATAAAGTTTTGAGCCTTTAAAACATTATTGTAACCCAGATCCTGTAATATTTGTTCTTCTAATGTCTCTGTAAAGATAAGATTCTTGGTTAGATGGCTCTCCAGGTGCTGACAGGAAAGAATCATACCCCGGGTTGCAGTGGAGCGTGTGGGGAGAGGAATAAAGTGGATTGGCAAAAAAAAATTACGAGAAATAGAGCAAAATCTACATCTGCATAATGAAAGCAACCCTAATTCATTTCTCTGTTTAACTGTTAAAGGAAAAAGAAAACAAACCCCCAAACAAACCAAAAGTAACTGAATATTTACAAATAAAAAATAATAAAGCTGTTTGTAATTGTGGCGTGGCTTAGTTACCAGAAAAACGTTTTCCCCCTATAGCTTTTTGTCACATTCTAATGTGACACTTCCCACCTGCTCTGACTTCTGCTGAAGAGCCCAGCATCAGTTTTAATCACCAGATCTATTTTGGAAGAGCGCTGAAGATGGGAAGCAGGAGGAAAACCCGCACTGGAGTGCAACATTTGTATCTGCAGGCAGTTTCTGCAGCCTGAGAAGGGCTCAGAGCCGAGGGATCCAGGGTACAGGAGAGATTCCTGTCACATTCCACTTCTCTGCCTCTCTACACTTCTTCTGATCTTACTGACAGCAAAAACCAGCATAATATTCTTACAGTAAAACTCTAAATACAATTGTTCCTACCTGCATAACTTGCATAAACACAACTTTTCTTCAGTCACAAAAATGTCTGGATTCAGTTCTATCAGGAAAAGGTCATCTCTGAAGTGTTGCTGTTTATCAGTAAGTTTATCTCAGAACTACAACTGACAGAAAATCCACTCTCATATTCATTTTCCCCTGCTAAAATGAAGAGTTAAAGAGTTACATGTATTTTAGGAAAATTAACATCTTGACTTGCTCTGTAATGACCATGTCAATTTTCCTCAGTGACACACTGCTCCAAACCAATCCATGACCATGCACATTCCCAGAAACACCTCCAATGATCATAATTTATCCAACAAACTAAGGATCTTTAACAGGTCAGACCAAGTAATTCCCCAAGAATAAACCAAGATGTAAGGTTCTAATTCAGAAAACAGTGACAACAATTATCAATTAGGAAAACTTTTATTCAGGTAACAAGGTAAAAGTAAAACCTATTCTACCAAGCAGATTTTTTGCAGCAAAAGTCAAACAGCCAGTGAGAAAAGTAGTAGAATTAAGGAAAGTAGTACCAAACACCAGTCTTCTCCAAACTTGTTTCCAATTTGTGTAAGTAACTGCAACTAGAAAACCCTCAGTAATCTGCCAAAGCCCAGTGCAAAGCAGTTTTAGTTAACACAAGCCATTCCCCAACACTCAAAGTGCACATTACAGTCATGCATCTCTCTCACCTACCTGGCAGCCTTGCACAGCAGCACCACTACCAGCCTACATCAAAAGAGCACAAATTCAGAATTACAGCCACACTCTGTGGAATTATCTCCAAGGACTTCTGACAGGGTGAAGTGCTGCTCTGGGAGTTACACGTCACCTTCCTTCGGTTTTTTGTCTCTTACCACAACAGCCACAGCTTGCACTTAGTGGGGACTGCCAGCTGAGAGTTTAGGAAAGGAAGATTCCCTTGCTTTCCAGGTTATCCAGACCAGTACTGAGCCCAGAGGTGTCTACACCTTCCCCTTCCTGGTGTGTCTGAGGCCTTTACACAGAATATTTTGGAGTGAACAGTGCAGCACTCCAAGTGTGCACTGGAACTCTCATGAGCACAGGTGTACAAACAGTGCAGCCTTGACACTGGGAACATTTGGGGTCCCAGTGACACAAATGCTGTGGTTTACTGATCCTTGTCCCAGAAAAAGGTTGATAAGCTATTGTGGATAAACACACTGGTATCAGAAAGCACAAGCAGTAGTATCCCCTTGGAGTAAAATTAGCTGATAGGCATTCCTGTGGAGAAGCAGAGGGTTACAGCTTGTGAGCCATCCCAGGAGTCTCCCCTGACCTTTAAGTTGTATTTTTATAGTTTTCTTTGTGAGTGTGGAAAACACAAAGTGCCAGCTGACATGGTTTCATTATTAGGTGGATTTTGATGACTTTAGTCATACATGTGAAGCATGTGCAGGTTTTATTTCATTTGTGGAGAATACACCTCCACAAGTTGTGTATGTGCAAAATGTCTTATCTGGAAAGTTCTCTAAGAATGCCCACTACTGGACAAAAGCATAATCCAAAAAAGGAAGAGAACTAGCTCTGATGGAAGCAGAATTGCTGTGGATATTGAAGCACAGAACAGCCTACAACCACTCTAGGAGGCACCCACAGCCTGCATCCAATTGAATCAATCAGCAGAACCCTGGAGGTCTTTAAAAGCCTCTGGACCCAACCCTAAGTAATCTGCTAAGCCAGGGAGGTTGGACTAGATGACATTCTGTGATCCCCCCCCCAGCCTCACCCACTCTGATTCTGTGAAAATTAATAGCAAGTCCAAATCCCCTCTCACAGTTCCTGTTACAAAAATCTCCTGTACTTTCAAGCTCTGTTGTTAACGTTGCTCTCATGCACACAACTGGACACGAAGAGCTCAAAGAGGGAGGAAGACACAGCAAAATGCAGTGAGCAACTTTTAGGCATCTAAAATTGTACTACCCTGCAGAGTCTCACATGCTTTCGGGACACTGAGACCTTAATTCACAGTGCAAATTCACTCCTTCCTTAGTTTTTTCCCTCGTGGAGTTATCTCCAGCTATCCTAAAAAGGAATGACTATTTTACACTTGGTGTTCAGCAGGAGACACTGCTTCTAGGTCTTTAACAAGGTCAGGGGTCTCACAGGTTGTTTTTAACATTGCTACTCCTGCAGCTGCACCACCAAGTATGGGGCTCTCCAAACAACACAAGAAATATTTGGCTTAGGCAGCAATTTACTTTACAAGGTTTCTCATAATGTTTAATGAAGACCCTCTGTAGCCTGTCCCAAAATGGTTCCAGTGGTTCATGTAGTGGAACAGCTGGTAAAGCTTCAGGCGCTTCTCAAACCCTGCAGCTCTGGGGATTTTACTGTGATAAGCAGAATAAAAAGAACTGCTGAAGCCACCAAACATCCCAGCTATTGCAAGCTCGTACTCTGAATGGCCGTAGAAAGAAGCTGGATCAAAGATAATTGGACCAGATTCATCCTCAGATACATTTCCTCCCCAGAGATCCCCATGCAGGAGGGCAGGAACAATTTCCACACCACAGAAAAAACTGGGTATCTTCAGCTGCAGGGGGAGGAAAGAAAGACATGTAAATTACACATTCACTTCAAAATGTAGGGGTTTATCTGCATACTTGAAGTGTCCTAAAACCCATCATTTAAAACACACAGGACCTGGTCAGCAATGATGCTGAGTACATCCAGAGGACTCTTATTGTTCATAAAAGGCAGCAGCAGAATGCTCACCTAAATCTTTTTTAGCAAGAAAATAAAAGTCTTGAAACTCAGATATTGACCAGGGTGTTAGTAACAACAGCCACCAACACTTCATCATTAAAAGCTCAAGGATGTCTCACCAAATTTCCAAAATGTAGGAGTCAAAGAGCTGATAGTGCAGTCACTCAATCAGGTGCAAACAGTGAATGAACAGACAGCACACAGGACAGAGCTGCTTATGTACATTTCTCATCACGAGTGTGTTACAAGGAATGAGAATATGAACTCCATCCAGTATTTCCCAAACAGTCAGGCAAAGTGCTATCTGGCACTTTGGAATTCACTCTGGAATGTTAGCATAGGGAGATGTGGCAAATGCCATTATACCTCAGAAGAAGGGCATTTTGATCCCTAAAATCTGGAGTCTCTTACCAACAGAACCTGGTGCAAACCAACAAACAGGAACTTTGGTTTAAGAAAATAAAATTTGAGTATACCTAGCTCGCCCAATAATGAGAACTGTGGGAATTGCTCCTACCTGAAGCTGTGACCAAAGTTCTCTTGCTTCTTTGTCACCTGATGTCTTCTCAATCATGTCCATCTGGGGCTGGATCCTCTGTCTGGCAAAGAAGGTCACCCAGTCACTCTGCCAGTCGTTCACCTGAAGGAACAGCACTGCAGATGTCAGTTCCACAACACACAAAAGGCACACTAGCTTCTTCACTTTTGAGGATCACAGTTTTTGTGCTAGCACCATCCAGGAAAGTAAATGCTACCATTATTTAATCAAATGTTATCCTAAAATTAGAGGAATAATTTTCTCTCAGTGATTAAAGTGCAGGAAATTGAAGAGCTATCAGTGTCCAAAGCACTTTTAAGTGCTATTTAAAATACAATCTTCCTTAGCAGACAGAACCACGGTTGTTTATTTTTATGGCTCTACAAAAATTCATTTATTCCCATTATGCTAACTTTGACCTTCTCTATCACTGAAGGGAAGACAAGATAAATTTGAAATTCTATCATCTGAGAAAGTACAACCTACCTGTGGAAGATAACCACAGCAGGTAACTGTATGAAAGCCAAACTGGTCCACAAACTGGAGATCTGATTGCCCTTGACCTTTACCTTTCAAACAAAAGACAAAAATTCAGCAACAGTGACATAATACTGAGCATCCACAACATAAATGAACCTTTAAAACTACACAGGAGTATAATGCTGCTCCTACTGAGAACAAAAAAAAAAAAAAAAAGCACTTTAATGTTCTTTTTATGGTTACAGTGTGGTTGTTTAAAGTTTGATGTAAAGCAGCTATATTCTGCTCTTCAAAATTGTATTTTGAGGTTCTTTATGTCCACAACTGAGTATGTGTTTTGCTTACACAGACCCAAAGAGTACAAACAAAAGCAAAAAGAATCCCTGCCTGGGTCTGTTTCACCCAAACCTAGTCTCACGCTATCTTCAGGGGAAGATCAACTTGTCCTGAAGTAGCAAAAGTCATTTTAACTGCTTTGTAGATTATTATCAGCTGGGTTAAATTTGCAAACAGCTGTGTACTGTACCAACTATGCTCCCTTCTTTCTTCAGCTTCTCTCCAAGTTTCTGGTTAGTAAGGTGAAGATCAGCCAGCTGAGCTCCAAGCAGTGCTGAGTGTCTAAGAAACAAAAAAGTAACATGAGTACCACTGACACATGAACAGAACCAGGGCTTGATATTCCAGGAGTTACTTGAATAGATTTATCAAGTAAGTAAAAGCAGTTCTACACCTCTAATAAAATATTTTTTCAGTGTATTTCAGTTATGAACACCTTGTCTTCCTACAAAGTCTGCATATTAACATAAAATGTACTTGGTTGTTTGTGACACCACTACTGAAAGTGAAAAGCATAAATTTACTAACAATAAGAAACACCAATTCTAATTTCTGTGTGACATCACTTCTGTAAGGACTCTCAATAAGATATGTATAAGAAAGAATGCACAACATGTTGTGCCTTTTTTTTTTAACTCTAGTAAACTGTGTTTGGGAAACAGAACCAAAAGGCTGATACTTTTCTTTCTACTGCTGCTTCCAGCTGCTTTTCTCTAACATGCCTCAATAATGAAAGTCACAGGGGCCTAGTTTATTGTCTATTTTTAATAAAACCTCATCCTCTACATGGTTCAGAAGAGTCTTGTAGTAATTACAAACAGACATTACAACCAGTTGCCTCCCATGTTAACCAAATTACATTCCTTTTATGCCTTTGACCTTCCTCAACTTCCCCTGTTCTCCAGGCACTGTTGTTTAAGGCATTTCTTCAATTTGTTCCTGTTAACACAGGAAATCTGCATGCCAAAGGCACCACTTTTGACCCAAACCAGCAACATCTCTGCCCTTTCTCTTGGGACTCACTGAGGGCTCTTCATGAATTAGGAACTCTGCCAACAAGCAGGATGAGGGACAAGACTTTAAACTGGCAGCACAAGTTCTGAGAGACAGGTGAGAAATTGGTCATGATCACCTCCCTAACGGAATCAGACAGATGAATTATTCATGTTAAGTGCTCGTCACAGAGAAGGGTCAAAAGTTTGTAACTATCAAAATGAAGGTAAGAGCTGCAAATACTGAAATCAAGATTAATTGATCTGGGGAAGTGCCTCTGCACAATCATGCCAAGCAATAAAGTAGTGGTTCTTATATAGAGGACAAGTACACAAAACAAGGGTGGTCATTTTCCTCTCTGTGAAAAGAAACCTTACTGTAAAAATCACTAATTACCTAAGCAAACAAACCCAAAACTAACCAAAACCCAGACTCAGTTTGGGACATATGGTCTATTTGCTAGGTGAGGCATTATGAAGTATTTTATACAACTCTCTGCTGTGTGATTTCTGATTTCCCACACTGTTCTTGACTCGCTTTAGAAAAAAAAAGTTTCCCCCTATGAAAACAAGTGATTTAACTTTCATAACAGCCAAAATTTCTGGTTAAAGGAGGCAAAGACAATGTTTTACCTGTTCAAGCTCCGCATGTCCAAATGCTCCATCACAAACACAGTAATGCCCCCAGAGAGGTCAATGACTTTCATGGGTTTAGGCACTTTTATTGTCTTTGTTTTCAGGATGGCTTCCAAGCTTGCCATTTCTCCCTCAAACATTCTTCTGGCCTGCCAGATATTAAGGGAAATCATTAGTGTCTACAAGCATCAGCCACAGGCAAACAAAGCACTTCCACTGATCAACTGATTTTGTAAAACTTACATAGAAAGGTTGGAGGAAATGTTTATTCACACACAAGATACAGACAGCACCACACCATCAGACTTGACAGTAGTTTTACAAATACAGGGATTTCACTTCATGAAACAAGTGAGTAAAAATTAGGCTCTAGAATTCTCTATAATTTAGAAAGTCTGTTTGCAGTTGAAGGAGTGCAAACTGCTTAGAGATAAAGTATGAGCTCCTTCAGCTGTGCCCCATCAGAGCTTTCACCAGAATGGTTTTCCATGGTGTTTTCTTTGACCTCACAAGGGAAGGGCGTGGGTGGCAATCAGCTGTAGCAGCCAAATGCCCCTTATCACACTTGCACAACCCAAGCCACCACCAACTGCATTTGCTTGGAAGACATTCTGAATTTGGGACCTGTTTCTGCACCTGCTACCCACAGCAAGGAAAATCTACTCTCCTGAGTTCCTCCTCTGAGATCAGTGACACTCATCACATGAAGAAGCGTTTCTCTACAAGAGTCAGGCAGGGGTTGTAAAAAGAGCAGGTGGGAAATTTAACGTATCTGGTAAACAAAAGCAGGAAAGCAGAATGAATGAAATAGAGAATGCTAGGCCTTTAGTAATGTTCCATGCAACACAGTAACAGGACAATTTGCAGTAGACATCAAAAAAGAGGCAATCACAGAATGGTTTGTGCTGGAAAGAACTTTAAGACATCCATAAACATTACCCTGTCCCACCTTCCACTATCCCAGGGTGCTCCAACCCCTGTCCAGCCTGGCCTTGGACACTCCCAGGGATCCAGTTTCTCTGGGCACCTTGTGCCAGGGCCTCACCACCCTCACAGTCAGGAATTTCCTCCTAATATCTGACCTAATCCTATTCTCTGTCAGTCTGAAGCCATTCCCCCTTTCCCTGTCACTCCTGTAAAAAGTCTCTCCCCATCTTTCCTCTGGGTTCCCCTCTGGCACTGGAAGGTGCAATTATGTCTCCACAGAGCCCTCTCTTCTGCAGGCTGAACAATCCCAGCTCTCCCAGCCTTTCTGCATGGTGCTTCATGCCTCTGACCATCTCTGGGAGACATCTCTGGCTGTCCTTTTGCCCCAGGAGTATCCACAGGAAATCAGGGTATGCTGTGTCCCTGTCTAAAGCACCAGCTGGGCCACGAATTGCTGATGCACAGCAGCTGCTGCTCACACAGCACAGCTTTTACAGCACCTCCACTTTAAAGTTTGCTTCAATCAGCACTCAGGATCCACACACAGGCAGCAGCACACAAAATGAAACTGCTGAATAGAAAATCCATCCAGATCTCTTTTTTCCCCCCAAAGCCTCATTTTGTAGCTCGTTGGATTGTACAGCTAAATACAGAATGGTGTATAGCCCTAAGGAAGGGCTACACCAATTCAAACTCTCTTCTGTGAAGCAGGACAACCCTCCTATATTATCCTATGTTGCCACCCTCACTCAGCTCCCCAACTCGATCAGAAATTGTTGAGAAATTTGGAATAGATATAGTTGCGTGCATACTTTCAAGCACATTTGCTTGCTATGAAGGACAAACACAAGTTTTGACTCCTGTTCTGCCACTGAAGCTGTTTATGTGACAAACACAAGTATGGAGCATCTTTAAAGTACATTCCACCTGATCTCTGCTGCTGCAAAGGATGCTGAAGAAATAGGTTGCACTGTACTTATCTCTACCAAATGCAGGTATCTACCTTCGGCAGTACATTCCAGATACTGAAAGGACAAAGCAGAAAAGCTTGAACAATTATGGAGAAGCATCACTTACTCTTTCTTGTGCGCAAAGAATTAAAAGTTTTAGTTAAAACCACAGAAGGCACGCACCCCCTCAGCAGACACAATTTTGGGTTGCTTTAGCCCCTGTCACAGCACTTGCAGACACTGTTACACCACTGCTACCCTTGGAGGTGACAACAGCATGTCATGGTATACCTCTAACAAAATTCTGCATGTCCTAGACAAACAACACCGATACCACAACACTGTCCTGCCTCACAATCAGCCAGGCTGGAAAAGAGCTCCCAGACCATCAAGTCCAACCTCTGCCCCACCTGCACCTTGTCATCCACACCACAGCACTGAGTGCCACGTCCAGGTGTTCCTTGGGCACCTGCAGGAACTGGGACTACACCACCTACCTGGGCAGCCCCTTTCAATGCTTAACAACCTTCTCCAGGAAGAAATTCCTGCTGAGAGTAGGTTTAGGTTAGATATTAGGAAGAAATTCCTGAGTGTGAGAGCGATGAGACCCTGGCACAGGTTTTCCAGAGAAGCTGTGGCTGCCCCTGGATCCCTGGCAGAGTCCAAAGGCTGATGTCCAACCTAAACCTGCCCTGGCCCAGCCTGAGGCCGTTCCCTCTGCTCCTGTCCCCGTTCCCTGGAGCACAGCCCGACCCCCCGGCTGTGCTGTTGTGAGGGTCCCCAGGATGAGGTGAGAGATGAGAATTGACTCCAAGTTCTCAGAAGGCTCATTTATTATATAATGATATTATATAATGTTACAAGAAAATTATATACTAAAACTATACTAAAGAAAGAGAAAGGAGACATCAGAAAGCTAGAAAAGAATGAATAATAAAAACCCGTGACAGACTCAGAGTCTGACACAGTTGGCTGTGATTGGCCATTAATTAAAAACAATTCACATGCTGGTTAAACAATTCTCCAAATCACATTCCAGAGCAGCAAAACATGGAGAAGCTGAAGCATCCCAGCTTCTCAGGAGAAAAAATCCCGCTGAGGGGATTTTTCAGAAAATGTCACGGTGACACCCCCCGGCTGTGCCCTCCTGGCAGGAGCTGTGCAGAGCCACAAGGGCCCCCTGAGCCTCCTTTGCTCCAGGCTGAGCCCCTTCCCAGCTCCCCCAGCCCCTCCTGGGGCTCCATTCCCTTCCCAGCTCCGTTCCCTGCCCTGGCCACGCTGCAGCCCCTCCATTCCCCGTGTGAGGGCCCAGAGGTGCCGCAGCCCTCGAGGTGT
Source organism: Camarhynchus parvulus (assembly GCF_901933205.1). NCBI lineage: Eukaryota > Metazoa > Chordata > Aves > Passeriformes > Thraupidae > Camarhynchus > Camarhynchus parvulus. Next base: position 4,986,287 of record NC_044601.1, read on the forward strand.
GGCCTCAGCAGGGCCGGCACAGGGCCGGGCCCTGCCCCGCTCCTGCCGCCACACCAGGCCCGGAACGCTGCCTGCCCACCCCCGGCAGCCCCGCCATCACTACCCCACCACACCTCCGACTGAAAGTTGCTCTTCACAAACACCCGGCCCTGGTCCGTGTCGTAGCTGCGGCCCTGGCTGATGCAGCCGCTCCCCGTGTGCCCGGTCGGGCGCAGCACCGTCGTGCCGAGCGCTCGCTTCAGCGCGTCCTCCATGGCGGCGGCGGCTACCGGGGGAGGGACGGGGCGGAACCGGGCGGGCAAGAGAGGGAAGGGGCGGGCAAGGAAGGGAAGGGACGGGCCGAGAAGGGGAGGGACGAGGTGGGCGAAGGGCGGCTGAGGCGGCTGAGGCGGTTGTGGCGGTTAACGCGCCCGGCTGAGGCGGCTGAGGCACTCGAGCACTACCGTCAAAAGATTCTCTCGTTCCTCGTATGCTGATTGTGAAAAGTGCATATTATATGGCTCTACGCAGATATTCGCTATATGTATTTTGATGTATTGATTAGTAGCGCTGTATCAAAATTTTAATAATACGGTAAATGTAGTCTTCTAGTTAAAAGGTAATTTTTGTAGTTAAAATAAGATTTATGTAAGTGCGATTTTTTTTAAAGGAAGGAGTGAGGCACTCGCACCACATAGCAGCCACAGGACACCTAAATCTTTCAGAGAAAAAGAATTTATTGCCCTCTTATCGGAAGAAACGAACTTCTTCCCGCCTCGAAGGCGCTGTTAGGATTAAGAGGAAGAAGCTGACAACGACCAGATAAATATTAAAATGAATATTATATGTGTTGTGTTAGAAAGTAATGTTGTATTAATTCTTTTAAGTAGTGTGGTAAATATAGATTTAGGTTATAACAAAAGGTTAAAATAGAAACTATGCTATGTAGGATACTTTTTTTTTCTGAAGAAAGGACTCGCACTGAGCAGCCACAAGACACCTAAATCTTTCAGAGAACTTATTGCCCCATTATCAGAAGAAATTAACTTATTCCCGCCTCGCTCAGCCAGGACGAAGCCATTAGGATTCAGAGGAAGAAGTTGACAATGACCAGACAGAATCCTGTATTTAAATAGAATTTATGCATCATGTATGAGTTGTATTGAATATGCAACGGGCTATTGTTTTTAAGGGTTAATCCTCTGTTAACGTGGGTCCTTTTTCGGGCTTGTGCTGCCCACAAAAAGGTACCCGGACGTCCATAACTCTTTCTTTCTATTGTCTCATATTGTCCTAATCCAAATTGTCCAAATTATTATTACTCTGATTGTATTATTATTTTCTTAAGTATTCTCCAGGATCTACTGATAAATTTATTATATAAAGCATTGAAGAAAGGAAATGAACAGGGGAGAAAAAATCAGCTTCAAATATGATAATAGGCAACAACAGAAGTAGTTACAATTTACAAAGGTACAAATTTTAATACAAAAGTTTGATGCTAGTTTACATAATCTTAAATAAATAAACTACAAGGTTAAGTAATGACATATGTAATCTTACAGGCATTAACCTAAAGTTTTCAATAAATAAGGTGCACTTGATAGATGTGTCCTGGCTGAAGCAGATGATGGGTGCCAGGACTCTGCTCGCTGCTGCCAAATTTCTGTATTAGTCTCTCATGTAACACACGTTGCGTAGACTGGCATCCATTCTTCACTTCACAGTAGCCGGGGCTACACTAAGAATGAAAGATAAAAAGCAGATTAAGGCATGCAAGCATTTCTGTGGAGTTTGGAATCTCATGTTGTTCTGTTTAAAGCAGCACCAAAGACAGCTCAAATGGGTGGAGTCTGAGGGCTGAACAAAGCCTTTGGCGTCGTTTTTGTGATAAATGTGTATTTCATGATTGGCTTTTCGCAAATATTAAAATGAATATTAAATGTGCTGTGTTAGAAAGTAATGCTGTATTAATTCTTTTAAGTTGTGCGTTAAATATAGTTGTAGGTTATAACAAAATGTTAAAATAGAAACTATGCTATGTAGGATACTTTTTTTCTAAAGAAAGGACTCGCAGCGAGATAGCAGCCACAGGACACCTAAATCTTTCTGAGAAAGAGAATTTACTGTCCCATTATCAGAAGAAATGAACTTATTCCCACCTCGCTCAGCCAGGACAAAGCCATTAGTATTGAGAGGAAGAAATTGACGATGACCAGACAGAACCCTGTGTTTGAATGGAATTTATGCATCATGTCTGAGGTTATGAATATGCAACAGGCTGTTGTTTTTAAGGGTTAATCCTCTGTTAACGTGGGTCCTTTTTCGGGCTCGTGCTGCGCAGAAAGAGGTGCCTGGACATCGATAACCCTTTCTTTCTATTGTCTCATATTGTCCTAATCCAAATTGTCCAAATTATTATTCCTCTAATTGTATTACTATTTTTATAACCATTTTATTACTATTAAACTTATAAAATTTTAAAAACAAATGATTGGCGTTTTTCACATTTTGCAAAGATCAGTGTCAGCACACCTCGAGTCTGAGCATCAGTGGGAATTCTTCAAGGTTTCCCTTTGTCTCCTGGCATAGTGCCAGGGAATAACAAATACAAGAGTGTGAAAAAATGTTAAAAGTTTAATAGTAATAAAATGGTTATAAAAATAGTAATACAATTAGAGCAATAATAATTTGGAGATTTTGAATTCAGACAATATGAGACAATAAAGACAAAGAGTTACAGACGTCTGGGTACCTCTTTCTGGGCAACATAAGCCCGAAAAATGACACCCGTTCCCAGAGGATTAACCCTTAAAAACAATAGCCCGTTGCATAGTCATACATTTCATACATGATGCATAAATTCCATTCAAACACAGGATTCTGTCTGGTCATCGTCAACTTCTTCCTCTTAATCCTAACAGCGCCTTTGAGGCGGGAAGAAGTTCGTTTCTTCTGATAAGAGGGCAATAAATTCTTTTTCTCTGAAAGATTTAGGTGTCCTGTGGCTGCTATGTGGTGCGAGTGCCTCATTCCTTTCTTTAAAAAAAAGCCCACTAACATAGTTCTTATTTTAACAACAAAAGTTACCTTTAGAGTACAAGACTACATTTATCATATTATTAAAATGTTAATACAGCACTACTAATCAATACATGAAAATACATATAGTGAATATCTCCGTAGAGCCATATAATATGCACTTTTCACAAATACCAATCTAGCCAAAAACCAAACAAACGCCGGCCGACATGCCTCAACGTTCGTGGGGGCCAAAAGAATTCTCATACTGAACTTGTAGAATGTGCGTGCCGAACTCACGGAAGTTTGCGGAGTATCAGGGCGTGTCCAGGTGGGCACTGTGACCTCACCGCTGACGGCAAGTCTGTCCCACAAGGGCTGTCCCGGGGTCATTGTGACCTCACGGCCGATGCCGCCGGCTCGCAGCCCCGCTCCGCTATAAAAGCGGGCGCGCCGCCCCCGCCGCCGCGGCAGCATGGCCCGCTACCGCCGGCGCTCCCGCAGGAGCCGCAGCCGCAGCCGCAGCCGCAGCCGGCGCCGCCGCTCCCGCCGCCGGGGCGTGCGCAGGAGGCGCCGGGCCTCCCGCCGCTCCCGCTACCGCCGGAGCCGCCGCTCCAGCCGCAGACGCCGCCGCCGCCGCTGAGCCGAGCGCGGGGCTCGGCCTCGCCCGGCCCGAGGAGCGCGCAGAGCGCGGCTGTGGCGCGGGGCTGCCCATGCCAATAAAGGCCAGCAATGTGTACGAGGCTGTGCGGGTCCCTGGCTGTGCCTGGCGGTGCCTGCGTGTCACACCCTGGCTGTGCCGGCGTGTCCGTGGGTGCCAGTGCGTGTCACACCCTGCCTGTGCCGGCGTGTCCGTGGGTGCCAGTGCGTGTCACACCCTGGCTGTGCCGGCGTGTTCGTGGGTGCCTGTGCGTGTCCGTGGGTGCCTGTGTGTGTCCTGCATGTCCCTGGCTGTGTCTCTGTGCCCGTGTGTGTCCTCCGTGTCCCTGGCTCTGCCTGGCTGTACCTGCGTGTCACACCCTGGCTGTACCTGCGTGTCCATGGGTGTACCTGCGTGTCCGTGGGTGTCCGTCCCTAGAGCGGGACTCTGTCTCCAGTCCCTCTGTCAGTGACAAATCTCTCTTGTGCAGGTGATGGGGCTCTGAATCCGCAAGTGAAGGGAACACAGAGTGAGGTCTGCAGAGAGCTCTCAGGTCACCAAATCCAAACGTTAACCCAAAACTACCAATCTGACGCCCAAGCCATGTCCCAAGTGCTAAATTTATCCCCTCTTTAAATCCCTCCAGCAATGGTGACACCCCCCAAGCCCCGCCAGTCAGTTCCAATGTTTGACAACACTTCTTGGTGAAGAAACCTTTCCAAACAGCCAACTAAACCCTCCCAGCTGCGTCTCTCAACACTTTCCTCTCCTCTTTTTTCTTGTTCCCTGGTAGAAGAGCCTGGTCCCTGCCTGTCCCTGGTTGTCCCTGTGTGTCTGTGGGTGCCCTTCCGTGTCTCCAAATGAAAGCTTGCTCCGAGTCGCTGTCAGTGTCAAACCCAAACCTTAACACAAAATTTCCAATCCCACCACTTAGTCAGGTCTCAGGTGCATGGTGACAGCATCACAGCCCTGGGCAGTCGGTTCCAATGTTTGACAACACTTCTTGGTGAAGAAACCTTTCCAAACAGCCAATTAAACCCTCCCCAGTGCATTTCTCACCACTTTTGGATTTGATGAGAGAAAAGGCAGAGGGGAGGGTCTGTGTGGAACAGCAGGGTGGCAGTGGCTGGAGTCCCCAGCTGGCAGGGGCACAGCTCAGGGCCTCTGGACAAGAACCAAGGAACAGGGAGATGGCGTGGGTGTCACCGTGGGAGTCCCCTCCCCAAAGGACAGAGAGCTCAGCTCGCCAGGGGAGCCCAGGCACGGGCCACGAGGGTGACTGAGGGCTTGAGCCGCCCCTCAGACAAGCTGGACAATCCCAAGAGGTGCCCCAGCCTTGGCTGACCCTGTGGATCCGTGGATCTGCACCTCAGCTGCATCTCACACACGACAGGGCACGGAGAGGCTTCTGAGCAAAACCAATGTGAAGAAAAACACTGAATGTGAGACCTGAACCGGCAAATATCCCTGCACTTGCATTATGCCATCATTAGGTATGTTTCCTTGTCTTCAGTTCTCTTCCGATAATTCTTAAGATCAAGATCTTATCAACTCAAAAGGGAGGAAAAAAGGGGAAAATTACCCCCTTAAGCCCAAAAAACCTCTAAACATTTAGGAAATATATACTGCATGCTAATTTTCTGAAATGCCACAGGATCACTGCAGCTTCAAAGGTGTTTCTCTGAAAGGTCCGTGAGGGATCAGACTTACCACAATGAAAATTCCAATTTTCAGAACCAATTTTTCCCCCATTTAATTAGGGACACTTTTCATTGCTCTCTTACCCCATCTCAGGCCTGTTGTGCAAGTGCCAGCTGCTGAGGGATGTTGGCAGGAGCTGGGCAAGGTTTTCTCTTCATTGATTATTGTTCTTCTCATCAACCAGTGCCTGCAGCCTCTGCAGGAACGCTGCAAACTTCCCTCTGCAAACACCAACACCTACACACAGCAACAACTCTGGAGGGACCAGCAGTAAAACAGCTCCAGGAAATTCCCATTTTTCCATGTCAGTTTACCTTTCTCCCCACAATCTAAACTGTGTCAGGCACTGAGGGACAAGTGTTCCTCCTGTGCCCAGAGCTCCCGTGTTTGGTCCAGCACAGCTACAACCTCTGCCCCAGAACTCTGGCCATGCCCTGATTTAGAGCTTCCCTGAACAGGAATTTGTTGCCACCCACAGGGGGTGGCTTTGGAGCTGCATTTGGCTTTGAAGTCAGCCCTGCTTTGGGTGGTGGTGCTGGACAAGAACCTTTAGCAATCAGCGCCAGCAGGGCTTGTACTTCATTCCTGTGGTTGCAGAGCTGCATTTGCCAGGGACTCCAGTGGCACCAGGGCCAGCTGAGCCCTTGCAGCTTTAGCCACCAGAGCCTTCTTTAGTATCCACTCTCAAAATGCTCAGTCATGATGCTTTCTGTAGCTGAAGCAGAAATAAAAGGTCCTTCTGCCAGTGTCTGGTGACTTGACTCCTGTTCTTGCCAAAATGCACGGATGGCATGTGGTCACTTCATAAAAGATGATGGGAAATATCAAAGGCCAATCTCTGGTGTCCTAAACACCAGTTGGAGACACTGTAGACAATGAAAATAAACATTAAAACATGAATTTTATACATTTTGATAGTTCTCCAAAAAAGACAGTTTTTAAAAATTTAACAAGAACTTGTATTTTCTCTCCTTTTAGAGTAGTCTATAAGGAAAATACAATAGAATTGCCCATTTCTTGCCGCTCACAGCAAGGACATCACTACTAACTGAATACCTGGCACCCAGCAGTGTCAGCTCCCTACTGAGCACCCTGGAGGTGATGGAACCACACAGGTAATGAGAGTGGCAGCCAAGGGAAGGGATGTGCAGCTGGAGCCCAGGAGCACCTGAGCATCCACAGGATGCCCGGGGCTCTGCTTTTATCACAGGAACCTCACCTGCAGGGCCAGTTCCTCCAAAGCAGAACAATGAACACTGCACAAACTGTGCTGGTCTCGGCGTCTCTGAGCACTGGGCACTGCTGGGTGTTCCCGAGTGCCAGTTCCACTTGGGATGTGCCATTCCAGCATCCTTCCCAGCTGTAGCACTGGATCAACAGGCAATACTCGTTTGCTTTCCTGTTTCTTGAGTGATCCAACACACCTTTGCTCCTGAAAGCTGAAGGCATGTGCCAGATGAACCTCAGCAGTACCAGGAGATCCCTGTGTAACAAATGGCTGCATTCCATTTCCACAAGCACCATCTCATCATCTGTTCTTAACGTGTCCTATACAAGACAGATGACAAAAGCAAATTACGCATTTTTTCTTTTCTTTTCCTTGTAAAGGCTGCTGCTATTAGAGGAGAGTCAGGTAAAACAAGCTCTCTGTAATTCCGGATTTCATTCCGAGCGAATCGAAGTGTCCCAGGGAAGCGAGGGTGCGGCGGAGCCCTTTGTGATGCCAGAGCATGGCAGAGGCGACGTCCCCGCTGAGGTCACGGCTCGCAGCCCCGCTCCGCTATAAAAGCGGGCGCGCCGCCCCCGCCGCCGCGGCAGCATGGCCCGCTACCGCCGGCGCTCCCGCAGGAGCCGCAGCCGCAGCCGCAGCCGCAGCCGGCGCCGCCGCTCCCGCCGCCGGGGCGTGCGCAGGAGGCGCCGGGCCTCCCGCCGCTCCCGCTACCGCCGGAGCCGCCGCTCCAGCCGCAGACGCCGCCGCCGCCGCTGAGCCGAGCGCGGGGCTCGGCCTCGCCCGGCCCGAGGAGCGCGCAGAGCGCGGCTGTGGCGCGGGGCTGCCCATGCCAATAAAGGCCAGCAAAACCTACGGGCGTGTGCGGGTCCCTGGCTGTGCCTGCCTGTCCCCGGTGTGCCCCGCCGGAGGGCTCCGCTCCGAACGCGCCGCTCACAAGCGGGGCCCGTGTCCCAGCAGAGCTGTGACCCCCAGAGCCCTACGAAGCTGTGCCTGTCCCTGGTCCACGCTTGTGCAGAACTGCACATCCCGTGCTGCTCCTGTTCCAAGCCTGCTGAGGGCAAAAAACGAGGGTGACAGGAATGTCACTAGGTGGGAGCTTGATCTTGAGTCCCTGTCAGTGACAAATCTCTCTTGAGGAAGTGATGGGGACCTGAATCACCACATGAAGGGAACACGGAGTGAGGTCTGCAGAGAGCTCTCAGGTCCAAACGTTAACCCAAAACTACCAACCCCGCCACGAATCCCACCTCTCAAGTGCCAAATTTATCCCTCTTTAAATCTCCACAGGAATGGTGACACGCCCACAGGTCCTGGGCAGTCGGTTCCAATGTTTGACGACACTTCTTGGTGAAGAAGCTTTTCCAAATAGGCAACTAAACCTTCTCAGGTGCAACTCTCAGCATTTTCCTCTCATCCTTTTTCTTGTTCCCTGGCAGAAGAGCCTGGTGCCAGCCGGGTACAGCTGCGTCTGCTGCCCTGGGGAGTTCCATCCTTGGATGAGACTTAGAAGTTTTGATGAGGATGGCAGAACACAATAGCACAGTCTTGGACAAATCGATGAAGGATGTAGCTTAGGCAACCAGAAGCCAGGCCGAATGCAAACAGCATATTTTTACTCCTTTTTTAAGCCCCTCCATGAATTGTGATACCGCCCTGGGCAGTGTGTTCCAATGTTGGACAACACTTTTTGATTTAGAAACTATTCATAATAGCCGAATTAAACTTTCACAGATGCAACCCCAGACATTTTTCTCTGGTACTGTGCTTTGTCCCTGGCTGAAGCTCCTGAAGCCAGGGTGATCAGCAGGAGTCACAGTCTCCTTCAGCGCCCTCCTCTCGCCGTGTTCCCCGCGGTATGCGATGCATGCCCTCAGGGACACCCGGCCCTTCCCGCTCCTCCTTTCCTCCCTTCTCCCCCAGGTACAGCCCAGGGATCCCCCCCTGCCGAGTGCCCCGGAGGCGCCGCTGTGGCCGCTCCCGGGCCGGGTCGAGCCGAGCAGCCGCTGCAGCAGGGCCGGAGCTGCCGCGGGCTCCGAGGCTGAGCGGGACGTCGGGGCCGGAGACAGCGCGGGGAGATCGTGAGCAGCCCGTGAGGCTGAGGAGCACCTGCGGGGGCTGCGGCGGCCGGGAGGGAGCGGCGGCACTGAGGGGCCTGGCGGGGAGCTGAGGGGCACGGCGGCACTGAGGGGACTGAGCCATGGCGGGGGCTGGGAGGGCCGGGGGGCTGAGCGCGGTGGCGGCGCTGGGGAGGCTGAGGGCAGCGGTGGGACTGAGGGGGATGGGGGAGAGAGCGATGAGAGCGCTGAGGGCAGCCTGGAGAGGTGAGGGCAATGGCGGCTCTGAGGGCAGCATGGAGAGGTGAGGGTGGTGGTGGCGCTGACGCCGCTGAGGGTTGGACTGCAAGGGCCTTGGGAGCTTTAGGGCGCTGAGGGCAGCGTGGAGAGCTCTCGTGAGGGCAATGGCGGCTCTGAGGGCAACATGGAGAGGTGAGGGCGATGGCAGCTCTCAGGGCTGGGCGGGTGAGGGTGATGGTGACACTGAGGGGAGCATGGAGAGGTGAGGGTGGTGGTTGCACTGAGGGCTGGAGGTGAGGGCGATGGTGGCTCTGAGGGCACTGAGGGCAGCATGGAGAGGTGAGGGCAATGGCAGCTCTGAGGGCAGCATGGAGAGGTGAGGGTGATGGCAGCACTGAGGGCAGCATGGAGAGGTGAGGGCAATGGCAGCTCTGAGGGCAGCATGGAGAGGTGAGGGCAATGGCAGCACTGAGGGGAGCATGGAGAGGTGAGGGCAATGGTGGCACTGAGGGCAGCATGGAGAGGTGAGGCCGATGGTGGCTCTGAGGGGCTGGAGGTGAGGGCAATGGTGGCTCTGAGGGGCTGAGGGCAGCATGGAGAGGTGAGGCCGATGGTGGCTCTGAGGGCAGCATGGAGAGGTGAGGGTGATGGCGGCACTGAGGGCAGCATGGAGAGGTGAGGGTGGTGGCAGCACTGAGGCCGATGACGGCACTGCCAGTCTGAGGGCAGTGAAGGCTCTGGGGACACAAAGTGCAATGATGCCACTGTGGCTCTGAGGGCAGTGCTGGCACTGAGGACAATGGCGGCTTGGGAGGGCACTGTGGGCACTGGAGGCTCTTTGCAGCCGCTGCACTGAGGGAGTCAGCCTGACCTGCAGCCATCAGCCCGAGCTCAGTATCTCTTGAAGGGTTGGCACATTCTTTGAGGAGAAGCTTTCAGTGCTCCAGCCTGAAATGGCCTTGTTTCTGGAGGTAAGTCTACTCAATGGCAGTGCTAGGGTCTGGGCTTTCTTGTAGGCTAGAGAAGTAAAGGTTTCTTTCATTCATCTTTTAATGGACAGTGGTGCTTTTTAGGCTACAGATTTTTGCCACATGTTCCTGGAAATGCCAAATTTCAAGGTATTTTTGCCTACAAACTACATCTGGAGCAGCAGCAGAGGGCTCCAAAAAGCAGCATGTTAAAATATCATGTCTGAGCAGTTGTGTGGGCTGGGGTGAGTTTCACAGCTACAAACGTGTGTTTTGCATTTGAGTTTGCAGCACACGGTCCTGGCAGTGCCTGGAGCGAGATCTGCCCTTGCTCAGTCGTGGTGGGAACAAGGACAGCACCTGGATTTCTGGTGGCTGATTACTTACACCTTGTGGGATAGGCCAGAGTCACAGTGTGAGGGCATGAACCCTCATTTGGTGTATTCTGGTTTTCTCAGTTCATATTTTGCCTAGGAGGTAATTTTTTTTGACAGCTTGGGCTTCTCATTGGCAACTTTAATTTGCAGTTTAAAACACTAGTCATGTGAACCGCCAGGGCAGTGCTCCCCTCGTGTTACGCATCCCTTGGGAATGGAGAAGAGCAGTTACTGCGTGCCTGAAGTGACTCCAAGAAAATACCGAGTGATCTTTGGTTAACTTGTTTTTGTTTCTCTTCTGAGGAGGATGTCAGCGTTGCCTCTGAGTGTTCAGGAGAGCAGCCTGTGAACCAGGCTGCAGCTGAGACAGCTGTGCCTGGTAACACAAGCAAAGGGAACAGCTCCCTGGATTCCTGAGGAGCCTGTTAAGAGGAGAGCCCACATTCCTGCAGAGAGCTCTGAAAGGGCTGCTCTGAGCTGGGCACACAGGAAGGGAGATCAGGAGAGTTCAGTCCCTGTCTGCAGCGTTGCTGCCTCCTGTGCCTTTGGCTCAAATCCTGCACTGGCACCACCAACACCGTGTGGCAACAGAGCCGTGAAGGAACCTGACCTGTGGGAGCTGTGTCACCAACCTGGCCTGTGGGACCTGTGTCCCCACTGCCGGCTGAGGTCCATGGATCAATGTGCTGCAGGGTGACAGTGCCATGGAGGCAGCACTGAGCGGGGTGACTCTTGCAGCAACAGGAAAAACCCCACCAAAATGAGGAAGCCAGTGCAAAAGTCCAAACTTCTTGCCTCAAATCACTACCTAAATTTGGTGCCAGTCTGCTGATCCCTGTCCTCACAAGCAGCAGAACATGTGAGGCCAAACAATTCTCCAATCCAGCAACTAAAGGAAAAGCCTAAAGGTGCCCAGCTTAGCAAGGCCTCAGAGGAGAGAGGGAGCCCTTTGGGTCTGCATTCCAGATGCAGCTCGCAGGGAGCTTTTTCCTTCCCAGCTGTTCCTCCCAGAGCTGGTGGCAGGGCTGGAGGTGCTGTGGCTCACTGCAGAGGGAGTTTCTCAGTGCCAGGGAATAGAGCTGGTTCACGACTCAGCTCACAGCATCCTTCAGCTTCAGCCCTTTCAGTGAGGACTGCGAGCTCTGTCAGCACGGGGAAAGAGCAGGGCTGGGGTTCTTTGTGTGAGCCAGGACTGACTGAAGCTCTCGTGGGTGCCACTTGCACTGTGAGTGCTGTGACTTTATGGGGATACTTCAAAACTTTACAGTCTGGAAAACTCTGGAAGGATTGCTGTTCTCTACAGAGCAGCCTCAAATTCCCAAGTGAGAGTCTGCTTTTCCAGCCATATTTCACAATCCCTGGTAGAAGCACAGTTGCCCCAGGGAAATGTGCCCGAGAGCCGAGAGCCGCTACTGACTCCGTGTTCCCGGTGCTTCCCAGAGCTCCACCTGGTGTGCCTCGCCGGGAGGGCTGCCCTGCGCAGGAGGAACTGCCCGGGCTCCTGGCTGTGAGAATCCACAGAATCAGAGGGTTTTGGGAAAGCTGCAAAAGGCAGGAGACAGTGGAACTGTGATTGGAGCTAAGCAGCAGCCATGAGATTGGTCAGCAGAAAAATTATGTAAAAAGTACAACAGCAAGGACAAATAGAACAATGATCTGTGTATTAACACTTGTCTAGGATAAATCCCTAAGCTACAGAAAAGTTTATCTAGTGAGATATTAGGAAGGTTGAAGCTTAATAATGGAGCTCTGTGCATTGTGCTTTAAGGCTCACAAGCAGGTATTGTATTTGAAATAAGCAAGCATTGTTTAACCAAAGGTATGTGTGCTTATAGTGGTTGGATAGAACTACTGTCAATGTGCTTTTGCTTTGTGTGATTGGTCAAAAAACTTTTAAAGTAAGTTGTGACATTAAGTTCTGGGTCTGCTGCCTGGGATGTGAGCTGCTGACATCTTCCCATTGTCATAACCATGTAATGAGACTGATGCTGGAAAATAAAACAGCTCAAGGCATGTTCCACAGCAGCCCCATCCCGTTTGTGATTTGTACAGAGACCCCTGGCCGATGATATTGGTCTGGGCCAGCCCTGCTGGGTGACGATGGCAGCAGCGCTGCGGGGCCACAGCTCCTCGTGCAGAGCCCCGAGTGCTGTCCCGAGGTCCCTGCGGACACCAAGAGATGAAGAAGGACCACACAGAGAACCTGCCAGGCGGCCTGGAGATGTCCAGCCCTGCTTCCAGCCACTGCCAGCAGCACCTGGACTCAGCCCTGCTGCTGCCACCCTTGAGCCAGCTGAGCGGTGAGACCGGGGGAACATGGGGGGTTTGAGTGGTGCAGGGTTTGAAAATCCTGGGATCTGTGTAGATGTGGGGTCAGTCGTGTGCAGGGACTGCTAGAACTTCTGTCACGTGTGTGTGTGAAATACAAAGCTGTGTTTCGTGTCAGGTACATACAGGCAATGTGTGTATTTGTGAGTGTGATATGTATGGAAACCGACCATGGGACAGTTAAAAGACGAATTCTAATAATAACTCAGGAAAGTAAAGCATGGAAGAAGGCCTTTGAACCTATCCTTTGTTTGCAATTAACCTTTATGAGTCTTAAGTTGATTTAGGAGCATTTGAATTAAAGCTTTAAGGACATTGCTCTTTGACAGGAACTTTCTGCTTGTAGTTAAGCCTTAAAGAGTTTTGTAATAATAACCTTTTGAAGTATAATTTTAGCATATTGCTTGTATCCTTGAAACTATAGTTTTGGAATATATATAAAGGAAACATGCTTATCTCACGCCTTAACAAAACAGTGAAAAGCAGCTTGAGAAAGGAAGATGAACATCAACTCAAGGATTTATAATTTCGACCAAGGGAAGCTGGACATCACTGTTGTGAGATTTATAGTCTTTGCAATCAAAAGGTGGACCCACATCTGGAGAGCTGGACCTCACCAGATGGGATCCTTCTTCCTTCTTTCGGAAACTGAACCACCACTACCTGGGATACTCCTTTTGGGATACATCCTGAGAAAAACTAAATCACAATAGGTATAGAATTGTGATGTAAAACTTGGGAATAGAAACCGCTGATGAGTAAAAATTGGGAATAGAAACTGCCGAGAAAGCTGATGAGTACCCCTATAAATACCTGTGAGCCTCAACTATTGGTGTGCAATTGGAGGGAAAACTCCCCTACTGTACCCAGCGCTGTATTGCTCATACTTTACCAGATTAATTAATAAATTGATTGCTGCTTGAATGTTGGCCTAGCCAAGCTTCTTATTTATAACATGGACAGAGGGGAAAGGACCTGGCAGGCTTCTGGCATTGCTTTCCTGCCAAAGAATTGCCAGGTAGTCTGGTTTTGAGGAGGAGGGAACGGGGAGGTGAGAGTTAAACAGACAAGTTCTTTTGTATTAGAACGCTCCAGAACTTGTTTTCTTTCTAAGCCTGTTTGGAAGGATCTGGGATTTTACAGTCCCTGAGAGAAGTACAATTGCTGCCAAGGGAAATGTGCACACAGCTCACACTGACTCAGTCTCCCCTTTTTTTGGCTTTCTCCAGACCTCTCCAGGACAAGTGAAGCTGCTTCTGGATTGCTCCCAGGTAAGGAGGCTTCCCCAGCTCTTCCAGAGAAAGTGGTCACCACTCCAAGAATTTAGAGACTTTTGACTGAGGCCACAGACCTGTCCACATGCACAGCCCAGTATTATATTTGTTTTTTGTCAGTCCTGTTACAATAACCTGAAGGAATTTTTACACTGAAATTGATATTTGCATATATTAGCAGTGTAATTGTAGCAATTTCCAATAAATTGAAGTTTTATTTGGAATGGGTGTTGATCTGTGTTACTCAAAGCAATTAGCAGATGTAAACATTATGATGTTGAGGATTTTGGCAGTGAGTGAAGGTGACTGGGGGAGAATACCCGGGAGATCCCTGAGTTCCAGTAAAGCTGGGCAGTGAAACCACAGATTTTTGATGGCCAACCCACTGTGTAAATCCTAAAATCCAGAACAAGTTCTCTGTGGGAGAGGTCAAAAGAGGAACAGCTCCAGGGCACTGCTGGCTGATGGATGTCTCTGAGTCACCCAGCTGTGGATGTGCCAGGCATGTGCTGCTTCCAGCAGATGCATTTGCAGGTTGTATTTCCAAAACAAAAGAGCTGAGAAGTTGTGTGTGGCCATCATGACCAGGACCTGAAAAACCCAGATTTTCACTGCTCTAAAATCCAGTGGCTTTATGTAGTGACACAGATGGTCAGAAAATGGCCTGTAGATCAAATTTTGAAGGATTCTATCCTCTCCCCTTTCCCTCATAGAGAGTTTTTTACCATCTGACCTTTCAAAAGTGATTTACCACCCCTTCATTACCTCTGTCAGATGCTGTTTGAAGGTGTTCTCTGTTCTCTGAGAGGCATCTCCACACCATCCCACCCTTGCAGACGCTCTTGCTTGGTGGCAGAGGCTGTCACAGCACTGCCAGCAGCACCTGTGAAGTCACAGCTGCAGGATTTGTGCTGGCCCAAGGCACTTCCCTCGGAGGGGAAATACCAGTAGGAGCTCCTGCTCTGCCTCTTTGTGCTCCTGAATCCCTGGATCCGTCTGGACACCACTAGCAGAGTTAGAAAAGCTGTTCTAATACTTATCTTTGTTTCCTGTTGTCCAAATGAGAAAAAAAAAATTGATTTTCCTCATACTGGGACAGTTTTGGAAGAGAATATAATTCCAGCAGAACTGCATTAAAATCTATGACTGATAATCTTATCTATGTGAGGGAAACATCTATAAAACATAACATTTTATTTATGGTAAGGCTATGAACTCTGCTCCTTAACAGTATGAATAATTCAGTAAATATGTTCCAGAAAATTACATGGTTCTTATGGCTGGCAGGATGTTGTTGTTTAGAACACAGTTATCAGGACTGAGCCATCCCTCACCCAAGGCTACAGCAGAGCATTTTCGGGTGAACACACTGTTTTCTGACAGTTTAGGAACTTAAATCCTCACCTCATTCTCACTTTTGTTAATGCCTTCTCCTTTTTCAGAGGTTTCTGGAATAAATACTACCTTTTTTGTCCCTCAAAAATACAGTCTTATTTAAAAATAAATCAAAACACAATACAAACTATCCATAACAAACCAAAACAAAATAAAACCAAAACCACCAAACAAACAAACAAAAAAAAAAAAACCCAAAAACCCAAAACCGAACTAACCCCCAAACCACAACAAACCTCTGATTGAATAGCAGAATTACAAACAAATTAGACATTAGAGTTATCTGCCATACATCTGGTCTAATAAAGGATGCCTGCTCTTTAATGCTGCACTGGTGTAAAGGAGTTTTGTTTCACTGATCTTTAGGACAACCTGACTCGGACCAGATAAACTAAACCAGCTGATCATCTTGTGCCAATTTTGCCCATACTGTATTGGCATAAGCTTCTGCATTTATACAAATTTTCCTGCATGGAAAATTCATGGAGTTTTTCCTTGCATAAGTCCTGCCCCCAGCCCAGCACATACACAGACATAACTCACACCCTTTCAGGCATTTTTTTAAGAAGTGTTTTTTCATGACAGACCTCTTGTCACAGGGAGTCAAAAAGTACATTCAAAGGGCTGCATTTTTCCTGTAAACCTGCTGCACCTTCCGCTCCTTCAGCTGTTAGACTAACTCCCAGCTCAGAGGATGTGTGGGGCTGCCTTGCCTAGGAGGCAGAGATGTGGCACCTGAACTCAGCAAGTCAAGGTGATGGCTGGAGACCTAAATGCAGAGAAGCCCTGCCAGCACTGACTGCTCTCACAGCTATGAGGTGACAGGCATGGACAGCTTTTCATTTCTCTGCAGCCATGGCTGTCAGTGTTTCTGTGTTTGTATTAATGAGAAGGGTACAGAGCAGCTTTGTGGTTTAATGGAGTGTGAAGCAGAGTCTGAGTTCAGCTGATTTCCTTTTTTAGTTTGATGACATTTTTTCTGTCTTAGGTCTGACAACCAAGGACATCACTTAGACAGTGCTCAGAATCCAGGATCTGTGACCTCAGCAGTACCCAAGTGTCCCCTGTGAACCTGTTTGACTTGAACAGAGTAAGCAAAAACATGACTGCTTTTGGCTTCTTTTAGAGACAGAAAAAATACTCAACTCAAACCTTGTTTGTTGAATTCTCCAGAAAATCTGACTTACTCAAAGAAGTAAGATTTTGGGATACTTGTCATGTCAGAATGCAAATTTTCTGTTGATCATTCATTCAGACACTTGGTAAGCCAGACCAATAATGCTCTTATTAATGTTTGAACACTTCTGGCTGAAATAAAATCGCTTGAAATTTTGGCTTCAATCTGCAACACTGTTTCAAATATGAGAATATTCATTTAAGGGAGGAAAAGAATGTTTAGATTTACATATAACTTTATAATACCTATACTTTGAAATAAATTTTACCAAGCAGACTTTCAGTTCAATTACAGCAATTGCTTTTCAGGTGGCTGGACAAGAGAAGTATTCACACACACATCTGCAATACCCTCCTTATCTGTTACTCCACCTGACTGAACTCCTTGCAGTTCCAGAGTTGCAGTGTAATGTAAGAAAATAATCAGGCACTGCACCAGAATTTAAAAGGTTGGGTGGTCCCTGCAGGGTCTACACCAAGACATCCAGGCTGTAGATGGAGAGGTGCACAGGATGCAGCTCCCTGTCCTCTGCCAGCCACCACCAATCCCAGCGCAACTGTCCCAAATCCCTTCTTGCCTCGGGCTGTTGTCATCATTTGGAGTCATCAGCACTGCAGCTCTCTCTCCCTGGGAAGAGCACTCTCAGCCTGAGGGCTGCTGCTGGGAGCCCAGGCTGCTCTGTGCATCCCCCACTGGCTCTGCCCAGGAACATCTCAGGTACAGTCCCTGGTCTCTTCATGGAGCTTCTGCTCTGCCTCGCTGGGAGAGGCCATCACCTCCCGGCATTTCAGGCCAGTCCCTGCACAAGATATTGCCCTTTTTTGTTTTAAAGTCAGAGTTTGTTCTCTCTGCAGCCCCACTGCATTCAGGCACAAGGGCACTTGCACCAGTTTTTGGGGCTCTGTG
Organism: Camarhynchus parvulus; assembly: GCF_901933205.1. Classification (NCBI taxonomy): domain Eukaryota; kingdom Metazoa; phylum Chordata; class Aves; order Passeriformes; family Thraupidae; genus Camarhynchus; species Camarhynchus parvulus. The sequence goes on from NC_044601.1 coordinate 5,003,578, forward strand.
ACTGTTCTGCCTTGCTGGCCCAGTGAAATGTTCCCCTTGGTGCTGGCCAGCAGAAGTGGGGCTCCAAACCCAGAAAAGAATTCTCTTTCCTACTTCTTTTGGCATCGGTTTTTTCACTGGCACAGTGACAAGGCTGGGCATCCACCCTGGAAGGACAGGGACCCATCTCACACAAGAGCATCCTGCTCCCCGCTGGGCACCACCTGGGCATGGGAGGTGCTGGAGCTGTGGCTGGGGGTGTCCGTGTGGCCCCTGGGACCTCACTGTGACATCAGCTCTGGGGAGCTCTGGTGTAACAAGGGAATTCCCCAGCCAACTGTGACCTCACTGGTGATTTTGGTCCTTCCAAACTCTGATGTCACAAAGGGCCAGTGGTGCTGGAACTGGGGACAGCAGCCTGCACACCTCTGTGCTGCATCACAAGGGATTCCATCCTGCCCAACTGTGACCTCATCGGTGATATTGGTTCTTTGAAGCTCTGGCGTCACAAAGGCCAGCTGTGCTGTCACTGCTGATGCTGCTCTGCAAAACTCGGGCACCCCGAGGGGTCCCGCCGTGCCCCGCTGTGCCCTCACTGGCGCCACCGGCTCTGCCCGGATCGGGTGCAGCAAGGGCTGTCCCGGGGTCATTGTGACCTCACGGCCGATGCCGCCGGCTCGCTGCCCCGCTCCGCTATAAAAGCGGGCGCGCCGCCCCCGCCGCCGCGGCAGCATGGCCCGCTACCGCCGGCGCTCCCGCAGGAGCCGCAGCCGCAGCCGCAGCCGCAGCCGGCGCCGCCGCTCCCGCCGCCGGGGCGTGCGCAGGAGGCGCCGGGCCTCCCGCCGCTCCCGCTACCGCCGGAGCCGCCGCTCCAGCCGCAGACGCCGCCGCCGCCGCTGAGCCGAGCGCGGGGCTCGGCCTCGCCCGGCCCGAGGAGCGCGCAGAGCGCGGCTGTGGCGCGGGGCTGCCCATGCCAATAAAGGCCAGCAATGTGTACGAGGCTGTGCGGGTCCCTGGCTGTGCCTGGCGGTGCCTGCGTGTCACACCCTGCCTGTGCCGGCGTGTCCGTGGGTGCCAGTGCGTGTCACACCCTGGCTGTGCCGGCGTGTTCGTGGGTGCCTGTGCGTGTCCGTGGGTGCTGTGTGTGTCCTGCGTGTCCCTGGCTGTGTCTCTGTGCCCGTGTGTGTCCTCCGTGTCCCTGGCTCTGCCTGGCTGTACCTGCGTGTCACACCCTGGCTGTACCTGCGTGTCCATGGGTGTACCTGCGTGTCCGTGGGTGTCCGTCCCTAAGCGGGACTCTGTCTCCAGTCCCTCTGTCTGTGACAAATCTCTCTTGTGCAGGTGGCGGGGCCCTGAATTCCCAAGTGAAGGGAACACAGAGTGAGGTCTACAGAGAGCTCTCAGGTCACCAAATCCAAACGTTAACCCAAAACTACCAATCTGACCCCCAAGCCACGTTCCAAGTGGCACACGCACATCCTCCACCGCTCCCCCATGCAGTCTTGTGAGACCCGGTAGCCCCACAACCTGCCCCCAGAGAAATCCACTCCACAAGGAGCCACTCATAAATGGGCCATGGAAATGTCACCAGGAAAGACACTTCAGGGCCTTCAGGGTGAGGGCAATGTCACTAAGTGGGAACCTGCCCCAGGCCCCTGTCAGTGACAAATCCCTCTTGTGCAGGTGATGGGGCTCTGAATCCCCAAGTGAAGGGAACACAGAGTGAGGTCTGCAGAGAGCTCTCAGGTCACCATATCCAAACGTTAACCCAAAACTGCCAATCCCACCACTAAGTCATGTCCCAAGTACCAAATTTACCCCCTCTTTAAATCCCTCCAGCGATGGTGACACCCCCAAAGCCCTGGCAGCCGGTTCCAATGTTTGACAACACTTCTTGTAGAAGAAACCTTTCCAAACAGCCAACTAAACCTTTCCAGGTGCAACTCTCAACACTTTCCTCTCATCCTTTTTATGTTCCCAGGCAGAAGAGCCTGGTGCCAGCCGGGTACAGCTGTGTCTGCTGCCCTGGGGAGGTCCGTCCTTGGCGGATGGTGTCCCCAGCACTTTGGGTCTCTGTTCTGGGCAGTCCATGGGAGTTGAGCATTTTGATAAAGCCAGTAGAACCAAACAGCACAACCTTGGACAAGCAGATAAAAGATGTAACTTAGGCAAACAGAAGCCATGCCAAAGACAAGCAGGACACCAACTCAGCTCTGCAAGGCTGCCAAGGCACAGTTTAGGCAAAACAGTGATATTGTGCATACTCAAAAGCGGGGGTTGAGGAACGGGTCAAGGAGCAGCACCTAAAAAGGACACCAAATACCAAAGTCAGACCCTAAAGAACCATACAAGGACTTATAAGGGGTGTGACCATGTCAAAGAAAGTTAAAGAAGTAGGGATCACTGATGGATGTGTAGTCAGTGTGTGAGATAAAATCCCTGTTCACACAGCACTCACAGCACTCAACTGGATCCCCCGAGTGGCCAGTGCTGCAATCAAGAATGGCAGCTTTCTACTACTGAAATTGTATTAGAAAGTTTCTGTCTGGCCAATTTCAGTGTCATTTTTGGCAGCTCCATATGGGATGTTCTGCCTGATCTCCCGTGGATCTGAGGGGTCTCTGGATCTTCATGCCAGCACCAGGACTTTCCTGGAGAAGACCACAGACCCTCGGATCAGTCTGGGACACAGGTAAGAACCCATTCAATAATAAAGCATTCTTTTGGGAATCCTGCCCACATAAGACGTGTAGATCTTCCAGCACAGTAGGTGGGTTATTCGGTATTCCAGAATCTGGTATTTGACGTGGTTTTATTGACCTATAATTGTTTTGTATTTGCATTTGAATCTGTATTGTAACATTCTGGATCTTTTATTTGGAGATGGGCAGTGAACACTCTAAAGGGGACACTCTGAAAAAATCCTTACTTCATTGCATTTTGGAACATTGGAGCAAAACTGGGGGCTCCTCTGGGGGAACAGTGACCAGGGAGAATTTGATTAACTACTGTTATCAGTGGTGGTCATTGTACAAATTGGATTCTGGAGAACAGTGGCCACAAAATGGAACCTTGAATTACAATACCTTGTTACAGTTACTGATGCTTTTAAGGCAGGAGCAGAAATGGGATGAGGCGATGTATGTTCTGGTATGTTTGCTACTTTGGAATCATCTGGAATGGCAGAAAGATTGTGGCTTGAATCCAGCACCCTCAGACCCTTTGGTGCTGCCTCCTGAAGAGGAGAACCAAGGAGAAGACAAAAAACACTGTTTTACAAGCAGCATAGGACAAATTTGTTGTAAACACCTCCCCGAAAAGGAGGATGATTCAGATCTTAGGGTCAGTACCTGCAGGCTGGATGGGGGAACAGAAAATCAGGGTGCTGAAGCTGATCCTGTGAGGGAATTGGGACAAAAAGAGGCAGATTTAGCACATCTAGAAGAGAAGATAGAGAGGATAGGGAGGATGCATCAAAGAGCAGAGGAGAAAACAGAGATACGGAGGATGTATCAAGGAGAGGAGAAGACAAAGGCGATAGGAAGTTTTAAGGGGCAGAGGAGAAGATAGAGAGGATAGAGGGGACGTGTCAAGGAGCAAAGAGTTTTAGGGAGAAATAGAATCAGAACTAAGCAGAGATGTGTCAGGGTATGCAAGGCGGATGCACCACCAGATTCCCCAGTAAAAGGAAATTTGAGTAATGGTTCTATAATAATTGTTGGTGCAACAGGGAATCATGTAACTTGGCCATATTTTGAGCCTATTTATTTTAAATTAGGAAAACCATGGATTAATGACTCGCCAGTTTTTGTATCTACCCAATTTGCCAAAGCTTCTCTTTATTTATTACAAATTTTAAAACGGCAAAATACAGGTGATTATTCCAGACTTTAATTATGTGGAAGTCTCTATTTTTGCACTGCAGTTACTAAAATGAGAAGTGATCTGTGTGCCCGTATTATTTGGGGATAAAGTGATTCTGATAGTCTAGGCTGTAGAGACCCAAAGATACCTGGGAGATCCCAAAGAGCACAGCCTGTAAGAATCAAACTGATACCTGGAGAAGGACTGGTAAAGCAAAAAACTTTACCCTTTGAAAAAAAAAAAAAAAGTGGTAAGAAGTTATTACTCCTTGTGGAAAACTTGATAAAATATGGCCTATTGCTAAAAGAAGTGGTGGAATGGAAAAATCAGAACCATCTTGGAGTCTTGTTCCAGTGTGGAGATGACATTCAGAGAGGCACTGAAACTCAACAGCAATGCTGGGATCAGACTGTGGCATTGTTGAATTTTCTGGGACTGAGTGGATACAGAATATCCAAAGACAAAGCACAAATATTCCAGACCACAGTAACCTGCTCTGGCATTCGACAAAGGAGGCTGGGACAGGAAGAGAAGCAATTTGCCAGCTTCATAAAAGATATGGGAAATATCAAAGGGTCATCCTAGGTGTCCTAAACACCAGTTGGAGACACAGTGCAGACAATGGAAAAAAAAAATTAAAACATGTATGAATTGTATAGATTTTGATAGTTCTCCAACATAGACATCTTTAAAAATTTAACTAGAACTTGTATTTTCTCTCCTTTCAGAGTAGTCTATAAGGAAAATACAATAGAATTGCCCATTTCTTGCCGCTCACAGCAAGGACATCACTACTAACTGAATACCTGGCACCCAGCAGTGTCAGCTCCCTACTGAGCACCCTGGAGGTGATGGAACCACACAGGTAATGAGAGTGGCAGCCAAGGGAAGGGATGTGCAGCTGGAGCCCAGGAGCACCTGAGCATCCACAGGATGCCCGGGGCTCTGCTTTTATCACAGGAATCTCACCTGCAGGGCCAGTTCCTCCAAAGCAGAACAATGAACACTGCACAAACTGTGCTGGTCTCGGCGTCTCTGAGCACTGGGCACTGCTGGGTGTTCCCGAGTGCCAGTTCCACTTGGGTGTCCCATTCCAGCATCCTTCCCAGCTGTAGCACTGGATCAACAGGCAATACTCGTTTGCTTTCCTGTTTCTCGAGTGATCCAACACACCTTTGCTCCTGAAAGCTGAAGGCATGTGCCAGATGAACCTCAGCAGTACCAGGAGATCCCTGTGTAACAAATGGCTGCATTCCATTTCCACAAGCACCATCTATGCTTAACCTGCCCTAAGACAGATGACAAATCCAAAGTATATGCTTTATTTTTTTCTTCCTCTTTTTGTTTTTTGAAAGTCTGCTGCTGTTAGAGAACATCCAAGTATCACAGAAGTCCTATGTGATTATTGATTTAGCTCCAAGGGAATCCATACCAGCCTCACACAGGACCTAATAACAAGGTAAGTTTGAAGACAATACGAGGTGCAAGCTGAGTTTTCCTCCTCCTGATTTGGCATATTTTATAATTCTGTCTGATTCAGCTGATCTTGATTCCATCCTGGAATGCCCTGAATGTCTCCATTTGGCCATGGCTACATCAGTCTGGTCATCGTGCTGCAGCCTGGGCTGGATGTCCAGCAGAGCCAGGAAGGACACAAGTGTCAGAGCCATGGCCTGGTGGGAGAAAGGGGGCTCAGCAGATCAGGGTGGAAGGAAGGCTGGGGACACCCAACATGTCCCCAAAGCCTCTCTGGGCACCAGCACCACAGAAAGCTCTGAGCCCACCTGCCCCAGCCCTGAAGGTAGCACTGTGCCCTGCCCTGGTGTCCCTGCTTTGCTTGGAGTTAGAAACCCCCTGGCATCTCCTCTGGTAAAAGGGACTTCAGGGAACCTCTTCACTGCTGTACAGTCCTTCTGCTCCTGCTGATTATATTTGAGATTTCAGTACCAGAGACAAAGATTCAGTATCCAAAATATCATGCTGGACAACAGTAGCTTGTCCTGACAACACACGGAATAGAAATTTTCAGTTACCCTGAAGGTGCTGGATAGAGCCTAAAGACAGATTGTCAAGACAGATAAAAGAATGTAAAATTGTGCACACAGAAGTGTAGCTGGAACCAGTGAGGAAACAGAGGAAGAGGACTGTGGTGTGTTTTTTGGCAAGTGATAATGAATATGTATGATTGTGATCATAAACACAGTCCAGGAAAGTGGGTGTGTTTCAAAGCAGAGATCTTGAGGGTAAAGGAACAGACTGTCCCTGTGTGCCCAAAGATGAGCTGATGAGGCAAATGCCCAGTCTGGATGGGCAATGATATTTTGAACAAACTTAGGAATAAAAAGAGGATGTATTATATTTGGAAGGAAGATCAGATCTCTCAGAAAGTTTTTAAAGGGGTAGCTTGTGCATGTAGGAAAAAAATTAGGGGGGCCAAAGCTCAGATCAAACTTAATTAGGCAACTTTTGTAAAGGATAATAAAAAATGTTTTTACAACTATATTAATGGCAAAAGGAAGTGTAAGATCAACCTTTGTTCTCTACTGGATGTGGGAGGGAACTCAGTAATGCAGATGAGGAAAAGGCAGAAGTGCTTAATGCCCTCTTTGCCTCAGCCTTTAGTGGGAGGATGGCTTGTCCTCAGCACAAGTGTCCTGGGCAGGTAGAGGGTGTCAGGCAGCAGAATAGTCACTGTTATCCAGGAGGAGGCAGTCAGAGAGCTGCTGAGCTGCTTGGATGTTCATAAATCCATGGGACCAGATGGGATCCACCCCAGGCTGATGAGGGAGCTGGCAGATGAGCTTGGGAAGCTGCTCTCCATCATCTACCAGCACTCCTGGCTCACTGGTGAGGTTCCAGATGACTGGAAGCTGGCCAGTGTGGCACCCATTCACAACAAGGGTGGGTGTTGGAACTCAGTACATCCCTCCGGGTGTCCAGAGTTGCCGGGGCCCCTGCCAGGGGGCTCGGAGACCCTGGCACGCAGCCCAGAACACCTGGGGATTCGATAATGACCCCTGGAGCAAGTTACCAGCTTTGTATGAGGACCTGAAAGTCACAGAAGTTTAAATAGTAGAATAATAAAATTATCACAGGGTGAAAATGTGGATTTCAGGATTTTTGGAATGGGGGTTTTGGGAACAAGATGGAGGAACTTGGGTGTGTGTAGCCTTTCTTCTTCTTCTTGGTCTCCATCTTCTGCCGTGATGCTGGCACTTTGGGATTGGTTTATAATAGAAGCTCACTGTCTAACATAGGTGATATTTATTGGAAAGTAATTGTAAATATGTTACACGTAGTTTGTAGTATAAAAACACAACACTACCTCAGGGGTGGTCAGAGTGCCACTGGCTGCCCTGCTGAGCAGATCTTGGCTGTGCAGAAAGAAAATTTTATAGATAAGAAAAAATAAACAACTTCAAGACCAAAACCGGAAGAGCTCTGACTCATTCTTCAGACGTGCAAACTGAAACAGAGACTTTTTGCACATCTTGGGGCTGCAATTAACAACTAAACTGTTAGAGGTGGGAAAAGGAGCCTGGTAGTTATAGGCCAGTCAGCCTGACCTCAGTATCTGGCAAGGTGATGGAACAGTTTATACTGAGTGTCATCACCCAGCACTTACAGGATGGCCTGGGTATCAGACCCAAGCAGCCTGGATTTAGAAGGGGTAGGTCGTGTCTGACCAGCCTGGTCTCCTTCCATGAGCAGGTGACCCTGCTGGTGGGTGCAGGAAAGGCTGTGGATGTGTCTGTCTGGCTCCAGCAAGGCCTTTGGCACTGTGTCCCACAGCTCCCTCCTGGAAAAGCTGCAGCCCAGGGCTGGGACAGGAGCACTCTGTGCAGGGCTCAGACCTGGCTGCATGGCCCAGAGTGGTGGGGATGGTGCTGCATCCAGCTGGGGCCAGGCACCAGGGGTGTTCCTCAGGGCCCTGGGCTGGGACCAGCTCTGTTCAGTGTTTGCATTGATGCCATGGATGAGGGGATTCAGCCTTTCATCAGTTAATCTGCAGAGGACACTGAGCTGGGAGCTGTGTCCATCTGTTGGAGGGCAGGAGGGCTCTGCAGGGAGACCTGGAACAGCTGGATGGATGGGCAGAGTCCATGAGATGAAGTTTAATAAATCCAAGTGCCCAGTCCTGCACTTTGGCCACAATAACCCCTGCAATGCTCTGGGCTGGGGACGGTGTGGCTGGGCAGTGCCCAGGCAGAAAGGGACCTGGGGGCACTGAGGGACAGCAGGCTGGACATGAGCCAGCAGAGTGCCCTGGTGGCCAAGAAGGCCAAAGGCTCCAGGCCTGGATCAGGAATGGTGTGGCCAGCAGAAGCAGGGAGGTGATTCTGCCCCTGCACTGGGCACTTGTGGGGTCACACCTCGAGTGCTGTGTCCAGTTCCAGGCCCCTCAATTTGGGAAGGACCTTGGGACGCTGGAGCGCATCCAGAGGGGGCAATGAGACTGGGGAGGGGCTGGGAACACAAACCCTGCAAGAAACCACTGAGGGAGCTGGGGCTGTTCAGCCTGGAGAAAAGGAGACTCAGGGGTGACCTTATCACTTTTCAACTCCCTGAAATGTGCTTGTTGTCAGGTGGGGTTGGGCTCTTTCTCCAGGCAGCAGCTGACAGAATGAGAGACACAGTCTTGAGCTGCACTGAGGGAAATACAGGTTGGGTATTAGGAAAAAGCCTTCTACTGAAGGAGTGATAAAGTTCTGGAATGGCTGCCCAGAGAGGTGGTGGAGTCACCATCCCTGAATGTGTTTGAAAAAAGCCTGGATGTGGCACTTGGTGCCAGAGTTTAGTTGAGGTGTTAGGGCTGGGTTGGACTTGATGATCTTGAAGGTCTCTTCCAACCTAGACATTCTATGAATTCTCTGAATTCTGTAATGGAATAAATACCCTGCTGTAAAATTTCACCATACACATCAGATTAAAGGAGATATCCTGTGTATCTTGCACTGGTGAAGAATCCCTACTTTCTAATGCTTCAAACTGTGTTGGAAAGTTTATTTTCCAAAACTGTCAAAATTATGTTTAGATCTCTGGAACCCTGAGTGACCAAATATTAAGTCCTGCTTCCACTTACCCAGAGGCTCAACATCATTCAGGGACCTTTGAGAAAGGCATGGCCCTCCCTGTCTCCAGAGAGAGAAAAATGCTTCATGTCAAAGTGGTGACAGCTATTTTGAATTAATCCATGGAATATGAGTGAACAGGATAAAGTAGTGGCAAGCATTAATACAATGTACCACAGTGACAATGTTTACTGACATTTGGTCAAGCTTTTTATTTGAGCATATGTTGTGGAAAGTGTCTGCTATGGCTCCTCAACAGCCAGACATCAAATGGTGCCCAGGAACGCCAGTGACACCTGGCTTGGATCAGGAATGGTGCAGCAGCAGGGCCAGGGCCATGCTGCCACATCATTCGTGTGTGGCTTTGCCTTTCAGGTGCCCTGAGTTGTCACTGCCCTCAGACTGGTGGCACTGCCATTGGTCTCAGTGCCGCCATTGCCCTCACCTCCTCATGTTGCCCTCAGACCCACAATCACACTCACCTCTTCATGTTGCCCTCAGAGCCACCATCACCCTCACCTCTCCATGCTGCCCTTAGAGCCACCATTGCCCTCACCTCTTCATGCTGCCCTCAGCCCTTCAGAGCCACCATTGCCCTCACCTCCAGCCCCTCAGAGCCACCATCGCCCTCACCTCCAGCCCCTCAGAGCCACCATCGCCCTCACCTCCAGCCCTTCAGAGCCACCATTGCCCTCACCTCCAGCCCCTCAGAGCCACCATCGCCCTCACCTCTCCATGCTCCCCTCAGTGTCACCATCACCCTCACCCGCCCAGCCCTGAGAGCTGCCATCACCCTCACCTCTCCATGTTGCCCTCAGAGCCGCCATTGCCCTCACGAGAGCTCTCCATGCTGCCCTCAGCGCCCTAAAGCTCCCAAGGCCCTTGCAGTCCAACCCTCAGCGGCGTCAGCGCCACCACCACCCTCACCTCTCCATGCTGCCCTCAGAGCCGCCATTGCCCTCACCTCTCCAGGCTGCCCTCAGCGCTCTCATCGCTCTCTCCCCCATCCCCCTCAGTCCCACCGCTGCCCTCAGCCTCCCCAGCGCCGCCACCGCGCTCAGCCCCCCGGCCCTCCCAGCCCCCGCCATGGCTCAGTCCCCTCAGTGCCGCCGTGCCCCTCAGCTCCCCGCCAGGCCCCTCAGTGCCGCCGCTCCCTCCCGGCCGCCGCAGCCCCCGCAGGTGCTCCTCAGCCTCACGGGCTGCTCACGATCTCCCCGCGCTGTCTCCGGCCCCGACGTCCCGCTCAGCCTCGGAGCCCGCGGCAGCTCCGGCCCTGCTGCAGCGGCTGCTCGGCTCGACCCGGCCCGGGAGCGGCCACAGCGGCACCTCCGGGGCACTCGGCAGCGGGGATCCCTGGGCTGTATCTGGGGGAGAAGGGAGGAAAGGAGGAGCGGGAAGGGCCGGGTGTCCCTGAGGGCATGCATCGCATCCCACGGGTAACACGGCGAGAGGAGGGCGCTGAAGGAGACTGTGACTCCTGCTGATCACCCTGGCTTCAGGCGCATCTGCACAGTACGAGAGAAAAATGTCTGGGGTTGCATCTGTGAAAGTTTAATTCGGCTATTATGAATAGTTTCTAAATCAAAAAGTGTTGTCCAACATTGGAACACACTGCCCAGGGTGGTGTCACGATTCGTGGAGGGGCTTAAAAAAGGAGTAAAAATATGCTGTTTGCATTCGGCCTGGCTTCTGGTTGCCTAAGCTACATCCTTCATCGATTTGTCCAAGACTGTGCTATTGTGTTCTGCCATCCTCATCAAAACTTCTAAGTCTCATCCAAGGATGGAACTCCCCAGGGCAGCAGACGCAGCTGTACCCGGCTGGCACCAGGCTCTTCTGCCAGGGAACAAGAAAAAGGATGAGAGGAAAATGCTGAGAGTTGCACCTGAGAAGGTTTAGTTGCCTATTTGGAAAAGCTTCTTCACCAAGAAGTGTCGTCAAACATTGGAACCGACTGCCCAGGACCTGTGGGCGTGTCACCATTCCTGTGGAGATTTAAAGAGGGGATAAATTTGGCACTTGAGAGGTGGGATTCGTGGCGGGGTTGGTAGTTTTGGGTTAACGTTTGGACCTGAGAGCTCTCTGCAGACCTCACTCCGTGCTCCCTTCATGTGGTGATTCAGGTCCCCATCACTTCCTCAAGAGAGATTTGTCACTGACAGGGACTCAAGATCAAGCTCCCACCTAGTGACATTCCTGTCACCCTCGTTTTTTGCCCTCAGCAGGCTTGGAACAGGAGCAGCACGGGATGTGCAGTTCTGCACAAGCGTGGACCAGGGACAGGCACAGCTTCGGAGGGCTCTGGGGGTCACAGCTGTGCTGGGACACGGGCCCCGCTTGTGAGCGGCGCGTTCGGAGCGGAGCCCTCCGGCGGGGCACACCGGGGACAGGCAGGCACAGCCAGGGACCCGCACACGCCCGTAAGTTTTGCTGGCCTTTATTGGCATGGGCAGCCCCGCGCCACAGCCGCGCTCTGCGCGCTCCTCGGGCCGGGCGAGGCCGAGCCCCGCGCTCGGCTCAGCGGCGGCGGCGGCGTCTGCGGCTGGAGCGGCGGCTCCGGCGGTAGCGGGAGCGGCGGGAGGCCCGGCGCCTCCTGCGCACGCCCCGGCGGCGGGAGCGGCGGCGCCGGCTGCGGCTGCGGCTGCGGCTGCGGCTCCTGCGGGAGCGCCGGCGGTAGCGGGCCATGCTGCCGCGGCGGCGGGGGCGGCGCGCCCGCTTTTATAGCGGAGCGGGGCTGCGAGCCGTGACCTCAGCGGGGACGTCGCCTCTGCCATGCTCTGGCATCACAAAGGGCTCCGCCGCACCCTCGCTTCCCTGGGACACTTCGATTCGCTCGGAATGAAATCCGGAATTACAGAGAGCTTGTTTTACCTGACTCTCCTCTAATAGCAGCAGCCTTTACAAGGAAAAGAAAAGAAAAAATGCGTAATTTGCTTTTGTCATCTGTCTTGTATAGGACAGTTAAGAACAGATGATGAGATGGTGCTTGTGGAAATGGAATGCAGCCATTTGTTACACAGGGGCCTCCTGGTACTGCTGAGGTTCATCTGTCACATGCCTTCAGCTTTCAGGAGCAAAGATGTGTTGGATCACTCGAGAAACAGGAAAGCAAACGAGTATTGCCTGTGGATCCAGTGCTACAGCTGGGAAGGATGCTGGAATGGGACACCCAAGTGGAACTGGCACTCGGGAACACCCAGCAGTGCCCAGTGCTCAGAGACACCGAGACCAGCACAGTTTGTGCAGTGTTCATTGTTCTGCTTTGGAGGAACTGGCCCTGCAGGTGAGGTTCCTGTGATAAAAGCAGAGCCCCGGGCATCCTGTGGATGCTCAGGTGCTCCTGGGCTCCAGCTGCACATCCCTTCCCTTGGCTGCCACTCTCATTACCTGTGTGGTTCCATCACCTCCAGGGTGCTCAGTAGGGAGCTGACACTGCTGGGTGCCAGGTATTCAGTTAGTAGTGATGTCCTTGCTGTGAGCGGCAAGAAATGGGCAATTCTATTGTATTTTCCTTATAGACTACTCTGAAAGGAGAGAAAATACAAGTTCTTGTTAAATTTTTTAAAACTGTCTTTTTTGGAGAACTATTGAAATCTATAAAATTAATGTTTTAATGTTTATTTTCATTGTCTACAGTGTCTCCAACTGGTGTTTAGGACACCAGGGATCGGCCTTTGATATTTCCCATCATCTTTTATGAAGTGACCACATGCCATCCGTGCATTTTGGCAAGAACAGGAGTCAAGTCACCAGAGACTGGCAGAAGGACCTTTTATTTCTGCTTCAGCTACAGAAAGACTAGACCATGACTGAGCATTTTGAGAGTGGATACTAAAGAAGGCTCTGGTGGCTAAAGCTGCAAGGGCTCAGCTGGCCCTGGTGCCACTGGAGTCCCTGGCAAATGCAGCTCTGCAACCACAGGAATGAAGTACAAGCCCTGCTGGCGCTGATTGCTAAAGGTTCTTGTCCAGCACCACCACCCAAAGCAGGGCTGACTTCAAAGCCAAATGCAGCTCCAAAGCCATCCCCTGTGGGTGTGAACAAATTCCTGTTCAGGGAAGCTCTAAATGAGGGCATGGCCAGAGTTCTGGGGCAGAGGTTGTAGCTGTGCTGGACCAAACACGGGAGCTTTGGGGGCAGGAGGAACACTTGTCCCTCAGTGCCTGACACAGTTTAGATTGTGGGGAGAAAGGTAAACTCACATGGAAAAATGGGGATTTCCTGGAGCTGTTTTACTGCTGGTCCCTCCAGAGTTGTTGCTGTGTGTAGGTGTTGGTGTTTGCAGAGGGAAGTTTGCAGCGTTCCTGCAGAGGCTGCAGGCACTGGTTGATGAGAAGAACAATAATCAATGAAGAGAAAACCTTGCCCAGCTCCTGCCAACATCCCTCAGCAGCTGGCACATGCACAACAGGCCTGAGATGGGGTAAGAGAGCAATGAAAAGTGTCCCTAATTAAATGGGGGAAAAATTGGTTCTGAAAATTGGAATTTTCATTGTGGTAAGTCTGATCCCTCATGGACCTTTCAGAGAAACACCTTTGAAGCTGCAGTGATCCTGTGGCATTTCAGAAAATTAGCATGCAGTATATATTTCCTAAATGTTTAGAGGTTTTTTGGGCTTAAGGGGGTAATTTTCCCATTTTTTCCTCCCTTTTGAGTTGATAAGATCTTGATCTTAAGAATTATCGGAACAGAACTGAAGACAAGGAAACATACCTAATGATGGCATAATGCAAGTGCAGGGATATTTGCCGGTTCAGTTCTCACATTCAGTGTTTTTCTTCACATTGGTTTTGCTCAGAAGCCTCTCCGTGCCCTGTCGTGTGTGAGATGCAGCTGAGGTGCAGATCCACGGATCCACAGGGTCAGCCAAGGCTGGGGCACCTCTTGGGATTGTCCAGCTTGTCTGAGGGGCGGCTCAAGCCCTCAGTCACCCTCGTGGCCCGTGCCTGGGCTCCCCTGGCGAGCTGAGCTCTCTGTCCTTTGGGGAGGGGACTCCCACGGTGACACCCACGCCATCTCCCTGTTCCTTGGTTCTTGTCCAGAGGCCCTGAGCTGTGCCCCTGCCAGCTGGGAGCTCCAGCCACTGCCACCCTGCTGTTCCACACAGACCCTCCCCTCTGTCTCCTCCTGCCCTGCCCATCCCTCCTGAGGAGCCTGGGAGTGCCCACCAGGGCTCTGCATTCACAGCATTGATCCCAGCAGCTTTGGCTTTCACTCCTGCTGAGGATGTCAAATCTCTGGGACTGGGGCAAAGCCTCGAGCTCCTCTGGTTTGTGCCTCAGGCTGAGCACATAAACATTTCAGGTGCAGTACATTGTAGCCAACAGCTCCTGAAGCAGATTGAGGGATCCAATCCTGACGGCTTGTTCAATTTTTGGCACCCCATGCCGTGTCTCATAATTGGCAAGGCAGGTTTTGACCCTGTCCCCCTTCCAAGCCAGTTTAAAGCTATGTCAATGAGCCCCGCTGGCTCCTGTGCTGGAACTCTTTTTCCTCAGGGAGAAAGGTGCCTCCCATCAGGTGTCAGAGGATCAGGTGTTGAGTGGATCATTCTGTGCTGAACAAACCCCAACATTTTTCCCTTGACACCAACCTCAGAGCTAGGCATTGGCCTGATGGATCTGCCTATTCCTATCGATAGAATTTGGTGTTTTAGGGAAGAATTGAGGAAATCAGCACTGGGGCTCCTGATCCCCCTGCAATCATCACAAGCCTTGAAGTGTCTTTTTATTTCCCGGTGACTTTTTGGTGACCCGAGTGAGTGTCTCATTGTGGAGCAGAGCTGTCAGGGGCTTGTTTGTGGCAGAGGGTGTAAATCTGGCACTTGGGACATGGCTTAGTGGTGGGACTGGCAGCTTTGGGTTAACATTTGGATTTGATGAGACGAAAGTGGTGAGAAATGCACTGGGGAGGGTTTAATTGGCTGTTTGGAAAGGTTTCTTCACCAAGAAGTGTTGTCAAACGTTGGAACCGACTGCCCAGGGCTGTGATGCTGTCACCATGCACCTGAGACCTGACTAAGTGGTGGGATTGGAAATTTTGTGTTAAGGTTTGGGTTTGACACTGACAGCGACTCGGAGCAAGCTTTCATTTGGAGACATGGAAGGGCACCCACGGACACACAGGGACAACCAGGGACAGGCAGGGACCAGGCTCTTCTACCAGGGAACAAGAAAAAAGAGGAGAGGAAAGTGTTGAGAGACGCAGCTGGGAGGGTTTAGTTGGCTGTTTGGAAAGGTTTCTCCTCCAAGAAGTGTTGTCAAACATTGGAACTGACTGGCAGGGCGTTGGGGGTGTCACCATTGCTGGAGGGATTTGAAGAGGGGATAAATTTAGCACTTGGGACATGGCTTGGGGGTCGGATTGGCAGTTTTGGGTTGACGTTTGGATTTGGTGACCTGAGAGGTCTCTGTAGACCTCACTCCGTGTTCCCTTCACTTGAGAATTCAGGGCCCCGCTGTGAGAAATGAAATCTTAAAAAGGAGCTCCTATTCAGAGTAACAGTTGGTAGTTGACGTTAATAAAGTTAATAAGAGCTCAATTCCAAGTGTTAGTGTGTTGTCAAGCATTAAGAGTTAGAGTTCCAAGACATGTTTTAGTTGCAGTTGTTAAAAGTTACTATTTTACCTTTGTATTGACCTTTATATTTGTATCCTTCTGTGTCACATCCCGTATTTGTACCCCTTTGCCTTTATATTTGTATCTTTCCCCCTCCGGCACACTTTGTAGTTGTACCTTTTTCCGTTTTATCCCGGATATGTATCCCTTCCCGTCGGGGGAACTTGCACCCGGGCTGGATGTAAATGAGGGGCTGCAAGGACAATCGAAACCCCCTCAAAACCACAAATCAGCATGAACTCAGAATCTGACCCACCGGAGCCGCGCAGGGTCACCCTCTTCTAGCCAGGGCTGGATTCCGTCTTGTCGCCGTAACTTTAATAGCACCCAGCTTAGAGGATACCCCTAAAGAAGGAGCCAGAAAAGCGGCCTTCCTAGGGACTCTCGCGAACTCGGAAGCCCCAGCTCTGCCAGGAGGCAAAGCTGCACTGCACTCCTCCTCCTCAGCGTCATTCCTGTGGGAGCAGTGGCGGTGTGCGCGCAGCCCCTGGAGTTCCCCACCCAGAGCTGTTTTTAATAAAGGCCATTTTAAAGGAGCTGATCACTTAGCCCTGTTTACAACACCGCCACCTGCACAAGAGAGATTTGTCACAGACAGAGGGACTGGGGACAGAGTCCCACTTAGGGACGGACACCCACGGACACGCAGGGGCATCCATGGACACGCAGGTACAGCCAGCAGGGTCAGGGACACGGAACACACAGGCACAGCCACGGCCAGAGCAACCACGGACACGCCGGCACACCGGGTACACAGCACCCACGACGCCGGACACGTACACGACAGGCACCCACGGACACGCCGGCACAGCCAGGGTGTGACACGCACTGGCACCCACGGACACGCCGGCACAGCCAGGGTGTGACACGCAGGCACCGCCAGGCACAGCCAGGGACCCGCACAGCCTCGTACACATTGCTGGCCTTTATTGGCATGGGCAGCCCCGCGCCACAGCCGCGCTCTGCGCGCTCCTCGGGCCGGGCGAGGCCGAGCCCCGCGCTCGGCTCAGCGGCGGCGGCGGCGTCTGCGGCTGGAGCGGCGGCTCCGGCGGTAGCGGGAGCGGCGGGAGGCCCGGCGCCTCCTGCGCACGCCCCGGCGGCGGGAGCGGCGGCGCCGGCTGCGGCTGCGGCTGCGGCTGCGGCTCCTGCGGGAGCGCCGGCGGTAGCGGGCCATGCTGCCGCGGCGGCGGGGGCGGCGCGCCCGCTTTTATAGCGGAGCGGGGCTGCGAGCCGGCGGCATCGGCCGTGAGGTCACAATGACCCCGGGACAGCCCTTGCTGCACCCGATCCGGGCAGAGCCGGTGGCGCCAGTGAGGGCACAGCGGGGCACGGCGGGACCCCTCGGGGTGCCCGAGTTTTGCAGAGCAGCATCAGCAGTGACAGCACAGCTGGCCTTTGTGACGCCAGAGCTTCAAAGAACCAACATCACCGATGAGGTCACAGTTGGGCAGGATGGAATCCCTTGTGATGCAGCACAGAGGTGTGCAGGCTGCTGTCCCCAGTTCCAGCACCACTGGCCCTTTGTGACATCAGAGTTTGGAAGGACCAAAATCACCAGTGAGGTCACAGTTGGCTGGGGAATTCCCTTGTTACACCAGAGCTCCCCAGAGCTGATGTCACAGTGAGGTCCCAGGGGCCACACGGACACCCCCAGCCACAGCTCCAGCACCTCCCATGCCCAGGTGGTGCCCAGCGGGGAGCAGGATGCTCTTGTGTGAGATGGGTCCCTGTCCTTCCAGGGTGGATGCCCAGCCTTGTCACTGTGCCAGTGAAAAAACCGATGCCAAAAGAAGCAGGAAAGAGAATTCTTTTCTGGGTTTGGAGTGCCACTTCTGCTGGCCAGCACCAAGGGGAACATTTCACTGGGCCAGCAAGGCAGAACAGTCACAGAGCCCCAAAAACTGGTGCAAGTGCCCTTGTGCCCTGAATGCAGTGGGGCTGCAGAGAGAACAAACTCTGACTTTAAAACAAAAAAGGGCAATATCTTGTGCAGGGACTGGCCTGAAATGCCAGGAGGTGCTGGCCTCTCCCAGCGAGGCAGAGCAGAAGCTCCATGAACAGAGACCAGGGACTGTACCTGAGGAGATGTTCCTGGGCAGAGCCAGTGGGGGATGCACAGAGCAGCCGGGGCTCCCAGCAGCAGCCCTCAGGCTGAGAGTGCTCTTCCCAGGGAGAGAGAGCTGCAGTGCTGATGACTCCAAATGATGACAACAGCCCGAGGCAAGAAGGGATTTGGGACACTAGGGCTAGTTGTGCTAATGGATCATTGGCTCTCCACGAGTTGTACCCCACTCTGTAGAGTCAGCAACTCCAGCTCCTTCCTGCAGCTGTGGGGCCAGATTCCACTGCTGGGGCTTTTGAGGAGTACCAAGGCACCGGCTTCCAGGAACATGGAGACTTGGGAAGCAGAAACAGGCTGTGGGCAGGTGCCAGCCAGAGTGGATGGGGTTGGAGCAAACCCTTTCTCTCTCTCCCTGTGGCAGGCGGACAACTCATAGGAATGGGAGACTCTCACCCAGGGCTGGCCCTACATCCCCTTGGTCCTCTGAATGCCAGCATTTCCCATGGCAGGGCAGTGAGGGGCAGAAGGGTCATCCAGCTGCAGGCAGCCCATGCTGACTACTCGCACACACTCCTGCTCCTGCTCCCAGGACACCTTGGCAATATTTTGGGAGGAGGGAAGGGATGAGACACAGAGCCATGGATATGTGACAAAGGTGACCAAGGGAGATCAACACAGAAATGCAGGGGTTTCAAACAAGAAAGTGGTAGCTCCTTTTTTCTCCTGGACCCTGCGCAGTCCTGCCTGTGCCATTGGAGGGAATGTACTGGGGTTGGTGGTGGCTGGCAGAGGACAGGGAGCTGCATCCTGTGCACCTCTGCCTCTATGGGCTGGTTGTCTTCCTCCAGGCACTGCAGCCTCTCCTGGATGAGGACACAGCACCCCTGACCCACAGCATCAGCCGTGTTGGGGCTGCCCAGAGTCATGAGAAAGCCAAGAGGCTGCTGAGCCCTGGCTGTCGGCGTGCCAAACGAATTGCCCGGCTGGTGCCACAGCACGACAGCAGCTGCTTCTGACAGCTGTGTGGCTGTCCGGCGCAAGCCGCGATGCCTACACTGAGCCCTTCCCGGCGCAAGGGGAAGGCTGCCTCAACCTGAACTCGAAGAAATCCGCTATGCTTGGGACAGGTGCCATCCAGATGGCAAGGAGGCAAGGCAGGTCTCAGCAGCGGGGGGGTTTATTGAATGCGAAGGGCACAGGTACGAAAAACCTGCACGGATCCCCGCCCGACGGCAGGGACTGTTACAATTTATAAGGAGGGGCCAGGGGTGGAAGGAATAAACCCGCCCCCCGACTAATAACAGAACAATACAACATAAATGATAGAACATAACAACCAATTGAAGTAGAGCTTGGGTGGGGACTTAAGGAACTGCCCAATCCCCCTCGGTTCGGGTTAGTAGATTCTGGGGTATGGGTGTGGGAAGAGGGTGACGGGCAGGGAGGTTGGTATGGCAACATAGGGGGGGTCGGGGGGGTAACTATGGAAACTAAGGTGTGGTTTAAAGAATGACAGGAAACTGGTAACAAAAAGGCGGGAGTAACCAGGGTAACCGGGAGATTGACAGCTAACCTCAAAGGAAGAGGGTGGGGAGGGAGCCTAAGACAGAACCATTTTTAACAAAACATGGGGGAAACTGGAACATACCAACGGAATATAGAAACCACATTAAAGCATAGTTTAAACCTTAAATCCTGTAAACACAAGAGCAAAGTGGCTGCGCCGCAACACCTGGCCGAGTCAAGGACGAGAACAACAGCCCTATGGCCAGAGCCAGCCTCAGCTCCAGCAGCTCCAGCAGCTGCAGCAGCTCTGAATCCAGCAGTTTCTGTGTCCAGGTGGGACCAGCCCCAGGAGGAGCTGCAGCAGCTGCTGGCAGCAAGTCCCTGTGCCCAGGGCAGCATCCACAGCTCCTCCCGTCCTGCACAAAGCAGGAACTGCTTGCTCAGGTGGCCCTGGCACCAGGAGTCTTCTCTGTTGCGGTGCGTGCGCTTTTTCTTTATCTACAATTGTTGTACGGGTTCAGTTTTATGTACGGTTCAATGGTCTGTTCCAATTCCCTCCCCTACTCCCCCTGTTGCGAAGTTAGTTCATCCCAGCCTGCCCCTTAAGGTCGAGCAAGCTGTCTCCCATCACTCATGCTCTCTTTCTCCCAATTTCCCAATCAGTGTTTTAGTTCTCCTGCCTGTCTCGGGGGTCCACCCCTCTCTATGGATGTCTGTCATCCCCCAGCCCAGCCCAGGGTCCAGAAGCTTCTTCCCAGCCTGGGTTGTGGTTGGCCCTTGGCCCCTGGCCACGCCCTTGTACCTCCCCTCAGTCTGTTTCATTTGTCCCATGCTCTGCCACTCTCTTTGTATACCCAATCACTTTCACTTGGTAGGGGTCATCCTACTCTGTATTTAAACTCTGTGCACTGTATCTCTGTGGGCAGACTTCCTCAGCCACTCCCCTGTTCTCCTCCCTGTTCCCCAGTTAATAAACCGACCCTGTTCTGCTGAGGTGGTCTGCTGCCTCCTTCTTCGCTACTCGCTGACTGGCTGGCGGCCTTCTCTACCCCTCTCCCGAGGGTTGAGGTGTGAAGCCCACTGCCTTGACGCAAGGGGTCACATCCTCAGGTGGCTAGCCTGCCGGGCTCGTCTCTACACCAGAGCTATCACCCGCTGCTGCAGCTAGCCACCCCCTGGGACTGCTGGAAGCGTGCTGCCCATTTCTTCTAGCCGGGATTTAGGGCAAGAACCCCAGCAGGGCGTGGCGTCCAACGTGGGGCCCGAAGAGCCCGAAGACTCAGAGCTTTGGACTGTTTCGGACCCCCGGACGGGCTCGAAGGAGCCCACTGGCCGCTCGCCCACCCCGTGGTAGTGGACCTCAGATTGCCGAGGTCTCGCTCCGGGGACTTGGATTTCCAGCTCCCTGCACCCAGGAGCGGATTTCGTCAGCGAGACCGATCTCCAGCCGGTTTTCTGTTCCAGAGCTCCGGAATCGGTGAAGTACCCGCTTCCCCCTTCCTCCCGCGCTCCCCCCCCTCCTCTCGGTGGGTTGGGCGGTTGCTGTCGGTGGCAGCGGTTCCTTTGCCCCCCCCGTCGGTTTTTAGCCCCTCTGTGGGACCTCTCAGCCCTCCGGTGTGCGGTGTTCCAGCCCCGGAGTGGCTTCTTTTTCAGGTGTCCGCGGCACTCCTCTTTGACGAGGGTTTTCTGAGCTTTGGTGTTGTGCTTTTGAGTTTCCCTTTTCGGTTGCGATTGGTTTGTTGTAGTGTGGCCGTGTCGTACCAGCGAGATGGGTGCGCGCCTCTCCATGGCCCAGAAGGAGGCTGTTTATAAAGTTATTAGTTACCTAGTTAGTGCAGATTTGTCCTTCAATAAGAAGGAATTAAAGTTACTAGTGCGGTGGATCTTTTCGCATTTCTCCGAGGCTTCTCCAGAAAGCCTCCAAAGCCTTAAGTTTTGGCAGGGGGTGATAGCAAAATTAGAGGGCGCAGTAAAAGCAGGAGAAGCCTCGACCGCGAAGATGTTGTTTTGGGCCAACCAAATTAGACTAGCATTAGAGAAAAAGGAAGAGAAAGAGAAACGAAAAGGTCCGCCCGCTAGACAGCGTTTTCCCGGTTATCCTACTCTCCAAGATCCTAGACTTAAACCCTTCCCCGTTGCCCCTCCAATTCCCCAGCCTCTGAAAGCAGCAGCCCCCGTCAGCACCGGGCGGGGAGTCCATCAGTCCCCCGGCTCCCTTCAGAGTATGGGGCTCCCCACCCACAGCAGTCCATGGGCCCGGACTGCTGCGGGCTCTTCCCTGAACCCCTTTTCCCTGTCCCTTTCTTTCCCGGTTACTGGTCCCAGTTCACAAGTTCAGTCCCCCACCACTCAAAATGGCGCCTGCTTCACATCGCAAAATGGCTCTCAGAGCCAAGATGGTGGGGACCGCATGGCAGAGTGGCGCCAACCTCCCCCGTTTCCCCCAAGTTCTTCATCCCAGAACCCCTTCCTCCCTGTCGTCAATCCTTTTCGGTCCCCTGACCCGGCCCCTGGTCGTTCGGCCCCTCCCACGGCTCCTGTCCCCTCCTCCTTGGCACCACCCACATCTCCTCCCTCTAACTCAGCCCCTCCTCCGAACCCGCCCTCTTGTCCATGCCCGCCCCCTGATCCGCCTCGTGAGGCGGAGCAGAGTTCTTTTGAAAGTTCCGCCCCTGTTGCCCAGATAACTGGAAGCCCCGCCCCTGAAGTTCCTGTTTCCCACGCTCCCACATCCGGTTCCCACGGAGCCGCCATGTTTTCCCACGGTTCCTCGCCGGGAGCCAGTGGAGAAGCGGCTCTCCCTGAACAGCCGGGGGCCGGGGGTGGGGGCAAAGGGAAACAAGAACACAAACAGGCCATCACCATCACAGCCGCGCCTGTCTCCTATTACCCTAGTCTAGATGGTGGCACAACTACTCAGTGGAGTCCCATCCCGCACAACGTAGTCCGTGAGCTGTGCAAAGCACAAAAAGAATTCGGTCGGGAAAATGAATATTTTCGAGGCTTGTTGCGGGCCACAGTAGTTGAGTCAGTGGTAACTCCCTCAGACCTTCGTTCCCTCTTTTCCTGCCTCCTCAACCCCACCGATTTTTCGGTGTGGGAGAGGGGGTGGGAGAAGAGGGTAACGGAATTGCTACCATCCATTTGGTTGGACCCAATGCTCGCCACCGATAGCGAGGGGGAAACCATTTCTAAAGATCACCTCATGGGGAGAGGCCGGTGGGCGGATGGGCATGTAGCAGCTGCCGAGATCTCATTTGAAAATCTTAAAAGATCTGCGCGGGCAGCAGAAGCAGCATTTTTAGGCCTGCGGCCTGCTGTTCCACTGGCCTCATACACGCAGATATTCCAACATGACAGCGAGCCGTTCTCGCTGTTCGTGGAGCGTGTGCGCAGGGCAGTGGAGCAGCAGGTTCTAGAAGAACCAGCTAGGGCCCCCCTGGTAAGAGAGATAGCCTTGACCAAGTCTAATTCTGTTTGCAAGTCTGTACTCCTCAGTTTGCCTGTGCATCCGCCACCCACACTCCAAGACATGCTGGATGCATGTGAAGTCAAGGCTCCTCTTATTGCTGCTGGGACAGGACCTGCGGTGAAGCCCGCCACGAAAAAGGTTGCAGCATTAGAGCAACATTATCTCGATGAAGAAGGACTAGACGAAGCAGCCGCCTACCCAGCGACACCCGGGCCGGGGAGAAGAGACCTTCCGCCATGTCACCTTTGCGGAAAGACTGGACATTGGATGCCCGAGTGCCCTTGGCGGGCTGAGTTCCAAGAGTTCAAGAGGGGCAAGAGGCAGGGAGAGAGTCGGGCAAAGCCCGAACCACAAAAAAACTGAGTCGCCAGCGCAGGCCCTCCCCTGCGCTACGACAGAAATGTGGCGGGGACAACAACATCAGGCCAAAAGGCAGGGAGGGGGAAAAAGGGGACCCGCCGCCAGTAAAGCCAGTTCCATCAGTGGCTGAGACTATTTCAGTTGCTACTGCTACCGATCATGACATTTTCCCGGACAGGACATTTATTATTGCTCGACCCCATCTACCGATTTTGTTAACATTCTCTTTCTGTTCACCTTTTAGGCTCCAGCTATCTCAAGATCTACACCTGCGAGATGCGGAGCCAGTTTGCTTTTAAATTTTTTAAACTGTTCTTTTGAGTGTTTAGATCCCCCCATTATTCGTCATTTTGGTTATCACGAAGATTTAAAGTTCAAAAAGAAACCTCCCGTCCTGATCCGGGACCCCGAGACTTGGAAGGTTGAGGGCCCATACGAACTTGTGACCTGGGGGAGGGGATACGCTTGTGTGTCCACTCCTTCAGGTCTCAAGTGGGTGCCAGCAAAGTTTGTGCGCCCCTTCCTTCCAAGAGGCGCAAAAACCTCAAGCGCCCCCCCCCAGGTAGCAGTAGCGAGCTGGCGGCGGCGAAAAAAGGGACCGTTCTCCCTTGACCTTGATCTAGACCTGCCCTGAGGAACAGAACTATTGAGAATTTTCTGACTTGTCTCGAATTTACGTTTTTCAGTTCAAATCACCCCGAAACCCGGACCTCCAGCACCAGCCCTCTGGATTTGGACCCTTGCCACCCTAGGAGTCCTTGTTCCACCAAGTCAGCAATGGGTCATTTCCCAGCTGGGGGCCAACGTGTGGCAGATTCTCGCGTCGTCGATGGGCCAAGACCATATTTGCCTCGACGGCAATTCAGCAGATAGCCCTCTTTCAGCGTGCCTTGTGGGGATCCCTTTGTTACCTGAAAAGCTGCCCGAGCCCCTGGGATCTGCTTTCATACCCCTCCTTCCAGCTCACGGCAGGGTAAGTCAGGGCCATTATCTCAGGAGTGCTTGGACATCGGGGGTCGCCAGTCTTCCACATCTAAAAGACGACCCCCAAGAGCTTGGTTTGCTCGGTTCCCACCCCGCCTCGCTTTGTTTTCAATTTTCTCCCCCCTGGCAAGTAGACCCTGCTAATGGCTCTTTTAACGTCTTCCGTCAACACAAGACACAGTTCATGGCCCAGCAGTGGTGCACTGCCACAATCCTCATTACCTCCCCTACTTCCCTTGACCAAACCGCTTTCCAGCTCCCTCGTGGTATTTTCTTCATTTGCGGGGACCGAGCGTGGGTAGGCACCCCCCTCGTTTCGTAGGAGGGCCCTGTACCTTTGGGCAGCTGAGCTTGTTCTCACCCACTAAACCCCAAATTTTAAATTGGATCCAAAAGAATGATAGCACTGGATTGGCGCGGCAAAAGAGAGGCCTGGAAGAACTAGGCCCAAATTGTGATTCGGATATTACACATTGGGGATCTTCCCGCTCCTTGGCTACTACAATCCTGCTCCCTTGGGCAGGCATAGCCAAAGCACTCGGGGAATTGGGCCAGCTCGAGTGTTGGGTGCTGAAACAAGCCAATTTTACGTCAGCTACCCTAGCGGACCTCCTCGCAGACGAGGAAACAACAAGGCGCGCCACGCTGCAAAATAGGGCAGCGATTGATTTCCTCCTCCTATTACACCATCATACATGTGAGGAATTTGAAGGGCTATGCTGCTTTAACTTAACCTCCAGAGCCGAAGACGCGAGAATCTCCATACGTAAGTTGTCAGATATGGTGCATGGCGTAAAGGTCGACACAGAAGATTGGTTCGGGGGGGCCATGAAGCATCTGGGCCTTTCGGGGTGGGCAAGTTCTCTCCTCAAAGACGTTTTTGTGTTTGTACTTATCTTTGCCGCTCTGTGTGCTTTGTGGTCTTTGGTTAAAAATATGATTTCAAAGTCTCTAGCCTCAACTTCAACCCCATCTGCTAATCCAGTAGCCGTAGTTTCTGCCGTCGCAGATTCAGACGCTGAAGCTGCCGAGTACATAGAAATGGAGCCGCTTCCACCACCGAATCCAGAGCTGCTGTTTCCTATGGACTTACCATTCCAGGGGCTTCCACCACCACCATTCTTCGCCACCCCGGAAAATCAGCTGCCAACCGAACTGTGAAATTCAAAAGACTCTAGAGACTTGTTTCCAACTGTTTCTCATATGCACCCGCAGCCCTCTTCCCTTCCTTTTTTTTTGTGTAAAGAAGGGGGAGATGTTGCGGTGCGTGCGCTTTTTCTTTATCTACAATTGTTGTACGGGTTCAGTTTTATGTACGGTTCAATGGTCTGTTCCAATTCCCTCCCCTACTCCCCCTGTTGAGTGTTAGTTCATCCCAGCCTGCCCCTTAAGGTCGAGCAAGCTGTCTCCCATCACTCATGCTCTCTTTCTCCCAATTTCCCAATCAGTGTTTTAGTTCTCCTGCCTGTCTCGGGGGTCCACCCCTCTCTATGGATGTCTGTCATCCCCCAGCCCAGCCCAGGGTCCAGAAGCTTCTTCCCAGCCTGGGTTGTGGTTGGCCCTTGGCCCCTGGCCACGCCCTTGTACCTCCCCTCAGTCTGTTTCATTTGTCCCATGCTCTGCCACTCTCTTTGTATACCCAATCACTTTCACTTGGTAGGGGTCATCCTACTCTGTATTTAAACTCTGTGCACTGTATCTCTGTGGGCAGACTTCCTCAGCCACTCCCCTGTTCTGCTCCCTGTTCCCCAGTTAATAAACCGACCCTGTTCTGCTGAGGTGGTCTGCTGCCTCCTTCTTCGCTACTCGCTGACTGGCTGGCGGCCTTCTCTACCCCTCTCCCGAGGGTTGAGGTGTGAAGCCCACTGCCTTGACGCAAGGGGTCACATCCTCAGGTGGCTAGCCTGCCGGGCTCGTCTCTACACCAGAGCTATCGCCCGCTGCTGCAGCTAGCCACCCCCTGGGACTGCTGGAAGCGTGCTGCCCATTTCTTCTAGCCGGGATTTAGGGCAAGAACCCCAGCAGGACGAGAACAACAGCCCTATGGCCAGAGCCAGCCTCAGCTCCAGCAGCTCCAGCAGCTGCAGCAGCTCTGAATCCAGCAGTTTCTGTGTCCAGGTGGGACCAGCCCCAGGAGGAGCTGCAGCAGCCGCTGGCAGCAAGTCCCTGTGCCCAGGGCAGCATCCACAGCTCCTCCCGTCCTGCACAAAGCAGGAACTGCTTGCTCAGGTGGCCCTGGCACCAGGAGTCTTCTCCTTCCAGGAAGAGACTCCCCCCATGGCAGCAGTTGCAGGGCTTCTGCAGCCATTCAGTCAGGGAAGACAAGGAAATGCATTGTCACTTCCCTCACACGGTTTCTCACTTTCTCCCCATTCTGGGGCCTCGCCCCTTCCCCTTGTGCCCCACTGTGGGCGTCACTCCTATGCTGGGGGCCTCAGCTGTGTCCCCCAGAGCCCCAGGGCCATGTCAGCCATGCCTGCCATGCCTCTTTCCACAGGAAATCCTGCTGCAGTCACACACCTGAAGCAGATGCCAAAAGTAGAGTGGGTGGAAGGACAACTTATCACAATTCCAATGGGGATTCAACTCAACATCACTCCTGGCTTCTGCTGGCAGCTCCAATTCCCTCACCTGGTCCCAGTGCCACGAGGGCCCTCCTGAGCTCTGTCTAGCCTGAAGAAGCCTCCTCAGAGCCTCTGGACAACACATCAGGGTGTCAGCATGGGGACCATGATGAGAAGATTCCCCCACCGTGGGGATGTCCAAAGGGCCTGCCAGGGGCTTGCTCTCACAGCTGGGTCCAGTGGGTTGAATGCCTACGGCCTCAAGTGATCCTGCCTTTCACCCAGAGCCTGAAGTGATCCTTCCTCTCACCTCGGGCTGGCCACTGACCTCCCAAATCCTTCAAATCCTGGCATTGCATGGGGAAAGGCAGTGACATGTCATCCAGCCACAGGCAGTCCATGCTGACTGCTCCCACCACAGTTCTGCTTGTGGGACAGCTCAGCAATGTGTCAGGAGCAGGGACAAGACACACAGTCATGGCCACCAACGCAGGTAACCAAATGAAAGTAACAGGGAGATGCAGAAGTTGAAAATAAAAGAGTATTTTCATTTGACTCCTGACAATGTGCACCTGCAGGAAGGGGACCATCCCGTTGTGACATCACGGGGTGGTGGAGGGTGACATCACAACTGGCAGATTGTGACATCGCCTCCATTGCTGGTGACACTTGGGCACCAGCAGAGCCTGGGACAGTCTGGCCCACACCTTGACTTCTGCCAAACAAGACTGCAAGGTCTGGTCTGAAGCCGGCCTTTCCC
Source organism: Camarhynchus parvulus (assembly GCF_901933205.1). Classification (NCBI taxonomy): domain Eukaryota; kingdom Metazoa; phylum Chordata; class Aves; order Passeriformes; family Thraupidae; genus Camarhynchus; species Camarhynchus parvulus. Next base: position 5,030,820 of record NC_044601.1, read on the forward strand.
AGTGCTGGGGGCTGCTTCCAGAGAATTCAGCAGCTCCCAGTGCCCATCCCAGAGCCATTGCTCCTGTGCTGCCTGCTTGGGGCAGCCAGGCACAGCAGGTGCAGCACGGAGGGTGACACCTCTGCTGTCCCTGCAGTGCCTGAGGGGCAGGTGACAGGGCTCAGGAAGACACGGCGGTGTCCTTCCCCAGGGGCTTGGGCATTTCCAACCTTTTATTCCTTTCCCTGGCACAGCCAGTGAAAGGAGTAAAAGGTAGGCCTCTCCCTCCTGCAGCGTGTGTCGTCAGTGAGGGGGAGCACCTCCTGGTCTTGTGCTGTCCCCAATGTGCCGCAGAGCACAGGAATGGCCACGGGGACAGACAGCAACTGCCCCATCTGCCAGGACACTTGGGATGACGCGGCTTCAGCTCTCCCCTGCTGCCACCAGTTCTGCCTGGGCTGCATCCTGCGGTGGGCCACAACAAATCCCTCATGCCCACTCTGCAGGACACAGATAGAGACCGTCAGGTTTTCTGAGCGGGGTGAACAGGATTATGTCCAGTTTGTCATCACCTCCCCTGTGGAGTCAGCAGAGACCCACAGCCAGGCAGGGAGAGCTCCTGGTCACCTGGACGAGAACAGCCCCCAGGGCCCTGCAGTGTCTCCTGCACCTTCTGCACAGGGGATGCTGTCCCCAGCTGAGCAGGGCCCTTCAGGGCCAGAGTCTGTGGGCGGCCTCCTGCCCGAGGTTTGGGCAGGGATTTTCCGTCAGCGACAGTGTGTGCTGGAGCGCATGCGGCCCTGGCTGCGCCAGAGGCTGCAGGGAATATTCCGGGACCGGTGGTGGCAGGCGGAGGTGGCAGAGAGCTCCATCCTGCGTGAGCTCTGCCTCCACGGTCCCGATGCAGCAATCCTGGTCCTGAGGCTGCAGAACTTCCTGCAGGAACACACAGCACCCCTGGTTCGTGGCCTCATCAATGTCATTGCGGGCTGGTGCAGCAGGGAGGCCAAGAGACGGCTGCGCTCCCACGACACCAGAGAGGACAACAGCGCCAGCTCCAGGAGCTCCCGGGACAGGACTCTTGGCAGTGGCCCCCCAGGCTCCAGCGGGCAGGAGGAAGCTGGAACATCACAGACCAGCCACAGCTGTCCCCAACCTGCGCCCAACCCCGCAGAGCGGGAGCGGCCCCGGAGGAGCCGGCGGGGGACAGGTCCCTGTGCCCGGGGCAGCATCCGCAGCAGGGACCACCCGACCTCTTAAACTCTGATGCAGTGCCTGATTATTTTCTTACATTGCACTGCAACTCTGGAACTGCAAGGAATTCACTCAGATGGAGTAACAGACAAGGAGCTCATTGCAGATGTGTGCGTGAATACTTCTCTTGACTGAAAAGCAATTGCTGTAATTGAACTGAAAGTCTGCTTGGTAAAATCTATTTCAAACTATACATTTAATAAAGTTATATGTAAATCTAAACATGAATATTTCCAAAGAATCTTTGTGATGCTCTCTTTCCTACTTTATGTTGATGGGAGAAATTCCTGTGGTCTTTTTCCAGTCTCACAATTATAAAGCAAATGACAACTGAGTACTTTCAGCTCATGAAAAAAATGTATTAAGCAAAATATAAACAGATACATTTGAGCTGCATTTCCAGAGCACGTGGTTTACTTCAATGCTTACAGCTACAGAAGAGAAAATGAGAGAATCTGTGTGCTGAACAAAAAACCACAACTGTGCAAATGCAATCTGTTTCTCCCTCAAATGAATATTCTCATTTTTGAAACTGTTGCAGACTGAAGCCAAAATTCAAGTGATTTTATTTCAATCAGATGTGTTAAAATATTTAGAAGAGCATTATTGGTCTGGCTTACCAAGTGTCTGAATGAATAACCAACAGAAAATTTGCACATTCTGACATCACAAGTATCCCAAAGTGTTACTTCCTTGAGTAAGTCAGATCTTCCAGAGATTTCAGCAAGCAGGTTTGATTTTGGTGTTTTCTGTCTCTAAAAGCAGCCAAGAGCTTACACCTTTGCTCTGAACATCCTTTGCCTTGAACTTTGAGGCAAACAGGTTCACAGGGGACACTTGGCTACTGCTGAGTCACAGATCCTGGATTCTGAGCACTCCCAAGAAGATGTCCATGGTTGTCAGACATATGACAGGAAAAATCAAAGAGAAAAACAGAAAAAAGCTGAATCCTGACACTGCTTCACCCTCCATTAAACCACAAAGCTGCTCTGTACCCTTCTCATTAATACAAACACAGAAATGCTGACAGCCATGGTTTCCAAGCTCTAATTGTTAATAGGAATGAATTTGTTTCCCTGCTCTCTCTCAGCAAAGGCAGAGGGAACTGCAGGAGCAGGTGAAGCCCAGTCTGTGCTGGGACTGGGTGAATTTCTGCCAGGCTAATTCAGCCAGAGGCCTGCAGGGTTTTCCAGCAGCTCTGCACCACTGTGGGTGTTACAGAAGCACAGAGAACTCAGTGGGGACCCAAGGGCTTGTCCAGCCAATGTCCTGAAAATATATCTGCTGGAAGCAGCACATGCCTGGCACAACCACTGCTGGGTGACTCAGAGAGATCCATCAGCCAGCAGTGCCCTGGAGCTGTTCCTCTTTTGACCTCTCCCACAGAGAACTTGTTCTGGATTTTAGGATTTGCACAGTGGGTTGGCCATCAGAAATCTGTGGTTTCACTGCCCAACTTTTCTGGAACTCAGGGATCTGCTGGGCTTTCTTGGATATTTTCCCCAGTTGCCTTCACTCACTCCCAAAATCCTCACAAATCTGTGGGCAACCCCACTAAGCAGGTGGAAAAGGGGTTGATAGGGATGGCCACCAACAGAGTCATTGTTTCCTGCTTGTGATGTTAGCCAAAGTTATCCACACATCTTCTTTCACCGGGGGGACTACCCCTGTGGTACACAGAAGGAGGAAGCCAAAAAGCCAGTAGCAAGTGAGCAAGGATATCTGGGTCAACTTCATGCTTGTCTTAAGGTGGTTTCTTTGTGGAAATGTTTTTGTCTTCTTTTGCTTTCTTCTGTTCTGGTTGGGCTTCTGCTTGTGGGGCGTTCTCTGGCAGGGGCTGGAGATAAAGTTTGATGTTCCTCACTGGTATCCACTGGGATCCAGCACTTATGGAGGATACAAGCACATCCCCTGCCCCATGTAATTAGTGGGAAGGGCCCAGAGACCTTAATTAGCACAGGAGAGCTTTCCTTCAATTTAGATTGTATCATATTAGTGAAGTGCCTGCAAACTGGTGGGAGGGGTTCCACAAAAGAGTGATTAAGAACATTAAAAACATACATAGCTTTAGATAATCTTTCTAATGTTGACAGAGTCTCCATACCCCTTTTTTGTTTTTTTTTTCTAACAGATCTTTTAGGGACTCGTGTGCTCTTTCAATTATGGATTGACTGGTGGAGGAGTGGGAGGTGCCTGTAATGTGTTTCACACCCACAGATTGAAGAATTGCTGTACTTTTTGAGATATATTATCTGTACTTTTTGAGTACAGATAATTGAAGAATTGCTGTACTTTTTGAGACATATTATCCACATCCATTATCTGATTTTACTTTCTGGGGGATACCTAGGGACGAAAAGGCCTGCAGGAAGCGTTTAATGCTATCTCTAGATACATAAAGTGCCACTTGAGATACATATATATTTAAACTTTCCAAAGGACTGATAGTGAGTTATGTCTGACTGCCAGATTTGCAAACTATTTATTTCCTTAGGGATTGACCCCGCTTCCCACTGATAGGACTGACTGCACCTGGCAATTAGGACAGGAGCTAACAATCATGTGAGCTTGATCTTTATTTAGATTGAATAATCTCATTAATGAAGGAGCATTTTGATGGAAAAATGAATGACTTCATCAGGCTTGGTCAAAGAAGTTTGGTAGGTTTGGACTGGCATTGCTGTGTGGGTGTTCCCTTCAGTCATAAGTCCTGGTAAGGTGGTGTGTGAACAAATACATATCACAAAGTAGGGTTGTGTTCTTAAAGAGAGAAGAAAGATTAACTTTTTAAGCAAATTATACAACTTTTTATTAGCAGTAAATTAAAGGAGAGAACCTTCTGCTCTTTCCACGATAACTGCAAGATAAAATGAATTTGTAACTAAATTAAAAGAAAATGAAAATATAGAAAAGACACAAACAGCTGCAGCAAGCTTCATGATTTGTGGCAATCCTTCAATGATCTCAATGTCTGACTCCCAGTCACTGTTGTTAGGATTCTTCCATGTTATTACTGATGTACAGCATTTCCTGGACCCATCTGTAAATCAGTGAGAGCATTGATGGGAGTATGGCTTCTTATACGCTTCTGAATTACTTTGGAAGAGTAATGCAATAATTTATGCTTTAGATAATGAACAGAAATTTGCCCTGAAAAATTTATTAACACATATTGAAAAACTTCAGATTGTTGAATTAACTATTCTAAATAAACAGAGGTAACAGATGTAAATATAACAGAAAAATCTTTCCCCAAAAGGGAATCTGGCTTTCATTATTCATTGTGAGTTAACTTCAGGGCCTGTAGTAATGGTTTTAATCATTTGATAAGATAGGAACACCCATTCTAGAATTAACAAAGGGTTGGATAACTTTTGGTCCCATTTGAAAATTAAGCCATGAAGGTTGGACTTTCCCCTACCAATGCAAGCAAACAGGGTAAATCTTGGTTACATCTGTGTGCTTGGCAGGTTTGCAAAGCTGTGGACACTCTATTTAGGGCTGCTCTTGCTTTTTGACTTTGTTTTTTGGGGGAATTTAGGTCTGTATCGCCTCTCAACAAATCAAACAATGGAGCCAAGTCCTGGTTGGTTATTCCAAGGAGAGTCCAAATCCAATTGACAGACCTAATGAGTTTTTGAAGCTCCTGCAGCGTCGTTGGGTCTTCCTGCAGTTGCATGGTCTGTGGGACAATGGTGCACTCGGTCAGTCTGTACCCTAAATATTTCCAAGGAGGGGATTGCTGCATTTTCTCCTCCGCTATAGAGAGTCCAGATTTACATATCCCATCAATTGCTCCAGCAGAAAAAAATTTAAAAAGCTGTATTGTCTTTGGTGGCTGTGAAAATATCATCCATGTAATTAAGTATGGTAGATTGAGGGAACTTCCTGCAAACAGGTGATAATATTTTTGCCACACACCAATGGCATATAGTCCGGGAATTCCTCATGCCTTGTGGCAGCACAGTCCAATGGAATATTTTAAAGAGGGATTTTTGTCTGTTAATTGAAGGTACCAAAAAAGCAAACTGTGGTACATCCTCTGGGCGGAGTGGGATACTAAAAAACCAATTTTTGATATCAATAATCATTATTGACCACAGTCCGTTGGAATCATGTTGGGTGATGGTAACCCCGGCTGTAACAGTCCCATTTCTTTGACTACTTCATTAACTTTTCTTAAATCTTACAACAGCCTCAATTTCTCACTATGGGGCTTTTGGTAACAAATACTGGAGTATTCCAGGAGCTGTTTTTGGGGGTAATGTGTCCTTGTCCTAACTGTTCTTGAAAAAGAGTTGTAGTGCAGCAAATTTGTTTTCTGGAAGGGCCACTGATCAACCCAAATGGGCTTCTCTGATAAACAGTTAAGTTTTAGGCTGCTGGGGTTGTCAGTGGCCCTCATTAAAAAATTTTTTCCAGCCTGAGACTACATTGAGACAAAATTTCTCTTCCCCACACAATTATTTTTTCTTTTTTGGCTATAAATGACTTTTATGATGGTCACTCAATCTTCTGGCCCTTTAAAAGTGAGGGGATGGAGGTTATGCATGGTAATGCTGTGCCCTTCAATTCTGATTAATGAATCTAAGGAAGGAACGAAGGTCCATTCCGGAGGCCAGTAAATTTCTGATATTATGTTTGTGTCTGCCCCTGTGTCAATGAGACCTGAGAGGGTGATGCTTTTGCCCAAACAGGTCAGGGTGCAGGTCAGCTGAGGTTTTCCTTGTGTTGGATCCATGTGATGCACAGCCCTCTGGATGTTGATGATGGAGAAAGAGGGGGAGACTGACTCGCTGCTCAGAATCCAATTTTATTATGGGATACAAGCACTTATATATTATTTCAGGGAGACCAGTAATGTGTACTGCAATGATTAGGTTAAAATCACACACACAAACTTATGCACATAACAACATCTCTTGCTTGCAGAGTTTAATGGGATTTTCTTTTTCTGGTAAACCTGTTTGATTTCATCTTCTTGCAATCCAGGTCTAATTTTCAAAGTCCCAGTTGCTTTTGCCAAGGCATCCTGTTATCAAATCTCTTATGTTAGCCAGGTCTGAAGTCCATCATCTGTCTTGTGTCTCCCAACATTCCAACATCTGGAGGTCTCATTATTGGTCTCTTCATCAGCATCAGGAAGGAGAAAGGCCTGGGCAAAAATGAAACCTTTAGGTATGAAACAAGGGAGGTTAGGACATATGGTCAAAACGGTAATTTCCTGACTGGATGAAACTGATAAGACTAATCCTTCCGCAGCTTGTCTGTCCACACCTACAATTAAAAAGTCTTGTGGTCGCTGTTCTGGGCCAAGGAGCCCTGCAGGAGCTCTGTGGTGTGTAATGTCAGTGATCATTACTGGCTGGGCAGTTGACAGCTCCAGTCTGGTACCTGCTGACATTGAAACTGGGAGCTCACTGATGAGATGCTGCAATTCTGCTTTTGATGATCTCCAGGGCTGCTCACCAGGGTGGGTTACAGGGTATCTTGAGTTGTTGTGTGCCACTGTCCCAACCTCTATTGGCAGTTTTCTGGTTGGCAACAACTTTGCCTTTGAACTTGGTAAGACTGATTAGCATTTTGATTGCCTTTATTGCAGTTACACTGTCCTTGACCATTGCCCCTTTTGGTTTTTTGCAGTTTTTTGCCCAATGGCCTTTCTGACCACAGTTAAAACCTTGTCCATTTAGTCCACTTTTCTGATTTTGTTGGCTTTGAGGCTTATGTCGAGAGTTGTTGTATGCACTGGCCAAAACTTGGGCTTGAATTTTAGCCATATGTTCTGCAGGGATTAGTTTATTACAGGCCTCAACCATTTGAGGAATGGTAGGTTCTGATTGGCAAGGTAGCCCCCATAAAACATTCTTGCATTCTGAATTGGTGTTTACAACAGCCAGTTGTTTAATAATCTTCCCTTCACTGGATCATCAGTTTCTTGTTTTTCTGTGGCATCTTTGAGCCTGTCTAGAAAGTTCATATACGGCTCAGCAGGCCCTTGTCGGATCAGGTTGTGGCAATCAGGTTAGCAAAGTGAGCTTCTCCCATATTCTCAAGCCACTTAATTCTTTGATTTTGCTGAATGCCAGAGTTTCCCAATATGAATTTTCCCTCCCGTTGTACCGGACTGGCATAACTTCCAATTTGTTTGCTAATTCCCAATCCCCCATTTTCATTGCTTTTCTTTTTACTTTTTTCCCAGGCTTCTTTTTCAGACTCTGGCCAATGGATATCTTCCACAGAGGAGGATGAGGATTCAGAAAGATCACCTTTAACTACATGCACTGTGGGGACCCTGGGATGCATTCCATTCCCTGGGCTGGGGAGACACAAGAGGCTTCCTTCAGGGGCTGTTGGGACCCCACTGGCTCCTTCCCCTGTTCCTATATCCCTGTTTCTATGGTGCATTGAACAAGGACCTCTTCTGGGAAAACATCTGCGATAGACCACTCTAAAAATTTGGGTTTTTTTACCCCAGTGTGGTGAGTTTGAAATTTTGGTTCTTTCCTCCTTGGACTTGGGAGGAGACTTGGGTTGAGATGGAAACAACACTCACCCACGCACAACAAGAAGTTTGCCTCTGCCTTAAAAAGTCCTTTCTTCAAGAAAATTTTTGTTTTTCAGAGGAGGAGTTGAAGTGTTTTGTACACTGGTTATTTAAGCATTTTCCTTATATTTTGCAATGTAAGTCAGTCCTAGCTGATAAACTTTTGGAAGTAGTTTGGGAAAAACTAGGAACTAGGAAAAAATTCCATAAATAATTCCATCCTTCACTTAATATGATGACAAAATATGTTCTGACTCTTAAGGAACATCTAAAAAAATGATGAACCCCAGCTGAAAACCCCTCCTCTGTGTTCCCCTCTTCGTGCCTCTGCACCCCCCCTCCCCTGATGCAAGAAAAGACACTCCAGGTTTTCCTGTCCTTACTCCTACTGGCCAAGTTGGCTCTCACTGCATGACACAGGTGCCGGCTCGACTTCTAGCCAGTCCCCTCCTGGACCATGCCCAGAGTGGCCACCCCTTGCCTGGACTGGCCTAGGTGGTGTCTTGTAGTGTGTTTTCTTTATTTGGCATATTCACTGTTTAATCTGTGGTTTTGCAATCCCTCTGTATTGTCCTCCCCCTGTCTTTGGAGTAGCACAAGCCCCCCTGTTTGTATATAATGTTTCTAAAATTAGACTTGCTTCCTCATTGTTATTCAGTTAAGTGTCGGTTTTTCTGTTTGTTACCTGGCCACTCCCTGCCAAGTTTCAACCCCCCACAAAGCAGCTAATTAACAGGACCAGGTAGAGTTCCAATGTAAGGTAGTAAACATGCATCAAACTGCAAACCTGCTAAACGTTATCCACGTCACAGAAGTCCTCCACACACCTACCAAAGAAACAGAACCAAAACCCAACAGCCATCAAGTCCCAGTGACAGCCAAAAAGCAAAAAGAGCATAGAACACCAATGAGCTGTCCTGCATCCGAAAGTCCACCTCCATAATGACAGAACCTTCCCATTGGGTAAGTCCACTTCTTCTAATTCCTTTCTCAATTCCTGTGGTCTCCCTGTCTCCCTCCCACTGTTCCCTTTTCCTTTCCATTGTCTCATTACCCTTTTTCCATGTTCCCACAAATTCCTACCTCCATTTTCCCTCTCTCATGGTCTCTCTCCACTAATCCCTTTCCCCAGAATTCCTTCTCAGTAGCAGAGGGGTGGTGATTGGGAGGGAAAGAAAAGAAAGTTTCCCTAAAGTAGTCATGTTTTTCTTAAAAGTCAATGGTTTCTATTTGGAGTTTCCAACAGGCACACCACCCCCTACACTACTTTGCACAGAGTCTATCACAGTTGACCACTCTGCCACAGGTGACAGAGAACCAGCCCCTGCTGAAGAAACCTTCTCCTGACTTAGTTTCCTGATAAACTGTACTAAGAAAACCCCACATCCCTCCTGCCAGCTCTAAGACGCTCCAGAAAAATCTTTGTGGACATTGGAGAGTCAGGATTGTCTGCATTTTGAAAATTGTCTTATGGGCACTTCTGATTGTTTTTGTCATTTTGTGTTGATTCAGTTGATCCTTCAGAGAAGCCTTCTTAATAGTAATGAAAGGGGGAGTTGAGAGGGCCCTGGGAGGCGTTCCCTGGGTTGGGGAAACACGAGAGGCTTCCCTTAGGGGCTGTTGGGACCCCATTGGCTCCTTTCCCTGTTCCTATGTCCCTGAGGCACTCCCTACTGATTCCCTGATTTGCCCTCATCTTTTTATTGCCTTGAGAACACAGGTCAGTCCCTACCTTTGGGGAGAGAGAAAACTGGGGTGTTCCCATGAGTGTGCTTCGGACCCTGAACATCTTACCAGCCTGCTGAATGAAATGTCTGTGGATACTCTGCTAAGGCCCTTTTTGCTTCCTTGCCCTGGACTTAGTAGCAATTACAACAATAAACTTTCCAGTTTATTTGATCCCAAAAATCAAATCCTCTTGTACCTGTGGTCTTGCCTCAGGCTAGGCCTCAAGGTAGGCCAGGGTGATGCAGGCAGTGCCATTTTGCAGATGCCCCTTCCAGAACCCAGGTGGTTGCGGTTCCAGCCTCCAGAAAAGGGAATTGGCTATTAGATGAGTTTCTGGTACAGACAGGAGGGGAAGTTTTCTTGGAGTGCTGGGTGTCCTGAGATGGAGTGGGCAGGACAGTAGGTGGGGCTTTGGGTGAGGTTTCCCAATGACTCAGTGCACGGATTGAAGGTGTTAAAATGATTTCAACATGGCTGGCATTTTTAAAATAGTGATTGGTGGTATTACAGCTAGTGAAGTTTGCAATGGAGGGCAAGGGCTTCCTATCAGTAAGGTCAGAAGGATAAGGGAAACATGAGGGAACAGGTGGGATGGTGTGGGGCAGGTCTGAGATGGTCTGTGCAGTACCCTCTCAGACCTCAGGTAGAAGGACAGGTGATAACAGACACACAGCAGCAGGGTCACCAGCTAAGCCATATACCTCCATGGGCACAAGTTTTTGCCATCTCGGCCCCATATCTGTCCTCAGAGTATGCAGAAGGAAAAAGCTTGACGAGAAAGGGTTTGTTGGTGTCTCTGAGATGATCTGAATTAGGCTTTTGTTGCTCCACGTCTGTGAACCTAACAGTGAAAGGGCAGTGGCCAATATCCAGGAGAGATGCACCATAGCTCCAGGATCCAGGCACACCTCAGAGCTCAAGGTAAGGAAAGAGGTTTCCCCCACGCTGCTCAGCAGCACTATGTTAATTTGTCCCAGTTCTGTCCTCCCCACTGGCCTGCTGGCCTTCCCTATCCCTTCCATATGTTTCCTTATGTGTTTTATCCTTATATGTTCATGTTCTAGGGTCTCCCTTCCCTGTCTTCCCACTGGTTTATGTCCCTGCCTATCCACCCTGGCATTCCCTATCAGTCTCTTCCCTGTGTAGTGCCCCTGAGCCCTCAAACCATCGGATCCCTGATGCTCTCTTCCACCCCTTCTTTCCCTGTATTTATACCCTGTGATGGGAGTGCCAGGGGAATCTCCAGCTAGCCTTTTCCTGGACTGCTTTGAGATTGGCCACTCCTAGCCTGAATCGGGCCAGGTGGTGGTAGAGCGGGGCTGCTTAATACCACAGCAGCAAGGCAGCACCAAGGATCAGGACAAAGAACAGGCAAGGACCTTTTGTATGGCTTCCCAAGAAAGTTTATTCCTGGAAAGGATCAGGAATGAAAGGCACTGAACAAAGGCATACATCAACTTATATATTGGGGAGGTCCTAGGGGTGGGTACAATCTTTAACCATTTGCAAGGCACCTGGGGAGGAGTGCAAGGCAGGGAATACAACGTCTAGGCCAATAGGGAATAACAAGGGAAGACAGTTTGAGTAAACCAATGGGGTCTCAGGGGATACACAAAAGACAGAGTGAGTTTTGGAAACAAAGGTGGGGTCATCCTGATAGATGAGGGAGAAGGGCAGGGTTACAATAATGGACATGGAAAGAATGGGAACAGAGGGCAGGTCTTTGGGAAGATGGACAAGGGAGATGGGAGGATATAACTCAGGGGGAAACCACCTGCACAGGGGCACTGGAACAAACCACTACAAACTTGTAAAGAAAAAATGCACCACCACAACTCTGGACCCTCCTCTGTCTTTGTCTCTGGTCCCTAGACCCCTTCAGTGTCGGACCCTAAGAAACACTCATTGGAATTCCATGCCTGGACCCTCCTGTGTCTTCACTGTTGAGTTTGCTTCATCAATGTGTGCAGGTGTGTGTGTGTGTCTGTGTGTGTGCTGATGCTGTCAGGGAAAGTTGCGTCCACCACCACCATGGACCGCAGTACGTGTCAAGTAACTTTTCTCTCATTTCTTTTTCCTTTTGGTCTCTCTTTATAATGTCGAATGTAATTTTGAAGATTAGAATCAATTTCTGGGCGGAGCAGTCTCAGTTTGCTGCTGAATTATAAAGCTTTCCCCTACTGAGTCCCAGAAGTCTAGTGAATTTATCTTGGGCTCAGCAATATCCGTAAAATTTCTATGGATCCACTGAATTAATTCTTTAAGTTCTTCTTCTCAAATTTTTTGCCCCATTTTGCCAATTTCAACTTAAAATTTTGGTAAATGTCTCGATCTCTGCTCCTCACACCCAATTTTAAAACTTAATTTAGAATGCCAACTGAGAGGAAATTAATGGGACGGGTGTCTGCCCTTCTCTTATCTTCTTCTCGAAGGTAGGTGGTAAGGCAGCATCCTCCTTGCTCCTTAATCTGGGAGAGTTCTCCTAGGTTTTGCCCCGTTGCTGGCACACATGAGAAGGGCAAGGTCCTACGACCCACTCCTGGAGGCAGGGTAGGTTCTCGACAGGTCTCCTGCATGTCAGGGGTCCCTGTTCGGGTGCCAGATGTTACAACCCAGTCTGGGCCTGGATCCAGCTTTTGGACCAGTGGCAACTGTGCCAGGTATCCAATTAGGCAACTTTGAGGAGAGAGATACATGTCCAAACTAGTGGCTCGGAACTGACCACTAATAACTGGAAAATTAGAAACTGGAAGGTGAAAAAACTACATGGGAGCACACCAGAAGAGACTAGCTGAAGCCTGGGGTCCATCGAGAGTCAAGCAGGGGTACATACAGGTTAGGGTTTAGGGCAGAGTCCAGGTGGGATCTGAGGGTGAGGTCCCATAGGAAAAGATATGAAAAACAATGCAAGGTTACATTCACCAGTCAATGGTAATGAGGCAACTGGGAGCAAATCAGCTGGGGGGGAGAACTTTTCAGCACAAATCTACATATAACAACTAGGGGAATTCTGGGACTGGCCTTTTTGACTCCCTGTGAGTCTGAGGAGTTTTCCCACAACCTCCCAGCCATGGAAATTCCCAGGTGGAATCCCAACAGATTCTCAGATCATCTTCTTCATCTTGGGCCGAGTCAATCCCAATATGCCCTCATGTTTTTTCCCCCATTTTCCCACTCTCATTTTCTGCCTCTTTTCATGCAATGGTTCTTGCAAGTGACTGTTTTTCTCTAGTTGTTTACAGACTTAGGTTCTTTTCCTGCAATCCTTTCTTGAGTACCAGAGTAGCAGCCCAAGAAGCCCTTGCCTGCATGTTTGCCTGTTGCTTGATCAGAAAGTCTGTGCTGTACCTGAAGAATCTAATTAAGAAGCACCTGACTGATAGAAGAAATAGGTGTTAATTTCTTCACAAACAACTAGATCTGAAAGAAACAGGTTCTGGAAGAACAGGTGTGCAGGTCTTTACAAACATCAAGCCCCTTTGTTGCAGGACCAAGTACAGTCTGAACTTATACACTTAAGAGGAAAATGCATGGTCTTAATAAATTTATGAATAACTTGTCCACTCAGGGTGTGCTTAGAGCTAACTTTAATGGTTGTACAATGTATGGTGGGGAGCAGAATACACATTAAAAAGAGAATATGGAGTAGGCAGTTTGGGAAGGCTGTCCCTCCCTTGTCCCTCAGCAACGTGCAGCCAGCAATTTAGGGTAAAAGGAGATTGCATCCTCCAGAAACTTTAGAGAGTATGACAGGCCTATGGGGTGGTAAGCTTTAGCATGTTATTTTAAGTAAAGTTGGTTCTGGCAGGGCTCCATCTGCTTTGTGGACATTGGTCTTCCACAGTGTGATTTTTGCGCAAGATTAAAATACAGCCAGCCAAGATTACAAACTGGCTTGTCTCTGTGTGCACAAAACAAAGGTGCCACACTGAGTGAATCAGCTGGATGTCTGCTAATGTTCCTCACAGAGGGCGGCTGAAAGTAGGAGTTCAGTCTGGCCCAGGCCAGGAGGGGCAGCTGAGTGTGCTGGAAGATGTGACCTTGGCGCTGCTGCCATTTTGTGCATGGTGCCCTCAGCTCTGGCTGCCATTTTGTGGCATGGCACCGCTCAGCCCTGGCCACCATTTTGTGCAAGGCACCCTCAGCCCTGGCGCCACTTTGTGCATGGCACCCTCAGCCTTGGTCACCATTTTGTGCATGGCACCCTCAGCCCTGGCTGCCACTTTGTGCATGGCACCCTCAGCCCTGGTCACCATTTTGTGCATGGCGCCCTCAGCTCTGGCTGCCACTTTGTGCATGGCACCCTCAGCTCTGGCTGCCATTTTGTGCATGGCACCGTCAGCCCCAGTAGCAGAGAGCAGGAGGTGCTTCCCAGCACTTCTTCTCCAGACTTTTTCCCTCCTGGACTAGAATTTGTAAATGTTTTTCTTTCCTAAGTTAAAGCTTCTTCTTTGCACATAGACAAATTGCTGTCTTACTTAATTTGTGCTAAGAAATGAGAGTAAGAGGGGCAGGTTCAGTCCACTATCAGCTGTCTCAGCTTTGCTTTTTCAGCTTTTTCTCTCCCACAGAAACAGGCACTGCTCGGCTTTCAAAGCTTTCCATAGGATAGCCTACCCTGACATCTCACATTAAGAGGAGCTGATTCCTGCCTACATTCCTTGATGAAAACAAAGCAAGTAGAAAGGTTTTAAGAGAATAAAAATCTACCATGATTATTAAATTAACTAAAGTGCATTTTCACATACATGACAAGATTGTGGCAACAGAGCCACTGCATGGGTTTGGAGTGGTTCTGGGCATGCTGGTAGCAAAGTCATGTTCCTGAGGGGGCTGCAGGGGCATGGGGATCATCAGGGATCCAGAGGAACAACGAGAGACATGACAGGGATGGATGGCAGCAGTGGCATTTCCTCATGGTGGCCCTGGCACCCAAAAATGGGTCACGGGAGCCTATGTCACCAGGAGGGTGATCCAGCATCACTGTGGATCCCAGCATTCCCCAGACAGCTGCGAGCCCTTTAGGGGACCCTGAGACGTGTGGAACAGGCAGAAAAGGCACTTTGTGCTCCTTTGTGAAGGGTGCACCCCAAAGAGTGAGGGGTGGAACCCAAAATCGCAGGGGAGACACCCCAAAAGAGACAGTGGGCACCCCAAAAAGGGGGCAAGAGAATCCTAAAAAAGAGGCTGGGGGACACTAAAACAGAGGGTGGACACACCCACTCCCAAAAATGGAGATGAGAGATCCTAAAATGAAGAGGGGATTCCTAAAATACGAGGACACCCCGAAAGCTCTTTTGCACTTCCCCACGCTTGTTCTCTGTTTCCTTTTAGACCTATGTTTACTCTGTGGAGTACACAAAGGGCTTAATTTATACAAGTGCGGTGGTTTTATAGAGATCTGGAGGGTTTGAGGGTCTTGGGGGTGTGTGGGGGGGGTACTCTTCCTGAGCTTTTCCTTTAGAAAATAATTTGCTGCTTTTTTGGCGTGAAAGTTCCTTATTTGCACCTGCTCATCTCTAGAATATGGTCCTTGTCAATTGCTAAATAATATTGAGAATACATATGTTTGTACTCCAAAAACAGCCATTGGGGTGGAAAACCAACCTTCCCCAGCAGGTCTAGGGGAGAAGGGCATCTGTGGGGTGACAGTAGATTTTGAGGGATCCCAAATTGCTCCCTCTGACATTACCAGCCCAAACCAGTTCCACAGGCTGGTAATGGGCAACAGAACCTCGGGGTATCCCTGCTCCAGCACAGGACACAGGATTTTGGGCACTGCCTATTGCAGTGTTGCAGTATTGCCTCTTGCGGAGTGTGGGGGGGTCAGTGAGGAGCAGAGTCTTTGCTCTGGGGGCTGATTCAGTGCTCCAAACACCCCCTGAGAAACTCAGCCCTCAGACCCCAACAACCCCCCGAATTTAACTGTACCCTGAGACTTCATCAGCACCACAAAACCACCATGTCCCTAAACACTCTTGAACAAAGGGGATGAGTCAGCACCCCAAGGGCCCCATCACTGACCCAAGCCCCCCTGTCAGCACCTGACAGGCAAGGGAGGTTTCTCCCCTGCTGTTGGTTTGGCTGTGGAACATCCATCTCTACTTAGCAATTGATTTTGCTGTCTTTAATGTAATTGTGTCAATATTCTTTCAAAAAGAGCAACCTGGACTTGTACTTGGATGGTGCAGTAAAAAGTTCCAGTTAAGGTTGCTATATCTGATCACAATGCTATATCTGATAAACTGTAATCAATTGAAATAAATTATAACTAGAGGTGGTGTAGAGGACAGTAATAGACAAATGTGTCCTTACAAATAGAGCCTGTGAATCCACTTGTAGATAAGGCCAGAGACTTGGATATAAGGAAACAATGAGAGAACCCATTACATTTGGAAACTTTATTAGTTGATATAGACTGCTCAGTTAAGGTTGTGCTAAAGTGCTGAACTTTGGGAAGAGGAACTAAGACTTAACAGGTTTATGACTATTAAGTTTTGCACCAAGGTAGAATTAAAATTACATGGAGGGGGTCTATACCAAAGGGGGTTTGTAGCAGCCGGATTGGGAAGTCTGTACCTTTTAAATACCACAGCCAGTGTAACTGTGAAAGAGGGTGTAATGCTGCAAAGAAATTAGAATAATAGAATAAATTATTTAATAACCTGACCATAACAAGAGTTTACCAGCCTTAGTGCTATGGGGCAGGTATCCATGCTGAGTGACACCTGTATGATCGTGCAGACATAAACCACCCTGTCTCAGGCTGCTGTTGGCACAGTGGCAGCAGCACAGCACCCACAGGGAGCGTCCTGGTCTGTGCTGCTTCCTTGGGCTCCTCAGGATCCGGGCAGTCCGAAGCTGCCAGGCGAGACATGGTGGGATGGAGGTGCACCTCCAGGGGCGGGAGGGCTGTGACCCAAAGAAACAGAGCCCAGATCAGCCTCCGTGTTTGCAGAGCCGCTCTCAGCCCTCGCTCCGCACTCAGCTGCAGATCGGAGCCGGCTTCTCCTCAGCCGGGCCCCTCGGTTCGGTGCGGCCATCCCCGGGCTCGGAACTCCGTCAGCTCCCCCGGCTCTGCCCTCGCCCCTCGGCGGGCCTGGTCCCGGCGACCACCACCACCACCACCCGCAGCAGCCCGGGCGCGGCGCTGGCCCAGGTGCCGCCGAGCCCGGCTGTGAGGGCAGGAGGGGCAGGGGGAGCCCCAGGCCCTGCCCAGTGCGTCCCCTGGGCCTGGGGGGACGGAGCCCGGCTGCCCAAGAGGGACCCCGGGAATGGCCTCACCAGCGAACCCGAGCCTCTCACATGGGCCCGAGGGCCCTGCAAGTACCCGGGGCTCTGTTCAGCCCTCCTCCCGTCCCTCGGCAGCCCAGAGAGCTCAGGGGCACGGGCACATCCCAGAGGCCTCAGCCGGCCAGAGCAGTCCGTGCTGCGGAGCTCCCCTGCCCCCGCCGCTGGCCGGAGGCCTCCCCCTGCTCGGTGGGACAGGGCAGAGGGGCTCCGGACAGGCAGAGGGGCTCCGGACGGGGCAGAGGGGCTCCGGACAGGGCAGAGGGGCTCTGGACGGGCAGAGGGGCATGGCAGAGGGGCTCCGGACAGGGCAGATGGGCTCCGGACAGGGCAGATGGGCTCTGGACATGGCAGAGGGGCTCCGGACAGGGCAGAGGGGCTCCGGACGGGGCAGAGGGGCTCCGGACAGGGCAGAGGGGCTCCGGACCGGCAGAAGGGCTGGACAGGGAGAGGGCTCCAGACCGGCAGGGAGAGGGGCCCGACAGGGCAGAGGGGCTCGGACCTGGCAGAGGGGCTCCGGACACAGAGGGGGCCGGCCGGCAGAAGGCGGACAGGGCAGAGGGGCTCCGACGCAGAGGGGGCAGGGCAGAGGAGCTCCGGACCAGAGCAGGCAGAGGCTCCGGACGGGACCTGGCAGAGGGCTCCGACATGACAGAGGGGCCGGACAGGGCAGAGGGGCTCCGGAGCCCTCGGGGGTTGTGCTGTCCAGGGCAGGACCGAGGGCACGGCTCTGCGGCTGCAGCAGGGCAGTGGGAGCAGAGGGAAGGGGCAGCCCTGGCCCAGCCTGGCCCTGGGGCTCATCCCCACCGAGCACCCGCCGATCCCCCCCGACTGCCCCAGGAGCTCCGGCTCCTTCCACGTGAGGAGCTCTGCAGCAGCCGGGAGCGCTTCCCTGGAGAGCTGCGGCCCAGCAGAGGCTGGGAGACGGCGACAGGGCCCAGGGAAGGAGGGCTCGGGGCTTTGCTCCGGGCCGGTCCCGCCCTTACGGATCCCGGCTGCGCTGTGCTCCCACCCAAGTGTCTGGGGCTCTCTTGGGGACAGGGACTGAGGATCAAAGCCCTGACCTCCCACACCGGTGGGAACAGCGGGGAAGCCTCTGGGGACACCGGTGTTCAGCCTCTGTGGCCGGGGGCTGATGCCAGGCCCTGGGCAGGTGCTGGAAATGGCCGTGCCAGCTTCTCTACCCCTGCTTGATCTGCAGGGACCCTTCCCTCGTGCTTTCACAAAAATACAAACACTGCCAGGGCTTGCTGCAACTCTCATTTAGTCTCTGGCATTTAAACATGTTTTGGGATGGAAAGATGTGCTGGTTTGAAAGTGAACCAGCAGGAGAAATGAACCTCACGGTTTCTGAACTACCTTAAGAAAGATTTCAAGTCAGTTAAAATTTACTGGAGAGATTACTATAAATGCAGTGATACAGAGAAAACTGGCTTAGACCCACAAAATCAGACTACAGCCTGGTGTGCTGTTGGTCACAGTTCTATCAGGTGGTGTTTGCAGTCGTTGTTCAGGTGATGGTGGCATTCTTGTTCCAAGTGGTGGTCCCGTGGAAGGTCCAGATCTCTTGAGAGTGGAGGTGTTCTCCTGAGTCCAAAAGTTATATATATTTAGGTTTGGGTGGGAATGCTCAGTACCTCCCCCAGGGCAGCAAGAGTTTTGCAGTGGAATGACAAAATACTGTGGGTCATGGGATATTTTGGGAATCCTTGGTCTAAGTCACTGCAGCTGCCCATTCTGCTGGTGCTGTTGCCTGGAATCAGGAGACAAACTTTTCCAAACAATGAAGTGGTAACATAACAGGTATTTAAAATGATAGCTTACAAAGTGGACAAAATATAGGAATGCACATATGTAGTATAGGATTTCTGCAGTTTTAAAATAATTAGTGTATGTAGCTCATACATCCCCAGCAGCAACCCACCCTTGGGTCTGCCTATATTAAATAAAAATGTATCAATTTTTTGGCATTAACATTTAATCTCATTTGGTTTTAATCTCATTTTTTGAGAAAATTTTGCATCTTCAAACTATTTCCAGTTTATACGTAAGACTTTTTCTTTGCTTTTCTGGGTTTAAACTGGATTGTAACACTCCTGCCATGGTCTGACTGTCTGAGGGGTTTCTGGAGAGCAGCAGGAGCAGCCCAGAGCCTGGTGGCAGAGGTTCTCCTCACCCCAGCAGTGCCTGGAGGAATCTCCCCAGGGACACAGCCCTTGGATGCCCAGCAGCAGAGCTTTTTTTCTGTGCATGCGCTGTTGCTGTGCAGCCCTTCTGCTGCTTTCCCCCTCGACTTTAAATCCAGTTAAATCACATTTGTAGCCCACACTTCAGAAATAAAACTACACAGTGTTGAGGCATTCTTATTTCGAAATTAAATCAATCCCTCATGGGAGAAGTACCTCACTTTTTGATGCAACTGAGAGAGGACAAAGTCCTCAAAGCAAAAAAAAAACCAAACAACGATTTGTGATAATGAGTAGGCTGAGCCTGACCCATACCAGTCCCTCCAAAAGACAACAAATTCAGCCTTTGTCAAAAATGGCAGCTTTTTTATACCCTTTCCAGCCAGGGGCGGTCCCTGTCCCCATTCCCATTGGATGTACTCAGGAACTTCCCCCCCTCTCCCGACCTCCTACCCTTCTGTCCCCTCCCCTTTCACCTTTTTTAGGTCACATCTTCCGCCCTGCTTGTCTCCTGGGTCCCAGCAGCGCTTAAAAGTGCAATGAGTAGGTTAAGCAAACCACATCTAAACCACAGGTAACAACAATTACAAAACAGAATTAACATAATTAATTAAAAGAAGTTTTCCTTCTTTGGCTCCATAGTTTTTTAGGCTGAAGCAAAATGTTTTTTCATCCCTCACACTCAGAGTGACCAACACCTTTCAGGCCTCTGTACCTGGCAGAGGCACCTTTCTACCTTTCTACTGCAGTTCTTGGACCATCAGCTAAAACTGAATATACTCTCAGAAAACCTGAATGAAAGTGGTGCATGCATATATAAGTATAGCTATATACTTACACAAAACGAAAAAAAAAACCAAAACAACAAAACCAAACTTGGATGTGACTCCTGTCCTGATAAACACCCCAACCCTAAAAACATCTGTTTTCACCACCAGGGGTGTCTCTGTAACTGTAAAGTAGTATCAAAGTGCCACAATTCTGATCTAAAGAAGGACCAAAGGGAGGAATGTGAGATTTCAGTGGTTTTTCCAGTCCTTTTTATATTTCTCTTGTATATTTTCCCCTATTTTGCCATCCAAGCTAGCCACCTCTCATTAATTTCCTTACTACCCAACTCAAGGGAACAGTTCAATTTTTTATGCTTTCTAATGTACAATTTTTTCATTTCCTCTATTGGAAAAGAGGGTGTGCTTTTACTGGAGATCAGCTAAACACCATATTGAGTACTCCTTACAATTCAGAGCATTCAGAATTAGATTGTCATTTTACTGTATTTTCATCCAGATTCTCCCTGTTGCATGAGAAAATAAATCTTTCTGGTTTTTTATGTTTTCCATTTCCCAAGATTCCAGGTGCAGCTTCTTATTCTAAATACCAGTGCTAGCTCATACTGTGAAATTTCAGGGATGTTTTTTATCATGGAAAAATGGAACTATTTAACAGTTCCATAGCTGAAAAATTGTTACCTTCAAGGAAGTTCTATTTGATTGTAAGAATTTGTATTCTTGTCTTCCTGTATTCTAATTGAGGTCATCTTTCAAATGCAGTAGGCTATAAGTATAGTTTGTCTGTATTACTCCATGATTCATCAGAAACTGAATTTGCAACATTATTAAGAAGAGTAGGTTTTGATTCACTCTATTTATGATATATTTATGTCACATTCTGTGCATAGAGCCTCATAAATAGTCTTCTATTGTTGCTCAGCCCAAAGGCAATTGAGTTCTTGATGCTCTGAGCGGGTAAAGGGGTGGAAGCATCAAACTAGTAGTAAAATCAGTACTTAAATGGGTTCTCAGATCCAAAAGATTGATCTTCTTTGGCCTTTGACCCATGCAAGAAAAAACCTATTTATGGCAGGCTAACCTAGTGCAGTTTAGTGCAAAGTGGATACTAAACAAAATGAAAATGATCTCTTAGATGATCTTTTAAAATTCCTTTTAGTTCAAGCTAAATGGAGTTGATGGATTCATGATTATTTTACAGTAATGCCTTCAGTAAGATAGGTCCCTTTCAAACACTGAAGAAGCAAAGCTCAGAACTGGTAAAGAGCAGGACTAATTGATCTAAACCAAATCCTATTTTAGCAAAGTCTTGGAGAAAAAAAAAAAAAAAAAAAGAAAAATGATTCTACATCTAGCCCCACATTGCAAAAACCTGATCCAGGTTAAGAACAGATAAACATCATTTGCCTGTCAGTTCAGTCTTCTGGACCACCAACTGTGCAAGTGTAATTTTAGTAGTCATAAAATAAGATTGTATAACTTCTGTGTTTTGTCTTCAGAGGCAAGACACACAACTAAAATCTGAATACCTTTTGAAAATATCTGTGTAGAACATACCATTTCTATGTAACTTTCATTAAAAGTCAAAAGTCTAAAACTGAAACTCTGAAAAGAAAATGTAGTTTTTTAGTTTCAAGGTCATACTTTATTTCTAATTCACACATTAATTAATTAACTAATTATCTTTTCACCTTTAAAATGCAGAATGTGTTGTATAATGAAACAAAATGTATTTGCTTTGTTAGTTTAACTGGTTAAATTGTTTTTTCTTCCAAGGAAATGCTGGAAAAAACGGATTATTGAATCTAGAAAAGAGAAAGCTGTAGAAAGAATAGCATTGAAGAGTGCTGACTAGATTTAAATCATCAGAAGAGAAAGGGTAATTTTTTCCCAATTTCTCATTGAAAAATAATGCAAGGTGTAAGTTCAAGAAGGAAAACACAAGCTAAGTGTAGGGAGAAGAAAAATCTTAGATTACTTGTTGGCATGAAGATTTAGCAGAGAAAATGCATTATTTTCCAGAGTTTGTAGCTTAGTAAACTTGAGGTTTTCAAGAGTTTAGCCACGTGTCAACACTGACTCAAAGAGTTGAATGGACACTTCTGTTCTTCTGTGTTTCAGTAAAAAAGTGGTGACAGGAATGCTAAACCAGGTGAAATGCAAGTTTTTTGGGGAAGTGGGCTATCTCAGTGTAAACCTCATGGGTGCACAGCAGGTTTTATTTCCAGATAGATGAAATAATGTAGCTCAGCTGTGACTGAGTTCTCCAGGATGGAATTGTGGTGCCTTGTCCT
The DNA here is from genome assembly GCF_901933205.1 of Camarhynchus parvulus. Taxonomy (NCBI): domain Eukaryota; kingdom Metazoa; phylum Chordata; class Aves; order Passeriformes; family Thraupidae; genus Camarhynchus; species Camarhynchus parvulus. The sequence goes on from NC_044601.1 coordinate 5,052,886, forward strand.
GTAAGGACTGAGCTGGCTCCATGCAGCGCCTGCTCCTCCCTTTCCTTCCTGCCAGTAAAACTTGCCTTTGGAAATCACCTGTGGAACACAGGCAGGCTCTCTGGATGACGTGGGCAGGGAATGCAAACGGTGTTCCTGCTCAAAGTGTGCTTTCAAGGTGTTTGGCACAAATTTCTGGTCTGATTTTTGGTAGCACTGCCCTGGTTGGGACATAATGCTCAGAGTGTTTGGGTTGGAAACCACCAGGAGAGACACCCAGGGAAATTCTGTTTATAAATAATTGGGCACACCTGTTTGAGTGTTTTGATGTAAAGGGTCCCAGATTTATCCAAAGTATGGAAAGGCAGGAATGGCTGCTGGCCTCCCTTTTTACTCTCAAAAGCTATGGGAAAATGATGGGGCTATTTCAGCTTTTTGTCACATGTCATGACTGAGTGGAGATGACACATAATCAATGGTGTTTTTAGATTAATGAGCTGTATTGTTTTATCTTTATACACAGAGATTAATAATTAATCTTATTAATAAAATGTCCTGGATGATAACGGAGTTTAGGAAGCACATCCTCAGTTTTTTCATCAAGCAAATTATCTGTTTGTTTTCTGCTTTGTTTTGTAGTTATGCTGAGTAACATTGACAATTCCTGAAAACACCATTGCTTATTGGTGTGAGAAAAGTGTATGTTAAATTCAATTAGGAATTTGGCTACCAATATATATCAGCCATGGAAATGTTTGTCTTCTGCTTGTAACTACATAACTTTTCTGTCTTCATAAATTCCCAGTGTGTCACTACTGTATAGGATGCTGGTGGTCACATAACAGGTTTTTTTTTTTTTTTCTATTTTTGTTATTCTTTAAAATAGCAGGGGTGAGGAGAAAATCATGGACAGCTGAGACTTGCTCAGGAAAGACCTCAAAAGCAATGGTTTGCGAAGGGGCTTAAATGTCACATCAAATTGTTGACCTCCTGAAGCAAAGACATTCCAAATCATCCACACACTTTTAAAAAACATTCTGCTAAATGTTTTACCTTATGTGGGTGTCACCCATCACTGAGGGCACACAGATTCCTGGCATAGTGCTGACTATGAGATCACAGTGACAGTTAAATCTTTGTTTCCTTTAACAGGATATAATAATTACTATAGCATGTAATTTATTATTAAAATGGTACAGGAACTCTGCAAGCAAGGGTACTGTGAAGTTGAGACTATTTTCTCACATAAGTTTTTCCTCATACCAGGTTGAACATCTCATGAGAACACGACTGATTTATGCTTTCTGCTTGTTTCCTTCCTTCACCTTATAAATTGAATAGTTCTGGTTTGGAAAGGCAGGGTTTCCCTGCTGCTCCTGGGCAGGAAGCATCTTCCCACCTTTATCTACCTTTGTCGAACTTTCTCTGACTAACCAACTGGATGTTTTGGGTTTTCAGGTCTGTGGGGTAAATTAAAGATCAGCTAAGAAGTCTAAGATTTTGCAGGCAACTGGAGGATGGAAAACACATTATATAACCAGAATATTAGGGTTTGGTTTGTTTTTTTCCTCTTCCCTATTAATCTATCTAGAAACAAGTTTGGAGCTGACTTTAATCTGAGTTTGCTCAGAATACATATATCTTTCTATTGACAGAGAGCAGCCTTGAAAAACTCTCAACAGGAGCAGGAGGAAAAGGTTCAGAGTAAAACCTACTGAAGTATATTCTCCATTGCCTTTGAATGATCTTTATTCCTATGGATTTGAGGCTACCAGATCCAGATTTATTACCATGAAGGAAAGAGAGAACCATCACACAAGCTGCCTTGATTGCTGTTGATTGCTGAAACAGGGAGGTTTCCTTCAAGAGAGGAAGATGCTTTCCAGTGTATGACCTGTGGGAATCCAAAATCCCCTTGTCCTGGCTCTCATTTATTCTCATTTTAATGTTTCTCAGTGTTGCACACCATATTTTATTCATTTCAGCTAGATGTGATGATGAGCTTGGAGAGCATTGTTTATTTTAATTAGGTCTTAGCGTGGCTCATCCACATCAGTAGGCTGCAAAATTAGAAATGTTTGTTTTGTTTGTTTTCTGTGAGCTTGGAGCGACCTAAATAAAAACTGTAAAATGCTCAGACTCATAGGACAAAAGAGTGGAAAGAGTTTGTTTCTTTAATTTCATTTACCATGTAATTCCTTATCTAAATCTAACCAAATAAGATTTCTCAGCTCAGTGCTGTATTTGTAACTATTCATAAAAATTGCCAAATGCTGACATTCTGTTGTCTGCTTGGTCCTTGCTCTCTCTGCATGGGGTTGGGGATGGCTTTGCAATGCCAAGTCTTGTGCAGGTGTCTCAGGAATTAAGTTTGCAGAGCATCATTCACGTGTCTTGTTTGGAGCTGCAAATAATTTCATGGAAGTTTTGTCAGCAGATGGTTGATTTCTTGAGTTTTTCACTCATATGTGCACCTTGGTAGGAATAGTGTATAATATGTACTTTTCTTTCAAAAAAATTCCTAGTTTCTTGCTCAAATATTGGCTGTCACAATAAACTTCTATGTGTAATCTAGAATAATCTTATTTAGCATCTTTCTCGTCTCCAAAATCTCTCTCTGCTGAAGTGGGTTGTATTGATTTAATTTTTCTTTAAATCTAATCCACTTTAAAACTTGTTTTGTTTATTTTTTAACTAAAAGTATTCTGACCTACATACCCTCCTTTCACTTGCCTTTGTGTTTGTTTATTTTTTTTCAGGAAGTCTTAGCAGGGGAATATTGTAATTTAAGGTTAATTGCCCTTCATCCAGTTCTTTACCCAATGCACCATTTACCTGCTCACCCCATTTATATTTCTGTCAAGAGGCAAGGACAACATTTTGTGGCTCTGTAACTCATGAAAAACACACATCTTCAGCAATATTTGCTATATTGGTGTTTGCCAGCAATCACCTTTCTTGCATTCAATATATAAGTGCTTTCGAGAAAGGAAGAATGTTCAAAGTACAGTGATTTCTTCCTCATCACTCTAAGAATAATTAACTTTCCAGCTTCTATTTTGACTCAGGAAGTGCATTATATTCTATAGCATTACAGTCTTTGCCAGGTCCTTATTCTATATCTCATAGCTGGTTTTAAAAATGCCATAATATGGAATTAGTATGGGTAAAGTCATCGCAGAGCTCCACAAGACAGGCTGTAAACTGGGAATACCTCGTTTTTATTTTATTTCCTACAGCAATTCTTTCCCCCTTGCACTGGTAGCCTAGCATATGGAATCACAAATACAGCAAGTGAAAAAAGGGGCTGAAACTGATGAGACCTATGGCACCACTTCCATCAGCCACAAATTTGTTTCTTGTGATTTCCTCATTATTATTATTTTTTAAAGTGGTAAAGAGTGGAACTCCTCCCTTTACATATGGAGTGTGTTTTCTCCCATGGCTGTGCTCTCTTAACTCACCTTAATGTGTGAATTAAATCCTCATTTAAGAAGGAGGCAGATCCCTTGGTGCTTCCCAGTGACATTCATTTTAAAGCCACTCACTTGGTTGGAAAAGACTGCTCAGGAAGGCAGGAACTTCCCTTGAAATGGAAAATGTAAACTCCCTCCCTCAGAATTATTATAATTTAGAAATTTAGGGGCTCTCAGGCAAAGAGGTGGGAGCAGGAATAACAGTTCTTTATTAGGAAAAATAAAAATAAAAATGCAGTAATACAAAACACCACTGCCAGAGTGAGAGCATGCCCTGCCCCCTGTGTGTCAGGGGGTGGCACAGCCCCATCCCATGGGGGCTCAGCCCTCCTGCAGTGCCAGCTGTGCTGCTGCTGCAGCAGGGATCCTGCACAAGGGGGGAGTTTTCCTCTGCAGCTCCAGGGCTGCTGCAGATGGGCCTGGGCTCCCTCTGGCAATGCAGGGCAGCAGAAAGCTGCTCCTCTGCCAATGCAGCGGGCAAAGGCTGCTGGGGTGTCCCAAAGCTCAGATTGGATCCAGGTAGGAATGCTTGGCTCCTCCCCTGGGCGCAGCATCTCCCCATGGGATGCTGGAATTGGATCAGCCCTGCAGGGACACTCAGCGGCCATGGACAGAAGGTAATTAATAATTAATGGGCCATGGACAGCAGAGATCTCCTGGAGGGAGGGTTGGTGGTGGAAAAGATAAAGAAAAAACTGCCCCATGAACAGCAGAGAACTGCCCCAGCTCTGACAGATGACGATGGAACACACTCCCCTGCCACACCTTGCATTTCCAACCTAAGACAGCCACCAGGTGGGCAGTGCCAACCTATTTTCTCAGCTATTTTTATTATTTTTTTTTGCCCTGCACCAGCAAAGCAAGCTGTCAGAAATGGTCAGGTGCCCACGGACACTGCCTAGAGCTTCACCAAACAAAAGGAAACAGAATCCTTATTAGCTTTGGAGTACATTTTTTTTCTCAGAAGGATAGATATGTTTAGTTACAGACCATTTCTGTGGCTAAATCTCTTTCCAGTAATAATGTCACAACACTTACTTGGCCCACTTTTTTTTTTTCTTTTTTTTAAGCTCCAACAGCAGAAATGCTCTTTATCCCTCACCATCATGACAAACACTGGCAAAAATCAAATGCTGGGAAAAAAATGGAAGTATTTTTGGTGTGTGATTTTATCAAGTTGAATATCTAGTAACAAATATATATCATTTAAGTGTCAAATTTCTCAAATATGTGGCTACTTAAAGCTTTCAATGACTTCTACTGCTGGCATTAGCAAACCCAAACCTCAGCTATCTGTGTAACTGAGATAGTCACATTCTAACCAACTTGAAAATACATGATTTTAATGGAGTTGAAATTAAGTCACTGGACAGCATAAATGCCTTTCCTGAAGTGCGTGCCCAGATCTCTAGTGGTGAAATTTGAGCACATGATAAATGCATTCCAAAAACCATTCAATTGCAAGAGTTGCTTGAAAAAATAAATTATTGAAAAGAAAAAAGGAAAAAAGGAAAGAGAAAATAAAAAAAAAAAAAAAAAGAGGGAGAGGGAGGAGGAGGGGGAGGGAGGGAAGGGAAAGGGAAGGGAAGGAAGAGAGGAGGAGGGAAGAAGGGAGGGAAGAGGGAGGGAAGAGGGAGGAAGGAAGGGAAGGGAAGGGAAGGGAAGGAAGGGGAAGGAAGGGAAGGAAGGGAAGGGAAGGGAAGGGAAGGGAAGGGAAGGGAGGGAAGGGAAAGGGAAGGGAAGGGGAGGGAGGGAAGGAGGGGAGGGAGGGAGGGAAGGGAAAGGGAAGGGAAGGGAAGGGAAGGGAAGGGAAGGGAAGGGAAGGGAAGGGAAGGGAAAAGGGGAAGGGAAGAAAAGGAAAGGAAAAAGCAAATAAAGCTATTTTTGAATATACTTTTTGTCTTCGTCATCCACTCCATGTAGTACCACTAGATGCCACTGTGCCCTAAGGAAGAAAATGAACCAGAGCTTCACGGCCTGCTTTAAATCCAGAGCATAAACAGTTTCAGAAAGCCAGTGTTGATTCAAACACCGCAATTTCTTTAAGTGTCTTTGCGACCAGACACAGCCAGACTGCTGATAAGCACGATTCCCTGAAGCAGGGAGTTCAGTTCAAGAGGGTTCAAACACTTTGAGGTGTCCCAGCTGTTTTGCAGAACTGGTGCTGAGAGCTAAGAGACTTTGCAGACAAGGGAGAGTCTTCCCCAGCCCAGCAGGAACATCCCCTGGCAGCATCCCTGCTCCCTGTGGGATGGAAGCTGCTGCTTCCTCACTCCTCCTTTCTCACAAAAGAGTGGGGTTACAGGTGCTGGGGTTCCGTTTTCCTTCAGCAACATAAAGTAATCGATGCTGGAATGCTTAGGAGGAGAAAAATGATCTTCCAGGAGGAGGAGCTGGATAACCTGGTGCTGCTTTTGTGACTCTAACAGTTGCATTGGGAATAAGAAAAAACAGTTAGAATAGCTCAGCATATTGGCTCTGAATTCATGATAATGGAATTACAGTGCATAACTGCAAAATGGATACTGTATTTTTTTTCACCCAACTTCTTAAAATATCTGTTTATTTGCATTTTCTTAGTGTCCTGGTCCTGTAGGAGGGAATATTTTGTCCAGCGGCACAGAACAGCCATAATTTTATGTCAAAAGTCATCTGTCATTTTACTCTGTAAAAGAGAACGTGCCCATCAAACAAACAAATAAAATTCCCCAATCCCCCAAAAAACCAGCACCAAACCCTAACTTCTCCCACAATTTAATATGCTGCAATTTTCTGAGAGAAAAAAATGGAAAATTAGATATTTGAACAGGGAGTAAAATACTCCCTCCAGTGAGGTAAACCCTTCTGTTCCCACAGTGAGACACAGCTCTGTCAGAAATGATGGCAGAAGAATTCAGAAGAGGATGTCGGTTACATGATCCCCACCTTTCTTCCTGTGTTTCTATCAGTGCCACAGCTGTCCCTGAGCTGGTCTGCAATTTTTTTTTTATTTTTTAATTTTTTAATTTGTTAAATTTTTAATTTTTTTTTTAATATCAATACAGCTGTATGAATATGTAATATATTTTGAAACACACTTACTTGACACCATGTGGAATGAAAAAGAAAAAAGAAAAAAGAAAAACTAAAAGAAGAAAAAAGTCATTAGCATTAAACATCTTTTACTTCCAGAGACATTTCCTCAAAGGTGGGTGGGTGTATTTCTCCCCCTGTCTTGCTGCTGGAACATTTTGATGCAGGCTTCTCTGATGTTTTTATCACATCCAGTTGGCGCTGAGCTGAATTTCAATTATACATGGCATTTTTTTCTCCTCCAAATTTTCCTGACTCTTTGAGCAACCTGCATGACAAGGCAATCAGTAAAGCCCTGAAATACTGAGAGTGTTCTATCATAAACCATAGGTGGGCTAAGTCAGAGTTTCACCAGTGTGGGTGTGCAGGCTTTCCCCCATTTCACCAATGGTAAAAAAATAGTAAAGATTGAGAGGGGAAGGAAAGGAAAAAGGAAAATACCACAAAAAGGAGAACACCCACTTTTGTGCCTTCTTATGCAAACCAAGCAATGAACATTTTTCATAATCTTGTCATTAATCTGTGATGAATTTTTTAGTCTACTAAAGGTGTCTATCTCTGTGCCTTCATGTATTGCTCTGATTTGGCAGGGCTTTGACTTCATTCAATTTGCTGATATTTTTTTTTTTTTCTGTCATGGAAAACCAAAAAATCTTACTTAGATTTCCATGGGGTCATTAGGAGGGAAGTATGGATATCCTTAGGGACCACACACACTCTCTCACTTAAAGAAAAGTTTTGAAATATGTGTGCTCTGTAAGAACAAAAAACTTATTGCATGTTGGGATTCCACCAAAAAAAAATTAAAAAAAATATTTAAAAAATTACCAAAACCAACTCCCCCCAAAAAAAAAAAAAAAAAAGCCAAAACCAAACTGATAAAAATGGGAAGATCCTGCAGTGAGACGAAATCTGTACCTGGGTGCTTCAACACTCTGGCACACATTTTTCTCCTGCCCTTTGCTAGTTCCTCTGCCAATTTGTAGTGAAGTGCTTCTGCTGTCAAGACATTGTAATGAAATTTAAGCCTGTGACCCCTGGTGCTATTCAGCCACAGACTGCTCACCCTGTTCCTAAGCCAAAAATGCTTTTTTGGGCTTATTTTTTTTTCCTTTTCATGATGTTAAAGATGCAAATGGCATCCCAGTGGTTGACATGTTATGAGAAATAAACCACAAACCCCATCTTTCCAAACTTGGTGTGTCCAGAACTAAATAAATACAGCGTGAGCAGAGGTGTTGGATTTGCATTGCCCTTTCTCCTTACAGTGTCTAGCACAATTTTAAAATCTGTTGAGTTTCTGAAAATATTGTAGACTATTTTAGGTGGTCCTTGGAAAGAACCGGTGTGTGCTGAACAGAGTTGCTATGTAACATTTTAGAATTTTATTAGTTGTAACTACAGAATCAAATCACCACAAAGTCTCAACCTCCCCATATACTAGGAAAAAAAAAAAAAAAGCACTGCACAAATTGTGATTATGTTTATAAAAAACATTTCCCAGGCACCTACTAGGGCAATGAACTAAAGAAACCAAAGCATTTACTGAAATTATTCAATGCTAAATACTGCCCCCACCCAAAAAAAAGACAAAATCCAGCAATATGTTAAATTAATCTTCAAGTATTAAATTAATTTGGCTTCATATTTCAGGGGATTTTTTTGGTGTTTGATGGTATTTAACACATTTGCTAATATTTTTTGCTAATTTTAAATTTTATTTGCTAATATTTTTTTTCTGCAAATCCAGCTAGGCTATTAGCCGAATATATTGACCAATTAATTAGCACTTTTAGTCCAAACATGGAAACTTGTAATGAAAGATCTTGGGGCTTGATTAATTATTTTGGGTGTGGATTTGTTTGCTTTGGGTAAATGCAGTTGCAATACACTATCTTAGAACAACACAAAATGAGTTGGTGGCACAGATGAATTATTACAGAAGCAGGTATTGATAATGACAGAATATAAAATAATAGTAATAATATATAATAATAGAATGTACATATTAATATGTGAATTGAAGATGGGATGTCAGGAATTTCTGCTCTTCTAAACCACAATAATGATGGGGACATTTAATGTGATAATGAAGAAATTTACAACAGTGATTCACACAGGAGGCTGTGACAAAACATCACAGGTTCACAAAATTGCTTCAGAATATTTAGCAAAGTTTTTTTTCTCTTGGGATGAATTTAGTAGAAGTCATGTTACTTCTACATGTTTAGTAGAAGTCATGTATTTTGCCAGTGTTGGAGTCAGTGTTTCATAAAGGTCAGGAGGAATTCTTCTGTGATTAGCAGATTGTTCCCATTTTCATGAAAAAAGTCACTTTTGGAGACACAACACCAGACTGAATTGTCTTGGGTTTGGTCCAAGTGGGAAATCCCAATATTTCCCATTAGACATGCAGCTGAAATGCTGAACAAATGCCTTGTCACATCACTGGAGAAGGGAATAGAGAAGTGAGATTTACAGGGAGAGGACTATGCACAGAAATAAAGAAACTAAAATGTTCTACAGCCTGCCTGCTGCAGCAGTTTAATTTAAGAAAGCAGCTTTTATTCAAGCAGGGTAGCAGCCAGATTTATAGGTGGTATGAACTATTCTCAGCCAAGATTAGAAAGATAGTCAAAGTTCATGGGGACAATCCCCTACAGCTTTTTCTCATGCAAAAGTGCAACTGACTTGAAAAAGACTGTTTTGGCAGGGAAAATAACTTTTGTTCAGAGTCTACATTTAACAATAAAGAAGAAATAGCTTTAGGCAGATCATATGGCAAGAAAAAAAGCCCCCAAACCGAATGTGTTACAATGCTAAGAAATAGTTTTAAAATATACAATACTCAGTTAATACCCAGAAGTTACATAAGAACTTCCTTGAAAAAGTGCAGAAAAGCAAATAATGGTTGGAATCTTGGGGCAAGAAGTAGATTTCTGGTACTATGAATTCTTCAACAGCTGAGTGATCCAGATGGTGATTCTCAAGTTTTGGGTTTTGTTGTCAGTCCAGTTCCATGCATGGTAAAAGAAACCAACTTTATGTGTCTCTGCTAACCTCTGCCCTGAATATATTGTACAATAATTTTTTGGCTGTTTTGCATGGGAATTAATGAAATTTAATTCTCACAATGATTAAAAATTGTTTTGAGGCATTCAGAAATCACAATTAGATATGAAAGGGTCCTTTAATTTCATGGCTTTTGGTACCTGGAGGTGGAGTTTCAGAGCCAGGGGCATCTAAATTGGTCACATAATACCAGAAGAAGTGAAAGGGAAAAGGTGAAGGACTCTTGTAGATTGGCAATAGGTAAATTATCTTTCATTTTGCACACATCCACCCACCCCAATTTCTGGCAACAGCATGAAATGCAGAACTGGCTTTAGAAACGTCTCAACAAACCTTAATAACTGTAAACTGTAATCTGAAAAACTTCTGTTCTGCTTTTCTGTATCCCATTTACCATTGTGTGTAGGATGCCATTAGCAGATATGAGGATGTATTTGAGTCCAGAAACAATAATACAATAATACGTGGAGTCTTGCATTCTGAGTCAAATTGTGCGCTACAAAAAGGTAATGTGGTCATTTTTGTGTGTCTTTTTTTTTTTTTTTTTCGATTGAAAAGCATTTTAGCTTTTTGCTTCCTTTCAGTTCATTTTCTTCCTTCATGAGTATATTCTGGCTCTGCTTCTGTTCTTCCAAGCTATTGTCCTGGTTCTTTGTGATAAGGCTGGTATCAACCTCACCACGTCTTCAAGAGCCTCCCAGGAGAGGAGGTGGTGTTTGTCAGAGCAAAACCAAATTCTGCAGATGACTGGGCCTCCTGGTGCCTTGCTGAGTTGAAAGCTGTGCCATTTATCCTTTCACCCTTTGATAGTCACTTCCTCATTTTCTTTGCTAATGCATTAAAACTGATGGAATTTTCAGGAACTGTGTAGGAAAGAGGGGCTGCGTGGCAATTTATTTTTATGTAAATATGCATGCACAGACCCACAAACACACGCTGCCTCCTTTGTTTGTAGTGCCAGGCTGAGCCTGTGAGCAGAAGGCATATCTCAAGTGTTTCCCAAACTCCATGGCTGCGTTGTTTCTGAACAGCGTGTTTCATTTAATTAAGACACAAATGATGTTGTGCCAAACCTGTTATGACTGCTGCATATATCACAATTAAATAAAGCCCACAGAAGCAAGGACTGCAAAGTCACATTTCCAGGCATAGTCATATATTCCTTTATCTGTAGACAGTTTGCTGTTCACAGATGTACCAACACACAGGGTGCTCCTCAGGCAAACTTCCTGCACATTCCTGCCTCTTTTTCCTCCCAAAATGCCAAATTTATCTGACTCCAGCTTCCCCTCAGATTCAATGTGTTTTGCTAGGTGGCATAAAGTGCCCAGTCGGGACAGTCTGGAAAATGAGAGAGAAAAGAGAGACACAAACAGAAAACCTTGTTGAAGTGGAGAGAACAAATAAATCAGTCTGAGGAAGTGCCTTTGGACAAGCCACTGAGCGTGGTGTTGCAGCAGCCTGGTGTGTTACCATCTGGGAGAGTTCAAACAGGCTGTAAATCCCAGGCCCTCCAGGCTGTGGGAAGCTGGCTTGGAGAATTCCTTGTTTTCTTTCTTGGGAGGTAGAGACTGGCTAGCTGATGCTGTAAGCATTCCCTGCTGGCTGATCAACATCAGACAGAAGAATTTTCTTAACCTCCAGCCAAAGAAAAGGGCAGACGGTTTACAAGAGAGAGAAAGAGTTTGCTGAAATAAAGGACAAGCCTGACAGAAAAAAAGTCATGCTAGTTAGACAGGACAACACCCAAGGGCAGAAGGAGAAGGATTTTATTCTTTTTAGATTGCGTTACACTGAGCACTGAAAGTCCTCAGACCAGATTTCAGAGGAACTTCATCATTTCATCAGTGAGATCGGCACACTGAAAACCTTCCTGTAGGTTCTGCTCTGCCCAAAAAATCCAACTGAGCCATTCCATGAGAGAGCTGGGCATAAAGATGAAATGAGTGGGGAACTGTGACAGTGTTCACAGGGGTTTTTGGATGAGGGAAGAGACGAGGATCTGACTCCATGGTTCAGAAGGCTTGATTTATTATTTCATGATATATATATTACATTAAAACTATACTAGAAGAATAGAAGAAACGATTTCATCAGAAGGCTAGCTAAGAATAGAATAATAAAGAATGATAACAAAAGCTTCTGTCTAGGACAGAGTCTGAGCCAGCTCACTGTGATTGGCCATTAATTAGCAACAACCACATGAGACCAATCACAGATGCACCTGTTGCATTCCACAGCAGCAGATAATCATTGTTTACATTTTGTTCCTGAGGCCTTTCAGCTTCTCAGGAGGAAAAATCCTAAGGAAAGGATTTTCCATAAAAGATGTCTGCGACAGGAAACCTTAGGCAGTCTTGAAGGGTGTTCAGGGTGATTGACCCTGGTGACTGAGAAGCCAGTGTAGATCCATGCTGGTGTGTTCAGGTGGGAGCTGCCTAGGGACAGCTGGCAGAAAGTACCAAGCATAGGCATGTACCTAAACTCCTGCAAACCTTTAATTTCATTCCTTTGTCAGAGGCCAGAATAGAGCAGTGTTTGGCACTAGGTCACTGAATACACTGGGGTATCCTTTTTGGGGTAACTAGAGGCCAGTGGAGCTGGAGGGCTCTCATACAACTGCTCCTGCTCAGAATATTTGGAACTGGGGGGGTTTTCTCTGTGGGCTTTCTGTTCTAGAACCAATGGAAGCCCTGTTCTCCAGAGGCAGCCTTAACTGCCAGGAGGGCTTGTGCAAGGCTTACCTTCCTTGTGAAATTTGGCCATTGCCTGCATTCCATTCAGGAATTGAGGAGCCCTCAAGCTGGAGCAAGCACGAGACCATGAGTTAGGCATGGTGTGAGCATCACTGTCAGGCTGGGGCTCTGATCTGCATAACAAGGTTTGGATGCCCTTCCAAATGAATTGATAGCCTTGGAGAATGGGTACTCAGCTCCTGAAATGAGAAAGAGCCAGAGCACACATGCAAGTCTAACCTTGGCTGTAGGAAATGCTGCTATTCAAAATGGAAGCACTCTGTTCTTGCAGGCAGCTCTCAGGCCTGGTAGTTATTGGCAAAAGGAACTTCTGAACTGCATTTGGATTTGGATGCCAATAACCATTGAAAGGTCTCCTTTTAGTTCTACATCTCATTCAGTGTGCGTTTTCTGAATTCACTTAATGTCTCTATCTTGTAACTCATCTTAAGTTCTTCCAGTTCCCATCAGAAATCAGCACCTGGAGTCTGAGGCTGTTGTAATCCTGACACTGTGACCCAGCCCTCATTTTCTGTCCTCTGTCATCTCCAACTTTGCACTGGGATAGGAAAATTAACCTCACATGTAGATAAAAGTTTCTGGAAAGTCAGTGTCTAGTTTCTCCCTTGGTTGTCAAATCTTCTAGGAATGTAGCCATCATCTGTTAAAGATGAAACACTTTTCTCCGCAGGAGAGAAAATCAAGCAGTGCAGTGTGAGGCAGAGTCCTTCCCAATCCACCAGAGATCCTCACCCAGGCCCAGCTTTCATTTGAGTGCTTTTTTCTACCCACTCATTTCCCACTGTGTGAGCTGCACATCAGGAGGATCTGAGGAAAAGCAGAGAGATCAGGAGGGGCTCAGACAGGGAGCAATGAAGCTGGCTGTGTGTGACAGCTTTATGCAACTGGCCACTAGTCACTCTGAGACCAGAAAAACCAGTACAGCACCAGCAGACAACTGGTTTTGGTCCAAAGGACCAATAAAGGGGAAGATGTGAACAGAAAGAAAACGTTCTCTGTGACTTCCAGATTTGCAGCAGATTTTTCTGTGCCCTTGTGTTAAACTGACAGCACCTCAATGGAACTTATTGGGAAGGACATGATACCCAGTGAAGTACCAGCAATGCAAACAGAGAATGGATGGGATGAGCCACAGTGGCCCTGGCTGTTTCAGGAAAAGGATTTTTCTGAGAGGCTTAGGCTGGTCGTAGTGAAGCACTGAAATAAAATCAGATTTTAAGGAAACATCCCAGCATCCCCCACTCTGTTTACACAGCGCTGTAGAGGACAGCACATTGCTGACCCAGTGCTGTGTTTTTGCTTCTGTGTTTTTGTCTATGGTTTTCAGATAAAACCAGCTTGTGGAAATGAAATAAAAACGCTAAGAGTAGTTCTGGCACAGGCAGTCAAGTGAGGGTGGTTTGTTGTGAGCAGCTTAATTTAGTGCTAATACAGAAATGATGTTTTCAGCTACAACAACAGAATAGACCTATAATCTCATTAGGAAAAAGACGGAGTGCTGTCCTGACCATTGCACTGAGGGCTTTTGCAGCCCAGGCTGACTGGTAAGGTCAAATCACCTGAACAATGTCCAACACCATCCATGACAGTTTAAGTATTTAATCTCAGGTGTGGGTGGGATTTTTGTGCTAGCCTAAAATTGAGATCACAGAATCCCAGAGTGGTTGGAAGTCATCTGGTTAAACCTCGTGGCCCAAGCAAGGTCATCCCAGAGCATGTGGCACTGGATTGTGTCCAGATTGAATATTCCCAGGGAGGGAGATCCTCAGAACTCCTGCTTATGTTATAGATAAAGCTAAATCCAGCAAAGATTTCTGTTTGCCTGATCCTGACAGAGCTTTAAACACACAATGCTTTATTTCTAGTTGCACCTTGCTGAATTTCTCTCATGACAGCACTGAGCAGTTCCCTTTTAAAGTGCCTCCAGGATCCACACATTAGGCATTGCTGCACCTGAGGCTGGGGGAGATGGTTTGTGGGGCTGAGGCTGGCATCTGTGAAATCCTGGTAGCTTTTATTCATCACAAACAAAACTGGCTACTCTGCCTCAGGTTGTTGCTCAGCTGGTCTAACCCTTACTGAGCACACTGAATTTCTTCTCTCTGTGAGACAGATGGAGGATTCTCCTGTAAATTTAATCAGGCAGGGATTTTGGAGGCCAGACATCCCAGACATGTCCACCAAACCAAAACAAAACAGAGCATCAGCCACTGATAGGCAGGGAGTGGAAATCTCTCGTTAAAATCCACAGCATTGGCAGGGTATAAATCCAGGTTCTGTTCTCCCAGTTGCAGATGATCCTGGAAGCAGGAGCTGCTGCTTGGACCACAGAGAGCCGGAAACCATCCTTGCCTGCATGCACTTGGAAGTTCTGGATTGTTTTGCTGCTCTGTGCTTCCCAAAAGGCGTTGTGGGATTTGCGTTAGGACCATCAGCTCTCAGTGTAAGAGTGCCTGCTTCCTCGAGCTGAAACAAGTGAGTTCTCTGTGCTGTGAGAATGAGAAGGAAATTGAGTTAGAGAGGCAGAGCAGAAAGGGTGCGCACAGATCAAACCAGCACAGCCACAGCTGACTCGTGGTTAGGCCCAGGCTGCTCACTGCCCAAACCTCTCCTGGGGTCTGCAGGATTCCTGAACAAGTGTGGCTTTGATACAGAAATATGCTGGAGCTCTGGGGAGACTCCCTGACTCAGAAATTTGACACGGGATGTGGAAGTTGTGCCCCAGTGTCACATTCATCGCAGGAGGCCGAGCTCCCATCCTGTCCCAGCTCCAGGGAAAGCTGCTTTATCCCAGCTCATGTGTCCCACCTAAGAGCCTCTTGTCCTGAGTGAGCTTCCTTTGTGCCTTTTATAGCACTGCTCTAAGTGCAGGTGAGATAATGAACATATCCTTGGCTCATTTGCTGCCCTAATCACTGTTAATCAATTTAAATCGTGGTGGGACTCTTGGGGCTTGGACTTTGTTGATCCTAGCTGGTCCCTTCCAACTCAGAATATTCTGTGATTATTTGGGAGTAGTTTAAGAACTCCCTCCTCTCATAAAATAACTGTTTTATTGCATGTTCTGATGTTAGAGGAATTAAAGTAAGTGAATGTCTATTTTACCCTGCTATCAATGTTCATAAGGCTTGTAATGGGAAAAAAGAGAACACACCACAGACATAAAACCAATAATTGTTATTATGAATAATAACAATAACATCTTTATTGTCTTAATGGTAATTCTAAGAGATTTTCATGAGCCTAGGTTGAATCATTACAGAAAAATAAAGGAAATTAAGATATTATTGTGTAAAAAGCTCAGTTACACAAAGCAGAGGTACTGCTTCAATAGGACGAGCTTTATTTTTCCTCCTTGCCATTCTGATTATTTTGATTCATCTTGGAGGAGCAATATTTTTACATTTTCTAGTATTCAGCCTCTGCCATGCCTCATACCCAGCCCAAGACTTCCCCTCTGTCGCCACTGCTCTCCCTCCATGCCTGCACTGCTCTGCACCACTCCATGCAGTCAAAAATTCCTGGAGTAATAAATACCTGATTCTCCACAAAATAACTCCCTCTTACTGCCACCTTGCCCAGAAACTGTGGTAACACTGCACAAAGATTGGCAAAAGTAAGACAGATTGGCCACAGCCAACTGGCCACTAGAGAAAAAAATCACTGTTTGGGCTAAAACAAGTTAAAACAAAGCTCCAGGCAGGTCAAGATGAAGTGGAACAAAGGAAATGTTGATGTGACTCAGTTGTGTGGCCTCCCAAGAGCAGAACAAAGTCTGGTGGCTGCTACTGTTGATAGCAACACTGCATTTCCTGGCCTACAGGCCTGCAATAAATATAATTTCAGAAAGGGACAGCACTGTCAATAGTAGAGGCTAAGTTTTCAGAAGGTTCTGAAGCTTATAATAAATCTTTTAATGTTAGGGCTTTTTTCCCTCATTGCAAGCTGCAAGCGTTGTCTGTTAACACAGCTGGTAAATAATTCCATTTTTCATTATTAACTTGGAAGTATTTATAGCCTGTGATCATGTATCTCATGTGGATGTGCTCTGTTATACAGTAAATAAATTTAAAGCCCTTAATCTCTGCTCAGACAATTTGTTTGTGTCATTTTTCTTCCCCTTGTTTCGTATAATTCGGGTGTTTGTTGTGAAAAGCACATAACTGCCATCATTTTTGGTTTTGCTTTTTTCAACAGCTTTATAACCTCAGGAATATTTATAATTTAGCTGCTTGCTAAGAGGAAACCACTGATATGAACAGATTGGCAGCAACCTTTTCACTGCCCCTGCATTCAGGTAATAACCTCACTGTATCTTCCCTTTCTGCTGCACTGACACCTCCATGCACCAGGATTTGATGCCCATTTCAATTATTTCTCCTCTTATAATGTGCTGCTCTGTTTCAGCATCATTTCCACTGCACCCTCGTGTCCTTCCTCATTGCTCTCCCTGCTTCACAAGGCAGGAGCTGCTGGCAGTCTGCGGTGATGGCCAAAGCTGAGTTTAACTCCTCAACACTTCACTGCTCCCAGTTTTCCCTGTGCCTGACAGAGAGTTGAGATCTCTCAGGCTGCCCTGGAATTTCTGAAAAAAAAAGAAAAAAAGGAAAAAAAGACAGAAAACAAAAGGGTATTTTTTTTTTTTTTTGTTTTTTTTTGTTTTTTTTTTTTTTTTTTTGGTTTTTTAAGGCACAGGTGAAGAACTGCTCTACAAGGTGTTGTTGACGCACTCATCAATTCTGACCTGTTTGGGATCAAACTCCGCTGGAAAAGCTTGTCCATCAATGCTTTCTGAAAATGTTGTGGTTTTTAGTCAGTTCACAGATTTCTTTATATTTGTAAAAGCTTATTTTAGACCCTTTGGTCTAAACAGCACCTGAATGAATTTCAAATTGTACACCCCCATCCAATCATTGAGCTAATTAAGGCGAGGCATTGGAGTTTTAAGCAGTCTAATTGTTTGTGGTGCTGCTAATGACAGCACATTAACTGGGTCCTGAGATGACACAAGACCATTTTCTGTCTTTATTTTATGTCACTTTGCTACCTTGATCCTGTGGTCTGCTCAGGATGTGTAACTTACATACTTAACACAACAGCATTTGCACAAATTACAGTAATTCTGTCAAAATCCTGAATTAATACCTGGTTAATTTGCGTTAATTGACTTAATCTGTATTGAAAATGCATGTGGACACTAAATTTTGTCACTGCTTTGAGCAGAAAATGTGGACACGTGGATTCAGAGATTGCAATACGCCTTGACAGAAAAGTACTGGAGACATCATATCTGACCAGCTGAATTCCCCTCCCTCCTAATGATATTGATAATTAATTGTTGGATAGGTGAGCAAATTATTGCAAAAGTACTGTAACCTCCAGGTTTCCTGCAAGACAAGCCCTGATCCTCCAGTTACCTTGATGAAGGTGGGCCCTCAAACTCAGCATATCCACTGGGAAAAATAAGGGGCATAATAGAGGGGAAAAAAGGTGGAAAACCTGCACGTTTTCCCTTAGCACAAAAGTTTTAGAATTTATTTTTTCTGGAGCTGAATATATACAACAACAACAACAACAACAATAATAATATATATATTTAATATATAATAATATATACTATGATTATATATATTAAATGCATAATATTTATATAAATATATATTTGTATATATAAATATATATTTTTATATAAATATATATTATTTCGCTGATAATGATAATAATAATAATAATAATAATAATAATAATAATAATAATAATAATAATAATAAATAATAAAGGTGACATTAGACATTTTTTGTGAGTGCTTGAAAGTACAGTGTAGTTGTTACACACTGGGCTCAGATTTGGGGGAAGGCATCACAGTGCTTACCAAAGCCTGCTCCCTCTCTTCTGGAAATGAGAATTTGCAGACACAAAAGGGGTCATGCACTGGCATGACTCTTGTTCAGTTCAGCAGAACTTTGACAGAGTGCAGGCAGAGAGATAAGGACTGAAAAAAGGTGATAATTCACTGGCTGTGCCCTGGCAGCCACGCCTGTCAGTAAACAGCCCTGAGCTCACCTGCTGCTGCTCTCCCCTTTCTTCTCTTTAAACTTGCAGGTGAGGGGAGTCTGAGTTTGTTCCTGTCTGGACATCACACTTGACATTGTTGTGTGGATTTCCAGTTCTCCTTGGCAAAGAGAAAAAAACCCAAACTCTTCCAGGACCTTTTCTGACCTGGAATGAAATTACTGCAGCTCAGTGGAAAGGGAAACTTTCACTTTTTCAGCTGCAAAAAGCATCAAACACCACTAATAGTTCTGAAATAAAAGTAAACATGAAGTCTTCTGGAATATGACAAAACTCAAAAGAACTCCCCTGTTCTGTGGCAGTGAAACCAGGGTGAGGTGTGACATGAAGAGCACTGCACTGGTGTTTTTCCTTTATGGAGTTTTAAGTGCAGACAAAACCAGTATTTTAGACAATTGGAGAAGTGTTTGCACTTTAGACCTGCCAGCAATTTCCAACAAGGTAGGAGCAATGCTGCAGGAGTAGAGTTTTACTGCTTTTCCCTCCTCCCATAAACATTCTTTCTCACAAATTTCACTTGTCTTGCTTGCTCCTGAAAACATGTCAACACTTCAGCCTGTAGTGTATTGCTTGGAAAACATCAAATTTTGTGGAATTTGTAAGCTCTGCACAGCTCGGGTCCCAGAAACCATCCACTTACTTCTGGGGAATGTCAAGTGTGTCAACTCACAGATCAAACCCTCCTAAAAAATTTAGCACACAGAAGGAGAACTGCTTCAAACATAACAGCAGAAATTCAGAACTTATAAAACTGCAGTAGTGATGGCTCAATTAATCAGCTGGGTGAAGCTGTTGTTTTGGGTGACAGGCAGTTGAAAACTGTGTACAAGAATATAATATTCCCAAAAATCAGCTGCTCACCAACCAGATGTACAAAAAACATTCACAAAAGTCCAGCTGAGTGTTAGACAGTGAAATGAAAACCTGTCCTTAAAGCTAATTTGCTCTACTTGGAGGGAACAGTTAATGATATAAAGAGCTCTCAGCCAGCAGGATGCAAGGTGTTCAAAATTTATAATATAGGAAAACAAAATTTCCTGTATTAAAGAGTTATAATAAATCACATCAAATGGAATAAAAGACTAAAAACCTGTATACGTTGAGCTGTCTGAAAAAATAATCTATATAAAATATGTCTTCTCTTTCAATTCATGTGAACTACATGCACATAATAGGTCTTTCAGAAACCACTCAATCATGTATTTTTGCTACTCAGAATAGAATTGATCTCAGGATTTTGTTTTAAAGGTGGTGTCTGGAACTGTTTGTAAATAGTGAGAGTTTTTGACTTCATGGATGTCTAAGATTTAACCCAAATCATTGTACATTGTGGGTACAACTTGTTTTTTCTTGGATTATTTTGTGCTCTGGTCCAGTTAGCAATATCCTTCGTGTCACCCTCCACCCCATTTCTATGGCTTCTGTCTATTTGATAAAGGTTTCTCACTGCTAAAAAATCCACTTAAAATTATTTAAAGTGGTTTAATAGTGGTGAAGTCCTTAGAGGACCTGATGAAAATATTATCTCATCTTCAAGGTAAAGAAAGTTGCAGCAGTGGGATTTCTTCAAATTAAAAACAAAACAAAACAAAAAAACTACAAACAAAAACCCCAACAACAACATAAACAACAACAACAACCAGAAACCCAAAAAACAAACAAACCAAACAAAAAAACCAACCAACCAAACAAACAAACAAAAACCACAAAAAACCCCCAAAACAAAATAACCCAAAACCCCCCAAAAGCCTCTTCTGTTTATGGTTCAGAAGTTTACTGAGAAAAGAAAATATTTCCAGCGTTGTCCAAAGGTCATCCTGACTCAACTAATTTAATAATCACCTCTGTGAAATTGATTTTCTAATGAGACTCCTTAGCCCAAAAGACTTTTTCCTTGTCCCTCCCAGGCTTCACTCTGAGCTGTGTGAGTGCAGAAGAAAACAGCAGTAAAAGCTGTGCAGTATGTGCTGACAGGTCATGCATTATACATGGAGAAAAATAGAGCGGGAGGCTCTTCAATTCCAATTTGAAACAACCTCTTTGGAGCAAATCTATCCTCCATCTCCAGCAGTTCCCAACCAACCTGCCTGGAGCCAAGCCGTATAAAGCCAGTACAGATGTGCAAATTCAGTTTGAATAATTAACTGCAGCAGATGATGACTGTGTGTTGCAGCGATTGCAGCCGCCGAGTGCAAAAGTTCATGATAATAATTCAGAAGCAGTTTAGGGAAATTTGATTCCCTGCCAGAGCTGCACACCAGGAGGAGAGCAGGCTCTCTGAAGTTTCTGAGTCAGCCACAGATCTGTAGAAATTGGGTTAATAAAGCTCTCAGAACGGCGCTCTGAGGCACGACCCGCTGCTCTTGAGATCTTGGCTCTGAGGGGTATTACAGGTAAACATCTTTGATTTCACTAGGAAAGAGCAGTTCTGGAGGGGTCAGTGAGGGCAGGAGGGACACATCTTCCTCTGAGCTGAGTTTTGTCCTAAAGCAGCAGCACAAATGTGGTAAAATCCAGGTGGAAATGAGATTAGGCTTCCTCCATTCCCCAAACCACTGGAGAGAACCCGGCCTTCTCAGGCAAACAGGACAAGGAACCACACACTGGTGAACTCAGGGGTGAAAAACTGACCATAATTATCAAAAGTAATTTGATATTAGTCAAATCCAAACCAGCTGCTTAGAGCTGTGTATCCATAATGATAAATCCCTGGTGTCTGGTGAGCATTAACAGGTGGGAGGGGTGATCAAAGCTGTGTCAGAACACACCATGTAAAGCTGTACCTCTCATATATTGTGCTACCAGCTTTTATGCACATGAATTATGCTATTATTACTTAATAATTCCCCTTTGCAATAGGTCTCCTAGGGACATTTGGATTTCATTACTTCATGAGCCCCAGATCTGAGAAGTTCTGGGGTGAGAATGTGAAGACAGAAATGGTGAAGAGTTGAGAACAGCAATGCATTTCCAGCAAGACAAGACACAGATCTTATCTGTTATTGCCACCATGATATGATTGTGGCAATTAAAATGCCTAAACCACGTCTGTCAGTTCTTTAGATATTTATCTTGCCATTATATTGGTACTATATACATAAAACCCGTGTATTTTATTGTAAGAGCCACTGTCATTGTATTTTCATGAAAATTAAGAACAATTTCCCAATGACAGAGAAATCCAATAATTTGTGTAGGAAGCTATGTCATTACAGGCAAGGCAAAACCAAAATTATTAATTATAAATTAAATAATTTTCTTGCTTTTCAAGTCTCTTAAAAATCTTTCTGAATACATAGACAATTACAAAATTGACCTAACTAATTTATTTTCTTCTCAGTTTCTACACAATAAACCTACTATATAGTGGTCCTAAAGACATCACTTATGCACAGCTTATAAACTTGTGCAAGAAGATATTTGAACCTAGATGAAGTAATTCCTGGTATTCAGACATTTGGAGACAAGAAGACAACTGTTTTCCCAAGTTCACTTGCATACACAAAAGTAGTATTGGATGTGAATGTGTGCTAGTATTCTTTTCTGACTACAATTTCCATGGCTAAAATGCATTTAAAATAATGTTGTGCTCACAAAATGCAATTAGAAGTTTGTGTGAATGCTTTCCAACCTGTGAGTTTGGTTAATTATTGACTTTCATTATGTCCTTGATGATTTTCTGTTCAGCTGTTAAGTTTGTGAAATTAGCCACCAAAATTAGCTGTTGCCATAGGAACTGTCAATCTCCAACTGTTCATCTCTCAGGTATAAAAATTGAAGATGTGAGCATTAATACATACTTTAAGTGTGGTTAAGTCCTTGGTAATTCACTTTTTAAAATTATGGATGGAATTGCATTGATTTTGATGAGGTTGCCAACACATAATAGTGTGGAAATTTACTCCAGTGCTGAACTTTCTGTCCCAGAGTGAGGAAACATCAGGGGGATATTGCTACCTGTACTGAATTCTCTCCCAAGTGACATTTAAAGTACATCATACTAAACTGTGAAAAAAAAAAATCCAACTAAGAAATGGTTATAATATTTATTTATGAGCTGAGAAAGGATTTCATGCACTAACCCCTGACTTGAACAGTTTTTACACTGGCTGCTGTAATTTGACCTTGTACACGAGATCACTTTATTGACTTAGAGATTCTGCTGTGACAGAAAATGGCAAAGGCAGTGCTTGGGAAATGAGAGTAAGTGGAAAAAGTGCCCTGTGAGCTGGTAAAGAGAAAGGGGTAAGAGAAGAGGATGGGAGGGAGAGTTGAAGAGAAGGGAGGAAATAATGTTAGGGAAATATTAGAGCCATAAACAGAGCATAGCTAGAACTGTTAAAATAAACAGAAGTGTTCATTCATGTTGGCAATGAATCACAGCCAAACCAAACAGGCTCCCAGACCTTTAATCTTGATCTCTGTGGCACCACCTTGTTCTCCTCTCCAGCCTACGACTGCAAAGCATCAAACCTCCCTGGAAATTCGCAGCTGCGCTACATCTGCCCAGCCTTCATCATCCTTCCCTGCACAAACACTCCTTTCAAAAATCCAAAACACATCCAAGTTATCATCCAGGACCCTGAGAGCCTTCTTTGTTTGCCTGGGCCTGCTTGCAGGTGTTTGGTGGTGTGCAGGGTGCTAGTTCTCATCCCCTGAAGATGCTCTGTGAAATACAGAGCGCACAATCCACCCCATTGTAGTCTGCTGTGAGCTATGGCGAGGACCACGTGAGCACAGTTGGTTCTTTTATTTATATTTTTCCTATGAAACATCCGCATTAGACTTCAGGGGTTTTATTACTTTCCTTCTCACAGGTGTTCTTGGGATGAGAGAAAAAAAATTAATGTCCCTTTCTCTGGGAGTGACTCTGGGATGATTAACAAGGGAAAACCCAAGTTTAGTGTACAGTCACTCACTGGGCATCAATATCCACATCAACTCACAACCTCAGTACTCTGACTCACAAATTTGAATTTCACTGCAGTTGGTGCTACGGTGAGCATCAGCAGCTCCTGTGAGACCGAGAATCCAATTGGCTGAATGGATTCTTTATTCTTCTGATGAAGTTTCTTTTAGGCTCACTAAGATTGCTCCAAAATCAGCAGATTTAATGCTGTGGTTTAGATAATTTCAACGCCATTCTGTTGCCTCCAACTGTTGCATCATAAATTTCCCACATTGTCTAAGCCAGTCACATTGTTATGTTCTAATTTCTCTAAATTTTTCACTGTGTGCTGTTGACAAACTGATGTGCACTGGTGAAAAAATCAGTAAGTAATGGTTTATTCTAAGTTTAGCTCTTTTGGTAATAATGAGAGAAACTAATGTAGTGAAGTTGGGGTGAGGTCAAGCAGCACAGACTGCAGTATGTCTGTTACCTATGAAATAAATTCCATTGTTGATAATAATTCCTGAGCTCATGAGGGCTCTATCCAAACAATGTGCTGCCACACTGTAAAAACATTATTTTTAAAAGAATTAAGAGCATATGTTTTACCTATATTTTAATGTTATTTCTGTATTGTGTTTAACTTCTCCTCCTTACACCGAAAGCACGACTTCTCTGCCTCTGCCTACTTTACTTAATTCTAATTAGAATTTAATCTGTGGTAGTTGTGCAGATTCAGTCTAATAGTTTACTGCCAAGTTTAAAAAAAATTGCTTGGGTAGTTGTTTGAGGTTTTTGTTGTTGTTGTTGTTTTGGTTTTTTCTTGTTTTGTTTGTTTATTTGTTTGTTTGGTTGTGTGGTTTTTTTTTCCCTACTCTGTTCCTTAAGTCAAGAAGCACAGGCAGTGTATGATCCCCTCCACAGTAAAGGGTATTCTCTTTTCTATATACATATATTCCTACTGGCATGGCCTAGGGTGGGAAGGATCCCAGGGCAGCCAAGGAGGTGATGCAGATTTTCTGGTCCTACGTCAGGGTAGGCTGGAAATTTGGTCTGGGTCCAGCACCAAAACACAGCAAAGCAAATTGCTCTGATTTTTCAGGTGTTTCCCTTGGAAATGGCGACAGTTTCTGGACACTCCTTAGCCCCAAACAAAGCACCTGTAAATCATCTTGTTGTTTTAGGGGCAGTTTGAAAGAGTTCAGCACGAGTTGTTCAAAGGGGGACAGTCAAAATTTCAGGCACAGGTTCATTCCAAACTCAGGTCCTGAAATTCAAGAGCTCAGGTTTAAGGTGTTTAGGGGATCGCAGCCATACAATATCACGTGTTGCTTTTCTCTTAAGGACTAAATTTTATTCTTTTTTTTGTTTGTTTGTATTTAAGAATTTAACCTGTTCATGAGATTTTTTTTTTGTGAGAACACAGCTTTTTAGCAAGCACAGTGGTCTTTTAATGAAATTTGGCAGGCAAGGAAAATTTACAAACATAAACCCACACACTCCTGAGCCACCAGCATGGTCTTCAGGCTCTCTACTGAAACACCAGCTTCTTTTTGCCTCTCCAAATGTAAGTTCCACATTTACAGCTTCATTGAATTTTGGCTGTGAATGCAGAACTCAAAGCAGTGCACAGGCTGCATTCTGGAAATCCAGCCCTGAAAATGTGAAATTTCCAGGCCCCTCTTGCCTTATGATGTCTCTAGCATGAGAGAACATTACCAGCTGGAAACATTTGACAAAACCCAATGACAACTACCATGTAAATTAAATTATTTCACGACATATTTTGTGAAATTCTGTGAGTTCTGTGACATATTTTGTGGGGCTTAGTAAAAGCAGCATTTGTGGAAAGCTCTGTAGCTCCAGAGCAATTTGGGAACTGGAAAGGAAACCACCTCAGTGTCTTTCTATCTCCCTCTAGAGAGAGTGAGATATAAGGATTAATGATATGTAATTAATAATAAGTAAATTAATGTGCCTCTTTAGTCAAACTAAGTTGCTTTGCTTCCACTGGGACAACTGCAGATGCAATGGAGTGTCCCAGGAGAGGACTTTGAAGTCCTCTCTGGAACATTTAGGAAAAAAAAAAAAGGGAAAAAGTTGTAAACTAAGCAAAAACCCATGGAAAGATAACCCCACTTCACATCCAGACTCATGGTCCATATTGTCCTGTTCCCAGAACTCTGCTTCTCTCTGGATTGCTGTGCTGGCAGACACAGGTCCAGGCAGAGGAAAATCACTTTTCTGCATTCCTGCTGCACCAAATCCAACAGATTAAACCCTGAGGGAGATTAAAAATGCTCTTCTGAGGGCATATTGAAGGCTCTCCAGCTGCCCTCTTCTTTAGAAGAATAATTCATGCATTTCAAAAGGAAAATGTCTCTCAAAGGCCCAGTTCTTATTTTTCTTATTTACTACTGAGCTAAGTGCCTTATCACTCCAGGCTTTACTTGTAGTTCTTCATGACTTCTAATTGTGCATGTCAGTCTTCATGGGACAGGTCTCCTATGTGCCATTTTCTGTGAAATACCAGTGTGAAAATATAATTGTTCCAGCAAATTGTCCTTTCTTGATCAAAGGGAAGCTTTAAAAGATTAGTTTTTAGTTACTTACACAGTTTTTTTTTTAATCTTAATGATTTTCAGTTATCAAATTCATTTTCGTTTTCATAATTTAAAAAGGAATAATTAAAAGATTGAAAATGTCCCTGAAAAAACAGCTGCCAGATGGGCTGAAAATTGTTGGAGAGGATAATTTTTTCAAACATCTGCCTCAATCTTGACCTTTGGAAGAGGAGAAAACACACTGCTGATAAGGATTGAAGTTGTTATGCTACATCAGTTACTCAAATTAAGTAATTGGACACATTTGCAGACTATAGAGAAGAGTGAAATCCTGTGATGAATATGTGATTGTCAGTTTTTTTTTTCTTTTTTCAAGATAACTTAATTAAAATGTCGGTTTCTTAGTAAGAAGGCTGGTAAGGTGATTATTTGGAAAGTCCTATAAACCATGTTCAAAACAGAAAATTCAGGTATCAATCCTCTACATCTTTCCTAGATCAAAGTACATTTCAGCTTTTTATGGCTGAACATTTCAGGCTTTTTAACAGACAGAGGAAAAAAAGAATTACTTTTGGGTCTTACTCTATGGATTTCATGTCTTTTCACGAGAATTGAAAAAGTAAAGATTTAAGAGTCTCTGTAGGGCCCTGCATTTCACCGGATTCAGCCTGTGTGTTAAATAAAAACTGATTAAATCCCTGTGTGAACAGCCTCAATAAAGACACACGTGGTGTTAGATCTGTGCAGTCCAATATCTCTTGTGCCTTCGTCGGATTTTTCCTGACTTCCTCACAATCTGCTCTGCAGAAGTGACCTATTTTTCCTTTCCTTTCTCACCATGGAACTATTTTTTTTTTTTACCTTCTCATGATCCAGCTGTGCACCAGCAGTAAAGGAACTAATGGTGGTCAGGGGTTGTGCATATCACCCGTGTGCTGCGGGTGTGCATCCCAAAAATGTACTTTTTTTGGTAAGACAAGAGGTTTGGGGATGGCCAAAGCTAATCTTTGACGATGCAGGTTTTGTGTTTGCTGGGTTATCTCTCCCCTGTCCTAGTATTCCAGGTGACTTGAGAAGGTGACACCCACATGAAAAGCCAGGAAAGGTGTATCAGGTGTGGTGGTGTCTTTTTCTCTAAATGTTTCACTGAAATACGTGCAAGCGTGCCATCTCACACAAATAATGGGAAAGTTCCTGGTTCAGATCTACCCCTTCCTTTGCTCTGCTGCAGAAAATGTCACATCCTTCTGAGGAGGCCAGAGGGGTGGGAGATTTGTCTGCATGGTTAGCATTCTGTCACACTGAAAGGCATTTCTGCTTTGCAAGAAAGTCACAGCAGGCTAAAAAGGTGCCTGAAGGTTCAAAGAGCTTCTCCCAGCCTTTGTCTGATGAGTTACTGCAAGGCTTAATTCAAAGCTTGCTGCTGCTAATGGCAGCTCTTCTGTGGACTTTCATGCACGCTGGGCTGACTTCACGGATTTTTCTTACATCACAGGCAGGAATTTAAATCTCTCATGTCAATGATCATTTGTAACGATTAAAGTTGGGATATGGAGCAATGCAAAGTGTAAATCACTTAACACTTTTAATTTTTTTTTTTTATAGAATCATAGAATTATGGAAGGGTTTGGGTTGGGAGGGACCTTAAATCCCATCCAGTGCCACCCCAGCCATGGCAGGGACACCTCCCACTGTGCCAGTGCCCATCCTGGCCTTGGGCACTGCCAGGGATGCAGGGGCAGCCCCAGCTGCTCTGGGCACCCCGTCCCAGGCCCTGCCCACCCGGCCAGGGAACAATTCCTCATTGCCAAGATCCCAGCCAGCCCTGCCAGGCAGTGAGAGCCATTCCCCCCTTGTCCTGTTATTCCATCCATAAATCACTCCACCCATAAATTATTTCTCTCTGTCTTTCCTGCAGCCCCTTCAGGTAGCCCTGTTTTGACTTCCTTGGAAGTCTTGTTTCACCAAAGACAAATGAGAAACTCAATGTTTGTGTTACCGCTTCCTACTTTTACCACTTGTCTTTTGAATATTTTCAATTTACCTTAATCTTTGTGTTTGGTAATAATATAAAAGTATGTCTGTGGTTAAGAGTGACCATATGTACAGCAAAGAAACACCTGGATTATGATCTTTCCCATCTGGATTAAAGGTTTTATTAAGAAATTATTTGGTAGACTTGCTTTGGGAAAAATGCTTCCTACCAAGTCATAAATCCATAATCTGAACATGTGTCCCTGAACACTTGTTTGGAAATTCCTGCAAATTCCATATGAATTTATATTACACCTTTTGGACAGTTTGAAGACAGTTTTCACCCTAAAGAAAGATTTTTTTTGGTAGCTAGTTAAAAAAAA
This sequence comes from Camarhynchus parvulus, assembly GCF_901933205.1. Taxonomy (NCBI): domain Eukaryota; kingdom Metazoa; phylum Chordata; class Aves; order Passeriformes; family Thraupidae; genus Camarhynchus; species Camarhynchus parvulus. Next base: position 5,081,125 of record NC_044601.1, read on the forward strand.
AAAAAGGTCCTATGTTTAAGGAAGCATAAGCAGGACTCATAGCTAAAACCAGTAATTCCTAAAATATTTCTTAGGTATTTTTTTTCTTTTTCCAAGCCTATAATTACAGTATTGGGCATACTGTTTAATGGATAGCACTAAACAGAAAAAAAAGTGTAATTTAGACCTAGATAGGAAGGTCTAGGACACTTTTCCTTGCTTTTTCTGTGCTAATATTATTGCAATACTCATCTTTGCTGGGCTCTAAGTGGTTCATTTAAAATGAGAGTTCTTTTGGAATAAAGCAGGAGTTTGCCTGTTAGTGAATTTGTCTGGCTGTGCTTCCAACATATCCTTTGGATTTAGATATGGTTCTGTCTCTGCCCAGATCAAGCTGCTCTCTGGTGTGTAATCTGCCCATTTCTTAGCAAATATCTGAACATGCTCCTAATTTTATTAATGTCAGTGTAAGGGGCCCCAGACATCCCCAGACATGGGTGGGCTTCACTGGTCTAATATTTAAGCATTCAGTACCAGTGAGTTAGATTTTTCCCACTCCAAGTGACAAAAAAACCAGGAGAATTATGGCCACCTGTTTGCTTATGGTCCTGCAACTAAAATAGATTTCTTCTCATTGAGACCCATTTAAGACTTAGAAGAAAATTTTTGTTCCCCCAAAAGAATCCAGACAGAAGTGTATGAGAAAAGTGCTAACTTGCTGCTAGCAATGTTTGAGGCTTTCTACTGCTTTTGTAAATGAAGCTATTAGTGGAAATCTGACAAATTTTGAAATGTCAGGTTGGTAGCTGGTGGTGCAATGCAGTAACAGAAGTTCATTAGAAGAGCAATGCGTTGGTCATAAATGGCTCAGTTTTGCCCTGAATTAAATGAGTCATGATTGAGAGGCAATTTTTAAGTTTCATTTTTGATGCATTAAAGACTGCTCAAGTGTGACCTTTTTTCTTCCCCCACAGCACTAACATACTCATTTGTTTTAATGTTATACCTTTATCTTTAGCAAATGAAAGGCTGCCTTTGCATGAAATGCTGCCTAAATGTGGCTTAACTCACAGAGGTAGTTGGGTTGAAATAAGAAACAAAATGATGTCAAACACTTTCACATTTTTTATCTTACTAAATGCCCAAACAGCTTTATGTTTAATGTGTGGACAAATAACCAAAGCCTGCCCTTCAGAATTTTTGAGGAGTTCAAGTGCATTGAAAGTCAGACAGCTTTGTTTAGTGGTTTCATTAAAGACTTCTCCTTGGAAATCAGGTCCTGCACAGGGATGCAATTGCCACAAATAGGTGGAGTCAACAAGCACAGAAGGGCAGAAGAGCTTGAGCCAGGAGCTGCTGGATGAAACAATTCCATGACACTTCCTTTTTGTCCTTCTACACCATCAAATATCCCCATGCCAATTAATAAAGATCTCTGTGGTGTGGGAGCTGCTGTTACCTGGATCAGGATGGTGGAAAAGGGGTCACTACTCTGATGCTGGTATCTGCTGATCCTGGTATTTCTTGTTGCTGCTTTAAATACATTACATTTTCATTATTTTAAATGTGCTGAAAATTGAAGAGAGCACACAAGGACGTGGTTATAAAGTGTTTAATTGGAAATTATTTTTAGAGCAGCATGAGGCAAATTCTTAATAACAAATTGAACAGACCCTAGTAGATATGCTAACATATATTCTAATACTGATTTAATGATTTAATCAGAAATATAAGTGACCTTAAGTGTGTGGGGAAGGTTTTTTATTAGCTTCACAGAACTGTCTTTACTCTTGTGATGAGCATTCCAGGTTTTCCAACTACAGCTGGCCTGTGAGAGATTTCTTAACCAAGAAGTACAGAAATTAGAGGGTCCATCACTGTACATTTAAAAGCACAAACTAAAGTAAAATCTGTTGGGGTTCAATTGTCTTGCTGTTCTTCTGTCAAATTTTCTCTCAAGTGGTACAATCTGTTTCTTAAACTACTGACTTTTATGTAAAATGTAGGTTAATTCTGAGAGGTAAGCACTGCCCATTTGTTAGTAAATGCAGTTCATGGTCTGAACAGCTATTTTGGGTTCAGTTGTGATGTTGTGTACCACTTTCCTTAAACACATAATGTTAATTTCCTTTAATTTTCCTTCTTCGGGGTTAAATATTTTGATCTCATTAATTTTATCCCTGATGGATCGTAGTTTCCAGCAAGACCTGCAATGATATTCTGATAAATATAATTGTGACACTATTTTGTGTTAGGTTATATATGTAATTTATACTGTCTTAGGAACTGCTGGAATTGGATCAGCTGAAACCTGTGAAAGGTAACAACTCTTTGGCAAATATTATTTAAATCTGAACTCCCACTGCAGCTGCATTTTCAAAGCTCTTGATTTTTTAAAAAGTTTGGCTAATCTGTAGAAATTACATTTGTCAATCAGATCTTAATTCCTGATGAGTTCACAGCTGAGGTAAGAAATTAAACTCTTCAGGAACATGAGTCATAATATTTCTTCAAATGTCAAGATACCAAAACATTTTACACCATGTTTTTTGGGTTTTTTGAGGGTGGGTAGTGGTACAACACTGAACTTTATTTGCTGTCTGATCTCCAGTAGCTGCAGTTTTGGACCAAAACATGGTGAAAATGGCTGGATGTGACTCAGGTAAAATTATGCAAAATAAACTCAGCAGTCCTGTGACTCAGAGGGATTTCTCCCACATTTTCAGGGCAATGCAAGTAGGGTACATTGCTGAATGGGCACTTTTCTGTGTGAGTGGTTTGGTTGTTTTGGGATTTTTTTCTTTAAAAACACTTTTAGGTAGCCTTAAAAACACTTGCAGACAGCATGAACGCTCTAGGTAGAGTTCCTGAAAGTGTTTAAGCAACTGTGAATTTTAGTTGTGAGGCTTTTCCAGTCAACTATGCCAAGTGATTGTCCCATTGTGACATCACTGGGCGGCCAAGGGCAACACGAACTCGTGCTGCATTCTGACATCACTGGTAGGTGGATTATGACCCTGGCCATGCAGATTTTGCGTGGCAGAGCTGAAGCAAGAAGCAAGAAGGTGACATGGCCAGCGGGAGGAGGGAGTGGAGCTGCCCCATCTGCTGCGAGGTGCCAGGGGACATCGCCCACGCCCTGCCCTGCCGCCACCAGTTCTGCCTGGGCTGCATCCTGCGCTGGCTGCGGGCCATCCGCACCTGCCCTCTCTGCAGGAGACTCATCTCCACCGTCAGCTTCTCGGAGAAGGAGGAGGACTGCCTGCAGTGCATCATCAGACACCCCAGAGAGGCCTCTGGGAGCGCTGGTGGCAGCAGGGATGGACAGAGCACCTGCAGCCTTGTGACACCCCCCGCCTCTGCCTCGCTGTCCCCGGCGGAGCAGGGCGCGGCGGGGCCACAGGATGCCGTGGGTGGCATCCTGCCCGAGCTCTGGGCAGAGCTTTTCCGGAGGAGATGGAACCTCCTGGACCCCGTGAGGGCCTGGCTGCAGCAGTGGCTGCAGAAGATCTACAGGGAGCGGTGGTGGCAGGTGAAGACTGCGGAGAGCAGCATCCTGCTGGCCCTGTGCATCTTCGGCCCCAACAGGGAGGTGCTGGTGCAGCGGCTGCAGCCTCGCCTGCGGCACTACACCGTGCTGCTGGTGCACGGCGTGCTCAGCATCATCGAGACGCAGTGCAGCCAAGAGGTGCGCAGGCTGTGGGGCTGCCACGCTGCCCCAGAGGAGGCCGAGAGCCCCGGGGCCAACTCCGGTCCCTCAGCCTGCCCTGGGGGTGCTCCTGCCTCGTGTGGGCCGCAGGAATCCAGCGCGGAGCACGAGGCCGGCGCTTCGTCGGGGAAGGCCTCGAAGGGAGCCCCAGCTCATGTGGGAGCGTCCCTGCAGAGCCAGAGCAGCCCTAGAAGGAGAACAGGGAGGTGGCGGTGGCTGCAGGGCCCCTGGTCCCAGTCTGGGCAGGGACCCCTCAACCATGGCATCGTGATGACCCCGGAAGCAGAGAGCCCTCGGGCCACATTGGCGACACGAGCAGGATTTTCTTTAGTCAGAAAAGAGAAAATAAAAAGCTGCTTACTTGAGACAGCCTCTGGGTGTTGCTTCTTCCTGAGGCCTTTTCCTTTTTCCCTTTCCCCTCCCACCACACTGCTGGATGAGGGCTCCGCAGCCCCAGGGCCATGTTGGCCTCCCCCAGGAATTACTCCTATGGAAGAGTTTCTGAAAAAGCATCAGGGTTGATGCTGGCTGGGGTCTATGTACAAATCACAAACGGGATGGGACTGCTGAGGAACATACTTTGAGCTGTTTTATTTTCCAGCATCAGTCTCATTCCATGGTTATGACAGTGGGAAGATGTCAGCAGCTCACATCTCAGGCAGCAGACTAAGAATTTAATGCTACAACTTACTTTATAGTAAGTTTTTTGACCAATCACACAAAGCAAAAGCACATTGACAGTAGTTCTATCCAACTTTGGTTAAAACAATGCTTGCTTATTTCAAATACAATACCTGCTTGTGAGCCTTAAAACACAATGCACAGAGCTCCATTATTAAGCTTCAAACTTCCTAATGTCTCACTAGATAAACTTTTCTGTAGCTTAGAGAGTTATTCTAGACAAGTGTTAATACACAGACCATTGTTCTATTTGTCCTTGCTTTTCTACAGTTTAAATAATTTTCCTGCTGGCTTATCTCATGGCTGGTGCTTAGCTCTAATCACAGTTTCACTGTCACTGAGACCTGCATTTTGCAGCTTTCCCAAAAGTCTCTAATTTTTTAAATTCCCACAAGGGTGATGGGGAGAGGGAAGTCATGAGTCAAAGACCGCACGTTCCTCAAGCAGGAAGAGGAAAGCCTGGATAATGCCAAACACCATTTCTGCCAAATGCTTCAGGGACAAATGTGCACCTTGTTTTTATGCAGAGAAGGATACAGGATGCTATTCAGAGACAGGAGAGACATTTGCATCCTCATTTTTGCAGCTCTTCTTCTTGCCTGCTGATGAGAGTTGTTTCATGTGTCTTGATTATCCCTTTTAGCCACAGGTTAGGGGGGTCCAGCACATAAGATGCTGTGTGGTGCATTTGAATCCCATAAAAATTATGGCTTGTAAATCTCATCTACAGCACTTTCCAAACTGTACTTTTCATACAGTGTGGTAGGAGCAGTTGTTTATGATTTCTGCACATTGCACCAAGAGCTGCACCAGGTCTTTTGAAAATGTATTTTTTTTCCATTTTCTTGAGACTCCAGTTCCCTGTGTGTGTTTTTTCTTTGTTGGTCCCCTTTACAAAATAGCAACCTCATGGCTACAATCCTTCCCTTTAAAAATACAATTTTTACCTGTATTCTAAATTGGGAGAAGTGATTAAACTTAAGGAAATATTTAAAAGAATTCTAGCTTCTTTGAAGTTTAGCTACTAGCTTCAAGAAAGATTAAATTACTGTCAGTGAAAAGCAGTTTCTGTGATATGTTCTTGCCGTGATAATGCATTTTAAAGCAGGTTTACTGTCCCTACCCCAGCAAGACAACTACTTCAAGATCTCTTAACCTGATTAAATGGAGTACTTTTGAATATACAACTGCTACAGGGGTTGCCCTTTGCTGCTTTATGAGATATTCTTCTGTATTCTGCATTGTTTTTATATATTTAAAAGAAAAAGAGCTTAATTTAGGTGTTGATAAATTCATTCAGTGATTTGTGGGCTCTGATTTGAGAGGGATCTTATAGTCAAAGTTGGCTTTCTAAATCAACATGTCTACTTATCAGAAACAAGCAAAGAAACAAGCTCCCACACCTTAAAAATGGTAATTAATAAATGACAATGAGAGATTTTGACAGAATTTCTCTTTTACCTAAGAACAGCAGTTTCTATCTAGTTTAGCCAAATTAAAATGGCAATGGCTGAAAGAAAAAAAAGGTTTTTTTTCAAGAGGTGAAGATAGAAACTTGTCCATAACCACTCAAAAATAATAGCAAGAAACAAATTCATTAACAGGGAAATTCAAGGAATGTTTGGGATAATCTGCCATTGTCTGATAAAAACCCCTTCTCCAAGTGGAAGAGCAAAGGAAGGGATGCTGTTTTTCTCTGTAACTTGAGAGCTGAAGTTGTTGCTCAGCCACCAAAGCAGTAAAGATCTTAAAATAAATGAGTGGAAAATATTTTTTCCTCAGTTTTTCCAGGAAGAGTTCTCTGCACTGGAATAACTTGGACCACATCCATTTTACTGTAAGGAGGAAGTAAGGAATTGAGTGCTGCTGGAAGAGTACCAGGGACTCATTTGTAGGTAAGTTTGTTATAAAACTTAGCAAAATTGAACCTCTTGCCAGAATTATCATCCATATTGCAGAGATATCTGCAGGACTCTGCAAAAGACTCAGAGCTTTTCACACTCACTTACTCATTATTGTTCTCATGATGTTTTAAAAAATAAAAAGTATCTTTCAGTCTCTCTATCAGGACTGCAGTGATTTTAGTGCAGGTCGTTGGAAGGCTGGATTGATATGAAGCTGTAAGTTCTGCAAGCCTTAATTTTTAAGTGTACTCCATGCAGAACACCTGAAATTAAATTTTAAGTGGTATTTATGAAGGAATGCTAAATCCAAGTCTCAGCACTGGCATAATTAAGTCAGATGAGCAGGTTTTTATAGGTCCCTTTGAAATGTGTAAATGAACTTGTCTGCTCTTAGAGTCCTGCCTCAGTCAAATATATGGCTCTTATTAAGGACAAATTCTAACACATATACATTTATTACCCATGTGTCCACAGGAAGAGATTGAAAGATGAAGCCATATACCAACTCCATAAAATCCTGATGGAATAACACTGGACAGTTAAAGAGAACATTTTCATTAAACCCTCAGAATGTGAAGCACTTGTGAAGATCACCTAAGTAAGACCTGATTAAAGGCATTAATACAATGATCATGGCATTGCAACAGACTGAGACAATTCCAGAATTTATCCAGTTTCCTCTGTGCCCTGACAAATGGGTGGAATTGCCTCACAAGGAAGGAGAAAGATTTGCTATGGAGCCATGCCACTGAAAGATATTTAGTAAGACCTTCCGACTGAGACCTAAATCTCTGAATTTTTCTTTCAAAACAACAACAACAACAACAACAACAAACCAAAGGTAAAAAAACCACAAAAAACAAAAAAGGAGGTTTTTTTTTTAATAATCCACTTTGATAGGTCTAAGCAAGATTGTATAGGCATTAAAGGAACCTACTTGTGCAAGCAGGATAACAGATTTCCCGGGCAGGCCAGAAGCCTTTAAGAGTTTCTTGGCTAATTGGGAAAAAACCTGTAAAACCTGTATGAAATAGATGAGTTTTCCCAATCTGTTTTTTTAGCTGCCATTAATTACAGGCAGCAAGGAATATGCTGGGAGTGATGGTAATGCAGGCTTGCATTAGGTATTTCCAGAAATTATGTTTGTGTGAACTAGGAGGGTTCAGTGAATCTAGTTCTTCTCAGGCATTAAATCCATAAAATATATGTACTCCTCAGGAGAGAAAAAAAAAGAAAAAAAGGAAAAAAATATGCTACGAGCTTAACATTTCTTTTATTATTTTTTCCTTCTTGCTCCTTTTCTTAAGAACAACTTAGACTAGATTAAAACTAAAGGTTAAGAGCAAATTTCCTCATAAGTCTCTAAAATGCCAAAAGCAAATATCAGGGATAAATTTAACTTCTGGTAACTCTGCATCCTGTGAGTTCTCAGCCTTTTCCAGGCTTCCTGTACCCAGTCCCAACAATGATAAAAGAGCCTTTCATGACCCAGGGAGATCCCAGCAGCCAGATCTGCTGCACCTTTGGCACAGCAGCACTCCTAAATTTGAAGCACCACCTTCAAAATCCCCCTTCTTGATGCCACAGATCAGCTGTGAAGCTGTTTGACACGTGATGAGTGTGGCAGTGTGGATATGGTGGGGAAAAAACCACAGGTCCTTTATCTGAATGGCTAAAAATGTTCCTACAGCATCCCAGAGAAAATGGATACATTTTTTAATCCATTCAAAATTCTCAGAAGGGCAAGTGTGTGGCATGTAGAATATGAAAAACTATTTATTTGTCTCCATGTGATTCCTTTATCTACTTGCAGGCTCCTAATTTGGGAAAGGAAGAATAAAGAAGGAACAATCTGAAAAGCAATGATTCATTCAGTAATCATCTTGTCCCTCTTTCTCCTGCCTTCTACCTGGCATTACAGCACAGGTACTGCACCACCCATGTAATTAAATTTTTAGGACATGACAGCAGGAATAGCTTCTTTCTTTTTTTTTCCTCCACAAATGCATATTCACAGCTGAAAATTCAAGGTGAAATTATCTTGTCTTGAGCTACAGAACCAAACACCCTGAAAGTCCAATGACTCTGGAATACTTTACTGCAGTAATCAGTAATTTTTTTTCGCCAATATTGACTGCTGATGACACTTCTGGTCATCCACAGACCAAGTGAACAATTCACAGTCATTTTCTTCATCCAACAGCTTTTATCTCTCACTTGGTGAACTGTTTTCAAGTGGATGAATTATCAAACCAAACAGAAAACAATTGGCGGAATCCTGCAAGTTAAAATAACTGCATCTTTGCTTGGCAGGGAGGGAAAGGGAGGGAGTTGTGTAGGTCTAGCAATTTATACTGACCTGGACTTGGGAAAAGTCTCCCATCTCTCGTGCCTTGAGACTGGACACAGGTAGATTACAAATGGAATGTTAATATATCAGGCCAGAAATGTGAGGCAGACCAGGCTCAGGGTTCTGTTGCTGCCTGGTGATTTAGGAATTACCTCAGCTGAGGTCAGGCCGTGCAATAAAAGATCAGATGATGCTCAGTGATGTCTTGAAAGGGTATGGATGAGATCACAGTGCTCCAAACCACGGAAACGCCTTCCTGTGAGGAAATGGCAGTGACTGCAGAACACGTGGAGAATTGGGATTGTTCAGCCTGGAGAGGAGGATTTGGCCTGAGCTCAGGGTGGCCTTGCAGGGGCCTCAAGGGGCTGCAGCAAAGATGGACACAGACAATTGCCAAGGGATGGAAGGACAGCAGCCAGGGAATGGCTGCCAGTGCCAGAGGGCAGGGCTGGCTGGGATCTTGGCAATGAGGAATTGTTCCCTGGCAGGGTGGGCAGGCCCTGGCACAGGGTGCCCAGAGCAGCTGGGGCTGCCCCTGCATCCCTGGCAGTGCCCAAGGCCAGGCTGCACACTGGCACAGTGGGAGGTGTCCCTGCCATGGCTGGGGTGGAATGGATGGGATTTAAGGCCCTTCCAGCCCAAACAATCCCAAGATTCCATAAATTTTTTGAATATTGTCAATCTTTTAGACATGTTAAGTCCCATCCCTATGAGAAGTCCCATAGCTACGTATTTGTTCTGGGTGGTGATATCCCAAAAAACTCCAGGAGCACCTACCCAGGAACTGTGCATGCCTTTTTTGCTGGATTTGACAGAATAGGGAAATGTTACACATATTTAAGTAATTAACTAAATTAATTAATTAAACACATAATATTTATTATAATAATATTTATTTAAAATAAATTATTATAATAATGTTTATTAAGCACCTGTACTTCAAAGTGTATTTTCTGAAGCTGGGAATTGGTTGAAATGTCCCCAAAATACAAGGTTAAATGCCTTAGAAAAGAGACAAGATCCTATCAACCAAGGTTATTCATAGACTAATAAAAAAATGGGAATGGAGACAACGATGATCTCATGAAGTCACCTAGTTGATGTTTTGCCCCAGTTAAAGTTAAGCCATTCCTGACAGATGTTTGTCTAGCTCTTATTTTTCTCATCCCAGCATTTTTTAATTCTCTGGCTGAACTTACTCTTTTATGATTCAGGAGCTATCAAGTCTCCATAAAAGATTAAAAGTTCCCTTTGAAAAAGAGACTGTAGGGTGTAAGACAAATTATGTGCAGCAGACAAGGGAGAATTTCAGAAGGGAAAACGTCTGACCTAGAAACTGCTGTCATTACATTACCAGGTCTTCTTTATAATGAATTCAGGATTAAATAGTTACACCTTGCAGCATACGCTGAGATTTTAAAAACCCTTGATAAAATCAAAATAAATGTAAAAAAACTTAATCAATTATACCTTAAATGGTGTTAATAACATGTCTCATGTTCTTTGCAAATCCCATAGGAATAAATAGTTAATGCTTATTAAATTAAATCCTTGGCTGAAAGATATCATACAAGTGAATGCTATTAATACTAGGAAAAAGTCACATATGGGAGTTTTCCAAATAATATTCTTCGAACTGCTTTAATGAGCAGGACTTTTTTTTTCCCCTTTCTTTGCATGTGTCCAGCTTTGGCTTCTTTACAGATGCTGTCTCTCTCCCAGATTTAGTAAAACCTCTTCTTGATGCTGGCTGCAGCCTGGGAAACATTCGACCTGCAGCAAACACTGTAAAGCAACACAAAAGTGATGCAGATTTGCTGGAATTCTGTATTTTGGCACCATATCCCTTGCCTGTGATGCACTAAGGCTCAGTCAGAGTGCTGAGAGCCTTGCAAGAGTCGAAGGGATGCTGCAGAGGGCACCATTTACAAAGAAAATTAAAATAGTGACAGGGTTGGGGGTTAAGGAATGAACCACGCTTATAAAACCACATAGGGTGCCTTGATCCATCTAGTTTTTACTCATTTTAATCAGGTAAGAGGCAAGGATTCCATTCAGGTTTTTCCCTCCCCAGGTTCATTGATCTGGGAATGTCTTTATCCTGAGTTTCCTCAGGATAATGTGCACTCACTCAATTTTTATTTTTCCAGGAAGGAAATAATATTTACAAAGAGAATGATATCTGATGCAAAGTTGTGTCTGAGACAGACAGTTTTTATATTTTGAGGGTTTCTTTTTTCCTTGTCTGAAATAAATTGTTGGAAAATGAAAGAAAGTAAAAATATATTTTCACCAAGACTAATATTATACTGTAGCTTTCCACAAAATCAAGACAAAACAGAAAAAAAAAACAAAACAGAACAAAAACCAGACAAAATCTGCCCAAAAACCCCCACCCTGGCACTAATAAAATAACCAAACCAGATAAGTTGGTCAAGTTCACTGTTTTTAGTGTTCCCAGAGAAGATGAGCATATCAGTCCCTGCAGCACATAGGGCATTTTTTTTTGTGTTAATTTAAACCCAACCATCCTGCTGGTGACAATCTGCATCTTGTAAACTCCCCAATGGATTTTACACGATAAAACAATTCAAAATTTTCGTGGGGGGTTAGAAGGGAGGTGGGGAGACACCAGGTGAGAGGATTGAGAAGGAGTTGTAAGGCACAGAACTCCCAATACCAGCCTCTCACAGTATTCCAGTCACAGCCCGGCTGCATATTTTATCACAGTAGGTAGCTTTAAAAATTATTTATGAGACTTGCAGAGCACCTAGTGTACCAAAGAAAGGACAAATCCCTTCTGCTCAGCGTACATTTGTGTTGGATTCTCACTGGTCTGCAGCGAGGTGAGGATGATGCTCCTCTTCTTTCCAGGGAAAGCAGTGTGAGTGTGATCCCAACAGGTTTTGGTGGTTCAGCTCCTGCACCTGCACAGGGCTGGGGAATGATTTTCTCTCCCGGCTCTGCCACAGCAATGCAACCTGCCCCATTCCATCAGCAGGAGCTGTTTCCAGCAGCCTTGTGCTGGGTTATTGCCTGGCTGAATTAAAAATGCCAGGAAGATGCAATCAGATCAATTTTATGAGTGTTGTTTTGAAAGGAACCACTATCTCCAATTTAGGCTGCACTGGTCAGATTTTTATCTGTTGCTGATAAACTCAATGAATTAGATTTGATTGTAGCCTGCAGACCCTCTGTCTTGGGATCTTTCAATTACATTGATCAGGAAAATCTGCCTGTTGGTCCAGCCACAAGACACCACCTCCACAATGGATTTCCAAGCCATATAACCTGTTGTGTTCTGTTAACAAGAGTAATTATTCTGCATTTGAGCCAATATGAAATCATATCACTGTGTTACTGGAGCACAATATAAGCTCACCATGCCTCACAGAAATTTACTACTTCCTTTTCATCCCCACTCCACCAAACACAGGGATTTACCACACAGGTTCTTCAACCTCTTGTTTGCTCTGTGTTGTATGAAATTAATAAAGAAATATATGCTCTTCTTCATGTGCAGGTTTATTTTGATTTTAAGAGCATTTAAAAATTAGGTCAAACTATCTGGGAAATGTGTTTATCTAAGTGAAATAATAAATTTGTAGAATGGGTGGGATTGGAAGGGACCTTAAATCTTCTCCAGTGCCTCCCCCTGCCATGGGCGAGGACATTTTCCACTATCCCAGGTGGCTCCAAGCCCTGTCCAGCCTGGCCTTGGACACTTCCAGGGATCCAGGGGCAGCCACAGCTTCTCTGGAAAACTAATTCCTGCCTGGAATAACAGTCAGCCCATTCCAAATAAGATGATTTTCCCCTGATGGAGAAAGAGTTTGCTTTTTAAACATTGCATGAAGTAATACAAAATTTTGATGTACCGACTTGTTAAGAGTCAAATGCCTGCATTTAAGAAGGTTTTAAGCAGATACTTGTAGGATCATTTGGACTCTGACAATGGTATAAACAGGCCAATGATGCAACAGCAAGTTGGCTGATTCCTAAGCAGTGGAATAAAAGACTGTAAACATGGAAAATTGGTAAATAAGCCTGTGCACCTATGAGGTTTCCCACATGTACTTTGGAGGGAGGGCTGCTTTGCAGCTTCTTTCAGGATGAAACATTTGGTGTAGTTTATTTGTCTTTTTGAGTGAAGGATGTTGGGAGAATGGCAGAGAGATGCTTGTGAGATTTCCCTATGCAGCAATGCAATGTTAGTTTTAGTAGGAGTGCTAATGTCTCTTTTTTATTTCTGCATTAAACTCTGATTTTCTGCAATAACAGACTGACTCTCTGATCACTGTGAGTGCTCAGTAAAGAGGACAGGAAGGTTCATCCTCTGTAACCACAGCCTGAGCTGGCAGTCAACAGCATCTGCAGAACCTCCTTCTGATACAGGCAGCTGAAATAAATTTGTCAGGGATTTGTGACTGAAACTGTGAATATATTGTTTCTGCATGGAGAAATCAACATGGGTTTAGTCTGCAGAGGTAAGGGAATAGAGGGAATGCCCCAGAACAGCCTAGTCACTGTGCTAAGGTGGGATGTAGGGTTTGCTTGGCAGCTGTTCACAACTAAGGCAGCAGGTCTGCAAGTGGTGGCCATTTAATCCTATCTCCATCCAGCCTCAAAGGAACTTAGCAGGGGGAATTGTTGCAGAGTTTGAACAGGTTTATTTCTTGGACCCCACTTAGCTTGGTATCACCTTTGTTTTGTTCTGGAAATCTGTGTGAATCAGTGGTTATGACTATTGTAATCTTTATGGACTTCCACTGAAGCAGCAACATAAGCAACCAAACATTGATAAAGTTGTATTTCCTTTCGTTTTGTGAAGGTGAGAGAAGAACAGAGCAGCACAGAAAACCCCAGAGGTCCTGGCTTTGTGAGGGCAGAAATCCAGGCCACTTTTAAAGTCTCATTCCAGAAGGGCTGGATCTACTCCCAGCACTGACTGCAGGCCACTGACTGCCTGGAGGAGAACTTCTGTGGGTAAATTTTATACTCAGTGGTAACAGATCAAGTTTGACAGTGATATATCTGACACTTTCTGACATCTAAATTACAGACTTCAAGCCCTTTTCCAGCCTTTCTCCTTTTGCTCTCAAAAAACACATTTTCCTAATAGCTGTCCCAGGGCTGACACATTCTCCTGGCCGCTGCCAGGGGCAGATCCCCTCGTTCTCTCATCCCACACCATGATGAGCAACACCGAAGGCTCACGGGTTGATGCCTTTTGGGGCAACCTAAAAACAGAGGCCAGGCAAAATTAAGGGAATAAAAAACAGTTGTAATTTTATTGAAAGGCCTTCAGATACGTTTTGGGCTGGCAAAGCCCCCTCGGGGCTACGCCCAAAAAATGGATGGCGAGTCATGGGCTTTCACACTTGTGTAAGTTTGGTCCTTTTGCATATTGGGGATTAATCTAACAATTACATGTTCAGGTAATGAAGTCATTTACCCCAAGTTTCTCCCCCCAACTCACTTTTGTTTGCATTTCTGGGCCCTGAGGCAGTGAGGTGTCCTTGATTGCCAGGCCTGGAGAGGAATTGTTGTGTCTGCCCAAAATGGGACAGCAGCAGCTGACACTGAATGTGGAGTTTAGAGTTATACACTAAAGAATTGCAGGATTACAAATATATGAAAAATGTACAAGGTAAAATTCTAAGGCATCAGGGTGAGCAGAGCACGTTCTTTTTGCTGTGTTGTGCTCCCCATGCAGTGTGTGCTGCTACAAGATTTAAGCAGGCTCCTTGCTATCACCAAGCCCTTTCTTTATGGAAGCCCAAGACTAATGGCAAGTCTATAAACCAAGTTTATAATACAAAAAGTAAGTGTTTTCACTGAACTGCACGTGGCGTGGCAGCGTCCTTAAAAAGGCACAAAAGAAAATTTTATTAGTTAATATAGCTCAGCAGGGAGCCCAGGATAAGATTAGATTCTCTGAAAGAACAATAATAACCTTTAAACCAGATACTAAGATCTTTTTCTATGTTTTTATTAAAGTAAACCTACTATGTCAGCAGGCACGAGAGAGATGACACAAAAGCTACCCATAAATAATTTCTTACAACCATTTGTCTTAGGTCCCTTAGGTCTTCTACTGCAGTCAGGTTGGCTATATAACAAAACCACAAAACATCATCTTTTGTTGCCTGTGTAGGAGCAGCTTCATCACATTCACAAGTTCCTCAATTGATTGTGCCTCTGGAGCTAAGAGAAGTAATTTTGCTAATTTAAGTAGGTAATGAAGCATGATCTTACAGAGGAGTCAGTGTGATTCTTGGCGATTTGCATCAAGAGATGTTTTTCATGAACACTTTTTGAGCAAGTTGAGTCAATGAGACAATTTTTCTTTATGGAATCTCTCAAGTTGTTCGATCATCTTCAGCATCTCTGCTTCCACAGCTCAAAAACCATCTAAATTAATGTCATTTTGGCTCAGTCTTTCCCAGACAGCCCTTTGAGTGGTGAACTGTGCTGCCTTAGCCATTCAGAATGGCAAATGGATTGGCAAATGCAGCTCTTGGAACACTGTGACACTCCCTCCCACCCATGCCTGGACCAGCTATATCCAGGCTGCAGCTTGTGAAATAGAGCTACAACATCTCTGTGCACATCCTTGAAGTGGTTCCAATCACTCAATTTCCACTCTTATTGCTCCCCACCTTAAATTCCTGCTCCTTGCCATATTTTAACCTCATTAAAGGCTAAAAATAATAAAGGGAAGGATGCCACATAACACTAATGATTTCTGCCCCCTAAATAATCAGTGGTAATGCGATAAGAGCTTTTGAAAGGGAAATGTTTATGGATTATGTGGCTGTATTGATGTACTACCCTCATATGCAATTAGGTAAGTGCTTTACTTCTCATGCCTAAATACTGCCAGAAGACACAGCATCAGATGTTATCACTGCAGCAGCAGAGGTAGAAATTGTCTTGAAAGCCTCATGCTGAAAACAATTTATAACTGGAGATGTGTTAATCCTTTGCACGTATACTAGGAATCACAGAATAATGAAACTCTTTGGGTTGGGAAGGACCTTAAATCCCATTCAGTGTCACCCCAGCCACGGCAGGGACACCTCCCACTGTGCCAGTGTGCAGCCTGGCCTTGGGCACTGCCAGGGATGCAGGGGCAGCCCCAGCTGCTCTGGGCACCCTGTGCCAGGGCCTGCCCACCCTGCCAGGGAACAATTCCTCATTGCCAAGATCCCAGCCAGCCCTGCCCTCTGGCACTGGCAGCCATTCCCTGGCTGCTGTCCCCGCAGCCCTTGGCAATTGTCTGTGTCCATCTTTGCTGCAGCCCCTTGAGGCCCCGCAAGGCCACCCTGAGCTCAGGCCAAAGCTTCTCCTGCCCAGGTGAGCAATGGCAGCTGTGGCAGCCTTTGCTGCCAGCAGAGCTGCTCCATGCCTGTGCCCATGCTGGAGCCTCCTGTGGCCTGGCTGCAGCAGCTCCAGCTCCTTGCTGGGCTGGGACCCCTGGAGAGCTGGAGGCATGTTTGTATCCCTCTGAGATGTGCGTATTTTTTACCTAAAAAAAAAAAAAAAATTAAAACATTCAAGAACACCATTGTAAACATGAAATTTGAATTTCTGCTCAGGATAATGACACAATTTTTCTTTCCTGTTGTAGGAGGCCATCTGTGCAGCACAATCTGAGCTGCTGTACAGGTACAGCTACAAAGATTTCAGCTACAGGGGGATCACAGGTGACTTTAAACCATCAGTACTTTTCAGCACCTTGCCTGTTCCTTTTTCTACCTGTTCTTATGTTCTACATTTCAGAACATCCAAGGGTGTCTCACAAAGCACAGATAAAATGGTGTGTACTCCTGCCATGCAAATCTAAATTTCCAGGGGGACTCAGTTCTCACAGTTTTGTGTTGTTGCTTAAATTCCTCCCAAACGCTTCACAGGGACTGAACCCTGCACCACCTCCTGAGCCTCCCTGTCTCTTCCACATGGTGATGCTGCAAAGTTTCTAAAATTCAGGTGACTAAATATGCTGAATTTTAGGGTTTCTGGTAGAGCTTTTTAGGGCTTCATTTGGTGGAGCTTTTTGTTGGTTGGGATTTCTCAAGCTACAGTGAAAGGTTTCCTGCTTGTTCTTTTAACTTTGATGGAGACTGCATACCAGGAAATGCAGAATTTTATTAAGGGGGGGAATAAACTTAATTAAAAATCCAATGCTAGATACATGGATACAACGGTAACTACAGACAAACACTAGAGCTGAGATAAAGACCCACGCCCAAAAAAGGAGTCAGCTGAAGATTTCCTTGTGCAGTTATCTGGTAAAGTGCTCCTAATTTTTAGAAATAGAAAAAATGGTGCAATCATTGGGTTTCTAAAGCTTTTTTAACCTCTCCTCACTCATGAATCTCTTTCCGGAGAGATCGTTAAGGCAAACAGTATTGCTTCAAATTAAAATGAAAATTTTGAGTGACAAACCCCGGGGATTTATACTGGAAACAGGTAGATCTTTGCTGCAGTGCTTTGTCATCAGCATCAGCTCTTCCACTTACAATATATGGAATATCCCCACACAGGATTTTCAAATACCAGCTCCTTTAACTTTGTGCCATCTGCAGAGTTTTGAGTTAACATTGTTCTCATAGAATGGCTATAAGTGAATCATCAAAAAACTTAAAAGCCATAGAAACTGGTCCCAAATTCCTGCAAGTTTTTGGTAAGTTTCAGCGTGGTAAACTTTCTCACTGTGTCTGTGGAAAAACAATTTCCTAGCTAATTTTTTTACCTCCAGATGTGTCTCAGATACCTGTTACATAAATATAACTTTGTTTGTAGACAGCATTTGCTGCTAAGCAAAAAACATTAGCCTGTTTCAGCCAGTGAAAAGGAACAAGTCTTAATTTACACGGAAATACCCAAAGGAAGTTAGGAGCTGGTCAAGCTTGTAGCTACAACTTCCCTTATTTTGACATCCAGGCACTGTTTCCTGCTGTGGGTTTTGAAGCCCTGTTTTAGTACATTACCACCATGGAAAACCTGCTTTAAATTAACTTCTAGGCTGGAGTCTACTGAGTGGAAATAGAAAATGAACAAAAGAAATGTTGTTGGGTGTTTTGGTTTTGATTTTGTTTAGGGTTCTTTTTATTTTTTCTTTTTATTTTTCTTTTTGCTGGGTGCTTCCAAAATAATATGCTTCCCTAGAGGCTAGAAATAAAAAGCATCTTATTAAATCACATCATAAATGACCCATGTAGCACAGTTTATTTTACATTACCTGGGTAAGGAGGCACTGAGCCAAATAAATCAAAGTGAACAAGGCAATAATTGTTCCTCCTTTTATATCACCTAAAATACGGTAGTAATGAACAAATGTGATTAAATGAGAATACTGCATTAGTAATAGGCTTTTCATTTATTGTTTTTTAGAGAAATCATGTTCACTGTGGATATGGAAGCCCTTTCCCCTGTATTATCAAGCTGACATTTTGTATATTTGAAAAGGATAATGTTGTACTTGTAAAATAAGAACAAGCACAAAATGTAGGTAGCTTTCTTTAGAGAGATTTTATGAGCTGGGTTTGTTTTGGATTTTTTCCCATGAAAAATGATACATTCAGGAAGAGGTCAAGACATCTCTTCAGCGCTTGTATTAAAAATTCTATGATTTTCTGGAGACTAAAGGCCACTGTAGAGTCTTTCTTTCATGTGCCAGCTAGTTTTATTGAAATAAATGGAATTACTAAATGGAGGTTATGTGGTGAATCAGTTTCTTAACTGACCTGTGTACTTTGCCCATTACTTTTCAGAAGGATTAAGATTTCACAGAGTAGTAAATTAGATTTAATCATTACAGCTTAAGTAAATGAAATAGCAATAAGGCCAAGTGTAGAAAAATTGACTTAATTATGATTAAAAACACAAACCAAAGAGGAATATATCTTTATGACCAAGATCAGCCGAACACTTGGCAGGTCTGAAACACAATTAGGTTTTTAAAGGTGCATCTGAAAGGTTGTTTAAGGCAATATTCAGCCTGGTCCTTGCTGGCTCAGACCACGGGCTCTCCCTGAGATCAACCAGCAGCAGACACACGAACAAAAGAAACAGGAAACAACAGAATTTTGGAGAGGTACCAAATGCGGCATTACATATAGGTGCTTTTTTTGGACATCTCCCCTTTCTTTCTGCTTCATAGCCCAGAATTCACATTTTCTGTGGACCCTCCTGGTGGTTTCACACTGACGTGCCTGGGCTCTTTGGGATTGTCTGATCCTTCCCTCACTCCTTCACACATTTTGCAGCAATGTGTTCCACAGTGGGATTATGCAATCTGCAAGATGATTATTTCCCTCTGTTTGTTTTGGGCGCCCCCAGCCCATGATGGGAAATGCTGTTTGGTTCCTGCTTAGCAGGAGGTTGCTGGCAGGAGCAGAGCTGAGATTTTTGGTTAGGCGCTGAATTCAGAGTCTGAGCTTTTGAGCCACCCAGATTTTGGGACAGAAGGACAGAGGCTGTTCCACACCAACACTGCTGCTCCTCAGATGGACCCCAAAGCCATGGAATAAATGGATTCAGTGAGAATTCTGTGGACGTTTTAGACATTTCAAGGACATTTTACAAAAGTGGTTCATAGACTAAGGGGACAATGTCTCTGTGCCACATTAAAGGATGGAAAGAGGGGTGGTGGTTAATGAGGGTGTATTGGAGAGTGTGTGGCCTGGGCACAGAAGAGGAGGGCAGAATGGATTGATTTTGGCTTGGGCAAGGTGAATTTTGTTCACAGCAGCTGGTTTGGGTCTGTGGTAGAGTGTTGGCAACACAGGGATGTTTTTGTTCTTGCTGAGCCAGCACAAAAACATTCCTCTTCCTCCTTCCACCCCACCAGGGCACAGGCTGGGAGTGCACAAGGATTTGGGGGAGGGCACAGCCAGGACAGTGACCCAAATCAACCCAAGGGACATCCAAGACCTTGCAGCATCATGCTCTGCATGTAGAGCTGTGGGGACAAGGAGGAGGTGGGGGACATTTGGAGTGCTGGTGTTTGTTATCCAAAGTCACCATGACATGCGACAGAGCCCTGCTGTCCTGGGATGGCTGAACACCTGTGGAAAATGAGGAATGGATTCTTTGTTTTTCTCTGCTGTGTGCATGGCTTTTCCTTTGCGTGTTAAACTGTCTTTATCTCAGCCCACGGGTTTATCACTTTTTGCCCTCCAATTCTCTCCCTGATCCCACCAGGGCAGGGTGGGGGTGACTTTCTGGTTGGTGTTGAACTATGTCTCACATAAATCATGACAGCTGATCATGAGAATGGGTGATCCACTCCCTCACAGTGATGCCATGTTGTGCCTCAGGAGTGAATTCTGCTTGATGTCCTTACATGACATGTATTTGTAAGTAGAAAGGGTCAGGTGAACCCAAACTCTGAAAATAGGCTGTGGGAGAGCCTAGTAACAACCCTGTGTAAAGCCTGGTTACTCAGACAGCCAAAATCCAATCTTATTTTCCCACAGGAGTCCTTCAGGATTGATCTGGATACACAGACCCACTTGTCCCTGCTCAGGGGAGCAGTGATCAACCTTTGCAAAGAGGGCTGTAAATCCCCATTTTCCATTCCTGGCAGGCATGAAACAAACTGACACTTCATAAAGCATTTTGTAATCCTGTTGAGATGAAAAAAACCTCAGTAGCATAATCCTCACTTGGCCTTGTGACTCTCTTGTGTACAAAAAATAAAGGAAAGGAAGAACAGTCCATACCTTTTATCCTCTTTTGTTTAAGGTCTTACATAATTTAGACATTCAAAGCACCTCAAATTCACCTTTCCCTAAAAGCACAAACCTTCTAAGAGTATTGTCTTCTCACCCCAAATCACCTCCATGGATTATAAATAAATTCCTGGAGCCAGTTCACAGAATTGGCTCAGGAGTCAAATGCTTGGGGGAAGAACAGAGGGAAGAGAGCTGGGCCAGCTCCCACCAGCTGTCCAGTGATGTGATCAACACATTTGTGCATCTGTGCTGGCTCTGACCTGCCAGCCAGTCTGGGAAACACACTGCTTATTTGGATCTCCCACACCATGGTATCCTGCAGGATTAGGCCTCTCAGCTTAAAGAGGGACAGACCCAACCCATCAGCACCAATAATTAACACTTTTTCAGGGTTTTTAGGGCCAAATGACGCTGAATGCACTGCACTCTTAGGTTACAACAGCCACCAGGCGAAAAATTGACTGTGCTTCAAGGCAGTGTGTTGAAGGAGTCAGGATCCCCTATGCCACACTGTGTCCATATTCACCCCAAATTATCTCCCTCTCACTGACATTAGCAAATCTTTGGAGCACAGGCCAACAGGAGAATAATGGAGCTCACAGAGAGTGGTTCCAAGAGATCAGTGTTCAGCTAAAGAAAGGTCTGTGCAAAATGAGGCATCCCTGGGCTGTCCCCACAGCCTTTTGGTGCAGCCAGCAGGGAGAACAAGCAGCGCTTTGCCATGACTTATTTGTGAAGGGATTCAGGATCCAGGAGGCCAGAGCAGAGTTAGAAAAACAATTTCCTAGCTATTTTTTTTTTACCTCCAGATGTGTCTCAGATACCTGTTATGTAAATAGACACATTTTCTTTACCTCCACATGTCCAGCCCTTCTTGGCAGACAGGCACCACCTGTGTGCTGGAGATGGCTCCAGTCTGCAGCGGAGCTGCGTGTGGGTTTTGTTTGTTGCCACTGAAGATGGCAGAGGAGTGAATGCTGCCTTTGTGTGCTGTTTGTTGTCTTAAATGGGCGGATTTCAAGGCCGTCCTTCTGGCTTTGCTGTGGTGGGCTGGGGCTGGGGGCTGTGAGTGTTGCTTTGGTGAAAGTGGTTTCGTGTCACAGTTGGTTGTAATTGAGAGGGTGAGAGCGCATCCAAGAGCAACATTAAACAGATTGTGCTAAATGTGATGCGCCATCTCAATCAAATACCTCGTTTGAAGGGTAACCAAACACGGCCACAGCTCTGCTGTCACTACATGGTCATTTAGTGGGAGCCAATAAATTACACCCTGCTTGCTGAAACTGAAGTGACCTTTTCAAGGCTGAGCAGAGCACTAAGTGTATTAAACGAGCCGTGTTTCCTTATCTGGCATGACAGATGTTTGATTTTGTTGACATTTTCAGGAATGCACAAACAATTACGACTTCAATTGTTTATTCATCAGAGAATGCAAAGCTACCTGATGGTGCTTATATACTGGAGGGTATTGCTCAATAAATCTTGATGGGGTTATTGGTGCCACCTAAGTTTATCAGCTTTTAAAAAGACATAAGCAGTGCTTTTTTAATTTATTTTTTTTTTCCTTCGTGGAAAGGTCATTCCTTTCTGATGGGTGATGTTTTAGGCACCAGCAGTACCTCATGGAAGAGTGAGACATTTAACAAATTACTTCCAGGCATTGCAGAGAAATCGAGCATTGGCACAAAACCGCGTGAAAAGCCATCTAATTTGGGTTCTCCTGAATTTTACAGGGCTCACCAAACCAAGGAGTATCCTGCTCCCTTGGGTGCTCTCTGGATGGATGGGGAGCAGCTGATGGATGTATGACTGGGAATTCTTTTCATTTACTTGGTGGCAGTCCAGAATTTCTAATTTTTTGGCAAATGTTTGAGCAAGCATTTCAATTTTCTTCCACTATAATACCTATTATAGCAACAGAGCACTGTGAAAACACTGCCTTGTTGAGAAAATGAGGTAAGGGAATGATTACAGTCCTTTGGACATTTGTGTGAGACCACTTGAACTGAGCAAATAAATGAAGAATTACACAATATTTATTCAGACATTGCAGCACTATATAAATAATAATTCTGTGCAAAGACTGAAGTTAAAGGAATTAGGTTTTACAGCTAAGAAGTACAGAATACAAGGAAATGTAATGGAAAAGTTTTAGAAATAGTTTTAATTTCTTCATTCTGTGCATATTCATTCCCAGGTAACAAATATTATTTTCCACTTGAACAGAAAGGAACTCCAAGCATTTACATTTTTATTAATTTTTACCTGTACACCATCATACATATACATAAAAAATGGATGTAAACCAATAACTAGTAAAAGATGCATTACATAAAGCTAAATAAAATGGTGTAACAAAAAGCTGACATTTTTTTCCCCACAGTTTTGGTTTTTTTATCATATCTACATAAGTTTTTCAGTTAATTTGATATTCAAAAGAATTTCCTAATTGGATAGACTTCGACTATATCCAACTGCTGTTTTATGGCTTCCCTGTCAAAACGAACCCCACAGAACCTTTTGCTAGGACTTCTCAATTTTTTAAAAAAATATATCTGTATTTTAAGTAATGCAAATATATTTACAAGGTCTGTAAAGACTCAATAAGGAAAACCTGAGCTTCTGTTGTAAATGTCTGCTTTGTGTCACATCAGCGGTGCCATCCTTCCTGCCTTAAAACCACATCTGTTTTACAACCCTTACAGTACCATAGAGCTTTGGCTCTTTTTGGGGTTTTGAATGCTTTCTAAACCTACAATCTTTTGGTGATAAAAAGAAACTGACTGTGAGAGAAAACATGGAGAAGATTATGAAGGAGAGAGAGGGGGCACTGAATTTTTGATAACCTGGAAAACTAACAGAGATATTATGAGGCCAGATGGTGCATTGCCTTCTGAATTATTTCTGCATTTTACAAAAAAACTGGAAAATTTTGAAGTATTAGCAGCTAAACGGGATTGTCAAATAGGTATTTAACTAATTTTAATTAGTTGAATTTAATTAATAGGTATCAGCACTGATAGAACCAGTGTTGAAGAGTCATAGGGTATTAACAGCAAGAAATTGAGAAACTGTAGTTTTACAGAGTGGCTAATGACATAATGCAAATTTTTGAGAAGGACACTGTTGGGATGAAGGGTAACCAACAACATATATTTCTTTAGTGTGTGGGCTGATAAATCCTGAATTAATTTTAGTTTAAAGACTTCTACTTTGGGAGTATGAATTCCCAAAATCTGCCACTAATCTGGTGTTAACAAAATTCTGGGTTGGAATACTTTTGCTAAAAAAATATTCTATCTGAATCATTTGAGCTTGGATACTCAGAACTGCATGCCTGGGGTCATAAATGCTGCAGGAAATGCAGAACCAGAATAAGGAGATCCATGGCTGATGCTTTATTTTTAAAACCCTTCTGCAATTATAAAAGGCTTAATTCACTAGCAGGTAACGCAGCATTTAAAGTGTCGATGGGAATCCTGATTTATGTTTCTTCAGGAAAATGAAACAATATCCATTTTTTTTTTGGCACACAGCTATCAGAACCTGTTCTCCCTCTCATGTGTGTTTGGGGTTTAAAACCGTGAACCTCTGACCCCACCTGGCACAACTCAAACCAGTGAGGAGAAATACCTGGGAGAATTTAGGTTCTTCTCCCTAGTTTTATGCACCTGGCAGGTGGCCAAGCACCCTTTGGTGGGCAGATTTTCTTAACTGTGATTTGTGGCAGACGTGAGACATTTTAACCTTCACTTAGTACCTCTCACCCAGCAGCACCCTCCACTATTTCATCTTCAGGGAGAGAGTTTGAACCCTTCTTTTTCCTCTTTTGTCAATAGACTTACCTTGAATTGTCTTCTATTTCTCTTCGGTCACTAATTTTTCAAAGGTCATTGATTCCTAAGGGAGAACAAAGATTTCATTTAGCAATCTCACACGAAAATTGCTAGGGGCTTTTAATAAATGACCATTTTCAGTCCCTGATTACACATTGTGTTTTTCCTCTCCTGCAATTTCAGGAAACATCTTTTAGAGCATGTCTCTGGCAATAATGCCATTTCCAAAAGCAGAACCTGTGGTTATTTCCTCTCCTGCATGACCTGATTTAAAGGGTGCTCACCTGGCTGCTGGAGTGGTATCTAAATTTAGCTGGAGAAAGGAGAGGTGTGTGGTCACCTTCCATCCAGGTCAGCTGTTGTGCAGAAAATGAGAGGCCCAGGCTCAGTTTCACGTGATCTGTGGTGGCTTCCCAGGGGTGTTGCTTTAATCCACACAGTCTGAGCTGCTATTCCACTTTTCAGGGATTGTTTATGGCATAGGAGGGGGGGTCGTGGAATTTTACTGGGAGAGAATTGTGGGAAATGGATCTGTAGAAAATCCTCAAAACTTGACAGAATGTTCACATAGTATATATCTGTATGTAAACTTTGAGATAAGAAATGTTAACTTGGAAAGGCCATGGAATAGGACAGACATTGTTGAAAGAGATGGAACTAGGAACAAGTTTCAAAGTTTCAAAGGATGACCTTACAAAAATGACTTGATACTTTGGAGAAACAAAACTATGAAAGATTCATTATATTAAACACCCACAAGAGGTAATTTTAGATAATTACTCTTAAAGCAATTGCAGTCTGGTGTGGCAAAAGCTGATAGGCCAAGAAACACTTATAGTGTATTGTAATTAAGAAATAGTTGACTTGTAATTGTAATAGTGTGAATTATAACATCTGTATTGTCTCATCTATACCCTTCTCATGAGACTGAAAATGGAATAAAAGTTTTTAAAACACCTCTCAGTTACCCCATCTCTAAGTCACAAAAGAGCATAATCCAACAAGAATGAGCCTGAGTTAGTGTACTAGTAAATAAAAAATAATAATTATATACAATTGTATTTAATAATTTTGAGCAAGTGCTGGAAGTCCAGTCTTCTCTCACATGAAATTAGGCTGACTATCAGCTTTGTGGGCTCTCTTTGAGAGAGACATAAAACATAAAAGCATGGGGGTCTGAGCCCTGTCCTTGGGATTGGTCCTTTCCTGGTGCTGATGCTCTGCTTGGCTTTCTGGGCTTTTCATTTCCCAGTCTTGGGGTTGCCTACATAGCAGGAATAATAACTTGAATAAACTTAAATTTAACTTAGACTTACCTAAAGTCTTACTTGCCTAGGTTTTGCTGACCTACCTAGGATTAGAGTAGCTGGCAAATTGTTTTACATAGTTTGATTTCAGAGGTAAATTCCAATTGAATTGCTGCTGCGTTGCTTTAATTTCAAAGCAGCGTCAAAGAGGAAATTAAATAAAATTTAGGTAACTTTGAAGTGACACCTTCAGCTGTAATGCAGGTAGGCTGTCAGGTGCCCACACACTGCTTTTGGATTATGTAGTGGGCAGGAGAACTTCAGCTGTGCCTAACAATTTAAATTGTGCAGGTATTTCCAGAATACCTCCCCATTTGTGCTGCCACGACAGAATATCAGGATAAAGGATCTTGCTTAGGGGTATCCAGCTTTCCCCTTGACCCCTCCAAAAAAACCCCATCCCTTCCACACCCAGCTCCATCATACCAGCACTAAAATATTCCCAAATGAGCTACAAGGAGGCACTTACTGCTCCTGGCAGTGGGTTGAGACAGCACTGAGTTAACAACCGACCTCCTGCTCTTTGGCCAAAAACAATTCTCTGCAGAACTGGATTCAGAGGGCAGCGCCACGACGAGGAGAAACAAACAGGAAAGAGAAGTGACAGCACGGTGCTGGAGCAGAGGGGTGTGCACATTTCCAGAAAAGTTTCCAATTAGTTGTTCCCCAAATCTGCTCCGGGCTGTCAGAAAAGAAGGTCTTGGAGAGATGGGTCTTCTGTAGGGAGGCACATCTTCTCCAGTTTTCACTTTCAATTACCTGGATGGCTCATGGAGGCAAGCAAAAAGGATTTCTCACTCATAGCAATGGCCTGTATATTTATGTTTGTGTTTTTTCCCCAACAGTCCATTCTGCCACTGTTTTAGGAAATAGCTTTGGTTCACAGCAAAGCCCCATTTAGCCAAATATCTAATTTTTATTTGGTTTTTCCTCCCTTGAGGGAGAGATCTTCTTGTCTTTTCAAAACTACATTTAATCCAGAATTACAGAGCTGTGTTTTGTTGGTTTTTTTTTTTGTTTGTTTGTTTTTTTGTTAAACTTAGTCTAAAGATCTCTCAAGAGTTATGAATTTTAGTGGTGCAAACAAAATTTTACAAAAAAGAAACAAAACCTCAGACCACACTCTTCCCTCTCATATCCATCCTTCCATCACTCCTCAGAATTTTTATATGCATTTATGCACATTTTCACATGCATGATTTTTACACTTTTTTTTTTTTTTTCACCAGCAAGGTACATTTCCACATTTTGTTGCTGGCTGTGCCTTAGTCAGGTTCTCTGCAACACTATTTATACAGTGACATTTTTCAAAGAGCTGCACGCTCTACATAGCTAATGGAAAAAGGTGGCACAACCACAGAAAAGAACTTAATGTTATTCATGGAATACCAAAGGAGAAAATGGAACAGTGGATCACATTAATTTCAGCAAATACTATTATTTTAAACTAATTTAAATTCAAGTCAAACTTATTGAGCATATCATCCCAGAGAGAAACTAACATTTATCTTCCCTGTGCAAGCAGGGCAAACAGGAGCTGGGCTGTTTGCAGAAGGGGCTGCCTCTGGAAAACCCATGGAGAGGGCAGGGGGCAGAGCCCACCCTTATGTTTTAATTGAAACAGTGGTTAATTGCACCACAGAGGGTCTCACAGTCATTGTCTTTCCCTCTTGACCTGCCATAAGCCACTCTGTGCTACTCCAAAGTGTTTTTCCAGTAACACATTCCCTAAACTTGCACCATTCCTCCTTATTTCTCAACTTTTTTTTTTTGGTGATAATTGAAGTTGTAATTATGACGCTTTTACCAAGAAATCACTGTGTTATTCTGCTCCTCTGATACACATTCCAACTTCCAATGAAGCAACCCAGAAACTGTTTTGTCCTATTTCTAGCCTAATGTGTATTTTCACACATTAAAATTATGATTACAAGAAAGTTCTCATAGCTGTTTGATGTACTCCACTGAGGTGGGAACAGGCAGGAATATTTTATAGCACTGGATATTGTGTCCCAGCTCTGATATCCCCTATTGGGTGTATTGTTTGACCTTTACACAACTTTATTTTCTTGATCATGAAATTGAGAACAACTACTTTCTTTTTCATGTAGGCAGCAATTTTTTTCCTTCTCTTCTTTCTATGCAATAATTCTATTTAATTAAAAAAAAAACCCAAACCATTGATGTTCCTGCACTGAAAATTCAACCAAAGTATGAATTGCAATTTATAGATGATCTTTACCTTTACAGGATAAAACCAGTTTGAATGTGCTAGCCCATGCAATACTAAGTTCTGCTTTCATATTTTCATTCTCCAACCCTAATTGTTTATAAACCTCTAAACTGTTTCATGTTCAGACAGTAATACAAATCTCAGGCTAGAAAGAAACAAGAAAAGAGTGGCTGATAACTTATATTAGAAAATATTTTGAATTTTTCCCCTACTATTTAATTAGCAGTAAAAGGATCTTAAAGCAATTTTCGTAAGTAACTCACACTGTCAACTGCTGTACAGGGCAACACCTCTGTAAAGGGGTCACAATTTAAAGGAAGAAAAACTTATTCCAGGTTTCTGTTGTACTTAGATCAATTATGCAAGGGTTCCCCACAATAATTCAGAAGTGGGGCTCATCCAAGCCAGCATCTTATTTCCAACGTGGATTAATGCCAGATGTTTCAAAACACAACTGAACAAGAATTGAAATTTCTGTTCTCTGGGGAGGAAAAAAAAGAAAAATCTAATTCCCATTGCTTTGTGAAGAGTGGATAAGAAAAGGATACACTATCAAATTAATTGAACAGAAATTCTAGAATAATTTGATTTGAAAAAGAATGTATTAATTTTCACTGTATCAAAAGACCCCATTCAATGTAATTGAACCCAAGCCCTTCCAGACTTGTCCCTCTGGAATAGGGAGTGTTCCAGAGTAAGAAAAGAAGATCCACAAACTGAAAACCTACAAAATATTGACGCATAAGGACATCTAATTCACATCTGCTCAGATTTAATTCAGAAACTGCTTGAAGACTATACCTGACATAATTAAAATGGTAAGCTGCAAAGCTCTCTGGAAGCAAAACAGAGCGGTTTTGAGTTTGTGCCAAAACAAGAAACATGAAGGTGAAAATTATAACAGGGAAGTTGGAAAAAAAATCAGGGATCATTAATGATTTTCCTTAAAATTGGCATCTGGCAAGCAAAAAAATACAGTCATTCACACAGATGTGTTATTTCCCAGAGGTCCTTTAACCACTGCCTTGTTTCCTTCATACAATTTTAATGCCAGAGGAGCACCACGTACACATTGCTTTTTTCCTATTCTCAACTGATTTATCTTCTACCAAGTCAAGGTGCCCTAAAGGGAACCCAAAAGGCTATTTTAAAATAAATATTTCATTGGGTACACAAACTATCATATATCTGAGTGTGATGGGACACACTGTTATGTTTTTGCACAACTTAATTCTGCATCTCATGGGCTTTAATGAATCTGACCCATTCCTCTTAATACCATGAAATATCAGTTAATTCATTTATATTTATAGTGACACATCTGTCTCTAGAATCACTCAGGGCTGGGTATTTCCATGCTAGGATCTGTGGTGGGATTGTGTTTAGAGAAGTCGTTGCAAAATGAGAAAATGAGGTGAGGAAAAAAAAAAATCTGAGTTTCTCTGGCTCATCTCTTCAGCAGTCAGTAAAGAAACAATGGACGAGGAGGGCTTAAAACAATAAACCATGGAATGGGTAAACTACAAAAGATTAAGACCAAGGTAAATTTGGGGTGTAAATGGAAAAAAACGGGCCGTTACATGAATAAACAAATAAGTATGGTTGAGGAAGTGTTGGCTGAATGCAGTGATCTTCTCATAAGAGCAAAGAAAAAAAGCCATCTGGAGTTGGGCCTCTGTGAAATTGAAACACAGTCAAACACCTGGTATTAATGACAGGAGCCACATCTCTCTCACTGACAACCTGTATTTTCCACCCAGACAACCAAAATAACTCATTTCAGACTTTGCTTTACTGAACAGTGACGAAATCACAGATAATCTAGGAGTAAAAAATGCCCTTGGGTAGAATGCAGGCTGCCCCATTTTGCATTAACAGAGAGAGCAGCACAGATCTATTAAGGCATTTCTGCTGCAGGAGTGAAAACTTCCGGGATCCTGAGGGAACCAATTACTTAAGTCAGGCAGGAAACTTACGGACTTGGTAATTGCTGGGGCTCAAAAACTGCTGAAAACTGCCCAAGCACCTCATGCAAGGGAACAACCCAGTTCTAAAGGGACTAATTACAGCAGAAGTAACAGAGTTTGCCGTGAGTGGAGAACAGAAGTCCTTATTTTCCAACTCACAGTGTGCAAGTGTTTTATCAAAAATACAAATTAACAACTTCCTACACTCAAGGAACCTTGAATTAACTGACTGTATTAGTGAAGGCTACAAAACTGTACCACGTTTTCTTTGTAAATGAGAGTAGCATCACACCACAAGCACTGGTTTATCAAACAGTTTAAGACTAACATGATGTGTTCAGTCAGCCCTCACACGAAGCAGGGCTGATGCTGTTTCATTTTTGCATGATTTGTACTGGCACACAAAAACTGGGATTATATGGGGGGTGGCAGCACAGAGGAGGCTCAGCTCTTCCATTCCCTCAGCCATGGATATCATGTAAAAATCAGCAGAGGAAAGGTTACAGGTACTATGCTCCACATCAGTGATCTATTTACCCAAGCTGGTGGCAGGTTTGGAAACAGTTCATGATTTAGTGGCATCTCATAACTGGGAGCCCCCAGGACCTTTCTGCTCCTGAACATGATCCATCAGGGTAACAGCACTGTGAGAAGAGACGATTACAGCTTTAGAACACTTCTCAAGTATCTACCATTTTACCCAAAAATAATTCCTCCAAGTTTAATCACCCTGTGCTCAAAACTACCTTTGAGATCCACAAGAAAAGGGTGGAATTCAGAAAGGGGACCTTGTTTTTAAGCACAGTGAAGGAACTGGTTGGCCTCTCCCACAGGGTGAACCTTCAGAGGTGATGTGTGCTCCTTCCAAACACATCAGGGGTGGGAAATGGATTTGTGGAGAATTTTTAAAGTCTGATAGAAGGTTTATACAGCATGTATTTGTATGTAAACTTTAAGATAAGAAATGTTGACTTAGAAATGTTAAGAGTAAGATATTGCTGGGAGAGAAGTAGAGCTAGAAATAAGTTTTAAAAGATGGCTTTTAAAATAAAACTAGCTATTTTAGAGGAATACAATTATGAAATCTGACAATCAGGGATTCTAAAGTAAGGGGGAACAGTCATCAGCACTTCAGACTCTCCCCAGAAGAGAGAAATGTGGCACTCAGGAGCTGTTCTGCTACAAGCAGCGTGTTACCACTCCCACATATTTCTGCTGAGGGAGTTGGATGAGAAACTGGCATCAACACAGATTAGAGTGGCAAGAAAAGAATTCAAAGTTTCATGGAACTGTTCAGTTCAAGCCACACTAAATGCACTGTGCTGCAGCAGGAGGGTGTCTGAGTAGGGCGAAAAAGCAAACCAGAAAGGTTCACTGAAAAGCACCAACAGAAAGCAACCAGTTTCTTCCAAACACCAGGAAATCTGCAGCAGGTTCAGTTTTGGTAACTACAGATTATTACCAATATTTTTTTTCTGCCCATGTCACCCCCTGAGCCTGAAGGCTCACAAAACCTTTGGGGCAGAGCCCAAGTCCCTGCTCAGAGCTTATGCTACAGAGATCAGGGAACAGCAGCTCTTCAGAACTGCTGAGCCTGGAAGAAAAGCCACAGAAAAGTGAAGTTAAAAATTCTGCAGCATGGATTATGGTGACAGGATACCCACTGCTATAAACTGTCATTATTCTCAGCAGCAAAAGAAGTTCAGCCCAATCCCTGTTCTGAAAAGTCATTTTCCCAATCCTCTGTTCTTATACATTATGACAATTAAGTGTTTAATTTAAGGGCAATACACTGAAATTGGAAGGGGCTCTCAGTACACACCAGGTGTCAAAAGCACTTCAGGAGTTTCACAAAACACACAGGCCAAGGCCTTGGGGTTTAAGATTTTATTTAGAGACATCCAGCATGGGTTGCAGCTACCATATCCCCATTGAACGATGCTGTGCAGAAGACTTCAACTCTGCAAGAAAAAGAAATTGAAGAAACTTTAGAGCCCTGTAATAAACGTATGTTTTAATTTGAACTTTTGATTTATTTGAGGACTTTGCTTCATCCACTGTCTGGTTTTGCATCAGAGGCCTCAGCTTGCATGAAACCCCCCAGCTCTAAATGCCCAACTTCAATACACATCTGCTGATTCTGGTTTTCTCCTCAGTTGAGGGTGGAACAAACATCAAACTGGCAAAGGAATTACTCAATTTGTTCTAATTCTGAGCTTCCAATGAGGACTGTTATTTCCTTCCAAGAACCCCCTGGGTCACTGACGCTCCTGAAAAATGTTTATAGTTTCTCAGGTCACAGACAATAACAGGTATTTCCAAAGTGGAACCACCTTTAGACAAACTGAAGTGGCATGGCTGCATAGTCTGAGGCTTTGTTAGGATCATCAGCAAGCACCAATTAATTCCTGTTAATGACTTTACCTTAATTGCACAGTAACCTGTGAATGATGTAGATGGCAAGACTGTTTTGATACAGGCTCAAGAAAATGTAATTTTCCCCTGAGCTCTATCTGGCACATCAGAAAGCGTTTACAGCATCACAGTTCCTCATCCTGTGGTGTCACATCACACGTGCCAGGGCCTCCCTCACCAGCTGCACCTTCTCACCCCCTCAGGGGAGGAAGCAGACGTGGTTCTGGGCACAGCCAGGAGCTGCAGGCAGAGAGGAGTGGCCTCTGGGGAGGCAAAGGTCACAAACCACCGAGTGCAGCAGCTCTGGGACACAAACTTACACTTGCTCACGCTCCCAGCTACTATTACACAACTGCAGACCACCTGGGCTGAGAACTGTGAAATTCTGAGCAGGGCAGGCTCCCTGAATTCCACTGCACTAGGAAATCCAACAGAAGCAGTTACCCAGCTGGAGCAGCTGCAGCCTGATCCCTTCATTTCTTCAGGAGCTGGTGTCTGACTATGAAGAAAGGGGCACCAAATCCACTCCCCAAGAACACACACATCATCGCCAGCAGCCTCCACTTGTTGTCCACAGAGAAAGGGAGGTTCTGGAGGGGAAAAAAAGAGAGTTTTAGCCTTTGCAAACCAAGCATTAATTCCTTTCTAACACATTTAGAAGTGGTAAGAATCTCAGAACAAAACAAATAGGCAGTTTCAAAGCATTTTCAATATTTCTCAGGGCAAGAAATACAATATTTAGGGTAATAAATAACCTTCCTGTATTTGAAAGGTACCTACAGTGAATTTGGAGATGGATTCTTCATGAAGAATGATAGAGACACGACAAGAAAGAACAGATTCTAAGCGAAAGCAGAGAAATTTCA
The DNA here is from genome assembly GCF_901933205.1 of Camarhynchus parvulus. Classification (NCBI taxonomy): domain Eukaryota; kingdom Metazoa; phylum Chordata; class Aves; order Passeriformes; family Thraupidae; genus Camarhynchus; species Camarhynchus parvulus. The sequence goes on from NC_044601.1 coordinate 5,114,116, forward strand.
GGTGGGTACTATACAGAAATTGTTCCCTGGCAGGGTGGGCAGGCCCTGGCACAGGGTGCCCAGAGGAGCTGGGGCTGCCCCTGCATCCCTGGCAGTGCCCAAGGCCAGGCTGGACACTGGGGCTGGGAGCAGCCTGGGATGGTGGGAGATGTCCCTGCCATGGCAGGGGGTGGAATAAAATGATTTTTAAGGCTCCTTCCCACCAAACACTCCATGATTTCAACCTGCACGTGACCTCTGGAGGTCACCTCGTCCTCTCTTCTCCTTCCCGTCCTGCCCAAGGTGAGGCCAGTTTGCTGCAGGTCTCATGCAATCGATTACAAAATCTCTGAGGATACACACCTACAGCCCCCCGAGTGTTCTGGTATTTCATTATCGCCACCGTGAAGAACTTCCTCGCATCAGTTATGCATATAAAATTAACCCTTCAGACCGAAGGCTTGAGAAAACCGGCCAGGTACATCAGAAAGCGTTTACAGTATCATTGTTACCCCTCATACGGCAATGCTCATCATCTGTACCACCGCAGGGAAGGGAGCTGGGGTTCTGCCCCCACACGATCTGCGCTGCTGCGCCTGTACCAGCATCACCGCGCCACCCCAAAGCCCACACACCACAGCCAAGCGCAGGGCAGCCATCAACCCCCACCCCGCGACCTTCAGCGGGCCAGGACGCTGCTGCCCACCTTCCCGGGTCCCTCCTCAACATGGCTGCGGCGGATGGCGGAGGTGGCGAAGCGGCGGACACCGGCGGACAGCATGATAGGGACAGGAGGCAGCGGCCACTCGTCCGCCCTGCGCGACCTTCCTCAGGGTGGCGCGGCTGACGGGAGCCGGAACCGGAACCGGAAAGGAGGAAGGGAGCGCCGTGGGCACGACGGGAGTTGTAGTTCCTGGTGGTCACGTGGTGCCAAACGACACCCTGCGATTGGTCGAGCCCCGCGCGCGCTCCCGGGAGTGCCGCTCGGCCCCGCCGACATTTTGTGGCGTCTGATGGGGCGGCGGGAAATGGCGGGAGCGCGGCTGAGGGGGCCTGAGGGTGAACTGCGTTTTACAAGCTGCACTGGACCAGTTTAAATGTAGAGCTCATGGATCCCGCTAAATGAACGAAAAATGCAGTAACAGAAGGGCTTATGTAGGGAAGGACCTTAAAGCTCATCCGGTTCTACGCTCCCCGGCCCCCTACGGGCAGGGACACCTTCCAGTGTGCCAGGCAGCTCCCAGCCCCAATGTCCAGCCAGGGATGCAGGGGCAGCCCCAGCTGCTCTGGGCACCCTGTGCCACGGCCTGCCCACCCTGCCAGGGAACAATTCCTCATTGCCAAGATCCCAGCCAGCCCTGCCCTATCCTACTCTGCATCCATTCCCCCTTCTGTCCCTCCATGGTCTTCTTTTTAAAGGATTCCTCTCTGTCATGATGGATGGTGGTGATACGTACATGGCTTATTTATATGGTATCACTGACTTCAGTTACTATATTGTGGCCCATTTAAACTTTATAATGCGAAGGAAAAGAAAGACTCCCCCCCAGTACCCTTCACATTTGTGAAAGGAATAGCAAAGTTACTTCCAGAATTGGTGGTCTTCATCTGTTTTCTTACATGTATTATTTTAAAGACAAACTTTTCGGGAAAAGAAGGTTGATGCTGCCATTTCAGTGTTGCAATTTTTTTTTTTTCATAGCCTTTCTGCGTGTGTATGCAAAAGGATAGAAAACCAGGATTTTTATGCTCACCAAAGTAATACTTGAATAAAAACAGGTTAAAATGACTTTGAGAAGTGAGGCTTAATTACATTTGTTGGTGGTCCTAGACTGCTAACAGCTCATAGGACACCTTTTGTCGTTACTTGTGGCTCTACCTGTGATTTCTTTAGCTAATTGTTTTTTAGGTTTTTTTTCCGCTTTGTTTAGATACACTTTTATTTTTATTTGTCAGAGTTTGCAATACTTCTTTCCCTCTCTATTTTCTAATTCTGAGGTCTGTTGAAAGACGCTTTCCTATTCTTGCTGAATTCCATTGCTGCTCAGGCAGCCAGGCCTCCTCCCCCCTCTGCTTCCCCTTTCTCAAAGCATTTTCTAATTGGAATTTATGGCACGATAGTGCTCTGCAATCTGCTTTATCATCTTTATAACAAATGTTCTTGTTTTAATGTAGCTCTTCTCATCCTGCAGTGGATTTTATGGTGTTGCCGCAGAGGAGATGCTGAAGGGAGGCATAAAGATTCCTGTTACACAGTTGCATCAGCAGCAGCAGTTTAATCCTTGATGCTCCGCAGATGTTTTTCATTGTAGGCAGAATTGGGGAATCTCTAGGTAAATATGATTAGAGAGCGGTAGACATCTAGAGTTGTTTTACAGCTGGAGAAATAGAGCTGAGCACTCAGGTCTGTTCTCCTTTAAAGCATAAACTGATACAAAGTAAGTGCTTGCCCCAGAAAGCCATGGGGGAGGAGTTTAGAGTATGGCGTTGGTTGGAATTTTGGCAAAGGAATGAAAGATAATATTTTCTAAAGTGTTAGAAATACGATTTACTCTAATTATGGGTAATCAGGTAGCAGGGCAGATTTTTTTGCAGGAGATGCCAAGTGCTGCACTCTGTGCCTGTATAAAAGGGCACCCTGACTCACACACAAACTGTGGGAGTTACAGAATTAGTTACTGAGTGAGATTCCCTGGCCTGGGCCAAGCATGGGATCAGAATGGGTGATTGTACTGGTACCTCCCACCTTTAAATCTATGAATCTTTGAATTTAACCTGTTTGTTCACATGCATCTTTTATTTCAACTATTTTTCCTTTCTTTAAAAACCTATTACTTTTTGCCAGGTTATCTTTTTCGCCTTCAATAATTACATTTTGCTGCTGTGAATATGATTTGGTGATGAGTTCTTTCAGGTGCTGCTTTCTTACTCACTTTTCTCCACAAGGAATGCTTCTCTTCTTGATCTAGATGCCAAAAAATACAAATAAGAAAGAAACACGGGTAGGTAAAGAAAGTAATGCACAGGATCTATATTTTATGATCTTTATGGAAGAAAGAAGCACAGAAAGCTTAGTGTATGTTTTACGGAATACACAGGGCCAGACTTTGGGGGTTGAAACTGCCAATCACTGAGGTACAGTGACAGAACCAAGATAAAAGTCATACTGGCCTTTAAAATCCTCTTTTATGAGTAAGTAAACAGCTGTTTTTAAATGCTGAAATTATGTATGGTCAAGTTCAGATATGTGTACTTCACAAAAACTTTTTGATAGCATAAACTCCCTAAAGTGTTTTGTTACTGTTGTGGGCAGAGGGCTTAGGAGACAAAATAACTCATTGGTGACACAAAAACATTGCTTTCCTACAGAAATTATCCTCTGTTTTTGCTGACATGATAAATTATTTTGTCTTGCATTCAATTTAGGAATTAATCTCCCTTCAGTCATAAGGTCAGGTATTAACCATAAGATGAAGCAGTCATTAAATTCTAAGTAATGAAAGAGAAAGGGTGAGTAGAAGCTGGAGGGACATTTTATAATGGATATTAATTATATGTTTTTTAGCAAAACTTTGGGTTAATTTCTCAATTTCATTGCCTTGATTTCAGAGAGCCCACATAAGTCTCAGGCAAGTGAAGCAAAGTAGTAAAAAGAATTTTCCTGTGGAAGCATTTACAGATTTGTTGCAGACGTTGACAGCAACAGGATGCCATTGGACGAGTCTCTTAGGAGAAGGAGCATCTTTTAGTCTTCTATTATAGTTGTTAAAACCAGTCAAGCTTCCAAATGGGCAAGCATTCCCTAAGGTGTGACACTGAGTTACTTTCAAATGCAAATATGCACTGAAAATAATTTTTTTTCCAGGGCACAGTTCAAAGGGCACTTTCCTCCCCCAGCTGTTCTTTGGACTGGATCCTCTCACAGATCCAGTTCAGGGTGTAGGGGCGCAGAGGCTCAACTGGCCCACAGGAAGGTGTGAAACTGTTGTAGCATTAAAAGGTGGAAATAGATGTATAGAATTAGTGCTTTTCTTGGCAGCAACATCAGTTTATATTGGCAGAAAGAGAGCTTGTCCAACTGCAGCTTTACTGCAGAATACACATATATTATTTGGTACTGGGGCATGAGAAAATTGTCATATGAGAAAAATAAAACTCTTTCCTGAGACCCAGATACTGCTAATGCCTAGTGTGTTTATTAATCTTATTTCCCAGCATCATTCATGATGATATTCAAGATAAGGTGGTAGGTATTAAAATATTACTTAAAAAGAATTAAAATATTACTTAAGAAATGAAACTTCCAATCCTTCTGTTCTCTGGTTTATAACATATCATGATACACTGAAAAGATTTCAGTGTATGATGATATGTTATAAACCAGAGAACAAAAGGATTGGAAGTTTTGTTTTGTACTATAATATCTTTATGTGCAATCATCTTCCTGATGATCTGCTGTTGTCATTTTGTCAGCCATCGCTCCACAAATTGTCTTTGAGACTGTATAATTAACATTTTTAACCTTTTACAGTTAACATGCTAACAAGAGAGTTAACATACGCAGCTCAAGTTACTGCTCTCAACCTGAATTAAAATACTATTATTTTTGCATCTGTTTTAAACCAAAAAGTGGGTCTGTGCATCCAGATTTTACCCGTTAAGTCTGGTTGTATCATTTGGTTTGCCAGTAGGATTGTGGGGGAAAGTAACACAGTACCTGTGTAATTCACACTTTTAAGACATTATGAATATAAAAGTGCTGTAGGAACTTCTTTGCTGTGTCTCTGGTTATTGGTGTCATTTTTTTAGTGAAAAACACAGGTACTGTGAAAAGTTGAGCACAAATTTATAGGTTGAGTGTTACTTATGAAAGCAGCTAAACTGGATGTGCATAGTGACAAAATCACAGTTTTGGCAATGTACCTAGATAAATTTATTATCACGTTATGTGAAATAGTTCAAAAATTGTCCCTTTATGTAAGCAATTCCGTATGGAAGCAGAGTCTCATTTGTATGTACTATCAGTATTTCAGCAGCTGAAATAAGTGCCTAACAATAATATTTTACCCTCATAGAATCACTTTTTCCATTAGTCTTTTGCAGCATTAATTAAATCTCCCAAAAGACTGTTTAGAATACGTAAGGGAAGGTTGGTTACACAGAACCTATTCCAAGGTTTTACACTTGCACAAGGATTTACACTTGAACAAGGATTTACACTTGCACAGTGAGTAAGAGCCACTTTGCATTATTTACTTTGTCTTTCTCTAAAATGGACTATGCAAAGCTCTGTATTTTTATCATAGACACCAAGACAGTTGGTTTGCAATTACAGCAAGCAGCGTTATAATTACTTGCATTTTAAACTGCCTCATTGTAACCAGCCATTGCTTGGTTGCTAAAGCTTTTGCTTGAAGAGCTTTTGTGTGTAGGAATATCTTAGGAACCCTGAAATCACCATTTGTCCTTGCAGGTGCAATACTCGGTTTACTTGGTGATAAAAGCAAAAAAATGCCCTTAATTTTTCTGCCCTATTTATGCTTATTTTTTTTATTTTTTCTATCATTTGAAAAGTTTGTTTTTTTTTTTTAAACTCTTATTGGTTTCTCCATCTGGAGGACTGCATGTAGTTCAAAATATGGGAGTAAAAAAGAGCCCTCCAAATAAAGTTATTCCAATATACATATGATATATATGATTCACATACTTGTCACACATTATGTCTTTTCCCTTCTTTTTAATATATTCATATACCTGTATGATTTGTAAAACCTATTATTTATAATATTTTCCACTTCTGCCTTGTTCCTAGCTGTTCACAGCTATATATATTGTAACCATGACTGAGGTAAGTGAGAGACTTGCATGTGTCTTAAAAAAATTTAAAATGGAGTTAAAAAAAAAAAAAAAGATCAATTTTTTTGTCCCTTAATCTTGGGAAGAAATGCTGAGGGATAGACCCCCATTTAATAGAGTCAGTGTTGTCAACAAGATAGTAATTGTTTCCAAAGCCATGCTAGATATTGTGAATGTTTCCTAGAGAAATGTATTCTTTAAATAGGCTAAAATTTGTGACATATTGGGCTAACCCATAAATGAAACTCATGCTGCTGAGTTTTGAAGCAGGTGTTTAACCTACCCAGGTTTTTTTTTTACAACTTAAAAGAACAAATTACGCTCAAAATACCAAGTCAAGCAGTTAATGTACAATGAATTGCAAAGGGCTTTTTTGTGTAGACAACATGTCCAACTGTATATATTGTAAAGTGGTATGCTAAGATACCAAATTACTGTAATTTCCATGAAAAGGGGTGACCAAGCATAAGAACCAAAAATTGAGGAGCACTTGCCTAGTGTGGTGGTTTTTTTTATTTTCAGTCATTGCAGGCATGCTCTGAGAGATTCCCAGTGCTGAGGGTTTCTGTGAGACAATGCCAAAAGAAATACAGCAGTTAGAGAGAAATAAAGGTGAAGGGAGGAATGCTTTTCTCTTAGGTACTTTTTATGCAAAAAATTGCTTTTAACTATTGAAGATCAATTTGAAGATCTAGTTCGCTTAAGCACAAGCTCTCTGTACTATTACTTTCTCTCTCAAGTTATGGCAGATGGTTTAGCTGCCTAGGAAGTGTTGCTGTAATTTTTCTTGTTAATATGTTGTTAGACTAGAAATTCACTTGTGACAACAGTTTTTAACTGTGTCTTTTACAACAAGGATGCCTGGAAGTGTGGTTACTGCTGACTTACCATGATGAAAGAACAGTAACTGATGTTTTTATAATCCATTCTCAGGTACCATACACAGACATGCCAGTGTTGACAAGAGGTGAAATTGTGTAATTTCAATTTTGACATCAGTGAGGATGTAAAAATGATTTATCATCTTAGTTCTTAGAGCTCAAAGCTGGAACTTCTGAAGCTGCTGAAAGTAGCTGAAGGTGCATGTGTTCATGGGACCTGATGAGATGCATCCACAGGTCCTGAGGGAACTGGGTAATATTTCACCTTCCTGCAAATACATGACAAGAAACTGTGAATGTTTCTTATGATATTTTGATTCATTAGTAACATTCCAGTTTAGTCTAGCTAAACTATTTTATTTACACATGAGCCTGTCAGCTCCTCCAGTGACCTGTTCACTGATTTCTTCTCCAGACTTAGTTTTTCAGAATGTTTTTGTAATATGCTAGTGAAATATAGTGTGTCACCTATCAGTGATCATTATAATGAAATAGTTAGTTTGAAATGTTGGATGTGAAGTCTGCTGGTACCTCTAGTTTATATTCATTGTGCATCAACATTATCCCCTTGTTTATGAGGTCAACAAAGAGCCAACGTCTGCCACAACACAGACATTTTTTGTGTCAGAACTGGTTGCTTGGTCAGCACTCAGGCATGCTGAAAGTGCAGTGAATATTTAGTCTTGGACTTTGTTGTGTATTTTCTATGCAATTCAGGCTGTGCTGACTCATTCACTTTAAATATGAACTTTAAATGAAGTGACAGTGATGAGCACTCACATCATCTTCATGATAAACACTAACAAGGTCACTCTGCTAGAAAATCTAGGGTCAAGTTTTACCAGTCAGATGAGTAGGAGGAAATATTTTACTGACAAACTTCTCATGATGGGATAACAAGAAGGGTTATTTTATAGAGTGGCATTTTCAAACTGTTTGCAGCCACTGCCTTACAATAGGTTACTAGGTATCCAAAACAAAGTTTGTGCCAAGCTGCCAGCTGCAAATGCTGAGTAACCACTATTTTCCCAAATCTCAAATTTTTTGCCACATCATTTGGCAGTGGATCTGCTTCTGTGACATATCGAAACATTTTAGTGGAACATAAGCTGGATTTTGATAGTGTGTAGGTTCCTGTGTTGGAATGTTCTGTGTGCTCTCCTTCTCACCTAAAACTGGATTTTTACAAACCAATACTGTTTGTTTGGTCCGCTCTGAGGCTCCATGGGAGAATTTCCTGCTCTATCAGGTTTATGTGGCAAGGTTCTGGGAGTGGAGGGCTGCAGAATGAGGTCCTGAAACAGCCAGCCTGTGTTAGGAAAATTTACATTTGCCCTCCTTACCTTGGAATTCATGAACTTGACTCTCCCTGCACTCCTTTTGCCTCCTCTCAAGTCGCCTAACTCCAAGATCCTTATTCAGGACTTGAACATTTTAAAAAATATTTTTTTATCAGCTTAATATTTGTTCCTGAGATTAAAAAAGTCCTCTTAAATGTCTGGAGAAACACACTCATATTAGGTGGACTTACTGTCATTTTTAATCCTCTGTGGCTCCAAACTTTATCAGATGTTTGATGTATTTATCAAATAACTTGAACAATTTCTTTTGCTCAAAAGGTTATCTTTTTTTTTCATGTCTCATCTTTGTCTTGTTCTATGTCTTGAAGAGATGTGTGCAAAACCTTCCCTGAAGAATTTGATAACTTCAGCAGCTTGTCACTGGGACTCAGCTCTCTCCTTTATAATAGTTCATTTTATAAATGGCAATTCAATACATTTTATAAAAGGAAATCATTATCAACTAGACATGGGGATAGCAGTGGATTTTTTTTTCCTATTGCACATACTCAATTGCTTCACGGAATTTCATTTCACAGTTGGAAACTTGACTCCTGACTAGACCTGTATGATACTGCCAATTTTTGCTTTGACTATTCGAGTGTAAAAATAGCTAACTTTGCAAGAATACAGCATGTTTAATTCAGCTCAAGAGTGTCACGTTATTGTAGAGCAAGTGGTTCTTGTCTTTGAAAATAACCAGGCTGAAGTAATGGAAATGTGAAACAGAAAAATGTCATTTGCCTAAACCTACTCAGGTTGAATCAAGGGTTATTTATTGCTTGTCTTAATTAGAAATTAAGATTATGAATGGCTAATTCTTATTTAAAATTGCACAAAACTGAGCAAATTGATGGCCCATTGTACTTATTTGTTTCCTACTGTTCTGGTAGCACACAGCACAGTGTAATCTAGTAAAAGTGTTCCCTTATGGTTCCTCAGAGGAGGGAACAGGGCTGGGACAGCTGGGACATGAATTTCTGCAGGGAATGGTGCCTTTGTTTTGGAAGGACAAGCACATGGCTGGGTACCTGTTGCTGAGTCTTGCTTGAAACTGCTTGTAGAACTTCTTTTGAAACAGTTTTTCAGATAAATAGGCAGCATGGGTGGACACATTCTTGAAGTTTCAGCTCCGTGAGTGAGAATTCAGGGACAGCCTGTAGGAATATGGGGCAAATACACAAAGTTTCTCTAAGAAACTCACTTCTCCCACAGCTTTTACTGACATGCAAAATGTCACACTTCAACTTCTCATACAAAATTTTTGTCACCAATCACACTTTCTCCTAGATTATGCCTAAAGTGTGAGAATTGCACATGTAGGATGAGAACACTGAAGTTTCTTGTCTCTTGAGACTGAGGGTGCGTGCCACAACTTCATCCCAGTTCTTGCCTCTGCTCTGTATTTCTGGGATTTCTTTCCAAAAATTTATTTCTTTCTGGGGAAATACTTGCAAGTCATATCACAAGAGCCAAAAGTTGTTCTGATACTTATCCTTTTTTCTCAAATCTGAAGTTTCTTTCTAGGCTTTCTTGGCAGATCCCTTGAGGCCTTTTAATCTGTGGATGTTTTACAGGATTGCCTTAAACTGCAGTTCTTGAGTATTTGATGCATGAACAGGTGTCACTGTCATATTTTTGGAAAAATCCCTCTGCCAGGATTTCTTCTTCTGGGAAACTGAGAAGCCTCAGAGAAGAATGAAAACAATACTTATGTGATTGCTTGTCCCTGTTTGGCTGCTTTGGAATGTGGTTTGGAGATTGTTTACCAACAGGTTGTTGTTTGATTGGTTTCATGTGAATTGTTTTGACTTAATGACCAATCACCATCAGCTGTGTCAGGACTCTGGAAGCAGTCATGAGTTTTCATGATCATTCTTTGTAGCCTTCTGTCTGTATCCTTTCTCTATTCTTTAGTATAGTTTTAGTGTAGTATTCTTTTAATATAATAAATAAAATATAATAAATATAATAATATAATAATATTATAATAAATTAACCTTCTAAGAACATGGAGTCAGATTCTCAATTCCTCCTTCATCCTGGGGACCCAGTAAATACCACAAACAGTGATTTGGAGAGAAGGTTGGAAGGAAGCAAAGGACTGGGGCTGAAAACAAATAGGGAAAAGGTCGATGACGAGTGAAAAAAGATATAGGGAATTTGATAACGTATCCATGAGATAACAGCATCAGCTCTATGTGCTGTGCTACCATACTCAGCAAGGCTCTTTGGGGTTCAAGTGCATGATGCTGGATTGTGCTCCAGAATGTGCTGAAGTGCGTCCCAAACTGGGATTGGCTTTACAAGTGAGCCCATGTTTTCATCCGATGCATGTGATTTGGTGTTTTGATAAAAGGAAGGCAGTAACACATCATTCTATCATCACAGTTTCCAAAGGGCATGTGAATGTTATAAGGAAATATCTGTTAAATCTCTTCGAATTAGAAGTGACAATATAATAAACACTTTCAGTTTGTATTTACTGTGCCTTGTGTGATGTTTATTCTTTTGCCTCCTACTGAGGCTATTAGATTTGTTGAGAGGATACATATGTTTTCACAGCTGTCATTCTCCTCTTCCAGTAAAACATTCAAGCAGCAAATTGTTGTCCTGGATGAGCTGTGCAGAGGCATACTAGTGTTAGTTATGTGATACATCATATATCCTACATGTCCACACCAAACACGTGATGATGACAATGTATACTTAAGATAGTTTTAGTTCTTAATTTTTTTTGACGTATTTTGTGCATGTCCTCGCACTCTTGAAATATCTGTTAACTGTTCTGAACAACCTTAACATTCTCTGCAATTCTGCCTCCCTAATTTACTTTATGGACTTTGTGAAGGCATTTTATGACCATTTAGCTTTTTTTTTTTTCAGAAGTTGTATCCAAGATGACACAACTGTTCTTTAAGAGCTAGCCCTGGCATGATCAACAAAGAAGATTACACAGCCTTTAAAGTACTTAAAGGAGATGTTAAATCACTTGCTCAGGAGTCCCACAGTGGCTTTAGCCTTAGGAGGCTTTTGTTGAGAATCATGTTGGTTCCACATAAAGCTAAAATATGGACCATTTTCCAAGTTATGCTTGAATTTATGGCAAGCAAAGAGAGATGAGCTGCGGAGACAAAGTCCAAATCTGGATGAAATCTATGATTTAGATCTGAAGGGGTCAGCAGCAGGTCCTGCCTATACTAATTTATTCTCTTTGATCGACAAGAAGAATGATCCTACTGTTTTTCTTGGTCTTGTGCCTGTGGCTGTGTGGTCTTTGGAAGAAGCTCTTGTCAAAATCAGTGTCACAGAGATTATCCAGCAGTGGTCCACAGGAATTCTAGAGAAAATGCAGGTCCAAGGAGGATTATGCTGCTGTTTAGTGCCTTTCCTAATATGTGTTAGTCCTTCCTCTAAGTGAAAACTGCCCTCAACAATGTATTGTAGTGATTCTCTTTTCTGGAGAAATTGTAAATAAAGAAATTTAAAAATCCCACGACAGTTTCTCTAAGCAGTGTGTCAGGGTTATTGGCTATTTCTGCTTGCATACAGACATTTTATAACCCTGTTAATTTGACTGAGGAAACTAAAATGATAAGTTATCAGAAGAAAATGAATTTTTCTTATTTCTATTCATTGAATCTGCTTCTAGAGAAGGAGGAAAAGTCAATCCTTTATGTGAGTGCATGCAAAGAGATATCTTACAGTCTGTATTTGGCATGGTGCAAGGGCTTGTGAAGAGTTTTTTCCATGGTCATGATAGTCTGACAGCAAAGCTATGTCCTGGTTATTCGGTGTTAAGTACCTTAACTTCAGGACTTCCAAAGGGACAGGGAATTTGTGAGATAATATTGACATGAGACTTGTACTTACCACAAGTTCTGCTGTGCACGACCCGAGCTGTCACTACAGAGGAACACTAAATGGATAAAGACATAAGTAACAAATAAAAAACCCTTTTTTTAACATGGAATATTTTGTTTTTATAATCTTGTCTCAGAACATTGTGCTACAGGAAAATGTGATGAGTACTGAGAAGTCTAGAGTCCTTATGCAATGTTGTATAGAGTTAGAGCTCACAGAACTAATCTAAAACTTACAAGTACCAAAAACCTTCAAAATAACAATTTTGCATTGATTTCATTGGGACCAGGATTGTTCTGAAATTTGACTATCAATCAGTTTGCTGTCAGAGTCAGATTGTATAAATTCTCCTTGGTAGTTTCAGGGTGGTGTCTGAGACTACTTTAATTTGAGCCCTGCAAATTATATCCTTTATTTACTGGCTGATATATTGGAATAAACCTGATCCAGTGAGGAATAACCTGTCAATTTTTTCCCCTAAGCTTGCAGTGTGTGTGTAAGGTGGTCACTGCTTTGCTGTAACTGCAGTTTTAAGTTTTTTACTGCTATTTCAGTGTGTTTGCTCCAAGCCTTGGGTTTTTTGTGTAGGTCAGGAATCTGTGTCTCTGCTGCAGAATGCATTTTCCCCTCACTCCATGGCAAAAGGAGTGGGTTGGTTTCCTGCTTCTGATCCTGGTGTGGAGCCTGTCTCACTTGGCTTCAGCCTCAGTATGGTGCTAGTAGTTGTCCACATCTGCCTGGAGTGGTTAGGGGCATGGGAGTGTTATGAAAAAATCCAAAAGATAGACCAGGAAGCATGAGAAAGCAGAAGGAACACCTTATATTCATGCGTGAGGGAATGATAAAGGAGGTGCTGTTGGGTGTGTATATAAACATGTATAGATACTGTATATATACACAATGTGTTTGGGTACAGCTACAGAAACATAAGCAGCTAGGAAAGCAACTTGGATATTTCCTGTCAGAACCTTTCTTTGTATGAAGGTATTCCTTTGCTGAAACTGAAGCTAGAGAAATTCCCTGGGAAAATGTTTTAAGCATCTCACCCAGACTTTCCCACTGCTGCTTTATATTGTTTGCAATGAAATCGTGCATCAATGTTTTAGAGAGCAGAGAATCTCAGAACCGGTGACTTCTTGCCCTCTGGTCTCTTCTTACCTTTACAGGGAAGAAATGAAAGATGAATGTTACATGACAGGATCTCTTTTAGTTTGGCTGAGTTCTGTTTTCCTTCAAGATTACTTATTTTTAAGGCCTGTAAAAATGTCTCTGCTTCACAGCCATGACAACCACAAGAGAACAGACTTCCTCCAGGACCCTGAGGGCAAGTACCAAGATCCTGTGGGCCATCCCATGGCAGCTTATGGCAGAGCATTTTGAGAGCTGTTCTTCCCTGCGAAGTAGCAATACATGCATAACAACATCAGGACTCTCAGTTTGGTTTCTGTTTGTTTGGAGTTTTGTTGTACTGGTTGGTTTTTTTTATTTGTTAGTTTTTGTGGCTCGTGTTTCTTTAATCAAACACCAAAACTATAAGGGTTGTGCAAATAGTTTAAAGAGGAACATCTTATACAATGGTGTATTGTCTCTTAAAAATATATGTGTTTTTGCCTTTCAACAAAAAATGGGCAATGTGATTATTTTGTCTGCAAAATGCTTATATCTTTTCTTACCCCTGAAAAGATATGAGGTGTTCATTTCATTGTGAGTTTGAATTGCTACTCATTTTAGACAAGAGAAGTTGTTACGTGTGTTATCTCCAGTCAGCTCTGTTTTCAGTAGGTTTTGCTCCTATACCAACTGCAAATAGGAATAGACCCACAGAATAATATATGTTATGTTAATAATTTTCTTTGTACCAAGCCAAATTCTGTTAGTTTCTGCCGTTTCCTAGGCTATATATTGATTCGGATGACCAACAGAAGAGGTCAGGTCTGTATATGGAGCTCTTTTCTCAAGTCAGTTTCTCATAAAGGAGAGAGATTGCAGTTTGTGAGGTTGGCCTTTACACAGTAACGTCTTTTAGCATGTGAAGGAATTGGTCTGTGGTCTGTGCATCTCCAGCTGAAAACCTCAGCTCCTGTCACCATGAGCTGGAGCAGGGAATACAAATGAGCTTTCCAAGAAGCAAAGGGGGAAGTGAGGAAGGAGTGGGGTGAATGTTAAAAAATTTAAATAGTAGGCATCCGTTACAGTAGGACTATTAGTAGTTAGGAGATGCCAACACAAAAGGGATGCTGGAAAGCAGTTGATCATAATGAGGAAATGGGTGAGGTGATCTCCCCAGCTGCTGCAGCAGCAGCTAGAGAAAACTCATGCTGAAGGACCTCTGAAGGTCACCAATCCATCAAGACCCAACTAGCTTATAAATGATGCTAACATTTCTATTGTGTCTGCAAATGCTGGAAATGTCAATTACTACAATGAGCACTGCAATTTACTTGTGCAAACTGATAAAACACAATAGGGAATATCCAGTTAATATAATGGTTTCATTCAGCCATCGAATGTAAAGAAGTCTTTCCACTCAAGATAGTGGTTGGATTAGGCACTTTCTCACACAGTGGCAAAACAATAATATTAACTGCTGTAAGAAAGGCCTTCTTAGGTGAAATGAAATTTGAATTGTAGTAGTTGTAGATTTCCTTTAACTATTTTAGTACCTAATAAATATTCCAGCAACAATATAGATGAATTTTAACAGAGTGTCTTGCTGGTACTACTCATGCTAATTTGCAAGATTTACAGCAATTACCATTCCTGAAAGCTAAAAAGTAGTGAGTTATTTCATGAACACATAGAACAAGGCCTTTGAAAACATTTAACAAGACTCTTAAAATGAAATATTTGGCTCAGATATAATTTGGGATGGATAAAAAAATTGAAGTGCACTGTCATTCCTGACATTCATAAAAATAAATTATTGTGTATTGTTTCCCTCTCTTTATTTCTGAATACAGATCAGTATGAAAGAAACTAGAAACTGTAATTCTCTTCTTCCTGAGGGTGCTGTGTGCACATCCAAGTAGCCAATTAACCCTGGAACCCAAGAAACCTCTTTCATAAGTTTATGTTTGGAAAACCAGAAAGATTAGGCTCTTAAGAAATGAAAACTTTTTGTAAGAAGCGTATTAAGTATATGTAGGGACTTTTTCTTTTAAAGGGGAGGCAGAGGGATAGCACATGAGAAGGAGTTCATGGTGTCTCAGTTCAGGGTTAAAAACTAAATGGTAGTGAAATCAGTCAGAGAAAAACCTGTTGATTACTGAGAGAAGTCCTGCTTACCACCAACATTTGTCTGGAAGTTCCTTTAGAGGATTTAAGTAAAAGAATTTGTGTGTGCATTTCCCTCCCTCTGATGCTTATTCTCCTGTTGAGTTTATGTGTACACTTATACATGTCTTTTCACATCATATGGTACTGGGTAAATATTGCTTTTTTTCCCATCTCACTTAGGGATCTTGTACTGACCACAGTAAGACTCTAATTCATAATATTTTTCTTAAATTGGAAATCTATGTTTTTAATTTGGTATCAAGGCTGTGACATTCTGTACTACCACACAAATTGTACCATATGAAGTGGTGCCCTATAGAAACATTTTGAAGATCAACAGGGAAAAAAACTCTTGATAGTGCTTCATGAGCTGGAAGCTTCTTGTTAAATAAATTTGTGTCTTTAGAAGATACAGAAGAGCTCTCTGAACTACTCTCAGTATAAATCTATATAAGCTGAGTTCTCTACTAGTGTCATAGAGTCTTTGCTGAAATTAGGTTTGTGGTTTTCCACATCTAAAATGTTCTTTAATCATTTTAAGTTCAGATAGAGAATTAAAAATACAAAATGTAATAGCCTAGTTCCCACAATTAAAAAGGAGGAAACAGATGAAAAGTGTCAGTGTGGATTAAGCCATACACACATACATATTGCAGTGTGTGACATGTAGCTGTACTTGTGCAAATGTAAGGATAAAAGTGATAAAATTTATATCAGCCCTTGACTATGGCCATGGGAATAGTTTAGTTGAATACTTTCGCTATTTTTTTCGTTCAGGTGTTCAAGAAGCATGTTTTAAGGTGCAAAGCACCAATTTCACGCCATGTCAGAAAAGAAATTGCATGTTTTTGTTAAAATTACATCTTTTTAATAGGAATATACTGATAAATATACAGAAATTGCAACTGGTAAATGCAGAAAATGTTCAACAATCTAAAGCATGAATCCAGGCTGGGTAGAGAAGGGATAGCAGCCCTGGAGGAGCCCTGGGGGTGCTGTGGGGCAGAGCTGGGACCCCAAACCCTGTGCTGGGCCCGGAGCCCAGAGCCCCGTGCTGGGTGACCCCAGAGCCCCGTGCTGGGCCCAGCCCAGCGTGGGCAGCAGGGCAGGGGCCATGCTGGGCCCGCCCAGTGCCCCTCAGGCAGAGCCCACCTGCAGAGCGTGCGGGCCCAGCCCCGTGGGCCAGCGCCAGCCTTGCTAAGGACCTGCAGAGCTGCCCTGCCAGCCAGGAGGAGCGGCCAGCAGGAGGAGGCTCCAGCATGGGCACAGGCATGGAGCAGCTCTGCTGGCAGCAAAGGCTGCCACAGCTGCCATTGCTCACCTGGGCAGGAGAAGCTTTGGCCTGAGCTCAGGGTGGCCTTGCGGGGCCTCAAGGGGCTGCAGCAAAGATGGACACAGACAATTGCCAAGGGCTGCGGGGACAGCAGCCAGGGAATGGCTGCCAGTGCCAGAGGGCAGGGCTGGCTGGGATCTTGGCAATGAGGAATTGTTCCCTGGCAGGGTGGGCAGGCCCTGGCACAGGGTGCCCAGAGCAGCTGGGGCTGCCCCTGCATCCCTGGCAGTGCCCAAGGCCAGGCTGCACACTGGCACAGTGGGAGGTGTCCCTGCCGTGGCAGAGGGTGGCACTGGATGGGATTTAAGGTCCCTCCCAACCCAAAGCATCCTGTTATTTTATTAAATTATCTTAAAACATTCCTATGTATTTCTGAACTTGATGATATTTTTCAGAATTCTCCTTTCACAGCTAGGTGATAGTACAAGTCCACTTATATGTAATTGATAATAACATGGAAGCAGTTGGGTTCTCCATTTGGCTTGAAAATAGAGGTTGGTTTTTCTAAGAAAAATTGAGACTTGGAGACTATTTCCATTTGTATTCATTACCTGTTCTACTTGTAAAAAGTCTTGAATGTAAGCTCTTTTGAATGTTGCTTCATGAGCAGGTACTGCCACAATCACAAGGAATTCCTAAATTTATGCATAAAGTGCTACACTGGGATTTTTTGAAGTTTAATTAGACTGTTGCTTTCCTTCTCATTTTGATATCTCTATGTATGTATATATACACACCACTGCTGTGTGTACACCTTTTCTTGCATTTGTTTGCAAATGATACTGAACAAGCATCCCCAAAGCACATTTCAGTTGCAAGATGAAAGAGAGAACCTTGCTGCTAAGTTTTCAAGTGGTAGAAAGACAGCTGAGTGGTGCTCTAGCTGTAAGCCATATTCATGACTGCTTCTGGTCTAAACTTGAGTGTCTCCAGCTTGACTGACCCATGCAATTGCCAAATTTCATGGTCATGCCAACAACTTAGTCCAAAAGCACCAGTTGCCTGCTGTTCTTTTGCTTCAGCCATTGGCAGGAAACTCTTTTTTGAAGCTGTTATAAGTAGACTCGAGATTTGAGGATCATTTTTGCCATGGTGCGCTGGAGGAACACACAGTTCCAGGGTAGGAAGCAGTTTTTGCTCTTCTGGGGTGAAGAGAAGAGCTCGGTGCCTGGAGGCTCAGTGTGTGTGGATGCTCTTTCATTTCAAAAGCAAAACGTGTCTCAGTCAGCATGAGATGTGTTTTGCCATCTGGATGGACAGCAGTTACTTTCTTTTTCTCACTCCCAGCATGCAGAGAAAGCAGCACTACACATAAAGTTGAATTGATTTTTGTGTTTAAATTTAGTCACATTATGTGCGAAGTTATGCAGAATAATAAAGTCCAAATATTTTCTTTATTGACTATTGAAATATTTTTAGTTTTGAAGTAAATCTGATAAGTTTTTCATTGGTTGTAAGCGTTTCTGAAAATGGGTGCAAAATAATGGATCTTAGGGTAAGGAAATGAAACGTTTTTAAAATCAGTTTGAAATTATGTGGGACAATATGTGTTTACATACCCTCAGCACATGAGAGAAAGGGATATGCTGGATGCATGTCCCACAAAAGGCCATGATTGTCTGATGATGATGATGATGATGATGATGATGATGATGATGATGATGATGATGATGATGATGATGATGATGATGGGACTGGAGCATTTCTTTTTGGGAAAAGGCTGAGAGAGCTGGGATGGCTTAGCCTGCAGAAGAGAAGGTCCAGAGAGAACTCATGAAAGTATAAATACCTGAAGGAGGGTGCAAAGAGAAGGAAGCTACCCTCATTTTAGTGGTGCCCCGTGACAGGAAAGAAATTAGAAATTATATCAACTTAACAAATTGTAAAAGTGTTCCTTAGCACTAATATAAAATTATGAATATGTGTTATTTTGATACCTTTGTGATTTTTTGTTGCATGCCTACATTTCTCTAGTTTCATTTCAGAGCAGAATACCATGGGGTTACTAATGTAATATTTTTGACCTCAAATTAACAGGTGCTGTCAGTATTAGTTGTTTCTTTTTGGGTGGATTAATCAAGGGTGAAAAAATATATGAGTTTCTGTAAGACTAGGAAATGGATCAGATTGCCTAGCTGGGGCAAGTACAGGAGAAAAATATTCCTGGTTCTGATTATTTCCCAACCAGGTACAAAATTGGTAAATGTCGGAGAAATTTCTTGGTCATTTTAACCTTTTTTAATTTTGTTTTCTATCAGCTTTTTTTTTCAGGAAGGAGGAGGAAGTAAAGAAATGCCAGAGTGTGAGAGGCAATAAAAATTAAACTCTTATAATGGAGAGGGAATTAATATTTAAG